>NC_082615.1:7605588-10005588 GCF_030936135.1 Gavia stellata | reverse complement strand
CCTCCTTCAGCTCACTGTCTTACTGCTTATCCCACCAAAATCAAAGCAGTGGCAGAAGGTAGCTAGTATTTTCAGTACTGTAAACACGCTGTTCTCCTCTTTCACATTACTATGTATGATTTTCTTTTTGGCACTAAGTTAATGATACTAATTAGAAATAGGTTTGAATTAAAATGGTGGATCTGAACAGCATGAAAGAGTAAGAGGTGAACAATGAACAACTGCTGTCTGAACAAAAAGACCTGCCTCGGAGCAGGACTGGACCACTGCTTCCACAACCTGGAGCAGAATGTTTTACTGTAAACCCCAGCTGTAAGGGAGTTCTCTTATTTATGTTTAAACAATTTTTTTCAGCATATAAAAATCTCATCTGTCATCACAGCACTCAAAATCCACCCCAACACTTTAAACTGCCTTAAACCCTGTTTCTGATATCACAGCTAGCCACAAAAATCAAGGGGTTGAGCTGGTCCTACAGAACATGTGTCCCCACACGTGGCAAAAACAATGTGTGATGGCACACTCAAAACACTTGGGTCCATCAATTATAAAAGAGGCAACTGACCTTTGCTAGACACTTCATGTATTTATCCATGATGATCTTGTCACGGGCCAGTTGTCCCACAAACCCAGCCGAGCACCTTTGTCTCACCAAGAGGACAGACGATGACTGGCAGCCAACAGCATGGCTGCGCTGAGCACCAGGTCCAGCCCCACAGGGAGCACTCCCCAGGCAAAGCCTCCCAGCAGCTAAGTCAGCACAGTGGCTTCCTTCAGTGCAGTTACTTCTGCCTCTGCCCATCTACTTGGGCAGACAAGCGCAACACAACCAGTGCAGGGACAAGGAAGGCCATTTGTCCCCACACACCCCCCCAAACAATAGGACACTAACGGCAATTTCATGCAAGGTTTCCTCCGCATTTCAATGACAATCACCCTTAACTCCCTTGATCCTCAAGCAGGCTCTTAAGCAAAAATGTAAATATGTTAATGACCATAGCAGCCATCTGACCCAGGATCTTAATTCCCTGGCCCAAAACAAGCTATTTTTTCCTATTTCTTCCTTATTTTAGAGCAGGCACACCATAAACTGAAGACCTCACAGCAAAACTACAAGACAAAAATATGGGGAGGAGTCCCTGCAAACTCTGATGGAAATAGGAAATACGGCTGAGAAAAGAAAATGAAATCTCAAATTGTTCCTCCTCTTTAATTAAAGACATATCAGCCACGGCTGAGTGAGCAAGTAGGGTGGAGGCTGGTGCTGCAGACAGACAATGGGTATCTTGGGAAAATGCAGACATTTCACATAGCGCAGCCAGCTGCTCCTCTCCCCCATGGCAAACAGCTCTCTGGGGCATCAGAGCAGCTGGAGAGTCAACAGCTGAACTGGGCACAACATGAGGGTCCTTGGCTGGCTTTAGGACTACAGATCTGCTGCAGGAACAGAGAATTTGCTGCCACCCATGGCTTCCCCATTGAGGGGCTTTGTCTTGGCATTGCCCAAGCCATAAGTTGTCTTCGCAATGGGCAAGGCTCCAAGCAACTTCATCTAATTTGGAAGTCGGCTTTGATTTGGATCAGTCCCTTCAAAACTGAATCATTCTATGGTCCGGTGATATCTTCACTACTGGGAAAGACTGGCCTGGCAGTCAGGCCTCCTGGCACTGACCCCAGCTCTGCTCCAGACTAGGAGGTAGATTCTGGAAATAAATTGCCCTGAGCTTTAGTTTCCCTTCCTATTATATGGAAACGACAACTCCTGCTTTATTTCCCACCAGAGAGGAGCTATCAACAGTAGGGCTGCTTCTTGTTCACAAGTAGGCCCTTTCCCACTGGAAAGGGGGAGTCAATCACATGCAAAACCTATTCATCTCCAAGGGTTTCAGAAACCACTCTGAGCTTTGCTGGATTTGAATTCAGACTGTTAGATGGCATAGTCTGGGGACAGTAATCTGGGGATGCTAACAAGCTTTGGAAACCACCAGACCATCTCCAGCCTCAAGGGCCATGCTGTAGTTAAACCAAGAGTCTCCAAGTCAATACATGGAATTGACAGACTACATGTCTTTTCACAGCTTCAACTTGTAAGACAGGCATTGAAACTCTCCTCAAGATATTCACACATTTTACCAGAGCCCATTTTCTACCTTTCCACAGTCTCTGGGGTCATGCTGTGAGTTGGTGAGAGGGGGTTTTTGTTTGTTTGTTTGTTTGTTTTTTAAAAAAGCAACAATGGGCAACAGCATACGCAGCATTTGCTGCTTTGACGAAGATTAAAGGAATGACAAGACAGAAGATTAAAGTCTGCCTTGTAATTCAAATGAGAGGGCAAAAAAGCAGGGGCTGTTTTAATGGGAGTTTCATCACTACCTCATGGTGATGATCTTCCAAGCAGCTTAATGATCCTGCTCTCTCTTCCAATAGTGAGAGGTGCAAGTGAGAGAAGAAACCCTGATCCACAAGAGAGAAAGGCCAGTCAAAGGTAAGTGCATACCCCTTCATCTCGAAATCCAGCTTCTCACCATTAAGTCACCTAATCTGAGTTGCCTGAACATGTGTGGTAAAATATTAGTGCTGGCTCCAGTGATGTACACTATCTTCCCTTGTAAATAATTAATTTACCCACCACTGCCCAAACAATATAAAGTGATTAAGGGCTGTCCAGCAGTACTTTTAGCACATGTTAGATTGCTTTGACCTAAGGCGAACCCAAGGGCTGGAAACATCACCCAGCTCTCAAAAGCCAGATTGCATTTAAGCACAGAGGATATACCCAATAACTCACCAAACAGGTCCCCCAGACAGACCCACTCCCTGGAAAGCTGCAGTGAGAGCGCACAGAGCTACCTAGCTCAGCATTCACAGAGCAGATGGCCCGTCACCTGGATTCGGGTAATGTCTCTCTGCATGCAGCACATGGAAAAGTGGAGATGGAGGGAGCTGGTATGGAATTCCCTTTTCCTTGAAGGGCAGAGTAGTCTGAAGAACCAGGTCCATCAGCTAGCTGGCCAATCTGTAGAGGCATTTCTGCTCTAATTTATTTCTCCTACCATCTTAGGCACAAAGACAAGGAAGGGACCTACATTACTACCATCTGTTGTTACCCTTATGCAAAAACACTTCATCTAGACAGGCACTGGAAGCACAGATTCAACATGAACAGGAGAATGAAAAGATTCAGGAGTGCACAACTGCTCAGTTGTTAGGCAGACAGGAAAGAGGGCTTTGGGACCAGGTTTGATTCTTGGTATTGCCAAGATTTCTGGAATGAGCCCAGGTGCCTCTTGTAGTGCCTCGACTTCCCCATCTACAAGGCTCAAGCAATGTACCTGTGCCTGCATGATCCAGCACAGTGAGGGCTGTGGGATGCTTACAGAGTGTGACTGGATGATAGGTGCAACGGCAAAGGGCAATTAGCAAGTCACAAGGCCAAGCAGCACAGGGAGAATATGACAGAGCTGGCCTTCTGCCAAGGTTTCACATATAGGAATATATCAGTCTTTCCAAAGCCAATGACAGCTGGACACTACACTGAACTACTTGACTCCAGAGACCCTGGTCCAAGCCACCATAGGCCAAGCAAATCCTGCATTTGGAGACTCCAGGAATTTCTGACCCACAGCTTGCTGGGGAAGCCTATCATGCTCACCCAAATCCATATTTCTGTCTCCACACACATTTTTAATGCAACTCTCTCCCCTATCCTTCCTTTGCCTGTAGGTTTCTTGCTGCAAGTCCTTGCTAAGACACTAAGAAAGGATAGAGCTGAGATGCACTCACAGGACCTGCTGAGCTGGCTTTCAGTCCTCTGCCATCTTGACAACCCACCACTCTGAGCGATCCCACTGCCTCTCCAGATCAGCCTCCTGGCAGAACACTCACAGGAATCAGCCTCCAGTCTCAGCTGGGGAACTACACATAGCGTTCAAGCCACAGGGAACTAAATTATTCAAAATATGCCACTGTGCTGGCTTTGAAAGCAAAGCCGCTCCCCAGAAAGAAGCCAGGGTAAATAGAAGCTCCATTATCAGCTGCACTGACGAGGAAGGAGATGCAGCACTGAAAGTGAGGAAGATAATTACATGATTAACGAGACAGCATGGATGGCAGGAGATGCCCTCCATTATGCCAGAAGGCTTAATGCAAAGAGATGTGTTTATAGACTGAGCCTTCTCCAGCTCTGCTTCTTCCTCTTTTATTATTTATGTAAGAGCATTAAGACTAATGGAAAGAAGCTGAGGCACTCTAAGAAGTGGTGGGGTTTTTTTTAGGTGGAAATACAATTTTTAATCTTGATCTAGCACTGGGCACTTTGCACATTTTGCTGGATAGATGTCCTCAGCTGCAGCAACAGGCTGGGCACATTACAGCCCAGACTGGCAAGTCATGTATCTCCTATCACCAGCCCAGCCCTGGTGCTGACCATCTGCATGTTTCTGAGATTGTGGACAAGGTGAAACCTACAAGAGATCACCTAGTTGCTGCCATGACCAAACCCACCCTAACAGTTAAAACCTTTTTTTAAATCCTCAAGCAAGAGGTTTAACACTCTTTCCAGATCTGCTTGTCAGCACTGGTCCAGACATTGTTATATGTACAAATGCCCAATCTCTTACTCTCCCTTTTGAATTCCTCTAGTTTTTAGTGCTCCACAGTCTCCTGAGGCAATGAGTTCTGCAGTCTAATTAAAATAAAACCCACTTTTCATCTGGATGGTGTAAGGCATTAAATATCAAAAGCTGAAAACAGCAATATCCATACTACCACGACACACAGTATTTCATTTACCACCACCTAATTATTGTTTACGTCTTTTCAGTCATGTCTTACTGGAGAATATCAAAATCCTGTATCAATATTAATTACATCTCTCAGGGTTTCTACATCGTGAAGGGACACAATGCGTACGCCACTTCATTCAGAGCTGAAATGCAATACACTCAGGGTGTGATGCTGCATTTATTTGGACTACATAACTCAATAGAAGGCATAGCATGCACAGCCAACCTCACAGCCTGGAGACAGGCAGACTCTAATCACTATTGCTACAAGGAAAATAAAAAAAAAAAACCACACCAACAAACCAAAACACAATACACAACAGTCAGAAGAGCTATTCAGCTGGGGCTGTATTTCAGGCCAAGTTCCTGCAGTCAGATCCCTGCTTACCTCCAGGTTAACTAAATGTACACAAGTATTTCTGTAAAATTCACTGCTATTAACAATGTCTCCTGTCACAGCAGTCTCTCTGCTGGTACAGACAAGTCTCCTCATTCAAAACAGGGTTTTGGTCTGATATTATCTGAGAGAAGTAGCATAGGCGATACCAGCGCAAAAGAGTCAGGAGTAGTTGAAATGTTTCTGTTCTGCATTTGGACAAAAGCCCAGCGAATTATTTCTATCATACGATGATGATGATACACTTTCTGTCCCAGCAGTAACTCTGGAGAATGTTACACAGCAGCTGCTGAAGTCAGATAGTTTTGAATCAGCAGGTCAAGGTAACTTGTATCCAAAACATTTTTAAAAGCCAGTACTAATACTGATTTTCTGCAAGTCTGGGAACACTGGAGGAACATCAAGATCTGCTTTTTACCTTTCTTACAGCTTTGACTCAGCAATGCAGCCCTTCCAACCACGGCTCCAAAACTCCTGTCCAAACACGGTGACAGGCACCCACACTGCTCCTAAAACTGCAGGGTTGTGACAAGAATTTAAATGGGACAAAGCAGGTCTGTTGGCCTAATAGCAATCCACAGCAAATGAACAGATGACTGATATTGAGTAATGCATAATTGAAGGAGGACTGGTCTAATATCAGTCAGAATAGGCTGCAGAAAATAGATTATGTTCAGCTGATATTATCTGGATGAGAACACAAACTTGTCTTATAAGACAATACCGCTGGTATAACTGATTTCTGCAGGGCATCTGACATCACCAGACAACCCTGTGTTTGAGGACTTACTGTGACATAAACTCAGGCTGTCGCACATTCAACATGATAAAGTCTGGCTATTTGACAGGTCTCAAAAATAAAACTAAGCTAGAGGGCTACCACCACATGGAGATGACACTAATGGGGTCCCATGAGAATTCGTTCTTGCCCCTACAGAATTATCACTAGTGACTTAGGACAAAGCATAAGATAAGTCTGCATCGTGCTCACAGATGAGCTAAAGCAGCAAGTTACTAAGCATGAGCTGGGTCTTTTGGTAAAGCTGGGTGCTTGCAAACAATACATATTACAGTAAAAACAAATAGAAAGCCATATGGCCAAGAGCCAAGAATGCCAGCCAGCTTACAGGATGGGGAATGCCATCTTCAGAAGCAGCCACTCTGGGGAAGGAAAAAAAAAAAAAAAGCCTTGTTTGTTACACTGAGTGCTCTCAAGGTAACGCTGCCTTCAAAAAAAGGAAATGTGACCTGCAGGTTTGTAAATGAGGTGACGTTACTTCTGCATTTGGCACTTTGCTACTGGTATAGTCTGACTGGCTTCACTGACAGGCTCAATTCTCTAGCTTATGAAAGGGAAGGTTAAGCAATGACTGGATCACTGTCCAGAAAAACCACAAAGGGAACAGAAATTTGGCAGTAGAGGATTCTCCACTATGACAAAGGTATAATCACATCTAGGGGCTAGAGGTCAAAGCTGGGCAGCTTCAGATTAGAATAAGTTGATTATTTTTGCCATTAACAAGTGAATTGTCTCACTAACTTCCCCGGAAGTTTTACAATTGAATTGCAAGTTTTCCTAGGAGATGAGGTATGGCCGAGGTCAAGCAGAAGACCACTCAGAAAAATCTTCTGGTCTTCATTATGAGAGACTAGACAATCCCAACAGTTCCCTTCTGACCTGACTGCAAGTTATTAGGGCTCAGAAAAACTTAAGCCAAACAAATGCATTTAAAGCCCCAACTAACAACTGTCATAACACACGTATAACCAGAATGACCCACCTATACTGGAATTCAAACCACGCTTCCGGTTAGAACAACCACCACAGAGCAAAACTCCTACTAAACAGACTGGGAAACCTATTTAACTCATACTGATTTTACATCTGGCTTTGCTCAGTCATGGGGTACTCAAAAGTACTCCAGACAGGCTGGTTCCAAATTATTATTCTAACCTCTATCATTTAAACACTTGAGAGCAAGCAATCCTGGCTTGCATCTTTCCAGGCTGATCACAGGGTTACAAATGCAGCAAGGAGCCAGACTGCCGGAAGCTGTGGCGGTTCACATTGTTTCTTAGGAAATATATCCAAGTCAGTCCTGGATGACACCCAGACTGCAGGTTCCCTGCATGGAGGACTGCAAGGGTAAGGTCTGCAGTGTTTGCACTTTCCCAGTGTCTGCTATGTGGAATATACTTTGGTTTAAGGGTAGAAGAGATTCATCCCAAGTGCCAAAGCTGCACAACCACAAATCAGAAAAATCAAGCTGCATTTTTGGATTCTTATAGGCCCTTACTGGATATGAGGGACAAATGCAAGCCAAGGCACAGTGTTTCTAGAGTCCTCTTTGCCACAGTTTTCATACAGACACAAAACTTGTCAGAAGTTTTAAAGCAAATCATAACTTAATAAAGACTCCACAACAGGAATGCAACTAACACCATAGGAAGAAGTGCTGGCCATGCAGGTTCCCAGCCCAAGCCTCGCGGCTGGAGCAGAGCAGTTCTCCCTGCAGGTGACAAAATGCACGGCTGGCCTGGGGCTGGCTGTGCCCTGCAAGGTGTAAAGTCTCTGCGGGGCCCAAACACGGTGAGTAGGGAATCCCTTTTACACACTCACCAGCCTGACAATAAACTGGTTTGAAATCCCTCTTTTAGACCGTTATGAGGGGAAAAGCTCCTTCTCACAGCATTGACAAGTCCTCACGGAGCCTGGCCCTGCCTGGGCCATATCAGGGGCTCCTTACTGCCTTGGGAGACAGCAGCGGATACTCCCTTCACGGCCTCCCACACAAGAGCGTGCTTGTCCTGTCACTCAAACCCGCACTCACTCACAGAGCCCCTCTGCTTGCCTGCCTCCACCTCATTTCTGCCTTCTTTACTAAACTAATCCGATTTCTCATGTGTACAGGGCTCACACATGCTTTAAAGAGCACCTGCTTCCTCCGACAAGGCAGTGCGCTCTTCCCAAGCTCCAATATTCCCCTTTTACTTGAACAGACTGGCTTGAATGCAGTTTAACCATTCAAAGCTGAAGCCCCCATGAGCACCCACAGGCACGCAGACCTCCCACTTAGTTTTCCTGCCACACTGCAGCAAAAAGACATGCTCCTTCAATAGGATGGGGTGATGTCTGCACACCACCAGCATGGGCGTGAGCTGTAGGGGACCAGGTGCACAGCAGGCTGGGGGAATCTTTGGCAGAGGCCTGTGGTCCATATTTGCCGTGTCCGCATCACAAGTGCAGGGCCACGGCTGTATTGAGACTTAGAAACAACAAGCCCTGGCTACTGCAATTCACAAACTCTATTTCCTGGGCGACACTTAAAACACACATTCAAGTGCAGAGATGGCTTTCCAAAACTGATACGACTCTAATGTAGATGATCAGAAGAAGGAAGCAGAGAAGGCACAGGCAACAACCGTAATTAGAGAGCCACCATAAGTAAGAGAATGCATGTTATGCTCCTCAGGAATGAGGAAATCAAAATGATCCCCCGAAGAGTCACCTGAGAGTTGCAACCACTTAAACAAAGGAGAAACAAGCCAGGAGGGAGAGACAGAAAGACCAGACTGAAAAGGAAGGTTAGGAAATGGCAATACTCTTCCTATTCATGCATCACACTCCACCTCCGAGAAGCGGGAAGGAGGGGGGAAATAAAAATCTTCTCACCTGCAGGGTAACTAGAAGGACAAATCCACCCAAAACAATCCCACCCGGCTTCCACTGGGGATTAATTAGCCCTTCAAGTGGGGCCAACTTCTAGCAGAGCATCTTCACAGAGCACGCTGCAGACTGCTGTGCTTCGGACAGTCACAGAGAAGGGAGCGCAAAGACACAAAAGGAGGACTGCAGAAGGGGCAGGAGGAAAGGGCAGCCCAGACTGGCTGAGAGGAAGCCCAGATGAATGGAGAAAGGCAAGCAGGGAGGTGAATGAGCAAGAGGTGATGAATGGTAGGGAGGGCATGGAAGTTTTCCATAGGGCAGAGAGCAAAGACAGACCTGAATGGGGAAGACTGAAAGATGCTGCTTGAATGGAAGGGGAAAAAGGGAGGAGAAATGAGGCAGAGAGAGAGCTGAGCAGCACAAAGTGAAACAGTGCAGGCAGAATAGCTTCCCACATGGACTTGACAAGGCCTTAGAGAGAGAGAAGTAACACAGCATGAACTTTAATCCAGGAGCAGAAAAGCTGCCTGGAGCAGACAGCGTTACTGTCGTCTGCCCCTGTATAATCCCTCCAACATCAGGCACCTTCTTTGCTCCCAGTCAACAAATTCTCATGAACCCAGAGCAACTCGAACAGCAGCCACCAAAGGCCAGAGGGCCCCCGTCAAAGGGAGTTGTAGCAAAACTGAGCCAGTGACATGGAAACAGCTGATGGGATAAAGGAGATACACGTGTAACACTACCCTAAAGGTGGGACAAGATGCAGTTTATATGTATGACATAGAAATATTGTTTATCATCAGTGTTACTTGCAGGGCATTCCCTTTTCTAAAGCCAGGATAACATTTTCAAAACAAAACTCTTCCAAGTAAAAACTTGGAGATTTCAGTCATGCCAAGACTTTCCTATGAATTTGCCTTAGCTTTGAACATTGATTGTTTAGAAGTTCCCTCAGATTCTACAAGGACATCACCATTTTCAAAATGTTTCATTAGAAAATTGCATTTATGTTTATTTTGTGTGCCCAGATGGCTCGGGCTCAAGTCAAATTAATATTTTGCTCAAAGGGAAACAAAAAGCATTTTTCCCAATCTTTTGGGGAATTGCAAACAAAACGCTACATATTCATCCACCTCCACCCTTTTCACAGCTGGGGAAAATAAAGCATTTGGAAAGGACACATCTTATTACTTGAACCTCACTGGCAGAGCTGAAAAGCTGATACACTCCCATCCCTTTTGGGTGCGCAGGTTTAGATAGGCCAAGGTATCTGTTATCTTCCTAGGTCTATCAGTCACCCCCTACATGATCCTGGGCCAAATCTAAGTTTCCCAACTGCAAAGCAAAAGATAGAGTGACTCACTCTAAAAGGAATAGTGTAAGGCCTTAAATCATAGCCCTTTACTTCATACTCAGAAAATCTTTCCTATTTCTCAGGAACAACCATTTAAAAGCTAATT
Source organism: Gavia stellata (assembly GCF_030936135.1). Taxonomy (NCBI): domain Eukaryota; kingdom Metazoa; phylum Chordata; class Aves; order Gaviiformes; family Gaviidae; genus Gavia; species Gavia stellata. The sequence continues at coordinate 9,995,280 of NC_082615.1, read as the reverse complement.
CAGTATTTGGAGCTCATGTTTTGCTTGCTCATAAAGAGACTTCACTGTCACACAAGCTCAAATGAGAGGTCATAGAAACCCAGTAGAAGGTAGGACACAGCCTTCAAAACCAAACACAATGGAAAGGAAAACAAATTTAAATCAAAGATTTGACCCTACTTTGCTTTTTCAACACATCAGGGAAGTCAAACATACAAACTGGCTTTTAAAGTGTTGCTAGAGGAACCATGAAGGGCCTATTTGTGCCTCAACTTGAGACTCTGGTTCTGCCCCCTTCTTTTTTGATGTTTCTTGCACCAAGCGAACACAACAATGTCAATGCAGTTAATTTCAGGCAAAAAATGTGAGCATCCTGGAGTCAGAGCACAAGCAGCAACTGATCTGAGAAAAGACATAAGGATTTCTCCCCTCTGCCACCCCCCCAAAGAAATAGCAAAGGAATTCCTGAGAAATCTGGGCAGGATCATCAATCCCTCTCAGAGAGATCCAAAAATATAGGACAGAGATTTGAGATCTGGCTGTTAGCGATCAGGTCTCTAGCACACAGTGCATTTTGAAATGATAATTTGTGCTCTTTATGATTCACAGTGGTACCACCTCATAAAGAGTTCCATTTAGGAACTGGGAACCCAAGGCAGAGCAGCAAAGTAATTCACTCAAGAATGCAAGAGGCTTAAAATACTACTGTAGTTGAGACGAGCTGCCTGTGCTCTAGACCTCCATAAAACGCTCCTATATTGGCACCTAGTAACTGACTAGTAAAAATTGGAAATTGCCAAATACTAGAGGGGGGATTTTTAACGAGGGGTTAAGATAGAGTAAAGGTCAAAGCACCCCGAGGAAGTATGCTAAGCTTGGTGCTATCCACAAGCAACACGAAAAGATGTCCATGTGCGAGAGTCTCTCCTGGAAGCAGGAGAGAGATGAAGAGATTTATGTGTGTTTGCACAGGCATACGCACACACACAGCAGCGGCAGAGGGACTGTAAGGGTCTCCAGAAAGGCTGCTCTGCCAAAGCTGACAAGTTTGAACATTGCAACTTCACAGGCCAGTTGAGCCCATAAAGAGCCATTACCGCAAATAGAAGAGTGACTTGCTTTTCCATCTGCCAGCCTGGGCACAGGCAGATCATGTTACATATGGCACCAGAGAGAAGGGAAAGAGAGTATGAATAATTCTCAATTCAGTGAAAGGGGCGTGAGCTGTGCAGCTGCTGCAGCGCAAGCAAGCCCCAACAGCACTAGCTATTGCTTTAGGTCAAGAGATCATACCATTTCAGCCTGCTTCCTGACTTGTGCTTCATCCCGGCTGCTTTCCTCTCCCTTTAGTGCCTGCCTGCTGGAACACCTAGCTCTCTGGAAGAAATCCAAACACAAGGAGGAGAGGTTACATGTGCCTGAGGGAAGTGACAACACAAGGCAGGTCACTGCTTAGTCTAAAAGCATTCAAGCATGGTCAACACCTACTAAAAATAAATACACACATACATACTACATAGGAGAAGGATTTACTCAGGTGGGTACAGCCAGGAGCTCAGGTATGCTTGGGGTTCCTTGAATCTGCATCTCTGGGAAACTGGCAGCTATTACAACTGAATCACACAGACTTGTGCTGCCAGCGCTGGGAGCTGACAAGTCATCCTCCTTCCAGGAAGGGCTGCTGTAGCACCCATGCTGTTAGGGACCAAAACTGTCACGCCCTCCCCATCTCACACCCAGCCTGGGAGCTCTAGCTCTTTTCTGCTCCCCAAATCTAAGTGTCTCCTATCAGACAGCCAAGGCAAAGCCACTACCACAGGCTGGTCAATCTTCTTATGCAAATGAACTCAGGGTAATCGGTACAGTTACAATGAATCCCTGACAATGTTTGCCTTTGTGCACACCAGTGGTAAATATAGACTGAGCTGCTTTCTAAGGATGGGGGGTGAGGGGAGAGCTGTGCTGAGGGACAGCGTCTCAGCTTCCCAGAGGGATGATAAGGAAGTAAGCACTGTTTAAACACTCAGAAGCGTGGAACTGATGGGCAAGGAAGGAGGCAGATGCTGCAAATAAAAGTCACTGGCTGGAGGTCTCAAAAACATTCCGGGAAGCATAGCCACTGTGGCAGGTCCATGGAGCTGTCTGCCCCCATTAACAACCTTGATTCCACAGACAGAAAACTTCCACAGCATTCATCCAGCAAAGGGTCTCAGCCCACAGGATTCAGACACCCAAGAAGAGCTCCCACTGGAGCCAAGACTGGACATCGCACAAACACCCCACCCAGAGCAATTGCTGACAGTCTCCAGCCTGCAAGCACACAGTGGCCACCTCTGGCTCAGTCACTCCTGCACTGACGACTTTGCCTCTTGGTTATCCCAGCATGCTTCAGCCCCATGAATCTCATATATATGCTCTACTTTTGTTGTAACCCTCCAGGGCCCATGCAGCAGCCGTAGAAGAAACCTGAACAAAAAGCAATCACCCTCTGAAATCCTGTCAATGCAAACAAGACCCTTCCCACCCATCGCCACAAGGACTGAATGGAGAGGGACTGAACACCCCCTGCCCAGCCCTGCCTGGTGGTCTTTTTGTCTCGTGACCTTCCCCGCACAAATACAACCCCACAACAATCAGACAGGCAACATAATGCGCCAGCGCCAGCTTTCCCAGCCCTTCAAGGCAAGCTGGGGAGGGAAGGGGGGAGAGCTGGGGAGAGCTGAAAGGATTTGGAGATGAAGCACGGATAGGATGGGCAAGGAAATACCAAGCAGTGTTTTAATTTCTACTTGCACAGTCCCACGAGCCAGCATAAAAATAGTTTTAACGAAAGAAACATAAGAAATGTTATCTTCAATGGCTTAAAGTGACGTGGGAATACCAGCCAGTGGGATTTTCATATGAAAAAAACAAAAATAAATCCAACAATGCTTCTAAACCCTGTGAACATCTTTTAACATTCCCTCCAAGAAGCCCACAAAATTGAGCCTTTGGTGCAAACTCTGCTGGTTTTACTTGACTATCTTTGAGATTTAAAGTCTGAGATGGATTAGATATAAAAGTTTTCCTTTAGACTGGGAGAAGGGAGAAGATTTTTTCTGCAACAGCTGTAGACAGCATCAACACACATAGAAACGCTCCCCAGTGTGATAGCTTCAAAGCATAGAAAGTTTCTGCCAGTCTGCCCTAACTATGGAGAGAGAGTCATAACCTGTGCTGCTGGCAGCAAGGAGTAAATGTGCCTCCAGGCCCCAGATTGTCCTTGCAAGGTAACAGATACCCTTTGGTTACTGCAGGACACATATCACCTTTGGGAAAGATGAACAAAGGTCTCCAAGGACTTGTTAGGAGCAGATCAGGAGACCAGCGAGGTGAGGGGAAACTTCTACCTTCTGAAATGCCAAGGGATTCTCCCTGTTCCCCGTGCATGTACAGGAAAAAAATACAGACTCCACAGGAAAGCAAGCCAAATAAAGCAAAAAGAATTATCACCTCTCAGGGCCTGGATTCAGTGAGCTTAGCAGGGCCCTCAGCTACGCTTCAGGGCACTGGAAATACATACTAAGTACCTTTACAAGGAAAGGAGGCTGTGCTTTCACCGAAAGCTAAGACCTGTGTCCCATGAAATCCTGGCAGCTGAGGCTGTAACAGAAAGCAAAGCTACGGGAAAGCACTTGTATGATTTACAAACGCATTAGCCACCTAGGGAGCATGATGCAGTAAGGAATGACATCTCAACTCCTCCTGCCAGCACTCCCCACAACGCTGTTATCATTATCCACATCCTTGATTAAAGCACTGCGATCACACAGTGGAAACCACCTGATGAGCCAGGTATGAAATCACCTCCATGGGATGGCGCAGCTGATGTAAAGAGACTGAAAGTCTTGACAAAGGATGCATGCAGCAGCTGGGTGCAGGAGGCCTCTCCGAAACCCAGCACGCAGTGCATCAGGCCACATCTGGCCAGCTGGCCCCGGTGAGGGGGCATGGAGCTGCAACTGATTCTTGCCTATGTCCTGACATGAACTGGAGTAACTGGAAGAGCAGCAGCACTGAGTCCGCACACAATTGGCAAACTTCCCACAGCAAGGATACTGTCTCCTGTCAATCCACTCTAGCCTTAATCCTCTGTGGAAAGATCCCATCAGCACCGTGCCAAGAGGCAATCTTTCAAGCCAGACGCTAACAATTAACGATAGTGAAGATGAGGGAGGAAGGGACAGCTGGAGAACAGATATAACCAGGCTCTGCTCATCACACTGAGCGACTTGGAGGAGCTGGACCGGAGATACACAGGCCTTGCTCAGCCCTGCAGTAAAGTACTACACATAAGCATGCATGGGACAGCAAATCTATTGCACCCCCAGAGACAGATGTAAGCCAGTGAGAGTCAGTCACAGTGCTTGTTCTAACTAGAAAGGAAGTAGCTGTGGCCCAGCTGTGAAGCTGCATTGGGCTCTGCAGTATTTCTGTCCCATGTAGGATAAGCACAAACCTCCTGCTGGTTTGAGGATTTGCAGCCTGAGTCTGGGTATTTGCCCAGCATGGAGGGGAAACTAGAGTTTTGACTCAGCTCATTCCACAGACAAAGATTTCAGCAGAATCCCTCTTCAGAAATGAGATTACTCAGGCAACAGCAGGATCTTCAGCACAGTTACCATTAAGTTAGCAAAAAACACTTCCAGTGTTAACTGGAAGCTGGCCATCAGCCTTTTCATCTATCAACCAAGGGAGGGAACACAGCTAGAAAGCAAGCCAGTCCGACTCCCATGGCCACCTTCAACACAGATTACGTTCTTCCCTTAGCATTCCTATGCTAGAAGATGCCACTGCATAGATAACTGCTTGTTGTAGCAAGTCGGGAAGTACAACAGACTGGGTTGCTTAGGTGAGATTGATTCCTGTCCTATTCCATAAAGTAATTAACTTAACTTTACATTAGTCTTTATTATGGCAATGAAAATTATATGGCCATTTTAATTGACCAGTGTTGCTTGCTTCAGTTCTCACTTCTACAGACTTTGGAGGCAGCTAAAGTAAAAATTATTTCATTAGCTGCTAGCTGATGCCACCATAAGAAGGTGGTCCTGGTGAACAGCTTCTCCATTCACTCTTCTCTTCCCAGGCCTTGTGGACCTGGTCTTGGACAAGCTGAAAGTGAGAACCCCTCCTACACCAAGGAAATGTAAGGAAATGGGACACAGACTAGATAACTTGGATTGGGGGGTAGGGGGGGTGGCACTGATGGAGAAGGGGGCAAATTTCTTGAGGTCTTTTTCAGTCCTATACATCTTACCATTCCTTTACTTTTGAGCCATATGAGCTGGCTGCAGTGTGTGGAGCCATATGCTGTAGCCCAGCCCAAGCAAAGGGGGCCAGAGGTCTCTGAGAAGGAGCTGGTGGTAAGAGTGGCCTGGCCGAAGCATCCACAGTGCAAGGCTGCCTTCCACAGCCCCAGTGACTGATACCGAAAGATGCCAAGTACCTTCAGCTGCCACTGAATTCACTGGCTTGAGATAAGACTCCCAAGAACCCTGACCACTGACTATTTGAGAGACCAAGCCTCCAGAAGAAAAACAGCTGGGTTTTGCCTGCATACTTGCCTGATGTCCTTCAAGCAAACACAGCAGCTTTTTTACAGGTTGAAAGACGGGCTTATACCAACCCTTTCCAGACTGCAAATCCCTGTGATCACAACTAGCTCACTTCAGAGGAAAGACATCATAACCAAGCACCCCTACTTGCCTCTAGTGGATTATTTTTTTTTTTCCCCCAAACACCATAGTGTGGAGAAGCAGCGCCATGAAGGTGCCACCCACACCCCCAGCCACCCCACGCTGGTACTTCACCCTGGTTCTACTTCTGCTGCCCACACAGCAAATCTGGTTCTTTTGATTGCCTTCTCAGAAACATACCAAACCATGGTCATTTCCTCAGGCTGCAAAACGAGACACTGTTCAGTCTAACCTTGGCATACATTCTTATGAGAACAGATCAGTCAGAGATGGATGCAGTACCTGCAGAGCTGTACATTATAATTTACAGTAACGATAGACTTTCCACAGCCAAACTCTGCTGCGTTGAAATCACCATCATTTAGAGGCTGTGGCCAAGGAAGACGCTAGCAAAGAATTTGTTCCCTGACATGAAAGATGCTGGCTCTTAGCAAGGCTTGATTCCAGTACTTCACCTTAGAAAAAATTAAAATAAACCATAGAAGCCTCAGGGGAAACGATCATTTGAGCCTGGATATTCCTTTCTCCTTAGCACAACTTTATGGTGCATATCACAATATTCTCCCTGCATATATGCTACTGCCCTTTCAGGCCAGGCTTGCATAAGTGATGAAGAGCTGAAGTATTTGTCTCATAGTGCTAAAGGGGAAAGCAAGAAGCACCAATGTTTTCAGAGTGCAGTCTCTCAATATCTGAGGGATCATCACAACCTCACGTGCTTGAAAAATTAAATTTATCACATGAACACTGTACTATGGAAGAGGTGCATGTTGTATGAACTTCCTTTAATAAAACCCTCAGCAAAAGAAACTGAATATTTATATGCCTGCATGCTTAAAGAAACATTGTAAAATTAAAATCAAGGGAAGTCCTTACCCTTCTGAAATCAGTAATGAAATTAGCATGGGGCCCAAAGGAAGCAAACGAGGCCCCTTCAGAGGGGCCAGGATTTCATCTTGTGTTTAAAACCCCACAGTGGCAGATCTGTACTTATTTTCATGACCCACCAAATCCTTTTAGCCCTCTACATCCCTCCATGAAAGCCTAATAATGAAAAGTTATCTACTAAAACTTGGCTTTTCCTGAAAAATAGTATCTGAACAGATCTCCAAAGACGGATATTTCTGTGGACACAGTGAATTTGGACTGCAGTGCTTTGTTTTCAGATATCATTGCATTTCACATTTTCACAGCTTCCTTGGAATAACATTTGATACAGGAAAAGTGTAAGTGATACTCACAGACAAAAGAATAGCCAATCCTCTGAAACCACAGGGCCTCTCCATTTGTGTTGCTTTTGTAACAAATATAGCCTGAGCCACAGAATTCCAAGTAAAAGATCCTCAGGCAACTTAAAAATTTAAGCAAACCATTACCATGCAACATTAAATGCATTCATTTTTATGAGCATCAAATTCCACCTATTAATGGAGCAGTCATCCTCTGCAGCTACCAATTTACATATCCAGCCTGCAAGCTGCTGAGGGGCCAGTGGACACAAAATACACGAATACATTAAATCTGAAAAAGGAAGTTAGCGTCAATTGTAATTCAACTTAATAATCACATTTTCTTTATGAGCAGCAGCAGAGTCCATGCCTGACAACCACACACCCCATAAAGGCACCCCAGATGCAATGAAGCACTAAACCCTCTACTTAGAGACTGTAACTGTGATGCACGCAGTGTTCACAAATGAATCACATTCAAGCCCTGTGCAAAGAGGGGATTCCTTGGAGTTACATTTTCAGCGAGTCACTAAAACCCATGGTATTGTACATGGGCTAAATTCAAAAGCCTGATCCTCACTATGGAAGACAGTTCATGTGAACATACATTAAAACCCTGCAACAATTTTGCAGCCCTTTTGCCAAGCCAGGCAGTATTACCAGCTTTAATGTAACAGCACTTTTGATCTCGTAACAGCTAGAATGGTACTGGTACATCTATTATTCCTCCTGGAACAGAGCCATGCTCTGATATCACACCTACAATTCACTCTTTCTGTGCACAGCTGTCTAGCAACAGACATAAGATAGAGCTTCTCAGCAGCATGTACCCCTTCTATCATCCCAGGGAGGTGAATGACCCTCTCCAGTGCCCAATCCAGGACCAATTACAGCTATGGCAAGGAGAAAGGCTTCTATTTTAAGTTTGTTGAAGAGGTAACTGGGTGCTGCAGGCAGACATGGGGGAAAGTCTCCTGGAAAATGGTTCTCCTTTTTCCCTCAACTAGGCACCATGCAGGTAGACAGCAGCTTGAGGAATGAGGGGCAATCCCACAACCAAATGGATTCAGTTCCTTTTTTAGGTCTGTAGCAGCCCATCCCCCATTGTAACAGGATGTCATCACTGATCTCCTTATTCCATGTTCCCACCTGCAAAACTAAATGAACTGATACTAGAGAACGAGTTTTGAAGTCCTTGAATAGGAAGGGCTACTGCAGTGCTGAATAAGGCCAGTTCCCTACAGCCCACAGCCACTGCAGTGATACAAGCAAAAACCCTAAGGTGCAGAAGATTTAGGCCCTGAAGGAAACTAAAAAGCTCAGAGAAAAGATGAAAGAAACTGAACATGGAAAGTTAATACTGCTTTGAACATTTACTGAGCAGGAACCCTTCCCAGAAGTGACAGAACTGCAGTTAGCAATCAAGGACTCTTGGTCTGGCATCCAGGCTGTTAGGTGATACCCACACCTCCCAAGAGATCCAACTGCAGGGCTTACTCAGACCCATCTCACAGGCACCAGCTACAGCAATTTTTCAGAAAGGAAGGGCAGGAGCTGTTAGTGGAGCAGAGGGGACGAAGAAAACACCACTCATTTATTCACAGGTCTTGCTACTCTAACTTATTGCTTGCATCAGATGTCACAGTGATAAGTACCTGTTTAAGAAAAAAACAGGAACAACAGCAAAACCACCCCCCACCCCGCAGCTAATCCAGTTAAGACACAGGATAAAGTTGTAGAGGTTAATCAGATCTGAGCCATTGGGTCTCTCTCTGCTGCTGCTTAGTGACATATCTGGTGAGCAACACCAGTGAGACGAAAGCCCAGCAGAAACACCAATGATCTAGCCAGCCCCAGGAGACAAGTGCTGCTCCCCTGCTGCATCAGGCAGAAAAGAGAGGAGGACACTGCAGGGCAAGTACTGTGGGTGGTCTGCTGGGCTCAGAGCTTGGCTCATTAAGCCTTATCAGGTGCCAGGATGCTGTGACCGATGGGCTGCGTCAGACAGTCCTTACATCTGCAGGGTGCCGCCAGGTTGGTAACCAGGATGGAAATTTACTCAGCAAAGAAAAATTCTGCCCATACAGCTGCAGGGAGCTCCTCTTTGTGTTTCATTAGCTGCAACTCTGTGCTGACCAAGGCTGCAGCAGGGCAGATGAGGGCTGTCCCAGCTCAAGGGGCCAGCAGCACAGAGACCACTTGGACTGTCGTGAATAGACCTTTCAGCATTGGGAGACAGAAGAAAGCTGAGCTGGGGTTTGCACTGAAGCAACTCCACCAGTGCTGGAAGGACAGGGTTCAGGGCTGACTAGGGAACATTGCTCCCGTCACGCCCGAGGCATCCAGCCTACTGCCTAGCCTGAAGTCCTGACCTGAAGCTACCTTGCAAAACTGAGCATGATGCTTTCCCTAACTCAAGCCTTCCTGTACAGTCAGATCTGCTTTGCCTCTCTCCCTCCTCCTCCCTTTAGAGCAAAAAGAAGCCAGTGGTCTCAGCCCTTATTGCTCAGACAAGTGTCTGCACCTTGGTGGTAACAACTTGCTATTCCCATCATCACACCCCTGGGTGCAGGACAGTCAGCACAGGATGGACCTGCTCTGGAAGGTGACTTCCCCTTTGACCCATGAGACTGGGCTCAGGCACGGAACAGCCCGTACAGTGGGGAGAGGAAGAAACTTTTTCTATACCCGTTTCTTCTGGGCAGGGAGCACACTTGGACGAGAAATTAATCTTCTCTCCTGGACAATACATGCCAGCCTTTTAAAAAGGACAGATAGAGCAGTGACTCCAGTGGGATGATAGAATTGTAGTGACAGCAAGATGATGATGAAAGGTTTGTAAACACCGTTCTGCCAGTGATGCTGATCTCTTTGGTTGCCAGAAATGTTTTTTCAGGCAAATGATTCCTAATCCAGTGACCATCATCTCCCCTCCTGGAGGGGAACTGGGTCCTTTGATACCACTCTACCACACTGGACTTTGCTAGACTCCTCTGTTAAATTGTTCCTCCTTCTTGGTAAATTCTTCAACCCAAGGACAGTGACTGCCACTGTTTTTCAGTTTCTCGAAAGAACCAAGATCCATAGCCCCAAAAATCAGAACTTTTGCCCTTCCTGTAGGAAGTTTTATCCTTCCTTTAAAGACAAGGAGTTTTATAGCAATCAGCCATGAAACTTGTCAGGAGAAAAACTACATTTTATACTCCGGACTTGAAACACAGAACATTTCAGATTAAAAATAGCTCCCTTTTTCACTGTCTGCCAGATCTGGGAGGGAGGTGAAAATCAACAGGGACTTGATTTGATGCGTGAAAAATCAGAATTCTATAGCAGCGAGTATGCACATACACTTATTTTAGGTCAAATAATAGCTCTGCAATAATACTTAGCTTAGCGGAGAAAACCAAAGTTTGGGATAGACCCATGCTAGCTGGTACTCCACTACTGAGTACCATGACAATTCTTCAAGCACATTCATCAGAAAGAGAAGAGGGGAAAGTTTAAAATAAATAAACAATTTTTAAAAATCTCATCAAATCACAGTTTTCCTGCCTTTAAGATGGTTTCTCTTTCAAATTCCAAATACCTGCTCCTGTATCAGCAATCATGACAAGTATCTTGCCAAGATAGGAGACCCTCTGTCTGCGTGACCCAGGTGTGGGCATAGACCTGGCCAGGACAGAACCTTCCCCCCACAGCAGGTAGCTTCAGATCAGGCTCCCTCATCCCACAGCCATGTAGCGGGGCAGCAAAGGGACCTGGTACAATATTCAGCTGTCTTCCCCTCTCTTCTTAACAGGGGGAGAGGACAGGCCATGCACTGCCTGCAGCTTTCTGAGGAACCGTAGCTCAAGCCTGTGCAGCTCAAACATAGCAAACAATTGCACAGCTTACTCCAGAGCACCCTATGTTCTGCAAAAGGGTCAGCTCTGCTCTTTGGGGTGATGAGTTATTGATCAGAAAAGAGCAGCAAAGAAGCATCATCTGTCCCAGTGAGCAAAGGCCCTACGCAAAGCTCTGCCACCAGCTAAATTGATAGACCCTAGCAAAGGAGAACAGGAGTCAGCAGGCACAGCTTTGACTCTAACAATACAGGCAGTTAAAAATCCAGTATTAAGGACTACTGAGTAATGCAGGAGTGATGGGACAGATCGAGGGTTACCGTAGTAGTCTGATTAAGTGGGAAGAATGGCCAGTCATTCCCTCCCTCCAAATTAGTGTAGGATGACAGGGGCTTCATCATCTGTACAATGTTGATAAGTATCTCATCACTGGCAAGGAACACAATACCAGGGCACTCAGCAACATCCCTTCTCTGATGTCACATCACAACTGGCACATGCAGAGCATCCTCATCACAGGAGGCAGATCCTGAGCAGGGCTGACTGTTTGCCTGCTAACATCAGAAAAACACCTTGGTGTTCCCACTGGGAAAGAGCTCATTCAGCTACACCTCACAGGGAACAGTGAGCAAAGAATGACCTCAGAAAGACTACAGCACTCACACTGCAGAGAGCATCTTTCCTTGAATGAACTGCTTTGGCTCGGGTTGGGTATGCATAATTCAGGATGTTTTAGACTACAAGAAACCATCCAATGCAGCTTTGTGTCAAAACGCCACCCACACATCAGCTACATAATTAATAAGGATGAAAGAGAACATTATCCCAAGCTCGTATTCAGATTCTCAGTGATCAGTAGAGCTTGTTATATTCTGTTCGGCCTCAGAAGTCCGCAAAAGGAATATACTTCATGCATCATACTGCATGCTTGGTCATTAAATACAGGCTTATTATGCCCATAAAGTCACTGTTGCTTGCAAGTGTGGAGCAATTTTTTGCATGAACTAGTTTGTTTTGCAGTAGGTCCAAAAGTTAATTAGTTTTCACAGTTTTATTACTCTATATGGTCAAATAACAGCCTGGAGCTTCCAGTCAGCTGGAACCACACAAGATCCAGAAAATTCTCAATGTGCTTTTCAGGACTGTTTACTAGGGCCATAAATCAGCAGCTGGCAAATGACTTTCTGCCCCAGCTCTTCTTGGCCACCAGTACCAACCCTAAAAGATCCCATAAATCAATGCAGCAACAGCAGCTCTCAGCTCAGGGGCCAAAGAGGACATAAGGCTGGAAGACGCTGTTTCAGACACATATGACAATTCTTTGGGAGACATTTTGGCAATCACCACCCTGGTAGATGTCACCCAATGCACCTCGTCTTGTTGAAGGGGACTGTGCTGCATTTACACTCCAGCCAGCTCCAGCTCTCACATATAACTATGAAGCTATGCTGCTGCTCTCTCCACTACAAAAGCTGTTTCCTGTCACGCCTGACAGGTAGATAAACTGGCCATTGCACTCATTGATAAAAAGACATGGCTTTGCCTTCTACAGCATTTGGAGAGGCCAATGACTGCAGCAGGAGGCTCCCATCAGTTGAAGCGCACACAAGCAAGCCAGCACACTACAGCCTCTGGGATACAGACTGACTGAAAAGCATTGCAAGAGCAAAAACCTCTGGTGGGGATGCCCAACACTGGAGAATCCTCTAAAAAAGCCAACGTACGCTGTAGTTTATAAAGCTCTAGAGGAGACAACATCAGAATATTTAACGTGCTGAAGGCACGAGAGCAATCCTGCACACATACACATATGCGCAAGACATCCCCAAACAGTTCCCAGGGCTGGCAAATCCAAGTGTGATAACGCAAATATGCAGCTCTATAAAGATTCTTCAGACACTGTATTTAGGTTGGAAGGAAGTTATTCCTCCAGCCATAGTCTCCAGGCACAGCTCAGAGACCAAAGATAGGAGCAGCAGGACCATCTCCCATGCTCTTCACAGCAGTCTCCCCTAAGGGGGCTGCCTAAATGCACCAATCAATGCAAAATAAATGTTTCTCCAAAACCCAAATACTATTGTCAAAGGACACATGAAGGAAAAATGTTTGTGCCTTCCCTGCTGACTGGGAGGAGAACAACCCAGAGACATAAATCCAGTGACAACAAGACTGTGTGCAAAAGCAACTCCTCTATTAGCAACCAAGAGGAAGTAGTAGCTAAGGGAAGAGGCAGCAGTTCAAACAGAAGGAACTACAATAAACACTTTCATTTTCCTCCCCAGTGCAAACAACAAGGCTAAAAGCAACATCCTTCCATGGAGGTCACCGCCTGCAGTGAGGAAAGATACTTAAGGCCCACCTCCCATTATTTCTCAGCATGAGGGTAAGTAAACGTGTGAGAGGAGTGGCAGGAAGCCAGTGGAGGGAAAGAAGCATCTGGCTCTGTTTCAGAGCCAAGGAGCCGAACTAAAAACCCACTTTGCTCTCCAAATCCCTTAGGGCACAAGCCGTTCCGGTACCAGCCCCAGCAAAACATACAGTTGATGTTAGGCGTATAATGGGTCCAGGACAATTGTCACACTTTTTTTCAAGTGCTTTGCTAGACCAAGTCAGAGCACCCAGGATCAAGTCCTCTAGTAGTTTTTGTGAAACTTTCTATTTTTTACCTTTTATAATACTGATCCTTTCTCTGCCAAGAGGTAAGCATGGCTATGTCTTGCTGGCTGTAGGCTGTCATCAACAAGCACTTGCGCTACAATCATACATCACAAACAAGTACGCTACACAAAGCAGGGTCTCCATCATCACTGGTACCTAATCGTGAAGGATCACAGAGGCAAAGAGATGCTTTCTCAGGAAATGCTGCCCTGAAGAAGTGCATGAGACCAGAGGTTTGATGGTAGTCACAAACAGCTTTGCCTCTAGCAGCCTCGTTTATTTTTTCCTCATGCAACTCAGGAAACTCCAGAGTATTTGCTACTTACAGAGTACGTCAAGTATCAAAGAACAATTCCTAGGGGTAAGATTGATCTTGCTTGTTTAACATCAGCTTTGTACATCTTTACTCTTCGCACCAGCAACACAGGGTCACTACAGACAGCTGTTCCTAAGCAACAGGAACATATACTAAGAATACATACATTCTGTGTGTCTTCCTAGTGCTGAGGTTTTAGTTTTAGAGTTGAAGATATTCAAAGTGAGACTTCTCTGCATTCTCTTCTTGACTCCCTGGCACAGAAAACAACCCCACACTACAGGCACCGATAATTAGTCACTGCTAAATAAAGTCACTTCCAGAGAATCTTTACTTGTTTGTGCTTTTTAAAGAAGGAACAGAAGTTCCTACTGGAAAGTTCTGGGTTGGTCTTGGAGCAGTTGATGAGAGCGCAACAGCAGCCCTTGCACAAGACACCTAACATAACACAGGGACAGCCCAAGGCAGAAGTCAATCTCCAGGTTCCTCTACTCCAACACAGCATCCAAAAGAAACACTACAGGCTTACAATGAGTTGGATGGTCAGATCTCATGGAGTCCTTTGGATGATCTTCACCCCATACAACAGAAAGTAAAAGCCAACTTTTCCAGCTGAAATTACTGTCAGAGAAGTACAATTAGCCAGCTGGAATCCATCAGGGCACAGAATATCATGACTGGTCTCAAAAACAAGTATCAGGACAGGTATGATTACAAACATTCATGACCTTCACTACACATTTCATCAAGAGGTATCACCTCTGATGACAGAATATCCCCAGTGTCATCAAGAGTAGCTGAATCAGGAGGGATACCACCACTCTGGAGATTAGGAGAGGAGAGGGAAAGAAGTGACTGTCCCAAGAGCTACAGCTTGAACAGGCAAAACACTGCAAGGTTTGAATCACATAAAAATCCAGAGCATTCAGAGATCAGCTTTCCTCAGCAGCCTGTATGTACGACAGTGCAGGAGAACAGCCCATCACCTGCACCCCATCAACTTTGACTCATGGTGTGTTGGTACCAAGCTGATTTCAGACCAACACATTGTACAATGCCTAGTGAGGAGGCAGAAAGAGATCACAGCTTCCTTGGCTGCTGTCAAACTCAAACACGCCCACTGCTGCATTTAATTTGCAAACGTGCCCCGGTACATTTGCACTGACTGCAAATACCGGAAGGCAATGGGAACATCATACTTCCTACCGCAGAGGAAAAACGCTTACTTTCCAGGTCTGGTAAAGAATAACTTTAAAAGCCCTGAAAATGCTACAGGCATAAGTGATGATGGTGTAGAAAAGCATCTCCAAACTGTTTCTACTCGCTAAGCAGCTGGTTTGTTCCTCTGGAAACAGGATGATCTCTTCCCCTTCTCTGTCGTAACAGAGCATGCAGCCACAGAGCACAATGCACCAGATGATTTGCAGAACAGCATCAATCCACTCTGTGTTTATGGCTTCCCCCCCCCTTCCTTTCTTTTTAAACATGCAGGCTTAAATGTTCTTATTGCTTCAGTGATTTTCTATATGCAAGACAGGATTTGAGAACAATGCATTAGCAAGGATCTATGTGCCTAAAAATCATCCCGTACATTCAGCTGAAACAGCCGAGCATACGCTACCAAAGCTGCAGCTGGGATCAGGAGGCAGCAGAGAGATACAACAGTCTGAACGCAGCTTGCCGTCCCTCTCGGACGCTGTACTCTAATGTGCAAGTTTCCAGGCAGCACAGATGTGGAAGGTACGCAAATGTGTAAAGAGTAGGAAGCCTCCTGAGGCTTTTACAAATCTAGAGACATCAAGCTGCCAGTAACTCACGAGCTATGTAAGACTGACTCAGTCTCCATGTGCTTTTCCGTGTGTTTGTTATGACTCCTTGAAACATTTCAGGAGATGTCTACTTCTACCAGCACAAGCTTAATAGTGCTGTGTTTGCTACACTGCTGATGTCTGCATTATACCAATGGCTTCTACTCCCAACTTTTTGCACTAGACAAAGCCAACAGTCTCCTTACAGGCTGGTGAGATGGGAGAGAGGAGTATCTGAATAGCCAGGGAAAGGGGAAATGGAGTAGCTGATCACAAACTTTTCACGCTGTAGGGAAGGTGTAAATACAGACAATCCCAGAGACCCGCATCCAGCGTAGGGGCTGGCTGGTATTCAGTGTGCAGAGGTATTAGAAGATTAAGGTGAAACTTGAGGATTTTTTGCTGTTCATCCTGCAAGAGGCAGGAAGATCATTAATGACCTCCAGGTAGCTTTTTCATGCTGAGCTATCACTCCAGGGTATCGTGGCTAAAAGCCAAATCTGGGTATAAACCTTGAAGTGCTGGGAGATTGCCATCCACTGTAACAACACTGGGGATGGACATAGGCTAATCCAGTCATGATAAAATACAAGACATTACTCTGCAGAGGGAATAGTCTCTTAGACATCTATTTGCTGCTCAATGCTTCAGTTTCCCTCCTTGACTGAAGGGAGGATAAATTCCCCTCCCCTCTTTCCTGGGGGCTGCTGTATTCAAAAGAGCCTCTGGCAGAAGGCAGTGAGCAGTTGATAATCCAGACAGCATCAGCAAACCAATCTCCTTCAGCAAAGACAGATCCTCTCTTACCAGCCCATTCTTCCCTTCAAGTTTGTCCACAGGGCAATGAATTTGAAGGGACCCTCTTTTTTTTCCCCAACCCCATAACCCAAAGTGGAGGAGTCAAAGGGTTAATGCCGCATGACAAAGGTCAGCCCAGTTTGGGGAGGGAGGAGAAAGGGAAGCTTTGTGGCCACAGACAGCAGCTCCCTGCGACCAAAACACCACTTGAGAAATGTAAAGTGATGGCGCTGCTCAGAAAAAAGGCTGGAGAGCCCTGCCTAAATCCCAGGGCTTTATCACTCACAAAAGCCCAGCCCCTTGAGTCATTAATCGTATGCTCCATGGCTGGGTGCCTCAAAGAGCAGCAGATGACACATGCCCAGCTGCTATTGCCGCCCCTCCTCAAGGTAGCGGGGCAGAGGCAGGTGCACTCCCAGTGCCCTCTGCTCGAGGCTAATCTATTCTCCCTCCTTGTCCTCTGCCTTTCATCTCCTCCAGCAGCCCACGCTGACAACTGTAAATGAGATTAGACTTCAAGGCGTGGGGCAGATGCAGAACCCCCTCTGTGCATTGCCAAGAGACCCTTGTAGCTTTTAAAATGTCTTTCCCCTTTACAATGCACAGCTAGGTGGAGGGGGAGAAGGGGGCAAATTTCTTGTCACGCTCACAGAAGCACCTAATATAGCAGACAAGGCAGACCCCAGTTTTAGGGCCTGGATGCTAATCTGTTATCACCATGGACAGTCTTTCCACCAGCACCTCTGATTCTCCAGTTCATGTTAGGAGATGAAGTAACAAGTGTATGACTATTTCCTAATTCCAGTTCCTATAACTTCCTCTTTGCAGCACCACTCCGCTTAAATGCAGACATAAGTCCTGACAAACACTAATGTAACAAGGCAGCGATAGTCAGAAATTCAGGCGAGGACTTGAAGGTCGCACACAGCCCTGTGCTCAAGCCCCTGCCTATACTGCCGCTCTCATTGCCATAATTTCCTATTCCTCATCTTGCAATTTCTGCTCCTCCTGCTCCCAGTGGCCCACACAAACCAGTGGTAAGACACAAGCAATTTGTCAGAGAAAGTGGTAAGATCTCCAGGCACAAACCACTGCCTAGAGCTCGGAGAGACCTGCCCGGCGAGGCCTGCCCACCACGGGCAGCAGGGGTTAGCCAGCAGCAACAGCCAGGGAAACTTCTGAAAGTGAAGTGTGATGTTTAGCTCAACAGTCACCCAGTAAACACTGGAATTTCTGTTTCAGTGTGGGAAATAGCTCATCCTGCCTGTGTTAAAGGCTATCCAGAGAAAAGGGACACAGTTAAGATAAAAGATCAAAGTAAGTCCCTTTCTCGGTTACCGCCAACCATGGTCAAAGCTGGCGTGATTTTATGGATTGCTTTGCAACTTCAATCGTGCCGGAACCAGCCCTGGATTTAAGGCGGCTGCGATGTCAGCATATTTTCAAGCATATTTTAATGTTTTATGAGACCATGGCAGAGCAAGTTCAGCTGCACCCACTGCTGGTAGTGTCAGCAACTGAACTCTTCCTGGCAAGTGCGCGCCTGGTCCAAGATATCTCTACAGCCTGGTTTCTGAACTCAAGTTTTCCATTAGCTGCCTACACAGACCGGGTAACTTGGCATCTCTCTGCATTTCCCATAAACTCTGTTCATCTGTTGCCATCACACCCACATACAAGTCTCAGGAAGGAATCCAGGATTTCTAAAGCAGCTGCAACAAAAACACAGCCTGGATTGACAAGCAATAGGATCAAGGTGCTGAGCCAGTGAGGAGGGTCTTTTTGGAGAGTTTTGTGTGTGTCTATTTAAAACAAGTTTGTTGTCATGACTACAAACCAGAGTACGGGTGAGAAGAAGTGAGAACTCCAAGATGAGGGCTGATAACGTTAATTCACCCTTGAAATCTCAGCAGCCATGGGCATGGGGAAACAGATGATCATACAAGCTCTTGCATCTAACAAGGCTAAAAGCCACCTTCAGAAGGCAGGTCTGTCCTAATAACAAACGTCGTCCTCCTAGATAGCCCCTTTCACCAAACACAGCCAAGGGCTGGATAATACCGATTAGC
This sequence comes from Gavia stellata, assembly GCF_030936135.1. Lineage (NCBI taxonomy): Eukaryota > Metazoa > Chordata > Aves > Gaviiformes > Gaviidae > Gavia > Gavia stellata. The sequence continues at coordinate 9,976,843 of NC_082615.1, read as the reverse complement.
CACAGTCATCTCTAAAGCAGGGGCACTGGGGACATAGAGGCAAAGAAGGGCACCCAAGGCAAAAGTACATAGCAAAGCACGAACAGCCCCTCGGGGCACTCATCTGCAGACTCACTCTCTAATCATCAGACAACTTGGCTTCAACAAGGACAGTGAGATGTTCTCATGTCTGTGTGCAAGGCAATTAACAAGGGATCTTAGTAGCACAGAGAAGTGTGAAACTGTCAGGACCTGCTCCTGGGATTATCGCATTTTTAACTTTACCAGAAGATTAACAAAAAAACGGCGGTTTGGCCAGTGAAGAACAAAGAAAGACCCCAAGTGATTGCGGAGGGATGGAGAGAGGCAATGCCTTGCTCTGCTTAGAGGTTGGATTCCACACAGAGACAGCGTGGAGTGCTCAGCGACGGTGCAGCCTCTGCAGAAGGCAGCAGATGCGGAGCTAATGTGTGTGTGTGGGTGGAGGGTGTTTATGAGCACAATAAATAAATGTATGAATCCCTATAAAAGTTCCCGTATAAAAGTGAGTTAGAGCTGCCTGAGGGCCACGGCCTCATAATAAAAAACGCATCTTGTAAGCACAGTATGAAGCAGCAGCTGTACTGTAACTGCCTGGCTGCAGCACTGAAAAGCCACGTGCCTGCCTGCTCCCAAACTCTTGGGTGAAGTGCTGACCCCGCTAAATCCAGGAGGAATTTTGGTACTTGCTTCAGTGTAGCCAGGATTCTGCCCTGGGAAAGTTTCTTTGAACCTCAAAGCCTAGGAAGCAGTTCTGAATCTGCCTTTTTGCCAAATTTAAGTTCTTTTACTTCTAGAAAGAAGCAATCTGCAAGTGGCTGGAGATACTGGCTTGAGTCACTGACAGTTCCCAGCGTGACAGATTGGAGCTGGATCAAAACAAAGAAAAAATTCCTCCAGAAAGCATCGTCAGTCACTCCGCTCCCCCAAAATAAACAAGCAAATAGCCATGCCTTATGGCTGAGCAGCAATTTTCATCAAGAAGTTTTGAATTTTTAATTTAAGATGCTGGGGGGGGGGTCATTAAAAACCCTTAAATTTTGTATATCTGAATAGAAACCTACGTTTTTATCAGTAAACCTAAATAAGAGTATTTAAAATATAACTCCCCACAGAAAAAAAAAAAAGCATTAATAATAATTTCTTTCCCCCCTCAAAGGCAAAGGGGGGGGGGGAGTGCTGACCCCTCCCTCACACTGTTTTCTGTCATACTCCATCACCCCAGAAACAAGAGACTTGCAGACTCCCAGCCTGTGAATTCCCAACTGCTTTAACACTTTCTCCAGAGACTTTTCTTGCTCTGCTGCTCTCCTGGGAGATGGTGAACTCAGAGGCCCATGTGTCCCAGCTAAGAGGGTGATCATCAAACTTCAGTCCCAGCCCATGAGTCACAAACACACAGGGCATGTGAATCTTCAGCCACCCATTTCCACTCTAAGCACACATAAAGCCAGGTCATATCTTGCAGGGAAAGCTGCAACTGTTCCGAATTTCAATACACAGGCTTTCTCTAGTTATTAAGACTGTCCTCATGTTTCACATGGATGCCAGTAGGAGCTAAACAAAACATTCGCCTCTCCTACCAGCACAGAGCTGCTGGGAATAGCAACCTTGTTCCATGACAAACAGCATCTTGCAATTCACTGCAGGGCTAATTGCATTGCATTGCTGATATAACACTCAAGGAAGACGTCAGCTCCTTGGCTTTGCCCACAAGCAACAAGGACATTATTGATTTATTCAGGACTTAGGACTAGTTGTCACAGGTTGCATTCTCTTTGATAATAAAGCCTTACAGACAAGGCTTAAACTTCAGCTGCAGCCCTAATTGAAACATAGCTAATTATTGAAGGTCTGTCTTTACAGCCCATTCCCATGTCACTGGGGTAATGTTCTGTAAATCCAACAGTCAAATTCTCCCCTCCCTTAAAAAGAAAAAAAGGAGGAAAAAACCCCCATCTACTATTCAAGCAAGTCCAGTGGGAAATTACAGATTCCTCTCTTTGAGCCCGGGGTAGCTACCAGCCAAGAGTACCATCCCACAAGGACTCAATGACTTCAAAGGATGCTTGTAGAATCAGACTCCAAATTAAGGCCAACGTTTGAGATGGGGGAGAATTCAAAGTGGCTGAAACAAACATTCAGCCCAGACCACAAGCAATTTATCTTGCATCCACCTTTTGAGTGGCAGCATACCCTACGAGCCCCAGCAAATTCAAATACACCACACAATTTAGGTGCGATCAACAATTATAGTAATCTAATTCCCAACTGCCAGCTTGCTTGACTGTACAACAACAAATGTACTGCAGTCCAGATGCATGGATTAGCAGTCAGTCACGGCTAACCAGGTATAAATGAGCACTCATCATAACAGGCAGTCCAGTTATTAGCCGAATGATAACAGGATCCCCAGGGTACCAAGGACATCCTTTCGCAGAGACTGCACCAAAGCTTTTGGCTTTGCAGTTCAGTCAGAAGCAGAAGCAAGATTATCGCCTCATAAAGCAGGGACGAAATCCCATCCGAACTTTAGTATTGCCAGGACAATGCCAGCATCAGAGTAGGCTCCCTTACAGAAGGTGACATTTACACGCACACGCAACAGCACAAAAGTTTATGACATCAACAGAGTGCTGCAGTTTAGAAGCAAGTCAACCCTAGAAAAATCCTTCAGTTTATAGCTGCTTCACATTTCAACCTGGCAGATGGAAGGAATACCACAAAGCAAACATGTCAGTTAAAGCAGCTAAAAGCATAATTTACAAACTAGAATCCACAACCCAAATTCTCATCAGCTATAACTCAGAGTTCTACAGAGCTGTGCTGATTTCAGCCAGCTACAGATCTGACCCAAGGCATTTACCTGATACAACCATAGTCTTTGGTACAGAAGCAGATACTTTGCTAATTCTGTGCAAGTTTAAAGCAGCAGGTCCTCCCCTGGAGCACGTAACCCTGCAGAAGTCAGTTTAGCAGCTGGGGAGTCATTTCAAAGAACACAGTGCTGGTTTTACAGGACCTAGTTTGCCTGCCTCAAAGAGGATCCTTTAATCCACAGAGCAAGGATAACGCAACTGGCAGCAAACAGAGCACCTCCTGCAGCACCTCAGCTCAGACCCTGCGCTAGGAGGGATGGCCAGGCTGGGCCCGCTTCTGTCCCTGGCTACTCTGAAGATGAATTGAAAGGAAGGCCCAAAGCAGTAGTGGTAATTAGGACTTGGACACCAGCATCCTGGGAACTGGGAGCATGGAGCACATTACTCCTAGGCTGTATTTTAAATGCAGGGAAAATCTAGTACAGAGGAAATTAACTGGAGGTTAGACTCTTTGCTCACAAGACAGAGACAATATATCAGTTGTTCACATACCTGATCAAATAGGGCTTTCCAGTGCTGAGAGGCAATGCATAAGGGAGGAAAAAGAAGAAAAAGAAGGTATAAGAGCAACGACATTAACATGCAGTAAACTGTAGAAGTATATTCTAACAGAGAAATAACCAAATGATTTAGTGCCATTTCCAACATCCTTCTTCATCCCAGAATCACCTACCCTTCCGGGGGAGGAGGCAGGGGGAATCTACCAACCACAGGGAGGACAGTTTTCATTTACAAATCCAAATTAGGATGAACTCAGAACATTCATGTGTTAATTCTGTTTTCTCCCGCTTTGTCTACTTGCAAGCAAGCAAAGAATAAAAGGCTTTTATTACTCGCAGGGATCAAGAAAGCTTGGTGTACATTGAGGGGAGGGAGGAGTTAGCAATGGTTTTTCAGATCACTTTCTGAGGTCCTGTGGCCGAACAATGACCCACAGACCACTTTGTCAGGTTGTCAGAGCCTTGTCTGCTGCCTGCTCCTAACTTTGGCAGGGACTTGCTGCAAGGTCTTTGATAACCCATCGGTTCTTTCAGCCTCACACGTCCACATCTGAAAAACACGTAATTCCTCTCGCACAAGGTGGAAGGGGGGGAAGGCTGGACAGAGCCCATTACAAGGATTTACCCCACAACTTTTATTCAAGCAGATTAAAAGCTCTGTATAGGAGGAAGCACCACTTCAACACAGATGACCATGTGAACACTCCACAAGTCCTTGTCACCTGGGAACAGAAAAAACAAGCTGGCGACTGGCTCAGATTTATGCTTTCTACAAAGACCGACATCATGTCACCTCCCTGCCCCAGGCTTGCTGTCTCACAATCCTACAGAACAGAGGAAATTCCTAATTAATTGTTTAAGGCTCTCTCTCATCTCTCCTGGATTTGGGGGCCAGCTGAGAAGAAAGCAACTTCCATAGGGCAACAGTGGGGTAACCCGTGGCTTGGGGTCCCCAGAAAGAAACTTGAGCGTTTCCAGCTCTCCTGTCTGAAGTGCTGTTCAGCACACCACTTTGTTTCTACCTCATTCACCTTGAACGAGAAAAATAACAAACATCAGACTCATACAAGCAAATCTCCTCACTCTGCTATATGCAAAGCAGAGCTCTGGTGGGAGTCTTATCTAGTCGTGGAAGAACATTTCCTTTCACATGGTAGACAGATCTAAAGCAGAATTGACCAGAGAGACAGTGGGATATCAGGCCACAGAATTCCATTTAATCAGTTGAGTTGTTAGCTCCCCTCCTCCCCATGCCTCTATCCATTTATAAACTCCCATTTATCATCATAAATGAGCCCAGCACTTTAAACAGAACATTCTGGGACTGCCTGAATCCTGGCTTTGTAGAATGCTGCTCCAAGAGCTGTAATGACATCACAGCTGAGCTGCTATACACTGTCAAGGCTGTGACAGCCAAACCTCCACTATGTAATATTTTCGTGGTTAATAACACGTAAAGAACTGACCTTGTGTCTGTTCTTGCTGGCCAAGCCAGAGAGCTTACATCAAGCTTTCAAATGTAGTAATAACAACAGAAAATCAACCTCCAGTTAGGTCTCAGGGGGGCATGCTCCTAGCACAGAGCCGTTTGAATCTGCAGAGATGATGCTCTGTAGCCTGCTCGTTTCAGCAGGAAATCTTGGCTGGGGAGGAGGAGGGCATTTACACCACTTCCTGCTCTTCCGACTTGCAGCTGATACACGATACCTCAGGCTTCTGTCACATCATCTACTGCCAGGTCTCAGCAGCTTCCCATAACCAATGCGACTGCAGGCTCTAGCTCCATTTTGTTGATTGCAGAAAACAAGGTACCAGAGTCAAATAACAATGCAGATCCCAGCGTAAGTAATGGCGAGACACTGCGAGCTGGATCAGACCCAAGCTGCCCTACCTCAAGGTCAAGCAGCAAGTCGGTAGCGGAACTAGGATAAGATTCTAGATTTCACCAGGGAAAGCTCACGGTCTCTCTCCTGTCTCCGGAGCCCAATCCTGCCAGGCACTCAGCACTTCAGCATCTCCTGGGCCCCTGGCAGGATTGAATTGCTAATGGCTGCATTCGTGTAGAGGCTGGAGTAACTCCAAGGGGCCCATGTCTATCACAACAGGAAATCTTTCTTGTAGACCATCCAGACAAGCACAAAATTTGTCAGGGAAGAAAAGATCACAGTCTGAGGTAAGCAAGCACAGGGATTTGGAAACCTGGACTGTGAAAGCTCCTGGAAATCCACCCTTTCTGAGTGAAAACTACATATGCCCCTCGGTCAGGCATGCTACTCTTAGGACTCTCTGGCAGTGTTGTAGCAGAGGTCAAACTGCATCACGCATTCCCTCCTGACTGTACAGTGCTTAGGAATACAGCCTGGGGAATGCAGCTCTACCAGGTAACTGCACTTCCTCTGCTACCCTCTGGGAGGAAAATCCAACAGCAACCGAATTCTAGGTGATTCACAAGGAAGGGCTGGGGGATGAGGAGCAGGCACTGCCCTTAAGCAGCCCCAGGCAGGTTCCTCCAGCAGTGTCATAAAAGTAGAGTGGAAAGGGGATGTGCCATTGCTGGAGACCCATTTCACAAGTGTCCCTTTCATACCAGTGCAAGACCGGAGACAGAGCCCACTTCAGAAAGACATTGAGTATCACTGCTTCATCCCTCCATAGACAGGAACAGAGCCTGCGCTTAACCTCTGCAGACTGAGCACTTTGGACAGTCCTCATCCCAGCAGAGTTTGCTGGGAAGGAGAGCTGCGAGCAGTCCTGGCATGCACTGGGAACGCAGGATCTGCTCCCGTTCGCTCCCTCCCAGATAGGTGCACCGGGAGCTCCTGCCTCCGGGACCGGCAGCTGCAGAACTACCGCCTCAGCGCTGCAGGCTTTGCTGCTCAGCCTGGCAGGAGCGGATTCAAAGCACACAGGACCACTTGGTGTCCTTCTAGGCTGGATGAGCAGAGGCAGAGACCCGGTGCCAAGTTATCCCACCCTCAGGTGCAATCAGAGCTCAGAGGGTGGAGAGAAGCTATCAGCCCTGCCGAACCGGGGAAAAAACTTCCTCGGCTGTTTGTTGCTCGGGGGCTGGAAGAGGGAACAGGCTCGCGGGAGCGTTTCGCATCTGTCACCCTCCGAGTGCCTGGGACTCTGGAAAAGCTCTCTGTCCCCAGGAAGCCCCTCAAGCCGAGGCGTCAGCCCCTCTCTGTCCCCAGCAAGCCCCTCAAGCCGGGGCGTCAGCCCCTCTCCAGCCTCTAGAGACGCCCCTGCGCGCAGCCCCGCTGCCCCTGCCCGGCTAGCCGCAGCTCGCTGCGAGCCAGCATCTCCCCGGCGGCGCGGCTCCGGGCGCGGACACCGAGCGGACCGGCAGCCTGTCCGGGCCGCTGCCGCCGGGGCTTTCCGGGCTGGGACAGGGAGGAGAAGGGAGCTGCGGCCCCGGGGACCGAGGCGGAACGGCGGCTGCCGGAGCCCGCAGAGCGGCCGGAGGGCGGCGGGGACGGCGGCTTTCCCTCGCCCCGGAGGGTCACCAGTCCCATTCCTCCCCCCATCCCGGACTTCATCCATAAATAGCTTGAGCCGATTAACCTGGCCTGGGGGAAAGGGGGGAAGACACCGAGCAAAGGAAACTTACATCCTCTGCGGCCATAGGTAGGACATCCTCGGAGCCCAGCACCTCGATTTCTTCCGCCTCTGAGCTGGCAGCCACAGCAGGGGAAGAGCTGGCGTGAGGCTCCGGCAGCCTGTCTCCCATGCTTGGAAACGGTCCCCCTCCAGCTCCCGCCCCCCCCTTCTCCCCAGATCCTTAAAGAAATTAAACCTAGCTGCTGCTTGGCAAACTTTCAAACGCAGCCGAGCCTGCCTTCATGACTCCCGCAGCCGGGAGGGGAGGAAATCCTCCATCCAGGGAACATCCAATTAGCGCGGGCAGCGCCGGCGGGCGGCATCCCGGCGGCCGGCTCCGGACGGGGCAGGTGACCCCTCCCCGCGCCGGCTCGGACAACTCGCCTCCTCCCGCCCCTGCGGCCGGGCGGTGCCCCCAGCCCGGGCCACGGCCGGCGCCTCCCCCGAGCCATGCCGGCCCGGGGGGGTGGCCTGCCCTTCTCGGCGCGGGGGAGCTGCGCGTCCCCGGGGGCTCTCGGAGGCAGAGCCCGGAGCTGCAGCACGTCCGAGGATGCGGGCTGGGCGGCGACGAGGCGGGGGGAGCGCCGGGTCGCTCCTGCCCGCGGCCGGGGGAGGCGGCGCGGCCCGCCCGGGCACCGCCTCTCCGCGGAGCGACCCGGCGAGGTTCGGCCGCGGCCCGCACCGGGCAGCCCCTGCGGCAGGGCCCGGCCGAGCGCAGCCGGGCAGGTCCCAGCCCTTCCCTCCTGCCCTCGCCCGCTCCGATCCCGCCCTCGGGTCCCTGCCACGGGGGTCCTGACGCTCTTGGTCTCGCTCAGCAAGTGCGGGACGCTGGCAAGACGTGCCGGGTGATTTGGGCTTTCTGAAGCTAACTTCTCCATCCCGCAGAGTCTCACGATTCGGGGCTGGTGTGGGGTTTAAAATTCTTTACCATAATTATTTGTTCCTATATGTCAAGATGGGTATCTTAACCATCTGGAGCCTGGACTAGGAACTTGACGAATGCCTTGACTGAAGGCAAAAATCCAGCAGTTTTAGCTCCTTCCAATCAAGTACAGAAATAGCAGGTTGGCAAGGGGGAAGGGCGAGCAGAGCCAGGCTGATCCACATGATGCCAGTGCCTCTGCTTTCTGCTGCACCGACAGCCAAAGCTAGACGGAGCCCAGAGTCAGAGCAGAGAGGATCCAGCACCACAGGCCACGTTTTCTTGATGCAAGAGCTCCAATACCAGATCAGACACACCTCAGCCACAAGGACAGAACCAAGCTATAAGTCCCTCTTTTCCCTACAAATTTGTTTTAAAAAACAACCAACAACAAAGGCAAAAAACCCCAGATAGAATACCTCTGGAACAGGAATGGGATCTTCCCTCCAGCAGTAGCAGAGCATACAGCAGAGACTCTCTCTCCCATCCACAGCTGTCATGAAACTCCATACTGAGTATACTTTTGATCTGGATCAAATGTATCCCACACAGTAATGGGAAACCACACAGACCCGTGCTCTTAGCCACTGCATCCTAGCTTCTTGGTTACTACAAGATTTTTCTGCAGGAAAAGGGGAATGGTGCCAAGTTTTTTCCATGTGCCCACATAAGCTACAACCACCAGGGAACAGCAGATTTCCCCATCTCAGCATCCTGCGTGGCTGGCACTAATTTAAGGTCAGGGCCAAGGGCTAAAATATCATCCCACACAGCTGAGCAAGGTCAAATAAAGGTAATTATCTCCTCTGCCCCCTGGTCTGATTCCTTGGAAAGAACAACAGGAGAACTCAATCCTGCAAATGATCCATATAAGGAGATCAAATGAAAGAGTTACGATGATAACCTTATCTTGTAGTACTGCCCAGTTGCCCCATCCTGAACAAACATGAGAAAGAAATCTGTTATCTTTAAGGAGCACTAAGGTAAAAAACTTCCCTCTGTTCATGGTTCTGAGTCCAGCTGATCACAATCCTAGCCAAAAGACATTTTTTAAAGAAATGCCCCGTCCAGTATTTTGAAGATTTTAGCTAAACTTTTAAAGCAAGTGTAGGAAGTAAACCTTTGGACCTGAAGAGCAGAACTTTTCTATTTTGGGATTCAGGTGGGAAAATGACAACAAAATAAAAGCTCTTCAGGGGTCTCCAGTGCAAGTGATGAACAAGAGGGCTTCTCTCCCCTTAATGACCAGAACTGTCATCATCAGTTAAACAGAGCAGACCTTCTTCAGGTTTAAAGGTGATTCCCTCAGCACAGCATCCATTTCTTGCTTGTCTAGAGCCTGTCCAGCCTGCTCTCCCAAAGCGTAAGAACAGCCTACCAAATCCAGCACTTTTGAGAAGCACTAAACCACTTCACTGATACAACACCACCCCTGCCAAAATATTCCAGGCACTAAAAGCTATTACAAAAACAATCTCTTTTTAATTAAAAAACTAAACCTCATCAAAACTTCAAAACAGATGGATAAGCAAAAATATGCTATGCCAACAGAAAGAAACAGCAATCATTTAAAGATGTCTGTAGGGAGGAGGGAGATGAGATTTTAAAGTAAAGAGAGAATAAATGAGCTGAATTTCAGAGGTAACAGGTTCCACACAGTTGGGGACTGCCATGTCAAGAGCTCTGTGTTGCCTCTGATTCCAGATGCTGGCGGGAAAATGCTAACCATGAAGTCTAACATAAATGCAATAAACAACGGGGAGAAACCCCAAAACCTTACCTTAATACCGAACTCCCACTGAACTGGAAAACTGCTGCAAAATTACAAGTTCATTTTTCTCCTCTAAGGAATGTTCTTCACTAGTGGTAATGATAGGTTTTTTTTTTTTTTCCAGGGAAATATCTCTGCACATTGCACATATGAGCTAGTGCTGTGCTATAATTGTCACAGAAAGGAAATTAACAGTATTCTAATGAGGAGTTTTGTTACAGGCAAATTATCATCTTCCAAGTCTGTGAGAGCCTCTTAATTTAGACTGTCATTTCTCCCCACTGCATACCCTGGTGACTACCTTGGAAAACAGTAATTGCTAGAGAAACTAGGGAACTGTGGGCCACCACAGAGCAGATGCAGACAGAACACAGAAGGGCACCAGAAGAAACTTAGGGAGAAAGAATTTGAGATAATAAGCCCTAATCCATTTTCACATTCAGTCATGTAGGCAACCTTTTATATTCCTAATACTGCAAACAAAATGTAGATATACGTCCTTCGTATTGGAAGTGACTAAAAAGTTCAACTCATGAATATGCATAAAAAGCCTTCAAAGTAGGGACCCAGCCAACATCTGTTAGCTAAGCCTCCTGGAGCAAATCAAAACAGTTTGTTCACGGGTTCCTTTTCCACCCAAAGTAGCCCCAAAGGGCTTTTACAAAACTACCCAGCTCTCACAATTGGAACTAAATGGAGCAACCTACCCAGCTTGATTACTGCACTGGAGCTCAGCCAGCCGCCCAGCCCTGGAAGGCAACTGCTGAAGCAAAATGCAGTATTTTGGATCAGAAGCCAAAAACATTGCACCCGAACACAACCCTAGCAAGAAGTTAGATAGCACATACAAAGTTGGGACTGGATCAGACCAGTCAGATTAACCCCTTCAGACTCATGAAAATGGCAAAAAATCTTTAAGGACCACAGATAGTATGAGATTGGGGTTTAAACTGTGTCCAAAAGGTAACAGTGGCAAAGGGCTCTTTCAGTATCAATGATACTCCTTGTGGCTGGGACAATACAAGTTTACCTTTTAGGATCAATATAAATTAGACCGTATGTGCTGTCTTTTGGTTGCTCCCTGATTCATGAATACTTTTCCTCCTGAAGAGAAGGAATAGTGGGAAAAAATAAGGTCCAATCTCTTCTCTGATGTCTAACTTGTGTTGCAACACTATCCTCCTGCCCCTCCCTATTCCCCATGTCATACTTAGAACTTTTTCAAGTCCCACACTGAAAAAATAGGTTCTAGTCTTTTTCCACCTGCTGCTCTCTTCTGCCCCAGTAGCTGTTATTGGTTGCAGATGGTTCTAATTATCTTTTTGGTTATAGCTGGGGAAAGCTAGTTAAATCCACCACTAATCCTTATTTGGGTGGTTGTCTTAAGAGGGAGCTCTCCTATCAGGTCAGCCCTACAGCATTTAAGATGTGTGTCTGCTCCTTTTTAACTGTCACCTGAAGGGATCATAGCACACATTGGCAGGTTCATCCCAAATTAAAATAATTGTTTGAAATGGAGACCAATTAGTAACTGAAGGTTAATTTCCAACATAAAATCAAGTCATGCTTACAATTAATCCTGAACTGACAAGCTTTCAGACAGGAGGTCAAAGCTGAGGGGTGAAGGATGTGTCTCCAAGGAAGATGAATCAAGATCTTTGTCCTCTCAGTGACTTTATACCACAGCCAGGCGATTCACACATCAGACTGAAGAGGAGATGGAGTCTGGTTTTGGAAAATACAATGAAGGAAGTTGTTAGGAAACTGACAGGATCAGAGGAAAGCAAGCTAATCACTGTTAAGAGAGTGTGAGCAAGTAGAGAGTTGACTGGGCTGCTGCTCCTTCGCCCCACCAACCAGCACTGAACAGTAACAGCTCAACTTTTTGGACTTTCTTCTTTACGTGCTCCATGAGTAGAATACTTTCCCCTCACAGTGGCTATAATCCTCACAGGATCCAGGAGGATACAGTGAACATCGTAACTCTTGCCCAGGTGGCACAGCCACAGGGGTTTTCACACAGAACACCGGCCACCCGCCCCAACGGAGCTGCAGCACAGTGGGAAACCAAGCCTTGTGTTCTCTTCCCAGCTTCCAGGCCTTGTGTTCTCTTCCCAGCTTCCAGGCCTTGTGTTCTCTTCCCAGCTTTCAGTCCAGGAAAATTCCTCGCCCTAAACCCATGGAGAAGGCCTGGTTTTATCAAAGTACCGAGCGCTCGATTCCGTTCTCCCCGGGCGCGCTGGCAGCCCCCGGAGACCTCGCCGTGAGGGAGGGCAGAGCCCGCCTCGGGGCAGGGGCGCTTCTCCCCCCCCGCGCCACGGCCCTCCTCAGCGCTGCCGGCTGGACAGGCGTTTTTCCTCAGGGGCCGTCGGGCCGCGGCCGTGTGGGACGGCCCGGGGAGCCCACCGCGGCTCTCCCCCGCCGCTCCCCGGGGGCTGGCTGAGCTGAGGGAGCCGTTTCACACCGCCAAGCCGGTCCCCGCCGCCCCCTCGCTCCGGCGACGGGCGGAGCCGCTGCCCTGTCAGCTCGGCGGCAGTGCGCCCCCTGGCGGCCGCTCCCGGTGGCTCCTCCCGCCCGCTCCGCGCCGGGTCCCTCGGGACAGTCCCGGGAACCGCCGGTCCGCCCCAAAGGTGCGATTTTCCTGTTTCCACAGAGACGCGTCCCTTCTACTGCTTGTTGGGCGATGAGTGTACAGCGTGTTCGTTTAACGTGAAAATACTCACGGAACAACGAACACGTTTTCCTAAAGCGGAAGCAATCTCACAACCCTAACAGCAGCCCTTTACGGAAAACCAACAATTCTGTTAGCGGAGCCCAAACAGCACTCGCTGGCTGGCTGATGCGCGAAAGGCCTCGACCAGCACACCGGAGCCAGCCTTTCCTTCCGCACGCCCCGCGCATGGAGTCACTGCCGAGGCAGCGCCGTGCACAGGGCCCAGCCCGAGCGGGAGGGCAACTGCTCCGGGTAGATCAGTAGCGTCCGCACCAGTCTCCCCCACAGAAAAATATGGCAACAAACGGCGTAATAAAACACAAGCTACTCATTGGAACAGCAGTTACAACGCTCTCGTACGTGGCACAGATGATGAGTGGCGTCATTAATATAATACTGAAGAGATTTCTATGAGAGGGTATCACAGAATCACTAAGGTTGGAAAAGACCTGTAAGATCAAGTCCAACCATCAACCAACAAACCCCCCCATGCCCACTAAACCATGTCCCGCAGTGCCACGTCCACACGTTCCTTGAACACCTCCAGGGATGGTGACTCTACCCCTTCCCTGGGTACTTACGGAAGGTGAGTGGGAATCCTAACGAGTGTGGTATCAGACATTTAGAAGTGTTTTGGAGCCAACAGCCACTGACTGGTTTAAAATAGCAGGCCCTCCCCAGAACTCTGACCTTGGAGATAGGCCAGGCAGTGCTGCAGGGCCTTCAGTCTCTCAAAAGGCACTTCAGCATCCATATGTTGGCAGTCTGAGATAACTTTGTGAGAAATTAAGTCCTGAAATATCCTTTCAGAAGTGCATTGAGGGGTGGGGTAGTGGGAATAATCAGCAGCATTAAGATCTACCAAGTTAGAATTTCCCATTAGGAAAACAAACAAAAAAAGTCTCAAGGCACATAAATATCTAGTCTTCCCTGTTCGCTTTGATGTTAAAAGATCAACAGGCCCAGATGAGCAGTCAAAGATCCCTGCAGATAAGTTACACTATCACAGTGGTCTTCCTTTTCATTTTCTATGACAATCTGGTCACCCTCTACCAAGGCAGGTATCTTGTACCTAAACAAAAGAAAAAAACAACCACAAAGCAAGTGATCTATCAGCTCTTGAGAACACATTGTGCACTTTTCACCTTTCATGCGCCATTGCTGCATGGCACCACAAGCTCCTGAGAAGTACTATAACAATTCAGGGACAGGGAAACATTGGCTTGCTCAGGTCATCAGTTCAAAAGCTCTACATAACAGGGATGCATTTTCTGCAACATGGATGTCAGAAGACATCTCACAGAAAAAGAGTAGGAAATGGCGTTCAGCTACCTGACAAACCTTCCACAAGCACTGTCCACAGTCACATTCAATAACTGGCACTTGTGAGGCCGCACTGTACTATGTCCAGTTTCAGGCTTCCTAGTACAAGACAGACACTGACGTACTGGAGTGAGCCCATTAGCAGAAGGCCACCAAGCTGGGTAGGGAGCTGGAACAGCAGATAGAAAGGCTGAGAGAACAGGTCTTGTTCAGTCTTAAGAGAAGGTTAATGTCTGGGAATCTAATTTCTGTGGTCAACGGTTACCTAGTGGGAGGAGGATACAGAGAAGGTCTCTAACGATCACTTTCCCTGGGAAAATGACAAGATTTTATACAACAGCATACACACCTCCCCAGAAAAGTATTAGCCCTCTTTTCTTCAAAAACTTTTAGAAAATTAGTAATTTTCTAGATAGAGTGTAATAGTTTACAGATTGGGAGCCTTCTAATGTTGTTGATAAAACTTTCTCTTTCAGCTCCTCTCACCTCACTTCTCTGGAAGGTCAGTGTAATAGACAGGCATTCACTTTCCCAAACAACCCACTGAACTATTTACTTTCTTCTCCCACTCTATTTTTTCCTTGACAGTAAACACAAATGTCATGGTTGACTGTGCATTTGTGTTTCTGCTTTAAAGTATCATATAAGTCACTTTTGTCTTCTGATAAAAATCAGAAATAACCCTCTAATGGAGGCAGCACAGTCATAAGACAAATCAAAGAAACTAGGTAACCAAGACATTTAAGCTCCAACAACTGAAGGCACTAACAATACTCTCTTGGATAAAGGACAAGGTTTTATAAGGACTGCCTTTCAGAACACGGGAAGGGGAAAAAACAAAAAAAAAAAAACAAACAAAAGGAGAAAAATATAAACACAAACACAGTACACAGTTATTTTATTGAAATACTTGAAAAGGCCAGCAATGGAAAAATAGGTTTGTCATGAGGAATTAATGTTTGATTTACTCAATCATTAAAAAAGCTGTGTCTATAGGTAATTCTAGCCAGTTACAGAATGCACTGTGATCCATGCAACTAATATTCTACAGTAGAATAGGCACTGTGTACTATTTTAGTTTTATCTTATACACAGCTTTCAACAGGTATGATTGACAGATGTGAGAAATTAAACAGCAACACTTTTCAAATTATAAACATTTATAATATACAAATTTGTTCATCTGATTCATAAGGGTTATAAAACACAACATAGTGGAAAATGAAAAACACAAATTACACACACCATATGAAGTTGATCTGGCAGTTTTTGAAGTTTACGTTTTTCCTTTTAAAAGAAACATCAGACTGCTAAACATGTCACTGGTCATGTAACATACAAAATCATAGGCCAGGACAGCAACAATGACTTTTTCTTGAAATACATAGTTAGTGGGGAAATTTGTTCATCAGTTAAAAAGGGTAAGAATGAAAATCACAAATTCTGCCTGGTATAGCTTATAGTCCAAAAAGATTAAGTCACTTCAGATGAATGTGAAATAAATAAGCAATCCTTGAGGAAGTATGATCCTTGAGTTGAACCTACTCTACTGAAAATGAATTTTGACTATACACTAGTATGTCACCATGGTGAAACATCTAAGAACAGTATTTTGAATAGCTTTTTGGGAAGCAATGTCTTACTGCTTTAATATGTACAGGTTATTTACAACAAATTCCCTTTTGGCCTCACAAGTTAAGCCATTTTAGCTGGCTGTTAAGATGCAATTCTTTTTTCCACACATTATGCAATACTGTAGTTATAACTATAATTTAAAATTATCTTATGCATGAATTACAAATATTAATAAAGTAACTCTGCATATATAAATACTTCTAGCAGAATTTAAAGCATTCAGAATGTACATAAAAGGGTTTTTTTATTTGGTAGGGCCAGATGTGCTTCTTCTCAGATCATCGTTGCTTTAATAATGCTTTGTACATAGCAAAGCCCAAAACTGCAAAGACAGTAGCACCAAAACTTGCTCGGAGCCAAAATGTAGAGCTCTTGAGGTCCGCTTGTGTCACATGCCTAAAATTTAACACAAATACAAAATCAGGTTAATTCCATGACAGGAATATCAGACAACTTATCTTTAACTACTCTGCTTTTGGAAATTCATCACTACACTTGTCACAGGCAAGCAGCTTACAATTCAGCCTTACGAGTACTTATACAGTCATTTTACTTTTCTTAAAAGCTTAGGATTTGATCTGCAGCCCTGATCCCATTCGTAGATCTCACTGAAGTCAGAGAGCTCACACAACTGAAGAGAAATGCAGGGACAGATCATTAGTCATGAATGTGGGGAGAGCAGTGTGTCTTCTTTGAGAGTACCAGCAAGCATTCAGAAAAGGAAAACAAAAATAGCTAGCAAATAATTAATAACCCGCAGTGAGAACAACTCTGTCCAGCAAAATCCTTTTTTTTTTAAATTGAATTTGTGTATTTCTGCTTTTCCATGAAAAGCTTTCCAGTCCTGTTGAATATCTACTTATACTTCTTCCCCAAAAAAAGTTTACTGACAAGTAGCAAGTAATATTTTTCCAAAAGCTAGAATTGAAAGAAGGACCATTTGTAAATCCCTTTCTTCCCATTACAGTCACAAGAACATCAATAGAAACAGTCATCCAATACCAAGCTGAAAGCTAAGAGAAGTGCTAGTGAAACAAGCAGTGACAATGGCATCAACAGAAAAAGACAAGATGTAACAACAGTATGAAGTGACTGCATGACATAAAAAGCCACATCTTGCATGACAGTAGAGACAGCCGATGACCCAACTCTCCCAAATACTGCAAGAAGTCTGTGAGCATGCTCAGTTAAACACGACTAGCCATCCTCAAAAGTAGTCTCAAGTATGACAGCTTACCATAAAGCAGGAGCTACCGTTTAAAACAAGTTATCATAAATGCCATAATTCAAAGCACAAGAAGGTCCTAAACAATAGTAAAGGGTTTTTTTGTTTGCTTTTGTTTAAGATAGAACTTACAACAGAATTTCACTAGCCTACATATTTTAACCTGTATTAATCATCATGGGTTACTCAGTGAAAGCTGCAGGAGTATTAAATACAAGGAGCATACAGAGATCCTAAGCGTACACAGTGCACAAGAGAGTTCCTACGGTGTGAACTGCAGAGCTATAGCATACAAGCTGTTTAATAAAGCAGGAATTGTCACTTGCTATCAAAATACACAAAACCAGTTTAGGATATTCTTTAGTAGACATTTGCAGGAGCAATATAAGCCATATAGATAATCAGTGTACTATCATACCACATGCTGAAGAACAGGCTCCTTGGTGCACAAACACACACAGCTGGTCTCTAAAAAATCCTAATCTTATTTAAGAATATCTTGCTGGGTTATGGAACAGATCAAATTCATGAATTCCTGCAAGCATTAGTTCTTCTACAGATAGTTTTGACAAACTCTCCGCAAACTAGATGTCAAGGGGTTTGCTGAGGGGAAGAAAGGGAAACAGTAATGGCAAGGTCACCTTAGTTTGGCTGCTGTTACCTGTCTTCAAGTAAACGTGGACCAAGAGATGACTCCATGAAGATGGAATCTTCTACAAAGTTGACGGCGTGCACCTGCTGCATAATACTGCTCTCCTCGTCTGCTAACAGCATGGCCCCCAACTCATCTATGTAGCGTCTTAACCTTTTTACACACATGCACAGTTTGCAGTTCACAGCATGGCTCAACAACAGCAAGTGTCTCAAATATGCTCAAATTACAAAGCTCAAAGAATTTATAATTTTTAGCCATCTAGCCACTGATTCTTGTGCAGTTGTTAAAAACTTATGCTTGGGGTAAACCAGAAATAAATGGAGTTTCTAGTTTTGATGAGCTAAGTAAAAAACGAGGATTGTATGTAGCTAAATGCCATTGCTTTAAGGACAAAGAAAACGGCTTAAGAAACTGAATCTCTTCCCACTCCATCCCCAAAGCCTCAACTTTCACGTGTCAACAGGGTACTACTGCAATACTCCTGCACCGTACGCACGAGCTAGAGTTCCTGGGCTAAACACCCTGCAATGGCTTCAACACATCAGCCCTAAAACTGACAAGATCTCATAACTGCTGATAATTCAATTCAATTCAAGTACTTTATCACTACTAAGAGCTTTAGCATTTGTGGGGTTTTTTTGGTTTTAGTAAAAGACTATAAAACACTTGTCTTCAAATCTGTAAATTATAAAAATTATCTGTGTATGTAAAATAAATCATTTGTATGTAACATGATTTTAATAGATTATGTGACAAGCTCTGTTGGGCAAATATTTGTATAACTAACAACTCTCAAGTTTAATTTGGTTAATTCAAATGCCCAACTATTTGTATAATTTAAAAAGCATCCCTTTAAAAGTGCAAATCACTGTTTAAACTGCAAATGAATGCTTTTGCATTGCCTCATAAAGCACTATCTCTCACATCTAGATTTTCTGATTCCTATCTATAATTTGCCTTATTTTGACTTTTGCACACATCTATATTTAATGGTATGCAAGAAACTTGCTGAGTATGCTTCATCCTTTTAAAAACAATTAATATATTCTCAGTCATGATAAAACCTTCTTTTCAAGTCTAAAGGGATAGTAAATTGACTCTGATCCCTTTTCTAAGCCTAACAGTAACTGACTCTTTCATTTAAACAAAGGAACTAAATCAAGGCAGGGATTTGTCTTATAACCTCAAGGAAATCTACTGACTTCAATAAGAAATGATTAGGGCCCTCTGAACATCTCAGCCCAAAAATCCAATGTCCAAAAGTACTTACTGAAATTCAGAACACTATGGATGTCTAATTGCTTTACAACTTTAAAAAAAATTCCAATTTTTCTTCCTTAAATGTTCCTTATGCTGTCATAAATTCCATTTTTGCAACTTTGATCCCTAATACTGTTTAGCTGCCATTAAAGGGGAAAAAAAAAAAATCTATCTGAAATAATAAAAATGGATCAATGTTCATTTCTGGCACAGGTTCTTTGACATGAAAGTAGCTATAACGCAGAAAAACATTTCTCAATACTTGCTGACAAATTCTACCTCTTCAGTAAATAATGTTCAAATTTAATGTCAGTGTGGTTATGTTTATGAAACTAATTTTCACCAGTAGCAGAAATTATTACTGTCTTCTAGTAAGACAGTAACTCTGAATTAGAAAAATTACTTTCTCCAAGCGTTAAACTTTTATATGGATGTGCACATACACACACACAGAGTAGTAGTTAGGACTCCATAAATGAAGCTGTATTTGAAACTCTTGCTTATTAGTAATAACTAGGTTTCAAACTTCCCATATAGATTCATGTGTGTATTTAATCATATAATTAGTTCCACATATATAACAAAGTCTAGAAATTTTGCCTTTGGTATAAAATTCAGATTTTAACATGCATTTTAGAAAAAAAGACTGATTTTTATTCAATCTAGCCTTAATAGTGAGTCAAGTAACTCGTCACTTGCCGAATAATATCTTTGAAATCTGTACAGTCTTTCTTTTAAGAGGCTTTAACAACTCACAAGAAGTTTGCAACATGCACTTATCAAGAGGTTAACTGAGCATGCCTGTCATGGTTACACACAGCAAATTTCTGAGTTATGGGCCAATACTGCCACTTTTCCCTACGTCAGCAGCAGAAGAATCCCAGGTCTGGGAAGATTTAACCTTAACTATAAAAGTTCAAAAACATTCCTCTATTTTTTTAAAAGCATTTTAAAAGCACAGTGGTGAGGCCAACAGGCTAGTCACATGGCTACTCACACCAAAATTATAAGCAAGTGAATGCAGCCAGCAAGCAGCAGCAGCCTGCTTTGACAGACAATAGGTTCCAACAATAAAATATAAGCAACTGAATTCCAAAAACATCGCGTAACATGCGCAAGCTGCTGCAGCTTCCCTTCAGGCACATATTTTCCTAGGATGCAAACCAACTCCAGCAGTCAGAATTTCCCCCATGCATTAGCCGTCTAAAATGTGAAAAGCTTCAAGTGCGTCTTATTATCTACAAAACCTAAAACCAATGTAAAATACCAATTCAATACATTCTATTTGGAAAGAAATCAGGGGACGCAGCTTTGCAAACTTCTACTCAGTATGGGGTGTTAAGTTTAGAGGAGAAAAATGGGTAAGTAAAATACTGTTATACTGTCCTAATTTTGGGGACATCTAACTATAGGGATAGATTTCTGCAATTAGATTTAATGGCAAAATACTATAGTTTTGAAAAATAATCTGTGAACACTGCACATAGTGAAAAATAAATCCTGGGTTATACTCTTACAACTTTCCCATTATTACAGGAAAATGAAACTATTGTCTTAACTTTAATTTCACAGAAGGAAGGTTTTCATAGAAAAAAAAATACTCTTACAAATAATTCCTGAAACCACCATGTTTTATATGCAAGTAGAACTTCACTTCTATTGCACAATATTTAAAAACTTTAGAAGAAAGAAAAAACATGCTCTGAGAAGTCTCCCTCACTGAACAACACAATTCTCATGCATTAGAATTACTTTGAAATTAACTTAGCTGACAGAAAAATGTCACTACTATACAAGCAAAAAGCAACAAGTGAATGATTTAAAACCAAGAAAGCAGAAAAACACACTTAAAATTGATGCTCTAGAGTTTAAAAAAAGAAAAAAAAAGAAGCCAAAAATCCAAGCTTATAATTAAAGAAAGGGTTAGAATGACATAAGCAGAAACCTTGTTTTTAAAAAGAGGTAAAACAATGTAGTAAAAAGAGATTAAGTGCCAGCCAGACAAATACAAATGAACACCTAAAGGAAAGAACAAATTAAAAATATAAAAATACTACAGGATAGTAATAAGTCTCATACATGCATGTATGTATAGTGCTTTGAATGCAGTGCCATCTTCCTCAAAGAACCAATAAAGTGTGATCCTGGGTAGTTCAAACCAACAATCCTGTTCCTGCACAATAAACATCTCCAAACTGAACTTCCACATTTGTTGAACTTGCCTTTCTGATAGCCTGCAAAGCCTCGGGAGAGTCTTTGAAGTTTGGCCATAGAAGAGAAACTGAAGGTGGGCATGAATAGGTTTTTCAGTTGCATAGAGGCAATGTTCTTGCTTTAATTACTAAGGTGGGAATATTCAAATGTGATATTACATTTTGCCTTGGTAGCAGTGTTGAAGCATTACTTAGGACCAAATAATACAGGAAGGGTCCAATCTGAAAAATTTCAGTTTACCTACTTCCACTGCTTAAAGCTTCAGAATAGGAAGGGATCAAGAAAATAAGTACCCTTGAAAAACCTCCTTTACACATCAGTTACCTAACTTTTGCCCAACTACCTGACCGAATGGTAAGCACTTGTAAAGGCAAAATAATGAAAGTTATATAAACTAATTAAATCAGAAAATACTTCTTGATTCAAATGCTTTCCCTAATCTAATCACAAATCATGAGATTAAAAACGCATCTAAGGAGCTAACATTTTTAAACAAGAAAACCACCTCTACCCTTCTAAGTGTACAATTAAGAGCTCTTCCCTCTTGCTTACAGATATCTCATCTCTACTACACATGCAGTTACACAGTAGTCCATGCACTGAATGGTGAATAACCTGTGGCAATGTGTTCAGTGAGGAAACACCCTTGAAGAGCTAACTAGGAAGAGAGCTGGTGAGATGAAGTGAGCATGCTGGAAACCTGCAACGAAACCTAGCTACTAACTGAATGACTATAGATAGAGATTCCAGCAAATAATTTTTCCTTTCTGTAGGGTCAGTGGAAAAGTCTATGAGTTGTCCTTACCTTGAATTACAGACTTTCTTAGGCAGTAGTAGATTCCTAGCTTATTCCACACTATCTAGTGACAAGGTGTGGAATGACAGCCTCCCAAGACTTCTCATAAAAAGATTTCAGTACCTTGAGTCCTTGACAGTATTTCAGAGGGATGAAGTGGAACGTCTAATGCAGGACTCAAAAAAACCACAGGCCCAGACAAGAGAGAAACAAGCCCCGACAGCTAACCCATGTAGCAACCCACAACCGTTCCAGAAAATGAGGATGCGTTATGGAGGTGATTTCAGCCTCAATAAGAAAGAGTTGGGATTTTCTAGTAGTGACTGCTGAATGAAGTTTTAGAGCGACAATATGCAAAGAGGCTGCTGTTTCAAAGGATTTTTGTCTGAGGGATGACTGCTGTAGAAGAGATGCAGCATGAACAGTCTCGCTCATATTCAGTCTTTTCCTAAGCTAATGAGTTTTTCACCCTTCTCTGAATTCTCACGCTGTGGTTAACACTTTCATCTTGGATTAAAGTGGTATTTCACAAAGATGCTCAATACTGTAGGTGGGTATATCAGTAGGCCTCCTATGTGTGTGTAACTTGCATTTAAAGGAGACAGCCACTCTTACTTGGAGCAGCTACATCTGAAAACAGTAAAAAGTGGTAACATACATGGACCAGCAGCACATCAGGATATTCTAACCATGGCCTTCAAATAAACACATTTATCATAGTTGCCTCTAAGAATCACATTTATCATATACACCTCCAAGAAGGCTATAAAGGATGGAACCACTACACTACAAAAATTGTTCGGTTTGAACTCCCATTTGCTGGGGTGAGATGACAAGTGCTGAGGTGTTAGTAAATCATGTGTGTCAAAAACTGCCTGCAGTACACACAAGGCAAGGTATAGCACCATTTTCAAAGCTGAAAACCAGTTATCTCTCTTTACCAATTGCTTTTTCCAAAGCGTCTGCAAATGTTTAACCATTTACCACTTCTTACATGTTGCGTTTTATTCAGAGAGGAATTGGATGTTAAAAGCTCCAGATTTTTTTTTTTTTTTTTTTTACACAAAATACCCACTCTTTGTGCAAACCAAGCATAACACACACACACAGAAATTCTATGAATTCCCAAATATTGAACAACTAGCAGATATAAACATGTAATACGTTATATGATGTTGCTACAGTCAAGCTGTGCCCTTATGAAAATATTTGTGTCACTGGTATCTAAGAAGCACTACCTCTAATCAATACTAAACAAACCTACAATGTCTCAAGCGAGAGACATTACACAGATTTATAGACACTACTTAACGTCCATTACCAGTTCCCTAAAAACACAGTCCTAACTTCTCCACAGTATTTTTGCAATCACTAAGTGCCTGAATCAACTACCAAATTGGTAATGTTTCAAAGAAATCACTGGACTAAGCTCAAAAGACCAAAAGTACCTTCAAATTAAACAAAGTTTGACAATTTTATGACAATTATTAAAGTATCTGCCTATTTAGTGGATATGGAGTGAAAAATCTGCAGTATATAAGGTTACCAATTGCTTTTTCAAAAAACCTTTATTTTAAAAGCACACCTGGTACCTAGTAAATAAAGTTAAGGACCTGTTAAGAACTGCAGTGAAGAGTTTGTTCTTTACAGATTGCAGCAAGTCTGAGTTGAGGAAGTTCTGACAGATGCAAAATGTACACCTGTTGCAGGCGCACATACAGCGTAACCGGGCATGGCTGCGAAAACACACAGAAGGACAGGAGTTGAAATCTTGCTCATAAAATCAGGTGCAGATTAGGACTGTGCCACAACCAAGTGAGATTTAGGAATAAAAGGTACATTTGAATGAGTAAGGAGAGGAGAAAAAAAATACACTGGGGAAGCAAGGGTACAACTACAGCTGTGCAGAACTTTAAGGTTAGATGTTCTACGTCTTGGACATTTTGGCATTACCACCATACACAGATCTTAATAGCAAAGCACAAACATGAATGAAAATGTTTGCTGAATTTATTTAAGTTTGTAAGGAAAGCATCTAAAGGCTTCTGAGTATCTCTGCACAGCAATAGATAACACCCCTTTTTCAAAGGAAAGTAAGCCACATTTTCTAACACTTTGAATGCACGCTTTACAAAGTGACAGTTGCCTCTACTTTTCCCACCCTAACAAACACACATGCTTGAGAACTAAGGGAGAAGCAGGAATATTGATATGACAGACATTTGGTCAGTGCTACACTTTAGTGGTTTCCCAGTATTCCAGCGCTACAAAATAAATACAAGAGAACAAAACCAAACCAAAAGCTTTACAAATCTAATCCAATAAATTCAAATATTTAAAAAACATCCTATTATTTTGGGTGAAAGTGACATTAGTGCTATTTAATTTAAAGCAAATGTCAGCTGTCATACTAGACTCCATCTGCTGTAATATTTATGTAGTTCATCACCATATTAAAAGCTCCACCCACCAAAAAAAAGATGCAAAGGGAGCTTAGCAACAGTGAGATGTGTAGTGAAGAACGTGAGCTTAAGTATCTTGTATCTGAAGCCCAAAAGGTGTTTATACAGAAATTCTATTAAAAAAAAGGTAAGATCTAGTCGATTAATGAACTGAAGCACATAGTAATGAACACCCATAAAATAAAATAGTTTCAAGCAGTGCATTGGGGGAACTGTTGTTCACTGATCTGTCATTACTTGTACACAACTGCCAAGTTGAGCTATTAACAAGGATTACAGCACAACTTATTCACAAGTATCTCAAAAATACCAAAATATGAATACTGACATATTGAGTTATACATCCACAATAAGGACCAAATAGAACCCTACATATTTGTTGGAATTTGCAACACGAGCTGGATTAAGTAGGGTATTCTTTAAAAATACCTTAGCAACAACAGCTGACACTGATTTCTATGTTGCATATATACCAATTTTTTTAATCTGAAATAATTTGAAAATTCTACTCAAGTCACTTATGTCTCTCTGTTGCTAAATCTCAGCGAGGCAGTCCCATCCTCGTGGCTAACGATGACATGCAGTGGTATTGTGCGTGACCCATGCAATATGAAAAATGTAACAGTTCAAGTACTTACGGATACATTGCCATAGTTGTCAGTTTTACAAAGATATCCTTACTCGGCACATCAACAGTATTACAAGTAAAGGCTTGAGGTGGAGGCATTTTGTGTTTTTTGCAGAATTCAGCAGGAGAAATACTATATTCCTGTCTAACTTCATGCAAATCGGACTTTGCAGCTACCACTAAGCATGGTATTCTGCTATCCATGAAGTGCTGCTGCAAATTTAAAGAAAGAAGTGAAAGAAACAGTATATGATACATTCGACTGGAACAGCCTGAGTTGAACTGTTTGCAGCAGCATTAAGATATATTCATTGCACTGAAGTCAGGCATTTCTAGAAGCAGAATATTTTATGCAGACAAGTAGATGTTAGCTTTTTATGAATAACAAAACTGCATTTTTAATGCATCAGCCATATATAACCAGCACTCATAAATCAAATGTCTTTTAAACACTAGAACTTGTGTATAGGACCAGTAACCAACACTGAGTATTTTGTCAGTGAGAAAATATATAAATGTAAAGGTCTGTATATATAAACTATACAAACCTTAAAAATCCTGGCACAGTACTCAAAGGACTTAGGGTTACTGACATCATATACCAGGCAGACAGCATCGCATACGGTCTCAGCATCAGTTAAAAAATCAGAGTCGCTGACATCATGTAGCTGAAAAAAAAAGGTGGTTAGAAAGGGAGAAAAGCTTTGTCAGTATGCAGTTAAAGGAATTTTATAACTTTCTTTTTCTCATAATTTTTATGGCTCATTTTTATGTATCCTTAGAACTAATGGACTGACAATAGGCAGAATGAATGAAAAAGAAATAGGAGGAATTTACCATAAACCAACACATATGAGCTGTTAACATCACATCTGCAGGCAATCACAACTTCAGCATAAAAAGTTACATTTACTTTAACACAAAATCTTAAGATTCTCATAGAAACTGGCATTCATCCTATAGAGAAAAACCACAGAGCAGAAGACTAGCTCTTGGAAAACAAAGAAAGGTATCATATTATCATAAAGGAAAACTACAGTGGAACGAGCTTTAAAGAAACTATTTCACCCACTGAAGATTAACTTTAGCCATCCTAATCACCCTACGTGACAGATTCTTTACTGAATAGGTAGACTGCTTGCTGATAATTTATCATATGTTATAATTTGAGGCCCTGCAGCAGAAACATAATGGACTGGGTTCTGTACAATTCAGGTCAAGGTTTCAAAATACAGGTCCTGAACAGGTTCAGTTTAAAGTATTAGCAACATGTAAAACCAGAAGTTATATGAACCAGAAAAGGAGAGGGGCAATCCACATTTATGAAGAAGAGACAATTAAAACAGAGATTTGTTTGCAGAAGGTTCTGAATACTTCACTGAATTTTATGATTCACCAGTCTTATGCAAACAATAATGAGGCAACCTTACCAGCAAGTATTTTTCCTGTCCATATACATAGACTGTATTAATGGCATAGTAAGATTTGTGTTCTGCACGTATTTGCCTCTGTCTCTGAAAATGCAGAATTTCATGTTAGACCACAGCAACTTTTCCCTTTCAGTTATATTTGAACAGCTGTTTTACTCCATTTATTAATGAATGAAAATTACAGTAATCTTTAGTTTATTTTGCAAGTACATCCATAGCTATAATCCACGATGTACAAGTAATTAATGCATACAATAGCCATTTGTCTATTTGCTAAAAAAAACCCAAAAACCAAAACCCAAACAAACCACAAAAAAAAAAAACCCAAACCCCTCCCCAATAATTCTATATTCCCTCATAGAACTCGCCAAACTCAGTAATAATCAGTAAAGCTCTATGATCAATTGGTTTTGCTGTCTAACCTTAACTGAAAAGCATATAAAGGTGAAAATAAGCAAAAAGTTTCTTACTATTAGATTTCTTCCAAGAAGAGCCTGAAGAACTCCACTTTTCCCACAGCCTTTCATTCCAACAACATTGCATCGGAAAACATTTCTCTGAGTCTGTTTTTTTTGGAGGTCTATCTTTTTATCTCTTGTCACTTTTGGAAAAAAAAAAATATTTTTCACAAGATGTACATGCATGTATGTATGTGAAAACATGAAGTAACTGTCCACTTACATTAAAATGCACACAAAACAATCTCTCAAAAATACGAATTTAAAGGTTTGACTTGAACAGAAAGTAAAAGAGAATGTAAGTGAAAAAAGACAAACCATTTGTTTAAACAATTTACTCTTGAGCAGATTTCTAAATTTAAATTCCTAAGTTGTACCAAATTTTTTATTACCTGTAATTGCTGACGCTTGAGATTCTTGTTCTGCAAGTATTGAGTAGCCTAAATAACCCAGGTACTCCAGGCAACGCTGTACATCTAAGTATGTGGTTAGTCTAGCAGAGGGGACAAAAAGAAGCTTCTAAATTGTTAGCACCTGTGATACCAATTCTCTACGGTACTGAAATTTTTTTCCTCCTATCTCCAGATTGACATGATAGTATTCCTGGCACTATGTAGTACTGAAGGACAAAAGCACTCTGAAGGTAAATGGTGGCAACTTCACAAGTCTTAATAGTCAGCAAAACACTATGAAGGCAGTACTTGCTGAGGCCTATCAACCTACACCATATTTTTTTTCCTCAGCAAATAATGTTTTCCTCATTTTCCATATTTCCAATAGGAAAAAAACCCTCATTATTGAACAACGTTATTCATGCCATCTCTAAAGAGCAGAAAAACAGAAACAAATATTTCAACAAATTTCAGGGTGATTTCCACATTTAGAAGACACACTTCTTCATAGTTAGCACTAAATACTGCCCAAATCCTGAACAGGTTATAACATTTGTCTGAAGATTAGGCCACTGGATGACTATAAAAACTTGACTGCTTGGGTCAATTTTCAGCTATTTAACTTCCACTCTTTCAACTAGGTTTTTAAGAGGAATCTACAAAAGCATTATCATACCCAAAGTTCTCAACTATTAAAATGTAACGTATCACACTTACGTCCACTGAGAGAGAAACCCCTGGTATGTAATCCATCCCCTTTCATTTGTACAAACAGTGTTGTTAACATCAGGTCCCCATGGCATATAAGGGAAGACTTTGAACAAATCTTTCAATTCATCGGGAGACAAAGCACAATCTCTATCCTGAAAACAAGCATACAATATCAGACATAAATCACTTAATTCCTGTCTATTCTAAACTGATACTTTCTTGCTGTATGCTTGCAAGATTCAAGAAACTGGCTATAAGAAACTGAGCTGCTTTCTTTTTAATCATTGTTCTTTTCTTGTTTTTAAGTAAGACTAAATATATGAGCTAGTTAAAAAAAATTCAGTAGTACAACTATGACTGCCAAGTCTCCTTGTAGACAGAATTATAAACAGCAGGCTAGTTTTGACTGCAAAGCTTAAGCCAGAGCCAGTTTCTGAATGAAATGACACAATGACAAAAACACACTTTTCGCTACCAAAATTGCTAGCAAGCTAAGGCTCTTAAGTATAAGGACACACACACACAGACAAATTAAAAGCTTACCAAATCATGTTTATCAAAAATACTTTGAAGAAACAAGTACGCATGATGATTTAATTCTGTTGTGCAGTCTGGAGGAATTTTTAGCCTGTTTATTGAAAACAAAAACAAATACAGGAAGTGTTAAGTGTGTTTATGAAACATAGAATATTAAAACTCAAAATACAGACTTTTTGAATTACATTTGGTATTTGACCTCTCTTTAAAGAGATGAAAGCACATACTTTTTATTAGGAATTCTAAAATTATGAGTGAGTGTCTTTATATTACATGATATATAGCTATATAGTGATCAGGTTTTTGTTTGGTTTGGTTGTTTATTTTTGGTAGGTTTGTTTGTTTCTTTAATGGAAAATTAGCATAGACTCATAGAATGGTTTAGGTTGGAAGGGACCTTAAAGATCATCTAGTTCCAACCCCCCTGCCATGGGAAGGGACACCTTCCACTAGACCAGGTTGCTCAAAGCCCCGTCCAACCTGGCCCTGAACACTTCCAGAGCTGGGGCATCTACAGCTTCTCTGGGCAACCTGCTTCAGTGCCTCACCACCCTCATGGTGAAGAATTTCTGAAGAATTATGTAGTTTCATTTTTGAAAAGAAGCCACAGAGTTAGTTGATCTCTTAATTTATTAATTTGGGCATTTTCAAATGATTTCAAGTGCTATGAAAATACTGACAAGCCTTTTCTAATTTGTTGCCCATCTGAGCAACCGCTCAGATTTATGTTCCAGTTTTGTATTAAGAGTCTCTTCTGCAATCTTTCTTATAAAGATAGATAGCAGTGCATGATTTGGCACAAGAGACCGGAGTTCTTCCTTCGTAGTTTTCAGTCAGATGAAGATTTTGGCTGGTAGGTCATAAAGTAAGGGAAATACTTGACATAACAGTGTGTTAAATAAACACACTACAATAACTCTCTCCTCCTGCCAAAGCAGAAGGCAGCATAAATTATATGCGTGTAAGTTAAAGAAAGCTAAATAAGTGATACATACGGAGGAAACAAGTACTCTGGTGTAAGCTCTAAGTCATCATCATATCCAAATCGACGTAAAACAGTCCAAGTTGTTTCATGCCTTCCTCGCTGAATGAAAAGTGTGTGTAGAAAAAGAAAACCTAAAAATCAAATGATGAAATCTTAAGGCCCTGAAGTGCTTTATCTGCTACAAGTATTTTTAATAGAATCAGACTGAAAACAAAAAAGCTTGAAATACATATTCAGATTTAAAACCTCCTGGGTCACATTACAGCATTATCTACACAGACCAAAGGTTCAGAAATCATGTTATTTGTAAAAGTGTCCTTTAAAGAACTGTTTCCTTAAAACAACCCACTCGGTTTTCTGTTGTTGTTTGCTTCTTTCAGTACCAGCATTTTAGAACACAGCTGTATGAAAATAAAGACAACAATATTTTCAACGATTTAAAATAGTAAGTCTTAGCAAGAAGCCTGGAGAATAGTCTCATGGAAGACTACCTTTACTTCTCCTGTACCAAAATAACTGGGTAGGATTTTTGTTTAGCACTTTCCAGGGCTTAATGAACACTGAGATTTCACTGTTTAGTAAGGCTATGCCTTAAGATTCCCACTCCTTATAATTCCTCACAAGTCCTATGGCATATGTAAACTCCACAAGCAAAGCAGTTACACTGATGCCCAGAAAGAGAACATTTTTTCTCCTTTCACTTTTGCCATATGCTCTAAGCAAATCTGTACAACAAAGCTGTTAAAATGTTGACAGACACCACACCTTGCTGACAAGTACTGCAGCCAGTGAGCCTAGAGACAAAATACAGATTTATCTAGGAGACAATCTCTTTTGGATCAGTATACTTATTTGGATTCCAAGCTCTGTAACAAGAAGTAAGAAAGAACTTATTTTATTTGCCCCGTTATTCCTCAGTTTAATCATCCTTTGATATCATACTGCCACGACACCCAGTTCTTGTAGTCTAAAAGAAACAAGATAGATATCATATTCCAAAAGAGTAGCTTTTTTATGTAAGTGGTTATCAACTGCATAAAGACACATCTTTTAAGAGTTAAATAAGGCTTACCTTTTAATGTTAATCCATTATCTGCAACTCCATCACTTAGGTTTTTCCTTACTACATTCTTTACATCTTCCAAAGCTTGAGGTGCCAGTGGTGTATTAAAACAAATTCTCTAACAAAAACCAAAAAGAGCATGTTAGGTCCACTAGCTACTAAGCTGGACAAATAGCATGTCCTGTATGAAATAGAGCCTTAAACGTTAGGACAATCCAATTTTAGTGGAAAGAAAGGTGTACAAACTTTATTTTATTTCGTTTTTAAATACAAGCATTTGGGCTTGTACATTTAAATAGATTTTTTTATTTTGCTCTTGAACTAAAACTTGAACAATGTTTAGAAATAAAACTAATACCATTCCTGTTTTTACAGATCCACTCTTTTATGCTGCACTTGAGACTTTCAATATTTAGACCCGATACCCTTACAATTCACCTTACTACTTTTCCTTCAAAAACAATCACTTGTTTTTCTAGAATTATATAGTTCAACTATTAACCATGGTGAAAAGATAAACAAAAGAGTTACCTGAAAGAAGTTGAGCTCTGCATCGTTGAGAGTACCATCATTATCCTGATCAGAAATTCTAAAAATGCGAGTGAGTGCTTTAATACAGGCAGGTTTCATCTAAGGAATAAAACAAAGTTCAGTATCTTTCTAGGCTTGAATATAGAAAGACTACATTGCATGACATCAGGCAGCTAAATCACATGAAAACAGATACTAGCCTTCATTTTACATTTTTAGAATGGAGACATTCATACACATAAAAATAGAAAGCAAAAGGAAACAAAATCCTGATCTAGCAAATTTATATCCATAAATTTAAAGCAATTATTCCACACTAAATGTCTTTCTATTCAACTATTAAAAGAGCCTCAAGCTCTTCACAAGCTGAATGTGGCACTACTTAGTTATTAAAAAAAAAAAAATTTAAAAAAATCAGTTCTCTAAATTCAGTCTTATTGCTACAGAAAGCTTTAAAAAACAACCAAATGATTTTTTTTCCCCAAAAAACATTTTTGGTGGGGGAAAAAAAAAGGCCTTGCAATTCCAGTGCCTTGCAAAAATAAACAGCTCTAGAACTACAGTCAACTCTTTCTAAACAAGCACACTATCTCTATTCACCATTTCAACTATGACTTCAGAAGGCTTCAAACATCAAACACTAAAAATCTTCACAGGGCTCATTCATCTACCAGGCAAAGCATTGATCATATGGACTATCTCTATGACAAAAGAATTGCTGGGATACCTTCCAAGTATTCTCTCCCAACAACTACAGTGATGATGGACTCTTCTCTTCATAGAGGTCACACAGATTGCATAGAGATTGGTTTTGGAAAACCAAAAAGATTTCAGCACAACAATTTTATCACAACATTACTAACTCATAAAGATGATTCTGATGGAAGAAATCAAAACAGGGTTATTCTCTGGTTCTCTACTTAACAAAGTTATTTATGATTGAAGCAACTTCCCTACTGCCCAATACTACATGGGAGTTACGTTTAGAAATTTTATTTGTATTTGCCCATGAAATGAATGTTTTTTAAAAAAAACATACTCCTCCATAATATGCTCAGCTAACTAACCATGATACTTAAAACCAGCCACATCACTTTTTTCCTATCCCTTTTGCCAAAGTCTCACAAGATGCTCAGAAAAGTTCTTTCCCTTAAATCAGGTCAAGTCTGGAGTATTTTCCCTGAAATAAATGAAGCTCCTGTGAAACATATATCTAAAGGAGAATGGAATCAAACACAAGATTTTGTTCACATTACATTTGGCTTAAAGCCATTACCAGAGCTTCTCATTTTACTTAGCAGTTCACATGGGCAACAAAAAACTGTCTTTTATATTATAAAATACAATGCTTGACATTTGGAGTTGGGGTGGTGGTAACAGAACACACTAAGAAATGCAAAATCCACTGAAAAGGAAAGAACAGGAAAGTGATTAACTCCCCCCCCCTTATTTGCTCTTAGAATCTATGTATAGATACCTCTTTCTCCTCTGGGCAATAAAGAGGACCTGTTGGATGTAGAACAGCTTTCTGTGCATAATAAAATAGCTCAGATATATTCTTCAAGTTTTTGGCTGAACACTGAAAGAGAAATCCTTACATTGATTAGTTAGTTTCTTGACTATTTGGCGATTTCTTCTGAAATTTAAGTAAGCATCAAACTTTTAAAGATGTAGCCCCCTCTTATGGGTACAGTGCTGTTTTGGAAAAAAGACATCTAGCCCCTGTACCTGGTCAGTAATTAATAAAGGAGGTCTTGCTACAATTTGCTGTCATACCAAGAACAGAAATGAAAAAGTCACATCTACTTTGAAAAAAAAAAAAAAAAGAAAAAAGAGAGGCATGTCCACACATACTAATTCCATTTTTAATACTTTACAGACACCTGTCTGGCTTAATATTAAATTTAAAACAATTGCTAAAGGCAAGGATGTGAGGAGGCTCTAAATATTAGAAGAATTTGACAGTAACATTTGATCATACAATAGTGTAATCTTCTCTAAAGAAAATAACATATAAACTCACCATGATAATGACCTATATTTGAAATATTTTATTTTGAACAAAAAAAAATAAAAAAATCACCTTTTCTGTTAAAAAGTTGCCACACATGCTTGGCAAGAATGTATTTTATGTTACTCATTCTAACTTCAGATAGTCTTGCATACCTCTACACATGTTTCTATCTCTGTATATTGATTCATAATGGGAAGGATAGTTTCCATACTGCTATATTCCACTAGATCAGACTTGTTCCCAACTAATATAAGAGGCAGCCTGAAAACAAAAAAAGGTTAAGAGCTTTAAAGACAGAGGGATAAAAAGATCTATCTTAATTTAGCATTCTACCTCCCACCAGAAGCCATTATATTATTTTCATGATGTAATTAAATACCACTGGCAGCCAATAGGCAAAACTAAACAATAGCGGTTTTAAGTAAATTGTTTTGATATACACTTAGACAGAAACATACTTGTTGACACTACAAAAAACACACACTTAAACACAAAAGTAACTAATCATATTGTTATTATACAAAACCAGCATCAGTAGAAAACCTATACAGACAATGTAGCCAAAACTAGTTATACCATAACAAATATAAACACACCTGGTAAAAGCTGCCCATGAAATTAAAAATCAATAGCATTGCTGGCATATGTAACAGACCTACATACTTTAAATCTCCTGTTGCTTGGACTTCTTATATAAACTTCAAGTTTAGAATTTTGTTTTCTTAAACAATTAACATCCTCAACACTGTCCATTGATACCCATCAACGTGCAGCCTAATCCACACTTCTCATCTTTACTTATTATGCACCTGCTATCTTTGTCTGTCCTTTCGTTGATGAGAGGAATCCATCGACTTGTTACCTAAAGTGGGGTTAAAAACAAACATGAAAAATGCATTTTCAAATTTAATACGACTGAACTGTACACAAGTTCTACTACAATGGCTACTGCTTCTTTCCCAAGAAGGCACATATTTACCCACAAAGGAGAAAACAAATAAAAACTGGAGTTGATTAATGAGCAAGTTTCTCAGATGACTAAAATGACTGAAAACTCAAATGTTGAAATGGACCAGAAGCAACCATACATCTGTATGTTCTCTTAACAACTTGATCTCAAACACCATCTTACGCATTTTAAATGTCTAATACAGTTTTCAGCTTGCCAACAATTAACAGTGCACAAGTTACATCTCAAGCAAAAACTGGATAAAATGTGTTACCATACCTTATCAATAGAATTCTTGTTGTTAACAGCATATACTATACAAATCACATTTGCCTAAAATGAAAAGAAAGGAAAGGCATGGAATTCCACTGTCCAGAGTCTCTAGAGCAACAGAGACAATTAAGAACCATACGCAACAACATCAGAGTAAGAACAGTTCCACCATTAGTCACAGACTGTGTCCCTGACTTGTTTAAGCTATTTGTAGCCTGAACAACAGCTTAAACCAAACAATTTATATGTTGAGAAGTGCCAAAAACCATGTCTTGTAGTGTGACATTCACAGCTTATGCTTGCAGAGAGGCCTATGCTACCAAGAAATCCAAACTGAAGAATCATAATTTGGAGCCTCCACTCAAGTACCAAACTAAGTGCCAGAAATGGAACATAACACTGTGACAGACTGTACAGAAAATGTGCAAAGGTGCTCAGAAAGAACTGAAAATAGAAAGCAGAAGGAATTATAAAATTATCAAGAATCCCCTACTATTCATAAATGCAATAGTACAACACAACAGAAAGAACCGAAATTGATCTTTCCAGGGTAGGATTATTTCTTTACAAAAACTGTCAATCCCTTGGCCTACTGATTAAAAGATACTTAGGTTCTGTGCTTTCCCTTGGAAACACAAAGCTTAAGCTCAATTCACTAGCACAGTGGCAGTACCTACTTTTCTTAAATAGAGGAAGGTTTACTATAGCACAGGGCACAAAACAAAATGAAATGCCAAGCAAGAAAAAGCAAGAGAGGTTGGGTTTTTTTCAATTCAAACTGAAGCCCATCTAATGCAGAGAACTTAAAAAGGAAAGATTTCTCCAGAAGCAGAAACTATTTTCTAATAAACACTAAAATACACTTACCTGTGATATTTCATGGTAAAGCTGCTCATCACTTTGCTCTGCTTCTGCATTCAATAGAAGAAGAAAAACTTAAGTAACAAAACTGAAAAACTTAAGTAACCGAACTAGGCTATTTCATAATGCTCGTAAGACAGCCTTGTGAAAGCTCTTGTTATTAAACATCTGTTTATAAAAAGCACTGAAGAGTGCTTCTACTGTAACAATAATGAAATTGATCCATTAACTTGAAAGACAGAAACAGTCTGTTGCACACAGTAGCTATTTTAAAGAGGAATAATTACATTTGTAGACAGGTTCTCTCTGGAATGAGTCACAGTTTTCATTCCCCTACATTTATCAACAGCCCCTTCCTGGGGTAATAAGTAGTAACATTGCTCTATAATGTAAACTTTTACAACAGAATATGACATATGTTCATTTTATTACAGTGTCTTTTTTTTAGTGAGACCAAGCTTCTGTTAACCGAATCTATGAAACACTTCATCCAACAGGAAGAACTCACTCCACATAAATTTAAGCTCAAGTCCAATGAAAAAAACGTGCATTATTTCTTCGTTGCAAATAGTTAAACACACCAAAGATATTTCCTCAGCAGTGGTGGGAGAGAGAAGATAGGAAGAAATCTGCTAACGTGGCCTAATTCTCGGCTTCTATTATAAATGGCAGAAGGATTTTTCTAACTGTTGCATATATTTACGATAGCATATGAACCTTGATACTGAGCCTATTTATCTATTCAGTAAGGTCAAGGAGATTAGAATATATCAAAAAACAAAAATACAAAATATGAAACTGACACAAAAGGATAAGGTGTCCAAACTTAGAAATTTACAAAGACACAGATTATGAAGTATGTAAAGGCTCCTGCATCTTAGTAAATTCTTCACTGAAAGAAAGAAAAAGTTTTGAATTCCATGAAAGTATCCACTTTTGTCTGAACCTGTAAATACATCCATCACGCAAGGAATACTAACTTCACTGGAATATTGCTATGACTGTCTTTCATGAAAGTACCAACAGCAGTTAATGTTAGGCTTTGAATTAGTAGGACCAGCCATCATCATCTGATTTAGTTTTATCTCATGAGTTTCTCCTTAATCTAGTCTTTTCCTACATGTAGCTTTGGTCCCATACCAGTATGACTGTTAAAGAGGCTATTGAGTTAGATAAACAATTCCACATCAAATCAGTCAAACAGTAACGGTATTGTGTAGTCCTTACCTGAATAATCCACTATGTGGGTTGGCACTCTTTCAGGGGTGACATCAGCTGGAATCGTGATTTCTTCAGCTCGTGGTGGAACCTTGGGTTGTAAAGAAACAGCAAGAAAAAACCTTTAAAGACAATCCAGAAAATCCAGATGGTCAAAAAGAGTTGTACACTATAATACAGCTGCCAATTAGTCAGCTTTAAATAGAACAACTTAGTAGTAGTTCAAGTACTTTGTTGGTTTTTTTTTTGCAATGTACTGAAAGTCACTGCTACTTTCTCATTCTTTGTTAGTCTGCTTACTGAATAATGAACTTCCTGCATGCTTTGTAAGAAAGCAATGCTGTTAAGGGATTCAGTGAATGCTTCTATAAAACTCAAATTCACTATACCAAACCATTTATAGAGAACTATTATAACAGTGAAAACTATAAACAAAACCTGAATTGCAATTTACTGTAAACAAAAACATCATATAAATAAAAGTTCTAAAATTTGGGGGGTTATCAAATTCAAACAATTACTTCAAAGGGCTACACATTCTTTAGCAGGAGAGTAACGTCAGAGTTAGCAAGCCATTATTGACAAATTAATACTGTTTAATCTACGTTTAAACGTTTTAATTTTTGCACAAGATATCCTGATCCTACTCTCACTGAAATCAGTACAAGAACTATCCCTGCGAACAGTGCATGAGTTGTTAAAAAAAAAAAAAATTAAATATTCAAGATACGGCAAACGAGCATCACAGACAAAATACAAGTCAGGTTATGATTACGTAAAAAATGAGACCAGTTCCTTGCTTCTGACAGAGTGCTAAACAATAAGTTCAGAAAAGCCTGCAAAGCAAAACATGATACTAATAAAATGTGTGTTCTGCAAAATACTTTAAACTAGCTATGGTTGCTGGCCATTTTTTCCAGAGAACACTAATCCATATTCAGGAAGACTCAACTTAAACCTAATTTCAATGAAAACTTCCTGCACAGCTATTTATTGTCTTTTACCTGCTGACCCTGAACTTTCATGATACTTTTGTTTTCTTTTAATAAAAAAAAGGAAAAAAGAAAAGCCAATCACTGGAAGAATGGCTCTTTGTAAAGCTTCAGGCTCTACTTACATCTTCATCAAGAACGATTACTGATAATACCCAGTATATTATACAGTATTTCAAAGACTGAAGTTTCTGTTACACACACCCATGTAGCTCTGATCTGCATGACTGACCTGCAGGAATTGTACATGTCTCTTTCAGCAGTTTATATAGGATGCAGTATTTTTTAAAGTTATTTCTGTAATTTCAGGCATATTTTGTGTTATATATCAATGATGCTTTTTCTCTCAACATTAATTGAGAGAAATAGTCTCGATTATACAGCAGGAAGAAGCTGAGAAGTGAATAGAGGCCTACACTTCATTAAATACATCAACAAACAACCTGTCAAAGGAATGGGTCCCTGAGCAGTTTAAGAACAGAAACTGGAGCTCCTTTTTACCTGCAAGGTTGGGAACTAAATTCAGTTATGTTAACAATCTAATCTTCACTCATGAACTGTGGTAACCTACTGATTTGCATTAAACACAGCGCAGTGTAGATTCAAAGAGCAGCACATGATGTCTATTTTAAGACTTGTGATCAGAAGAAATAAACATTCATGTTTATATGTAAAAAGCTTAACTATTTACAGCAGCGCAGTTCTTTTTAGGGTATAAAGAGAACTATGTGCTGTTTTTTTTAAAAGGAATAAAAAAGAAGTAGCTTTACTTTTATTCTGGAAGATAGCAGTTACGAGTTTTAGGTATTTTTTACTTTAAAAGAGTCAGGAAAACATTCTCTAAGAATTCTCATTCATTTTGCAATCTACTTGCTCTTTAAATACAATACTCAAAAAAAATTTCAGCACCTTCCCATTTATGAGTCTCTAATGTTGAAATATGCGGCCAGTTATGACCAGTTTCAACCGCTTAAAAAAACCCTAACATTCCTCAGATATAAAAAAAATAGTTTAATTAAGCATGTGAAAAACAAGAAAGACACTTAGATAAAATTTAAATTCCTAATCTTCACGCAGAGGTATATTTAAATTAACCTACATCACTCTTCCAGAAGTCATCATTACAGTTTTAGACTTTATTTTTTTCTAAATAGGAAACATTATTTTAAAGCAGAGCCTATTAACTTACTCTTCGAAAAAAATTATGCAAAAGGATAGAAATAAAACATAGAAAACAAATAAGGATGCTCTACCTCTTCTGGAAATTCTTCACTGACAAGAGACATAATTAGTGATGTCTTCCCAACTCTGGCTGCAAAAGCATTAAAAACAGAGATTAGATAATTTGGTTTTGTTACACTCAATAGTTGCATTGCATCTTAAAATGGGAAGTATTTTAAAAACATTTTCCAACTGACCATGGTAAAGGCTTTTTATCTGTTTTTTAAACATACTAAATACAGATGACAGCAATTCTCTCATAATTCTTTTATTGTAAAACTTTAGGATCCATTTCACACTTCTGCATTTCATCCAGAGGGGAATCAAATCCTGCTCTGTCTTACACAAAAGAATTAGCAGGTTTTAACCTTAATACAGAACACTTAAGCAAACAAACAAAAATTCAAAACAAACTGGAAATGTATTAATACAACTTAATAAATAGAAACAAAGAAAGCACACAGAAAGGAATTTAGGAATTAACTATTTTTATAGTATTCTTGATATGATGATTGTGCTTCAGTCCTAAACTACCAAGGATAAGAGCTGGACAAGAAGACATGGCTCTATCATCAGTGGACAAAGTTGCCACAAACTAGTTTGATTACTTTGAAAGTGCAAGAGCATGATCTCCTTGAGACAAATGAGCTGTCCCCCACAAAAAGCGAAAAACACGGCAAACCACCAACCCTTCTAAAGTCACAGTTTTCTTAATCCAAGAAAAAGAATAATATTGTCTCTGCTTCAATATTCAACTGTATTCAATCAAATAAATGACTCAGTTTACCTGCAAAGTTCAGACTTCTGATATCACAGTTGGATTGCTTGGTTTTGAGAATCCTTAATGTGGCCCTTTAAAATTAGGAGTTAGTAACTTTTCTCAGGGTTCCCTTCTCTCTAAAAACCTTCATCTGTCAACTTCCTGTTCCTTTGAAAGCCCTGAAAAACTATTAATGCTTTGTTTTCGAGACATTTCTTAAAAAACAAAATGTTCCAATTCAAGTATTATCTGGGATTGTATATTTCTGACAGCCCTCAATTCAAGCAAAAAACTATTTCATTCTGGATGTATAGCATCTTCGCTAGCACGCATGTTTTACCAGCCAAGATACTGCTCGCAATCAGTCAGTCAGAGCCTGCACCACTGTTCCTACCAAAAACAATATAAAATGTCACCAATTGACAGAAGCTGTTTTGCTAATATCACTGCATTTACACTTGTCTATTTAATTGTATATAATTATGAATATGGGAAGAAGAAGAAGAGATGAAATTGTAAGACTGATTGTTTTTGTGCAGAAAATGCTATTACTGAACTGGTGATCTAGTCAAAGTACATTCAACTTATCCAAGTCTATTTTTGGTATAGTAACAAAGGGCCTTCTGACATCCAGAAAAAAAAGCTTCTCTTCATCATGGCAAATTAAAGAGTAGTTATTACAAAATTATGAAAAGCAAAGAAAAAGTTATCCTGGGGAGGAAGACTTTTCCTTAGGGAGAACAGTTGTAAATTTTTCACCAGTGGTATTAGCTGGAGAGCAGTAAGATGCAGGTTTCTTACCAGCAATACGGTTGTGTTTTCATCAAAGATACTCATATGAGCTAAAACCGTAATTCACGCTGCCAGGTGTCCTCCTGCATAAACTATGTCTTAAGTTTCATCCTGGCAGAATCAAAAGAACTTTAAAAGCTCTCCTATTTCCATAGATAAGTACTTTCCTGATAGGCAAGTAAAGTTATTAGATAATTACCGAAAATGGTGCAGCATATTTTGCATCTGACCAAGTCAGCTTCAATTTGAAACAGTGAGAAAACATGTTGGCTTTGAGATACAGAAACTCATTTCATTAATGTTATATGACTGAAAATAGAAGATTATGGATTGCCGGTTAGTAAAGACACTCACTATTTATAAGCTTCTGATACAATTCCAAGTGTTCTAGAGCTGTTTTTTATGAAAACCCATAGGTTCAAGTGTAGAGATTTGGCTTATTTTGCTTGAATCTAGGTCAACCATTCGCCTTTCGAATTCTGTTTATAGTCTTAGAAATAACAGTCTAAACAATATTGGCTGACTAGAATGAAGAAAACAGCACAGCACTTTGTGATAATTATCTCATCTTTTTCCTCCTATGTAAGTCTTTTAGGTCACGCTGCATAAAATTATTGGCTATTAAAAATTGATGTTTGCACCCTGGATACTAGGACTAAAACAACCTTAAACCTAAAATGTAGACCACTGGGGATAAAAAGGCTGTGTTTTGGAACAGTCTTACAACAAAAGGTCTTCACATGATATTTCAGAGTCTGAACCTGACAGTCTGCTGTTATCATCTTTCAAGTACCACATGGTCTAGACTAACTTGTGGTTTCAGACGAATACATATAACACACATGTATACAAAACAGTACTAACAGTATAACTGACAAGTTTTACTGATTTGTAAAACAAATTTCTCCCTTCTGTTCATTACAATTCCAACAAAAAGATAGTATAAAGATGCTCACCAGCTCTCATGCGTGCCATGTAATGTATGTTGCTATATTTAAGAGACCTGTATCTTTGAAATTCTCAGTTGGACACACTGTGAACTTAGTTGCCAAATCAAAGCACCTGTTACACCTGTACTGAAACCACTGTACAGAGCTAGTTCAGAACACACCATTGCCAAAGAAAGTAAGGTAAATCAGGCATATATTCTGAAGAGGAATTCAACTGTGCATTCAAATGCACAAATACATTTCTAAGTGAACTGAGTCTTGTAAAACTAGCCAAATACAAACTTAATGCATTAACTCTTTCTGCATGGTACCATCTCCCTGAAGATTCCTCTCTAAAGAAATCATGGAGGATCCTTCTAGGCAGTACAGACAGAACGAACCTGCTCTATAAAATAACTGCATAAACTGTACTATAAATATATACGAGGCATTCAAATCTCAAGAAAGCTTTGTTAGCAGTACTACATTCTTAGTATAATTAAGTAATTTTACTAATAACACTTGGTAATTACTCTGTATTCTTTTGTTGTGAGGAACTTAAGCACACTTTTCAAACTAACGAAACAGAACCTCCTTGCTGCTATTTACATCAATAAGAAGCTGCATCTTTGAAAGCCTAGCCACTTATTTGGGTACCTAAGTGTGAACTTAAGGACATAATTTTAGGAACATATGAAAAAGCACAGACCAACCGTAACTTTGTCACGCATGCAAGTATGTGCTGTTTATTCAAGGTCATACAGTAAGCTAACGGCAGAAGCAGGGACCTGGACTCCCTGGCCCTGTCCTAGCCACAAGCCCACAACACCCGACTGACAACCACCTGGAGCACATCTGGCCACGGATTTCCAAACTCAGTAAATAAAGATTTAAGTTTGGTTTCCACACAAAAAAGTTTAAACAGGACATGGCCAAATACAGGGCAAGAATTTCAGCCCAGCTGCATCTCCAGGGACGTCCAAGAAGCACACCAACTCCGCAAACTGACTTCCATCCTGCGCGCTCGGTATCCAGCGAAGGGACGCGAGAAGCCGGGAGCTCCCGGCCGAGCGCCCGCGCAGGCTGCCGCGCCCCCCGGCGCGTCCCTCCCGCCGCTGTAATCAAGCACGGAGCGACCACGGAGCACCCAACCCCGACCTCTGCCAGCCACGCAGGGCCGGGGCTCCCCTCCTCTCCCGGGCGCCCTGGGCCGGGCCCACCGCCCCAAGGCGAAGGAGCCCGGGCAGGAATGAGGCACCGCCCGCCCCGCAGCACCAGGCCGATCTGACAGCCGGCGGCATGGTCACGGCAGCTCTCCCTCACACCAGCGGCCCCCGCCCTGCCCCACAGCCGCAGCCCCCGCCCTGCCCCGGGGCCGGCCCAGCCCCTCCCGCACTCACGTTCTCCCACCAGCAGGATCCTCACGTCCTTCTTCATGGCCCCGCTCCCTGGCCCCGCCGCGGGGCGGCTCACATCGGGCTCGGCGGGGGAAGCGGAGCCGCTGCGGCCTGGGATCCCCTCACACCGCGACCCCCCCCGCGCCGCCTCCTCCCCGCCGCGCAGCGGGCAGTCTACGGCGGCTCGCGAGGGACAGACTAGGTACCGGCGGCCCGCGCGCCTGCGTGCGGCTGCGTGGGGCGCTCAAGGCCGCGCGCCGCCCTGAGGCGATTTGCGCGGCCGTCCCTCAGGGCCCGGCCGGGAGATACAGCGGGCGGCGGGGTGGTGGGCGCCGGTCCCCCTCTGAGCGGGGGTCCTGCTGTGGGCTCTCCTGGGACCGTGCCTCAGTTTTCTGCCGTTAAGGAGCCGTGATGCAGTACCGTCATGAAACGGTGCCGGCTGCAGCGGTGCACCAGCCCAGTGAGTGCGTCCGACGCACGGGAACGCATCAGAAGCAATGCAGCGCACACCCTTTTAAATTGTGTGGTAATTTATGATCAAACCATAACAAATTGCTGCTCCCAGCAGTGCGGCGCAACTTGTATGTGGAAAATCAGAGATGCCCAGTGAGTTCATCATGCTGTCGCTGTTCTTTCTCCAGATGGACCAGGGAAGGACACCTCAGGCCTAACGAGGCAGCGGCATTAGCGAGACGTTACACTGTTGGCAACAGAGAGAGAGCTACCCTCCAGTCTTGTGGAAGCTGATCCACACACCTCCGGGATCTTCACAAATACGCGTAGTCCAAAGTGCTTCCAAAGTGTCCAGTGACAGCAAAGAAGAGTAACCTTGACGTTTACCAGCAGTTCTGTCAATGACTTTAAAAGCCATGGAGCTCCATTTGGCTAAATGAGCTAGTTGAATCCCATATTCTTTATTCTCATTAAACTTATTTTTGTTCATTCTGGAATGCCACTGTCTTCCTGAAAAAGCTTTTGATTCTTAGGAACTCTGTTTTCAGTTTGCCTGCATGAAGCAGAGGTCCTCTCAGAAATTCAGCTGTCAGTAGGTTTTGCAGGATCTCAGCTCTGGCCCCTTAACCCCACACAGGCAACAGGGACCTCCCTACAGCCAGAAAGATGCGACAAACAAGGGTGGAAACACTGCCTGTACGCTGGCAAGGAAACTCATAGAACTCTTGCTTCCTCAGACTCCCTGGCAACAAAAGATGGTCCTTTCCATGGCACAGTCCTGTTTGCTGGCTCTTTAAAGGAGCAATAAAGTGACGGCATGATTTATTAGCTGGTACAAACACATTTGAAAACATCCACTTCCAAAACCATTCCTGTGGTCACACCACCACCAGGACTGACAACCCTTTGGCCTGGGCAAGACTAAAACAAGATACGGTGCCAGTGAGACGATGTTCTTCAGGGAGACCTCTCTGAAATGTCAGGTCCTCAAATACAAAGCCCGTTTCCTGTAGTTTAGTACCTACTCTAAAGATAAAGATTTTCATGCATGAAATCAGTAACATTCTTGCCCTCTGAGCATTCCTTACTCAATCAGATCTTTCTAAAGAAAGCTCACTTGACAGAATGAAATGGCATCATCTGTTCTCACGTAATTTTTGGATTGATGTAGGAAAATGGGCTTATCCCCAACCTCAGAGCTTCCTTGGTGCATTCCTTCCTAGGAATATCCTGGGACTATTTAAAGCTGTTTAAGAAATCCGCCTCACTCCCACAGGAATGGTTACCACCTTTAGTAGACACTGGAATTGCTTTAATGAAGTATGGCTACATCAGAGCACAACATGAAGAAAAGCAGGGCAGAGAAAGTATCAGTTGCTGATTTCCAGGAAAGCCTGGGTAGCTATACACTCCTTGGTAAATTCCTGTGCTAAACACTATAGAAGCTCTGCAGTCACAGCCAAAATGGTCACGTTTCTGAACAGGCTTTACCTCCTGTTTGTATGACTTATAGTTAAAGATCCATTTCTTTCTAGACTATATAGCCAGAAAGCAGGGTAAAGAGGATTTGAGGTATTGATTTCAAATGTATGCAAAAGCATTTCTTCGTCAGTGATGGAGTAAAATGACACGGTCTTCTTTTGTAGCTCCAGGAAAACTCCAACCTTCAATGGTTTATCCTTGTGCAACAACGTTTCTTG
Source organism: Gavia stellata (assembly GCF_030936135.1). Classification (NCBI taxonomy): domain Eukaryota; kingdom Metazoa; phylum Chordata; class Aves; order Gaviiformes; family Gaviidae; genus Gavia; species Gavia stellata. The sequence continues at coordinate 9,932,576 of NC_082615.1, read as the reverse complement.
ATCCCTATGCCATGCTGACAGCTGCTTTTTGGGACCTATCCATTCTACACACCAGGAATGCTCTGTTCGTCCTAATTTGTCCCTTTTACCAATCATTCCATGAGCAACTCCAACAGCCCATCCATCACTGTCCTTGGTAATTACTTCCCAGTAGTGGCACCCAGTAGAGAAGCTCTGTGAACACATCACTTGGCTGATGCAGAATCTGTTGGGCGATGGTTCATAATCAGTTGGGTAGGTGGAAACCATTACTTTCCTGTTCTGGGCTGTGACTGCTAAGCGCTTATATACTCTTGTGAGATCAAAAGTCACATCATCTGCCCCTGAAAGAGAGAAAGGAAGATATTCTCACCTGCAGGCAACAAGAAGAGAGATCACCTCAGTATTTACACGCGTCCTAAATAACAGTAGATGTGCATCCCTACTCAAAAACAGAAATGAAAACCAATGATCATACAATAAACCTTAACCAGAGTTCAATCCTGCAAATCAGCAGGAATCCTCAACTAAACACTAACAATGGTATCCTGAGCCCAGTGCATACTGAAACATTTAACAGGCACAATTGAGTAAACATGAACAACAGACTCATGCATGCCAGTGGGAAGGTAAAGGTAGTTGGCACTCTACAGGATGGATCTTATTCTTAACCACAATCTTACAAAAAAATTACACTTTTGCCAATAATAAATGGGATTCTTACCATAATAAAACTTACATAGTCATTTGTTCACTGGGACATGTTCTTGCATATTTTATCAGCAAAAATGTTTGGTTTGTGTTTTAAGCTACAGCTGTAGTACTATGTGTTGACTGTAAAAATATTTCTGTAAAAATTATGCAGAATTCAGACAACAAATGGAGTCATTACAGCTTAACACAGTAAAGATCAGTAAGGTGCAATAACTGCGCATACACCAACTCAGACTCTGCAGCCAGCACAAGCTACAATACAGCTGATACACCTCCGTGGAACAGGTTTCTTATCCTTTTTATCTTGCATATGCAGTCAGGTATAGTATTGCATTATGCTGCAGTAACTGATTAATTCATGGTAACTTCATTGTGGTTCTGTGCTTCAGGTAAACAGCCAGAACTGCTGATGTTTGTAAGTACAGTCTTCTTCAGCAAATCCAGTCTCATAGTCACTTGAATATTATTATTGAAGAGTCATGCTGGCTTGCATACTTACACTGAGAAAACTGGCTTGAAATCATTGGTTCTGGATTTTTAGCAGCAGACTCTGGAGATAATGAGCAGACATTTGTCTCCTGATATAAGTCTGGAGGTTGCACTAAATACGAAAAAATTGAAGTGTTAAGGCACTTCAAAATGTAAATAGGAAGTATTTATGCTTCTAAAGGAAAACATACATAAAATAAACCCAACTAGCGGTTGAAGTACAAAACAAAGAGTTGCTTTTTTGATTGTATAAATTATCAAAGGATGTGTAGGCAAACATTTTTATCCAAAAATGGATGCTGCTGCCTTACGTGCAGTCAGAATGGAACAGTCAGAAAAGTTAGATGGGTAAAGCAGTTAGATCTTTCTATGCAGGTAAGCCAGATTCTGTCATAAAAGTGTTTACAGTGTTCTCAATTTTTTTCTGAGTATCATGTGTTTCTTGTGTTACTTGCACATTTATTTCAAAAGCACAAAGCAAATTTTTATTCTAATTGCTGGCCAAAAAGCCTGACATTCAGCCCTACAGCTTTAAGGGCTGTTTCTAATTTTCTATGACATTGTAGTGCATATTTACAAGAGTCATTTGCAGACACTTTCTGGTATAGTTACATAACACATTGGCTTCATCATGAAAGCCATCCCTAAAAGTTCCTGCCCCACACCTTTGCCCACTGATTCCTCGGTTTTGCTAGTAAAAATGATTGTGGAGCAAAGCTGTAAACTCAATTGCTGAAATGATTGAAGTAAGAAAAACCCTGAGGTAAAAACACACTTAAGTATCTGTGGTTTTTGAGAACCACTGCTTGAAAAAGGCAGGTAGTATTGGAAAGGGTGGGAAGGGGAGGATTGCCACTCAGTGGCAGTGTGGCTTTAGGTCAGTCTTAAGTTGCTCTCAGAAACACTCAGTGGTCTTTCTACAGCAGAGAGACGGGGCTGGGAGGAGGAAAACGCCATAGCAAAGGGCATAGCAGATCTAAAGCTTCACTTAGACACGGCTTTTGGTGGGAGGTAATTTTATGTCTGCTCTTAGCAAAGACTTTGCTGTTACATCACTCTATATTTAGGAAAAAATATTTAAATGGATTATGTTTCATTTTCCATTACTGATCTGCATGTCAGTCAGTTCTTTTCTTTTGGGCTCCCATGAAAGAAGTATAAAGTAATCATGTTGTCTCCAAAACTGCAAGGGGTTTTATAACAATCACATACATGCACATCTGTTTTCTCTGAAGTTTTTGGGTTGTTTTCCAAAGTTACAGACCTACCTGTTTGTAAGAATAGTTCTTTCATACAAATCTTTAGTGTGGGGTCAAAGTAGTGTCAAATTCCAGCAGTCCAACCCCCCCATGCAAGGGACTGAGTTGAGGGGGGTCACATGCAGGACCCTGCTAGATCCAGTCCCTCTAAAAAAGAGATTTCAAAATAAGGAAAACTCACCTGGTGGGAACTGTTGAGCGTATTCCTCCAAAAGTAAAATTTCCAACTTTCTCTTAAGAACTTCTACCTCACTTTTGACAACATTAAGCTTCTCATCAAGTGTAATTTTATTCATTGTTGAAGAGGAGCCTTTGTACCTGTGTCTCTCAGGTAAGTTACTCTAATAATGACATAAAAGAATCAAGGGGAAGATGTAAACAATAGCAGTTACTTCACCTAGCATATCAGATTGTATTATAAAGCCAGAGTGGAAAAACAGCAGTGATCTCTCTAAAGTCTTATTCTTTGTATTGACAGCTTCCTTTGTAGGATAGTTATCCAAGAGAACTAACCTGAAATCTTACAGAAAACATGAAAGGATAGTTTATTCTTAAAATAAAATAATTTGTTTTCCCCAAGAAAACTAAGAATGGGACTAATTTTTTTTATATCTATTAAAATTTCCTTAAGTATACATATGTATACACAAACTTTCTCTTTTTAAACTTTCTTTTTGTTCTGGAACCCATACCAAAAGTTTTAAAATGTATTAGTATGAGATCTAGCATAAAATACCCATGAAAGGGTAAGCCTAATTTGCCTAAATTTAGAAATGGTGGAAATCTACATCTGAGCTTGTTCTCTTAGTCAGCCTTTATAGTCTGTGGAAAGAAACAGGGATTTTGAAGGCTTGATTAATCTCATTTGCAGGTAGGCGTCTCAAGTAGGCCAGATGACTCACACTCTAGAAGTACCCATTTCTCTTTATTGCCTGTAACGGGAGTCTGGATCAGCTATAAATACATAGTTACATGAGGTGAATTCCAACATAGGCCCCTGTGCCGGCCCTAGAAGTCCACTTTTGTCTCCTGGCATGACCACACCCAGTGAGCCCCACTCCTAATTCCTGCTAGCTAATTTGCATCATTGGAATTGTTGTTTTCAACATCAAAATGAGCTCTGCAGAATTGAAAGTGCTTTAACTGCCTCCTTTGAGAGCCCTTGACATATTTTCTCCAAGAAAGTTGTTACAAAGTACTTAATAACTTCATGAGTTTTTTAACTTGCATACATATGCGTATATACATATTCTGGAAAATAAAAAGATAATAAAGGATCTTATCTTAACCTTAGATTTGACTCAGGACTGGATTTAAGCAATGCAGTCCCCACTTCACTGCAGCTCACCAACGTCTTGGAACAAAACTAGTTCTGAATTGCATCCCCAGCCTATGCCTTTTTTAGTACTTTTTCCCTCTGAATTTCTCACTCCAAACTTTCCCTGGTAACAGCCATGTCTGTGGATTGGTATCATCGTCTCTAGTGAGAATAGTGCAGTGGGGACCTGAAAGTGCTCTGTACATGTTCGGCTATCCAAGACATTTAGCTTAACAGTTTCTACTCGTATTCTGCTTCTTGATTTCATCACTTACTGTTTGGGCTTTGATGTCTGTGAGCTTGTTCACTTCACCGCAGAGCTGGTGAATAGTCTCTTCAATTTTCTGTTGAGCTGCTTTTTGCTCTTGTTCAATGAACATCAATGTGTTTCTCTCCTGTCTTTCAACATACTCCTTCATGCAACAGAAATCTCTAGTAATCTGTTTTTTGATCTGAGATGCATATTCCTGAAAGGCAGAAAACATGGAGTTCATTGTGTTGTTAGAAAAGATGTGTGGAGTATGAGAATCTACTGCCCCATCTAATGTGCTCTTTGACTGACTCCTGCAGACCAGAAACAGCTACCTTTACTCAAAAGAGTAAAATATATTTGACGCTATCCTGCATTACTTGCAATGGGATTTTGGGCATGTTAAGGATCTTGACTATTTTATGGCCAGCAGTGTTTGCTTGACAACTTAGAAAGATCAATATTCTCTCTTTATGATTTGCATTTTGCATCTAAGAGTTCCAGAAACATTCAGGCTGCTCCTGGGGTAGGCAGGAAAAGGCAACAATGCACAACTCCAGCGGCCTTTGTGCCAGCCAAGACAGGAGTTCATACAGCTGATGCCATAGTTCATTCTCATCAATAAAAACAGAGTTGTGACAGCAACAGAAGGAAACAAAAAGGCAGATTTCTGCTCTGGGCCAGAAGGCTACACTGGAGTCACTCATGTCTCCAGGTGGCAGTGGAAACAAGCTAACTGCAGGTAATGAATGTATAGTGTGTACCTTTGCTTTACTGAGATCTTTCCTCAAGAGGTGGATAGTCTCTCCAGTCATTTCTAGTTGCTTGGAGATGTCCCATATCTCTTCCTCCTTTAAAGTGACACATAGGACCATTTATCTATATAACCCTCAAAGAAAGCATGTCTAGGTTAACCAGCAGGATAATAAAAATCCCTACATCACTGATATTAGTTAAGCACTGGACTGGTTGAGGAGGGGTCTGGGAGACACAATTCTGAGTGGGAATAGTCACAATGAAGTCAACACGCAACGGTCATCAATTACATGTTCAAATATAATTGTGAGCTTAAGCCCCTTGCTCAACTGCAGAGACTGAAGAAAGCTTTTTAGATACATATGTGCTAAAATAATGAAGGTCAATAGATTTTTCTCATCTCCTCCAAGTTTGGGAGTTACTTTAAGCAGAGATCTAGACAATGAACCAGTCCATTTTGTGCCATTCAGCTGGGTGGAGCTGTAGCACTGTATAATAATGTTATGTGTCCTTTCAGGAGTCTCCAACACTATGTTGGTGCAATAAGTAACACCCAGCACAAAGGACAGTTAGTTATTACTATCATACATCAGCTGAATACATAGAGCTATTAGTTCAAATTCAGCTATACAGTCCTCAATGTATCAGACACCACCAATGAACCCCAAACACTGCTTTAGCTAAACCTATCCGCTCAACATACACGATATTGTTATGGCAACGGTAATATTAGCATGTGAAATGCAAGGGGGGGGAGGCGAAAAGAAAGATAAATTTAACTCAACCCTACCCATGTCCCCATGTTCGTGACCCTGCCGAAGTATTTAGAATTGTGGCCAGAGTTGTCCCCGGGGGGTGCTGCGGGGAGGAGCTCCGGGCTGTCCGGGGGGTGCTGCGGGGAGGAGTCCCGGGCTATCCCGGGGGGTGTCGCGGGGAGCAGCCCCGGGCTGTCCGGGGGGTGCTGCGGGGAGGAGCTCCGGGCTGCCTCCGGCCGTACCTTCTCCCCAGGTCGCCGCCCCGCCGAGCTCCCGTGGTTGCAGGCATCAGCTCCGGAGGGTTTCGCCTCACCCTGTGTTTGCAACACTTCTTCCTTGGCCTCCTGCGGGATTAAGTTCACCAAAGCCGCCAGCTCCCGGTTGGGCCGCAGGTCCTTCAGCTCGAAGCCTTTCCGGCAGAGCGGGCAGCCGGCGCGCTGCCTCCCCTTGCAGTACTCGACGATGCAGGGCCGGCAGAAGCTGTGGCTGCAGCCGGTGAGCCGCACGGGGTCCGTGAAGTACTGCAGGCAGCAAGCGCAGCTCAGCTCCACGGCGCCCAGAAGCCGCTCGAGGTCGACAGCAGCAGCAGCAGCCATGGCCCGGCCCGGGGCGGAGCGGCCGGCTGAGTTTCGTTTCTCCCGGGAGCCTCCTCCCGCCTCCCGCGAGGCTCCTGCCCTGTGCCGGAGCGCCGGGAGGGCGCCGGGACGGGCGAAGGCGCGGGGCTGGACGGCTCTGCTCTGGTATTTGCTCCGTTAGAGACCGCTGCGCTGTAGCGGGACCGGACCACCTGCAGCGCTGCGCCCCACCGCCGAGCCCGCGGCCCGGTGCGCTCCCGGGGCAGCTCAGCCGGGGAGCTCCCGCTCCAGCCAAAAAGCTCAGTACCGGCCCAGCTCTTCCTCTGCTGCCGACTTGGTCCGAGGATTTGGGGGGCTGACTGTAGAAATGAACTGTGATGCAGAGCTCTCCATGGCAAGGCCTTGACTTTTATTGACTCTCCAAAAAAGTTGCTGTTATCTGCACGATTTCATTTCCACTGGGGATTTCCCGGTTTTGTAATAAGTCATATCAGATTTGCTGACATGGCTGGTCTACTGACCCACCCGGGAGGGCAAGCAACACTGCGCAGTGGGACTTGCAGAGCCCCATCTGTGTGAAGCTTAGGCTGTCGGATGGACTGAACTCTTCTGAGGTCATCCTGCGTTACTCAGTTAATCTCAAAATAACAATTAACATGCCAAACCAAACGAAGACTGACATTGTTCCTTGTACAAGTCAGAAGGTGCTTTGCTATTGATTTCAAGGGCGGCAGGATTAGGTTGTTAAAAAGATTTGCTGAACCAGCATGTGAGCTAGAATGAATCAGGTTGCGTGGGGAGAGAGAGTGGGAACACAGGGAAGTTTATGGGAGCATCTCAGCAAGCAAAACTGCTGCAGATTGCTGAGAGTTGGATGGTGATGAACCGGCTGAGACAGGCAGAATGATGATCCAACTCAAAACAATTCTTCTGCACTATTGTGGGGAAGAAAAAAAAAAGGAGTTAATCTCACTAATCCCTGCAAGTACTGGCACTTCCTCATTTCTGCAGAAGAGGAGAACTATTCTGGCTATCTCGGACTGGCTGGCAATTGTCAGCAAAAGGTGGAGGCAGCCTCACCAGAAACTTGGTCTGCAAGACTTCCTCTTGATTTGCAAACTAAGGCTATCTGAAATGAAGAATTAAATATCTGACTGACTGGCTGCTTGGCAGAACCAAATCTCAGACTTGGTCTCAAGGCAAGAGAATACTCCGCGCTGTATCAGCCAATGCAAATCTTCACCAATTCCTGCACAGAATGGATGCAAGCGGTCCCTGATCAGGAGGCACTCACTCTCCGCTTCCAGTGCAGGTCCTCGTTCACTGAGTGTCTTCAATCAAGTCACTGAAGAAAACACTTTTAAAACTAGTTTCTGCCTTTCAGCGCTCAGACTAATCAAGCTCATTAAGCTTCACCTGTTTTTTTAGGAGGTGAGGCAGATCAGCGTATGTTCAACCTGCACTCATGATGTGTTTGCTGGGGCACTATGTGGGGTTGCTTTGGAAAAATCTGGTCTTCGCATGTTGGATTTGCCACTCATAAAAAACTCAAACAGCAGGAGAGACTGGTGAAAGCAAGGAACTAGGAGTATCTGCCATTAGAGTGATTCCATTATAGTATCCTCCACAATTCAAACTTGACTTTTATTTTTTACTGTGCCAGAAATGTAACACTGTAAAAGACATTAAACCCACTCTTGAAAACAACCATGTCCCTATCTGGACAGGAGCTGCAGCCAGGTGGATTGTAGCTGCCTGACTCTGCTCCTCCCTGAGAAGGACATCCAGTGACTTCAGCATGAATTGGTATCTCAGATCTATCCAACAGGACACCCTGCATCTTCCTGATAGGAGATGGTATCTTTGCCTCTCGGTCACTGTCCGTACGTACTCATGTAACAGATGACCCCATTCACTGGCAGGATATATGGCTGGATTGTCAGGTACATCCTTCAGGATGTACAGGAGTCCTTCTGACATCAGACCAAGGCAAGAAAAGGAGGAGCTGATATAACAGCACCTGCAGGAGTCCTCAGGGAAATGAATGCCAGCCCTTCTGGGGTCAGACTTTCTCCATTGTCTTTGGTTTTTTTTTTCCATAAGACAACACTGGATGATTCATCCCTATGTCAGGCTAGGAAGGCCTCCTCTGCTCAAAAGCAGAGAAGGGTAGGAAGAGAGAAGGCACTTCAAGCAAGGTTCTGCAGGGGCACAGATAATTTCTGAATATCTGCACCCCCTCTTACTCATTTCTCTATTGCCACCCTTCCTGTGCCTGTGGCTGTTGAAGGAAGAAGCCCTTTGTACTCGAGTCACTGCAGGGCCTTGAGCACCATCCTTGCCAACAGAAAGAGGCCACAGAGCAGTGCTGAATGGAGTCCAAGAAGTGCAGTTCACCAGAACTTAGCGCTAGTCTTCACCAGTCAAAGGCTGGGCAATGACTCCATTTAAGGCATCTATCCACTCCCTCTGCTCCCTATCGTTCTCACACATAAACACAAACTCTCTCATTGGCGTGACCACAGTGATCGCTGGTTTCCTCTTCTTCGCCCGGACTTGCTGGGGCAAGCCAGCTCGTACTTCATATCCCTCATCCATCCTTCCAATAAAAACCTGGCCCTGTGCAAATGCATCCTAGAAAGAAGGAAGCAGAAGACAGCCATTAGCCAGTGGACAGTGCTGCTCCAGCAGACACTGTCCTATCCTTTGACATGGAGCAGGAACTGGGGATGCATGAAGGGGACAGCAATTTGGTGACAGGCAGCAGGAAACACACTGGAGTTTTTTTTACACTCACAGGCATTCTCAGAAGGAGGAGGTAGAGACCCACCCTTACAGAGCTGGTTGGTGGGTGTTCAGAAGGAGCAAGGAAGGATATTCTCATGGCTAGAGCAGGGCTAGGAGGCAGGATGTTGGGGCTGCCAAGCCTCTGTTATTGGTATATTGCTCATCTTGCCTAAGGTTACAGACACAATGGCAATAGGGCTGGGAGAGAGCGGGCTATAAAAGCTACAGGCAGTAGCAGCTACTTTTAAAAGACAGATCTTCCTCACAGCCGCTGTAAGGGCCAGAGCTCCCAAACAGGTCAGCTTCAAAGAGATCTACTGACAAGGGAGATGAGCTCTTGAGACTGAGCCTGCTTCAGTCGCGCACAGCCACTGGAAGAGCTAGATGAGAACAGACCATTCCTCCCCGCCCAACTTCATGAAGGAGCTTGTGGAATAGCAAAGAACACTCCTCTTACCAGTGGATTTTTAAAGTACATCAGGTTCCTTTCTTGAGAATCCAGGCAGAACCAGCGCACCTTAAAGGCCTCCTTCTGCTGCAAGGAGATGGTAGAAGTTCTTTAAAGACCAAGTCCCAAAGGGGAGTTCGGCCTATTCGAGGCAAATCCCTGGACTGCTTAAATGACTTGGAGCTCAAGTTCAGCTTCATTCATCGCCATAACTGGTAATGGGTGAGTCCCTGCTGTGTGCATCCCTCAGCTCCTTTCGCCCTGGGTCCACACTAGAGATTTGCATTCAGTGACAATCCTTTGGGGAAGGCAGGGAAGTTTGTTTCTACCAGTGATCAAATTACCAGGATTAAGAAAGTTGCAGCAAATGGATTAATTGAAAGCATTGCAGAGAATGATCCCTGGGCCAGTGGCAATAATGAGGAGAGCGTGCAATCAATTTCAGCATATTGGTTTGGGGGGTTGTCCCTAGCATTGCAGGATGCACAATGGTAGGGACAAACGGTAGGTTTTTTAAAAGTGCTGATTCTATTAGCTACACTCATCTGACCATTCCCTGAGATATTCATTGCTCTGTGCTGAACTGAAGGGTCCTCTTCCATGGCTCATTTCAGTTTGAGCAGAATTTAGGTCTCAGGAGAAAAACATACAATCTTTCATGCTTGTAACTGTGAGTATTCTCTGTGCAAGTACCTGCAGGAAGATGTATTGGGACACTAGCACTGAGCTGGGCCAAAACCCCAGCATATTCAACATCAGCATTACACCACTGAACCTTTTTAATGGGAATTTGGCTCATGGTTCACTTAGAGGACAGCAAGGCAAGAAGTGGCAATATTCAAACAAGACCACAGATCTTTATCTCCTCCTTCAGCAGAGCCTGAAATCTCCCTCTCCTGTTTCAAGGAGTAGTGGCCCAAATACTTTCCCACAAAAACCAAACCAAACCATAGGCTTCACTGTGGAGGATTTGCTCAGTTACACTTTGCTGCTATAAGCAGATGTGACTTATGTGCTACTGACTTTAAGAGAAACAGGGAAGTAGGGGAGTCAGCATGTGATGTTCTGTTCTAGCAGGAGCTGCAGTTCCAGAGCTGCAGTTAGCAGATACAGCAATCCATCTAGTGTTGCGTAACAGGACTTTGCACGTCCACTGCCAGATAATCCATCTTGCTTACTCTTCAAGGAGGATTCTTCTTCCCAGTCTTATTTTCCACACAAAATAAAACATGATCCCAAAGAACACAACAAGCTTGAATATAATGTCTTTTATCGACCCAGGAAACATATAGTCACTCAACAAATCATTTAGTAGTAAACATCATAGAATTATCAAATATTCTCCATCTGGAATAATCCCATTTGTGTACTGCCAAGTATGCACTTACTTTTGGTCCTGTTTTCTCCATATATCCTTCTTTGACATAATTTCTTGTGACCCTGGGTATGAGCTAGGAGAACACAAACACAAAAAAAAAAGTCTGTCTCATTCAAGCTTGCTTTTCTCTTCTGTTTCTGTCAAAGCTAAGCACCATCAGTTTTGGCTTTTGGGGCCTGGGTTTTTTTTGGCTGCTCAGTAAAGGGAAGCCTGAAATAAGAAGGAACATAAGGTTTTTGAAAGATTACACTTTATAAAGACCACATGGAGACTTTTAGGCCTTAAATGTTGACTACGTTTTTGTATGGAATCCAGTGTGGCCTTTCCTTCTACCTCTTCTGTCCATTCCCAAGACCCGTATGCTGCTGTTTGAGCACCTGACTCTGACAGAAGAAGTGAGAAAATGTTTTCCCATGCAATGTTTGCATGGACTGCTTCGAGCCCTGTTCAGTACTCACCTCGGGCTCAGGGACAGTAGGGAAGGTTGTTCTGAGATAATGGTAACGTGCTGCCCGGATGGCATTGAACCAGTCAACAATCTCCTAGGGAAGACAGCAAATACAAACATAAAGACAAGAATAACAAGAAGGAGTAAGAGTACTGCCTCTCCAAAATGCCTTTCTTTTTCCTTGTGACCGCTTTGCAAAGATGTACTTTCTCTCCAAGGGGCAGAGAGAGTCAGTGACTTGTCCCAGACACCTGAAAAACACTGAGCCCCCAAAATAATTTTAAAATGCCCTTCCAGGGAGGTCCCAGACATTCTCAGCATGGACAGTCACCCAAGTCTGTGTACACAGGCTTTTTCAGTTGATTCAGTTATGGACTGTTTAAAAACCTTTGTAACTGGAAAGACATGAGAAGTATGGCAAGGGAAGAAACAGAAATCTAACAAAACTCATAGACGTACTTCTTAAAATTATCATTGTTTGCTTGGAAATAATGCAGAACAACATTTTCTATGCGTGTCAAGAGGGCTTCAAAAAATATAACTACAGAATTGTATAAAACCATTAGATAGTTACCTTACAGAGATTTACATATGTGCCCCACTGAAGCCTTAAGACTATTCAGGGTGTGAAGTTGAAGATATGCCCGCACAGAACAGGAGCAAGTTGTTATAGTTACTAGCGTAAAATTCCGCAACTTTCTATATTCTACAAGTCATAGTTACTCCAGATAAAAAGAGATCCTGCAGAAACAAGGTATCCCTTCCAAAATACACATCCAACATCTAAGAATCTTGCTTATTTAAAAATCTCCATGGTATTCACCTTTCCATTTTCATGATAGACAAAAAGGTTCCTTGTTTGACCATCTGTGTTGTATGTGATCTGCAGCCCATGAGCATGTTGGATTTTCTCTGTCTGGAACATTGCATTCAGATTCTCAATGCTGATAATGGCTTTTGGACCTCTGGACTGTGAAATGAAAGGCATCACTGTATTAAAGTGCTCTCAGGGAAGGTAAAGGAGGACATATTAGCTGTATGAGAACTAGATCCCTACTGAAGGGAAAGCAGGCATCCTAAAATATCTGAACATTGGATGTACCTGAAATATAAAGCCTTAATTACATGCTACATAAAACCACTCACAAAGAGTGGCTCCCCTTCCTTGACAAATGCTGGGTCGCTCTTTGAGAGGGATGTGTCTGTATTGCAAGGGATGGGTTCTATCTCCAGCCTCATACTTGGAGAACAATTAGCTACACTCTCCCACAGAAGGGAGACATGTTGAGGATGACGCTTCATCAGCTGATGAGAGAATATTTTGGTAATGTAAGATGTAACAGCTGCTAACAGGTCTTTTCTTCATCTTGCTGTTCAACTGCCACTATCCATTTCCTTTGTTCACTAAGCAAAAGGAGGCTGCAGTGTTAAGATAAGGGATGAGGAAAAGGGCTAAATCCAAAAGAGCAATTGCCTAAAATACCGAATATGTTAATGGGCAAACATCTGGGCTGCTCCAAACACAGGCTGGCCTGGCTGCAAAACCAGAGACAAAGCTACTTATGCTGGTTTTTGCCAGTGAAGAGCAGGGTCTGAGGATGGATGTTGGCCAGCTACCTATGGCCAGCTTTGGCTGAGGAACTCACTTCTTTGGTGTAGTACTTCATCACCCCTTCCTTTGCTGACAGGAGAAATCGCCTCTTCTGGAACTGTCTGCTTTCCCGTCCTCGCTTCCAAAGGAATCCTTCACGGCTACCTGCAGATCGGACCAAGATAGGTGTCAGAGAAGGGCAGCACAATAGCAGACCTTTTTATCTAAATGGTGATGTGGCACAGAGTTTCAAGTCTCTTCTCCATCTGAGAATTTTCACCTCATATGAAAAAATCAGTGGAGAACTAGAGAGCTGTAAGATCGGAATACACCCTTGCACTTGTCTAAGTGCCTTAGGAGCTTCTTCTCAAAGTTAGACTCAAAGCAAGGTCTGCACATCCAACAGTTCAAGTATGACAAGCCAACCTTAAAGATCTTCAAAGTTGCAAACAGAACACTGTGCCGTTGGCCTTAAGGCTAACACCTTTTCCCTGACAATCCTAACTTTTACCTGCAGAACAAGGATCTTGGCAGACTCGGGTGGCAACAAATTCCTCACGCTCATATTTAGCTCTAATCCATTGCTCTCTTAAAACCCTGAAAGAGGAAAACATGGATAAAGCTGATCTGCCTCTACTCTATTTTCACCAACCAACCAAAGAGACCTGTAGAGGGAAGCAGGAGTTCAATAGCTGCAAGGGTCAGCAGCAGTGAATACACCAACAACTTACAAGCAATCACAGGACTGGGGGATGTAATAGTACGGAGGGACTTTCGCCTCATATTTAGCTTTGGCACAGAGATTCCCGTGCTTCTTCATAAACTGAAATACAAAAGAAGTTACAGTTAGGTGTGCAACTACAAAATCAATACCATGTCATGAACATGAAATGAAACTTGTACCAAAGGGAGCACTGCACATTTTGCTCAGTCTTGCCATAACTCTCAGTGAGTCTCTACATAAATTTATAAATTCCCTTTGGCACTATAGTTTGCACTTTTTAGGTGGCTGAGCCTTTTTCAGTATTTACAGTTCTGAACCAGATGGGAAGGAACACAAGATTGTGGTTGCTGATTAAAAGAACAAAAGAAAAGGAGAGAAAAATTATTTGTTTATAATGTTCCTATACCTTCATCTCCTCCTAGACATTAACTGCGATTATATTATTAACTCAATTCAATTGAAAGATGAGAGGCTGATGCAATATTTAAGAAGGGTATGTTGATTACCAAATAGAATATACTATCTGGAAATATCTGTGGACTTCTAAACCACAGTGAGGAGTTACTGTGTGCTATAAAAAAAAAAAATACACTGCAGACTGTTAGAAACACGGTCACCTATCAGTGTAATTTGATTGAGTAGGTAATTAAAAAAACCCCCAAAGCTGCCGATGGAGTTAACTCAGTTCTGTGTGGCTTTGTTCCTCTGTCCATGGTGGATGACACAGGAATTATGAGGCAGAGGAGGTTATGATGAAACGTGGAGAAAAGTAAGTGAATTACTGCTTTTTCCTCTGTACCTCTATAAGATCGTTCTCCCAGAAGTCAAGCCGAAGGGATTTGACCCTGCTGATTTGAGGAAGATTGCGATGGATTCCAGAACAATTCAAACAGATGAATATTCCAAGTTTGTAAGAAGCCCACTCTGGATCTAGACACAAACACAAAGAATGAACTAATACATGGGAAAAGGCAAAGCCATTGGCAAGGGCAAAAAAGCACATCTGATGCACAGCCCAGGCTTCACACATAATACATCAAATCCCACCCCATTGTTTATGGCTGTTACTTCACTGTATTCAGAGGAACAGCACCTGCTTTCCCCAGTGAAGAATGTGGCCCCTGCATTTGTAGGCTCTTTCACAGAGTATTTGTTTAAAAAGTAATGTGACTGTGCAGGCAGCTGAGTGGTGATGTAAAAGCTCAGCTAATTATTAGTTCTGCATGGAAAGCTGCTGTTGCTGGATTAACAATGGAAGGATGTTGCGGACAGCTAGCACTAGGGACAGTACAACAGAGTACAACCACCCAGAGCGAGCACTCGTGTCCTCTGCCCACGAAAGCTCCTGCTTTTGCCTGCTGCTGCATCCCATGAAGCATCCTTGACGGGTTGATGCTTAAAGGCATCCTGAGTGCTCTGGCAAGACCATTTTCTCAAACCGCCACTTTCACCATGTCACCCTCCGCTTCTCCCATATCGCATCAAACAGAAGCTCCTTGTCGTCTTCTCCCAGCTGCTGTAGGCTACCGATTGACTGCTCGCTTTGGTGAGGGTGACTCCCACCTCAAACGAGCGCAGGGTGCCAGCCCGGTGCGGGCTCGCTGGCAGGCTCTTTGGTGCCTTTCTCTGCGCCAACCCCAGTGCAGAGACATCCCCCCCAGAGCGGGAAAACCACCCCACCCACCCTCCTCCTCCGGCCTTGTGCACTGTCTACAAATAGCGCTGGGGAAGCTGCTGGTGCGCTGAGGCCACTTCCTGTCCCACGCTGTCCTCCCCTCGCCCCGCGGGGCTCCCCGCCGCCGCTCCTGGCCCTGCCCGCCTGAGGAGAGCCCTGTCCTGACTGCCTGCAGCCCGGCAGCCCCGCAGGGCCCACCTGAACGGCCACCTCCGAGAGCGGGACCGCGGGGCGCTGCCCGCCTCGGGAAGCCACCTGCTCCCGCCTCCTGCCTCTGTGGTACACGAAGTGAAAGGTGACGACGGGCCACGCTTTCAGGAACCGGGTGAAACAGAGACCGCCACGCCGGGAGGCTGACGGGGGATGGACAGGCGCCCGCACAGCCCGAGGGGCCCGGCAGGCCCCTCACTCACCCCCACTTTCCTGTCAGAAACGCGCCGGGCGGGCCCGGGGGGGCGCGGGGAGCGGGGCCGGAGGCGCTGCCGGGCGGAGCCCCCTTACCTGGCTCCCCGCAGTCGGCGCAGCGGCCGTTCCCGGTCCCGGCGGCCCTCTGCAGCGCCAGCAGCACCGTCTTGTTGCGGTCGCGGTCCATCATCGCCGCTCGGTGCTCGGCGCGGCGCGGAGCTCCGCGGGAGGCTCAGCCCCGGGAGGAAAATGAGGAACTGGAGCGCGGCCCCGGCGCCGCGGGGCGCCCCGTCCCCTCCCGCGCCCCGGGCGGGCGCTGCTGAGCCGCCCCTCAGGCCGCCTCCTGGCGGCGGCTCCGCCGGAGGGGCCGCCCCGGCCCCGCGGCTCCGCGCCAAGGTCCGCGGCGGCGGCGGGCAGGGCCAGCCCGGGGAGAGCCCGCCCGCCGCTGGCCCCGATACCGCGTGAGGCGGGTCAGTAACGGCCGGGCACCGCCCCGGCCCCGTACCGCCGCTCGTTACAGGAGATAAGCCTTTTTCTGTCTTCGCACAGCACGGAATGTAGCTAGGATAAGCCTCCCCCAGCGAGTTAACGCGTTTCTGCTCTGAAAATCCATTCCAGGAGGAGGGCTCATCCACGCACCGACAGGTTTGCCTCAGCTCCACCTCAGGTTTGTCTCTAAAAAACAAATAATTTGAAACAGCCTGTTACCTAGCGGAACGGGCCCGTTCCCCAGACACGGGCCGACAGCCCAGGCAGCAGGGGGCGCACGCTCTCCGCAGCAGCGCTCTGCCACCCTGCAAGTGCTCAACGCAGCGTCCGAGAGGGAGCGGTGTGACACCGAAGTGCTGCAAGGAACAAAACCCGTCAGCACGAAGGGAAAACGGAGCGTTTCAGGGTTTGCAAAGCCTAATGAAGATGTCCCTCTTTCAAGATAAAGCCAATGTCAGAAAGTCCGTGACTTAATAGTTTATCTAAGGAAAGAAAAAGACAAAAAATGTTAAGGTGAGGGAAAGATTTTCAAGATTAATTAAATCAGAATTAGATTAAAAGGTATTAAAATATTTTTCATTTTACTATAGTTTCAGGTTAAACTTGGTTTGCATAGTTAACTTGCATTACTATAGTGGACTATAAGATGCAATTCTTCTTCACTAAAGTTCATGTATAATCTTCTAAAAACAGTGTGTAGTTACTTACTTTGCAGACAACAAAATACTCTATTAGAGATGTGTTATCAGTTGAAAGTACTGATACATTTTTTCCATCTTTTTAGGCACTAAATAGCATTGTACTTTTTTTTTCAATATTGTGAAGTCATGAAATAAACAGCAGCAGTATATCTGAAAAGTTGAGTGTTGTTCAACTATCTACATAAAATCTTTCTTTTCAGCACTTACCCCTTAAGAACTGTGCTATACTACAATATAAACATTGATTTGATTTTCCCCGGTAATATTTTTTTTTGCAAGCCATACATTGAAGCTCTTTCGCTAGCTTAATCTTTGTGGTGTCCTTACAAATCCTGTGAAATGTAAAAGAGAATCTATATGACATTTGCAAAATGGTTATTTATATTCAAGACAACCTATAAGCCCACCACCAAAAAACCACATTGGTCAGTAGCCCCATGATTTTTCTCAGTGTCATACTTAGATGGCTGAGCTTCCGTGTCTTTCTGCAACCTGCAAGGGACATGTCCTTCCCAGCCCTCGGCTGTCAAGATACATCTTGCCCTCTTTTGGGGCTTTTACAAAGACTGAGATAGTCTTGCTTGTCATGCAATCCTTCCATCCTCCTCCTTCTACTCTGCATTAGTATTAACACACTGTATGCTTGCAAGAACACGCCTAAAGCTTAACTGCTTTTTTCGGTATTACTCATGTCAACTTCATTTACATTCTAGAAAGCAATATTAGAATGACAGAAAAAGGAAAGAAAAGCTTGAAACTTGACTGAGATTTCAACAAGAACAACCTGTTTGTTGTTCTTCTGTTTTTAAATTATTGTACATCTAGTAGTAACTATTGCTTAAATAAGGGGTAGAGTCATTGTGACTCCAGGGTTATTTTTCACTTCTGGTTTCACCAAATTCTTTGTTTAGGCAGATCACAGGCATAGGTTTTGTCTTTTTCCTTTCCAGGTATCTTCAGTCATTCCCATGATGCCTGAAGCTGATTTTTATGTTTTGGTAGAAAAGGTGTTTTCTGCTAAGGAGGGCCCAAACTATTGCAGGAAAACATTTTGAATCAAAGGTAGGAGACTTCCACAGTACTGGAATGGATCTTGTGAAACATTTCCTTTTAAGCTGAGTTAATGAAAACCAGCCCCAGATCTCTCTTCCTCAAGACCTGCCCGTCCCTCATGGAAACTTGCTTTCTTCTAGCATACGAAAGATGCTCATACTTGATGCATAAAAATGCAAAGTTGCTAGTTTATCAGAGTTCAAATAAATCATCACAAGTAGATTATCTTTCATTCAAACTAGCCAAAGTTGTTTTTATGTGGTAACTGCACACAAGTATCTTACCAAGAACTGAAATACTTGAATTCCACCGTACCTTTTGGACATCAAAGCCTGGAGATTCTATATAAAAAGATTCTTAAGGCAGTTATTAGAACCAGAGAGTTGACTTTAAAAGGAGGTAAGTTGTCTCCCATTGCTTTCTACTTTATATCTTTTAAATCACCGATGAATTTCCTAAAATAATAATACTTTATAGGGCCTGTTTCCAATTTATGTAGGTCCCCACTGCAATCTAGTTAGATTGAGATTGCCTTTATAAGGCAGTGAACAGATATACTTTTACTTTTTTACTTTTAATTAAAAAAAAAATTGTTTATTTATTTTTACAAAAAAAATGTACAGGAGTTGCTTAGACCATTGATACAACAATACAACCCATTAAGATTTTAACAGCCACCACTTTATTTCATTCTTATTTGATATTTCTGGGCTACTGAAAGAGTAAGCTATAAAGATTATTATCTACAATGCGGAAGCTTAAAATAATTTACTGTTTTCATAAATATTTCTCATTCCTGAACGTCTTTAAGACATGAAAAATATAAGATGAGAACAGAATGTACTAGAAAATGGCCTTCCTTATTATTACAGAAACGTTGAGGTAAGTGGAGTACCACTACATGGCACCAATCTGACTCAGTTTGAGCAAGAGGAACAGTCCAACTGCAATATAAAGGTGGAAAAATACATGGTTGAAATATTTCCAGTTAAAAAACCCTTAAACATCATCTTTATGAACTAAAACATTAAGTTTTAGGAGTCTTACTTTTCATACAACAGAAATATTCAGAATTGTAGAAAAGTCTCACAAATCTATTGTCATATAAAACCAGATTCAATCACAAATAATCAGGCTGAAGTTTTGTCAAATACAAAATGAAGTATAAAAATAGAACACAATATACAAGACTAGAAGTAGTTAAATATTACTGAAACCAAAGTAACACTGGAATAATTGTTATTTACAAAATCTTGCCTAATCTCCGAGTCCATCTTGAGCTACAGTAATAATTTCTCTACCTTTTTAGGAGATCAACATGCAGATCTGACAGCTGTAAATAATGAAATGAAACAAATGTATACAAATATATATACATTGAGGCACAGTGCTTCGTAAAGACTTTGTTACCCAGTCGTTATTGTGAAGAGTTGTTTTTAGTCATTTACATTTTAGAAGACTTGTCTCATCCTCTCCCTACCCCTTCCCACCCCGGGTTATTTAACACAACTGCAAATTCAGAAAGAAACAAGCTTATTTTAATAAAATGGTCTCCTCAGAAAAAAGCAACTTTGCTGTGGAAGTCGTGACAGTTGGTTGTTACAAAAGGACTTCTTGCTATGCGATACACAAATTACAGAGAAAGATAGTATGAAGTAGTCCCCATTGATTAGTTTGTGCATTTAATATTATAAATGCACTTATTGGACAAGCACCAAACAAACCCACATTTCAGTTGTGGGGAGCAATATCATGACAATAGATATATACACATTATTTTAAATACTTATAGAAATTTAATATACAAATGGCTCTGAATATACAATAAAATAATGTGGTAAAAAAAATAAAATAAAAAAATCAAACTATGGTGAGAATACCACCATCAGGCACAAAGTATTTCTGGTGTTAGCGATTTTAAGGGAAGTCCAAAGACAGACCGTTTATCATTTGTCTGGGTATTTCGAGATGAATCGCTTCAAGATAATGCAGGAACCTATAAAAAGAAGAGTAAAAGTGACTATAAGAGAGGGAAACGTTCAGCTTTCTTGTCTAGAATTACTTGACAAAATATTTTATTAAAATTCTTAACTCCCTTGTATATTGGAAATGTAGCAAGATCTAGGAAAACCAAAATTTACCTTCTTTTAGTCTTTCCTTGCTCTTTAAGCTTCTCAGACCTACAGATACTGCGAAGAGTGGGGAGGTATTCAAGTATGCTGGCTTGCTTATTGCCCAGGTTTAAAGGACTTCTGGAAAATACAGTTCTGATGACTGCCAGCCTCTTCTGTGCTTTTTTGTGAATGCTAAAAATGGAGAATGAAGCTTTATTGTTTCTTGTTCAAGAACGTGCAGTCCTTATTTTGTTCCTTTAAGATCAAATCTTCTGGTTTAAAACTCTGTTAAACATACTGATGTCCAAAACGGTGTCCCAATGGATTAGATGCCTGCAACTTCTGATCGTGTGCTGCTTACACAGCATCACAAAGCTGCACTCAGAGACAGGAGGGACAGTAGCTTGTTTGGCCAATGCTCTTAGCTTAACTACAGATTCAGATTTAATCTGGGGAGGTCTTCACAACCTAGGTATGTATGTGAGGTTTAGTACACCTGCCAATGTAAACGAAAGCATCTGTGGTCTTCAAAAATAAAAAGCACCATGCGATTGGTATTTGCCAGAATGTCAGCATCAGATCCAATGTATAACTCACGATATATTGGCCAAACTTGGTCACAGGTTAATGGTTAGCTCCATTTTGACATTGCTCCTCTGGGTACTGACTTAGAGAAAGAAGTCTAAGCTATTTTCCTATTCTGACACTTAAAAAGGTTTTATTCACCTATTACGCCAATTTCACGTACCATGACTTGTTTATTTTAAAAACAGTCTTTCACATCCACCCTTGCTAGCAGCAATGTATTCTTTGATCTTTTATAATATATTAAAGGTTATTCTTAGTTAGCATAAGTTACTGCAGAAAAAGCTGCAATAACTTTGCTCTGAATTTTGTTAGGTCTTCATCAAGCAACACCTATGAATTTAACACAGATTCAATATGACCAGGTACTGGATGAAAAATTTGCATGTCTAGTACTTGCAGAATCCATTTCAGTCTATCTGTCTGTCTTGAAAAAGCCATTCCTTTAGGTTTTTGTTTTTCTTTTGGGGGTGGTGGTGGTGTTTGTTTGTTCATTTATAAAGTAAATTTATATATATATAAAAAATTTAATACCATTCCTGAATAACATTATAGTCAGGCTATTCAAACAAGAAAAGTCACTTTTTGCAGAGATTGCCAAGCTTATTGAATTTAATAATTTAAGCTTATTTAATTTAATTTATTTAATAATTCAAGGTTATTTAAGCAAAGCGAATAATGTATTCCAGTGTTTCGGGACATACTGACAACATTCATCTTGGTATGAATGTGTGTACCTAGTATCTGAAACAGTCCTATACCCTGTGAAATGCTTTTCTTGACAAATAACTGCATTACATTCCAGAAATATTAGCAAAGTCTTACCTTGAATCAGCCGACTGACTGAAGGATACATGATTTCTTGTGTTTGAAATATGCAAAGTAAGTCCCTCCAGTTGATCACTTTCAGGTGTTTTACTGGTACTCAAAGAGGATTCCAACTTTTGCGAAATATTAACAGAACACTTGTTAAAATTGAGCGCTTCAATAGCTGCCTTTATTTCACTACAGCTCTGGGAACTCCACCAATCAGTACTTTCTATACTGAATTCATCACAAAGACCATTTTTGATTTTGCCGTTTGTCCAGTTAAATGCTTCATCTTTAGAAAACTCTAGTGGTTCCTTGGTGTTAGTGTTTACACAGCAATCCAAAAAAGACATGTTATCCACAAATTCAGTCAGTGAATTCAGACACTGAAAAACAAGAGCAGACCTTTTCTCATTTGCTGAGGTTTTAGTTTTAATTTCTTCTTCTTCTTTATTCATCAACAATTTTGATTCCTCTTTATTCACTTCAGCACATGACGTAGGACTATCCGATGGCAAAGTTATGAATTCAGCTGAATAGTTCAGTCCAGTATCAAATAAGTCACTATCATCCAATATATCAAGCCTTTTCTGGTTCTTTGTCTTTTTAGACTTTTTTCCAGGGCGGTAACTGTTAGTAGATCTGTTTTTCGAAGAAACTACAGTAGTCCTTTCAAGTATAGAGTTAGAGGCTTCAGACTGGTTTGAAAGAACTTGCACTGGTAAGGGAAGAATAAGTTCAAGATTACTATATATAAAATCCACTTTCTTCATCTGGAATTCTGTGAGAAGCTGCATCAATTTATTCCATTTCTCCATGGTTGTGGTTTTGTGCTGTAAAATAATAATTGCGAAAATTTATTAATACATTAAATAATTTTTTAAAAAGTAAAAATGTTATTACAGAAAATCTCATACTCCTGGCTTTGTGTTTATGAGGCGAGGGACTCTCTTGCTTGCAGGAGACTGCCCCAGTTCAGATTTTGCTTAATAACAACAGAATCCCCTAGTTTCTACAACAAACCTTTTCAAAGATACTTGCTTCTAAGAAGATGCTATTCATAGTGACGATTACACTCACTTATCTGGCAATCATTCAAAGTATTAGCTAGGCAACTACAAAAGTACCTTAAGAAATGTAAGCAAATCTTCTGAAGGCAACAGGATATTCTTAAGGCCAAGCAACGTCTCTACACAGCCTGTATCACATTTTGGAAACTCCCGAAGACGTGCATCAGCTTGAGAAAAATCAATCTTGGAATCAGTAGTCTTTTCAGAATTAATTAAGTGATCGGCTTTATTAGTCTCATCTCCTCCTGCACAAAGATAACATGCTTTACTTGAAAAGAAACAATTGCATCATGAAATTGATTTTTCCCCTTTGCCTCAATTCCTTTTATAAAGGATACTGTAACTGTTGCCTCTTGCTGCAGTTCTGAACAAATATAGCAACTGAAATTAGTCATCCCCATTCATCATCCCCATTTCACTTCTGTAAGTGTCACCAATCTGCCCGCTCTCCCTTCTTTGCGAGTAACCATTTGAAATAGTTTCCTCTTCCTTTTACGTCCCACTAGTCTCTCACTGTCGCTCGCTCACATGCTGTCTCACTCACCCACACCTGCTGAGGATACTCTTCTTGTATCCTTTGGGACCAAGTTCTTACCCTTGCTGCCTGCTTGCTAGCTGTCCAATTTTTCTCCTTTTTTTCAGTTCTGCTTCCTCCGGGTGAATTACCTACAACTCGGCTAAATGGATAAAGAACTGCAAACTCTGAGTTGAGGGGAAACTACTATTGGCTCCCTGCTCTGCCCAATTTTGCTACTCAGAAGAGGAAAAGGAGATTATTAAGTACCATAATGATGGGTAATAAACAGGTGCAATAAAAATAAAACTTTTAGTTCCTTATTCATACGTACAAGGCTTTGGAGTAGCCAAAAATAACCCCAAAATCCTACCCAAGTGTTTAGGACTCTTACAGAAAGTTACCATCTATTCATACATGTCTAAGAATGGTTTGATTTAATCAAATTCATGCTAAGATGGCGAATTTTTTTTTTTAAATTAAATAACATCAACCTACCATGATGTGCCAAACATTTGTCTTTCAAGCATCCGCCTCCACTTTTAATCCAAAATTGTAAGTACAGAACACTTTGTCTGATATCACAATTATTTGTGGTTAACAGAGCAGCTAAGTCTGTTACATCTGTTCGTAGATTCTCAGCCAGACACAGCACTTGAAGATAGCTAGCAGCATTTATCTAAACAAAAGTTAGACAAAGACCACTAAAAACAACTCTTACCAGACTCAATAGTCACACAGAAGCAAATTATTCTATTTATGCTTGCAATACATTTTTCCTTTTAATACAGAAGATTAGTTTCTTAGATGACAGTTACATTAAAACCTCTATAGAAAAGCAGAATACTGTACCAAAGCTAAACAGTCCACATCAGAGAATTAAGTTGAATTTAGAAATGAAACTCCTTAAAAACAAACAAAACACACATATTCTGCCTGTGTTCCTGAAATCATGTACACCTTGCTTCTCATCACCAGTGAACATGTTTTAGTGAACTATATTCACTTTAAAGGTTTTTCTTTCTTTTAACTCTGCAATGGTCTGGTAGCCCAGAAGATTTTCAATTTCACATTAAAAAAAATCCCCTTCTCAAAAGTTAGTTTCTTCTGATTCTCATTTATTTAGGTTTTTCATGTAATACATAGCTGCAAATAAAACTATTTGCTGTACAGAATACTAGTGTTTACGTTAAAGGAATAACCCATATTTCTAGAACAGTTCCTATACTTTTTAATGAATGAAGCAATACTGACATAGTCAGCCTTCAGATCAAAACTATTAGATACATCATCTATGAAATTATTTACTACATCCTAAAAACTAAATTAAGTGATGAAGTGATGGTCTTATTGTAATTCTCTGAAATACTAAATGGTTAAGAAAATAAATCTTCCATGCTAGGAAAAAAAATTCTACATGTCAAGATAAATACATCCTACACATCCTTGCATAAAAACCTGAAAAAATAGTCTTCTGATGAAACAGATATATTACATCAGATAAACATAAACCTAAACCAACATTTAAATTTCAAACTTAAATTAGCTGACAATTACTTGCTTAGGACGTATCTGCATTTCCAAACACAGACTTACCAAGGAAGGGGTTCTAAAGTTGATCTCTTCAAAATAGCCATCAAACATTAAGCTGAATGTTGGATCTATATAAAGAGATATCAGTGAACTGTCATGACATTATGTTCAAAACTAATCATTTTCTTTACCTGTTAGAGCAGCCAGTATCTTTATTCAAATACTAAAATACTCTCTTTATAGTCTCCACTCATTTAATTTTACATTTATGAGCTGTATTCAACCATCACTATTTAAACCATCTTATTAAAAGAGGCTCTTCTGTCTCTAAAGCCTATTAGTGTAACAAACACTACTCACCATTGGTAGTAAGAATTACAGGTCTCTTTGCAGTTGCCATGAATGTCTTTATTGCACTTAGAAATCCTGCATCTTCATCAAATATTATATCTACCTATAGAAAACAAATGCAGTACAAAATATCAATAGCTTTAGCAACAGCTACAAGCTGTGAATGCAGTCATACTGTTAACAACTCAGTAAGACTTAACATTACTACAGGTTTCTTGAACATGCATGGGCAATGACAGTATACATGCTTCAGGTGAAGTTCACTTGTTAGCACACACTTCGATCACAGTCTTCTGGGCTGAAGCTTTCAAAATCACGGACCGATTGAGGCTAGAAGGGAGCTCTGGAGGTCAACATATCCAAACCCCCTCCTCAAGTTGGGTCACCTAAAGCAGGTTGCCCAGGACCATGTCCAGGTGGCTTTTGAAGTTTGTTTTTTATCTTTTTAGTAGAATTGCACCAGTGATCTGTAGGATCAACCCACAGTTGGCAACATTGCTATACCTCCTTTATTTACTTAAAAAAATGTTCTTGGCTGCAATTTTGTATTCTTAAGACTCAGAGACATTGTTGGGCAAGAGGTTAAAGAAAAGAAGAATTTAATGTGGGCTCAGATACTGTAATTACTGGGGTGTTAATGGTGACTTTTAAAGTGTCTCAGTGCATTTCAGTAGTGTAAAATTATAAACTAACACTTTTGGCATGATCAAAGGAATTAAATTAGCAGAATCCTACAAACTGTTCCAACAGTGAACAACTGTCGATAGATGACAGTTTCTTTATCTTTTAAAATAACGATCCATGGTTAAAAAAAGTACTCATGAGGATGAAATCATTAAACATTGAATTAATTTTTAAGAAGTTTATAATCCTCACGCTTGAATCTACGTAGAAGTCTCAAGGAGGAAGAGAAAAAAAAGTTAAACACTTTAAACATAATGAAAGGACGTGTTGCTCACATCAATGTTTTTCACATGAATTTTACCTCTTCAAAAAGAATGAGAGATGTTGCACTTTTTCTGTTGTGTTCTCCTCCTTCTGCTTCTTTGTTTATTGACTTAATTTGAGCATCTTTCTTTTCTTCACATGAATTCTGAGTATTTCCTGCAGGGTGAAGAATTGAGCAGGAAGTAAAGGAGGACTGTAAATATTTAATATGCATTCTAGACACTGGTTTCAAAAACACCCCATGTATAAACTGCTTAAGAAAATCTACACTGACACAAAAACTTAGAAATCTGACCTACATCCTTTTCTGATGTCTCTTGTTTAAAAAATTGCAACAAATTTGCTGGGAATTCAACAGTGCTTGGTGAGGCGCTGACCATGTAAGAATTAATTTTGCACCTAACCTGTTTGTGACCTATGATGTCTCAGGGGCATGGAGTAGACAAGTCCTTCAAGACAGTGCAATATGATTGCTTGAAAAGACAAGGACTAGACTCAGTTGCCCCAATTCAATCCAGCACTTTGCTCATGCATTCTTCTGTACTGTCTGTGCAAAAATACTCGTTCTCCAAATACTTTATTTTCTTTCTAAAAACCTGTCTTTAAGACTTCCTGATCCCATGAAACATTTGGAAATATACCTTCCAATATTGATACTCAAAGATTCTATGTATTAAAATCTACAGTCTGTAATCTAACATTTACTGGCTAGCACAATGACCATTCCACACCAATCTGAAACAGGTAGTATAAAGGTATGTTTTTTCTAGAGATAGCTTTTAATTTATCTTCTCCTACCCAAATGCTCTGGAAAAAAAAAAAAAACAAAACAAAAACACCCAACCAAAACCAAACAACTAAGGAAAGCCTACTGAACTTCAGATTGTCTGTACCCTAGTTAACTCTACTGTAATACAGAGTAATGACTTCTTCTTATATAGTTAAGCGTATCTAAGGTGCATTAAGTAACTCTTGCCGGCAGTTAAGAGTGCAATATGTGCTCTACTCTTTTCTCCATGCAGCTCCACATATATACTAGTACAGTGTAGCTTTTCCATCTCCAAAGGTAACTAATTATTAAATAGTGATACCTACCTTTGTTTTTTTCTTGAGATGTTACTGCTCCATCATTACATTTACGTTTGGAAGAAATTTTGAAATAGTTTGCAAGTGTTTTATGGGGCAAGCTTCGTTTTAATCCTGAGCCTTTTGGTGACAGTGGAGGTTTTCTTGGTGAAATAACTTTCTTTGGAGAATACATTTTTTCTGCAAGATAAGTTTTATATTAAAAACTTACATTTCTCGGGCAAATTTAGAGCAAATCCCAGTTTTGTATCTAGGACAGGACAGGTTTACTGTGCTGATTCCTGCTTATTTTACCCTTCTCCTGTTATAGGGAATGCCTTCTGTTCAACTTTCTATTCAAATGCCACTGCACTTACTCCACAACTACAGAAATAACTTAAGATAATCAAGAGTCAGTCATTTTGATAAAGTCATTATTTAATTTGGTATGTAGTTGTGTTAACCAACAGAGCATTTCTTATTATTATGGCCAGATAAGCTTGAAATTTGCTATTTTTTTTAAACAAGTGAGGTCTAAAAATTGTTTTGGGAACTCGGTTCCTAAAAAAACCCAAAACAAAACCAAAAAAACCCCCAACCAAATAAAAAACCCAGATATAACCATGAAACTTACTTGGTGACTTGGCACTGCTACAACTGTTAAAAAAGCAAGGCTTATGTGCATTAATGCCTTTTTTGTCCACTTGATGAGACTGAGTAGCTTCTTTTAGTTGAGAAAGTATCTGTCTACCGCTACGCTGGCAAGAGGCATTGACTTCGAATATCTGCAATGGTATTCAATTTACATATATATATAAAAAAAATTAGACACCTTGTATTACAAATGTTTTCATATCACTAGTGACAAATAAGAAAAATGGCACTGAGGAAAGGACTCCACAAACCTTAAAACCAAGTTCCTGAGCACAAGCATATACTGCAGCAGTTTTCCCAACTCCTGGTGGGCCAGTTATCAGAACTGTATTGCAAAGGCTAGTCTCTTCCTCAATATCAGATTTATTATCTTTAAAGTCAAGGCTGTCCAAAGAATCTGTAGAATTATTTATAAAAAAGGAAAGGATTGTTCAAACCATTATCAATTCATGTCATTTTTGTACCAACTTTATTAAAGAGAAGCTATATATATTATTTTTAATTCTATCAGCACCTTGATGCTCTTCATCCTCCTTTTCCCCCTTCTGATTTCTTTTTTCTTCCCAATCAGCTCTTTTTTTCCATTCTTTTAGCCAACTATAAAAGGAAGGAACAGAACAAAAAATAAAAATTACTGCTGAGTAGGGTGAACCATATTCAGATGGAACAGAACATAAAACCAGGGGACATCAGCCACTTGTTATCCCTCTCAGAAACCTATCAAGTCCCTTCAGATTTAAAAAAAAAAATAAAAAAATTGGTTAGGGTTTGTTCAATTCTTTTGTAAAAAAGGATTCCTTCTTCATTCTCCATTCTATTAGTTGATGGGTATAAAACCAAGTCACTTAGTGAACTACTGAAACTGTGGAAAATGCTTTGCCATTCGTAGTTTAGTGTTGTTTGTCAGATGGATCTTTAAATTCTGCGTAAGAGCTGCAACAATAAATTAAACCCACACAGAAAATTTAACTGAAAGCACAATGTATTAGATGGACTTGAGCACTAAATTACTGTCGAAAGCAGAGACAGTGCATCAAGATCAGGATCAGGCATGCTTGCAGGGTAGTATAGACTTATAGGGAAGTACTGGTAAGTTGCTATCTCTCATTCATAGCGTGTAAGCTTAAATAAAAATAATTTTTACTAAAATTGTAAGGGCATTAGTTACTTAAGTATTTAATTCCATCCCACAGCCTAATGTAGCATTTTATGTGTATTTTTGTTTTGTACTCCACCATACAAGCTACTGAGGTATTACTGTAAAAGAAACTATGACCAAAAGATCTTTCACACCAACTGATAATTTGTTTCTGCAACTTTTTGGAAGCAAACTAAAACAAAGACCGCAAACATACACCCTGTAAGTGTTATTCAAGCATAGTGTAAAATAACTGCCTTTGCTTCTTTAAGCATAATCAAGTAATAGGATATTTCGAGTTATTTTAAGAATGGATCCATGTTCCCACTTCTGACCTGTGTAGCCTTTCAATTTCTTTCTTGTTCCCTACAAGTTCACTGGAATCTTGAGGATGATATTTTTCTGTCCAGAGCATGTCTTCCTTTTCAACACCTACAGAAAAAAGTATTATCCATTTTTAAAAAGTTCTTAATGCAAAAGAGTTGATCAAGTCTATTAGAATATTAAAACTAGATAGGATTTTTGCATCACAGTGGAAAGCTGACTTACATCATATATACATTCCTTCAATGCAAAGAGAATTAAAAATCAGACAGGAAATGCAGTTACCTGAAAGTGCATTTGGCTCTGATAAATATTCAGTGTCTTCTGTCACAACATCTGGTTTCTGGGTCTTGTTTTTTCCCAAATGCATGGCTTGTCCTGTCTCTGCTTGTTTTTCTCCAGATATGGGAGAAATAAGGTTCCTGGAAACTCTGGATTTTATTTCAGTCTCTGTACCTTCATTTTGTTTTCTTCTTTTTGATTTGTGGTCTTCTGTTTCTTTCCTTTTCCTCTTAGTTTCCTTCCAATTGTCAGAATGTTTCTGACTTACCTCAGAATTTGCAGTGCCATCTCTGCTTTCTAAGAAGAAAAAAAAAAAATTACATCCTTTAAAAATGTCAAGCTATGCCCATTACAACTGTATGTTTGTTTAAGCCATATTTGAAGAATTTGGTCAAAATGACCTAAAATGCGAGGATCAATTTATTTCCAACAACAGTATTCCTTCACTGAAACATTTCTGGAAATTCCAAGTTGCCTTTTTATGCCAGAGAGAGCATGTGTGTTTATTTTTCCCTACGTAGATTACTAACCTTGTATACTGTTTTCAAAACCCAACCGTTCCATTTGCTTTTTCAGAAACTTGTTGAAGTATTTTCTCACAGGAAATTGAGAATTAGAAGACATGATCTCATCTAGTAAATCCTTCCTGAATGTATCAGGAAAAACTGGTCGGTGGCCAGAAAGCTGTAAGACACACACACACAAATATTACTCAAAAATATTACACAGAATAACAATGACAGTTTTGCATAATTTAAATTGGTAGCCATCTTTTTAAACCCAGAGAATAACAGAAAGCCTTGAGAATTGTCTAATGTTACAATGCAGAATGGGTAAATCACACACAAAGAAAAAAAAAATCCAGGACTGACACAGATTCAAAACTACAGGATTTTTTAAAACAACAGAAGTCCTAATAAGAAAATTGAAATTGTTCTGTTACATTTTTCTTGTAACACAAGCCCCCATTTTAAACTACTAACCACAGGTGCAGAACAGCTTCCAGTTAGTTTTGAATTCACCGTGGAAAATTCACCAAGTGAGAGAGTGATTTTTGTGACGTTAGTGACTTCAGTATTCAGTTTCCTTAGCTTAGTTAATAGAGGACACGAAGGTGATTTCAATTTCCACATTGGATAACCTACAAAAGAACCCCCACCAAAACCAAAACAAAAGGAAACTTTTGTTAACAAGACAGTCACAGACAAAACCATCCCACAGTAAATAAGAGTAAATGCTGTTTTAACTACAGCTTTATCACGTCAAAGCCAAGCTTATTTAACTTACACTGCATCAACTTTTTATCTTTATTAATTCTACCTACCACAAGTAGAACAAATTTGCACATTTTTGCATACAACATTTCTCCAGTAAGTTGCTCCTGGGCTCTGCCTGCTCTCAGTAACAACCTGTGCCCTCACCGGGTCTCTGTAGGACAGACGCTCACCAAGGATTTTCTTTGCTTATTGGTTGGTTTGCAAATATAAATTGCTAAGTGCTATTCCACCTTCTGCTTTTCTGTCATGCCCTTTCATAAGAACATTGTAGCACACTCCCTCACTTAGTGGAAAGAAGTGGGCCGTTCTTTTCTCTTTTGAGAAATATTTTGCCTTTGTCGGAAGGAAACGGTTTCTGCCCCAGTCAGTCCAACATAATCTTTATTCTCCAAATTGGAACTTGAAAGACTAACTTTTCTGACTGAATATTAAGAATTTTGCATCCCCATCCATAAATGTATACGTTACTTTAGCATCGATTTGATTTGTAAATTGTGTATTCAAAAACATCTCACTGGAAGCTTGTAAGTTTTGTTTTCTTACTGCGACACAAAACAGGAGGGAACTACCAATTATTCCAGTCATAAGAGTAAGTTCTGTTGTTCAAGTTTCTTTTCTGCACAGATTTACTAGAAATTATTATATACATTTACACAACAGCTGAACAAAAGCTTACAGTCATCCTTCTGCTGTACATGGACAACAGTCTTAAAACAGGAACTTGCAAGAGAGTATGCTTCCATAGCTGCTGCCTTCTTTGCAATCTGTCTTTTCAGTGACTCTGGCAATCCACTCATCAAGAATTCACGTTTTGCTTTGAACTGATCATCATCTTGAGAATTTTCAGATGCATCTTGGCTTTAATGAAAATAGAAACAAAAAAACCAATCATTAGAACTACCAGCTATGTAAGGCTTACAACAGAATTTAATCACATTCACTTCTATACGCAAGTTAGAAATAGACTGGGAGAACTGCTAAAATTAATTTAAATGTAGTAAGTTTACGTTTAATTTTAAATTTTGTGTTACAGATTTTAATTAAAAAAATCCTCTTTGGTTTTGTATTTTTATATTCAATTTAGGATTTCTTTTTAATCAGTCATCAACTACATTTTCAGCCATCTAAAATGGCTCAACAATAGTTGAGGAAACAACTCTCCAAGAAAACCCCAAAATTTTGCAAGCAGGTTAACATATTGATTAGTATAAAAAACATGAACATTTATATCACATTTCAGTAAGCGTATTTAATTTTGTAAAATGAGAGAATGTTAAAGTAACCTTGAAGTACATTTTGATTCTTAAGCAACTGCAATCTTGAGAACTGACCTGCTTTCATCAAAGATCACAATTGGTTCACCTGCAGAGTTTTGACCATTTCTGCCTAGGAAGGAAGGTGGATATCCCAGTTTTCCTTTAAAAAGAAAAAAAAAGTCACAATTAGATTAGCACTGATACAGGATTCTAACCTTGCTTCTCTGTTCACTATCTGTATGTTCCATTTAATAACATTAGGGAATCTCTTTTCTTAAGCGAAAGCTGAGTATTTTAATAAAATTAATTATAGTTCAATTTCTAGTTATTTCATCACTATAGATGTTATTTTCTGTAACATTAAAAAAACCTTTAAATTAGAAAACAACAAAACATTGTATGTTATCGGAAGTTTTTAAAACAAACAGCGTTTTCCCTTAATGAAGAAAAATCAAAGCAGTACTTGTAAATAACCTCTGCACTATTAACTCCTATCATAAAAATAAAAGGTATACATTGGAATATTAAAAAAATAATCAGAAGATGAATGTACTGCAAAGGCAGCTTTATAAAATAAAGTTATAATAGTCAATAACTGTAATAAAAATTAAACACATTCAGTAAAACTCAATTACCATTTGAGTTCTTTGTAACCTTCAAGTTTCTAGACTTTTTCCCCAAAACATCATTTAAGCTCCGAAGATTCTTTTGCTTCACATTCTGCACTGTAGTAGTGGCATTACTCAGGCTTGAATCTAAAATTACTACCGATTCCTGGAGGTAAAGCAAATAAAATAAGAAAGGAAACAACTTTTCCTCCTTTATTATCAATACAATGTAGCTATCAGTACTGAGAAAACTGAAGAAACTGCTAGAGAGCCTAGAAGTTAGCAAATATAATTTGAAGATTATATAATACTATTACTGTTGTCTACATAGAAATAGTATCTAGAATAAGATCTCCAATATATAAACAAAGGCCAGAATTACTCTCATCTAAATTTAAATGTCTAAAACATACACATTTGAAACAGACACCTTGCTGTCCATTAGGAAAGAGAAATAGTCACTTCTAAAGCGTGACCATCTGCTGCATGTTATAGATCTGCATTAGGGTGAGCTTTCCACTCTATGCCTGGCAGTTACTTTACTATTTTACATTTACCATACCATTGCATAGATATCTACCTTATTTGATTATTGAAAAGAAATGTCTGTAAGATAAGAAACATTGTTGTTGCTTAAATGAGTCACAAAAACATAAAAATATTTTTTCCCCTACAAAGTATATAGGCTTACTTCATTTTCTTGTAATTTTTTCTTTTCAGCAAGAGCTCGCTGTCGAGATGAGCGCCTCACAGGAGTTGGTAAGTCTTCATTAACCTTTGATCTATTATGCCGTATAGCCTTTGCTTTTTCAATCAGCTGTTTCGCTTTAGATATATTTTTAGAAGTAGAGCTTATCTGTTAAGAAAGTACAAAAGAACCAAAATACCTAACAATTAATAGCAATATATTTGGCAAGTATTTAACATATTAATATAATTTTTCATGTTCATAAAAGCGTATGATTTTTATAAAATTTTATTGTTATCAAAAAGTAAATGAAAGAATATCAAGGAGGAGCAAACCAAGATGATATAAGTACTTTTCAAAAAGGAGTGAGAAGTCTACAAGGAGATACTCCAATTTGTCCACAGAACAAATGAAATATGGGCAGTGACATTCTTAAGCATAAGCTGTTCTGCTGTACCCAAACACTATGTCCCATCCTGAGAACCCGCAGAACATGAGCATACCATTTTATTGAATTTTTCTGTTACGAAAAGTAGATTTACACTAATAAAACATATTTTAAAATCTAAGGTACAATAACTGTACAAGAAACTATCTCAAATTCTATCATAAATCACAATAATATTCTCTTTCTGTAGGGCATCTGAGAACTGTCATATCATATTACATTAGACTATCACATAATACTGAATATTAACAAAATTATATGCATATAGTAAATAAGAAAATACTGAAACACAAACTGTTACATAAATTACCTTTATATTTTTGGAGTTAAACTCTTCATTTTTCATTGCTTCAGCTTTATTTGATTTTGTAGTTGCATTGATACGTGTAAACCTCATTCTAATTAGGGAAAAATGTATTACAAAATTATTACTTTTTAATAAAGGGCAATGTTACTCTCAATCTCATTTTTAAAAGCCTTTAAAAATACAGTGCTGGAAACAGAAGCAACCCCCCAATTGGTGGTGGGGTGTTTTTTTGTTTTTTTGATGTCTTTAGTGCAAACACATTTATAGAGTCAACTTTGGTTCTTCTGTATTATTATCCACCATGCTCGGTATTCAGGAAGCTTTGGTATACATTCAAATCAATTTATAATTATGTCTTACTCTTAAAATACTTGCAGGAAAACAAAGTGCAAAAGGGTAGAATACACTCTAAAATGTTTACCTTATTGGGCTGTTTCCATCAAAGGGCACTGTAATCACCTCGGCTTTATACACGTTGCTTTGCTTCAAGGATCGCTTGCTTGCTTTTGGTGTAGAAGTCTGAAAAGGACAGCCACTTAATTCATCTTCAGGAAAGGTATTTCTAATCCTGGTTTTTTTAGGTGTAACATTTTCTGTTGTTTTGATTTTCTTCTGCCTTAAACTCCTCCTTAACTCATTCACTTTTGGACTTGATGAAATTCTTACATCTAAGGTGTTTTCCTTAGTAAGAACATTAGCTCCCAAATCCTCATCTTCATTATAATTGCTAGTATTTGAGACATTAGTTTCCTTAGTTTCTGAAGCCTTCCTTCTTCTGTTTCCTTTTCTCTGAAACTTTTTAGGTCTTTTGGTTTTAGTTCTACTGTTCTCAGGACTAGAATGTGCGTATTTGTCCACGTAATCTTCTGGTAATCTGCTTTCTAATCCTTTATTTGAAGCAATGTCATCTTCAGGTCCTTCTTTTTCTTTTGAAGACTTTCCAGTGGCTTGCTTTTGTTTTCCAGGTGCCTTTTTAACTCCACTTTTTATTCCATCTGATGTTGGTTGTCTAAACGCCTTCATAAACTGATGCCTTTCTTCCAGAGTACATTTTGGCTTCAAAGAATCTGACCCTGCAGTCTCTAGTACAGCTAACTCCAATTCTTCTTCCTCAATAACTACATTAGATTTTCTTTTCTGAGTAACCTGTTCAGTTTGTTCACTGTCCAAGAGGGGTGGGCTACTTTCTTTTTCCCCTACACATCCTTTCTGCTTCAAAAAAATGGAAGCTATTTTCCTAGAGCCTTTTTGCTCCTTATGTAAAGGAGCTAATTTTGGGGGAATAGAATGAACTTGTGCAAGGACAGTTACTGTTCTAAGTGGTAGCTGTTGAGATTCCTCACACTTTTCTGGGTCACTAATACTATCACTTTTGTCCATTTCATTTGCTGTAGAATTGTCCATTGTTGGCTTTGTGCCTTCTTCAACATGATCTACATTATTTTCTCCCTGACTCTTCAAGAAGTCCTCAAATGACACTGTTATTGTACTGTTATTTACCTGCAATGTCTTATCATCCGTACGAACTTCAAAACTGGAGTCGCTAATAGTAACGTCACACTCTGCTATTGTAGGAGATACCACCTTTTTCTTATCTTCAGTTTCCTTTTTACACTTTTCATTCAGTTGGTTTTCAGATGAAAAACTTTCAGACAAGTCCATATTTACTTTGTGCTTCCTTTTCCTTGATTTTCTTATCTTATTTTTTGTTCCATTTATTTCAGAACCAACTTTCTTTGCATTTTTTGTGGGGAAGTTCTCTCTTTGCACATTATCTTCTGCTAATTCTCTTACACATTGTTGGTCAACTAAAGTACAAGTAGCAGTAAGGTCATTACTGTCTTGTTTCAGTCCTGTTGTTTCTCTGCTGTCATCACTACTAATTTCTATTTCACGTTCATTCTCAGATACTTTCATCTTTCTTAGCTTATTATTTAAATTAACTCTCTTCCCCTTCCTCATCCGCTTTAAAGGTGGTT
The DNA here is from genome assembly GCF_030936135.1 of Gavia stellata. Taxonomy (NCBI): domain Eukaryota; kingdom Metazoa; phylum Chordata; class Aves; order Gaviiformes; family Gaviidae; genus Gavia; species Gavia stellata. The sequence goes on along the minus strand of NC_082615.1, from coordinate 9,896,831 downwards.
TAAAAGGTGACTTACAGTCTTCGTCATCAGCATCCAATGGTGTTTTATTTTCTCCAGCTACAACTGGTAATGTAGCTTTCTCAGTTACGGATGTCTTTTTAAAATAATCCAATATATTGTTGGGTTTTGGTGGTGACAACACTTTATCCACTGGTTTTGCTAACGGTGAAAAATATCTGGTGATTGTTTTTACAGAAGTCTCTTCCTCTCGCCGTTTCTTGCATGGCTATAAAAAGTTCAAAATGAATCTTAGTTTTAAAAAACTTAAGATGACTTAGTATGGTAATATAAAGCAGTACAGTATCCACAGTATATATTAGTGACACTAGTACTTTTTCAGAGGATAAAAAACTCACGTCAATGCATTATGACTGCATGCACATCAACATTATTTCCCTATTTTCAAAAGCCATTTAAGCTTGAAATAAAGATTATTCCATTTTAAAAAAAAAAACCCATTCTGAAATTTTGAGACCGCCAAAACTCAAAGTGACCCCAGGGTCTTCAGAACAGCTCTGCAGAGATTTCGTAACACTGGAGTTCAGAAAGTCTACTTCAATTCAGATGCCCTACCTATTGGTTACGAGCATTTGCAGAGCACCTAGCAGAGAATTCCAACATCACTTAAAAGATACGTGTGAGCCTACCTTAAACATCTAACATATCTTAAGAAGAAACCATGCATTTTAAAATACTTGAAGAAAATGAACGCAAGATAATTCATAATTCAAATGGTAGAAGAGAATTTATTTGTACGGCTCCACGAAAGACGGCTCACAAAGAATTTAAAAACTCTCCCAGTTGATTAAAAACTGAACTCTTGCGAAATCGCACCACCTGGAACCGAAAACACTTCTTCCCACAGGTACCGGGGACCCCGCTGCGGTGCCCCAGAAGGCACTCCATGACAGGCCGGCCCGCGGGCTGCGCAGCGCTCCCGAGCGCCGACCGTCAGGCTGCGAGCGAGGGCGCGGCGCCGGGCCAGGCGGGCAGCGGGCCGGGCAGCGGGCCGGGCAGCCGCGCCGCAGCGCCCGGGCGGCGTTTCACGCCTCCCCGTTACACCCGGCGCGCTGTGTCGAGCGCCAACGACAAAAGGGCGCCCTCCGCCCCGCTGCACCCCCAAGACGGCCGCCAGCCCCCTCGCCGCCCTCACAGCACAGCGCGGCGCCCCGGCCCGCCCCCGCCCCCGCGTCCCCACCTGAGCGTCGCCGTCTTTCCCGGGGAGGGAGGCGGCCGCCGCGGCCACGGCGACCCTGCCCACCATGCCCCGGGCGCTGGCGGGATGCGGAGCCCTCAGCCGCGGGGGGAGGCGCGCGCTATCGCCATGGAGCGGCCCCGCCCGCCCGCCCGATGGCCGCCGCCGCCGCCGCCTGACAGGAGCGGGAGGCAGGCAGGCAGAAAAGCGCGCGCGGGACAAGATTCGGACCTCCGCGCGGAAGGGGGCGGCGCCACGGCGCCCCACGTGACCCACCCGCGCTGCCAACGGCCGTCCGCTTTCCACCCTCACGTGACGCGGGCCCGCAGCCGGTCACCCCGCCCCTTCCCCGCAGGCCCGGTCACGTGCCGGCGGAGCCACGCCCGCGCCCCCCCCACCCCGCTTCGCCGCTGTCAGTCGGGTTTTCGCGCCGCGGTGCGGGCAGGGGCGGGGCGCGTGACGTCACGCGGGTGGGGCACAGGACGCGAGAGGGGCCAAACTTCGCGGGATCGGCGGCGCCGCCGCGCAGCGCGCTGGGCCGGCCCGGGGCTCTCTGGCAGCACGCGCCCTGCCCACCCCCGCCGGCGTCACCCTCCGCGCACGGCCGCTCCAGCGGTCGGGGCCGCCGCCCCGCCCCGCCCCGGGGCCGCCCCGCGCTCTGCCGCCGCCGCGGGGCCGGCTCCCCGCCGCGCTTCCCGCTCCGCCCCGCGGGGCACGGCGCCCGGATGTGGGGCCCTTCCGGGGGCGAGGCCCGCCCGCCGCCGCCACGGCCCCGCCCCGCCGGGTGCCTCGCCGCCGCGGCTGCCCATGGAGGCCGAGGCCGAGGCGCGGCTCCTCTTGCAGGAGGCTCGGGAGAGCATCGAGGCGGCGCGGAGCTACCGGCGGGAGCTGGAGCAGCGGCTGCGGGGCCTGCAGCAGGCGCGAAAGCAGGTGGGGAGGCGGGGCGGGGCGGGACGGGGCTCTCCGGAGGCGCTCACCGCCGCGTCCGGGAGGGGACGGGCGGCCGGAGGGCGCCCGCCCCACCGCTCCCGCCTGCCCGGGGCTCCCGTCCTGCGGCGTGTCCTTAGGCGGCGGCTCGGGCCGGGACACCCGCTGAGCCGCCCCCGGCAGCGCGGGGCCAAGGGTCCGCCCGGCTCGGGGAGGGGCGGCAGCCACAGCGAGCCTCCGCCGCGGCGGCGGCAGCGCTCGGTCCTGCGCGTCTCACCCGGCGCTGGGTTCTTCCGTGCAGCCCCGTCCGCAGGGCGCGGGGAGCAGCCGGGGGGAGCCGCGCTGGGGGCGCGTAGGGGAGCGGGGAGGGCGGCGGGAGTCCCGCGGGAGCGGGGGGTGGTGGCCGCGGTGGCCCCGCTGGTTCTGCGCGCTCCGCGGAAGCCTGGGTGCTGGCTCTGTCGGTGCGGGGCTTGGGAATGGATGGGTGGGGGAAGCGTCAGGGAGAGAGGGGGGCGAGGTGAAGTCTGTCACTGAGCTGAGCCTGACTGTCTGGGCTCCTCGGCGGGAGTGTTAGGAAAAATTCCTTTACTGAGAGAGTGGTGAAGCACTGGAAGAGGCTGCCCAGGGAGGTGGTGGAGTCACCATCACTGGAGGGGTTCAAGGAACGTGTGAACGAGGCACTGCAGGACATGGTTTAATGGGTATGGTGGTCTTAGTTGATGGTTGGACTTGATGATCTTACAGGTCTTTTCCAACCTTAGTGATTCTGTGAATAAAGATGTCTCAAGGACCTGCGTGCTCAAAAGTAGTTGGGATGCCAAGTCTTATTTTATAGGGAGTGCCGTGCCTGCCTCCTCCCCTCACCTCTGAAAGATACCTGCCTAGGCAAGTTGCTCTCTAGTTTGGTTGCTGTCCTGAACTCTGCTGTCCCCATGCACCAAACTCCGTGGGTCACGTACTCCGTGGGTCTCTGTGGGTCATGTATAAGTGTTGCCAACATTCCAGGTTAGCTGGTTTTTCTGCAGCTGTGCACTGAAGCCAGAGGAGAGTTTTCACTGGGACCAGTAACCCACCCACTCTGTGTTGAAGATACACGGTAAGATACGCAGATGTGGGTAGGGAGGTTGCGGGGAGCCAGTGAAGGACTGGCTCCTCTGCTAAGACATCCTCTAAGCTTTTTAGTTTCCACAGACTAGAACTAATGCATTACTATCTTTGATTCAACTCTGCAAGGGGTAAATAAAAAAACCAAAAACCAAAACCAAACGCAGAAAATGTTTCTGTGGTGACCTGATAATTTTTCTGAAGCAGATCCCATTAGCATAGAAACCTGCTATAAATCTGCTAGGTTACTGTCCTGCTACTGAGTGAATGTGGGCGAGCACTATACATTAAATTAGTCATCTTCAAAACCGCAAGCTACTTAAGAAAATGAATTGTTTGTGACCGTCTTTAATCCAAACCTCGTCATCTCAGAGTGTTGCCTGATAACTCAGACTGCGTTGGGAGGGAGCCAGCTTGTCTTTCTGCAGTGGCAGCGAGCGCTTAGTTAGCTTACCTTACCTTTCCTTTCCTTTTCCTCTTCGGGGGAATTTCTTTGCTTGTGTGCATGTTTCTGTTTTCTCTCTTTCCGTCTTCAGGACGACACGGTATTTTGTCTACAAAGAATCAGTTATGCAACACATGTCCAAGAATTCCCTGCGTCCAGGAGTGCTGAATATCTTAGGCTGGAGTTCAGATAGTGGAAGCTTAATTATTTGGGGACTGGTGGGTTGTTGTGGTAGGAAAAGCGCTTTAAGTCACTTACACTGCATCCTTTTCTTTTGGACCAGTGGCACACGGTTTTCAACAAGCTTCGTGCAGCTCCCTATGTCCAGGCACTTGCATTTCCTCTTCTGCGTAGCTAGTAGTATCTCTAATTCTGAGGCTGGCTTGTTGAATTTGTATCTGCATGTAATGGAGGTGATGGGCTTAGGGAAGTGGCTGTTCTGTCTTCCTCCGCCCCACCCCTTCACAAAGCTAAATACTTCCTTTTTTTCTCAAGCGTTGAAATAACAAGGGAAACCAAGCTGTGTGGCAGCTGCAGAGCTTCATGAATATCACTTGAAGAGGAAATTTATTTTACCTAAGCAGAGAACTTCCTGTGTTGGTTGTCTGTACTTCTAAAGATCTAGAAATTACGTGTAAGGCCGTGTGCATGTTGCAGCATTTCCTTGTGTGTGTGACTTAGAAAAGTTGATAATAGGGAGACGTTTACTTCGGACTTTTGCATCTTTAGCTCAAGGGTGTTCAAATGTGCTTTCTTCCCTAAACGTCAGATTCAGCAAGTTTGCAAACATTTTAATAAGGACTTGTAGACCTTCTGTGGTCTAGTTCTTCCAGACCTGCTGTTCACCCTGTGCTGTAACCCTGGAGCACAGACAAATCAAAGGTGGCTATCTGAAAAAAAATTGAAAGGAAAGCGGCTTTACGAGGATGTTAAAAACCCAATGAAGTGATGGGGCCTGGAAGAGTGCTTCTAGATAGTCTTCTAAAAGCCTGGTATCTCTTTCTTTCCAGTGAGGATGACCTGTATATGATGGCAGGGTAGCTTTTGAACAGGATTACAGCAGTTTCGGGGGGTGGCAGGGAGAAGACCTACAGAGCATTCAGACTTTTCTGACAAGAAAAATTCCTTGATTGAAGTACATGTAACCCAGTTTGTATTTTGCTTAGTTAATACGCTCTTCCCCTTGCCCAGGCTAGTTTCTTTGCCTCCTTCCCTGCTATACTAAAAACAGCTACCCTACTTTGTTACCTGCCAGGGGTCCTTTTTTTAAAGCTGACTTCACAGGCAGCTTTTCTCCAGCAGATGCAGGTGAGGTGGTTCAGAAAAATAAAAGGTGTGCATTGCCTTTGCCTTTATCTTGACTCTTCTTTCCTGTTACCTGAATTTAGATCAGAGAAAGTGCAACATTGACCAGAGATGTACTTGAGCAACATTTTAATGATTTGAAAGGGACCCTAAAGAAACTGTTGGATGAGCGACTGATGTCACTGCTGCAGGAAGTGGATGCTATAGAACAAGAGAGCATCAAACCCTTGGATGAGTGCCAGAAGCTAATAGAGCACGGAGTCAGTACAGCCGATGATCTGCTCCGGGAAGGTAAGGCAGGACCTGATACTAAGACTTAGCTCTACCTTCCAGTGTGTGTGTCTCAAAATCTGGAATGTTCCTGTTATGATCAGCGTATTTGGCTCATTTTGGAATGCTCCCAAACCAAATGTTAAGAAGAAGTTAAAGTTGGGTAGATGTAGTGAAAAACTGATCAATATTATCTCCTACGAATCCATGTTTTAATATCTCGCTCCAATCCTAGGGTGTACCTATGTCAGCGTAGCCTCTCCGTAAGGGCAGGAAGTACCTACTTTGGAAGTGTCTCACTGCAGAGATGTCCTGCACCCTTCCAAGCTAGAAGGAGGATTATGTCAGGCTACTTTGAAATAAAGTACATCTTGGGTACCATAATAACAAAATGTCTCTGTTGGTCGAAGAAAGTTATTTGTGTCTTAATGGAGTAGCAGCTGAAGTAAACAGATTACCTTTCCTGTTAAGTGTGATTATGTTCACTGTTGGTGGGCAACATGAGGAATGGAATGGCCACTCTATAGGAAAAATTTCTCCAAAAAGTCTGAGGATGAGGCAGACAAAAACAGACATGTGGAATATTGCTGTAAGGGCCAGTTTGTACCCTACTGGTGCTAAATACCTAGCCAGAAAGGAATGTCACTCTTGACTGTTTTCCCCACACTGGAGAACCTACTGGGAGCATGTCTGAGCCGTGAGTATGTTGGCAGTTTCCTTGCATTGTTCTCGTGTCTCAACTTTAACTTTCTTTCAACATGATCTCAGTTTTGTGACCTACAGTGCATTGAGCAGTCTCCCACGGGTAGGAAATCTACCGGCTTCCACTCAGACGTGAGCTTTGCGCTTACAGACCATGCTGGCTTGGCAGCTCTATGCCTCCTGTTCACGGGAGTAGTGACAATATTTAAGAATTAATTTGTTGGGTTTTTTTGTTTTTCTAGCACCCCCACCTCTGGGACAGCTGGTAGTCACGTTGTTTTTATTTTAAGTCTCAAGTTACTGAATCACAGGGTGGTGGCAAAGATTGCCTGTGTTTTACATGAGTTTCTATCAGATCTCATGAGAACTGGACTGGCTGTGCGCTTCCTGGCCGTGGGTCACCATTCCCTCTGGAGCCGTAGAAGCGTTGCTGAGTCATGTTGTCAAAATGAGCAGACATTGCATCTGAGTCAGGAATTAAGCCTCCGTGGTTATTAAAACTCCTGCTGCCAATTATGATGTATGCTTGTCTTTTAGAGATTTGTTTGTAATCCTCCGTTTGGAAAATGACTGAGCTTGCTTATGTTGTAAATTATCATAAAATCATCAGATAGGAGAATGGAGCATACGTCTCTGTAAGCTGAAGTGTGGGATGCTACTTTATTTGCAAAACTTATGAAAAGATTTCTGTTTATCTCCACACTTAATGCATGGATTATTTCATTCATTATGACAATAGCTACCATTTAGGTTGTAGCAAACAGAACAATGGTTGAAATTATTTTTTGCTTTTAAGCTCCTGCTTTTTTATTTTTTGCTCAGTGAAGGTGCTTGGGCTTTTTTTCTTCCTTTAAAGCAGGTGGAGAAAGTGATTAATAATCCCGATTTCTGGCATCTGACCCCAGTTCTGCTACTGTCTGAGACCTGAGGCAAATTATTACATCTGTTATGGGTGTGTCTACAGGAAACTTGGAGAACTTCAAAAGTTGCTAGATAGGCTTTATATTGTTAACTATAATTGTATTGTCTAGCAAAAGTGCTGAGAATGCTTCATGTTTAATTGGTTGTTCGTGTCAGAACTGGTTATTCTTTGAAGCAAAGAATGCCTTTCTTGGACATTTTTCTCATTAGGAATATTTTTACCGTTTGATTCCAGGAGAGAGTGCAGTCCATGGAGATGTGGGACAACAGAATGAGAAACTGTGCAGCTTTACAAAAAAAGCTTTACATATTCAGCTAGATAGGTAAGAGACTGACACACTGAGGTGATCTGAGGCAGCGGCACATGTGCTTTTCCTGTACAGGGGATCTTTTCTCCTTTGAAACAAAAGCCTTCCGCTCCATTGCCTTAAAAGATTCATTTGAAGTGTTACTGTCCTATTTGTTTCATAGATTTTCATTGGGGCTGGCAGTCCTAGAATGGAGTAGTTTTCAACCTCCATATGTTCTGTAGAAATATAGGCTGTTTATTTGTGAACAATGAAACCACTCCTTGTGGAACAGCCTGTATTTCAGAGTATTTACTGAGAAACAGACAGTCTGGTTAGGGCTGAAACACAATGTTTTCTGAGTCTTTCAAGTTTGAAATGCACATGCCAATTTCTGCAGCTGTTCTCTCTTTGCAAATCTGCACAGATTCGAGTGTATGGACAAAATATGAATTTGTAGAAGCTGGCCCCTTTCATTACAGCAAACTTTCCTTTCTCAGCTTACCAGAAGTGCCCTCCTTGGTTGACGTGCCTTGTTTATCTGCCCAGTTGGATGACTGCCTTCTCACTATATTGAAAAATCAAATATTCAGACATGGAACTGTGGCATCTCGCCCACCTGTACAGCTAGAGGAATTTGTTGAGAAGCCTGGAGGTATTTTAGTCCGATGGTGTAAGGTAGGTAAAATATCCTGGGTGAAAATCATTCAGACTTCAGTTTTGTTGAAAGAAACTGAAAAAGCCACTTTCATTCTGGATTCTCTACTGCCTTCAGAGGAATAGTCCACTCCAGTGTGTAGTTTGGAAGAGATTTTTATGGTAATGGCCTCATCTAAAGGCAAGACAATCCAGTGATGTTGTGGTCGGCGCTGGCAGTGACATTTGTGTGTTGGACTCTTGCTGTTGGACTCTACCTGCTCCCATCTGCAGGTAGAAAGGACCGATATGCTAATGCACCTCTGCCTCATGAGTTCCTTCCCTGTGTGTGGAAAAGTCGGGAGGGACAGCTGAAAACACTGCTGCCCCTGTGCTTCCCATGCTTATGGAAGTGCCAGGTACTGGACAAGCAGGAAATGCCTCCTTCAGATACTCTTCCCAGTAAACAAATAAATCGTAGAGAGTAATGTATCTGTGATGGTGTTGTACAAACAGGACCAAGAAATCCTGGTGTGTGTGTTTCTGGCAGAGGTGATTCGCACGTGGCCATTTGTGCTGTGGAACCGAGTGGTTCGGTTGTGTGGCAAAAACTGCTAAACACTCTCAGTGAGACTGGACTGCAGTGCTGGGGGGATGCTTGTCTTCCCTTTGAAGACACTTTCACAGACCCAGGATGAGGCTGAACCTGTTCTGTTATGCTTTTACACCTACACGTTTGTGTTCTTAGCGAGATGCAGTGGATAGAAAGAGAAAATATTTTAGTATTGGCGTTAGCTAGTCAAGTAGCCTTTCTCTTCAGTAGACAAAACCTATTTTTGAGTAAATCATTGCTGTGCTCTGATGTGGTTTAGTTGTTGTTGGACAGCTCTACGCTCCTTGGCAGCATTAAGCAAACTTTTGTTGTTCTAGCAACAGCCAGCCATTGATCAGCCACCCTTACCTTGTACAGGATGTGGACTCGGATTGTAAAACCATAGGCACTATTGTCACATGTGGTCTGATTTTCTGTGCTGTAGGGGAGTTCCCTGAATTTGGTTATGCTTGGGGGATAGTGGAGCTTTTGTGGGGAGAAAAAATTAAAAAAAAAAGAATCTCTTTTGACTTAGAGATATCAAAGAATTGGAAACAATTCCCTGGAACAGTTTATGAAGGATAACAGTGAAGTTTCCCTTGCTGTTAAAATTGGCGCTGAATTTCTTCTGCAAGTTTGTCTTCAGCTTTTGGCTGAAGGATCTTGGCTGAAGGATCTTGGTATATCTCTGCTAGATTGAAAAAACTTCTGTTAAATGTTTCTTCTCTTATAGATACTTTTAAACTGTGAGCAAATAATTCTTACACTACTTTTTGTATTAGTTGGTTCAGACACTGATTTTATTTTCTATAAGGCATGCTTTCTGCTCTTTAATACCTTGTGACTCTGAATCGCCTTTGATGACAGCCTGCAGTACTACCCTAGTGTACGCCGCTTCAGAGGCGAAAGGGAAGAAAGAGGGGGGTCCTTTATTAATGTAATGAATATTTCTGTAGGTGGATGATGACTTCATACCACAAGATTACAGACTGCAATATCGTAAGAGTACTGCCAGTCACTTTGAAGATGTATATGTCGGCTCGGAGACAGAGTTCATAGTGCTGCATATTGATCCTAATGTTGATTACCAGTTCAGAGTCTGTGCCCGAGGAGATGGACGTCAAGAGTGGAGTCCGTGGAGTGTTCCTCAGATCGGCCATACCACGCTAGTTCCCCATGGTACTGTTTCGTTGTTCATCTTCATCTTAAGCCCATGTCATCAGTGCTGCACTCCTGAGGGTCTATAGCTGAATGACTTATGGAGCTGCTCTTTGTATGACGGTGGGGTGTCCTTAGCTATGATGTATGTGTGTAACATATGATGAACTATCCTTTCATCCTACAATTTATTCCTTGCTTTGTAGTGTGAGTGATAGTCTTTCCAGCAGGTAGCTCACTGCTTAGCCTTGGAAAGCAGTAATGAGCCAGAAGTGAAGCATTTTTTTTCTCCTTGTCCCTCGCCCCTACCTAAGCATTGTTGGATGACCTGCAGTCACATAACAAGCTCTTACTTTGGAGAGAGATAACGCTAAATTTTCTCTTCACTTGCAAATTTTTAAGGGCAGTAGGTCATGAAGGTTTTCCTTTGCCTACAATACGACTGCAGGGATCGCAGCAGAGTGTGACATTCTGGTGAACCCTGTGAGCTGGGAAATACTTTTTGTAATTGGAAATGATTTGAAAAAGAAATCTGTCCATCAGAAGAAGATAAAACCAGCCCCTGTTCTTAACATAGCTTAAGCTTCATATGAGGTAAAGTGAGTGAACATTGCGGCTGACGTTATTTTGCACAGACGGTAGCTGGTCTAGTTGAGGTTCACACTGCCTTTTTTTTTTTTTCTTTGAAGAATGGACAACTGGTTTGGAGGGTTACAGCTTGAGCAGTCGAAGAAACATAGCACTTCGAAATGATTCTCAGTCATGCGGTGTGCTCTACTCCAAAGCTCCTACTTACTTCTGTGGGCAGACATTAACATTCAGGCAAGTACTTTCTGGGTAGCTGTTGTCTGGTGCGTCTCCTGTGAACCGAGCTTCCTTCTCTAGTCCGTTAATTTGAATTGTATGTAAACCTGAGTAATGATGCGTGTTTCAGTTTTACATCAGCTCAGCCTCAGTCAAGGTAGCGTGTCTGTGTGAAGTCTGAACCTCTTTCTCTTTACTTCTACTTCCTGGCTCTTTAGGAAAACACCTGATGTTTTTGTAGGACCTGCCCCTATCTAAAACAGAGACAAGAGTGAACTCCTGAGGGATGGTAAAACGCAGCCCATGCTGAGCAAATCTGTGGAATGTTGAACTCCTCGAGTTTTGTAGCAGCTGTTACTGGCCGGTCAGAAGTCGGTGGAGGCCTGCCACTGATTCTTTTTAACCTTGGGTCAGCGGGTTTTTTCCTTCCCAGACTATGCACATGCTTTGACTTTGGATGTGAAAACATTGTATGTGCTGCTGGGACAGGTAAGGATGGCAGTCTGGCACTGTCGTCATTAACAGCCGAGATCATTAGTGGTGATGGGGCTACTGCTTGAAACTGGCATTGAAACTCTTGAGTGGAGAAGGGATCTTGTGAAATTCAAGCTTTTCATTTGACACAGAATGCGATTACAAACCTTGGCAGCTTTGCTGCCTGTAGTTCTATCCCTGAGATGATGCTGTTTAATAGGGTATGAGGAATGTCCTTGTGGATATGTCAGTTGTAATTACAGACCTCAGAGACTCTGAAGCTTTATTCCATCTTTCCCTGGTTAAATAAAACTACTAGCTGTACAGTAAGCAACCCCCAAAGGCAATTTAAGGGTCATGATATTTTTGTAACTTACTCCATGGTGTTTCATTTCTCCCTTCCTGATAATGAATTATCTTAACGTTAGATGGTTGTAGTATGAGGATGTATTCAGTTGCCCCTTCTGAGATGGGATAAAAAGATCTGAAGCTTTCCTTTGAAATTTGTTGCTAGATTTAACATCTCTTGGCTCAGAAATGCCTGTGAAATTAAAGGCAGAACTTTGAGGTTTCCCTTTCAGACCAATGCCTTTTATCTGTTTTTATTGGTAACACATGAAAATCTTTTGCTTTACATTTTGGTAATGTGGACTCCTCTCCAAGAGGAGATTGTTTCAGGATGGCAGAGTACTAACAAGCACGTGTCCACAAGAACTGTAATGACACAGATCTTGAGATTGAAGACAACCTCAAAAATTGGTTGCGTTCCTCTTCCAAGGTCCAAGAGTAGCTGCTTATTTCAAAGCGTGTGAGATTTTCCTGAGCAGGGAGATGTAGTACTTGGCGCTTGGCTTTCTCCATCTGTTGAAACAAAAGTGTATTCACGAGGGGTAAGTGGCTTGCAGAGCAAAACAAATAAGCAAGGTTCACGTTACAGATGTTTGTGAAGCAGCTTTGTATTCTTCTTGTGTGTTCAGGACACAGGCATAGCTCATCAGTGAAAAGTGAAGCTGTGATAAACACAATGCTTTGTATCTGCTTTTTAAAGACAGACTGCTTTAGTTAACCTCTGAGGTGAGGCATTTGGACAAGTTGTAGGAAAACATCATTGCTTTAAGCCGAGACACATCCTGTTCCTTTGCAGCCTTCAGGGAGCTGTCCTTAGGAAAGGGAACGCTTCTCCACAGGGACCTGCTCTGCTGTCTCTAAAGCTTTTGCTTGCAGTGGGGAGCCGCAGTCAGCCTGGCCAGGCTGGTGATTCGGGATCATCCAGCAGACGCCCTGTGAAGATCGTGCTGACTTTGTCAGGAACCCACCACAACTACTGATGGCTATTACAAAGGAAGCGCATGTGGTCACCCACAGACTTACTTCTCTGTGCTCTGAGACAAATGGAAACTGGTGGTGGTTGAACTGGTTCAGTGTCTGTATGCTGCAGTGACAGAGGCAAGGGGTTTGCTCCGCAGCATTGGAAGTGGTGAGAAGGGATTTGAACAGTGTCCCACTGAGCGTTGTTCCTACCACGTATTCTGTGGGCTTTTTAAAATTTTGAGTCCCGGGAATCATAGAGGCTGCAGAATAACTTTTGTTAATGTGATAGGAAAAATCAGTCTAGTAAAGCAAAGCTTAGGAGATTGTGCAGTGATGCTCTGTACTGTACTTGGGCTCTTTGGCTGGTTATTAATTGCTGAAAAATCAAAACCTAGCAAGGAAAAGAATGGTGATCTATACCATATCCTGGCCCTCTTCCCTGTGCATGCGAGAGGAGGAAAGCCACTGCAGAATTATAGGCTGGCCTTTGTCTTGGGCACTCGGATTGTGCTTCCTTGTTATAGTGTAAGGAAGGTTTGGCTCTTTCCTGCTTTGCGTTAGCACACAGCCCAGTCTGCTCCCTTGGAGAAAGGGCAGTGGCGTAGGGAGGGTAGCCCTGATGCTGGAAAGCCTGGGAGTGGTGAATGCTGAAGTGCATGATGCAAAACGTGGCCTTAGCCTGGGTTCAGTGAGAACGCTGAACCTAAAATGTTCAGCTGGTCCTAGACTGACTCCTGTGTAACGCTCCCACTCTGGGTGTACCATCGCTCCTCCCTCAGAGTAGTTGCTGTCCTGTGACTTGTTTATGTTTTTTTTTCTTCCTACTGCTGCTGGTCCAGGTTACCTTGACAGTGCTCTGCAAAAAAGGGTCTATATAAAGTGTGGATACAGATTGACATGATAGAATTCCTATTTTTTAATGGGTTTATAATTGTGCATTTTTAGTCATTCTTGTGACTGTACAAACACTTATTTCCAACGCAAAACTCAAGAAAGGCTCCCATAACTAGGGATGGAATGAATTAATGTCACCTAAGCACAAAGGCTTAACTCTCAAGTTTACAGATAAATAGCTGTTTATAAAGCTTCACCAGTAACTCAGGCAGAGTTTAAAATCTAGAGTACCAAAATGAATTTGAAATCTCATTTAAAGTTGTTTTGGGAAAACATTGTGGATTGCTTCCAAATAAAAAACTTCTTAGATTTTTTTTTTTTTTGCTTTGCTTTACAGTAAAAGGCTTTTGCTATCTCAGTGATGTTCCCAGGGGACTGAGAAACCTAGTGGAGTGCAAAAGTAAAACATGGTTCCAATTTTATCTTCCCTGTTTGTCTTGAAAGAGTTAACCCATTGTGTGCCAGTTGTCTACTGCCAGTTTAATTTCCAATTCTTAAAAACTTCTGCTGAAATTTTTCTGTTGTTTGGCAACAACCATATATCAGCACTGCTCTTTCTCTCAAGTTGTAATGAAAATAACTGCTGTTTTACTTTCTAGAAAAGACAATCTGAGTTTCCTGAGTCACTCAGGCTCTCTCTAAAGTATGATTTAGCACCTTTGAGAGATGGCAGTACAAGAGAAAGGACTCAAATACAGAAGAGCCCTTTAGTGCACAAACTGCACAGCCTCGCTCAGCTGCTAGGGCCCAAAGGGAACCCTGTCCCGGGTCATTTGCACAACTTGGTTGCTTTTTCTTCAGAGATTCTTTCCCAGGACCAAAATCCTAAATGCATCTGAGCAGAAGCCAGGCTGGTAAATGCTGTTCTAGGCATTGTTTTTAATACCCATTTGCACCAAGCTGATTTATTAAAAAAGCCAAACCAAACAAAAAACCCACACGCTCCCCCAAACCCAACAACCCACCACCACCAAAACACATCAACCTTCTGCCCCCACCCCTTTACAGCAGAACATAGCAGGGCTCAAAACCCCCGTTTTAATCACACTTACTAAATACTTGCTGAAACTGTAACTGTTTTGCTATAATACATGATGTTGACCAGTAATCTGGTACAGATGACTGTAGATTGTAGTTTTGCACATATTGGTTCAGACAACTGGAAATAATTTCAGAAGACTCTAAGCTGTGACAGTGGAGAATTTTATTAAATAGCAATGAAAGTTTGCAGGAAGCAGATTCATGTTTTGTACAGATTAATAGTTAGAGCATTGCTCAGTGGAACTGTTGGGAAAGCTGGTCATTCAAGAGCCATCTCCCCAAAAGGTTGGATGAATTTGTTGAAAGCCCTGGAGCACAGTACAGAGGTTGGGATTTCATTGTATGTTTTGATTAAAAGCTTCAGGGTTTGACTTAACTTTTTGCTTGGTAGAATTGAAACCGTGGGACAGCCAGACAGACGAGACAGCCTAGGAGTGTGTGTGGAGCAGCAGAACGGCTATGATTCTTTGCAGCGGGATAAAGCTGTATGCATTAGCACAAACGGTGAGTTTAAATCACATAATTGAAGAATGTGATTTTTTTTTTTTTTTTTTCTTTCCCAAAACCCATAGCCCCTGGTTCTTTTATATCCCTGGATCACCTATGAGGAACTTCATCCACCTTTTATGTGCATACTGCTTGTGCAGTTAAAATCTTTGGTGAGATCACAGATCTCCGTTTCCTGCTTGCAGTTACTGCGACCTGTTTGATGTGACAAAATGGAAGGTGGCAGGGTTGCTTTCCATTTCTATCTGCCTGCAAAAAAAAGAGGGAGACATAGTACTGCATGTTAGTAGGTACAGAAAGTGAGAAATAACATTTGGTATCTTGGCTGTTTCAGGGGCAGTATTTGTAAATGGAAAAGAGATGACAAACCAACTGCCTGCTGTTACTTCTGGATCGACTGTGACGTTTGACATGGAAGTTGTGCAGTTAGGGCCTTCCAGCACCGAGGGAGGAAACTTCAAGCTTAGAGTAACCATTAGCTCTAACAACAGGGAAGTGGTCTTTGACTGGGTACTTGATCAATGCTGTGTTTCTTTGTATTTTGGATGTTCATTTTCATACCCAGGCTGGAAAGTTTTGGTGTTTTAGCAGTGAGTGAAGGGATTTTTGTTCTTGCTATAAAGTGTAATGTTAAAACCTCGGTTTCCAGCTGTTTGACATCAACAATCTGTTAACAAAAACCTGCCTTTATACTACTTGAACTCCACTATATTGTACTTCCTACTGGATTCATTTAAAAAAAAAATTGTGAAACATTGGATTTGTTACTCTGGAAAAAGTTAGAAACAGGCATTTGCATAGTAAGTTAATTTAAGCAGTCCATAAGACCTTTCCCTTTTTTCCTTCAGACTTGATTTTTGTCAGTATTTCATTGTACTCTAGTCTCAGGGTACGTGTGTTGTGTAGAATTAACTTTGCTTAATGCTGCTGTTCTGTGAAATAAGCCTGTAAATGTTTAGGGGGGGTGAAGGGGTGGTAATGGACCAAAGTGTTTTTTTTATTTATACCACTCAAAAAGCGCAAGGCAGTTAGAGCAGTGATGTCCTGCTAATGCTTCCTTCTACGCAATGCTGCCTTAATAGTATGAATGGATAGTGGGTTCTGCATGCAACAGCAATTTCTCCTATGCACGGTACTGTTCATTCCTCTAGAGCAAGGATGTCTGAGCCATAATGTCTGTTTAAATATGTAGCCAGTCTGTTAATGTCTCACTTAAGTGCCTTATTTCCAGCAACTGTTTTCTGTGTTGTCACTTGGAGTATATTTTCTAGTGTAGTTTCATGGTGATGCTTACATCAACTTAACGCAGGTGCTTGCCTCAAACTAGACCAATACCCAGAGTACGATGGTTATCCTTATCTGCTCTTAATGTCTTCCCTGGTTATAATTTACTGTGTAGCTTACGCCAGAGTGAGTCTTAGCGATCGAGTACTTAGGCATGACGTGCAAATGGCAGCCATAATTCCTCACAGAGCCCTTCCAAGAGACAACCTTCTTTCTGTTGTCCAACAGAGCCAAGGGAGGTGCTGTTCCAATGTGCAGGATTCCTGGAAATCCCAGATAGCTACCTGGGAACAAATTGCATTCACGTGCAATAGTGCAGGTGTATGGTCCAAGCGCTGGGGATGGACTAGACCACCCAAGCAAGCTGGGACTGCTCCTGGAGATCCCCCTTGAGAGATAATGGAGATGGGCTTTGGGTATGGGCTTGAGGCAGATGCCACTGGCACAGATTTAACCTGTGGCAGTCAAAATAGAGCAGATGGTGGCAATTTAGCTCTCTTCCAGGTAGTAAGATGGGATGAGAAATTATTATGAATTAATTGACTTTGAATTCAGAAGTTACATAAAGTTACCACTATTTCCCCTAAGGAGCAACTAAGATCTAGAATAGGCTTATCAAAAGAGAGCCTATTCCTGGTCAAAAGATTGCAATACTAGTGGATTTAAAGGATTTTTAAGTAATGCTCACTGAGGGCCTTAAAAGGGACCTTCTTACCTCAAGTTCAATTAAAATAAATATATTTTAGCATGTTAGAATAGCAGTATTTTTATAAAACCTGCACAATCATTCTGCCCTTTTTCCTTCAGTGTCAACTTATACATAAGCCCTCTCTGCTAGCATAAAAAGCTTAATTTACATTGGATTCCTATCCCCCACACTCACACTCAGTACAAAAAGATTAGTCACCTGCCTGCATTTTTCCCCCAAGTGTCTGTAGTAGGGGTACATGAATTTCAGAGGGAGAATGGCAGTTGGTATTTATACAATTTACAAGAAAAAAAATTGAGTAGATTCAGATGGATGCAAAGAACTTGCACATGGTAGCATGAGGTTGGAATTTACTGTAAGACATGAGTGAGGAAGACTGACACCTGCAGGTAAGATAATCCAGCATTAGTAACAAAAAAACCTTTTTCAAGCTTAACTATTTCACGGTTAAGGCAGTAAGAATACTAGCTTATCCTGTACTTTCAGTGTTCCTTTGATTATCCTGTGAAGAGTATTTTCAGTACTTTTAAAAGATGGTTCTTTTCCGATAGCCAGGAGGGTTCAGTAGATGATCAAACAGTATCAGTCCTGTTCAGAGAGGGTCAGGCTGGCACTCCAGCTAGCAGCCAACTTACATCTTGCTCCCCTTAGCAGTGCTGGTTAATTCTATGTACTCACTTCAGGTGTCAGGTACTAGTTGGAACTTAGTACTTTTACCATATGGAAACTAAAATTGTGAATATCTACACTTATAAGGTACCAATGGGTCAGGTACCTTTTCATCTGCTTTTGGAGGGGCTAGTCAGACTATTGATTCTGCAGGATATTTACTTGCATATTAGAAAATAAAGCTTAAGCCTTGAATTCAGGTACTTCGGAGATGGCAATGCCATGTCAGTTCGTTCAGAATATACGTACAAAGCAGCTTAAGATGACTGTGAAGGGCCCCAGGAGGCCCCTATTGCTCCCCTGGAGAGCTGAGGATGGCAATAGAAGAAAGTTTTTTCTGACTTCGGTCTCTAGCTGTATGTTGAAGGGCAGCTTGCCAACATTGGGTTGGTTTTTTTGGGGTGTTTTTTTTTTTTTAACTTAGCATAAGCTTAACTGTCCAAATTGCAAATTAGGTACTGTTCAGCCACCTCTTAGAGCTGCACCTTTTAAACCTGGGAGAGGTGAAAAGTCTCAGGGCAAGAGACCTGAGTAATAAAGTATGCAAAGAATCAGAAGAGGCTTGAATTAAAAAGGCTGGAATTCTGTCCTTCCACAGTGGAGTTCAGCTAGACAGAAAGTGACATTTCCCTTACCATTGTTCACCTCTGGG
The DNA here is from genome assembly GCF_030936135.1 of Gavia stellata. Taxonomy (NCBI): domain Eukaryota; kingdom Metazoa; phylum Chordata; class Aves; order Gaviiformes; family Gaviidae; genus Gavia; species Gavia stellata. The sequence goes on along the minus strand of NC_082615.1, from coordinate 9,878,944 downwards.
TATTGGAGCCTTGCAAGCAACAGAGTGTTAACTGCTTATGAAATCCAATCCTGAAAGTTGTTTTCTTAAGCTAGTACATTCACTTACCTCAACGAAGACTTATGTGTCAAGTGAAATTTGAATTTTTTTTACAATAAAGTTTTATCCCTCAACTGTGTATGGTCTAGTAAATTATTTATTAGGGCATAAGCTGAGCATCACTGCATTCTTATAACAAGAACATAAAAATGTGCTCGGTAGCACTGCAGTCACTGTAAAAAGCTTCTCCCTTGTTTTTATTATTTTTACCTTCTGTCCCTCAGAAGTCCCCATTTTTTCTCAGGTTTCTCACTTGTGCACTTATTTCCCACTGAAATTCAGATCTTAACTGGTATCTCTTGCAGAAATAATTATTTTCCTTTTTTAAACTACTTTCCCCAATATTCCAGCACAGCTAATTGGTCTCCATTTTACTGTTCCCAGCTCCTTACAGTTGCATTAAATGGTGCAACTCTTACACATAGTAGTTTTTGGCCACCATTACTGAGCAAGAAGCAGGTACGTAATCCCCCTCAAATAAAGGCCATGTTGAACTAACAGACAGCTTTGCTTTAATCCCTTAGTTCTGCTTTACCTGCGGCCTGTTCCACTTCCTTGGTCTCTTTTACAGGAAAAAAGAACTTGTGAAACCAGTAAATAAGGTTGATGACATGGTGGCCTTCTCTCGTAAATACACCATTCATATAAAGAACCTTCTTCATGCTAAGATGCCAAGTATATCTCCTAAAGAGTGCATCTTCAGTCTCAAATCAAGCAGCTTAAGAACAGCAGATTATCAGTCACAGAAGGAAGACTTACCTACTTCAAAGCTTGTTTTCTCAGCTATGAAACCATGTGGTATCAGATTTACAACCAGGATCCGGTCCAACAGGAACACCTTCATTCAAGCCCTGGTTGATGACAGCACCAGACTGTTCTGTGAATTAAGAAATACTTTGAACGATAATGTCAAAATTGTCCTCACAGAATGGCTCCTGCATTCTCAAAGGTAAAATCAAATTGCTGCTTTGGGGTGGGTTGTATTGTTTGAGGGTTTGGTGATTAGTGAAGTAACCAGAACAGATCAAATTATTAGCAACTGCTTCATTCCAGGCAGTGAATCTTTACCCCACCCCCAAAAAATTCAAGGACTACATTCAAGACACAGTCAAAGCAACATACACTTAAGGTTAACAATTTAAATGCATCTAACAATTTTGAATACAGTATTTAATGCACTGAACTGCATATTCAAGTCATATGTTAGGTTCCAACTTAGGGTTCACCAAATACAAAACATCAAAAATCTGCCATGAACATATTAAAGGCTAGATTAGAACCTTGCCCATTTTAGAGACAAAAGCATACTGAACAATGCAGTCTGAAGTCAAGTTTACAGAATGTAGCTGTCATAGCCTGTATTTCAGTATCTGAATTATTTTTAACACGAAAAAAGGTTTTCAGTGTCTGCTATTCAACAGCCACTATTCAGCCAAGCAGTGCAACTCCTTACTTGTTTTGTTCTGTAGTACCTGGAGTACCCATCCTGTACAGTCCCAGAGAAAAGCACTATTTTAAACTGATACTGACTTAAACTTTGCTCCAAATAAACTATCTTGTAAAATCTGTTTGAAACATTAACCACTTGCATGTAAAAAATTCACAAGTCTTATTTTTATAACTGACACAAGTGATATGTTTCATTTTCAGTTATATAAATTACAGTTCTAAACAGTAATACACAACTTACAGATAGATCCCAAGCATTCAGTCCTACCCCCCAGAAAGAATGGAAGTTTTTATAATCTAGCTAAAAGCCTTGTAATTTATGGAGACACCTTAAATATAAGAAAAAGACTGGACAGAAACTTAGCTGCCTCTGTAACAATCTGGGAAAGGAAAAACACGTATGTATCCAAATTCTACAAGACACACAGAAGGGAAAGTTTACACAAGTACCGCTTGTGGCCCTTCTGCATGCACGTAAAATGACTGGACAACCATCATGGCAGATTTTGTATTACTGAACTTTATGTACAAAAGCTGATTTCAAATAAAACATTTTAATGTAAAAACAATGGTTCATTTAAACAACTGAACTTGTTTTTTCTTTTTGTTTGGGGTTTTGTTTTTACATCTACTGTACCATTCAAATTCTTTTTAACCAGCTTACATGATATCTTCAAAATCTATCAAAGGTACATATAGAAAAGGCATCTTTATAAATAGAAAACAAAGGGACTTTTTCAGCTTTTATTATAAATTGACATGACATACAAAGTTTACTGGACAGAAGTAATTTCATTACTATTTTTGGGGGGATCACCAACTTTTTGTGCAAACAATGCTAGCCTTCTTTTAAGCATTAAGAGCATAACTGCTTAAGAAATGACATAAGCAATAATTCTAGAACTACATCTCCCCTAAAATAATCTATTTTTTTACATATGTGCACAGCTTTAGCAAATTAAAGCCAGAGAGAAATGCTTGATGTACTATCCAGAGGCATAATTAGAGTTTGCTAAAACTCAGAGAGCTGGCAAATTCAAGAAGTTTGTAATGAAAGCTGCAGTTTCCCTCTTTCCTATTTTGTACACAAAATCAGTGACTAAGAACTTAATACTGGATGACAAATCACATCCACACCATTAGTTAAATAGTCTCACAGTTAAACACATCTTAAGGACCATCAAAATCAGTATTTACATTTTATAAATTTCTGAAGACACCATTAGAAAGCTTATATACCCCTTAAACAAACAGGGAACTGCATCTCATGGTGATGGAATGAAATAAAAAATTAAAAATACCTGTATTTACAGCAGCATTGTTCCTTTATAAATAAAGAATATGAAAAATGCAATATTTTAAGGATAATAAAAAATTGAGGTGATGTCACTCAACCACAGTGCTTGCTGGAATAAACCCTTCGGTGCTGATACTGTACCAGTAGTGAAACCACTTTCCATTGGAAAAAATCTGTAAACGTATGCATAAAATGTGTTAACAGCAGTGCAAAACTGCTCAAATATAGTTTAGTCAGCATCTTAGTATCTGTATTGAATACAATACATCACAGAATACTTGCATAAGAAGTGCAACACATTTTCTGGTCCAATTTTACAGTGCATTTTTCCCTCAAGAGTGGCATCTCGAAAGCCAAAGCTAAACCTATGGCCTGGACTTGCAGTCTGTACTCAGGCAAAACAGCAGGCATAAACTTCAAAAGAAGTTAATCGACGTAATGCCTACATACTGACTATAGACTCTCGGCTTTAGCATGGCACACTATGATGCGGAACCCCAGTAAAAAGGGTTTACATCAAATAGTTTGTGTAGCTGTGTAAATGTGTAATAAAAATATAAAGGAGCTAATGTTCAAGTTTAAAATGGTACACTGGGTGATCAATACATCAGAATTATCCACGAAAACCAAACTGCTGGTAACCTCAAAAAGCCAAGGTGGTACTTCACTGTGTCTGTAACATGAAAAGCCAAGATCTTTCCAAACAGGCACAAGACAAAGGAAGTGCTAAGTTTGCCAACTTTCATAATTTTAGTGTAAAAAAATTTTGTAATTTATGATCAATTGATAAATGATTTCAAATACAAGGATCAAGGTTAAACTTTAAATAGTGAGACATTATTTTCACAAAAAGCTAACTGGAGAATTTCTAAATAAGAAAAGCAGAAACTGTATCCCAATCCCCTTTCCCCAATGTTTCACAACTTCATGGTAGGAAAAACAGCCAGATACAGATGCAAAAATCTTAATATAAAAACGGTTTTACATATACTTAAATTATGTAAATTCCATAAAGTTCTTAAGACACTAATTACTAAAATTACAAAAAGATTTTCATATTGCTCTTCATGCTCAAACTCTTAGAATATTGTCATTACATCACCAAAACCGATATACATGTAGTACTTGCATAATTAACTGAATAGAAACCCTGTTAAAACAATATCCTTGTTGAAATCATTTATTTCCATCCAGCAGTGCCTGTTTGGAATCTCTGTATTTTTGCGTGTAATTCTTTAGAGCTCATGCACCCTAGAATGTCACTTCAATGCTTGTCCGTTGAATGGCATTTGACTTCTGACTTCAGAGCTTTTGTTTCTTGCTCTGTTTTGTGACACCTGAGATGCTATCCATTTCTGAAATTCTCTCTCTCATATTATTTTCACTATATCCATTTGTTGTCCCACTTTGTTCCTCAGAAGACTCCTCATCCGTTGGGGAGGCTGATTCTCCTTTCTCTAACTTCTGCTGCATCTCTCGGAGCCTGGCAACAGCTTTGTCTATTGACATTATGCTGATGAGGTTAAAGTCATGCATGCTGACCAGATGTAGCATAAAGTTTCGACACAAGTTCTTCTTAATTATTTTTTGTCCGTAATTTTCAACAAACAGCATACAGGCATGATTCATTTGATTGTCAGCAATAAACCTGTCAAATTAGAAAGCCATCATTATGCAAGTAGAACATTTTCAAAAACAAAAAGACACCCTACAACATGGTTTATCAATGTAACTGCATAGACCATCTATTATGTAGTCTCAACATTTGCCAATGTTTCTTCTTTTCAAAGCCTTAAGGCTACTAAGCACAATTTTTAAAAACTTATACAGTCAAAAGCTTGTTACCAAATGATCCTTTAATGAGCCTTTCCTAACAACTGAGCTAACTGAATTTTAAGTGCTTAGTGAACTGCCGTGCAAAATGGTCAACCAAATCTATACCATAATTTATTTGTATCAAATCAAAGTTTATCGTAACATACCCGTGCTTCATAACATGAAGATTCCATAATTTCATCACTTCTTTCTCTCCTTCGTTAACATCAGAAAATTCTTCAATTTGCTGGAGAGACAAAGGATTGGGAGAAAGGACAGGAGAAGAAACAAACACACACACACATCAGAACTGCACATCTGCTGACAAGTCGTGAAAGCACACCTAAAATTCAACTTATGCCACCTATACATCACAGAAATAACTACGGCTGAAAATTCAGGCACTGCAGTCAAAAAGGTCTGAAAAAAAGTCATATCATGTAGAGACCTGTGATGATAAATTACTTCCATATTATATATACACACCACTGCGTACTCCTGTGATACCAGCATCTCCTCTTCGAAGGAGAAATCCAGCCACAAACAATGAAAACTTGTTAGGGCCCATGTGGACTGAGCTAGCTTTGCAACTAAAGACGTACTTGAAAATACAAACTTTGATTCCATGAATTTTTATCGTTAGTGTCTCAGCATCACAAAGTTTTCTACTTACTCTTAAAGTAAATGCATCATTTTCAGAACATATGCCCTGTTTGTTACCTACAAAAACTGCAGACCATCTTTTAAAAAAACACAATCCATTTAAAATAACTTTGTATAAATGGAATAATTACAGTAATGGTTTTCTCCCGTAGCCATTCAGGGTCCTTCTCATCCTCACTGTCTACTTCCATTTCTTGTGGACGGAGAGGTAAACATGTGTCACTGTGAAAATATAGCCGATTGTGCCCGCTGCTGTATGTTCGCTGCTGTTCTACTTCTCCATCTTCAGATTCAAGAAATTCTGACATACTTGCTTTCGTACGCTTTGGCCTACCAGAAGGAAAAAAAAAGTAACTGCTTTCAACCATCATATAAAATATGCAAATACTAAGAACTGTAATTGATTAATGCAAATTATTCTTTTAAGCTCTAGCTTGCAAAAGTGTTGTGGGGAGGGGTGTGTGGGGTGTGGAAGGGAAATCACCAGCAGTGAAATAAATCTCATTAAAAACCCAACACCCCGCTCCAACCCACACTCCACCTTTTCAGGAAGAAAAGTTTTAGGATAAGGCAGTTAAAAAAAAAAAAACAACTTACATCATTATGAATAGGTACCTCAACTGAAAAGACGTAGAAAAAAATCAAAGGTGATGTTATCATCCTTCAGTAACATTTTATTTAGTCATAAACCACTGTACTTTAATGATAGTGAAATTTAACACTGTTTATGTGCACCTACAGATTTACAAATCCTTAGGGGTTTCACAGATCTAGTCCATATGCTGTATTACACAAATACAGATAGACCTTGATTTCCATCTCCCTACCTGCAAACAAGTATGTGTGTGATAGGAGTTCTTTTGACCGGTCCATTGCGACTGAAGGCAAATCCAGGTTGACGATGGATGTCCTGGGGATTTCCTGCATAGGAGCCATCATAGCACTCATTGATAGATACATCTATCCTAGCACCTTTTGGATGATACTGAAACAGATAATTGCAAATATACTTGGCAAACAGTAATGACAATACGTCAGGAGGTTTAAACAAGTAACCTTTTCAATTCTGAATACCTTAAATATCACCCTATCAGTAACCTGACATAGCTCTAGTTTCCTTTTACAGCACCCAAATAGTTTTTAACCTCTAGAAACAAATTATACTGAAGCTTCTTTGCTCTGTACTATTTTACTGTTTTATATAAAACCACTCAGAATAGAACTAATTATAAAATTAAAGAAAATACCAGCAAAAGATTGCTAGCAAGCACCCTAGAAATTAGAACATTTCTGAATTTCCCAAAGCTTCAAGAGACTTCCAACCAAGTGTAGATTACATTGCTTTCTACATCACATAAAAAGAATACATTAATGCAAAAGCAGCAGCTATAGTCAGAATGAATCCTCCAGTGATCAGCATTATTTAAAATATATTAAAAAAAGAATAAAAAAAAAAATCAAACCCACATTTTTTTCCCCCCATGTAACACACAAACATTCACATAACATTCAAAGGAAGCTGCATTTAACCTGTAGATACAGACCTACAACTTAACAGGCTGGCAACAGAATCACTGCATATGTAATATCTGTGACAGACTGTACAGTGTTTTATAGTGCTAAGCTACAAAAAGATTACTTACCACATAATTAAAGATAAACCTGCTGTGGCAAAGTTTAAGATGTTTGAGTAAACTATACAGTTTCCGACAGTTCAGCGTGCACCACGGGCAATGCAAGTCATCTCGGGCTTCAGTCTGCTGTCTCGTGTTGTTGTTATAAAGGAACTGATGCAAACAAAGGAATAGGTAGTAATAGGTAGTATTAGCATCAAATGCGTTTCATTCATTAACCTCCCAAACCCCAAAACAAAGCTGGACGTCACTTCAGGAAACCTCTACCGTAAGTTCCTGGGAAACACTACATCAGCTCAGGGTACTGAAACACTGGTATTTCAAGAACTTTTTCCCCCATAGGGAGACCACCTGCCCCCCGCCCCCCCCCCCCCCCCCCGACTATTAACAAGAGACATATTTTGGAATGTCAGACATGCCCCCAGGAAGATTAGTTTTCTAAAATACTTCCTGTAAGAAGAAATATGTGGAATGGTTCTTAATATGTGAAACTGAGACCCCTTAAGGCATCCACTAAATAGGCAAATAGAAATTTCCACCCAACTCAGAAGAGAAGTGAACATTTTAATTCCATGTAATATTTACATTCTATTTTTTCCCCCTCTAATGCTTATTTTCAATACCTGGTAAAATATTCGCAACTTTTGCCGAGGTTCATTTAAAACATCTCTCTCTTTTCTTGTTTGAAGGTCTGTCGGCAAGGATTCTTTCACAGCTGAAAAAAACCATACATTTCTTTGGTGAAGAGGAAAAGAAAAAGACATTGTTTCTTACCCACGTATGAAGTTCTGAAAAGGGCACACCGCTGCTGAAGGAAATGGGCTATTCTAGTGTACTTTGACAAAGTAGCTCATACCAGCAACAAGAAAGCCTTGATGCTCAACTTCCTGCACAAATCTACAGGCAAACCCACCACTTTTAAACATGAGATGTACCTCCAGTTTTGGAGAACCCTTCAGAGAACTTAAAAACAGTCAAGTAAAAAGCAACATTTTTCTTACTCCATTTAAGCAAACAGAGAATTCTTTAGGTATAGCTAAAAGCAGGTGTGACTGGGAAATAAAAAAGAAACACTGCTTTCAGATGGCTGCATTGCAAATACATTGCTTAAATTCAATTTCAGAAGTTTCCCAAGTCACACAACAGACAACAGTATGAAATGCTAAGTAACACGCAAAATATTTAACTGAAACTTTAATCCTTGACTCTTATCCCTCACTTACTGTTTGTATGTGTGTAATGGCACGGCTCAGTTGCCTCTGAGTCTTCCATACATTTCAATGTCAGTAAGATTATTTGATTCCACACAATTAACAGGAAACCCCACATGCCTAAGCAGCTTTATAAATCTACCATCAGGAGAAATCAAATAATGACACCTACTTGCTTCTGAATGGTGAAAAAGATGGCAAGACAAGTCTCAGCCCTACTGACAGAAGGAGATCCTTTAGAAGAGGCACTTATTTCATATTTAATATTTTGGAGAACAAGGGAAATTTCACCCTCTTTCTGTATGAACAAGAGTGGAGGCCTGACACTTCAGCCTGCACCACATCAGAGAAATCAGAATTCTATGGCTCAGTTACTTTGAGCACTTGTAATTACAGCAAAGCTTACGCTGCCACATTTAGAAAGTCTTTGATGTCTTTATTCCACTGGTCTACCTTGGGAAACACGCCAAAGTAAAATGACAACACCAAATTCATATACCCTTGGGAAAGATGCACTGGATCTTTTTCTTTTACTACCAGAACCTCTAACCGATAGTAGTTTCTACTGTTTTCACTCTCCTCCTTTCTTGGTATTCAGAGACTGAAAACAGTATGACCATCATCTGTATCTTACAATGCTGCACATTGTGCTACGATATATTCCTGTGTTAAGAGTCTGCTGTACTATTTTGGAAGGTGGCTCTTGCTGTAACTTTACCAATTTACTGGAATACTTATCTTCTCTGATGCAAGAAAAAAGGGGTTCTATCAGTATGTCAGCAATGCAGCCTTGCCACATCCCTCTTGCCTCTATTTATTATGTAGTAAACTAGTACACACCTTCTAAAGTTAATCAACACACCGTCATTTCTTTTGCAAGTCTGAGTGTAAAACCTGCCTAACAAATTACAATATAGGTCTCCAAGAAACTCTAAAATACAAGGAGCCCTGGTATGAGGAAGTAAAGATAAAGCAGAACAACTTTTACAGCGCACGTTGAAGTACTTCCCCACTTCTGTTCCTTTCTTCTGTTTAAGAAACCTAAGTGTCTGCAACCCCTCGCTCAGGTAAAATATTCAATTCAGAAGACAGGAATCAGTCTTATTTAAATATTCTTGTACTCTGTCCTAAGACGAAGATGTCTGTAAGCTGACTGAGGATGTTAGGGGTCATTCTAGACAGTGGCTTCTGCACAGGTAGGGGTGAAATTCTTCTTGCTCTAACTTCGGTATTACTACACACTAAAGCTCTAAAAGCAGTGAAAAGAGTTGCTACTCTTAGAAAGTCTCACCAGAGATGAGCTATCGTTGACCCATCAATGTACACTGCAATACAACTGCACAAAAAGCACGTTTGGAAAAGCAGTATATTTTTCATAATAATCATTCCCTTGCTATCACTACTACAGCTCCAAAACCTCACAGTTATATATCCAACACAAAATCAAACTCAAATACCATTTTGCACAAATTCTCTGATATGCTACCACAGATGAACACTGGAACGCCAAGCAAGGCAACTCTTCACAAACAGTGCCTGGCTACATACCCCAGAGATTAAGCCTGGAGACAGAACCACTGCACTCCAGATAATTACTTCTATAATAGGGACCTAGAAGTTTCCTTAATCACAGTCCCAATCTAGTTACAAGCTTGGAAATACTGATCACTCTGAAGTGAATCGGGTGCCAGCTGAGAGTCTGGGTATGTTCATAGGTGCTTCAACAAGAGAAGCAGCCTGTTGCCTTCTGTACAATTTAAGTTTTCCAGCTGTCCTTGGGCCTTACCTGCCAACACAATATTCCAAGCCAAAGTTACAAGCAACTGTGAGCGAGACAAAAGACAGACAGTATCTAGGCCAGCCCCCACTGCCACTTAGGAATCAAAGGGGAGTTTCAGATTAAATATGACCCTGAGACAGGAAATGGATAAAAAAAGGACACAATGGTCATTCAAAGGTGCTTTTCCTATATAGTGTCAAAAAGTATTCTAGTAGTAGCTTTTCTGAGCTAAGCTCTGGGACAGCAAGGAAGAAACGTATTTTTAAAAACATATTAACAAAATTGCAATTAAGCAACTGAACTAAATTAACCACAAATTTGTATTTAGAAATACAAAAGCTACATTAAGCTTAATTCCTTGAGATAATTACGATCGAACAGCATGCCACCTGCTGTACAGCTACATCACTTCGTGAAGTTTTTAGGTAACTGGACTGCAGCATACAATCAGTTACCCCCACCCCAGCAGCTATCCCAGTATTTTGCAAGATCTAAACAACTCTTGAAGGTAAAAATAAAAATACGGGGTTGTTTTCCATATCTAAATGCGCATCTTAATACTACAATCTTCTGCAAAACGTCTCACAGCAAGTATGTATCTGTCAATGTTTTTACATCATGCATGAATTAAAAAAATAAGTGTACTATCACACATTCTTTGAAAATTATTAAGGGTCAAACCTTGTAAGTCCATTGAAACTTTCAAGGTAAGACCCAGCACTGATACTGATTAGCAAACCTTATGTAAATATTCCCAGAAAACTTTCCATAAAGAAACTGATCTGAAACACATACCTGTTTTTTTCAAACATGTACCTACAGAAATATCAAAGGACATTTTATAAAGTTTTTCTAAAACAGTGCTTCCAATCACCTATGTAAAACAAGACATGATTTTTAGTTACAGCAACAGCAGAATGAACAGTTTCTAGACATTTCAAATAGCTCTTGAACTAATGTGTTTAAATATATAAGGGGATATATTAAGGTAACAAAACCTATAATTTTACATTTGCAGTAGGTATTAGCAGACTGCATTAATGTTTTCGACATTATGTAATCTCCAAAGTAGTGGATCAGATTACAATGATAATTACATTTTCAGTGACACTGTAACCTCCACAGGAGTGCCACTACTACATTAAATACAAACCAAGCAAAGAAGGAAAACCAAAATAACCGCGAGAAGTCCAAGGGCAATGAAGAGAGATTTCGGGTCCTTGGGATGACTGGTCAAGGGATCGGGAGCACAAGTTGTGTTCTCCTCTATCCCTCCAGTTGCAGGGGATGATGAGGGGGTAGACAGGAAAAGCCAGCAGATCAATGCCTGCCTCCGAGCCTGGTGCTACCGGCAGGACTTCGGGTTCTTTGACCATGGCTTGATTTAGCAGACACCAGGCCTGCTGGTGACAGATGGGAAAAGCCTATCTGACAGGGGGAAGAGGGTTCTAGGACAAGAGTTCGCAGGGCTCATTGAGAGAGCTTTAAACCACATTTGAAGGGGGACGGGGAGGTAACTGGGATTGCTAGAGAGGCGCCTGGGTGTAGTAGCTCAGCACTTGTGGGGCAGTGTGCTAGTATTTGAGAACCAGAAGGCCTACCACCCCTCAAGGGCGAAAATTACACACATAACTCCCTCCCTGAAATGCTCATACACCAATGCACGCAGCATGGGGAATAAACAGGAAGAATTAGAGATCTGTGTGCAGTTGCAGAGCCATGATCTCATTGCAATTACTGAGACATGGTGGGATAGCTCATATGACTGGAATGCTGCCATGGATGGCTGTGTTCTTTTTAGGAAAGATAGGCCGGCAAGGCCTGGTGGTGGAGTTGCTCTTTATGTGAGAGAGCAACTGGAATGTATCAAGCTTTCCCTGGGGGCAGATGAAGAGCCAGTTGAGAGCTTGTGGGTAAGGATTAAGGGGCAGGCTAATATGGGAGACACTTTGTGGGTGTTTATTACAGGCCTCCTGATCAGGATGGGGAAGCTGATGAGGCCTTCTACAGACAGCTGAAAGTCACCTCACAATCACAGGCCTTTGTTCTCATGGGGGACTTCAATCACCCTGATATCTGCTGGGAAGGCTACACAGCCAGGCATGTACAGTCCAGGAGGTTCCTCCAGTGTATTGACGATAACTTTTTTGACTCAGGTGGTGGAGGAGCCAACAAGGAGAGGTGTACTACTGGACCTAGTACTGACAAACAAAGAGGGACTCGTGGAGGACATTAAAGGTTGGGAGTAGCCTTGGCTGTAGTGATCATGAGAAGGTAGAGTTTAGGATCATGTGTGGCATGCACAAAACAACAAGTAGGATTGCAACCTTGGACTTCAGGAGGGCTAACTTTGATCTCCTCAAGGAACTGCTTGGAAAAATCCGATGGGTTAGGGCTCTAGAAGGTAGAGGGGCCCAAGAGAGCTGGGTGATATTCAAGTCCCACTTCCTCCAAGCTCAGGATCGGTGTATCCCTAAGAGCAAGAAATCAGGCAAGGGAAGCAGCAGGAGCCCTGCATGGCTGAGCAAGGAGCTTCTGAAAAAGCTCAAGTGGAAGAAGGAAGTTTACAGTATGTGGAAGAAGAGACTGACCACTTGGGAAGATTACAAGAATGCTGTCAGAGTATGCAGGGATGAAACGAGGAAAGCCAAGGCCTCCTTGGAATTAAACCTGGCAAGGGATGTCAAGGTCAACAGGAAGGGTTTCTTCAAGTACATCAGAGGCAAAAGGAAAACTAGAGAAAATGTGGCCCCCCTGTTGAATGAGAGAGGTGCCATGGTGACAGATGATGCAGAGAAGGCAGAGTTACTGAATGCCTTCTTGTTTCAGTCTTTACTGCTCTGGCGTGCCTTCAGGAGTCCCAGACTTAGGAGGTAACAGAGAAAGTCTGCAAGAAGGAAGACTTTCCCTTGGTTGACAAGGATCAATTTAGAGACCAGTTAAGTAAACTGGACATTCACAAGTCCATGGGTCCTGATGGGATGCACCCACGAGTGCTGAGGGAGCTGGCAAAAGTCATTGCTGGGCCACTCCCCATCATCTTTGACAGGTCCTGGAGAACAAGCGAAGTGCCTGAGGACTGGAGGAAAGCCAAAGTCACTCCAGTCTGCAAAAACAGCAGGAAGGAAGACCCAGGAAACTACAGGCCAGTCAGTCTCACCTCCATCCCTGGAAAGATGATGGAACAGCTCGTTCTGGGCATCATCTCAAAGCAACTGGAGGAAAAGAAGGTTATCAGAAGTAGTCAACATGGATTCACCAAGGCGAAGTCATGTCTGACCAATCTGATAGCCTTCTACAATGGCATGACTGGATGGGTAGATGAGGGGATGGCAGTGGATGTTGTCTACCTTGACTTCAGCAAGGCTTTCGACACTGTCTCCCACATCATCCTCATAAACAAGCTTAGGAAGCGTGGGTTAGACAAATGGACAGTAGGGTGGATTGAAAACTGGCTGATAGATAGAGGGTTGTGATTAGTGGCACAGAGTCTAGCTGGAGGTCTGTAACAAGCAGTGTTCCCCAGGGGTCAGGACTGGGTCCAGTCCTGTTCAATACATTCATCAATGACCTGGATGAAGGGATGGAGGGTGCCCTCAGCAGGTTTGCTGATGACACAAAACTGGGAGGAGTGGCGGACACACCGGAAGGCTGCGCTGCCACTCAGCGTGACCTGGACACGCTGGAGAGTTGGGCAGAGAGGAACCTTATGAAATTCCACAAAGGCAAGTGTAGGGTACTGCACCTGGGGCAGAATAACCCCACGCATCAGTACAGGTCAGGGGCTGACCTGCTGGAGAGCAGCTCTGTGGAAAGGGACCCGGGGGTCAACAGGATGACCATGAGCCAGCAATGTGCCCTTGGGGCCAAGAAGGCCGATGGCATCCTGGGGTGCATCAAAAAGAGTGTGGCTAGCAGGGCGAGGGGGGTTATCCTCCCCCTCTACTCTGCCCTGGTGAGGCCGCATCTGGAGTACTGTGTCCAGTTCTGGGCTCCCCAGTTCAAGAAGGACAGGGAGCTGCTGGAGAGGGTACAGCAAAGGGCTACAAAGATGATTAAGGGACTGGAACATCTTTCTTATGAGGAAAGGCTGAGGGACTTGGGTCTTTTTAGTCTGGAGAAGAGAAGACTGAGGGGGGGATCTTATTAATGCTTATAAATACTTAAGGGGTGGGTGCCAGGAGGATGGGGCCAGTCTTTTTTCAGTGGTGCCCAGTGGCAGGATGAGAGGTGACGGGCACAAACTTGGTCACAGGAAGTTCCATCTAAACATGAGGAGGAACTTCTTTCTTTGAGGGTGGCAGAGCACTGGAACAAGCTGCCCAGAGAGGTTGTGGAGTTTCCTACTCTGGAGATATTCAAAACTCGCCTGGACACATGCCTGTGCAATCTGCTCTAGGTGAACCTGCTCTGGCGGGGGGGTTGGGCTAGATGATCTCCAGAGGTCCCTTCCAACCCCTATCATTCTGTCATTTTGTATGCTACTTAAAGATGTTTCCATGAAGAAAGGTTAAGCAACCCAATTTTAAATGGTCTATCCACTACTACTTTTAATGTGATATATATCTGAAGTTATGATAAAACAGTTCAAAAGCTGATTACCAAGTCTGACAATATGTAAACTCTTCTGGGAAAAACGTACAGGAACTAACTTGCAGAAGGAAACAAACCAGTTGCATTTCAGATCACTGAAAAATTCTGAACTTAAAAAGCATTTAAACTACAATGCTCTAAACATTAATGAATGACTAGGGAGAAACTAGTTCAATAATACATACAGATTAATTTACATATAACAAATACCAATTTACCTCACATTATAGTAATAGTTTGCAGACTTGCTATGTTTTCCTCTTACCTACACAGAATTATTTTTAGACAGTACTAACCGTAAGCCTGCATTCTATCTAGACAACCGCAAACTGCCCAAAATGAATAAAAGCAGAAAAAACCTTTAGGCCCAAACAGAAATCTTAGTTAACTTGTATGAATATGCAGAAAATGTAGCTAAATAATAAAAATGTATACATATCGTGCTTCCATCATAGGACCATGCCTAGACATCAAGCTATGTACCAAGGAGATTAGTGCCAGTTCATAAGCATTCTGAAAGAACCCAAGTTAACCTTTAGACCACAAACATGCAATGTAACATATAATATTTTAGACGGTTTGTCACATTTCACAGTAGCAGCTATATTTTCCAAGAGCTAAATATATCATCTGATAGACAAATTTTAAAACTATTTTCACTACGAAGCATAAAAAAGGAACTTATTAATAGTATAAATCCAAATAGTTACAGAACAGTAGTTAAAATGAGTACAGCAAAACAGACAGTCCTAGAAGTCCTATTCATAGATTTCCACAATTTATTTCACATCAGGATTTATGAGCATTGTATATAATCACTTCAATATTGTCATGACTTCAAAGACCCCACTATTTTTAGCTTTTAAACTTACCTTAAAAAATGTACAAAATATGGGATACAACAATGTCCATTCATTTTTGCTTTTTCATGTTTAAGATTACCTGAAGTAGTTGCACCAGTGAGTCAGGAACCATGAAGCACAGAAGTGTTAATAAGATGATTAAAACCAAACTTTGCTTACCTATAGTCTGAGTAGGTTTAACAGAATTGGGCTTGTTTTCTTGAGGGAGGCTTTCAGAATTTCGTGTTGCAAGAGGCTTAGCTATAGGAGCTGTAGACTTATCATTTGTGTCTCCTGTCCAACGAAGAGTAAACTGAAGTGTAGGTCCCTGAGAAAATGTTTCAAATGGAGGCAGTCTCTGGGGGGGAATCAAAATAAAACAGCAGAATAAGTGTCTTCCCATATACAAAAAGAATCATGAGAAAATATTCTCAGAGTAGGGACAGATGTAATTTTTTAATCACCTGAAGTCCTTGTGTTTTCAACATAAGCATACACATTTAGATATTAAAAAAGCTGAAAAAGATGATTGTGCAGTTTCCTGCACATTACTGAGCAACCACTTCATGCACATACTGTGGCACACATGTTGATCTTTATGAAAAACTAAACAATAAACAGGCCCTGACTAGAAAGAGAAGAGCACTTACCCACCAGCCTGCTGCCAGTGTATTTCTCTTTCTGCTCACACCTACTCCTAATTCTGCAGACCAGTATTGTATATTAATACACAAGATTTAAAAACCGCACCATTGTCTGCTGTAGTAATGCTATTGCATAATATCCTGTGGATACATTCTTATAGTACACTCACTTATCAAGATAATAGTAATAAAGAAATAGAGGAGACCTGAGTCAAGTCTAAACTCTTATTATCAAGTATCATACCCTAAATTTATCAATGAGATTACAGAATTCCATCTTAACAGCTCTTCATTATATTCAGGCCTCAGTTTACAGAAATGCTATTGCAAAAACAGAAAACCAATGACAATGGGCGTATCAGATCTTGGTGATAAACACACTGCCATGACTATTTTCTCTTCAGGGTAGCACCTCCAGCGTGGAAAACCTTTTTCACATTCTCCCACCAACAGAAAGCAACCATAGCCCTGTCTCAGTTTAACAAAGTTAGAGCAATTTACATATATATATTTATTTTTTTTAAGCACATTTACATGCGGAGCATCACCTCTTATGATCTGCCTAAAAGCTGTTTCTACTTTTCAATTCTAATTTCTGACAGTTTAACAGAATCCAAAGCAGTATTCCAGGTAAAGGCTGAACAGCATAATAGAGCTTATAACTATATTTTTACTATATACTTTGGATAATACCTGCTTTTTTCCTTATTATATAATCATGTTGATTCACAACTACTTTGCAAACATGTAGAATTTTATACTCTTCTCCTCAGTCACTTACAACTGATACTCTCCCAGGACACAGGAGCACGTGGCTATGTAAGTGCATACAATCACCTGCATTCACGGTATCAGCGAGTGTTGATTCACCTCAGTCAACAATTTCTCTTTGCACAACACTTTCTCCTACATTGACACACGCTCTTCCTTTCGTCACTAAATTTCACCAGCATTCTCTTAAGATATGTGTGTAAGATCACACCTATGAAAGCTCTGGGTTATTCTTTCTTTCCCCCAAAATACTCTGCTTCTGCAGCTTGTTCCTTTTGATTTGTCCAACTTGTATTTATTACAATAACAAACATTTAATTTGCCTGATTTTCTAAGACTGAAATTCAGAAGTCACTGAAGGAGACAGCTGACATACCTACGGTAGTTAACATCTGCATGTATTAACGATCTAGTGTAGCCAAAGCCTTCCTAAACCAAGAGCCAAATTAAAACTTACATCCATACATCCTGAAAGAGAAGTATTATTTCCTGTTCAATTTAATCCATTTTCAGAGGAACAGCCACTGACTGCACTTCAAATTGTGTTCCACCTTAATTCAGACCATTTTAGGTGAAGACATGTCTTTCAGCCACTAAAACAATCCATACCTTCCCATCAAGTATTGTTTCCCATGTTGCTCTTTTCTTGCTAATGGGACACTCTTCCATTTCCTGCATGGCCACTTCATATTCCCCATCGAGAAGTTGCAAGCGCCTGTCAAGACAAAGTATGTATTATGAGTAAAGCAGCTCATTTTTATTGTTTGCTTATTAAAATGTAGAATATATTTAACAGTACCTAAGTCTCTATGTAACTAAAGGCAGATTTTCAGGCAAATTTATTTGGCAACTAAGTGTTAATCTTAGGTAAACATCATCCATAACAAAAAAGCTGCCTAATGCCAAACATTAACGCAAAAGCCTCCATCCAAGTGATTCCAAGAGATGTAGGAAAGGTATTGATAATACAAAATTAATGCTATGATGGGAATCTTCCTCTGAAGAAACAAAACCCAAACTGAATGACACTCCCTCCAAATCATCTCTTATATATTCCTGCTTTATTAATAACTACTTTGTTCTAGCAAACCAATATGACCTCTAATCAGGCCTCCAAAACTAAAGAATCCTATTTTCTTATCAGAGCCGTGTCAGATGTAACCTTAAGACGACTTCAACATAGTAAATATAAAGTATGATGTTCTCAAAAAGCAAACAAAAAAAATGCTTTACATAGACTAGAATGGGTAAATCAAATGTGTGAACCAACTTGCTACATTTTCACTTTCCTCCCTATCTCACCCTGCTTCCTCCTATGTAGCAGTCTGTTCAGTGAGACTTGAGAAATTCTGATTTCTACTTGAACAGCTTTATTTTGTTGCCACTTGCTGAACAGCACAGGAGAAGCAAAAAAGAAAAAGCAGTGAATCAAAAACAGTCTCAGGAAAATGTTTCATGGATACATGTGTTTTAAAGATATCAACACAAATCAGCAAGTAATATCAATGTACAATACAAGCTCACTTTGTATTTTTTCTTTTGATACATTACTTTCTGAAGCAATGAAACTGAATTCCTGACAACAGATCATAAGCTACAGAAGCATCATTCAAAATAAATGAGTTGTTGCTAAGTAGATAAATTCCATGTGAATGCATGTTACACAGTTTGAACATGGGAATTATGTCTTGCAGAAAAAGGCTGTTTATGTTTCCAGATGCTTCAGTATTTTACAGTGAGATATCGGAACAGGTAAACTACAGCCTATCTTTTTCTTTTACATGTAAACTATATTACAGCACAAGTATCCCAGCAGAATGAAGTTATAAACACACCACGTAAGCCACCAGAGACCTTTTGTTCTATTTCTTGACAGCATCTTGCAAAGCACCAACTCCATCATTTACTCTACTTAGAACAGTAAGAGCTTCAAAAAGATAAAAAACCCCATATAGATAGAGAGACCATAATGTCCTTAGACAATACTTTTCCTAGATCTGCATGATACGTATAATCCTTTTCCAGGACTGGAGTCTGGGTAGAATAACTTATTTTTCCATTTCTTCATCAAACAGAAGACTGTAACTTCAAATGGTTAACATAAATGAACAGCTTATACTTTACAAAAATCCACAAATAACTAATCAAGTTAATAGCTTATATTTTGAAGATGGTTTTCCACACTTTAAAGGTTTTTCAAAAAATACCAATTTTTATGCATGATTTGGTTCTGCTGTAGATCAGGGCCACTTATACAGCAGCACGGCTGAAAATGCCCTAGCTTATATATCACCACTACAAAACCACCTAATGGTTCATATCATGTTTAGCATATTAAAGTTCTCCAGTGGAATTAAGTAATAGAAAAGAAGAAAATATTGTCAAGACTTCTAAGAAGATACAGTTTAGAGAAAGACATTTCTTAAAAAAACCCTAGTCAATATAAGACTCCTAAAACCATATTTGTATAAACAACCATTTTGTCAGAATCCCTTAGAGCTATGTTTTAAGCAGCTTTTTCCTGAAGCTGTATTTATATTTTTACTAATAAAGAAATTATCTAGATATCTACCTCCACCTGAGATCTACATTTGCCACGGACAGAACTCTTTACTTTCATATACTGCATTTTGGCTGTTGCTGGTATTACCATCTTCTGCAGGACAACAACTACAATGTCCACTTACCAGTAAATGGTATACTACTTCTGAACTATCTGGATTGCTCTAAGCTATAGCTACATGTGAGTTCACCCCACTCCACCTTCTTTAAAATATATTAAGTAGCATCAAGATAACAAATAGTAAAATATTTCACCACACTTAAACTACATGACAGAGTAAGCCTATTACGATTTTAACTACTTGTTTGATTTCACTGTAGTAATTGAGAACTAATGTCTTCTTTAGGTGGTAGCAGAATAAGACCTGTGACCGCATCAGCAAGAGTCTGGGCATGGAGAAAATTATGCCACCAAATAGAAATGTAAGCAGTAAGCATATTTCAGAGACTTTTGTTTGTTTGATTTACTCTTCCATTATGCTGTCACTGATCTTTAACAGAACCACAGAAATTACACCTGTCAAAAAACTGACAAGGAACAGACAAGCTGATGCATATTAACAGGACAAAACTCAAGTTCATAAAAGGGGATCATTTACAATTGTCACTGAACAGGTCTCAGTATAAAGCATGCATTATGAAACCTGTAGACTCTTTTTTTTTTAAAAAAGAGAACAAGCCTAAGCTCTTATTGTAACTACCAACTAAAAATGCATCCAAAGACAGTCAACACTGAAAATAAGAACAGATTTAAGTTTAATGTTAAACAAATTCCGAACAACAGAAACAATATTTATTTTTGGATAATATTACCTGTTTTTATCAAATACAGTCATTTGTGCTACAAATGTCTTTTCCCCGTCTTCGCGATTCGAAGAGTTTCTTTTTCTTCTAGCTGGAAGCTCCTCATTGACATCTGTACATAAGAAATACAGTATTCAATTATTATATAAGCACAAATTCAAAAGATTGAACACCTTCTATGCAACTGTAAATTTTAACTGGCTGCTGATTATGTCAGATGTGTCATACAAAAGGACATAGTATTTAATAAACAGCTCAATGGCAATGGAAAGAGCACTTAGCTTAACAGTAATCATAGATATGTTCACATATATTCATAGTTTAGTCATATTACTGTGTCAGCATAAAGAATTTGGAATTTGACCTTCCTCGTCTTGTAGCTATAAAATAGTGAGAAAGAACGTTTTTGATTCTACGTGTGCTCTTCAAAGCTGTAACATTTGTGATGTAACATAACATGTCTTGATAAGATTAAGAAAATAGCTTTTAAAAATTTGTTAAGGTATTTTCTTTGTTGGCTAGTCATTTAGTTTTGATGAGAGACCATGATAGCACCTACAGCTCAGTCAGTAGTGACCAGTGTTGCTGGAGGTTTAATGACAGTCACAGTGACCGCAGGGCTCTCTTACATTATTCACCCCCCCAACAGTGTTGCCTCACGCCTTCACCATCACGCATTAGTAAAAACCGGTGTTAAATTTACACAGAAATAGAAGCACAGTTTCCAGCTACCAACTACCAACTGTATTTTAGCCCCATCTTGAAAAAGACTGAAAACAAAAGGAAGCCAGTTCAGTCACTTGTCTATTACTGGCCCTTTTCAGAGTATGACGTACACTGCAGATCAAGACAACTGTCTATGTGCCTACAAGACAAACCTTGTAAAAGCATATTTAAAGATTGAAGTTACCAATGTTTTCATTAGTTTCGCCATTGATCAATCCATTAAGCTCTCTTCTTCCTGGGCGAGTTACTCTGAACAACAATGAGTAAGACTTCACCATATGGCTGTTGCTTGGTTCAAACTCATTGCTGGAAACTGCAAGTGATGGGAAGTTGCCTGGTTTTATTTGGCTGAGGTCTGGGTTTAAAGGCACCTGCTTTTTACCTGTAGGAACCTGTCTTATCGGACAACTGACATCCTGTAGGAAATCAAGAAAGCTAAGATTTAGGCTTTTAGAATACACAGTAAAGACATTAAGTGTTAAAATTTACATAACTTATGAATTGTACTTGTCCTGCCATCTTTTTGAAAATAAGCCTTGTAACAGATGTAAATAAAAATATCTGAAATAACAATCCCAGGTTTTAAATGTAAAAACAGGTATTTGAAAGTGTAAATAAAACTGGCATTTTGTAACCACTTCTGGCAGCAGCCATCTTTCTCTAAGTGATTAAATTAACACTAACATGAGGCATTCAGAAATATTGTAGAACAGTCATTAATACTAATTTAATTCTGTTTACCTAAAGAAATTAAATGTTTTGGTTATAAATATATTTGAAGGGCTTCCTCTCTTCTCCTTCCAATATTACAAAGTGCACTTTGCCCTATCTGGGAGATAAGAACCACTTACCTAGGATTTATTATATTCAGTATCTCTCAAATAGATCATTGAGCACTGTGTAGTATTGGAAAAACAAGGCAAGATGGCCTAAGTATGAAACTTGCAGCAAAACATTTCAAATAACCATCAGCACCTCCTGCTTTTACCATATTTATCTATACTATAGCAAGTAACAGAACTGGCTAGAAACAATATAAACTCTTAAAAACGTGTCAAAACACCTTAACGTTCTTAGGGAAAATATACAAAGCTCTGACCACAAATCTTTCCCTTTTTGGTTAAAAATTACAGCATGCATTACTGAGCCTCTCATACTCTCATAGCTGTGAAGATAATTTGCCAACTGGTGTGGAACAAATACAGCTAAAACAGCAAAAGCAAATTCAAAGATGCTTTTAAAAAATATATGAAAATTGTTTATGATTCACAGTAGCTAAAATCTGCATTGAGATGATCAATGTAAAAAACAGGTACAGAAAAAGCAAGGAAAGAGACAAGACTTGGCAGATGACTAGGAAATTAAAAACAGTTACAACTTGTTCCTTTTTATTTCTAAAGTCTAAAAGGCATAGACTATTTTATGATTTTGTGATTGCCTGGTTTAATTAAACCTCTGGACATTACAACAGAATTAATAGTTTAATGATGTGATACAAAAAAATCAAAGAAAAAATAGAGGTGGCTGAAATTCACGAGTGAATCTGACTTATAAGCAAGCTAAAGTCAATGAACAAAGCTGAATGTTATTTTTAAACCTTCCAGTTATTTCTCACAAGGCAGAGCAAAATCCATAGATGTATATATTTGCTTCTGAAGAATCCCTTACCCAGTCAATAGAAAACAACTTGAATAGATTAGTTCTTCATTTTAAAGACTAAGTTAATCTCAACAGAAGTATCATTTCACCATTACCTTGTTGTATGGCCATGTTAAATAGGTGTTCCAGAATCAGGTAAACGTTTTGCTTTAATATATATCAATAGTTTGTAAAATCATTTTTACCTTTCGTTTCTTGTGGCAAACTTTCACAAGCAGTACTTCCAGGGTTACAGAATTTTGTTCATTCTCTGAGTTTTGTGATGGCTTATCTAGACAGAAAAATATTTTAAGTGCTGAAAAAGTAAAGATCTATTCAATGATGTAAATCCACCCGTAATTACTTTTTAACCATAGGTACCTCCAGGCACAAAGACCTCTAGTCAAATTCTAAGTTTCAATTCTCCCCAAACTTACTCTAAATTCCCATTTGAGAGCATATCCTACCTCACTATTCTAATGCTAGCAGATGAAAAAGCATAGTTGATCTCCAATGTTTAAAAGAGTAAGCTTGCTACCTTTGGCATTGCCAAATCCTTTTTATAGCCGACAAAAAGGATACGGGTAGATTTAAGGAAAGTCAGAATAGACTAATTACAGATGAGTCAAATTATTTCCTGTAATTTTTTTTCTTTACAGCTTGCAAACCTAGAATTTGGTTTGCATCAAAACTTAAGATCCAGATGCTACCAGATAGGAAAACAAAACAAAATTTAAAAAACCCTTAAAGTTTATGCAAGGTAAAGTATATGCAGAATTGCTGTTAAAGGACTCTTGAAAGAACTTGAAAAAAAGTCTTAGAAAAGAAGACTTGGCTTCACAGTCTCTGCACTATTAATTTTCTAGAGCCTGGAATCTTCAAGATGGCTACTATCAGCAGTATGATCAGCAATGCCAGCTACGAACTGTCTTACACAATAAATTTCACTGTATGGTAAAAGAATGTTTAATAATTTGAATATATATTAATCTAGAAATGTGCCCTCACATGGAAGAGGAATAGAAAGATAAAACTATTATACATCTAGTTAAAAAACAGTTTGTGGAAGAAATTCCGAAAAACAATAATCAGCCAAAACTGAATGAATCTATATGAAGTTATTTCTGCTCTTTTAAAATCTTACAAATATCATTATGGGCTTAAATTAAAAAGCACAATGGCTTCACCTTAGTCCATGTCACAAAGAATCTGACATTGAATGAAATACTTTGTTATGCTCATCAGATATAAAGAGCAAAGCTTTGGCATAGTAAAGACAACATAACCCATGTCTCTTTACTTGCTTGCCTCCTGACGCTGTAACCACATTCAATAAGCCTAATGTGTTTCAGTTGAGGGAGAGTTCTTGTAACTCACCTAGAGACACTAGCAGTTTTATGAAACAAATGGATTTTTTTTTTTTAAATTGTAAACACAAGACACATTAGAAATCTTCTTAGCAAATACAGAAACTCAGGGCAGGGGGAACGCAACCAGAACTCCATCACACTCTCAGTTTCAAGAGTTTCTAACATAATTTCTATCCAGACAAATAAGCACATTAATTGTGCCAGCTTCATTAATGTAAATATTCTCTATATTTAATATTCACTATAGTATATATTACTTATGCTAGTGACATCCTTTTCTATAGTACAAACGATTATCAGGCTCTCACTATATATAGTGCTCTCTTGAAGTGAAAGGTTTTTATAGTTAACAGTAGAGTCACATAATCTAAACATTCAAAAACACACAGAAGGTCATCAAATATATTAACACCTTGAAAAATCTACTACAGACCATGTCTGTGTAAGACCACATCATAACAGAAGAGCAGTAAGAAAAGCACGGTCTGTCAGCAAGATCTATGGAACAACTACCTGATCCACTACAAATTTTAAATTCCATATGCGAGTTTTACTACTATATACTGTCCTGGAAGGATCAGATTTTGAAGTTACATATTTGAATTTAAGATACATCAGCATACCCTTTCCTCCACCTTTATTCTATACTTCTCTATTCTTATCAGTAGCTGCCCCAAAAGTCCTTATCTCTTGTGGTCTCCCAGCTTAAATACTGAACACCACATATAAATTGAAGTTCTGAGAGCAGAAACGAGATGAATACTATCCATTGAGACCAGCAGTATTTTGAAGTTCCAGAAGCAGAATGTTCCTAATCTACAGATTTGAAGAGCTTTCTCAGAATAATATTACAGTTTAATAAATCACTTTTCAGAAGTGATTCTGAAATTTAGACATTTGCAACTTTAACTTATGTTAAGCATAAGATACTTTGAGGGAACATAACAACTTCCAGAAAAAAGCACAAAACCTTTTACATGAATTGTATTAGCTTTTACATCCAGAGATGCAAGGTGCCATTCAGAGTATTTTTAACCAAAAAATTAGAAACATCACTTTATTTTAATGGATAAACAGCTAAATTTTTTTCAGGGAAGTAAAAAGACAGTGAATTTACCCATGCCTATACAGCACAAACCATGTCACTTCTGCTTTCGTTAAAGGAACAGAACCCTTCATTCTGGTCTGAGAAGTCCAATATTCCGATTTTGAGAGATAAAGCCTTATGTGCATAAAAGACACAATAGAATGACTGCAAGTCACTAAAACATGATTTCTGTTGCTTTTATAACCGCTGACATGGCCTTTGCCTTATTTCTAGGCTCTACTTGATAAAATTTATTCTCACACTTCTATTTTAAGTTAAAAAACACTGAATCTTCTAACTATTTGAAGGCTGAGGGTTTTTTTAAAACTACTTCAAATACTTCAAAGACACACTCCCAGAAAACCACTTTCTTCAGGAACTCCTCAAGGTCTGTTTCAGTTTGAATGGGTGATGACTTGAATTATTTCTCAAAAATCACCGTTTTGACTAAAACCCCTGAAAGCTTATCTGCTTAACATTACAATTATGCTACAACATATTTAAAGCACTATTGAAAGTATTGTAACTAATGGGACAGTCTGAGTCTAAATAAGTTAAAATCTGCATTCAAACAGCAGAGATTCGAAATATTCAAATACTCCCCTCACAGATCTATACTAATTTCAAAGGTGCTATAAAATTAACAGTATAGTGAATGAAAACGTACCATTTTTATGGAAGAACCCAGTAAACGTAAGTTGCAAATGAGCAGATAAGCTAAACAGAAAAAAAGAAAGGAAATGTTAGAACCAGTAAGTATTTTCTCCTCGCAGCAGCCACTCCACTCACTGATGTTCAAGACAGGCCTACACAACAGGCAGAACTATAATGAAGCGGTCCATTTTTTTAACTTGGAAACTGCCTGGATACAGCAGTTGCAATGATGGAAAGTTGTAGTCCAGTTTTCTCTTTACAAACTCTCTATGTATTCTATGACTTGATACATTAAAAAAAGTAGAGGTTTAAACACTACAGTAGAAGGGCTTTGCCTGAAGATATGAGATCTTGCCTTCACAGGCTGGCAAACACATTTCCTAGACATTCATCAGTAACAAGAGATGAGTTTTGGTGGAAGTTTTCTAGAACTTCACACTGCACCAGGAACTTGGTATCAATTTTTTTTTTTTTTTCTAACAAGTACTTTAAGTTTGGTAAGGAGAATCTTTACAATGGGGAAGCTAGAGCCTTAGAAATAAAGGTTATCAGTCACATCAAGTCCGTATCATAACATATGCAATCAAGATAATGACATCTATTTTGTTTCACAGCACTGCAGCTCATAGCCTAGACTATTCTGCTGGCTGTAGACCCATTTTATTTCAAATTGTTAAATTCAGAATGCATTTCAACTGAAAGCAAGTATTCATAAAACTAGATAAAATGGGTCTCAAAAACACTTAGTATTTCTGAAGTGCATAGTATTGAACAAAATACCATACCGTTACACTAGAACACCAGATACAATTTTGAGCACCTTCGCTGACTTCTCAGGAAGATACCTGACATTCAACGCCTATTTTTAAACACAAACACTCCTGAGAGCACTGAGATAATTACTGAAAGCGCCCAACAGCTTGAGCATTTAAAAGACTGCATCTATACCAACTTGCATCATTCATCCATGTTACTTTTCCAGACCAATTCTAAAGTACATTTTTTGATAGTTTTGAAAGCACAAACCCCACACACAAATCGATATTCTGTTTTGTTTCAACATGATCCTTATCCTTAAAAATCATAGTATTTACCTAGCAAGTATCCACAATATACTGAACAAAAGATAACTAAGAAAAACAATATACAGTAAATGTATAAAACCTCTTAGAACACAAAATTTATAAGTTTGTTTCAGACTAAATTGTATCTAGCATGGTTGCCTCTGAAGTAGTCTAATTATTTGGAAACGCTATGGAAAAAGAACAGCTGGTTAAAAACCAAGCAAACACCAGAAAAAAACACCCCAAAACTATCTCAACAGGTCTTCACACATTCCAGTAACTTAGGTTAGTCTTGAAGATGTCTGGTTTTGGTTTAAAATTTCCAAAATGCTTTGCATTTCATGATCTACCAGTACATTAAACAGAAGGGTTTTGGCAAATTATCTACAGTCTTTCTACCAAAAAAAGAACACAAACCTGCAGGACTAAAACAGATCTCTGACTGAATTGTGTTGATCAGAACAAAATTATTCTATAAGTCTTACAACGGATTGTTTAATTCCCATCATATATACTTTCACAGAAAGCTTAGGTGTTTAAGTCATGATTAAAGAATGTAACTTTTTTTAAAGTTACGGTCATCATCTATCACACTCAAATATCACAAACACATGGTATGCTACATCACTTCTCAGTGAATAAGCTTTTCATGCCATTTTATTTCAGCACTAGGAAATGCATCAAGAAACAACAGATTAGGCATATTTGCTATGCCTTCTTCTTGCCATCATAGCAAAGACAGGCTAGGATGAAAATGAACTGAAACGCACCATTCCCAAGCTTCACATTTCTGCTGAACTTTGACTTTTGCCGAATACAATATGGCAAACTCAGCAAGAGTTCAGTGCTTTTTTCTGAAGCAGAGTACTAAGACCTGATAAAATATGAGTTTTAGCCAACATTTAAGTGTGTTACATAATCTAAAGTAAACTCTTGTGGAAAAAAAATTAACAGGACAAAACCAGTAGGTACACTGGTATAAAGGTAATTGCTACTTCACAATTAGAATTCACAGAGTAACCTGCCCCCCAAATGACAATTACATATGGAATTAAGACTTGAAATTGGAATACTGTCATTCAGAAGGAACTATGCGAACATTCAATATGAGACACACGTGGGGGTCAGACCACAAGAAGAATCTCAGACTAAGCAATACTTCTCACAAGAAAATTTTACATTTTATAGCCTTTAATAAAAACGTTTTTTAACTAGTTACACTATTATGGCTTGAGATGGGTTAAGATCTTTTAAATAATGTTAAAAAAGCCAGGGTTTGTTTGTTTTGGGGTTGTTGGCTTTTTTTTTTATGTAACTATGAATGTAAGGTTAAAAATAGCAAGTATACAACCATATAAACCCCAAACAGTGTAACTTCATGGTATTTTCTGAAATCTGCCTCTTTTTTTTTTTAATTCCAGCACACACAGATTAGTTACTGACAGAACTGACAGTCTTAAAAAAAAAGTTAAGGCAAATACCTATTTGAGGCTTCTATACATATTTTAAGAAATGGCACGATGAATATTGAAAGTTTATCCTGATACTGCTTTCCTCCAAGTTTTTAAGTGACCAGCACACATATACACATTTTAAGATTTTGGAAGCAACATTTCATACAGGAAGTACCTTGCTTCTAATAATTACTCTTTATCACCTTCATTTTATCAATCAAAAAGACTTTTGATTTAGCGCACGCATGTGCTCACTTGTACATACACACACAAATACATATGCAGGCAGTACCTGTGAGATTCTTGTTCTCCCTTCATTTTCTCTACTTTTGATAACATGTCATCTACTTTGAATGTCTTCCTGTGAAGAAAAGGCAGAAAGAATCGTTTCACATAGCCACTATTCCCATAATATATAACAAGAAAGTTTTTTCAGTCTGAACTTTGACTTGGTTTTTAATCTGAAACTGTCTATATATACAATTTTAGCCTTCTGTTCAGAAAACACCCTTTTTATGCCTTTTTAGGCCTAGTAGCACACCCGTGTTGTAGGGACACAACTGCAATATAGCTTCTCCATCAAAATAATACAAAGAATTAAAAAATAGACATTTCAGAAGTAATCCTACTGCTCATAAGAAGTGTCATTTAACAGGACCATATTCAAACCTTGCAATGAACATGTCTAACCACATTCCAGCTTCGGTCAAAGAAAATCTTCCCACTTTAGTGACACTTACACCTACTAGGAACTTACATGTCAGCTCTTCAGTCATTACTATTTTAATCTCAATCATAAGAATGAAAAACACTTAAACCCTTATCTGACAAAACAGTTAAAAACCTAATTATAAAAAAACCTACCCCTTCTTTCTCCACAAAGTTATATTAAATGGACACAATACAAAGAGCAATGGATTCTGAAGCTACTTCTAGAGCACACTCACAAGAAACGGGGGCAGGGGGGGACAACCAATGACAACAATGTCGTGGAGAATAATCACTTCAAATCATTTCTCTCCGTAATTCTGACATCAGTCTGTTCATGCTCATATGTTCAGCCTGTTCTACCATACATACAATTTAACGTTCACTGCTAAATAGAGTTCACTCATGAACAGAAGTTATTCAATAGTTTCCAGAACAGTCTTTCAATTTTTCATTAAAGGAAAATTAATGCTTGGACCTAGATGCCAACAAAATTGCACCAGACTAGAGTGACAATGCAAGAGCTGCGAGGGCATCCTTCCTTTACATTTATACCTTAGAAAAATGAAGAACATAATCTGTTGCCAAATACTGGATTTCTTGTGGGGAGAACAACGATGACATGCTCTGGGGAAGTGGGAAGCATCGTTTACAGAAATATCCTGACTGAAGAAACACTGATGTCATACATTGTCTACATTCAGCATGTAATGCATCTGAATGATTTAGTTACAAATCACATTGTGGCTAAATAGTAACACCGGGCAAGAAACACGACACAAGTGCAGGGCTGCAGTCAGATAACAAGGAGAAAAATAATTATTATTTGTGTAGTAAACAATCGCTGATTCAAAGCGCTACTCAGCCTACGGTTCACACAGATGACAGATTCAAGAAGTGACTCACCTACACTAAAATGTGGGATTATTAAAATGAATATTGCAATGCTCAGCTTTCAAGCAAGAGATGTTAAGAACAGGGGTATTTGTTGAAAGTTTCAGATTCTAAGGTAAAAAAACCTCTGCGTGCACTTTGCCCAAGCTCATCAAATTCAGCCACTGTTCTGCAGAACAGCAAGTAGTACACTTATATTTAGCAGGCTTTCTTCAGACTGAAGAATTGCTTCAAACAGCTCTAGAGCAAAGTTATGTCATGATCAGAATATGAGCCAGAAACTAGCTAAGAGACAAACATGTTTCAGGAATCGAGGAAAGTTTAACGGTCTTTCATAAAATATACTAATATCTGTCATAGCTTGCATGTAGTATTTGTGAGCATTACTGATCCAAAAAGAACAATGGCACCTTTCCTAATGTCAAACTGAGGTTAGTTAAAACAAGAAAAAAGCCCTCCTAAAATCTTTCACAAAAACTAAAAATAGCAACCAAAAACCCCATTAAATAAAAATTGTTGCCTTTGAAGTTAACTTGTAAGAACACAAAAAAACCACCAAGCCAGAAATTCCTTTAAACTGCATTACTATTTTTATGTTAGCACGTTCCCATGCATAACAGACAAAATTAAGTTTTTGTAATAGCCGTTCCTAACACCCAGGATTTTCAAGACAGCATTTACTTGTGCTACAAGTATGCGCATCTTGCGCATTCCTTTCTCCACCCACTCTTATTCCAGTCAAGCACAGTAATAATTAAAAAAGTATTAAAAGTCACATCATAGCATGCCACTCTGCCAATAAATAAAAAAATTATTCCTTTATCCAAATACTGTATGGGAAGCAACTTTTAATAAAAGTTACTAACTTCTTTCCAATGCCATCATTTGGTCTAATAATATAGTAACACCTGAAGACAGACCCACAGGCAGAAAGCCCATTTCAGTTCTCCATCAAGTATCCCTTGTCCCAAGTGTATTACCTTGCCAATGATAAGCAGCAACTCCAATACTTTTTTAGCCCAAACATGGGCGTTAACTTCTTCCCTATCAACATTTCTCAACCTTAAGCATTCTAGTCTTTATAAACACTTTCTCAGTATTAAACATATGGACCAACATCAATGGATAATTTCTTGGTAAAAATGCAGTTTTACTTCCCTACCTCCAAGTGATAAATTTGTCTGGCATTTTTCTCAGACTACCGTAGAGCTAGAGATAAAAGATGTGGAGCTATAATTAATATTGCAATAGGTAAGTTCTATGAAGTTTGGAGATAACTTCTTTACATTTTACATATGATACTGTTTACTGAAATCAAAACAATTATCAGCAATTTAAAAATGGCAGAATTAAGAGGTTCTAGGAGAATGAATAAATATACATGTATAGTCACGGTCCACATAAGCAGGCTAACAATGATGCAGTTCCAAAAGATACTTCTTTGAAAAGAGAACTTTACTAACATTTTCACTATACTGAAGCCAGGTGCACAATTTTTTCCTAATATAAGCCTCAGGAAGATCTTCTACTTTAGTTTGGATATTTTTCCTCTTTTAAAGCCCCTTTTTCACCAAAATAAGAGGACCACATACCTTAACTATTTCTATTGAATGAGAATGCCAATTAAGGTCTTGAGCACATCTGAAAGTGTTTACCAGCACAGATCAGCAAACAACTATCCTGTTAACCTCCTCTCCAAGTTCAGTTGAGACTGTTTTGCCACAGTTTCTCAGTATTGCCACTACATCTAAACAGTCCAAACTACCTTTAAACTACAACTTTTGTGGTTTTAACTAGGCTGAAAGAGAAGGACCACAGTACTGACAGAGCACAGAAAGGTGGGAGGAGAGGACCCAAGGGAGAAGAACGCACTTCTTTGCAATTACTTTGGTTTTTCCCCCTCAACTATGCTACCTCATGTCTGTTGCATTATTGTGTTTTTATAAAGAAAACATACTGAAATGTTTTACTTAACCTTCCTAGACGTAATTACCAGAATGATTTCAGTAAGTCAGTATTGTCAGAAAACTAGCAAGTGAAATGGCTATCAATCTGTCTGTTAGTAGAACACTACCTACCTAAAATCACAGTTCTAAAACAAAGTGTTAAGGGAACTGGTAAAAATTAGTATGTTTCAAAGAGAAACTAAGCATTACTTGTGCAGCTGAATTTGAACTGGAATTTGGAACAATGGACAACACAATGTACATGCAAAGTACCATTTCTTGTTTCCCAGCAACTACAGCAAATATCCAAAGAAACAGATTCAGGTAGAAGAACAGATGCATTTCAATCAACTATAACTTAATATAAATTATAAGCAAGAACTTCCTGCCGCACAACTCTAGTTTAAAAAAAAAAAAAAGGCGACAAAACACCGTGAACATTATTTCTTAAAATTTGGCTCTGCCTTATTTTAAAATAAGCAAACAATTCACTTTGGTAACTTTTGTAAGAAAAAGTAAGCAGCAACTTCAAGTTTTTAAAAAAAAAAAATAGTACGATCACTACCTGTCCTAAGTATCTGAAGTTGTACGTTACAGATTCAGCTTTAAGTTGTATTGTAGCATTAAAGCTGATGGCAGATTAAACGATATCCAAGAGATCCGAGAATGCCAAATATAGCTTATTTAGTTTAAATAAAAACATGCAAAATCTTTTGCTCAACAGATCATTCAAATATTACCTTCCTCAGATATAAGTATAGTTTAAATTAGAATTGCCTGCATAACCAGATTTTATGGCTACTCCTTAAGTGTTCATGATTAAGTATTTTGATCCCACAGCAACTGTTTCCAAGCAATAAGAACTTTAATGTTAAAATATTTTAAAATAAATGCTCAGACTACAAAAAATATCCAAGGTGTAACAAATGATTTTCAGCGAGGGCGAAGTAACTGAAAGGACTTTGTTATTCTGCAGTATTCATAGAATCACTGAGGTTGGAAAAAGACCTTTAAGATCATCAAGTCCAACTGTATTTATATATTTTAAAGTCTATTGATATGCAGCTGTAGAACCTTACACGGTAGGAATGACTCTTTTGCAACACCAAAACCGAAGCCCATTTCTCAGATGTATCCAGTTCAAAGCAACCTTTTTAAAGCGTTTGCTGGATTTTTTTTTGTAAAATGCTATAAACTGACGTCCTTAATTTTCCAGCTTTTAAAATAGTTACAGAAATAATTACCGGATCCTTCCAAGACTAATTAACCAAACCAATAGTTTGGTGTTTGGGTTTGGTTTGGGGGTTTTTGGTTTGTTTTTTTGTTTTTGTTTTTGTTTTTTTTTAAACAAGCAGTTAGGTTATAGCTTAAACTAAAATGTTTCATATTATTATGATCAAGCACCACTGATTACAAGAGCTCAGAAGTTACACAGTTTTGTTTGTTTCTTAAGAAGTTCTCCCCCAAAACAGAAAACAAACATGGGAGAATTAGTTAGGATTCTGCAGATAGTTATCCACATTTGAGTACTCCTGGTATCAAAAGAAGTCACAGCATAGTCACACACTCTTTAACATTGCAGAAAAGTTCTTAGGTCTCAGAAATCAACTGTAAAGTGATGTATGCATTTTTTAAGTTCTTCAAAAAGAAAAGGTCATGTTTTACACAGCTTGTGAAAAAAGGAAGTCACCCTCCACTATTTTTTGGACTTCAGCTACTTGGTTAACATTTTAGGATTACTTTTAAAAAAACAATTTTACCTTTTGATATTTGTTCGGGAGTTTCTGTGGGACATGTAAGTGAGAGTTCTGTGCAAAAATATTGGCTGCAGGAAAAAAAAAGAAAAGGTTACGCTTTAATTAAAATTTCCTAAAAGTCCAAAGTAAAGGAGTGATAAAGACCAATTACTCACTGCTATTAGATTCCGGGTACGTAGAAATCTGTATATCTGTGTTGGTTCTAAGAAAAAGAGACACATGTTATCCAACATACCTTATAACTCCAGAAAGACAGCCTTGTAATGATAAAAAAGTATCAAATTTAGCATTTTATTTTTTTAAACAATTATCATAAAAGTCATAATTTAAGTGAAGCATCACGATATCCAAATAACTCCAAGTTAGCAAGTCAAAGGTTACTCCACCTACTGTATAACACAAAGCAACTTCTTGTTTCAGCTACCATAAATCGGTAGTCACAACTCAAGTATGACTGCTCTTGCTTTCCACAAAATGTTTCTTAAAGGCTTTATAACATGAAAGGGCAGAAAAAATCTCAACATATTACAACCTATCGTCGAATAGGTAAGTTTTCTTCACGAAGTTAATGAACATATCTGATACAATACCAAAACAGTACATGAAATTTACATAGCCGGACAATTTGGTATCTGATTGTTTTATCCTTCTGGAAAGTACCAAGGTCACTTGCACAAGGTACCAAAACAAGAAGAGGGACTGTCAGTTGACTATGACTCATTAGGGATCATTCTAAGCTAGGAAATTAATTTCCAAAACCTTTTACATTCATAGAATCAGAAAAATGTTGATTCTGGTAAAGCAATTACTGTTTCAAAGTGCAAACAGAGGGAGGATAATACAGCCACATGCAATACTGACATGAAAGGGTAGCATCATTTGACATAGGTGTAGTAACCAAAGTTCAAAAGAGCAAGACTCGCCTACAGAAGAGAGAACCTTCAGTTTAGTTTTAATCAATTCAGTTAAATCAGGACAAAAAAAAAAGTGTTTGTCTGGATTAGGTTATATCTAACAAGAATTCCAACCTAAACTGAAATACACCCTTTTAAAACTGAAATAAAAGCCAGCTTCATTCGGTAACATCAGCAAGAAACTTGGAAATGACTTGATAAAACACAAAAAGACAGAATGGAGAATGCCTTGATGCCCATATGAGCGCTGCTAACATGGTCTCCATTTCCCACATAAAGAAAACAAACAACTATTTATTTTTTAACAAACATAAAACTTTATTTTCATACGACTGCAAAACATTTATTTCAGATAGCTGGAAACCTTATTATAATTTACGGAATTCTGTGATTAGAAGTGAAAAAAGACAGCATTTTACACCCTTCATCCGTTTTTAAAGATATGATTCAGCCTTATTATCTCCACTTATGAATGCAAGACCCCGAAGAATCTAATATTAGAGAGAAATATTATTAGAGAAGGAAATCTTAAAATGATCCCAGTATTTCCTTTTAGAAGCCTGACGAAAACCAGTAAAATTCTGCTTAGTGCAAATCATCATAATAAAAACCTGTATTTTTTCAAATCAAGATAAAAGACAGAAAAGAAAGAAATTAAGAAACACGCGCTTTGCTAGGAAGTGAAAATACAGAGTAGTCACAACTTTTAAAGAAACATCCTGGGTTTTTCAGTCTCCAATAAACCATGACATGATTATAATTTAGAAAGGTATGAAAACATTAAATTACATTCACAAGGACGTAATTTAATTTAAAGACAATGCACTGCTGCTTCAACTTTAGTTTTCCCAAGTAGAAAAATTCTGAAACACACTTTTCGACCTGCAGACAGACGTACGTTTCACAAGTCCGTATTACTCAGCAAAAGCTTAAAATAAATCTTTATCTTTTTCTAGCATATGACCTTGAAAAGGGACAAAAACATTCAGGAAGAATGTGATTCAATACTACATGTGTTAGGATTTTTTAATCCAATATTTACTTATTGCACTTTTCCCATAATATTCACACTACAGAGTTAATGCGCTATGATACATTTACACTATGACTTACTCCTGATCACTACCTGCACAGCTCTAATGCTTCCCTTGTCTGACAGACTGAGGCATGGGCAAGAGAATTATTTTGCCCCATCTCGGACACTGAACACCAACACTGAGCAAACCTCTTAAAACTTGTTTGCCACTTGACCTACTTGCAGTACAGTATTTATTGAACATACAGCTTTGTTAACAGGGCTAAGGTTTAAAGGACCCTGAATTATTAAGGATCTGAGACACCACCAAAAACTCCAACACTTTCTCAAACTCTGTCACCGTCCATAACAAGTGAGCGCGAGCGGTGACAGCACCAATCCCAGAACCAGACCATGTATTTAGCCAGGCATTAAAAATTGCCTTCAAATCCTAGCAATCGCACAGAAATCTTTCAGTACAATGTAAGTTCATCGCTACACTGTGCTTTTGAATCAGATTTCCATAAACTACTTTCTGGTGCATCCAAGGGGATTCTCCTCCTATCTGGAACTGCCACAGGGTGATGCCTGGGTCGCAAAGGTCAATTTCCAATATGAAATCTCAACTAAGGCACAATTATCGCCAGACAAAGAAAAAGCAAGTACAGTGAAGTCTTAATCACATCCTGCCCCTGCAAGGGGCTCGAAAGGCAGCCGCCGAAGAGGGAAGAGCCTCCTCGTTCCCAACTCCCCAGTGCCTCCAAGGGCTGTTAGAGGAGGGAAGGGAACCAGCCACCCCGAAAGCGTGATGGGAGCTGCTACTGAGAGACCAAGTTCATCGGCTGGGCGCAGGCACACACCCCCGCCCTCCACCCGGCGGGCCCCGGCCCCGGGAGCCTCTCGCCACCCTGCCCGCTCACCGGCCCCCGAGCCTCGCGCTTCCGCCCGGGACCCGCCGGGCCCCCGCCTCCCCGGCGGAGCCCCCTTCCTCCCCCAGCCCCGCTCCCCTTCGCCCTCCTCTCCGGTCCCGGCTCCCTCCCTCCCCCGACCATGTTTACCCCCGGAAGCCCCTACTCTCCACAGCCCTCCCCTCCTCCTCCTCCCGCCCTTTCTGCAGCGGCCCCGGCCGGTCCCGCCGGCTCGGGCCCCCACTTCCTCCCCCGGCCCGGTACTCACTCTCGAAGGCCTGAAGAAAGAGCTCGTGGTCGGCCTGGATCTGCTCCATCTTCGGCTTCTTCACGGGGGGCAGCGCCGCCGCCGCTGCCGCCGCCGCCGAGGAGGCCGAGGACCCGCCCGAGTAACCGCTTCCTCCGCCGCCGCCGCCGCCGCCGCCTGCGGCACCACCGGATTTGCCGCCCGGAGCCGCCGCCGCGGCGGAGCCCCCGAACCCCCCGCCGCCGCCGCCTCCGCCGCCACCTCCTCCTCCGGCGGCGCCGCCAGCGGAGCCCGAGCTGGGCCCCGCACCTCCACCGTGCTTCTGAGGAGCCATGGGCCTGGCCCCCGAGAGGGCCCCGGCAGGACGGAGACCGAGCGGGGAGGGAGGGGGCGGCTGGGGCGGGTGGGGTGAGGAGGGGGGAGGGGAAGCGCCGAGCTCCAACTCCTCTAAGTCTCCTCCGCTCCGCTCTCCTCAGCGCTACGACCAGCCGAACCCGACGACCACGACGCGCCCGCCTCCGCCACTCGCCCATTGGCTCCGAAGATGGCGCCGCACCGCCGCATTGGCCGGCGCGGGGCCCGCCCCCGCGTGACGCACGGATGGTTCTGGAAGAGTTTGGTTGGTCGGTGCGCTTCGCCGCTTGGCGCTTCTCCCCTCCCCCTCCTTTGAACTGAATTCGCGGGAAAGGGCCGCTCGCCCTCCGGCGCGGGGCATGCTGGGTAGAGCGGGCCGCCTCCGCCTGCCGCCCGGGGCCGCCCCTCGCCGCTCCGCCGGCCTGCGGGGGCCGCTCCTCCGGTTCCTGCCCTCGCGGCCCTCCTCCGCTGCTCTGCCCGCCTCCGCCCGGCTGCTCGGAGCTCCGGGCTTTCAGTGCGCCTTCCCGCGCCCCTTCCCGCTGCCTCCGCGGCCGCACAGGTAGCTGTGCCCCTCTCGCCTGAGGGAAGACGACCTCTGAGCGGCGGCGCCGCTGAGGGGCCGCTCTGCTGCCCGCGGGAGCTGGGGCTCGGTTGTTGAAAGAGCCAAATTAGTCGAAATAGAAGCTTGGGTATAAATCGGTATCGGTTTTGTGGTAAAAATGGTTATACTGGGTCGGACATGAGGTCCTGCTGGTATCCCGTAGCTTTAACCTTAATTTACCATAAGGTTTCCTGAGAGGATGGCACAAGAAATCGCCCGTAGGTGTAGGGAGACTTCACGTCTGAGGTAAAATGTTTCTCTCTGGTTTTATTCCCACTTTTGTCTGCTTAATGAGGACCCCCAGAGTCCTCGGGGAAATAAAAGTTGTGCCGCTGTGGCTACCTTCAGAGTCCTGACAGCTGCCTCTGTATGGCCGAGCACACATTCAGGATCAGGCCTTCAGGGCACGCTCTGAGACTACCTCACATACGTGATAAACCATAATAGAGTCCAACTGTGCAATGGGAAAATTCGGCACTGGCTTTATTTAATCAAGTCCTTATCAGCGGTGTGGCAAGCTCAATACATAGAAGGCTTTGACAGCCATCCCGTTCTATTTGGCGAAACTTCTGCGAAACTTTTCAAG
This sequence comes from Gavia stellata, assembly GCF_030936135.1. Taxonomy (NCBI): domain Eukaryota; kingdom Metazoa; phylum Chordata; class Aves; order Gaviiformes; family Gaviidae; genus Gavia; species Gavia stellata. The sequence continues at coordinate 9,840,878 of NC_082615.1, read as the reverse complement.
AGTAATTGTACAAGGTAGGGTAAAAATGGTCTATGTGTGAAATACAGCCCTGAATTTTGGTACCAGGTACAACTGTGATGTGGGCGCTATACCATCTCGGTTTATCTTCTAATTCCTAGTGTTAAGGAAAATGAACTGAATGATAAATACTAAGAGGAAAACCATGTATCAAAGTCAGTCATGCTGTAAATGTGCCTTATGGGGGATTCTAATGTGATGTTTCAATTGTCTGTTATTAACCTTACTATGTTTTAAGAAAATGTATGTATATACACCCCACACACATTTGGATAAATAAGTCTATTGGCTACTATTTCCCCCCCGATCTTTTTTTTTGTTTTTTACAGTTCCTTAATATTTATTCTTATTTAATATCTGAAATGTTTGTTTTATTTTTTTATTACCTCCTCTCTTCTTGCTTTTCCTGCTGTACCATTTACCTTTCATGTTTGTTTTGGAAAGATCTTTTCTTCCCTTATGCTTTTTTTTTTTTAATTACTCTTCTTTCTTTCCTTCCATTTCTATCAGACATTGATGTTTTACATGCAGTCTTCTGTAATTCGTTTCAACCTTAATTTTCATACATTTTTAGAAATTTATCTTTGTCACCATTTTACCTACATTCTATTTTTCTTCCCTCCAAACAAAAAGTGGTATTTCTGAAATATTCTGTTACACATTTTATCCAGCTTATCATAATTGTCTCTGCTTAGTATTCCAGTTTCTTGATCTTCTACTTCGTACTTAATTTCTCTACAGCCACTCATTTGTTGTTGCTGAGTATGTCTTTTAATTACTGGCAGCAGCAGCAATGTTTGATGCACTGTACATTTCTGAGGACCTTAGGTGTAGCTTCTTTGCTCTTAATACCAGGGGACGTCCTGGTGAGCCTTCTGACGCACTGGGTATTTGCCAGTCTTCTGAAATCATAGCCTGGATAGCAACAGTACACCAAATGAAGAGCATCTTTAGGTGATCTGAGGTTGATCTTGAGGTCAGTGATACCCTGTGCCAAGTGATAACAGGTAACAGATACTGCAGTATGTGTGAGAAAGGCTCCTAAATGTTGTATAGCTGCAATTTTGTCCTTGGAAGTTGTTTATTGCCTAAAATCTATTCTTGTCTCCTGCCTACTGTTTACAAGCCTCTGCTGCTTCTGGTGGCTCATCCTTTTAAATTTCAAAACCAGGAGGAGGAGCCAGAGGGCAACTTTCCAAGCAGGAGTAAGAAAGATAATTAGGCAATTAATCTCTGGCATTGGACTGGGATCTGCTTGCGAACAGAGGAACTAAGGATGAGACTTTAGCCTTGAGTGGCACAGGACAGCGCAACACAAAATGTGTACATATGAGCCCTCTGGAAACATAGGACTGACTGCCAAATAGTAGAGCTTCGATAGCTTAAGCCTGTTTTCCTTAGTGGTGGAGAGACTCTTCATTTTTTAAAGTTGTTTAGATCTGCTGCCCTGGGCTGTTCATATGTACTTAAAGAACATAGAGTACTGTTAAGATACGTTCAACTGAAAGAGCCTCAACTCAGAAATGTCATATTTTGGGCTAGAAAGAGCGCAGGGCATAAAACAGCAAGTAACCTTCATTTACTTAGAACAGTTAGAAGCAAGAAAATTAATAATACTTTTTAGAAAGATGGAAATCATTATGGTTTCTTCAGAAGAAATGAGCTGTGGCATGGGAGTGTTGTGTCGTTGACCTGCCTGGTAATATAGACCCCTGTAGATTTTACGGATGCATTTATTAAAAAATACTTTAAAAAAATTTCTTCTACCTATAAATACACCAGGTAACAGAAAGAAGTTCGCCATACTTAGCAAATGACAGGGTATCTGCAAAGCCAGTGAAAATGTGTTTTCTAATAAAGTAGTCTAAAAAAGACAAGCAGTGAAATACAGTGAACCTTACTGAAATTGGTATCAACTCATAAAATTAAAGTAAAAGATGATGAGAAGTAGTGTATTTTTTTGCTATAAATATAGAAAATATCCTAACAATGCAAAAAAGGGCAGTTTAATAAGTTTAGTATGATAAATGGAAGAAACAATCATTTGTGAACTAGGGTGGTTTGAACAAATTTCTGGTAGTGAAAGCAGAAGAAATTGGCAGAGGTGCTTTTATCATATGTCAGATTTTATGTCTTGAGATGGCCAATCCATTGTTATTTTAACGTACTGTTAGTGGGATTTGCATTTGATATCCAAAAGATCAGATTTGTTTCCTGCAGATCGAAAGCATATGCTACTTCTAAATCTCTTTTTCAGAAGCATTTGTGCAACCTGTATGTACGCAGTATTCCTGTCATCTTGCAAGGCTAAACTGCAGTGATTTTTAACTCTTCAGATATGTATGAAAAAGGGCATGCATATTTTATACCACTTCATTAATTTTTTCTTCTTTTCATAGTTACATGCTTTTCTTCATTGCCTGTAGTACCCCTGTAGCCACAGTACTAAACTTTTCAGCTCCCAGTCCTCCAAATTACTATATCTCAGCACAGGAATGTTTGCAAAGTAAATCCTTTTTTAAAGGGAAAATAAATACCTGTATACATGGAGCGCAGTCTAAATGAAAGTTCTGTCAGTAGTGTTTACAGTGTTTACAGTGTTTTCCTCACATCTTTAAACACAGGTCTGTCTATGTAATTGTTAGTAACTGACTAAATAATACTACAGATCTAGCTTATCTTCTGAGAACTTAATTTTAAATATAACTTTGGAAAAAAAGAGCAGTGCTTACTAGCTGAATATAAGCTTTTGGCCAATCTTTTTTTAAGACTTGCTTACAAATTCAGGCCATCATGAAAGCCAGTGCCAGTATTTATTAGGGAGCGCTACTACATCACATTGGTAAGGAACTGAAGTTTGCTATTCAGGGTGTTGCTGAGAATAACAAATCCACAGCAAATGTTCTAGGTAGCTGCGTTTCTTTATTTTGGCCTCGAGCTAATGAGCACATTCAGTGGGATTCAAGGGCACCCAGCATGGAAGAGACCTTACACACTCCACTTCTGTGATTGCATTTGATCTTTACCTCTTTCTGTTTTCATGCTTCCAGGTTCTCCTTCCCACTCTCTGTCCAGCCCGCCAAACCCAGGTTTTCCATGAGTGAAGTGAGAATGCACAAATGCTGTAGAACTGAGACAAACAAAAATACTTCTTGCATAGATGGGAAGGTATGGGTCCCACAGCTGTATCACTGTACTCCAAGTACAGATCCATTTCAGCGGCGTTCCTTTCTTTCACTTACACGAATAAACTTCACTAGATGCTGAGTTAATTTCATCTGCAATAGTTATTAATTCATTTTTCAGTTCATATTCTTTATTTTCAGCCTGATTTGCTGTTGATCAGCAGTAACAGGCCATGGAAATTATTAGATAAGCTACTCTTCCCTACCTACTTGGAAAGCAAAAGTCAACTCCCACTTTGTGTTTTCCCAGTCTCTTGTAAACAGAGGCTACATAACATTGTGACTGGAGAAAGGGAGTACAGCTTTCTGGGTAACAGCACGAGTGGGTAGGCGGAGTACTGGGGATATTTAGGATGGCAGGATCATATTGCTGTTGGGGTGGTAGCTCTCAGTTTCAGTTTGCTTTTCTGCATGTTAATGTCTAGTGCTGCTCTGTTTTTATAAGCAGGGAACTAAGAAAAGAGAAAATAAACTTTACTGTAAGGGAGCAACTGTACTGGAGCATGGCAAAGGGAAGAGCTAAGATCTTACATAGCAATCCAAGTATTCTGATGTATAGCTATGAATGCAGTATGTGTGGAAGATTGACAGAGCAGCCACTTGTGATTCTCATTCATGTGTTTGGCTGGCGACTGCTTTTGTACAGAGCTGTTCAAATGTATTCCAGGAGCACAGGACTCAAGGAACTTGGCCCTCAGGGAATCTTAATGCACCCATAATGCACAGCTGTCAGTGGGCAGGTTGCTTATGTGTCCTGAGTTATTGTAGAGAGTGAAAAGTGACTGCACAGTGTGTTTTGCACCACTGAGTCACCTATCTTCTGCATTCACATGGTAAACAATGACCAATAATTATTGGTCATTATTGCTTAGTAGAAATGTGTACTTAGGACTTGTTTCTTGCTGTTCTCTTAGTGATGTTTAATATATTTTTCATTACTCTTCTACAGTGAAATTTAGTTATACAGTGAAATTTATTTCCTGATTTTCAGTTAATGATTTATTTTTGCTTGGTGGCTTCTTAGCAGTAGTGTTTGTCTTTAGTGTTTAGATGGTGGACTAAAAATAACAGAATTGTTTCAAAAGCATTATGAAAAGCCTAGGCTCAATATATTAATTTGCTCTAGAGAGGTAGAACATCTCTTAAGATGATTTAACTGTAAGCCCAAATATGTACTAACAGTAAAAGCATTCATTACTGAAGAATACATCTCATACAATGAACTAAACAAAAGGGTTTATAATGTAAAAACAGTAAGTTCAGCATAACAACCACTTAGTTTTAAAGACAAAGTCTGAAAAAAGATCTTTATATAAGATTGGATCAAAATCAAAAGGTAGTGTCTGCTGAAAGAAAACAAGGTAGTGCTATTCACCTTTGTTAAAACCTGAATAAATTCCATGTATCGCTGAAGACTCCATGGGTAAGAAAAGGACTCGTGGAGTCTCTGTGCAGAAGGACTGCTGTTGCTCACACAGCACTCAGAACAGACCTTGTCTGGATTACTCGTTGGTCGGTGCCCTTCATTTTGAATGTCTTAATCAAATTTGTAAATGTTCAAAAAATTGAAGATGCTTGAGGTGAGCTGTAAAAAAGTTCTTGTCCCTTTTGTCCTCAGAGAAACTGTGGATCTTTGTCATGGGCCCGCTTTTTAAACTTGAGCTTCAGAAAAGAAAATTGTAGGCTTTTAATATTTTAATTCAGGCTTGTTTGCCTTCTTTACAGAAAATCTGTAGACCTCCTGTATATGATAAATTCACAAAAACCCAACCACACTACAATATATTTAATGTATGATTCCAAACAAAATGCGCAGAAAAAACCCATGCCAAATCTTGAAGTTTAAACGCTTAATACATGGAAATGGAATAGGAATCGTGTTAGTTCATACTGTAATGTCAGAGATACGGCATGTGTAGTGCTTACTGCAAAACTATCAAAAAATAATTCTACGTGAACTTTCAGGAATTGTGTTCTCTTAATTGAGTCCCAGAAACTGAAAGATACAGCAACTGAAAAACTTTTAATGCAAACTTGATCATTAAACTCAGAAATGCAGAGATCAAAGAGAAACTGCTGGGAAGATGTGAGAATTAAGTCAGTTACAGATGTAAATAGAATTTTCTCACCAAAAGGTCTGTTGACAGTGTAAGAATGAAAGCTTCGATCAATCAAAAAGAAAAATAAGGAGGATCAACAAATATGTCAATAGATAGTGAAACGAAACCTCAAATTAATTAACAAATTAATTTCAGCTTGAAGTAAGGGATAAGTTTTAACAGGGATCAATTCTTTCTTTTGTGGCTAAACCCAGTACAGGTTAATAAGATGAGAATTTTGAATTTTATCATCAGCAATTACTTAAATGATAAGATCAGGGCAGAAACTATTTTCCCAATGTTTTCTGGTTAGCACAGGTATACAAAATTCACACACAGGAGAGCTTATTTAAGTGTTTCATACGAAAGTTAACATGTTGTCTGTGGTTTTATATGCTAGAGGTTGCTTCAGAAGGCTTTTACAAGAGTTTATCTTGTTTTTGGAATGCTGCTTGGGATATATGATTCTGCACACTATAATCTGAATTATCCATACTCCTGAAATAGTTTTACTGGTTGTTGCCATGACTGTGGTCAAAGTACTTCTACCGCGCTAAACACATCTCCACAGAAGGAGGTGAGAAACATTTGTCACATCTGTGACAATCCTAATCCCACTTTTTGGAAGGAGAAATAAATCTCTATGTGGCATAATTTATGCTCTTTGGCATACCAGTTTAATTGATGCTGGTACTGACATCTTTGCGTTTAAAAGATACGAGGCTTTGCTCTGAGGAAGTTCTATCTTTACCTGCCGTGTTACTTATGATGTAGCTAGGTCACCCAAGGCCATGCCACAATTTCACCTACTCTTCAAACCTAGAGAGGTTAGCGAGGTAAATCAAGATTAGCACGACTGTGCTCTACAGAGCTCTGGCAACAATCCTAAGTACAAATGTACATGCAAGAAATGGTATTAAATTAAAGATAATTAAGCAATACATCTAATGGCATTGACAATTTGGGAGTACGTAGGAGATGACTGATAGAGTTTTAAATTGTTGAAATGTGACTGGCATTCCACTGGATTATGAATTGGCAACTAGAATATGATGACTGACTAGTTGTAACTGCCCTGCTGCATTTAGACAGACTGTCAAGTACTTACTAACCAGCCAAATGACAAAATCGAATTAAAAGGCATACTTATAGCCACTACTGTACAAGCCCCTGGAGACCCAGAATAAACAGATGGATCTTGTACTGAGTACCAGATGTGAATTGGCAAGGAAACAATTCTAGAGGCATCATTCCCCTTTACTGAAAATTCCCTGTGTATAGATGTTCAGGTCTTGGGGTAACTGAGAAGAAACAGAATGCCTTAAAATGAGTAGGAAGAAAAAATCTGATTCATAAAAATTCAAGTTCAGAGCCAATGCAGAGAAGAAAGTAAAGGTCTTGCCTTTTTTTAAGAGACTATATGTAAAAGTAAATTGTTGGATAATAGTTTTGTTAAGGCATTGAATGAAAATGTTTATTTTATTTTTTTACCAATAATAGTTGAGGAAGAGATAAGTGAGTGAATGAAATTCTAGGAAGCATTCAGATCTAATGCTGCAGGGTAAGGGCCAACAAGCTGCAAGAGTAAAGCAATGCATTGACAAAGACAAGCATTTGTCTATCAGAGTGGAAAAAAAACCCAATTGTGTAGGACGGGTACATGTACAAGTATTAGAGTAGGTATGGAGCAGTCCAACTGACCCATTGCATAGTCTTAAATATAAATTGTGGTAGGCTCAGAGTGAAACTGCAGTGATGAAACCACTGTTTATGCAGAATGACTGCTGGTTTTGACAGAGGCGAAACCAAATCGTCATGTAAATTGTTTTAATTACAAAACTGGGGAAGTTAATATAGTCCAAAGTTTGGGTTAGTCTATTTTTGAGAGTAAATTCCAAGCTGCTTTATTAGTAAGATGTGTTCATATATTTTTAAACCAAAGCCCCGCATTCTCAGTAAATGCATTGAGGGCTTTGTTAAAAATGTGTCCCTGAGGGTGAACCACTGGCTCAGATGAAGTCCGTGGAGGTTTCCCAATTATTTTCATGAGGTTAGAACATCACTCTCATTGTTTAAAAGGCATCTGCGTATAGTATAAGTTAACTGTAAAATACTGTGCATCTGGTGGCATCTTCTAAAAAGCTGTAATTGTTTATGCACTCAGGTAGTAAAATAGCAGAAATAAATAAGGTGTATCTAAATCAATTTATCATTTAAATATTTGCCTTATGCACATTAACCATCATGCATTTTAATATAGACAAGACTTAAAGCAAAACCACTGTTACTATTCCTAATTCACAATCTATCCATTGCTTGCAGACGATAATCTATAAATATTAAGCTGTGACAGCTTGCCAGAACTTCTTCTGGAAGGACTTTCTGGTGGAGTGTTTCTAAAGAGACTTCATAAAAGAAGCAGCAGCAGCAGCAAATTGAGTGACCCTACAGGTGCAAGCTGCAGCAGTTGTCTCTCCAGTCTTCCCAGTAAGATTTGTTGAACCTCTCTGTATCAAAACGTCTTTATTGGTAATGGATACCCCCCTTAATTTGCACTGATGCATTTGGAATGTCAGCTTCCAAAACAAGGCACATGGGAGGCATTTAAAGTAGATTTTTTGAAAGGAAAATGAACAAAGAGCATGTCAGGTTCCATTTTGATTTGCATGACAAATCCAGCGTGCAGTGTTCTGGTGGGTCGGGCTGGGCTTGCCTGCCACTCACTGCATTTGTCACTTTGTGTTTGAACACTTTTGACAGTCCGTTATGTTAATTGTTCTAAGGATTGTTTTGCTGGGGGAAGAAAAGGAAAGGCATTTTTATTTTTGTACGTTTTCCATTTACAGGAAAGGAGGGATTTCTGAGGGAACAGAAAAAGTTTTCAATTGGTTTGTGATCTATTTTATTTGTAAATAATCTTGTCAGGTCATGCACAAGTTCAGTATTTTGAATCTTACTGTTACTTGCTCTGTGCGTGTGTTTTTGAGTGGAAAATACTAGGCCCCTAAACTAGAAACTTGGGGAATCTATTGTTTTGGCACCCACCATTCTTTCTTCCTTTGAGTCCCACAGTGATCGGTCCTGCAGAGTGGTTTGTGCTATGCCTATGTGCTTCTATCGGATGATATTGTGCTGCTTTGACAAGTGCTAACAAGAGATTTAATGCCCTAAGAGGCATTGTTGGATAGACATTGTTACCGGTATGTGGATAGTATGTGAATAACTCTCACGTGTCAAAGACCTGTTGGTAGATACGTGCATATGACTGAATTCTCCTGGAGGCACAATTCAAGGTGGAGGTTGCTGTTGCCCCTGAGGGTACACACACTTCTCTATCATCTACGTTAAAACAGTCATGGATTGTTTGGTGGTGGGTTTTGGGTTTCAAAGTTCCTAACTGACTGCGGGTGGCAAAACACTGTAGGTTGATCACAAAACAGTATTTTCAGACTGATAGAATGATCAACCATGAAGTTTCGGGAGAAGACGCTGTTTTTTATGTTTGTGTCTCTCTTTCACAGTTACTCCTGTTTTTCAGCCAAAGGAGAGCTTAGTGTTTAAAGAATGAGGAGAGCAAGAAGATGGAAATAGAATTTACAGAGGTTTCCAGATGACTGACATCTACGTTTTAAGCTTTGAACTCCTACACGGCATGTGGTGTTCTCATTTACATGTTGTGATCTAAGTGCACCATGACAGATAAGCTCTAAATACAGAATGCTTTTATAGTATAAAAATCATGCAACAGATGCAGAAATACCCAAATAAATGAAGTTAAACAATCAAGTGTCGTAATTCCAATCACATTCTTGCTTAGCGACTCAGTATGCTAATGCTACTTTTCATGACCAGTGTAGTCCTCCTTAAGTACTCTTTAGTAAAATCTGTGGACTTACACGAGAATCAGTTTGAGCTGGTGCATCTCAAAAAAAGTCAAACCCAATATAATTAATAAGTGTCACTGATGATCATGAATAATATTCTTACACCACTACTTTGAGAAGGATTACCTGTTGTGCTGCTTTACTGAAAGCTGAACTCAGTGGGAGGTGAACTCACTGAAATTTAGGTCCTGAGAGATTGAAGGCTTTGCCTCACAAGTGGGGATGGCTTGTGCTGCGGCGGCTCTGCCGATCCCCGCTCCAGCTGTCCTTCCACTGCAGGGATGGCTCAGCTGCTCTGAGGCAACTGCTGGATTTTGCCAATTCTATTGTGAATATTGTGAGTATATAAAGGTGAATTGGTAGCACTAAAACGCAAAACTGTGGCCTGTGGCAGGTCAGTGTAGGACACGGGAGCCTCCAGGGCGGACAGCGTTTGTTAGGAGCTGCTGTTGTCCTTGTGAGGTGGGTAAGTGGTCCCTCGGCGTGAGACAGCGCTGATTCAGAGCTGCCTCAGCCACCAAGCTCTGAGCTCAGTAGTTTGTAGTTCTTGGTCTTGTGACTGGATGGTGCCTCTGCATTTCCTGGTAGCTTTCCTGTTTGATCACTTCTTGGAAAATAGTGTCACTATTTCCTGTCAGAGTGAAAAGTTGCTAAACCTGTCCCATGAAGAATTCGTTTGTTTTTTTCTAATTGGTGCCCAATATTGAGAAGAACCGCCACGAATTCAAGTCATAGCAGGTGAAAAAAGTGACCAAGTGACTGTTCTTGATAGTTCTTGTGAAGTGTTTTTGCCTTACGTGTGTTTTTAACAGAAGTCAAGTGCTCAGGTTCTCGCTCTTGGCAACACTTTTTAAGCTGTTCTACTGTAATAAAAGGGAAAGGCCACCCACAGCTTTTTGGGGCTATGATATGTGAAGCGTGCTGTGCCGGAAGTCCTCTTGCCCTTAGCACCTCTTCCCCCTGTGCTTTTTCAGAGAAACAGCTCCTGCCTTTTCCTGCAGGAGGGAGTGATGGTCGCCACAGGGCAGAGCAGGTTTGGGGTGTGATTCCATTTCCTACCAGTGACAACTGAAAGCCTAAGCAGAAGATAGCATTGTGGGTAGTAGGTATTTAAAGCAACTCCCTCAAAAATTATTTCCCACCGATACTGTTTTGATTTCCTGGGACTTCCCTCATTTAAGAAACAAAAATTTACCATCACCTGGTTTTATTGTTCATTTTCTCAGAGGAAAGGTGCCGTGTGAGAGGGGAAGAGCCATTTATCCCATGAGGAATCTCACCAGAAAGCAATGTGCTTGCAACGGTTCTGGGCTGGCGTCCCCTCACCTGGGTGGGTGCCCTGCGTCGTCTGCGGGTGGAGGAGGTGCCACCTGGGAGCACCCACCATTTCTGCCGGTCTTCAAACCTGGAAGCTCATCTCTCCTCCCTGCCCACAGGACTCTTCCCGCCCCAAAGCCATTCTGTTTGGAACCGGCTGCCGGTTTGAGCAGTCACCGCGGCGCTTGTACTTCGTCTCTTCGCCTCCCGGGCCCGCCCTGCGGGGGTTTTGCCGTTCACGCCCGGGCGCGGGCCCCGCGGCCGCGCCAGGCGGCGAAGGCGGGGCGGGGCCGCTAGGGGGCGGCAGAGCGACACGGCCCCGGAAGGCGGCGGGCGGCGCGGCCGGAACTGGCGGCGGGCCGTGCCGGGCGCGCGCCTGAGGCCCCTCGCCTGCCGCCGCCATGGCGGAGCGCACCGAGCAGCGGCTGGAGGACCGCGTCCCGGAGCTGGAGCAGCTGGAGCGGGTCGGGCTCTTCACGCGCAGGGAGATCAGGTGAGGCGGGCGGGGGCCGCGGCGGCGCGACCGGGTGCCCGGCGAGGGGCAGCGAGCCCACGCGGCGCGGCCGGGCTTGCTCCGCTCGCTGATTCCGCCTTCCCGCAGGGCCGTCCTGAGGAAGGCCTCGGCTCTGGAGTACAAAATACAGCGGAGAGCTCTTCGGAAGGAGGATTTTATTAATTACATTCAGGTAAGCTTTGCTGATGAGGAGAGCGCGCTAACGCACGTTGTAGAAGGCGCTCAGTTAGGAGTGAGGAGGTTTTGTAGTGACCCCGGCAGGACGCGGGCTGGTTCGTGGGGCCTGCCCTCACCCGGGCCCCGGTCTTCGCTCCTGAGTGGGTCCGTGGCGTAGGCTCCTTATCGGGACACACCAGAGCATGAAGCACAGCCGGGAGGTGGTGCCTGAGTTTGGGATGAGAGTCTTCTCTCCTGCTCTGGCGTTTTCCTATAGTTTCTTCTCTCTCCAGGGATGCAGAGACCCCAATTCCTTGATGCGCTGTGCAAATTGTAATTAAGTGTAATTAGGTTTTTTTGTGGTGTTAGAAGTTTGGCTTGTGCATTACGATTCTAGGAATATGTGGGGTGCTGACAGCTCAAGTCTGAAATACCACGTGCAATAAAAATGCTCAAACTTACTTTCATCAGCCTTAGAAATGCAGTGATCCTGCCAAAAAGTTGTTGGTTTTGCTTTTCCGGATTTAATTTTTATTGTCCACCTGATTAGCTATAAAAAACTTGATCTGTATTTTTTTTTCCTTACTGTTATGTGTCTCCTCATTTGCTTTTAAATGTTCTCCATTCTAGTATGAAATTAATCTGCTGGAACTGATCAAGAAAAGAAGAGCAGTAAGTTTATCAATTATTTGGAGTGCAAAATATTTTATGCCAAATTTTCTCTTGCAATAAAATGAATACTTTTTTCGTTTCCTCCTAGCGCATTGGATATTCATTTAAGAAGGATGAAATTGAGAACTCTATTCTGCATAGAGTCCATAGCCTCTTCAACCGTGCTACAGGAAAATGGAAAGTAAGTTTGTTTTTACTGGTCAGTTGAAAAATGCCCTTTTGGTATGTAAAAGTTACTTAGATATCATTGCCACCAAATATTTGCAGTAATACAGAAGAATGTAATAGAAAAACTAAGTGGACATTTGGTCTTACAGTTAGCAGTAGCCTAGAAGTAGATCATTCATGTCAGTTTGTTTCTTTGGGTTTTTTTGGGGGTTTTTTTGGTACACAAACAATATGTCCATTCTGAGTCACTAGTCCTCAACTATCTTGTGACAAGTATTGCCATGTGACTTTGGTCTTTCTGCTTGTAAGGACTAGAAACAGAATGAAAAGAACTTTCAGCTGCTTTAGGAAAAGATTGTCTTGATACATCTAAAGGTAAAACCTAAATGATGTGCCTAAGGAACCACTACAGTGAGCTCTTTATTGAGTTCAGTGTAACACAGATTTGATTGGAGAGGCTGTGAGGGTGTGTCTTGAGATGGGAGAGTTGGTTTTCTTCTGGTGTTTTGCAGGAATTCGAAGACCTGGGGAAAAAAAGGGAATTTGAGATTCAAAATTCCTTCTCTTTGTATGCCAAGTCGTTGTACCAAGGGCGTATTGTTTGCTTGTCAATGTGCAAGTGATTTTGTGCTTGTATTGTTGTAAGGTTGATGGTCTCCCCTTTGCATTTCCAACAGGAAGATATCCAGCTTTGGCTTTCACATGTTGCATTTTGCAAGCAGTGGGTGAGTTTTCAAAATACTAATCTTATCTGAGTTGAGATACTGGATTGGTGTTTAATCAGGCATCTGGAACTTGAATTACATGACAGGGGTACAAACTTCACTGCCACATGCTGTGATACTGAAATAATTTTGATAGTAGTATTGGAGCTGCCCCTGGGATTTTCACTGACGTATGTAAATGTAGAATTTGACTCAGAATGAATTAGTATGAAATTTGATGCTTACCGGTTGCAAAGGTGAGGCTGATTGCATTGAATCTGGAGTACATTTGGTTTGGGAGAATCATAATATTGGTTATACCTTCTCCAGAGTTAATGGATCACCTGTCTGTGAAGTGTGATTTTGTTCCAAACATTTCTTACTGCAACTATGCTGAAAAGTAGAATTCTGGCAATTCTGTACTTTGTAAACTTACCTGTGCAAGTCTTCACATTATTATTAGCATTCAGTCATTTGTCTGTCCTGTACTGAAGAAGGTGCCCTTGTTGTAGTAATGCAAACGGCCAAAGAAAAATGCAGCCTCTACCTCAGAAGTTGTCAGTGACACTATGGGTTTGTGACTTAGGCAACATTTGTGTTAGCTATGTAGTTCAGACAGGTTTGAGTTAACTATGCTAATCTAGTCTGGTAACATTTGAAAGCTGGTCAGTGTTGAACAAATACGAGAAACTTTCTACTGAAGATAAAGTAGCAGAGAAGTGTCTTTTCCTGTTCAATTGCATTACAATTTGTAACCTTCCATAATGAAACTTTAGTGCAGGTGGTCAGTTTTGTACTAGAGTAGGTAAAACAAAACTTCTTCTTTTACAGAATGCAAAACATCAGCTTAGTAAGGTGTTTTCTTCCATGTTGGCCATTCATCCCAATAAACCAGGTAAATAAAACAATGGCAAGCGGTGCATAAATGACTGAGTATAGATTGTATAGTGTTGGTTTAAGTTCTTGCAGATCTCAGTTCAAGCTATTGGGGTAAAAGTTCTTACTCTCTTTTCTTTGCCTTGCTGCTACTTCAGAAAGAAGGGCTCTGGCAGGGATTGTGTCCCCATGGTCTGAATGACCATTTCCCAGGTAGACAGGGAACTAGGTAAATGTTTCACAGGTAGGAAATGTTGAATACTCCTGGCTGCTTTTTGACTTCTGGAGACATTATCATACATCACTGGATCTGTAGCTATACCAGATTAAACTTCCTGGATCTGCTTAGCTTTTAGTCCTTTAACTAGCTTTTACATGGGAGATAATCAGTCTTGCTCCATTGCTGAGCTCATGGATTATATTGGGGTGGATAGACTGAACAAAAACAACCTGTGCATCCTGGAGAGTAGCTTCAAAACAGGTTCTCATGGCCAGCCACTTGCTTTGCCTTAAAATGAACTTATTTGTATCATCTGTTGCAGCACTGTGGATTATGGCAGCAAAATGGGAAATGGAGACACAACTCTCATCAGAAAGTGCTAGGCACTTGTTCCTTCGTGCTTTGCGCTTCCATCCAGAGTGCCCAAAACTTTATCAAGAAGTGAGTTCCTGGTTTTCTTTTATGACTAGTTAGTTGATCAATCAGAGCAATTCAGTCCAGCGTATTTCTCAGATCGTCTGAGAAAACCAGAAGAAACTTGTTTCCCCATCAGTGGGAAAATGTTATCAAAAAGACTTAAAAAAAAAAAAAAAAAAGCACTTTGTACTGGTCGCATTTATCAATTGTTTAGCAAATCCTGTATTTATGTATGCAGAGTGAGAATTTTACACTTTTTATAGATAAATGTGTCAGAATTCCCTTTTGAAGTACTGTCAGCTCTGCTAGGACTTAGTTCTCTGGATTAGATCTGGCATCCCTAGCCTTTGCTAGGGAACATGGTTTTCTTTGAGGGCAAGTTAAGGTTTAAAGAATGACTAGAAAGTGGTAATTTCTACGTGTGGGAAATTTCTGAGTAAATACGCAGGACAGATATAGCTATATGCGCAAACCAAGGCTCTTGGACGTATGTGGGATGTTGGCAAAGTCCTGATTTGTAGCTCCTCAGAGTTTGTTTTACCACATTTGTGGACTTAGATGTTTTATGATTTGTCCCCATCCCCACAATAATTTCATTTTATTTTCTCTCTTGCAGTATTTCAGAATGGAGCTGATGCATGCTGAAAAACAGAGGAAGGAAAAGAAAGAATTTGAACAAGCAAAGATGGACTTGGTAGGTCAGCTGAACTTAATTAAGGGATATTGTGTGCTTGCGTATCACACATTTGAATGCATAGTTTCAAGGGATCTGTATTAATGGTTTGTTTGAGAACAGCTTAGAGAAAGCTTTTGTTCATGTCCTGTGCCTGCGTTAAGGTTTTCAAGCGTTGGCTGATACTCAGCTCAAATACTTCATAAGTTGACTTTTCTTTACATTTGTGAAGTCTTTTGTTACATTCCCCAGTTTGAAAGTGCATGGTAATTTCTGGAAAGGAATAGTTAAACTTACTACCTCTTATTTCTTTATAGTTGACTTGTGCAAATTAGATCAAGATAGATAAACACTAGTATCTTCTGATGTTTTTTTCCATGTTTGCAAAAACGGTAGCTGAGAAAGGAAAACAATTTTTTCAACGATGTTATGCTTGATGTTGTAGGGGGAGTTCAATTATTCCGAAGAGATTCTCAATGGTGAAATGGCTCGTATAATCTACAGGGATGCTGCTCAGAAAATTAAAGGTGATTTAACATGTCTTGTACTTATTCAATAGGAAAATTGTTGCCTTTAACTCTCCAGTAGCTAATATAGATAGACTTACCTCCAGTGTACACACTAAGATACATTTTCAAATACACCATTTTTTCAGTAGAACTTAGATAATGCCAAAGTATAAATTAATAGTGCTGATAGTTCTGATTTCACAACTGTTCTGCAGGCTGACACCTCTTCCAGTACAACAGCTTTTGGGCTGAAATGGTATAGGTGCTGGGCTTACAGTCTCAAAACTTGTTTCTTTAAAAAAACAAAGGGAGGACAGTTCAGAATTACACACCTTTTTTGCTTTGTTGTTTCCTGAACATTAGATCACAACTAATCAGCTAGCGACAGAGAAATAAGAACTCGGACTGCTAACAAAACAGGTTAGATGATTTTAAATTAACCAGGCTTGGTAAAATTCACCCATTTTATTGAGAGAATTGGGTATAATAACTGGAAAGTAGTAGCAGATATCTTTAAGAAAGCATGATAGATGGGGATATTTTGGAAGACAATGGGCAAAATATAGTAACAACTTTGAAAAGTAGTGGGGGAAAAGGGCATTAGAGGAAATCAGAGAAAGAGTTGGCTTCATATAAATTCCTGGAGAAATAGTGGAATAAATAGGCATACAAATGATTTGTAAGCACCTAAAAAGAAGGAGGTGAGTAATGGCTGATAGGGATTCACAATGCACTAATTATGTCAAGTCATGTCAGTTGGCATTCTCACAGATAAGTTACAGAGATACAAGATGGATGGATACAATTCGTTGACATACACTGTGTGCAGCTTTGGGGAGGTCTGTCCCAAGTGTGGAGCCTTCTGTGTTTTCATGGCAGAGTCAAATGAAGGAGTAGAGGAGGTACTGGTTAAATTTGCAAGTGGAACTGAGCTGGAAGGATCTGTAAGCATGTCAGGACAGGACTAGTTTATCACTTTGGAGTCTGGAATGTCCTGCCTCTCATGGCCTTTTTTTGTAACTGGATAATATGAAGTCATGAAGAATATAGTCAGGCAATCAACTTCCTAACATATGGCTTATTATATGGGTGGAACACTGAGATTTATAGAAAATAAAAGTTATCTTACGCTTAAATGTTATCTGTGTGTTGACAAAAACTTGCAAAGACAGAAATGCAAAGTGTGCAATGGACGTAATACTCACTTGATGTTTTCTTTTCTCCTCTTGAAACATAGGTGTTGAGTTCCATCTGGCTGTGCTTTCTATTGCAAAGCTCTTTGATTTTACTCAAGATTTGCAAAAGGAAATTCTTGAAAGGTGAGGTGTGGCTATGTGTTGTGTGGTTTTTTTTTTAAATTTGTTTTGTTTTTTAAGAAACATGTTCTCATAACTTCTGTAATCTATAGTGACAGGTTAACAACTGAAGGCTGTTCCTCTAGGGAAACAGAATGTTAAGGCCTATGGGAAATCCTTTAGGAAAAACAAAATATGAGGCAAGCGTGCTCTTTAGAAAAGGATACTTGTATCTAGCTTCAGAAAAGGCTTTGAGAACCTGCTAAGAAAAATTTAGGTAAAATACAGTTGTTGCTGAATAATTACTACACTTAGTTTCCATACATTTACTGCAGGAACTGTGGATTTTCCTAGTGTACTTTGTGGTTCTTTTGCCTCTTTAGTTTCTCCAGTTGTTCCTCTCTCAAAAGAAAGATCTCTCTCAAACTTCTTGTCTAGTTCATGCTGTTACTGGAGAATATCCATATTAAATAAAAAAACAAAATAAGCTACTATTTTGTCTTTCTCTTGTGGAAAGGTAAAATGTTTTTTCTCTGGCATTTGGTCACTTAGAAATGAAGTACATTTCTATACCAATATAACAATCCTTCTAAACATACCTGCAAAAGAAGAATGGCACTCGAGGGGTATTACAGACATGGTGTGTTTAGTTTGCAGACCAAGTATGCTGATGATCCTCTGACATGGGACTACATGGCCCGTCGTGAGCTGGAGATGGGGTCCCTGCAGTCTGCAGAACACACCACAAAACAGATGAAAGTATCTGAAATGACCCAGAGAGAGGAACGATGCTGTGCAGTCTTTGAAGAGGCTGTGAGAGCAGTCCCAAGAGGTGAAATGTTCTGCCTGCATTTTAACATTTTTTCCTGGTACTTTAACATACTGTATACTGTGAATGTTTCGAAGCAGGTGTTGGCAGGCTCTACCATACCTAAGAGAAGGCAAACAGTTTTTAGATGCTACCTTTTTGGGGTCTATTTTATGTGTTATTTGGGTTATTTTCCAATGCATTTATGCTCTTGAAGGAGCTGCTTAACTGAAAGTGCTTTTTGTTGCTGTTTGCTTTTATTAATGTGACTTAACCAATGAGAATAGAAGCCCACAGATGAATAGAGGTTTGGGAGTTGTAAATAGAGAAAATTTCCTAAATAAAGGAAACCTGTAGAACTCAAGTATATTGCTGGTTGTCTGTGAGCAATGTTTTTGAGTTGCCAGTGGAGTGGATATCCAACTTCAACATCTGGCACTGTCCTTACTCTCAAAGGAGGCTATCAAGGGGACTATCTGGAGTGGACTCAAACTTGCTGCTTATATAGCCTTTGAAGTCATGCAGACAAAGAAGGATTTTCTTGACTGCCTGTGAGTATCCTCACTCTTGCAGGCCCATTGAAAACTACAGGCATAGGGTGCACTGAGCATTAATCGTGGCAGCGTGCGCTGAAGCCTCAGCTGAACTAGGAGCCTGATGCTCTTTAGAATGAGTCAGTCTGCAGCTTATACTGGGAAGCCATTTTTAAATGTTAATGTTATAAATGTAGGGCCTCTTTTATAATACATTTTAAAACAAAGTTGGCGTTAACACTTACTGCTTGGATTCTCTGTATTCCTTAAAGACAAATATTTGTGCTTACTCTTGTGAGTCTATAAAGTGTGATATTATGCCTTTGATTCTACAGAGGACATGTGGAAATGCTACATCACTTTTTGCTTAGAGAGATATAACAGGAAAACCAACAGTGAAGAATTAAAGCAAAAGGTAAAAGCTTATTAGGAAGTCATAGTAACAAATCATCCCTATTTTCACTGACTTCTGTAATCTATCAGACAAGGAACAAATATATTTTGACATTTTATCAGAAATACTTACCTGCGACCATCATTAAAAATCATTTAGTCTCCATCTGAGGGGATCACTTTTGCTGTCAGGCTCACGTGTGGCCTGCCTGAACATGAGTAACTTGGGCATAAACCAGCCTTGTCAGTAAAGTACAGTGTCCTCTTTGGATGAAAGTTAAGAGTGCAAACTTGTTAATGTTCACTGACAGTCCTGCAAACTTGTGCATGTTCAAAGAAAAGGATGAATTAAAATGACTTGCAAATAAGTCTGATTAAAATTTGGTGCTAGCACATGGGCATCTTAATTATGCATCTATGCTTGGGTGTGACTCAGTGAATTAGCTAATCATCCTGTGCAGTTTGCTTCCCTTTTAATACAGTAAAAGAACATTGCTATGTTCTTCTTTTGCTGCTTAAGGAAGAAGTGTAATTCAAATGCTCAGATTTCCCCTTTATCTTGGAATGTATGCAGGTACCTAAAGTATTAGATACGTAACTCTTACTGAATTTCAGTCGTATGTTGATACACTAATCCACTGGGCTTCTTGCAATGCTGGGATGTGGTATATGCAGGAATAATGCTTATTTTCTCTACTTTTTCCTCTCTGTTGGTTCTAGAGGCTGGAGAGGACACTGAGTGTATTCAACAAAGCCCATGAGGCCAGTTTGCTGCCAGAAGCTCTCTATAAACAGTGGGTAAGAGTTGACACAGAAAAATTGATTGTGAGGCTGTCCTGCATTGCTTGCGTGTCTGTCTTTACCATTTTGAGTAGATAGAAAGGTGGACAGTATTTTGATCAAGGCCTTGCTTTTTAACAAGGTATTACAAATCCCTTATGGTGATTAGCTGTTTCTGCTGGGTTTTAGCTTCAGCTGTTACTGGAGTCGAACCTCTTTGAGAAGGCTACAGAGGTGGCAGAAGCTGCAACTAAACGCTTCAGCCTGTCAGTGGAAACATGGCAGATAAGGCTGCGGGTGCTGATCCAACTGAAGAGTGACAGTGTGACCCAGTGTTTTGAAGAAGCCGTTAAGCTCATTAAATCAAAGGTCTGTGCTGGTTTTATCGACTTGCATGCATTAGTCTTAGGAAGCCTCTGGTATTTATTTGAGGGGTTTTTTTCCTGTACAAGGCATTCAAAATCCCTAACTGTTTTTAAGGTCGAAAATAAGAACTTGACATTTCACATGCACGTTGCATTCAGAAGCATTAGGGAATTGCACATTTACTTCATATTCACAATTTTAAAGTCTGAATGCTTGTAGGTGACATTTTGCATACTATTCTAGCAGTCAGCTGGTATTCTTTGTGTCTTAGTTTTCACTGCCCTGATACATTGTTTGTGTGTGTGGTATTTCAAGCCTTGAATTAGCTATGTACTCTCTTACTATTCCATTTCAAACCCTGGGCACAAGGAGTGAGGAGAGGAAACAAGGAGGTGATTGTTTCTTTCCTGCTTGCTGTTCTTAAAGTTACCTTTGTACTGCAGTGTTTGGTAATGCAGGAGAACTTGTCTCTCATCCCTGGCAGCATGTCTTGCAGCTGTCCAGCTAAGCAGTACTTGTCCTGTAAGTGAAGAAGGAAACAAGAAGTGATTTCAGTGTGTAGTCCAAAGTTGTCTTTCTAAGAGCTGTGTCTAAAGGACATTTTTTACAGCAGCTGTAATACAGAACCTAGTGGATGTGTTGTCATGTCATATGCTTCTGTAAATCAGGGTCACTATATTTCAGTCATTTGATTTATCTGCTTACCTTGCAGGGCACTTTGCCATTATGGACCCTGTGGGTGGAATGGAGTGAAGGCACAAACAGCAAGGAAGACACGGAAGCTCTTTACCAGGTACTTAGCTAATAGAAATCTACTTTTTATGACAGTGTGTAAATGAACAGGAACAATGTGTGTGGATGGAACGTGTAACAAATGCTTTATACTGCAGTTCTTTCATGGATTTATTGATATTAAAGAATTTCAGGTAAAACTGTGTATGTTACCAAAATCATTTGGGCATAGGCACAAATGTTGTCCCTGTGCTTCTACGACTTCTAGATGTTTGTAAGCACAACCAACGATCAACTCTTCTTTTCTTTGTGGTGTAGAATTTTTGCTCTATTTTCAGATGTCCATCTGAACATGGAAAAGAGAACTTTCCAATCTGTGAAAACATCAACCTTGTTACAGAAAACTCAAGAACAAAACTGGGACTTAATCTTGCTGTAAATTTCCTAAATAGCTCAGGGCAAAACATTTCCTCTTTGCCTGGCGTGTTGGGTTGTTCCCCCCCCAGCTTACAACATAAAACACATATTTCAGATGGAAGCTTGAATTCAGTTGTTTGTAGAGCGTAGTGAAACCCTCCGCATGAAGGCTGTTAGGGAAATGCCAATTGCCAGCTGTATGGAATGTTGGAAAAGACAGGTATTTTAGGTTACAACTACTATTTTAATTTGAAAAATATTGGATGTGTTACCTAATGCTGTCTTTCAGACATCATTTGGGATGCTTTTGTCCAGTACTTTGTCTCACTTATGCCATCTGCTTTATGTCAGATGCCTAATTAGGGTGAAGGTAGTATTTGGTTTCTTCTCCCTTGGTGCCTTTTAATTGTAGCTTATGTGGTTGGTTTGTTTTTTGTTTTTTTTTTTTTCCTTTTAAACTTGCAGAGATCCTTACATGCCACAACTCCTGCTGAATCTGTGACTATGAAAGAAAAGTATCTTGACTGGACTTACAGAAATGGTGGTTATAAGAAAGTTAAAAGAGTCTTTACCAGGTGACAAATAAAACCTTTGAACCTGATTGTTTTAGGACATATGTTAAAAGGCTTGAAGTCTAAAGTTACTTATGTTTTTACTTCAGCTTGTGTGAAAATCGTCCATTTTCACTTGACTTCTTCAGGAAGATGATCCAAATAGAAAAGGAGCAAGTAAGTTGTTGAATATCCAATTAGTGCCTTGTGTTTGTAAAATACACTTCTAACTTTAGCTTTAAATAGGAAACAGAGGGCTTATGAGTAGTGTCATTAGTTTGTGATCAGTTCATATTTGTCTTCTGAAGTTGATTCATAGCATGTAATACAAAACCAAGTTCCATGGTAACTAATCTTTGGCAGTGTGCGTGTGCGCGTGTAATTACCATGACTCTTTTTCTTTGTAAGAATCTAATCAAGCTGCAGATTCACTTCTGTACAAAGTAAATGGCCTTTTAATACCTTCCTTTGTTAGGAATCCTGCAAAATGCTTCATCTGAGAGAATACTATGAACGTGCCTTGAGAGAGTTTGGTTCAACAGATTCTGGTAAGGAGATTTTATTCATTCAGTGCTGCCTCTTTTATTTCCGTCCATTTCAAAAGGTAGCTGTTTGTTCTGCCCTTGTGATTGCTGTCATGCAGAGTGGAGCTTACTTCTTCTGTGCCATTAAGCGCATGACACTCTGCTGTGACCCTTCACTTCCAATCCAGGGTCATTGTTTACAGTGAGATGGCTTCAGCAGAACTACTAGCAAATAAGGTTTTGATGCTGGCTGGCTTAAGAGATGCGCATTCACCTTTAATTTGGTTTTGCAAATAGTATGGAGCTATGTTTTGATAGATTTCTGCAGTATTCCTTTTAAAAAAGTAAACAGCTCAATTATTGCTGCATTATTTCTTGAGACGTCACTGTTCCAGCTGGGAATAGAACCCAGGCTTTTGGTCCTCACAGGGCAGGGGGTTGTAGTTTCACAAAGTAAACCTCATTGTCTTAACATCATGGACACTTGCAAAAAGAGGGTTTCTAGGTTAGGGTTGGTATGTTTGTTAAGTAATATCCAACGAAAATCTAACCAGAACTTTTATTTTTCTTTTAAAGATCTCTGGCTCGATTATATTAAAGAAGAGCTAAGTCATCCCCAAGGCAAACCAGAAAACTGTGGGAGCATTCACTGGCGAGCTATGAAGATGTTGCAGGGAGACCTGGTGGAAGACTTTGTTTCCAAATACACTTTATTGCAAACTGGACATTTATGAAAAACTATAAATAGTTACAACATGACAGTGCGGATTTTTTTTAACTTGTTTGTACAAAGGTAAATATGTACCTGGATCATATTAAAGTGTACCTTCCTTACATTCATGCACATGTGGAAAAAAATAATTATCTGCCCCGTTGCAGTTGCTTCTGGTGTTGCTTCTGCCAGTGGCAAGTTCAAGTGCACAGTTAGAGGAGAAACCAAAGGCGTCTCTGAGGGTGTTCGTCGTTGAAACTTCTGAGAGCAAATGCTTCCTCCTGCCTAAACATTTAGATGGAATAGTCATAATGCATCAGCTTTTACACTCTGGAAAGCTAATATTACAGCACATAAATGCAAAAAAAAATCCCAGCCCCTGGAAACTACACCTGTGGGAGTTCTTCGTATCTTTCTAAGTTCAATAATGAAAAGTGGAACACTGGAGAAACAATCTGTAAAATGGTGGTATTTATTGTTTCCTAACCTTGAAGTCATCTGTAATCCTCTTTTCAAAAACAAAAACGATCTCTGCAACTACCTTACATTGGTGCTTGCATCCTAAGCTGTAATTCTGAGTGAGAGCTGAGGGGAGCTGAGACCTGTTACACATGTCCCTGATGTGACAGCTTCAGCTTTCTCTCCACAGTGCCTCAAAAATGGGTAACAGGTTTTTGAGGCAGTGCTGTCCTTGGCTGTTTCCTGAGCCACGTTTTACCATGTCAAACCCATTAAATCAGCATAAATGCTATCCTCAGATCAGTAGACCACGCCTAGGGAAGGTATAGGAACACGCAGCAACAGTTCCTTTAATTTCCCAGTGACTGGTGACATAATGACAATGCAGAGAAATATTTCTATTAAGATTTTTCACACAACTAGAAACTGCAGCTCCTCTCAAGCAACAAATTCTAGTAACTTCTGACTAGCTGGAAACAAGGGTTGGAGCAACAGCCTGTTAGATTGCTTCTGTGACATCTGAAGTATGTCTTGCATTGTCTTCACTAAGCTTTTAGCCAGGCCATCTTCCCTCTCCCCAGTAGTTCTCAGCTGTCTGGTGTCATGCTTTCCCCTCAGTAATCACTCCTTTTATACCCTGTCTGCCCCTCATTATGTTACTCCCTCCTCTGAATCACTCATCTTGCTTCTTCAGTTGCACAACAAGAAGCTTTTAAGTGCAAAGTATGGGGTTTGGGGATTTTTTTGTTTGTTTGTTTAGGGTTTTTTTTTGTTTTAAGTCCAGGAAAGCTGGTAACTCCACCATTTCTGGAATGGGCCCTTTTTCTTCACCTGTGCTGGTTCCTTACAGAACTTTGCCACTCACTTCACTACCTGCAGCACGTTCGAGTGACACGTGTTTCCCAAGAGCATGTTTGGCTGATGCCCGTTCGCAGAGCTCCTACCAGCTGGGTTCAGTACAGGTGCTTCCCATCTCTTAACGCTTTCTCTGAGCACGCTTCTAGCACGAGGCTTAAAGGATATTGTTATCTTTTGGCACGATTAAGAAGCCACAGAGCCTGGAAGGGCACTGATACTTCATTTACAACTTTATGAATGTAAAGGTGTTTTCTCACAGCTCTTAATGTCTGTATTTCTCCACCTTTTTTCTCCAGTTGTTCCAATTCCTTGTTTCTGCCCTCAAGTCAGACTGTTTTCCTCTCTCACCAGACACAATTTCCAGTAGCAATGAAACGCATTACGCGTTCAAAGACCACAGGTAGCGGTGGTCCCTGCAGGCAGATAAGGCGAGCGGGGCTCACAGGGATGCGGGAGAAGCCGCCGCTCGCCCTGCGGGTGGAGGCTCCCGCGCCGCCTCGTTTCCAGCCTCTTTCACGGCCGGTGTCGCGCCGCGCTCCTCGGTCAGCGGGTGCCGAGGCACAGCCATTACGTTCACCGGGTTCAGCAGCAGCCGCCCTTCCTCGGAGACCGCCCGCCTGACGGTGCCCGTGGCCGCTGGCTGCCTCGGCGCAGGCGCTGCTGCCGGCGCCGGCCCGGCCCGGCGCTGAGGGGACGAGCGGCCGCGGCAGGGCGGGAAGGTGGCGGGGGGGGCGGACGGCGGAACGGCTCCTCGCGCGCGGACGCTCCCTCAGCGCCCGCTCCCTCAGCGCCCGCCGGCGTGGCGCGGCTGGTGGCTCCGCCGCCTCGGCAGGTGTGGTGAGCTCCTGCGCGGCGGGGAGCGGGGGTCGGGCAGGCTCGCTTTTCCCCGCCACGGCCCGGGCGGGCAGCGGAGGCGGCGGGGCCCGCCGGTGCGGGCTTGCCCGAAGTGTGCGGCGCTCTGCCCTCGTTCGCCGGCCGCGACCCCTGTCAGGCCCCTCCCGGCAGCAGGCCCGGCCTCGGGCGCGCCGCGCTCGGCTCTTGGAGCAGCTGGGAGCCCGCCCTCCCGCACCCACCGCCCTGGGCCGGGGCTGTCCTTCAGCCAGTTCATCTTTGTTGTTCTGGAAGTGGCGGGATAACTCACCCTTCCTTTCCTCTCCTTATGGGGACCGTGAAACCGGTTGAGGTGTTACCTTCTGCTCTCCGGCTGCGCATCTGCCGTCTTTCTCCAGCTCCTCAGGGCTGCTGGAGGGCCTGGCCCTCTCTTGTCTCCCTGGCACGTCGGCTCCCACAAGGTGGTTAATTAATAGCCTTTGGTGCTTGTACTCTTTCCACTCCTTGTGTCTTCATCACCTCTGCAGCTTTCACAGTCTGCTGCTGTTCCCAAACGGGTGCATTTTGGGGCAGTTTTGGGACCCATTCCCAAAATGGTGGCTGCAGGATTATGGCGTGAGTGAGGAGACTGGCTGTTCTGTGTTGGCTGCTTCCTGGGGTGACTGATGGCAGCAGCAGGATGAGCCATCCCTCAGCAGATTTGCTTTCTGAAGTGAAAGCCTGTCTGGTTTAAAGCCTCTGATTCATCAAGGGAACAAACAAACAGGTCATGCTCAAGAGCTCAGAAACACTCAGTTGCACTCAAAGTTGCATGAGCCTCACTGGAGGAATCAATGAAAGGTGCTATTGGATTCTTTAAAACTGTCTCGTAGGTGATGGCTGCTGCCATTGAGTCTGCAAGCTTTGGGGAGGAACAGCTTCCTAATAAGAGAGAAACTATGACCTGGAAGCCCAGAAAAGGTAAGCCTGAAATATTAGGACAAAACAAAGCAGACAGTGAGTAATGAAACTTACACTCTGCTTGAGGAAATACACTTAAAACTCTTTGGTGATGCATGGGAAATGCCTCTTCAGTTACTGCACTGATTTATTTCTATGTAGGTATTTGTGTATGCCTAGGTGCAAGAGTAATTAATCAATACTACAAAAAAATCTTTTTTTTTTTTTTTTTTGTAAACTAGAGCTGTGGTTTTACCTATTTTTTAAAAATCTGAATGTGAGTGTGGTGAAACAAAACTGCTGGGTCCTATACCCTAGTTTAAAGAGTTGTTTTCCAACAAGAGTCTGTGGAAAATCCTGACTTAGGCTAGTGTTGTTATGCAAGTCTATGTCCGATGTTCCCAAGCATATGAAGCCTGAAGCAGCACTGCAGTGATATTACATACGTAAGGAATTGCATATATTATAATTAGATTAGTACTGACAAAGTGGATTCATATACCTGGCTGAATTATTGCATGCTAGGAATTTTGTTGTTCCTGTTTAATTCCTAAGTATCTCTGTTGGCTCTTTCTATTGTTTCTAGAATGTCTGCTGAAGAATATTCCAAATGTTCTTGATAGTGAGTCTGAAGAAAGTGAATTCTCCGATATCTCTCACAATGAAAATGATGTCAGTGGCTCTCCTGTTGACCATGTTCATATACATCCTGATCTGGAAAACTTGCGTGATGAAGTCTCCAATATGCCTGAGGCTGTAGCTTTTCCAGAGCTGCAAACTGCTGCTGCATACGAGGTGGAGGACTGGGATAAAGAATTGGAGGACTCTGAATGTAATCCTTACGGTGAGTACAAATTTACTTGTGCTTCATTTGAGTTTTGTTTACTATGTGATTGGAGGTAGGTGCTTTGCTGGAGAATGTATTTAAATAACTCCACGTTCTATTTTGGGAAGAAATTTTTGTTGTTGTTGACCTAATGGATTTGTAATGCATAATTTTGTTGTCAAATACGGGGTTTAAAGGCAGTGTTGTGAAGTTCACTTGAAACTCTTGCTTGAGCAGTTGAATTCTTAGGGAGTGGAATGGTAACAAGAATGGCATGTGTGTATCGAGTTTCTCTGGAGAAGCTAGGTCTCAGTAGTGTATCTTTGTTATTCTGAAGCAGAAGAGGAGGGTACACAGAGTCCAGGAATGTAACTTTTCGTGTAAAAGGAGTTTTTCCTTTCCTCCAAGAAAATTCATCCAGACTGTGCACCATAACGTCCCTCTAGAGCATGGAGTTCTTGGGAGGGGAGCAGTACAAGTGCTCAGTCTCTGAGTATGGTTTGTTGTTGTTGTGGCTATATTTTTTTTTGAGGGTAGGTTTTTCATTTGTTTGATTTTTTTGTTGGATTTTTTTCAAGCTTGATCCTCTTAAGTGGTTGTGCATGTGATCAGTCCCATGGACAAAGGTGGCAATGGGTAGAAGCAGTTTCATCCACATCTTCAGAGTCGTATAAATCCTCCAGTTTGTAAACTGTTTTACGGTGACTCGTGTTGAACTCAGAGTCTTAATCTTCCATTTGCCAGGCTGTATGTTAGGATAGAACAAGTGGATGGAGTTTAGCCAGCAGTGGTGACCTGCTGTGTCTTTGTTGAAGCGGAATAGTACCATTGCCATTTTCTTCTCATTAATGTGTATCTTTTGTAATTAACACAAACACTCCTTTCTTTGCTTAGGAAATATAGATTTTCTGTTTATTTTAATTCCATAAATGGCTGCTGTATTCAAGTTCCATTGTTTGATAACAGAAGGAAGTGGGAAGGTTTTTGCAGCCTTCCTATAAAATAATTCTGATTTTAAAAAGGAAATACAGTAGTGGTTTTTCACACTGGGTAATCTGAGAAAAGGACTCTTTCCTTTTCAGATGTTTCCCCTCTCTTACATCCTGAGCTTTCCTTTTAATCTCTCATCTGCTCAAATTTATGGAATGTTTTGAAATTATTTTTTTTACTGGAACTGTCACAAGTTCTCTTCTTTTCCTTTATTTAACTCATCCTACCTGTAGCTTATGCTCTTCAAATCCTCACAAACTAAGGAAGCTATGATTATGGAATTCAGGTGCTTGTGAAGGATACTGAGTACAAGTGTCTGAGTTGTTGACTGCTACAAATAAAAAACATGTGTGGTCGGTCATTTTATGGCTTTTTAAAAACTTTTTTAAAATGCTTGCTTTGGTGGCTTGTTTGGCAGTGCTACTGGAAGGCTGACACGTGGATATACTGTGTTGAGTCCTCTGCTGCCCCATACTCTGGGCTTTTCATTTGCTCAGTCCTTTCAGTGCTGGCTAGAAATCTTTTGCTTCTGTTAAAGGACTTTGCCCTATTTTTGTGCTAGGTTGGTTAAATAACAGGCTTATTAAGCTTAATTCTAGCCTAGTGGAAATGTTCAGAGCTTGCTTTTACAGGACCCTACCCTTCCATTCTGTCCAGTGACCCAGTTCTTAAAGGGTTTGGAGGGCTCCTAATTGGGATGTGGTTATGGAGACAGCAGGAAGGGGGAGGGGAAACAAAAGTAATGATTTCATGAGCCTTTTATGCCTGGAGAAAATGTAGATGGACCATGCATTGTAAGAGCTGGTATCAGGTGTTCTGAATCCAGGTATACCATTGAGCTTTTTGGAAAACTGTTTTGTCTCTGTGCAAGAACCTTCCTTAAAATTAAGACATTGCCAAATTCAGCTTTCTGTTTGCTTTGTTTGTAGGTCTGATTCATGAATGCTGGCAGATTAGATTGAAATACTTAACTGGAAGATACTGTAGACCTGCAAAATAATCTGCTACACTATACCACTAGTTTTCTAAGTGTCTCCCGTGGTTTAAATATTTTCTTTGATCTTCTTTAGATGCTGGCGATCTCCACTGTGGAAGCTTTCAGGAAAATAATCTTTTGGCCTCATACTCATGGCGAGAGGATTCGTTTTACAACCCAGGCTGTCACCATGCAGCTTGCCTTGCTTTTACGCCACCAGTTAGAATGACTGAGACTGGCCAGTTTGATGATGCTGATGAATGAGGTTGACCCTGGTCAGACCTAAGTTTGGCTTCTGAGTTGGATTATGTTCTTCACCGATTGAGTCATGTCAAGTCCTTTGGCTTGCTTGCAGACTTCTGCATAAGGCCAGAAATGCTACACCATCTCCAAAGTTTTGCTTAGACTGCTTCTGAGCTCTTTATAAATTGACCACACTTGACCTCTGGAAAAGAGAGTGCAGGTGCTAGCTGTAAGGAGTCAATGCATTTCTGGACTTTTTGTTTGTATTATATAGATCTATGTTGTTGCTAATGAACTGCTTGAGAGGAAGTATTTAATTTCTAAACTTCAGCTTGTTTGCCAAGCTTTGTCAGTTTTGACATGCTGATCCCAGCACGTAGACATAACTTGTAGTTTTCTTTCTATTTCATTTGATGCTGTCAAATTGGTTCAGATAGCTTTAAAAACTCTTCCTCCGTCCAGCTTCTCTGTTGTATTTCTATGTTGCAGTTTGTGATTCCGTATCTAATACTGGTGTTTAACAAAATCAGTCATAACAAATACAGAATGAGTCGTTTTGTTTTTATTTTTGTGTATTTCAGTATAAAGGAATTACAAATACGCAATACACATTTTGCAAATACACATGTGGACATACAGCAGGGCCTGCTGCATCCAATAGGAATGCTGAGTGCTTAAGACTGCCTCCCCGCAAAGGTTTCTCCACATCAGACCTTCTTCTATATGGGCATATTATCCTCCAGTCTCACAGTTGTCTTTACACATCTGACGTCGCATGAGAATGTTATAATGACAAAGAAAATATCTATGTTATATAGTGTTTTGCAGCATATAATCTGTGTCCTGCAAGCCGTAGTGGATTAAGGTCCCTGATGCTGCTGATATGTTTGTTTTGTTGTTGTTTGTGTTGTGGCAAATGAGGAGATGGGAACACAAAATACCTCCATGAAGTCTCTAAGAGAATAGCTGGAACTGGAACCGTATCCTTCTTGCCTTTGCTTTGGAGTTAAAGGAAACGTTCTCAAATGAAGTATGTAAGTGGATTGAATAGCTGATCACTTGAGTAACAATAATCTTCAACTAATGCTCATGTTTCATTAATCACTTACCTCTCACGAACTTTTTGATGGCCTTGTGTTTTGACGCTGACTGATAGTGGAGCACAGTACCCATGTTTGTTTAGTGTCAGGCGAGGAGTTAACATTTACCGCTGGGAGACTTTTTTTTTTAGATCATCCAATGTACGAGACTGAAATAATTTATGTATTAGTTTGGAAGGAGGATGTGAATGACACAGTGATACTTGCTTAATGTTTTCCTTGAGAGCAGAGGAGGACAAGAGCTTGGAAGAGTCTTTTCTTCTGGTACCTTGCAGTTCCTGGTTACGTCTTAGTACCTAGTAAGCAATCGAAGTAAAGAGTGGGAGATGGTGGTGAGGTTGCAAGAAAGAGAACCTGTTCTTTTATTCCTATATGATGGAGTGATCTAGGGATTAGTGTTTCCATCAAAACTTACTTTGGCATGCCTCCAGAACACATACAGCAGAAAGCATAGTCTAACAGACTCTTCTTTCCCTGCACAGCAAGAAAGCCCTAGCTGTGTTCTCTAAGGCATTGGGGGTGTTTTTTTGTTCTGTAGTCTGCTGTGTATCAGAGAGAGAGTGCTGCTCTTTGAGTCTTGCACTAGTTAGAACATGCACTTGACTCTGGAATAGAAGTGAGAATTGACTATGCCCAGCTTACCAGGTTTGGATATATAGTGGCCTCTTTCTCTAACTGAGGAAACAGGAATGAAACTCTTGAGCGTACTATAACTGACCCATCAACTGGAGTAACGTTGTTGATTTGCATTTATAAATGCAATATTAATAAATATAAATTGAATACAGATTACTGTTGAAGTTAACAATACACCAGTAAGCTGTAAAAGTTCCTCAGAAAAAGCACAGATTATTTTGTGAGCCTATTTATCACTTGCCGGCAATGCTCAATGCTACCCCGCAGAGGGCAGCAAAAAATTGTCAGCCCTGCTCAGCCTATTTTCATCTGGCACCAAGTTTCATCAGCAAGTGTCAGATCCCCGGGCTGGATTTCTAACGTTGATAGCAATTTAGATCTGTGTTCTGCATAGCCCTGTTGTTCCCCAGCGAGACTGATTCACGGCCCTGATTAGTTTCTCTTTTTTTTTTATTTCACTCTGAAGTTACACTTACTGGGCTGAAAAATTTCTCCCATGGCTGAGAAAAGAACATCACTTGGCTTCGGGCTTAATTTATTTTTTTTTTTTACTATGCGTGCGGGAGATGCCCCATTGTATTTAATAAAGATGAAACTAACAGAATTCTGTGGAAGCAAACCTTCCTTCTTTAGAATTGTTTTAAAAGGATAACCAAAAAGTCTTTATAACATTGATTAGGTTGATTTTCTTCCTATATGATTCCAAAACTCCATCAGTCCCAAAGTCTTCAAGCCATTTTCTATGCACTCCGTAAGTTTGTTTTTTCAGCTTGTACCTTTAGTTGCAATCACCCTTATCTATTTGGGCTGTCCTGTTATTTGAAGAGAAATTGTCTTGAATGGCTGCCTTGCCGACCTGTTTGTATTTTAAATGATTGTAAACTTAAAAGATTTGTTTTCAGTTTCCCTTTTAGGTTAAAACTGACACCACCCCCACCAGCTTTGGAAAATATGGCATGAGGATTTTAGAGCAGAGATGCATTGCGCTCTCTAGAGATATGCTGGCAAATGTAACTTCGTTTGTCTTGGCCCTGCTTATTAGGGAAGGGGCTTAATGTAAAGCTTGATCTGAATACTCTTAAACTTCTGTGGGATTAGAAAACCAGATGCAGAATTCTCAGAAAGCATCTCCCTGGAAGGATTTGAAATCAAGCTCACAGATTCCAATGCTTCTGCACTACACCGTGTTTCAAATTCCGTTGTGAATCTTGCACTGAGCCTGTTTTGTGTTGACACAAGCGTGCCATTCTAGGCAAGAATACGTTGCAATTAAAAACAACATAAGGGAACACATGAGCCAACAATTGAAGCCAAGACCGTCAACCCTGCAGCCTGCTCAAATTATTGGAGAGAGAAGAGTCCCATTGCACAACCAAGATTGTAAATATTTTACGCTTACAAGAAACACATTGGCAGTACATAAATCAGTTGGAAAATTTATCAGAAGTGTCAAAGATTTCTCAGTTAAATGCACCTACATCTCTTAACAAGATTTCCCCCTTCTATACCTACAGTGTAAGACACCATTCAAAGGACAAGAAGGCTCTACTGCAGGTTAATATGCTTGCTGAGTTTGTATCATGGGGGAGGCTTAGTAGCGTGGCATAATATAGCAACTCAGAGCTGAGACCTGGGTACAACTCTGAAGCTGCCCTTGCTTTTCTTCTCATTTCCCCTTTTTACAGGTAGAGATGATGCTACCAGCCCGTTCGTAAAGTACTTCAAATTCTCTGAGCAAGAAATTTTGTCTAAATAGCAATGTGTTTAAAAATAAAACAGATTTTTGCATTTTCTTTAAACAGGCCAGCAAAGAAACTAGAATTTGGTTTGGGTGCATCCGTTGTTTCCTTTGAGACCTACAGGGAATGATTTGCAAGAGGAAATAATTGAAGGAAATGTGTTAATATTTCCTGTTGATAAGGTACAGCATTTAATTCATACATCAGATTGAGATAGAGGTTTCTTGCTCTTACATAACCACAAAATCCAGCCCATTTTAGTGTCTTTTAAAGAGTCTACTGCTTGACTTGTTGTTTTGTCCCATCTTTTAACTAGTGTGCTTTGGCTCTTAAGCTGAGAAAACGCCTCCACTGTTGAGGCGAGTATGTGAATAATTTCACAGACTAAAGGAAAAATGCTGATGGCAGCAGCTCATCCTGACCACCTGCTGATTCCAAGGACACCAGTGTAAATCCCATTGTAACAAAGGTCATTTTGTGAAGCTGGTGGGTAAGTCTCGGGGGGGGGAAGACCTTCCCCCGGGCGTGGGGAAGGAACTTGTGATACAGAACTGTGGTTCTGTATTGCAAACGCAGTCATCGAGTATTAGAGGATAAAATTGTGGTGGAGTTGTTAGTCCCGGGAGTACCAGCTGCTCATAACATAACTGTCTAGCTTGGCAGAAGAAACTGTAACCTACTAAAAAAAGCTGCGAAGCACACAACCCTAATAATTGGTTTTAGTGATGGAAACAGCTTCCTTTAAGCATTTGGAATAGATCCTCAGCTGGTATGAACTGTTGCAGCTCATTACCCAAGCAGATCTGTCCCTATATATCCTGTAAGCAATGCCTGTGTCATCTCTGAGCTAAAGCTCGTGTTCAGTGTTTCATTATTGCTGTACTTTTTAGTTCTTAATATAAAGGGCTTTTTTTACATTCATTGTAAGTCTATTGACCTTCACAGAGCAAAAAAGATGAATGTGGCTCAATGTCTGTATTTGTTTCTTCGCAGATGGTTTTGGTTTATAGCAGAAATCAGCATAAGAAAGTTAACTTCTTATAATTCAGTCTTGATTCTCTGGCCTGAATTATTTTGATGAAACCTTTTCTGATCTGCCTGCAACTTCTACATTTAGACCTGGAAAATGCAGAAATTTAAGACTGAGTTGTATACGTAAGTTGTATGTACTTGTTAATAAACTGAGACCTCAGGCTCATAGTTTTATTTCCCTCAAAGGCAACTATCAGCTAATTCTCCTCACTCCTTTTTGAGCTATTGGTCCTTAGTTAAATGTACACTGAGCAACACATTTTCTGTGAGGCCTAGAGTACCAGAGTACGCCCGGTTCTCATTGTGCTGCTTTGCAATTTTAATCAGTGTAGGTATTGCGGACTCTTGTTCTGACATTAAACAAGTTATTTAGTATTTCTATCTCTACCTCGGGAACTACTCCAGAACTTTTATTTTCTCACTGAGGAGTGCCTTCAGTTACTGAACACATACTAGAAAATATTTTGTCTTTTTTAATTATTTGACCACAGATAAAATAATATAATTTCATCTGTAGTCTTCATCCAGACACCACCTTATGGGTTTGTGAGTAAATGTACAACATTATAATACAGAACTAGCTGGCTACAGTTGGCTGGGAATTGTGTAACTCTGTCTTCTGCTGTACGCATTGCATGCTGAAATGCTTCTGGGGAAGTAGGTAGGTGTGACAGCATGATTAAACAGGACCTATACTACACAGCAGAGAGTACAGCCTCCTTTTATGTAACTGGAGTTCCAGACAGTAAGGAAAAGTATTTTAGCTGAGCAGGTCTTCACAGTGTTGGTGACAGTAGTGTAGTAGAATTGGAACAGCAAGGCCAGAGGAACAGCTGATACTTCCAACAGAAGCATGGCCAACAAATCAAAGTAATATATTAGGAGTTGTCTTAGTAACTTTTAGGGGGAGCGGTGATAGAGTGGAACCTTGTTCAGCACTAGATCTGAATTAATTTCTAGCCTGGGTAGGCAGCCACTGAAAGCCAATGCTGTTTGAAGCCAATTCATATTGAGGTATTTGGCATGAATGCATACTGAGCTAGTGGTGTTTCAGGTGGATTCTCTGCAAGGAATTGGGGACTGAACTGAGTGGCTACAAAAGCACCCTTTTTGTCAGGAGAGAAGCATGTTACGTGTTTAGTCTGGATTTGATATACCCTTAAGTGGACAATATTAGAAAACTTAGGAAGTGCATCTGATCCAAAATAGCATCTTTTGTGAAAATAAAGTATCTGTAGAGGAGGATAACAGGGAACACCTGGATTTTATGCTGTGCAGGCCTGTTAGATTCTTCTGCTTGGTTCCAGTTGCTGTATTTACTGCATTTTACCAAAATATACTGGGTCTGATATAAAAAAAAAACAGCTCTTGCATTGCAATTCAGAACCCCTCTTAAAACTCCCCTAGGGAAAAGGGGAAGGGTGTAGGGGGAAATTAATATAGCTGCTATTTTAAACTTCTATTGGCTATGTGTCATAGATAGGGATCACTTCGGTCATGTAGCCTAACCCTCCGTCCTCCAGTATACAGCCAAGGAATTCTTGTGGCAGGAGAAATGTTTCTTCCATATTGATTTAACACATCTTGTAAGCTCTTACTTCACAGACAAATTAAAGCTATAAATACAGGTTTAATAATTAAGTATAAACAAATGAGATGATGTACAAAATAGTACCTGCAGTGTTGATCCGCTGGAACAAGCCCTTGTCCCTATGTGCAAGCCTGAGGAAGTCCATGTGGGGCAACAGGTCTGGTACAGGAATCTCAGTTGCTGCTTTCTCCCTAGTACATGAGAAGAACATGTAAGGGAAGTTTGCAAATTTTGTTTCAACTGCGGTTAGCTCGTTATATCACAGCCTGAAGTGGGACAAGTGTTAATCTGAAATGAATGCACAAAGGTGGAGCCTGTGAATAGCCACAGTGCTAATTCAGAAGCCGTCATCTTGTCTGCTGTCACTACTGGATTTGCTAGAATAGTAGATCCCCCTTGTTCTCAGCATTATGTTTATCAGTATCTTCAGTTCTGTATTCTTCAAATTGGACGTTATTTTCCTGCTCTGAAATGCCTTTTACCTTCTGTTTTGTTTAGCTCTAGCTTTTCTGCGTTGTTCATACTTGATTTGTTTCACTGGGCCTTTAACTCTGCAGCTTGTAGTTTGCCAGAAGTCTGGTCTTTTCAGTGGGATTGGTCAGACCTGATAGATACAGCCTCTTCGATAAATGTTTTTCAGGCAGAGACTGCCTGTCTACTAGATAAAAACTATATTTAGTTCTATTATCTGCACCTGTGTTAGTAGGTGGATTAGATTTAATTTGGTCTTTTGGAGAGAAGTGGGAAAACTGTTCTTCAGACAGATCTGGGATTTGGTTTAAAGACAGACTTTCTTATGTGGTCTATAAAGTGCATTGTAGCCCTATAGGAATACTTTGTGTGTCTGGTTCCTGCCTGCAATTTTGAACTCTTAACTTTAATGATCGTGCTTCTAATTATGTGCAGAGGTAAATTCTCAGATGAAAGAACAAGGAGTTTCATCATCTGTCCCATTAACTGCAGCAGGTTTCTGTTGTGCAAAGGAGTGACTGCCTAAAACCGGCACCTAATGCTGATGGTGACAGGAACGCTTTCTCGGGTATGCTGGCTGCACAAGGCACCTTCCATCCCTCCACAATGGCTAACTGGTTAAAGGATGTATCGACTTCTTAAATCAGCCACATCTTTGTCACTTACAGGTTGCATTACTGTCATTTAATTAGGTTACATCTGAAAAGGGGGCAGATGGGGACATTTTGCCAGCATGTAGCAGTGTCGTTGTTTGATATTATGGGACCAGGGAAATGGGTAACACCCAGCCTTTGTGATCCTGACTGCCTGCCAACAAAAGGGTTAAGTTCAGTGTCCTGCTAATGGACTTAACTGTTCCATAATTGAGACTCCAGCTACTTGGGAAACGTCTTTTGCTACATATCCTTTCAAGTTTGGCTTAGTTATTCCCGTTCAGCTTACCCTGATACTGGGTATTGCTAAGGCTTTAATGTTAGCTTCCACCACAATTCAGTCCTCAAGGTTCGGCAGTAGGATTTTTACTGGTTTCAGGGCTTATCTTTATGGTTTGTGTTTCACTTTCTGCTTGAATTTTCCATTTTGGAAGGATTCTTTTCCTTTTTTGTTCTTTTTGCACCTAGTGGTTGCTTCTGCCTGGGGTTAAATTTAGGTTTTGTTTCTACCTGTAGTACAAAGCCCCAGCAATGGATGTTAGCTAAAGAAAAGAAGAAACATGTTCTCTGACTTATTATGGCAGCATCCACCTTGTATCAACAGTGAGTGTGGGAGGAGGCTGAAATGAGGTAAATATGGGAGAACACAGAGTGTGTGTGGTAACTGTGCTCATTTTTACAATTGCAGCATGCTTCAAGTTTGACTTGATTACTTCCTCTTTGATTAATTGAAGCCCCACCTAATGTATCTGAGAGCTTTCCCTTCTCTAGTTTAGAGTGCCTTGTATCCTTTTTAGCTGTACTTGCTATTGTACCTTAGACATGACACTGATGTGAGAGGGATATTTATTTTTAGCACTTCTTCCCATGATTAATCCATGCAGGTTCTGTTTGACCGTTCAATGCTATTTTAATGATGTAGGCAACAGCTGTTTTCTCCATGTCTTATCAAATATCCTCCATGTTCTAATAATAACAAAGAAGTTTCTTTATTCTTGGCTATTCCAAATTTCCACCCGAGAGATGTCATTGGTTCTCTTCATGGGGACTGCAATCTAGGAATAGGTACTTGTGGCTAGATAGATAGACTCTTTGCTTTAAAAAAATAAGTATGATTGAGGATTTAGCATTCATTTTCTTCTTGATTCTATCATTACGTCTAGGATGACATTTAGGGCTAATTTTTTTTTTTTTAACAGCTCAGTAGTTTTAACTATCTTCTTGTTGCTTTGGTAAAATGACAAGTATACCAATGTGCTTTGCTGTCAAATGGTGTAGGGATGATTTAATTAGACTAATTTCTGTTTTCATTAACACTTCTATTGACTGTGCTTTAATGCTACAGTTTACAGATTCTTATTTCCTACATATTTTCTCTTATCCTTTTTGTTGCCTGTTTACTATCACGAAACTGATACTGTAGCAATTGTCTAATTTTACAGGAGGCCCCTCTCTGATATTATCTGGCAAAATATGGTATCTGCACCACTGTTAAATGGTATCCTTTTTTTTTTTCTGTTGAGCAAGACTGCGTGTGACTTAACTTGTCCTTCAGGTGGTCCATAGAGGCCATACCGAATGAGCGGACATGACATACATGTGTACCAGATCTCTTATCTCCATGGTCCCACCCAGAAGCAGGGTGGCATGAACTAGTACTCTAGGACAAAATTCTATGAATCATGACACTGTTGGCATACCCTGATAGACCAGAACTGTGATAATGTGACATATCCCAAATTCCTTCTGAGTTCATATTTTCACTGCTGATATTTTTGACTGTGGATTTTTAAATCATTACACACTTAAGATCTGACAGAGGTGTGTTTTTCAGTGGAGAGTCCCTCATGTTTAATTGTCATATATATCTTGAGAAAGTTCTGGATTTGTGAAATAGTTTGTTTTCAAGCTTTTTACAGTCTGTAACATACAACAGAGGAACACAGTTTATTCTTAGGCATGGGAACTTATTCTACTACTGAAGTGCTTCATCAAATTCACTAGTAATAAATAGCATGTTTTTTCTTGCTTAGCAGTCTTATCTTCAGCAGTGAGTTTCAGAAAGCCTTTTGCAGGTGGGTTTTGTTCTGATATAGCATTCTACTATAGCTCAGGGCCAGCTTTATTCATTAATCTTCTATCCATACAACTACATACTTTTAAAATAACTTGGATATTGAACAGGATTTGGAGGACAAAGTATTTCAGCTACTCTTTACAACTTATGAGTTAGTCACCACAGAACATTGCCTGTTCTGCCTTCTAAAAAAATGAACATTTGCAAATGCTTCACTTTTTAAAAAAAAAAGGAAGTTGTCAAGGACAATAACAGCAGAAGGAGAAACTACTTAGTGAATTTTGTCAAGACTGATATGAAAATTATATTTGGAAGGTAGCTATGTTGTAAAGCGCTTCAGGGGCCGCTGCTAGTAAACATGAATAGCTTCATGTATTGAAAAGCCTGGGTCCGCTGGAAAAAAATGGCTTGAATGCCAGTCTGTGATTTGCCAAATTAAATATCTATTAAAATTTATAATGAAAATTACAATGTTGCTATAGTTACCAAAGCTTCCTTAGTTCCAGGACTGCAGTGCATTTCACTTCAAAGAAGAATCCCTTTTTTCCCATTCTTTCAATATAATCAAATAGAACTTTCAAAAGTGCTTTTAATTTGCATGAATTAGTTGGTGGAACTTGTTGCCACGAGGAATCAGAAAAGCTGGAAATATAGCTGTTCCCAAAACATGTGCTTTTATTTCACAACATCTTTGACTTAAATCTCATCAAATCATATTCTTCAGTTCTGTACTGCAGGGCAGAGGTGACCGTCCCTTGGCTGGGAAGACAAGTATGGCTCACAGTGACCCACTGAATGTGGGTAAAGTTCTAACAGATACTACAGTGGGTCTTGTGTGTGTTATGAAGAGAATGTATAGTCACATGTTTGTCTGTGTTTATATGAGTGGCTTATGCCCACTTGTTCTTGAAACTGATATTGCACTTCTGAACATTTCTGCTGTAAAGTATGCCTTGACTAGTAAATGAAAAGGTTAAGGAGGAGTGACAAGATATGCCATTATTGTTCTGTTAGGGCTCATTTCCTCTGAAGCTGGAGGTGCTGCCACCATTGTCATAGTGGCTGATTGCCGCAGAATGTTTGTGAATCCATCGGAAAATACAACCTGTTATTTGTAATGTGAAGGGAGGGACATAAACCCCATGGTGAGATCCTGTGAGACAATTCCTATGCAGCTTTCCTCACTGAGGTCAATAAATGATAATATTAATAAGGTTATAAAAACAAGACAGAGTGAGGCAGAGGAAATAAAACCAAAGGATTTTGCTCTGTCATCCTGGCATCTGGCCTGCACCAACAGCACATCTGCCCAGCAAAGGTCAAAGATCGAGTGCTTCTGACACTGCTTACTTTTGTCAGCGATTGTTGCCTTCACACAGAGCACAAAAGAGTGTGTGTTTAGGCGTTTCCCATCACATACTCTAGGGTTATTATGCAAAGATGACTCTCTTGTTGTGGCCATATATTTTCTGCGTATTATCAAACCTTTTTTGTCCAATGTGCAGCTTCTGCTTATGGTTTAAAACTATTTTTAACATGTACATTTGTGTCTGTGTGACTAACTAATGGAGGGAGGGTATTTGCTGAATGAAGTCTGTTTGCTGTAGAGCTGCAAAGCTTTGTCCTTCAGGAGAACAGTCTGACAAGACATGTGAAAGCATCTGGTTATTAGCTGTGAGTGTGCACATCTGGCCAAGCCATGGCATTCCTGGTGACACGATTCCCTATTCCCTTCCTCGCTGTCCTGTCTGACATGAACTAGGCTCGTCCAGCTGGAGGGGTGTGCAATGATGCCTTTCACCTGCTGCAACCGCAGAGGAGGGTGTGGGTCTCCAATGTACCGCTCATGGCCAGATTCACCACTGATTTGTGCGGGCTCTAGGAGTGCCTGAAGGCTTCCTTAAGTGAAGATGAAAAACAAGTGATGAAGTAATACTGACTGCAACTTTTGTTGCCACTTGGATATGTATATAATATCTCCTACCCTTTATATGAAACTACTTGTTTATTTCAGATGAAATATATAGGTGGTTACTATCACAACCTTCCTGAGGTTTATGAGGAGTTGAATAGAAGATGTTTCTTTTAAGCCTTTTGTATCTTTAGGTCCATCTGCTCTGTAAGAGCCTTTATCCTCTTTGCATGCTCTCGAGTGGGAGTAAGAACAATCAATATAACTTTGTACACAGAGAAGAAAGGGATTAAAATATGAAATTGCCACAGTATCCATATCCTCTTTTTCATATTAAATAAACAGGGAACCAGTTATTTCAATCCTACAAACAGTTTTGAAAATAGTGAAAGCCCTCACAGATCTGCAACGTGCAGTCAAGATACTTTGTTTTCACAAAGAACTGATTCCCGTATGTACCTTTACAAGTACCTACTTGGGTACATCCAGGGCATATTTCTGAAAGAGCTTGTTCACCAATACCAGTGTGTTTCAAAGTTCAATTTTCTGTCATTTTTGAATCTGCTGCCTGAACACAGTCTGAAGACTGGAAACATCATGTGGTTTGAATAAATAAAAACACTAAATTGCCTGGGGTGCATCTGTGCCCCCATGCTGCGGAGGTTGGCTGTTTCTCAGCCATCAGCCTGACAATTTCAATCAAGTTTTTAATGGACTCCTGGGGCTTCCCCAGTTTCTGTTCAAACAGAGTCTGGCACCAGTTTTCCCAAGTCCATAGCAATGAAAAGCTTTATTTTAGCTTCTGATTGTACAGAAATTTAATGACAGGTAGGGAAGAAATAGAATGGTTGGATGAGTGCTAAAATAGCACAAAAGGCTATCTTTAGAAAAAATTCATAACTTGTGTTTTGTTTTGTGAAATTAGGAAGTGCAACGTATAGAGCAAGCATAGATCAGACTTCTCTGGAATCTCTTCCAGATTTTGACAGATTAGCAGTTTTAATTAAGAGTGTTTTGTTTAATTCCTTTTGCCTTTACACCTGAGAGTGTTCACAGGCCTATGCAGGTTTAGACTGCAATCCTGCAGGGTTTTTTTGAAATATAATTGTTGGTCATTAAAAAAATTGAGGTAAATATTATGAAGGCTTTTAATTTTCATTCCTGTTCAGGAAGTTCATATGCTTATATGAGTTATTTTCAACAGTTTCTTGTATTTCAAACCCTTTTTATTATAAAGGAAGGGTGTATCATAAAACCATAACAGTTGCCACTTTGCAGTAATTATGGGCTAACGATCTCTTCTATTCTAAGTAAAGAAGCCATTGTGATTGTCTGTCAATGTTGGGTTTTTAACAGCAGCTGTTTTAACAATTGTTAAAAGGTTGAAGTACTGTGATATATATGGAATAGCTGTTGGGTTTTTATAACAAGAAAGGTATTCAGTATCTTCCTCTGTATCCTTCAAGGAGTTATGAGTATTATTCCTCCATACAGTAGGTGGAGACAAAGACCTAATGAATTTTATAATGTCTCCTCAGACTGATTTTATTAGCTATGCTAGGTCTCTCCTGATTTTGATATTATTAAATTCCTTTATAAAAATGATAAATATCAAACAATTTTGTTCCAAAGGCTGTTAATTTATGTTTGCGTTAACTGCCATAATTCTTTTGCTGGCTACTATCGATAAACTGGTTCTTTCAAATATAAGGTCTGATTTGGAGATTGAGGAGATATCTGTGAAACCTTTCTGTGCAAGCTCAGATCTGTCTTAGGCCCAAAAATTCGGGGGTCAAAGCACGCCCAGGATTGACTTCAAGTTTGAACGTATCTAGAAATTCCCAGTGGTGTAGGAGTTGGATGTCTGTGCAGACTGGAAGATAGAGGTGTGGTCTGCCTCTGTTTATAAAGTGAATTTGTATGTGTATGTATGTCTATATAAATCATGTGCATGTTTACAGGTAGATGTTTGTGTGCTTACACCATGTTTGGCGGCACACAGAATATGGTGTTGGCATCCTGCCTCTGCCTAAATTTAACTGAAATCTTACAGTGTAATTTGGAGTAGTGGGAACAAATGGAGTGTAATCTGTAAAGTGGGAGAGATGGTTTTATTAGCTTTTCAAAAGGAAAATGGAGCTTGCAAGTTTCTCAGATACATTGGTTGACTGTTTCAAGTAAGAAATAATCTGCAGGTATATTTTTGTTTTAATCTTTTCCTTAATATCGTTTACACTGGGCTGCTAGATGTTTCTTTGATAGAGGAAGTCTCTCTGCCGTGTGCATCCTACCACATGTACTGAAGCTGATTGAAATTGTCATGCCAGAGATGGATTTCCAGATGTGTAACAGTGCAGGGTATGTTTCTGCTGTTCTGTTGGATGCAAAGCATGTTGCCTTAGGAGAGATGGCTTTGTCACATCTGTCGCTCACGCTCAGCTAAGGTTACAATTTGACATAAACCTTTGTGATTTCAGCAGATCATGGAAGGAATCCTTTGTTCATTGATCTTCAGACTGGTCTGTTCAAAGTTTCCGTGCTTCTTAAGAAACCCAGAGTTTAGCTACGGAGGTATGTTTGTGACAGCGTAGATGCAAGAATGCAAAGCGGAGTTTAACCCAGCAAGGAGGAAGTGGAGAGGAGCCCAGGGTAGATCAGATGACCTGATCTCAGAACCCATTTAAGCAAACCCTTTAAGAAGGGATTTCTTGCCTTGTTTGCAGTTCCATGGGCCGCTTCAAAGCTTGAGAAGGATTGCTATCCAGCGCCTTCTGTTCCTTGTCCTGTCCACCTGTGAGGGGAGAACGTTTGCCTTCTTAAAAGGGATACTTAGGATTAAGTTTAAAGCAGGAGAATTAGTTGTTCTCTGATCAGTTCCTCATTATGCCACATAGCTTTGTGCATATAGGACCTGTCTTTTAATTTCTCTGGACTCCTTTCACTGGAATCCTGACAAAATCTCCATGTCATGCAGAAGAGTTTTGTGAGACCTGATTTTTACTCGTGGGCAGTATATGCTATAGAAGGTCAAAATGTATGTTATTATTAAATACAGTTCACATGAAGAGGCAACGACTAGAGTAGTTTTCCAAAATTAAGACAACACAGGCTTTGGGGGTAACTTACAAAGAT
Organism: Gavia stellata; assembly: GCF_030936135.1. NCBI lineage: Eukaryota > Metazoa > Chordata > Aves > Gaviiformes > Gaviidae > Gavia > Gavia stellata. Next base: position 9,797,890 of record NC_082615.1, on the reverse strand, counting down.
GTGCAAAGTCAAAGCCTGCCGCAGTATCATGTCTGTTCTGGTGAGGTGGGTGTTTTGCAGGGCATCTATCTGAATAAATCAAAATATCCTTCAGTAAACATTAGTGAGAAGCTGAGAATGACATACGAGTGGGTGTATGGATCTTGTCACTAGTGATGCACAGAGCCTGTCTTTCCAGCATCATTAACGTAGAGGCAAAGGGAAATATTGGATTAGAAAGTCTGAACATCTCAACATTGCTCTAACTCTCAAAGACAGAAGCAGCATTCAGCTTTTCAAAAGCAACGTGGTATTTTCCTACTGAGCTAATAGCAAGGATTGAACAGAAATCCTGACTTGGAGAATAAATGATGATAGTGAGTGAACATGCAGTCAAATGACTGTTACTGCTTGGTACAAGGTCTCAAAGTTATGGTTCATCAGGGTTTCTTGTATGCTTCTTTACTTTAAGAGCGTAATTTAATTTAAAATGTCAAGAGCTGTATAATAAACAGTTAGATCATTAACAGACACAAACTATTCTATTCCTGAGGCTTATGGCACTACTCACTGTAAATCATAGAATCATCATAGAATCGTAGAACGGTTTAGGTTAGAAGGGACATTAAAGATCATCTAGTTCCAACCCCCCTGCCATGGGAAGGGACACCTTCCACTAGACCAGGTTGCTCAAAGCCCTGTCCAACCTGGCCCTGAACACTTCCAGAGTTGGGGCATCCAGAGCTTCTCTGGGCAACCTGTTCCAGTGCCTCACCACCCTCATGGTGAAGAATTTCTTCCTAACGTCTAATCTAAATCTACCCTCTTTCAGCTTAAAGTCATTACCCCTTGTCCTATCACTACATGCCCTTGTAGAAAGTCCCCCTCCGGCTTTCTTGCAGGCCCTTCAGGTACTGGAAGGCTGCTATAAGGTCTCCCCAGAGCCTTCTCTTCTCCAGGCTCCAGCACAATGCATCTGCAACTAGGAATGCTGCCAGGGCTGAGAGCTTTGGAGGAACCGTGTTTTTGATGTATCCATCTGAACTTTGCTAGATTGAGGAAATAGAATTTTGAAGAGCCCAGAGCCAAATGGGGATGGTGAAACTGATGGCCCGTCCTCTGGCTGTATCTACCTGCATCTACTCTTTGACCACCGGATGCTGACTGAAAGATGTGGTCTCTAAATAAGCTTGTGTAAAAGTGCCCAGATTCTGTGCTCTTCTGGGCTGTGGCAGTACGGAGGATGTTTTATGAAGCAGGGATGTTTGTAGCTTTTGTATTGAACATGTGAGACCACAGCTTCCTCCCCTCCTCTGTGTACTCCATCTGCTTGCTGAGGCTTCCCTTCTGTTTTTCCTTGGCTCTCACGGAGAATATATGGGGTCTGTATCATATCTTTGCCTGGAACTGCGATCTGGCGCTCCAAAGGGAACTTGTGAATGCTTGCACTGTGTTACACACCAGGGTGGTTGGAGGAGAGGTGGGTTTGGTAGGATGTGAATCTGATCATAGACTAAGTGGAGCTGGGAGAATCCCCATGGGCTCAGGTGCTCACAGTCCCTCTGAGTGACAGCCAGGGCAGTGGGAGCGTTGCCTGGGGAAGAAAACCTCTTGCATAGGTGAATTTTTGAGGGGTGCCCAGGTGTATTTTGGTCAAATCTGGCCTCTAATCATTGGTTTGTTTAATTTACATGAGAGAATAAGCTGCTTTTCGTGTATTCTTTCATTGTGCCTGTTGTCTTTGTGCAAATTCAGTGCTTGGACAGTTTGCTGAGACCCCATGCAAAGGTGTAAATCCTGGGGTTTTGAATGCCTATGCACTGGAAAACAGACATTCACAAGTTATTTAGCTGAACGTACAGCTTTCAGTCTGTATGGCTTTCCAATTCAAGCTGATAACCTGAAAAGACACAGTCTCACAAATTATCAATGGCTGGAGCCATTCACTTTCTTCTGGTTGTGTGCTGGTCACTGCACATGGAGGAACACTAGTACGTCACTGCTCATAAGGGTCTTAACTAAACCCAGTGAAGAAATCTATAGTAATACTCTGTTTAAAATACATAAAGTAAAAACAATTAATTTCTCCCTCCACTTCCAAACATAATAATACAAAATAAGAACTTAAGTTCTGTGTTTTTTCTTTTTTGTCGGTTCCTTACAGGTGAAGGTAGCTTTTATAATAAGTTTTCTGGAATGAAGAAAATAATGGAAACTATGCTCTTTGAATGTATTTATTCATGCTTCTAAAACTAATTGTTTGAGTCATAACGGAAATCACAACTAAAAAGTCAAAAAACAATAGATGTAATGAAATAACATTTGTAGAATTTAAGTGGCATTCATTTCTATGTGTTGTTAAATATTTCATACAAAAATGCAGAAATGGATCAATATAAATGCCATCCAATTTATTGGTTTTCTGTATAGGAATTTCCCTTATGTTCCTCTGTAAATGCATGTACATAATTTATACATTGTATTATTCATACTCTATATCAATAGCAAGCATAATTGATGAGGAAGAAAAAACCCAGCAAGTTAGTATATTTGGTTATCTTCTCACTTGTTTAAAAATGCCCTTGGAAGTGGAAGGATAATGAATTCTGACATTTAGTTTGATTTTTAAGGATGGCATGTGGATAATATCTGGTAGGCTTTACAAATGAAGCTGCCGTAGCCACAGACTCTAAGTGCTAATGGTTAGGGCAGAGGGGTACGAACAGTTGCTAACCACAGAGCTAAGACACTGGGATGGACAGAGCTTTTCATTCCAGCGTATAGTTAAATGTTTTTGTTGGCTTTGCTGTTTCTGTTGGCTTACATTTAAAGGATGCAGACTACTCTGTGAAAGGAAGAATGAAGTGTCAAAAGTGGCTGGAGGGAGACTTCTTTGAAAGTTACTGAATTTGTGCGCCAGTAAGTAAGTGGGCAAACGTAGTGTTAACTTAGAAGGAAGTAAATTTCATTTGTGCGTGTTATTTTGTTCACAAAGGGCCAAATCCTGAGAGATACTAAGGATTAAGTGTTTTTTGATAACATGTTCTTTTGTAGATTCAGCTTCAAGTTGCCTTGGGTTTTCTTCTCCAGATATGCATAATATTTGGCTCTAGTTTTGCTCAAATTATTTATCAAACTGCTTTGTAATGTCTGACTTAAATGCACGTAAGATTTGCCTAAAAAAATGTGTTTTGGTAATGAAAGACCTTGCTTGAGGTCTCTGCTATTAAATCTTTGCTGAGGGGCAGGGAGAGGCTGTGAGTTTTTTGGCGAAGTTAATAAAATGTGTGGATTAGTGAAGTGCTGATTAGTGAGGTTCTATTGTAGACAGAAACATTCCTGCCTTAGCTGAAACCCAGATGGAAAGCTGCCCGCCTCAGATTGCGGAAAATGGTTTTTGTTGCTGGTTTGCTGTAGTATGTTGCTGAGGTTGCAGCAAAGTGAACCTTACTAATGTCTTGAAGTGTAATTAACTCTGTTGTTCGATGTAAATATTTGAATACTGCTCATTCAGTCTCTATAGGGGACTGTTTAAAACAATTTTTGCCAAAGAGCTCAAAGGCCAGTAGGAATGTGTGTGCATTAATAAACTTCTCTTTGTCCTGGACTTGATCCAGAGCTTATAGAGGGCAAATGGGAAGATCTCATCCTATCTGATGTATTTACAGTAGAGCTCAGAGCACTTGATCAAGGCTTCATTGTGCTGTCATTGTTCCTAGGGTTTAGTTTAGCTATGAAAGAGAGTGCAGGACGTGGACACAACAGGCAAAAGGATCCAGGGTACTGGAAGGGCTGAGGGAGAAAAAAAACAAATAGAGTTGATCAGAAAAGTCGTGGACTATGTTATCGTCTGTTACATAAAAATGATGGCTTTTTTAAGTTGTAGAGCTTCCATTGTTGATCCCAAGCATCAGCTTAAATGCTCAGAAGTAACGTTAGTCAAAACAAAACTCTCAGGGAAATAAAGTTATATTTTGTTGCAGTCATCGTCTTTTGGGGGGTGAAAAAATGTGCTTTCTGCCAAAAGTTTTGTCTGTTTTTTAAAAAGAAAATCTGCATTTCTGAGATCTGAAATACTTCTTTCAGAAATGGGGTGTGCTTCCTGTAGGAAATATCAAATTGCTTCCAAGGCATTTAATCTTACATTCTCTTGTACTGGGCTCCCTAGTATACCTATTTTCATACTGTCTCCCGTTTCCGAAGACTCTGGTCCTCCCTGCTTAAGAAAGTAAAACTGTGGCAGGGTAAGAATGCAGCCATTCAGTAGCAGATTGTCAGCTTTCGTGGGCCCAGGCTACAACTCCCATAAGATACACTGGCAGCATTTCCAAATGAAAATATCTCTTCTGCCAAAGGGGATTTTTTCGTTTGTTGGCATTTTGAATTTTCACCAGAAATGCCTTTCTATTTATCTCTGATGAACTCTGCTTCTGAGCAGCTCTCCTCAGTTTCTGCAGCAGTGAAGATGAGCAGAATTCTGTAGTAATTGCACAACAGGGAAGCAACACAGCCCAGACAGCGCCGGGAACTAAGAATCAGATTTTCATCATATTTCTGGCTTGCTCTAGTAATGTTCTTGGTAATTCAGTTTAGCCTATGTTAATTTTTACCCCACTGTGAAATACACTATAATAATGACACTTATCTCCTATGGATGTTATCCATTTTATTATTTTCTGTGAAAGTACCTTGAGATCCTTGGATCTCAAACCACTGATATTCCCATTAACGGTATTATCCAACTTGTTCTTCAGATCACTGGCAAAGCTGCAGACAAAGGTAAGCAGCATATTGGAGATGTTTATTGGTAGCTTTGAAATGGCTTATGAATTAACTTTTTGTTTTCTAAAGATGTGTGCTCTGTATCTGCAATGAAAATAAATACCAAGATCAAAGAGGAGCATTGGTCTGATGGTAACGCAGTAGCACAGCATTTGCTGTAGCTTCTGGTCCTGAATTGCTTTCTCTGAAGTAGAGATCCATAGAAAACAGTCATCTTCAGCCTGGCTGCTGCACTCTCTGTGAACGATGTTCATCATGGAGATACGATCTTTTCCTTTCTTCTTTGCACCTACAAAAGTCAAAGGAGCAAGGGCAGGACAGGCTGGGGGGAGCTGGCAGTAGCTGCAGAAAAGCAGCAGTGAAGGTTTATTCCCTCTTTAGAAATTTACTGCTCAGATGTTAGTCAGTGCTGCATCTTCCTGGGCTCTTGCTCAGTGGCTCTGACTGTCTGCAGGTGGGGACTGACTGATGGCGCTTTCCTTATGGCTAGCACAGGTCAGGCGAAGATTTAACCCCTGCAAACCTCTGCGTGGGTGACACCCAGACAGTATCTACATCGAAATGTCCCAGTCAAAAGACATTTAAAAAAAAAAAAGCAAGCCATAAATTGAAAAAGTGGGTGGGGGAGAGTTGTTTGGGGTTTTTTGTTATTTTGGGGTTTTTTTACCTCACATAAATAAGTTCACTCTGAAGAATTACAGTCTAAAAAGACAAGGTGAACAAGAGGTGGGAAACAGTAGGGCTTACTCTGTTTTAGAGATTGGCAACTAAAGCACAGAGATGGGTATAACTTTCTCAGTGACACATGGAGTGGCGATAACTGACTTCAATTCCAAGTCATTCCTCCCAGCACAGTAGTGTCTTTCCTCTCTAACCTTGACTAAAACAAACCTTACTTTTAAACCCTTTTGTCTTCCCTAATAGAGGGTTAAGTGGGGAGAGAGGAGGAAAAGCGTGTTGTATAGAATTTGAATTAGCTGTAGTTTACTTTGTAGACATAGACTCTGAGCTGTTCTGTTCTGCATCAGATCACCAGAGAAACAGCTAACTCAGCTGGAGGAAATAAATAGTTACATGTGTTTGAGTAGTTACTGTATCATGCCCGTGGGGGTCTTTGTGAAAGCAGAGTCTGAGTGAGTACACTAATTCTTGTGGAAAATCCCAGGATTAGGCTGATCTCCTTAACAATATGCCACTGCCCCTTCTGATGTGTGCATGACTGGAGATGCAAGGATACATCTCTTCAGTTTGCATATACAGTATCTGTGGGTTTAAACCTTTGGGCAACTTGTCAAATAACTGCTGTTGACATAAACTATTGCTATGCATTAGCAGCAAAGAGAACGCAAGAGATCATTTCACTTTTAGTACTTCGTGTCATGTCAAGAAAAGTAGAAATTGTTCATCCTGTAAGGGAAGGAGATGGCAGAAGGAAGCTCATTTTAATGAGTGGTGGTGTTTGGAATTGTGCACTAGCAAACATGTCTTTCATCTCATTCCAAGGTGTCACTGGATGCCAGGTACACAATGTGCTCTTAAGTTGCATAACAATACACCCCAACTCATTAATGATTTATTTTTTGAAGCTCTGTTCCTTCACTCATAACACCTCTGGTGTGAGATAACTTGCTGCCAGAACTTTAAGGACAGATTTATTGAAGACTCACAAATTGAAGCCTTAAACACACAGCTGGGGCAGAGCATGTGAGTCTTGGATTGTCTGGTCAGCCTTGCAGTGTCTCTAGGAGGCTTACGAGTCAAAGCACTGAATCTTCTTGGTTGCTCTCTACTACTACTTTGGTGACAGTGAGTTGTTCTTGTTTCCAGTTGAATGAAAAGAGTTTTGCTAAGCTGGCTTGGTTTAAGCCTGATCTAGAAAGGTGCTGAGCACACCTCCTCATGTGTATTGCCAGGTGGTGTGCTTAAAAGCCCTTTGGGTCATCATCTGATGCAAACTTTAGAAGTTTTGACCATGGTGAGTTGGTGTCCTCAATAGATCATTACCTGTGTTATGCTAGAGCCTAGGAACTGACAAGGGTTACAGCTCTGTCAGCACTGTAGAAATACAAGTATTAAGGAGCTGACCTCTCCTAAACAGACAAGACTGATTCAGTCTAGGAGAAAAGGATGTTGTGTGCGAGCACAGTGAATGATGCAAGGATTGGAAACAGTGATTTAGTGGCACTATTTTGTTTTATAATTGTGTGATGTCTTGGGAAGAGAGCAGCTAAGCGGAGCAATGGTGGAGGAGAGGAGGGAGGGATGAGTGCAGCTCAGGCAGTGTGGGCAAGACGAAAAGACAGTCAAAGGGGAGAAGTGTCTGGAGGATAATGCACTGTGGCCAGTCCACAGTGGACAAAGAACTGTAAATCCTGCTCTCACAGTATTAAAGTCCACCCACTTAGCTCTTTGTCAAAGGCCATTTGTGGCATCTTTGGCAGAAGGGACAAGATCAAACTTTATGGGTGTTTTTTCTAACCCATTTGAACTAACAGTACTGCTGAGGAGGTCTTCGGACCTGGGATGAAGGTAAGGTCCCAGCAGCACAGCTTTCCATCTGGGCTTCCTTGAGTGGAGTAAGGGAGTTGCACTCCTCTCTTGTTTTTCTTGTTCCCACAGTGCCACTGAGTTGCTTTGAGTACTTCAAAAATCTCTCTCCATGATGCTTTCCTATCTCAATCTGTTCTGTGTTCAGCTGTAAGACTCATTTGTGGTAGAGGCTGTCAGAATGTAGCATAATAGACCCTGGATACAGATCATGCCTTTTGGGGAACCTGTAATGTAAGTAGCTCTATATAGAGGATCAATTCCAGCTAAACTCAGCTGAGAATCTGGCTTGCAGCTCGTTCATTTTTTCTCTGTCTTACTAATTTTTCATTAGATGCAAAGCATTACAAATAACGTTTTATGGGACTGACTAGGAAAGGTTGCTTTTCATATTAAATTACGTATCTCATAACTTTTTCAAGTTCATGCATAAATTCGACATTAGACTGAAGATAACTGCTTTTTTTCCCATTGTAACTTTTTCAGGACAGTGTGTGCATAAAGAAAGATTAATCCTTTCAGAGGATGAAGAATTATCATGTGAGGTTTTTTTAAGGTTATACTGACTTCTGAGAATGCAACTTCTGGATTAAGAACAAGGATCTGGGAAGTAGGAGTTTTCAATAAGAGTGACTCATGAAGCTTTTTGGAGATGTTTATCATTGTAGTAAGCGTGAGTCTTCACTGCATGCTCTGCCTCTGATCTATGTGGCTCCACATCAAGAATAAGTGTTTGTTTTGAGATCCCTCTGACAATTTTACCAAATTGACATATGTGCAGACCCAATGAATATTAAAAAAAAAAAAAACAAGCAAACCAGCACTATTGTAGTTTGCAGTCTTTTGGACTGTTTTGTGGGACCAGTGTAGATTACATGGCTACTAGCCTTTTTCTTCCTGCTTTTGCTAGTAGAAACTGGACCGTTAAACTGTGATTGTAGCCTATTGCTTCTTGTGCTTGCAGCCTACAGGATTGTCTCCAGACAACAAAACTCCCTGATTTTTTTATCAAACAGAAATGGCTGCAATTTCAAATTTTCTTAGAAGGTATCAGCAGCTGACTCAAGAGGTGGTGGGAACTGGAGGACCGTAAATGCTGTAACAGTAAAAACTGGTTCTCCAGTAAATACAGAAGGGTCACTTGGAGGAAGGGAGAAACCCTTAGGAAAAATTGTCTGTAAGAGCCTTCACTTTCTTCTGACTGACAAGAAGATGTCTCATGCTGTAAGTAAAACAGTCAATATATTTGGAGTGTTTTAATAGAGTTGTTGGAAATCCTATTTGGAATGAAAATTCCCAGTTTGGAATGTTGCAAATGAAACAAATGTTTGGATCTCAAAAATGCACATTGGACTCTGCTGAAAAATTAGTGTCTAACCAGAGCATGAGAACTATGGCTATTCCCAAATCAAGCCTTACTTGAGCAGATGCGGCTTGAATAATTGACCACAAGTATCTCCCTAATACAAATAGCTAATCTGTGCTCTTTGTGAACACAAAGAAAGGGAGAGAGACAGACAGGGAAACAGATCAAAATTTTCTTAGAATGCCTGCATTAAGATCTTTGCAGGTCTCCAAGCAAAAAGGACTGGGTTGGCAAATAGATGTGAGAAGTGCAAAGAACATAGAAACGATGCTGTTAGTGAATGTGTGGGTGTTTTCTTCTTACCTTGGGAGCTGAACTACTGCCCCTCATAATACTGTCTTTGTTAGTGAAGATAAAATTATTAATGATCACAATGTAACAGGCAAAGCTCGTTTGCCTCAGTTAAAAATGCCTCTGCAAATTTATGGTTGTTCCTCTTGTCGCCGCTGGTATTAGTTCTACTGTGTCAATCAAGTATCAGTGTAGGCCATTTCAGTGCCATGTCCTATGCTAATACTACACAAATCTGGCTTTGGTTTCAACTGGTAGTAAATTAATTTTTCTTCTCTAAACTACTTTGTTCTGAGATTATGTGCTTTTTTTTTAAAAAAAAAGTAAGGTCTCCAAAGTGTCCTTTTTTTTTTTTTTTTGATAGCAATAGATGCATAATCCTAATACCAAAACAAACAAATAAACAAAAAAAAGGCACTGTCCAGGGATACAACTTCAGCTGGCATAAATTGTTAGAAGTCCTTGTGGTACTATCACATTTTAGCTCTGTTCTTTTTCAAGTTACAATCTAAGCAAGCACCCTGAATACTTCACAAGAAATAATTGGCTATTCTTCACTGCTGAAAATTATCACAGTACTCCCTGGGAACTGCACGAACCCTTTGCGTATCTATTCAAAAACCACTGAGAGAGTTGCTAAGTATAGTTTATATGAGGGTTATGGAGCCCCTGTAAGGATCCTGCTGTAGGATAGAAATGCATCACAACTTTTAGCATGTTTATTATACCCTGCTGGTTAGGAAACTGTAGACAGAGAACTGAGGCACAGGGAAACCAGATAATCTTCCCAAAATTTATTTTATGTCTCATTTCAGAACACTCACACCACAGCAGAGATCAACCAAAAATATTTTGCATATTAGGACAGAACAGTCCATCCACCTTTCTTCCAACACAGCCCTCAATCTATTGCTCTTGGCCCTCTCCTTGCCTTGTACATTGTCATCTTTCAAAACCAACAAAATGCAAGGGTTTACCTGGTGCTTGCAGCTCCACAACATGTTCCTCCTGAATATTAGTGCAAATTGGTTAGTTTTTTCGTATTATTATTTTCTGTTAGCTTCCTGTGTCTTACATCTGTTTTTGGCTTTAGGGAAGACAGAAATCACATACATCTGTAGGTAATCTGGCTGGGAGGTGCTACCTGATCGAGGAAGGCAGCTTCTGGCAAAGCCGAGGCTGTGGAGGGTGGCCCACATCACTTCTTAAAGCGGTATATGTAAAAGCAAATTCCTCTATACTAGGTGCTGCATGACCATCAAGCTGGCACTGAAGTAACTAGCTAGAACTCAGCAATGCTGGGGGAAGGCCTCAAGCACTGGGGCATGCCGGTTACATATTGATCAATTCTCCATACTTCTTCTTGACTCTTCTTCTAATCTTTCTTTCTTTTCTATTTTTATCTCAGTTATGTGACCTGCAAAGCACTCATACAATCTTTTGGGAGAACCCTTCCTGTCACTGAAACTGGGGGATTTATTCATTGCCATGGAAGGAGAAATAACAATACAGTTGTGCCAAGATTAGTGCAGTGGGAGAGGGGCGGCAGTGCTGTTCAGACAAATATCACCACTTTCATCCCTGTGTTGCCTGATATGGGGCAACATGGAGCCCAGCATTACCTTAATCCATCAGCAGCTGTAGTCTTGGACACAGTGGCTCACTTTTTGACTGTGGAAATCTCCATTTTTCTGCCCAGTTTGTCCATTGTCTCCTCTCTTCTTAAAATGAAATAGCACAAAGGACATTGGTGAATATGTGCAGCTGCATAGGTGGGGTCTGCACTACTGTGCCACTTTGTGAAGAACTCAGTAGAAAGCTATTTGGTATTGAGAGTTGCTTTCCTATGTGCTGATAAAACAGGGTATTCAGGACTCTCTGCAACTTGCAGTGGGATTTGATTCTGTATTACGCGGAAGACTGTCTGTACCACCCCAGCAGTCTAACAGGATATTAAAGTAAATTTAAATCTAATGTATTTTAAAGGTCCTTTGCTCAGATAAATGATGAAAAGGGGCTGTTTGCTGTAAAAAGGGATCTGGCCTTTTGAATTTTCAGCTCTTATGAAGTTCCAATTTTTCCCTTTTTCATGAAATTGCATTTTTTGAATCTGCATGAAAAATGGCAGAGGAGCTGCACACAGATCAGCTTGTGCTGGCAAACTATTTTTTCTTTTAAATGACATTTTCTGGCCTACTTCTGCAAGGGTGTGAATCTTTTTTCAATCATACTGGTCTGACAGCAGCTTCATCAGAGTTAAGTCTTAATCTATGTTTTCGGCTGGTGAAAATTTGCTCCTTGCTTTGATTAAGGAAGTGTTGCCATTTTCTCTTTGACATGCACTTACTGTCATGTCAAGAATAATGGAAAAACACTGATGTCTCTGCCCTGCAGTTAAGGCTCATCGTCATGCTCTGCAGTTAAGATTCACCCATTCATAAGCAAGAAACTCAGGGAGGCTGTGGAGCCTCATGTGCTTCTTTCTGAAGTTTTGCTTGTGCTTGAGCATGCTCCTGACTCAACCGTTGGTGCATGCTTGTTGTAGAGCTACTGACTTCTAAGCAAAGGGAGTAAGTCAGTTGAAAGAGTTCATGTCACAGCCTTAACTTCTCCTTGTTTACAGTCAGGTTTGTATTACCATATAGCTGGTAATCTTAGCCATGGCCAGCTGAGATGATGCTATTTTCAAATGTAAGTATGGCCACAGATGGATCTTATCCTAACCTTTAGGATGAAAGTTTTCATTTTGTATTTTCTACCCACAGTTTCAGTACCTCAGGAGGTGCTTTGGAGAGAGATTTCTGAGGAATACTTAGGATGACCAGGTAGCTGACATTCCTGTTTTCAATCTGAGCCCTTCTTCCCATCGTGCAAATGGGTACTCTCCATCTTCTCAATGAGATGAAACATTCATTTCAAATGACTTGCCAGCTTTAAAGAACTTGTGTTGCAAGTTATCCCTCTATTCAGGCTAAACTACAGCTTCTTACTTTTACCTATTTTTAAATTATTTTGCAGTTATAACTGTGTATTGATGACTCTCACATCCTGTTGTAAACTGCTGTGAAACTCCCTTTCATAGGAGGCTGCAATTCAACCTTTTTCAGGTACTGCATAGTTTTATAAAATGCTTTGGGTTGGTGCAGCTGTGTAAACTAGGATTTTTGCCTCTGCATCTTAACAGAGTTTCTTTATTTATTGCTAATTATGGGCACATAACATAAATATACTGTTGCTTTTAGTGAGATGTGGACTGTGGATTTCAGATTGACATAGGTTTCTTTCCTGGCCCCTTAAGGTCCTGTAGTTTTGTAAACAACTCAATTTCAGTCTGAACTTCTCTGTAAAATGAAAATAAATGAAACCAGTTTCCCACCTGGTTTTGTTTATGATGTTTGTTGAAATTCCCAGGAGGTTGTATGTAGCTGGTCAGAAATACACTATCAGGTGGTCCAGTCTTGTCCATTAAGATCAATTTTTTTTTTTTTTTTTCCTTTGGGGTTGTGGGGGGAAGGGGAAGCTGATGAGAGAGAGAGAGATTTACTGCGGCTGGCAGGGAGGAGATTTACTGCTCTTCCATGACAGCTCACATTTTCCTCTACATTCTTCCAAGCCTGTGTTCAAAGTTCTTCTATTTTGGACTAATTAAGATTTGGTAGCTAGAGCAAAGCTCGCCCATCATGTAAGACGCCAAAAGCTTTCAAATTCATTGATTTGAGTGGAACATGAGGGAGTTCAGCCATCAGCACTAGCATTTCAGTTCTTAAACATTTTCAGGCTTTAAAATGGGCTATTAATCTTGGCTCTGGCAAAGCATCCAAGGACGTCAGTAGTGTGTGATATGTCCCATAAAGTGCAACTTCTAGGAATCCTTTTTTATGTGTAGAGTGCGTCAAGGCTCATGTTCTGTTTGCATTTAGTCTAACGATGTCTCAGAACGTGTTATTTAGAGCACATTACAAAAAAAGATTTTGTTAACATACAGCCAGTGTCTGGGCTAATGTGATTCCCTTAAATCAAAATACAGCTGGACTCTCAGATGTATAGGAGTTCAGTGCTTTTTATAGCACTTTATTATTTGTTTTGACATAAACAAAATGAAAGTTTAGAGCAAAATCTCCCTCTTCATAGTTTATACCATAATTTAATCTGTTCTCATATAAAAACTTGCAACCCTTGTCAGTCTTCCTGAATTAAAAAAAGTATCAGTACTTTTAAGTGAGAAAATGGCAGGGACCCAGTGTCCTTCGTTTGGTCTTGTCTAGCAAACCTAAACAACAACAGAGCTTATGGATCCTGGGCAATACATGACCCTATAACAACAAAGGGATGTGACGTGAAGTGTGCACGGGGAGGTTGTTTTTCAAAGCAGCGGACTGCACCTCCCAATTTCTAAGGGTTTCAACAATATGATAACTGAGAACTGTGCTTTTTAGTGCACTGCACGTTCCCAGTCCACGTGAAGCAAATTTGGTTGTTGTTGTGATGTGGTGCTTTGTAAGAAGCGTAGTTGCTCTGCAATTACTTATCTTCAGGCTTGTGCCAAGGATTAACCCATGGGTTAAGGCCAAAGGGTCCTGGTCTGTTGCCCATTAAAGTCAGCAGAGAGACTTGCATCAGATTCAGCAGCTCCTGGATCAGAGCGGAGAATCATGATCTGAATGCAGCTCTTAGTCTGTCTTGGGTTTTCAGTGTGACCTGGAGGAATATCACTTTCCTCTCACTTCACTTGACTTTGGGCAAAGCTGTTACTTTCTCTGTGCCTCGCCAAGAAAAGGAGGCTTAAAAAATCATTAGTATTTCGAAAGCACTCATTCTAGAGAGGGGGGTTGTAGAAGCAGAGTGGTAAATCCTGCTCTATTGGAGCTGTCCAAATATTATTGCTTGTATTGAAAGAAAGCTCTTAAATGAAGGCTGGTGTTCAGAAGCCAGTACAGCCCAAGAGCCATCACATCACTGATCTTCTGCTACAAACATGGAGCTTGTCAGTTGACTTAGCATGCTTTCACACAAACACAAGTGATGAACTTCAAGCTTCTAACTTAACTATTCGTGTCTCTGGAGGAAGAGATATGTCTCTGTTTTTTTGAATATTCTTATCCCTCTTTTTAAATGGTGCTGCATGTCATTCAAGGTAGGCCTAGTATATAACTCTGGAAAGCATTTTTTGGATTTAAAATTAGACGTCACAGCCTAGTCCCTGTAAAAGTCCCCATTTACCAGTCATTCTGTCACAGTGAAAATGCAGTTTATCTTTCCTGCAGATATATAAAGCTATATATATATATAAAATTGGGAGCAATTAAAGCTTTCATTTACTTGATTCAGAAACCGTTAAAGATGTGCAGATTTTTTTTCATCAGCTCCTGTTGGTCTTTGGTTCAAGCCTTTCCCTGATTAAGTATTTCTCAAGGTAATGTTGTTCTATAAGATCTTATTCATGATTATTGCAACATGGATTTTTATTTCAGCTTTTCAGCTGCAAATTCAAAGCAGAAATTAATAGAAAAATACAGCAGGATGATGTGAATTTGTTACTACAAAATATTTGTATCTTTTAATCTGAAGTCTGTGCACAGCCATATATCCTCCATAGAATGAAAGCAAAGTAGAAAGCTTCAGGCTTTTTTGGCAGATTTTGGAATAATTTACTTCTAGTCACAATTTGGCATTTCAGGCTTGGAGCAGCCACATTTCTAGCAGCTCCCACTGGTTAAGCCTCTTAATTTTTAATTTTTTTTTATTTTTGCTTTTAAAATAAATGTTAAATGCTCCAATCCTGTTCTGCTCTTAATGAATTGGACCTACCTGTAAAACAATATTCTGGAAAGGAGTTGTCTGTTTAGAGCAGCTTCATATTAGCATGCTTGTTGTGTAGGGAAAGGGGGAAAGAACCTTCTTCCCTTTGAAATCCTCCAGACTTAGTTCTACAATTCTGCCTTGTGGCCAAATGCATTTTGTGTCTCATCCGCTCCCTGCTGCAAATCAGGGCTCTAAAGATCTCATGGTCTTTGGAGGGGGAGGAAGGTCTTGCGAGCCCAGGTTAAATACTGGGGAGTGTTACCCCACAAAATGAGATCACTGCACGCCAGAAACAGTCTGTAGGCAAACACATCAGTTCCTGCAACAGAATCAAAGGTTCTCAAAACACCCTTTGGTTACTCGATGGCCGTCAAACCAGCTGGGTGTACTCATGGGCATCCTAACTGAAATGCTCTGGTACTCCTTGAGCTTTTGCAACACCAAATCATCCTAGAAAGCTGTTCAAGAGGGTCTGAATGCTTGAAAAAAAATCCTTCAACAAAACAACACTGCCAATGAGATCTCAAATGAGATAAATATTTGGTCAGCTGGATATGTAAAAACCAATGCCTGACACATGCTTGCATACACAGGACAGGCTGCAGTATGGAGTGCTGCATTTACCCAGATGTTTGACCTGTGGTGCATGCATGGAAACATTTGAGCATGTGAGTAAGTTATCATTTTGCACTGGGACCACTTAAACTTGAAATTTCCAATGACAAATTGAGGAATACTTCTTTTTAAGTTGCAGCCCAGTAATGGGAGTTAGGATTTATAAGCCCTGCCAAATTCAATAAACTTGTGTTATAGCCTTTTAAAATTGTTATATTGAACACTGCTTATAAAGAGCCATCTTCCTTCTATTGTTTCATAATTTATTCAGTGTTTTCTTAACTGGCCCATCAGCAGAACAGTAAAAATGCCACTGAGTAAACTTTGTTTAATGGTGACCAGTTTTTGTCTATGTTACAATAATGTCTGTGGGAAGAAACAATTACCTTGTGATTTGCTGTCAAAGCGGTAAGTGCATTTTCTTTCCAGTTCATTTAGAAGGGACATCACTTTCAAGCTTTCCCTTGTTCTCTTTGTGGGGTTGTTTCCTCTTCTGCACATTTGGATTTTTTGCTACGCACACTAGAAAGTACTGGTTCAGTCCTGAATCCAAGATTCATAAATAGAGCCTCTGCTGTCCTCTGTGCAGTGTTGGACTTCAGTGATGCATTACCAGTACAGCTCAGGCTCATTGCTCGGATGTTTACTGAACAGCCCCTGAAACAGAACAAACCTTCCAGTGTCAGCTATTAATGCTATTTTTCTACTGGGTTTGCTCTATGAACCAACATTGATTGCTGTTTGTTTTGTTACGTTTCCATCTTCAATTGCAGCACAGAGACTCTCAAAGATATGATCTGTTTTCTTTTCATACCTGTCCAAAGTGTTAGGGATAGAAGCATTTGTGAGTTTTTGGCCACTGCATGTAGCAAGTGTTTATCACTGTTATTATAATAACGTAAGAAGGCAGTTAGAAATGTACATTGTGGCCTGAAACTTCTCAAGTGCCTCGCAATTCTTCCTTATAGGGAGCAATGGTCCAGCCCCGCTATGTTTGCTAGGATGAGAGCATTCAGAGGGACTCTCAGAATCACTAGTGAAGTCTGAAAAATCTTCTTTCCTCAAAGAGGAGGGGAACATGTTTCATTGCCCAGCAGCACATACAGAGACTGCTTGCAGGAAAGATGCTGAAAATTCAAATATATTAACAGAAAATAGTTCCCAGAGTTGTTGGAGGGGGTGTGTCAGGGTTGTCAGGGTTTGGGGCAGCACCCATATGTGCCACCAAGCTGTGGGTATCTGTAAGCAACATACAGCCTCTTGATTTATATGGTCTAATCCAAGATGTGCTTCCTGTACTGTTCGCAGAGCTTTCATCCTCAGAAATGCCTCCCAATCTCAATGCCCCTATTGTACACTGAAAGGATGAAAAGCTAAATTGACCCCAGGGATTCAAGGTGTTTCCAATCTGAAGATTAGGCTGCTAAACAACCCTAGGTTATGAATAGCCTAAAATCTTTCCTTCGGGCTCTACGAGAAGGGTTGAGGCATAATCAGAGCAGTCGGCTCCATATATCACGTTACTCTTCTTGGATGCCAGAATTCTGTTACAAAAAACATATTTGGAATTCATAAATTGTTCTGTGCTCTTCTCCAGCATCCTGGCCATTAACTACTGCAGGGATTAAACAGCTACCATTATGTAGGCAGCATCATGTTTATAACAAATTGCTTCCTTATAGCCCACCTGCTGCTTTCAGTAATTTGAAAGCACGGTAAGTTAGGTCTTGAAAGTTGTGTTTTGGAAGATGATGGGGGTTTAAATAAAAGGTTTTAAATTACCAGGCCTCAAATAGCTACCTAGAGAGGCAGTGTCTAGCATCTGGACTGTTACTGAATTACTCTAAGACTCTTAATCAGCAAGGGAGCCCCTAAACTGAATGGCGGGTGGGAGTGAAACCTGACACTAAATGGACAGCAATGTAAGAAAGCTTTGTGAGCAACTCCCAGAGGAATAGGATGAATAAGTACATCTTTAGGGAAAGAAAACCAAAGTTGCCTTTTAGGATAGAAAAGCACATTCCCTGCAATGTGTTTCCTCTTGTTTTTGTTTTCTGGTGGGTTTGTTTTCCTCATGCGGTTTTTGAATGCCTCCAGACCAGATCTTTTGGTGCTATAAATTGATGTAGCTCCTTTGGCTTCAATAGGGTTATGTTGATTTACTCCAGCTGAGGATCTGCTGTGTGAGTCTATTCTCATGCTGCTGGAGTTAGCAAGTTCAAGCCCACATTTTGAGTACTTCATGCATGCACAAGAAATTAATCATAGCAATGATGTGTGCAAAGTATGTGTGAACATTTTTCCACAGGCGGTTCTCAAAGTCCCTGCCTCTGCTATCTCCATTTAATGTTGACCCTGTCTCTTCTCTCAGTTGTGCAGGTTTTACGCTGGCGTAAGTCCACTGACTTCAGTAGGTTTGCTCCTGGTTAACACCTGTCTGTAAAAGTAGTGTTAAATCATGCCTGTAACGTTAAATCTTCTGTCTCCATGTAAAGTATAGTATCCCCAAGGCTCCTAGTTTGGGAGTTATCATCCCCCTCCATTTAATGTAGTAATGAGTGATGAACTGTATAGCTCCCATCCAACACCTACTGAAGAATAACGTTTCACAGTGACTTCTGTGGATATTGGCTCAAGCTCAGATTTCTTCAGGAGTGGTTTAGCATTGCCTATTGCTAACTTCATCTGTCTCTGTGTGTTGTCTTGTCCGTTGGCTGAGACATGATGGGCTTGGAGGGGAGAGGGGCTTGCTTACATATATAGTACTTCTTTTTTATGATGTCCTGAACTGTCACACTGACAGGGCAGAGAGTTGCATCTAACAGTTGATACAGGGGGAAACAAGATGCCATCCATCCCTCTTTGCCTGAAGTTAGCAGTGACCATCTGAGCAGCGTTGGGGACCTGAGGAGAACCTGGCTGGTGTGCGTTTCAGGGCTAGGATTATCAAACAGGTCCCAGAGCACTGCACCTCAGTGTCAGTGCAGACTGGCTCTTAATTATCTCCACCCTTTCCTATTTCTCTTTAATTCCCAGCATAGTAGATCGTAGCTCTGATCTGCTTTTCCAAAACACTGGCAGAGGTGTGATGTAAGCAGCTTTCCATTCATTCCCACTGAGCATAATGTAGGTGGTTTCTCTGTGGCATTCAGTGTTGCAGGTGCTTTCCTAGTACAGAGTTTCTGTATTTCAGGAGGTGGTAGGGCAAAGCCCACCCATGGTCACTTGAATTTTGAGCACTCTTTTGCCCTCTCCTCTGTGCTCCACTCTTGAAGCTACTGAGCAACATGCTCAGCCTGGAGACAGCTGCCTGGTGCACCTATGTCCTCACTGGAGCATGGAGGATCACAAATCTAGACATTCAGCACACCACCTCCTCAAACAGCTGTTCCCCAAAACCAAAGGTCTAAATCATCTTGGAAGATAAACTTTAAGATGGTCTCAGTCATGAAGGCACAGCAGGGAAGGGACCAATGAAATAACCATTAAGTGGATGTGTTGAAGAAAGGCAAAGAGCCTTTGGCAGCATGGTGGAGATTGGCCCTTCAAGGGGAACACGTGAGCAAAGGTCTCTTCCTCCACCTGTCCTTGCATGACATGGGAGAGAGACCTTCAGGAAGTCTGGAGCTTCTTTCCTGTGCTGTATTTCACTTCTGCTTTCTCTGTAGCAAAGCTTGGGAGGGGTTACCTCACCTCATTTAACAGCCCTGGCTCCAGGAGGTGCTAATTCCTGGGCAGCTTCCTTTGACTTTTGAGTAGAAGAGAAATCTGTGTTCAGATAAAATGCACAAGGAACCTTACGGCCTGGCAGGTGGAGAGTCCCAAACTAGAAAAACGGGAGCTGCAAAGAAATATTTGGCTCCCTTGAAATGCTCCACAATGGAGTATTTGTTTCAGTTCTGATACCTGAGGTATTTTAAACTGACATGGCTTAATTTAAACCTGCCTGCTATATGCACATATGCATGTTTGCACAGATTAGCAATGCACACAGCTGCATGTTTGCACACACAACTACTTTGGCCAGCTGTTTAGGCCTCCACACTGCCAGCTATACTGATTTATTTAATTCTTTTATTGGCTGCTGAATAATGTGTACCAAATGCAGAACTTGGATCTGCTTTATATAAATAATATAAACTAATGTAACTGCCCTGTAAAAAGGACATTCTTCTCTTTTTGCTAGAGGAAGATTCATGCTCTGTATTTGTGCACTGGTCTGCATGGTGTCTTTAATTTTATTTTCTTGTCCGAGTTGGAACTGATGGACCTGATAATGTGAATAAACAGGTTAACATTTTTACTCCATATGGAGTAAAAAGTTTAAAATCTTTGTAAGCCAAAATAGATATGAGGTGTTATTTCTAAGTATGAGAAGCAGAAGTGCACGTATGGTTTGTAGTCAGAGTCTTCTCTGTTCCATCAGTGACAGGAATAACATGAGCTGAAATCACTGTGGTTACAGAGAACTGCATTTGACCTATGATTTCTTTAAAACAGCACACCAAGTGAAGAATTAAAATAGAAATACTTCAGCTACATTAGATCATTATTTTGAAGATTTGTGTATGCAAGGAGTGATCGTTCAATCTCTACGCAAACAAATCTCAGTAACTTCATTCCTAATATAGCAAAGTTTAATTGCATTTTCTGCAATGCTAGTCATTGTGTGTCATCTTAATTGGGGAAGTTCTGTACTTGCCCTTTCTTTTTACTAAAGCCCTTACGATTATGCTTAAGAAGAACCCTAATACCATTGTGTAAATAGTCTTTTCTTTCTCTGCTGTGTAAATACTCTTCCTGCCATCTCATTGCCACCTCAATCATCAGTTCTTGGAATTTCCTAATCCTGGCTATGGGACTGCAGCTGCAGTTTACAGAGTTCAATTTAATTCTCTTTTGCAGATCTCTCCTAAGAACTGAGTTGTGTGTTTGTTCCCCCAGCTCTCTGACATCTATTTAAAAAGACAAAGAGTTTTGCTTCCTCTAACCAAAGCTGTTTGAAACTGTGTAAGGGATATTTGGTACTGAAGTTACAGATTTCTTAATATTATGTAAAAATGCGCTTGTATCATATGTTTAACATGTGTGAGCGGCTCTGCCCTCCCGTGGATAGAAGGAGAACTCATCTGCGTGCCTCGTCCCAGCACCGCCGATGCATCAGAAATGTCGTTTCCAGTCGAGAGTCTGGTTTATGGGGCAGGAGAATCTGAATCCTTGTTTTCTCTGGTGTTAAACACTTCTTCACAGTAGCACGAAGCACCAAGACAACCTTGTGGTTTGCTAGAGCGGTTTCCTTTCTTGAATCTTGGTCCTATTTTCATTTCCTTTTTTTTTTTTTTGTCCTTCCCCATCTCCTCAGAGGCAGGGACACCGTGTCTGCTCTCACCAAGTCAGTCTTACCTTCTGTAAAGCAGTTTCTCAGAGCCAGTGCCGCACTTACTGGGATACTTAACACTCTTTGAAAGGTGATGTTACAACATGTGGATGTGCGTCACGGTTTAGGTGCACTGAATTTGAAGTGATATGTACTAGCGTATCAAAGCATACATTTTTTGGTCACAGCATATTAATGTGATTTATTTTCAGTTCTAATCAGCCACTTAACCAAGTCATTTTAACCTGTCTCCACCTGCCCTTTCTTTTCCTGTGACTGGTAGTACTTTCTCTTTATTTCTTTACTTCTCTCCCATCCCTTATGAATTTTTGGGAGGTGCCAAGGAAACTTTGGATAAATCTTTTATTTCCCTGGGAGGAAAACCATGATTAAAAATAGTGTTAGATGATGTTCTAGCCCAGGTGAGCAGCACCATCCAACTATACTGGTGCTGCTGCCAGTGTCCAGAGGGTGAGGAGAGGAGGGGAGGATTCATCGAGGAGGGATGTACAGTTTTTTCCGTCATCCTGCCAAGCTTCCTCCAAAAGAGCCAAGATTGCTGACATGAGCAGAAGCTTGACCTGGAGGCAGCAGTGCCAAGTAATGCCGGCAATGTGTTTTACACAAGGGTGTGCTAACCTCGGCATTTTTCCCGAGCTAGATCATTCCCACAAAAACAACTCCCTCCCCTCTCAAACGTAGACCGCAGTAGGGAGCTTGGTTTGCAAGCTCTGATTTGATCAAACACGCCCAGCAGAAGACAAAATGGAACTGCAGCTTTGCAACTTCAAAACGTGTCCATTTCCTTTCAAGCCACATAAATCAAAAATGGTAGACTCTTCCTGTTCAGAGGTGCTCCAGTTCCATGTGATAAATTTTACATGGCAGGAAGAACGCGGCCGTGTCAGTGTGTCATTAGATTTGATAATTCACAGATCAGACTCAACAAAAATATTTATTGCCTGGATTTACTTGTCATGAAATTGCCTTAAAATATGGGTGGAAAAAATATCAAGTAAGGCAAAAAAATAAAAGGAAAATGCATTATTGGATTAACAGAATAAAAAGTCTTTTGGAATTGGTATTTTATAACTTTTATTTATGTAGGTAGATTCAGTTTCTTTTAAATGAGTTTATATATAAATCAAGGAACTATATACCTTAACCCAGAAGGATGCTCTCAGGAATTTCTCTTTGTGGCAGTGGAAATGAATGACTTGGAGGAGGAGGCTGTTAGGATTTGCAGTGTCCTTTCTCATTATGCTGGTGGCTTTTTGTGGGGCTGTATCAAAGTACAGATTTTAACAGTGAATATATTTTTTAATTTGATAACATTTTGTAATTAAAAAAATGTGAATAAAAGATTCTACAGTAATTAGGATATAAATTGAGAGAGTCATAAATCCTAATCATAAGAATTCTTTTTAGTGGCACTTTTTAATTTTTTCAATTGGGTATAAATATTGTTATTCATATTGAATTTAGAAAGATCCTATTGTAGAAGCAACTGCCAAAACTTTATTCAGGATATTTCAAAATATCCATTTATTTTCAATCTTAAATTTAGCTCATAAGGTGAGATGTATTAGAGATGCCATACTCTGGAAATGAGGCAGCACTGTTAATTTGATCACTTGAGTATATATAAAATATATGTAAGGCTTAGGTAATAACAGTACTCTTTTATCTCCAAGGCACTCCTCTCAAGAACACTTTTTGTATTTTATTAAGCACCTGTGTGAAGCTGGAGCTCAACCCCTTTCTAAATATGAGCCTAATACCAAGTACCACGCTGGCACGGGGAACCTGATTTTGGTTTCTGATCCTTCAGCACAACTTTTGTGTGACTGTTGGCAAGTTGCTTAATCTTTCTGTGCCTCACATTTGTAACATGGGGTAAAGACATTTCATTTTTATAGTTTTGTGGTGAGAAGAAGCTAAGAAAACTGGAGAGCCGCAGGTGCATTGATGAGTAATTTAAAGTATTTTGGCAGAGTGGTGAGCTAGAGCTTTTCCCGAGACTCATCCTGAAGGTCACTTTTATTCAACCACTGCAGTAATGTGCTGGTGCAGGCTAATATATATCCTGACTCATGAACCATGTGGAGACTTTGGGGTTTGGGGGTTGGGTTTTTTGGTGGTGTGGGGTTGGTTTTTTTTTTTTTTGTGTCAATTCAGTGCTCAAACAAGCAAGTAAAGAAATCCGCTGGGATTCAAGTCCTCCATATTTTTTCTATTGAAACAAACAAATCCCTAAAGTGCTTTGTTTTAGCAAAGTCCTTTTTTTTAAATTTATGCCTAGAAAAATAATTAGCTACATTTTTAAGCATGTAATTTCCAAGCTAAATGTTGACAACTTTTACGAATTCAGTGAAGCAAACCCTTTTTTTAGTGTTCATCAAGTATTGTGCAGTTTGGGTTTTTTATACTCTCTGATCTAGACTCTAGAAGCCAACGGTCACTTGTGCCTCAGTGGAGGGAACAGACTCATCTCAGCAGGGAAGTGGAGGGTGTACTAGTATATGCATCAGGAAAGTTCAATCCAAATCAAAGACAGAAAGAGATTCTTCAACAAATTATTGGATTGCACCTGAAGTGGGTTAGTGGTGCACCCTCCATCCAAGTTTCCCCTAACTGGAAAATGGCAGGTTACAAAAACAAAAACCCTGAAAACTTACTCCTCTCCTCCTTTGCTCTCTCCCTTCCTGCATGGTCTCTGCATTATTTTCTATGGTGGTTTCTTTTCCGTTCGCAGCCAAGTGTAATCTGCAGAGTAGTGTGCTATATCAAGCTCTTCTTTCCTCTTTATTATTAATTTAATTGAACCGTCAGGTTGATTTCAAGAGAAACTGGATGGGTATGAAATACTCATTTCACTACTTTTTTTTTTATGACGATGCATTAAATCAGTGTGTTAATTCCTACAGTATCAGCGAGGTGGTCAACACAAACTTAGAATTTTTGAATGAGCACACTAAAGATTAATATATGCGAAAGGGCTAGAAGTGTCCATTCGTATGAGTCTACAGGAAGGTTTGCTCCTCACCTGGCAGGTGCTCACAGGACCCTAAAAACCCAGAGGCCTGGCAGGAGACAGAGGTGACACTTAAAATTGACCCTGTTGAAGAGGACTGCATCTCTGACAAAATCCATCTCTCCCAGTATAGCAGTGCAGAGGTACGTGGTGTCAGTTGTGTTTGTCTCTGGTCTGCTTCCTTGGGGAGCCATGGGGCAGTGCCAGGCTGGCACGAGATCACCTCACCCAGTTGCTCCAATCTCTGTGGAATTGCACGTCCTGCATCTTGATAGGAAGCCTGGAGAACGTTTGTTATTCTCCTTGGCAGGGCAGGGTGCTTCGAGGTATTCCAGACTGAACCTGCTGCTGGCTGTCAGACACTTTTCCTGATCTGTGTGATAATGACAATGATGATTTATCTTCTATTTAGTTATGTGTCTTAGGGTAAATCTGGTGAATAACCATGATCTTATTTCCCCTTCAACGTTTTCCTTTGTTCTGTTCATTATGGAAACACAGATGACCAAGGGACTGCTAAAAGGCTCAACTTGCCTCAGGCACTTTTGCTGGTGTTTTTTCCTGTCAATCCATTTTCTTGTTGTTCTGGAGGCTTTTCCTAGGCCTCTCCTTGGCTGAAGGTTTTAACTGTGTCACTCATGCCAGGCTTTTAGCATTTAAATATCTAGTGTTTAAATTCAGGGTCTTGTAACTCTCTCAGCTTCTCTGGCCATTCTCCACTATTTTGTTTGCAACAGCAATGAACTATTTCAGCAGAAATGCTGAGCCAAATTCCTTGCTGATATAAAACAGAGTTGGGGAACTTTATAATGGCAATGATCTGGATCAGTTGATCTTACCTGTCTGTGTAGAAACCACAGACTTCTTAAAAAGTATATTGGGAAATGAGGCCCAGGAGAGGCTGATGAGTTGCTAAGGTCACACATGAAGTTGGCAGTATAGCAATGAATAAAACCGATGCATCTATTTGTCCTCTCCAGCCTCCTGTGATGCTTACAAGATGATAACTGAACTCCGCAGTTTCTTCACCTAAGGAAAGTCTCCAAGACCTTTCTGGGTAGAGAAGTGCCTCAGGGCTGCAGCAGAGATTGTTTTCCTCATTTTATGCAGACTCAAGAAGTGAAGGCTTGATCTGTCCTTTCTCACTTCAGATTTTATTCCCAGTCTCGGGTGGCTGATCAGTACTGAAGCCAAAAGCAGAACCCAGGGACTCACGGTGCAGAGAAGCAGAGTGTGTCCTCGCCATGCGTTTCTCATTAGCCTGGCTGCAAATCTGCAGAGACACAGCAGTGCAGGAGAGTGGTTCCCTGTAAGCTCAGTCTTTCAGCCCTGGCAATCCAGGATCTTGTTCCTGCAAGTGCCCTTCCTGGAGAAGCTCTTCAGAGCATCACAGGGAACTGGGAGTACAAGATTGCAAACTACCAGGACTTGCGTTCTCAAAACTTACAGGTGGAGTGTTTGCACAGCTCCTCTGCATCCTTTCCAATTGAATGGTGGGTTGTTCAGGTGCTTCTCCTTTGTGTCTCAGTCTGCTAAAGTCAGTCCCTGGGTTGTTTCCAGAAAGCACTGCAGAATGAAGTCTACAAGTATGCATTACTTGCTTTTCTTGTTTGCTGGCTTTTGTCCCTCCACGCTTCTTTCATCCATGTTCAGCCATTTACAAAGTATTATTCATTAGAAACGTGAGCATCTCCATTCGGGGGGGCGGGGGAGGCAGGGCGAAGCTTCTAGTGAGCCAAAATTTACTCATCCTATCCTGTTTTTTCTGCCTTCTAAGAAAAATGTATATGGTCTAATCATAATTCCCAAGTGACCCATAAGCTGGGTCTAGCCGTGGTAATCGGAGCCTCATCCTGGAGGCTGGCTGTCAGAGATGGTTGTTAGAACAATTGATGCAGCAGACATCTGTCTCAGCTGAACTCTGCTTGTACCTTTTGGAAGAAAGTGAGCATTCATTTGTATACATAACATGGGAACAGGAGACAATCCACAATTCCGTTGCCGTCTTTCTTTAACGAGCTATCATGATATTTCATTAAAATAACATGCACACTTTGAACTGTTACATCTCTGTAGAAGGCGCTGCTTTAGTAGCTGGAGGAAAAATTGCTTCATTGCACAGGATGCAACACTTCTGCAATTCATTGGTCTGTGGCTGAGTGGCATGTGGGGATAAATTAGTGAGACACAGAAAGATAATTTTTGCTTGTATAATTAGGGCTGTTTAAAATGTAAATATCTAACAAAAATGTTTGTCCCCTTGTCTTTTAGAAAGAGATTCTTGTGATGCTTTTGGAAACAATTCATACTTCTAACTTCCACAAAGATTATGCTTCTGGCACTACAGAATTTCCAACAAATATCAAGCTCTTGAGTCAAACACGCAGAGGCCATCATGAGGTTGAAAAGCACACAAACAAACTATTGTTAAAATTTGCTGATGCTGCTGGCATTGCCAACGGGGCATCTTATTGTTCTTTGCTCATATGATTTAAAGTAATGAGAAAATTCAGAATGAGACAAATTAGGAGGCAGATCGTATGAAAGGACCGAGCCTTCCTCACCGCTGCTGAGCCGTATTCAGACATGTACACAATGGGGCCTGTCGCCGGATGGGCATATGCATTCTAAATACTTGATATCACTAGTAAGGGAATATAAGGATGATATTAGAGGAGCTGAGAGAGGGAACGAAAAAAAAGATAATTTTGAAAAAACTGAGTCCCACAGTTATGATTTAAATATTGAAGTCCCAATCGTATAAGCACAAATTATCTATTTTTCTCAATAAATTATCACTATACTCAGCTCACTCATATGACAATGAATTGGAAAGTGCATCATCCTGTGCAGCTGGGTAATTTTTTCCTCCTCCAAATATATTACACTGTTTAAATGAGGCTACATTTTTGTGAACAATGTGTGTATCAATATAAAATGAATCACACTCACACATTCTTCTTAGGCCTTTATTTAACACCTCCCTTGCTCAGCTTTTGAAATATAAGAATATATCTTTGCCTATTCTTAGTGGAAAGTCTGGTATACAAAGAGTCCTTTGTACCATATCAACAAAATAGTTCAAACATCTGTCTAAAGGCCTTCAGTATATCAGAAAATCAAGTGTATGAAGCATCAGATTTTCTTTTTTTTTTTTTTAAGAGAATTGAACTTTCTTCTGTAATAAAAAAAGAAGGATGAAAAAACTCTCGTAGAAACAAATTCTGCTGGTTCCACTTCTAAGTGAAGGTACACCAAAGTACCGTTGCTCCCGTTGTGTGGGTGAATGATCTGTTATAAATATTAATGTATGAATACAGCAGCTGATGTGGACTCAAAAGTGACCAACTGGAGCTGCCACCCAAGGTTTTGGGAACTGGAATGTGTTGGCTGTCCCCTGGCCTCAGCGTGATGCCTCGCAGTGGGTGGAGCTGGCAGGACCTCACAGCAAGGTGGAGACGTGCATGGGGTAGGTCTGGAGGCTGGAGGGGTTGCTGTGATTTTGAAGTGGAAAGGTTGGAGTTCAGCTCCTCAGGCACTTGGAAGGGGCAGATGGCTGTGTACTTCTTCCCACCTAAACCACCTGTGAGGTGATGCATGTGTTGGCGTGAAAGTGTTAAATTGATTTTTTTCAGTAGTAAAGTAATAGTGTTCTTTCCTTGGAGTTTGTTCCCATGTAACATTATTCTCTGGCCTTTAACTAATGCAGTGCATTGCCATTCAGCATCCTGCTGGCACAGCCTCAGTAAGCAGCGTTACTGCACGCTCCCTTGTTGTCTTCATTGCCAGCGCATCTGAGCACATCAAAACCAAGAACTTCCAGCATATGTCTATATTGCTGGGAAGTGATTTTTACCCATGTTTTCACCTGGGGGGGAAGTAGGGCATGGACATGATGAGAAATTTTCCAGGTCACTCAACCACTGGTTTGTGGCATGCCCAGGAGCTGGGCCAGTGTTCAATCTTTGTACCTGAGCCTGTAAATGGACATTAATCCCACGGACAGGGCTACCCTCTGTGCACTGCCATGGAGCTGAATTACTCTCCTTATGAAGCAGTTGTCTTTGAATTTGTTTCAGGGACTTTACTCAGTTTTCTTTAAATCCAGGGCCACTTAGGTCCTACTGAGATGTTTTGTGTACTTGAAAATGTCTTGAATCTGAAGTTGTGTGCATGGCTCACATACCTTTTTGACTCCTTGCCCTTGTTTTTGTTTTCAGTGTTGTATTTTTCCAGTCTGACTGATTTCAGTCCCCTGTTCCTATCATAACACACATGGTGTGAGTACTGGGCAGAGCAACCTGACTATTTCAAGCTTCAGTCTGGTTTCCTTTTTTTGTCCTTTAAACCATGGTACTGGAGACTGGTAGCCATGGTAACTCCCTTATCTGTGTTGAGAAATAAATACTAAAAAATGCCTTTTTTTTTTACTATTTATATATAAAAATGCAGAAGCAAATAGAACCTGCAGTATATGACTCACTTCATATTTTAAAGTCTCCACTACTTCTGTTAAATGTGGAACCAAATCATCTGAGAAAATTAAAACACTCTGATCCTTTTCAAGGGATTCTACTGGCAACATACACAGGAGGGCTTTGGCTGTGTTCAGCTCTTGTTGGTTTATGTACCCCAAAGAGGCACGAGCGACTCCCCAGAGAGCCTCAGCTGGGGTGTGGGCTGGATGTGAGTGACAGAGGTGCTCCAAAAGAAGCCAGATCTGGAAGAAGGATTAGACTGAACTTTGCTGGTTTGCATGTCTTTGTTAATTAGACTTTCTCCCACAAAAGGGCCTGTGTTTTCCATACATTTGTATCAGCTTTTTTTTTTCAGAATAGGCTGAGAAATGCACCTGCTCTCAGTTAATTTAATGGAAACCTTTCCAAGATGGAATTGCTGCAGGTCTAGAAATCTTTGTTTAATTACTTCACCTTGATATCCAGAGACTAGTACATAACTCAGTGATTCCTCATAAAGCAAATCAATGTTTTCATTTCAATTCCCACATAAAAGAACCTGCAAATTACCTCAAAAAAGTTTTCTTTACATTCATTATATGTGATATATGGCTGCAAAAATGTATCCAATTTTTACTGCTTGGGCACCATTGAGGTATTTTAAAGATGATGTGCCATCAGTTCCTCATATTGCCACGTACTCTGAAGACCACTGGGATCAGCTACTGGGAAAGTGACTCAGTCTCAAAGAATATCTCATCTAAGATCTTCATTTATTTTCCAGTAACTGGGCTCCAGCTGTTGCTAAACTTGTCTGCCTTTTGTAAATGATGCTCTTCCTAGCACATCTTTCAGGCTAACTCATTCTTCCTTTCTCCAGCTACCTAGCTAGGGTGATAGAAGGTTTTGTGATACCTTTTATTAGACCAACTGATACAATTGCTGGGAAAAGACACACAAGTTTTTGGACACTACCACATTTGTCTGTGCCTCACTATTTGATGAGTGTGTTCTTTTAATTCATTAATGTCAGCTTCTATGAGAAAAATGGAAAGCAGAGGTTTTCACTGATGACATATGAATGGCTGGCGTAGGCAGTACTGTATTTTAAATTCAGATAATACACTGTTTCACTTTACACGTGTGATTTTGTTTCTCTTCTTGGATTGGATGAACGTAACTCTTAGGATTTCAGTGAAAATGCTTTTGCATGTGAATTCTTTGAGTATATGTCAACATATGATTAAAATGCTCTTGTTTACAACATTCCTACTTACAAACTTACTTGCTAGAACAGTGACAGAGCAAACCCAAAAAGAACCATGTGGACTCAGTACGAAGAAAATAATTTTAAAATGTTTCTATTCATAGAAATATTTGTTTTGGAGTAGCTCTATTTCAGTCTCACTTCTTCTATTTTCTGTACATGATAATGTGTGCATTTATTTTCCAATAGGGCTCCTCCACATGCTGTTCCATTGCTCACTGTCTCTCCTTCTATGTCTCTGATTCACTATTAAACTATTTTTGGTTCTTCTTTCCCTCTGCCTAAATTTCAACTCTTGCTAAGTTGTTGCAGCTTTGCCCTCTCCCTGCAGCATGTGTTAGTGAGCAGTGATTTCTGGCTTGAGTTTTTAATTTTTCCTTTTTAATAGTTCACGTTGTTTTGAATGGCAGAGCAGCTCTGAAGCTCGCTCTGCGGCCATCCCTATTCTGACAGGCAGTGCTCCAAATTAGGGACTCTGGCATCCAATTGTGACAATTTCTAGGCGTGATGTTGAAGGCTAAATTAGGAGCATCTGTTACTCCAGAAATGGGCTGCCCATATATAGTCTGAACTGATTAGCCAAAGGGGCTTTAAGAACTTGTGGAATTGCCTGGGAATTGAAAGGAAAAGCAGGCAGCAGTGTCCACGTATATATATGTGTGCATTTACAAACATGCACACCTTTGCAAATATGTGAATTTAATGAGTAAGGTATTTTAAATTTTTTTGACTGTCATCTGTATAAAGGGAGAAGTGAGCCCCAGAAGAGTAACTGTTGGCTCTTGTACTATTTTAGTAATTATCTGCTGTTTAAAAAAAGAATAGGTTTCTGGACGACAGTATTAAGGACTTTACAGAAGACATGGATTTGATTCTCAGAGCAGTGTTGAGAGACGTGTTTCACAGGCTGAGGCATAGTCCAGTTGAATGGGCCGCTCCAGACACTGCGTTTGTTTGGTGGCAGAGCTCAGGAGCGCAACTCAAGCGCCATCCCAGAGCCCGGGGACTTGCTGTCCAGTTTGCTCTGTCTGTACGTGACCTTGGTCTCTGAAAAGTTCCACTTCAGCTCGAGGCACTGCTGTTTTACTTGAGGTTCTTCCTTTGGGAAAAGGGGAGCTTGCATTTCTTTGCAGAGATTTCTGATGCGAATGAGAGCTCAGATGAGCTGCAGAAGGCTCAGCACTGCTCACAGCAGTTGCGTGTTAGAAACTCTGTGCAGAGAGAGGAAAATTCACTGTTGCTCTATAGAAGCTTCTTTGGCAGTTCTGGAAAAATCTTTCCTCTTCCTGAGCAGCATCTCAAGTCCATTCTCCCAGAGCAGAAGTGCAAAGATGGAAATTCTTGTTTAAATCTCACACATTTCTTATGAGTACCTTGTCCCTGATATGTGCTATTTCATGCCCTTATGTGGAATCTGCTTGTCACCGATGCTGACGGATGCAGCATAAAGTGCACTTTCCTTTGGCTGTGCCAAGTGGATATGCAGCAGGGTGCTCAGCTAGAAGAGCTAATGGCAGATTCTGTGCAGAGCGGGGATTGTCTGAAGGAGAGCTTTTCTTTCTTAAAAGCACCTGTTTAAAGGGTGCATGTGCAGCTGCCTGATGTGCTGGTAGAGATGCGATGGTGCCCAGCGATATGGAGTGAGGTGGACGTGCTGAGCCCGTTCCTCCTGTCTACTTGGGATTTTTAAATCCAGAGTGATTGTTTAAATTACCTCTATTGTAAAATGAAGTACAAATTTTTAGTTTCCCAATTCAATGGCTCTGCACTCAGGTCTGACATCAGGGCCCACAAGTTTTAGCTGTAGCAGCTAATCCTTGCTACTGAATAATGGGTGACTTTACATAGCAAACATGTTACAAGATCTGAGGTCAGTGGATGGGAATGAAGAGTCAAAAGGAGGTTTGTCACGTCTCAATGCTTGCCATAACAAGCCAAGTAGCAAGAGCCAAATTTGAGCACCCGTTACAGATCATGTACCTTAGTTTGTTGTGAGAGTTACTGGTGTCGAAGTTCACAGTAAAATATTTCCAGGGAGTAGATAGACATGGGAAATAAGCCAGTAGATGTTGCCTTTCCATTTCTAGATTTAAATAATTAGTAGATGTTCATTTACTTCTGCAGTCTTCTAGTACTGGATGAAAACACAGGCACAGTGCAGCAAATCACCACACTTGGGCTATTTCTTCCCTTTAAATAATAATTTTCCTGTTTGCCAGCAGCACTGCTGTTTACAGCCTGAAGATTGCAGACAGATGGGTTCATTCAGTGTGAAGTTCCAGGCGGTATTCAACCTTATTTTGAAGTGCCATGGGAAAAATAATCTCTGTTTCTGTGTGCTGGTTTTCATGTATGCAGTTGCAAATGCTGGGTGCCAAGAATGCGAAGGATCCAAACTTACTAACTAACTAGGTCGTTCTTGAAATGTTGTCGTGTGTTTGGGCTTTTGCTTTTTTTCCTTTGGTGAGGCTGCAGAAAGTAAGGGCTGAGCAAGAGGCAGCAAAACAAAAGTTCATGTCTCTTCATCTCTTCCTCATCCTTAGTAACGTCTAGAAAATGGTAGACTCCAAAGTGGGGTTTGTCAAGGATGAGCTAACAAGAAGCTTCCAGATGTGAACCAGTCCTTTTTTAACAAGCAGGTAATTGAACTGGGAAGCAGTAAGAAGGGCCAGATTCTAAATCCTAATTAATCATTGATAGTGTCTACATGAGAACTAGTCAGATGCTTTTGGCTTGCATTTTGTAGTTAGAGTTTCTAGGTTTCGGCTGCTAATGCTTCAAAAAGCTTATGCAAATTTGCTAAGGTTTATGTTAGAGATATCTGCCTTTATGGTTCCTTGGTGGGAAGCTCTGGTGGTGCACACAGGTTGTGAATATCTGCCTGCCTGCTTCCTTACTCAGTCTTTCTAGTTGTACAAAATGCTTGTGTGCTTTCACAGGCTGGCAGTTCCAGTGAATTAATGAATGGAGGAATCGCTTGTGCAGGGCTCTGACGGATGAGGGCTGCCTACCTGCTGCAGGGTATCACTCTCAAAACTCTATTGGGGAAACTAAGGCATGTCCAGGCCCTGCTTTACAGCCATCACCTCATTGTAAATGCTTCCCTGCCAATGGTTTAGGCTAAAAGGCTCTGATGGATGCATGGTAGGAGTTTAAAATGCAATAACTGAACAGCAATGGCACGGTGTTGAGATCGGGGCTGGTGTAGTAGTACAGACCTTCCCTGCTTACCTATCATGTTCTGAAACTACCACGGTTTTATGCCAACATGTATGGCAAAGAGATTCCAGGAGCCAAGTCATGAGAATCTCAGGTGGCCTTGCCTTGGCAACATCTGTCAGAGGTCAGAGTTGGTGGTGAGAGGCACTGTTGTCATCACTGCAAGATGCTCTGCAACTGCATCTTCAGAGTTCGTGTCCGCAGTCATGACCTGCTGTTATACAGGCACAGCAGGTCTTCCTGGGGCTGTCTGACTGAGCAGAACAACCTTGAAATTCTGCAGTGAATGAAAAGATTGTGTGCTGGTGACTTGGTCACTGCTCTCGGCTATTGCTTTGGAGAAAAAACAGATTTTTAAAATGGATTTCAGCTTGGTCCATTCCAACCCAATCAATCACATTTAATTATCCGCCCAGGGCACAGGGTATCTGTCAAACTCTGGTAAATTCAATGAACATGCAGATTGTATCATCTTTTGTCATCAGTACCGTCTGTTCTTGGCATTCATGCTACAGGGCTAGACTGTAGATATGTTGATTAGCAGATACGCTGATCAGTCATGAAAATTCATTTCCAAAATGAATTTGGATTTGGAATGAATATGGGTTTTTTCCTACCTCAGGCAAAGGGAGCCTGAATTCTTGATTACACATAATTATTTATACTCATATTTAGGCCATTTTATATACCCCCAAGCTGGTGTAAACTGGTATGAGTTTAAATATGAGGTTAGATCTGAAGTGTTTAAGCATTTCACTCACTTGTTGGGTACTTGGAAGAGGAGGCAGAATGGGAGTTGTCTTTCTTTTTAATTGTCTTTATGTACAAGCTGATTTAGATGTCCTCTGCTATTTTATTTTCTCTTTAGAGGTCTGACTTAATCAGAAATAGTCCAACTGGTTCTCTCAAGCTTTTCCTAGAAAGTGCAGTTTTCAGTAGCTGTGGTTAAGGAACATATTCTGAGGGGTGCCTGCTCTCCCCATTTTGAACTAAATGGGAACCCTGCCTGTTATTTCCCGAAAGACAGATGATGTCCTGCACTTGAAATCCCAGTACATGAGACTGCCTTGTGTCTCAGGTTGTGTCGCTGGGAATATCCCCCTTCCATCTTTACTCCAGTAGGTCACAGGGAGGCACTGCTCTATTCTCTAGTTGTACTGTTATGTTGAAGGTAACAAGGGTCCTTGTGCTATGGGCTTTCAAAAATCCTTGCAACACCAGTCACTTGGCATTCAAAGGAAATTTTTGCAATGTTTAGGAATGTCAGACTGCAGCATGTGCCAATGTAGCTCAGCCAAAATTGTCGCCTGGTGTTTCCACAACAAAATGGCCTGCCTAGAGTTCAGTGTCTGCCATCGTAATACCTTGGGACTACTGATGGCTCAGTGTTCCTTCAAGTCTCAGTTTTTCCATGTAAATCCAGACAGGCCTTGGTTTCACTGTGCTAAAACCAGGTTGGTATTGTGACTTTCTCTCCATTAGTGAAATTTAAGCAAGAACAGTGTTTTAAACTACATCTTGAAAAAACAAACAAACAAAAATCGCCAAGCAGTTGGCTTTCTACCTAGTGCAAATTTGCAAGATTTTACATACCATGCGAGAGTTTTTTTCCTAATGGTTGTCTGGGAACCTCTTTTCCAGAAAATCCTGTTGGAGATTTCTTAAATCTGTCTCCGCTGTCATTCATACTGAGCAGCAGCAGGGGCTGGAGTTTACCTTCAGTCTGCAAGTGCATTTATTGTAGAGGCCAGTAGGTGTTTAAGGATGTATTGGCAACCTGGAAACACGCTGAGGTCCTGGGCTTGATAGTAAGCCACTACAGGTTGACCCAGCCGCTATGTCTGTCTTTTACTATTTGTTTAGGATCACCCTACCTTATGGTCAGTCTCTGCCTATTCGTGTACATGATTCTCAAAGCACTCAAGCTCCGGTCCTGCGTTTAAGTCTAGGAGGGGGCAGTGAAACTTGTTTGGATGCAGTGGAGGCAGAAGGATCTGGCTGTATGGTACATACTGGCGATAAGGACCTATTCTCCAATATTCTGTATTCTTTTCTTTTTAACAGATTAGTGTTTATTTGATCTTCCCTTGGGTGTGTGTTGTCCTCTTTTAATTGCAGTTTTTTGAGTATTCGTACTCCTTTGCTTAGCTCCTAAGTTTTGCTAATAAGTTCCTGATGTATGCCAAGATAATGAAGATGATTAATGAAATTGTTACACTCCCAGATTCTTGTTCTAACTTGCTGTCTTTAACTGGTTTCAAACTTGGATTCATCTGCACTGTTACCTGCAGCACAGCCCTTGTGTTTTAGCCACAGAAGCAGGAAAATGGGAACATGCTTCTCTGTCTTTAGATACTGTCATGCGAGAATCCCACTGAAAAACTAAACATAGTGAGCAGGCTGGCGGCAAGTGGCTGGTGATTCAGTTGTGAGTTTTACTGAAGCCAACAGGGAGGTGACACAGGTACTAGTAGCTCACTTTCACATTTGGCAACAGGTATGTTCTGTCCAAGCCAAACTGCAGTTATCCCACATGCCATTAAACAGGGCTGGCAAAGATGGCGAAAGAATACATACTGGTACAACGTGGTTCAAGAGGGATTAATAGATCTCATAATCTCTGTTATACTGTTTGTTTTTCTAAGTACTTTTACTCTTCCTCCAAGACTAAAATACAGCAGTTAAGCTTATTAAAAGCACTTTAAGTTATAAACATTCACCATTTTTCATTTCGTTGCAAACAGCACTGATCTGATAAGTGTGTTTCCCAGAGCCATTGAGTATTTCTTTGTAGAAGAAAGTTTGCTCTGATAAAAGCAGGTTTAGTAAATGTGAGTGATTCTCTTCCCTCTGACAAGTATTTTGCTTCTCACTGATGTTTTGTTTCCCAAAGATCTGCCCTGTAAAGGGAATTTCAGATGAGGAAAGAAAAGAGCTCTTCACGATGCCTTATGGAGGCATTTGATATAATACCCACTGTGTGCCTTGAAAAGCAATAAATAGTGCTGGAACATTGGTCAGATAATTCTTTTGAGAAATGCTAGGAAACACATCCAGTTTGCTTCAACTAGCTTTAATAAAAGGGTATGTCAGTGTAAAGCAGGTTTATCTTTTTCTGGAAATTTGCATGGATTGCAATGAGGTTTTAAAATACTGCCTGTGTTAGAGGTGGCTGTATTTTCTTCTTGGGATCCTTATTCAGGAACGGTCTGAAACAGGGTGTGATTGTAGAGCTGGGAATCGCCAGTGTTTCACTCCTGCATTTCCTTCCTGAGCTGTTACTTGCACTCTTTCATGCTCGTGTGGATCCCTCTTTGAGAAGACCAAAAGACATAGTGAGGAGGAAGGGGCACACCAAAGCAAGTCCAGCCATGGGACTGGTAGTGTCCAGCTGCTGACAGCTCTGGGAGATCATTAGCGTTTGTAGCTGTAACACAGAATAATGCATGTACCTCTGCCCACCTAGCCTTGCGGCTTTATGCAGCATGGAAGCAGTTGCTGAATCTTTTCCTTGCTGTCTTTGTCCCTTGTTGATGCTCCTAGAAGAGTCCAAGTGCACTGGAAGTACAAATCTTAAAGCTTTTGTCTCACTGTAAAGCTTGACATATTCCAGCCCCATACAAACTTTTCATCTGTACTATTCAGTGACCCCACTTGTTATCTGCTTTGTAACAGACCTGGAGAAGAGTCCAGGCACTCACACTGAATGAGATTTATGTTTCATTCAAGCCTGTAGCTCCCAAATGTGCAGAGATTCATTTGACAGCGAGGATGTGTTGTGCCGCTGCCTGATCCAGAGCTGTTCTGGGGCCAAACACACCCTTAGAAACACCTTGTGTACGAACGATAAAAACAAAATGAGTAGTTTCTTAAGAGCAGAACTAACCTTTTCTGGAAGAAAAAATATGCACTGTAAAGCTAAATGCTACTTTCATTTTTAACTCTGGAATGTTCGAAGTTTGTGATTGAAAATGAAATAACCTTGTCATGGTTTATGGGCACATCTTGGACATGCACATCATCTTTCTACAAACAAATCAGTTGTTACGATAAGGAGAGAATTTAACAGCTACAGCCAAGATACCTTCCACGAAGTAGCTCTGAACACAAGTACAAACTCATGACATTGATCTGATGTGTGAAAAACCTGTGTTCAGTTCCCTGCTATGCCACAGGTTTCTTCTGTGACTTTTGGCAAATCAATTAATCTCTTGATGACTCCCTTTAATATCTGTAAAATTGCTGTGAAAGTTTTTTCCACCTTACAGCAATATTGTGGGAATCAATGCATCTAGAGTGTAAGGCACCGTGAAGTAGTGACTAGATGCTGTGGTAATCGGGGTCAGGCAAGTACTTAAGACTGCAGGAACACAGAGGAGCTCCCCATGTGCGTGGTCTGAATTTTGGTACTCCATCTTGAGAGGGAGCAGGAGTGTGGGCTCTCTCCCATCTGTATGCAGTAGGTTGAACCTCTGTTTCTAGGACATATTATTTCTCAACCACTGAGTCTGCACGCTAAGTCTACATGTAACAGGGCATCCTCTCGCCTAATTGCAAAACTCTGCTTAAAAAACAATCAAGACGACAGGCTGCTAAATCATCCTGCTGATTTTCTTGCAACATCCTTCTCTTTTCTGTTTCATCTGGAAACTCACTGACACTCAAATCTAAGAATTAATGCCAGTGATCTGTGAATTAATTTAGTTACGTAAAGATTGTCTGTAAAACTGTAGCTTGCAATTCATTAGCTGGGCCGATATATTTACTGATGCTTCATATCACTGATGACATCATATCCTAGCCTAATTGGGTGATCCCCCCCCCCGTAGTTAACGTTGTTCTTCATCCAAAATACGTTGTTAATAGCTCACAGTATTATTAGCTACGGTGCCCTGAAAAGCTCCCATGTAGGTAGGGAGGACAAAAGGAGAAAGATGTTTTTTGGAAAAAGGTGGGGGGTGGCTGTTCAGTGGCTCTCCATACAGCTCATGTTTATGTTGAGTACTATGGACAGAAGGAGACTCTGCTGAAAGCCTATAAATCCAGGCATTCACAGGTGTTCAGGTGCCTTATCTCCCCTTGAGGATTTAACCACAGACTGTTGATGGTCTCCTTAAATGCAAACTCTGATAGGTTAAATTTCAGAACTAACAGCAGGGATTTCAACACATGAATAAATGTTCAACGTCTATGGATTTTGCTTAAGAAATGAAAAAGCTTTTATGCTTCTTGGAGAAATGTAAAGCTTGTTGCTTCTGTGGCCAGAGTATGTTCAGACTGGGGAAAGGGTCCCTGATTTTGAGCTGACAGAGAGGTATAAATGAAATCTGAATCCAAAAGATTTCCAATAAAATCCATTGGCTAATCTTGTCCTTTAGGGCTGGATAGGATGAGTCCATTCAGTGAGGTTAGTGACTTCCCAAGTGCAGCTCCTGCCTGCATTAGAAGAAATGTGTCTCTATTCTCCTAGGTTTCAGCTAGGAAAGAGGATCGGTTTGAAAGTAGAGCAGGAACTTTGTTTGGCAAATTCTGCTTAGAGCATGTGCTCCTGCATAAACCCATTGACTAATTCCCTTCTTCAGCCATATATAGTCTTTTTACCTCTGAATCTAATAATGTGTTTACTTTCCTTCTCAGTTACAGCTTAGGGATTTAAGAGGCCAAGACCCATTTTCAGAAGAGATTCTTCAGGCCAGATTCAGCCAGTACGTACTCCCTGGGGCTGCTATTTGCTGTGGTTGGATGTGACCTAGAGAGATGCCTTACAGATAGGAATCACTAGGCATTGATTTTTTTAAAAGTAAAATTTAGACTGTCTGGGCCTTAGGAACATAATTTTGATCAGCTTTCACTGAGCTGTGTGCTTCTAAGAACTTAGGCCACCTTTAGAAATGGGACTCCAAAGTGAGTTATCTCCAGTGATGTGCCAGCATTACAATTGTGTATGGTACGCCTGTTTGAACGCATTCAAAATGCTCAGGTTGACCGTGACCCTGCTTGATTGGCCATGGGCAAATGCTAAATGTATTTTTGTTGGTTTTGAGCATGAGTAGTCTCCAGTGAGTTATCCGCCTCTCATTGTGCTAGACACTGAGTATGCAACCAAATGAAGAAATAATGTCCTGCCCTGGTGCAAAGGACAGGAGAGCTCAGGCATGCAGAGGAGACGGGGCAGGGTTGAAGTTAATGGCAAGACTCTTACAGTTACGAGACGATCATGGTTAGGACTGATATATAATAGTGATACTGTTTATGCCCACCACACTTTTGCTGTTTTCTAAGTAGTAAGAGGGACTTCTTGCCATCCTTCCATGGTAATTTTCTGAATCTCTAATAACACGCTAAAAGGACTGAATTTGTAGCTTTTGCCAGTTACATCAGGAAATAATTGGTTCTGGTAAATAAGAAATAATTTTGCATTTGTGAGTTTGGTTGCCAGCCAGGTAGACACATGCTTCCTCTTGCCTTACAGCCAATCCTGCACTTGCCTTTTTCCTGAAAGGACTTGGATCACTGACGCACTGCTGCGTGCTTTCAGGAATAGCCTCCCCTTTCAGGCTGTGGCAGGGTCTCCCAGGCAGAGTACTCTGGCTGGCCCCTTTCTTCGCATCTAACTGCATGTAAGTGCAAAGAGCTGATCCAAAACATCTTGAAGCCAGCCTTTCCCCTGCTCTTGCAAATGTTTAAATTGTTCTGTTTGAATGCTGAAAAAATTATCATACTGTTTCAAGGGCGCCTAGGGTTTCCTTTCTGTCCCTGTGGCAGCCAGCTCCAGCTCAGACTTCCGACGTTTCCGTACTGCAGGGCAAGATTCAACAGTCTTAGAGATTTGTGACCTTGTGTCCAAAGCCGGGAAACTGTAGTTGAGCCAAAACCATTGGCATCACTGCTGAGAGTTAATAAATACATTCATTCCTGTAGTACATTTTTATTGGCATGAGAGAGGTTTAATACATACCACCTTGTTTTCTCTGTGCCTGAACAAGGAAAGTTGTGCAAGTTGGACTTACCAGTGATTAAGAGACCTAAGCAAGCTGGACTGATAAGATCATAGATTTTATGACCACTATGTGTCATTTTATCATCTTATCTGAGCTCCTGTGTAGCACAGGCTGTAGAGCTTCATCCTTTATCCCTCTTAAGCCAATACATTTTGTTAGAGTGAGACTTTTCTCTAGAGACTACCAGTCATTACTCTCTGGATTTCAGTTCTTGTGGGCATGCTGCAGAGTCACAGGAAGCTGGCCTGTATCAGAGCTTCTGGACAACTTCTGTTCCTGGTTCCAGATGTGATGTTTCTGATACTTCTGCAAAAGGCATGCAGAAGAAGTCAAAAATACCTATGAATCGTCCTGAAGCCAGTCCCTTGGGGTGCACTCCTTTACATGGAGTGCCTCCTTCCACGAACACATCTCCAGCCCCACAGCTGTCTCTCCTTCCACGTGTCTCTGCTGCTTGCAGCTGCTGCTCTTTCTTAAATATGTCTGAGCTGGGGTACTGGCGGCTCTTCTGATGTGCTGATGCTTTGGGGCATTCTGGGTGGTTCCACCAGTTTCACAGCTGGCTGGGCACCCGCTGTGACCAGCACCTGGCAGAGGCACCACTGCAGCCCCAGCTGCAAAAACCTACATGCATGCCCAGCGCAGCACTCAGGGTGAGTTAATAGGGTGCTCATGCACAAACTGACTGGGGCTCATGCATGGAATATGTGGGTCCTCAAGCATAAATTCCGTAGTCATTCACACATATACTGATTGGGCACTCATGCATAAAATACATCCCTCAAGCCTAAGTTATTTGGGCACTCATGCATGAAGCGTTTGAGTGCTCAAGCATGACCTAATAGGGTATTCAAGCATATACCAATTAGGCACTCATGTACAAACTAATTGACTGCTCATGCATGTACCAGTTGGGCAGCCATGGATAAACTAATATGTGCTCATGCATCAATTAATTGTACACTCCTGAATAAATTAATTGGCTGCTCATGCACAGACTCATTAGGGACTTGTGTGTGTACTAATTGTGCACTCATGCATTAATTTATTGGGTGCTCATGCGTGAACTACTGGAGCATTACTGCATAAACTAATTGGGTGTGCATGGGTGAACTAATTTGGCACTCATGTGTGACCTGATGGGGTGCTCGTGTGTATTGTTTTGGCACTCATGCATGAGCTAATTGGGTGCTTTTGTGTAAATACCATAAATCCTGCGATTTATGCCCGATACTCCCATTCCTGTGCCTTCCAAAACCTTTAGCACTTTGGGTGGTTTGGAATTGAGCTTGAATTGCGCAATTTAGGCCTAAAGCTGAGTGGGGCAGTAATTAGAAACAGATGGCACAAAAGAAGAGCTCCTTCTCTTGCAGAGATTAATGACCGTCAGTTATATATTCTGTGCCATCCTAGAACGTCCTCCCAGCTCACGTAGTTGCTCTTCCTGTCCTTGCCCTTTGTAAACACCAAATTCCCTTTGTCTGTTCCAGATCACTCTGCGGTTCTTCCCAAGCCTCTTTGTTTCCTTCCATAGCCTGTAGTTTTAGAGCTCATGTTCATTGCTTTTTTTACCGAGAGTAAATTTAGTAAGTAAACTAAGCTGTACCTGTTTCTTTCCTGTTGTGTCCTTGGATCTTTCGAAGGTAGTGCGTGTGCCTCTGAGCTGGCTGAAAATTACTTCTTTTAATCATGAGACTGACATTCAGTCGGTGAGGCCTCATCGCCCGAAGGAATGCTGATTTATAAAGGGAATCAGCACCCCTGAGACAAGTCAATCCAGCACTCTTTTTTTAGCATGAAGCATCTGTCAACAACAAAAAATTGGTGGTAGAATTAGATGATGTCCTTACCAGTGGCCTACCTTAAGACTGCTGCCAGAGCTAGGAAGAAATTAAAATACTGGTTGCAATACAAGCTGTCATGGTAAATATGTACTGAATATGTCATGTAAGTACACATATGCATAACACATGCCTATGGCTCAGGCTGCCATCACCAGATGGCACTGTTACATACACCCCCGTTCTACCATCCCTTGTGGTGTTGCTGTAGGGTGGGATGCTCTTTTAGGAGAGCTAGCAAACAGCAAAAGAGTTGCTGTTCCCTTAATTTCTCTAAGTAGATTCAGTTCTTATGATAGAGAGCTCCCTGGGGAACGGGCAGTCATGCTTGAGGTTTTTTGCAGGCTCTTTGTGATAGTTTCTTGTCAAAGACTAAGAGTTGTAGTGTAACCAAAATCAAGTTATACTAAAAAACCAACCAACCAACCCCCCTTCCCAGACGTGGTGGCACCACTTTCTTTTCTAGAGAGAAACTAATCTGTGGAGCAGCGGGTGTGAGGGGGAGCTGGTTTGTCCACTTACTCATACAGGCGTGCGTACGTGCAGGTTGGTTACCTGCACAACCACAAAACTGTATTTCTGATTCTGACACAAGTATACATGTATACAATTCCCACTGATGTCAGTAGGTAGGTTTTTGTGTAGAAAATGTTGAAGAAATCAGCTCTGTGGGTGGCATACATCCAACTTCATGTTTTATTGGTCTTAAACCAGCAGCACTGACCTGATGGTCACTATTGTGTATTTCCAAGTGGCTGATACTGTGGTTTTGAGGTTCAGGCAGGAGCCTGATTGGAAATAAGGCACAAATAAGATACAGCAGCTGTCTACAGCCTCTTGTCCTGAGCTCTGTGGTGCAATTTCAGCAGTCCAAACCTATTGAGCTTTTACAGCAACATAAAGAAGGAAATAATAGACCAGCTCCACCCAGGATGTTCTGCTCCAGAAACACAAGGGTTAGAAGTTTCAAACAGGTGCATTGCTGTATTTCAGAAGTAGCCGGGAAGATGGCAACTGTGCTCTAACTGTGTAGCAACTGGGAGAGCCCTGATATTGGCCCTGGAGCCCGGTTTGACTTCCTGGGGCTAGTGAGGGGTTTGAAACACTGCTGGCTGTGAAGGGCAAACTGCAAGGAGAGCCTGGCTGCCTTGGTTAGCACAAGGATGGAGCGTCCACTGCCCCGTGTCCAAGATCTTCCACTCTCTTTGGTTGCTCATTCTTGCCAGCTACTTTAGACAAGCCAGCATCTGAGTGTGCCTGGCCTCTTTTAGAAGCACCATGTTCTTCTGCCAGATTCAAGTGACATGTAATCATGGCCTCTTGGTCTGTGGGATTCTCCTTGTAAAAATAAAAAACCTTGATTGTGTCCAAGGCAGAGCCTCATTACGGTTCATCTTCTGGATGGATGCTGCTCTGCAAGTGTCAGTACATGACCCGTGTGTACAATGAAGCGCACAGAGTAAAAATGTGTTAGGGCAAAGCCTTGTGGTTTTGTTTTTTTTTTTTTTAAAGGGAATTCTTGGGGTCCTTTCCAGGCTTTTGCAGTGACTCATTGTGAAACTTCAGGCAAGTGTGTTGTCTCCCTTAGTTTATGCAGGTGTAAAACAAACATGCAAACAGTATTTATCTGATGCACAAACTCCCACTGGAGCAGGACCCTGGTTTCTGTTTCTCACTCTGCCATTGATCACTGCAACATCTTAATGTGTTGGACCTCAGTTTATATACTGATGAAAGGGAGCTAAAAATATTAACTCCCTAGCAGCTGCATTTGGAATTAATAACTAGTTGTAAAGACCTTTTAGACTAATGAGTATGAGATAGGTTATCCTGGAAAAGTATTGTGATTCATTCTGGTCCTCTGATGCCTTTTCCTAAAATCTGGTCTGGATTCTGCACTGGGGAAGGGACTGTTGATGGAGCTACAGCGTGAAGGTGGGCAGATGGCTTCGCTTTGCCTCCCGTGTTAGAGGGTGCTACCTGCTTCTCCTCCAGCTGCATCACCCGCTGTGTCGGGCCAGACCCTTCAATCATTTATGGCATTGTACAGTGGGGCAAAGTCCAGCCCAGCCAGGTCTGCGCTCAGCTGGGGCCCTCTGTGCTACCCCAGTACAAATGCTAAAATGATCCCCGGCGCTGCATCAGAGGGCATCTGCGCGCTCTGCAGGGCTGCAGCCGCAGTGTCTACCAGGCTGCTGCCAGCTAACTGGAGAGGTAGTTGAGTAAAAAAATAGTGTTATTTTCCTTTGGTAAACGGAAAACATGGAGCAGCCCTTCCCACGTTTGTACTCCCTGTTCAGATCGTTCATTTCCACACCATTAAAATGCGAATGTGACTCCTGCCCTTTAAACTAATGAATGTAAAAACTTTTCCTCCAACCACTGGGTAGTCTCTTAATGAAAGCTGGGACTGAGTAAGCCAAGGATGGAAATTAAAGCACTACCAAAGTGCTTCACTCAGTGCTGCATTCCTGAGGTGTCTTTATCTGATCCTGTACAATTGCCACAGGCTGTTTGGGGCCAGATTCTGCTCCGCTCTGCGCTGAGCTTAGGCAGCAGCTGCCTGAGCAGAGGTGGCAGCTTTCACCAGACTAAGGC
The DNA here is from genome assembly GCF_030936135.1 of Gavia stellata. NCBI lineage: Eukaryota > Metazoa > Chordata > Aves > Gaviiformes > Gaviidae > Gavia > Gavia stellata. Next base: position 9,753,714 of record NC_082615.1, on the reverse strand, counting down.
TGGTGCAAGTGAGGAGAGAGTAGGACCCGCTGCCTCCTTCCTGGCAGGAATGAACCACACCACTTGAAGAGCAACCTTAATTGCTGCTGAATCAGTTAGGCCATCTTTAATCAAATCCTCCCCTCCCCAGCTTTGACATGTGATTTTTATCTTTTTCCTTGTCAACAGTATTTAGTTATATTAATGGCTTTCCTGGCATGAGCCAACATGGTTTTTAATCCATTTGATTTTGGTAATTCTTTCTCTTACACTAGGAATAACCCCATCATATTTGCAAACCAGAACTACCCCAGTTTCGCCCCAGGTTTGCCCAGTGAACAGAACGAGTTATCCGCCCAGGCACCTGTCCGTTGCTCCTTCGCTGCTGGCCTGCCATCAGGGACTGCCACCAAGTTTCGGCTGATGTGCAGCAGCGTGAGCTCTGAAAGCCTTGTCCCGGGGACCTGCTGGCTGTGCCCGAGATGATGTCTCATGGCCAGAGGGAAATCAAAAGGGCAAGAAATCGCCGGAGGCCCCAGTTCCTTTCTCACTGCTGAGCAGTGGGACAGTGACTGTCATTCGGAGCAAAGTGTAAGGTTACAAGCTAGCCCAGAGTAAGTTATTACAAATGAACCTATAATAATGTGTCCATCTGCATTTATAGATAGGAACTTAACATGAAGCTAAACCAATTAAAATAACTGGAGCTGCCCCTGGCTGCTTGAGGAGTGTCAGCGATGCCGTGTGGGAGCAGATGCTCCCAGGGCACTTGGGCACGAGTGAGAAGAGACAACAGAAACCAAGAGTGAAAAAAGACATTTTATGTGACTGATCCTTCTGCGGATGCAGGGTTGTTTTGCGCCATGTACTTTTTCATGTTTTATTGAGTTTAATTTTAAACATCTGAGTTGATGGGGCTTCTATGGTTTCCCTGGGGAACTCATTCCTTAGCCTACCCTAAATTTCCCTTCATCTTTATCTTAGATCTTCCCTTTTTAAAGCACGCTAATGAAGTAAAATACTCCTTTCCCTTCTCTCTGTGTTTCTTATGATATTAAAATATATTCTTCCACACCTGGGTTGGCAAGGAGGGATTTAAATGCATTCTGCAGCCATGCTGGAGCACTGAAGAAATGCGTAACTCTATGGGAAAGGGTTTGTAATAAACACCCTGCAACTGCAGCCAGTTGTACACCCAGATACGGGCTTGCCTCTATAGGTCTCGTCTTTGCTGTTTTGTTTCCTCTCATCCTTCCATGTTTCAGTGTATCCTGTACCATCATAGAAGAACAGTAGGAAAATATGTATTCTCCAGAATTTTCAAACATCACAGGAGCATTCAGTGCAGAGGAGTCTTCTGCCAGGACTGTGTGTCGTTAGAGCAGATAGGATTTCATAACCAACCAGCGCAGGGAACCTCCAGAAATGGGGCTTAGAAAACAACATGCCAGTGGGTATTAACCTCTTCTAATCGATGTCTGCTTCACTGTTAGATGTTGAGTTTATTTTACTAGAACTGCACAGAAAAAGGGAAATTTCTTCCTGATCTTCTAGGCTACACTAAAAAAAATGAAAACAGAAATCACTGCAATTGATTGAAAACAAAATATTTTTTCTGTGACAACTTAAATAAATAGACAAAATGTTTTATTTACAAACTTTTTGATCTTTTAATTTTTTTAACAAAAGTGAACTAAATATTGAGCTGGATATTTTGAACTGAAAAATTGGAATTGATTAAGTTTTCTGGATTTTCTTTTCCGATACTTTCTTCCACTCTTGAAATGCTTTATACAAGCATTTGTGGAAAAGTTATGCATAATATTAAAAAAACAACTCTACTTTTTTTTTTTGGTCCATCTCTGATTTTAATAAAAAATAAAATTGAGGTTCTTATTTGCATAGGCATAGAAGATCCCAGGGAATGTTGGTTTTAACATTGCATTTTTCTTTCAAAACGTCTCAGAGTGGAAGGGAAATAATGTAGGGAATAAAAGAGAACAAAGGCTCGATGCAGAAACGAGCATGATGACAGTGCAGTGAGGCAGTTTATGACCAGAATTGTTCAAACAGCTGGAGATTGTATTACACTGTTTATCATGTTTAAACCCATGTCAAAATGACATATATTGTGGAAGTTTTTGTGTGAGATTGTGAGCTAGGTATTATGTGAAAAAGTCAGCCATATGTTATAATATTCTTCTGGGGACAAGAAATCTAGCTGAGACTAAAGGGAAGGGTGACTTCAGTAAAGAAGTCATCTTCTCTTGAGACAGAGGTGACAGTGTGGGCTGCATACAAAATAATTGTGGTTTGCAGAGCTCCATGAATCATGTAATTTAGTTGACTCTTTCCCCCCACTTTTTATCTCTTTGTAGAATAGGCTTGGGTTTGAGGTCTTTTTTTCCCTAATTTTGGTTTTTTTTTTTCCTAAGGGGGCGGGGGGGGGGGGGGGGGCGGAATCGGTTTTTTCGCCTTTACATTTTCTTCAGCCGGTGACAATCCAGAATAAGCATACCTGTGGCTGGCTGCCTGGGCGTCATGTGTGTCGTTTCTGTTTTCCCTAACTCAGAGAGACTTATTCTTGTCATCACGTTTTGCTTGTGAATGCTTCTAAAATTTGCAAGTCAGCAGAAGACTGGGGCACGGCAGAGAGCTCCCCTGGCCTACTGGACAGATTGAATTTCACCCACTAAATATGTTTCAAAGCGCGAGAATTCAAGCAGCTCACAATCTCTGTGGTCATTTGTGCTAATAAAGTTTGACAGCCTGAATGTTAATGGAAAGTAAACAGGAGAGGGGGTGCTAACAAGGTCGTAATGAAGCGTACATTTAAATTGAATTGAAATGAATATATGAACAGTCATGAGAAACAGTGTGTCTTTCTCCTCTAGGCTGTAGTGCAGCATGTGGTAGCAATGGGCAGTTTCTGAGTGGCAGATAGAAAGGAAGCTATAGCTATTCTGCAGGGACAAATTATAGCTAGTTTAATAAAGAAAATTGAAGCTAGAAAGGAGGGAAGCAGGGGAGGATGCTCCTTTTCAGGAGCCCACCAGTCACTGCAGCTCACTCTTGCCCTCTCATTGCTGTGACTCCCAGCTAACCACACTGATGTCTCCAGTGTAATTCCTATTGATTTCAATGGCACAAGCCTCCAGGGAAGTGCTGAGCTGGGGTCAAATTTTACCAGATGTGAATGCTCTCAAGTCCTCTTAAATCCCATTTTGAACTCAGGACTGCTTCACTTCTTGCAGGAGGGGCTCAGCCAAGATCAGGCTGGCTAGTAGATCCTTTAAAGAAGTCTTTTGCTACTGCCCTGGTCAATCTTTTAATTTATTCTATTTTAAATAATGGCTGAATACAGACAAATGGGTTATTTGCATTCTCTCTTGCGCGTGCATACAATGAATATGTCATAGCCGAGGAATTGGGCTGACTTATCCAAAGCTGTTGGCTCTTTCTTTCCAGGCGTGCTTTCCTAATTCCAGATGGATAAGAGAACAGTGGTGTGCAAGGAACCATCCCCCTCCTTCCCCTCCTCCCAACTTTGGCATAGTTGTGTTTATTGCCTGTGACTGAGGGAGTTTCAATATCCTTGCAAAGTTCTGTCTGAGGAAACCCGGCGAACAGATCATTATTGGTGCAAAACCCTCTGTAACCATCAGATGCTTTTCCGTGACTCAAAAATATTTCAGGCTCTTTTGTAATAAATGTAAATGGCAAACCAGAGGTCAGGGATGGTCTCAAGGGCAAAGGCTTGTGTCTAATCTTTATTTTCTCTTTATGAGCTGCTGTAAGAACTTTGAAGGTATGAAAGAAATCAGCAGAAATGTGAGACAAGGCAATCTTATTAGGAAACTGGTACATAGCTTCTCAGACTTGTTCTTTGACCTCCTTTGAAACAACTATGGGGCCAGGATCCTCAGACAGTGCAAAAGCATAAATGTAGCTGTAGATTTACTTTAGCAGGGATTTAGTGTTTCTGTTCAATGATAGCTTCCCTCCCCCACCGGAAGATGCTTGCAGCAGAAGTTTTCAGCCATTTTAATCTTGGTTTTAATATAATGGTTCTCTTTACATAGTTTTCAAATGACTGTAGAGATGACAAATTGCTTGAGCTTAGCATTTCTGGATGTCTTCAGGAAATGGGGCCAGTTTATAAGATAAAGGCTTTGGTCTTGCAGTGATCTTTAAAGCCAATCCTCGTAAGTCTCCTTAGGAATCTGCATAGATGGGGGCAATTTTGGGTTGGACTTTTGGTTCGATGGCATACGTTCTTACCATTAAAAAACAGGGTTTTCACCATTTAAAGATCTCTTGATACTGTTTGCAAGGGTGGAGATAACAGTGCCAGTTTGTTAGGCTGAATGCTCAAGTTTTTTAATAATCTGCACATTTCACTAATGCCCTGTATACCTGCATGACTTTTTGGCTTGACAACCAAAAAGGTAAGGGAAAAAAATACCCTGAATTCCTTTGTGTCCAACAAGATGTTCTATTTACCACTCCACCCTGCATAAGATGTTTCATTTTGGGGCTGTTGCACTTAAGCAGGGGGGGTGGGGGGGGGGTGGAAAGCAAAATTTGCAAAGCTGCCCAGGGCAGAGGAAGTGCTGGCACTTGCTCCGTACTGTGACTAACTGGATAAGATGCTTAGCTACAATCTGGGAGCCCCACGTTTGATCCCCTTCTGTTTAAAAGATGTCCTAATCTCCCCCTACCAGACTGGAAGTCCTTTCAAGGTGGGGGACTCGCTTAGGCTCTCCCCAGTGCTCCACTTTGTGTAACACGCTGGGACATGAAGAGAAAGGACTCTGCAGTCTCGTGTAGTGGCCAGCCAAGGATCAATGCTGTCCTGGGTCCCCTCCACTGGCCAAAACTGGGCAGCAGATTCATCCTGCGGCCAGATACTGTTTCCCAGCAAACATTACGATTCCCAGCAAGTTTGCTGTGTACCAGAAAGAGATTTCACCCATTTCTCACTGAGGCACTGCATGCCTGCTGCAGTTGATGCTAAATTTCCCAAACCATCCCATGGTTTTCAACCACATTAAATATTGTGCTGAAGCTAATTAAGCTGACAGTTTGGGAAAGTTTTTATTAACTTTGCTTGCTGAATTTCCTTCCCTCCTGGACCCTGGCTCTTGTAAGTAACTTTCAAAAACTGATTCAGAGCATTTTTCCTTTTTCATGTTCACATTGATCTTAGCGTGTAGGTTGATACTTGAGTTACTGCCTATATTAGTATAAAGGAAGAGTGGATGTGACTGACAGGCCTTTACAACACTTCCTTAAGGATGGGAAAATTGAGTCTCTGACACATTTAATTCTCCTTTAGCTGAATGTCCATGCAGCAGGCATTTCTGACGGTGCTCCAGGCATCCCTCCCTGCTGCAGAGTGTCAGTAGGGCTGGGGCAGGTCCTGCGCTCCTCGGCTCGGGCCAGTCCCTATAAAACACCAAAGCAGAAGAGCCCCAAGGTATGGGGCAGCGCGCAGTGCAAACCCGCAGCCAGGGACGGTTTTTTGACATGACTGTTTCTGACTTGGAATTTTCATTTTTAGGAGTCTTCACATTTTATGTGTAAAAATTCAGTTGAGAAAAACCCCCACTCCTGTTGGGCTTTAGGCTGCAGGTGTAAGAATTGAATGCTCAGAAAAAAGTCTGAGCCATTCCGTAAATACATCTTGGGGACCTCCACCTCCCTTCAGGCTGGTTCCTATGCCAGGAAGAAAAATCGCTGCAGGCCTTACATCTGATGAAATTCTTCCTTTGCTTCTGTGTGAGGAAGTGGTTGAAGTGACAGAATCTGGTCAGTCTGTAAAAGCTGTTTCAGTCATTGATGAAGGGCCAATCCTGAAATCACTGAGAACTTTTTCCTTTGGGATGATAAATGGTTAAGTCCTTCAAAAAATATCCCATACTTTAAAAAATGCCCTCTGAGGATCAGAACGACTACAGGTGAGGGCACAGTGCTGCGTGTGCTGCAAGTCCCCTGTGAGAGCAAAAAGGAGACAAACACATTGGGGGACTGGTGAGGGATGGGAAGGGGATCTAAATACAGCATAGTAAGTCCATTTATTTTCTTGTCACCCCAGACATATTAAGCACTGGCACCTATAGCTGACAGATAAACAAACTGTGCTCTCTTTTAGAAAATATGTGAACAGGGTTGCTCATTGTCAGTCTTGCAGGCAAAAAAATAATAAACACAGATGTATATTGGAGAGGGATGGAAATGCTCTGAATTCTCCCGGCTGAAATCCAGGCTTTGAGAGGAGCCAGAGGAGGGACTCTCCCTGGATGTCATCGGTAGCAGCAGTGCGTGGGCTGTGATCCTCTTATTTAAGGACTTGAGAAAGTTCGGAGGAGGACCTGGCATGCTCCTTACTTCATTCATAGGCTTTTCTGTCCCCTAGGTGGTACCGATTTCTTTTCCTCCCTACTCTGACCCATCTTGGGCTGCAGTAGCAGTGAGGATGTTGATGATATGAGCTGCCAGCCCTATTTTTCTACCTTTTATGCTGGTATATAGCTTCGAATTTGAGCGGGGACCTGGTCTGTGAGCTTTGTTGCTTTGAGACTATGTGGCCATTAAAGAAAAATATCGGATATAAATTTAGATTTTGTTAATCCCATGTATGAAATAATTATTTTTTAAGTGACAAGAGTATACGAATTATGAATTACTTCATTAGGCAGCAGTTTTAAGAGAACCCAAAGCACCACTCAGATATGTCTAGTAAAGAATGACCTAATTAGCAAACCCTGCTACCTGCATTGTACCCATCACTGGGAAGTATTAGGATTTTTCTAGTTAAAATGTTAACTTGAGCTGTTAGCTGTGTGTGCTCCATAGACAGTTCATGGTGCCACATCCTCGTAAGGATCAGTTCTGCCCAGCCAAATAGAAAGGGGAGGGAAGGTGGATTTGTCCTGTTGTTTCTGTCTCGCAGTGAGGTGTGTCTAGGAGGGCCAACACGTGCCTTGGCAGAAGCAGGGCGGCTGGATCTGCTGCTCTTCTGAGCGCGCCCTCAACCTGCGGCGCCTGCTTGCTATGGCCATGCTGGACACTGCACCTCCTCCCTGGCCTTTGCCAATGTCCTGCAGCTCAAATCTACTTACCCATTCCTCCTCTAATGACACAATTAGCTTTCCACCTACGGCACTATGCCAGCAAAGCCCAGTTATCTCATTACTGGTTTTAATTGGTGTTGTGCTAATACTTAGAGGTCCCTGTCACAAGTTAGAGCCTATTTTTTTAACTTTTTTGCCTGAAATGGGGGGCAGCTGTGCAGGAAAAGAGCCATAAACACCTAGAAAATAATTTTGCTTCAAGCACATTTTTCTAGCTTGTTGTCCCAAACGGCAAGGATTTGGGTTTTTTGCTTTGTTTGTTTGCAGTGAAAGAATCTTGGCTGTGTTCAGATAAATCCAAAACCTCCAGAAAAAGAAAGTTTCTGTAATAAAATCGAATATGGACAATAATGCCTTGATAGTTCTCGTCAGGGAACTTCCACCTGTATTTTGAGATCCAAAATAAAATTCCCCACACACCGGTATTTTTCGGTTTATGTCAATGTTCAGAAGTTACAAACAGGTTCACTATCCCCATGTGCCAGATACTGTATAAACAGTAGGGAGAGATTCAGCCCAAGCAAGTTCACATTCTCAATAGAAAGCAAGCTGGGATTAAGCAAAATTTAAGAGAAGTTAGGGATTCCCATTTATGAGTGATTTTTTGGTGAAGTATCCGAAGCCCCACATCTAGTTATAATTATAGTAATGATTAATTTTATTATTGTTTATCCTCCAAAAATTGTAGGATCAGTTCTCAGGATCTTATCATGAGTGCTGTGTTAATTAGTGTTATTTGGAAAGTCCCAGCACCTAGAGTTAAGATGTTGCTTAAGACTCAGCTTTCATATAAAAAAGCCCACTAAGATTCTTGTCTTTGTGGTTTTCAAAGGAGCTTGAAAACACGACTGAGATGTTGAAAAAACTCCCAATTTGTGATTTTAAGAAGTCTGACTCATGACTTTTTAAATGTCTAGTGTTAGAAATGTTGGTAAAATGCTCATGAGATAAATCCAGCCTAACACGAGGCTCATGAATCCTTGTTGCATAATAGGATTTTCATTGTTCTGCCTTGGAGTTTATTTCGTACAGAGTCATGCAGAAATGGGAGCCTCCCGTTTCAAACCTGTACAAAAGTGAAGTGCCAGCAAACAAAGCAGTATTTCATTTCAGCTGCTTTGGTTTCTCAAAGCCTCGCTGCCTTGCGCGTAGAGGAGGTGGGACTTCTCGGAGGCATATGCGTTGAGTTTTGGAATCTGCCGAGTACCGAGCCTGAGATCTGGGGAGCTCCTGAACATCGAGAGCTGATACCAGGGGGTCAGATTGTGCTGCTCCCGCTGCTCCCGTATGGCTCATCCAGCGCTCAGCAGCCGGGTACGTCCCTGCGGGAGGTTCTGACCCCTGGTCTGGACGGGAAGCTGGCAGACAGCTCACTGCAAGGTGTTGAGGGGAAAATAGATTAGTCTGAGACGGAGCAAGTCTCAGAGCTGTCATGGTGCTTTAAAAAATAAAGCTTGAGGTAAACAAAGCAACACGCCTGTTTCCACGCAGTCTATGGGACCGCTGCCGCCAGCCTTTCCGACGGGCTCAGGAATTCCACGTATTTCCTACCCCAGCTCCTCTCTGCCTCCCAATGTTGACCAAAGCTCCTCACGCGGCCAGGCGCGTGGCGAGCGTTAGCTCCTGCCAAGGAAACTGAGGCACCAGAGGAGAAAGGGCTTGGCCTGGCAAAGCACTCGGGAACGCTCTCCTGGGCTCTGTCCCACAGCGAGGTGGTGGCAGGCTGGGGACTCGGGTACGGCTTGCAGTTTCTTGCCTTAATGCTTGATCATGATTCCTTGGTTTATCCACTGTTAGTACCGTATGTTTTGTATTTCAGATCTTTATATTTCAAATTTGTTAAACATCAGATCATTTAATACTTCTCCTGAGATAACTGGATGGGTTTGTCTTTTTTTTGTTGCTGCTGCTGCTAAGACAGTGCCCTAGGCAGTGCTCTGCTGGCGGAGGAATTGGAAACAGCCACAGCTGCGAAAGACTGAGAAAGTCTAGCAAATATATGATGAAGAAAAGGAAAGGAAAATGCCAAAGCTACAGGGGAGCACAGGTGTGATCACATCACGGCTTAGTTAGAGACTTCCAAGCACGATCATTTCCAACAGAAATCTTTCTTACTTTATTTTTTGAATGAATAAACAATTGGTGCCCCTGACGTGCAGCACCCGTGTGACTGGCAGCAGGACTGCCAGCCTGCTGCCCTGCCTGCCCCTCGGGGAGTTCCTGCAAGGAAATGAGGATTTTCAACCCCCTACTCTGGTTTTGCGATTCTTTTATTAATTGGATTTGACTCAAGTCAGATGAAATTGAAGCTGGCCTGCCACTCATCTCCCCTTTAAGCTCTCCAAACAAGGCATACGTGATACGTATCTAATTTTTTTGCTCGTTTCTTGTTAAAAGGATGGATTTCACCCTGTGTGGCACACCATGGTTAATAAAAAACAACCCACAGACCTAAGCTTTCTGGTATTGTCCCCTGCAGGCGGGCTGTACCTGTTGCAGCAGAGCATGCCAGCCACGGCTCACTTCCTCCGATGGAGGAGAAGCAATTTCTGCCAGAAGAACTGTAAAAATAGCATCCTCTTTAATCCCTGGCTCTGATTTCCACCGTGAGTGACCGGTAGCCATGAAAATACCAGTAAACTTTATTGGCAGTAAAAAATAATGTATATTATTTGAAAACCAAAAACGGCAAGAAAAATTGTTATGGGACCATTAAAAGGTCCACGAGGGATCCTCATTTCACGTTTGCTTTGGTAGTTTCAGCTGCTCTGATATGAATACTGTCTTACTGAATGCTTTGCACTACTTTTTATAGAAGATGAAGCAATTGCTTCTGGAAGAGTTATTCCTAGAGTCTCTTAAAATATTGTCATTTGGGTGGCAGCAGCAATTCAGGAATCATTTTTGCCTTAAAATGGTCATATTAATTTAGTGCTGCTATTAAAACTATAGGACTTTCTTGTGGGATTTAAGCGCTTAATTATTAATTGCAAGTGCTCCATAGTTAGCTAAGGTTATGTTCAAAGATAAATTTTATGTCTTTAAGACCACCATTATAAATTAGATTGGCTTGAGAACTTGAGATAAATTGATAGCGTTTCTAAAGGGGAGGGGGTCCATTTCCTGTCCGAACCTCTTTCTCCTTCATTCCTTCCCCTCTTCTTTCCTAAGCAGTTTTTAGAATTTTGAAACCATAACACATAAAAAATAGACTTTTTCATTGGGAAAGATTTTCACTGAGAAATGGTCTTTTATCTAAAATAAAAAATTCACTAAAGGCATTTTTCTTCAAAACTGGATGTTTTATATTTTTTTGAATGTAGTTTAATTTTTCATTTAAAATGTTATCAAAGTCTATAGATATTTTCCATTATAGAAAAATATCATTAACATTTTTACATAATAGATAAATTAAACAAGGAGCAAAGAAAAATTGAAAAATCCATCCATTTCATACACTGGACAACTTTGACAATTTTTTATTAAACAGTCTTAGGTTTTTGTCCATCTTGATTGTAATACATCCTGAGGCAGAAAAGAAAAAATCAGAACATAAAATATGTATCAGACCTCTTCTTGTTTTGTTAGTGTAGCTCCAAAAAGATCTAAAATACTTATGAATTTTTCTATGTAATAAGTTCACAGAGAGGCATGGTGACTATGAAAATAAATGAATGGAGCTCACGCCTGCTTTATTTACGTAGCCAGATTCTTTCTTTGGTCTTGAAACTTTGCTCTGATCATGTGTCACCTGTCCATGTAACCCAATAGGTAACTTAATACTTTGTATTATGCTATGATGAATCATAAGATGATTCAAAGATCTGTTTTGTTAGCACACGCTATGTTTAAGAGAGGGAAGGAGCAGAAGCTCAATTTACTGTCTGTTTTCCACTCACTCACTACCAATTGATGGGAATTACTCTTACTTCCATTTGATTCTTTCCTTTAGTACTGACTTGAGACCCCTGTGGGTGATTTTCATCTTCGGTGTCGCACCCACTGACGTAGCGGTGACTCACATGGGGCATCTGTCACTGGTTTCAGTGGAGCTCAGATAAGAACTGAACGATTCCTTTGACTTTCTTCATCCTGGGGGCAAAGCCAGGGGTGGTGGTGATGGTAGGAGGTGGTTGGAGTTTGCAGGTGGGCCACCCACCCCATGTTGGAAGCCTTGTCAGGGAACAGAGTTGCCATCCTCATCCTGAATACCTCTATTTTGTAGCAGCCTGCATCAATTTTCCTTTGAATTTCCTGTGTGATCACTTTGTCTGATGTGAAGACAACTGTCTAGACATCTATTTAAAAAAAAACCCAAAAAACTCTCTATCCTGCAGTCTGAGAGAGGCCAGAGCACAAGTACAGATGGGTAAATATAGGGCGTATGAGATTGATTTGAAACGAATAACTGGGAAGGTAAGTACTTACACTTGACTGAAAGAGCTGCAACTCTATTGCAGAGTCCTACATAGCTTTGAGATCTTGCTCCTACTTACCGGCTCACTATTGACGGGACCAGAGTATTCCATTTCTCCAAGAGCCTTAATGGTTTTGTTTTTTATAAACAGGCAGCAGTTCCTGGGAGGGGTGCAATTTTTGGTTGGTTGTATTTTGTTTTGTTCTCATATGAAATTGCCATCTTAGCATCCTACTATTCATTGCAATCAGCTTAAGGAAGAAAGTAGAGCATGTATTGAGCTGGCTGTTTGCCTGATTATTTACAGTGTGCCTGCAATAGGTGCAGTGCTTAGTGTTTTCCCCACCAACTTCATTCTTTTTTCTTCTGTCTTCAACATTTCTTCTGCTGTCCTAGAGGGCAATAATACTAACTTTCATATCCATGTGTGCAAGTGCTTGTTTTGAACCTGGAACTTTTTAGCGTACAGCTGAATTTCCCATGTTTCTTTCATGCACCCTTCAGTGATGAGAATTTATCTTTCTAGGCCTCCATCTTCCCTGAAATATTCTCCAGCTCAGCAACGGCAAGTAACTTACAGGCAGCTTTTCCCTCTTGTTTTGGGCTGAATCAGAAAAGCCCCAACCTAATGCTCTGACAGAATATTAAGAGAACAGTAAAAAGTGCAACGCATGGCAACAAATAGAGACTTGTCCCCTCGGCTTCCACACCTCTCCTGTAGCTTCATCAACCTTGATATTGGGACCTACCAATTTCATAAGCTTTCTGTAGCACAGGAGGCCTTAAATCAGGGCACACCAATAACCCCACAGATCAGAAACTTAGAAATACCAACTGAATGCAATTCAGCGTTGCCTGCAGTGTCACCCATGTGCTACCTGCTGAACTGCCACAGGAGATGACGTTTTCCTACCCCGGTCCTGGTGTCTCAGGAAGGATCTGTTGTGCTCTGCCGTGGTGCCAGTGGTACCAGTCTGGTGTGGGGCTGGTTGGCCCAGCAGAACCAGGGCTGCCTCACTGCTTCTGGCTGCTGGTAAAATTACTCTGTGACTGCAGTACGAATTAGTGGGCCTTGATAAAATTGCCTAGGGGACATCAGAAAAAAAATTAGTTGAGTCTCTTTGGGCTGATCCACGCAGAACCGTTGCCGCTTAGAGCTCCGCTGTTTTCTGGCTTTGTTGCACCACTCACAGCAGGGCAATGACTTGCACTGTGTTTAGCAGCTGTTGTTTGAATTACAGTGGTGGCCAGCTTCCCCCTCCAAAATGAAGCCTTTTTGTCCTAAAAAATGCTGTGCTGATATGTTTTGAGGGAGTCTTGCTTTGCTCCAAAGAAGTGGAAGTCTAAAGAGGGCTGGGGCAGGGGAGAGGCGATGGTACGTCTGTGTTACAGGCGGGTACCGCGCAGAGGGTACACAGCTCGCCCAAACTCACGCGGGAAGTCTGCAGCAATATTGGGAAATTAACCCAGCTCTCACGGATGTCCTGCCTGCTGGCACAGTCCCAAACCACCCTTCCTCTTCGTTATAGTTTAGATTCCCTAGTTTCCTGCAGTTCTCTTAAATGAGTTTCAGTAGGAGACTTTGCCCCTTGAGGAGGGGATGAGGCCTTGTGTAGGCATTTCAGCACGGAAATATTTTGTTCTTCATTTTTTCACTGAAAACTCACTGTGTTCTTCAAATGGATGCTTTTTTAAAAAACCTGGACTTTGAATAAACACGTTATTGAGTATTTTAGGCAGCTAAGAGAAAGCCTGTTGATGTTTCTGACTATGATAATTGATTAGAATTGAGTAACTCCTTATGAAAAGATCTGCTGTTGACTTATTAACCCTTTTGAGGAGTTTTTGGAATTTTTCCATTTGGCTTCGATAGGTCTTGGATTCAGATCATGATAGTATGCTTTCCAACTGAAGTGGTTTCAGCCTTTTTAAAAACAGCCTACATTAGCAAAAGGATTTTTCACATCAAACGCATAGTCAGAAGAGTGAAAGCAGTGCTTATCTATTGCTTTGCCTGGTCCTCAAGGCAGCAGCTTTGAGAAAAATGAGTAAAATGGAATCAGAGTTTAGATTATTAACATAAAACATTTTGCTGGAATTGCAGGTATTTTTAAGATACTACAGGAAAAATAATATATAAAAAAAAGGTTAGAATGAATAATTGTTTCCATTAAAGGGACTTTGGTGCTTCTATTAGGTAATTCTAAGCTCCTTTCCCATTAATGGTAATTTGCCAGACAAGAAAGGTGCATTACATAAATATTTCAGAGTAACCTGGGCAGCAATTTGAAGATATTAAGCTTTCAGCTTGACAGCCCCAAGCACCTTGATTCATCTTAACATCCAGTAAGATCTTAAATTCAAACAAACACTTTACTTGAACAGTACTGACTTCAGAACCAAAATGAGCTTTATTCTACAGGACTGAACAAATGTTAGGGACCAATCAATGTTTCCTCCAGAACGTTAATTATCTCAACTGGAAGAAGAGCATATAGGGATGGACATGTGAAGTAAACCAGAGTAATTTTTCTAAACAAATCCTGGATCCACAGTGTGCACACAGGCAAACCTGTATTTCACCTGCGATAATCTCAGAACAGCACTGTTTGGATTTGATTCCGCTTCCCCAGGAGCCAGTGCAACAGCAGGACTGTGCTGTGCAAGGGGAAGGGTGATGCCATGGATATACAATAAGCAGCTGAAATAGGTGTCAGAAGTCATGCTTCTCTATGGCCTGAGCCAAAGCCTGCAAAAAGGGAATTAAAACCTTTTTGGTGACTGCATCGGCCTTTGGACGAGCAGTGGTGGGCGGGATATGCTGAAGGACTTGACACCCATAACCAGGGGATAGTTACTGGAGAGAGGTCAGCTAGCGTCTGCAAGGAACCAAACTTCCTTTAAAATCAGGGCTTGCAGTGTTTGTGATGCCACTTCTCCTGGAGAACGTACAGGATGGAAACTTCTCTGAGCCAGGGTTTTGTTAGAAAAAACTTGTAACTACGGAATTCAGTTATTAATACATTTTAGCTCTAGGAGTATGCTGAAGTAATCTGTAGCAGATGAGTGAAGTTGGAGGAGCTGTGGTCAGCCATTGGAGAAAGGCAAGCAGTCCCGGGGAAACAAATCTGGCAGCAAGGCTCGTTCTGGGGTCTGGGTTAGCCTGGGCTGAGGGAGGGTTCGCTGCTTATTTACTCTCCTCCTCATCCCTCCGCACTTCCTCTTGATGCTGCTGCTCAGAAATGAAAAGCAAATTCAAGATGCAACTCTGGGTTTAACAGATGCCAATCAGTGAGTCCCTCCCTCTCCTGGAACCTTTCTTCTCCTGCCTTTCCTCCTGCCTGTGCCCCAGGTATACATTTAAACTCAGCAGCCCTGCCTTGGCCTTCCTGCTTTTATTTTAAAGCTCCCAGTTACAAGAGGGTTCTGTCTGTCTTAGTTCCGCTGAAGTGTTGTTGCATTTCTCTCTCTCTGTCTGGTTGTGGGGTTTTTTTGGTTTTGTTTTGGGTTTTTGGTGTTTGTTTTGTTTTGTTTTGTTACTTTGTTTTTAATGGGGTAAAAGAGAAGTGACTTCTCTTAATTCTCTGCCAAGTGTAAGCTTGCTGGAGGAAAGGCACAGAGTTCCCAGTCACCCTAAGGCTCGTTTGCCAGTCTCCATAACTCTAGAAAGTAGGTTACAGCCAAGAATACAGAGCTTTGAGTCCTCGCTGGATATACTGGACAGAAACTGGCATGGAGAAATATTGTATTGTGTATCTTATACCTTGTAATTAGTTCAGAGCCTCTTTTTGAACTCCTATTTGACATGCGTGTCCTCAGAGGATTCCTAAAACAGGGGTCGCAGTGATTTGTGGTCATTAAAGATTATTCTAATCATTGCAGTAATCCCCGGGACTGATACATAAACTCTATATAAACAAATACCAAAAGATTGTCCCTGTCTTTAAGAACTTACAATCTAAATAGAGAAAAAAGGCAAACAAAGGATTATCATCACCAGGGTTGGGTGGAGCTAAGAACAAAACCTAAATCTCCTGCATTTGCAACGTGTCCCTTCTTGTTCACTCAGATCATCTTGATTTTTTTTTTCCCCCCCAAGTAAAAGGGATTTCATGCCAGAGGTCTGGCGTGATTCCAGGTTGGATAACTCTGGGTATGTTTACACTGTGCATTGGAGTAGGGTTTCCTGAGTGATCAGAGTTCACAGCCAGTAAGTCCAGAGGGCATAAACCAGCATTGCTCAGGCCTCCTAACTCATGCCCAGAGTCATGTGGCTGCCCTTGCTTCGCGACCACGCTGTTACAAGGGTAGCGTAGCTGCTTCCAGGCTCAGTTTGACTCACCTCTGGCCAGCACACCACCTAGGTGCTTTGATACCATACTTCCCACTTACCAGGCTATGTGGGAAGACTGTGCTTTAGGCTACAGGTACTCACCAGTGTAAAACATGCCCTGTATTTTCGGGAGTGGGCTAGTATCCTCTATTTCCTAAGCTAAATTCTAAGAAGATAATGCTGTTTGATGTTACGTGTTGTTCTGCTTCAGCTCAGAAGTGACTGCAGTCACTGATGGGCATAGCGAGCCTTTGCAGAGGCTGGGTATCACTTCGCATGTGCGTGAGTCAAAGGGTTTTGGGGGTTATAAAATAGTAAGTGTAGGCTTTTACATTATACTGTGATTATTCCTGTAACACACAAACCTTCTCCAGTCCATCATTATGGGAAAAAGAACTGTAGCAAGCCTGTCACCTTTCAGAGGCATACCGCTGCCATGGGACTGATACTGGTGAATCTCACACCAAGCAAAGGCTTGAACATCCCTTGCTGAGTCAGTCACTCACGTTGGCTCAGCTCCAGCATGGCTGTTCAGAGGGAGGGCATGTAGCAAAGCTCCTGCAGAGAGCATGGGAGGAGGGCGGAGAGGGGAGTTTGCCTTGAAAGCACAAGCTTTGTGGGACACAGGAGAAGGGTCTGTATTTCTTGCACTCCTTAATGCTGTGGCAGAGCTAGACCTACCCTAGTCACCAGTCTTTTAAATCTGTCTTTTGTAGGACAGGTGCAAGAGTTGATAACTACCTAATTTGGTGATGTTCAGCTCACTGGTTAGTGTTTGTAAAATGTTGTAGGAAGGCTAGGTGGTACTCTTGAGCTGGATTTTGCCAATGCTTACCCAAGAGGAAAAGTGCTGTCGAAATCGGTAGAGGCACTTGCCCTTCAGCGCCAGGTACTCTTCTGCGTGCTGGGAGGTGGCAGAAGGTGCTCTGTTGGTCCTCAGGCTGCAGTCCAGATTCAATCAGGAAAACACTTAAGCATACAGTTAATTTGAGGCATGGGCGTAATAGTCTTAACTGCTGTTCAGTATTCGTGTGTTTGCTTTGCTGAGTGGGGACAAACTGAAGTGCATGAACTCCTGACCCAGAGCTGGGGGAGCAGGTCCTTAATTCGTGATGTCTTCTGTGAATAAGGCGTAAGTGCATTTGATGAAAGGGTTTTCTGTCTCAGGCTGAGCGTCTTATGCCATCAGTACAACCTGCATTTTTACACTGTCACTCAAGTGAGCTGCAGGAGAAGCGAGTGCTGATGTGCACAGCAATGCCTAGGTCGTCTGATACTGGCTTCTGCAAAGGACAAAAACATCTCTCACCCTTGTACGGCAGAGCCCCATACACAGAATTTCCCCTCTGGGACCTTTCACACCACTGAAACTGGTAGTGTTCACAGTCCTCTCAGTCATTCCTTTTAAAAGTAAGTTTAGTTTGTAAACAGTCAAAACCAGTTTAGTTTAGTAAATTTTACTGATCAATAAGTGGTTGGAGAGCAACTGACTGCTTATAGCTGGGACATCTGGGCTGGAGAGCATCTACTCATGATGAGATTCTGCAACACACAACTCACACCTGTAGATGTTCATAACAGCTGATAAACATGTACAAACCATCTTTTAGCTATTTATTAGGTATCTTTTATTAAATATATGACCCTCAGCTGTACTAAGGAGAGAAAGAGGTTTGCGGGTATGGAGTGAGATTTTTGATAGCCCATTTTGGAAAGACTTGGAGCCGGTGAAGCACAGCACCAGCCAGCCCAACTCTGGAAAGCGGAGTTATGGCACTGAGCAGTTGTCCCGGGCTATTAAAGCCCCACTAATGCGGCTATGTGGCTTGCAAGGCCTGAGCCTCTAGTCCTGCATGGTCTTCTCCTTCAGCATATGGATGGATTGGACTGTGTAGCTATTTCTGAGATCTCTGTGCTGTCCTCTCTCAGTCAGTGTAAACACTGTCTTTGGTTTGTAGCAGCTGGGTTTTTGAAGGGTATATAGCCATTTAGGATAAAAATAGGAACCACTCTAAATCTTTAGATGCCAACACAGCCTTACAATCTGGCCCTAGATTACTGTTGAAAATGGGATTTAAGCTTCTATGTCCTTAAAGTGTCCTTAAAAGGTTTATTCCTGGACAAGTTTATGCTCAAATTTAGAAAGTTTGCCATTCATCGTTCATTTGACCATACTAGGTATTTTGCCAAGAAGGAATTAATGTAGGGAACAATGGGAGATGATTTTGAGGAGAAACAGCACATTACGTTGTTCAGAGGACAAACTTATATGAAGTTGAACTGTGAATGTCTAGGAGGATGTTGTTTGTCACAGAGAAACAGAATATTACAAAAATGAAAAGATATAGCTGAATTATACATTTTGCTTTTAATTCTCTTGGCTCGGGATGTTTGGGAGCTTTCTTTCTAGATACTGAAGCTGTGTATATTATGCACGTGGCACAGTATGCTGTAAGCTCATATGGTCCCTGTTGTAGCTATTCCCAGACACTGCTGTACTCCTGGCATGGTGTGTACAGTCCTACAGACACATCAGTCTAATGTCCTGTGAAAAGCATCACAGATTATTGATAATAGGATCAAGGTATCTGAGCACTTAATTCTGCGTTCATGTGTTTTCAAGTTGTTCCTAAACAGAAGAAAATTTCAGTGTAAGAAAGTACACTTGAAAGACTGAACTTCTCAACCCAGCATCAAGAGGGATAAACTGTATTTAAACAATATGTTTAAATAAAGCCTGAATTGATACTGATTCATTCCAGATGAGACTTTGGGATCTGTAAGATGTGTGGGCTTGCTGTACTATACTCTAAACTTTCTATCAGAAATAGTCACCCTCTGTACTAAAACAGGTATCTGCCAGACTTTGACACATGATCACGATCACGGCAAACAGTGGCGTCGCAGGCCCTGGCTCCTTATCGGCTTCAATGACCTGGAGTCTTGGCTTGGAAACAATTCCTCTCAGTGTGTTGGTGCAGAGACAATGAGTCAGCCTCGCAGGGCACCTTCCCAGATCTAATACAGCATTTTGCAAGTCATATAACTGTTCTTTGCCTCAGTTTCTCTCTCTGGGAGATGTGGATACCAGTTTCTCACTGACTAAGAGGGTAAGAAATGCCATACAGATGTGTTGTTACATTCCTTTGTACTCATTAGACTAGCCAGTATCCTTTTTATCCCTCATTTCAGCATACAGTTTTGTAAATCTCCATACTCCATAGTCTTCTATCAGTGCATTTTTTTTAGTTTATGTTCACAGCATGATATTACTATTTAATGATGTCTGGGTTTTTTGTTTTCCTTAAAAGACCTAGCAGGAGGACAAGCATATTGCTTTTCTCCTTGGCTCCCCAGTATACTTCCAAATATCCAGCATAAGAAATCTCTTAAGTACATGCTTAACACCTTCGTTATTCAGGGTGGCAGGTAAACACAGTGTAATTTTAAGCATGTTTCTGAGTGCTTTTGTGAGTAGAGATGCTTTCCCAAATCAGAACAATACTTCTGTACAGGCTACCAAGCAAAGCTTCATTTCTTTGGTCACTGAGAGTAAGGACACGTTCTGGTTTGAACTGCTGGCTCACCTAATTTAGTTGGTAGAATTACTTATCAGTAACAGCCTGGTAACGGAATGCAGAGAGGTCCCCGAGTTCCGGATCTCAATTTACTTGAACAGTAGTTTCTCTTTAGCTGTTACTTGGCTGTGAAGCTGAAGCTCTGACTTGAGCATCACCACAGAGCCTGGCATTGGTAGGTCACTGTGCTGTGGTACATGTGGTCTGAGCAGCTGCAAATGCTCCATGAGATCTCCTCCTTTATCTCTCTCATCCCTTTTCTCTTGTTTTGCTCCACGATGTCACACAAAAGGGCCATATGTATATATATGTGTGTGTGTGTATATATATGTACATATACATCAGATTCTGTTCTGTCTTCATGCTCAGGGTTGCTGAGCAAAACTTCAGAGTAAGAGGTGACCAGCTGCACACTAAGGCTTTCAGCAAAGGAAACCAAAGTCATCTCCAGTTGTGAGAGTGTTTAATTGCTCTCTGCACAGTTCACTGATTTCAAGGCCCATAGGGACCCCTGTGATTCTTTTGCCTGAACACCTGCGTATTACAGCCTGTGGCATTTCATCCAGTGTTTTCTGCATTACAGCCATTAACGTGTGGCTGAACCGGAACATATCTCTGCGAACAACATCCAGTCTCAATTTAAGCTTCTTTTGTCAAAAAGGACCTCATTGAGTTAGAAGGAAATTAATTTCTAGTATTCCAGATATGCACAGGACCCTTGGAGTACTTCAGCTTGAAAGACTTCAGGTGTGGGACCAGCTACCATGTCCCACAGCATACATATACAATTGTTAATTAGTGTGAAGAGTTTCTGCACTATTTCCTGTCTCAATAATTTTTGATTCAGCTTTTCAATGCCTGTTTCTACTTGACTGAGGTAGCAGATTAAGACACAGTGTAGCTTGTTCCATTTTTGGCCCCTCGATGGTGAAGCCTTCCAGCATCATTCCAGCCAGGAGATGACCAGTTCAGGTCGTGGGAGGTAGAGCTACCTGTGGCTTTTTGTGTGTGCCTGGGGTGGAGGGTGTTGCTTTTCAGTCCTGTTTGTCAAACTTGCAGGCAGTATCCCTGTAAACTTCTTTCCTGGTTCTTTCAGATCTGGTTTCATCGTCCTTCCTCTTACTTTTGGCATCATTCCCAAAAAGCTTATTTGCTGTCTGCATCAGCTGAGAAACTTTTTTATAAAATCTTGGCTGTCCTTGCTGTTGAGTAAAGTCCAGGATTGCTGTTGTCTGGTCACGAGCATTGTTTCTGTAATGAGGATCTCAGGTAATGCCGGCATTAATGTGGGCTTTCATTTGACTACTTTTCCAAGGTTTTGCAAGCAAGACATTTCTTGCTTGCTTTTTATTTTTCATCTAAGGCTTCATATTCTTGCAATACTCATGTAAAAGTTTTAGTCATTTCCACCATCTCAGGTTCCCTCCATAGGTTTCACAGTTTGGTCATATTTTCTGATAACATGCTCTTTTCTAAAGAATCAAACCCACCAACCTTTCCTGGCAGCAGCATTTTGCCATTTTATTTCCTTGCATTTTCTGCACCTTTTACAAATTTTTCTCTGTGTGTCAGCCCTCAATCAGGAGCCTAGGTAAACTAGAAACTGTCCTGATTTTTGCTTCCATTTTGTCCTAGTTGTTTGTGTTGGCAAGACCAGGTCTTGAGCCTGCCAAGCGCTGAGTGCTCTGGCTGGAGTCCGCGTGACCTCTGCATGTTCAGAGCTGGGCGAGGCATTCGAGGCCCAGTCCTGTCAAGCTTACTGAAATCAATGGAAAGACTCATTGATTTTCTTGAGCGCTGGATCAACATTTAATCTTTGGCAAACACTTTACTGCCAAACCTTTTGAGATACTTAAATTAAAAAAAGAGAGGTGTGGCAGCTGGAGGCCCTCAGATGGACAAAAGATCTGTGGACATATGTGTGTGTGTCTGTGGGAACGTCAGTGCTGTCTTTTGTATTCGTTGTATGTCGTGCGGTGGGTAGGAAGAATTAACAACAAGCAGTAGATCGGTTTTAGCAAGAGAGGTGTGGGCACTATGAGGACTTGTGATACACGAGTTAGGAAATATGAAAATCCTGAAACTGTTGTGAACAGCAAACCCCTCATTTGACTGGGAGGCAGGAGCTTGGGGGACTGCGGGCTCAGGGAGCCCCAGGGAGGACAGAGCCCACCCGCTGCAGGTGTACTGGCAGCAGCACGACTTTCTGAAGGCAGAAGAGGGAGAAGAACAGAGTCCATCTGCTACCAGAGGTTCCCAGTCAAGTTGTCTTAACTTAAGCGACCTTTCATGGTAGCTGGAACAAGAGATCTGTGTCATATATTTTCATCTGTAAGTGTTTAT
Source organism: Gavia stellata (assembly GCF_030936135.1). Classification (NCBI taxonomy): domain Eukaryota; kingdom Metazoa; phylum Chordata; class Aves; order Gaviiformes; family Gaviidae; genus Gavia; species Gavia stellata. The sequence continues at coordinate 9,731,928 of NC_082615.1, read as the reverse complement.
AAAAACACTGATTCCCATTTGTGATTGTGAACTCATCCCTGTGCTTTCCTGGAATACATTTATTTTCTTCTGTGTTTGTGTCTGCTGTAAGAAAGACCTTGGCTTACTGTGACAAGTGAAAGAGCTGTTATTTCTCCAGAAATATGAGACCTTTCAGGGTACCACAACCTGTGGCAGCGTTGTGAATGCCAGGATTTATGTTGTGTTTCCCAACAAACTGAAGGGCCACAGAAAGAGAGAGAGAAGTTTGCAGGGGGCAACTGGTTGAGAGGCAACTCACAAACTTAAGAAAAAACTGTTTTCACAAAAAGAAGAACCAGCTCAATGTCTTCCCTTCTAGGGTACTATTAGGGCAAATCTTGAAACTTTGGTACCTCTGAGCTAAGTGGGAGATAACAGCCTTGCATGCCCAAGTAATTGCAATACAAGGGCTTGTGAAATCTCTGTTTTCCTGCCTTCCTTTGCAAGCTAAGCAACCTGCCACGCCTCCAGATGTTGCAAATAGTGCAGGAACCTGTAGAGAGTATGTAATATTTTTTTGATCCTTTGATCTCGCAGCTCACTGCAAACCTCCAAGCCTCAACAAGCCCTGCTGAAGCAGGGGAAATGCTCATATTCCTACCTTTGCAGGTTTGGAAACTGAGGCACAGAGGTTTGCCTGCCCTGTAGCCATACAGCAGTCAATGGCAAGTTGAGGAATTCCAGCGACCTTGTGCATGGGGCCAGGATTTCAGAGTAAATCCTTTGACTCCCAGTAATGAAACTTTTTCACTTTGCGGTCTCTGTTCCTGTCATTGGAATTTAATGATGTCCTCCCTACCTCTCTCGCCCCTTCCCTTTCTTCCATTTTAGAGCAACAGGTATTGCAAAACAGATTTGTTAAAGCTTCTAATTTACTAGCAGCTGTGGAGTGTGGGGTAGGACGCTTGTGGTGCTCCCCCTTTCTTCTTCCTGCTGCACACCGTAGCCTCCCTCCTTGGCAGGTGCTTGCTCCTTGGTTCATTTTTATGAAGGAAACAGGGAATTCCTCACAACCAAACAGAGCACGCGTGTGAAACCTGGACAAACAAGAGAGTATTTTTTTTTATCTCTCCCTCCTTCCCAGTTTCTGGAGTGCCATATCCCCCTCGAGCTTGTGCCGTGCCTGTGTGGCTGCACCCGTGGGCTGGCTCTCGAGAGCATTGCAGTACCGTACTTTGGGCTGGGACGGGGATAAGGCACTTGTTGGGTGGTTGAAGGAGAATTTGTCACCTATCTGTTCTGGTGTGATACTGTATTTCAGTATGTTGTGACCGGGTGTGTAACATGACCCAGCAGGGTAACCTGAAAGCAGAGCCGTGCTAAAAAAGAGTGTTCCTCCTCCTGCGTGTGTTTTTGTAGAGGTTGCTAGCATGATGCAGATTTATGTGTGCACCATTGGCAGCGGGTGCAGAAAGCTTTGACAGGATTAGCACATGATTTTAGCAGCCCTCGGGAAATATGAGCAAAGGCTGGTTGGGATTTTGCCCTCCCTGTGCACGGTCGGTCTTCTGACAAAACTCATCACATTTGCGCCTTTGCGAAGGTGTAAGGGAAGGTTGGTAACGGTGTTTGCTGCTGTTGGTGCTGCTGCCTTGGCAGCAGCGCAGTCTGGGTGCCGTGCCAGCAGCGCCTGGGTTTATGTTGTCATATCAGACACTGCTGCCTGATGCCCTCCCTCATCTCCTGTGCTTGTGTGGCACCTTTCCCACATGCTCTGAGTACCACACTGTCCTCCAGAAGAAAAGAAGGATTGCTTTTCGAAACCTTGAGCAAGGGCTCTTCCACAGGCTGGTGGTTTTTTTTTTCTTTATTTTTTTCTCTTGGGACATACAGGTCATGGGAGGGAACTGCTGCATGTCACCAGCCTCTGTAACTAGGCAGCAATGCTGGTAGGTTGGCAGGAGTCACGGAGGAGTTTCAGAGCCCTCTCTATGAAATGAAGGTATTCACCAGATGATTTTCATAGGGCTGGATGTGAAGGTTGTGCTGAATCAGTGTTGTATGCTATTGACCGGGTCGACTTTTAATGTAATGACAATGGCAGCTTTGATCTGCAAATTAATGTATATTCACTGCACGGCTTGGAAATCCTGCTTCAGAAGATGCTATAGAAGAACTTAGCTTTGATATTATCAGATATGAGTCTATACATTGCAAGGATGTAACTGTGGCAACTATAGATGATGAAGACTTTTAAAGGAGGAAACAAAGGACTCAGTAATTAACTACTGCTTTTCATGGGACAGGAGGGAAAAAGAGGGTAGTGTGCAATGGGAAGAGTCTCCATTTGGGTGAAACCTGAACTATATAGCTTAGTATAGGGAAGAGTATGTAGACAATATATTTTAAAATATTCCCCCTCTTCCTCAACCTCTTGCTCTCAGATGAGCCAACTGTATTCTGTTTAGCAGAAACAGGGTTTGGTTTAGATTGGGAAACAGCTTGGATTTTTTGAGATGGCCTCATAGTTTAGTTTTGTGCTTTTATTATGATAGATTTAAGAAACCACTCAAAGTTCCATATAGACACTTATAATAAAATGGCCTGTCTCATTGCATGATCTACTAAAAAATGCACTTTCATCCTAAGATCATAATTGTACTGATTTCCAAGCAAAGGGTAAAAAAGATAGATAGGCTCTATAAGTATGCCGTACATTTTTAAAGGCAGGGCCAAGCAATTCCCTTTTGAATGTAACAAACAGAAATTATTTATTTTTCATAAAGGCACCAGTAGGTAGGAGAAAGCTTTTGACTGCAGAGGAGCCCACTGAATGTGGAATGCGGGAGCGGGAGGAGGTGGGATGGCAGATAGCGTTCCAGCGGCTGGTGGGAAAGGTGCAGAAGGGCAGAGAAACAATAAAGGATAAATGGAAACTTTCTGAAGTCTCTCGTAATGGTTTCTTCTTGAAAGCACACAACCCACAAACCAGCTTTACATAGTTACAATCCAATTTGCCGAAATTAAATTAAAATAGGATTTTGAAGAAACGGAGACATTTAAGTTGGCTAATGGCTTTTAAACCAGGAAGCTGAGGACATGGAGGAGGTCCATGCAGCAGGTTCATAGACTGGGTATGTCTAGAGAACTGTTCTGGGGCCAAGGAATTACAGTCTACCTTTATGAATTGTGATGGAAGCAGTTGAGTGTGCATAGACCCTGTAAGGGAGGGGTGTTCTCTGAGGTGGTGCAGATGCCAAGGAGGAAGGCTTACTGGTGAGCTTACCTAGAATGGCTTGGTACGGCACATACTTTGTATGTTAGGATTTTAACATTGCATGTCTGGGAGAGCTCCATCCATTGTCGGCACCCGCGGTGGCTGGTCCTCACTTACATCTTAAGACTTCCGTAGAGCTTGAGGTTTGGCCATGTAACTCACTGACACTCAAGCTCAGGCAGTGTCTAAATACAGGATGACTACTCAGTTAGTGATAAAGCTGTGTATGGGAGGGGTCTGTTCCACTGACGCCTGAAACTGGGGATAGTAGAAGAGGCCTGCAGAGAAACTGAGTAAACCTTGTCAGCCTTGGATCTTACTTTCAAACAATTTTGTCATCTCAATTTTGCTTAAGAGCTGGCAACACTGAGAGAGAGAAAAGTATCTCTAGGCTGAAGAGGCTTGAGTTCTGTTCCCATTGCCTGAGAGATGGAGCATGTTGGGGTTTTTGGGGTTGTTTGTTTTATTTTTTCACCAGCTGGGTATTAAATACTGTTCCCAGCTGTGCCACCAACATGCTTTTGTAAGAGTTGCTGTACCTCTTTTTGTCTCTGTGCCTCCTGCCACACCTTGTGTGGGGGTTTTGGATGTAAATTCTTCAGGAAAGGGATTATCTCTTACTAGGGTGATTATTTGCAGCACGGAGTTAACTCTGCAGTGAGCCGTACAGGGAATTGACAGAGGGGTGGCTCATAATGTGATGATGCCACATTGCTTCTATGTAGGATAGCTAGCCCCTATTAAAAGCACCCTCCAAAGTCAAAGCTTTTCTGTATGCGTGGTACTTTGAGTGACTCATGTTATTAGCTGAGTTAACTCAGTGGTGGAAACAAGTCCTAAGTAACTGTGCAGCCCTAACACATTGCATCTCTGATCTTACCTGAGGCCACTAGACAGTTTTGAAGTGAAGGTAGTGTTAATTTGAAGCTGTCCCCAGTGTTCGGGTGCCCTAAAGAGTGATGTTCTCATCTGAACAAACTGTTCAACTCTCTCAGTCTTCTACAGCAGGATGTAAAGGACTTTCCCATCTTCTCTGAACTGAACTGAAATAGTATTTGTATGTTCTGGTATGGGTTTTGGGGTAGAAGCAGGATAAATTGCTCTAATTGTGCCATTCAGTAGACACAGCTTTGTTTATTTTTTAAGCTGGCACAGAAATGCAGGATAAGCTTAGCTGCCCACAAGCCATTAAGCATTATGACTTGAATTGAATACTGAACAGTATTGTTAAAGCATAAAGGGAAACTCTGGAATAAATTAACAGGTCATATAATATCTTACATTTCCCAGAAATGCAACAGCAGCCACTCATCTCTTCAACTACTTTCCCAGCTAAGGGTGAGATATTTCTGCTCTAACTCAAGGCATTCAGAAATCAGACATTTACGTTTGAGCTGGTCATGGCTGGAGCCGTGCTCCCTTTGCAGTTGACAAGGAGAAATGGGAACCTCCAGAGGGTGATTCAGCTTATCCTAAGACAGACATCTAAGATGGATCAGGTGAATTGCTCTCAGAAGGTGCCTGTTTCTCTCCACTGAAGGAGTTCCTGTAACCACCTTCTCCTCCCAGGTATGGGTGATTATCGCTTCACTGACTTAAATGCTGGTGCTGGTGTACAGCTCTGTACTGCTGTGACTGGAGCAGGATGGTGCTGATCACCATTTCCAGGCACCATTGCGATATTTGGGAGGAAGAGTGTATTTGGTACTTACGGACTTCGTTTGCCATTGGCAGATGGAAGGGCTTATGCTGCACACAGCAGATCTGATTCATCCATAATCCATTTTGTTAGTTTTCCTTGTGTGAGGAATTCTGCACTTTAAGAGAATTCATACTGAACCCTGACAGGAGTGGACACGGGTACGTTACTGTGAGAGGGCACACTTGTGCATCTTTCCTCTCTGACAGACTTCAGCAGATCTGAGAACAAAATAGGTGCTGTCTTTGCCTGCAAGGGTGATTGTGCGACCTGGCTCCACGGGGATCAAAGATGTGCAAAAGCTTGGGGGCTGCCAGAGCTGGCACTGGGGCTGAGCTCAGCCCAGGATACAAATCCAGCTGCAAAGTGGAGTCAGCAGCCTGTGCAGACTGTTAGGCAGTCCTGCCTACTCTGTGTAATATACGCTCTTCAGAATAGGTAATGTCACTGCACTGGGATATTAAAGCCACCTTCTGTAGCTGGACTTGATGCAATGGACATGTCTACTAGATGCTACGTTTCTTTGAGCTGGCTTAGGGAAGAGTTTTACACTTGTGTTCTGGAGCAATTGCCTCACATTTGTATTTCGACTGACTGTTTCTAGGAGGCAGCAGGCAAACTGCATTGAGACTGAAACCTTTTTTTGTCTGGACACTGTCTGCTACAAATTCACATTTATATGTGTAATCCCAGAAACTTTGATTGGAAGACTGGAGCTCATTGGAGTAGGAACTTCTAGGATTAGACCCTAAAAATATATGTTGTTATACCAAATAATACATATTACTGCTTAAAATAGCATAGTTATAAAGCAGTGGCTGGCATCCAAAGCTTGACATCCATACTTCTGTTGCCAGGATATTTTCCCACTAAAAGTGAATTAAAAACATAAAAATCAATGTCTATTTAGACTGTTCATTATTATTGCTTGGTTAAGTATAAACAATTTGTCAACACATAACAGACACTTGGAGGAGATACTTCCTTGCAATAACACAAATCTGAAATTCTCCTGGCTGTTTCCTAACCTGGCACTCGCAACCTTGGATCCAACTGCACAACTCAGAAGTTTTGAAACTAGCCTTCTGAGCTGGGCTTTGGGTAAAGTTTCTCAGCAGTATATAATTATTCCCATTATACCTGTCGTCAATGATTCATTGACCGCTGAGGCATACATACGAGCTATTTTTCTCTTTATGACTTTTCGGGGGGATGATTCACCGGTTATAAGTGTACATTATCATATGACTAAGGAAGAAAAAAAGACAAATGGAGTGAAGTGCCACTGAGATTTTCCATTTTAAAACAAAAAAGAGTTTGGTCCATAAAATAGTGATGCTTCTCCCACATAAGGCCAGCAAACATCTGTAAAGCTTCAAAACAGCCAGAATCCATACAGCTTTAGTTTGGTTTTACACTTCTACAATTCCATATGCTGAAATCAGTGGAGTAAAACAAAGTAAATACAGCTGGGAAAAGACAAGGGTTATATTAGCTTTTCTTCTGAATGGCTTGACCTTTCTCTGCTCAGATGTTGGTCCTTGTTACTCACTAACGCAGAATCACGGATGCCAGGGGAGAGCTCTTTCCTGGCTGTGCAACAGGGAGAGCAGGATGGGTCGTTCCACATAGCCATGGTGGCAGGGATGCTCATAGCACCTCTGTTCTGCTGGGTTTGGCTACAGGAGAGGGGAGAGATCCTGGTCATTGACTCCAGTCGAATGACATCACTCGTGGGAAACGGTGGGGCAGCTCTTGGAAATAAAGTCATCGGTGTCAGTGGTTGGTGAAAACCCCAAGCAGTCACAGGACTACCTTGACTTCCGTAGCTTTGAATGAGTTTTGTAACCCACAGGTCTACATGAAGATGGGTAGCAAGTACCATTTAAGGTACTGACTGAAAGACAGAAAGAAAAAACCTCTTCCACTGCAAAATCTGGTCAGCAGAATGAGATGGTCTGTTGAGCAACAGGGAAAATAGATTTATGTGTCACTGTTAGCTTCTGCGAACACGCCAAATTGCTTTGGCACAAAACACATGATATTTATTCACAAAAATGTGGAATTAATTGCTATCATCCACATTTTTTAAAGGGAACATATTTTATTTTTTGGTTACAATAGTCCTGAGCCTCAGTCATTGTCAGGAGCGGGACTGCCCTGCCGTGTGGAGGGCCTGACAGGAAATGGTGGTGGGTCCGGTGGGGCCGGGAGGGAGTGCAATGGAAATGTCCATCCTACGGCAGCCTTTGAATGAAGGGAGTTCACTTACATCTTTGGAAGTCATATTTATGTCCTAATAGAAAGGTCTACTTACATTAGCTTGTTACTAAGAAAATAGCCTCCCAGACGTTTTACTTATTTCACTGGCTGTTACATTTAGTTGATTTTCCTCTTTTCTGGCTTTTCCTTTAAAAGCAAAGGAGGTGAATTCTCACCTCTCCTCCGCTCTGTCTACACCTCTCTTCATGGCTGACCTGACCCATCTTGAAACTGAACCATGGGTTTCCTTTGTCTTAGATCCAAAATTTTCTACCTAGATCACCCAGGCTCTTGCCAAACGTTGTCCTCTAGCCGTCTGAGGCTTTGTAGTCTTCTCCTTCTCCTCCCACACTGTAGCCCGAACTGCTGTTTGCACCAGGGCACTCTTCTCTCATCGGAGCCACCAAAACATCCCCCTCCTGTGCCTCTGCTTGTACTTTACTTTCCCCTTTGCTTGGACCACAGGAAAGCCTGCTCTGCTGTGGGCTGCCTTGGGATGGAACAGCACTCATTTAGCATAGAAATTAGGAGTACCAATTCCTTCAGCCTGTGGTGGAAGAGCCGGGAAGGAGAAAAGGGACATGAGAAGGAGTGAATGCTAACGGAATTTGGGAAGGAGAGGCTGGGTTGAGGCAGGAGAGAGCGCTTGGTTACTCAGTTTGGAAGGCACTTCACCTGGGTTAGCAGGAGACATTTCTGCTCTCACCTGAACTGGGACTTGCGTTTTCACAGTGTTTCCCTGCACCGTTTGTGCACCGCCAGCGTGAATTGCAGTTATCCCTAGAAGAGACTGTCCTATGGTAATTAACTACTGGAGATGTTAAGCTGGGCTCAACGTGCCATATCCACGTGTGCTGTGCTGCCTGATGTAGATCTGCCAGTTTATGTTGATACATGGTGTCTGTAGTCAGCAAAAGCACTGAAGTCTTCCCTATTTCCATATTCTTATTGTACATTTTAGGACATAATTTACCTATGCTTTGCACTCTTCATGGTTTTGCTGTATCTGGCTTATCTGCTTCCTCCATTTCCCTGGTTAATGAAGAATTGACTGTCCTCATGGTGCTTTCATACGTGTGCAGAAGAAAGAGATTTTTATCTACAGAGACAGATATCACAGATATATGAATTATGCGAGGGGTGAGCAGGTCATTCTGATGCAATTCCATGGAAACAAGCAATTACATCTATAGGCACGGCTGAGTAAGGTAATTTAGAGCACAGCTGGCCAGTAGCAGGGATTTTCTACTCTCTAATCATTGCCATGGACCCACAGGCTGGAGGAAAGCCCAAGTTGAAAGGGTCACTCGCAGGCCAATAAAAGAATATCTGTTGGCTGGGAACACCAGACTCAACAGTTTCAAAAACATGTTTCTCTTCATCTTGTTGAAACACAAGATTACACTTAGTCATCACTTACATGATTGGACACACAACTACAAACCTTTTCCTTTCTTCCTCCTCCCCCTCTTTCTTTTTCCCCCCTGTTTTTTTCTGAAGAACATTTATTAAACATGTGTTTTATTCCTGGCTGGGGATTTCCACACAGTTTTCTGTGGTCGATATCCCAACGCCTAGAGAGTTCTCAGAGTAGGGTTGGGGAGATCTTAGTCAGTGCAGCAGGAAAGAAGTCATGACTATTCCCCTGCATTAAATAGGTGGGTTAGATTTCCAGCTGGTGTAAATTATCCTGGCCCATAGATCTGTTCAGATGGCATTTGCAGCTTCTTTTGGAGACATGGAGGAGTAGAGCTCTGCTAACAGAGATGCTGAGGGACGTATTCAGTACTTGTGAGAATGTGTTCATGTTGCCAGAGCAGTCTCTTGATCTTGTGTCTGGGTCGGCTCTGCTGGAAAGGACGGTGCTACAGTGCCTCGTCCATTCAAGTGAGTGCTGCATGAAAGTTTATGAAAAATCTGGATTTGTCTGTCTGTGCTTTCCAAACTCTTTTTCACCACCTCCTAGAGCTTTGACTCTTGCCTACAGTACCACTAAGCTTTCTTGGTACTGCAGCAATTCACTGAGTCTGGGTAAAGCTCTACTACACATCTAAACTGCCACCTTTGTTTCTGGAGGATTTCCATTAGTTTATCACAGTGATCCACTTTTCCTCATTCCTTTCCAGGCAGAAACTCTGTCAGCTCCTCTCTACTTCCCTGGTGGAAATACTGCTAATCACAAGTCACTGCTTCACCCTCTCACCCCAAACTCATTATTTCAACCCATCTTCATTATACTGTAGTGTCTGGAAGGCTTAAAATGCAGACACACAAAACAGAGTAAAACAATTTGTTCTGCCCCAGTAGTCGTCTTGGTTGCTAGAGACTGCTTTAGCAACCTCCAGCTCCATTTACTCACCAATTAAACCAAATCCTTGTCATTTAATAGCACTATATAAATACTTGCTTGCAATACGTTTTGCTATCTGATGTCATACTGTGTTGCACAACTTTAATTGATACAGCTAAAATGCAGCCAAGCTTTGAATGATTTTTCTTGTGACATGTCCTGTGCTGGGATATTCAAATTGCTATTGTATAATGATGACTAATTCCTTAACTGAAGTCCATCAGTAAAATCTCAGCTTTGTATCATACTCTTTTGAAGTACAATTATTTCATCTCTATAATATTGATCGTCTTTTGTCTTTGCTCAGTCCTACTGCACAATTATTTACCAGCATCTATAGTATCATTTTTTGTGTATATTTTTCAAGAACTGAGTCTTAAATATTGCAATTGAATTTGAGCTGTCAGCCTACGGCTTACCTGCTGAATATGTCCTCAGCACAGTGCTAGTGTAAGCCTGAGGAAGAAGGTTTTATTGATTTCTGGTGGGGAAAGTTCTGTCTTTTAGGATCTCCCTGCTCTCAAGCTCCATGAACTTCTAATTAATTTCTATTTGGTCTCAGGTACTACTGCTCTCTCTCTCTTGAAGAAATTGCAATCTGAAAGGATATATTTTGAATAAGAGCAGAGGTCAGCAGGTAGTTCATGGGAGACTCTTGGAATTGCTCAAGAGAGGCACCTGAAGATGCAGGTAAAGGCCATGTCCCTAGTTGCCGCACCATGCATTGCTTTGTTCCTCTAGTCCTTGGTGTCTATGCTTGGTTGTGCCCTTGTCTTGGCCTACAAGTTAGAGGTTGGACATTCCTGGACAGGGGACAGGCTGTGCCTTCATGGCCTTGTGCAGAGACTACGTCACTTCACTTGTTCAGCCAGAGTCATGGACCTGAGATTTTAGCTATAACAATCCCTGTGCAGGAGTTATCCCTACGGTGAACCAGTGGGGCAGGGTAGAGCTTGATTCTGCCCTCCTTCAGCCATTGACAAGGGAAGGGTGGGAAGGGGAGGTGGCCAGCAGCTGGCTCAGAGGTGCAGTGGTTGGCTGCCTGCTGTGATTTACACCTATTTACACTCAGTGAAGAGCCTAAGTAAGTAGCTGTAATGGTCATTCTTTCATGAAGCTATGTGACTGCCCCCTTGACAGTCCTCTGGTAGCCTTTATATAAGTATCCAATTTTAAAAGTTACCAGAATGACAGCTTCTGCATCACAGAAGTGGAAAGGACCCCAGAGGATGTATTAACTGTACCCAGCACTTCTTCCCAAAGGTGGAATCATGCACACATCAAATAAGACCACTGCAGTAGGGAATGTGTCCCCTTCCCTCTCGGCATAACTACGCCTGGTTACACCCATGACTTGGAGCGAGGAAAACCACTGCACTTACAAGAATACCACTGTATTCCTGAGGCATTTTCTAGGTTTGGTTTCTCTTCCAGCATTCTTCCTTAGGTGTGAGTTTAGCCTTTTGTTTCAGGTCAGCTCAGAAGCAAACTGGATTCTCTGTTTTCAGCTTATACTTTGGCTGGAGTAAGCCTTGTATTTGGTTTTGGCTTTTCATGAGACAGGCTGTCTTTACATTTGCTTTTCTCATTTATAATTCAGCATACTGCAGTGCTGCTTCACCTCTATCTAGTGTTGTAGAAACCTTTTGTTATCGTCGTCTCTCTGGCCTGTCCTGTGCTGTGTGATGTTCATGTGCAAGATGCTCATTAAAGAGGTACATTAGAAAAGCCGAACTGCACTTCTGAAGTTACATACTCAATCAGCCATTTTGCACTTTGCACCACAACAGGTGAATCCGTTAGGCTGCTGTGTTTCATTTCATTGGGATTAATTATAGAGTGAGAAGGTATGTTTTGTGGCAGTGAAGTGGAAGAGCAAAACCTTTGCTTTTAAACTCCCCAGTCTCACGGTCTGCCGGGAGAGGTCTGTCAGGAGAGACAGCGCCTCATCTAACTTTTTTGTGTGCATCAATTAAAACTTTTAAGCCGGGGTCTGAAACTTCGAAGGTTATTCAGTGAACGGAATTTGTGCTGAGTGAAAACCCTAGGCTAGAACAGACCCTATTTAACAAGACCGGTACCCCAGATTCCTCCTGGAAAGGATAGCTCATCTCATTAAAGCCATAGCTTGTACAGTGTCAGAAAGTATACAGCCTGGGCAGGAAAGTCAGTAAAAGTAGGGTATGTTTAATAAGTTATTAGTAATATCTAATGTATAGAAAAGAGCTAAAACATTGTAGCTGTTTCACCAAAGCAGATCATGCCTGAATGATGTGGAAATAGCAGATACCCTTGGTTTCCAGTGTCACCACTGACTATTGGACAGTATAATATGGACTGTGATTACACCAATTATGGTACCGGTATGAAACAATAGGGTTCAGATCGGAGAAGATGATGAGGGCAATAGGGATGGGATAACAATATCCGAGAGTGTAATTTAGGAAATGAAACAGAGAAATTGATAAAGCAAACTTCAGAAGCATATGGCAAATGGTTACAGTGCCTGCAGAAACCATCACAAAGTCAGGTTGCTGTGATATATGGGCTTGTGAGCAGGACCTTGTTCAGTGCTGCCTTACTCTTCCGTGCCTCTCGATCCCTTTAATCTTTTAATGCCTCTATTCTTCATCTGCAAAGCGAGGATCCAGTATCACCTTTAGGAGGATGTGGATTGTCTTAAATTATGAATGTCTGTAAAGCACTTTGAAATCTTTGGATGGCTCTTGTTTCAGCAATACAAGGTATTATCTACACTATCATTGCTGTGTTTGTTCGGGAAGTGTACAATGGTTTTTATTTGCAGCTGTTGTCCCAGCTGAACGCTGCAGTTGGATGCTGGGGGGATAGGTGTTCCATTAAAGCTGCATGTAGAGATCTCGGCTGCCTCTAAATATGAGAGCTGCAGGAGTAATGAGAAAGAAGGCTGCAGGATAGAGATAGATAAATGTTAGCTGCAGCTTTTGCTTTATTCTTCCCTTTTTCTTTGTCATGAATCTGGCCAAGTAGAAATAAGAATTTATGCCTGTATCTATTAGAGAGGCATGGCTGGAATGTAAGATTTATTGGCACCAATATGAAGGAGCAATTTCAGAAAGAGCTCTGGAAATAAATTCATGTGTTGGGGTTTAACTTACTCTGAACTCTTCCTCTACAAGAACTAATGAACAGAACTGTGCCAATTAATCATTAACCTTTGCCCTTCTGTGCCGCCTTTAGCAAAGATCCTTAAACCCTCTTTAAGGTTGGCACTTGGTGCCAGTACAACTGTGGAGTGGGAATTTTAATACTCTGTTTACAGCTGGACTGGAGAAATGGAATGATTAATTCCAAGCCTCGCAAAGTCAATGAGAGCTTCAATAAGACCCAGGCATGAGTGATGACTCCGCTCTACCCGCATGGCTGGGGCTGAGTTCCTACAAAATGCAGTGCTGTGGAGAGGAGGAGTTGAGTGGTTCCAGGAGAACTCAGACTGATGCTCAGGAGTGAAGCAGGGAATATCAGCGTGTTTCACGATCAGAGCTAGATGCAGCTCCCTGTGCAGTGGAAGCACACAACAGCAGTACGCTGTGGTGGGCCTGCAGGAGTTTCCATGTTACGCAGGGCAGAGTGTATGTTGGCCTCCATGACAGCTTCCTGTACTGGATGAAGACCAGAGCTCAGGTGATTGTCCACATGGACAATACCTTTGCGGTAGTGTCTGCATGTGGAATCATCCCACGGGATCAGATGCAACTGTGCTGTGTATGGGAAGTCTCATCACATGTCTGTATTTCACCCAGCTGGGACCATCCTTGAGCCTGGATAGTGAAGGCAGGGTCTGCAAACACCCTTCTTCCCATGCTTTGCTGACAGGAATTCTGTGAATACCCTTAGGGACAGGGTTGTCAAGACAGGATGGTGGAGGCAAAATGATCCAAAACGAGGGGAGGAGCAGCAGGAATTAGCATGGTTTTCACAGGCAGCTGCACATGTGTTGTGCTATAAATTCCCATTCCAATGTGTGGATTGAGCTTTCTGATCACGTTATCAAAGTCTGATCTGTAGTGATGAGCAATGATTTAACAGGCTTGTGAATGGAGGTGATTTTTAACCTCCTTTGCTTTTCTTGATCGTCTGGATTTTGCAAAAAGCCTGGCAAATGAAGTCCAAAGTTTCTTGCTCCCCGCAGAGCTGAGCTGCAGCCAGCCAGGCTCAATTCTTTGTGTGTGAGGAGCCTTCGAGGTCAGATACCTTCTTTCCTTAAACCTCCAGGATGCCCAGGAAGTCACAACTTGGAAGTCATTACGAATGGATCATTAGATAAACCATGTTTATGTGTGAGATAGTCAACTTGGCACTGGCTTCTAATTCATGCACAGCTGAGGCTTAACGCCGCTCCAAGAGATCAGTGTGTAATGATGCTTTTCCTCTTCGTTCCAAGGAATGTTTCTTCTGCCCCTCCTGTTCCCCTGCCTCTTTTAGCTCTGGTTAACTCCAATGGAGAAAGTTCACTCACGGAGCTTATTCTGCTTTCTTGCAGTTTTGCGATTGGTTGCCCAAGGAAAGGCAACTCGGTCTGGTTTTCAAAGCATTTTTGTAGGACTGAACTGAGTATAAAACTTAATGGGATACGTACAGTGTTACACAGAATGAAGCCCTCGTGCTGTGCGCTGAAGATTTACAATTATTTTAATTTAACCCAAATGAAAATATTATGAGCCAAGTTATTTTGCAGACATCTTTTCTGGATGGTTATTTGATTCCTTATACTTCATATGGAAGATTTAAGTTGAGGTTTGGCTGCCATATGCATGTGTCCAAATGTATTTTGGGGTTTGGTTTTTCAAAGCAGGCCTCCTCGGCTTTTGCAGGTGCAGTTTTTTGTCCTTGCAACTAACTTTGCCTTCAAAGTGACATTTGGAGAGGGTAAAGCGGAACTCAGCACAGCATGCAGAACGGCGTGACACGTTGGGCACACAGAAACGTGGGGTGGGTTTGAAACACTCTGGCAAGTCTGTTTTCAGGGATGGGAAGAATCACGGCAGCTGTGTTCTCTGGATGAATGCTTCAGTATCAGGCATTGCGGTTACTTCTCTTGCTTTATTCTGAAGCGGCGAGTGTGCTGACATGGGCCTGACCTGTAAGATGGAAATCTGTCTCTGCAATGCCTTGGCCTTGGCAGCTGAGGACCCCAAGGCTGGTGGTGTGAAAGGCTACCCTATCACAGGGTACTCTGGGCAAGAAAGGCTGTTAATGCGAAGCTCTTTTTTGCATTCATAGAGAGAATTCGTTGCTGGTTGGTCCCCCCAGAGTGCCTTTGTGAGAGCTAACTGAAGTGACCTCTAGAAAGCAAATCCTGAGGCTGTTCAGTGCAGACATGAAGAAAGGGCTGTCGTGTCCTTGCTAGCTCTGCACTGGCATTCAGCTTCTGCATGGGGTGGCCATAAAGTCAGTTGTGATTCTGGGCTTGTGTTGTTATAAGATGTTTTCTAAGATACTGGACAGCAAGAAATGCCTAGCAGAGATTTTTCGTGTTTGATGTTGTTTGGGCCTCATGTGGAAAATCTGGAGGATTGGTTTAAGGGACACTTCTGCAGAGAGGGAGGATTTCTAGTAGACGAATGGGAGACCCTTGTCCTCCCTTCTTTTCTGATGTAAATTGGGAGTTTGGAGCAAGTTGCTAAGGATTCAGCCAGGCCCATTTTTGCTTGATGTGCCTTGTTTTCTGTCCCACTCACGCAAGTGCTCAGGATTAGCACCGGAGACTAAAAGATCTAGAGAGGAGATCAGTGTGCTGAGGCTTGGAGCTGAACTGGCTGGGGTCTAAATCTTGCTTGGGTAGGGACCTTGGCACAATGATGACAGAGCTGTGGCTGGCCTGGTACGAGGGTCATAGCTGTATGGCTTCTGTAGCAGGGCAGTGGGAGAGGACAGAGCCCGGGCCAGACAGAGAAATTTCAAGTTTGTTAGGTAACTTCCAGAACTGTTATTGCTTCTAGCTGCTCCCGCCTTGCTCCTCTCCATCGCAGATCTCCAGAGGCCTGGGGATGCTGACAGCCTGACCCACATCACCCCTGCTCCTGCCACCCTCAACAGAGGGGTCCGGCAGGTCCAATAGGAACGGGAACTTGGGAGCAGTGTGTGCACATCAGCTCCCAGGAGACACCCTTAACCCCTCTCAAATGCCTCACCTTAATGGAGGAGGCTCTTTGTCAACTGCAACAGCATTTAAATTGTGTTTAACAGGCTCAGCTGCTAAAGCTCCACCTGGAAATGTTCTCCCTTTGTATTTTAAATTCCGGCATCCTTTTGTGGAAATTAACAACGATGTGGAGATGGTCTAATTGCATAGTGCTTTGGTCAAGCTAGAGTCAACATTTCCTTAACCTCCTATTAAGCCTATCATAAAGGTTTTTTTTTTTGAGGTCATATTGTTAGCATAATGTGCTTGGCTTCCTGTCCTACGGAAGTGCTCAAAAGATACTAACAGACACCGAATTGAAGGGAAGAATGAAGATGCTGATATGAAGCCCAAGAATTTTAAGTCTGTTAAAAGTTTAACTATAAAACCTTGGTTGCTGAACCATCTGCTTTTAATCTTCCTATTGCTATGCAGTCTTCTGGGGACTTGGGCTTGGCAACAGATTTCCAGATCGCTAAATTAATCTTGTCAGCTTCAGGAAGCACCAGAAAACCCTTGGGAGGTAGATTCTGCGCTCCGTTACACCTGTGTGAACTCACCGCCCTCAGCTAGCACAGTGATGCTACATTTTCTCTGTAGAACTGTGCAATCAAGTATCTAGACACATTGATCTGCAAACTGAAGTCTAGCTGGATTACTTGTCCAAAGCCTCTTACGGATAAATGGCCCTGGAATTTTCGAAACAATCTGCATTATCATCAGGCAGTCTCAAATATCCATGTGGGTATTGAATAAAAATGCTTAGCAACACTGCAAAAGCAAGTCTTTTATAGCAGTATTTTTTTTGTTGAGCCATTGGTTTATGTGCAAATGAGACGTCCCCAATGCAGCCCGGTTCTGTCAATATGTACGTGGCCCGATCAAATTAGCCATAGCAAAGATCTTAAGCACAGAGTCTCTCTCTAAAAAAAAAACCCCAAAAGTTAAACCTGCTTCAAGTTCCTTATATTTGGATGGCAAGCAGAGCTGGAAGCTGGCTTTAGACACCTGTTAGCTTCAGGAAATAACCATGTAGAAACTATAATTTCTTAATGTGCATGTCCAACAGCATGACAAGTGCTCAGCAAATAACGCAACGGAGACGGCTGTTGCTGCCAGAGGCTTTGCTGGTATTTCACTGTAACAAAAGGTGCCACCTCTGCATTTCTGGCCTTCTGATTTAAAGGCTGCAGCTCAGTGGATACGACCGAGCAGTGTGAAGAAGTGGTGGTGAAGGTCTGGAAAGCCCTTTTGCCCAAGCTAGGTTGGGGGCAGCAGCTGCCTCTGCCCCTGAGGAGCTGCCTGGCAGCTCTGGCAACAGCTGAAGGATTTTATTAGAAATCTGGGTTTTCTGAAGCCCCACTCTGTGCCTGTGCTTTGTTTTGCTGCAGAGCGTCTCCCCAGAACGTTTTCAGGCTCCACGTGTCTCATTAGATGTAAAAGACCTGCACATCTCCCTCGTGCTGGTAATCTCCTGCACATCTCCCCCGTGCTGGGAATCTCCTGGCGCTTGCTGAAAAAGCCGCTCCTATGGGGCTGGGTCCCTTTGGAGCTTTGCCCTGGAGTAGCTGCGGTGGAGCCCTGGCAGCACAAAGGGGGAAGCAGAATTTCCACGTTGTTTTTCTTTTTTAATTCTCAGGGAAAAGCCTTTAGAAAAATCCTGTCAGTCTCAGTTGTGAAATCTGACGTACAGCCTAAAAATAGCATTTCGGTGAGAGCTGAGAGCGTCTACAGTGAATTGACTGGAGGAACAGAAGTTGGCAAATCCACACTGCTCAACGTTTCCAAAACTAATTTTCCACATCAAGTCTCCTCTTCCTTTTCCCTGTGCTGTTTAAACAGGAATGTAAAAAGAAACTGTTAAGGAAACCCACATATGTAATTGTTAGGGGAGGAAGAAAGTTTTGTGGCTGAGAAACAGGAGAAGAGCCAGATGATCCTGTTACTTCTCCTGCCACAGACTTACATGACCTTGGCAAGCCGACGTTTCCCAGATCGTTGACTAATATTGGCTGTTTGTTCCTTGGACACTCAGTGTGGGACAGTTCGGACGGGTGTTTTCAGAAGTGTTGAGCAGCCAGATTTCCACTAGGTTGCTCAAAATAAGAAGATACATTTTTCAACTCTGCTCCTGAACTTTCCGTTCCTCTATCTAAGTGATGAAAGTCGCCTCCTCTGAGAAGGGAGTGATGGTAGCTGGGACTGCCGTCGGGCGCTGGCCGTGGAGCTGTGATCTTTCATACCAGCCGAGCATCTGTCCTTGTCCCAGATTTCCTCATCTGCAGGATATTCAATCCTGAAGAGTCAACAGTGAGTTCCTGTATTAAAAAAACCCTGTGCCCAGAGGAGCAGGGGAATAATAAGGCTCTTGGACTGTACAGTCCCCCCATTATACTCCTATTTCTCAAGAGAGTTATATTTCTCAAGTGCAATTTGCTGTCTGGTGTGTCTAATTTCTATGTGAGTAGATGGAGTCCTGTGCGGGACGATGAGAGATCTCTGCTAGGTAAAGACAGGCAACGAAGCCACCGTTCCTTAGAAGGGAAAAGAAGACGTCGTTTGTATCCTGCACCTTCCCAAATTACAAGGGAAGACTTTGAAGTACAAAAATAGTTGCTGTATTATACACATATTGTAGGATGTTTACCACTGGAGACTAATGCCTAAACAATGAATTTTCAAGCCACTCCAAATGTGATCCAGCTTTATTTTAAACAGTCATGAAAAAAATCCTGATTACAACAAATGAAACTCTGCTATTTGTTTTCTTTTCACAGTTGGAGATTTTGTACACACAGAGAAGTTGCTTGGGGTCTGAAAGTGTTTATCCTGCCAAAAATAAATGTTCTAAAAATGATCACTTAGCATTCTCTGCATCTCTGCATATTTATTTACCATGAAGAATCTGCTTACAGAGCTTATATTGTATTTTTTTTTACATTTCAACTTTAGCGAAAAAAAATTCGCGCGTGCTTCTTTACCAACACCCATTTCTACTCAAAGGCATAAAACTGTTTTGTAACTATTTTTGTGCAGGCTGTGGTTAATCTCCAGACAAGTTTATTTAGCAACCAAAGGTGATACTAAGAGCCAGATTTTCAAAGCAGCCTTCTAAATACAGCATGGTGTTTGGAATGGCTTCTGTTTGTATGCGCGAGAGCTTGTAAACTTGCAGGTTTTCATGAATACAGATGGTTTTGTATCCAGTGTTAGTAAATTTAGAAATAATAATATTAGACTGTTGAACAAAATTCACATTACAAAAGCAGTGCGTGTATCAGAACAGCCTTTTCCCGGGAAACTGCAGGAGGAGGAGATTGCTGAAGGAGACTTCAAATTCTGGTGTTCTCTGCCCCACCCATGATTTCTCCTCCCTTACAAATACTGGTTTATTTGTGGATTTGCATATTTACAGAGAATCTTTGCTGTTGCATTTGAATGTTTTCAGAATTAATGAACTGAGCCTCCTGTGACATTTTATCACCACTTTACAGAGGGGGAAGCTGGGAAAGAGAAGTGACTTACCTGAGGTCACATAAGATGTCTGGGGAGCTTTGGAAGATGCACAGCTCTTCTTCCTTGGGAGATGCCAGCTTTAGCTCCCTCTGGCTGTGCCATCTTTGGGAGAGTGCAGTGACCCTATTGCTATTGACCCTATTGCTCTGGGCTTAGTGATGATCTCTTGGGGAAGTTTCTGCAATTCTTCCACTCCATCTCTCCATACGTTAAAAGCTTGTCCGTCTGTTCCCTTTCAGACCTGTAGAAGCCACTCAATGAATTGCTAATGTGCAGTGGAGGAAAAAGCCTCTAGAATCCTTGCAAGTGCAAGATCACAGAGCACTCAGAAAAGGAGAAGCACGGTCTCCCCTTCGGCAAGGGGCTTGGAAACCTGGCTGTCTGCCTAAGGTTTATTTGGTGTTGGGAATCCTTTCCCACGTAACTCAGCTGAGCAGGAAGAGTGGCGGACAGGAGGATCCTAACGGGGGGGCAGAGGAGCACCTTGCGGGTACCGCGCCCTGGAAGCGAGAAGCGTGAGCAGCCCAGCCGCTCCCTTCTGCCATGCAGGCAGATTACGGACTCTCAGCATGGGCTAGCCTCGTGCACGCCTGCCGGGGCCAGCATCTGTGCTCGGTTGACTAGTTTGCATGCTGGAGCGCTCTACTCAGTCAGTGGGAGATGGTTTTGCCATAAAGTATAATACTCTTGCTTAATCTTTGGAAAGAACTGCTGTGAGTCCTGTGTGGAAGTAGGTTATAGACACGTGAATCAGCTCTTACAGGGTTACACATTACTGCAGGTACCAGCTACTCCTCGCTGTTTCCTTCTGTGCAGCCTCTAACCCCTCTATCTCTGTGGACCAGGCTACCCTGAATCGCATTACAGGTACTGGGGGGTCCCACCATGCATTTAGCATTTCTTTTGGTGCCGGTAACCTGCTTGCAGTGCTGAGGAGCAGTCACGCTGCCCATGGGCAAGATGGGGCTGTCCATCAAGGAGTCCCTGTGGCTGGGTAGCACATGCGCTTCCCCCGGGCAGCGGGAGCTTTCTGCCAATGCTGACTTCTGCAGAGGCTCATCACTGGAGCTGCTACTGTGGATTTTTCTTAAAGTAATTTTTAAACAGTTGGATAACTTTCAATTCACTTTCCGTAAAGCTCTAAGAACTCTTCTTTCATCTCTCTCCTGATTGCAGAAGAATATAGATTGCATCCTTCAGTAAAAGAGAGTGATGGGGATATTTCTTCTCTTGCCAGCTTGGTGCTAGGCCATGGGATTTCAGAAACCATCCAAACTGCTGCTGCCAGCGCCAGGATACATGGAGAAGAACCTGATTTCCCCTCTGTCCAGTCTGTACAGATGCTGCCATTCAGAGGGATGAGAATCAGAGTGCTTTGTGCTGCTGGCTGTACGGCCTGTTGTTAGTTATCATATTTAATTGTGATGCCCTAGGCTGCTCTGGCAGCCTTGTTGTGTTACAGTGGAAGGCACAAGGACAGTGAGAGGCAACTGGGGGGACAGACGGGGGAAGGAATACTGCTTTTGCAGTAGGGCTCATACGAGCAGGTTTGCTGAAGGCAGCCTGAGAGCTTTGGTACCAGTGGTTGAGAAGAGCAGATTGTCTGAAGCAGCATCGCAGAGACTGTGCTGCTTAAAATGGTGCTTAAAATGTGCACAAGAAGTGAGCACCAATGATGTTAGAATAAAAAAATAGATAGTGATACTCCCAAAAGTGGCAGCTGTACTGTCCTGCTGTGGCTTGTCTGCCTCGCAGTGGGACAGAGGCTCTTAACCCCTTTTCAGGTAAAAGCACTGTTGGTGTCAGTCGGTGATGAGCTGTCGGGAGGGTGGAGGCACTGTGGCCCTCAGCAGGACTTAGCGTGGGCCTGACTTTGCACAGCCAGGGATGTCTCACGGTTTGTGGTGACAATACCTGTAGTTACTATACCAATGTGTGCCCAAGTGCGTTGTGGACGCAGGTGCTCAGTGGTGTTGCATTTTGCCTTTCTGAGTGCTCTAGCACATTCATACTCCTCTGCGGACACCATACCTCATGCCACAATGAGCTTTGAGGACACTTTGACTTTGAATTAGTTAGAAAGGGCTTGGCATCTTTCCAGCCAAGCAGGTTCATCGCTATTGCTGTGACTCTCTAGCATGAAGACAAGGGTCTCCCTTTACAGGCAGAACATGGGCAGGGCATGCTGGTTAATGGCAGATAAATATATTTATTTTTTTAGCTTGTCCAACTCAGTAGGTGTATATTATTAAGCCAGTGTCATTCCACCCACTGTTCAATATAAAGGCCATGATGATCAGCCGTAAAGGTGAGTAAAAGCTCTCTGTGGTTGCAGTGAATAGCAATCTAGTAGTTAAACTCTTTACTGTGCGGCTGTCAGATGTCCCTGTCCCCATGGAAGGATGTAGTGCAGTAAAGTGCTTTTGTTATCATGGCACTGACTGAGTGGAGCACATCTAAATAGAAATCACTTGTCACTTAACATGACTGACAGTTGCTATGTCATAGCTCGCACAGATACCTGATATTGGGGTGTTTAGCAGTTCTTCTGACCCAGTTGTTTTCCAGGCTCTCTGGAGGCCACCAGTTCATGTGTTACACGCTGCTTGGCATGAGCTGTATCTCCGTTAAGGGTGCCCTCGTCTGTTGTCACTGTAACTTGTCTTCTGACAGCTTGTGTTTGAATCCGGTGGCTCGGTGGAAATGGTCTCACATGCAACAGCCATTTCACCTCCTAAAGCAGGGATGTTCGTTGCAGTTTGGATGCCATTACAGTTCCATGACCTCAGGAGATGGCTCTGCATTCACACTGCCAGGCTGGGAATAGTTGGCGTTGGGCAAAAATTGCTATTGTGTCAAGGATTTGGCCTGGCTCCCTACATGATGGGAAATAGGCGCAGAGCCCAAGCAGCATAATGCAGTTGGTTTCTTGCTGATTTTTACCTGCCAAATCTGGAGCCGAATAAGTAGTTATGGCTGATGTCATTCTTTTTTACGTTCTTATTTATTTTTACAGGCATCTGACTAGCTAGATTAGTGAGATCTAAACTCATCCTACTTAACTCTATGCAAATACCTGACTATTTTAACATTTCAGGTTCAGGGAGTAAAGTACTTCCTGACCTGCCTGCCTTATAAAATGCCTGTGGTCTAATTGGAGAGCTTATAACTTTTTAAAATAACTAGTTGAGATTTTTCTGTTTCCACTGCAAAGCAGCTTTTTCCAGCTTTTTTCACCATTCAGCTAAAACGAACAACACAAGTGTATCCAAAACTTGCTTTTAATGTGGTCCTGGCAGCACCAAGTACTAGGTTAAGTAATGAAGGCAGGGCAAACTAATCCAGATCCCATTTTGTAATAAAAGAAGGACTTCCCAGTGCTGGAAATACAATAAATTGTCCACATATTGATATACTTCTGGCCTCACGTGCATTCTGTGCAACATTTTGCCGTTTCTTAGGATAAGAAATATTCTGTGCTCCAGCCATGAAAGTAAAATTCAACAGCAGTTGTTCCCTTCCTCAGCCTGCAGCCCTCGTAGTGAAACACAGCTTTCTTCCCTTCGTCCTCAGAAGCGCAGCTCAGTTGTGCCCTCCTCCAGCACAGCTGAATTGTGCTTAAACTCCGACAAGCAAAAAAGCTGGTTATTTTGGCCTGGAAAGCTCTGTTTCAAGGCCAGGCTGCCTGTTTGGGACCGTTTCCCTGCCGGCCCCCTGCTTTCCAACCAAAACAGCAGCACTGGGCTTGCGTGCTCCTTTGGGTTGCAGTGGCACTGGGGTGGCAGGCAGAGCAGAACGGGATCGGATCAGTTCCTTCGCTGCTCAGTTTTGTAGCCCTAGAGCCCAGATCCTGAAAGGAGATCCTTGAAGAGAGACCTCTGAGCTCATGCAGATCGGTTTGCAGGACTGAGCCTCGAGAACCACAGTAATTAATAACAACTTGGCAAGACCGTCCTGGATTTCAATAGGAGTTTTGCACTAGAGCAGGATGAGAATACAGCATTAAAATAAGGCAGACAGTTCACAGCAGGCTGAGGAGAGAGGCCAAGATCAACAGGATAAAACTCTCCTTTTACAAAAACTGCCCTAAACCTTTTTGTCCACACACAGGGCCTTAATTCAAGGCTCGTTGAAGTCAATGGGGAAAAAAAACCTCATTAATTTCAATAGGTTTGAATCAGTTTGAACCCTAGTTCTGGCCAGAGGACAAATGTTTATAAGCTGGCCATGGATGAATTTAAGCTGGAAACCGGAGGACGGTCTCCAAGGACGGACCAGGGAGGTTCTGGAGCCACCTTCAGCAAAAGGGAACGTGGCAGAAATGTCTTAATAATTATTAAGATGGAGCTTGATTGAGCCAAAAAGGAGACTATGTAATGCAGTGGGTGTGTGATGGGAGAGAAGACGTCTTTGGTCCCTTCCCACCCAGTGGCCCCGCACTATCCAGGCGGCAGGGCACTGGCCCGTCACATTCCTTCTTTTCCTGTAACTGCTTTGCAGAAAACCCTATTTTAGGCAACTGCTATTTTATGCTTCCGGCATAGCTTCATTTCAAGGAGATGATATATGTCCAAATTGTTGAGTATTGGGGGATATTTTGTGACAAGTGCTACTGACAGGTTCCACACAAACACCACGCTGTCTGGTATTTCATCTAACATGGCTTTCTTGTTACCGTACTGATGACATACGATTTCCAGTCATGCTACTCTTTTTGTTACAGAACACATGCTTAAAATATCTTTTTCTTCAGCCCCTTGCGTTTTAGCTGAGCTCTCATTCCCTCCCCAACATGTGCTGTTCCGAGTTCCTGAAAGCCACAGTGACATGAATTTGTGATGGTTGAACTTCGATGTTTGGTGTTTCTCAGATTTTGTGACTGTGCCTTGTAAACGGCTTTGATGTGGTTGGGCTGGCATCCTCACTGCTTTCCCAGATTGTCATCTTCTTCCTCAAAGTTTCTGCTTCTTTGCTGTGTTTTACTTTGCTTTTTAAAGTAGGCGTACATCTGTGTCCTACCATGAAGCTGGATGAGGATTCACTGTGGGCTCTGCAGAGCGTGGTGGTGTGCTGGTTTGGCAAACCCTCAGCCTCCATCCCTGCAAAGAAGGGTGCTCAGTTCTGGCATCTGACATGGGCAAGGTTTACAGCCGGTGTATTATTTGTAAGCATCTAAAGCATAGAAAATCCATTTCCTGAATGTCAGTGCAGTTAGTAGGAAACACACCATTAGATATTTTAAGGAGGTGCGTATTGTTGGGTGTCACTATGAGGCTGTGACTGTTCCCTGCTCAGAGTTCCCTGCCGCTGTGTGGTGCTGCCACTGGTTGGCTAGTGTACAAAGTGTAGTATTAGGCCTTTAATTAACATTATATTAAATAAAATATATAAGATTCAAATAGCATCCGGTCCTCACTACTGAAATTAATCAGACTCTAAATTAAATTAAACCTACTTCATTGGCTATTGAAGTTAGCCCACTTTAATGAATGATAAACTGCTCACTGTAAACATGCTGTAGTACTGACCATAGCTTTGTTCCAGTTTTGATTTCTCTTAAAATCCCTTACAAAACAAAATTACTTTGTACTGTCAGATATTTAACTTATTTTCTTTTATCTGACATTGCAAAATATAACTAGTGAATTTCGAGTATCTCTCTCCTTACAAAAAATAACCCAAATTTAAGACAGTGGTAGCTTTTCAGAGATAGTTAGTAATATTTTTTGAAAAAAACCCACAAGTCAAAAATTAACACTTGTCCTCGGTGGATGTAAATTAGAAAATTATTTCAAAGTTAAAAACAAATTATGTTCTTTCTTGCTTGTCTTTTCTTAATCCAGAGTTTCTTAATTCTTGCCAGCAGTTAATAAACATTTTAAACAAGATCGTTAAAATTAAAGTTCTGACACAGAATTTAGCAAAATTAATAACCCAGCTAAAAATGCTGTTAATTTGTGTGAATAAGATTTTGATGCTAATGACATGGTAAAAGAACCTTATCTCTCTTAATTTAATCATCCCTTATGTCAGATTGAGAGACACGTTGTGATCGAATACAGACCAGCATAAACCTGGAAGAATCAAAGCCAGTAGAGTTACTCTGGGTTTGCACCAAAGTAAGTCAGAGCAGAATCTGCCCTCCCCCTCTTTTTTTTTTTTCCCCAAAACAAAACAGAAACGTGAGTGCTCTGAAGCACGTTCATGATACAGATTTGTTTTTCTTAACAACTGTGAAACAAACTGGCTTGGAGCTTGTGCCAAATTTGGCTGAACTCCTGCCAAGTCTAGTGTGCTGATTTGTATGGCAACATTGGCAACCAAAGTGAAGGTTTACGTTGACTGCTACGTTACACGTTTATACAAGACCGGGGAAGCGGTTCCAATTACCTCCTGTTCTGCTGTGTGACCACAGCCAGTCTGAGGGAACAGTCATCTTCTTTTAATGAGCTCGTAATGAAACGCTTGGGCTGAGATTTAAAAGCCGTTTACAGGGCATACGGTGCATTACGGCCTTTTATCAACGCTACTGTGAGCACGGCATGTCAGAGACCGTTTTGGTGGTGGGAATTAAGCTATTTGTTTTATGGATAAGTATAGTCACAGCTATTTCCTGCGCATTCCAGGGACGGAGAAGTCGCCTTGCCAATTCGCTCTTGACATATTTACAGACAGAGAAGCCACCTTTGGACTAGTTTTTGCAAACATTGTGTTCCATTATGAAAACGTTCCCAAGGCTGAGGGTGAAGAGTCTGGCTCAGAATATCTCCAGCCCCAGACAGTGTGGGCCAGTGTCTGATCTCAGCCGTGCTGGGGAACGTCTGAAGTAATTCCATTAACTTTTCGGCATGTGTTCTGGACGGGCAGTGGAGTAGCTGAGGTTAGACCCTGACCTTCAGTCTTCAATAGGTCCAAAGTAGGCTAAATTGCTGGATTTTTATTTTCTCTATTTTCTAAGCAGGAAATAGCCCCACTGAGTCCTTTTATGGGCTCCGCTTTCTCGACAGTGAGAGTCTGGAAACTGTAAGGACATCCACTAGTATCCAAATTCCACAATTAATGATGCATTCCCAGAGTGGAGGGGGATTGCCGCGGTTGCCAACAAGGGCTGGCGATTCTGCATGTCAAAAGCGTTATTACGGAGCAGGCAATCTCTGAAGGCAGCTCCAGCACCGTTAGGGCCATGAATCATGGACGAAATGGATGCTCAGTTCTGGTATCAGCCAAGCTTTTAAGTCCATTCTTAAATCCTGGGACTAAAGCTCATGCCAATGTGCTGTACTGAGCAAAGCTGGCCTGCTTGATTTAGGTAAAATCATGCTTAGCAAAAAAGCAAACAAATGAAAATTGTGCAGTGAGTTATGTTTTAATAGGGCCCTGGAATGTGATGGGAAAATTCCCACTGCCCTTTGGTGAGCCTTAAATGAGGCTATCGTTACTGCATGGGCCTGCGTCTGGTAGAACAGATGAGAAGGCAAATAACCTCTCTGGGAAAATGGTTACACTGGTATCACAGTCCGGCCACTTCAGTGCTTGAATGGAGGTTTTTTCAGTTTGTTGCCAAAAGGTGTTTGCATTTGAGCCAAGACGGTGTTTCTGCTAAATGCCACTCCAGAGTAAAATCTTTACGACCAAGTTCTAATCTCTTAGAAAAAGGCGGTATAAGAGAGCTGCTAAACTCCTAAACACAGACCACATTGCTTTACTGAAAAAGGAGGTGGCTACTTTTTATTGAACGTAGTCATGAGTAGGCAGTGCGGATGTTACAAGGATGTGGTGTTTAGATTGCATTTTGCAACAGGTAGATTTCCTGGCACTGGAGGTTGACAGCCTAGTTTGCAAAATTACTGAGGTGTATTCTGCTTGCTCTTACACGTCCGCTGCCATTGTTGAAAAGTGATAGGTATCGCCACAGCAGCAGCTGGCCCCTGGTCTTTGTTTTCTGTATGCCTATCATCAGGTATAAGTGCTTGTTCTCTAGTAGCAAGCCTTAACGATAAATCTTGTTAGTAGCAAATAAGATACAGTACAATGGTGGAACTCTCTAATAATAGAAAATACGTCTAAAAGAGATCCTGGCAGGTCATCTAGTCCGTGTGTCTGCCCGGCATGCTGGGCACAGCGCTGCCTGCAGCGGGCTGGGCCGCAGGAGGGGCTGCTGCTGGGCTCCTGGGAGTTTGCTGCTGACCGACCAGCAGCAGAATGCACCAGCCGCAGGGTTATTTTTTGTTTGACGGGTAGGTGATGTCTGTAGTCTTCCTTAGCAGGGAGTTAACCCTGTTTGCGATAAGCTTTGCTAAAACACATCTACTACTGAAATCATTGGACATTTGCCACTGGCTTTGTGAAAAGCCGAAATGGGTCCAGAATGAGGTTGTCCTGGAAAGGGAAGGGTTTTAAAACAGACCTCAGCCAAAGCCCATGGAAATCGTGCGCTTTGGTTGTGGTTTGGATGAAGCCTTCTCACAGGATAACACTGGCAAGTATGTCCTCTGTGCGAGGGCTGGGTGCCTTCTGTGGGTTTTGTGTCTTCAGTCAGGGGTGGGATTCTGGAGCACCTTCTATCCTCATTGGAAACGCACAAACAAGACGGGTACTGCTCAGAGGCAGAGGAGCTGCTCGCTGGGGCCTCGTGCTGGGACAGAGCCCGCCTGGCTCCCCGGGAGGAGGAACGGGCCGTGGCGCCAGCAGACACAGCCCAACCTGCCCTGTCAAACGGCATCTTGCCTGCAGCCCTCAGCCACTCCTTTGAAGCCGAAGAGACCTGGGACATCGCTAACCATGGGAATGGCTTGCGGTGTACGTGGTCAGAACTGGCTTCCTTCTAACGCCAAGCGCCAGGTGGGAGCGTTGCGTTCCCGCAGGTCAGAGGTATAGAACTTGCAATGCACAGAAAAAGAAGCACAGATATGGGTGTGAGAAATTTGAATGTGGAACAAATGGACTTTATTTTTTAAGGGCTAAATGTGTCAGCCCACTATGAGGAGATTTTTAGTAATAGACATCTGGATCTCAAGGGGTCTGTGCTGTCACTTGCTGGAACAAAATATTTGAAGTGCAGCAAAATACATAATCATTGGATAAGAAACATGGGAGCGGATTCATGTCATCTTGTGATTTCAATAAATTGCAATCTGCGTATCATTATCACGTAAGCGTATTGCACAGGGATTCCTCAGAGATCTTGAACTTCTTGTTGCTACAGCTTACAGATTACTTTCTCAAACACTGGAGTATCATCTTGCTTGCTTCCTGAAGTTGAAAAGTATTGATTGTATTTCTGTGCATGTGTGTTAAATATAAAAAGCAGCAAGGCTGGAGATGTGACTCAGGTCATGAGTCAAAGAAACAGTGGGATTTTTAATTAAGTCCGCTCGTTTTCTTTAAGGCTGACAATACATCTGAGAATTTGACATTTATTTATGAATGCATTCCAGATTTGCACGCTGCATATCAAAACCTAGGACAAGCCTCGGGAAGGGTGGGGTAGTGTGCTGAGATACTGTATCTGACTTGCCCTCCTGCCCACAAGTGAAATTCTTTCCATCTGAGTCCTCGTGAGGTGGTGCTGGGTGAAGTGGAGCCCTTGGCAGAAGATTGTCTTGTTCCTACTCCTGCCCCTGAGTCAACCAAGAAGGTCCGCTTGGTTTTCATTCACTTCTGCCTCCCCTCTGGCATCCCATCTGCCTCCGAGGGTGGTGCCTCCCATCTTCTGTTCTCACCAGTGTGGGGAACTTGTCATCTTGCCTACCTGCTTTTTCTTTCCACTTGCGCTGTTGGAACTGTCCCCTGGGATGAAACAGGGCTCCTCTCCTTCCTAGGGTGGCTGTCTTCGCTGCCTAGACCCACACCGTGTCCTAACACAACTCCTTTACTTCCCAAACGTATCCGTGTGATGTTTTTGGGGAACAGAAGGGGAGGCAGTCACTGCTCACAGCCCTCCTGGGACTCCCACTCCCCAGGCTCGGTGTACTACATCGTGTAGGTACAACAGTTGCATCTCAGGGCAAAGCGTGAACTAAAGTGTTGCTGATGCATAAGCAGAAAGCAGCAATGACTCTCTTCTCCCCAGGGCTGCGCTGACTCCACGAGCTAACAGGAGCGGCAAGCAGTAAATGCATCCACGTGGTTACTGAAGTGAGAGGCTCTGAGTCTGAATTCTCGCGGTGATCAGGTCTAGTGAGTAAGTAGGCAGTGTTTAAAGATGGCAGTCACTTTGATGGCCTTATCTGCTCTTTGAAGCCAGGGAGCCACTCCCTGCCCCGTACACACACGTGATAAGCTCCATCAGATTCTGCATATCTTCTCTGCAAAAATAAGGGGCTGAGTTGACTCAGCTGGGACTGGAGCCTGCAACTCTGAGTGTGGGTGTGCTGTGTTTTTCCCACATGCATGCTGAGCAGCTAGCATTGGCATGGAGCGGCAGGGCTGGCATCCGTGCGAGGGGCTGCCCAGCACACACAGGCTGGGCCTTGCCGATTTAAATGCCAGAAGAGGCGGCATCCCCGCCTCCCGACTGCTGCTACCCCTCCCTGGCAGTGCAAAAACTGATGCTAGGTCCGCACTGATGTTCACTCAGACCCAAAGGTGGTCAGTAACTCAGGAGGATGTTTCTTCAGGATGGCTTCAGTTATATACGACTTTCAGGTGCCCACCACCGCTGTGGTAGGATTTTGCCCTTGAGCTGTGGAGTCACCATAACTGGCTCGGGGTAACTCAGCATTGAGCCATTGCTCGTGGTGTTCCTGTGGGCAGTGTGTGGGGAAGAGATACAGAGCTGGGCTGCAGTCAGGGAGCCAGGAACATCAGGAGCAATAAAGCAGAGCAAAATTATTTACAAAGCAACTGAATATTTTTCCTTCCTCCCCCTCACATTTTTTAACAAGCTTCTTTTACCGCTAAGAATTTAATCCTAGAGAAAGTTGGCAAATGTCTGAGAGGCAGATGTACACCTCCACCACACCAGGGAAGGAGCTGGGAGAGAGCTTACTCTGAAAGGAGGGCCAGCAAGAAATTGCCTTGTCATCTGAATTTATTAAGTCTTTCTAACCTATTCGTTAATGCAACAACAGCACTTTTTAATAACTACAGCTTGGCAGGCATTTACGTATTTCTAAGATATTTTATTTGCCAGTAGAAAATTCACCTAGGATAGCAGAGGGCTTGTATGTAAATGGGGAATATGGGGATTACTGGCCAGGGAACGGCCCATGGCGTGATCCATCAGCCTGTGCAGTCTGCTTCAAATCAGTAAAAATGTCATGCTAAACTTGCTGTGGCAGTGCCTGATTGTATGTTAAATGATTTAATAACAATGTACTAGAAGTTCTAATAGCAGTAGATAACTTTTTCTGACCCAAAGAATGTACATTCCACCTTGAGGCAAAAAAAGAAGAGAGAGAGGAAAAAAAAGGTTTTGTGTTTGTAAATGCTGATTTGAAGCCAAAGGATTTCATGTCAAAAGTCTCTCAGATCCCTACAGTAATTGCAAGCAACACATACAAGATCTGAGCTCAAATAGCTCCAAGTGTTGAAATTCAACCCATTTCAGGTCAAGAAGCCAGTGGGGAAATGCTGTCTTTGTCAAAAGACAGTTGAAGCTAGTTTAGAGCAGATATAAAAAATGACTTGAAGCTACAAAGCGAAGTTGTCAGAAGCACGTTTTACTTACCAGGCTAAAATGCAATTAGGGCCTGATTCAGCTCTTATAAAAAATGCTGGAGGCGCTTCCATCGATTTCCGTGGGTGCTGAGTCACCAGCGGCTGCTGAGTCACCAGCCCCAAGTGCCAGTCAGGACTGTCAGAGCCCTAGTTTGAAGGCAGCTCTGATTCAGCTGGGAATATAAGCTTATTTTTATGTACAATATAATACTGGTTTGAGTTGTTACCTTGCCTGCAGCGGCACTGTGCATAGCAGAATTGCCTGACAACTGATGAAGTGAATGTTTCTTAAAAATACCTTCTGAAATGACAACTGCTTTTTGTCCCTAAAATATGTAGGAATTTTGCAATGTTTCCTCCTTGGCTTCCTCTCCCACCTTCTGGGGCAAAAACGGGGAAAGAAAGTAAAGGAAAAAAAGCGGCTTCTTAAGAGCTAAAAGTGAACTTATTGCCAGTTGCTTTCTAACCGTGTATAATCAGGAAATTTCAGGAACTGAAAAATGGACATCTTTTAATTGTAATAAAATAAAAAGAAAAGAATTGTGCATAGGAAAGAGATTCCAACCAGTCCTTATAGAATATGGGAAAATTGTCGGGGCAGTCCAGAGAGGAGGAAAAGATGATTTCAGCTGAGCCGTTCACTACGTGGAGACTCTTCCGTTGCAGAACTTCTCGAGAGGGCAGGAGCTGCTGAGGAGAGACCTCAGTGTCAGCAGCGCAGGAGCACACTAAACCGGGATGTGACTCTCTCCTCTGTGCTGGCGCGATTTAAAATAACAGCGGGTTGTGCTAAGCACTTGTTTTGGAGTAGCTGGATGCCCTGGAAGGGCTGTTTGGGAGTCCAGCAACAGCAGTTCCTGCTTCTGGAGAGTAATAAATGCTAATGCAGGTGGCACCGAAATAACCCGGGGCCTGAAATGCCCCTGTGTGGTACCTGCTGTGGCCATTCCTGGGTGGGTAAGGGGGTGTGAAACATTAAGAAATGAGAAACATTTTGGCGGGGATTAGGTGATAGCACAGGGTGAACAGCAATGTAGAACGACGTCTCAAGTTTTGTTTGTATTAATGAATTAAAGCCCCTGACTCTTCCATGAGTCAGGGTTTTGCAGTGTTTTCTCCTTATCCCCTTTAAAGCTTTTGGGGAATGTTTCAGCCGGTTGTGGGCTGTGAGTGCCACAAGCAGCGTGAAGGCAGGTTCCCCTGGGGTGGAGGGTGCAGGGAGAGCTTTCACAGCCTCCTTCCCTCTTCCCCCGACCTGCGCTGCCTCCCCTCTGGACGCTCTCTGAAGCTCCGGGGGAGCTAGTGAGGCTTCCCTGACAGTCCTTGTCTCCCACTCCTGTGCGAACACCGCAAGGTACAAGCTGGTGGTTTGTCCCCGCCAAGCTGGGATGGTGGCTAAAGCAGGCGGCTTCTGCCCCAGCCGGGTGCTGGAGGCAGACGGGGCATATTTTTCCTCTTCTCTAGCTCACAGTAAATAGACAAAGTTCACAGCGCTTTTCAGGCCTTTCCTTTACCTGTTGAGCTTCACCAGACAGGAGCTGGAGATCTCACAGTGGGGTGGGTTAGGGACAGGCTCACAGTTACTTCCAGTCTCTGGTCGGAAGCTCCTAACCACAGGGCTGCTCCGGAGGACCAGCCCCTGCGTGGTTGGTCGTAGAGGAAGTGCCAAGCAAAACAAATAGTACTTGAGGTTAAAAAGCTCAAAGTGTTTTAGTATCACAAACCCCAATCTCTCCATCTGCTTCAGCTGTTCCAAAATCATGACAGAGAGCAGCAAGTATCAGGAGGTCATGGAGATAAGTAGGACCCGGCTGACGCAATGCCACGTCTGGTGGAGGAGCTGTTACCCAAGCACCAGCGCCAAGGGGACACGCTTTCCTTTCCCTTCTGTTTGTGCCACTCCAGACAAAGTTGCTCAACAGCCTACTGACAGTGAAAGAATTTTAATAGTAAAACCAACGGACCAGGACCTGGAGTAGCCTGTGACACCCTAATATTGGATGTTGATACTAGATGGATGGTAGCACGTGCTGTGAGTCACGCAGCCGTGGGGCCACGGCAGACGTGAGAAGAGTCTCTGCTCAGAGACTTCGCTGCCTACTGTAAGAGATGGTGCGACCTAGGTAGCAGGCAGGAGGAAATGGAAACACTGGCAATCGCAAGATCAAACAATTACTTGGGCTGACAATAAGCTCAGTTTGAATTGCAAAAATATGTCTGATCTTCTCTTACAAGGGCATGAACTACACATGGCAGGGCTGGCTGGCGAGGGACTGGCTCCCCGACAGCGGCCGGCAGGCTGGGGCCGAGCTGCAAATTCTGTCTCGTTTGAAGAGATAGAAGGGGGCAAAAAAACATGTTTACAGTCTCTGCTCTGGTACTTATAGGTACTTGACAGTATTTTTAGATGCTGTGGTACTTGTAGGTGTAAATGACAGGTTTTACGTGAAATGCATGAAGTCTGGGGCCTTTTCCAAAGGATGACATCAGCCCAGGTGCAAACTGTCAGTACCATGCGCAGCTGGGAACATGGAGCAGTTGGTAATAGCAGATTTTGATCTATAACTCCTCAATTTGTCCATTTCCACCTGTAGCACTTCTGCAGCTCATCCCTGGCATGCCCCGGGTTCTGGTATTCACAAGTACGTACACTGATCTCACCTGGAAATCGCACCTTAACATCTGATGTGTTTTATCTCCATTCAGCTGATGCCTATCTTGTAATAAAATTTCCCATGGCTTATCAGCACTTGACAATTAGATGCTTAACATCCCACTTAATGCAAAACAGATTACATCCTGGGAATTAACAAAACAATAAAATGCCTTAAGGGATAATGGAAGATTTTATATAGACGTGTATATGTTCATGTATCTATATGTTTATACATACACACACACGCATACATAGTTGTGAAATCTGGAGATGCTGATCACTGCTTGATTGGTTTTCGTGGCTCATTCCTCTGCCTGTTCCATATTTGTGCGACCTTTTTTTGGTAGAAATTGTGTGACTTGCTGAAAGTGCTGCATGTTGGCCTTCTCGAGGTGTGATGAGAGGCCGGGGGCTGGCGGGGGTCCCCAGCCCGGGGTCCCCAGCCCGGGGGTGCCCAGCCCGGGGTGCCCAGCCCCGGGTCCCCAGCCGGGGGTGCCCAGCCGGGGGTGCCCAGCCCGGGGGTCCCCAGCCGGGGGTGCCCAGCCGGGGGTGCCCAGCCGGGGGTGCCCAGCCCCGGGTCCCCAGCCGGGGGTGCCCAGCCGGGGGTCCCCAGCCCGGGGCTGAGCTCTCCCTGCCGTGCCCAGCCGGCAACTTTGCTCCCTCTTGTGGCAAACCGGAGCCCCACTGTGGTCTGTTCCCGAGCCGGGGGTGGCTTATCCCACCCGGCAAGTGTCCGTGGAAGTGGCCGGTGAGGGAGGAGGCAGGAGAGGGCCAGCCGCAGGGCTCTGCAGGGCCATGGCCAGCCCCGCTCGCTTTTGGGAATCCCTCCCCAGGCCAGGGGGGTGGGTCCGGTCCCGCGAGCTGATCCCGCACCAGCCGCGGCAGGGCCTCTGCCTGCCGAGTTTAAATATAGCTGGTGGTCTCGAGCTTTATCGCAGAGCGTGATCTTTTTAACCCCGGTTCTTGCACGTTGCTGAGGTTGGAGCTGTTGGGAATAGCTGCATTGCTGGAGAAAGGCAGGGAGTCGTCTCCTTCCCGCTGCCCAGATCCCCACGGAGCAGAGCGTTTTGCCTACGTTTTCCAGTCCTGCCGTCAGCACTCTCATCACTCGGACTTCCAGAAGAGGCACACAGTCCAGCTTCTTGGGCTTGCAGGACCTGGCCCTGGCACTTCTAAAATTAGAGGAGGGAATGAAAGGACTGAAGGGTCACAGCAGTTAGTGAAGCTTAAAAAAAAAATTAAATTACTCAGAAATATGTCTTTAAAAATATCGAGAAAGAAGAAGTCGTTCAATTCATTGGTACAGTGCTGCATGTGGAGGGCTGAGCTGCCCAGCGGCGCTAGCTGGAGCGAGAGCTGGGGACCTGCTCAGTGCTGTCA
Organism: Gavia stellata; assembly: GCF_030936135.1. Lineage (NCBI taxonomy): Eukaryota > Metazoa > Chordata > Aves > Gaviiformes > Gaviidae > Gavia > Gavia stellata. The sequence goes on along the minus strand of NC_082615.1, from coordinate 9,697,003 downwards.
TCTGCCTGCGGAAGCCCAGGGCACCCTGATGGGGAATAGGGCCAAATCCTGGGCTCAGTGATTCAAGTGCAGTCCCCACGACTCTGTGTCTCTGGGTGACCTGTGTGGGTCCGTCCTGGTCTGCTCACACCCTGCGTGGTGCTGTGCCCACCCCAGTGCACACGGGCCGGAGCAGAGGCTTAACGCTTCCTGTGAGGAATGCTTGGGATGCCCTCTCTGTGTGTTGTTTGGTAAATGCTGATCTTTTGGCTGCCTGCCCTCAAAGAAGAAGACATTTCTGTTGCAGTCTGATCATCCTTCCAATAACTGACCAAATGCAATAGTTCAGACTCTAACACACACAGTGTTTATTCATTTAACTGGGGATTTCTGTTACAGTGGTGCTTTGCGGAGCGCAATGGAGACAGTGCAGCCCCCGTGATACAGTGCAACACACACACACACACAGATAAAGCACCATTCGTGCCCTAAAGCGTGTCAATAAATGTCAGGCATAGCACTGTTACCTCTCTTCTGAAATATTAGAATATCTCTGTTTGATAGTGCTTTACAAAAGGTCAGTACCATTAATGCCATTTTACAGAGGGGGAAACTGAGGAATCGAGCTTTTATCCATGGTCATCCAGCAGGCCAGGAATAAAACCAGGTCCTGTGAGTCCTGGCCTTGCTCGTCAGGTCCCAGTGCCACATCTCAGATCAGTAACCTGTCCTGTCCTCTGTCCTCCACCACGGATGAACCTCTGTGAAGTCACTGAGTCTTCGCTGACGTTCCCAGGGCGCCGCAGGATGTGAGCTGGGCGATGGCTTGGGAGGAGGTGAGGAGCCCAGACCCACGCCTGGCCTTACCTCGGAGCCACAAGCACTGCTGGCACACGGGCAGCCTCCCACGTGCTCCGTGCTGCTGGAGAAAGCCCAAGTCCTGGTGTGCTCCAGCTTTGTGCTCTGTTTCATTTGCAGTTTTTAAAGCAGTAAGTGACTCTCAAAGCCAAACAAATGCCTGGCATTTGGCTGTGCCTGTGTTTTCCTGTGGCCAGGCTGACCTTTATGAACACTAGAGTCACAACTATGACAGGCAGCTCACTTGAGCTCTCCCTTCTGGGAGCTGGGGAGGTTTTGTAATTGCTGGAAGAGCCAGAAAGTCTTTCTTCAGACCCTGATTTTCCCTTAGCAACCAACTTTCCTCCTTGATTTCTCTTCTCTTCACCTTTCCCTTCCATGTAACACCCAGCTGATACTTGTTCTTGAAACAACCCTTTTACTGATGCAGATGCAATCAGCAAAAATGCCAAGCAGTTGCAGAGTTCAGCTCAACTCTATGAAATCACTCATAAATGTGCTTAACTTCACTAAAGCTGTTCTTGTGCTCAGTCTTAAGCATGTGCTTAAGTCTTTCGCAAGTCCTTGGCCCTCTCATGGTCACAACTGGGTTGCGCCGATTACGGGAGTAATGGCAGGATGAGGAAGAGGCTCTCAGAGTTTGGGATCTCTGTGAAAGCGTTTTTCTGAGCCTATGGTCGGTGGTCTGCTCTGATGGCAGGTGAGTGCCATTTGTGGTTGTCCAATGAAGGAATAGAGCATGAAATCCCCTATTAAGGTCCTCTTAGATTTGTCTGCAAAATGCTGAGTAGTAAGTAAAGCACCCGTGTCATGGCTGCTGTGTGTTGTGCTGTCCTCGTCGCTCACAGTTACTTGTCTGTCTCTCGTTGGCTGTTTTCTTGAACTTGTTCTGGGCTTTACCAAGTTTCCACCTTGCTCAAATGTTTAAAAACCACCACCAACAACAACAAAAAACAAACAAAAACCCAAGCTACCATCATAAAGTCATGAGATAGATAGGTTTTTAAATTTAAGTCTTTAATTGGGATTTGCTGTCTCTGCTTCAGGGTGTGCTCGAGATACTTACACTTTGCCTTGCATCCGTGAGCACTAGACATCACGTTCTTTTGCAGTGGGTACAGGATGCTCACCTAATGGCTAGACTTGAGGAATGAAAATAGAATTATGTACTCTATTTTTGCTATGTAGTAAAGAAAACCACAGAAAATGTGGTTAAGGTCTGATTTGCTAAATGACTGAGAAGCACATAGATACCATAAGACATGTTTTAAAACGATGAATTCACACACACACACAGAGAATCATTAAGGTTGGAAAAGACCTGTAAGATCATCAAGTCCAATCATGAACCCAACACCACCATGCCCACTAAACCATGTCCCATACTGCTCACTTCAGTTACATGTTCTTTGTGGCATGGCTGTTCCTTGCCATGTCTTGTACAGCACCTAGCACTCTTCGGTGTGGTTCTCAGCACCTACTAAAGGCAAATAATGATAATTAGTCCTAATAGCTGCTCCATTTCACACCTCTTCTAGCTAGCCAAGACAGATCACAAGGAGATGTCACCAAAGCAAATAATTACCGTAGTGCCAAATGGCTGAGCACAGTTTCAATACATAGCACAGGGTTTGCCTGTATGTTCCATGACAGAAGTGCTGAGGTTCTGTAGCTTTGCCTGCCCAATATTGTGTATTTTCGTTCCCAGCTTATGATCTGCACTGGTTTTGAGTCTCGCTTGTGCTAAGGGCTCTGACATACAGGCGGGTTACCGCAGTGTAACAAGCTCCTGCATGTCAAGTTCTTCACCACAGTTGAGCCTTGTTCATGCTCTTACCCCAGTAAAGGCAATGCAGCTATCCCCTTTTTTGTGGAAGGGGAAAACTCCTTTGGCTTACTTTGTATTTGCCAAGGGGGGGAGAGCAAGCACAAAGATAGTTATTACAGAATAGCTGATACCTGTTAACTTGAGTTATTATTCTTGTTCCTAAAGTTACTTTGTATATTGGGGTCATGCTCATCATTTAAGATATGAACTTGGTACCAAGCAGGCAAACACTTTCATGGATCTCCTCATTACCTTCAAACCGTAAGGAACTGTCTCCATCGGATGAGCATAATAGATGTGCCTGGGGCTGTTCAAGCTAGGGCAAGATATCACAGGCAGAAAAGAATCAACATAGGAATATTAACAATACATTACTTTGCTGGTGCAGTTTTCCCATATGATTACAAGTGATGAGTGCTCCGTGGGAGTGAGGAAAAAAAGATTGGACCCATACCGATAGGCCGTACTCAGTTGTTCACAGTCATATGCCGTCCTTTACTGTTAATTCATTTGTTTGCTCTTATGCCGCTGTAGTCTATCCTGAAGGCTAACCACATATCATATATATTTAAAAGAACAGTAGCGTGTAACTGGTATAGATCTTAGGGTTTCTTTCCCAAAACATTATGATATTCCTGCTGAGAATATGAAGATAAAGGCTTTAATCCTTGGGAACAAAAGGGTGTGAGTAATTCCATTTCATTGCATGACCTGGAATCTCCACCCATATAAATACATCAAAGAGTAGCTATGATTTCACTCTTTGACACCCATGGGTTGAGGTTCTCACCCTGGGAAGCAAACAGCTCCTGTGGTTGGGCTGGACAGTGCCCATGAGGCTGGGTAACATGGATGTTTTCAGCGTTCTTTGATCTTTCTACTGGACCAAAATTATTCACATCTCCCCAGTGTTGCTGAAAACTTATCCAAGCACTCAAGGCAATTATTTTTAAATGTATGTGTGTTTTGGGCCAAGTCCACGAATCCTGACTCATGACTGACTCAGCCCTTACTTAAGCAAAACTCCACTTGATTTCATTTCAAATGGAGGCAGGACTTTCTGATTTTGCCCCCTGCCAATGGGAACTGGCTGCCAGAGCTCAGCACCGGCTCTCGGCCCTGATGCCCTTCTGCAGCTCCCAGCGAGCTCCCGGTGCACTGAGGCCCTCTGCACCTCTCTGAATCCTGCATGACAGCGAGGCTGTCTACGAGGCAAAAAGACCCATCCTGCTTGACTGCACTGTGCAAGCCACCACGTGGGTGACGGAGAACCACGCTGGCCCAGTGCTTTGTTGACTAATAGCTCTCAGATCTAATCCTACCAACTGGCTGTAGGAAATTCTGTGACCCACGTTAATCAGGAGATCAGACTAGATGGTGGTGATAGCCTGACCATCTGGTTGAAAACTGTTGCACTGGAGATTGGCTGTAACTCATCAGAGTATTTTAGTTTTGTTATAAATTAATTTCAAACATGGTGAGCTCACTGTTGCCTGTTAGAGGTCAGGATAGTTCAGGTAAGGAAAGAAACTAGATAGTATGAGTACTGGGAAGAGTAGTATAAGATACCCAGGCAGGTCTGCGTGATAGAAGTGTAGCTGGTGCTAATAAACGCTGCTGGATCCGAGCTACTCTCTGTGCCCCGTTTCCCAGCGCTCCTGGCTCCGGGCGAGGGTAGTGCCTTGGTGCAGCGCTGGACCTGACCTGGCTCCCTGCACTCATGACTGCAGGAGTCAGCTCAGGTCTCACCAGCCTTATTAGCTCTGGCTCAGCGCCCGCAATTCCTATTCAGGCTGGCTCCGCGCAACGTGCCTGGATGTCTGCGCTGTGCACATCCCGGCATGGGAGTGGTGTCCTGGTGTCAGGAATGTGGGACGGAGACGCTCCGGCTGCCTGCTGAGAGCAGCACGGTCACATTCACACAAATGAAGAGGCTCTGCTGAAGCAAGCTGTCCTGCCTGGAGGCAACCCAAGTGTCTCCGTCCTGGCATGGCTAATCCAGAAGCCACCCAAGGGAGACTGAGAGTGAGAAAATAGTAATAAACTGTCTTGAAGTGTCCCTGCTGTCCACCACTCCCAGGAGAGCCTATTAAAAACCAACCATTTTCTGCTTAGCGAGTGTGACTGCCAATATGTGGCTAAAGCAACCAAAAAACTTTAATGGAAATGTTATTTATTTACGTGTCATTTAAGATAATGCCATTGTGTTTTGCATGGCTGCACCTTGACAAATGGCCTGATCGGTTTTATTCCTAACTACAGCTAGAAGTAACAGAGCTGCTGTGCGTATTCCTATCATTTGTGTTATTTAGATTTTTGGCCTCTTCAGAAGAGGAAACATTTGCAGGATTGGGCTCAGCGTATTGGCCTGTCAGATGTTGCTGCACCCTTTGTTGCCTTTAACCATTTCTTTCATCAAAGTAAACAGGTTTGATCTCCAGTTTGAGTAACTTACTGTTCTGTCTTTTGTAATGCTGCATTAATAGGCTTTGAAGAGATACATTTTCTGCCAACGTAAACACTTTCTTGAATGTTACAGAAATGAGTCCTTGCTTGCATTAGTTTTCTGTGAACATTATGAAGGCTATAAAATAATTATAAGTAGATGGCCTCGTCTGAATCTCCTTTAGACTACTCCAAGGCTTCCACAATAATGACTAAATGAGGGTCTCCTTTCAGCAGGCAGGTTTTTTTCTTTTTTTTCCTTTTTTCTTCTTTTTTCTCTGTCTTTTTTGAAAAGAGGAGAACTGGAGCTGGCTGGCCCAGGGATGTTCTCTGTCCCTCCAGTTCCCCATCCCACCCCAGACTTCCTGGGAGGGCATATGAAAACTGACTGTGCACAACTCAGTGTTCTGCACAGCACTTTACCTGCATGACATTTGCAAAGGAGTTTTGCGTCTCTTAGATATTCTTGAGGGGTCAGTGAATTGCACAAAGGGGTCTAGTTCTTTGTTCCTGGCCATCTCTGACTGAAGTCACAACTCTCGCTTTTACTGCCGCAGTACCTGCTTCACTATATAGACTTGAGGTCTAAAACCCACCGTAGTAAAAAATTATTTCTATTGACTCCACAGGTGTGAGGTCAGCCCTTTATTTTCTTCAAGGCCATCTAAGGCCCAGGCAGCAAATATATTCAAATATAGACAACTCTGTGAAGAAATGTTGTAAATATCTTGTCTTTAGCACATTCACATCAAATACAATTTTGGCTCTGTAGTTGTGAAAAGATACAGAAATTAGTAGAGTCACCAAGATCTAAGACAAGACTAGGGAAAGCTGGTGAGTAAGGAAATTCTTCAGCATGAGCTCTTTTGTTTTCACATTCTTATGACTTGAATTCAAATCTGCCCCACACTGAAGAGCCTGGAAACAAGATCTTCAGGTCTTTCCTAGTTGTAATGAGAACACACCCAGACAGAGTACATGAGGAGAATTAAAGGAAGGAGATTTGCAAAACCTCTTAAAACAGCAAGGTTCTTAATTTTGCTTTAGAATTCAAAGGAGCCATCAGCCAAAAAATATTTAAGGACTGAAGCAGCTAAGCCCCAGCAGAGTGCATAGCTGGCTTGGTTCGCTCAGGCTTATCTGAATTTTGTCCTGTAAAAGCGTGAATTATTGACTCTCCCCTTTTTTCTGCTTTACAGTCCTCAGGTACCTGGAGGGCATCCCAGAAAAACAGGAGGTTGAGCCAGCCCTCTCAAACACTGGTGTTTTCTAAGTGCGTTCTGAATCTGACTGGCTAAGCCCAAGTTTGAATATTTAAAGCTTTTCAAAATTCCCATGTAACACCCCCCACCCCAAAAGAAAAACCGGCTAAGCAGCAGCGCTCCCCTGTAAGCCTAGACCGTGGCCGGGGAGCAGCAGCCATCATCTCTGTGGTGCTGGGAGCCAGAAGCCGCAGCAAAGACACACTATTATTCCAGCCTAGTGGTTTCCAGAAGCTGGGCTTTTATTGCTGTGGGTGAAATTCGTTCGTACTGTGCGTGGAGAGAACCAACAAGGCTGACAGTGTAGTGGGACTGAATAATGCAGAGGCCTTTGCTAGTCCTGTTGCATAGGAATGATTCCCACGTCCTTCAGGCAAAGCAGAGTGAATCAGTTTTGAAGAGCCTCTGAAGCAGTACTGCAGCAAATGAGAAAAAATACTGTAAAATGTAAAAGACTTTTGGTCAGATGCTTTTTTTTGGTTGGTCATCTGGCTCTTTGCATGCCTGAAATTGTGTATTTGTTCTTGCAGCTGTTGGAGTTGACATGCAGCACTTTCTGGGGGGACTACCCTGGGCTTTCGCCCGCTTGGACCTGCCGCCCCAGCAGCCGCCTCCCTTCCCGTCCGCCACAGCATCGCCACTCGCTCCGGCAGGATCTGGCCAGCGTGTGCTGTGCCCGCCAGTCCTCCCTTCTGCCCGTCCGGGGCCCTGGGGGCTGCCACAAAGCTGAGTTTTGCAGCATGCTGGACTTGCTGTGCTTTTCACAGGGTCCTTTGCTCTCCAGCCCTGCACCATTTACTTCTTTGTGCAGGACAGTGTTTAACACTCTCCCTTGTAAAACCTTGACTTAAAAAGCAGTGTCTTAGAAGGCTTAGATGGGATTAAGAAGCACAAACCTCTTACACACAGAGCTAATGCTAAATAAGCTTTTCTAAATTATCAATGCGTGATGTATTAACATGAGAGCTCTCCTATCACTCTCCATCTCAGCTGGGTTGTTTCGAGGGATACAATGGAAGTTGGGTTTATTGACTTCTACTAGGACTTGCATGTTTAATACCTTTTTGGTCTTCTGATGTTCCAGCCATAATTTCTAAAAACATTTGCCACCTTCGCAGGCCAAAACCAGAACTGGTGTAGACAGGTGTAGTTTCAGTTGCTTCAGCAGATCTGTGCCAAACTACAGGGACTGCAAATCTGGAGGCAGCCTTTGTTGGCAGGTAGAAGCAGAGGACCTTGGCTGATTCTAGCCCTGTCACTGAACTACTATGGGACTTTATCTGCAGCTCTGTTATCCCCTCAATCCTATCTTTACATATTTAGCAGACAAGACCTCTGGATAAGGATTCCTTTATTACTCTTTTATGCAGAAGTTAGTCTAAGGGGTTACAGTCATGCACCACTTAAATAATTGACCCATAATATCACTTGCATCGCACGATTCAATGTGTGAAAAGCTTTTCTGTCCCATGCAGAGGCAACCTGGAGATGAGGGGAAAGCACCTGTCTTCTGTTTCCTTGACTGCTTTGCCCTCGCCCACATACTCCATTTAGAAGATATTTATTAGGTGGGGAAAAGTACGGTAAAATGTAGATCTCAGGTATGTGGAGCTGCATTGCTCTGCGAAGCAGCACCTTCTTTTCCTGCACACACAGGGTTCTCATTACACCTTTAAAGAATCACAACAAAGAAAAGGAGCTGACACAATGAATTTTGATCTGGAAAATGAAATCTGACATAACCAGTAGTTACATTTTTCTTACTCCCTGGTAGTTTGCCTAAAGGCAGCTTTTAAATAATTCCTGCTTTTCACCTCCTGAGAAATAATCTATTTGCTTCTGAATTAATTAGGCAGCATTATAAAAACCCTCTAGAGACTTTGAAAGCTGCTGATCTAACTTTTTCAAATATATAGTGGGCCTGATCCTTGGGCCAGCCGGTGGGAATTCTGCTCTTAACTTTGATGGGAACGGGAGCAGGCGTTTTATATGTGATGCTACTGAAAAAATAGGGTTCCCAGTAAATAGTAATAGATGTTGCTTTTTCTGTCTGCTTTACTGGCATCTGTTTCTATAATGTCTTGAGTCTCACGGTATTGAGAGAGTACGTCCTTTCTTATTTCATCTTCCTTTGGACAGTCAGTGTTAGTATTTCCATTGTTTGCTGCCCTGATGAGCAGACGTGTGCAGGATAGTTAAGTGCTCTCTCTCCGCTTGTAATGTCCAGTGCGTGACTGACACGCAGGAGCTGGGCAGTTGTGCAAGGCCAGGGAAATCAGTGGAGCTCTTGTGGGCATAATAGATCATTTCCAGCTTGGCTTTGAGATGCCAGCTACTCTGGCACTTGCCAACTTAAATCAGCACCAGCCTAGTAAAGTAATTTTTTAACAATAACTTAGTTTTCTGTTAATCTGAAAGATGAAAATATTCAAATTAATTTTGGTCTCATCGATATGAATTTTTTTTGACTGAAAAAAAAAACCCCACCAAACAGACTTTCATTGACCAAATTGAAAATGCCTGTACCAGTCTGTTTACAGGGTGATGTAAAAGCTTCTATTTGACAATGTAGAAGAAATGGAGAGAAGAAACAGATAAGTTTCCAGGCTCATGAGTTTTTCATGAAGTTGGGCTTTATGGCCTGGATGGTCCCTCTCTGTTCTATGTTTCTTTGTTCTTACATTCCTGACTTTGCCTCTTGCCAGTGGCAATATCACCAATACAAGTCAGGACAAGGATTAGATCAAAAGATGCATGAGGAACCAAAGATGGCTCTGAGTGTGATTTGGAGCTCAGATTAGGAGATTAAACACCTGTATGTCTTTCAGGTGTAGGTTTGTGTACTGCTGGCATTATGCTGAGGGGTTTGCTCACATAGCTCAAGGAGTATTCGTGGTCAGCATGACATCTGGTAAACTTGTCTCATGAAACTGTACTGCTCTTCTGAGGGACACAGGCTAGAAATGCATTAATTTGAAGGATGGACCAGAGAAGAAAAACTTGTTTCAGGGATTTCAAACCTCATTATTCTGCAGGGTTTTCTGCTAGCTTTTAGAAAGGTCAAAATAATGTTCTTACTAACATTTCTGTTGTTTAAAACTTCAAACCAGATTCTTTCCTAAACAGGTACACTGGACCCGTTCCTCTCCTCTTTGTGTTAGCTGACTTCTGAGTGCAGCTATGACTTTCGCCATTCCTTCCCCAGGTCAGCACCCATGCTTGGCTTCACCCAGCTGCTGGGCTGCTCTGATGGTACTGCTTTGGGAAATAAAACAACAGAAGAATTTGTCACAGGAAAGCCCAGATTGTGAGTGAGAGCAGGAAGGTAGATCCAACTTTATAATTATCAGTCTGATTATCCCCAGCTCTCCCTTGCAAAGTAGGAGATTTGGTGCCTTCCTGTAATGGTGCTGGGTGTTCGGAAGGTTCCTGGAGAGTCCAGCGATTTGGGAGGTGTGGGCTCAGAAGCCAACGCCAAAACCAAGTCAGCTCATCTCCAGCAAGATCTATGTGGAAAGGAATGAAAAGCCCTAGGCCCAGGGAGCTGTTATCTGACATGCTCTTTTTTCAGCTGAGGTCAGAGACTTTACTTGTATTTTTTTTCAGATCTGCTCATACACATTTTATACACTGGAGCTTTGCAGAGCAGAAGTAACATTTTCTAAGATGGAGAGGTCAGTTACTTGTGTTCCTGGCATCAGCTTGATCTTCCATGTCAGTCTGCCCTGGGAGGTTTTAAGAGTCAGTGTGTTCTCCCTGCTCTGTATCAAGCCTGAATTTCCAGTCAGGAAAAAACGTTGTTGTGGGCAAAGTCCAAAGAGTTACAGCTTTATTTACAGTTTAATTTCCACCTACAGCAACATAGCTCATCACTAGCAGTGCCTTGGCCATGTTTCCATTTTATAACTTAGTGAGGCTGTTTACAGTGTCGTCAACAGAAGAAATAAAGGACCAAGGTGGAACTGTGGCCCCAGTAAAATCAATGGCAAAACTCCCATGGACTTCAGTGGACCAGCATTTCACTTAGAACTGTATGTGAGAAGCACGTATTTTATTGTCACTTTCATGTCTGCTTGTTCGGCTGCTTTTCTCAAAGCATATTCAGTCCGTGGGCAGCCTCATGGGCCCTGGCAGTACCTGAGGTACCTTTTCTGTGCTGATAATTTGCAGGTTGGTCTTTCTGTCGCATGTGTCACTTTCTTTTCCGTCTTCAGATCACTGCTCTTTTTCTCTGGCTCTTGGAAATTATTTTGTGTCCTTCTCTATAGTAGCTCTAGATCTGAATCCATGTAACATAGCAAAGAGGAAGCAGAAAGGATATTTATGGACTTTCCCATGGCTATAAAAGAGGATCAGGAGCCGAATTTGTGGGCTGGGTCAGTAGGCCAGCACTCATGTTGGGCCAGTAGGTCAGCTAGAATTCCCTAGATTAACAAATTATTCGGTTCGTAGAAGAAATTAATGAATCCTTCTATTCCCTCTCCACAGCCTTCTTTGCCCTCCACCCAGTTAATTTAAGTTGTGAAATTCTGGACAGATTGTATGTACCTACACCCACCAAGCCTCCTATGTAAAGATACACACATACACATACACATACATAAGCACCCTGCACAAGCATGCACTTCACATGGTATACAGGTTTGGTAATATTATTTCCAGCAATTAATCTCCCTGTTCCTGAGTTTGTACGGATTCCTGTCTAATCTCCAGAAAGATTATTTCTTTCTATATCCTGAGTGCCAGTGATATGCAAAGGCCAAATTGCACTGCACAGTGCCCTTTGGGAAGAGACTCCTGCTTAAAAGCCTTCCAGATCCTGGCTGTCACAGAATACTATATTTGGAAGGATGGGAAAGCAACATGAGAGGCACATGGAGCAAAAGCTGTGAGCATCAGCAGTTTACTACGAGTAAACAGTTTCACTTCTCTAGCTGTTGTGTTCATCAGTCTTGTAAACAGGATCTGCCTACAGTAAGATAGCAAAGCAGTAGGCCTAAACCTATCCTCTTCCTTCACAGGTTGAGTTATAACCTGTCAACGCTCATGTCAGCCATTCTGTTTCATCCTTCTATGATCCACCATTGCAATATTTAATTCCACCATTGCAATGTTTAACTTGCCCTTGCAGAGCCCTTTGCTTTGCTGGAAGCAAAAAATCACCAACCTCGCTCCCTACTCTTGCAGGGATTTACAGAAGAAGGACTTAGGTAACTCTCTGAGATCAGGCAGCACTCCAGGTGACTCCAAAACCGTCCTCTGCATTTTGGAGAATAGGGTATTGCTGTCCATTTTTTTATCCTGGGCATCAAGAGGCAGACAGTGCTGGCAGCTCTTTCTGCTGTCCTGTTTAGCAGAGAGCTGTGTGGTCTGGAAACTGATGGTGCAGTCTTGTCTGATAGCATCTGCTTTCCCTGAATAATTGTGGACATTCCCACCTCTCCACTCATCCCTCCAAGCACCTTGGAGTCATAAATCGCAATGCTAGAGCAAATGGAGTCATGCTTAGGGAATGATCTCCCCGTTCAAGGTGAATCCTGATACCTGACGTATGAGAAGACCAGGCACATGCTAAAAATTCCTTGCTATTTTGGCTTGCTAGTTCATCAAAAACATCCTCCCAAACACGCACAGGATGTATTAAGTTATGGTATAGTAAGTGATCAGCTTGTCATACTGACATTTCTGCTCCTTGACAGAAAGTCCTGGACTTCATTCTCTCTCTAAAGAAATCAGATCTGTTAGTGTCACGCTGCAATAAATTTGTGAAACTGGAAACCTCTCCCCAGGCATACAAACATGAGGACAACTGAGCATTGCTGTTCTCTGAAGACTGATATATAAATATATACTGGACTGACTAACAACATCTCTTCCCTGTTAGGGGTCCAGTGAAGTCTTAGCCTCCAGATCTTTATTGTGCTGTTTGAGCCTTGGTCCGGTAGCGCTTTGGCACAGGCACATAGCATGTTATGAAGCAGGGCTTAGCTTTTGGGCCTATCCAATGAGGGGATTTAATTGCATGCAAGTTACTTTATGGTGTTACCTTCCCATTTACTGTTCTACTTAGAAAAGCTTGGAAATGCTGCCCGTCCTGCTGCGGCAGGGGAGGTTGGCAGGGGTGGCCCCAGCGGTGCCAGGACGCAGCCCCCGTGCATGCTGTCACCTTGGTGACTTACAGACCAGAAGGAGGGAGTACTTATAAATGAAACTTCCTCTGCGTGGTGATCCTGTCGGTAATGTAGTAGATGGCCAGAAAATCTGGAATCTCCAAGCCACTGTCCCTGTACAACCTCTTCTGTTAATTGCTTTCTGCCTCAGTTTCTTTATCTGAGTGCTGAGAGCATTGCCCCCTCTTTTGGGACCTGTAAAGAAGAGCTCTAGGTTAATTATCATTTTGTTTCTTGTCAAAATTAAAAAAAAAGGCATTACCAGGTCTAAGAAGACAACTCAGTGGAAAGCCAGTTTTCCTTTAGAAAGTCCTGAATTGAAACATTTTACCTTTTATTCTAGTTTTTAAAAACACTATCCATTTTACCAACTATTACCAAGGTGGTGATTGAAGGGTTTTAATTAATGATAATCTAGTTTTCAATAAACAAAATATATGAATATAAATATATATGAAATAAAATACATTAAATATATATATAAAATAGATGAAATAAAAATGGCCCTTTTGTAGTAAGGAAATGCTGAGACAGCTGTTTAAAAAAGTCGTGGCAGAAGCGCAGAGGGCTACCTTTTGCCCTGTCAGTGTAGTATCTGAATGAAGACAGAAAACTGAGTATAGGCTGGAGCAGGCACAGCAATTACAAAAGCACCATTTTCCCAACAAATATTATTATTATATTACTGAAAATCACCGGAGCCTGTAAATGCAGGTGATGGTAAAACCCTTCACGGTCTTTAAGTCATCTCCTCAAGTTCTTGAGGGCTGGGAGTGCCTTTTGTCTGTGTTTGTGGAGCCCAGAGCAGCACAGTAGCTCTGAGTCCACCACTGTGGCCTCTTGGTGCGTGTCAATAGAATTGAAGAGCAGTGTTACGCCATGCGGCGTACAGCTGGAAGCCATTTCGGTAGGGCTAGAGTGGAGCATCCAGGCTGATCTCTGGCTGATATTATCATGGGCCAATGATTTCTTGCAGATGATGAAACTAGTAGTAAGGACTCTCATGGTGTAATAATCTTCCATATCAGCTTTCAAATGCAGTGCAGCATGTAATAGTTTACCAGGCACTCCTTGACTTCCTTATGAGGCTAATTTTTGGGATACTTACTCAACTTCAACATTTCTTATTGGTATTCTTAAGGAAAATCAGTATAAACAGTCTACTATGTTTTGCAGAGATCATGCCAGTCCGTATTCTGTTTTATCTGGTTTCGCACCAAGGCGTTAGCTCACACGATTGTCTCTTATTTGCAATCTTGGCTCATTAAGGTGGTAATTTGATAAAGCAAGTTGTTGTCTTTACCTTGGGGGATCTCTTCTGGGTTGATGTATTGATACTGTGGACAGACCTGTCAATATGCTCCTCTTTGTTCTCAGCAAGTGCTGCGGCACGTCCTGCAGTATGATTTATGGTCCCCACCTTGCGCAGCCTGCCAGCCCCAGCACAGTGTGTGCACTTGGCAGAGGCGTCCAGGGTGTGTCTTGGGAAAAAGCTGGGGATGGGGCATGGGGCAAAGACTGGGCGAGGTTTCTGAGGAGACCCTTCATGGCTGTGTCTCTCCCTGACTCCTCGCAGGTGCTGGTAAGAGCTCAGGGAGGAGTTTATTCAGCTCCTCAGAGGGAGAGCCTGTTTCTTCAGTAAGTCAGATGCTGCAATGGATTGAGGAGGTCGCAGGTGTCCATGAGGATGTCCCAGATAAGTTTCCCTCGGGGAGAAGTCAAGACAACACACAGAGAGTGGAGAGGGGTTATTTCACCCCAGCAGCAGGGTAGGGGCTTGGCTGGCACCCACCTGCTGCTTTGAGGCTGTTTGTCACTCAGGTGCCTTGAAGGGACCCAAGGGGTGGAAACAGCCTCATCCCAGCAGCCCTGCACAGGGCTGTGTCCCCAGCAGGGACAAGGCAGGTGTCAGAGACATCCCGAAGTGAGCGGATGGCGATGGTAAAGCTGGGTCCTGCGCACACGGCGGTGACACAAAGCAGGGCTCTTTTGGGAGCACCTGCAGGGCAGGTATCTGCAGGGAAGCTCCTGTCCCATCATGTTCTCTTGCCTGTTGAGAAACCTGCATATAATCCTGCTCAGCACCGAGAACAGTTGTTTCCAGACAGGGCTGGCTTGGAGATTAATTGGTGGCATACAGTGTATGTTATATATTACTGGTAAAAGCACTTTTGGAGACGGAGTGCTGATAAAGAGCTATTTCTGGGGAGAGGAGCAGACATTGGGCATTATCGCAGTGTAGCAGAGCAGGTACGGAGCCTGTCCACCTGTGGGAAAAGGCAAGAATACACCAAAGCAGCCCCTTCCCTTTCCTCGTACAGAAACTTTGTGCCGAAACATTGCCTGTTCCTCCCTGATGATAAAAGGACAAATTAAATAATTAATAATAATCTGAGTCTCAATGTGACTATTAAATAATTTTCAGTTAGGCATTATGTAAATTTGAAGTAATTTTTTTAGTGGTCATGCATAATAAAATAAGTATGGTGATTAATTTTTCACCCTCAGAGTTTAATTAAGATCATTCAGGAGGTTTGGGCTGATACACCATCCCATAAATCATAGTCCAAGCCACTGAAAAGCAACTGCCTAGCTTTCAGATTAGATAACGATATTTTGGGGATGGAAATCTTGCTGACAGATAGTCACTGAAGTTGTCCTAATCAGGAGGGCCATTTGGTCTTCTGAGCACTGAAATGATATACACTGGTTATTAATATATGCAATTCGATGTGTGCTTTTCTGGGTTTAATTTTAGGGATGGACTCATTCCATCATCTATATTCCTGCATAACTCATTGTGGAATAAATAGAGCGTTGTTCTGTGTTAGCCTAATCGGCTTTTAAAGCCAATGCAACTAAACTGTCCAAAGGGATAAAGTGGATAGTATCAAGTCACATTTTATTCCAGAATAAATGTGTCCAGGTGTGGCATTTTGTAGGAACAGCCATTGTGCTTTGAATGCACAGCCTTTTAGTTTGAATCACTTCTCAGGCTTAGACAAGCCTGTGTTTCCCAGTCTCAGCAGAAGCACTGCAAGATACATAGAGCAATGTTGATTATGGTTATTGTAATTGCAGCCTCTGCAGAGACATCGGAGCTCCTCCAAAACGTCCTGAGTCCAACACCAAGGAGTTGCTTTCTAGTACATAGTCAGTTTTCATAGTGTGGAGCAAAATGAGCAGCATGCTGATATCCTGGGCAAAAATTGCTGGGAAACTGTCCTATAGGGTAGTTCCTGGGGTGCATAGTTTTCTCTCTGGTTTCTCTGGGTGTCTTCCGTGTGACTGGGCTGTGCACACCTACGGCTTTGCCCCACAAGTTAGTGCAAGTCTGCAGGATGTGTCAGTACACAGGATGGACCCTGACTCATGGGAAAAGCATGTATGGAAAACGTTGCCATACTCCTACAAATGCTTGTTTTTCTTTTCTGTGTGATTTTTTTTTTCCATTTTAAATAAATCAGGAGTTTAGCAATAAAAGCTAATGCTGAAAGGAAATGGTGCAGGTGAGCCTGGTAGAATTTCACACTGTATTTATGAACAGAAACTCTTTTCAGGAGAGTCAATGGTGTTCGAAAAAAATAAGGTGGAGGGTAGTTTCTCTGATGCCCAGAAGGTAAAGCATAAAATGGCCGTCTTGCTAAATCTTCATTGCTATACTTGTTATTCCAGAGTTACAAAATAACAAGAAGATACTACTCTGGAATACCTATTCCAAAATCCTACCCTTTTAGTCTAGAACGAAGAGTATCTTTTTTCTAATTCAGTTGTATTCTGAGGAGCAATTCAGTAATAACTATTGCGCTTTAAATTCACACCCTGTATTACTCCTAATTAATTGTCAAGGATAGGCAAATTCTGACTTTCCTTTTAGTTTCATTGCTGTAAATCCAGAATAAACCTGTTGAAATAAGCCAGCAGTTTTCAGTCATACTTATGAAATGTGTCATTTCAAAGGAACAACTCTGGATTTTACCATGCAAATCTGACCCACAGTGTGTGAAAAGAGACGATCTGAGTTAATCAGACCAAACCACTCCCTCAACTGAAGCGTCTTCAGCAGCACCGCAGTAATGCAACGGGCAGCAATTCTCACTGTGGCGCCAGGATGAACAGAACATCAAGGGAATAATTAGCATCTAATTTAGCAGTTAGACCAGGATCTAGGTGGGTTTCTGCATTAAGTAATGGCTTCCAGAGGCTGGGAAGGTTGGGGCTGCTCACTCTGCTCCACTTGGCTGGCAAGGCCAGGCGCCCATCTCCCTCCAGCTCCTCTACGGCCCGGGGAAAGCAGCTCCACTAATGGTGCTTTTGAGGGTTGTGTCCATGAATATCGTAAGGAGCCCATCTCTTCTTTCAACATTAAAGGAAATGCAGGGCTATAAGCACAGCCCGACACTCTTCCCTAAATGTAGCCAGTGTAAATGGCTTTAGGCACCTCTTAATTTTCCTTGAAGCTGAGGATATCAGTGTAATCTTCCTTAAAGTATCTGTCAAAGGCTTCTGGCTTGTGTTGGAGAAAATGGCCAACTTATAGACAGGTCTCTTCTGGAGATACGTGATTTGCTCTGCCATATTCTTGGTGACTACCTCCTATATTATCCAAGTTTGCATATCAATGCATAACGGAGCACTGGGACCTTCCCTGCCGAGCGGCTGTCTTCAGTGCTCCTGTCACCAGCCGTCGCCTTGCAGTTACACACAAGGTCTCCTGAGGGGTTCAGGATTTTACATCCCCACCCTGTAGCTCTGCAGACTTAAAGCTGATTGAGATGGTTGAACCATAGGAAGAATAAATTCTACATCCTTCTGTTTGGAAAAGGTCTATGATGAAGCTATGTAATCTTTCCTGCTCCCAAAGGCAGGGACAGGCAGGGGCTCGAGCTCCCTGCCGCGCTCGCGGGTGCCTTCGTAGCCACCTCTTGTCCCCAGGTCCCCCTCGTGCTTCTCTTCATGGCTCAGACCCCGACAGCTTCAGCTTTCCTTGGCGTTTGGCTCCTCCCCAAGGAGAGCGCATAGCTTCATCACTTCTCTTTTTCTAAATCCTGGATGCAGATTCTGGCTTTGATAAGTTACTGCTGTTTGAAACACCTTTTTGATTTCTGCAGCCTCTTGCTGCAGCTCCTCTTTCCCCGGCGCGGCAGGTGAAGGGCCTCGGCTGGCAGGGAGGAGGGCGGCAGCGAGTTCTCGCTGGCCGCGCAGCCTCTGCTGCCCGCTTGCAGGCGACTGCTTCTGAGATTTTAACTTCTGTCGCTGACTTTCCAGCCCCGTTGTTCAGCCTTTTAAATTTTCCTTTATTGTTTTAGCCTGTCTGCAAATATATTTGTTTTTCTTCCAAAAAGCCTTCGCTTGCTCAATTAGCAAGAGAGCTCTTTGTGGAGAGTGCCGTAGCTCTATTTCTACCATGGCTGAGTGCTTCTGGAGCATTTGGCTCCTCCCCAGAGAGGATTTACCCTTGCTGTCCTCACACTGGGTATTACTGGATGTCTTACTGCACATATTGCTGTGTGGTGCCTTGCAGAAAAGGAGCTTTTATGGCACAGGAGTCTAAATGTGCTGCAGCGGGCCAGGCTGATCCATGCTGTCCCAAGCTACGATTTTAGCTGAAATTTTTGCTCCCTGCCCTATTGGGTCAATAGTGTGTTTTCCCCACACATGGGCTCTTTCACCATCCAAAGTTTTTTATTTGCTTTTGTCTTACTTAATGGTTTTGCCGCTTTGTTTAGAGCAGAGGTTATGAGGATACAAGTCGAAACTCTCACATGTTGGGAGAGAGAGGCAAGTGCTGGCTGGTGTAATGCTGGAAATACCTTTGGAGATCTGTGTCCCACCCACCCCGGTCAGATCTGAGCCCTGGCCTGAGATACCCGCCCTCGGCTGGGACCTGGACACGGCCCACGCAGCACAGGAGGAGTTTGTAGGAACAAGCCTTGATCTGGAAGGCACCTCCCTGCCTGTCCTCAGGGCAGATCCGGAGGCTGTCCCCAGCCTGTCCTGTGAGCATCTCCAGCGCCAGCCACCGCAGGACAGGCTCCCGCGGAGGGCTGCCCTCCTGCTGCCAGGGGACCCGGTGGGAAACCTTGCAGAAGAGGCTGCAGAAGCCTCTGCCGTTACATCTGTGTTCAGTCTTTGCCCAAACACAGGATGAAGAATTTCTCCTCTCAGGAGGTTTGTGGCACTTCATGTTGCTATTTTCCCTGGTTTTGCAGGCTGTTTTAATTGTGGGTTTGCCCTTACAAGCTAGGGGCTAAAGCCTAGTAGAAAACTGTTTATAGTGCTGCTTACAAAATCTTCATAGAGTTCAGGGTCTGTTTCAGCAAGACATTCCTGAACAGTTCTTCGCTTCATATTGGCCCCAAACTAACTCCCTTATACGCTCTGCATGCTACAGCATGAGGGCTCAACTACGCCAGAGGAGCTGCTGCCTTCTCGAGGTCTTTAGCTACCATGTACAAATGAATGTCATGACTTCATGAGTGCCCCATGAGCGCAGGTAAATATTAGGACAGCTTCTGGAGTCTTGCAGCTTGGCTGACCTACCTTGGCCTAGAAATTGGGCAGAACTTGCTTTGTTTTTTCAGGACAGAAATCATTCTTGCATAGGACTCTCACTGTTTGGGGACGTGGCATTAGGATCACGTTCACCAGACCCATCTCTCACAAGATCCTGTGATCTGCTTTGAAGACCCTGCCCTGTGTGGGTGGGAAGGCTCGTGGGCTCGCCACTGACACAGGGGTGACATTTGCCCTTGCTGGAGCTGGGTGGTTGTTGGAGCTGGTTATTTGCTTTGTGTGATTGATCACATCTGTATGGCACATAATGCTGCCTTGCGAAACGGCCCTTTTATGTGTCAAACTGACTCACAGTGTGACCTGATGTAGATGTAAGGGGATATTTAAGGAACAACTGAAATTCACAGAGAACCATGCTACTTTTTTATTTTTCCCCTGGAGCAAAAGGCCTTTGTCAGCTGAGGGGTCCAGGGCACAGTGCCCTGCGGGGCCAGCGGGGTCCCTGGTGATGGTCATGGACATGGGAGCTGTGCTGTTAGCTGCCACAACGCTCCACCCTGCTGCCTCCATCTCCACCAAGGCGAACCTGTCCGGCTCACACCGGTGTAATTGGATGAAGAGGGTGAGGGAACAGGCCTGGTTTTCCCCGCTTTGCTGCACCCCACTGTGTGATCTCAGAGAGGTCAGCGTGAGCCACACCACAACAGCACTGAGGCGCCGAGTTTGCAGGTGCATGTGCACCCTTCAAACTCCGTGTGATTTGTCAGTAGGAATTGGGCATCTAAAATGGATCTGACCCTGCATCTCTTTCTCCAACTGCTTTTTGCTGGCGAGCTTGCACATAAGGTTTGCCTTTTACCTTATGAACATCACGTAGCACAAAGTGAGGGCTTTGCAATCCCCCTGGGGTCTTCAGGCACTTGCTTAGTGTCAATGCTGGGACTGTGGAACAGAGAAAACCAACCGCCTGGCTGGCTCATGGCCTGCTACGATTACAGAGATGGAGTTACTGGGAGGGTGGGCTTTATCCCATCAACACCTTCCTATCACTGCTGAAGTGATGCTACCCTTACATGTCAACACTGAAAGCATATCTCTGCTGCATGCAGTCCATCTACTGGCAGCGAATGCCACAGTGAAAGATGCCCTTTAATTAATGTACTTCATAACAAGTCATCTGAAAATGGATCTGTGCTTGGAGCCAGGCACCCCTGCATGTGCTGCTTGTGTGAGGAAGGGCTCCTCCTGTGCATCGTTTGCACGACTGGGTCTTGAGCATTTGACACTGGATGGTAAAATTGGTTTCTGGGTGCCCAGTCTTCGACTGCATATTGGATACTTTGGTGAAGACAGCACTGCCTCGCTCACCAAGGCCGCTTCTGAGCAGAAATGAGCTGCAGAGTGACACGGGCTGTGCTTGGGTGTGATCTGACACACTCTTGCATGAGGCACCTGGCTGGGGACATGTATGATAGGCACACGCTGGTGTGTGGGTGCTGTGATGGCCATGCCAGCCCACGTGAAGGTTGCACCCCTGGCTGCATCCCTGTGCACAGCAGGAAAAGCAACAGCAGCAAACTTAAGTGAAAGGCATAGGGAGGCCTGAAATGAGTTCAGAGCTGGCCCTTTTGTCTGAATTAGAATAAATGTACAGTGCTGCCTTCCCTTCCCCCTCCAGAAAGCCTTCCCATGACCCAGCATTGAAGGGTGCAAGGACTGCAGGTTTGGGTCTCCCCGTCCCTTTCCTTTGCATTGGCCCTGGCAGTGACAAGGGGGTGAGATGGACCAGAGTGCATTTCCCATCCCTGGTGAATCATGAAAGAGAGAAGGCAAAAATGATCTTGTGCTCAAGTCTTGGTGTTAAAATGAATTAATGAGTCTGTCAGAAAACTGAAAACAGCCTTGCCTGGAGTGGTGAGCAATGTGTTCTGCTCTGCACGGGATTTAGTGTTTCTCTTAGCACCCGTGAAAACTGGCTCCGTGCACCTCGGGCAGAGCCAAGGCAAGGTACTTGGCAGCCGGGTTTGTTAGTACGTTGCCTTTGAGTCCTGCCTGAGGTTGGGCTGAAGAAGACAGATGATCCATCATTTAATGCTTGTTTGTCTGGCCCTGTTGACTACAATGAAATGCTTTTGTTTTACCAGGGAAGGCCAAGCGTTTCATACACAGGCCCATTCTGTGAACTTCAAGGATTTGGGTGCAGATGGTGGATGGGAATCCAGCCCAGCTCTTAGCAAGCTGCCGTCCCTGCAGGAGCCATTGCTGCACCACTGCAGAGGGTATGTTGACTCTTTCTACCCTTTAACAAACACGATAACTAAGTAGTCTCCTGTAGAGGTGTGGTAACTCCGTGTGACTCTTGTATACAAAACCACGACAGCACAAAATCCCCTTGTGCAGCTCCGATCCCGTGGTGACTCCCAGCCACGCAGTTGAGCACTCACTGACATCAGGCCATTGCCTTTCCTTTAAGCAAGTGCATCGATGTCTTCATCCATGAGAGCTGAACCAGTGCACGGATCCGCACGGTGAGACTTGCAATTAGGCAGTGGAAGCACCACAAGAGCAGTGAGAACATCAACTTTCAGAGTAGGAGCTGTGCAGAAAAACTGGGGGGGTGGGGGAAGCAGTGCCTGTTTTACATTGATCAATAATGCCTTTTTTTCAGTGTTTCCTGGAAAAAAAAACCAAATCCAAAAGTCTGCTAAAGGAAATTATACTTTAGATTGAAGCAAATATTTCATATTATCTTGAAATACTCTTTTCAACCTGGGAATGCAATTTGGTTTGGTAGCAGAAAGCCTGTCAAATAGTAAGCCAAAATTTTCAAAGGGAAGTAGAGACAAGCGACTGCTGCACATGTTCAGAGCAGTCTTAGCTCCTGCTTATTTCTCTGAACATCTCAGCGGTGAGGGTTAATAGGGATGAGGATGTGTCAGCCCTATGCCAGGTAGTAGATTTCAACCTCCAGTGGCATCAGCTTTTGCGATTTTACCACAAATTTTGTTACAGTTGTTTTTCAAAGCTCTGGTTCCTCATATCCTGTAATTATGTGAGAGTTTCAGTATTCTTTAAAACTGAAGGTAAATTGTCAACTTTTGTGATTGTACAGAATAGCTTGAAAACAACCAAAAAGTTTTAAAAGGAAGAAGGGCAAATAGAGGAAACCCAAAATTATGTTTCTTTGAAATCTCAAGATTTTTAAGGCAAACTCGTGATTTTGTGGCCTAGGACAGGACTGCTAAGTGCTTGGTGTTGGCACTGCTATGTTTATTTTCCGTGCTTGGATTTCTGCATGGCTTTATACACATTATGAAAAATGCAGTATTTTATGTTATTTTTTTAAAAGGAAGCAGATCACTTTGTTGGATGATCTCCAAACCAGACTGTAACATACAATAAAAATTCTATAGTGCACTGTAACAGACTACAAAAGGCTAAGATATTACTTTACCAGCACAAACCCCAGGCACATTACGGAGGAAGAGAATTATAAGGTATATTGCTTGTATTTATGGCCAAAAGAGAAAGAAAAAAATATACACTGTGTGTGTACACTGCATATTGAAATTACAGAACAAAATTTAATTAGATCTTTATAAATAAAATCCACATATGCTGATTTATGATATATTTATTTCTTAGCCTTTGAAACGATGGCTGCCTTCACTTTGAAAACCAGTCATTTGCAGACATCAGGTCTGTAATTCACAAACTGGCACAACCAGAAGTTTGTGGATTTGAGTCTGGCAAATGCCAGTCCCAGTGTATCTGTTTCAGAGGCACATGCTGGGATTCCCAGTGAAGGCAGCAGGGGAAGCACGCTGCAAAAGGCATCTGTAACAATTTTTCTTTTTTCAAATGTGTAATTGTAAAGGTTAAGTCGCTTGTTTTGTTCATTAAAAAACAACACTAATGTAATATATAATTATAACAGAAGAGAAAATGTATGCTCTTCACAGGCTCCATCTCAATGTCCCCTTCCCTAGGGGGAATGCATCATGCTATATTTGCAAAAAATATGTGATTAGTACCCAAGTCGTGAGTGAGAACTAAAAGCAACTGGAACACAGGCCTTTCTTGTGTGAGCAGAGAGCGCTCAGGGCTGGATCAAGACCTAATTAAACGTGCATATGAAAGGCTAGATTGAGATGCCTTTACTCACACTAATGAAGTGTCAGTTTTCCTGAATCGCATTGCTGTACCGTGGACTTCCACTTCTTTGCCCCAGTACTGAGAGCAAGTTAGACACCTGGTTTCCTCTCCACCCCTGAGCAGGTTTGGAGGTTGGTGACTCCTGAGAAAAGGAATTCAAGCGTGATTTCTTGATGTGGTTTGAGCCACTTTATAGTTTTGTGCTGCTGGAAGAGGGAGATCCTGTTCTTCCATCTGCCTCCCAGCTTCTGGCCACATATTCCTGCCAGTCGAGCTCTGTCACTCAGCCCAGTGGATGGGCCACAGGGTTCTGATGTGAAGTCCTCAGCTTCTGCATGGACACCTTGGCTGCGGGACACAACACAGCACACGCTTTCCTGAGTACCACTTCTTCCTTTTTGCACAGTCCCAGAGTTGCTCCAGCTGCCACGCAGATGTCTGCAGGGAATAAATACATAAGGACTCACCACTGGCTAACCAGGAGTGTTACCTGGAAGGTCTTGATCAAAGCCCTGGAGAAAGGTGGTGGCTCAGGGTGAACCTGAGTGTCAGGCTCTCCTTTCACCCCTCTAAAACTGCACCAAGTTCAAAAGAACGTGTCTGTTCCAGTTGTAGAAATAGGAGCTCAAGTGGAGACAAAACAAGAGCTACTGGTTTTTAGCCACTTCTAACTGGAAGTAGAATTGGATTTTAAACTTTAAAGTAGAATCCATAAAGGACTAAGTGTGATAGGACTCTTGCTGGAGGGTGCGTTCTGCTGCTGACTGAAAGGAGCCTGCAACAACTGATTTTGACTTCAAAGAAAGCAATTAATGGTTGTAACCACTTTAGCCTCTGCTACGGGGAATGTAGAAGGCTGCGATGGGTCCGTAGTTTAGTTTTACCTCCAATCCTAAAGACATGTTTATTTCATCTCTTGTGGAGATTGGTTTGCGTCTTTTACTATGGAGCCTTCACATCACGGAGCCCAGCTTTCCTCTCTGAGTAAACAGGTAGAGGTTGAATGAGGCAGCAATCCCAGAGTGGGACTGTCACTAGATGATGGCTCTGTCTCCGCGATATTGAAAACAGACATCAAGGCACTTTTCACTAACACATTCCATCAATGCTAGAGACTTGTCATGCAGGAAGCAAACACTGAGTGAAGCAAAGGAAGCATTTACAATTTGCTGCCGTGAAAGGAGACAAGATAAATCAATAGGAACTAAATTAGCACAGCCAGCGGCCCTCACACCTACTTTGGAAACTCTATTAAAATCCATGGCCTAGAATTTGCAGGAGGGATTATATGCGTGAAGGGTGAGTCAAGATTTTAGAGTGAGCTAATGTAAGTGACACCCACTTCTCAAACTGCCTGAAAACACTTACTGCCAGAATGCGCTGCCAAAGACAAGAGTTCTAGTAAGTATTTGCTGGCTGTCATTGGCCTCAGATAAATACGTTGGGAGGGGAATAGTGGAGGAGTCAATCAAAAGATAACACTGAGTAAAGCTTGGTTGTATAACACAACAAGAAGTCAAATTTAACCAGAGCTGAACATATGTCTGAGTACCGGGGGCATAGTTAGAAGAGCGATAGCCCAATAAGAATCCAAAGAGAGCCGTATTTGAGAACAACACACAGAAACAAGATCTGACAAATACCTTGTGTGATTGAGTTGGTTGTGTTATTGTGCTGGTCTTGGGTGACCTTTTTAATTCAACTGAAGTGATACTTGTCCTAGGCTTTTGCAGAACTTTGTAGATTTATGACAGCATCCCACTGACACACTGAGGCACAAGAAGACTTGCGAAAAGTCAAGTTGAGGTAATTAGTCTTGCAGAATTCTGTTTATTGGCGCAGTGAATGCGGCATTTCCAGGAAGCGTCCGGGGTGTGTGTTCTGTGCGGTTGATCCGCACATGCATGGTAATCTCAGACACTGGGATTACTCTAGAAGCACAGAGCAGGCTCAAATCTCCAGGGCCACATGTGTGTTGTAGAGTTGATCCCTGTGTATGTGACAAATCAAGGATTGCCACAAGTCCAGCAATTCGGACTCCCAACCTGGCTGCTGGATATCTAGGAATCCTAGGCAAATGTATGAAGTCCTCTACTTCTGCCAGGTACAACTTGTATGAAAAAAAGAGAAGTATCCAGGAAAATCTGAACACATGGCAGCTCTGTGCAAAGAAAATATCATTGTCAGCACACTCAGTCCTGGCTCCCAGACTCTTACTATTTCACAGCACCTTCAGGAGAATTTGCTTTTTTTCTGGTATTGACAGGAGCATGCTGGTAAAGCCCTCTGGACTTGTGGGGGAAGAAGGGCTGGATCAGGCCTGGCTGCACAGCAGTGGATTTTTCAACTCTGCCCCTGTCCAAACCTTCCCGAGGAGATCGGTACGTGCAGGCCCTGTCTCTACACTATAAAAAGGGTAGAAACCTCAGAGTCACTTACCCAGCGCCTGCCAGAGGAACTGCAGGGATAAACTAGTCTGGTCCTGCACCAGTTTGGCAGCTTTTTGCAGAAGAACACGGGCTACATGCAAGAGCAGAAGGGCACTACTTGGTAGTTATAAGACAACTTAAAGTTGTCAAAGCAATTACAGAACAGGGGGTTCTGCCAGTCTTGGTGGTATTCTTCAGCTTCATTTACATTTCTAAAGCGTAGTGAGCCCTTCACCTGGGAGATGCTATAGAAACACAAGGCATTAATAGCACGGAATATACAATAAAAACTAAACAACGTAAAACATGCAGTATAAGCGGGAAGAGAATTCTGTGCATGCTCTCTGCAATTGCTCGGGTCTTAAGCATGCATTAAATTGCAGCAGCTAAAGGCTATGGAGTACGGATCATAAACCTGAATTCCACTGCAAAACTGTCAGGGCAGAGATCTGAACAACATTATAAAATATGAGAAGTGATTTTAGGAGCCTCTGTTTTGATGAGAAGGATTTCGGAATTGCTTTTCAAAGGTCGGCTGCACAGCGTTTTCAGAATATCAGGCGCCAGGATTGCTCTTCTCTTTTGTAAACCCCCTGATGTTTCTTGTGCATTGGCACTGCACCTCGCTGGGGGAGACTTTGTTTCACAATGGGATATTTGGGCACTGTGGTAATGGGAACTAGGAAAATCTCAGAAGGACTTTCATGCTGAATCACAGCTTATCTTCTGCATAGCAGAAGAGAGGATTCCAGATCTTTTTGTCTTCTTTTTACCTTTAAGAGATTTATAGCAAACATCATTTAGAAAGATCACAGGGAAAGAAATGTCCATTGTCCCTATCTTTTCTGCCTTTCCTACAGCAAACGACTGGGAGATCATTCACTCATAAGTGGTCAGGTTAGCTGTGCTGGCTTCGGTGTTGTGTGCATGCTGGAAATGAGCTATGGCTGGCAATGCCAACTAGATACTTGGGCGCTACCCTGATGTACCATGTGCCACCCATACAGACCTTGTTTTTGCAGAGCAAGAACTAAAACCTGAAGGATGGGCTTGCAAGGTTACTCTATCGGATTGCTCTTGGGAAAGCTTGTCATTGCCCAGTGTTTATCCATGGAGTGGCTGTTTTAACCAGACTGTCCCTCTGATCCATTTTGGGGGACCTTGGGGCTGCATGGGAGGTGAAGATGAGGAGGGCTGTTCAGGCAAAGCCTTTACAGTTGTGCTTAAAAATGATTGTTAGATACGTTTAACGTGGAACAGATTTTCTCTTCTGCCCCTGTGCAGTTTGGTGGGGCTGGGAGAGCCTGTGGTGCTGGCACTCTGCCTTGGATGAGCGGAAAGGACCTTGCGGGGCTCCACTCAATGGTTCAAGGTCCTGCAGGCCTGGACCTTCTTCCTACTCAAGCGCACTTCTACATCACATCTGGTTCGGTGATAGTGCCTGCAGGTCTCAGTCATGGACCAGACACTGCATAAACCAAGAGCAGTTGATTTCCCATCCCAGCAGAAAAATGCTTTTGGGAAGGAGAGGTGGAGGGTAGCGGGGGGCCCTACCAGTACTGTGGAGCACTGCAGAGCAGTTCCCTGGAGAGAGGTGGTGCAGAAGGTACGGGAATGTCCAGGTGAGATGCTGGGGGACGGCGGCTGTCGTGAGAAGTGCCCAGGTGCCTGGCCCTGAGCCCGGCCTTGGGGAGCACAGGGGCAGGCGTCTGTGGGCTGGAGAGCAGGGAGCTGCACTGGCTGAGGCAGCACGGGAAGCTCTGCCGTGCTCAGCCTCCGCCTGTGCCTCTCAGGTGCTGAGCATAGCCCAGAGGTGGACAAGGACTCAACTGTGTGTTTAAAGAAATGCACGTGATGCCTTTGCCCGGGGAAAGGTGGTCTGAGGAACATCAGCTTAGTGCCTTGTTTCATCAAGGACAAAAAACATCAAAAAGGGAGGGGACTTAATTAGGGCTAGAAAACACTTACTTAGGAAATTTTGGATTCCCAGGGATATTTGCTGGCTTTTCAAATGGATCCAGCATAGGCTTACAGGAATTCAGACAGAAACGAGCTGAGAAGGGGTGGTGAGGCAGACCTCATGGAGCTCCTGTCCCCGCAGGCTGCCCGCACGCCTGCAGCGTGTGGAAGCACAAGTGCCGCTCTGTCCTGCCGTGTCTGGGCTGGTGCGCTTCGGACATGGCACGGCTCCAGCGCTCAGAGCGTCTCCTTGGCATTTGAGCTAGGTCATTTCTGCAGCTCCCCTGCATCCCCGGTTGTTATTAATGGCACACCTGGTGCCAAATAGGATCTTTTCCATTCTTAATCTGTGATTAACAGGGTTGTTAAAGTCATTCTCAACTCTGCCGAAACCAAACAGAATTTTATATGACATATTGGGCAAAGGCTCTGTTTGAAGTAGTCTTTAATCTTAGTTCTAGGATTAAATCATATGTAAACAGTCACATTTTATCAGCTCAGCTACAAAGTAATTTATTTGTTAGTCTAATTTTAGTAACTTGTAGGTAATTCAATATTATTTGAAAGAGGTTATATAGGAGTGAGCCGATCTAATTTTCCACTGGTAGCACAAGCACAGGAGTCCCTTGCCTGTTACAGATAGCTTCACTGATTTTAGAAAAGCTATTCCAAATGTGTGAAAAAGCAGAGTGACGAGATGTGGGGCTTTGCAGGACCAAGGCCTGCCATTGTGTTTTTTTGGCAGCGTTGTTTGACATTGCAGTACATTTTTTGTAAGTGCTAGTGTTACATCTATTTTTACTGCGTTGTGCAATTAGACTTTTAGGACAGAGCTATAGCTATTGAACATTTTGCTGGAAGTTACTGTATCCCAATGGAAGAGATAAGCTGTGTTTTCCATATAACTAGAGGAGGATATAACTGTGGTATCCCAGTCTCTGTGGCAAAGAGTTTTAGTGCCATTGCTGTCTGCCAGCTCTTTCATGCAGTTAGACTGTATGATCTTTTATCAGCCGTATTTATTTCATGGGCATTCAAAGGTGATGGGGATCCTTGCAAACATAAATATTAGATTAGATTAGCCTTTACTATAGGACTTGATATTTCCTATTGGAAAAATTGTTCCACGCCAGAAATCTGAAAGATGTTCCCATGTGAAATCTGATGTGCAGGATGTGAAACTATTTCCCTTTGCACGAAGGCATTTCAAGATAATTTCTGAGTGAACATGGATATAGTTTTATTGCTGCTTGGCACTAACAGCTGAAGTAGGTTACAGGAGAAAAGGGCCTGAAAGTTGATAGGCAGTGATCTTACATAAAATTGAACTCTGTCCAGGAATATATTACAAATCGACTCTCCTCTCCTTACAGCACCTGGGATTTCCAGGTGATTTTGATGGGAGTAGGGGACTCTCAACAGCCTCCTGTGAAGGAGTATGGCTCTATTTTCTATTCCTGCTTCTAGCTAGACTTTGTAGAGTCTACTTCCAAATGGCCTGACTGTGCGTGCCTTAACTCCTATTTAATAGGCGAGCCTTATTGTGTCATGGGGGAATTTCACCCATAATTGCCGATCTTTTGTTTTTCTATTGGGAAATTCAGGCTGAATAAATGCCAAAGAAAGCTTAAAATTTTCCCCTGATTTTCTGCCCAGCGTCTTGCATGCTTCAGTACTGGTCATACCCAGATCAGTATTAACTCACACTGGTAACTGAAATTTCCCCTCAAGGGATCAAAGTTGTGCGATCCAAAGTAGGAATGCCTTAATTTGGGTAAAATTGATCTAATCCAGGATTCTGCAACATTTATAGCAGCTGGCCTGAGTTCTTGACCATACACATGCCAGTCCTTTACAGAGGCAATGTTTACAGAAAGCATCTTTCCCCCCTTTTTTTGCAGTTCAGCTAGCTAAAGACATTTCATGATCTGCCTGACTTGCATGTCTGTATTTTGGGAGGATTTGAGTTTAAAACACTTGAAAGAATACTCTGAAATCATAATCTACAAGGCTCTCACTTGGTCCACATGGTTGGCAAATCTGGATACCAGGGCAGGAAAGGCCAATATGAAAAGAATAATGTGACTCAATTGACTGTGAAATTCTTCTAGGAACAGGTGTAATTGTGATCGTAAACATTTGTGAGATATTTTACTACCAGCTTTAATCCCTGCAGAGGGGAATATTTAGGAGTAGGAGAATAAATGTGAAAATAACTTCAAAGGCTGAGTTAAAAGATCAGGAACATGAACCTCAGGTCTGGCCAACAAGCAGCTGAGTGGAGAGGGGTCTGCAGCTTTCTTTGATCCGTCATTTTCCTCCAGGTCGGTGCATCTGTGACTCCAGGAGACCCTAATGGGGATCCTTAGGGTGGTGGTCACCCCAGCCAGAGCCCTTTCTGGCACGACCTTGCATTTTCCCATTAGTCCCATTTCTTTAATGAGGTAACACAAACTGTAACGAATTGATCACAAACCCCAGGAGGGGAAAAAGTGAAGAGCAAAATTTTGCAGCTGTGGCACTGTCTCTGCTAGAGAAAGTGGCGCTGGGTTGGAGTAGCTCTTTGTGGAGGGAGGCACTAAGAAAATAGGTGAAAAAGGTCATATTTCCTCATGCCTTGTGGGAGGCACAAAGCTCTCCTTTAATGAATGCACAGGAAATGTAAAAGCAGGCAAGGGTCTGAGAACTGCGCAAGGAAGTTTGATACGGGTTGAAAGTCCTTCCTGTGCTTAAGGCCAGCATCAGAAGCAAAATGCCATTTACGTTCCACTGGAGCTCAGGTTTGCACAGTTCCTTGCAAAGGCCTCTTTGCCGGGTGAATTTTTCCCACTGCCATTAAGGAAACGCAACTCATTGGTGATTTCCAAGAGGGAAAATGAGAAGCTATAAAGACAAACATGTAGGAAGTGCTATAGAGTGATAAGGAAGCCAGGGTGGTAAATCAAAGCCTAAGGAGGAAGGATATGAAGGGGCACATACATATAAATCTTTCTAAACTGAGCAAGGAGCTGATGAGGCCTTTAGAGGGATGTGAATGGAGAGTCAGTGGTTGGAGCTGCTGAGAAGCTGAATGAATTCCTTGACTTGATAAGCAAGGGAGAGCAGTTAAAGGTCACATACTGTAAGGAGGACAGGGAAACTCAGTGGTTTTCTATGTGGGGAGAGACAAGGCATATTTTTGAAAAGTTTTATGTGTGTAACCCAAGCAGACAGTTGGGAAATTAAAACTATTAAAATTGACAAGTCACCAATTTTAGATTAACTGCAGCCTACAGTTCCTGGACTTGGTTTCTGGCCTTGGTATTTGAGAGGTCCCTGGGAGAGTGGTGGTGTCTGAGAAAGGAGACACAGAAAGCATTGTCTCCTTATTTAAAAAAAAAAAAAAAGGAATAAAACAATTAAAAAAAAAAGAAATTAGGCAAGTTGTAGAGGAGCTAAAATAGGTATTACTAAAGGGCAAGCAGCAGGCAATGTTTTGAGAGCCATTCAGTAGACAGCGGTCTCACGTTTCTGAAATCTGTACCTTAAATAGGCTGAATGTGCACTAAAAGTGCTCTCTGCTTGTACAGCACCAGCTACCCCAAAGGTCTAGTTTTGGAGAGAGCTTTGAGGTGTTGCTGCAGTACAGAGTAATGCAGTGCCTGGGGCTGCACATGTCACTGACAGCAGCTTGCACACCAACGTCTTCCCAATTCCCCAGTTCCAGTGAAAATGGCAAACACATTCCAATCTTAATGTCGTGATTTTTTAAAGTGCCCTGCGAGTTTACGTGCCAATAACCTACCGTGTTTTACATCCACTCTGTGCTACTTGTTGCCAGCCATAGCAGTGGCAGATGACAAGCTTGGTCAAACTGGTGCTTCCAGCTGCCCTGATCTCTGGGGGCTAATGCTCCCCCCACTTTGATATATGGGGTGTAGTCAGGACGCAGCTCTGTGCTCAAATGTCTTTGTTACGGTCAGAACCATTGCACCATGGATTTGATTGAATTACAGGGTCTGAGCCTTCAGACAGACACACTCTCCCTCATTCAGCGTAAGCGGTGAGATCTCATCCTGTAGATGCTGTGCTGAGGGCAGAGGACCTTTGTCAGGTTATTTTAGCTAAGCTAGTGTTTTTCAACCTTATTTTTAATTTATGGTGCTCTAAACATTTGGCACTGCAGGTTTGAACCCTTTTACAGCAAACCTAAGCCTATTTACTATCTCCTTGCTCATGTAAATTCTTAGGAGCTTTTCACAGACCTATAGAAAGAGTCTGTGTGCCTGAAGGGACCACAGCTCAAACCCCCTGGTTT
Organism: Gavia stellata; assembly: GCF_030936135.1. Classification (NCBI taxonomy): domain Eukaryota; kingdom Metazoa; phylum Chordata; class Aves; order Gaviiformes; family Gaviidae; genus Gavia; species Gavia stellata. The sequence continues at coordinate 9,665,105 of NC_082615.1, read as the reverse complement.
TACGAAGCTATTTGTGCTCAGAGCCTTTTATTTCCCTAAGCTGTGTGAAGATGGAGAGGAGCAAAGAGAGAAGGATGCAGCACCACAAGCTCTTCTCACCTTCAAGAAATTAGGAATACTTTTTATTTAGAGGAGAATTTCAATAGCGTTCCCAAGACTCGTGTCCCACTAAAGAGCGGAGGCACAAGGCTCCTCTTGTGAGGTGTCAAGTTACCCAGGAGACAGACTGAGCAACTGAGAAATGTTGCAAGTTTTTGGAAAAGAGATTTATATATACATGTGTTACGGGAAAAAATACCTCTGCTCATACACATGGTAATTCTTCTGTCTTACTTTGTTTGCTATCTTTCTTTTTTTATTGTTTTCAAAGATTTAAAGGAATTTAATTAAAAAGGCAGTTTGACTACCCTCTTCTTTCCAGATAACAAACACTAAAATAAAATGAAGTGAAATATTGGAGAGCCTTCTTTATACCCCTTTTAAAACTAAACACAAAAGCCAAATGAGATCATAGGGTTTATCGGGCAAGATATTTCCAGAAAAGCTGAGGAAGTGGTCCTGCCACTCTACAAGGAACAGCTGAACCTTCGTCTGGAAAGTCATGGTCAGTTCTCATCTTTGGGAAGGATAAATCCAAAGTGGAACTCAGAAGATGACTGGGACAACGGGTGACACTTCCAAGGAGTAACCAAAGGAGTGTGGGTTGTTCAGTGTAGTAGAGCTGAAGTGAGGGCACCGCTTTCTGTAGGTGCAATAGAAGGAAGAATATTATATAAATGAAAGGAAATCTTTGGTTGACAGAATGATTATAAACAGTCATGGAATACACTTAAGCTGGAACAAGGAGGGCTCTGGGCCTCAGAGCAACCAGGTTCTGCAAGACCTTGCATCAGGACAGGAGGGCCATGCGTAACCCACATACGAAAGGGATTGCATGTGAAGCTGTGAAAGTGGAGTCTGGCTGCAGTGATCATCTCCAGCCCCATATGCTCCCAGAATCCCATTAATTTCTTCCATTAGCCTGGTATGCCATAGGCAACTGCCTAGCTGTGATCTTCCAGAGAGCCAAAAGTAGGCTTTATTATTTAGGTTTTAGCTCAGCTGTAATACATCATTTAGAAAAGATCCTGCTGTGTTAAGATGCATTCAGTAACGTGGCAACATCCAGTGTATACATTAAACCACACTCTGCTTTGTCTTCGTTAGCTTCCACGTCAGCAGGTAAGTGATCAGCGTGGCCCGAGACCTGCCAGTGGTGGTACACGGTGCTGAGAGTCTGTCTCAGTTTTACATCTTTTGCAAACCTGCTGCTGCCTTGTTCCTTACTGGCACCCAGCACGCTGGTATCGATGCATCTCTGCTGAAATGAGCAGACTCTGCTTTGCTCCTGACTGTCTGTATCCATGCTCTCCGCTTTTCTGCCTTTTCCCTCTGTGGAAGGTTTCAGCTGCTTGGGCTCCTGTCCTCAAATCATGGCTCCCCCCACCACTGCATGCCCTTCCCTTTCTAAAATGAATTTTGAGGCTTCAGCTGTAGTAGTCTGTGTGTGGGTAGCTGGGGGTGCAAACACCACAGTCTCTGAGGGGGGAACCCTGGCCCTATGCCCTGGGATGGAGTTCTTTCTTAACGCTGGCTTGATGACGGGATCTAGGAGCTGCAACACAGTGTCCTTAACTGCCAGCAGTGACAGGTTTATAAAACAGCAAGGCATCCATTGCCTCCAATAGAGATCGTAGTCTGGCTTTCCTTCTGGTGGCTGTCGTAGCAATAATCATGTGTCTGCAGCTTTCTCCAGGGTACGCTGCCATGCCTTCCTCCTGCAGCAGCTGCATACCTGACTCTCAGAGCTCTCCCATCGCTGTGGGGACACTTACAGCACCTCCTGGGCTTCTGGTAGCTGCCGTTCATCCCACTTATTACCCAGAGCTGCAAGGGGGAGTCTGGAAACAGGGATGCAGGAAGGGAAGGGACCCGTAGGGCTGCTTTCGTCCTGCCATTCGCTCTGCTTGTTGGTACCAAGAGCTGTCAAGTGTGGCGGAGCAGGGCTTTGCCGAGGGCGGGTGCTGCCCGGCACACAGGGTCTCTTTGCTGGTCCCTCCCTGGGCAGGAGGCAGAGAGCAGAGCCGAGACAGAGCAGCACGCGGGTGTCAGATGTCTGTCTTAGCCTCTGACCAGCAAGAAGGTCTCCATCTAAATCAACAAGAGCTCTCTGGACTTCGAACCATGGCGGGGGGATATTTTTAGAAGCCAATCAATCAGTGGTGACCGCTCAAGTTCAGACAAGTCAAACACAGCCTGCAAAGTTACACAGAAGCACTGTGTGTCGTGGAAAGGTTGGTGAGCCTGCTTATTTGACAAGCTGTGCCAAATCCATGAGCTACCAGAGCTGAGTTCTTTTTAGAGAGATAGCTATAAGAAGTAAAAGTGTAAACAGACCGTGGATTGTAAAACACACACTTTTTTAATTGAAGCAATAAATTACAGTTTGGGCTTCCACAGAAACCTTCTTTCAAGGTGCTAAAAGTGTTTGCCAAACCTGAACACAGCCCTAGGTTGAGGGTTTTTCATCTTGACCTTTTTGCAGGTGAGGAAATCAAGGCACAGGAGCATTTAGGGGCTACCAAGGTACCACAGAGTCTCTGAAGAGTCCAGCTTGTCTCTAGGGAAGTGCTGTGCTGCAACGGTGTTGGAAGAAGAAAACAAACACCTGTGCCCTTCACAGTCTGATTAGCTAAAATAGCAGCAATGGGGTTAGGTCAGCCTTGGGGCTCTGAATGGCAGTGGCAGAAGGGTGACTTTTTGGTGGCTCTGCTACAAGGTAGCAGCATCTGAAGCCCTTGTAGATCCTTCCTCAAAGAACATGAGCCGGAGTTCACTAACACTGAGAAGAACTAATTCTTGCAGGAACGTCCAGATGCTACTCTACTGTGTAGGGATGAAATAAAGTAACAATAATGAATCATCTCATGCCATGAAAAATGCCAGCACAGACTGGACTCGGACTGAACCTCTAAAACCAGGCACCAACAAGTCAGTAGCCAGATTAGAAAATGGTGTTCTGTTTTCCAGAACCTCAGTTTATTCATCTTGAAAATGGGCCTGATGTTTTCTGTTGTCATTAACCATTGAGAAAAGAACCTGTGGCTCCTGCCCTGCCTGCTTCAATGCTACTTCTTGCCCTTCCCTCCGTCGCTGCAAGACAGCTGCTCCAGAGCTCCTCGCCGGAGTCTTTGCACAGCTGCACAAAATGTAGTGCACGATCTGATTCTCAAATTGGGCTTAACTCATATGTTCAATGCCAGCTGGAGGGGCCTGCTGAGTTTTTGCTGATGCATCAGAAATATATTTTTAGGAAGGTTTCTCTATAATTATCACATTATAGCTACTGCTGGAGTGCTCAGAGTATAGTAAACAATTGCTATACTTGTTAGAGGTCATGAATACAGAAAAACATTCCTCTGTGTGAGGTCTGCTGTTAAATAATAACTTGTCGTTTCATGGTGTAGGGGGAGTGAATGCCCTCGAAGGGACATGCTGACATTGTTCAAGCCAGTGATCCAGTTCCTGTAATTTACACCACTTTCTTAAAGCTGCTTCTCTGAACAGGAACAATGGATGTGCCGAGGGACAGCTGTCACCCCGCTACAGCTCCCGTCATCTTGCGTCGTGATCTTCTCGCTGTTTCCTCCGTTACCCATTTTGCGGTAACACTTAGGCACCCTCATCACCAGAGTTTTAGGTCTCAGGGCAGACGCGTGAGGAAAGCCGTTAACGTAACAACTGTGCAGGGTCCAGCTCCAGACAGGCAGGGGAAGCGAGTGGCAAGAGAAGGTGATCAGGCACACTGAGATTATTAACAAGTAATTTCATGATCAGCGGGTCTAATGAACAGCATTCACCCTTGTGGCGTCTCTGCTGTCTAATGTGGAGGGAGTACTCACTGCTGCCTTTTCCTCAGGGGATATTAATGGTGTCTGTATCCTCCATCTGTCATCTCCAGTGCACCTCTGGGAGCTTCAGAGCTTTGAGAAATCCTCCTCCCTGTCTCATTGAAATTGTCTGACATGTTCAGGAACTACTCGCATGCACACGCACACTGTGATCACACATAAAGGTTTTGTTTCCTTCAGAAATCCAGGATTTGCAATAGTCACCTCGCCGTTTGCCCAGACGTAACTTGCTGTTGCGGTTTTCATGGCGCAGAAGAAATGCAAGGGTACAGCTATGGCTCAAATCAGTTAACAAAACGGGCAAATTAATGATCCCAGTGCCCCAGGAGTCCTATCTCAAGGCCAAAGCAGAAACCAAGAAATCTGACTAAGCTGCAAAAGCTGGGGGAGAGCAGTGAGCGCTGGCCTGGGCAGGTAACAGACGTGTCATTTCCGACATGTCTCAGTCCCTCCCTGTGGTGGTGGGGATCTGCCCCTTATTATGTGGTCAAAAGAATAGGATGTCTTGACAAAAACCATGGCAAATGCACAAATTCAGTCTGGAAGGAGCTCAGCAAGGATGTGTAGGAGCTGATTGCAGCATTTCAAAGTCTTTCTAGAACCACTAGCTGGAGGGAAAAAGGGGATGACATCTTCCACGTTGCTGCATGCAACAACTCACCGGCGCTGGTGATCTGTGGTAGACACCACTAAAAGCATGGCCAGGCTGCCTGTGGTTGGCCAAAGACAGTCAAAACTGTTGTCCGACTTATGTGGGGAGTCATCCCTAGGGATCAAGTATTGCTGCCCAGCAGACCTGGCAGCCAGGCCCTTGGGCATTACATCCCAGAGCCGTGAGATGAACCCAGATGCTTTAAGACTGCACAGCTGATGGGTGGGCTGCTACCGCACACGATTGTTTAGGGTGTGACTATAGTTGTGAGTTGAGAAAAGGCTCTTGCGTGAAATGGGCCTCAAGGTTTGCAAAGGGCTGCAGAGATGGAGGAACATCTTTTGCAGAAGCAGCCCTAAGCAAGCAGTGGAAGAGCTGAAGTGTATCTAATGAACCATAGTAGCGTATGAAGGCGTGTTGCTGAGGTGAATTAGGATTTCAAGATGACCAAGTAAGTTCAACATCTGTGACAATCTGGTCAATATTTGCAGCCTGGGAGGCTGACACAAGTCCCAGCTGCTGCCACTGGAGTGACGGAGCCTCCATTGCCGGTGTTTGCTCCCTCTGCACAGCTCAGCGTCCTTCTCTGCAGCGATTCATGGGGTTGGCGGCAGACGGCACACGATCTGCAGAACCGGAGAGGAGAACACTTTAGGTGCACAGTGGAGCACAGACTTCTTTTTAATGATGGTTTATGTAGATTGGAGGGAGATACAGCTGAGGACGGACACTTGTTGCCTCTGGGGAGATTGCACTGAAGCAAAACTCTGACAGAGCCTTCAGTGCTTCTGAATTGGCAGCTTGCATCAGAGCTAAATATCTGCCCCCACTTCTGACCTCAGCAGCCACCCTGGCACTGGGGGAAGGAGCCAACCTCAGATACAGATCTGACACTTCCCAGACATGCTGTGACCACCGGGCCCTCCACCCCTCCAAACAGCACTGTAACACTCTCCATATTCATATAGAAGAGGATGATTGAAGGAGGGAGTGGCAGTCTCCATACTCAGCCCCCTTGCTTTTTTTTGGTTTGTATTGCATGCTCCATGTTGTTTTAATGTAGTTCCTAGTATTTAATGCGTTTTTATTGCTTTCTCTAATAACACGGACTGAGCACTAAGAGCCAAATTAAACAAGCCATGCCAATAAGCCAAACATTTCACTTCAACCAGCAAAGCGGATGTCCCTTACCCCTACTCAAGCTTAGATATGTAAATCAAGGACCTCACTGCTCATCAGGGAAAATGAAGCAGATGGCTGCTGAGGTGCAGGCAGGGCAGAGCTGGCGCAGTGTCCCTGCTGTGGGTGCAGAGGCTTCCGTGTGCCCCTCCCTGCACATGCTGGTCTTATCATCCCGGGTCTCCAGGTGGAAGTCAGACAAGGTGAAAGGCTGGTTGTTCGCAAGGTTGTAATGTAGCATCTTGTGTCATGGGCTTTATCAAGCTGGGTCTTGTTTTTCTGCGGCTGTAAGCACCTCTAAACCCCTTTGACTTCAGTGGAAGCTGGAGTTCATGTTCTGCATCACTGAAAGCCTTTCCATGCAATGAAAAAACAGCCCCAAACCTCCTCCCTGGGTGCTGATCAGTGGTGTGATGTTGACGTAAGTGTACTGGAGTTTCACTTACAGCAGCTGGGTAGCTGGCACTTTTATAGGGCTTTTTTTTTATTTATTCTGTCTTTTGCACAATATTCCTGAAGTTTTTTTCTCTGTTTGCTTTTCCCCAACAAGCCCCAGCCTTCATCCCTGTCCTCTTAGCACTGCTTCCTGTTGTTCTCTGTGATCTCCCTTGTTCCATCTTTCTTCTCTTCTCTAGTTTCCTCCCTTTCATTTTAGCCCTTTTTTGTTCAGACTGGTTCAGCCCATCCTCCCAAAGGGGAAGCGTATCTGTTTCATTCCCCTGTCTCCATTTCCCTCCCAGCCCCACAGCTGTTCCCTCTCTTTCCCGTTCCTACAGGCCCCTCTCCTGCTCACAGCACCATCCACTGCCTTCTCTTTTTCCTCTCCATGTCCAGCCCCTTTCCTCCATCACTGGAGGTCAACAACAGAGAAAACAGAAAATGAACCAGGAGGGGGATGTTGCAGCCAAGAATGATTGTGCCTGCGAGATGCCAAGTATTGTCTCACCAGCATTAGTCTGGACTGCTTTCATCTGGCTGGACGAGTTGCACCCACCAGCTCAAGCACGGACATACAGTCTTCGATGTTTCATGCCACACAATCTGTCATTACACCCAAGAAATTTTAGCCTTCCGCTCTGCCCAAGCCCGAAAGCCATAAACTCTGCAGCGGGGATGTGGTGGGGTGGGAATCTATACTTCGTTTCTAACTTCCCTTTTTCCCCCCATGTGCTGTACTTCACCAGCTAAGCACCAGGCATGTGTAGCTGCAGATCTCTGTGCTTTGGCCCATGTAATTAGGTGTTTTCTAGTTGTGCTTGGTCAAAAGTAAGCATGGAGCTACAATCTCAGCTGGGACAGAAAATAATCTAACAAGTGGGCTTGTGTGCGATTGTAGAAGATACATTCTGGCGCTAATTTGTTCTGCCACCATTTTGCCCTTCTAAGTGGAACGCGCTGGGGGAACAAATTAACACCGAGTGCAGCTCGTCTGCTTACAGGTCTGTCTATGCGCCTGGGGTGAATTAATACACACAGCGTAAAGGTGTGAAGAGCTTTTCACTCTAGAGGGTATTAGGCTGCATTTGGGCTGCACCGTGTGTACCTGAGAAACCATCTGACTCCTGCCTCAGGCATCTTTTGACAGATTTAGGGAATGATCAGACCTGGAAGGAGAACCTGCACGGACTGATCTGTCAGCAAGTAAGCAAAAACCTAATACAGCCCACAGCCACCCTGTGTACAGCCCAGGCAGTGGACCCAGACCCCAGAGCTGCTGTTTCACTCGCTCCCGGCTGTGATTGCATCTCCTACCCCTTCCCTCTCACCTCTCCCTGTAATCCCTGACTTAGACTTTGCCTTCTGCAGCAACAAAGAAAAAGTCTTCAAAAACCTCCTTGCACTGATGCAGCGGGAGGCTGTGATAGATACAGTCACGGCTGGGGAGAGAGTGCGGAGCAGTGCCGAGCTGTCTGTGCCATTATTGTTCTCTGCTGCACACTGGAAGCAACAGAGAGAGGGACGATGCAGTCGGTCCTTCTGTAATGACCCCCCTGGGACCCAAACGAACCTTTGGTGTTGCAGGGTACGCACAATAGTCGAGACTGGCAATTTGTTGCGTGAAGATAATGACAAAATCCCTGTCTGAATTTACTCTCGATATCTGGTACTTTCATACTGATTACTTGACAGTGATCTACATTTAAACTGTGGTTTAAAAAAACAAGTAAAGAAATGAAAACCGGGAATATGTGAACTTCCAGGGCAAATGCAGGGTGTGCTGAAAGAGAAAACAATGCGGTGATTGCCCCCAGGCCAGTCTTGGTAAGTCTGACCCTCATGGGGATGGTTAAACAACTTCTTAAAGGGCTCTTCTTGTTAGGGTTTGTCACAGTGAAGTCAGAGTGTGTTTCCTCTGCGAGCAGTGATCCGCTCTCACGGGTTCCCTTTCTCTGTACTTGATTCAGAGCAGCAGTCCGGTACCTCTGCATGTAGCAAACACCACAGATGACGACTTTGAAATGACCGTCAGCATTTTTAGGGGCAACCACATACAGAAGTGAGATGAAGAAAAACTCGAAAAATGCTATTAGCTGGCATTACCCCTTGCCAATGTAGATGACTGAATTAAAGAAAAAAGTTGAGTTATGCCATGCAAACAGTCCATTTCTGAATATAACATAACAGCCCTCTGGCAAGCTCCATAGCCCATAAAAATGCCCACTCTGCTTATCGTGTTTAATTGTTTTAGCTTTTGATAAATCATCTGTTACAGCCTGTTGAACATTTTGAAGCATTTCTTGCTAATGGATTTTCACAATGTGGTTTAAGGGATGTTGTTATTAATAAATGTAACTGCACTGAATAGTAATTTGATAAAGATGAAAGGCGTTTATGAATTCCACTTCCCTTTCAGCTGTTGCTAGGAATTTTCACTCCTTCAGAATATATTGAATTTAATCTTCATTTCTTTTTGTTAAAACTGGGCTATTAAATCCTGATTCTATAAAGCCAGTATTAGTGGAGTTGGAGCAGTTGTGAAGCCCCCTGGGGTGGTGAAAACCCGGTTCTCCTCAGCGTATCAGAGAGGTTTCCTTGCTGTGAGAGAAAACCAGACCGGCCCAGGCATCCCATACAGACATCCTTAGTACTAGTGGAAAAGTGTAAAGGCGGTTTGGGATTGGGATAGGGTTTTTTTTTAAAAAAGAAAGATGATTAATGGATCTTAATACTGATGGAAACATGAAAAGAAAATAATTTGTCCATGCTTGATAGCCAGTTTTTGCTAATGGGCTGTTCTCCATTACGTTATCATTGCAATGACTGAAGTACTTTGTTGTGTATAAATTAATTAGGGACTTGCATTTCAGTAGTGAACAGTCTGTGATTGGTTCCAGTGAAACAGGAAATGTGGAATGTCTAAAGGCTGGTATCTACCACAAAAATGGCTCTGTAAACACTTGTGGCACACAATAATGGGAAGTACTGTGAGTTATGTTGGGACTGCAACATAAAATTATCATAGGGCTAAACAAGGGCAATTGTGAGGAGGAATGTTAGCAGAAAGAATGGAAAACATGTTCATTTCTAAGAAGAGAGCTTTGCTTTATTAGGATTTGATCCATGCAGAGACTGACGTCTTTAGCACAGGAGACAGGTATTAATCACAGGAAAGAATTTGTTTGCACAGCTAGCAGAAAGCTAGTTCTCTTGACAAACAAGAAAGAAACTATTTTTTTTTTCTGGATTGAGCTTCTAGTTAAAGATGCATTACATCCACATGCAGAAATAGAAAGGACCAAAAGGCAGTGTGAAGCTGGAGAGGGCTGAGAGACAGGGGATCTGCTCCTGCCTCTCTCGGTTGCCTGCTATGTGATGCTGTACAGCTACTTCTCTTTTCTGTGGCTCTTCCTTACCTCCCACCCTCTGGGTATTTTTTTTTGTTAGCTCTTTTCAAGAGCAGAGAAATTCCCATACCTTGCGTTAGTACTGCATGTAACTTCTCCAGATGTTATGGTAATATCATCAAAACTAATAGCTAGTCTGCCACTCAACTCAATCTTTTGCCAAGCTGCACATCCTTGTGAATAGGCAGCTAAGAGATTTATATATAAAGCAGTAATATGGATCTGCCTCTGATCTTAAGTATAAATCAGGGGTAACTTCAATGAAATTCAGCAGAAATAATATTTGTTATAGAGGAACTGAGACATTCTGTACAAAATACACAAACAGTACTTACAATAATGTTCGTAATTCAAGACAATAAAATGGTGTGAGATCTTGGCTGCCTGCACCTTGCACTAGACTTCTCCCTTGGGATGACTGTATTACATTATAATCATTCAGTTTTTCTGGACTAATTTCCTTGCATAGTAGGCTATAAATAATCATTATTGGTATTGCAAGGAGACTGTGGGTTCCTGAACAACCGTGACCGCATTCTTAATTTGTCAGTTACTGATACAATGCATCTGTTTTTCTAATTATTTTAATGATGGCTTATATGCAAAGGAAAGAATACAAAATTACTTAATTTTTTTTCTTTCTAGAGTCATGGGCTAATCGGAGGACAGCCCACCTGTGGCCGTCTCTGTGTTTGTAAATCCTGGGTCTGGACTAATGTGATATTCAGGGGTAAGAGTTTTGCGTATACGGTTTAGCAATGTAAAACCCTAGCCCCCAGCTACTCTCTGCAGACAATACCAATATGTTACCAGCATCCCATGGGGCACATCTTATTACTGGAGGAAGATTTTCAGCAATGAAAATGCAGTTTTATCCTTCTCAAAGTTCCCCTTGCCAAAGTCAGCCAAGCATCCAGAAGCACTTACTTTATTATGAGTGATGCATCATTAATATTCTGCTAACTTGCTAAGCATGCAAGGCAGACACAGTCTTTCCTGAGGTTTCAATTTCTATAATGTCCAAGTGTTGCTACCCCCATTTCTTTTGGCCCAGGTGTGCCCTCAGGGACATCCAGGGCCTGACAGCTCTAATTTCATAGAAGTCAATGGACCTAAAAGAGAAGGTATTGATGTAGGAGGGAGATGAATCAGGCCTGTGGAAGAGTCCCATTGATTTCAGTGAACAGGGCTGCGGTCGCTGTCGCACAGGTCTTAAGAGCAGGGTGCTTTAATAACTTTGTTCTCAGGTGCCCAACTAAGTCACCGTGCTATAGGAAGGGAGCGCAGCTGCCTGGCGTGGGATGCTGAATGCTGATGGGTGGCCCAAAACATAGTCCTTGCCAAAGTGAGCTTATTTCCTCTTGCAGATCCAATCTGAAGAGCTCCTGATGCAGTTCTGCTCTCCTCCTCTGCCTGTCCCCAAAGGAATGCAGGTCTTGACCACACACACTGACAATACAGGACCTCTGCCTTGAACTTTGTGCCTCGGACTTCAGCTTTGTGAGCCCTTAGCCCTTCTGCAGCTGCATCAGGCCACACGCAGTCGCTAGTCTCTGCTGGGAGGTGACAGGCACAGAGCTGGCGCTGGGTCTGTGGATACTTCTCCTCTGCAAAGTCAAACAGGTGAGCATAATCCACTGGTAGCCTAAGTGCTTTTGTTTGGCTTAGCACTAGCCTTGAGCAGACAAGAAGTGTGCGTGCAGCTGGCACTGGTCTCAGGAGGTAGCAATCACCTGCAGCCCCTCCTAAGCTCTTTCATGCAACAAAAGAAGCCTTGTCCTGATGTGCTGGCTCTCCAGTAGCCAAAAGGGCTGTGGAGTCGGTGTGGAAGACGCACGAAAGGGTGTCTGTCTGGTTTGGTATCGTTGATAGGCTATGTTGTAAAGTCAGGGATTGCCGAAGAATTAGACCCACCACAAACTGAATATGACATTGTGGAACATCACTGTCTTTCTCCCCTGAGCAATCCCAGCTGGAAGGGCTTTCCAGGACAAATGGAAATGTGGCCCCTGGACTTGTTATTACGATTACAAAAAAGCCTCAGGCATCCAGGCTCTGGCCTATTTGACCAGTTGCTATGTGCTGCTGAGGATGCTCTGCTGCCTTTTCACTAGAAAGCAAAAGCAGTTTTGTGCCTAACAAGCGATAGATTTTTCTCTATTTTTTTTTTGTTGGTCTCCTCCACTGCCTTCCCCTGCAAAGGGGGAGCGAAGGGGTGGTGCAGCCTGTGGGTTTTGACTGGACAGCATCCCTTTAATGTGGAGTTGTGCTTTTTTTTCGAGGCCAAAAATAAATGCTAGTGAAGGAATAAACAGACGTGAAAAGAAGGCTCAGACACTTGGAAGACAAGACTGCTTTGTGTTTCCCAAAGCCAAGAGCCTGTTCACAAGGAGGTTACTCTTTTAGAAAAACACATGAGTCCTGTGACACTGCCAAGGTCAGTAGGTGCCCAGCAGAGCAGTGGGCATTCAAGGCAGACATGCTTTGGGAGAGGGGCACATTTTTCTCCTACTCCAAAGTATTTTCAAGTATATTAATGGAAAGGAGAGGAAAGGAGAGAAATTTGCTTTGCTTTGCCATTTCCTCTCTTTCTACAGGGTTTGAACATGCACCAGTTTGCCAGTGGAAGATAGCTTCTGTCTATCTAGGACGGCAACATGGCCTTAGTGCTGTGGTGGTGTCACTCTCACACTGTTTTGGGAAGCGAGGGCAGTGCTGCTGCCGTTCTGCAGCTGATGAAGCAGCTAAAGCGAGGAAGCGTGTCATGGGCAGGGTCCCAGAGGGATTCTCAAGGGAGTGGGGAAAACCAGTGAGTGGGTAGGTGGCCCACTGCTGAGGTTCAGATCCCACTTTCAATACAGATACTCTAAGTGACAGTAAGGCCTGGGTTTTTAAAGGGCCTCAGGTGACTAGTACATCTTCCCAAAGTGTTTTGAGGGCAGGGCTCCTCTTTTCTAATGTTGGGCTTGTACAGCCAGTCTCAGCTAGGCCTTTGCTGCATGTCTTGGCTGCGTGTCTGGGATAGGTCGATCTGCAGTCTGGATGTGCTTTGCTTTCTTCAAGAACTAGACAGAATTCAAAGCAAATGGCTTGGCACAGACATCTAGTTTTCCAGTGAGCAAGGTTAGACTGCTGCAGTGATCTCAGTGGGGTTAGGAAGCTTTGTACTTCACCTTAGGTGCTTAGCTAATTCCTCATAGAATGCACTGTCTTTAGGCTCCTTATGTCTCATTTGTCTGTAAGATGAAAATGCTCGTTAATACTGAGAAGTGTTATGATGATAGGGAGTCTCACACACACAGAAAGGCAAGTGCAGTTCTTTTACTGTCTCTAAAGCACCAAGCTGTGAGTCATCCAGAGCCTCTGAAGACTCTGGTTAAGAAACAGGAGCTTTTAAATGTACCTCATTAGGGCTGAATCTCCAGCACTGTCTGTAGTGACACACCAAGCATACTCATCTCAAAAAGGGCAAATGTTGAGAAATTAAGGGAACTAATTAGTGGAATCAACTGCACTGAAGAGCTGAGGAGTTGAATGTGATGGAAACTGGATTCCAAAACTAGCTGGAACATGCAGGGGGACAATCCCTGAAGGGAAACACTCCAAAACTGGTGGGATAAATAACCAGCCTCAAACACATGGGGGGAGTTAACTGAGAGCAGGCAAGGAATGGGCAGAAGATCTGATCAGCAAGAGGGTGTTCAGTTCACATGCAGCCGGGGATTGAAATCAGATGTCTGGAGGGGAACCACTGCAGGGAACAAACACCTGCTTTGCTCTTTGGTGGAGCCTATCACCCCTGCCACAGGGCTGACGAAGCAGCTTATGCAGCAGGTCCTGAACAGCCGTCGTGCCCATGACGGGTTCAGTCCAGCAGTTCTGGACCTGCTTTATGAGCTACTCTGTCATCTTTGCCACAAGGGTGGCATCAAAAGAAGAGTGGTGGGGCAGAAGACTGGAGGCAGTATTTGCCTCAGTCATCTGATTTTAATTTGCTGAGGTCAGGAAATGTAGGGGTAGAATGAGAAGTGTCAAAAGTAAAGTTGTGAATTAGACTTTGAAAAGGAAATTAAACAGATGGCAGAAGGTTTCAGCTAGATAAATACAAAAGAGAAAAAGAGGAGAAATGTGGTCATTATGTAGTGAGAATGGGGTTGAGATTAGACCAGTCTACAGATGGTCTAAAAATGAATTAAAACCACTTTGCCTACATTTTCAGTAGAGATGATCATATTGAACAGTGGGGCAGAGGCAGGATTTCTAGTAGGAACATACATAAGGGAATGATAATTATCACATGTAAGACGGAAGGAAAAGCTTAAAGAATTCAGTGTTCTCTGATCAAGGTGCACTGGCAGATTTCCATCCCAGGATTTGGAAAGAACTGGCACATTAAAGGAGCTCAGCTTAACCTCATATTTCTCTTTGACGACTGATTTTTTTTTCTAGACAAATGAAATACAGGTGATTTACTCTATCCAGACTTGAGTCAAGAATCTGATATTATACCACATGGGAAATTAATTACTAGTTGAAGTTGAGAAGATGGGGATTAGTGTGGACGGCGAATGCAGAACTGCTAAAGCAAATGACAAGGAGCTCTGTGGAAAGAAGTAGTGCAGGACAGAGGCACTTAATAAGTGGAACTCCTCAAGGGTCAGTCTTGAGCCCAGTCTTACTTGTTTCGTTAATGACTCTGGCACTGCAGTAGGAACGTAGTAAAGTAATCTGCTGAGGACACAGGGGTTGTTAATACAGAGGAGGATCAGAACATCAATCAGCAATAACTGAATGACAGAATTTTTCTGAAATAGAATAGATGAAGTATAAAGGCATGCAGTTAGAAATTAATAACTAGAATATCACATTACTCACTTGAGAATGACAAAAGCAGGGTGGTAGGAAAAAACCATAGAGAATTACTTGCTCCGAGGGATAACTGTGAGCCACCAATCTGATATGGAAAGGCAAACACAATCCTAGAAGACACAGGTTAGCTCATGTTCAAGGAAGATTAGCAGGTACAGAGAAGGGCATTGAGGATGATCAGAGGGTTTAGAACAAGAGGAGACTAGAAGAGCTTCATTTGTTTAGCTTCTCAAAACAAAGACTAGAGGAGATAGGATTGTTTTCAGTAAATACATCTGATAGGTAAAGATCAGAGAAAAAAGAGAATTGTTTAAACTAAATTATGATGCTGGCACAAGAACAAATGATATTAAGGCTGGAAATTTAAAATGAAGTGCTGGAATAGCCTGCCAAAAAGCGTGATATGATGTAATTGACTGTAATAGTGGGAGACTGGATCAGTAATCCAGAGCCTTGTGTTCCTAGATAATTTCTTTACGGGTAGGGAGTCAGCCATGGTGATGGTTAAATGCAGGGAATTGAAAGGAACAGCCTAGACCAACACCACAAATGTGTTCCCAGAGATGGAGCAGCGTGGTAAATGACTGAGACTACATTGCCCCTACAAAGCAGTGATCTCTTCTTTTACGAAGAAAGCTAAGGCAAACTGTGTGCTATAAAGTGCCAGCTGTATTATAGAAACAGTGCCACTAAACCATTTTACTGTGGATTTGAGCTCTTGCTTTTTACCCAAAAATGTCGCCATCTTTCACCTCCCAAGCCTGAGTCTACATAGATGAAACAACGTTTTCAGAAACTGCTGTCCTGATGCTGGCAGTATCGCTGCCTTGCCTCCATGCAGCCTCCCCGGCTCTCACCTGGGAGCTGGAAGCAGGCGATGCGCTCAGCTCCGGGGCCCCTTCCTCCTCTGATGTCCTGTGAGTCAAAATGCCCGGCCAAGGGATAATGCTGTACATCTTCAAAGAGAAACATGCAGTAGGCAGGGTTTTGGCAAAGTGGGCACTGGCCTCTAACAAGCAGGTCTTTAATGAAATTTGTAGACAGATACATGCCACAGTAATGCCCCTGCGGCAGCAGGAGTTTCCCCGACCTTGGGGCACTGAACCGGCTGATCCCATGGGCTCCTCGGGAGGGCTGGGAGTGACAGCCGGTGCCCCCAGCCAGGGCCAGGGGCTCACAGGGCTGCTCTGCTCTTGGCACAGGCCAGGAGCCCGGGGCTAGGAGCTCTGTGCTGCTTCTGCGAGCACGTGAAAATGTAATGGGCCAGTCATCAGATTTGGAAATGGGGGGGGGGGGGGGGGGGAAAGGAGGCTGATAATGCTGATAATGAAGCTTTTATTTCAACAGCTAAACTGAGGTCCTTCCATCCTCCTCCCCTTATGGGAACTGGCAAACTCAGCTCTTTAATGGTACAAGCTCATCTCAGCCTTGCCTATAAATAGATAAATGAGATTCCTCCTGTCCCAGTGAGTAATTCTGACATCCTCCCATTGCCTCGCAGAAAGCTGAGTCACAGGCACTCTGCACTCCCGTCCCTGCATTACTTACATGGTCTCAAAGGAAATTTTAACACATCCAATGAATCATCAGGGATTGGATCATGTTTAAAGTTATTCCATTGGCATTTCCCTTCTATTGTAGCAAGTCTGCCAACACCTAAAACTTCAGCTAATCTGGACTCAAAATGCATTGAGGAAATATCATGTTGACATATACAGCTACTAATAAAAATAATAAAAAAGGTCCTTTTAAGTCTGCATCAATAAACAAGTGACCCTTAGTGGATTCCTTTAGCACTTGGACCTGCTAATTTTGTCAGACTGCTTCCTTGTTTTGTAGCTGCTTATTTAAAGGAACTCAAAGTCTGAAACGTTTTAATATTCAGTCGTTAGGCCCCTAATTTAATCTCCTGCAGGTTTCCTGCCAAAATATTATTTGCACTGAGATGAAGCTTGCAGGCCCATGCTTATTCTCTCACAGAGACACACACATTCCTGCTTTTACCCATGATAAAAATAAAATGCCTGCAAAGCAGAGACAAAACCAGAGCAGTGTTAAGTACAGAACACAGGGCAGTAATATGCTGCTGTACAAGGCGTTGAGCTCCAGCCTGAAGCATTATCTCCTGGTGGGGCATTTTCACTTGTTACCTTTCCTTCTCCCAGATGGTACAGTGTGGTCTGGTCGGCTTAGAGGCAACACAGCATTTGAAATCAGAGTATGTCTCTCTCTCTCCCTCAGAAAACATCTGGAAGAGTGGAGAATTCTCCAGCAGAATTTGGGAGCTGTGAAACAAATATAAAAATATTTCTCTCTGTTGGTTTTCTGGCTTGCCTTTCATATCTGAGAACTGGTTGGGGCATTTCACTCATTATTACCAGAACCTCAGTTTCAGTGAGTGAGAAATGCTAACATTTGCTGGTTTGCTGCTGTGGTTTAGTATTCTTAGACTTAAAACCTGGCTTGTTCTTTTGATAACCCTAGGAAATCTGTGTCTTATTTAAATAACATTTCTCTAGTACCTTTTCATCAAGCAATTCTTTGCCTGTGCATAGATTGTTAACAAGCGTTTGTTCAACACATTCCAGCATGAGCTGTAGTCGCTTCATGAGATACTGTATCTTCTGCGCCGAGGCTCATCAGGTTATTTATCAGCCCAGCACAGCCTTGGTTGATGGTTTTCTGCCAGCTGTTAACTATACAATAGTATTGGAGAAAAAATCAGTTCTGGCTCTGCCAGCGGAATTGGATATAATTAAGCTACCTGTTGACACATTATGATTTGTTTAACAGCATAAACTATAATATTTTTACAGCTGACAGTTTTCACCCTCCTCTGCAGCTGGAAAAACCAGAGGAATTCCCAAAAGTTCCTCACTTGTGTCCTTTTCAAGTTTTCTTATAGTAGTGCCTTGTACTGTTGTCTCTGTGCAGGAAGAGAATCCTTAATGAGCACATCAGTGGTGTCAGCATGATGCTGGAATAGGGCAGCTGCATTAATTGGTGCCACTCAGCTTCTTGGTTGGCCTCCTTCCTGCAGCGGAAAACCCCACCGGACAGTCAGGCTGTAGAGATGCTCAAGGACAAGTCAGAGGCCTGAAAACAAGCCAGCGTTTCTGTAAAGCATTAATCACCCTGTGCGGGGCCGGGGGGTGGGAACGGGGAGAGGGTGCACTCTCTCTCAGCACGCACATGTTTTCTATCTAAGCTTTGTTTCAGCTGGATCTTTCCCACTAGCGCATCCTTCTTTAACACCTTGTACTCATTTATTGCGAGGCTGTTTAGCAGCACAAATCAATTAAGCACTGCAGAAACCCACTGAGACAGACAGAGGTTCCTATCCCTGGTTCAGCCAGGGTGGGAGGTGCGCGGAGGTTAAGCCCGTACTTTTTGCCACACAGCAAGCGAGGGTGGAGCGTGAAGCAGCCCCCAGCTCACCTCCTGTGTGGGTTTCAGCCTTCCCCAGCACACTCAGTGCGGCTCTGCCGTGCCGAGCCCTCCCCGCTCATAGCTGCTGCTGGAGCTTAGAGGGCCCTGTGGACCTTCTTCTCTGGCATCAAATAATCACGCGGCCAGAGAGTGCCAGCCTTGCTGCCGTGCTCCGGTGGCCTGCCGAGACTGGTCTCGCTAGTGGGGTGATTCCTCCAGGGCTTGGCTGAGCCAGTCCTGAGGTGCCCGGCTCTGTGCCCTAACCGGGACAGGGTAGAGCACCGCCGAGCTCACCTACATGCATCCTGCTGGATCCTCCATCAGGAAATTGCCTGCTCCTGCCAAGGAAAGTCACTATTCAATGGTACAGCTAGCCACTGGCCAGAGGACAGGCAGGCGTTTGAGAAGTAAAAGTCAAAAAATGGGAACAAGAACAGAGTCAGAAAAACTAAGAGGCTTTAAAAGAATTGTTTGGCTGCCCTTGTTCCAGCTGCAGCACCAGGCTGAGCGTGCAAGTGTGAGAGCTCACTGTAAGGTCTTCAGGCTGCCTGCCCTGCGGGTAGGCTGGCTGTGGGGATACACTACTGCGCTCTGGTTTAGGTTGGGTTGGAGCTACTTATATACATCACACACTTCAGAAATAGGAGCTAATAATTCAAGCCACATAACAGAGTTGATCCACAACATAAAGGAAACCAAAGCCTAACCAACCAGTTCCTGCTCGTGCCTTTAAAATGTGTTCGGCCAAACTGTACTTCATGAGTATCTCTCAGGAGGGCCAGATTCTGTAGGACATGTCCTCAGCTCACAGAAAGAGACCATTAATCATTACTGTGCCTTGGTCCCTGGCTATTTTAATCACTGTTGAAATACACATGCAGTTCCCACTCCTAAAAATGGTATTTGACTCCAATGCATGTGATTTCCTTTGGCTTCCTTTCCCCAATTAAGAGCAAGCCGTAACTACTTGGAATTGCACACGCTGGAATCCATAGATTTGCTTCTCAACTGTCATGGAGCAAAAAACTTGGTACTACATGTAGCATAAGATCTGTGCCACCAGACGTAAATGTTAGAATATATTGTAACCAGCAGCATGGTATGAATCTGTGGTGGCTATTGTGCCTCCAGGCTGGTGGCCAAAACCTGTCCTATGTAGTGGAGCACTGGAAATGTCATTGGACGCTACTGTATCATTAGTCCTTTTCTGTTCCACTTTATTATGTAATGATTAAAAAAAACCCCCAAACCTCTTGTATATGCTGGCACTAATTAGGGGATGTCAGTCTGTTGTGGGAGAAGTGAATGAATCATCAAAAGTGGATGAACTAGGAGTGTATTTGTAAACGGTAGGCTGTCGAAACCAATAGTCTGTCTTTAATTTTTCCTTTAAAAATGCTGAATAAAAGTCACAGGAAGTTTAAGAAGAAAAATTGCTCAGCCCCAGATTCAGGAGCGCGGTGAATCCTTGTACTTCTCAGCTTCTCTCAGGAGGCAGGTGAGCAGCCTCAGGACTCTGGGGGTGTGCAGAGGAAACTTCATTACCTTCCCTTCACTGCAGACTAATACATAAACACATCGTGCCCATCTCCATAGGCTTACCAGTACCCTAATTTATAAACAGTGGATTGCTACAACTCTGAATTTCTCTGTTTGCATTCTTTGTACCTGAACATGCTGCTATTGAGCTTAAAGAACCAGTTTGAATTTACATACAGAGAGAAGAAGTGAAGTTTCCAGAAATATAAACTTAAAAAAAAATGGGGAAAGTTTTGCAGGTACACTAGTCATCAAGGATCCCTTCAGTGTTTGTCACATGGTGTCAGGTCACGGGCACCATGACAAATAGTCAAGAGGACTACCGATGATTATAATGTGGGATTTAACTCATTACACCTGACAGCATTATTTACCTGGAATACCATGGATCTTTTTGCTTCTATCCTTAATAGTCAGGAAAGAGCATGTACTTTTTTTTTGGTTTTTTTTTTTAAGCGGCATATAAAGCAGCATCAGCCTCAGTAACGAGAGGCCTTTCTGTCTGCCCAGCTTCCAGGTCAGGAACACAAATCCTGCTACAATGACATAACAAAGTTTTCAAACTTAATGTTGCAGAGGCACAGAAGTCAGCTATCCTAAATCAGCTGATGAGTTTGTGTGCTTGAGACTCAGGGAAGTTTGTTCATGTTGCTGGGGATTTGTTTTGTTTTTCCTCTTTAAAAAGTACTAACTGTCAACCTTTGAACCCCAGGCAATACAAACTGGGCACCAGAACAGGGTCCAGCGCTTGTGAAGGCTGGCCCAGCTGTCCCACTGGAGAAGTTGCTGTTTCTTTCCCACCAACTCCTGCAAATGTTCTCTTAGTTAAACATGGCCAATTCTGGTCCAATTAAAAAGACAAAACCTAACAACGACCTGCTAAAGCTAAAGGTTCCTTGACAGCTTGGATTTCTTCAGTCTTGCTGAAAATTAAATGTTTAAATTGTGACAAAGGTTTGCCTAAATAACTGTATTTCCTCCATAAAGCAGTTATTCATCAGAAACTACAGCAAAGTACCAAAGGGCTTCAGTGAAAGAAAGCAACAAATTTGCCTGCAAAATGTATTTCCTGCACTGGTTTAATTCTGTTCATGTGGCTGACATACAATTTGTGTTTGATTGAATGTACCACATTAAACTATTCTGGACAGGAGTTGTGCACTGAAAGCAATTCAGAAAGTATCCCCTGCAGCGAGAGACTGCTTGCAGCCTGGAACACTGGTGCTTGAAAGACATTAATAGAATTGCTTGTACCTTTGCTCTTTGCTGCTTCAGGTCTATTCTTTGTGGGCTGTTGTAACACCATTACCAATCTAGATGCTGTATGTATGAATAGTGTCTCAAGTTTAGTTCATCCACTGTTACCCATTTTTCAGGGAAAGAACTGTGTGCATGCAAGTACCAGGGTGTTTTATTTCAGTAGGGTCCATTTTAATGTTCATATTACTTAGCCTAGACTAGGGATGGCCACTTCAAGGAAGTCTGGGGCAGAGCTTAAGTGCAGTAGAAGCTGACGGCATCACCTGGGACCGAGTCTGGAAAAAAACCATGATTGCCTGCGTGTACTTTTCAAAACACCTTTATTTTAGGCATTTCTGCATTTTTTTCCATGCCAAATTGGAGGTGCTAAATGACACTGAACTTTCAAAAAGAAAACCCAGGCAAATTTGCCCTTGAAATCTTAGTGGCTTAGCCTGGGCACAGAGACACAGACTCATGGGTCTGCTGAGAATGTCCTGAAGTGTTAAAGAGGGGCGGGCAGGGTTGGATCCCACTTGCAGGATATGCCCAGGGGATCCTGCATATAAGCCCCTGGCCACGTACCAAGTGTCCCTACAGACCTCTGCTGCACCGACCCTCCTCTCTTGACAGGCAGTATGGCAACTGGAGGGGATGTGTGTGACCTGCATGACTGGGAGAGCCATTTTGGGGAACAGATGATAGGATAAAAATAGCACCAAACCTCTGTGCTCTCCTGTTCACCGAATGCAGGCACATACATGAAGGGTTTTGTCCACAGACGCCGTACAAGATGCATAAGTGGGAAATTGCAGCTTGCTATAAGGTACAAGACACAAGGTTATAAAGCACTGGAACAGCTTCTCAGACATTTATACAGGCAGAGTTTCCACAGCACATAAGAAAAAGATCCATTCATCAGGGCCCTGGCTTCAGGATGAATTGCAGGAATTGCTCTGTGCGCATCCTCTGTTAGAGGTTCAGACTCATCCCTCTGACTTTAAAATCCATGACTGGATTCTCTTCATAGTAGCAGAGCTGAGGTAGGAAGAAGCTGGGGAGGCATATTCCGGTATTTCAGAGCAAAAATGTGTTTAACATATAGATATTCTTATTTTGAGTAAGGTGGTGATACTAAAGATAAAAATTGTAACATAGAAACACATCCAAAAAAGTTACAAACCCTCATTCCTGCTCTTCCTGTTTTCAGCACAACGAATATTCCGCTGTAGTAGGTTGTTGCTCTGCAGCCTGTTAGCAGTTGAGGTGATTGGGTCCAGCTGGCTTGGTAGATATCAGTATCAGAACAGATTAAACTAATTCCATCCACACATCTTGCCAAGGAAACACTCAAGCCCTTCCATCTCGTTTCAGTATCAGATGAAGACATGAGAGTTGCTAGATGAAGAAATCTTCGTGGAGAAGAGCGGAGGGTCTGGGGCTTCCTATGATGGGGCAGTGTCAGAAATCAAAGGTGTCAAAGCAGGAAGTCCTGAAACAAACAGTTCCCAAAGTGGCACGTTCCTGGAATCAGCCCGCAGGGGAGGACACTCCCGGCCAGTCCTGTGGGGTCTTGAGCAGCCCAGGTTTCTTTGTTCCCAGCTAGTTGAACAGTACCCATCCTTAACTGATAGTAAGGTGCCTTTCTTGTGCCCATTGTCTCGTCTTATCTAGTCACACACGCACAGGGACAAGGATTGTCTTTTAGGGCTTGCTTACACAGTGATTCTGCAATAGCTACGGCAGGATGACTTCACGTGACCACACTCATTCCACAGCAGCTGCTACAGCTCCTGATTCATACCATACCTTAACTGGAGTACCGTCAGTATGTCAGTGTGCCTTACAAAGTTAAGCGAGACCTGGGACTCGGTTCAGGATTTCTAGTCACTTCTTGTTTACAAAGAATTCAGCTTTAAGAAAAGCAGTTGAAATGCTCCTGAGAATAACAAATAACAAATGAGTAAATCTTGCTCCAGAGCTGTATAACCCAATTAAAAACAGGTAAGTGATGTGTAAAGCAAGTCTATGTAGTCACTGTAAAAAAAAGCATGCATTTCTAATCTATTGGCATAAGCATATAAAGCAGAATTAATTGATAAACATTATAAAAGCCTTAAACAAAGCCTTTTCAAAAAGGTAATGAGTAATCCAACCAGACAGTGCAGAAGGGACTGTTGCTGTTGTGGGGCCAGATTAATTTGACTATCCATACCCCTAGGTAGAGTTATTAAAGGATAAAAGCTTTGAACATTGTTGCAGAGTTCAACAAAAATAGAACTTTCACTCAACATATAGAAGCTCTCAGAAATGCAAATGAAGTGTTAGAATGCATAAAAATGGCAAATAATAGAATATTATGGTTCTGTTTAACAAATTGCTTCTTTGCATGCAATTACTGCATCCTGGTCTGATCTGAAAAATGAGAGTAGAAATAAAGCTCAGGGAAAGGTGCTATGGATGAGCAGAGACCTGCAATGACTTAGAGCAGTTAGCTGAAAGAGGAGTAAAACAGGGAATTTGGGGGGAGTGGGGGAGGAATGGTTTGGGTAGGGGCTCTTTCTCTGGGGTTGGGTTGTGTGTCTCTCCAGTTGCATTTCACTCTGTTGGGGGGAAATGCAAGACAGACACAACAGGGAAGGAAAGCACTTGGTTTCATTTCCCCCAGTTTGTGTTCCAGTTCTCATGCCCTGAGCTTCATACAAAGGACCCGCTCCATACCACAACTCACAACACCGCATCTTTTCAGCTCCACTCCAACAGAAACACTTTCCCCAGCTTGAAACACTGCTGTGACTTGCAAGCAAGCCTTCCTGGTGGCAGGCCTGCCCTTCCACGTTTGCCCTGCCCCAAGCACTAGTGCTTTCCTTCCAGGCCTCCCCGTGCCGGAGGTCACAGTTGACCATTGCAAGAACAATAAGGATTTTTAGGGGCATTATGACTGGGTTAGTAAAACACAGCTGCCCCTGAAAGTCCCTCATTTTTCTTGCTGCCGCTCAGTCCGTCCCTAGGAGGGCAAAGGTCTGACAGGGTCCTTTCTCTCCAGCATGGCTGTGTCATCTCATGCTGGCACACACGGCTTTGCTGATCTGCCCAGTAACCCCCCCAGCCCCGGTGCCCAGCTGTGACACGGCCAGCGGAAGGTGTGGAACTGCTTTGTCATCCCTGCAGGCTCCCTCCTAAGCAAACGCTGTGCTACGTTTCAGCGTAACGCCAGATGGCTCGTCTGTCACTCGGCAGAAATGCCATCAAACAAAGCCTGGCACAGCTAGCTGCAAGCAGCCCTCAAATACCCCAAACCGTTGGGGCAAAAGGAAATAACACCTTGTCCTGCAAATACATGTGGTACTGGCAATCAGATGAGCATTGGCACTTTGTCCAGGAGAAGTGGAGACCCCAGGGTGGACAAGCTCATTGCGCAGGCAGCGCTACACGTCTCGCACTCGTGCATCATAACCCGTGATCCCCAGGGCACGTAGAGCTGCCCAGCCACAGCACCCAGCTCCAGCGGGAGCGAACTGCACCCACTTGCCCAACTGCAGAAGCAGTTGCTTTTGATTTATTAATAAAGCTGGGATTTTAATTAGGGAATTACTAATGATTTCTCAGTAACTTTCAGCTTAAGTGGTATCTGAAAGAGATCTACGGGTTTCCTACTAAAAAGATGCCAAGTAGTTGGCTGGGAATTTTCAACCCTCACTCAGAAGTCCTCCTGGAAATCCCAGCCCAGCCCAGCATGTCCTTAGGGCAAGGAGCAATACATTCCTTTTAATTCATCAGTAATTTGAATTTTGATGGAGGTGGACTCAACAGAAACCATAGGCAGATTCCCACAATTCTGCTCCATTGTTTGCCTGTGAACTCTGTGTCTGTAGGGTGCTGGGACAGGCCCCATCCCTGTGGTGGGCTTGCAAGCGTCCCTGCAAGCTATTGTCCTTGAGAGGGCTTTGTGGCATGCTCAAGGGCTTCCAGGGCATTTGTGGCAGAGCAGGGAACCCCTGAGGACTCTGGGGGCTTTTCTTCTTTTTTTTGTCTTGCAGTAAAGACATTGCATCCCTCAGCAAAGGACCCTTTTCCCCATTCCCAGTTATGGGCTAGGAAGAACAGAAGCGGTTGAGTGTCTCTGAAAACCTGCAAGGTGAGATGTAAGTGGTAGCCCAGTGATCTCGCAGAGTGCAGCTCCCCCTCTCCCTGGCTGGGCCCAAGTGCTTTCTGGCCTCAACCGGTGTGTTAACATTCAGCTCCAAAACAAAGAGGCTGAGTTGCCACATTAAGCCGCACAGAGCAGCATCTTGTTTGGAGCTGCTGCAGTTCAAACATGCCATCTCCAGGGACACGCGCGGGAGGCTGGCGTGGCTGCTCTGCATGCAGTGGAGATGCCGAGGCTTGGGGCAGTCACAAAGATCCCAGCCATGTGCAGCACAAGACAAATATCCTCACCCATCCTGACAAGGGATGACACTCCGCAGGAGCAGGCAACCCGGCATCCAAAAAATCCCCGAGACCCTCTCATTACTGTACAAAGCCACACCTTATTTTCATTTAGAATTTCTTCTAAGGCTTGCAAGTCAAATGAAAGCAAACCCTATGCCCTGATTTGGTAATAAAACATGAGCCATGATTCTGATCCAAATATTATTTGCATCTTTGAAAAAATTACAACAGCAGTATAATAATAATAAAAAAAAGCAGCAGCCCTCTGAATGCTAATGACGTTGGTGTCCTAAATGAAGCATAAAAGCCAGAGCCTGCAAGAAGCAAAGCATGAGTCAGAGCGTCAGCAGTCCCATACTGAAAGCAGCACTCAGGGCTGCTTCATTCATTTCAGGAATCAATTCCTTCGTAATGAGCATCAAGTAGTTTTTAGGACTAAAATTAAAATGAGATGCATGCTGTTATTATTTTCAAAAGTTCTTTTTTTTTTTTTCTTTTTTCTTGGATTGACAAGAAACAACTCTTTGTAGTTGGAAGTAGCCCCAGGCAAGGACCAGGTCCCTGCAGCACTTGCTGTTGTACAGACAAGGAAGAAAATGTGATGAGCCCCTGCCCCAGGGAGACCACAACCTCCCCAGCAGCCAGGACCCCACCACAAGCAGGCAAAGCACACACCAGGTATGGTTGTTGCAGATTTCAGCCTGGGTAGGCTATCTCACCCCCAATTTTATTCTACTTGCATCAGGTCGTTGGCAGATTCCAGCAGGGATGCATGTGTGTTGCTCCAGGGAACTCCCTTCACGGAGGCTTTACGTGTTCCTTCTCGGACTGCAAAGCCAGAAAGCCAGCACGAGGCTGTGTGTGCTGGGAGAAGAGGGGAATACTGCCCAAGCTGCTCTCAGCCCCTTGCCGTCCCACTTCCACTTCTAGATGGGGCACTATCAGATTTTAATCCTCAGAGCACAGATCTCTAGGTTACACTGATGTTACTTGGGTGATTTGGGACTGAAGTCTTTTGGTGTGTTGGATTTGAAACTCAGAAAATGCAGGAACACCACAAACCCAAACTGAAGGTAAAAAATGATTGCAGTTTCTAGAATTCTTCCAGCTTTAGTCATCGAAGGGGATTGTTAGAAACGGACAAAGGGCTGTTTCCCTTAATTTTTTTAAGTGTGAATTTTGTCTTGACAGTTTCCTTTCAGAAACAAAAATTGAAAACAAATTGTCCTATACACAAAACAAAGGGACAGATCCTCAGCTGGAATGGACTGGTATTACCAAATGAGTAACACCCACTCACAGGAGAGACTCTGGCCCTTTTAGCAAGAGCTGCTGATCCTGCTCTGCCCAGACAAGAGCTTCGGCCTCTGGTTTTAGATGGCAGCAGCGTTGGCTCTAGGTAGCTTGAAAAAGATGAAGGGCTGCCTTCAGAGCAGCTGAAAACGCACCAGGGCTCCAAGGACTCTGTGCACTGTACACTTCCCAAACCTGGAGCTGGCTCCAGGTGCGTGAGCCAGCGGACACAACAGCAAGAAAATAACTAACATGGCCCTGAAATTAATGAGCTGCTTTGGAGAAATGCTGGCAAAGCAGGCTTCCAGAAACCACTTACATGTGGGGGTTACTTTCTGAAAAGGGGCTTGTCTCAGATTTTCCTCTCAAAACCAAGATCGGGCTGATCACCATCTTGAAAATGATATGAGAGCTCCCCAAGAAATTATTAACTGTGCAGTGCAGGAGAACGAATGCATGACTAACTGTGATCCATCCCAGCCAGTCCTGTCCCCGAAAGAGATTGCAGCGCAGCACAATTGCACTTGGCTTTTGGGAAATGCCGTCAGCCGTGAACAAGCTACTAAGGGCGGCAGTTACTGGCTTTGGGTCCTGCCAGCACAAACTTTGACTCTCATCGGGCTGTCCTTTGGGCAGGCCCAAGCGTGCTCCAGAAGTGCCGATGTTAGCTGGGTTCGTTAGTCTCCCTCACCCACAAGAAAACAAAAATACACACACTAGGAAAATGCAGGAAGTCTCTCACTTTGCCACAGAACAGACAACATCCCCATTGCCGCTGTCTCCAGCAGCGAGAGCTGGCCAGCCTCTGCGTGGAGTGCCGAGCTCCCTGTCCTCACGGCTCCAGCTGAGTCCCCTGGAAGACCCAATGCACAGGAGGGTGCCCTGCAACCGGGACCCGAAAGTGAACAAACACCTGAGCACTAATGGAAGAGCCCCCCTCCTCCGGGGCTGACAAGGGGTGAGTTTGGCCACGTTCATTTTACATTTCACTTCCCTTGCAATCCTCAGTTTGGAGCCTCCCTTCTCCTCCCTCCCACCCCCAACATCAGCAGAGGCGCTGGAAAGCCAGAGTTATTTTTAGGGGATGGTACATTTAGGCCCTGTTAATCTTGACTGGGTCCCTTTGAAAATGACAAGGTTGGATAATCAAATACATTACGCAGACTTTCCATCGAGGCCGCTTTGAAAACGAGCCTCCCACCATTCAGCAACATAGAGGCCAATAGTTCAAATAGTAACGTTTGATGCTGCACTGACTTCCCTCATTGATGGTGACCTCACTAGCACTTATATGCAGAGGCCTTAGAGAACAAGGAAATTAAAGCAGCTAACTGACTTTAAGTATATAAAATAAAACAATTAGTCATCAAAAAGTCTTCTAGAGGCTGCCGCAGTACACCCACCTTGAGTGGCAAGAGACCATTATCTGGCTCAGGCTGGCAAAGAAGAGGATGGCAGCGCTGCACGGTCAAAGCGCATGGCCAAACGAGCATGTCAGCAACACACACCGAGAGCAACGCAGAAGGGAGCTGCTGGTGTGACGACTAATGTACTAAACTGGTTAGCACAAGGAAGGGGACAGGAAGGGAGAACGCTAGGAGAAAATCGCCAGGGGAGGAACTCTGGCTAGAAGAGGCTACATGACTGCTAGGAAGTTAACCAGGGCACGGCCAACCAGCCCAGTTGGCCACAGCTGTCCTATTAAAGTCTCTTAGCCACCAAAAGAAGGGGGACCGCATCCAAACAGCCTATTGATAATGGTCCCTGGTGCATGCTGACTTTCAAACCGTATCCAGGACTGGCTGGAAGAGTCCCAGGCCAAAGCTCTGCCCACACTCAGTACGAAGCCACCAGTTGTTGAGTTTACTAGCGCAGCTGCAACCCAAGGGTATGGCCCCAGCACAGGGCACAGCAAAGCTGGAGAAACCCGAGCAGGTAGGTAGGTGTATAGATCGCAGCAGCAGTGCAGAGATGCCTGCCAGGTCCCAGAGGAGTGCGTTACTGCAGAGCTGTGCCTGGACTGATCACCGACAGGAAAAGCAGCGTGCTGCTGGCATCACCTTGCCAGTGCTGCCTCCAATTCTGAATCTACCTCAACTTTGACCAGTGAGTTAAGAGAGAAGCTGCCAGCCAGAGGCTGCCCAGCGTGGGCTTTGCTGGAACAGAATCTGGTCTGGCCGGCATTGAGGGAAGCAATGAGTTATAGGAGAGCAGCAGGAAATTGCCAAGCAAAAGGGATTTTTAAATCATTTCACTTTAAACAAAACCAAGGCATTACCATAAAGTAAATGGCCACACCTTGCTGCTTATGCGGTTCTGCTAACAAGACCAGCTTTTCCATAGCTATTCAAATATAATGAGACCTGGGTGCCTAACTAACTCTTTTAAGCTCATTTCCAAACTCCAGCCAAAAATCACTTTCTGATTCACCACTTTCTCAGGCACACCAGTATTTAGAGAACGCCTGCAGGCTGGTACTGTGCTGTACAAAGTACATAAGCACATGTTTAATTACTCCGTGGACCAGGGATGTCATTAATCATATGCTTAAAGTTAAGCATGTGCTTAAAGCATGCTACTGACCTGGAGCTTTAAGTGGATCTATCGGGTATTCTGGTGCTCCCCATTTTCCAGTTCTTTGAGGCTCGATAAGTGGAAAGAATATAAGAATATTCCTGTGGCCATACACTCCAAAGAATTCACACAAAGTCTGGTTTCTGACTTCTTTTTTTTAATTACAGCTTTTGTACCTATTCTCCCCACGTTCCCACCAGTACTGATTATGGGTATTACAACAGTATGTATATTATCTGAATGTATTAGCATTAAAACATGAGCTAATTATTATCATTCACAAGCTTTTAAAAAGCTTTGGGCTTAGTTTTTACTTTGCCTGAATAGGGCTTCAGGTAAGAACTTACATTCATTTCATTTGCACCTTTTAGGGATTAGTTCCCTTATGTCTGAGCAGTGTACAAAGTCCTAAAAAAAATACGAAGTATATCATTAAAACTATTGCCCCTGCTAGCAACGGACTCATCACATGGAAGAACTCAAGCATAAAATATACATCAGCTATGGGTGGTCACGTAAATTCACATTTCATTAGCCACAGCATACATGATCCTGGGGATTTTTTTCACTGCGCTTTTCCACCTTTCCAGCAAAGGCTTATTCCTAGGAATAATTATTTCAGGAAGGTCAAATTGTATCCATTCCCCAGGGAGGGGCAAGCAGAGCAGACTGGGACCTGAAAGCTCTGTTATTTTTTTTTTTTTTTTTAAGACACAACTTCCTCTTTTATGACTAAGGAAATCCCCGCTCGGGCAGCTTGGATGGACAGGGCAAGAGCCGCTTCTCGAGGCAGGCGTGTGACCTGTGTGCACTGCCAGCTGGAGCATCACAAACTCGGGGAACACCCATGCCCCAAGTTCACCCAGTAAAATCATTTAATATTGACAAGCCAAAAGACTTCAATTAGAGCATAGCATGTGCAAATCAATTTTCAACAACCAACTGAGAGCACACAGGATTTGATTACAAGAGAGGAGGCACGTGTCTCTGAAGGAAGCCTCCTTTGAGGAAGGAAACAGATACAATAATTGATAAATGTTTTGTCCGCTCCTCCTAACTAATCCCATCACATGCTGTTTACTGCCAGTACATTCATGAAAACTGCCTATTTTGGCTACCAGGGCACGCCAGAGAAGAGAAGAGAACACGGTCCCCAGAGATGGCTGGCTGAGCCCGGGTGCCATCACTCTTCTCCCAGCACTAATATGGTGACCTCGAGCTTTTAAACTATGCTGCTCTCTGCTTAAGATGTTGTCTTTTGTCGTAAGTTTACAGCTTTTTTTTGGTACAAAATGCAGTAAAACCTTCCACAGAAGAAGGAAGTCTATATTACTAGGGAAGCTAGCCTTAATGCTGTAGGTTTGGGAGAATTTACATGACTTTTTCACTCATTTCAGCATTACTTCACAGTGGTAACTCTGAAACGTTTTTCTAAAGGGACCAGAATGCCCACTGGTTTTGGGTCCAACCCTGTGTATCCAGAAGCTCCTTACAGCAGTAAAAGTCACAGGACCACCCCCCTCATTTGCTGAATGTCATTAATTAAACTAGACAGGATTTGGCAACATGAAGTTGAGCTAGTGTCCTTAAAATTGCCGGTAGTTTAGAGCCATAATTATAGGTTAGAGAAACCCAATTCACTTGCCATATAGCTTGAAAGAAAGTCACAGCAACGTTCAGAAAGCTGAACTGTGTCGGCACGCCCTGGTGCCTGCTGGCCTTCAGTGCCCGACCACCAGTGACGCGCGACAGGGGCAGCGAGTTTTAGACCTCTGATACCAAAGCCATCAAGCGCATGGAAGAATTAAGTGAAATACGTGGTTAAAAGCCTTGCCATTTGCATAAGTTGCGTGGGGAGCCGTAGGTCTTAGCGTGTGTGACTGCAAGTTGATTGTACAAACTTCGGCGGATTGGCAGGGTAAGAGCGGTACTTCTTTGGAGGGTGCCACCTCCCACCCTCAACTGTGGAATGAGTCCCGTGAGACACACTGACCCTGGAGCCATCTTCCCCTCCCCTCTGCCTTGAGAGGCAGCCTAGGCCAAGGACCCACTTTGTAGACAAAGTTAACTCTAGCCTAGGTGAATGAGAAGCCATTTTGCTGGATACTTTTAATGAGATACTTTAAAGAGAATGAGGTGGTATCAAAGCTCTACCCGTGTCCAGGTTTGATTGCTATTCAATACGGCATGGAGCGTACAAGAAATGCTTGGGAAAGGGGGAAATTCTACCCTTTAAAAACACTATTAATGAACAAGAGGCCTTGCTCCTACCCCTGCTGTGATTAGTAAGATTTCAGTTCGCCAGAGCTGGAGTCAGAGTACTTTCTGTGGCCATACTCAGGTATTTTTCCTTCGGCCCTGACAGACCCGGTGCCTTTTTTGCCTGCTCCCTGGTGCTCTTTTTCATTTGACTTCGTGTCAGCTACCATAATCAATGTACTCAGTTTCACTTTTATTTTCAGCTCTTTTCCTTCCTGGCTGCCAGGTAATAGCTCAGCAGTGCTGCTTACACTCAAAGCCATGCCTGGAATAGTGCAGCAAATTCCATTCAGAAAAAAAAAAAAAAAAAGAAAAAGTATTTGGCTGCATCTTTAGTTGTTGTGGAAATCATTCTGGTGGGAGATCATTTCTGGAAGCTGCATTGGGATGTACTACATTTCCTTCACCTGGACTAAAGTGTTTCCTCCCAGGTGTGGCTTTACTCAAGGGGGAAAGGAGAGAGGAGCTGAGCCACCATGTCCATCCCGTTCATCTCCTGCGCACTGCACGGACCACATGCAGGAGAGGCACAGGTAGCCCTCATACAAATCCTCCCTCCTGGGTGAGACCCTGGCTGCACGAGCTGGGTCCCTAAAAAAATACCGCCTATGTTTGTGGCCCATCAGGTCAGGACTTCAGGGGGGATAAATCAGTGCAACTCCACTGCAGTCAACACTCATGCCCATTTACACCAACTTACAGCACAGCCCACTGTGCTTTGCAACAGCCTTATTATATGTATTTTTATGCACTTAAACCTGTGCTTGCTGCCTGCAAGCAACTGATCATAATTCAGCATTAATGTAACACTGGTAGCTAGCTAGTTATAACATATTTCCATTTGGAAAATGCACTTCAAAGTCAGAAAAGGTTTGAAAGTTACAGAATTTCCAAACATTTATGAACATACAGCTCTAAAATGATAGAAGCGCTCATGGCTGATCATCCAAAAACATTACCAGTCATCAAACTTAGAGTACGGGACAAATCCGGAGCTGGTGCAGATCAGGATATCTCCCCCGGCTTACAGGAGATGTTTTATTCAGCAATGGGCACACCTGCTGTTTCTTCAGAGAGCTGTAAATTCATTCTGTGATGTAGACAATCTACAAGCCCAATTTATATTTTAAGATTAAGCTCCTATCAGATCTTTTGAAATGAAACTACAGTTTGTGTTCTTTTTGAAGGCAGTAATATCTTAAGAGTATAAAGACATCCAAAACTTTATGTAACTAGTATTACATAACACCTTAAACTGGCTCATAAGCATTTTCCTTAGTCTGGATTTATTACATTTTTATTTGGGGCATGTGAAACAACTCGCTATACAAGTGCAGTTACTCACATGGGGCTGGCTTGGGGGGGAAAGAGTTCACTCCAGTGGAAATTCTAAAGTGAGAAGCTTATTGCCATGTTTGCAAAGACGTCTGCAAAGAAACACTGGCAGAAAAAATGTTGTTTCATTGTGTTTCACTGCCCTTAATGGCCTTTGATACAGAAATTAAATACAGTCCTGGAAGGAGGCTAGAGATAGTATTAGTTTTAAAGGCTGAATGCATGCAGAACCTCTGACTGCATATAGCATTAATGTCATAAATGTGTGTGAATGTTCTCATTCAGGCTGTAATTTATTCCCCAAGGAAATGCAAAACTAGCTCAAATATGCTACATGCGAACCAAACTCTTCCAATGAAGCGAGTTCAGTATGTGAATCCTAAAGCTAAATTTAGGCTGAGACTTGGAGTAGCGTAATTCTAAACTCAGTGTAGCACTTCGAGTTGCAGCTAACAAACACTATGAAATGATTCAGTGAAGTTCTGCTCCTTTGTTACAATCTATTTTGGATGAAGTCTTGGAAGCTCTTTACTAACTCAGATGTAAGAAATTCATCTTAAGTTACTTAGCTGAATTTCATTGTTCAGTGCAATTGTTTAAAAAAATTAATGTAAGTTGCTTTTAAAATGTAGATTCAAGCTGATTTTTGGGCACATACAATAGCTCATGTGAAACAGAGCTTAATATATTGAAAGCAATATGTAAAATACCATTAACTGTATTGCTGAACATTGAAAAAAACCTGGATACTGTAAATGTCCGATTAAGTTTTCTCACAAATTACATTATTTGTTTGGTTTTATGGTCCAAGGTAAATTAAAATGGGCAAGCTCATTTGTGATTAAGCACCTTTCTGTTTCTTGTTCTGTTCAACTCTTACATTTGCATGGGAATGTCTTCCTCCTCCAGAAATATTTCCTTCAAAATTAGCAGATGAAGTCACAATTATACAAAATATCTTTGTAGTTAAAGCAGATTTTGTAATAAAAAACATGTAAAATGCAAGTGAGACTTCAAATCTACTTTTGTAGTATCCTTCAGGTGTAAAATACACCCACAATGGTAGAATTGAGGAAACTTTTATCTTTCATAAAATATCAAAATAGCGTTTAGTTTTAAATCAAGCATATTTTAACTGAACTGCATTCAAATTCTTCGTTATGAAACAATCTCTCTTTTCATACAAGATTTTTCATGCATATTCTGGCTCCAAAGCTCCAAATCAGTTTGCCGCAACTTGTTTCACTGGAATTCATCAAAAGACTAAAAAGCCAAGTGCCAAGGAACCGAGCTCCTGGCCCCAGCGTAAACTGTCCTACCAAGCACCGCAGCCTGGAAAGTCCCAGTTTTTGGAATTAGCTGATGTTTTAAACAAGAGATCATAATC
Organism: Gavia stellata; assembly: GCF_030936135.1. NCBI lineage: Eukaryota > Metazoa > Chordata > Aves > Gaviiformes > Gaviidae > Gavia > Gavia stellata. The sequence continues at coordinate 9,631,121 of NC_082615.1, read as the reverse complement.
AAAATCGCAATTCCTGACAAAGTCTCAATATTTCACTCTATAAATTCTTAATTCATTTTCCAGCATTTGTAGGTTGCTGCTAGCTCCACCCTCTCAAATATCAGCTATTGCTGCTCCTCTTAAAGAAAATTCCGTTTTGGGGAAATGTGATATTATTCCAGATGTTTCAGCATTCGGCAATTCTGCCTAACCCAACCTGATCGTCACTCTGTAACGAAGCTGAGTGTTAAACAGCTTCTGGAATTTATTCCTTAAACTACTGCACTTGCATATTTGAATTTAACCCTATTGACAGTATCGCGTTCAAAAGCCCCGTACTTTGTAACACAACAGAGCCACTCCTAAAGTTTTTTTTCCATTTTTGTCCCAAAACATAAAACCGTGACTAATTTTAGCTGGCCTTTGGGCCACTTGTAGATTAGTTCCTACAGGCTGCTGATTGAATTAAATTTAAGTGTTTTAAATTGTGTTCCTCGCCATGTTTTAAAAGTTATCATGCAAAGAGATCTTGGTGAATGAAATCTGCTTTCAAATTTTATAGTTTGAGGAAATTCCACACTTAGAACTGCAAAAAAAAATGTAAAGTGCATTTAGAGCAATTCAAAACAGCTGTAAGAACTCGTATGTCACTATTTCATTTAATCAGGATTTCACCCGGAAAAGGACGGGAAGAGTCCCTGCCCTACCTCCAGCTGTACAGGACTGACCAGATCGGACAGTTCAGGGTAAAGTTCGCTCCTCAAAATAACGCCCGAAGCAGCATGCATTCCTCTGTGGTCTGTCATCTGCACTGCAACTGTCTGAGTACTATACTGTAACTGTCTGAGCAAGACTCCAAAGCCTTGGTCAGATGGGATGCTTTGTAATTAAAATAATAATACTGAATGACAACACTAGCATGCACGATCTCGGAGTCAAGACTCCAGTCCTGGACCTATAAATGGTGTCACTAGCAAATCTGCATTGGGAAAATATTCAAATCCTGCATGATGCCATGGAATGTGGGCACATCATCCACCCACGTGGACGTTCAGGACACCGTGAAGGGCTTTCTGCCAAAGGAGAGGAAGAACAAAGGCTCGTTGCCTGCTTCCACAGAAGGAAAAAACCAACAGCCTAACCCTCCTAAACTGACAGACCACGAAGATCCAAATAAAATCCAAGGAGTCTATACGAAACCAAATCTACCAAGCAATGTCTTGGAAATATTTTGATTATTCAGTGCTAAAGAAATATGCCATGAATCCGTAGTCCATCAGTTAGGCAGGGAAGCGGAAGCCGTCTCCGGACCAGCATCACCCCTGGCTCATTTCCTTCAGTCTGCAGCCACATGATTTCTTTTCCACACCGCTGCTGGCTCACACTAAGGTTCACGCAAATGTGCAGACTGGCGATGGGATTTGAAAGACCTATTCTGCCCTCAGCAAGGAAGGGTTTCCCTACCCCAGCATCAGCCACTCCCCTCTTTGGGATCCTAGCAGTTGTAACCCTCCTGTTAGTACCACCACGTGCACACCCTCCGCCTTCTCACTCGCTCCCCCAAAGCAATTGAACCCAGGCAGAAAGCAGAAACGCTTCTACCAAGCAAAGATCGTACCTGGCAAAGGGAGACACCACTGTGCCTTGTGAAAGCCCCACAGATGCCACCAATCTCTCATTTTACAGGATGTCACTCGGGCTGCAGGAAGCGGCTGAAGCCTCAGAAGAGGTGTCCCCCACCTGCGGGCCAGCACCAGCCACCCTGCAGCCTCCTGAGGCTCTCCCTCCCTCCTCCTCTCCCCTCTGGGATCCGGCACTTTTGGGTCCCCAGGAAGGGAAGTGATGAAATCAGCAGGAGCTGGAAGGATTTTCTCAAGCAGGCCAGCAGCGGGAAGGGAAAAGCATATTCTCTTCCACGTCTGGTTTGCCTCTGCGCGCTTAAGAGCTGGCCTGCAGCGGGAGCTGGCACACAGCACACCCCGAGCTCGGGGTTTGCCATCTGCAGATGGGGCCAAGAGCGGAGGGGAAAGCATCTGCAAGCTGGGTGCACGCTGGATGTTTCACTCGTATGAAATTTAGTCCTCACTAAGGGTGCAAGGCTCTAACATAAGCGTGTCCAGGCTTCTGTGAAAGGTCTGTACTGAACAACAGAGCCAATACCAGGCATGGTCTGAATCTAACCTGCCCCTGATGACATATATTTGTAACCCAGACACCGCAGACGTGCTATGCTCTGTGCCCTTCCGCAATTTAAAATACAACCCTGGCTTGAAGGTCTCTATTTGCAAACATAGAGGAACAGCGGTTCCTAAATTGCAGGCAAACATTTGACTTCACTCCGTGCAATTTAAAGAATATCCTGCACGAACCCCACCCTTCTGCCCAACAACTCAAGCCCTTAATGCCTAGATAGTTTTCTTTCAGGCCTTATCACAGATAAAATATGGCCCTTTTTTGTTGAAGGAGCAGAACCTGCCAAATATTTACCAACTCTTTCAGGAGGCTGAAAATGTCACTCCTACAGTGTAATAAACTTCCCCGGAAAGGCCCTGATAAATAGAGCCTTGCTGTACTGCCCAGAACTAGTTTAGTGTGGCCCAAGTATTGCCAAGTCTGACTGACGAAGAAAGCATATTTGTACACACAGAAACATTAGCAAGAGAGGCATAAAGTTTAGAAGTGAAAATAAAACAAAGCCCCATTATTAACCGGGGAGGGGAGAATAACTGAGTCTGCATCCCAGAGAGCAAAGGACATTATGAAAGCTTCAGAGCTAAAACAGTAATTTAAGAGCTTGTCCACAACTTGCGGCAGAAGCTTGAACCATCTTCTTTAGCATTTGGAAAGTGCTAAACCATGGCCTACCCCCAACCCAGCCTTCAGAGCAATATTATTTAAAAATAAAATGAAATATTTTTACTTTGTAATTTGACCCACAAAAAGTCATTTGGGGCATGAGGGAATGTTCCCTTCCAGCCTGAACTTTAATTCAGAGAGAATGTTTAAACTCAGCAGTGTAAAACAGATGCTGAGAAATACATCTGCATTGCACTGTATGTTCTTTGGGGCACAAACAGAAGTTGGAAAGCGCCTGTCAATGCCGTGTGTGCGGCTACGATCTAAAAAATCGCTAATAATGTAGATGAATGGAGAAAAAAATACATTCCTAGTATCAGCAAGTCTGTCAACAGAGTTCTAGCAGCTATAAACAACTGCATCCACGCTAGTTCAAACAGATGAATGTTGCTTGAAAAAATGTGTCCTTTCACCCTGGCAAATGCCATTAAGAAAAAAAAAAGATTTCTAAAAGTGACTAGGGAGTTGGAAGCTCAAACGAACAGATTTAACAAGTCCTGATGACCATAAAATGCTGAGCACTCACTCCCTACAAAAGCCAGGCTTCGACTGAATCTTGAACGATGCACTCGAGTCAAAAGACAGTAACTCAAATTATGCTATATAGTGCTCCAAAATAGGTTTCGGGGGGACAAAACTTGCCAGAGTTACTTAAATGCAGGAAGAAACCAATTATTGCTGGAAAAAAATTTTCCAGATTATGTTAAACCTGGCAAAAGCTAAACCCAGCAGTTTACCCAGCTTTACAAAGCAAACCACAATTAAGAAAATCTCCTATGAAAGGGAAAACTTCAGTTTAGTCTACCAGCTAGTCCAAGAGCCTGAACGGCAACACAACCAACCTTCACAAAAATCGCTGCTTGCCAGTGATACCGAAGAAGTTGTACAAGAAGCTGGAAGGAGCAAGCTAAAGAGGCACAGAAATCTACTCCCCGTACCCCCCTTTCACACCATCAGGTTTTAATGTTAATGATACGGCTCCGCGTGCTTAAAGTATTTTTACACTATGCTCATCTTCTTGTAGCTCCGTCTTGTTCCAGGGCAGATGATTAGAATCAGATTTCTGTGATTTCACTGCAGATTAATTTCGTTAAGAGCTACAGATCTGCAGGGAGAAGAGGGCTACAAACAGGCCAGCAGAACGGTCTCTAACAGCGTTCTCTCCTAAAAGGGTAACAGTATTTTTGCCTTTACTCCTTACTTTCACATACTTTTCCTTTTTGTGGCCGCTAGACAGAGTTCTTTGGAAAAATGAGTGTGCGGGGAAAAGAAACGTGCAAAAAAATTTCCTTTAAATTTTGGGTTCAAAGAAAGCTCCCAACCAGTTTATGAATAGGTTTTTAAAGTGAACAGGCCCAAGGCAGACCTGACTGCGCCTGCTGTCCCCAAAGTCAAACAGGCAACTGAGGGGCTGCGCGCAGGAAATAATTCTGATATATCAAGGTCTGTATGCCCTGACGCATGTCGGAGGAATAGCTATTAATACACATTTTAGTATGCTGCGCACAAGTGTTGGGATATAGAGGGCTGAAGAAGAAAAAAGTATGCAGAGGTCCGTAATACCATTTGCAAGTTTTTCCTAATTGTGAAACACTAAGTACACAGTTATTTTTATGAGCAAACGCTACAGAATATAGCACTGAAAACAGGGTTTGTTTGCAAAAACCTCATGGGATCAGCGCATAAAAGTTGTGCGTGTAAATGTCTGTGTACACACATGCAGAATGTAGACTCCTGCAATGCTACATCAGAGAGAGAATTAAATTCTAAGTGGCTCAAGAAAACACACAGGAAGATTTTCATTTTCCATTTGCTTTTATAGACCTTAGCCATGAGAATACTGTTGCCACTTGGCCTTTTTCCTTATTCTAGGTCAGTATCATTGACTTTACCAAATCAAAAAACTTATGAGGACCCTCAAAATAATTCTAATCTAAGATCTTAAAATGTAATGTAACATAACACAGAAGGGCACAGAAGTTGTAAATACGATGCTATATAAGCAAACAGTAATATACACACGGAGAGTTGTATATATACTGTGCCCAAAGAAGGAGCACAAACCAGTGTCTCCAGCAGTGCAGCGTGCCGACTCGGTATCAAAGACAAGTAGTAAGGACCATCGGAAGGGTGGCGGGCAAAGGCACTAAGGTGAAGAAGAGGAGAATTACCGGGAGCCAGGCCACTCGGCATGTGACTAGATTTATTTAAAAAAAAAAAAGGGGGGGGGGGGAACAGATGTGTTTTCTGAAAGTGAAAGCGGCGAGAAGGATGCACATGGCCTTGCCGGAGCCAAAGCCGGGCGCGCTCCCTGCTAAGGCCGGGCCCGGGCAGAGCGTCCTGCGAGCCGGGCACGTCGGGGCCCGCAGGGAAGCCGCGGGGATGGCCGCCAGCACCGCTGAGACGCGCACGTTTACGGCCCTTTCCGAGGTGGAAGAAAACAAAATGCACTTACGGTTCGCGGAGAACCAGCTCCGTCCTCTCCCTACGGCCCGCCCGAGGCGAGCCGGGGGCACCCGCCGGCCCCAGCATGGAAGCGGCGGCCCCCGGGTACGCCGGCAACGCCCGCCGGTGCCCCGCCGGGCCGGGCCGGGCCCCCGCGTCCCGGCGGGAGCGGCCCCGGGCAGCGGCGGCGCCGCGCTCCGTCTTCGCCCGCTGCGAGCCCGGCAGGTCCTGGGAGCCGAGAACTGGGACTTTGTAGGCCAGTTGAAGACACAGAGCTCTCATCTCGCCCGCAAAGACCCAGCCCTCAACTCGCCCATCAGGCGCAGGCTGCGATTTCTTATTGCTACTGATTTTAACCGAACTCCTCTCTGGCCGGTGCCGCCGCCAGCGCAGAGCCCGTGGCCCCCTCCCCGGGGCCACCGGGGACCCCGCCGGAGCCGGGCCACCCCCTCGGCAGCAGCCACCGTCCCCGGCCGGGGGAGGCAGCGATCCGCGCCGCCCCCTCCCCGCGAGCTGGCCGGGCCCGCGGCGAGGCGAGGCGGCCGGCCCCGGGTCCCGGAGCCGCGGACGCCCCGCAGCCAGCCCCGCACGGCGGGCCGGGCCCCGCAGCCCCCGGGCCGGGCCCCGCAGCGCACCGTGACTCGGCACCGCCGATCCCGACCCCGCTCCTGCGGGAACTTCGTACGCGGGGAGGGAGGAAGCGAAAACTCCCCGTACGGTTCCAACGGCCAAAACAGCCTGAGCCCCTCCGTTACCTGCTCTGGGCGAGGAGGGAGCACGGGAAGAGGCTCGGGGGGGACCCCCTCCCCAGACCCGCAGGTCCTCGGGATTACGCCCAGGAAGGACTCGGGCTGAACTACAACCAAGTGGGGAGAAGAAGCGGGCGACCGCAGTCCCCCTCTCCTGCCTCCCGCAGCCCCGTTGCTCGCAGACGGTATTTAAGCTGGTATTGATCACGTTGGGATTTTTTCCACCCTTCCTCTCTGCCCTTGCAAAAGGCAAAATTAAAAAAAAAAAAAAAATTCGTTGCCACAAGGGACATTGCAACATTTCTCTCGGCTTTTCAAACGCTGCGTTTGCCCCAGCGAGCTTAAAAAGTCCCGACCCAACAAGCAGCAGAGGCGAAGTAGGGGAAAGATAAAAAACCCCCAAAACACCCAAAAGCAGCAATTAAAAAAAAAAAAAAAAGCCAAAAACCAACACCCCAAAACCGTCAAACCAGACAGAGGCGAGCTGCTCCCTGCAACGTTAAGGCGCGATCCCGATGCGGCGGAGTTTCTGTCCGGCGGCAGACACACATCCCTCGAAAGTTTGCTCCACGTGTTGCGGCCGCGTCCCGGGAGGGTCGGCGCGGCCCGGCACACCGGGGCGGTGCGGGCCCGCTCCGCCGCTCCCCGCCGCTCCCGCGCCGTTTAAGGAAGCGGCCAGTCCCCACCCCTGCGCCGGGCAGCTCCCGCTGCAACCCGGCTCGGCGGATTTGGAGGCTCTCCCGGGCTGCCCTCCCCACCCCCTGCCCTCGCCGGCGCTCCGCTGGCCCATCCGGCCCCGCACAAGGCAGGAAATGGGCGCCGCGGCTCCCGCCGCCGTCCCGCCGCCGCCGCCGCGCAGCCGGCCGCCTCCCGCCCTTCCCCGCGCTCCTCCCGCCGGCGCCTCCGCCGGGGCAGCCCCGCCGCGCCTCGCCGCGCCGACCTGCGCGCCCCGCGGCCCACCGTGGGCGGAGGGCGCCCCCTGGCGGCCGCTCGCCGCCGGCCGCGGCTGGCGCAGGGCGGGGGCCGCGCCGGGACCGCGCCGGGACCGCGCCGGGACCGCGCCGGGCCGGGGGGTGCGCAGCGGAGGGGGGGGGCCCGGCGGGGCTGGGCGGGCGCCGCGGCTGCCGGGCTGCGCGGCGGGGGCTGCCGGCGCCTCGCTCCCCCCGCGCCGGTGCGAACGCTGCAAGCCGCTCGGCCGCCCTGCAAGCCCTGGGGGCCGCCCCGGCGACCACCGCCCCCCCGATCACCGCCCCGAGCGGGTTGCTGCCGGCGCGTCCCCGCCGCACGCCCCGCAAGTGCCGTATCTGCTCATGGCCAGCACCTCCCTGTACATCTCCCCGTGCGTGTCCCCTGTATGTCCAGCCTCCTCCTGCGTGCCTCCAAGTAGCCATGTAGCCAGCCCGTCCCTGTCGCGGGGATGCCAGAGGACATACCCGACCCTCCTGTGTGTGCGGCGTCCTTCCAGTTACACAGCCGGTCAGGCTGGGCGAGCCTAGCTGTGCGGCTGGGAAAACCTGTGCGCAAGGTACGGCTATTCAATGTACACAATCGACAAAGGTTTTGTGAAGACCCACTCACTTACATACACACCCGGTCAAAAAAGTGTTCTAAGAAAACAAAGCCCTCAGTGATGTGAGCTCAAGTCGGAAGGGGCAGCTGAAATGCTATGAAAAAGAAAATTTACTTTCTTCCTGCTTTTTGCTCTTACATTATTCCTCTGCACAGCCTCACTTGCCTCATGTTTTTGAGCTTTCTGGACTTTTTGGAATTATACTTTTATATGCTTTGGACACCAACCCAGCATGTGCAGGCCCTGCCCACAGATTATAGGGGGTTGGACAGTTACTGCACCTCCCTTTAATCTTTGCTGTAGATCCTCCAAACGCCAAACAGTGGAAAAGGGGACAAAACACACACATACCACAGACAGCTTCAGTTCTTTGCATGACCATACCCCTGGACAGCTTACTCCAGCACGATAGCAAAGTAGTGACCAGTCCAGCAGCATGCTGGAACAACCAGAAACATAAGGGATGGCTTGCAAGGTTTCATCCTACAAAGAGAGAGGACATCACTCACTGTTCCTGCGAGATGTCAGCAACCAAGGTGATGTTCACCGAAGATCACAGCAGGAACACAGCTCCATCGAGTTGAGCAGCAGGCCCACAAGAGACACAGACTAGAATGAGTTTACGTGATGGGACAGGATTACCAACGCATGGGAATGTCTCCATCATATCTTCTGTACCTGGTAGGAAAACCTCAGTTGGGCAAGAAGCTCCAAAATGGGCTTCAGGAGCTAAAGCTAACAAAAATCAAAGCCAGCATCCAGAGCACTCCTCTTTTAAATATTTGGGTTCAGCAGGACACAAATGCACATCCCTGCTGTCTACACTGGATTTTTTTTTCCTGTGTCTACACAGAAACTACCTAAGACAGCCATGTGCATGCAGGTTGCACTAGAAGCCCTTGCATGCTCAGAGCTTTATGGTACCAGCATCATTATGGATGTGGAAAGTGATTCTGCCTGGCTTGGGTGGATAGAATGAGACAGAGACAACTTGAACTGATCTGTCATGTAACTGCTCCTCTCGATCAACACTGCAAAGCCATCCTCTACACAGAAGAATGTGTTCCTTGGCTGGAAGCCTGATGAATATTTACAGCCAAGGAACATGTTGTTTAAAACCAATAGTAGAATGCAAAGTGAATCATGGACCATGGGCAAAAAGGTTTGAAAGAGGGAAGTTGTATGAGCCTTTTGGAAATAAGACGTACTGGCAGAAGGTACAGAAATTAAGAATTTCTTGACCGTCTGGAATGGCGACACCCAGGCATTTGTTCTGCAGTGATAATGCCCAGTGAGTACTGGTAGAAATGAAGACTTCCAAAAACCGTGTAAAAGACAATAACCTTTACTCTGACGAAGGGCATGGATGCTGTAGAAATCATTTGGGTTGAACGAGAAAAGGCCTCAACAGCTTTTAGAAATTAACCTCTTATTCCCATCCTCTCTTTTTTCTTATTTTTTTTAAATATTGTTCTTGCTCTTTGGCTGTATCAAAGGGCTGTTCATAACAACACAGACCAATGCTGAGCACAACAAATTCATAGCAAATAATGTACCTATGTGAATGGAAGGAAGAGCGTGAGCCAGGGAATGGCAAAGTTTCTTCCTAATTAAGCTGATGGCATATGGCTTAGCTGATGTCCCAACCAACTACTTAATTTGCTATTTTCAGCAGCCTCATACATGTTGCCTCTTGTCTTCATCTTGCCCCCACTGGTACTGATGTGAAGTGCCTCTTAATTTTCATGAGAGCAGGGCAAGACTTTTTTGCCCAGCGGGAGCTCTTATGCAGGGAGCCCAGTCCCACGAGAAGCGCTCAGCTGCTGGCAGCCAGCTCCCACTTCCACCGACGGCACTGGCAGTCCTTTGGTGGTAACTGAGTAAGGCACATTTCAGGCAAGTCTTCCCTTGGCAGGAGGTACTTCCACACCTGAGAAGGTCAGGTCTTTGGACTTCATCTCCTCTCACAAATACCAGCTCGCTGCTCTCCATGGTGTGCAGAAACCATGTGCTGGGAATGCATGACTACAGCCCCTGTCTGGATGGGAGCTGGGAAGAGTATTAGCTCTGCATTCAGTTCAGATGTAATCACAAGCATATCAAGTTGTAAAGCATCACAACTTTCACAGTTCTAAAAATAAACACAAGCAGTTTGTTTCAAGCCGTTTGGCAGCCAAAAGGCTAATATATTAGTAACATTAGACCAACAATAGCCCAGAACAATAACTACAGAACAATAGATTCTATCACTTCCGAAAATAGCCCTGTTTGGAAAAAAGAAAACATTTTTACAAGAGCCATGAACCAGATGTAGTAGCTTCTTTACAGGTCTCCACAAAGTCTTCACAAAGTGGAAGACTAGTGTGATACCTCCGAAGTCAGGAGGGAGCTTCTGTGTATGGGAGACGACTGCATGTTGCTGACTGGGACACACTTACACCCTGTGGACGCAGTTTGGTCTAGTTGAATGCATGCATTAATCGGAGTTTTTCTTTCTCAATCCTGCCTATGCTTTTGCAATACCTTTCTCTGCAAGTAGATCCATTGATTTGTTAACTTTCCAGCGTGTGGTACTAAGCAGCATGTAAGCAAGCATGGCTTGTAGCTAACAGCTTAATATTTTGGCATCAGACCTTGTTGACAAAGAGACTGGATTGTCCAAGAAGTTAAACCTGAAGACAATGTAGCAAGAGAAATAATTGAAACTCCACTGCTGGCACAGGACAAAATTCGCTGGTCTTCACCTGAAAATATGAATCCGTGCCGGAGACCCAGAGTCAGATCTTTTTTTTATCCCAACAATAGGAATAGCAAGTTTATGATTAAAAGTTCTGTAATGTGCACATACGATGTACTGCAAGGAGCTAGCCTGATCCCACGTACCTCTCCAGGAACACCAAGCAGCCAAGTCCATTAAGGATTTATAGAAACTGCAGTCCTTCTGATATCTTTACTGTGACCTGGTTGTTCAGCTCTGAGCACCCACGTAACACCAGTGAGCTCCAGCCTCCAGTCACCGCTCAGACATGGTCTGGTTCTCTGCTCACTGGCCAAGGCTCTGCCCGTCCAAAGAACCTCTGGCAAATTGTCAATACAAGATGAATTCCCAACCATAAATGGGGCCTTCATATTTAAAGCATGTGTGCTTGGGTGTATATGGGGGAGAGGAGAAAAATCACAGGACTGATGAGCTATGATTAAGCTCAGAAATAATGGTTTCCTGTTCAAACACAGAGCTATGTCTCTTCTTAGTACAACTACCTCATCCCCAATTGTGTCTATTAAAGACAATTACTAGGGGAGACAGATCTGTGTAACCAGATGTGGAAACAACGGTCATGTTATGCACAGTGCCATATGCAGTTTAAATTCTTTGGGGCTGAACAAGTTACATATAAAAAAATTGTGTGTGTGTGTTTGTGCACAAAGGAGCAGCTGTCAATGGGGAAATCCCCTTAGCCCACTTTAATCCTACGTTCCACAATCCTCAGGGATTAAACAAATGCACTAACATTATTTACTGTAATGGTCCCTCCCTGGGGGGCTTCAGTCCATGAAATCCGCTCCAGCATTTGCAAGTTCCAGTTGTGAAACAGGCTGCACGCATTCTATATTTGGTAGCTCGCAAGTACTCTTTCAGTTGGGCCCAGAGTGATGAAAGGACAGGAGTCAGGAATTCAGCTCAGGCAGAGGCTAACAGGCAGCGGGCTCGGGCTTGGAGCGGGAGCTCATTTCTCACTGCACGGGTCTTACATGGGCACCAAAGCATCGCAGTGACTGCTGAGAGGGGACAGCGTTCGCAGGATTATACAAGATGCTTTCTTAAAATTAAAGATGCTGCCACAGTACTAGTCCTCCTACCTACACACCGGGGGTATGAAATGAGGCTTTAAACCCAGCTACGCCAGTAGTGCCTCATGTGTCTTCTGCTTTCCTTTTCCTATGATGAAATATGTATTTGAACAGGGTACAATCCCTGTGAAATTAGTGACAAGGATTCCATCAATTCAGCTGCACAATCCTCACAGTCCCGATAAGGCTGTGGCAGTGCAAACTGCACAATGCCATCAAACTCTAATGACCATTTGGGTTCACTTGATGGCCACAGTGTCCAGCAATAACATACAAAAGTTTCAGGCTGGGGCTCCCAAGAACGCTCTGACATATTTGCAATGCTAGCTGATGGCTCCATCTCTTTCTTGAGCTTCCCGTCGAGGTTTATTATAGCTTCTTCAAAGACAGTAAACATTAAATTCTCTATTAGGCTGTCCTTGCCTTGAATTCATACACAGTTTAAATTCTTTAACTTAGATGATTGTACCAACTCAGCACTACAGTTTGAATTACTGCTGCCACAAATGAGATGGCAAGCCACAGTCACAGGGAGCATCATCCTGAAGAAGCCACTGCTGTTAGTACAGGGGTGGGTTTGGCCCTGTGTCTTTCAGGCAGCAGCAAACAGTACAAACTTCAAGAGCAAAGGAGTTTCACAGAATCACAGAATGGTTGAGGTTGGAAGGGACCTCTGGAGGTCATCTGGCCCACCCCCTGCTCAAGCAGGGTGACCTAAAGACGGCTGCCCAGGACTTTGTCCAGACAGCGTTTCAGTATCTCCAAGGATGGAGGCTGCACCACCTCCATGGGCAACCTGTTCCAGCGCTCAGTCACCCTCACTTGAAGAAGTGTCTCCTGATGTTCAGATGGAACCTCCCGTGTTTCACTTTATGCCCATTGCCTCTTGACCTGTTTGTTGTTGATGCTTTTTGCACTGCTGACATGATGTCTCAGGCTGGACTCTGAAGCCTGGCTTTGTCACCATAACCACCAGGCCAGTGGAGCTGTATTGTGCTGAAAGCAAAGGAAATTATTCTCTGTAATATGAGATTCATATGAGGCCTAATAGTTCAGAAGCTGTATTAATCCAACAACTGACTCTGCTCCCATGGTGCTGCATTTACAAACATATAATTTCATCAGGTCCAGTGTAATTTTTTTCCAATTTATACCAAGGTCATAATAAAAGCTATACTCATGTTACTGCCCTTCATCTGCAACAGCTTGCTTACTGCAGTAAACGTCACTCAGTGTGAATGCAAGAGGGTACTCGCATGGATAAGGAGAAGCCCTGTGCACAAACCTCCCAGGCCTGGGCTCTGGGCCACTGTTTCTCTCATGCACTTTATGGTCAGAAACATGAATAAGCACCTGGGAGAGAAAGAGGCAGAGGAGCAGGGCTTCTGTGACCAGCAGGCCCCATGCTGCTGAGCTTAAACAGACTGTGGAGGAGATGAGATTAGAAACCTCCCATCCAACCCCCTTGCTCCTCCTTCCCTGCATAACTGAAGTTCATTTCAGACACTGCCTGGAGTGTCAGCTGGCATCTTCAGGGCTTTGCAGAAGCGGCTGCTGCCATTCAGCAACACTTTTGCCATTTAAATTCTGTTTTCACAGGTTCCCTTGGGAAACCAAGGCACCGAGCACTGCTCCGCACTATGCCAGCATGGCAGTGAGGAATCCCGCTCCCTCTCCTGGGTGGCCCACACTGCTCATTCACAAAATCGCGCTGCTGCCGCTCAAGACATTACACCTTGCTCTCAGGGAAGCAGCAGCAGCATGCTATGGTGACCCGTTCATTCATCCTGGTCAGGGAGGCACACCCGGACCTCTTCATTAGTATCTAATTATCGAAGACAGTAGCATCCTCAGGACTGGACCTCTATAAGACTTGCTACTCCTGTACCAAAGCAAAAATACAACTGGGATCCTCACAGAGGAACTTCACAACTGCTCCCCTCATGTTTCTAGAGGAGGGGACACCAGTAACACTGCCCCTTGAACACAGAATGAGGAGACTCACTTTGCCTTTCCTACAGTTGCCATAAACAGAATTTTCAAAGCGGGAAAAAAAAAATCCTTCTTTCTTATCTCACTGTCATTTTTTAAATTATTGAATACTGCAGCATTCAATGGATTACTATTTGCAAACCTGTACCTGCTCCTCCGGCAGAACAAATCGAGTAATTTCTGTTTCTGCTTGAGCCTTCGGCATGCAGACAAAAACATTTTTTATTCATCAGTGTAAAAGGCTACACCATTTGACTTTAAACACAGACATGCTTCTGGGCTCTCTTCCAGGAAGTCTGTGTCACCCAGGCTTTAGATCGATATGTTTGTCTGCAAAGTCACCCTTTTGATCTGTAATTTTTCATTTTGACACAAGAAATGCCTTTTGGTCAAACTTCAGCAGTCCATTAAATTCCAGGCATAATGGAAATGGGAATCACATTGCTGTAGCCATGTGAAGATTTCCACAGTTTGGGGTTTATTTACTCATGGGTTAATTTACTCAGCCATATATTTGGGATTCAGACAACACTGCAAATACTGTTCTCCTGCCTCATCTAGGATCACTGCCTTCCCCCAGTTGTTTGTTGGTGGTCTCACCGGCAGTCGCAGCTTTATAAAATACCTTGTACATTTAGTTGTCTAATCTGCAGGAAACATTATCGCAGTTTCGTATTGCAGACGCTGAGCACTCTCCCAGCTCGGCCCTGTCGTTTGCCGCGTACAAAGGCTGCCGGGACACCCGCCCCACCGCTGAGAGCGAGGGCTCTCGCCAGCTCATGGCCCAGCTGGCGCAGGCAGCCTGGTCACCCCTGGCACACCACGCTCTATTTGCACAACTCAGCACATGTATTTTCTTTCGAAGTTCAAGGCTTCAGGGCTTGGGTTTGGGGTTTTTTCCACCTTTTTTTTTTAAAAAAAAAGGTGTCAGCCGTCCCATGAAGGGATACCCAAAAAGCAAGAGAGCTGGGAAGGCAATCCAACACTTTATTAACGGGACAAGGGGGTCTGAACAGCCTTTGGGACAATCCCCCCACCCAGCTCCACACAGCAAGGTCTGAGCAACGCTGTGGAATGATGTCACTACTATTTCTGAAGCAGACACAGCTCCTCCTGTGTTGCTAACACACTGGTTTTCAGCTGCTGAAGTTTGACCCTAGGGAGGATGCGACAGACGCTCAGGAGAGTTGCAAAGCACTGGAAATGTTATTATAATCCAAACAAAGAACATTATGCTTTTAGTCCCCATTCACACCTTACCGTTCAAAAGCAAGCATTTTCTGTCAGCCTCTCAACAATACATGTAATACACAATTCAGAAATACTGCTGTTCTAATTGCTTCATTTTTACACTTATTTTAAAGGGGTCATGAAGATATCTGGATTCTGACTAACTGGTTTGTCAAACCAGAAAGGTCAGGAAATTCTGTATGTAAATATGGCCAAGATTTTCAGCAGTAACACATCTTTTAAGTCCATTAATTATAATGTGTTTTTATTAGGTAATTAAAAGGGGCCTCATTTTAATCCTCATTTAATAACTCCTCATTTTATAGAGGCGTTATATTCAGAGGGAGGCTGCTCAGTATTTTCTGGAATAAAATCAAAGATCTTAAAGCAACTCAAATGGGGCACCTAAAAATTTTTATGGTTTTGGTCAGGACTTGTGTCCAAAATAAACAACTCTCCCTCACTCACCAAAAAAACCCCAAACCAAAACTGTCTCCAGCACAGCTATGATCTGATCATAAGCATCTGGATTAAAGGTCATCGGCACTGAGAGAACACATGATCGTCCTCAACACAACCCTGCCGTGCCAGGAGCTCCCACAAAAAGTAAAGGCGCAGGGACCCCAAAGAGAGGGGAGTGAGGAGAACCAAAAGCCCCAGCGGTGCCCGCGCCAGCGAGTCAGGAGGGGAGGGAGCAGCAGGATCAGCTCTGCCTAGATGTGGTGAGCAGGACATCTTACACGGATTTTTAGTCCGGACTTTGCTCACACACAGGGTCAGCTGACACAGGCTTGTTAGCTTGAGCGGCGCTCTGCTAATTTACATCAGTTGGGGTCTAGCTGTTGATTTCCAGCTTTGGTAGCAAACCGCGCAGTGCTCCTGTCCCAAGTAAGGCAGGCCAAGCACAGCACACGCGCCAGGTGACAGGCACACGTGTGGAGCCAGACTTTCGCATCCTGCACTCCTGCTGCAAAGAATTCCCTGTTATGTTCAGTAACCCGCAGCCTCCACTCTTGCCGGAGCCAGGGCTGCTAGTAGTTTGTCTCCAGGAGGCTCAGCACAGCATCTTGACCTGGTGTAAACTTTATGTGTGAGCCTGGAGGCACAGCTCCATTCCTTCTAATAAGCCAACCAGAACTTTTTGGAGGCAACAAACTGCTCCAAAAGCTTCACCTATTCAAACGTGGTATTTATAGCAAGGCCTCCACCCATTCTTTTCTGTACAGAACACCTCGTTGTCTTCCTCTGGACTTTCTTGACCACTACAACCAGCGCATTATTTTTCAGTCATACTTTGGGGGTGAGCAGGGGCCTATATTGCACACCCAAGACTCTGCTGTGCTGAGCAAAACCAACAGCCCTAAAAAGATGGTCCTGAAGACTGGAGAAAAATACCTGTGCCCTGGGATCAGTGTGTCTGTGGAAAGCTGGAAAACCTTGAAGACAAGAACGTGAGCAGGATGGCCCACGGAGAACTGCACGTTACTGAACAGAAAGGATCCGGGCAGGTGAGCTTGTTCCAAGAGTGAAGATGCACAACAGTAGTCCTGGCACAGAGCTTTCCTGTGGGCCTCTCCCTGCGGAGCTGGGCAAAGAGCCTGCGAAGGACCGTCCTCACAAGACAGCCGGGAGTCAGAAGCGAATATTCCAGTTCTGCAGAGACTGAAGTTGAGCAACTGGTGAGCTGCCTGGATGTGTTATGGCCACAGAGAACAGCAATGCCAGAGCTGTAGTGAAATACCTGGCTCTTAGTCCTGGGTTCGTGGCACACGTTTGGGCAAGACTCAGCTGCTCGGGTTTACGGGATGGCAAGCCTGTTTCAGCGAGGACCTCGGTTTCACAATTGGTTTCAACCAGAAACAAACCCACAGAATTCTGAAATTCTCTGCAAAAGCTGCAAGACGGCTTTTGAATCATTGGAAACATCTTGGTTTGACATTCTGATGTGAGACGCTGTAGAATTAAACAAGGCAAAATAGAGTGCTTCAAAGGTGGAACTTTCATCCTCAAAAGCCTCCAACAAAGCTGACAGGATTTTGACAGCACTGCACTTTCCGAGTAAAATAGTTTCTACATTTTTCTAAACAAGTGCTAAACTGCATTTCCTGTTTTTATATCAAAATGTACTAAGGCTTTTTTTGTGGCTTGTTAATAACATACTGTACAACTGTTTTGCACAAACCTCCCCATACACCTTACGCACACACACTTCCAATACCTATTGAGAACGACAAACAGCCTCCTACCCAGTTGGTCCCAGGCCACGGGTGGCACATTAAATGGCGAAACCCAGCTTTTTCTAAGCATCAAAGGAAGCAGCTAGTTTTTTGAAGAGGCTCCTCAGCTCTTCCCAGATACGTGGCTGTTGTGATTTTGCAGTGAAATGGCTCTATTCTTTACATATTTTAAGCTGTCTGAAAGCAGCAATAATCAAAGTGATGCCATACAGAGCCAGCAGAAATGCCCTTGCACATGGCTAAACCTCCGCACAGCTTTATGTATTAAGAACCAGGCGATGAAGGTCGGTTCTGGTGTGAACGGTACGACTGCACTAAGCTTTTCCTAGCTGTATTTGTTTATTCCAGGATTCGGCCTCCCTCTACCGTTTCAGGGCTCTCTATGCGGGAGCTACATCAAAACCAGCACCTACAGAGAAATTAACAGCAGGAGAGACTCATCACTTCCAAGCTCACCGAACACTTCCTCCGCAGCAATGCAGTGCAAACATCAGTTAAACTATGATTCATCGCACTCAAGACAGCTGTCCTGAAGCAGAAATACAGAGCGACCCCTCCGCAGAAGCGGTCTCCGTGCTCCCTTACCGCAGGTATGACGCACGGCGGAGCACGCCCGCACCAGGGCAGCGGCTCCCGGGGAGGCCCCGCGGCGCAGGGCTCTGCCCCCGCCCGCCCCTTCCTCCCCGCGGCCAGGCTGCTCGCCCCGTGCCGCAGCCCGCCAGCCCGCCGCCTCCACCGATGCCGTCCGTGGGCTCGCCACCAGCTCTGTGGCAAAGACCCGTGGGGACCGCGGCCGCCCCACGGGGGCCACGGCGGAAACCCACGGGGATTGCGGCCACCCGCTGGGTCTGCAGCCCCGCTCCCCGGGCTCCGCGGCTTCCCCACCGCGCTGGGCCGCGGGGCTGCCTGGGAGCAGGGCGAGGACCCGGGGCGGATCTCCGCGGCCGAGAGCAAAAAGGGGCCGCAAACGAGGCGGCGCCCGCGGCCTCCCCGCGGCGGGGCTGCCAGCGCACCGCGCTGCTTCGGCAGGCACGGACGGGGTTCGAACCCGCGATCTTCGGTTTACGAGACCGACGCCTTACCACTTGGCCACCGCGCCTGACGGGCTAGCAGCACCCGCGCGGCGCCAGTGGAAGCCAGCGAGGCGCCGGGCCCGGCCACCGCCCCGGGGCGCTGCCGGCGGCGGGGCGGGGCGGCCCCGGGAGCGGCCGCACCACCGCGGGATGGCGCCGGGCCGCCCGCCGGGGCGGCCAGTGGTGGCTCCCGCAGGCAGGCGCGGACGCTGGGTGGCTCCGGGGCAGCCGCGGCGCGGGGCGGGGCAGCGGCAGCGGGCGGTGGCGGCCCTGCGGGACCGCCCAGGACGGCGGGCCGGGAGCACGGGCGGGCCGGGAGCACGGGCGGGCCGTGCCCCAGCGCGGCCCCGGTCGGCTGCCGGGGATCGGCGGGCCGGGCCCTTCCCCGCCTGCAGAGCCCGGCTGTCCCCCTGCCCCCTTCTCCCCGGAGCGAGACGCCGCAGAGACCCTTTCCTGCTGACGCCGCCCGTGCAGCGTTCCCCGCGGCTGCCCCTCCGCGCGGGTCTCTTCGGCACCGCCAGCGAGGGCAGCGCGGGCAGCCAGAAGAGACCCTCACATTACCGCGAACGTTTGTTTTTCCTTCTCCTGGCTAACAGCCCCCCGTGTTTCTCATGCCGGAGTAGAGCTGTGCATCACTACAGAAGCACGGGGAGTTGCCTAAGGAAACAACCCGTAGCTATTTGTATGACCAAAGCCTACTGCGAGGCTTTCGCTTCCAGCCCTGTCGCTCCCCGGCGCCTGGCACCTGCTAAGGAGAGCGCGTACCGGCCCCATCTCCCAGTTTCGGGGGGAGGAGGCTCCCCCCCAGCAAGAGCGGTGGGAGCAAGCCCTGCCCGCAGCACCGTCCTGGGGACACAGCCCCCCGCCAGGCCCGGCAGAGGGGCACCGGGCCGGGCCCCCCCGCCTCGGCACAGCTCCCGCCCTGCGGCTGCCGCGGCACGCTGCCTCCCGTCGCTCCCTGGGAGCCCAGCGACAGCGTTCCCACCCCTTCCCTCGGGACAGCATCAGGCAACCCAACATGGGTTTGTGTCAGGAAGTGTTTCCTGATATTCAGACTGAGTTTTCACATTTTACTTCAGTCCCATTATCTTCTGTTTGCATAGTACAATCATAATAGCATAAATCATAAATACAATACTACATTATTAATATTTCCTCCTTTGGGTTTCCAGCTACCAAATATTTAGTCTTATGGCTAATGCTTGGTTAAAACCCAAGAAATGAATCAGCTCTCATTTTTATCACCACTAGCTGTAGGGCAGGAGGGAAGGATTTCAAGGATGTGAGGTTGAACCATTATTTAGCTTTGCCATTGAAATTTCTCATCCTGGTTTCTAGTTTTCAACCATTGCTGGGTGGCAGAAAGTAATCTGCTATTTTTTAGCTTACATACTCCTGAAAAACACAAACCAAACCAACCAAACAAAAAGAAAATAAACAAATTCAAGCACCGTTAGAACATACTACCAATCTGACATAATATAATCCCTCTTTTTACTTTGTACCTATGAATTTGTAACGAGGCACCACTGCCTGTTTAATCAGATCCGAGTTACACAACCTTTATTACAAGAATGCATACTGCATTTGCAACGTGCTCCTTGCACAAATAAATAAAACACGCGAGGTCTGAACGGCTCATTCCAAAGAGGAACAGTTGCTTTCCTAAGGCTAAGTCCCATTTTTAGGTGTTAATACAAATATTGTGCCAAATATTTCCAAGCAGGTCTCTGATGCTAAGCCTTACTTTTTTGCTGCTACAATCGCTTGGGAAACCAGCGACACTGAAAGTAACTTAGCTGCACGCAGCAGGATGGCAGGAGCTATTTGGGTTGCAGAACTCATGGCTGTTTTTCAGCCATGTCCCACACGCTCCGCAGCCCCAGACTTCGCGTTTCAGGCGGACGGTGTTTAACCACATCCCTCAGCACATGGCAGCCCTGGCAGCGGCCATGCGAGGAGCCTGGCCCTGCTCTGCTGGGGGAGCGCTTGGCTGCACCCACCGCCCAGCCGTGCTGTTCCCCTGCGCGGGGGCCGCTGAGGGGGGGCTTCAGGGCTGCACCTTTAACCCACGTGTACGCAGTCTTTCCACGAATGAAAGCAAACTCCTCTGCTGCTGCTTTTCTTCAGGGCAACCCCCCAAATCACTGCTTTGCACAGCCAGAGCTTGGCTGCTTGGTCCACACTTTGACCAAAGAGGCTAAAGGACAGGCTCGGCCGGGGGTTATTTCTCTGCCACACAGGACAAGTGCTCAGGCAGACTGGAGGATTACTGAAGGGCTGAGAGCAACCCTGCCCGGCGACCGTTCAGGTTTTAAATAAAAGTCTGAGCACATTGAGAAAAGCCACACAGTGGCCAAGAGAGACAGCGTTTCATAAAACACAACCTGCAATTTGCTTGCATCACAGTACAACAGGGAAAGAGTGAGCGCAGCCTTTCAGCGGCTAAGTTCCATCTACCTCATTCAGTGCCACAGCCAGCTCTTCTGTCTTTCTTTTCGGAAACAGCCTGTACTGTGAGTTGTAAGCCTTATGTTACGTGCTATTGCATCAAAATATTAACTACCTTGTCTGTTGGCAACCTAGGGCACAAAGATCTGTGTGTGAGGGAATAAGGGTTTAAGCACTATGCCAGAAGACATGCTTACACATTATCACTGCAAAGTTGTTTTAAAATCGCCATTAACCCAAATAATTATGGTTATACATCCGGGACGATCTTCAGTTTATTACTCATAGGGTCTAACCCCTTTTTTGCATCCAAAAAGCAGCTGGGTCCAAGGACAAAACTTACCCTGAGTTATGCAAGCTACGAGAGTCCCCGCTGCATTACATGGGTCAAAAGCTATTTAGAGTGGAGTGACACATCCCAGACCCCTGTCTGCCATCAGAGATCTGGGAAAACGTTGTAGCATGGGCCATCAAGAACAGCAAACAGAGAAAGGGAAAGCATCAAAGTCACAGCTTTGAGACTGCTATGCTGAACAAAATGTGTCTGCCGAGACAATGTGAGGACATCAGAGCCTGCTGCCAGACTACAGGAGTTGGCTGGTGTACTCACTCGGTGCTCACATGAGATGTGTTTCCTCTTTGTAATGGCTCTCCTTGCCACCGTCCAAGTTTTCAGGAGTCAGAACTCCTGCGATCTATTTCCTACTCTGCTACTGCCTCATTTAACCTCTGTCTGGCTTCAAACCCTCTTTCCCTCCTCCCTTCCCCCCAAAAAGATAAGAGCAAGATAACAATCACCTCCCAGGGAGTTCTGAGCTTTAATTCCTGGTTGCAAAATGACCCAAGGGTCTCCGCTCTCCCCAGCCCAGTAAGAACGGCATCATTTGTTAGAAACTATTACAGACTTTGCGATACATAGTGTTGATGTATTCCTGTCCCCAGAGTAACAGCTGATTTACTTTCCCAGTGTGTTTTTCTTGCGTACCAGTGAGTAATTGATCTGGAAGTGGGTCAGTAGTACAGCATGTTAGCCTGAGCTGCTAAGATTTGGGAGCAAAACTGCTCGGTGTCTCTCTGGTGAAGTGGTTTGGCATACACAGTGGGGAGTTTTCTTTGAGCCTGCTGTTACAAATCTGAATATCCAACCTCTCATTGCCATGAGGAATCTGGGAGTGGGGAAGCCTGAGAAGGTAACATGCAGGTAAGATGCTCCATGGATTATTCATACACTGTCTTTGCTCTGATTCCCCAAATATCTGTAGCCACTGGGAGAAAAGCTGCCCAGCAACCACATGGGATGATATTGTAAAAGACATATACCAGGTTTAGAAACTGCTGACAGCCAAATCAAAGCAGTTAGCACACTATGATCACTTGAAGATCATCAAAATGCTTTTTAAAGGAAAACATTCGCCCTGCAAGGCTTGAACTGATCAGTGAAGTCTTTTCAAAATTCCCTTTCCCCCTCTGCCTTGCTTCAAGCCCAGCTGGAGCAGAGAGCTTACCGCTCAGACTCCACTTCAGATTTTAAATCATACACCGCAGGCCTGCTTCTCTGGCTGTATACTCTTCACCATTATTCACACAGGTGCAAAACAGTCACATTTTTTTACATCAAGGGCACAAGTGACACCTGATGAAGAAGCAGGCTGGGGGTGGGAGCAGTAGCTTTTCAGGAGGCAAACTTTAAACCCACTAAACCCCCCGTGGAAGCACAGCCGAGAGCCATCCACACCCTGCGGCCATGTCAGCGTGGGTTTTGCTGGCATTTCCAGGCTAACCCCGATGGTTTCCCTCCGACACGCTGCCGGGCAGGTAGGACGGACCAGCGGGCTGCACAGGGCTGCTTGAGGAGATGCTTCACCTCAGGAGTCTCCCCAACACACCACAGAAAGGCCCTGTTTTTCCCAGTAAGAAGCACCCAGCACCTCTGCAGGCTGGCTGCGGCTGCCCCTCTGGCAGCAGCGTTTTCCCAAACTAATGGATCCCCCTTTTCGGTAACGGTGCCCACAGACACCAGCCCCGGGGCCAGCTGCCCCTGAGGTGACCGTGCCCACGGCACCCTCCCCTCACTCCACACAGACTCTTGCAAAAAGTAGCCTTGAACTTAAACAGCTAGTCACTTACTAGGTTATTTTTTTTATTCCAGCAGTTAAAATAAAGACCAGAGAAGAGGCCAGCAGGTCTGGCAGCTCAAACAGGAGAAAATAAAAAAAAAATTACCTCAGAGCGTTGGTCGAGGGCCCCCCACGGGCACCGGCCTGTCCTCCGCCTTCCCGCCTCACGCAGAGCCTGTTTCGCTGGGGATGGTGACTTGGTGAGTCCCGGCCCGAGCCCGCACCGGACCAAGGGTCTCCTTTTGTCCGCGCTGCCTCCACGCACCGCACTGGCGATGGGCCCCAGCTCCCGGCCGCTGCCTCGGGTTTCCCACCACCGCCCTGGCCCCTCGCAGGCCCACGTTGCTGTCCCGCTCCGAGGAGGGCTCATCCTAGGAGGGCCTGGGAGCCGCAGCCGCTCCCGGGGCTTGGCAATGGGCAGGCCGCCGCCGGGCCACCCATGGCAGAGCTTTCCCTCAGGCCTCTCCCCAGCACAGGTGAGCAGGGGGAAAGCCGTTGCCTTTGGTTTAAGGGTGAACCTCCTCTCTCCAGCGCGCCGCGGGCACGCCCTGGGGTGGTCAGTGCTGGCCATGCAAGGTGCACCAGCGCCAGACCCCTCCGAGGATGTGGCTTCCGGCTGCGCCCTCCCCACGGCAGCTCGCTGCTCCCCAGGGAAGGAGTCAGAGCACATGCTCATTAGCCACACGGGTCAGTAAATAATTATATTTAAGTCAGATTAAAAAGCTGGCTCCAAATCCTGCAAACAGCTCACAGCTGGAGTTCCCATCGATTGAGAAGGGGAGCACTGTGGGTGGAGAGATTAACGGGTCGGTCCCGTGAAGCTTCGGCATTATGTATCCCCCAAAGCTCTTGGGAATTCAACATAGTTGTGGCTGTCAGATAAGGCACGTACTGAGAAAAACTCATTCCCTAGTGACATCCGTGTAACGTGGCCAAAGCTAATGAAGTTGGTGTTTGGACAAGCGAGAGCAGAACTGTGCAGTCCTTCTTTAAATGAAGCACAGAAGTAGAGGTGGGTATACACTGCGTGTGCCAGGGATGCAGGGTAAGGAGGGACACTGAATCAGTCACCCACGACAGACAGCGTTTTAGTCATGCAGGGAAAGCAAATTATTTATTTACATATCTGATTGTACATTACAGCTACCTGAAAGGATGCACATTAGCAAGGACAGCTTTATTGTCCCCAGAAAGTATTTCAAGAAAATACAGAGAAAATAGCGTAATGGCACATTGTAACAGCACTGACATCACTTCACTTGTGTTGTGAATTACAGAATGAGATTAAAAATAGTCATATGCCACTTTTGCTGACTGCTTTTTTCAGGTTTTTTCAGTAACAATGGAGCGAGTGAACTTCGCTCATTTTCATACCAAGCAGCCTTTTGAAGTAAAAAATAAAACCACCTCCTTGCTCCTAAGGCAGCTTTGTAATCTATCAAGCGGGTGTCAAATTCAGTTAAAAAAATTCTGCTCCCTGAGGAGCACACTATTTTACAGATCATACTATTTTATAGATCAAAACTTTGTGTTTTGGGAGATTTAAGGGATATTGATGATTTCTTTCTTGTGATTTACCACAATTCATTATCTCACTGTCTCCAGGGGCTGGTGAGTGGGGTATTGATAAACCACAAGGTGCGAGAGAAGGAACAATTCAAGCATCTCACCAGATGAGGGGGTCAACACTCAAGAAATGAAAGCACCAGCTCAATAAGAGGTTGGTGGGAGGGAAGGACACTTCTAGGACCAGGTTGCCAGAGTTACAGGTGGCCCAGTCTCACAACGCATCTATTGAGCTTCCCAAGTGCTGCAGGAGAGTGCTGTGCTACAAACCCCAAGGGAAGGAGTTTATTCTGCAGTTGCCAAAATGTGAAAAGCGACACACTCAGTTTCTTGCATCTGCAAGAGGAAGATCTCCAGGCATGCAGATCCAGGGTCTGTCCTTAGGAAAAGCTGCCACAGAAGCCAGGGAGGGAACAGAAGAAGTAATCTAAAGCATTTTACCCTTTCTAAGAAGGAGAGTCTATGAACTGGCAATGCTATTTCTCTTTCCATTTCAATGGGCAAAGTAAATCACTTGCCCACTCCCACAAAAATAATCCCAGAACTGAAGTTAACCTGAAATGGGCAACATGTTCAAATGAGATTTTGGTCTGATGCCCATTTCAAGTATAAAATAAGCAAATTGGCTTTAGAGTGAATAAAACTATAATCGCCAAGTCAGGACCGTAACATTTCATGAGGTGTTTTATTATTTTGAATTAACTGAAACCAACAAGTGGATAGAATTGGTCTCATAACGATACTAGAACAATAAATATGAGGACTCTGTGTGTGTGACATTGCCTTACAAAAGAGACCAGCCATCTGACACAACATTTCTAAAAGAAGACAAAGAATGGCTAATTACGTCAAATCTCATTTGCTATGTAATTTAGACCATGATGTAGTGCTTCTAAAAAAACCTGTACAAAATGAGTACTTTTTACATCTCAGAGGCACATGAATACAAATCTATTTTATATATACACATGTACATTACATGAAAACCAGAGATGAAAATCAAATTTTAAAAGTGTATATAAAAAGTGCCCAAAACAGGAGATAACATGTGAAAATAAATGTATCCTCACAACAGAGAAGTAAAAGGCACAAGTACTAAAATATGTAGCCATGCAAAAAATGTAAGTAGTCTGTGCAACAATGCAAAACAAATGGCTCCCACAACCGATTTTACAGTAATTCTCAAAATACCTCAGTATTTAAACATACCATCAGTGCAACATTTACTGCTCTGTAGCGTACTGAAATGTTCACATGATAGAAAATTCTTGGTTCCACTTCTGACTTCTTTTGTCCAAAGCCAGAATAATTTAGCTACTGATAAAGTATTAAATAAAATGGGGCTGATGTTGGGTAGTGTAAGATCACTGCTCCAACTGCCAGGGTGGCAGAGTAGCTGCAGGCCTCCTGCACCCCTACCATCAGCGTATTGAACGTGGGTCTGCCAGAGCAATCACCTCCGCGCCCTTCGCCAGGGCACAACAGGGGTTTGCCAGGGTGAGTGTCACTCGCTGAGAACGGTGATGCGAAAGCTGGCAGCTCAGATGTCACAGCTGCACCACTAACAACACCTACATAAAAAAGAAAGATTCTAGGGGTAGGTGTCCAAACTATTCCAGAGAAGTTCACGTTTGTTAACATATGTTTTCACTAGGTTTAAAGTTTAAGTAAAAAGTAATCTCTCTAACTACGTGTTTGAATAGGTACTACTCTCACAGTTAAACAAAACTTTGTGACTTAAGCCAGTAAGGTAAAAAAAAAGTTTAAGGAACAAAGCGTAGCACTGTCAGCTGGCTCCGCACTGTGACAAACTGCGTACAGTGACCTAGTTGCAGATGTTTCTATCTTAATGGGCTGCTGTCGTTATCTGTAAGGTATGCTTGCTAGGCTAAGCTAGTAGGGCTGTGCCTTGCAAACAGAGTGTATAGTACAGCATGCAATTGAATAGATATACAGAATCAAGGCAAAACTTACGGGGACGTCCCAGTGCTGCCTTACCTGGATGGACTGCAGGCTTAGTCACCCTACGTGCTTGTGTATCATGAGAATCAGCTGCAACATTTCGTCATGTAGATGGGACACAACATGTCTTCAGAACCACACAAAAGGCATGGACAGGACTGGCCTGGTATAAAGACAGGGCTAAAATTCTTCGTCTCAGTAGCTAAAGCCGTACTGAAGCCAAGAATATTGTGTTTGCCCCTCCCATCTGCTCAAAGTGGCTGCCCCAAGGCACACAGACACTCTGACAGCAGGCACAGTGACTGGGGACAAGACCGGGAGTGTAAATGTCAACAGAAGATATATTGGGGAAGAATCCCACAAAGAAACAACTCTCTTCCACATCACAGCAACTCCCAGTGCATCATGCAGGATTACAGGATTCAGACCAAACACCTACTGCAATCCTTATCAAACTCTAAAGGTACATGCAGAGTTTCATTAAATAAGAAACCCATGCTTCAACAGCAACCTGCTCCTAGGATCAATATTTTGGATTAAAAACCAGTGAGAACACAACCCCAAGGATGCTGCAAAGGAACAAAATGCCAGCAACTGTTGAACTATACCCTTTAAAAATCAGCTGTGTTACATCACCTGTCATGCCTTCTTGCCGATATATTCCTTGCGTAACAAATGACATAACAAGAATATGAGCATGGCTACTTACACCAGAACCAGTCCAGGAACTGCTCAGTTAAGGTTTGAGTCAGTTTTCACTCAAATCACTATAAGCCAAGCCACTGATTTGGCAAGTGTTTGATCAGCTGCTACTTCCTTCCTTCCTTGGAAAAAATCCCTCAGACCACACCATACAGTATTTGTTTTAAGAAAAAACCACTGTATATTCACTGCCATTAAAGAAGAAAAAAAAAAGTATTCGTTTACTTGTAAATTCTAGTTCTTAGATTCATCACATGTCACTAGCACTATGATACAGAAACCGCTGAACAGCGACTGACGTAGCAGGGCCCAATGTATGTTTATACATTAGCTTCCAAGCCTTCAATTACTAACCAGATTAGGGAGCCTAAATACTGTAGGCCAAGATCCTCTCTGGAGAGTAATGCAGTTCTGCCGAAGTAAATGGAGCATTGCTGCATTCAGACAGCAAAATATTTGTTGATACATGTACCTCTGATAATTAATGACACTGTGTTCAACTCCCTACAGAGCTGGCTGAGAAATATCAGAATTTCTCTCAAGACCATAGAAGGAAAGCTGGCAGCAAAAGTGTACTGGATTTTTTTTGAGACTTGCTACAAATTTGCATATTAAAAACTCCTTAAAAATAGATGGGATGGTTACAGTTTGTCACTGTTGCACTTCAAAACATGACAAATTCTCAAACTGCTTGAGTCTTTAATAGAAGTTATTCAAAAAGCTGAAAAATACTCTTTTGATGTCAAGATAGTTTTGAATCAACATCACACTCTGAAACCAGAACTAGGCAGCAGCTGAAGACAGATGTCTGGAAGGAAGCAGCCAGTATCAGAAAAATCTCGAGAGACTACATTTCAGGTACTCTTAAGTGCAAGTTTTTAAAGAGGTATTTTTTCCGCAGTAGCTTGTGTGTGGGATTAGCCTGATGAAGGACAGCTTCTACCCAGAAGCAAGTAATTTTTTTCACTGTACAAAAATACCTGCAGTGGTTTGCAACTGGTTTGACCAGAATACCACTTAGCTTTTCAGAATCTACAGTAGAATGAACTAAGGAGCAGATCAAGATACAGTACCTTGGATTGTGTTTGCATCCCCGAGGGTTAAACGAGAAGCACAATTTTGACACAAGAATGTTTACTGCATTTGAGTATTGCTAGAATGAGATGATACCACGTTTCTGTGTTTGAAGTTATTTACCCAGGGAAGTGAAGCCATTGTTCCACTAACACTGACACAAAGGCAGATTGTACTTCCCCAGCTGGCCTGTGAGCACGAAGGAAGCCCACAGTAAAGAAATCAGAAATTTATCACAGAATAGACACTGAAACTGGTGCCTCCCTATCTCCCACATCTCCTGTCTGTTCTACCAATATGTCTGTCTGACACTTGATCAAAATATGCACTCCCTGCAACGTCGATATCAGATTACTCTTCTCCCTGCCCCAGTGATCCATCAAGTGATGTTGTATTACCATGTTACCTGCATGTCAAAAAATGTGATGATTTCTTTTCTGGGATAGAAGAGTTCTCCAAGGCTTGGATTGCAAGACAAGCTTGTCTGTTATCTGTAGGTACTGTAGTTACTCAGTCTAAACATGCAATTGCTAATTAGTATTTTTAAAGGTGGATACCTTAGAGGAAAATGTATCTGCTAGTGAAACACCTCTCCCACCTCCAGCTCACATTATTTGTCAAACATAGCAAGTGTCTGGATATGTATTTGAACAATAACAGAAAGCAGTACCACACTGAGGGCCCCACAGGAGCGGAAGTGTAACTCCTTTATGCAATAAAACAAAGCTACAAACACCACCAACATGGTGGTAAGACAACTCTTCAAATGCAAACACTGGAGCAAGGAAGAGCTTCTAAATGCTAAAGCAGCTGGGTACAGAGCTAAACAAGACAACCTGCAAGTCTTCAGAAAATCCACTGCTGGGTACCCCTGGCTAGAGTGCTGCTTTCAGGATTTCAGCCAGATTTAGTGACTATTCACCTCTTACATAGTTACCTGCACAAAAACTTGGCTATCTCTATGATCATGTCGTCTTCTGTTCACTTCCACAGGCTCTGTGGTCTCAGTGAAGTAAGCCAGGCTCTCTGCTTCCCAAGTGCTCAGCATAATTTTCAGTGAAATAGTCCTCAACATTTGCTGATGTTTGACGCTAACAGGAATGGGTTTTAGACTATTAAAATTCTGAAGCCGAGTCCAGTTTACCTCAAAATATTTAGGGGAAAACATTCAGTCACCAGTCTGACCTGCAACAGCTTCACTCTTATTTAAATCCACTGCATGAGAGCAGGACAGAAAAGTAACCTACCAAACAAGAGTTAGCTCCAGCAGCAGGGCTGCTGGCTCACCCAGCCGTGCTTGTCACAGCAGGCTAGCAACAGCCATCTGACAGTTTGAAACAGTTCTCTATGGCCTATAGAAAGAGCAAAGTCCTTGGCACAACCCACAAACAGCACCATGCAGAGGGAAATGCCATCACTAAAGTGCAGGTGAAGAGTCCTGTAGGCAGGGAGCTGTAGGTAGGACCAAGCTGGCTTAACTGTTCCTCTCCTACCTTCTGGGTGGCACACTCAGAAGCAGCAGTGGGTGGGAAAGGTGCATGTGGGGGGTGTCCATGGTGATCCACCTGCTTCGCCACAAACAGAAGCTGCTGCAACTTAGCACAGAACATTTTATACCATCCCCAGGTGGCAAAGGAGTAGTCTTTAAATCCCTTCCTCCAGATTACTCTAGAGCCTCCGGAAACCAGCCCTGAGACATCACTGTACCATTTCTCCCAGAGCACTGAAGTCCTGCAGGCATTTTTGTGCGCTGGGATGTTGTGTCCCATAGTTATTCCTCTGGTCCCTTTCGCTTTCCAGTTACTTTACACCTGCCTAATGCAGATACATAGAAACAAACTGTTTTTATTTTCTTGCCTTCAAGAAAGCCTGATTTCATTACTTCCCCCCCCTTCCCATCACTCCAGTAACACATCACTGAAGGCAAGAGCACAGAGATAGCAGAAAAAATATATATATATTTACATCCATAAGTGAATACATGTTTTATGTATTCAAATTCAGGAAAAATGCATCACATATACACACACCAAGATACATCAAGAGAATACTAGGGGCAAGACACTGCCAACAGCAAGAAATACACAGAAAAGCACAGTCATTGCTACTGTAACATTCTTCTGGGGAAGTGTATTCACTAGAGGAAACATCTCTATGCATTGGGGAAAGCCAGATACTTGGGCCTATTTTTCTGTGCCAGTTGGCGTAAATCAAAAGTGTGAAATTTTTACTTTAAAAAAGTGCATGGAATAATTTTTTTTTAGCATTCAACTATCCAAACAATTCCATAAGCTCCTTATATAAACTACATTATTAGTTAAAAAGGTCCTAGCCCTACAGTACACAAATCCAGCTCAGAACACAGGCACATGCTGATGTCCATCCCTATTTAAGGCAGCATTTAAGCATATGCTCAACTTTAAAGCTTATGTTCTGTCCCACTGACTTCTATGAGCAGTCACACCACACGTTTGAAGTTAAGCACCTGCACAACTGCCCATCTAAATCAGGATGTGCTCTCTATTCAGAGCTTTAGGTATGCATGCGTGTACTCAGTCTGGATTGGCAACTTCTGCAAGACCAAGCTCTTTCTCTTTTTACCACCCTATAGATAAAAGTCACTCCACATCTCTCTACCACTGTGTTAGGACCCAGACGGTCCTCTCCACAGCTTGCCCACAAAATGTCAGTCTCAGAGGAGTGCAGCGTGTCTGGGGCAGGAAAGTAACTCAACAAAAAATTTCAAGGGCTGCTCCTCCTCCCCCTTAAGTGGGCTATTTCATGCAATTCTTCTTTCTTTGTTCCACTTTTTTTTTTTTTTTTGTAAGAACTCGAATGTGTTCCTTCAGTGAAATCTTTAAAATTAAGTGTGAGGGGAAGGGGCAGGATCCCAGAATTCATCTTAATGGCCCATGATAAACCCCTGAAAATAGGGGAACAGATTTGAAGAGCTTCTTGGCCTCAATGCTACAGGGACCCTGGCATAAAAAAAATACACATGCGCACACACGTTAAAGAGCAGGCTGGCTCAGAGCATCCCAAAGCAGGCTCCAAAGTGAGTGATCTTACATAAAAAGCACTTTGTGCTGACAGTGGCAAACAAGTGGATGGTGATTTTTCAGAAATAGCAACAATTCTGCAATATCTTCCTCTTCTTCCCTTTTACTTTGTGTCTTTCCTTTTCCCCAAAGTTTGGTTTTTTATCCTATGTGTGGTTCAAGTACTAAAACTAAATCAAATAGGAAATTACAGAGTCAGCACCAGTCAGGAACTGAACCTGGGTATGTTAATTGGTTTGTGGTACCCAAATTCCTGGAAGAACGAAAGAACAATTCCTGCTCCTGAAGTTAGGGCCACATCCATATGTTTCCATTGTCTTTTTTACCTTTACAACTAGAGGTAGAATCATTTTGTCCAGTATCTAAAACAGCATTATCCAGTTATATTGTTATTACATTAATATACAGAATCCATCTTAATCACAGATATTGAAAGTGCATGGAAAAAGTCTAACCAAGCCAATTCAATGACAAATAACAGTGTACCAAACATCATATAAACACACCCGCGCACCCACACTCACACGTAGTGTATATATATATTTATAGATTAATTTACAGTATGAGAGTGTTGTTTAGATCCAGTGGCATGTGCAGAAATATCAGGCAGTTGCTGCTTTTCCTTCTCATATTCTCTTCAATTCTTTATTTCCAAAATAGATGGGTTGTGGTCTAGGATTGCCAAAATGATCTTGTCCATATACTGTCGCAATCTGTAATTTATTTCTTCCTGTTCTTTAAGGGCTTCCATGAGCTGAAACACAACATTTCAAAGTTAATCTTGAAATATTCTCACTAGTGTACATAATAGCATGAAATTCAGACAGGTGAGAGCCTAGTGGCTGCTAGGGATCACCAATTCCCTTTTGTGATAGGTATTCTACCTCTAGCTCCTCCTTGTATCTCTGTTAGAAACAATCTGTATGTTCAAGATCTTTACTATTAAGGAAGGTGGTGAACTGTCATCACCAGGAATCTTTTGGCAGGTCATTTGAGAGAAATTCCCCATCTAACACACCAATCCATCCTGCATCCACACCATGGATAAGCTTCAACATCTCAGTGCAAGAGCTGCATGATACTCCATCTTTTTCACACGTACTGAAATCTAAAGCACTTTGAAAGGCTGCTGAACAGAACAAGGATTTCAGTGTTTTGCACTGGCTACAATATGGGCTGTCTCTTTATCATGTGCATACTCTCTCAAAAACAAAAAACCTACCAAAAATCCCCAAAGCAACACAGCTACATACTCCTCAAGAACAATCCACCAAATATTATATGTTCTATATTAAAGACGTGTTTCACTAGACCTTTGAGCTGTGAAAGGCCCCTCAAACTCTCCAAAGATGTGGAGTACAAAAACCAAGCAGTCTTCATGTTTAACGCCAAACTGACAAAGCTGCCCAGCAGTGTCAGAACCCCAGATCCTCCTAAAGCTAATGTGATTTGGGTGTCCATTTCCATTAGCCTTCATGAAAGTCCCACCCCGAATCTGCAGTTTCTTACTTTCAGTTTGATTATACAGGAAAAATGGCACAATGGGAAAAGTTTATGCAGGTTGGTGAGGTTTACTAAGCCTGGGCAACAGTTGTAAGTCACTTTCCTTCTTTAGAGGGGGTGTGCTGGGTATGGCATGAGCCAGAGTCATGAGTTTCAGAAGGAGAAATAAAGATTTGTCTTGACAATAGCAAAAGCCCAATTTGCTTTTACCTAATTAGAGTTCAACAATTAAACAGCCTTTCTTCACAGTGCTCTGGTTCAGCAAGAAACTCAAGTATGCACCTCACTTCAAGGGACTACCCAGGAGCTAAGGCTAACAGGGTCATTCAAGTACAGATTGGGTAAAAAGTTTTGTCTCAGGACCCCTCTTGAAGAAGAAATGGGAAGTTCTATCCAGAAGAAACAATTCCTTTTAATCTCCTTCATCACTAATCTGTCTTTTTCCCTGGGAGCTCTTACATATCCATTGGCCTGATCTCACTATCTGTCCTGGAGCTTAATGGAAGCTGTACCAGCTTGACTCAGCCCACATACAAATGGGTCTCCTATAAAACGTTCCAAAGCATTGCCAGATTATTACCTGTACACTACCGACTTTCTCCAAGAATTCAGCTCTGCTACAGGGAATGTATAGCTCAAATTTAGATCTAAGTGAGAGCTTGTTACTGAAGTAACTTAGAAATAAATCTAGAACAGAAAGTAAAAATTTAAGTAACTAGCAATGGTAATTTCTGTATGAAATTAGTGTCATAATAACACAATACCCTGTAAGAAGATGTTAAAATAAATTCACTGTAAAACAGTTCACTGAGATTCTAATAATTCCATTTTTTTTTGAGAGAGAGACAAATGGAAGAGTTATGTTCAAAGGAGCATCCAAAACCACTGTTAGATTTAAGGCAATCTTCTAATACTCTTGAACTCCTAGCAAAGCAGATTTATCTGTTGTTCATTTGTCAGCTTTAGACAGTTCAACCTTGACAGTTAATTACATTGAAAAATGCATTATTTTTGGATGTAGTACTTAATTAAAAATGCATGTTACCTCATCTCTAGATGCAGAATCAATTTCAGCAGCCAGTGACTGGGCTTTTGTTTGCGTTGCAAAGAGATTTTTAGCTTCATAAAGACTAAGACTTAGGATCTGTCCATTAAGATCATCATTTTGGTCACGAAGTTTCTGATTCTCCTATTTAAGGATAAAAAGACAATGCTTTTAAGTTCTTCCTATAAGGTTTCATTAAAAAATAAAATAAATTTTTAAAATCACAGGTAGCTTGGATGACATACAGTAAGGCTGCAAGCCAACAGCAACTCTCTTACCGCCAGTGACAGGTCCTCTCTGCCTGAATCACAGGTGTTTCCTATGTGCACAATTTACATTGCCTGTGCAAAGAAGTCCTAGACAGATGCAGTGAGGGTCTTGTGCTTGTGTGGGAAGCGGGGGACAAAATCTAAAGGCAGTGTGCTAGGGGTTGAAGCTATAGGCATTTTTTCAAAGCAGTCCTGCACGTTTCACATGGATCAAGAGGCCCTTCCCTGCTCACCTGCTTCAGCCGTTTTATTTCATGCTCCATTTCCACCTCTCTAGTTTTGGCATTGAATTCACTCACGCTGGATGAAGAACTTCTCCCACGTCCAGGACGCTCACATTCCAGCTTATACAGCTGCAAGTGCTCCAGTTCCTTCCGCAAGTCTTCAATGAGCTGTGGGCAGGCAAGCAAGCCATGTGTCTCCAGCCCCTGCAAAACCAGCCCTCCCTGGCAGCAGCCATCTCTGTGCTGCACCTCTGCACTCTGACACAAGCACTCTGTGAGCCTGGTCGAGGCTGGACAGTCCTACAATACAGCCACTTGCTCTTCTATGGAAGCACAGGTCACTTAAACCGTTCAGAGCTGGAAGTGGCTCTGATCTCTAAGCTTCATGTCTGAGAGGCATAATTCCCCTTGCAAACTTAGTAAATGAGATGTTAGGGCACACATTCAAGGCTGCAAGTTCTCAAAGAGTTGTGAACCCTTTGAATCAGGGATTGTCATTTATCAGGTATTCTTGCAGCATTCATCGCCCTGTGGGTACCCCTCCCATAGAAACACAATCCAGTAGTACATTCACTGGATGTTATATTTTCAGTGTTCATCCTGACTGTCCATTCTTTTTCAGATGGGCTTCCATGCAGATGAGATGCAACTGCCTGGTCTTACATCCCTCTTCACACCTACCTCCTGTGTGGCTTCCCTCTCCTTGTTAAATTCCAGTCTGTTCTGCCGCAGCTTGTCCATCATTCTCTTGTACAAATCCATCTCATCCTTCAGTCGCAGACTAGTGTCTTCCAACCTATCTGACATGCGTTGCCTTTCCTAGAATAAATGGGGAACTTCATAGCTAGCTTGCAAGTGTATGACCCATCTTCAGTTTTACAACACAAACCTGTAGACACAGCTGGTCATAAGCTGGCGTATGTCTCAGGGCATTCCTGCCACTAAAGGTGACCCATGTTCCAATTACATCAAAATTCTTTTTAGGGAAGGCACGTTAAAGAAGCTGGGTCAATCACTGTGTAAGTTTGCTCTTACACAAATCAAGCCGCTGTTAAATTGCTCAAGCGCTCAGGAGTTTTGTTACCTCATCTAATCTCTCCGTTTGTGATTTCAGTCGTGTGACAGTGCTTTTCAGCTCACCATTTTCTTCTTCCAGTTGCTGAACCCTGTGTCAATAACAAAACAGCAAATGCCTCTTCAAGAATGCAGGCATGCAAAACGGCATGCTCTAAAAAGCCATTTCACTTGCACTTGATAGAAAGACCAAGCAAGAAAATCTTTCTAATCTTAGCACTTTTTATCATGAGCTATTGGGTACTTTAGTTTGTTTGTTTTTAGGGCCAAAAATGCTACACTGACCCTCAGATTCTTATGCTCCTAAAAACACGTATCTAAAAAGAATTAAGTAGGAAGAAACAAATGCAGACGCAAGTGTTTGCTACAGCTGGTCACAATTCCCTCCTTGAATCCATGCCAAATACCCAGCTAAGCTGTCTACATGGGCCACGTGGATTAAAGCATTAATGTAAAGTATCCTCCTTTTGGGCATTAGACATGCAACTGCACAGCTACTCAATAGAACTACTAACCTGTAACCATCTGTGCACTGTCTGGTTGTGAACAGTCTACGTTTACATGCAAAGTAAAAATGAAAAAAGAAGAACTTGTACTCTGTTCTGGGTGGCAGCAAGACATTTGTTACCTTGTATTCAGCAGTTCAATTTCAGTGCCTTTCTCTTTTTCATACTTGCTATATGCTTCTCGATGTCTCTTTATCTCTTCCTCCAGGGTCTGTTCTGCTGATGTCTCTTGGTCTTTCAGTAGTTCTTCCAGCTCATGAACTCTAAGGAAACCAGATCTCATTTCAGTAACAGCTTCACAAGTACTTAAAAAAAAAAAAAGCGTGTGCAACTACATTGCCTCTCTCTTGCCTCTCCACTCCTTTATTTCATTCTACCTCACCATCTCTCTTGGCATTTAACCTCTCCCAATATCTCTCCTAGTATTTAATCTTCTAAATAGCATAGAAGTAAGCAGTATCAGTTCATCTACTATTCTTTCATTCTCAAGAAGTTGCGACTATGATCCAGCCTTTTGCTCTTGTTACATGCAAGAAAAAAAATCCAGTGGTAACCTCTCTTATAACAGAAGAGCTTGCTCTGTACAAGTCAATAACATCTCTGTACTAAGAAACTTGCTTGGAAGACCTCTGCTTGCTGAAAATTCAGCAAGGCAGCCCTATCCCACTTGGACTTCTCAGATGAAGCCTTACCTTATTTTGTCTGTCAGCATTAAGGCAGAAGACTTGGTCATATTTTACAGGTAGAGATGTTCCTTCCCTCCTTCCAACTTTGTTCTAGCTCTGCTCTGACATGATAAAGAGAACTGGCTCGGTGCTTTGTTACCTGTGAACTAGCTGCGTGTTCTCTTGTTTCAGTTTACTCTTCAGGTCACCATTTGTCAGGCTATCGTTCTCCAGTTCTGTCACCTTTTTTTCTAGGTATGTTACCTGGAAGGGGAAACGGAAAAGAATTGAGAGTTTGAATCTCTCTTCATACACCCCTCCACTGTTCCTAATTGTCGTTTGGCTATGCTACTCTTTTTAAAGGGGGCATGCTTCCATGCAAAGCCAGCAGCTAAATTAAGCTCTGAAATTCTGAGTTCCCCAGACCCTGCATCTTCCTTGAAGGTGATCAATGCAAATACACAGTAAAGAAGTACTAATAAAATGCCTAGATCCGTACTTGCACAGTTCTTGAATTTTTGTGAAGCAAAGTCATAATTTTTATGGAATATCAACGACATTTTGAATGAGCTACTTCAGATCACTAGTAACTGTGAGCAAGAGAACTTTGTCATTCGATGCATGTCTCCAGTAGGATTTTGTTGGGTACATGAATCGCAATGCACCCATTTTCTCACCTTTTCAGTTATATCATTATCACAGGAGTCTATACTGTCTCTGAACAGGTCTTCTGTGCTGCCATTACTG
The DNA here is from genome assembly GCF_030936135.1 of Gavia stellata. NCBI lineage: Eukaryota > Metazoa > Chordata > Aves > Gaviiformes > Gaviidae > Gavia > Gavia stellata. Next base: position 9,594,174 of record NC_082615.1, on the reverse strand, counting down.
CTGCTGAAGTTACTGTTGTGGAAGAGTTGCCTGAAAGATCAGAAGGATAATTATTTTGCCTGATGAGGAAGGAGGAGAAAGAGTCTGGGTACTGTCTTATAGCCTGGCTTTGCATTTTGAACATCTAATGCTAAAATCTGTGCAATCATTTCAGTGACAATTACAACTGTTTAAGCACAAGTCTTACAAGAGACTGGTAGCTAAATGAACTCATACTGAGCACATCAATTACATTAGTTCTAGCGTGTGAGTTCTTTGTTGCTTTTGATAGGATCTGCCACCAGCATTAACATAGTTTAAAAACTACTTAGCCTTATTCACACTATGTACTGAGTTGTATTTGCCTTATTAGAAATTTAAAATAAGGTCAGCACTGCGCACGGGTTGGTACAGTTAATCTAGAAAATTTCACACAGTAAGAACTTCTTCAAAAAAAAAAGAAAAAACAAAATCTCAAGCAGTTCCCACTACAGAATAGTGTCAGAATACACAACACTGGAGATTATCTAAAATATTATTGAAACTTACGGCCCTCCCCAGCCCAGGGCTGGTTCATTCAGTCAAAGGAAGATCACAATTCTGTATGTCCTTTTTAAAGGGATGCTCTTGCTTTCCTTTGCATTTCGACAACAAGAACAACAAAAAGGCCCACATTACGAGGGTGAAAGAAGCAATAGCTGGACTAATGGAATAGCAGTATAAAGGAAGACAGCTGGCAGACAAAGAAGCAACTATCTATGCTCTTAACAGTGCTCTTTCCAGTTCAGGGGCCTGCTTCAAGACTAGCAGTGGCTTCTATATTCTGCAACATCCCTATCCAAATACAGGCCCCTTCCTTTGAAAACTTGTCTCGGCACATTTTCGTTTTCCTAAACTTATTCCTCCTCTCTCCTCCCACCCCCACTTATGGAATTATTACAGGTGATTCCACATATATTCATAAAAAAGTTGAAGGCTCTTACCTTCCAAAAGCTGTGCTTGATATTTTCCTGTTAGGGCTACATGGATACAGAAGGAATGATATAGGAATTAAACACTTATTTGATCAGTGTTGGATTTAATCTTAGTTTAAACTCCAGCTGAATTGCACAATGAAACATAATATTGACTTTTTTAGTGAAGTAAAAAAATGATTCTGTGAACAATATTCTTAGACAACTTAAATCAAAAGCTGCAGTTACCAACAATGTGAAGATGAGTGGAGCCACAAATTCCTGTGATCATTAATAAGTCAATTTGCAAATACTGTTATATTTAGCAGAGATTTGTCAGTGTAAATCAGAGCGAAACTAACATTAGAAACACCACAAAGGGACACTGAGTTAGTGATGGACATTTATTCTGGATTCCCAGTTTTTAGATGATTTTATAAACAGTTAGTTTATCCTTCCCCATAATGCTTCCCAGTTCAGCACAGGAACTGAGATGCTTTCCATTTTTACAGTTCCCTTTTGCAGCCAGAGACTAGTATTATCTAAGTGAAGAACCAGACTTCAGACAACAGCACTAGAACCAAATAAAAATATCCAGCTGCATCTCTCGATAACAGGATGTCGCATCTCTGTATGCACACAGATACACCTCTTTGTCAGAGCATCGCTCTCTTTCAGTCAGGTATATACAGCCTCACTCATAAAATTACCAAAGCCCTGGCTGGCCATGGTCTGGGTGTTAGCAGACTCCTTGCTAGGGCAGGAACATTTTTCATATCAAGTACTATGCTGCTGTGTCATCAAGAGAAGAAGCAGTGCCGTGTGCTCTGTGCCAAGGATTATGCAGACAGGCAGGATTTACAGTTTCTAGGGGGAGCTAGAAGCCCACCAAATAATTTCCTTCAAAAACCCTAGCTGATTGTTGGAAGCACTGGATTCTTTCCAAGTGCTCAGCACCATTTAGAAGTGGATGGAGGGGCAGAGATAGAAACGTAAGGAAAAAGCTGAAATTGCAAAGAACCCCAAAAGTCACTTCTGCCACAGGATTCATCACTTTTCCAAGTTCCCTTTAGGACCAAAAAAAAAAAAAAAAAAAAAAAATCCCACAGGAATGAAGTACCTCTGCTGACCAATAGCTTTAGGAGAGGTTGGACTCAATGATGTTAAAGGTCTTTTCTACCCTAAATAATTCTGTGATTCTGTATGTAAGGTTATATCCATCAGCTAAAGATCTACCAGATCACTCCTTCCCACCTGGAGAAAACAGTAGCTAACTATAGATCTGCACTAAGCAGCACAGCAGACCCCACTTCCAGGGAAAAATTCCTGGAAATATCACTCTCACTCTGCAATCAAAGAGCTCATTGCTTAAAATATTTCAGTTTATTAATGCTGTCTGCACCTTAAGTCAGAAAAATACTTATTAGCTAATGAAGAAGAGCATTTTGGTTCAGGCTAGATGTCAAAGTCTGAACTTCTTACTGTTTTGTAAGAACATCACATGTGTAAGACAGAATTGGGTACAGGGAAGGGAAGGGCTCTTTCTTCCTCTCCTCCTGCTACTAGCTAGTCCCATTTCAAGGGGGCTTTGCTAAAAGCACTGCAATGGGCTGCTTACCTGTTTGCTTTCAAGTTTTTCAGCCTGGCCTCCAAATCGTTGAGTAGATTTATCTTTTTGCAGCACTGTGAGCAGTAAACATCCAGTAACTCGCTGTTATAAACATGCCTCATTTTTCGGGGTGTTTGGCCAGCACTGTTTGCAGGAAAGGAGAGATATTACTGGCTATAGTAACCAACTCACAACAGATTTTCCTCTTGACTGTGTGTCTGTGTGTCAGAACCACAGATGAGGGACTTGGGGAACCACCTCTAACAGCAGCTCATCTACCTTAGAGGTGATGATAAAGAATGCTAGTCTTAGGGCAAGCCCACCTGTCTGAGTTGAGGCTTTACAAAGGATGCATTCTGGGTGTCAGCGGAAAGAATCAGTTTGCATGACTGGAAGAATAGCACAAGGTATATAGAGTCCATGCGATGCGTGTAGCAAAAGCAGCTACATTAGTATGTGCCACCTCAGCAATGCCTCCCTCTCATCTTGCCCATCTTCCCACTAGAGCCTGGCATGCAACCTGAAGAGCCTTTTCTCCAAGAGAAAGACAGGAAGATGAAAAACAGAGCAGTCTGGTAGGAAGGAGTCACACGAACCCCCTCAGATGGTAGGACAGAAGGAACCCTAGAATGAGGAGGAAGGGAGAAGTGGACATAGGTCTAACAAGGAGGTAACAGTAGCTCTTGGCATGATAAAGAGAAAATAAACTCAAATAAAAGAGAGCAATCATGGCATGAAGTGCACAGAGCCCCAGGAATGGGAATGGAAAGGGTTGCATAAACCTGAGGAAATAGGGGATGAAGGACACAAGCCATCATAATGAAGGGGCAGTAGAGAGGGGTGCTGGCTCTGCATGCATGACAGAGGTGGCAAGACTGGATTGCAGAAGTGCTTGAAACAGAGGGTAGCACATGGGGGTTGCATGCGGAACAGAGGGATGCAGTGAGCTTGTCCTGTGTTAGCAATGAAGCACAAGACCTTCATGTGCTATTGATCCAAGCAGACAAATCCTAGAGCATCTTCATGCTCTGCTCTTCCCCAACCCTGCTCACCCATTCCCTTGCTTGGGGAAGGATTTTAAAATCAGCAACTGACTTTGTCACAGGACATAAGAGCTACAGAGACTGAGGTCACATCCAGGAAACTGGTGGACTGTAGTGGCATTTCCAGCTCCTAACAAACAGCAGCTACTTGCTTATGTTCTCCAAGACATTCAAAGTCAATATGAATGCTTGTTTTGAACAACCCCCCGTCGTATACAGCAGTTCACCTTACAGGTTAGGGCTAAGAAATTGTAGTATCAGAACACAAAGGAGAAACAGCTCTCTTGCAGGTCTTCTGTCCACTGCATCAGGGGTGGTGCATAGTGCTAAGCTGGTTTCCAGCTTGCAGCAGATAACTTCCAATACTAGCCCCTAACTGTGAAATCTACTGTCTGCAATAGAAAGAAACCTCTACAAGCAAAACAGCCCAGTTATTTCAACAGAACCCAACAGAGGTTATCAGAAACAACATATTTGCTATAGCTCTTATTAAATGTAGTCTGTCAATCAGAGGACAGAAAATGAACTGATAACATTTTGCTTTTAAGGTGAGTCTATGTAACCAGTGTAAACTCTGGTATGGTCACCCATGCTCAGAGAAGAACAAATTAGAAAAACTGTTTGTTAATGAATAAGGAGCAACCTGGAAGATACAGATGAGCCAAGGTCAGAGTAGGCGTTGGTTCTGGTCTCATCATCAGGGCATGGGCTACTGGGAGTAAAATCCACATCATCTCCTTCCCCATAGTCTTCAAACTGTTCTTCATTACTGATCAGAGAGGCGGTGGAATAAGTTGAAAGGTCAGATGCTGCAGAAGGGTTGTGAGGACTTGACCTGAAACAAGAGGTCAAAACGTCTCGAAGGCCGACTTTGATAGCATCTCACCTCACATGGAATCTTCCACCTCTACAGCTTGTTCCCTCATTTGAAGTTGTAACCCACTTACTTTGTGCTAACGAACTGAAGTGCTAAACACATCTGATGTACATTTGACTTAGTGCCTTGAAAGTCAAAGGCATGAGAATCTACAGACAAGCTACCTGTGAGATGGGTTTGGATCAACACAAACCATTTCACTTTAAAGAGCACACCTCAAGAATCCTCAGTCATTATTTCCACGTGGTGGTGAAGACTGCTGCTTATGGGACCTCTGCTCTGAATGCAGGAACTGTGCAGACAACTCCAAAATGCATGGGATAGTGAGAGGAACATGTACAAGACAGAGGCTGTCACTCTGTCTCACAATCAGAGTTTCACAGTAATCCCCATAAACCCTCTCCCACACTCCATGAGCTCCAATCACTCTCTTTTGTGTGGCCAGAAACAAACTTCCACTCACCGCATGCCAGAGAGTCACTAAAGCCACAGATGTGACTTAACGGAGGCTGAGTTCCTGCCCTTTCTTCCATCGTGACAAAATGTGTCCTTCAGAGGAGATATGGACCACAAGAAAAGGCTGTTTTACTACCAGAGACATACCTAAGATAACGCCAAACAGGTAGGAAATAGCAGGATCCTGTGACCTCAGAGAGAGGACATATAGGTAAACAGATCAGCAGAGCCAGGCACCATAAAGAAGCAGCTGGCAGAGTAGTTTTGAGTACATCACATCTAATATAACGGAGCAAGTTTGCTGCAGAGGGTGCACGGTGATTCTCCTGCCCAGAGTCCATACTATCCTGCAGTCATGCAGTGTGCTATCTTACAGAGGCAGATATTTCACACACATTTGCTCAGCTCCTACCTCAGTAAGGCATTCAAATAGACAAGCCAATAAATTCACATACAAGTTCTTATAAGCAAACTTCTCCCTACAGAATACACACATCTAAGGCCACACACGCTCCACTTGTGAAGCTCCGGCATTGCCTGACACATTACTGTTCCTACTACAAAGCAGAATCCAGTGCCTCTCTGCAATACAGACAAGGCACTGATTCAATCTGCTGACACTTTGTGCAGATGGGGTCAAGTTCTTCACTCCCTTCGCTTCAGTGCCCAGTGCTTGTATCTTTGACTCCACTAGCTCAGCCATGGGACAGTAGCTCCCGGTGGATGTTGTTCTCCAGCAGCTGAACAACATCGCCTCCTAGGTTTCTTCTGAGTCTACCTTCAGCCTCTTAACCATGCCCTGCACTTTCGGAGACAGGGAGATTCCTCTTCCTGTAATACTACACTTGTGAGCTGTAACAAAAGAGATGCAACAGTGTTCCTTTGGCGGATGGTGCAAGCATTATTTGCATCTCTTCCCTCCAAAAGCAATTAGTAGAAGAGGAAGCCTGCCAATGTTTCAGATGTATGCTCTTTTGTTTCTCCTGTTTTGATGAGATCCATTTATAACCTGCAATTCATTTATCTAATTCACATTAACAGAAATTAGGGCAAGTCAAGCTTGGCACACTATTTAAGGATGAAGATCATGAAGATAGGAATACTCATACTAGAAATAGATCAAACTTACCTAACAAGGCTCCTTGGCTGGGAGGTGGATTACTGAGAAGCTCAACACATCACACTAACATCTATTAATAAAAAGCTTCTGTGCCACAGACATACTGTGTATTGATAAGGTTTTGGGTGACTATGATCTGTGTAACTGCAACTGCTGTTTTCCTCTCAATGTTGTTACACCAAGTCAGTTTAGGAAGAAGTTCCTCATAACTCCTCATAACAGAAGTTCCATCCCCTTCTACCAGGGATGGAGGTAAATGACCACTCCTCAGTTGGGATGATAATGTATACTTGTCCATCAAATCCATTCTCCAGCATCATAGCCCTGGAACATCACCACTTGCCAACAGACTGGAGTTCAGCAGCCTTATCCCTCATACATTGCCTGGCTAAGTTTCTCTTATGGCAGCTATGCAAACAGTCACCACTGCTGGACCCACCTGATAATGTTGCTTAGAACTTTTAATTTGTAGTTATTCATAAGCTTTGCCAAACTTGAAACCGTTTGGGTTGAAACACTCCATGCTTAGGGTAGATCCTGAACTCATAACCAGCCTCAGGCTGGAAACTGTCTAGGAATCACAGTCATTTTCAAGGGACTTGCTAAAAGCAGTTCTTTTTCTCCATTCTAACACTTTCTGAAGAAAGCTTTCAGGGTTTTGGGTTTGGGTTTGGTTTGTGGTTTTGTTTGGTTTTTTTTAAAGTTCTTTCTTGTTCTTCAGAGCAGGACTTCAGAGGGCTGACACATCTGATACACAACCCACCTGCTTCTTCAACAAGCAGGTACTGTGGTTTGGCCAAAGTAAAAATCTCTATCGTGTCCAACACAAAAGCATGAAGCTTCCTAAGTGTTTTCCCACAGATTTACCAAAGCTGAGGAGGCCTCAGAGGATAAATCAAGATCTATTAGTAGTAGCACAGTAGCTCTTAGTAGTTCCTGCCCCCCTAGAAAGGGGGAACAGAATGCACAATGCCTCCTACATCCCCTTCACGAGAGCATGAATGGCACAGCTGGGAGGAAAGATAACTCATTTCAAATGCAATACAGGTAAAAGTCAGTCACCACAAGAATGGGTGCTTTGAAGAACTGGGAATGGCAAAGCCAGGAGACAAGTTTGATAAAGAGCTGATGAAAACTGGAATTATCTTGATAAAGTCTCTAGGATTGCTGGGACAAATGGGAGAAGGCCAGATCTTAGCTAGCTGAGAAATTCAGGAGGAGGGTATGAATGAGGCTGCACAGAGAGCATCCGAGGAACCCCAGGAGAAAGAAGGACTGTCTTACAAATGAAAGAAGCTCAAGAGGCACAAATCAAGATGACAAGCCAAAAATAGGGAAGACAGGGCAGAGGCTTACAAAGCAAGGCCAGCTGAGCTCTGTCCTGTGGTACTGCGTTAACTCAGTTCAAAGCAGCATTAAAACAAATTCAGTCCTTTCCCCCCCAGCCAGCTTTTACCAACACCCCCAGGTACACACCTGGGAAGAGTCAAGTTAGGATTACAGAGACACTCTTGTGTTAACAGCAAACTATGGTTACACACGGACATGCCAGGACACCCTGTGTTAAACACAATGTACTGTTGCACACTAAAGGTTATGGAAAATTAGAAACACACAGAATTAACTTGGTACATGGAGTCGCAAAGCAAATCTACAGAGCCCACATCTTCAGATAATGATATGTACAAAAGGCTAAAGCAGCATTCCCCATATTGCACTGCTTTGCAGGAAGTATTTGTTTTAATTCCAGCATATAAAGGTTATAGGAACACAGAAGATCCTAAGTTTGGGGGATGCCAATGCAGCAATCCATTCTGGAAAGACCCAACACTTTCACTTCAACACACAACATGCAAGTCCCATGAGTGCTCAAAGAATATGCCAGAAGGAGCCAGGGCTGAGACTGTCTAAGCCATTTAGAGGACCTGGACATCCACCTCCCTTATATTGTAAATGGATATTAAGTTTCTAAATCCTTCAGGCATCCTCAGCCTCCCACAGTAGGGATTAGTCACATAAAGGGTCCTTCCTCCCTGGTCCTTTTGCACATGCCTCAAAACAGGGCTGCCACAGGGCAAAACCACCACTCACTTGTCACCAGGCAGAAACAGGCCACCAAGCACACCATCCTTCTCCTCGCTCCGACACACATCGGAGGCCTCCGAGCTCTGGGCACTCTCAATAGCACTGTCCATGTCAGACTCATGGTGAACCTCTTGCTGTGCTAGAGTCATTGTGTCGTCATCAGGAAAGAGCTCCAACTCGCTGTAGGCGCTTTCGCTGTCCAAGTAGGCACAGTCCTGGATTTCACCACCCTGGCAAAAGAAGAATTGGGAGGCAATTCAGATCATCCTTCAAGGCAATTAAGAGGATATAAAAGAAGCAAAACCCACTCTCTGGATGCCCTGGTAAGCAAGAGTGATACTGAATAAAAGCCATAAAACAAAAAGCCTGACCTGCTTTACAAAGGCCAGTTCCTGCAAGCCCCTAGGGTAGCTTGCACCTTCCAGATGGGCTCAACTACTGTGTCTGACCTGGTGTCTCTCTTCTACAGGAGAGAGGGACACAACCCCCAGGTATAAAATGCAGTCAGTTTTGCCCTAATTTACTCTCAAAAGGCACTTGAAGTAATAAATATCCTCAAAGGTATTTTATTATAAAAACAAGCACCCTTTGTAAGAAGATAATCATGGGACCAACTCTCAGTGACTTCATGTATTAGTATTATTGACTAAAAAAAAAAAAGCAAGCCAGATAAGTCTAACAGCTTACTCTGTCTTTGAGGATGGGCTAAAATCTATAAAGGTGAAAAAAAAGCTGGCAGGTGTTAAAACGTTTATGGTAAGTCTTGGTGACAATCAAAGATGTAAGAGAGCAGAAAAAAACCCAAAGCCATCTGTTCCTGCTTCCTGGATCCACATCTTGATTAAGTATCAACTAAAATAAGACATCATTCTCATTACTGCAACACTTCGCTCTTGCTGTTCGTCCCCTCCCTCCCCTTCTTGCCCCATGAACACTCACAATAGCCAAGACAAGCTGTTTTCTATTTGCTTGTCCCTGAGGGACAAATAGAAATTCTTAATTGAAAAAATAAAGCCTAAGATTTTACTCTGTCCTTTGTTTGATACGTAGCAACACAATACTGCTTTGACAATTCCCATCCAGCGTGACGCAAACAACTCATGACTCCAGAGCGAGTCCTGCAAATGCTCTGACTCAGAGCTCCACTCCAAAGCTCACCTGGCAAGCTCCACAGGCAGCTTTACCATTATGCTATTGCCAGCAAATTAAGACAATCACGCATTTAAGGCTTAGTTTACTGGCACAAGTAATGAAGCATTTCATTCACGGATACACCTCATATTTAGACCCAACTGTCATCTACCCAGCTCCTTCCCCAGGAATCCCAAGGCACTGGCAGCCTGGCACCACCGCCAACACCAGCTGCCCTTCTGGCAAGCATGTTCAGTGGGAAGCGGTTACACAGGTACTGCTTGCAGCAGCACAGCTTCAAGTCAACTCCCATAGCCTCTGCACACTCCTAAGCTAGAGCCACAGAGGCTTAAATCCCCTTCTGCAGAACTAGTGATGTTCTGTACTGATGACACTAATTTCTCCTCAGTGCCTTTTTCACCTCAACATGCTCACCTCAACAAGCTGCAGCTTTTTAAGATTTGCAAAAACTGCTACTAGAAATGCAGGTCTCACCTTCCATTTTTTCCCCAAAATACCAATTTATACGGCTATGAAAACTCCTAGCATGCAGAGGCTTAAGAAATTCAAAACAACCCCATATGCTCAAACCTAGTTAACTAATGAACACCCAAGCAGTCAAAAGGACAGCTTTACCTGCAGTGTTTGAATCTCTAGGTACATACTCAGAGCAGATATCTGGATGCTTTTCTAGCTTAGCTTTCAACAGGTCTTCCAGATACACAAGTAATATCAGTAAGACACTTCAGCACTATACAATAATAAGCACACATGTATATGCCTTCTCCCACTTTTCTGTGTCAGCCTGAAACTTTCCCTAGGGACTGCTCCAAGAGATGTCCAAAAGGATTTTTTCTTGGTCTATGCCATGTAGTATTTATTGAAGCCACACTGCCTCACGCAATCAAATTTCTAGCTCTGAGCAACAGCACTTTCAGCATGGCCGTGACCCCTCATCTGCAGGGAGCTGGTGGTTTGGCAGGTCAGACACCAGCCATGGAGTATGCCCTGGCCCTGTTACAGCTCCAGGTTCTTCAGCACATCTTCTGATTTGCACCTTGCATCCTCATAAGTAAGCAGGTATAATGACACTGTTGTTGTTTGCAAAGTACCTTGGGATCTAAGACCTTTTTAATAAGTGTTGAAAAAGTAAAGATTGTTAAGAGCAATTAAGATGTTTCAGAAGTATCCAGGAGTGTTTGTTTATCTAACATTTCCCCAAAGTTTCCTCCTGCATGCCTAGCCCCACAGGCACAGACCTCCCATTTCTCTTAAGAAGTTTAATGCAATAAAGCCCTGACTGCCGTTACGGAATTGCACCAGCTGGTAAAAGTCTGATCCAAGAGGGAAAGAGAGAGGCGCGGAGCACACAGTGGATCCCTAAAGTAGGAGTTAGCAAACCAAGGGAGGAAAGGAAGAAACAGCTCCTGCACAGCCCTACCTACCCATTAGCATGTCTTTTTCAGAAGTCTTGGAGAAGTCTCTGCTTAAGCAAGTTTTTACAGCAGGAAAATCTCACTGGTATTAAACAAACTAACACAAGAAAGTAAAGCTCAAGAAGAGCGTGAAAGACTCCCTTTCTGTTCCCGTAGGTAACACCCCGTGTTTGCTTTTTCTAATAATAGCAGCCTAGATGCTCTTTAAAGGAAGTCCATTAGCAATTAAGTGTGCAGTGTCATCTATAAAGGCTAAGGGCTCACTCTTCTTTCCTGTCACTTTCTGGCAACCTAACCTTCACATATTTACTCGTATTAGAGTACGCATCTATAGCTACAGCACAGACCGCGCTGTACCCACGCTGGTCAGTACCATGTATTCTGTTTCAAAGTATAATTGCTCTGCTCCTAAACTTTCACTTCTAAGCCCCATGAAATAAAAAAGAAGAAAAGAAATGAGCTTTTGGAGGCAACGACCCATCATAAGCCTGACCACTTGCTTTATAGCTTCTGAAATGCCTCACTGCAAGACTTGGAACCCCTCCTGGAAGCTGGTCCTCCCTTCTGCTGATCCCATCGTCGAGCTGTGGGGAGCTCCGGGACTGATGGGGACTGGATAAGCAAAGAACAAGCTCCTTTGAGGAGCTCCCCCTCAGCTGCCCTCCACTGCTTCGTCACAGCAGGGCAAGCAAATGCCACACAGCACATCATGTCCTGGGCTCCCAGCTCCCCTCTTCTCTGCAAATCTGGCACCTACCCCATAGACCTGTGCAAATAAAGTGGACGTTTAGGAAGCATGTCTCAGCTGCTATTCTGAGTACCTGGCAGCCAAATCACATGTTGAAGACCCCTGCTTGGACATACACCCAGCCCTTTCAAAGCAAGTAGCACGACAAACAATCCTGCCAGGGAGGCTCAGCTCCAGCAGCTGCATCAGCTGCTTATTCATGCTTTTAAGTGCTCAAGGTACACCTATAATGAGTGCTAAAGATCACTCTTTCAACAAGATGCGCAGAAACTGGGACCAGTGACAGCCACTGTGCTGAAGCCTGCGTGACTGTTTTCCGTGAGTAGGAACTACATGCTTAGCTATTAAGCTTTAAGAGCTTAGGGGTGGGGAATCACTACACCCCTAATAATGCAGTGCTTCCATGCACAAGAATACCTCTGATGTGCAGCAGCGAAATCCTGTAAAGCATGGGACTTGGATGACATAACCGAGGTGCCTCTTCAGCTCCCTAGGTGAAACCAGCCTTCAGTGCAAGAGTCACAATTACACATTTAATGAAGTTTTACTTCTGTGGCCTAAATAACCAGTAGAAGACAACAGACAAAGCACCTTTGAAACAATTAATACACATTAAGAAAGCTACTACAAGAAGTCAGAATTGGGGCACATCGCTAGTAAACAATATACAGGCATCCACACCTTACTGACTAAACCTATATGATATTTGAAGCTGTAATTGTTCAGTGATCACAGTTTCTCACAGGACCATACTTTTAATGATGCCATCTAGCACAAGCTGCTTACAGACCACACCTAAGGAAATTAAACTCCTAAAAAAAAAAAAGGCAAAAGAAAACAAAAAGAAAAGGCTGATTGCACAGCTTAACCGCTCAAATTATTCCTTCATACTTTAGGTATCTACAGTACTTAATGTACCAAATTAGAGGCTGGCAAGAACAAGTGTTATTCAGGTAGCCTATAAGGAGCTAACCTGAGTTTAAACAGTACGTTAAAGACTAGGAGACACTTCTACCCTGAGTCATTTGTTTTCAGTGTACATGCCATTAGCTGAAACCAGTAAGAGAATGAGGTTCTGACAACCTGAATATGAATCACTGTGTTTCTCATTCTGCTAGGCAGCTCCCTTCTTTGTTGGCTGAGTCAAAAGAGATGAAGTTGTTGCTTATGATCTTGGAAGATTCACATAAAAAAAAAAACCCAAGAAAACAATGAACGTTAAAATACCACCAACACAACATAGCTGCGGGTAGCTTTAAAGCAGTAAGTACTTTGCACTTTATCTAATCGGATGCTCAAGATAACTCCAAGTGCTTCACAGGCAGTCCGCCAGACGCTTGTATAGCAACTGTTGAATATTCAGCAACAGTTTGCTCTATAGAAGCACCTGCTGCCCAAAGATCCAAGGCCACTTCACAGAAACTAATGAATTCCCTTCCTCGAAAGAGGCAATTGTGTGGCTGCATTGAAGCCAGATGAGTAAGCACAGGCTGCCTTTGCACAGCCACCTCAAATAGAAGCAGAAGCCAGAAGACAGTGATTCCCATGGACTCCTTCTGATCCTTGTGGGGCAGGAAAGCAGCATCAGCATTAGGTGGGTATGGGAATACAGCTCTGCCTTGCCCCGCAGTGACCTGGCTGAGCTTTCCAGGTTGGAAGCAATCCCTAAAATATGCATATAAAGCAGCTGAAAGCCAGTAACTTGGCTGACAGACAGGCTACATGACATGCCTACATCAATACGTTCATGCTGAAGAGCAAGCCTAGTTAAAATTCGCTCCCATCACAGCCAAATCACCAGCACTCTTGACATTTAGACAGCCTCCCGAGTATTCCAGAGGAGACAAGGAAGAAAGGAGGATCCAAGTCTCCCACGGCTGGGCAATTTGATTAGCAAGCACTGGAACCATCACACACAACCAGAAACAAGAAATGCCACATGCACGTCAGCCGTGGCACTTCCCTCGCCAGGTTCATGCCCCTGACCTGCACCCACCCAACAAACCGAATCTACTAGTTGTGGAACAGAGGCAAGTCTGAGTTCCTGCCCTCCCTCCCCATCCAGTTTCTTCCCAGCAAAAGTGCAGGAAAAGTCACCTCACCACAACTGGACGGGAAAAGGTGCCACTTGGAGGTGTGCCAGGCTTGGTGGTTTCAGATGAAATGTTACTTACTGTTGCGCATCCATCATAGAGAAAATCCAGGCTCTCTCATCTTTACTTAAGCCGTTACTGCATTGGAAGGCGAGTATTCTCTTAATTACTGGGTAACAAAGAAGGGTGTGAAGCATTTCTCACCAATGTGTTTTAGAAACACACCACTCCTCTACAAAGATTTGCATGTTTACACCAAGTGGGCTATGAACTTTTTTTAAAGCACAGATTCTCCCCCAACGTATTTCCTTTCCTTTTCAGTTGTCAGGCAGAGGTGGGGAGATGCTGACTTGACCTGACTGGAAACAGGCGAAACTACGTAAGAGGAAAATGCAGAAAGACTGGGACCACACTTCTGCATCTGCGTCCACGAGGAAGCTGAGTGAATGACTGCCGGCTCTCACCCACGCAGCTGTGGCCAAGCACAAGGCAGAGCAGGGGCTGACGTGGCTTGCAGGTAGGTTAATGGGGGAGGAAAAAAGTTGTCGAAACTGCTTCCATCTCTTGCTGCAGCATAGAACACCACCAAGTTTCCCCACATAGCTGGGAGTTTAAAATCTCTCAGAGTTCAAGATGAGTGTGCAGAGCATGGTTATTTTACTAAGCTGTTCAAATAAGAAGGTATTTCAGGGCCACAAGTTAGTTTGTTTAATGCAGTAGCTTCCTCTGACTGTTTAGTTACTCAGATCTAATATTTGAAGCTCATTTTAAGGCAAAGCTTCACACACTGCTGCTGTAGGTATTGGAAGGGACTTCTAGGGGCAAGTTTATTTGTATGATCCAAATCCAGGATCAAGTGCTGGACAGCATCCTGGAAAGCTGGCAAAGAGTCCCCAGACAGAGGGCAAGCTATGCCTGTGCTGCTGGGCTCTGCCAGCCTCCCTTTCCTTCCCAAGATAACACCTTTATCTTATACAATCCTGCAATTCAGGGACAACAGGTTTTAACTGAAAGACCAAGCTTCAGCTTCTGGGCTGTTCACGCTGAACCACACGAGCAGAGGGCACAGAGGTTTTGAAAGGCTGCTTTGTGCCTTTTCCAAGGCAGAGGAGAAAGGCAGCGTGCAGCCTGGAGCCAGCCAGGGAACGGTAGGAGTCAGGAGTGTTTACACTCTGCTACCTGTCACTTTAATTGGCCATAATAGACATGCCAGACCTCATCATGCACAGGGTCTAGATCCAAGCACTCCTTTTCACAGGTCATTGCTTATGCTCTGAAAGTTTTAACATTAAAAGACTTTAGCAGACTGCTAATTTGATCCTCCAAAGAAAGTAAAAAAAAAAAAAGAAAAAAGGCTCTTTCCCAGTTCTTTGAAGTTGCGTCCTATCACTCCCTGGGCTGCTTCTCACTACTGGGCTATCGTACGCTCATCAGCCATCACTGGAGGCTCAAAGCAGGGAGCATTCCTTTGCAGAAGAAGAAAACATCCTAGTCTGCAGTGTTAGGAACAAGTGTACATTCCCTTCACCTTTGGCATGGATGGGGCCAGCACACACAGTTCAGAATAAAATCCACCAGATCGTTTGGCACCTTTTTCCAACATTGATCAGGGCACTTTTAGCTCTGAGCTACAAGACAGTTTCCACTCTCTTTCACAAACCTAAAAAAAGGGGTGTGAAGTGTCACCATGATGCCATGCCCTGAAGATGTCACAAATGTCACTCAGATACTCCAAAGGTATCCACTCTAGCAGGAGCAGGAATGAGACCATACTATCTGAGAAAGCCTCTGGTTACATTTCTAGTGTGAAATACTTTTGAGTGTGCAAGCTGCCAGACCTCTGCAGACTGGTACCACGGCTCTTCCCGTATAGCAAACTGCTGGGACAGCCTGCAGCAGGTACCCACCTGCCAACCCCTCCTCCAGGGCAGGGCACCCAGGTCAGGCAGCTGTATGTTGAAACGAGCTGTGGTCAACTTGGCATCCCCTTTGCAGCATGCACAAGGGTGCTGCAGCACTTGGTTTAAAAAAGCTGGTATACAACTAAAAAAAAATTATTCATGATATTTGCCTAAAAAGATCTGCATAGCAGATAATAAATGTGACATAATTAACCCTCTTGAGAAGTCTTTGCCTTGAAATGAGACAATCTCTTTCTATTTTTAAAAGTCAGAACAGCAGTAACAGGGAGGGAGGACAGAAAATGTCAAACTCTTACCAGGGTTTGTTTCCTGGGACTGACGCTCAGGCCTGCCCCTGTTAAACCTGCCCCTTTGGGCAACGGGGACAGTGAAGGTAGCTCTAGTATATCACGGGCAGTAGCGTTTACCATCACGTTGGCATGGACAGTTGGTGACAAAATTCCAAAGACTGCTGTCCCCTGGGCACCATACTGCCAACCGCGGGCCAGATGTCACAATGTTCCTTTCACACAGGAAATGCAGAGCTGCAGTTCATAGTTAAGGGCAATCCAAAGACATCTCAGTATACACCAGCCTCAAGATCAAGGGTCAGAGGTAAGCTCAGGTTACGTTATTTTGAAGCAATACTACAAGTGAACACCTATACCACGTCAAAGAGAGCTGGCGGCTGCTTGCAAAGAAATGGCTGTATTTTAAGACTAAAGCATAGTCCAGCACTTGCTTCTCAGTTCAGTTCCTTAATTAACCAAGTCTGTAAGTTACAGGATGCTCTTTGCAATTGGTGTTTGCTGCTCAGGAGACAGCTGAGCTCACACACTAACTTGTTTTCCTTGACAAGCCTCAAGGTCACCCAGTCGGGTACTCAGTAAATAGCAACAAAACTTGCATCATACTTGCCCACGGGTGCTGCAGACACATGGGTGAAGAGGTCCTTGAGCAGACTTAGCACTGCTCCAGACCATGGCTGGACAAGGAGGAGGGTACTCCTGGTACTTCCAGGAGTACCTTTAGGCACAAACAGCATGAAGAACAGGAAGAAGCTGTCCCAGGCAGGAACAGTTCTGCCTACGTCTAAGCTAATTATTTACAGGAGCCCTGGTCAAACTCCCTTCCCCCAAAGAATTTGGAAACTACAGTATTTGTATTTCTTTTCTATACTACTGCAAGTTTGGCCTCCAGCAAGCACAAGGAAATAAAGACATTTAAAGAAAAACAAAAGAAATTAAGGTTTTTGCCTCAGAAGTCATATTTGTCCTCCCACCCACCCGGGTTAGATTACACTGCAGCCTCCAGAGGGGAGGAATGATTGGGGAATGGGAGCAATTTCAGACCCCAAGAGGTAGAGAAACATCTCGAGTTTCCCCAGCACGGTAAGAAATCCAGCCATGCTTGATGATGAGTAGTTTACATTGGCAAGCAGCGGGAAAGCATTAAGGATGTGGCTTTGCTCTAGTTTATACGGAAACACTTCCCAGAGCTTATTGGTCACTCTGAATGCAGACAAGCCTAAAAGCTAATTTACTTCATGTTTAAGAAATACTGAAGTAGCTCTGAAGAGCTCTTCATTAGGAGGAGGAAGGAGCTCCAGGACCTTGGCTGCTCTTCAGCTGGTGGCTGGGCAAACCACAGGTTAAGCCATCTCTGTTGCAGGAATAACTAGAATTGCAGCCTTTATTCAGCAAAGTTTGCAAGCGCTCATTTTTAAAAATTTTCAGTCTCCCTGTCTATTTATAAAAGGCATTTAGTTTTAAATAAAGGCTCTCACATACCTGCTCTTTTATTTTCTTAGAATGAAGTGAATGCACTTAATTGTAGAAGGCCTTCGCTTTATTATTTCTTTAAGTCTGCTAAGCACATCATAGTGCTCAACACATGACAAACACAAATTAAGAACGCAGTGATCGTAAACTCTGGCACAGTCAGCAAACTGTGTTTTTTTCACTTATATGGTAAAATACAAAACATGGTTTATTTTAGAGCTTACAGCTATGCGTAGGCAGGAGATATTTCTACCCTTGAACCTTCACAGAGAAAACAGATAGCGACCAAGTAGAAATAATTTATAACAACATTAGTTTCCACGCTGAAACCAAGACTCAAAGCAGAGCCATATCCAGAGACCCCTACTACTAACCAGCAGTATTAGCGGCAACACAGTGCCCAAAGCACCGTTTAATGTTGTCAGGAAGCACTTACAGAGCCTGTCTTACATTTGGTGCAGTGATCAACCTAAATGACTATGGAAAGAACAAAAGGAATTACATTATTACGCTGCAATTCAGAATTTGGGGGGTCAGCTAGCCAAACATAGCGAGCATTTGAGAATATTAAAGGTTGGATAATGGTTAACTCAGCAACAACCCACGATTAGTTTTATAACTATTTGAAATATTTCACTAGGACACTGCATTTAAAAGACTGAAAGAGTTCAGATCAAGGTATGCTCAACACATGTAGCAGGACTGGTTAATCAGTAACTGAAGCAAAGCTATTCCATTCTCCCTCCTATTTTGGCATGGAAAGTGTTTTGTTTTGCAGCCTTTGCACATGGCTAAGATCCCCCAACCGCCATGGCAGTAAGAGCCCTGACAAGGCGACCACAGCTGAGAAACATGTGCACGTAAGGTGGCTTCTGGGAGACTTGCTGCTGTTTGCAGTAATTCTTCAAATAACAGAGTTAAAAGAAGCCCATTAAAAGAGGTTTTAAAACTGCTTAAAGGCTACCACATCTAGCGACGGGAACAGCTCAAGCTCCTCTCAATCTGGGCAGACGCTGCCGAACAGCCACTAGAAATTCCACAACCTCCTCCTGTACCCAGCTGTGCGAATAATACTCCACACTGCTGCACATATCTGGTGGTGACGCCATGCTATTCCCCCCTCCCCAGAAATCAGAAGGGCCACAGGCGGAAAACCACTCGCATCACCAACAAGATCATGCTTCACTTCTTACTGAGAACCAAGAAATGATCAGGGAAGGGCAATCCAGTCCCATCACTGGGGAGCAACCCCACATTCAGCACACCATATGACTGGTAAGGCTATTTTTAACAGGAGCAGCTATGATAGCATATTAAAAGGGACCAAAAGAATCACAAATTATACTGGTATAAGAGCTTGAATACAGATACCATGAAGTCCATGTTCAGGGAGCCTATTCTGAACCTATTTCAAAAGCGTTCTCCCATCTGTCCCTCCTCCTTGACATAAGTAGTTAAATCAGAAAAATAACATGAGGTCTCTTACAGATAAATTGTTATTTGTGCCCCCAAAGCCACTAACCTTATAAATCTGCTGGAATGAATGAAGATTATTGCTACTATCAAAGCAGCAACATTAAACTGCCACCCAAAAATCAGCACTAGCATGGCACAGAGCAAGGATGGCGTTTGCCTGCCCCAGGATCGCTGCCATAGGTCACTTCTGCATAACAGAAAAGCACAATTGCCTGTCTCCATTTCAGAGGCAAACAACTCCAGACCAAGAACTGTTAGT
Source organism: Gavia stellata (assembly GCF_030936135.1). Classification (NCBI taxonomy): domain Eukaryota; kingdom Metazoa; phylum Chordata; class Aves; order Gaviiformes; family Gaviidae; genus Gavia; species Gavia stellata. Next base: position 9,575,227 of record NC_082615.1, on the reverse strand, counting down.
ATTTCCTATGCTCCCACTGCTGAAAGCTTCAGAGGAAGATCTCTGCTGTGAACTGCTTTCTTACGCTGCCAAGCACATATAGGACAGGCCCAACACTACTCAGTTAAGTACATCAGAGTCAGCACCACTTCACCGACCACATTAGGGCAACGCAGGTCCCATATGAGGGCTACATACGAGATCTGTAGTTACAGAACAGACTGTCGTGACAGCCACACACTAACCGCGAATCATTTTTTCCTGGCTATGTCACCAGCATCCCAGAGCCAGCAAATGCATTCAGAACCACAGTTGGGTATTAAAAACATTCAACAATAAGTAATGGCAATCCAAACGCACCACCAGTGCCACAGAAAATAATTACACAACAAGCCCCTTGCTTGCATTTACCCTTAGAAAGTACTCTTTTCTCCTCTTCCCCTTTTAAGGATTTAAAGCCCAGATACTCGGGTGTCTCCAGGTGACAGACCTGAGTGCTGCACAAGGCTCCGCTGTGCAGGAAGACACCCCCTTCTTCCCCGACACCCCCATTTCACCATGCATGGCTTCTGAGACACAGCCACATATGGTTTTGCATTTTCCCCGTATTAGAGTATTGCCAGAGCTCTCCAGGACCTGCTCACTTCCACAGCGAGTCCAACCTTTCAGCGTACATGACTCGGGAGTGAAAAACCCCTCCCTTGGCAAACACGAACGAAAAAACCCAGCACGGTTTCACTATACCTGCGTATTTCCTGCATTTCAAAACGCTCCCTGCAATCAGGAAAACGCAGATACCGCAGCAGAAAGGTCACAGAGATGCTCTTCTCCCCCCCTCGACCCCCACCACTCCACGCTAAGAGCGACCCTGCGCAGACAAAACCCGCGAGTCCAGAGGAATTCCCTAACCCACGTCCAGTTGCAAACGCCCGTGGGTACGTTATCCCCCGCGCCGCGGTACCGTATGGGCGGCGAGGGGCAGGTGGGGCGGAGCGGCCCCACGGATCCCTCACGCCGGATCCCCCTTCCCTCACGCCGCAGCGCTCGGCGCGGGCTCCCGCTCTGCCCCTCCGGGGCAGAGCGGGAGCCCGCGCCGAGCGCTGCGGCGTGGAAACCCCCGACACCGCCGCAAAGTTCCTCCTCACCCCGCACGACGGTACCGGCTGACTCCCGCCTTCTGCTCCCGGGCTGCCCGCACCTGGCCCGGCGCCGGGAGGAGAGTGCCGTCCCCACGCCCCGTCCCCGCCCGCAGAAGGGGGCGGGCGGAGGGCGGTGGCGGCGGCGCGTTCCCGCTCGACGGGCAACAGTTGGCGGCGCGCGCGGCCCGCCCCGCCCCGCCGTTGCTAGGCGACGCGGGGGGTCCGGTGTAGGCGCTCGGTACCGGCGTCAGAGGGCGGCGGGTCCGGACTTCCCCTCGTTGCACGGTGGGCGGACGCGGACGTCCCCCGTTCCACGCGGGGGGTGAGTCGGGGGTTGGGGTTTGTTGTTCGCGGTTGGCTCCTCCGGTGAGAAACTGTTCTTCCCCGGTCCCGCTGGCGGTTTTGGTGGTAATTCTTCAGTTTTGCTCAAAATGACCGGCAGCAACTGGTAAAAGAGGAAGCTGCTTGGCGTTCCTGAGAAATTAAATGTGTCTTCAAACCCGAATAATTCTAAATATATGTCTATATCTGTGCTCAAACCTAGAGCAGCCAAAGATGTGCCCCGAAACGGCGCGGTGGGAAGGAGGAGGTCACCGAGCAGATCTCGGTAAGGGCAGGTAAAGCATCGCCTCCACCCCGGGAGCTCCCAGGAGCACCCACCCGCCTCCCCTCCCCGGTGTCGGGGGCGAGCAGCCCCTTCCCGTGGGTGCTGAGTCTGCAAGCAACACATCCGACACGCCAACAGAGGAATTTTTACAGTCCGATCTCGGTTTTCCGACGCCTCGTAAAGAGAAGGGGCTCCCTCGGCGGACAGGTTCCCGGAGGGCAGCGGGCACGTTGGGTCCCTGGACGGGAACAGGGTTGACTGGGGACGACCTCGCCTGCCTGGTGTGCCCTCATTCCTACAACTGGGTGACGATAAAACGCACGTACAGCCTCCCCGTGACGGTGGTGCCAGCCTCAAACACCCTCAGCGTGCTACAAAGCAAAACTGATCCTGTTAGGAAGTGATGTCTGTTTTGTCCTTGATTTTAAGCCCTTCAGTTACAAGATAAAGAAAAGCAAAACAAAAAGGCTGAGAACACTCACACTGACTTCGTTATTTTAAATTCACTTCACTTCTTAGAGGTTGTGTAACTTCCTTTTTTGCAACACCTCACAAGAATTGTGTTTACTGTGCTGTGCTAATAAAAAATAAAAGAAATAAAATCTGTTTCTATGGCTTTGCAGTAGAGGACTCAAAGCCAGAGGGTAGGACTCAGGCAAACATTTTCTGCAAAACTCCTGTCCAGGAGCCAAACTCTGCCCTTACCGACTGTCACCGTTTTCACTGGAGTGTTACACACGGAAGGAAACACCGTCCTGCAGGATTCAGCCAACAGACGAGCTCCTCCCTCCCAACTGTAATGCCACTGAAAGACTTGGAAAAGGAAAGAATCCCCAGTGTTACCCTGCCATTGGATCTGGCCATATTCCAAACCCCATTTTTAAAGTTAACTTTGGGTATTTGAAAAGAGTTACGCAAAGCTGTTCATGGCGTACTTTAGTGACAGCGCTCACACCCAGAGTTACAGAGATGCTGACTGAAAGATCATTTAAGTACTTTATACTTCTAGCCTCAAATCTTTTGGACTTTATTGTGTCCAAAGACAGGGTGCTTTCTGGAGAGGAGAGAGGCCCAGGAGTTACTTGGAGCAGAGGATAAGGAAATTATAAGAAAACAGAACAAAACGGGCAATGACAAGCCCACTGGCTCACGCTTCACTCAAACCCATCTACCAGCTTAATGTCGCATGTCCCAGGTATTGCCTGAGCCTGCCTTCATTGTCATTGCAGCCAGCGACTTCCAAGTGTAAAATATTGTTGTTCAAAAAGCAAAAGAAAAGAAAAAGAAATTCATTAGCCTCAATTCTTTTATGCAAAGCTTAAAGCAATCCACTGAACTTGACCCTTTAACCAGTTCATCAAAAGAAAGCGAAAAGAATTCCCTCTCTGCCGAACAGAGAAGCAGTGGAAGGGTGGGAGATGCCTTAGGTTTAGTGTAATAAAACGTAACAGCAACAGATGAAAGCAAAGTGCAGCTTCAGTCAACATACACTGCCATCCTCCTGTATCCAAGGAGGTCCCTGGGACTCTGCAGGGCAGGTCCCCGCACACGTGCGGGACCCAGTAGGCCCTGGGCTCCCTGCGGTGACAGCGGAGTTCCAGAGCCTTCGTGTTCGGGAGCTCTCCTGGGAAGCTGAGCAGAAGCTGATAACGAATGGTGTAACAGCAATCAAAAACACCTCCCAGACCTCCTTCTGTTCATTAATCAAAATTAACAGGAAAGCAATTTTTACAAGACAGATCTGGGGACAGACAACTCCACTGCTTATTAAAGAGGACACTTCCAAAATCTGCTTTTCCTTTCAGTATTCATTTTGAAAGAGATAGTTCTATGTCAAGGGTTCATTGCAGAATAAATAACAATCATAAATAAAATAATGACTTGCACAGTACATTTTTAATGGCTTCCTGAAAGATGCAAGTAAGAAGTCTTTGTATTGTTACACTGATCAGGCAGTATTACAGCACACTGTGAAAGGGTTCCTGATACTTACAGAATGATTAGCCAACATAGCTATACTTTCAATAGCTTGTGATGAGCAAAATGTAAAATAAATGTTTAACAGATAAAGCAGCAACAGTTAAAACTAATGTTATAATAGAGATGTTAATAACATAAGTATAACCGTGTGGTACACCTGCTGAACGTGGTACTCAGTATGCTACCCAGGGCTTTGCCATTTATCACACAGTAATAATTGAGAAGGCATAAATGTCTCATTGATAGAAGCGTTCCTCAGTAAAGGTCCTAGAAAATGTACAGGTTTTAGACAATCACTTCTTATTAAGGAATGACTGTATAAAAACTTTATTAAGTAATAACCATATAATACAGGTCCATTTCTCACTTCACTAAAGCTAAGCCTTATTAAGTGGAGATTGTAATAGGCTGTCTTTAATCTCCATTGAGACAAAAACCTTATTTTTCACATATTCCGTGGTTAAGTGATAATTTTCTGTTTAATATGACTTACGATTTGTTTCCTACAAAGGGAAAAGCAGAGCGCGCTGTCATGGCTGAGGGTGGGCAGGTGGCCATCACTGCCTTCTCTCGGAGGAATGAGAATTGTATCAGGAGTGACACAGACCTTTTAACAGCTTCATGCCTAAGAGCAGCGAGGGATGAGGAGGAAGGGCTGCATGTCTGCATGAAATGCCCAGGATAGCAGCTTCTGCTTGGTAAGGCTGGCAGCTGCAACTCTAATGAGTCAGCGCCACAGAAGGAGATGTTGCATGATACATTTTTCCCATCTGAGACTGGAAATCTATTCTCTTGCCATGATTTCAGGCAGCTGAGGAATCTGTGCAGGTTAGTAATAGCTCAGATGACCTCAGACATTGAAATATGCTCCAGGCTTCATGCTTAGTTTGCATGAATAGGCTCTGCACACTGAGACCCTCATAAGCATGGTATTTTCTGACTCCATCAATAGCAGACCTTCTGCTTTTCAAAGACAAGCCGTACAATGGCAGACGTGCTCCTCCAGTACCATGAAACCTGGCCCCTGGAAATGGCAGGGCATTCCCTCACACTCAGTTTCCATCTTAATTCATCTTGGTTCTTCCTAAATCCCATCTGCCAAACACCCACTCATACACAGCAGTATTTGCAAAGTACGTGTACTCTGAGTCCTGTCCAGGGTTTGAGGTTAGGAGAGTGACAACCACCCTTCTGTTAATGGAGAGTAGAATTCTATCCCTATTACCACAGGAAAGAAAAGAGATGGCTACACTGGCAAAAGGATGCTTGGTACTGCCAGATCCCACAGATGAATAATGCTAAGCATCCTGAAAAAGGTGCTTGCAGAAGCATGCCAGAGGAAATTTGGGCAAAATCTTCATATCTGGGTGCTAAATACATAGCTGAGTGCCTAAATCACCATCACTGCTGACTTCCAGTAGCAGCCAGAGTACCTGCCGAAACCAGGGGCTGCTGGCCAGGAAACACAGGGCAGGGTACATTGTCGGAAGGGGTCTGTGGCAAGGCAACCGTCTGATCTTCTGGATTCTGAATCAGCAACCTGCTGATTTCTTCTGGAGCAATTCTGAACAAAGGCTGGCACCTCCTCTGCTGTTCCAGAGGCAGAATCCTTCCTCTGAATCTCACTAACGCATTGCTCACAGGCTAGTCACCCTAATGACAAGAAACTGGAGCCGAAATGTGAAGAACAGAGACTTACTAATAATGAAGATAATGAGATCACCAGAATGTATATACCAAACCCGCATCTTAATTATCTCATGAAAACTGGCAACTCCAATCATGCTTCAAGGGCCTTTAATCATGCTCTCTCTGATGAACATTGGTGACTATTTTGCACAGATACTTACGTAAAAATACCTTTAGTGTGGGTTTTTCCCCTACAATAATAGCCGGCCAAGTTACTAATGCACGTAACTGCTCTGTTTCAAAATGAGATATTGCAGACTAGTAATTACAGCTGGTCCGATCTTCATCTCATCTACTCTCGTCTGATTTAGGAGTGCCTCCTTTGAAGCAAATGCAATGAGACTGGTGTGAATTACTGCAGTATTATTATGAATCCCTTTTGTTATGACAGAACAAACCAAGAACGATCCCTAATTAAGCTAGTCTTTGCAGAAACACAGGGAGCACATTGTCCCTGCCCCGAAGATCTTACAATCAGAATAGGCAAAGATAGACTTCGAGGTAGTGAAAAGGGGACAGAGGGAGTGCAGAATGAACTTTCTCCTGACTACAGTTTGTTCCCATGACTTGTTTGAAGGGGAAGTCAGGAGGAGGCTAAGATAGGATGAACATAGGAAAAGTATGGAGCTGCTGAGCTGAAGACTGTAGGGGGAGAAGAAACAGGCTGCATTTATAGCAGACAGAGCCTTTTCAGAACTTTCTGCAGTTTCCTCCCTGCCCTCCCTACCCCTGCATCCCTGGATGAGTTGAGGAGGTCAGCTCCAAACTACAGCTGTATGGGAACATTGCTCTGGGTAGAGCAGGCTCAGCTCAACCCCTGCTCCCACTCCCAAAAAACAAGACCCCCAAGTGTCTGCAGAGAGGCTTATTTTAGCAAGTGAGGAAGCAGCTCTTTAGACCCTACACCATGGGGTAGACCATGGGGGTCTGCTCTCCCTATGATCCCCATTAACGTTAATAAGAGCAGAGTGCTTGCTTGTACACCATCCTCAGAAATACAGCAGGCAGCCTGGCAGATCAAACAGCACAGGTCAAGCGAAGGGCTCGCAACAGAAGGTCTCTGCGCTGAAGGCAGGATGGGGCTGGCTGAGGGCCCATTAGCATCAATTCCTTGGGCCTGTAATGAAGTTGGACCTAACTCTACGGCATGCAATTATAGAATAAAGACATTTCAGGGGACTTACCCATCGCTCTCTCTAGAGAGATGCTCTCTACTTGCAACCTCTCTGCCATCAGTAGGTTACATCTCTCCAAATGAGGCTGCATTTGGAGAGATTTTCTGTGTTCTTCTCCAAAAGCCTGAGGCACAGTAAGTCAAGAACTGCAAATCCAAAGGCCAGATATTGGAACAGGATAAGCACCCCTGCCTGAAAAGCAGTTTATTTTTTGCTCATCACTGCAACTGTATCATTAGGTTTTTCATATCAAGCTCTGAAGGTGTCTCCTAATAGTAGCTGTGAATCCACAATTAAAGCACCTTTGTCAAAATCATTACAAAAATATGCCAGGCACAAAATCTATTCTATTTAGCCTTCGTCAAAATGGCCAATAATAAAATATCGAAATAAAAGAACAAGCTACATGAGTAAATTCAAGTATAAAATATGTATCCTGTCCTTTAGAAATGGGCTGGGAGGACTGTGCAGACTGAGGGCATGGACACATTCACTTCACAGATAAGAGCACAAAAGACAGCAAGGAAAGTGTGAGCATCCCTCAACCACATCAGAGCTTAAAACAAGGTGGAGCCAAGCAGCTCTGTGTTGCACCAAAAAGATGGAAACAGGTTTACTCAGCTGTCTCTGCTGTGGCAAATTAACTCAGCTCCTCTGAGGCTGGAGTGACCGTAGGCTTTATTGGCTGGTTTACCCAAGCAAGCAACTGGCCAGGAGTGAGGCGAGCCTGGAGATGTGGACTGAGCAGGGGGTTCTGACAGCCCATCTGATGGATGTGCAGCTCTGCTGGATTCTGCTTCATATGGTCTGTAAAAGACAGGCTGCTGGCTGAAGAATACACCTTTTGGTAGTTTCAGCTGTGAGCATGTTTTCATGACATGGTTTTAAGCTTTAAGCCCCTACTCTGTATAACATAATTTGTTAGCAGAGGAAAGGAGAAGAAAAAGCATCAGCTGGCCAGGACAAGAATAATTCATGCTCACCAGTGGCTAATATTTCTCACAAGGCACACGGCTAACAGCAAGGTTGCAGAACAGAGCATCCTAAAGCAATGAAAAGCCTGTACTGACCTCACAGGTGCAACTTCACTTTGGTCCTATTGCTTGTTTGCAGTAGCATACCTCTTTCATCACACCATCACATGCTTTTTCCTACTGGTCTGGATTTGTTCAGGACACAGGCTGGATGGTGCTCAGTTTATCAGCAACTATTCAATATCTGCTTTAGTCTCCTTGATCAAAGTGTAGCTTCATGTCTTATTTATGGCTACTACTAACAGACTGCTCTGTAGACAGAACTATTTCCTTCCCCCAAGCTTTTCTGTGGTGTTCATCACTCTGACATCTGAGTGCTTTGCAAAGATTAATTCATCTTCATAAAGCCTCTTCAAAATGAGAGAAGATGGTATTCCCATTTTACAGATCAGGAGCTGTTGCATAGACAGATTGAGGTCAAACATTTCCACTCATGATAGGTCCTAATATGAAATGTCTCAGATCTAAATTTTTTTAGATATCTTCAAATATAATGCCAAAACAAAAATCTTCTGCTTGGTCTGTTAAAATAGAGCTCTGACTGGCTCCTTATGAAGTCAGGTATTACAAGAATAGAGGAGGAGTGGGAACTGTAAATGCTGGTCACCAGAAGTAAGAATGAAAGCCTTCTGACTGCCAGTCTCAGGAATGCTGGAAACCAATACAGATAACCCATGTGAATATAAAACACATAACAAGGCTTCAATGAAGCAGCAAAATATACCTTGAAAAGCTATACACTTAGGATTTTTTCTCTGCAGTTTACAACAGAGGACCAAATCCTGAGAGCACAGTTTAAGGTAGGAGGAATTGCAGGTTCTCTCAGTTTCTTGGGGTCTAGCCCATTAAGCATGGACAAAACCAGAAAGCTTTGTAGTGTAGAAGACCACCCTGGGAAGGAAGGCTTTTGTTTTATTTGTGTGTTAAAAGCATCTGTGGATCAAATGTGCCAGTATCACTTTACAGCATGAAAACACTGCCCAGGGGACTCTCAAGACTCATCTTTTCAAACACTGATACCTCTTTGTCAGTTTTAATAAAAGGCAGCTACAAAAACAAAGTGGGCCATGTGGTCTCAATGAAGCATAGATCATGGCAATCAATAACAGAAACAATCTGCACTTACTTGCTGGGAGAATTTGCTTTTAGCAGCAATATCTATATAACAAGACATCACTCAAGACCTCCCTTCAATTTTTCTTGGGACAATGAGCCCACTGTGCCCAAAGCACATCTGTGCTTATGGAGATTCGCAAATCCAGGACAGTGTTTAGACTGATAACATGACCATGCAACATATGATGATGGATCAGAGCTTGCAGGATGTTTGATCCTCCCTCTTCTGTCCTAAACTGGACCCTTTTCTGATAAAAATGTTGATTTTTTTAATGCAACATAGACATTATTTTCTGCTGCACTTCCTGGTCTCTTTCACAGGAGGCCACAGAAGTATCCTCCTGGCTCTGCACGCGGGTCTGCCTAATACAAGCGCCTGTCTCCAGCCCTGTTTTTTAGCAGAGGAATGAGGTAGGCATACAGTTGGGAAAGACAATGAAACTTGGGGAGAGGAGGTACATGGAAGCTAAAAGAAAGCCTTTTTCATTTGTTATCCCTGAAATACACCAAACTGTGCCACAGCAAATGTCTTTTAGTTAAGACTCCTGATACATCCCAGGTCCACACACTGTATATTATTGAGATCAGTTAAATTACACTGCACATCAAAGTTTTATTCATTTGGAAAGTTGCAGCTCAGGCCATTAACCTTCTCTGTCTTATCATTCCAGTGCCATCTCCATGTAGCACATACCTAGTAAGTGGGGCTCCTTAAATGCAGATGGTCATCTAACCAAATGCCACCAATGCCATGAGCTGGCTGTCACCAGGGAAAACACACGCATCAGGAACAAGGTGGCCTTGACTCAGTCCCTTGGCACGGACAGCTATGGTCTTTCCATCAAGGCTAAGAAGAGAGTTGTTTGACAGAGGGACAAGAAGGTTATAAAGTGCAGGAGCTGAACTGTTTGCTGTGTTTGACCATTTTCACAAGGTTAAGTTGGTGTGGATTTGCCTGCATCAGGAGCTCGGGGAATCTGCCGTCTTACAGTGATCTGTAATCTCTTGCAGTGCCAGTGCTGAGCACTGCAGTGCCACACCAGCTGAGCTCCCATCTTCCACTGTCACCTGTGGCTGCGTGGTGACAGCACAGTGTGGCAGACCCCAACATCCCAGCCCCTTGCAGTCCCTAGGTCACATGGATACAAGAGAGACATGAACTGGTCCATTTCCTGTGACTCTGCACTTCAGTGATGCTGTGGCACTCAGCTGCTGCGTTCCCTATCTTTCACTTTTTGGCAGATTCCTGGCTCTTCGCTTTACCAAATGAGGAACCAGATGTTTTCAGTTCCTTCTGACTGAGAGACGCTGCAATATTTGTGAGCAGAGGAGCTGGCTTGTCAGGTTAAGCGTGCTTCAGTAACTAACGTTAATAAAATAATCTCCATCTAAGTTGCAGCTGCTGCAAATTTGTATATGCCTGGTTCAGGATTACTTTTGGGTTTAGGATCTTGGGTCATACAGAAAGTCAGGAATGGGCTCAACCATTAGTTCTATCCAGAAACAGATTTTTCATTCTTGGATATGGCTAAAAAATAGCAACTGCCAAAATATTAACATATGGATGGAAACTCCCCGCTACTTTCTGTAAGTAATGCCTACACAGCATTTCAGAGGCATGGTTCGATATTACACAGAGAAGTCCAATCTCAGTAAGAAACATACAGATTTTAATTTACAAGTCACACATGGACAGTCTTATCAGCTGAAACATGAATTGCATTCTAGCCTTAAAGACTCAGTATAGACATCAAAATGATCCAATTTCCATCCTGGACCATCCCTAGCACATTCCTTTACCTCTGTGATTTATGGTTCCTATTCGCCACCCCTTTACACTCATATTGAAATCTTGCAAGCCAGGTACTTCCATCAGCTCTGCACCACAGCAGGAATATACAGCAAGTCAATTTTTTATTGCACCAGAGAATGACAACTCAGTACTTCCCGTGACATTTCATTTTGGTGGATTTTAATCTTGTCCCTAAGAGACAGGAGCTGCTAGCCACTGCTGGTTTGGGTTTTTTTGCAACTCACAGATGCGTAATAAGGAGAGAATCAGTGGAAAGAGGGAAAGAAAATAAGATTTTTGCATGGTGAAAGCGGTGCTTTGGAAAACAACCTTCTACGTCTCCAAGGAGACAAAGACAGAGAATAAAAGAGAAAAGATACATGCAGAAAACTTTTTTGCTGAATCTTGTGACCAGAATTATGCCCTCTTCCTCCACGCCACCCTTGCCCAGTCATCAGATCCCTTTCTCAGTATTTCATTCTGGTATCAGCCAAGAGCCAAATTCGAGGCTCCTCAGGGGCACAGCACTGTACTGCGATAAGCCAGCTGCATGAAAACCGGGAGCTAAGTCAACAGAGTTCAGTGAACTTCAAGAGAGTGAGCAGCAAATGGGAGTTAATTAGAAATGGAGCACCTATGAAGAACCAGTTGTTCATAGGGACTAATGGACTTGCTTTGCTCCCCAGGTATTTTCACTCCAAAAGTACGTAAAAAGGCTTAGAAAACTCTGTCTTGATACTACAGCAAACAGCTCTACAAGGGCTACGGCAAACTAATCACCTAATGCAGAGATGAGAAAGCAACAGGGATTTTTCTTGTACAGTCATTTCATGTTCTGCCCTTTGCTCTGGCTCAGCCAACTAGAGACAGAGCCTGTCAGGACACAAAAAGCCCAAGATCCCAGACCACAAGACATAAAAACATTTCTGTGCACGCATTGCCTCCTCACAATAACCTCATTATCACAGCTGCCAATCAACAGTCACTAGCATGGGAACTACTGTAAGAGATGCTCATCCTCAAATGCATTTGCTGCCTGGAACAACACAAGCGATGGCAGCTTTGATACAGCAATAGGCTCCTCAAAGCCAGAGTGGCAGTCTGCGTCCTGTCTCTTCACTGCGAAAGACTGCATGGGTCACATGAAGAGATCCCCTTTGGCTGTGTGTCACGCTATCGGGGCTGCAGCGTACAGCCCCTTCAGTTCCATACCAAACTATCACTCGTACGGAGATAATTGTTTAACAACCAGATGCACACACTGTCATTTAGATTTATGTCCCACAACGGTGATGTCCTGTGATCAGCTTGAAAAATCTAAGGGCCTTTTTCCTTATAGATTTCCCAACATATAAATCTTGTATCCACTTGCTATCCCCCTTCATAAGTGGCTATCCAAAACTTGAGTATTATTAATCACCCACGTGGTATGAGACATCTCTGTGTTTTATGCAAGTCCTTGATTTACTGATAAAGGGTGGCTATATTCCTAACCATGCCGATAGAAGGCTGAATTCATCACTCCTGTCCAGTTCTGGTCTCAGTACTCCTCAGCCACTGTTCAAGACAGTGGCGGAACGGTGAGAATTTGGTCCTGGTTTCTTGACCTGAACAGGTGAAGTGTTTTTAACAAACTTCAGAAAAATTCTGTCGTCATTTTAAAATCAACTAAAAAATCTTTCCCAAGACAGAGATGTTCAAAAACCTACCAAACACCCTGAACATTCAGCGCCTGAATCAGAAACTGTAACAGATGGACTCAGAGGGCTTTTTTAATATTGGCTATTAATAAGTGCAAATGTTCACTGTGACAAATGCAATGTATTTTTAGTCTGTACCAGGATATTAGCCTGGTCTTCATCAGCATTTTTTGTCAAACTTCCCGCTTTGACACAAAACCACAATACTCTAGCTGTGAGGCTAGTGTTTGTCTAAATATGCACAATCACATGCTCCTTCCAGCCTCATGTTCCTGTTTCAGAGTAAGGTCTTTAAGCATTCTTGCTGGTTGGACTACCTGCAAGGCGTATCTGTCCATCCATCTTGCTTTATTTCTCCCCCAGCACCCAAGAATGTTCTTATAACTGGTATTGTTCAACTATTGCAGCTTAGTTAACCTGGAATTAATCTAGTGTAAATCAACTCAGAATCAGGCTTTGTTATTGAAATGAATGGATTAACTCATGATATAGTTAAATAGGAAGACCTGTCTCTGTACTGTAAACATCACAAATGCAAATGTCTTTAATAAAGTCAAGTCTTTTGTTGTTATTTTTCAGAGAGTAAAAACTGGGCAGCTGTGAGGAGGGAAGATGTGGCTGTATGCAACCCAGCCTCAGCAGCACGGATCAGCACATGCACGGGGTCCCAGTCACCTTCTATCTCTGCCATGTCTTTATTTCCCAGCTCAATACCTGTAGCACAGCTACACCAACACCTCCAAAAGCCCAACACGGTGAAACGACCTTGCCATGCTGTGAACCTTGGCTGTAAGCAATGCAAATATTTTGAATCTGATTCTTGTGGCCATTTCCGTAGGTTACACATGCAACCTTAACGGTTCCCAAAAGAACACTGTCGTAAACATAAACTGTGATAACAGTTTGACAAATGCCAGCTGATGTAAAATGGACCTATTGTTCGTGTTTAACTGGAAGCAGTCAGGATTTCACATCTGTAGTTTATGGTTTCTTCTGGGATCGTTGCAATAGTTTCTACATATCACAAGTTTGCATGAAAAGAAAGAGTGGCTACTGCTATTTCAGTGCAGAGAAATCTGACATAGAGAGGCTGTGGCTTTTAAAGGTGTGCAAACACCTACTTCACAGCCTTTGATTGCTTCTGTTCCATATTTGTGTGATAAAAGCTTTAAGAAACACTTAAAGGCTTTGCTAAACAGCAGGAATGCAGCCTAGGTGGTCTCCAAGCCCTAAACCTACTTCCAAGTGACTTCCCCAGGCTCATACAAGAAAACCATGACAAAGTTAGGACTTGGATGCTCCTGCCCCCATTCTTGCAATGCTACCCCCAGGGCTCTGATGAAGTACCTTGCTAGGATGGATACTGCACAGGACAAAAATCATCCTTATCCAGGAAATATTTTCCTCACACATTTGGCTTCACTCCTTCCCTCCTCCTGGAGCAATGGGCAGCTATGGGGAGACAGTATTTCACATGATTAATCTTCCACTATGGCAGAGAGGATGCATTTCCTTCTACATCTGTGTTTTTGTTCACTGGTGCTCAGACAAATGACTAAGCTGTGGGCAGCGATCTAGAGTGACAGCAGCGCTCTAGCTCCCAAGCACACACCACAGCAGTTATTTGTGAGGGCGGCTGACTGGACCAATTGTCTTTCCTTCCCAAGCGATATTGGCATTTTATCATTCAATCACAGTTAACATCAAAACTGAAAGTCTCCCCAAGGCCTGAGTAAAGTACATCACAGAGCTCCTCAGCTGAAACCAATTTTTCATCTGCTGCTCCTGGAAAAGCAATGATTTTTTGACATCCAAATATGCTAAAGCAAGCTGGCCACCAGATACAGGGAGCCCACAATAAACCAGTGAGCACCAGCACTTCCGCCAAAGCCTGGTCTAAAATCTACTGAGATCAGTAGCAAACCTTCCTTTCATTAAAGACACATTTTGCATTAGCCCTCAGAATCCCATTCTGTTTTCTTCGCTCCTGTTGAGCCCCAGCTATGCTTCATGAACACCTCCAGCAGTTGAACTGGTTTGCCTGTGAGATGCTGTTGCTGCCCTGCCTGGGGACAGTGCTGACCATGTGAGTGACGGCTCCTCCAGGCAGGCTGAATGTCTCTCCAAGGCTGGGAGACAGCTTTGGAAACTTCTGGTACTCTCCTACCACCAAGCTTAAAGGGGAACAGAAGGCATGTTCTACCAGACCGCTTTGCTCCTACAACTCTCTGAATGCTGCTAGCCCCTCCTTGCCAGGAATAATTTTTATCTTTCAGGCTTACAGAGAATAAATGCTCTTTCTGCATTTTGGCTTTTTCATGCACTTGTGAATAGCAACAGATATGAAGTAAACACTTCAGAAACATGGCTGAGCGGCAGCTCTGCCAGAAGAGTTTACATTCGTACCTGTCCTGCGGACACAACTGCTGTGCCTGGAAACAACATGGAAATGGCAAGTCTCCTGTAAGACCTCACCCAAGTCTCAAGGGAAAAGTGTCCTTCACTCCAGAGATAAACCTGCCCTCCCTCCCTTCCACCCTCTTTGCAGAGCTGGCTCTGAGGACGCTCAGACCAGTCTTACATGTCTGTCTTCCACACCTTTTCACTTCTCCCATGTTTTAATTGCTTCTATTTTATATTTGGGTGACCAAAGCTCAAGAGAAACAAGTTCAAAGGCTTTCTCAAATAGCAGCATAACAGTAGGTGGTGCCCCCGATGGCAATCACACATCTTACAATTAGACAAAAGGAAAATGAAGGAAATAATTGCAGTGTCCATATAGGGCCCCTGCTGTCAATTATCCCTGATGTGGGGTGTCTGCTGTCTGTTTCATTCCTGGTCGCTCAGCCCCAGGCAGGCAGAGGCAGCACTGAGAGCCCAAGGATGGATCAGTGTCATCAGTCACTCCTATCTGATGTCCAGCATGACTGAAGATTGGCTTCAGCTGTCTGAATGCACATATTTAATGCCACTCTAAAGCCCTAAGATATTCAAGACATTCACACAGATGTGGCACAGCTCCTCCGGGAGACCATGCCCATGCAACAGCACAGTGACTGTTGGCACAGGCACAGGCACCCAGGAAACAGAGACTACAGGTGAGAAGAGACACAGCCTACACGGGTGCTACAGCACAGAGGCCCTCTTGGCACTTGGCTCCACAGCCCCATGTCGAGATGTGAACACCAATTCACTACCCTGCTGCAATTTGCTGGGCTTGTTAGGATGCCTGTGTAGCTGGAGCTAAAGGTACCCCAGTCAGAGCTGTCACCTATTTTAATAACCTGAGCATGCTCTGAGCTGTGTGATCCACTCTCCCCTAAGTTCCTCTGGGAAGTGCAATTTAAGTGGAACAGCAACAACTGAGTTTCTCCACCTGAAACCCAGAGGAATGCACAAGACCCACGGGATTCCCCTTTGAGGCTGTAGACACTGCTGTCACCTGGGAACTGCCCTCATGGCTATGCAGGCTCCTCTTAAGACAGTTATCAGATTACAACTTCGGGCTCAGCGCTTTATACTTTAGGCTCTGTCAGACCTGTTTAATCAGCTGGTAATGTGACACTTTCTTCTATAAAGACCGGAGATCTACTTCCCTGGCAGCATGCCCTTCCCTCCAGGAGGTCAGCCTGGATCCCTGATTTCTGATGTGCTGCTGGCAGCAGGGAGACAAAGCAATAAAAAAAAAAAAAAAATCAGGATGGTTATTATTTCCACGTAAACCTGACAGGACATCCTGCTTGAAGAAGGTATCTCAATGAGCTCCTGCAGGCTAACCCACTTCAACCCCAGACAGCAGGAGAGGCTGAGCTCAAAACTCTGGACTTCCTCCAAATTCCCACTGGGTTTAAGTGCTTGAGGTGATTAAGGAATGAGAAGTGAATCTCTAAAAAAATCAGAGGTGGCACAACAAACCTCGGATACAAATTTTAGCAAAAATGCACCACAAGAGAGACGTTATCCACTAGTCCAGGAAGTTTACTGATTAACCTACCTTGCAAGATTTCTTGAAACAGGAGTGGTGCTCAGATCTGGGACATCCTGACTGCACTGAAAAACTGCCCCCCGATTCTTATCTCCTTTAAATGTAGCTTTCTTGTCTCCCTCATTCATTTCTCGACTTCCAGCGTATTTGCATTCATTTGCTAAGCCCCATTTAGCAAGCAATGTAGAAAAATGTCACAGGAAAAAAGCCAGCCAGGGTGGTCCCGCCATAGCCATATGTGATCTTCGCCTTGAAAAGCTTTACAAAACATTCCAGGTGAAACATTTACTGAGGCTAAGAACTTAGATACCACCATCTGACCTGGGTACACTGGTACCTTGCTTGGTGAAGAAGCTGGAAGCACCTCCTGCCCCTCTTTTATACAGACCCCGAGATGAAAATTTCTGGACAGTCTTGTTATTTCCAGCATGCAAACTCTGTTGCCACTGATTGCTATGAAAAAGCGGCTTTAGTTGGGCATGAATGGAAAGCAATGACTAAAACATTTGTACAAAATTGATTTAATAAGGTTCCATGATTGAAACAGGAAAGATTTCCCTTAACAATTTATTACAGGCCAGATTCAGCCACTGTGACCAGCTCTGCCCTCAGCCTGATTGAAATTTGTGCAGTGAGTGGGGGCAAGTATCTTTGCTCCCAATTAACTCTGAAGAAAAGTTGAAATCTTTTTAATCATTCTGAGTTATCAGCCCTTCTTTCATCTGTTTTTTTAAAAGGTCTGGATATTTATACAGCTATTAAGAATATTCAGAGGTACCATAATTCACAACCATAATTTGGGACCATGTATTAAACTGTATGTTTCAAAGCTAGGATTAGACATCAGGAGACAATTCATATTTTGTTCGGAGGGAAGCAGGTAGGAATCTCCTACAAATACCCACTGCAAGGTCTGCATCTAGTCCCAGCTGATCTTGTCACAATCTTCTGGCTGCAGATTGAATTGGATGTATCTAGCGTTTCCCAGATTTTGGTTACCGATACAAAAAATCCAATTCTGCCATTCTTGCTTATACTGACCTCCTTTGGAATGACTCCTTATGGCTTAACTGAATTTGTTTCTAGGGCAAAATAACACCTCATGGTCGCTAAATGAGACCTTTGAGTCTGGATACAGCAAAATTTGGGGCCAACCAGACCTTGGATTAGGTCTGTTTCATACGATCTAAAGGCCATATTCCCAGGTCCTGACACGGGCCACTGACCCCTCACTTGGCTGGTCTCACCCTGAAAGCAGCAACATGCGTGTCGTTACCCAGATGTGGTTCTCAATGGCTTGTGCAAGCAAGAGGCAGTGCTTGGGCTCCAGGGAGGAGCAGCAGCTGAAGCTGCAGAAGGCTTCACGTGAGAATCTTCTCCCCATGAAAATATCCCTATTAATAAAACAGTAGGGAATGCAGAAAAGCAGATTTATCTCAGAGTAAAATGTTTCTTTGGGAGCTCCCTGAGGAGTCAGTAGCAGCTTGTTATGGAGCTAACATGTCTTTTACTGCTGCAGCCACGTGAATAAGAAATATTTCAGTGTTAGGAGCAGTTAAGAGAGGCACAAAGCAGGAAAGCTGGGCAAGCAGAACAAGTGGCTTTGAGTAACAAAACCCGCAGTTACTGGAAAACCTCCTGAAAGGTTTTGAGTTTGAAACAATCCATGACCTAATTAGGTGGCACTGTTACTGGAGAATAGAGGAAGGAACAGAAAGAAAGGAGGGGGAAGATAAAGGGAGGAGAGACAGAGAGGCCTAAATACTTAGCAGACCAGTCCAAGCTAGAGCTGACCAAGGCTGATGCTTTATTTAACACACACGAACACACTCCCTGAGGCACGAGGGAGGCGCAGATGAAAGGGAACTTTCTCCGTGCTTATGGACGGTCTCCTCGTGGAGCACGTTTTACACACTGAGATGAATGAGGGAAACAGACAGGAAACACCACATTTTGTGGGGATCTGGAATGAAGAAGTAATATCCATGCTAGTTTCTGTTACTAAAATAACACATTTTTCTCTAAGGGGGAAAAAATGGGTTAGGAATCCCTAAGTAGCCTTGGAGGAAACAAGTATTACAGTGAATTGGGCCAAGACATGATAAGGATGTGATCTATTCTGCATCTTTCCCAGAATGATTCTCCATCAGTGACAACACAAGCACAGTTCAGAGGCAACTGGCACCTCTGAGCCAAGAAAAGCATGATTCACATGCACAGGTTACTTGGGTGACACATAGCAGTCCTCTGGGGGAACAGGCCTAGCAACTCAAAAACAAGCAATACTATACTCTTGAGGTCATCACAAGAGGCTGCAAGGGAGTGATCAGGAATATCCACAAGGATACTGCCATAGAGTGCACAGACACAGTGTCTCTCCAAGGCAGGAGGTCCTGGAAAACCCAAACCCTCTAATCAGTAACACACTGCACATAAGGAGTTCCCCGTATGCCACCTGAACCGCCTTCTGCCCAAGGGAGCAAATGGACACACCTCTTACTTGCCATGGCTGTTATATTCTTTCTTAAACAGTGACAGGCCAGACTCTTAACTAGGATGTACCACCGCAGCACTGACTCCAGTAAGCTCTGCTGATTTAAATGGCAAAATTCTGGTCTGATATCTCCCAAATGATACTGGAAGTGGAGAAGAGCCGGGCCAGCCGAATCCTTGTCACTTTTCAGCCAGAGAGGTTACAGACTGAGCCACAGCTGGCTTCCTGCAGACACCCTGCTGTGAGCAGTTCTGGACAGCAGGAGAGCTGATGAGGTGCAGCAGTCTCATCTGGCTGCCATTCAAGTACGACATCCCCTACTTGAACTACACATTCATTCAAACAAGGAACTGAAGCTACAAGGATCTGGCCCGACCATCAGCTGTTACCACAGATGTGTGAAGCCTTTGAACTAAGTTTCTTTAAAGTCACAGTCCTCCCCACAAAAAGCATTTGTATGACTGCCCGATCAAAGAGCATCGATAAATTGAGTCCTGACTTCCCTTTCTCCCACTATTCCCAGAGGAGCAGGTCTGAATTCTTCACTCACTGTACTTGGTGACTAATCCCCTTCATCCCCACAAAAGATGCTGCTGAGAAGTGCTGCCATATCAAGATGGGTGGCACAGAGCTGTCCCTGCCCCTTGCTGAATGACAAGCAGATATACATCTCGCAGGCAGCTGCATGAGTCATCGCCCCGCACAGAAGCTGCATGGGCTCTCCGCATTGCTGCAAGCTGTCTTCCTGAGGATATAGTTTTAGGCAACTGAGCTGTGAAAGAACTGCAGATGAGGAAGCCTGCCACGGCCCTGGCCTTTCCTTAGAGCACCACAGCTAGCCTCTGCAGGGAGCACAGCCAGCCCAGCCCTCCACTGTGCCTGTGAGTCCCTGGGCTCTATGCTAACACGTCCTTCATATGAACATGCTTCTTCACAGGATGCACCACAGTCTGTGCACATCTCTGCCCTGAAACGTTTAAACCAGGAGAGCAGACATACCTGCAGTGATTGCTGTTTGCATCAAAGGCACAGGAAGAGGTTGCTATGAGCACTGAACCAGCCAGTCATGCCCACCCACCCCTCGTCCAACCCACGCAGGCACGACACATGCCAGGGAGAGAAGGCTGTGTGTGGGCCCTCTTTAACAGTGACAGCTTTGGTGCACCATGAGATTAGCTCTTTCCCTGAGGTCATACCGAAAGGCTGTGACAGAGGCTAGAGCTGAATTCCGACACCCCTATCCTAAACCAGTCGTACAAACACAAGTGTGCCCTTTGGTTTGGGATACCTCTGCAGCGCCTGTATTTCCACAATCACTTTTTACTCCCTTAAAAGCAAACACAAACAATTCAGAAAGCTCAGAAGGAACTCACTGCACATTCTAGTTCTGCGTAAGAAAACAGACATCTTAGAAAACACAGTCCAGCCCAGCTGAAGTTCTCATCTTCAAAATGACACTGCTTTATCACAGTATCTGTCTTTGG
The DNA here is from genome assembly GCF_030936135.1 of Gavia stellata. NCBI lineage: Eukaryota > Metazoa > Chordata > Aves > Gaviiformes > Gaviidae > Gavia > Gavia stellata. The sequence continues at coordinate 9,555,053 of NC_082615.1, read as the reverse complement.
TGCATAAGGAGTGGAAACGGCTCACTGCCTGCTGCACCCCCAGGCTACCCTGTTGCATCAGCAGTGCAGGAAGAGATCTGCAGAGCCCACAAAAGGCGTGCAGGACTCTGGGGAGGCTGTCCCGGCTCCCCTCTCACACGGACAGCTTTGCTGTAGGTAGCACTGCACACACAGTTCAACTAGCTCGCTCCTGAAAAGAAAAAGCTGACAAAGGGGGAAGGATCAGGCGCTGCCTTCCCAATCTGTAAGGTTTCCTAAAACTCATCTCCTTCAATCTCATACCATTCAGTTAATGCCTAGTTAGAGCAGTTTCACACTAATTGAAAGCAGGCTTCTGTATGGCTTTTAGCCTGATTTACATCCCTGATCTACAGCACACTTAACAAAAGATGCCTTCTGGGGGAAGAAAATTCATCATTCCTTAATTTGAAGTTATACTTACTGAGAATGGCTGTGGAAGTCTCTATAGGGAACTTCAGGGTCTCTAAGCCTGTCTTGGTAGCAGCTAAGTTTTCTCTCTTCCCTTTGCACAAGTGGGATGTGAAGCCGGGCCTGGGACACACTCTGTGTCTGTGCTGATGAGGGCTCTCAACTGTGTATCGTTGCCAAGACACCCGGGACAGACTCCAAAGCCTCCAGATCTCACCCTGGCTAAGGCATTCCTAATCAAATGCTCCTTTCAACAGGAGCTTCCAGCACACGGGCATCACAGAGAGCTGTGAACAGCATCATTTTCTTTGATTCAGGTAAAGCTGAACTTCTGTGCAGTGCTTTCACCAGTTTGAACTATTGCTTATTAACAAAACATTTTCCATCTGGAATTGTAACAAGCTGTCTATGTTAGTCTTACTTTTGAAACAAATACATTTTCTGTCACGCCCTCCTGCTTTGAGCTGTTCAGAGGAGATTACAGAAATGATAGCAGGACTGAAGTCTGCCTTCAAGTTTGATGCTGAAGTCTGCAGTGGAATCAGTTATTTCCAAACAACTGTAAGAGTCTGCTATGCCAAAATGTTATGTATGACCTGCAGTTGCAAGATTCTTGACATCTGGAAACACAGGGAATTCATAAAATCAGCTCCTGCAGTAACACACATGACTAAACTTTTGCATTATGACAACAGATCCCAGACAGTCAGGTTCTCACCATGCCAAATGCCAGTACAAATTCACAAAGTCTACCCCAAAGCTCTCACAGTCCAAAATACAGGATGTATGAAGCTGCAGAGAGCAACAAATAGCTGGATGAAAGGAAAATAAAAGTCTGAAGTGCAGCAGAGCCAAACTGCGTATCTGAAAAAATACCACCTCTCTGCTACCTCTCAAACCAGTACAATAGGTGTAATTTTGGGCTCCTACTCTTTTGAATTTGTTGTCCCTTTCATACCGTGTTAATTGTGTTAATGGCTATTCCATATCTTAGTGGTGTTGAGATGGAAAAGGTTCACAAAGCTCGTGGAAGCCTGTGCAAAACCAGACGAGATGAATAGGTATTTAAGAATCCTGCTTTCCATTGCTCCTATGTTACAGCCGATCCTGAATGCACTCCAGCTTCCTCATTCAACATTAATCTTTGTTTCTACAGATAAGCTAATTACAACAAAAATGCTTACATTATGGAAGTCAGATCAAAACATTTCAAAATTATCAGTATGACTGATCTAACAAGTTATTTTTACATTTTGGGGCTTTTTTCCTCTGGATCACAAACAGTTCTGATGACTTCTTGAGTTAGGATAGGCAAGATTTTTCAATATCTTTCTATCTTTAATGGTATCAGAAAAACATTTCCTGCACTTTCCTATTAGTTAATCATAAACTAGATAAACTTCTAACATTCAGATTTCTGCAAAGATGGAAATTTATGTACCCTTAATTTTGCTGATGAGGGTTGCTCAAAGTGGGAAGGGTCAAACATTTAAAAGATTAGAGTTTTCAGGGAGGATATACTTTAATCCTCTTCTTTCCTCCTACAGTTACCATTACGTGTGTGTAAGTAACTTAAAAAGAACTCCTCATACAAGACCACGTGTAGTGTGGCTGAAGTAAACCAGTTAAATGTATCTTCCCAGTAGGGCCTCAGTTCCTGATTTCAAATAACAAGGTTGTAAAGGAGGGTGGGAAGCAAAAGGAGACCCTAAGGTCAAGAAAGTACCGAGGGAAGATGACTCTGGTTTTGCGTATGGGTTTTCACACTTCTTTATACTCCCAGAGACACATTTTGGAAGGAAAAGAATAAACTGCTCCTCTGCCTGCTCCTGGATCTGCATTTGCATTAAGCCCTGGGGTGTGCAGCCTTCAACCAGCTTCATCATTCAGCCCAAAAGAGATAAAGCGTGAATAGTTCTGCAAAAAAGATGATAATCTGTTAATAACACTAGTTATGGACACCCCAGGGAGTGAGACACCTGAGACAGTTCATGTTCTTTACACACAGATGCTGAAGGCACATCACTCTCAAGCAGCTGAGGCTCAGGTTCTAGGTCAAATCACTGCGTGGTGGGGCCTGATGTAGCCCCCTCTCCACAAAATTTAGGAATATAGTAAACCTGTATAGCTTCTTAATTCGGTGGCTCTCCATTTGGAGCTTGCCTGGAGATATCCCAACATAAAGATATTTTACTCCTTATTTGAAAGCCCCACTGGAGGACCGCAGTTTCAGGCTGAGCCAGAGGATAGGTCTGCTTGGCTCTGCAGCAAAGCCAGCATCGGAACATCCCCAGTCCCAGACCAGGAGCAGTGATGGAGCTCACTGCAGCTCAGGGTCCTTCTCCCAAGAGCCGGGGGCTACAGGGCAGGGGATAAAGCCAGTTCTTCCATGAAGTTAGGATGTGCCTGGGGGATGTGCCTGGGGTGCTCGGTGCAAAACAAGAAGGAAGGGCTCCACACTGCATAGCAGAGACAGACAAAGATTACAAATAAATAAGCCGAGCGTGATTAAAAATGTATCTCTCCCACTCACAATTTCCATTAATCTTTCAGAAGGTCTAAATCTGAGAAGGTAAATTAACTCCTTATCTGTTCACACTTTAAGCTTTTTAAAAAGCAGGCCTGAAGTCTGGAATAAATTCAGCAGGCAGCAATCTTTTAGCCTTACATGGGAAAATTTGCCTAATAAAATACTACGATTTTATCAGACTGTTTCCTTCTGTTTCCTCTCTGGTGGGTAATGGAAGTTACACCCGCTACTTAGCTTTGACATGTGTAACCCAGAAAAGCCTTAGTTCGCTGTAAAAACGCCAAGTGATATGTTTCTTTGTTAGAAGATGTCTCGCGGCTCTTGTCGCGTTCTTCTAAACACGTCAGGAAAAACTAAATGCATTAACAGCTAGTAGAAAAGCACCAGGCATTAGCCATTCTTCTTCTGAATGGCAAAGAACAATTTCTGATGAAATATAGTTCCTGTTATATTCCTAGATTGCTTTACTGGATAGCTGCCCTGTCTTTCACCAGCCTCAGGCTGAAAACAGGAATTCTGAAAGAGAAATTCTGATACTCTCAAAAAGAATTTAAAGAAAATGTGAAAGTTCTAACTAAAAGATTTTTTTAAAAAAACTGGGGTCAATCAGTTTCTTAAATGTTTATGCGATTAACAAATTTGTTAAAAATCCAGTCAAAATGAAATTGAAACTCCCCACTCTGAAAGACATCAAAATGAGATGCTCTGAAATTTAGACATAATTTCCTTTCTCCTGAGCCAAAATATTGCCAAAAATCAGTATTTTACAGACATTTCAACTTTGACAGAAAACAGCTTTACCATTGGACTTGGCACTCTATCCAGTGTCTCAGCTAGAAATGCCATCACAAGAAAGAGAAGTTGAAAGATACCCATAGGAAAATCAAACCAAGCTGGACTGCAGAGGTGAGGGACTGGTGGCAGGAGTGTCTGAAGAGCCAGGCTTCCTCCCGCAGCTGTGCGACAGGTCAGTACCTGCTCCTGGCACAGCAGTGTGGCTGTGGGACCGCATCTCCTCCTGTTACTTCTCGGGTTAGCTGTGCATGTTGTGTGCTGCTCTGGAAAGCCAATGCTGCCCCGCACGCTGCGGGATGCATCTGCGATCAGCTACTCCCGCCTAGCAAGGGCTGCTTGCTGTTATGCTGCTTTTGTAGCCCAGCATTGTATAGCAGAAAGGCTTCAATCTGCCTCCTCAATGCCTGTCAGAATGCACTATAGCTGCACTATAGCTGAAGTTTCTCTTGGTGCTACAGCAAAACTACAACTATTTATAAGTTACCTTATTTCTAGATCACACTCCTTCCTAGTAGGAGATACAAAGACACGTATAAATAGCAATTAAATAAACCACAATAGATTGTGTTAACTACTGGTAACTAAGAAGCCACCTTAATCCCTTTCTTTATCTAAGATATTCAGCACATGACACTGAGGCCTCAGCTCACAAAGACTTTTCAATTTTGGATTAAACATGGTGCATTGGAAGTAGCTCTGGTAACCCACACCAGCAGATTATAGCTGGCAAAAAAGGAAGAAAGAATGGCAGAGGGAAGACAGGAGGGGATAAGCATTTGCACTGGGAGAAGGGGTGCAAGCTAAAAACCTGTTTTTTAAAGAGTTTTGCCACTTTGCCATGTTTCTGGGAACTGCCTGACCATGGAGGAAGAGAGACATTATGCAGACTGGCTGTTCTTGCAAAGCTCAATTCCACTCGCTGGAGCTCCAGTTCTTGAAACATGATCAAAATCTGGAAAAAAAAATCCCATCCTGAGAGAAACTTTACTGAAAACTGCACGAGTAAGAATGAGATTGAGCCCTCAGCATAACTGGAGAAGGCAGTCCCGGGGAAGGATATGAAGTCTCCCCAACAGCACATGTTGGAGGTGGCAGTTCTTCACGGGAAGATTTTATTTGCTTCCAGCTTGCATGACTGCTTCTGAAAACATGGCTTCCTCCTTTCAGGATTTTCTTGTAGAAACTTTTGCTAGTTGGTCTCCAGATGATTCATATTTAGCCTTAGAGACTATTTTTAGCCGCTTTTCTTTCAGCAAATTTTCTTGGAGAGTCCCTGCTATTTATGTGGTCTCCATTTCCCTCCTCTTGGCTTCTCTGGGGAGAAGCTCCATGAGGCCAGCTATTGAGAGCAGAGCTTGCACATTGTTCCTCTTTTTGTGTCCTCCACACAGCAAAGCCTGTCAGAGGACTTCTGAGGTCAACAACAGCAGTCTTTATCACCATGAAGATAGATAATGGAAAGAAAACAAGCCATGGAAAATCAAACACACTCCAGTTCCTCAGAGTGTTTGCAAGGCCATCCTGAGGCTGGGCTGGGCAAAGGTCTGATGGTCTGGACACATGAATAGAGATGAAAAGCTGAAGGCGTAAACATACAGCAAATACTTACCAGCCCAAGAGGCAGCTGGGTACAACTGAGCACTGAAAACCATGAGAAAATTGCTGCAATTTGTCTGGGGTAAATCTGACACCAAGACATGAAGTTCCCTCTTTGTTAGGGTCACACAGCTTTAAAAAAATGGGAGATATTAACTCACCAGTGTGTCCATGGCCAGCATCGTAGTAGGTGTACGTATGCCGTTTGAGCTGGACTCTGATGTCTTAAGGATTAGTTTTATAACTTTGACACAGACATTGTGGGACATACTTAAAAACAACCCTAAACACAAGCACCTAAATAATGTTACCAGTCCAAGAGGCAGCTCTGCAAGTGGGAAAGTGCCTTGTATCAGCCTATAGTGATTTCTTTCACACATGGGAATGCTGTCAATGTATTAAATAATTTTTACACTGGTAAAGTTACATGAATGAAGGCCTGTCTTGCTTTAACTATACCCATACAAAAGCCTATTTTTATGAAACATAAGAGTTTAATATTGTTGAGGTTCCTGTCTCTCGTCCAAATGTGGTTAAAATTCTTGAATGTGTCTAAATTTTTTGATGAATGGAAGTGGGACTCATGCACACATGCACACACACACACTCAAGACACATCACAAATGTTGGGAAACCTATCCAAAACAGAAGTGAATCAGCTGGACGTAGAGGTGAAAACACTCTCAAGGTATGAACGTTAAGTGAGCTTTGACTGTAGAGTGTAATTTTTATCTTTGCGGTCTTCCCTGACTTACAAGTAAATCTCTCCTCTACCATGGAGTCATTCAGCATGCTCTAAAATATAACCTCACCTTTTAAGAGCATCTTGTATATTGATCCCAAAAGTATGGCTCAAGCTCATTAGCTTATAATCTGCTAGGTTAGTAAGAGCTCATAGGAAGCCAACATACGGATGTACTTCTGACCACATTAACAGCTGTAGTATAGCAGCTAAGTCCATTACACTGAGCAATGGAGTTGGCCGTACTCTTTTCTTGTGGCCAATATGCCGATAATTAGGGCTGCTGTGTGGTTCAGTAGACTGAAAGAACTAACAGACCAAATTAATCCCAGGAGTAGTTCAAGGAAGACAGAGGACTTACACCAGGAGTCATGGCCCACTATGTTCCTCTCCTTGAAACCCTCGCTTGAAAATAGTTATTTGCAGGCTGAAGCCTGGGCTACTAAATGGTAATTAGACAGCTACATGGGAAATAATTACCTGATTACGAGATGATTAATTAGTATGCTGTCAAGTTACCATTATCCTGGCATCTAGGGAATACAGTGCATTTCTTCTTTGCTCCTTACAAGATGATGATGGCAGCATAAAGCACTTCTTCCCTAAATCCCTACAGAAATGAACAGCAAAAGAGCACAGACAGTAGCACTCAGTATCCAGGGATTTAACGAAGCTAGAAATAAGCAGGGCAGACTGATGCAGTCCAGTCCTGTCACAGCAGGTCAAAAATAGACAAGGAAACAGCTTCACAAAGAGCAAGAATCAAGTGAGATCCTACCTGCACCATCCCTCAAACACACTGAATCCAGCACTCCTGACCACAAGCATGCAGCCTTACAGTGGGAGAAAAGCAATTTCTGGCCACCTGTATGTTGGAGTGTAGGCACCACACTTCATGACCATCAGCTCCAAATCAAGCCCTGCAAATATTTATAAATGCCTGCAGGGACTGGAGGATAACAGCACATATACCTCTGCCCCTGAGACACCAGGAAAAGGCAGGAAGGCTGATATGATAGGGAGAAGCAAGATTCCCAACACTAGCTTCTTTGAGCAGAATATAGCCTGACCTAATTAGTTAGAACATGCCTGTTTGTACAAGGGTGCAGCAAACTTATAAAGCCACCCTTGACTGGTTTTTTAAAGTAGGAGTAGATTTGACACGTACTAATCTTGCTAGGCTAGTAGCTTCATAAACAGGTAGGTAAGCAAGAAAGGCGTATGTCTTCAGCACCGTCACAACCAGAGCTTTGATCTTTTCCACGGCTGAGGCAAGGGAGCCCCGCTTTGCACTCTGCCTTTCATTTGGGCGGGCTCTGCAGACAGAAGAACAAGAAAAAGCATTTTGGAAAATTATGAGCCCGTGAAGTTTAGTATCCAATTCTGCATACATGCACAAAAGTACTGCTGACTGTTATATATGCTCAGATATAAAAGCTGGGCTAGCAGACAGGGCACCAGCTGAGACATAGGTACAGGTTCCCATTCAGTGATGGGCATCTCCGGTGACCTCAGTGGTATGTAGTCACCTGGCTCTTCTGGAAACCAATCTGACTGCCATCTAACTAGGCCTTATCACTGAACAGCTCAATTTATCTTCTTCAAACCTGGGATGAATAAAAATTTCCAAGCTCCCAGAGAAGCTGTGAGATTAATTCATTAGAGCCTATGAAGCACTTTGAGAGTATAATAATGGAATAAGTATTGTAGATAGTTTTCATGTTAATTCCTTCATCTAGGTATCTGTGGCCGCCACCTCCAGGAATTTAACAGATATATGGTATGCAAAATAAATCTCTCAGAAGTAACAAGCCTCTGTACCAAGTTTGCAGGTCATTTCCACATCTTGCCACCTCCGAAGGGCCACCCTACAGTTGTCCCTCCAGGACAACAGAGCAGTCTACTGTAAGATGATGGTGAGTGACAGCCTCAGTGCACAGAGCCTGTGAACGATGCTGCTTTGCACATCTTTTGCACCAGCCGTAGGGGGAAGCAACCAGGGTGGCAACCCCTTTAAAAATCCCCTAATGACAAAGGCCATGCTCACCCAGCTCTCTGGGATGGAAATGCACAAGCAGTATCTTGCTGGCTGGTCCATTGTTCCAACTAGTGTTTTCCTCCTCCTGTATGTAAATGACACTGGCGCTTCTCACATTCAAGTGCTTCTGCCAGGCCAGATCCTGTCAAATCCTTAATTCCAGATAAACCAAAGGGCCCAGGTGCCCAACCCCTTTGGAAGCAACAGGAATCAAGTCCCTGTGCATACTGGTGACACAAGGCCTCTCGGGCCTCCTGGCCATCACCTCCCTGGGAACCCTCAGCACTGCAGCCCAGGCGCTGAGCACACTGCATTGAACTTTGCCTCTGTGTTACCCCTTAGCTAGACAGCTCCCAATTAACAACTTTGTGTGAGTCCAACCAGCTCTAGACAGTATTTTCAAATGTGACCACTGTGAAAGGAAAAAAAAAATAGGTCAAGAGGATTATGCAGGGTGACTAATGATTGCTGCATGCTGGGCTGGGATGTGAAGTCTGGCTGTGTTTTCAAAGGTGCATAATAATATGTCCTTGTCTGACCTGTGGTGCTGTTGACACTTTTTCTGAGTTGATGCCTTCTCACAAATCCCCATTAGGCTGGAAGCTTGAACGCCCACCGTGAATGATGCCAGCGGAGTGGAAGGGCTATCAAATTTTGCAGAACTCCTATTTTAAGTTTCACTTCATTTCTTAAAAGCCAGGCAGTAGAGGCAATTATTTAACTGTCAAGCCCTTTTGGAGTTGTTTGCTGAGGGACATGGCTCCTGTTCTCAGGCTGTGGGGCACAACGTGTTAATTCACTGACAGTTCCCTGGAGCTGGTCAACAAATAAGGGGGGGGGGGCTATTCTGCTCAGCACAGCTGGCACATGTAGTCAGGGGAATGCACTCTGCCAGCCAGCTTGCCATCCAAATAGCCACAACTAATAGCTTTATCCTTATTTTACTGATAGGGAGGACAACATGGTATGATGGAGGGCATGGTTCAGCTGCCCTGCCCAAAAATCACAGAAGGTTTGTAGCAATAGTAAAATGAATTCAGCTGTTTTCTCTCCAGCTCCTGGTTTAGCATTAGAGTCCCTCCAAGTACACCTTTCATTAACAGGGAAGTTAGAATTAATTTTTCTTATCTGACAAATGTTCATTAGTCAAGTATTTGTATCAATCTCTCCATCCTCGTCACAGAAAGATGTCCCCTTCTAGCTAAAGCAATTGGAAGAGAAGGCAACTCAGCTATAGCTGAGCTGAACCTATAGTTCCCCACAGAACTCTGGAGCAACAAGTGATGCAGCAGCCTCAGAGAGTCACAGAAAACAGCCTTTTGTTTCTATCACAGTCCCTTCATGGATAAGAGTATAAATAGAACCATAGAGAAGTTTCCTTGACAAACGCAGACATACCAGGAAAAACATAACCTCTGGTTCAGCTTAACTGTGAGGAAGATCTGAAAGACATTTCTTCTCAGACAGCAGAGGCCAGCCCTTGCATATGGGCTGTTGGCAGCCTGGCAAAAACTGGGTGTGATGATGCTAGACTGGATGATGCTGGGCCCTAGACATGGAGCAGGGAACAGCAGGTGCAGATCTGTTGTCAGAGGCAAGATACCTTCTTCAATTCGCATAATATTTTTTCAGAATGCCGCAGGAAAAACTCCCAGCTTTAGGAGAAACATAGAGCTGTCCAATAAAGCTCATGAGTGTGGGCAAAGTTCTGACAATATTAGCACTATCAAGACCTTTCTGAGGTGCCATCACATTGATTGTCTACTGCTTTTGGGTGATGTTCACATTTATACAAAGAATGGGGGAGCACAGCACGTACGTACATCCCACAGTTGCCTTTAAAATAAGCTCAGTTTTAATTCCCAGGCAATTCTACATCGGCAAAAGAACAGAAATTCCTTGCTATAGCAGGAGCAGTCCTCTGTGACTGAAAAGGTACAGCCCAGGCAATGCCTTTCAGTAGAGTCCCGCTAAGGCATTGCGAACTCCAGGCTCGTAGAGGGCCTGGGCTCCCTACCTCACTCCCCGAGGTACTGAACAGAATTTAGCAGAGGATCAATTTCAGCCCCATTGTTAGGTCTCTGCAATCACAGGCTGAGAAGAATAATTTTGCACAAGCTCCTTGATTTAGATCAACCCAAAAGTGACAAGAATACTCTTCTTGCTTTTTTAAAGAAAAGCCTGCCGGAGTGAACAAACCGATTGTTCCATAAATCAATTTCTTTCCCAAGTGTAAAATCTCCAAGACATCTCCTGTCTTTCATCTTAATTAAATAGTGATGTGAAGTAATCAGCAGTATTGTCAATGGCTCTGATGCTGCATAGACACTTCTGAATATACAATATTAGAAGGAAACGATGCCAATGAAGAATATTCCCCCCCAGCAGCTGCACCAAGACTAGCAGCACAGGCTGGAAACATCCATGCAAAACCAAGACACCCCGTGACTGCAGGGTGAGCCCAGCTAGGGGCCTGCAGTGCCCCATGTCCTGTAAAGAACAGGTCACAGAAGGGCCCCTCCCTGTGCTGAATTTCAGCAGAGAGTACACTACCTCCAGTTACCTTTCAAATCCCGTTCTTAAACACTGATGCCTGCCGTTGACGCTCACCTCCCCCTTCTAATTAATCATGTTCAGTATGGAAGTGTTTAGATGCCATGAGAAAAGAGGTGCTGTGAGACAGTGAGTTGTCAGCAGGGGGGGAAGCTTTTGGACCCCACGTCATCTAAGAAGCAGTTACAGATGGTGAATTACCTCAGGAAACAGAAACGCGTGTGGTCCATGTGGTTCTTGTTACCCACTGACTCTTGTGGAAGTGGCAGCAGTGCGAAGGCAGCCCCAGCCTACTGGAAAGGATGTTGTGTCTCCCCGAGTGGACCTGCACAAGCCAGTCCCAGGGAGCCATGCTAACAGAGATGAGCTGAGAGCAGACAGGGCAGGATGGCCTAATGGAGTCTGAGCTCCTGGGAGCTGATTCAGGAAAGTCATTTCTCCCTTGAGTATCGGATTCCCTCACAAGAAAGAAGACATTGCACGTAAAGGCGAGTCTATACAGAATGCAAGTATCCAAGTCAAACTAAACATGAACATCTGGCACAGTAAATGTTGATATACTCCTATCTGGATTGGTTTCTTCCCTTTCCCATCTCTTCCTTCTAAAATGAAGTTGTCCTGTCCTCCCAGGGGAGAGGCAAAGGAAGAGCCCCACATGACAGGCACTATACAAATACAATCAAGAGAGACTGTCTCTTCCTGGAAAGGTTTTTGATCTAATGAGACTACATACAAGCTGGAGGAAAAGCATGTCACTCAGCAGCACAGCAAGTAATGCCCGGGCTTTAAGTCAGGAAACATCTGCAAATTTTGCTCATGGGGGAAAAAATAGTAATCTTCAATAACTGCAGAGAAAGTGCTCTAGGACTTTCTCCATCCCTAACATTTTGCCTCGTGAAGCACACAGGTCAGTGTAATTCAGTACATTTCACTGCTAGAACTTTTCTTTGTAGACCAGCAGGATATCAGTCACTCTTGGCAGGGCATTTTCTGTGGTATCTGAGTACAAACTCTTTCCCCTTTGATTCGAGTACCACGACATGATACAGGATGTCTCCCCCGATAGCAATGTTTTGCCATGGTGCAGTAATCTGCGAAGTCTTACCCAGAGTTTCTTTATAGCAAGGAATCATACTAGGCAACAGGTGAAAACTCTGAATTTACTGCACAAAACTCCATTTTACAATTCCCCTGTAATATGTCACTGTTGGCTTGGCAATGAGACAAACAGAAAGATTTTAAGTGAAGTTTCAAAATACAGAGGAAATAGAAAACCAGTGATTTACTCTTTCACTTAACTGACAGTTTCCCAGATGAGAAACCTGTGGCAGCTCCTGCAGCTAAATAAACCCTGCAAAGAGTGATTCATAAAGGGATGGTCATTGATCCTTGTGCTGAAGAGTTCAGAGGTAAACAAATATTTATGAAAGGCAATATTTATCTATTAGTCTCACAAAATACTGTGCATTACTCATTTCCATAAAAATCAGATCTCAGAGATGCAGTGAAATACTGACTTCATTCATTATTTAGGTCTCCCTCCTCACTTTTCCACAGGGTTAATAGCAACTTACAAAACTTTCCTTGGAAACATCTGTGCAAGCTCATTTGAAAAAGCCAAGAATTTAAAAAAGCAAAGACTGTTGGGTTAAGCTAAGATTTTCACAAACTCTTAAAGCCCAAATCCCATGCTTATGTAGGGGACATTGGTTATCAGTCTAGAGCCCCCAGGTTTTTGCAGTACATACACATGTAGCAAATGTCCTGCTGGAAAGGGAGGGAGAACACCAACGAGGTTTCAGTGCCTCTTCTTCAAGAGACGCACTCTGTGCTCCCAGAGATAAACAGACAAAAGCAAAGCCACAGTATACAGATAGAAAATACATGGATCCAGAGCTTTGAAAATGTGCATACAACTGCACAGACACACAGACAGGAAAGGCCTCTTCCCCCACTCCCAGAAAAGAGTTGCATTATTTTATGGACAAGATTGATGTCACTTGGATGAGGACTAGAGACTCCAGAACAATGGACTCTGCATCCTCAGAATTTAACATTTCTGCATTGTTGCTGATAAGTTGATCACAAAAGGGATGCAAATTACCTGTGATCATATCTGTTTCTATTTTGTTATCATGCATAAATTAAAAAACAAAACAAAACAAAAACCAAAGAACACTTATTCTTCACTATAGCTACCAGCTTCATACATGTTGGACCGAATTCCTCCTCCAAGTTTAGCGATGGAAATTTAACCACAGTAAAGATTTATTATTCAATTAGGATTTCCAGATTTGGCCTAGAGGTTGTATGGTGCATGCGATCCTTTGGGATAACTGGGGAACACTAGATAAAGTTAAACATTTGCAGAATATCCAATTCTCTGTAAGTATCAGGTGAACAAAACTATCCTAATTACAGTTCAGACTTCTCCCAACTGGTTTTTCTTTAACCTCCCAATCTTTAACTTCCTTTTCGTGGCCTTAGATTTACTTTTCTCTGATTTTTGAGAATTCACCTCCCACTCCCTTTTTCCTTCATTCTTCACTGCAGTCCTTTTACATAGACATTTTAGATAAGTTGTCTCTGCACACCCATCTCCTCAGTGCGCAGAACTCATTCTTGCACACACACTCTGCTCAGAGGCTGTTGTGCACTTTGAATGGACGAAGGGAAAGTAGGACATCAGTTCTTCGTTCAGTCTCGGATCACTCATGATGTGAGCTCTCTTGTACAAGGCACTGAGAGAAAATTCAGTTGAAAATACTGCAATAATTTTGAGTCAGCAGGCCAAATAGCATCAGAAATTCCTACAGAAGAAAGCTGATGAAACTGGTCTATGAAATATTCTGAGGATTGCAACAAGAAGCCAGGGGACAAGAATCCCAAGAAATACACTAGTCTAAAACACAGAGATTTATGGCAGAGAGCTGCTTTTAAAGATATAGATATGACAAACCATTTTAAGTTCTGAAACTTTAAAAGACAAAAGAGGAGCCCAGTGAAGGTGAAGCTGTAAGAGTTGAAAGGAAGCATATATATGGAAAAAGTTCCTACTGTAACAGTCTTAAAAGCTTACATGGTGGGGAAAAAAACCTCAACAGAAACATAGGCTTGTTTCTTTCATGCTCTTAGGTTGATTTTCACCATCTAACAATCTGACCAACAGTTCTTAGTGGTTCCCAAAACACCACTCCCCGTTTTGGACAGGTTCCCATCTTCCATGCACTAGACTTTTCCATGAGCGTGCCTTAGGGCATTGTAACCATATGGTCCATCTCCTGATGAAAGACACATGCCCTAGTTACCCCAACAAATCTTCCTTAATGACATTAGCCTTCAAGGACACAGTAATGAAAAACTCATCGGAGCAACGAACAGCAATATTTTTTTCAACATGCACATGCCAGTAATAAATGCAGAACAGTTACCAATATAGGAAACTTCTTGTGGAGAATATATAAAAATACTTGAGATTCTGTCTATTGCTCTGTGACCAAAACAAGCCAAACATGTCCTCTCTGCTGCTGGAAGAAGGTGGTAGCATATTCAGTATGTGTAAGTTGAGAAATTCCCCCCATTTTAAATGAGGTCTGGCTTTGTATACAGTGTTATGAATAAATTTCTACCATGGGCAAGAAAGTTTACCTAAGTATTGCACTATTCTATAAAAATGTTTGGCCAAAGCTCTGCAATATATTTATACCGTATTTATGTATTTGGGATGTATCTATCAAAGGCTGCAGAGCCTGCAAACTTTCTCTCCTCCAGTCATTATCCTGCTTTGGCTCTACATGGTGCTGTACAAACACATCCTGAGAAAGCCTTTGCCCCAAACAATATGCTGAGTGACCAGAGACTTATGTAGAAAGGCAACAAATGAAACAGGCTCCAGGCTAAGAACAACAGGCTCTCAGGCTCCACAGCTAAGAACAAATCGAAGTCTCTTGCAAAGCCAAATTGTTTGTTATCACAGTCCCATACACAGGCTGGCAAAACCTCCAAGGAATCACCCTTTTTGATATGCCTTTTTTACCTTATTGTGTCTGCTTTATGCATTTCCTTTCCAAACACTTCCTAGTCCTGGTGGTTTGAGACGAGGCTGCCAGGTTCACACTGTCAGCCCAAAACGCTCATCAGCATTTGCGTCAACTCTGTATCAACATTGCCATGGCTACATTATTATTCCAACTTAACCTTCCTAGTAGCTTATCATAATGCCAAGTACCAAAACAAGCCTGGGATCCAGTGTACATATCCACCTAAACAGCTCTATCTCATGGCCTATTCCCCAAATGATACTGGAGTCAACTGGGTAATTACACTAACAGTCTGGGTAAAAAGGTGAGCCAAATAGCAAAACTCCTAATTAGCAAGGCCTCTCAGGGGCCTAATTAATCTTGCCTGGATTTCTGTAAACTTAGAAAACGTAATCATTGTCAGTTTCTTTCCTATTTCTTATCTGTTCAGACCTTAGCTCTTGGAGCAAGGACTGTTTCACACTCTTCTAAACACTGCCCGGCAGGCGGCAGTTCCCGTACCTGGTGGCATTGCCCCACCAGCGCACACACAGCTCCGAAACCGGTCCAGGCTCTGCAAGGACCATGTCGAACGGAAAGAAATTATCTCTCTGTTCCACAGAGTTTAGGATGAACTTCAGCAGCCTCTTCTTGGCATACAATCGCTCAACAGAAGCTGCATTTCTCTGCACCCTTATTCTAGGCAGGGCCTCTGTGTCACTGATTGAAAGAAGGTCAAATAGCCCATATCTCTTCTTAATTTTTAATCGTAATTTCATGCTGTTATTTCAGCTGCTGGAGGCCGTGTAGCACAAATCCCTCAGGAGTAATTCCTAGATACTCTCCTGTAGGCTGGCCTACTTCTTCCTGCTCAGTTACAAATTGCTTATCATAGCCCAGATGTGTGACAGTACTGAAAAACCCTGCCTCCACCCAGACAAATACATTCTCCACTGTAGCATGTAAAAAAAAAAAATTCGTATTTTGATTCTTCTCCAGCTTCTAAAAATAGACAAGATAATCAAGACCTAATTTTTAGCTCTGTGAGCCCAGCTGAGTACTATGGTTTAATTTTAAACAGTCCCATTGCCTCTAATAGAGGACAGTGCCACAGTCCCCCCCACCGGGGGCCGCTGGGGATTTTGGACATTGCAAGGGCTGGGTGTGAAATGTGAGAAGAAGGAAGTGGGAAAGGTGTCCTAGAGCTTTCACAACTAGGAAAAGTATTGGGCAATTTCATGAACTGCATGGGTTATTTTGGTGGCAATTCTTGAAGCTACTGAAATCACTTATTTTAACCCTAAAATATTGTGGGCAGTATAGTGGCAGTGGTGTGACAGAAATGACTCCTGTAAGATTTCACGTAAGGAGGAATTTTTTTATGTACCTGGGAAAATTCCTAGCAGTATGTGCAGGTCTTTCGTTTTAAAAAAATGAGAGAAGCTGCCTCCAATAAAATATACTGCTCTCAGTTTGGTCAGAGAGGCTAGAAGGCAGAAAAGAAGCAGTCAAATCCTTTGTGTATGCTTGTGCAAAGAGGGATTTCACTGGTTTTGTTTAGCTAGAACATCTCTTTGTGGTTGACTTTCTCTCAACAGTTTCATAATAACCTGGAATCTTGGCTCTATCAATCAGCTTTTACAAGTCGACACAGAACTTTCTTCTAATAAACAAAAAAAAAAGCATAAACCTACTTAAACCAATGCTTTTTACTCAAAAAAATTTGCCCGTTTCAATTTCACATCCTTCCTACTGAAAATATTCCAAGAACAACACTCTATGTCCCAAAATCTTCCATAAACGCAGCACAAATTTCCCGGAGCAGCAAGGAGAAAAGATATGAGGCAGAATAGGAAATAAGAAAATAAAAACAAAGAAAGAAAGAGCCAGTTTCAAGTTTATGAACTGGAAGGCAAAGATATCCTCATCTTGTCACACAAGTGTCAAGAAACCCACCGAACGCTACATGCACTGCCTCTTAGGTGGCTACTTTTATTACAGATATTTTGGTGTTCCCCAAAGGCCATATATCAGACTCAAGACATGTTCACCACCCTCTGACCGAGCAGTTGTATTTCTTTCATGGGAGTAGGGCACACAGCGAGTGCTGTCATAATATTTCTTTTGCTTACGTTGTTAATAATGCTGTATTCAAGATACACCATAAATTGAAGCGGACAGATTTTCAGTACAGCAAGCATAAGGCAAAAATGGCTAAACCACAAAGCTATACTTACCTGAAGGATCAAATCAATAGGGATGCGACTTCCTCAATAGAAAGAGACCAACTTTTAGCTTTCAGTCATTTCACAGCCTCTACCCAAAGACTGAGCCACAGCCTGAATTGGTTTATCCATGGAGAGAAAACAAGGATGGGAGGAATATTTTGCCATGGCAACTGACAATTCCAGAAAAACCACCCCCAAAACTGTGCTCAGTCAGAAAATCAGCAGATTAAAAGCTTGGAGATAATGCCTCAGAAAGAAAAAATAGGGATGAGATAGAAAATGTCTATTAAACAGAGGTTCTGTCAAACAGATAGGTGACAGACTTTCAAATGGTAAAGCTTTTGAATGCTATACAAAACCCTACCTGGGACACAGAACAGAAATAAATACTCAAAAAAGAATCATAGATAACAATAAAATAAGTGCACGAGGTGACTTTCCTATAGATGCCTGCAAGGACACTACAGTTGGCACTTCATCTCCGTTGCCGAGTCACAGCAAGGATGGCTGAACTGGGCAGTCACACTTCCACTTGTTTCAAACCACCCAGCCAAATATAGCCCTAAGAGATGGTAAATTTTGACTCAGACAAGTCCCTGTGGGAATTGAATAATGTTTGGTCCCCAACTGATTTAGGCTTCTGTTACAGGAGGCCAGTAGTTCACCTGCAAGAGGAGGTGCTTAAAATTTAAACTAGCTAACAGGCAGAATTTGTGCAAAAACACTGACATACACAAATTCATCCCAGCTTCCCAACCTCAAATATCTGCATTGAGATACTCCATTCTGAGGCCTATGGAAACTCAAGCAACATCTCTATCAGGTCACCCCCCCAGCCCTGGGCAGTCTCCTGCTGGCCTCAGACAGTGAGATTGCATTTGGAGGGAGCAAAGCCCATCTACTGGGGTGTCGTGGCAAGAACTGGGTGGGAAAACATTTCTCCCAGCCGGGGAGCTCTTAGATTTCAAAATATTTTCTTGGCCCCGATTAGGACGAGAAGGTCAAAACCTCAGATTTTTCTCAAAACAAAATCCAAAACACATTTTGAGAAAGGGAAAAAATACTTTTTGACTGGGCCAGAGTGTTTCACTTCTTTTGTATTATTTTATGTGTGTTTTATACAACAACCGAGCAAAAACAAGTCAGGGAAAAAGTAACTTCCCCTTTAAAAATGTCAGTGTGTGATGTTCCACCAAATCAAAATTCAGACTGGTTTTGGAAAAGAAAATAGTCCTCAATCTCTTTTATGGCTGTCTTTGGAGGAGTCAGCGTTTATTTTGTTGAAGATGTCTACCTTGCCCCGAGTGCAAAACTGCTCATTCTCTGTACAGCAGTTCTTCAGGGCAGCATTTTGTAATCAGCCTGAGCAGCCAGAGAGGTACATTATTTTTATGCAGGTGTTTTGTACCAAAGACACTTATTTTTGCATGTATGCACAAACATAAAAAATATAATTCAGAATATTGCCAGGTGAAAGCAGGCAATTTCCATGTAAATTAGTCCCAAAAGGGGGCACGCTGTGCTCTTCATCGCTCTTGATAATTGTTCACTGGGAGTTTCTCAGCAGTTGTAGTTAATGTTGCTTTCTGATGCTTGGAAAAAAATTGGAAAAAATGAATTGCTGAGAGTGTTGCCCTTAGAGGTTACAATAAACTTCTCATTGGTGCAGACAGTGTGTTGCCTGTATATAATCCTGCCTAGCCCTACCGAGGAACGTGGACTTTTTTTTTCTCTGTAAATGTATGGCTGTGCTTTATCAAGCTTTTCTTCCCCGCCTCTCCAGCGAGGGATTCAGGAACAACCCAAGGTGTTGACCTAACCTCCTGCCAGGTTCTAGGAAGTCTTTCTACTGATTTCAGCAGGGGCTGGGATCAATTCCTAGGCTGGGCCTCCCAAAAGGCAATCCCTGGAGATGTTGAGCGTACTCATTTCCCAGGGGATGCAGCAGAAGCTGTGGGAAAGGAGAACATGGCAGATTTAGGAGCACCAAATATAAAATAGACTTCTAGATTAGACCAGGCAAACCAGGGAACCTTCTGCTTCCCTTGGCATACCCAAGAGAGAGGCTCGAGCCAGAACATTCCCCAGTTGAAGTACTGGGGGACATGCACATTCCACATTTTGACTACTGCAGGAATGAAGATGTAGCCTCTCTCCCAGCTTCTTGAGGAAAGACATTAGGATGAGCTGCTCATAATCACAGTGCAGGCCCCACAGCGATTGCAGGACAGAAGAGTCCACCAGCAGCTTGGTAAGGGAAGCAAGCTGCAAACACGCACTGTCCTGATCGCTGTGTAGCATAAACATGCCAAGAGTCTCAAGCACAGGGAGGGAAGTCTTCACATGCGAGGCAGACATGGAGCATCTGCAGGGCTGAAAACACAATGGGAGCCAAGAATGACTGAGAGAGTGTGGGTGGTGGAGAAAACTGGAGGCTGATAAGAAACAGAAAAAAAGAAAGCTTCAATTTGCTGTGTTTAATATTGCTTCTCCTTACTGCATAGGCTGTTTTTTTCTCTTTGCTATCAGTTGGAAAGGTATTTCCAGCTTAGTAACATCTTAGCTGCTTTGCCTGTGCTAAGATAGGAGTGTCTCTGCCAATGCTACCACAGAAGGCAGGAGGAAAGATGTATTTCGCAACACCTGGGTTTAATGTTAGGAAAAATAGTATCAAGAAAACCCTCCTGACAAATGAGGTCAATCATTTTGCCCAAGAACACTGGTAACTCAATGGTCAAGGTGGAGCCATTGCTTCAAAACACTGCATATATGAGATGAAAAATACAAAAAATTCTAGTCGCAGACTCTCCAAAGTTTCCCCACTAGATTTGACATCCTTCACTCAAACTTTGCTTCAGCTTCCAGAAGGAAGAGTGAGGTCAGTACAGCAAGGGGGCACAGACCCAGAGCAAACTATGTGGGAAGACATTTTGTTAGGGACTCAGCACTGCCAAGTCACACCAAAGACAAAAATATATCAACAGTCAAGCTCTGAAGGATGTGTGGTGCTATCTTTAGTAAAGATCTGCATTAACTTGTGGTGTCAGGTTAGTACTATTCCTTGACTGTCAATGTCTTCATGGTGGACACCACCCCAAACTGGGCAGAACAGGCTTCTGGGAAACTAGAAGTGATAGGGCAGATGTTTCTTGGGCTCAGGTAAGATTTGATGTCTTTGCTTGCTACTCTCTACTGAAGTGACCCAGAGGGATTTGTTCACTAGCAAACTAGCATTGCTGCAACTGCTGTCATGCCTGGTGAAAGGGGTGTCCTCGGGGGCGGGGGGGGCGGGAAGGAGAGCTTTATTTAAGATGGGAACAACAAGAGGAAGAGAACTGCAAGTTTGAGTTCAATAAAATACGCTTTCCTGGGCTTCGCTTTTCAATAAATAGCAAGAGACAGCACAATTGGAGATAATAACCGCAGTTCCAGGCTGACAAAGGAGACCTATGCAAATGGCCTTCCACCTTTCCTCAGTCCGGCTGTGTCTCAGACCACTACATTCTTCCACAGCCTAATGAAAAACCCATTTGGATCACGGTCTTTTTCCAGTGCAGAAAGGCTCCCTCTGTTCCGACACAGGTGTTAGCAGATATCCCTAAGCAGCTAGTGGGGAAAAAACTTTTCAGAAGCCAGTGGGGGACTCCTAATTGCTACTGAAAATATTTTCAAAGCAGCAGATCAGCTAATAGTCCCAGCTCCATCTCAGAGGCAAACACAATTTATTTGTCATGTTTCAACAATTTTTCTGCTGTTCATACAGTGTAATTAATCACTTGGCAGGCAGGCAAACACACAGAGGACTGAAAAGGCAGCTCATTCTTTGACATAGAGCAATCATCCTGTACCTTGTTAAGAGGCAGATTCACTCTCTTATTTACAAGTAAGAGCAGCAAAAAAATGGAAGGCAGCAACTCAATACAGCAACAACTAATAAGAAACAGCCTTGTTTAAAACAGGCTATTATTGTATCTTACAACACTCTTCCACTGGGTTTGCATGTACAGCATTTGGGCACTGATTTCAGATGAAAAGGCAATTATTCACAGGTAAAAATACACAGTCTGTCCCTTCATAAGCAGCTACTCAAATAGATACCCTGCTACCTGGTGGTGAGAGGCTCTAAGATCCATCATTCAACCTCCTCTCTGTCATCTATCCGGGTGATCTAGATTCAGGCTCCCTTCAAATCTGAACAACCAAAATATGCCAGGTGAAGAGCTGAAAAATCCAGCTCCTATTGCTGATTCCCTTTTTCCCAAACTTAGGTGCTCAGACAGAAAAGCACCTAGACCCAGGTCCCTGCTTCTCAGGGCCTGCAACACAAATCTTGGCCAGGGAGCTGCAGATGCAGCCAGCCTAATTCCGAGTCCTGTGGCTAGTGCTCCCAGCTGGCTAGGTGCCCAGGAAGGCCCAGAGCCAGCCATTCGGAAATACTAGACGCATGCACTTTGCTTTGTTTGAGCTGGCTCAATCGGGTCTGGGTTTTCACACACATACTTCAGCTGTGGACTTTCTGTTGGTTACCAACTCCAAAAGGCTATCCAAGGGCTCTGAAGTGCTACCAGATGCTTGCCACAAGGTAAATCCTACACACTGGACTAGGGAGACTTTTGTCTCCCTTCAAACTGGAGCCAAAACAAGGGTTGAGGCCATAGCAGCAAACACTGTGAAAGGAATTCAGGATCGATAAATTGGCTTCTGGCAAATTCAGAGTGTTTCTATTATCTCTCTAGAGGCTGTAAAAGACAGAAATTGTACTAATAAACAGCACTTGACTGAAGCAGTGCCTGAAATGGAGCACAATACAGACCTTAACCAAATCAACAGACTCTGAATTCATACACAGAGGGGGCAGGTTTATTTGTAGGTCCTGGAGCTCAGAGGCTCTAGAACTGCTAAATCCTAATTGCAATCCCATCCTCCTAAGTTTCTTTGGACCAGCTTTCTCTGTATGTGCTAACATAGTCTTTGCAGCCTGATTCAACGCTGATAGAAGTCAGTGGGAGATTTCCCACTGATCTGAGAATCCTGTAGTAACCAAGTGCTGCTCTTTGCTTTCTGCCTATCACACCTTAACAGACTTGAGCTCAAAGGAAGAGCTTTCCATTCACCTGAAATATCACTGACACAGCCTCTCATTATAGACCATTAGAAACCTTCCATGGAATGGTCTTTGCATTTTAAATTGCATATATAATAAGATTTTTTTCTACTTTTTGGACAAAGTTTTTATACATTAAAAGCTTGTCAGCTTTTGTTCTTGTTTACACTGAAGGGAAAAAAAAGTAAAAACAGACCATTTAGAAAATGTGAAATGAAATGCCCCAATCTCCTGGTATCAGGGGATTTTATGTATCGATTTAAATTAATTGCATCCAGTTGGTTGCAATTAAAGGCTAGAAGCTTGGCAGTTTCTTCTTTCCCATTTGACTGAACATACATAAACAGCTGGATCAGTTCAGCATCTTACTGTAGCTCCTGCCACATTATCCCACTTGGCATTACCTTCACCTCTTCAGCTTTGGGTTCTGGCTTTGGGCTTCAGAAGGCTACAATACAGGGAGTGGGCACTTGGGAGGGGAAGCAAGAGTGAAAGCAGGGGTCAGGAGAAATAACATGTGACAAGGATAAATCTCCTCTTCCTCTCAAATCCTATTGTGAATACAGAGACAGCATAACAACGAACCAGCTCAGTACCTGCCTTTAAGTACAACCCCTTGGGTGGAATAAAAGAGATGCATTCCCTTTTAAAATACCTATTCTCGCTATCACAGCAGATGTATCCTTCTACTGCCTGAGAATTTGACTGCACCTGAGAATTACACAGACATGCAAAGGGTATACTGGGATGAAAACCAGATTAGGTAGACAACTACCATTTGCACCATTGGGAGCTGCCCATAAACTTGACTACATCACTCAGGAAGGTCTGGATGATGCAAGGAGAGCTCGTATCTTTTCAGTATGCACTTCCTTGGGAACAGGGAACAAATCTCATCAGTGGTGATAACCTCAAATCCACCTGGGCCTCCGTTCTCCTCTGTTTCATCAGATTTAAAACTCCAACTTTCTGCCATAGCAGAGGATCCTTAAAGCAAGTGCAGAACCTGTTCACAGCCTTTCCCCAGTCTTTAACTGACATCTAGCGAACAGTTTCTAAACTGCACCTGAAAGACCTGGAGATTGTAGATGAAATGGTCCCCTCTGGAGTGCAGCTGTGCAGAGGAGCTGTGGGATAAGCATGGGGTGTACAACAATGTGCACTGTTTCCTGTCCTCTCCCTACCATGATAGCTCATCTGCCCTGGTTCTGCTCAGAGGCTGCACAAATACTGCACTGGCCCAATTAAAGTGGGCAAACACAGCTGCTGGACTCTACTGCAATGGTGCCGCCCACTGCAGGGACCATACAGGGTGGCTGGTGGACATCAGAAGTCCTACCCAGAAGTGATCAGCAAGGCTTCCACCACTGCACTGCCAGATCAACTCCTTCTGAACAGGAAGGGTCACCCTCTGCCCCCTTCCTCTCCCAGAGGCACAAATCTAGAACTCAAACGGGAAAGTCATCGGCCGCGATCAGGATTAGCAACTGCAGCTCCCACCCTCAGGCTCTCCTGGCGGATAGGTGGCAGGAGTGGTGTAGTTTGCAGCCATCTCACAGTGTGTCTTCAAGCACTCTCCACAGCACATCTTTGGGTGACAGATGTGAAATCCCTGAGAAATAAAGTCCTAATGACCATGTCGCCTGCCTTCAAAGAGTGTCAGAACCAGTCTGCAATGCCTGCATAGCAATAGAGGAACACCTAGTGTTTGCAGAGAGTCTGCTTTCCATTTTATAGCCTCCATCATCTATTGCAAAACAGGGAGTTTAGTTTACGATATCTATTAAGGTAGCCAAGCAACAGCACGGCAGGTATGTCATCAGCTACAAAAAATAGGGGTTTAGAAACAAGCAGAGTGATGGTGGTGTCTGCCTGCCACAGCCCAGGTACTGAAACTAGCCTGTCATTTTCATCAAGCAGAAAGAGCCAATAAGCCCAGACAACTCCTCCTTATTAGGAAAGTTTATGACCAAATTCTGCCCTCCTGTTTGCAGTCATGGAGGGCTCCTTCCATCTTGTGACAGACATCTTCTGCACCGAGGTGAAGGAAATGTCTCTATACTTTCTGTACCAACAGTGGAAACCATTTTGTGTAACACTGTGAAGTGCTGTAACACCAGCATGCTTATCACATGTCTTTCCTCAATACATGAGTATTGTTCTCACACTTCCATCACCTAGGAAGGTAAAATGCTTTCTCTCCTGATTTCAGGATCAGTTGTAGTCTCGTAACACCATTGACATGCAATCCTTATCTGAATGTACAATGTTAACTGTACCTTTAATCTTAAGAATTTACATGGGTGGAGGTGATTAAAATGAAAATAGAATGAAGGAGAGACAAATAGACCCTTAAAGGAAACTTAACATTGTCCTGCTTGTTACGCTGTGCAGACACTATCAAATTAAGGATACAGATGCAGACCTTTAATGGTTTGAAAATATGCTATACCACCAGCCAAAATACTATCAAGGTTACCAAAGGTGTATTCTTTCTGCTTCCCAACAGCTGTTGAGTCCCCGTTTATTATCTGCAGAAGGTCTCTGAGGAGTTGTTCACCTACAGAGTTTGACTGATTTAATTAGATACAAAAATCAGTGTTTTCCACTTGTGTGGTGCCAGCAAGCTTGTATGTGATGTCTCTCTTCAGAGCCAAGTGAATACTGAGGCTTGTAAGAGCAATGCTATCCAAATCCTAAATACTCTCACACCATCTGACAGTTACCCTGTGTTAAATGCAGCTTAAACCAGTATGGAAGGCTTGCTAACAGTCATGAATCTAGACGGAAAAGTCAACAGGCCAAGTAAAACAGCATTTACAATGACCCAACTACACATCACTCCAGAGGCTTCCTCAGCCCACTAACATGAGACAGAATTAGTGCTTCTCTTACCTGGTAATAGTAATCAACATACTGTGGCTCGTAGTGTCGAGGCCCAGCGTTTTCAGGAGACAGGACATCTTTTAGTAACTCTTCACAGCCTGGCAAAAAGAAACAAGAGCAAATGGTCAGGCTGAGAGTCTACGTTCCCAGAGATTGCATGGACAATGGAGGAAGAAACATAGGTTTGTAGCTAATCTATATGCACAAAACCTTGAAAGCTAGCTCTGGAATGTGTTTAAATAGCTGTAACAAAGCTCTGCCTTCAGAGTCCTGCACAGCACATATTCAGCATGTGGCACTTAAATAAGTGCAATTACACTAACACTGACTCTCAGCACGGATACAGTACACTGCAATGAAACTGAAAGCTGAACATTGCTTGGCTTGGTAAACTATACTGCGGGACAGAAACCCACCCCTGACCAACCCAAAACTCTGAAGTCAAACAGTGGATTTGCAGGCTTGGCATGAGCCAGTGTCTATTGCACATTAGTGTCAGTGGAGCTGCTTCTGATTTTCTCTGGTCTAAGTGACAAAGGGGCAATATCTAAATGTCACAAATTCCTCTTCAAAAAGAGCTCTATCACAGAGCATGCAGTGTTTGGCAAGCAAGTATCTATGCACTGCAACCAGAGATTTTCAGCTTCTGTGTTTGCTTTTGTTAACAACCACATTAACAGCTGGAAAAATCAATTTCTGTGTTTCCCTCAGTCCTTCTCTCATCTGAAAACCTGAGACAAATATAGAAACACTGAAATCATGCAATGCTTCATTCTCCATTAATTACCAATGACTGTACTTGGCATGTTGAGCTGCAGAAGGCAGTCATATCAGGCCAGGTTATTTTAGAATAACCAGCTTACAGCCTTGGGCCTAAACTGTGTGAAACTTTCTCAGCATGTGTTGTACACTATCCTACTTGGAAGCTGCAATTATCCAGCAGTATTTCTCTCTTCCGTCCCATCACTAATGCAGTACATTTGGCTGTGACATTACACACTGATACCCACTCACGAGGCAGGTGAGCCAGAGGAAACAGAGTAATGTAAGAAAGTGTGAATTGCACAGGTTTATACTGTTAGCTGATCTTCTCTCTTGTTTTTAAAATAAAGGCATAACATCTATAGGGGTGAAGATACCTTGTGGTTATGGAGGGAAGTCCCTTACAAAGGAAAGGAGTACTTAACAGAAAAGGTGACCAGATGGAGGAAGCCTATTATGGGGAATCGATATGTTGTCCCTGTCTCACACACACAGGCATATGTCAGAGGCAGTACGTGGTGAATGAAGCAACCATTAACATCTCAGGAGTGTCACATGGACAACAGGCAGCAGGACTTTTTTCCCTTTTCCAGCTTCTGCAGCAAAGTGAGATTCTCAAGTGGCACAGAACAGAGAATAAATGAAGCTATTAATTGCACACTTCTGTGCATTTGTCACTTTGCTGGAGAAGTTAGTGGGCAAAAGTGGCATGTTAGGGTCACTTCCCAAAGAGGAGCTCATCTGTGAATAACAATCCAAAAAAATAATTTACTGGCTGATAGAGGCAAGATGTTAAACTTTGCCTAGAGAGGGCATCTTTCTACATAACTTGCCCTACCTGTGACTCTCACATTTCACACCCAGCCACAATCCTTTTCTTTCTCTTTTCTCTTGGTTTTATCATTAAGTGTGTCAGTCTGTGCTTGACTGAGGTTATTGTCTAGTCTTCTTACAGAGGAGAATTCAATTTACTGTTTGTACCTTTTGACATTAATAGCCAAAGTCTATTACTCATCAAACTGCCTTGTGCCAGAACTCACTATGAGAGTCTTTACACATATGAACTGCTTACTTTGCTAAAAGGTCTCTTCATGATATGGAGCACCTACTGATTAAAGTGAGTTATCTCCAGCAAAAAAGAAAATAAATGCCAAGTGCTACACAGTAATGGATGTAGATTAGTGTAATGAAGGAGATGTGTTTACACAGTTCTAAATATTCCCAACAACAATATCTTCATCCATAATTTCAAGCCTTATTTTCCTAATTCAGTTGTATTAACAACAGTGCTTCTAGCTAAAGACCTCTAAGCAGTCAATCTTCATTTAAGCCTTGTGGGTGAGAAGTTACCACCTGCCCCAACTTTTTTCTTTGGTGGGGAAAAGTCGCAAAGGCTGTTGGTCTTCAAGGAAGGATTTAACTGCCCAAAACAAGGGGAGTCAGAAACCTTTCTGCCTTGCCTCCTTTCGAAATGCCGGCCAGACTGGTCTGTTAGAGCTAGAGACACAAATAGCTCCCAGATTTCCAGGGTCTCAAATCTAGAGTTTAGCTGCAAGGTCTTCTGTGTTCCCTCTCTGCTGTTCAGTTCTTACCTAAGATTATTCCTGATCCATCTTTCATTTTCCTTGTCCATTACGGTGGTCCCCTTCATGATAGCCCTTGGCCATTTAAATTCAAGCTTATAATTTATTCAGTAAAAAAACTGGGGAGAAAAGCTTTGCCTCCTTTGTACCTAACCTGCTCAGGGCAGCCCTCACCACTTCCTCATGACAGCCACCTGGCACAGGCTTTTTGTCCTGATCCAAAACCACAGAAGCTGATCAAGCATTTGACCCATTTCCAGAACATCACCAGGCATTTAATCCAATTTGTTTACCTAGCTGCATAGCTTAAAATGGCAAACGAAGCCAAATCTTGCTTTTATTGAAGTCACAGGCCAAGTTTCCATTGGCACTGACAGACTCAGGACGTAGGTTCATCTGAGCCTATCTCCTTCTGCAAAGGTGACTTTCTGGTGGGAAGATGTTTTGAGTGTGCAGCTACTAGTGTCCCCTTTGGGAGAGGTCTACTTAGCATACAAGCTGGCATGACAGCTTGTATCTCTTCATCCTGTGGGGAAGATTTGCATGTTATTATACTCCATAAAAAACGGAAGAAGAGAAGGAAATGCTGAGAGGCCATTTTCCTCTGAGATGACTAAAACACATCATTGTTACCTTGCAGACATCTGAACCTGTTCCAACATCCATCAAATCAATGGAAAGATGACCACTGGCTTCAAGAATCTTAGGATTGTGCCCCTGTTTTTATTCCTGTTAAGAACTGTGTTTAAAGAATAAATTCTCTGTTGCTTTTTTCCCCTGTGAAGACAGAAATCAGAAGGTCTTAACTCTGGAGGACTGTGGTGCTGGTCTTTTCTTTGAGCCACCCTTTATCACCAGGAAGGTGGGTTTTGGCACGCTGTCGGGAAATGCATCAGCTTTCTTACTCGGTGTTTTTCTGCAACAGTGCTAATATATCTCACCTTTCGCTCCCCTTATCTAAATGATAATTTGAATTTTCCAAGTACTCCAAGGGGTTTACACAAGGGGCATAATACAAAGAGGGGACACTGGAGTGTCTCAAATACTACGCATATGTCTTCTTATTACCAGAATATATTTTGGGTTGCAGCCTGGGAAATGCCAATGAGCTAAATTTGTGTGTCACAGTCTAGACAGAAAACAATGAAAAAAAAAAAAAATCGAGGTTTACTCCTGCAAATCTCAATATGGAAATATTAAGGTACTGGACAACAATTTGTACAGGGAGCAGTCTAGTCTGGCACACATGGTGCTCTTTGCTACGAGTACCACTCTTGAGAAGAAACATGCTTGCCTAGGCTTGCAGAACTGCCATGATGGATATTTCAAGCTGTGCAGCAGTATGCACCCAAGGCTAGAATCTGTCTATAAATAACCCATTGCAAATAAGCGAAGGAATACTTCCTGGCTACTTTAAGGACCTCCTGCACTAAGATGTCCCATTATTGCTATAACTTCATTTTCCAGGAAATGGTAAAACTGAAAGCCACTTACATCGCTGATTAGAGATATTTCATTTGGCTGCCTACTTGTGTCAAAAGATATCAACATGCTTGATGTTCTCTCTCCCTTGCTACAGTTGGGAAAATTCCCTCATCTACGTTTTTGGGCAGCACTTGGCAAGGAGACCTAGCTGCACTGCAATTGTCGTGAGACAGTGGATAGAGGCAAAGAGCTAAGCCAGGAATAGTTTCAAGTCCTTGTGTTTACTGCTGGAGCTCTGCAAAAGGATACCCTCTGTGGAGGAACACTGCTGAAAGTCTGTGGCATTATATAAATCACTGTGCAGGGTGACACAGATCAGGAACAATCTTATATCTGGAGAAAGAACTTAACTATCAGATCACAAAATGAGAGTGGCCAGAAGCTGTTGAATTTTCTTCTCTGGCTAAAGACACCACCTGATGAGCCACCACAGAGGCAGCTTCTCTGTACCGCTCAGAAGGCTGTTTGACACATAGACATGTATCAGTTCTTGTTTAACAAAGCACTCAGTCACTCTCTAGTCTGGTCTGTCAAAATTATCTATCTGAGTTAAAAACTATTTATCCTAATATTACAAATGCATAAGTGAACACAGTTCATTTGGCCAGAACTGGGTTAGGGAGTAGCATATGAGCTTGGAATTATTCACACTTCTCAGGGCGAAGTGAAGTAAAATGGCAAGTGACCTGTCCCTGGTCAGAAGTAGTCTGCTGCAGAACAAGAATCCTAAGTAGCACCAAAACCACTAGGTCATTTATCCTTTCTTTCTGTGAAAACAGCCAGCTAAGATTTTTCCTTTCTTGAAAATACCTGGCTAAGACTAACAAACTCTCAACACAGTGCTGGCTGTCCAGAGGCAGGACAGGATCATCTTTAGTCCGGAGCAAAGATGATGAAAAGTGTTTTAGAAGTCACTGAAGAGGAAGACATGAACCTTTAACTTTTTCAGTTCACTCAGGATGCCAGACATGACTTTCTTCCAAGATAATTTTACAAATTTACCTTCAGTTTCATTTAAAAAAAAAAAAAAATGGTTTTCACACCCTAACAAACAGTCAATTTGCAAACAGACATTCTGGCCACAAATAAACACAATTGCAGCAAAGCGATTTCCTGCAAACGCTGCAAGAAGGAGATTTAACCCATACTGCATCAGGTAAATTTCACAGGCAATTAAGCAATTTTAACACTATAGGAAATCAAATCTGGTTACCTAATTGAATGTAGTCGGTTCCTGGCATTTTTCCTAAGAGCAATAGCTTTCTACTTTATCTACTCTTGGATCTTTAATGGTGTATTAGACTCATTTACGTTTCAGGCTGTATTTAGTAAAATTTAGTTGACTCTTATAAAACTCTGAAGTACTTTTAAGAGTAACCAACTTCAGTTCATTAAACAGCTATAGCATAATTTACAACAGGAGAGCTCAGGTCTTCACATTTATGTGACAGTCCTTCTCCCTAGAGCCATCCCAAGTACTGCTCCTGTCAGTAGGTTGTTCTTAAAAGAATGGATAGATTCATCAAATCATCTCCAGTTATGGCGTACTGTGAAGTTTGAGATCTATAGATACGAGCTATAGATCTGTACTAGTGCTAGATCTAGCTATAGGTCCTGTGCTAGTGCAGCTGTCCTGGTCTTAGGTATTGGTATATATTACAAATACTGGTGTCTGGCAAATAAACTCCTTTTACATGACTGCAACACATCCATCTCTTATTCCATACTGCAACTTCAGGGCAAAGCTGGTACAATACTATTCTCAGCTACAGGACTGCAAATTAGATTTTAAGGTTAATTAAAAGATATGGTCAAAACTTGGCACTGGTTTTGTGAGAAATATGTTTGTTTGGAGCATCTGAATGAAACTATAAAAGCAAAATAAATAAAAAAATCTCCAGTGAAACAGAAGGCCAGAAATATTCTGCTTTGGAAAACTTCATTTTGAAAAAAAACCCCATCAAATTTCATACTATGTTATTTTCATATTCTTTCACAGTCCAGATAACCTGTCACAGCCTGAGCTACCAGAATATCGAACTTCCCTTTTTGAACATTTCTTTAAAGCTTTGGGCAAATCCGTATTCTTGGAAATTTCATCAGAATTGCTAGGAACTCATGGAGAAACATATCTACTTTTTAACTTTTATCTGCTCACATAAAGACTGCTTCTAGAAGCTTTCCAGCCAACTGCAGTAATTAGATGCCTAAAGATCCAGGGAAGCACAGAGATGGATTTTTGAAGGCACATAATGGTCTGTGTTACTACTTTGAAGATTCAAAGGTTGCTATTGCTGCAGGTGGGGAGGCGTATAAATTCACAGCTGTGCTTCTTCGACACCGTTAATGAATATGAAGGAGCTCCTACAATTCTCCATTTTCAAATATCGTAACAGAGCATAACTTAAATGTCCTTAAAACTTCTACAAGATGAGGAAAATACTCTCTTGCTCCAGGAGAAAACCAGGCTGTATGATTTAATCTGAAAAAACAGTGATTCTGCTAAAGCACAAAGATTCATTAATGCAGAAATGCTCTGTGGTAATGTGGCTCAGTCTCTCCCCTTATGAAAGCCATTACCCTCCAATTAGTACACAGAGGTCAGTGTTGTTTTCATGGTTAAAATAAGCTATGAAGTCAGAATACATTTGCCTTTATCTTTTAATTCTGCATAATTTGATTTGTGCTGTAGCCTCTCATCTCTGTGAGCTGCAACACCGAGGTCAGTAGGGGGAGCTCACCCTTTATTTGTCAAGGTTTGGGGTTTTTTTTTTTAGTGGAATATCAAAGCAGAGAGACTATTGGAAAGACAACAGAAATCTTAAAATAGAAGGAACAGGTCAGACTTAATTAGAGCCTGCTAAACACACCAAGAGCCTGGTCCTGCAAACATGTCTGACTGTGGAACCTACCAGCCTGCATAGCACATTAGAAATAACAGTTCCACTCAAGCCTTTAAGTATTACAAGTGGCAGAAAATATTTACCAGATCAGTACAATAAATTCAGTACAGCAAAAACAGTCATTGACTCCACTGAGCAAACAGTAATGGATCCCACGCTGACCCTGCTGAAATCAATGGGAATTCAGCCTTTGAGTGATGTTCTGTCTGCTCTCAAAGTCTCTAAGCAGTGCTGCCGCTCCTTAGACTATACTGGCTTTGACACAGCTGCTAGGTAAGAGGGTACAGATGTTATTTCATGGCAATTGCTTTCCAGACTGATGGAGTTATTAGAAATAAAGCCATGCAGTGAGCAGATAGAGAGGGCAGCTTCAGCAGGAGTAAAACCTTCATATTCTGGCATTCCAATGAAATTGCTGCAAAGTCTGTCCCTGGCTCTGGCAGACCCTAATTGCATGGGGAAAGCAGCCTAGACAGCAGGGGCTCAGCACAGATGCTGAGGCAAAGTCCTTTAATCCACAAAAGACCAGCAAAAAGAAGCAAAGCTTTCCATAAATAGAAAGCACCCTGCCTGTCCAGTATTCCACCCAAGAGACACAGTGGGAATGAGTTCCTCCAATACACCAATACACTTCTCCCCTCTAGCATAGTTACCTCCGCTTAAAAAAGTCCTCTCTATCACTTCCAAAGGTCCCTGCTGTTAGTGAGACTCCTCAGCACATCCTTCCCCACATTTCCTGCTGCTCAGCAGCTGAAGAAGATTAATTGCCTTTTCCACCTCACAGTCCCAGCAGCTGCTGTGGAGGTACATGACTCATATGTCATGAGGTTTACCCAGCTCAGAAGCACTAAGGAGGAAGCAAGGCTTGATGTCCACTTGTAAAGGAACACAACACTTTTCATTTGTACCGTGCAACAGTGAACAATGCCCTGGTTTATGAGGAGGGAGGCCAAGCTGCAGATTTTAGAGCCAGGGATTGGGGTTGCAAACCCTTGCAGTGAGAGCTGCTACCAGTCAGTTACAGAGCAGACATTGAACACGCTGGTGTTTGGGATTTTTTCAGGTTCCAACATTTAGTTTTTCTCTAAGAACCATATCTGTATCTGAAATGCTCAAATCGACATCATCAGAGGTCAATTCTTTACCACTGAGATTTGAATCTGTTGTTCTAGATGCTTCAAACCTCATGCTTTAAACAAATTCAAGGCACTGAACTACCAAAAAAACACTCTATCACTTCTGTGCAGCAAAAAATTTCTTCAGCATACTATAAAGGCAAGCATCTATGAGACAAATTAATTTGAAGTCTCATAAATAAGAAATACAGCAAGGCATTAGCGTAGTAAAGCTTGAATTTAAACATTTGGCTTCCAGTGCTAATAACAACACAGCTTCACACTCCATTACTGAAAAAACCACTGGATTTATAATAGGATCTCATTTTGCTCTATTAACCTGATTGCCCCAAGCAGTTGCAATAGGCTGAAATGTCAAAGAATCACATTTATAATCTGTTGCTGCCAAGACAAATTGCTTTTGTTTGATAACAAGCCTGCTGCTACCCCCGGGATGTGGCTGCACTGAAAAGTAAGAAGTAACAACAAGGTGGAGGCTTTCCATTCTGAAAGGTAGACGTACCCTTTCTGAACTTTAGTATGACCAATCGAATTTTTAAGAAAAGTATGGCTGGTAGCTAAAGACCAATAAAGCTTCCATGCTGTGAGGTGCGCAACAGAACCAGCTTTTCTAAAGAGATGCTGTGAAAGCATGCATAACAATGTGTTATCAGAAATAGATACAACTGCGCCTGCGATTATACACACTTGGCACCGACACTGTGTAAGTGTTGACAACGCTAATGATGTGCTAAGAGAGCTCTAGGTGATGCTGCAGAATTGGATGATTTCTCTGTATCTGTTCACATATACATACTAATATACAACAAGCATATGATTTGGACCCTACCTGTAATATGTTCCACATAAGGGCTTTAAGCTATCCATAAACTTGGAGTACAAGGTATTCCAGAAAGTTGATTCAGTCATGTCTTTGCAGGACCAGACCTTTGGATATGAATACATGGATCAGTTCCCATAAGGTGAGCAAGGATGAAAACTCCCAAGACACCATCACTCTTTGGTAACTGTCAATATGCACACGCTGCCCCTCACAGTAAAGGAAACGTAGCTGCCCACTCCTTCACGGGGGGTACTGCCCACTGTGGACAAGGGCACAATTATTACAGAAGAGATGTTCTTCTGGGTCACATCTACCCCTTCCTGATCGTATTTTGTGCATTTGTGCACATCTTTAGACTGTGAATTACAAAGAACTACCAGATGATTTACAGAGCTTGTGTCTTATTTAACCCAGAATCCAGTTTGCTACAGCATTTCCTGAACAAGGAAAACGTTTAGTATAGACCTCAGTGTCTATACACTAATGTATTAACTTTCCTTCTGGGCTTTCTATTGCTTTCTCTTCAAACACATCAGTGTCACCTTGGAAGGTGTCTCCATGAACATGGACTGAGAGCAGCTTCTCACTGTAATTTTACATAATTAGACACTGTCCTCAGCTGCCATAAACTTTAATTAAAATTGCTGTGGTGTTACGTTCTTGCATCATTATGGCTTTGTAACAATCTCATCGCAGCAGACTCTCCAGAGGCTTCTCCTGGAATCACACTACGATTGCTGTGATGTTCACCCTGTCCCTGAAGTGAAGCCTCTGGGCTGTGATAGTGGTCTGGCACTTCACTAAGGACATAATATGTGTCCAGAAGAGGACAGGCTGGATTATTTTGCTATGGGAAGCTAGAAAACTAATCAGCAGCAAAACGGCTGAAGTGTCTCTTCACTGTTTACTTTGTTGCTCTTTGGCTAAGCTACAAAGCATAATAACATCTATGTCTTCTGTCAAGGACTGTGTTTCCTTGCAAAGGAGATGGTTTGACTTACCTGGTCTCTATCTTCAGGGCTTGCATGGCCAACCTGTAATTAACCCTTTTTGTTCCAATACATGTCCCCAAATACTTTGAAAACATGAATTAACTATACCTTGCAGATACCTCAAGAAGAGTATAATAGCCTTACATTTCCTACTAGAGAACTAAAGCCCAAGGGTTCTCTAACTTCCTTAGGTAAATCAACAGCAGAACCAGATGACAACCTGGAAGTATCAGACTTTGGCACTGCCTGCTAACCACAAAGCTGCTCTTTATTCTGCTACATTTGTCTTTAAACCATATCACATTCATTCTGAAAAACTAACAGAAAACAAATACACAAGCACCTGTGGATGTAGGAACTCTAGCATTGCTCACCATTGATACATGAGATGCACAAAAAGGAAAAATATACTGTCTCTGTTCCCAGAGTTGCCCCACTGTCACTACAAATAACCACAGTCAAAAGAGAGGATGTCTTTGATGATTACATTTTCTGCAACCAGAGAAACATTAGTGGAAGTGGATTATTTTTAAGAAATGTGCACATACCTTTGATAGCAAAAACTCCATGACAGAAGTCCTTAAAATTGATTCTTCCCAAATCATTTGGGTCCAAGTACTTTGCCAGTTTTTCCACCTAAAAGAAAAGATCATAAAATATGTGTTGAGCTTGATGCATCATCTGTTGCTCAGTTGGTCTATATGTTCCACAGAAGACCCCAAGTGGAAGAATACCTGTAATATTCACTTGAATCAGCCAACAAATTGTTCTGCAAGGAGGAATCATGCCTTATAGTTGGATTATCTGGTGCTGCGTAAGGCGCATGCTCTGACCAAAACTTCTGCAACTGGGACAGATTAATACTCTCCTATGTGGCTCTCAAGAGCTTAATAAGAGGTGAATCTGTGACAGCCTCTCATCTTAGAGCAGGGTGCTAACAGAATCTCCTTCTCTAGGAGCCCTTCCTGTGTATGCAGCTTATAGGAACATAAAACCTTAGTGATCTCCATTCCTCTTATCAAAAGTTATCGGGGAAGGAGAAAGGACAAACAAAGATGTGCACAACCCATAGTAGCCTCATTCCCTGAAGAATACAGACTATACAAGAGAAAACTCATTGGGCACTTGGGATCAAACAAAACTTCCTTTCTACAGCAGAGAATACAAGTTTTGTATAGGAAAATTAACAGTACAAAAAGATTCATGTGATAAGACAGAGAACAGTTCTGTTCAGTACACTATGCAAACAAGCGATGTACTTATTGCTTATAATCTCAGCTTCACAGTTTAGCCTTTCTGATCACTACTCACCATAAAATGAGATTACACTGAATTTAAACACAGCCACCAAATTGGCATTTGCCCCAAAGAAGGTCTGGCAGATTTTTCAGTAGGGTTTTGGGGAAGAGGGAGAAAAGCAGTCTAGACAGGAGAGGCTGTTGTGTGTTGTGCTGTCTAGAATAAAGGAATAGGGAAACAAGTAGCTGAAGAAGAATAAGGAGAGAGGCAGAACAGTCCAGGGAGGTGGGCACAGTGCTGGGACACCCCAGCTGGCTGTTCTCCTCTCTGTGATAAATGTGCTGCATGACATTTTGTAAGTCCCTCTTGTCCCTAGCAGGTACCCCCACTGAGGCAGAGGCAGCCTCTTGCTGCTCGTAAGCAAGCTCACAGTCAGCTGCAGCACAACTCTGACCTTGATCTGGGCCCTCCAGACACCCTGGAGTATAAGCAAGATGAGTGAAGGAGGCAAGGACAGCAGGCATGGAAGATGCTGCACAATCCTGGTGACTACAATGTGAGCTCAGCTATGTCAGTTTGAGCAGCAACAAAAGCCCAGCTGGAAAGATATGCAGCAAATGAATGCAGATGACCCAGTTTCTCAATTTTCTGGTAGGTTTTTTCGTTTGGTTCGTTGGTTGGTTTGTTGTTTGTTTTTTTGGGTTTTTTTAAACATGCTAGCAAAACCCTAGCAGTTTCTTAAAGCTCTGCAGATAATGCACTAATGTGTGCGCATGACATTTCTTCCTTCAGATTCTCTCAGTGCTTATAAATTCTCTCTATGCCAATAAATGCCATCCATGATCAGCTAAAGACTCATTTAGAACAAGCAAATCTGGATGAGAAAATGACAAATTTTTTACTCACATGCAAAATTCTATGTGAAAGGAACAATTTGATCCTGACATTGAATCCTCTCCCCTCTCCTTTTCTTAGGAAAAAAAAAAATTCAGCTCATGCAGGCAGGGCAAATAAGGAGCTGTATGATGAGTTCAGAGCCCATGACAAGTCAGAAATCTTCTTAAAACTTTCTTATTGCAGAAGGCTTCAACAACTTAAGTCCTGCCAGCCGGGCAGCAGAGCCCAGCTGTCAGCTATTGTGCGACTCATCATCAAATTCGTACATCTGGTATCACAAGCGATTACTGTAGCCCCACTAATTTATAGCAGCAGAAGACATGTTTCTGTTTCCAAAACATAGCCACTTCACCAGAAACTGTAGTGTGCATTTAATGCATACAAGACTAGCTGGAAATCCTTACTGAAACCAATTAAGCAGAGACACACTTAATACGGGAAAGCTGGGTCAGAGTTATCCCTGCTCACCCTCACAAACAACATAGGTGTTATAGAAAGATGAAGTGGTGGCAGAAATTCCTTTCTGCGAACTGTTTTTGGATGCATTCAAAACAGTATAATCAAACAGGCCATTGAGGCTGGGAGCAGCAAGATTTTACAGCTGAAAATCTTCCCGACCACAGCTTAAATACATGGCAGATGTGTCAGCTGGTGTAACTCAGCCTGGCTCCAGAGGCTTTGATGAAGACATTGGTGTGGTCACTAGCTGAGCATCCGTCTACTCATGGATACAGCAACAAAATCTAATCAGACACCAGTCTTCTAGGATACAAGATCAGTCTGTAACGCTCTTTGACAAATGCCAAGCTCCCATCATTGTAATGTAAGTAAATACTATTTCAGATGCTTGCAGGGTTGCTTTAGGGAGTCCTATTTCTTGTAGGTGTCTTGCTAAAAGGCAGCAAATTGTGGTTTAGGTTTTAATGTACAGATTTCTGCAGCCAGCTGGGAAGCCTCTACACTATTTATCGTGCTATAACACAGTAGTGTCACTGGGTCTTCCCAGTGAATCTGGCACATTAAGTTTATTTCTCAAAGTTGATCCAATGATTTTAGTCTACCAGTTGCTCAGCCATATACAATTACATTTTTTAATCAAATTAAATAAGATATTATATGCCTCTGTGTGTGTATTATGGAGGAATAGAGAATATGTTCACATTTAGGTCTAAGCAATGTTTTAACAGTAAATGAAATTATCACCTGAGCAAAGTGCTTCAGTCTCCAGTTTCCCCTAAATCTAATTTTGCAGATTTTCAATTACATTTTATAATGCAAATAACTGACATCAGTGCAGGAGATGATGAAGAATTTACAGAATAGCCTGATGGAATTTACGCCACTCGCACTCACATCTTCAGCCAGTGCTAATCAACACAGCTCCCAGCACAGGTCAGGGGCTACAAGGATTTTGATCAACTGGGACAACTGGGATACTTGCATACAGTTTATGCATTAATATACACACATGTACTGTACATAAATTCCTGCATATTTGCACAGAGTTTCTAGCCTGTAGTGCACTTGATCATGCATTTTTACCAGTAGCTTCCTGGGACAAGGCAAGAAGCTCTTCCTCGTTAATTCCAGACTGAGGGCATTACTTAAAATTAAGCTCAATTTCAAGCTGTGGCCAAATAAACTATGCCATCACAGCTACCCCTAAATCTTCTCTGCTGCCTATACTGTGTCAACCACCCTTCTGCTTCACTTTGTCGAGAAATAATGTCCTCGCCTCCTCCTTCTCAGAAAGGGTTGGCTCCCAGCAATTAATCAGAAGTTGTAACGCCTATTTATTGCCTTCAGAAACGTTAAGGGCTTGTCAGCCTAACTGCCAGGCTACATGACGTCGAAGCCTTTTTTGCAGTCAACAACCCCCTGGGCTTACAGCTACAGTAGTCTGCTAGCAAACGAGGAAGCAGCAGCCTTTCAGCCCCATTAATGGAATGGGCAATGCAGCCCAGTTTTGCACACATGGAATATGCAGGCTGCACCAGACCTGGGCACAGTCAGACTCCTGAGCCCCCTGCATCTCTAGGCAGTGCTGGGCTCTGCCTCCTCCGCTGATCCCATTGCAAGAGACACAGGACTGCAAAACCAACTGCTGCCAAAATTCAGTGCTGAAATGACCATGTGATTGTTTGTTGTGGTACCTACAGGCAGCAGAGGGAATGTACCATGTGCTCCAGAGCTTAACATCGTAAGCCGTCACGATGAGCTAGAGGTGGTGTTTTGGGCTGGGGACAGACACTTTTTTCTGCATTGCTGCACAGAGCAGTCCCCCACCATGTGGGACAGCACAAACAAGTTCTGGATTGCAAACTAGTTCTTCATTGTAGGAAGAGGACAAGGACAGAAAAAATCAGCTGCAGGCTCAATAATCTAGCTAGTTCTTTTGGCAGCTGCAACGGTCTCTCTGATGAACCCTTCAGTAGACATCCAATAGCCTCAGAAAGAAGACATAAATAATTTTTGCTTTGGGAAACAATCAGAGAAAACCAAACCCTCTGTCTCTCTTGTTTAACTTGCTTGGATGAATGGGTGATAATCCTTTCAATGCAAACATATTTCTCCACTGTAATAACAGATCACTTCAGCCAAAGCATTAGCCTCCTCTCTGCTGGGTTTCCCAGCTATACTGACTGCGCTGCAAAGAGATGTTTGCCCCCTGCTGCTTTCTGACACATAAGAGTAGGCTAGGAACATTTCAAAGAGTCTCTACAATGAAAATAAAGGGACACGGTTCAGTGTGAAATCATAGAATCATTTAGGTTGGAAAAGACCATTAAGATCATCAAGTCCAACCGTAAACCTACCCCTGCTAAGTCCACCACTAAACCATGTCCCTAAGCACCTCATCTACATGTCTTTTAAAAACCTCCAGGGATGGTGACTCAACCACCTCCCTGGGCAGCCTGTTCCAATGTCTGACAACCCTTTCAGTGAAGAAGTTTTTCCTAATATCCAATCTAATCCTCCCCTGGCGCAACTTGTGGCCATTTCCTCTTGTCCTATCACTTGTCACTTGGCAGAAGAGACCAGCACCCACCTCACCACAACACCCTTTCAGGTAGCTGTAGAGAGCGATAAGGTCTCCTCTGAGCCTCCTCTTCTCCAGGAAATCAAAACTGACCAAGGCAGAGATGCATATTAATGAGCAGAAATTTGCAGTACAAAGCAGTGGACAATAAAGTGAGGCAGAATATTCTTCCACCAGAGAGCCTCTGGTTCAAAATGTAAGTTCTGGATGCAACACAGAGGTGAACAGCTGAGGCTTTGTGGCACGCACTTCGTAGGCAAGCAGGCTGGCTTAGGTCAGGAACCAGGAAGGGCTGGGTTCTCAGCTCTAAGGCTATGAGTAAATGATTTACAACCCAGCTCTATACAGAGACTGAACACAGCAGAGTCTCAGTAGGAAATCTGCCATACTAAACCCTACCCAGGAAAGAAGAGAGAGCAGTAACTGAGTCAAAAGGCTTAACACTTAGAGACCTAGGGGGCTGCAGAACAGCCTGCTGGCTCCCAGAATCGGTAATGCGGCTGAGTCCAGACACAGGAGGAGACTGGAGGCGAAATGCTGGTATTAGCAAAGCCAAGGCAGAAACCCACAGTCAGCCCAGGGGTTGCTCAAAAATTCACCTGCAAGGGTTTTAAATCCAGTATGCACTGGGCTATTTTTGTGCCCGCAGGTACAGTCAGCTGTGCTGTCCTTTGCTCACTTCCTTCAACAGGGGTTTCAGATGGTGCCCCACCACACAACCCTGAAGTCTAAAGTTTTCAGAAGACCTGGTGCTTGTACTGAATTCAAAGTGTCCTAAAAATCACAAGGGAAGGAGGGCATTTTTCTTTGAACTCCATCTAGTAATTTTGTTTTAACTCTTAACAAGAGGAATGAAGCAGGCAGACAGTGAGTTTGCTGAAATATTACAACCTTTTTGATTTTGGTGCCATTTGGGTATGAGGAAAAGATTTGAGTTTTGGCAAAGTCACCCAACTCAGCAACTAGAAAATGTGTTTTCTCAGTTTCTTCAGCTCAAAGTTTCTCGCCATGTTAGCTAGGGGCACCCCTAACTATGTTGGGGGCAGCTTTGAATTTACTGCAGAAGAGAACTTTCCATTTCCCAGCTCCGCTCCAATGAATATGGAGCCTATTTCCCACGTCCACATGAGAGCACCAGATAAGGGGACAGACCCAGCCTTCACTACAGAAAGGAAATCCCGAGTGCCTTCTAAAAAGTCGTCTGTAGCCATACTGCCTGGGACAAAATTCACATCTAAATTAAAGTACCTGCCATCCTGCCAAGGATGCAAAACAAGAACCTGTGACTAACTCGGACGCTGCTCGAAACAGAGCAAGGATCCAGTCACAGGCAAATACCAAGGTGTGCAGGGGAGTGAAGTCACTGCAATCTGCTGCTCTAACTAGAGGCAATGGGAATGTTTGTTAGCCTTTGCTCGAACTAATTCCCTTCCCAGCATCACCGAGCACTCCTGCTGTCCCAGGATTCTCAGTACCTCGGAGTAGGACCACACACTTTATGTGACCAGGCATTTTAATGGCTGTTAAGAGAAGAAGGGAAAGGATCT
Organism: Gavia stellata; assembly: GCF_030936135.1. NCBI lineage: Eukaryota > Metazoa > Chordata > Aves > Gaviiformes > Gaviidae > Gavia > Gavia stellata. The sequence continues at coordinate 9,513,726 of NC_082615.1, read as the reverse complement.
TTGTAGCAGACGGAGTGGAGGAGGAGGAGAGAAGAGGACAGGTCACTGACAAACCTCAGCAGACATTTATTGAAACTGATCTTTTCTTGCAAGTGAGTTCAATTCAGGGGCACCTCCTAGCCAAGAAACCTTCTCAGGACTCCTGGCCAACTCTCGTACTGATGCTGGTATTTTTTTCCAGCAAAGATCTTCTGACTGGAACCAAATCCTGCTTCCATTTCCAGGCACGAAGAAACTCAGACCTCTGCTGACCTCACTTAATTTTCTTCAAAAACTGACCAGCACAGAAGAGATTTTTGTTAACACAAAGAAAATGTGTTAGACTTAGATGTAATTGAGTTCTGAGGGACCCCGCGCTGGCTCCATCCACTGAAATCTTACAGCAGGATCCAAGTCACAGCCAGAAGATGCCATTTGAAATAAACAACTCATCTCAGCAGTTCGCCTTCATACTACAGGAGTCTGTGAGCACGTCTCACCCTGAAGCACGAGCAGGGAACACCTGGGAGCTGTGAGAATGGCAAGACAAGCACTTGCAGGAAAGGTCACACTGTGCTGCGGCAGCGACATTTGGGCAGGATCTCCTGAACTAGGAGCATTTGTAAGAAACCTCAAAAAACAGAAAAAGGAGATTAAATATGTAAATGCTGCAGGGTGGAATTAGAGAGGTTCCCATATGATTTATACAGGGAGCAGCAGAACTGCACTCACCCTGATTTTAACAGACTGGCCTTTTCCACACCTGGGGAAAGGGCGTAAGTTTACACCTTCACGGTATGAAATGCAGAGGCAGGACTTGTGCCAGCTGAGCAGTGCGAGGCAATGCGGCCAGCACATGTGCCGAGATCCACCCCTGGCTCTTTAACCAGCCCCCAGGTTCAGGCCTTTTTAGCATCCATGTGGTCCGGGATGTTAGAGCTCTTCAGTCAGGGTACTCTTCAGTAAGTCACCCTCACTGATGCACAGGGCTATTTGTTTTGTCCCAGTCTAGGGCCTTGAGTAACAAAGCAAGAGGCACTCTTGCTGCTGTGGCTCAGTAATTCCTTGCCACTCAAAAAATGCCACCCTCCTCTCCCCCAGCTTGCTTTCCCTTTGCTCTGCAGGTCCTGGTCCTCCACTACTTCAGTCTGCAGCTGGCCACAGCCATCTGGACACCAGGAATTTTTCACCTTGCCTCCTTACAGACAACACTAGATATAGGCTTGGCTGTTTCCTTGCTTATATAAACTTCCTAAATGACAAATCTAGCTATTAATTAGTTCCCTCTAAAGGGCTACTTCTAAAAACAACCTGTCATATCAGAGATGCACAAGCTAATGGGTGCTCAGGAGACCCATTAGTGCGGGTTACTGGTGTCTCTATTGGGATTTGGTAGGATTGGTCCTTCTCTGAAGCTATTTGGTGTTTGCATCCACAGACTGGAAGTAAATATGAAACCATGATGATGAAATTTGCAGATGACAGGCTGATAAATAACAACAATGCAGACAGTCTCATACTCCTCTGGATAGCTTCATAAGTGAAGCCCATCCAGAGAGAATATGTTTTAAGCACCGTCAGGCAAGGTTACAAAACAGAAAAGAATACAAAAGAGAAGGAAAAGGAGTAACACATCTACTGAGACGAGGACTGTCTTTTAATGAGCTGGGATTTATAGATGCAGGGGAGAGGAATGAGGCTTCTCTCTGATATTCTGGCAATTCTGGGAAGCAGAGCAAGATGAGGGAAATTATTTTACATTGCACTGGAGAAACCAATACTAACACAGTTGTGGTACCCACTTTCATAAGAGGTGCTGAAAACCCACACAGGTCGCAGCGAACTGACATAACATTCAAGTGCTGTGGAAATGCCTTATGCAACCAAACTTAAAGAGAGTTTTCTCTGTTTAATTTGGCAAAAAGGAGACCAAGTGGTGATTTGTTACTAGGTATAAAGACTTCTGCAAGCAGGAAATCGCAGGTTCTAAAGGACTCTCCAGTCTAGCAGAGGAAAGACATAAAGAACCATTAGCTGCAAATGAAACCCGAACAAACTCAAATTAAAAACAACACACCATTTTTTATCAGCATGGTTGTTTACCCATGAGACCTATAAAATGGGACTGGTCTGGAACTATAAAAAGGAACTGGACTCCCTCATCTGAGGCCTTTTGAGAAGACAACGAGATATACCTGGAAGATTTACCTAGCCTAGAGTAAGTGGGTTAAAAGCTGTGCTGTCAGCATTTCAGGACATCCCACTAGATGACCTGATGCTCTCCTTGAACCTGACCCTAAAGCACACAAAGGACCATGTTCCTAGTCACACGTGTAAGGTGTGGAAGACCAGCATTTAGGAATCATGAGTGCAACAAACAGCCTGCCCTTGCCATTAAGTTCTAGCAGACTGTGTATCGTAAATAATTTATATCACTGCAAACAGCATCATGAATTTCCATCAGTTGCTGTCTGATCCCAAAACATGCTGGAACATACATCATTGCTGGAAACAATGGCTTTGAATTTTGATTTCAAGCATCAGTCATCGCCCCTTGGTACTTTACCAGCAGGCTTCAAGCCTGAAAGTTGGCTTCTCTGTAAGTTTTCTGTAAACAGAAACAATTGTTCCAGTTTCTACTTTAACGGGGGACACCTGATTTACAGCTAGAAGGCAGATTTTGGGACTGTAACCTAAACAACATAAGCAAATTTGTTGAATCGTCTTGGCCTTGACTTTGAGCAAATTCCTAAATCTGTCAAATCCATAATCTACTAATGGCTCCAACGCAAAAATTCTGATTAAATTCAAGGGAGTCCATTCACTGGCTTTCCTGGGTTTAGCATCAACACATGGAATTGCATCTTCTTCCAAATATGAACTGGGTCCATGGGGCCTTGGTCTAATGGGAGAAAAATATCCACCAGTTACCCAGGTGGAGAAAACATCCATAATGTGGCATTTTGCTGAGTGTGTGAAATGTATCAGTGAATTATAAAGCCTCAGAAAGAAAGAGGTGGTTTCAGAGGCATTGCAGGTAGTTGAGTGCATTCAAAGGAAAAAGGGAAGCTTCTAGTGTTCAAGTGTTATTAATGCCCTGCATAAGCATTACCTCAACTCAGGTGGGCGACAGATGGGGAATGCAATTGAACTCCTGAAACAGGAATGGCAGAGCAGTGCGGATCTGCAGCACGCACACAGGAAGGAGGTCAGCCGCTATCCTTCAGAAATGCAAGGACAGCAAGTGTGCCGCATCTGCTGAGCCGCACCTGCCCGGGCCTGGTGGAGAAACTTTGGAGCACTTTCCAGAAGTGACAAACAGGATAGGAGGGCAGTTAACTGCCTCTTCTCAGTTCATGAGAGTGGTGAGGGCAGGAGCTATGGGATTCATATCATGGTCTCCAGGGCAGGATGGTTTAACTGTCTAGACTGGGAGATCCATGCTGCTGGAGAAAGAGATGGTATCCAGTGACCATGGGACTGTGGCATGGGGGTCAGATCTACAAGTTTACCAGCAGCATGCTGTTACCAGCGAATTACTTCATCTGCTTTGGCTTCCCCTTCTTTAAAATGGCTATGGCAATACTTAAACCACATTAAAAGGGCACTATAAAGGTGATGATACCACAGACAGCAATGAAATCTGCACCAAGCCGCTCCATGCTGTAGGTTTTAGGGTTTTTTATCCTGACTCAGTTGCACACTATAGTCTGCCTTCTAATTTCTCAATACAATGAACTGGTGTCTGTCACCTCTTAATACATCTGCTTGACTCTACATGGAACACCAGACACACTAATGATTTGGCCTGACACAGTACACAGGTTATTACTAAACTCTACTGTGTTGCAATGAAACATGCCCCACTGGGCAGACCCTTATCCTCATCTTGTTTTCTTATTCTGTCAAATAGCATTTTATTATCTTCTGACAGTATAAGATTGAGCCATACAGTACTGCACAGAGAGAACACATTAGGGATAGATTTGTTTAAAACATTCCAATATGCAAATAAGATATTAAGAGAACATAATACTCCATGAACCTCAATGAATGTGTGTGTGTGTAACAGAAGTTCAGGGAGCGCCAGGAAAATTGATGCTATGATTTCAGTTCTCTATTGAGAAATCACTCACAGTCTTTAATACACATGATGACACAAACCTAATTTGGGATAAAACAAATACAATTCTTGCGATATTACATACCCAGATTTTGCAGTTAACATCCTTACAGTTAGGATTTCTAACCATAGCTGAGACCCAGAAATTACTACACCTATGGAATCCCTTCTTTTACATCATATACCTACCTCACTGGCTAACCTCTCTACTTACAGAACAAAACATTTTATGAGCACAGAGAATCACCAATAAACTTTGAAACAAAGAGCACGTGAATATCTCTGAATCTGACTGCACTCGAGAAAGGATCATTGCCTGGAATCAAGAAGTTTTCAGAACTTCCTCAGAGTACATACCCCAAAGAGACTGTTCACAGCTACAGAAACTACTTTTCCCCATCCTATCTGCAAGCCAGAGACCACCAAAATCCTGGTGAGTTTTTCCTCTGCCATCTACACCTTTGGATGCATCAATTGCTTATACAGACAATATCACTAGAACGGTATTTCTCATTTATTTTGTCCCTCCCAATGTAATGTAGCAGCTGACAATGAGCAAGCACCACAATCATGACCAACATCTCTCTACAGACTCCCCCACCATCCATGATCCCATATGTGAGAACCTCTCGTTTAAAGTTACTTAAACAGAGCTGATTTGAACAGGATTCTCTTTCCCTCCTTCCCTCTGATGCTATGTTGCAAAACAAGACATTTGGCTGGGCCCACAAATCTTACAACAGTCTATGGGGAATCCCACACAGTCTGGAATACCATGGGAACAGAGAGCAAGGCTAAAAATATGCCAGAGCCATCTGTTCACTCTACACTGATTTTTTTGTGTTGCTCTGGAAACAAAGGGTTAACATGTTGAACTGTTTTCCTAAAACCACTGATTCACTCACTTGCTAAAATAAGCAGGGCTGCATTAACACCTTCTCCTCCACTTCTACCAAAACTGAAACCAAAGCTTCCTGGAAAACAAGGCTGTTAGCAAAAGCTGTGACAAGCTGAAATGAAGCACAGGCCATTATTGTCTCGTTCATTAGCATAAGTCAAATATAGCATAAAATAGTCAGATCTCAAGAGACACAGTAGGCAATTGGTCATGTGGGTGCAGCACACTTTGCCTTTAAACAACAAGGAGGAAAATGTTGGGTAAGACCAGGCTTATCTACAAGTGATGCAGCATGGGTTCATTTTCAGAGAAAATATTTTTCCTCTCTGCCGCTTGTGGTGTGTGTGATCGTTCTCGTCAGTACAGAAAGGGAACTTACACAGAATAATGGTTTTCATGGCTTCCAGTTGTGAGACATCAGCCAAATGGGACCTACTCCAGGAATAATTAAAATTTTTTGAAGTAAAACTGGGGAGAGAGGTGGGGCACACAGTGCCAGCTCATCAGCCAACAGTTTCTCAGTGCCTTCCTTGCTGACACATCTGCAGTCACATTTTAATTGAGGTGTTATCATACACAAAGAACAAACAAAATACCAAAGGCCAGCAGGAAGAGGCTAAAGAGGGTGGGAGAACAGAGCAAGTCTGAACCATGACAGGTAGGTAGGTCACAGCATGTAGCTCAGACATCCCCTGTACCAGTGAAAACACAGTGCCCAAAGGCAAACAGAAGCTGCAGAAAATTCACCAAACCAGAGCCTAAAGCTAGTGCCACTGCTACAAGTGTGCTCCAGGCTCGTGCTGAAATCCAGGCAGTGACTCCAGACTGCACGGCTTACACAAAATCACAACAAGACATTTTTCTGCTGGCCATATGATGGCACTTCATTTGTTCACCTCTGATTCACAGGTCAAAAACTCAGCTAAGTGCAATGGCAGACTCCTGAGATACGGTATCACCCAGTTTTGTCAGCAACATCCTTACAAGTTGGATTTTTAGCCTCAAAGATACAAAGTAAATATTACACTTAGACAGTTACTTCTCTTGACTGTGTGCTTTCATTGTTACTCTCTCTCCTTAATGCATAAAACTAACCAAACAATATGCAACCAAAACACAGCGCTGTTTCACACACAACATCTACTTTCAAAAACAATTTAGACTATGGTCTGAGAGCTAGCCAGAGACCTGCCCAGTGGCCTGCCCAGGGCAGCACAATTTGAGCATCCTCAGTTCCCTCAGCCTGGTCTCCTGAAATCAGTTTTGAACCCAGCTGTTAAAAGGGAATGTGGTCGGCTTTTGGCATGCTCACAGATACAGAGGATGAAATGTAGGTCTTGAGATCTGATCTCAAATGCCTGAGCAGCAGTCCTGAAATTAAATTGAATGAAAGAAATTACACAGCAGATTAATGCTTTGACACAAATCCTGGGAGGAATGAGTACTGGATGAATCCAGCACAGGGAGACACACATTAGTCAAGATGACAAACATCAGGCAGAAAGGTATGATTAAAAGAACAATCTTCCATTTAGTTGCAGAGAAAGATGCTTAACCTTTCAGAAAAGTGTGGCTGGGAGATAACGTCCTTCCCCAAAGAAACAGAGGAGGAAATGTGCAGTAAGTACCACTCGCTATGGTGGGATAATTACCAAGTCTGAAATGAGGTTGACAGGTTTGAACAGCAGCTGACTCCTCTGATGTCAAGACAAGGGAAGCACAGATAAGCAGGCTGTGACAGCAGTGGCAGAGCACGAGTCAGGACTGCTAATGCTAAGAGGGCATAGCAACGAATCCCACCAAGAGCAAAGCTACCAGGGGCTGAGGGAAGGGAGGAGTCCTCGCTGCATCAGCTCGCACAAGCAGATTCCTGACCACAGCGCTCATACAGCCAGCAGTGTTAATCTTTTCTAATTCTCCTGTGCCTTGTTGCATCCGCCAGCTCCAGGCAATGTAATAGCCCAGAAGCCCCCTCATACCTCCCATTTCCATGTCATGAGCAATTGCCCCATACAGAAATGCATCATTCAAACTGCAAAGGAGGAAAATTTTCACTGTATAAAATCACATGTAGAAATCCCCATGGCTCTTTGATCTACACCAGGAAGGACATTAGAAGGAATGATAATTAGCCAGCATTTTTGTGTAGAAAGGGATAGATGAAATCAAAGCCCGTGTGCATAGAAAACGCATGCTCTTTCCAGCCTTAGAAGCTGTACAAGGGTGCTTCATGTTATGGTACTTCCTATACTCTGCAACCTTATTAGCCATTACAGTCAGGTCGATATTAGTACTTCTTAATGGTTAGAAGGCTGAATGGAAGCAAGATCCAAAGCCTAATACAAAGAGAAAGGAAATAAAGGTGCACAGCTACAGTGGAATTGTACTTTTGCGTTTCAGAAGTGTGCCCAATTCAACTGGTATCAATTAGTATTGGTATTGTGAGAAGCTCAATGAGGGACTGGACCCAGTATTCTTAGCTCTCTGTACACACTATTGAAAAGATAATACCTGATGCAAAGGTAATTTTCTCTGCTGGCATGTGATTTTACCTTTTCTTCTTACCCAGGAACAGACGGACCATAAAGAGTGCTGGGCCCAGAGACTAAGCAGGAACGGCAGATTTTGAAACAGAGATTTGACTAATGGAAAAACCCCATTCCCCTGAGCAGAAATATGAGCTGGACTGTGGCATCACTGTGTATGGAATCAGGGTATTTGTGTGTATATGTGCCCTGTCGACGTGCTGTGCACCTTGGTCAGTGTGCACCAGGTGTGCTGTCCCTGGGATGGCCCCACAGAGGACACCAGCTGGCTACAACACCTCGCCTTTTAGCTGAACAGAGACACCATCCCACTCCACATCTAACTTTCCTCTTGTACACAAGAGACCAAGCCCCACAACAGAACAAATAACATAGAGTAACAACACAGCACTTCACGAGCCAGAGATTCAGCTGGTACTCACTAGCCCTGTGCTTACACTACCCTTTGGTCTACACCAGGAAAGGTAAGAGTGGTTCTACAATGACTTCCATCAGCTTAAAAATCGCATCTCACAGGCTCAGGTAACCAGGTCACTGTTTCCAGTCCAGCTGTCAGTCAAGATAATAGTCATTAGAGAGGCATTTCTGTCCACCTGTATGTGGGACTGTGACCATTCATGCCTGTATAAGCAGCACAGAAGTCCACAGGGCTGTTCCTGTTGTGTGAAATTGTTTCCTCCTAAAGCCTTTTAAGAAGTTACTGTTTTAGTCTTGCTCATTTCTACTGCTGCCTTTTTCAACCAGCTTTTAATAGGAATGTAGCTAGCATATTCTGTCAACATGTACATATTTATCATCTCTCAGTGGTATGTGTTGATTTTTTTTTATATATGTTGATACTCTGTGGATCAGTATGTGAATTCATTTTTCCCCACATTAAAATCAAACCAAACAGCCTGACCAAAAAAATTGTAATTTTGATTTTTCCAGCTGCTATCTGTTCCATGTAGGTATTATGACAACACATCACCATAGAGTCCCAGACAGTGAAAACAAGCTGCTTGGAAAGCGAAACCAACTAACCCTTTCATTGTAAAAACAGAATAGGCACTGTTTACAGTGGCTTAGGAAAGTGTCTCCTGAGATGGACCCCCAGAAATAAGGTAAGAATTGGTCACTGGAGCTCAAATTATCATCTCCAGTGTAGAACATCCCCTATCCACTGCAAATCAGACTATGTGCAGTTCTGCTTTGGAGCCTCTATCCAAGAGGAGAGTGGACTAGTTTATCCTTTTCACCGTACCTCACCCCAATTCCAGGTATAACACATACAGTAAAACATTATTTCAAAACTAGCTGATTCCCTTTAAAAATCAGAGTAGGCTCTTACACCCCCCTCTTGGCCTTTCAGTTCACAGGCTCTTCTTCACTTCACAGTTACCCGTTTAAACGTTCTTGACAATTTATTGATCCCCTGTGAAATCCCTAAATAGGCAAAAACTGATTACTGTGCATTTGCCAGACCTTCCACAGTGCAATTTCTCTCAAATACTCACAGCTGCTGCCGCTGCTGCTTTCTCTCAACCTGCCAAAACTGTGCTTGTATCTATTTTCCTCCAACATAAAGATGTCTTGCAGGAGTTACAATCAAGAGGTGAGAGAATGCAGAAATCACAACAGATTTATACTGCAAGGCCCTCACCCAGCTGCATTTCACCCCAGTGTTGGATCGGAGAAGCTAGTCCACTGCTAATGGCTAGGCACGTACCAGCCACAAGAAACCACAGGTTACTCCTTGTGCATTTCTAGGGGCACAGTTTCTGATGTGTGTTATCTGCAAGTGCTCAGAAGATACTTGTTACAGTAACAAGGATGTAATTTACCCTTCAGCGAAGCCCTGTAGCAAAGGTAGATGCATGAAACATGAGGTGGGATGCTGAGAGCCTGAAAGAAAAAAGGAGACTTTTGAGAACACCTTTCACCGGACTAGATCAACAAAGGAATCCTCACTGGGCAGTGTGTGGTTGGTTTCCTCACCATGGAGTAAAGTAGATCGTTTCATGGTTTGTAACCGTCTCAAGTTAAACAGCCGGAGATTTTTACATCTGTGTAGCAATGGCAGTGTCTGACACTGCTGATTGTGGCCTAGCATATGAGGGCTCCCCACAGAGAGGGCCGACGGACTGATTCTTCCTAACATGTTCATGGACTGGGCGCCTTTTTGTACATATTTTCTGAAAATCTCTCTATGAAGACTCTGACTCCAGGAGGTGCGAACCTCAGGGCTGCAGCTTGGTCAATACGTAATGGGAAACGCCAAAGGAAAAATAAGCTGGTGCCAAAAGGCAGTGCTGGTGCCTCAGTAACAGCAGGGAGGCACTCTTACCCCCACTGCAGTACCTCATCCCGCAGACCAACCGCTGAATAGCTAGCAGCTGCCATATCTCTTAATCTTACTGGTTTGGACAGAATCCATGCACTTTTTGTAAGAGTAGGAATAACAACCTCGCGGGCAAGGTGTACAGATATTACGGAGATGGGCATCCTGCCAACGCTGACTCTTGGAGGGACCAGAGACAAACACAATGTCCTGGACAAATTGCACTGTGTCTCCCACCAGCTGGACAGTTCTCTGCTGTTCTCTGCATAACTGTGGCGAGCTGGAGCTGCACGGCCTGCCAAAAACGGGAAATGTGGAAGTGGTCCTGGAGAGGCTTCGTGGTGTTTTGGGAGCAGTTTGGATGAAAGGTGATTTAGAACAGGGCCATACTATTGCCATTCAAATACATATATCTAAGTTGAGTCACAATGAAATGTTGCACCTGATGACAGCTCAGCCTTGCTGTTCTTTCTAGGCATGAATTCACATTTCTCACAAATAAAGATTGTTGCATTTTTATTAAATGAACAAGTGCTGCCCAGGTAGGGAAGCAGTGAGGAGGGTATAGAGGTAGTGAGGCAGCCATAGAGCCATCACATCATTAAAAGCTCACATCACACCAGAAAGGGTTAATAAGGGGAAGGAAATAGACAGGAGAGGGGAAACAGCTCCCTTAGCACCATACTAAACCTGACCTTGAACAAAGCCAGAAGCAATGGACTTGAGGAAGGAACGACTTGTACTATATTATACAATGAAAGTCATGCTAGAACAACTTAATGGCCATAAAACCTATAAATCACCAAAACCACAGGGAGGTATTTAACTCTGAAAAGTGCTTTTACAATAGATTTCTAAACCTTGGCAAACAACACTTAGCCCCTTATTTGAGAGATGCCGGAAAGCATCGTTATGATGTGGGACTTAAATCAAACTTGTCTCATACCAGGACTTTAACCTTCTCTGGATGGATATCACTTTCCAGTGGCCACCATCATTCAGATATAGTCCAGCTGTCAGGACTCCCTATACTACAGGACACACTCCACCTTCATTGGTCCAGAATGAATCTCTTTACAGCCAGGTTTGTCAAAGCCTCATTAGGCAGGACCAGTACACAAGTGAAGTGTTGAGAATTACAAATAGGCACCTGTTTTGAACCTTCATACCTGCTGGTCTCAGCAGCTCTGTGTTTTTGCCCAGCGCACTCTTGGTTTTGGACATCCTAGAGTCCAGAAATACCAGTACAGACTGTTGTTCCAAACCTGCATACAAAGGATATCTTTCCACACATCTCATGACACAGGAGTTCGTCACCTCCACTGCACTGCAGACTTAGATGGGATGAGAAACCACAGAACAGGACACATTACTTCTTGCCCAGAGTTTACAAAATTATTTTGCTCTTCACTGTAATAGGAATCCCTCTTTAAAGGGACCATTGGGAAAGCCTTGCAAATGCCTCTCAAAACACAGCCACCAAAACAGAGCCTGCCCAATATAACTCTCTGTGCAGGTATCTTTGGTATTCTGCTGAACCCTCCCTGCATACAGGGAGGCTCCATGTCTCTTTGGAACAACATCAGCACAGCTCTTTCATGTAGTTTGCATCCAGCAATGAGATCAGGGGAAGCACCAAGGCTCTGTAAAAAGGAGTATTTTGTCAGTGAATAAAAAGGGCACCATCTATCTGGCCAGCAGTCAGAGAGCCAGGAGCTGGCAAAGGAGACAATTCCCCTGCTCGAGGGTGTTTTGTATCTTGATGATAAACTCTTGTGGTTAAATTGCCTCTGGCTCCCATCATGTGTCTCACTGCTCCCTGTTTATTTACACTGCTGCACTGGTGAGAATTATGGAAAGCTGCAATAACTGAATTACTGCAACACTTGCAGATAACGATGGCAATGCTTTTTAAAGGCCGCTGTCCTAGCACATGCTTTGTCTGGATAAAAATGAACAAATAATAATAATTAAACATAAGAAGAAGTTTAGAGCATAGTGCACATTGAATGGTGCACCACTGAATGGTAGCATCAGCACCAGCCAGAGGTCCATCTTCATGCCAAAGAAACAGAAAGTAACATTCGTACAAAGGGAAGAAATATTAGAAGGCAATGTTTGTGTCCTTGTTACTATCAATTTTACAGAATGTGGGTGAACAAAGGACTCAGGAAGGTGAATGGCAAGTGCTGAGCTCAAGGGAAGCTGCAGAGTTTTACTCTGAAAGCATTCCACCAACGAACCTCAGCCTAAAGCTGCACAAAACCAAAGGCTCATTGTAGGTCTGCTTGCTGGGGAGGATGGCATGGGTTGGGAACTAAGCAAGTGCTGCCCACCTCACCAGAGCCTTCAGTGTCAGCACCAGAGATAGACAGCCAAAACCTCCTACGGGTTAAGAGACCCCCACCAAGCTTTGACTGCCCTGCTGGGGGGCACTATAGCAGACAGGCCATATTCCAGGGACAATCATGAGTCCTGGGACACACTGAGAGGCAAACAGCCAGGACGGATGCACAGTTAACACAAGTGCAACCCTGTGCAGGCCAGCTGTGGCACAGGGCCAAAGCTCAAGGAAGTGAATAGGAACCTTTCCATTGACCTGAATATCTTCTGGTCACTGTGCAGGATCAGCAGTGAGGATTAGCCAATTAATAGCAAGCCCTTTTCACCCTTGGTCAAGCTTCTCACAAGCAGCAGCACTCAGCAGGAGAAGTGAGACTTACCAAGGGATTTGACAGAGATCAGCAGCTTTATGGAGCTCTGCCAGTTTTGCTATGTATCAGGAAGAAGCTGCAAACTGCAGACTCACTTTTTCAGTGTCAGACTCCTGAAAAATTGCTTCTCTGTTAATGATTTTCTGTTGTTTCTCTTGACACTGGAAAAAACTTTCCCTATAACATGGGATACTCCATTTCTAGGACATTTCCTTCCTGCACTAGCGCTCTAAGTAAATTTTACATTCTTGTATACTTGACCTTTCAAAGTAAGCTCTAGCCTTTCTCATCTGGTTTTCAAGCATTTCCTGTGCTTGTATTCCAGGATCAATTACTCAGCTGATTCAAACAGGAAAGCCTACACTTGCTCCAAAAGACACTTGCTACGTGGGCTATTAATATCTTACTGGTCATATAACAGAGATATAAATTTAGTGCTAATACAGCATGCTGAATTAAAGCCTTGCAGACCAAAGCCTTAAGAGCATGTGTGAATCAGGTGCAGGCAATAGCCTTTCAAGGTTTCTCATCCTGGGCATTCAAACCTAACACAGCACCTCTAAGATGTGGTCTGACGGTTCATTTTATGCTTGGACACACTACATATTGACAGCAAAGGGAATCTGTGGCAACCACAGCTAGATCCAAGTCGCAGGCCAGTGCCTCAGACAGACTAGACAATCTGTCACTCCTTGAATAAATTATCTGCTCAGAGAAGAATATAATATGATGCTATTCTCAAAAAATCACTCTCTTCCTGTTGTCCCTTCATGGCAGTTTAAGCTGCGTACACTGACTGCTTATCTGTGGAATTTTGCAAACATAGCTGAGGCATTTACTGCCCCAGGGTCTTCCTTCTTTATCATTCAAAACCGCAGCAACACCAGCAACTTCTTTCAGAAGAGACAAGAAGCATCACTCAAGTCCATAATGCCAGGAAGCTGCCCCTGGTGGGAAGGTGAGACTCTGAAGCTTTAAGAGCAGAGGGATGGGAAATAAAAGTGGGAAGGGGAGAGGGATTTCTCTTCCTAAAAGACATAGAAACACAAAGTGCAGTCAGATCTCATCTGCACTCGCACTGCCTCTGGCTGCGTCAAGCAAGCATCCATACAGCACGGTGCTCCAAGCTTCTTGAATCTGTGACACTGGAAAATTATCTCCAGAGAATAAGAGTTTTTCTATACAGTTCCTGATGTGTTTTTCTCTAGTCCCTGCTGAACTTAACAACAAACCTCTGTCATTTACAGAAACAGACTTTTTTTTCCAAGATGCTGCTGTTGTCCTCACTGAAGCAAAACTCTCAAAGTGCATATAAAACATCTAATGGCAAGGATGGAAAAAATCGGCTCCTTGTCTAAAAGGCCATTGTTTAGCCTGGATAGGAGCTGTTGGCTCTGCTCCAGAGCGAGCATAACTGGTATAAAGGGAATTCTGCCTGAATAAAGAGCTGCAGACTGAACTGCTAGGGAAAGCCAACTCAGGCTGTTTGAGTACATTAAAGGAGGTCAAATGTTAAGTAAATACTCAATTAAGGAAGGAGGGCAAGTAATTAGTAAGGCTAATTCTGTGCTGAAACGGTCTGGATGGTGCACACATACATACTCATCCCAGCACCTCCTTCCATACAAAATAAGTCTCAGTTCTTGAAAGTGTAGCTCAGCTTTCAGCAGACCTGGGTTAAATTACCAACTCTGCCACAGACTCAGTGTTTTCATCACGGACAGGTCTTTAGCTTCGTTGCATGTCTACTCCCCAAACCTCTAGGACAGTGAAAATAAGTACATACCGACTCAGATGCTTAGACACTACAGCAATGAATCCAAATCTGTGTGCACATGTAGGTTTGTATACATTAAAGTAAGTACTTGCAGCAATTACAGCACTCCAAGAACTTCTAAGAGGTCAAGCAAATGCTCCTCTGTCCCTAGATCTATTCTTCAAATAGGCCCTGTGTGAAGGAGTCTCATTACTAAAAAACAGAATGTTATTCCACTTCAGGCACTGGAACAATAGCTGGCATACATCACGGACATATGAAAAGAAGCAAACGCCTTATGCAATGTTATATAAAACCCATTAGAAATACCAAGCCTGGCTGGTTTGAACCTATTTGGCCTGTACTCTCACCTACTGCAACACAGCTCTCACAACTGACATGCAGAGGTGGAGAGATTCTAAAAATAACCAGTGCAGTGAAAGAGAAAGAGCGATGAGGAAGAAAATGTTTCTTTGGCCTGACTGACAAATTGGGCAGCAGCTCACAATGCCCAAGGAACGCTTGGTTCCAGTCCTGCTCTTTTAGCAACCCTGCACTCTCCTAATGTCTTGGTGGCAGACCATTTGTGGAAACTTAACATGGCCTAAATACATCTATAAGACATGCGAGAAGGGATTTTTTCAGTCTGAGGATGGGCCAGAAATGGTCGCGAATCAGCCAAAAGAGAGCTCTGACACAAGACAAAAATCTAGCTGTCAGTGAACTGATGTAGGACATCACCCTGATGCTAAGTCAAATATACATAGCTGCTAATTCAGTAACAGGAATCTAGTCCCCAGCCTGTTTAGCTAGAGGTCTCTTACATGAGCTGTAAAATTGGATTTAAAAAAAACCCAAACCAATCACACTCACATGTTGCCCTCTGCTTCCCCAGAACAAACCACTCTGGGGAAGCCAATGCAAAATCATATTCTTGTGTGCAAGCTTTTCTCCTCTGATGGACTGTTATCCCAGGGCTCAGATTTGAGTCACAGGCTCCTGTCACAAGTTTATGGCATGCTGGGAGAACTATTGTTCTTTCCCCCTTCCCACTCCCATTCTCAGGTAACTACAGCATATTCTAATTCTTGCACAATTGGTGCTGCATAAGTGAAAAAGGCTTCCAGTAAAGTGCGAGGACAAGTGATGAAAGCAATGTAATTGGTCTATGTAGATTAACGATCCCAGCACATACAGCGCATTTTACGCTAAGTCACAGAGGTAAGTTTATACAGTACCTGGGAATGATTTGCAAGCAGATGTAACATCCAGATTTCATCTAACACTTTCAACTACCTTGTATTTTATCACTGACATTGACTTCAGGTTACTGCTGAGACATGGGCAGATATAGTGAGAGCAGGACATCAGGCACAAGATACCACTAAAGCCGGCCCAGATGCACTGCATCCCAAATCCTGCCCTTGCAAACTGAGTGTGTCCTGATGGAGCAAAGAACACAGAAGTCCAGCTAGAGGTGCAGATCTCCTCCAGCCACCCACCCACCAGAGTAAGACCTGAAACACAACAGCAACAGTCCCAACACCGTGTGCAACTATATCAGGAGCAAGGTCTTAACAGTTGGCTAGTTAGGAGAACAGCAAGCAACAATAACAACAAATTTTACTTCCTTCCCTGTAATCAAAGGTTTTCTCAGACTCCTTGTGTTATTTTTCCCCTAGCGAAAGCATTCAGAGCTATGCTGGACTAACAGAGCCTGTAGCTCTCATAATTATCAGTTGTCATCTCATCTGAAAGACAACCCAGAAAGGCTCCTGCTGCATCAGATGTACAATTACCTTGTTCTTCTCTAGCAAGGGCACTGCATGAGTGAAATGGTTTGGAGGCTCTTCTTTCTCCCAACAAACACATGACAAACCTGTGCTCTCAGTTCAAACCTGGGAACAGCTCTAACTGTTCTTACCTTAGTCTCAGTCCTTCAGTATTACTGTCACTGATTTGTACAGAAAATCAGTTTTATCTTATAGCCTTAGACTACTGTTAATGCTGCAGCTCCAAGTGTCCTGCTCTGTGGACAGCATTTACACATACTTCAACCCAGGACACAGGTAAACTGTGCAGGGTAAACCGCACTGTGCTTCTCCTGATACACAGTATGTGGATGGCCCACTCAGACTCACAGGTCTCTGTAGTACCCCATTCACAAGAAAATACGTTCAAACACACACAGAAGCTTCAAATCATGCAGTCAGAGATGCTGGCCTTACACAATTTGGTTTAATTTCATCTCACCATGGCATACAATAAACATAGTTTGGCTTATATGATATAGCAAACACTATCTCTGCTCTTGCAGCTGATCAGATCTGTGCTGTCATTTCACAGGCTCCTGAGAAGTCCCTGTGAGCTTTGATCTCACTGGGTATTCAACAGCGGCTCTGCAGAGTATCACACTGCATGACAGATTAATGCCCCATACTTATCCAAAAACATTAGACCAACATCCAGAGGCAGCATCTGGACTGTCTAGTGCAATCTATGTGCCCTATATATGGGCTCAGCACTGATACGGATTTTGCCCTTTACAGCTTTTGGAAATAAGACAGGGAAGCAGAGGCACAGGATATTGCAAACTCATGGCCTGTTCGGAGGAAATAATGAAGGGTGGAGTGTAAGAACCTGAGGGGAATGGAATATTCAGAAGGCCAGGTGGCAGCAATAAAACATCACACTTTGCATTACTATTGAACAGAACGATTTATCAGATACTCTCAGTAAATTGTAATACTGGTTCTACTTCCCCACCCCAGAAATAAACTTGTGTTAAATACCAACTGCTGAGCAGATAGGTATCTACAGCCAGTGCAGCTCAGTGACAAAGCTACTATACATCAGCTACTCCTGGTCTTCAAAAGGACAAAATTTACACACTAGACAATGTCATGATAAAGAACTGATTAAATAAAAGAGAAAGTCACTGCAAATTCTGCTTAGCATTTTTCACTTTACTTCATAAAGAGAATGGAACAAACTCAGGACCTGCCAAAAGAAGAAAGGAAATATGCCAAAGAAATCACCACCTAGCACATAGCATACAGGCAGCAAGTTCAAATTCTGACAGCAGAAAAAAGGCAGCAGCAAATCCTGTGCAAATAACTCACCAGTAAATATTTGGAATGAGGGAAAAGGCTTTAAGTATGGGCCACTGAAGTTGAGCACAAACAGGGATCAGTGACACTAAAACCATGGAACTAATGTAAAATATTTACTCTCAGAAGTGGAAAAAATTACACAGAGCTTTAAAAGTGCAGTGTATTTCTAAAGCACTGGACTGCTGAATACTGGGCAAGCAAGGGCAGATCATACCTGTCTGTCACTGCCCCTTAACCAGATGTTACTGCTCCCACTCATACACCAGAAGAGCTGATCACACCAGTGCTCCCACTCTCCAATGCAGCCCAGAGAAGCGTATTCTGGTTTTTAAGTCTAGAAGTCCGCGGACAGCCAGTGAGCTGCGATGTGCGCAGAAAAACTCTTCCAGAAGTGATGGCAGTGCATCAGCCTTCCACCCCTGGCACTGGAGTCCAAACTCCATGTTTAGTAGGGTGTGTCTGGAGTTCACAAAGAATGTGAGAAAGCACTCTGGGCATACCTGGGAAGATGTTTCCCTGGAGCTGCTATCTTTTGGCTCTGCTACTTTCATGCATAGCCAGAAAAACAAAAGTATGAATGAAGCGAAGCTCTGGACCCACTGTTAGGGAGGAGGTAGACCAGTATGTGACCAAAACAATACTGATTGCTAAAGGTTTCCAAAGGATGGCTGACCCACACTGCGTTTTCCTGTGCAGGGCTGTGAGACTGGAGCCAACTGCTTAAGGACTTCTGCACAGCACAGCAGCTCTCAGCTGGGCAGTGTTCACCCCTTTGACTGTCTCCTGTGCACAAAAAGGGGGAAATTCCTGGTGAGGCAGAGAGCTTGGGCAGTTTTTCCATAATGGCTGTTTATACCTGCATCTCTAAGAAGCAAGATAAAGAGACCTGTAAATATTTAAAGCAGCATTTATTAATCACCTCCTTGTTTCTTCTGTATAATTGTTACATAACTGCTTTGGGAATAGGGCTCCTGAGTTTTAAGCATAAACTGGTACAGCTCCTTTTGCCCTAACAGAACCATTACAGGCCCTATTCCAATCTCAGACTGGCATCAGTCAGAATTTCACTGAAGCTCAGACAGTTACACCAATGCTAGAGTAATGGACAACAGGGTTAGACCCTTGAAGCATCCTTGAATCTAAGGGAATAAAAATCCTACACAGAATTTGCTCATCTAATAACATAATTTTTTCCAGGTGGTTTTCCACAAGGTCACTAAAACCTCTGTTTTCTTTTACTCATGTTCCCAGTGTTCTCAAAACTGTCAGAGGACAGACAGGTTCTCCCCGTGTTATCTCTTTTATGCCAATAAAAACCAGAGTATGAAGCTTCTGGGATTTTCAGCAGCAAAGACCAAAAGACAGTCAGTCTAAGATGAAACATCTTTGCTTTTTTTTGAAATGATCAGTGAAATCCTACCACAAGGACAAAGACACTGAAAAGATTTAAACAAGTGCTCGGTTTGCATTTAAGTTTTAATTCAGAGTTCATAAGGATTTTGGTCCAGGCTGGGCTGAACCCAGTTCAGACAAAATTATGAATCCTGCATACAATCAGAATTGTATCTTCCCTTGCTGCCATAGACACCTCTGCTGTTTCTGTAAAGATCTGTCTACTCTTTCTGTAGACGTGACCTAGGAGCAAGTTTTTGTTCTTCCTGAGCAAGAAATTAAAGCAGGAACAAGAAGATCTGGGTTTAAGCGGTCGGTAGAGGTTACAAATCACAGTTGACATTGGTACAAAAAAATGAACTCTGCTGAAAGACATCTACAATAAATGCGGTGGTCACATGTGTGTTCAGCCACTGCTCATTAGTCTTTTGCATTTTGTACTGCAGGGAGATCTGCTGATACCCTTTGAGACAGTATTTCCACACAGGGAGCCCTACTAAAGTCAGTGGAGTTCCACAAAGGTGCAAAGTGATGCAAGATTTTGCAATTTCATTGTTATTCCATTTGTTTGAGGAAATTTCCTACTGGCCACCTCAATAGACCAGTAGACTTTTCAAGCATTCAGAGAGGAGCCCATGCAGAAGAAGCCAACGCTCAGGTACATTTAAACTTCACCACCTGACTTACATGTGCTGATGGACTAGATTGTGTCATACTCAGCCACATTCATACATGCTCAATCTTTCCATGGCAAGCAAACACGAACTTAATCTGGAACTGCAGTGTAGGATATGGTCTGACTCCACATAATGGTTGGGTTTGCTCACTTTGGCATGAGCAACATACTCATAAAGAGCGATAGGGAAGACTCTGGCAGATGACCACACCATCTTTTTGTAACATTACAGGCTGGTTTCCAGGCCAAGCTCTGTTCATGACCACTCAGACCAGACAGTGAAATGGAAAAGCAACTTTATGTCCACTTCAGCAATGTATGTTCAGTCTTTTTACAACAGGAGAAAATGAGATACGTCGTCTCAGGCTCTAGCTTCTGACAACACCCCACCTTTGATTTAGGAAGAAGATGGGATGGGGAAGATGCATATAAGAAAACACTATTTAAAGACAGCAAGAGTCATGAGAGTTACAGGTAATCTGGCCAATTTTCTGCCAGATACAGATATGACAGATATGATACAGATATGATACAGATATTGCCCAGGGAGGTGGTAGAGTCACCCTCCCTGGAGGTATTCAAGGAGCGTGTGGATGTGGCATTGTGGGATGTAGCTTGATGGGCATGGAGCTGTGTGGTGTTGGGTGGGTTGGTTTTTGGTGTTTGGTGTGTTCTGGTTTATTGTTGTTGTGTGGTGTGGTGTTGATTTTTTTTTTTTTTTTTTTTGGTTGGACTTGATGATCTTACAGGTCTTTTCCAACCTTAGTGATTCTGTGTGATTCTGTGACAGTTTCACATAACGTGCTGTTGTGCTGACTAATGCATCACTGCAACAAACTGTCAAAATATGTTGACAGACCTTCACGTAGTGAATAGGAACCTGTTTATTTTATTGTTAATCCTCCTACTGTAATTCAGCTGGATAGAATTGCATATGTCATTTTGTTCCCAATGCAGAGATTATCCACAAGGCCCCAATTCAAGGATGCTGTCTAGATGGTGGAGGTGTTTTTTCAGGTCTGGATAAACAAAGCTGTTCACACGTTTGAACTCCAGGGTCTAAGCTCCCTCTGAAATCCCACAGAAGACAGGAAATTCACTAACAGTTCTGAACCTACACTAGCTAGGAAAGATTTAAGGGCAGAAAGGTGTATGACAATAGTCACTGGAAAGACCACTGTCCCTGCAAGAAAGACAGAACACAAATCTGGGCCTCAAAGTAGGGCTATAGGTAGCAAAAGAAAAAGAAGAGGCCACACAGGAATAGAAAACAGACAGGAGAGGAAACAAAACATGAAGGAAAAGATCAGCAACATGTTCAGCATGTGCTTTTCACTAAGTGTCTGAACAGTTGCACAGACACCGGTAAGTTTGCTCAGCGTCTTAGGTCTCTGCCCTTAAAGTCTGCAAGACTTCACTCCAAAAGTAGTACACGCAATCTGTACACTCGGGTGAGCCATCAGAGAATTTCCTGCATATATTTTCCTTTTTTTCAGTTATTTTGATTAACCTGATTGCTCTTTACTGCAAAGAGCAGAGCTCTCAGGAAACCAGGAAGTATTTATGAAGCTTATCTTAGGTGTGATGTATTCAAGCACCTTTTCTGCACCTGGGTTATTTTGAAAGGTCAGCTATAATTGCAAACTGTAGATGGAGGGTACCTGTATCAAAACCCTTCTGTTACATATTTTATGGTGTGGCATCTGTATGTGAGCTTCCTCACTGCTGTCTGTGATTAAGGTGGATCTCAGAGATCCTTAATAAAACTATACAGCAGTTTATTTTTCCAAATAAAAAGATGATTCTTATCTTTCACTTGAATTTATTTAATTTATGTATTTGAATGTTTTATGCCAAACAAGAGGAGTCAATGGCTTGAGTCACAGTGGCTAGCATTGGGCTGTTGGCAACTAGAACCCCCAGTTTAATCAGAAATCGCTGCCAAGGAACAGACAGTGTTTGTTTCCAGACCAAGTAGGTTGTCAGAATATTTTGTATTATCATTTAGTCTGACAGCATTATCTCCAAGTGTTGACTCAGACCTGCCTTGAAGATATACTTTGGAACATCTTGATCAGCGAGCTAATTTCCTTCCCAGCCCTGCTCTGCTATTCAGAATCTCACCTTGCAGGAGATTGCTGAGCAGTCTAGCCCCAATTCAGCACAACTGCAGAGCATGTGCTTCAAAGGAAGAAGCAATGATCTCAGGGTGTTCCTACCTATTCTCAACTGCCCAACAGGACAGTTTTCTGAAACAGGCCACAAATAGTCCTGTTGAAGTCAGGGCTACTCATGCACACAGCCAAGCATGCGCTGAAGTGCCAGTTCAAAATTTTGCAGGTTCAAATCCTCTGTCTTTCAAGACAAGTTTCTGGTTCTCCATTTTCTGTCTCTTAGCCTTATTCCCTTAATAGTTATCTCTTGAAGAGGTAGCCCTTGGCTCATCAGGAATATTATGCTATAGCTTGGGAAGACTGATTTCATAGTATCTCAGCATTCTCCACAGATGTCTAGCCTAACCTTAGATATCTTAAAAATTTTACAACTACTCTCAGCAGCTTCTTCCACTGCTTCACTCTCCTTATAGATAATAAAACAGATTCAAACAATAAATTAACTTCCTTCTGGAAAAACCCTGTGGCAGTGAATGAACATGACAGATTTCTACTCCGCTTGTAGAATTTAATAATGAAATGTACTTTCACTGTGGAATTCTATAGCATGGTTAAAACCTTAGAAAGCGGTCAGTTTTCACATCCCTTGTGTTTTCAGATTAATTTCTAGAGACTCCTGTTAAAATGGATGCCCCTAATCATATGGGACTTCTTGAGGGGAAAAAATAGGGCTTAAGTTCAACAAGTCACTGCTATATGCATTCAACTTTAACCTTTTATTCCTGTTCAACAGAAACCATCAATGCTTTTATCTTCATACACCTAGACCCTACTAACATCACTGAGCACATACCTAAGTGCTTGGCACAACTGAAGCCTATTTTTTTTCCTCTCATTCACTGCCTTTGTCAATGGTATAAATTCTGCCACGGGTATCAGGCTATCCATCAGTGTCTGACTATACTTATGCAGAGGAGGAGCAGTTGTGCAGGCTGTACCTGACTTCCTTGCAACAATGGTGCTGTTAAAGAGATCTTCCCCTGCCTTTTAGAAACCTAACACCTTTTTTTTTTTTTGCTTTTCTTTGTATTGACCAATTTTCAACACAAGTAACAGAGCTTCTTATCAAGATTGTCAGCATCACAAACCCTGGAACTGCAGCCCTGTAGTACCAGTGACACATCAGAAGCTCCTGGTTGCACATGGATCATCAGCTCAGCTTTGATAACAAAACGTGTTTCTCATTTTTCCCTAATCTAGGAAGTGTTGACCATCAGCAGCATTCCTGGGGGCGTCCATACACTAAGTTGCAGTGGCAGGCTAATGCACTTTACACCTAAACCAGACACATTCCATATCAGCCCTGTCACCTCTTTGACTTTATTATCACCTACAATTCAGTCTTGGCACATGCAAGGCAGTGAAAGGCTGTACCACAGAGAACTCTGCTGAGGTGCTGTATAGACCCTTTTTGATTAAAGATTTTCACAACGCTGGCAAATCCTTCTCTCTTATGCAGCTACCTTGAACTCAGATTTTCAAACTAATTCTACAGAGGGCTTTGGCAAGAGATCTCTATCGCAAGCAAAAATAAACTATCAAACCACTTCACAGCCATGTTGTAGGCGATTCTTAACTTGGGTAACTTTGCACCAGCATCTTTATTTCCCCTCCCCTCTACTCTTGTGAATGGTATTTCAAAAAGTAACAAATTAGGAATTAATGCAGGATGCTGAATCACGCAACAGAGCCCAGGAAAGCCTGATGCATTTCTTGACTGCTTCCTGCATGTGCATGGCTCTACCCTGCAAATCAATATCATGACTCTCATTGATACAGGTTTTTACCACCTCGAAGTGTGTATCCATTCATAAGAACCCAGGGGAGTTGTCATCTTTGGCATGAGCTTAGTTGCTAAGTGTTCCACTAAATACTTCTTGTTACTGCATAGATTTCAGGATTGGGGAATCACCTTGCAATTGATCAGAATTAAAGATCATCTCTTTTGCAAGAAAGCAAAACATGTCTGCAGGAGACAGTTGCCCTAGAAACAATGTGGGCTTACCGTTTATTATTTGCACTGTGTTTGTGCCAAGAGGTTCTAGAGTACAGTCCACCCCAGGCTGTATGAACGCAAAACAAAGTTCCTCTCACCCATGACCCATAACCCAACTCATATATAGGAAGACTATACCCAAGAGGAGACAAAATCCTGAGTTTATTGGGTTTCTCAGGAGTCGTTTCCAATTTTGGGTATGCTGAACAAGACATTTAAGAGAGCTGTGTGTCAGGACTGCTGAGCATTTTACCCTAAAAGAAAAATGGAGTCTGGTGCTGCCTCTCTGCCTACAGGGCTGGGGTGAGTAATTGCTCCCAGATTGTTCTGCAAACCATTGAGAGATTTCAAATCCCCTTCTCTGACACCTATGCAACTCCATTTGATGTCTACAGATAGTGCTAAGAGGACAACATGCTCTGAGCATTAATAGAGCACAAAAAAACCTGTCTTCTAGAGCCACCAGTTAGTGTATTGCACTGTTGCATTCCTATTCGCAACAGCAAAGAGGAAAAACAAGAAGGATCAGAGCAGCACTGCTATCTACCACTCCAAGACACTCTTTTGTAACAACACTTGCTGAGTGAGAGCCAAGGCTGTAGGAATCTAAGCCTTCATTTTAGATCTCCTACCATGTGGCAGACCCTGAATATTCATTACCTATTAAAAGCTTTGAAAGTGTAAATTCATCCTACAATCAACCAAACTGATTTATTCGCACAGCTGAGTCACACTCATTTACAGGCTGTGACCTAAATCTATTAATCTAGCACCAAAAAAAAAAAAAAGGTCTTTTTTATTTTGGTAGTATTAGTTGAACAAAGGTGAATATTTTAAAATTGTGCGTGGTGTTTCTTTCAAGCAGTGGCTGACACTGTACTAAGCCTGCCTTCCTTACTGGTCCCAAGAAGTGGTGCAGGTATTGCTTATGTTATCTGGCATGTAGTAGCCCATTTAACAAAGACTTCACAAAATCTTCATGGGAATCACATGAGCTCTTTAATAAGAGTCTCTGAAGTGCCAAGCAGCAAATATCATGGAAACCTCACCTAAAGGGAACAGTAACTCCCTCATTAATAACAGAAAGCACAATAGCCAGTTCTGACAGTGGGGAAAATTGCTCTGTTGAGAATAATGTGTTATTGGATCTAGCACCTCCTGAGTCTTTTCCTAGGGCCAAGGTAAAATTTTGATAAGCCTCTGCTGTACTTGGGAAATAAAATCACATTTTCAAAAATGACTGGAGCTTTTCGGAGTCACTGACTTTCAGCAGAATTAAAGAAGCATCAAATACAGTTTGAGGGTTTACATTTAAAATGCCATCAAAATTTAATCTTTTGATAGCTTCTCCTTTCCTTCCCATCTGATAGCCTATGACATTCCCTGAGTTCATCGCTGATACCATAAATAGCCCCATGAGCTCCTGAAGGAAGAATGAGTTTTTGAAATGTTAGTTAAAAGTTCAGTCCAGTGCTGAAATTGCCATCACAATCTAATTACAGTGTGCACTGAGGACACACTTTGGGTCTTAAAAATTCCTGGCTGGCAGTTTACTCCTAGAAATCAGTTCTTGCATGTGGGTAGTAAGATATACACGCATACATATTCAAGCAGTGTAGCACTGATATCCTATTTCATAGCCTCATGCATTTCACCTGTATTTCCTTTGTATTCATTCACTGCTGTCCACCTGTTTGCAATCTATCCGTCTGAAGAGAACATCCTTCTCCACCCTTCCCATTGCGATCTTTCTGCCCAATTAATTTAGAGAAGCCACAGGTTGGTGTTGATGATGGCACACAATCAGCATTATTGACAGCAGGTTCACCAAAATTAAGCAAGTATAATGACTAACAGACTGATTGTAAAATGGGTAAGTTTCTATCAGCAGCAAGAGTGGGAGAGAAAATACAGAAAAAAAGAGAAATCAAAGTTGAAATGGTATTTGGTTAGAGAAATACCTTCTCTGACTGGCACACATGCTATTTTCAGTGAATGACAGAAGCTCCTAAAACACTGTGAGCTTTAAAGTAGTTACAGTGCGAAAAGGGAAAGAAAGATACCAGTGTACCAGCTCAATGAGGTCAGATCACACAGCACACAGGCACCTTCAAAGGACGCCGAGAACGCCCTTCTGGGGTGTCACTTCTTCATACCTAATCCCCAAAATAAAAGGCCAGTTCTGCATCTTTGCCTCTGCAGAAGGTGCTCCAGAGGATGCTCTGCTTGGTATCCTTGTGGGCTCAGGAACCATCTCGGGCGAGGCCAACAACAGTGAATGCAAGTGTCCCTTCCGCCATCCTGTACCATACAGAAGTCTGGAAGATGAACCTGATTCTCATATCTCATCACAGAACAAAGTAAAAGGGAGAGGGTAAAAAAATCAGACCCTATGTTTCAGAGCTATTATCCATGGCAACCCTTCCTCCTGTAAAAAAGGTACTTGAAATGTGTCTCTTCACACTTCTTCCCCAAAATAGAGCCAATAGCAATTTCTTGCTATGAGAGGACAGTCTACGCTCCTACTCTCTTCACCCTGTACTGTAAATCCAGGGAATCAGTGCTACAGAATAGTGCAACATCTACAAAATGCAAGCAATGGCAAACACTGAATTAGGAGAAGTGCCACTGAACAGAACATATTACTAAAGAGCTGCTGCAGCAGCCAACTGCAATAAACCCAAGGTAATTTATAGCCACATTATTCCACCAATTCAATCAAGCAAGCTTTTCACCTGAAACGTTGTGTAAATCATTCGTGTTTATAACCACTTAGACCAACTCCTCCAAAGCTCCATTCCCTTCTAAACATGTGCTCATTTGCTATAACACAGCTAGAGCTAACTGACCACCATCATTTAAACAGGAACCACCCACCAAAAAGCACGAGCAATGACGAGTCCACAACTGAAGCTGTCCCTGAAAAAGGAAGGAATAAACTGGAAGAATAACATAGTGAGGCCAGAATATCATGCATTACTTCAAATAGTCTCCAGCAAAAAATGGCACCCAGACAGAGCTGTGATGCTGCGGAATGACAGTGGTGATTACAGTCCGTTCATGCCTTTAGGCATCATTGATTCTCATGCATTAAATACCACTGCTGCATGGTGCCCTCCTCCTCCTCATACCATTCTGTGGCCCCAGGCAGCAGACTGAGAGCAGCAATTTGGCCCAGCATGTGCCAATGCACAGAATATTCAATGCCCACCCCAAAGGAACGGCTGATACAGAAGATCACCAACCTGATACAGAAGATCACCAACCACTACCAGCTGCTCCACCCACTCAGGCAGCGGCATGGTTCATTCCTGCAGAGCACAAGCTAGACGTACCAAGAGGATGCTTCCACACACCAGGATTGTCAAGTTTCTGAAAATATTTTTAGAATGCCATGGGGGAAAGAAAACTATTGCTGGGAAAAGAAATGCAGTTCACAACAGTCATACCAGGTATACAACAAAAATACAGCAAAAGAAATCACGTGGGCCTATGTACAAAGAAAAAGCAATCTGTGCCTTGTACTTTTGGCAAAATGAAAGTAGTTTGTAAATATTTTATCTTCTCCTGAGGTTACCTGGGTGACTACCTAAATCAAGAAACAAATGATCTGCATCTGCCAGCATTCACACCAGGACAGTAACTTGACCTATGCCAAATTCACTGTACATAGCAAACTATCTTTTTGTCCATTGGAAAGACATCATGAGCTTGGTTAGAGCCAAAGCTTCCAATCTGGCTGAGAGATATCCAAAAATCCTCTAGATTACCAGTAGAGTCATCTGGCAAGGTGACTACTAGGACAGTCGTGAGGTGGTAGATTATTGATAAAGATAGTAACCTGTCACCCCCAAAGTAGCACTGGCAGTTATAGATGTATTCACCTCCAAATTTAGATTTTCCCAAATGATAGTTGTCAACAGCAGACTGTTCAAACCAATTTCATTCTTTAAACAAGACACATTGGACTGTCTGATTGGGAGCAAAAATCACAGCACTTTCCAGTAAATGCGTCCGACTGTGCAGAAGAGCTTGCATTTGGCAAAGGGCATGTAATTCCCCAGTGAGAAGGCAAGATGCAGTTTTCCTCAGTGGAAACCTCCATGCCTTGTAATTGCTCAGTAAGAAGAACAAAACTGACATTATCAAAGCTCCTTTGAAGACGTGTCCCAAAACAGTCCTCAATTCTTTATCTCAAACAATCCCATAGAGAACTGAGGAATGAAACATACAATTCACTCTTCACATTGGAGGCTAAAATTCACAAGTTTAACCAGTGTCTGGCTGCAGTAAATGAAGTCAGACTTCCTTTGCTCTAAACCAGGCAATGATCAGGCACCTGAGATCACAAGCTGTGAAAACCAATAACCAAAGAAACAAATACTCATGGGCCAAAATCCTATGTTCTCTTGTACCACCCTTTAAAGTTGTTCTTGCTTCCTGCACAAACTCACTGATTTTCTTTTCCTAAAGATTACATTCTTCTAGTCTCTTACACAGCTTGGCATTATCCATAGTTTTGCTTTATCTATTGCTTTGTTTTCCCCACAGCTCCGGATAACTGCAAGCTGAACATAACTCCAGTTAGGCAGAGGAGAGATGTACTGAATAGCATATTTTCTCTTCCTCCTACATCCACACACACAGTCTCTGCACTTGCTCTATACATAACTTGCTAAATAATTGATTTTTTGGCTTTCTTGTCAAGTACAGGAAATCAAGACCATTTTTTTCTCTTTCATGTTTCTCAGAAGAAAACAGAAAAAAATGCTTTCTGTTGAGCAAAATCTTATGTTTTGGAGCATTTTCATTTGTTTTTTTGCCAAATATTTCGATGTAAATTTTGTCAATAAAAAGCTAGCTTCAAATGGAAATATCAAGATATCATACTTAAAAAAAAAAAAAACCAGAAGGTGAGGTTAAGTACATTCCTACTTTTTTAAGGCAAAAATAATTTGCCAAACTTGTCTGAAATTTTAGGATTTTTTTTTTTCCACTCTTCACACACAAATCAGACTTGGGGTCTATACGTTACTTGCCAAAAGAAGAGAGTAAGAAAACATCAGCTTCAGCTGAGACACTGTCACACTGTTCTGTATTGCTGAGATGCTGACACACTCCAAATGAACCAACACTTCCAGTTTCTCATCACTGAATAAACACATAATTAATTGTCCACAACCTACCATAACAGTTTTATGTTGTCAACAGGTATGTCTGTTGTCAGATACGTCTGACAACAGGAAGGAACACACAGGTTTGAAATTACTTGCCAACTTCTATCGAGTATGTCTGTGGCAGAGTTAGGATACTCTGATTTGGAACAGCTTAGTCTGCAATGTTTTTTCATTATGAGAATGGATTCCCTGATGGAAAAAATCCCAGAGACACCCATTCAGAAAAGGGGAAACACTATTCAACATTGCAGGTTTTCTTTAGACCAAGACAAGCACACTGCTTCAGAGCACTCTCATCAATGAGTTGTCTTTAGCCCTCCCAGCAGCATGAGGTTCTCCCAATAAAATCAGTAGGCCAGTTCTTCAGCACTGTTTCTACCTGGGATTCCCCTCTAACAACAAATGCAAAACACTTTTCCTTCTGTTCTACAAAGCTATCCAAGCTGCTGACTCTGCTAACAAACATTAATTTACTGCATCATGAGGACATCTGTATTTACTTAAAGTTGCTGTGCACACACCTGAAGAACAGTGAAGTTCAGGATCCAATTTTTATTACACGCATGCCTCAGACTGAATCCCCAAATCACTGTCCTTGCTCTGTACAGCGCTTCAATCAGCCTCTGAAGTTGAGGGTCCTGTCTCAAAGTTGCTGCTCAGGGCTGTTCCTCCACTCACTACGGATAGCTCTCTTGTGGACAGAATCAGTCTATTGAATTAGCACTCTTTGCACAGGCACAACTGAACCTGGCGGTGCATGGATGTGGAAGAAAGCACAAGGTTATGTAGCAATTATTATGGAGGATGCATAAAGCCTGAAATAGTACTGTATAAAAATTACACTCCCATGAAATACATTTTTATGTGATACAAGATGGCTTTGCTCCATTCCAACACATCTGCTCTCATGACCCTCACAGTTCAACTAGGCTGGCCCAGCAGCCAGCACGAGGCCATCCCAGCTTGACAAGGCTGTCAGCTAGCTCATGGCCACATTGCATGCCCAGATGCATCGCTGACCACAACAGCTGCCATGTTGGCCAACCAACTCAGCAAGTGAACCAGGGCCCTCAAGAGCAAAATGTTCTTAAAAACTGAATGAAAGCAGCCACAACACCTACACAGGGTGACTACAGGCTCCCATCTTCTCCAAGCTGGATGCAGAAGGGGTCTGTTCCATACCACTGGCCACAAGCTAATGCTTGGTCTGTTGCATGATAAGCATCAAAACCAAATAAAGAACCAGCAAGAGAAATAGCAACAGAGCTAGTCTTTACTACAAGGCTGCAAATCCTATGCTCAATCCTCATTCCCTTACAGCATACAATGATCACACCGCCAAATGCAATGGGACCAGGATTCCTTGGGTCAAAATGCCAAATCTGCTCTCACTGATGCTGTCTGTAGTCCCAGTGAGTAAGGACAGCAGAATCTCTCTCTTACTACATCCCTTTTCTTTTCATTAGCACCCCTCATCCCTAGGAGCATGTGGCCTTCCACAGCTGCCTTTAACCCATTTTCGCACAGACTCTATTTTATTTTGACACCATATCACACCAGTTCAGCACAGAAGAGACTCCTGCAACAAAATTCTTCTATATGAGAGTCCTACAGCTTTCTGCTGTTCCCAATAGATAACAACGCTGAGAAAGTTGGCCTTAGTGCCATTACTGGCGTGTTCTGTACTACTTTATAGTGACAGAATATACCCTTTTGTCCCTGTGCAATATTAAGTGCCAACAATTACAAATGGTCTCTGTGTTGACATCTCTGTGGCATTTCACTTTCTGAATTGCTATTAGCTACTGTATCCTAACATATACATCATATGGTTTCACTGGGTAAAATACGTTCAACTGATCATATAGTGAAATCACCAATATTTTGGGACTGTTTCTCAAATCTATTAATACCATGCAAACATATGGACAAAGCTGTTTGTATCTGTACATTTGTTTGGGTTTTTTATTGTAACAACGGAAGTGTCATTGGAAAAGAATATCCCATGTTCCAAAAGCCATCTGGATCCCATTGGGGAGGGTCAGTTCGTCAGGAGGTGATGGAACAACACCAGAATGCCTTCAGAGGCCCAGTACAAATCTCCACAATAAATCAGGCACTGAAGATGCGCAGAATGACCCACACATAGGGAGAAATGTGAAGCATGCTTTATCAGCAAATTTGCAGCTGGTGTACCAGAAATGTGCCCCAGTTTGCAAAACCACAAAACACTGCCACAGGTTGAAGATCCCCTATAGAAAAGGGCTCCTTGCAAGCTTCGTATCCAAGGACTGCTTCCAGGAGTGCTGTACCATGACCCTGCCAGTGTGACAGAGCCTGCTGTGGGGCAGCAGGGAATGGCTCAGTTCAGAGCAGCCCTGAACTGAGAGGGAAAAGAAGTTCTGTAACAATGCAGATGTATGTGTGATGTTATGGAACACTTGAGAAGTCACATATTTGAGCATTCAAATGTAGATAATTTTTAAAATGACACCCCTCTAGAGGAAGAAATTGGTTTGGTTGACACCCCTCATTCCACCAGGCTAACAGCCTCTCCACTCCAGAACAGACAATTCCAGTACCTTTCCTTCTAATTTCGGGAAGCCTAACAGAGAAAGTCTCTACCATTTCCAAGCTTTTCACTTGACCCCCTACAACCATAACACTATACCCAAACTAAATTGTCAAAGCAGCTTTAAAATCTGAAGAGTACACTGTAATTTTTCCACATCCCTGTCCTGTGCATTGACCCTGTCTCCCTTGCAGTATTTTCATGCCACAGTTCACTCCTGTCACTCACTCTGGGGCTGAACATACTGCAGAACTGAATTGGATACAAAGCTTAGGAAGGAACCCTACTATTTTTGGTTTTAACTGCACACAAAATGTGAAAACAGCATTCATAGTTGTATAGAAACACTTGCATTCTCTCCAGGTGAGGCCCTTCAATTATACTGTGAATAAAAAGGAACTAAGATGTCTTATACAGTGCCCTGTTTATACTCACACTGCTGTTGTAAAACCATGTTATAGTACTAGTGATTGTGTCTGACACTCTCTTCTATCATTCATGTTCTTAATCACACCTTGCACTGAGTTAACTACGTTCAGCACATGGATGGATCTTTGTTCAGCAGCCAAATAAGTATCTAGGTCTGAGATCACGTGTGGCTCCTGAAATACTGCATATTTTAAGAACTGTTAGAACTTCATCTCTAGCTCTTGAGCAGACAGTCTGATTCAAAAATCAAATCAGGGATTTTAAAATATTTGTGACTATTAGCATTAAAATCAGATAAAATTAATAGGAAACAATATTGTCAACTACATAGAGAACAAAACCAATCACATTTAGTTATCTAAACATTACAAGGCAATTTATTTTCTTCCAGTTTCTTGCTGTAAAAGCATTGCTGCTGAGCATGAGTCAACTGCAAACAATGCAATTTAGAAACCAAGAAAAATCATGTATTGGGGATCACCCCCACAAATACTATATGGCAGTGGCTTGTTCCCCCTCTAAGACTTACCCTCCCTTGCAGCAGTTTTGTATAAGTCAGTTTTCAAAGCTTAATCATATTAGAGGAACAAAATCAATACGTGCTAGAAATCTGAAATCCTCCCTAGGATCTGCAAGAACAAATTTCTGAAGAGCATGCAGACATGTCACAGATGAAGAATGCCAATTTTACAATTTAACAGCATGGATTGAATCAGGCATGGAGAGGGGGGAACAGGGAGAAAAATTTACATAGAAAATATCTGGTCTTGCTAGGCAGCTGAATGTTTTAACTTCACCAGTTACATATGCTACCTTCCATACTGTACACAAAAGATGCAGTACTGTCTTCTATGCTTGATCCATATGCTAACTTTTCTCTTTACTTTTGCATTTTTGCATTTAATGGTAAGACAACACAGTAGCACTGTACCTGTACTAAATGCAAACACTAGGTAGTTGTAAGACACAGTCATTTGAATATCAAAAATTGCTATCAGAATTATTTGCCTTCCCTTTAGGCATAAAGAACTTACTATTTCAGATCACTGACCTGTATTGCAAAACACAGCAACAATCAATTCTTAACTATATATATAACCCCCTCAGAGCTCTTACCTTTGAAATGCAAAAGTATTACATAACGAATTAAACTCATGACTGCACAGCAACCTTACAGCTTCTCTCTTCGTAACAGTGCTTCAGAAAATGTTTGATTAACAGCAAGTACTAAGCTTGCTTTATGTCAGCTGTTTAGAAAAACCTGCTTAGTTTCAGGATATACCAAAAGGCTAATTTTAAACATATTCACTGCTAGTTTGTATTTAATTAGGAAGGCTACAGTGACTGTACCTTGACTAATCCATAAACTAAGTACTCCGCTGTGCCATTTCAGAACTGCATTTTTTCCAATTCACTGTAAATGATATGAAATATCTGGGTCATTAGCAAATATAGTTTTAAGGAGTCTAAATGTGTGGCAGCCTTGCTGCTATCTAGAGAACACCATCACATAGGAATGTTCTTTGCATCCTCATTACATCTAGGCAAATATTTTCTTTTTTCTTTCAGTAATTATTTCCAGGAAAAGCAGAGAAGAAAGAAGTCATAACTCTTTTCTGCCTCCATTATCAGAATGGCAGTATCACTTGGTAACACCCTAATACTTTTCTTTCAATGTCTCAGTGCCAAAGTCTCTTTTTCTCGTGGCTGCAGGTTAAGTCCAGAGCATACTGCATATTATCAAGAAGGTATGAACTAGTTTGTCATCAGGCACATTGATGTAAATTTGCAGTCATTCCATTAATTTCTGCGTGCAACTCTGAACTGCAACACTACAGCTAGGAGCCTGAAATTCACCCAGACCATTCAGAAAGACTCCATGTTGTCATGCAGTGAAATTACACTCCTGCTCTTGACAGGACAAGCTAGTTACGGAGTGGTTACAATAGAAGGGCTGTGTTTAGAGCATGACCTCATCAGGTGTCCCTGAGAGACATCTGAGAGCAAGTCAATATGGAGCATCAGGACTGTCATTAAACTCTGCCAGAAGCCACAATCTACTACCTGGGCAGCACTTGAGGTTGACGCCTTTAATTTCAGCCCAGAATGGAGATGAATGGAAGCGACTAAAATTAGCAACAAACATCTCCCTATTTCAACAGTTTCTTTTGGCCAGAAAGTTTCATTTGTTCATGTGAAATATGTGAACTTGTTTTCAGCTACTTCTACACCGCTCATAAACCATTGACTTCAAGTGAATTACTGTCCACTCACAAGAATAATTGATATTAGCCTATAGATTTTATTAGCTGTTCAAGCTCCTCAGGTGTGACACTGCTTCAAGTTGATGAGCATCTGTTGATCTTACCATGACAAAGATGACCGTCTAAGTACCTGTATGGTTTGCACACCTCCAAAAAGTGATTACGTATCTCAAAAAGAAGTTGTCAACTTGTTCAGCGTGTTTCACTTGTTGCTGAAAACTGAATGTAGAGTTTAAATAGAATCTGGCATAATGAAACATCAACTGGCACTATCCTGAAATACACATTCACACAATCCACCGCCAGAACTGGGGCTTGCTGAACATGTCACTCACAATGCTCCTAGACACTCGGCTGCTAGTGCAACTATCTTCCCAGTGAAAGGGAACCAGATGGTGAGCGACTCTTGGCATTTTTCAATGTTATGTGAAGTGTTTCTTCAGCTAGTGAGTACATTCCATCCAGTCAAGTCGCTTTGGAAACAGCCCTTCATGTCTTTCTTCAGATTTCTCCACAAACGGCAAACAGACCATTCAACAGGAGAGCAAGGCCTAAGCCTGCTATTTTTAAGCACCGAACCAAAAGTCTCAGCAAGGAATTTCTGTTGTCGGTGGAGATAAAGAAGCACCTCTGAAGAATTTATTTCATCCTTGGGTCCTGTAACACCCTCTGAGTGTTCAATTGCTCATCAGTGACCATGGAGGAAGATTAATTTAGACAACTCAGTTAAACGCCTACAGTCAGATGGGACGAACAGAGGCCAAAATGCCAAACTGTTTAAAAGCCTAAGTTCCACAAGTATTTGTATGGGCAAGCAGTGATCGACAGCTAGCCTGGTCTGCTGTTAATTCAGGCACCACAGCAGGAATTTAGAGACATTATTCTGCTCCTGGATCTGCCAAATTAACATGGCCAAGTCACTTCTTCCTCTAGTGGAACTACATGCCTTGTAGGGCAAAGCAAATTTTGCAAACAAACTTGCTAGAAGTGCTTCCACGGCCAAAACACCTTACCTAAACAGCTGCTCTGAGGCAATTGCTAATCTGCTGCAGTAGACTCTCAATGACTGCGTGGCAAGAGGAGGATTTTCGTGTGCATGGGAAAGGCAGAAGGGAATGGGGTACAGTAGCGATGGTGCAGTCTTAAAGAAGAAAAGCATCAAGCCATTAGAAGCAGAGGCCTCAAAAGCCCACTAAAAAGTAAATTAGTAAAAAAAAAAAAAAAGTAAAAAAGTTAATAAGAAATGTTAAAGTTCATTATTTTGACTGAGCAGGTAAGGACTACTTTGCTTGAACAGAAAGCTGCTGCCTTGCTGCAATGTTTTGCCTTGGGGCAGTTTTCAGAGAGTTGTTATCTTTCAGGAATGATAAATTTCAGCATGTTGACTACACACACACACAAAGAAGAAAGAAAAAGGAAATGGAAAGAAAAAGAAAAAACAGAAAAGGCTACATTCCCTACACAGTCCAAGCTACAAGCCCTACTGAAGTTGCTGTTAAGAATTTATAAGCTCTGAATTTTGGATGGTGGTAGCTCTGAGGGCATAGAGAAGAGGTGGAAAGCTGTGTGTATCAGGTTGGCACAACTGAAGGCACAGATACTCTCTCATTTCACAAACATAACCCAGGGCTACTGTTGGTAAGACTCAGAATTATTCAGGCTACAATGCTACAAAATAGGATCCTTCCTGTGGTCAGATAAATTACATAAACAGAAGGAGCAAATAACTTACACACGAAGGCAAATCCATCTTTCACTGATACCAATGGAAAGACTTCTTTTGAATGTAAGGGAGCTGAGGTGGATCAGGCCCAAGAAGTGTAGCATGTTCAAATGTATAATTAATTGTATAATTCAAATAATTCAAATGTATAATTAAATGACAGTAAATATGTTCTAATGTGTTAAAGGGAACTGCTCTCTAGCAGTGTCTCCTCAGTTTAATTTTATGAGATGCACTCCCGCGCAGAGCTTATTAGGTTCCTGCAGATGCAAGGTTGAAAGCACTGTGCTGTATGGGTGAATAGATTCTCACCATCTCCAAACATCAACTGCGATTCATCACACATAAAGTTCATTTTTAACAAGACTTAAAACCAGACTACAGTGGTTGTTCTACAGTAAATCTGCACTTGGAAAATTGATTCTGTATTTCTCAAGCAAGCCTTTTTTGGTGATTTACAAATCTCAGCTCCTTCGAAGCCAAGGGACTGCTAGCCAATGACTACAATAGACACAGGGAAGTAAACCAGAACAAGTTATATTATAATCCTGATAGATATATAGGTAAGACTTCTCTGTCCCAGTTTTGCAAATATTTTATCAAACACTGCCAGTTAGAACTGAAGAAAATACAAAGAATGCATTTCTCATCACTGGTAATCTTTCCCCTGCCTGCCCAGTAAGCCAGCCCATCCTGAAACCTAGATACTACCACTGACAACTGGTACTTTTCTACTGCCGTCATTGTTGAGATTTCCAGTTTTCTCTTCCTTTCCATTCCATTTAAACAATTTCCAACTAATATACTCCAATTCATTCTAAGATTATGAGATCATCACTTGAGTCCTCCTTTGCATCTTACAGAACCTGCTCCCCTCTCACAACCTTACAGATTCTAAGACCAAAAAGGATTGTTACAATCATCAATGCCATCCTGCTGCAAAACAGGCGGTGGAATTGGATCAGTGCTGCAAGAGGAAGCCACTGATCTGCCTCCAAGTAAATGCAGTAGTGCAAAAAGCATTTCTGATGCAGTGTATCTGGCAGTAAGGATTTAAAAATACTTCTATTAGTTTATATAAAATTATACAATTTACCAAGAGACAAATAAAACCAGAAATTAATAAAGCTCTCTACTATTACTCATTTCTACTCCTTATTTTGCTCGTTAAAGCAAGAAACTCCAGCTTCTCATTAAGAAAATGTTTAACAGACCTGTGACTATCTGCAAGCAATAAGCCTTCTGTCTCCTAGTCTTCTGATTTCATTCACAAGCTGTGTTTCATTACCAGCGGTAAGCCAAAAATAAGTAATTTGTTCCAACAATTACTGTGAATTCACTCCGGTTTTGCTGTCTCTTTGGCATCCCTTTATAAACTACTGTTTTATTGGGTCCTCACATTAATTTATTTTATTGTACTTTAAAAGGTCAGCTGATACTGGTTTTCTGAGTCCTATCCTAGTCCCAACTCCACACCCCCTCCCTGGCTCCCAAAACTGCTGGGGTATATTGTGAAGCATCGAACAGTTAAGTGCAGTATCCTGAGAGTTCTCCTAGGGAAAGGAAGCATTTCTTGCTAGTTAATTTTGTTGGACCTGCAGCCCTTTATTGAATCACTTAAGGGAACTGTTTCAAACCAAATGCATGTCATTACCCTCACAGACGCTGGCCTGAATCCCCCTTTCATTTACACTGATGTCGCGGATTTACAGTGGTCCCACTGACGCAACGGCTCCACTGAGACCAGCGGCGCGACTCCAGATTTGCGCTGTGTCACCGAAGGGCTGGAGGGGGTCCTGGCTTCCAACCGATCACCTGGGGGTTTTGGGGCGCCCCTCGGCTGGTGCTTCTCTGACTGTTCAGACACTGATGCGCTTCACCTGCCCGCGGGCAAGGCCGGGCCAGCGCCGGCACCGCACTGATGGCAACGCCGGCCGGCGCCCGGCTGTGCCTCCCTCAGCCCGGGGCTCGGCTCCCAAATACCCCACGGAGCCTGGTTCCCCGGTGAGGACGCAGCTCAGCCAGGACAGAGAAAGCCCGTGTTGTCACCAGAATAAATACACCTCCCCGAAAGGCACAGCGACCCCCGAGCACTGGGACGGCCCCGGGAGGGTCCGGTTCCTCCACCCCAGGGGACCGGGAGCCAGGTCAGCCCGGGGGATCTGGGCCGCCCTGAGGGAAGGGGGAGGCTCCGGGACCCCCTGAGGGAAGGAGGGATCTGGGCTGTGTTTAGGGAGGACCCTGCGGGACAGGGGGAGGGCGACTGGGTGGCCCTGAGGGAACGGGGCTCCAGGCCGCCATGGGGAGGGCTCTGGGGCTCCCTGAGCGACGGCGGGAATCCGGGCGGCGATGAGGGAAGGTGGGTGACGGGGGCTGCGGGCGGTCCTGGTGGGGTCTGGCCAGGCAGAGCCGTGGCCCGCTCCCCGCACAGCGGGAGCAGCAGGTGAAAGTGGCGCGGCTGCCCCGGGCCAGGGCAGCGGGCCGGGCCGGGCCGGGCCGGGCGTGGGGGCCGGGGGTCGCCCCACTCACCTCATCCCCTTGGCCGAACTGCAGCCCCAGCGCGACGAAGTGCTCCACCCGGATGAAGCCGTCCGCATCCTCGTCGCACACGTCGAAAACCTCCTTGAGCTTCCGCAGGAACCGCAGCAGGCTCGCCGGCTCCATCGCGGGCATTAGCTGGAGGCCGGCGGCACGGCCGCGGCCGCAGCAGCCATGATCGCCCGCGCCTTCAGCGGGTGCGTGACATCAGCTCCGGGGAGCGGGGCGGGAGGGACAGCGAGAAGGAGGAGGGAGGGATGGAGGAGCGCGGAGGGAGGACGCGAGCCCCGGGCGGAGGGAGGGAGCGAGGTAAGGGAGAACAATAGGGCAGAGCTGGAGGATGGAGAGGCAGAGGGAGGGGGCGGTGGGAATCGGCGCTCGCAGGGGCGGGGCCGCCGCCAGGGGGCGCCGCGGTGAGGGGAGAGGCGCCGCCGGGGCCGGGCGGGAAGCGGGGCCGGAGGGGAGTGTGGTGGCCGGGGGGCGGGGGCGGGGGCGGGGGCGGGGGGCCGCGGCAGCCGGGCGGGGAGAGGGGGGAGAGCGGAGATAAACGCGATAGCGGGCGGGGACGGTTTGCGGGCAGCAGCGGTGGGGAGTTTCCCTAGGAAGGAAAATCGCCACAGGGAGAGGGAGTGGGGCAGGGGGAGCGAGGGAGGCCGGATGGCGAGGAGAGCACGCTCCCCTCCAGCAGCTGGCGGACAGCAGGCCCGGCGCCCGCTGGGTTCCTTTCCTGGCTGTCCCAGTCCCTTCACTGCCTCGCACCTCGGTCCCTCTCCCCACCACCCAAAATAAACCACCAGACACTACAATGTCTCCTGAGGAAAAGCCATTGATCCAGGACTGAAGATGTCCAGGCTAGGGGGAGAAAAGCAGAGTGTAGAGAGTTAAGGGGCAATTAAGGAAAAGGAGGACAAGCAGAGATTCCCGTGCTCC
This sequence comes from Gavia stellata, assembly GCF_030936135.1. Classification (NCBI taxonomy): domain Eukaryota; kingdom Metazoa; phylum Chordata; class Aves; order Gaviiformes; family Gaviidae; genus Gavia; species Gavia stellata. The sequence continues at coordinate 9,474,406 of NC_082615.1, read as the reverse complement.
ATTGTGCTCAAGTGACCAGGCAGAGCCATGCAGAGGCACTCCTCATGGCTGGGTTTGGCTTAGGACAGACACTGTTCACCCACGCTTTAATGAGACATAGCTGCTAATGAAGGGATGTCCCTGCCTTTGCAGGATTCCTCATTAAAGCCTTCCACAACCACTGTGCTCCATGGCTGGGTTATAAGCATGTAAAATGATCTCCCTCCTCTGTCCCTTTTCTTTCTTAGAGTTTTTTGGACTGCTTTTTAGGTCCACAGCCGTGAGCTGCCAGAGGGAAGACCAGGAATGGTTCTGGTTCCTACATGGTGCCACAGACCAGGAATAATGGGGCAGCATCTTGGGGAGGAAGGAGCACTGGCTGAGTCAGGCTCAGGTACTTACTGCCTCTGCCAGTCGTTGCTGAGCACAAGTGACCATCCATCACTGAGTGATGTTCAGTAGGTGATTGATAAAGCTGTCCACCTAAAATGACCATGAAAGTGCAGCAGGTTTTGAATTGAGACAGTATCCATTCATTTGCTTCTTGCAGTAAGAGAGGTCCATATGGCCCTTAGCAACCCTGAAAAATCCCATGATTAGAGCAAGCTAGTCAAATTCATCTCTTTTCTTGGAACAAATAGGAGTGTTCTCCTCAGGAAGTTTTGTTTCTTGGAGCATGAGTCTCTCATCCCTTTTATGTGCAAATTCAGGGTTGAGAAGAGGCTGACTTGACAGCCCTGTAGGCTATAAGTCAGCTGTCAATCAACACCACAGTGACAGCATATACCGCACTAGCAATACAGCTCCCCACATATCCAGTCTCTGACACAGAGATAAGGAGCTGGTTCCACAGCCCCTGCCACCTTGACATTCCTTTAGTTTTACAAGAAATACAGAAGAGTTCTCCTGTTCCCTTACTGATGTACAAAAGGGTCTTTCCAGACAGGAAAAAAAATCAAAGTGCAGAGATCAGATACAACCCTTGGGAAGCAAAGAGTTTATGAAGAGATGTGAGGAGATCTGAAAGAGAAAAGGGAAGCAAAATATTTGATCAGCAAACTTCTCTGAAGTTGTCTAGTTAGAGCAGGATTCTTAAGATGTGGGGACGTTTAGCTTTTATCGCAGGACCCTTGAACCCTTCAGGTTACACGGGAATTGAGCTTAGCATACCCCTCAGGGGCACCTATTCAAAGTATTCAAAAATCTGTCAGCTGGTACCCCTCAGAGTTGTGAAAAGTACACCTATGTGGCATCAGCTATTGTTAGTCTAACTGCTCTGGAGTTCAACCTCTTCAAGGCTTCAGAGCACATCTGTGTCATTGTCCCACCCTCTTTGCTGAGATTGCCTCAGAGTGCCTCCTTGCACCATCTGCATCACCTCTCTGTGTGCAGGTGGGCAGCTGTACCATCCCAGACAGGGAAGTGGAGTCACACTAAGTATTGTGGGGGGAAAAAAAGGAATGTTTATTCCTGTTTGCCATGACCAGAGAAGGAATTCCCACACCTCACAGGGGTCATGCTCTGTCTCATGGAATCCCGTTAATTTCCACTGGCTCTCCTTTATCTCCTGCTGGAGAAAGAAGGAACTTGGTCTAGATATGCAAGTAAGCGGCAACATAGATTTAGACCAAAACTATCAGCATTAAAATATGTATCATTCTTGCATTAACCGGGGAAGGGGGGGAGAGAGAAAAAAAGCTCCAGGTATAGACACTACAGTTTGGGGAGTTAGTACTGAAGTCTGAGAACTGCCACAGACAGATCAAGTGCCAGAGCACACTGGAAGCAAGCCAATAGGAGAGCTGAGGAGGCTGTAGAAGCTGTCATTGTAAAGAGCTGAATATTTTGAGCAAAGATCTGACAGCTGGGAGATGATTTGACAGCACTGAACACAGGAGAACTAGGGTGTGAGATGTTGTCAATAAAGGTCCAGGATCTGAAAGCTGGGGGTGCCCCAAGTGTGCTAAAGTCAGGACACTGAGCTGAACACGTGCCACACACTTGCTGGGCAACTGCACTGGCAAGGTACAGTTTTTAAGGCTGAATCAAGGAGGAGGTCAATTTTTATTGCCAGTGGATGTAGCTGACATTACTCCTTGCTGAACTCTGCCTCTCCAGTTCTAGGTAGAACATGTTCGCTAGTACCAGTGGGCTATTTTTCTTTACTGGTATACCAAAATACTTGTTTCATCAGAGATGTTTGGCAACTTCTTCATTTGGCTCATGCACTATGTGGAATAAATATTTCACATGCTGCAAATCTAGTTTTCTGAACTTGAAATATGACCAGTGGTGGTGCTACCATATTTTCCTGTTAAGACTAAATAAAGAGGAAACATTTCATTGAATACCACAGGCCATGGCTGTCATTTGCAGGGTTTCTTTATAATCAGCTGCTTTTCCATCAATGTCATTTCCACTTATATATCAAATTGTAATCTGGTGTCAGAAACAGTATCTAAGGACTGCATTCCCCAAGGCTGATGACCTCTTCTACAATTCTGGTTGTGTTCCAGCATATAGTAGCAACATCTTGAGACCCAGCCTCTCAGAACAGCTTCATAGCACAATTTCTTTTTATAGTATACATTATGTAACCCTCATTGAATATTTGGCTTCTAACAGTCTTACTGTATTTTGATCAAATCCTGTTTCCCATTGACTACTGTAGCTTTGATTAGCACCATAACAGATGTGCTTTATCAGTTGTATATTCTCTTTGATTTTAAGTGTCATAAAGAACAGATAACAGGCAGCAAGAACTAGCTTACTAATACTCTTGCCTTGCCTGAAAACTTAAAAATATTCTTAAAAGGTAACGGGGTTTTCACAGGCTAGCTTAATCAGGTATGGCATAGAAGCAAGATACTTGATTTTTTTACTGCTATTTTCTCTAATCTTTTTTCTATTATAAAAAGTTAAACAACAACAACAACAACTTAGAAATTTTGGGGAAATGTTTCAAGAAGCAAGGATCTTCCTTTGAAATTTTCTACTTGCTAAAGGACCTCACCTTGTAAAAGTTTTAGTGGTTTAATTTTACATAGTATGAATGCTCTTGCTCGATTTCAACAGCACTCTTACCAGATTATGAATTAGCTATGTGCACAACTCTGCTAGATGAGCCTAGCTAGACAGCTAACTGCAGTTACCTCAGCAAATGCACCAATGCCTTATTTGTTTCTTCTTACAACACACGTACTACCCTCAGAGACGTTGATCAAAGTTTTAAGGATAGGCAGGGAATACATCATTTGAAAAAGAGCGTGCCTAAGTACAAATCACAATATCGAATGGTATGTTCTGGTTAAAGGAGGCTAATTTAGCTGTTATTTGCAACTATAAAGCCTCGTTGTAATTGGGGCTGTGGTCAGAAAGACCAAAATATCTTTTCTCATGAAGTTATGGCTAAATTAAATAATCCTCTGTAACGGTTCACATAAAGCCATTTCCACTGTGAATTCATAGGATCAAACTCAGGCTTCCAAGTGCTGACCAGGCATTTCCAGGGACAGCACCAGGCACACGGCTGCTAACGCCAGCATGTTCCCATGGTGTTTGAAGGTCTCCTTACCCCACCAAGTGGCCAGCCATTTCACTGCACTTTTGTCACCAGCCAAGAGACAACATCGCTGGCCACCTTGTGTACGGCAGCAAGGTAAGGCTACTGTAGTTGGTAAGAAAAATAACACGTAAAACAGAGGCGAATGAATAGTATGGGATAAAGCAAGCTTTATTCCTCTTCCAAGAAGTCCCACAGTCCTCCAAATGGCCTGGGACCAAACCTCTCTTTCTGGTACATTCCAGAAGCCTCCCTGCTGCCTTCTCTTAGGGAAAGGACAATACCCGTCAGGTTTTCTCTGAAGAGCTCTAAGCAGTTGGGTAGACTTACATTTGCCTCAGATTATAACGTGCAATGGCATCTGGCAACCTCCTGAAAGCATTAATGGTGCTAGAAAGCGTCTGACAGTTGCCACGCCACTAGGTCACTTCTGTCCCTCAGTGCTTCAGGAAGAGATCTTCACTCCTTCACAGGCGAGTCTGGGTACAATGAAATGTTTAAGACTTCAAGGCAACCGTGTAAAAAGGAGACCAACTGTAGTAGCTACAGTCAAGTTATTTTCAATTCCTACCCCCAAAAGAGCTGTCAAGAGATGCACAAACATTCCTCTCTGGCTCTAACAAGCAAATAACATCAACAGACCTAAGCCCCAGACCCTTGAGGGGAATGACTTTTATTTTTTCCCTTTCCCTCCCTCAATTTACTTTTAAAAAGTAATAATCATCATCTAGCAAATCCTCTTGCAGCTGTTAAAGACTGAGGGTGCACCAGCCAGTGTATTTTCTTTAAGCTAACAACTCACCCATAACACAGCATATGAACTGTTCAGTAAGTTATCCCTTACTGCTTCAAATGAAGTTTCTAAAATTTTGCTTATTTTGTCCTATCCAAGATGAACTACACAACATCTGAATAAATATGTTCCATCTGCAGTTTTATTACAGCTGACTACCGAATGTAATTCCCAGATATTGCTGTATTTAGCAATGAGATCTGGGACAGAATAATAAAATTAGAACATGATATACCATACTGATGCTAAAGCCAAACAGTGATTACTTGTTCTGTCTCGAAACAGATTGTGTAAACTGAATCCAAGTTGGCTGACTAATAGGAGATAAAGGACAGAACAAAAATATTTATGCAAGAGAACCTAGGTGCAGCATCATTACTGCTGTGACCATCAATGGACCAAATCGGCTGTGGGGCTAATGGTGATGAGCAGTCTGACTGTTTCAAAGACAGACTGCAACCAGCTTGCTTGCAGAGAAACAGTCCTGAAAAGAACACTTTAGGAACAGAGAAGCAATTAGAAAAGCAGCTTAACCAGGCTGGTTCTATCAGCCTTTATAATTGCCTTCAAAAATGATTGTGGTAGGCATTATCAAATCTACTGACTACAGCTTGCAGATGGAATTATTCCAGCTGTCTCTTATGCTTAGATTATTCACAGCATTTTAAAACTGATACAGCTCTATTCATCACAGTATCTACCTATAAATTTTGGTATTGAGACTGAGGAGTAAAATTAGGGGAGAACAGAAATGAGTTCCTGGATTTGAATCAGCCTCAGCAAAAGTATGATTTTTGCCTCCCTGCCCTACAGTCGCTCTGGCCTTATTTGTTCGTCCCCTGTGCATCTGTAGTTGCTTTTGCCTGCATGACATCCAAGTGAATGTTTTGGATGAGTTGTACGTATTCTAAAACCCTGCCTTACCATGAGAGTACTTTGGATTCAGATTTGTGCAGTGCATTAGATGGAAATACTGAGCAGCAGAGCCACAGTGAGACATTTGCTGGAACTGGATATTATCTGGATGTTTTTGGTCTTCTAAGACATCCCAACCTCCTCCCTGCAGTATTGTAGCCACAGAATAAACAAAACCAAAGCTCTGGGCCACAAAAGTACCTAATAAGTGGAAAGCCCCCTTTCTGAACTGAGGCCTGATATACTAATCTCAAGGTAGATTGTTTGCAGTGCTTGCCCAGTCCCTGCAACAGCGGGCAAGGAGGGGTTATTCTCTGGCTCATTGTTCCGGAGGTCCCTATAATAGGAGAAATCTTTCATAGTCACAGAATCATTAAGGTTGGAAAGGACCTGTAAGATCATCAAGTCCAACCATAGTCCATCTCTCGCTTTCCAGTTTGTGGGACCACCCAACACTGACAGCTAGCTAAGATAAATTAGCACAATGCCATGCCCTTTTAGTGCTTTGGTTTTCAACCTCTAGTGGGGGGGGGGGGGGGGTGTGGGTGGAAGGCGTCAAAATATGCTGTAGAGCATGTCCTGAAGACTAACCATTTAGGACTATTTCAGACCAAGGCTGGAAATTCTGAAGTCCCCCTATGGGACACAGCCTGCCAATATTCCCATCTGTTTTAGACCACTGTTATAGTTAGTGCATCAATTCTGCAAATGCTCTGCTTATGCTAGCCACTGAATTATATTACTTATCAGATACAAGTGAAAAGTAATGGTCAATACATGAAATTTGTAAGGGTGCTTTGCTTTCCTTGGAAATACTTTACGTGAGGGGTTCATGAACTGAGATAGGTTGAAACCCCCTGCATTAGGCCATTCATACTAACACACTTTTACTCCTGCAGATATATCCAGCGTAGTTACCTACTACCTCAATCACCAGCCAGTTAGAAGAAAGAAAAAAAAAAAAATCCCCCCCAAACAGTGACCAGAATGGTACATTTGCTCCTCCACAAGAGCTAAAGCTACTCCTTAACTACCAAACCTATTATATAGCAAATACCAAGAACAGTTTTCAGAGAAACCTTGCAAGGGCGAACTGTGCTCTACTCAAATTCTTACTATTCCTTCATCACTGTCTGTGGATCAGATAAATTACTACTCCTTTCCTGAATCCCTTCTGGAAAAACATGAATATACCCCAGAGTTCAGAAGTGACACACACAAATTGTGCTGCCCTACAGCAGAATGTTTACAGGATAATAGACATAACATGACAATGAAGAAGTGCTCCAAGATTTCCATCTTGCCTCAGTACACAGATGTTCTTCTTTTGTTGTGGCTTTGAATCCTGAGATAAGCAGATGTTGCAACATTTTAAAATGTTCATCCTCTGAAAAAAAAGATAACCCACAGCTACATGCCCACTGTTAAGCCTCAAACTTTAAAGACATAAAATCGATGAGCATAATGTACCAAACTCCCTTTAGAAGCAGCTTATGTGATTCACTCTTCCTACGGCAAAAATATTCCATGCCAGATTAGTTACATTAGCCACAAATATTGTGCCTGCACAGATACCCCTATGGTGGCAAATGGGGCAGATCTTTTGCCTCCTGCATTCATCTGTCCACAACAGTCTCAACCTCTACTACATAGGAACAGCCGTAAAAGCCAGACCAAAGGTCCATCTGTCCCATATCCTCTGTGTACCAGTGACCATGAGGCACGGGTACACACTGGTTTAAGACATAGTGGATGCATCAAGTGACCCTTCCCCATTATATCCTCCCAGATCCAGCAAAATTGAAAGGAAAAAACCCAAAGACACCTGTTTATCACACAGTGGATAACTTTTACGTTTCTTTCTCTGGCTTAGAAAAGATAGAGAGTTATACAAAGCCAAAATTGTTCATGCTGAAGAGGCAGTGCTGAATTATTGATTTTTAACACAGTTAGATCTGTTTCTATGAAAATTATCCTCAACTGGTGGTAAGCAAAATAAGTCAGTGGCTCTCAGGCTACCTATAGCAATCAAAGCCTGCAGCTGCAAAGGATCGAATACAAACATTGGGCTGTTTTCTTTTGACTGGTCCAGCATCTGTAAAAAATCTTATTAATATTTAGAATGATTCATTCTAATGGATTTGCCAAGTGAGAGCCCTTATCTGGAAATAGTGCACTGCATGAAATGAAAATGGACAAAGTATGTCACTGCTAATCAGATACACAGCAGGACTTGAACTCCTTTCAAGGCAACCAATTTCTTACAGCATCTGCTGGACAGGTGACCTACCTTTGTGATTATCTAGAGCTGTGATGCACCAGTTACAAAGCCTTTGGTGAAAGAAAATGAAGGAATCTTCCTTGATATTAAAGAATTGCTTTTTTGTTGTGTGCATTTAAATGGATGCTATTTAAGAGCCTGTCTCCATGGGCAAGTATTTTTATTCTAACATGTTTAGACTTGGCATAGCCCCTAAAACAAACAAATCATTACCACCAGCCTTCTTGAAACCATCATTTTTCCTCATAAACCATTTCTCTGCCAGCAGAAAAACCTGCAGAAGCTAAAACAAAGCAGGACAACAAACAGATGTCTCAGGCCTATCACTGAGCACAAGCTCTAGGCAATGTGAATGAATGTCCCATTTGATAAAGAAGCATAAGAACAGCAGTAAATGCTGCTTTCTGGAGATACCATCTTCTCAATTCTCTCCCTCTATCAAGCCCTATAGTATTAGTTGTTTAGGCACAATGTAAAGTATTGTATATAACAGAATTCAGGACTACAAGCCAAGTCAAACTGCCCAGGCTCAGACACACTTACTTGCTTGGCAAGTTATTTTAACATATTCCAAGAATGCAGATAGGCAGATTTACACACCTCTAGGACCCTCCTCTTGTTCATCTAACATTCAACAAGAAAGAGAACAGAAACCATTGCTGGTTTGATTCTGCCTAGCCATTTTGGATTGCTCTTCATGCTCTGAAGGAGTGCATTTTGTGGAAAGGATGGGAGGCTGCAGTCCCCAGTGCATGTGCCCCTCATCATGCGATGCAGTCATGGGGGACAGCACAGACCTGTACTCTTCCCTCTCAAGGGTGACTGCATCTGCTCCCATTGCAGGGGCTTTACACTGAAAAGCCAAATCAGAAAAGATGTGATTTTCAAGCAGTGAAATCAATGTGATGCCGAAAAGAGATGAATTAGATCTATTGCATTTATTGAAAAACGTATCTAAAAAAAAAGTATCTGGATTTGCATTGCTAAAGTTCAAGAATACAGTTCAGGCAGAGAACACAAAGAAGGAAAGCAGTTATTAGGTACCAATACTCCAGCTGCTGGGTGATTGCATATGTGTTTACATAGCATTATGCTTCAGTCCTTGCTAAGCCAACACTATCAGACATTTCATGACAGTTTCAGTTGCTGGAGTAATTGAAGGGTTGCTATTTATTTAGGATTCTGACAGCTGGAACAAGCTGTTGTGCCTCCTATCAGACACCAATAAACAACGGTCACTTTGTGCTCCATAGCAGAAGTCAAATGATGTTTGATCAAGTCTCCTCTTGACTGTGTACTATAAAAAAAAAAGTTGTTTCAAAATAATAGGTCTCTGCAAGACTTAAAAAAGCTCTAGAAAAATACAGATCAAGATATTGATTCTAGCTTGTATATCTTTCTTTTAAACGCTGCTATTATCTTTCAGAATTATGCTATTATTGCTCAAATAATGCTCTCCTTTCCACTCTCCAGGCTAAGCTCAGAAGGTTTTAAGAGGCTTCTGTCCATTAGGACTCTGTTCTGTACATGAAGAGGGTATTAACAGGACTCCTGCTTCAGCATACAGGAAAGTAGGAATTCCTGCTCGATGTACTTTAGGTGTTAAGGCTAAAGGCAAAGTTTGAGTAGCTGTCATTAAAAAGAATGAAAACAAGAAACAAATGGTCAGATGAAAATGGTAAAATCCTCCTCTGGGGGGGTGTTTTTCTCTCTCCATATCACAGGAAGCCTGAAGAATCTTGGATTCTAACTCAGGCACCTCAGCAAGATGAGATGGACTGTAATTCCTCTAGGGCAGGTCCTCTATCCTGGCATCTCCATGTCTTCAGCTTGTAATCCAGCCAGGTGACTCAAGCAGAGGCCTGAGGACAAAGGAAAGAACATTCCACAGCCTCATGAAACAGGTTAGCTCTCTGAAAGGAACAAACAGCAAATCTATCACGACTCAAATCAGTTTTACTCTTGGTGTGTGAACAGACAAGAGGGCATAGAGGGAAGGGCAGCTTTTTACAAAAGCACAAAATCCAATTCAAAGGCAAAGGCTCAGAGCTAGTTGTTTGTGACAGTAGACTTCCCTCTCGAAGAGTTATTATGAACAGTGTTAAGGCACCAAATCACAGCTTACAAATTCAAAAAAACCAACTCATTCAAGGAAAAAAAATGCCTTTCCGTAAGTGCTTGCGCACATTATCAGCAAGATCAGAGAGGCTATGTGTCCAAATAGCCATTGTTCCTCCTGTGGCTTATTATTCTAGACTCACGTTCTGCAAGAGCACTGACTTTCGGCAGGAAGCCATACCAGCTGGCCTCCTCTTCCCTAGTGCTGCTGTTGGGTCACCATCCTGACCATTTTCAGTGCCATCTCTCCTTGATCAGACGGTACCTAGCACAGAGATGAGAGCACATGGTAAGCAGCTGCTGTAAGGAAGCAGAAGTTTTCTTTCTGGTAATGGTGCATTCCACCCCAAGAAGTATATTATTTACCATGTGCCCAGCCTTAAGAATCCAGAAGAATGCGAAGTTCTCATAGGCCTTGTGGAAAGCAGCTGTCTCAGTGGATTCTGGAGACACATAGAGCGCCTTCCACCTTTGCTGGCTGAACTGGTCCAAATTAGGCCATTTCAGTTTCCGGATCCATGCCTCCTGGCCTGTTAGAGATAAGAGATATGCTTGGTTACCGATACTGACATAGCAACTTGGGAGTCTCAGTTCAGCTGGATGCCCACTGTACTAGATACCAATACAGCAGAGTTAGCAGAAAGTCTCTGTGCCCTCAGATTCTAAAACCAACTTTGCTATGCCTAGGAAAATGACTAAGGCTGTGTTCAAGACAAGCTGAAAAAAAACCAATGGAGGGAGAACGGAAAAAGCAAACAGTGAAGATGTACACGAAATGATTTATGATTGCATAAGTTGAACATGTGCCTCTTAAGAGGCTCTGCAGCCCTAGGAATTCTGACATATTTTGCTTCACTCCTCAAACACCTTGAATTTCCTGCCATGGAGAAGTATCAGCCACACCAAGTCCCCCTCTTGGAAATCAGAAGGGACACTGCTTCTCTGTTTGTTACAGTCACTCATCAAGAAGAGCCTGGAAAGGTTTTCTGTTTTCAGGTGCCTGCTAGAGAAGGTGGAGGTTAAGACAGCAAAAAGACCAATTCCAGGACACCAAGGGGGACAAAGCTTTAGCCTACCTCTGAACTACTGGAAGAATTTATACGTTAACTGCAGCTCAATTTTAGCTCAAAATGTGATAAACTGGAGCACCGCTGACTGCTAATCTGTTTTGACAGCTTAAATACTCTGTTTCCTGATTTATTGATTGCTATGCCGTTCATGAAGGGCATCTGAATATCCAAGCTGGGGAAAGACAGACAAAGGCTAAAGCCTTTCACAACACAGGAAGACATCTGCGCAGTCTGTGACTGCAATTATTTAAATCAATAAGAAAAGGTGAACGGAAGAGAGCATGGCAGACTTGCAGCATGAGACATTCCAGCAACACTTGGCCTGGCTCCCAAACTGCCACTTGATCAAGCCTGCATCTGGCAAGCAGCAAGGGACAAACAAAGCCCTGAGTGGCCAAGACATGCAGGAGCCTACACATGTTCCTGAGCAGTAGGTGTGACCACTCTTCAACTGCACCCTCCCCGATTAATTACCAACACCCTTGTTTCAGCTCACCTGGCACCATGCTGTCTGCTGCAGGCCACTCAGTGAAGGCTGACCTGTATTGTGCACAAACCCGTAAGAAGATACGACCTTTGCCCCAGAGAACAGGATCTTCAAGGCACCGCAGGAGAACAGAGGATAATCTCCATATATTTATTCATCTATCCTCATTCTTCATTTATGAATGAGTGTACATACGTCTAAGTGTCTATCCTGAAGAATTAAGTGAATTATTAGCTGCCTACTTACTTATGGGCTTCACTGAAACAAGCAATTATTGTCATTGCAGATCCATTTCCTAACAGTATAATGGAGGTAAAGGAATTGCCTCTCTCAGAGGGATGTAAACAAAACATGCTACAAGCTGCTTATTTATGACTGTAGTATTTAAGCATTGCCAGTTAGATAGGAGATTTGCACAGAAGACTGGAGAGATCCAGGTACCAATATTACTGACAACTTCATGTTCTACTCGTCACGTGTTCTGTTCCCAACCCCAGTCAAGAAGTCCCTTACCCATGGTGTCAACAATGAGATCCAGCTGCCCGTTATAGACTGTAACATTGACATTGGCTGCCAAAAGCTGATCAACAATATCAATGACAGGTTTCATGAAGTCCTCAGCCATGTTCTCAAAGACATCTCTGGACTGACCTGGTTGGAACCAGAAAGAAAAATTTTAACTGATGAAGAATGTCATCCCCAAGCTAGGACAGAAGCAACTGGCTCAGGGTCCTAAAATGCAGTTCATAGCTGCATAAAAAAATAGTCCTAGCCCAAAGTGGCAGCCAGTGATTTATCAGTGCGAGGAACTAAACAGAACCAGAAAGCAGCCACGTTCCTACTGGAGCTCACACACAGCGTTGTAGCTTCTGGCTCCTATTATACACATACAGGGTGCTGGTATCAGTCCTTTTAAGCCTTCCTTCCTGTTTCACGCCCTCCCCTCCACACCATGCAGCATTACATGATACCAGATTTCTGGCAAAGAAAAACTGACAGGAGTTTCAGCAAGACTGCATGAATGACAGAAACCAGCTACTGAGACACAGAGGATCTTTTTCCTCCCCCAGTATTTTTAGCTGCTTGGCTAAAGATAGATACAAGCAGCAGAATCAGAACCAAAACCACATCTGCTCCTGCAGGCCTGCCCCATTACATGTTCATTTCTGAGAATAAGTCCTCTTCTTAGGCCCAAGGATAATGACAATTTAATGTGACTGCTTACTACAGTAAAGCATCTTCCTACAGACTGCAATACTGTAAAAGGCAACAATGCACTCATTAGATCCACACTAGCAGACAGGAAAGTACCTCCCCATTTCACACAGTCAGGAATAATTTTTAGCTTCTTTCTGATGGGTCCATTCATCAATTCATTTAGGCTGTCCTTATGCATATTTTTGACGTGGCGTTGGTAAAGTCCTACTGAAAAAGAGAGAACACACTTTGATTAGTGGCACATTTAAGACAGTCATCCTGCACAAATAACAATTTTCAGTGTTACAGTCATGGCCAATAAGCTCTTTTCCAATGAAAATGCAACACCACAGAGAGTGATTTGCTTACTTTTACTAAAAACCACTGAAGTCAACCCTTATTTAGGTCAGGGGATGATACGGGAAGAACCCAACCATCCATTTCTACTTTTGGCTAACAGGGCACTTTTTCAGGGACCAGGTTCTGCTTTAGCCACTTGGTACAGACACAATTTCTTCTCCTCAACTGACCAGTTATTTTTGAGCTGCAGTGCTTTACTTTTGGGACTTAACTGTGCCGTTCAAATTCCCTGCTGAAGCCAACAGAAAGAGATAAAGAGCTTGAAAGAAACTCTATACATGTGTTTTTTACATTCATGCATAAACGTCATGGAGCAAAAGAGTCTAATCAGACTGTTTATACTGATGAGACATTTTTGTGTCCTAGCTTGAAGACAGAAATGAAAGACATTAAGAGGAAGTAACTTAAAGGTCATAAAACTATGTCACAATTATACTGACTACTTCCTTGGAGTAATTTGTGCAGGATGTATAGGTGGAGGTATAATCTATAGAAGGGTTGTTCCACATTCCTATTTATTCCTATTTATGCAAGAGCAAAAAAGTTCTGCTCAGGAGAATATCAATATCCTTTGGATCCAAAGGCCCCATTTTAAGGATGTGCTAAATTGAGGCTGTTCCCACTATCAGAGTTGAAGGTACACGAATGCAAACATCAGGCCTCAGAAGCTCAAGTACTTAAATACAACTTACTGAGATGGAGATTTTCTTGTTCACTTGATTTCATTTCTGGAACCTCCTTAGTCATGATGTTATAAAAGTTCACATTGTCTGTGTTCTGAAAACACAAGATAATTTCAGTAACACCGTAACAAAAACATTTCTCAGATATGAGGAACAGACTCTCTTCTGAGAAGAGAGATAAGTAAGTCCTAAATAAAGGACCCTGTGACCTGCCACTTTACTTACATGTCAGGGAGATGCTTATGGAAAAACTTTGGTTCTACATTTGCTTTGAGAAGTGGGGAAGAGTTTTCTCAGGTCTGTATTGTTCACACACGGGTTGTCCCAGAGATGCTATTTACCTCTCTGAAATGGATGTGAAGCTACAGGAAGCCTTACACCCTGCAAATGACTGCAGATTCTCATTACTCATTATAGAGTTGCAACACCAGATGATGCTTTCAGATGGTCTCTTCTGCTAGATCTAGTCTAGCCTGATGCTGCCTCTTGCTCAATATCCTCCCAACCTACAACTCTTCAAAATCTCAAATGCTTCCTCAAGAATGTGGTGAGAGGTATCAGCCACCCCTCTTTTGGAACTGCTGACATCTGGACAAGTCCAAGAATTGTAGAATGGCGGCTCTGATGCAGACAGCAGACTGCCTGCATCCAAAGGACAAATGTGATCAGTGTTGCCATTACAGAAGTTACTTGAGATTCTTGAAGCCCTGCTTTATTCAATTTTTGAATCTTTAAAGTTCTGACGCATAGGTCAGAAATCAGCTCATAACAGCAACCCTAGAAGAAATGAAGTGCCTGCACCCTGACAATGATATCACAACTGGGAGAAGACAAGCAGACTTGAAGAGAAAGGCAAAACGGGAACCACAAGTTCCTTCCAAACATTAAGAAGTGAAACCAACTATGTGCAAGGCACTGTCAGTTATGAAACAAAACAAAAGAATGAATAAAGGAAGTGGCTCTAGATTAGTCTTTCAGTTTGAGGAAGCCACAGCCTTACTTGTACTAAAACAAAAACACAAGAAAGAGATTTTGGAGCAACCCTTCAACAGGAAAAACAAGAGCAAAACTTTACCTATCTTTTGTGTTGGAACTTGCTAATTAACAAGACACAGTAACCCGCAGTAACAGGACATAACTTCAGGTTCCTTTCTATCCTGTGCACCTGTTGTAGTTCTTTAAATAGAGATCTGTGCTTAACTTGAAATTTGTGTCTTGCTAGATGCGGTTTTCAATATTCAAAACAAAGCTTTCAAGGAGACATTGCTCATTTAAATTGAAACTGAAACTATAGAAATCAACGTGATCAGTTGCATGTTAAAAATTAAGCATCTATTTAAGTGATGTGCCAAGTTGAAACCTTGATGCAATACTGCAAGCCCATGTGGGTCGCCCTACCCACTGCCTCTTACAATCATACAGTGGTGGACAGCAAACAAACAGCTCTTTTGCATCAGCACTGGGATAAAACATATACTGGCAAAAATGACTGGGCAGGGGGTTGGATGGAGGATTCATGCCAACCCAGTGCTCATAGAAAGGATTAACCTGAAATTGTGTGTCTTCCCAGGCACCAGTTAGTTATTTATGCTGGTCAACGAAGATCTCACCTCTTCAATGACACCTTCAGCCTTGCCCCAGAGCTCAGTGGCCAGCCCATATTGATTTTTATTTATTGCATCCATTATTTCTTTGGCAACAGCAGTCACCTCTGCTAGACCATTATCATCAAGAAGAGACTGGAAGACAAACACAAAAGGAGGACAGCTTTAATTATAATTTTCACATTCATTTCTCGCTGACAGTCTCCATGCATTCAAGGTTTTATTCTGACTAAGACCTAACCTTAAAAAACAACATCCATTTATACTGTATGGCAGTAAAAGTAATCAGGTGAGGACCAAGAGTTTAAGAAGGTACTTACAGTGCCATAAAGGTAGGGCCCCCAAGACAGCACAGAGTCTAAAGAAACAGATTGTGACAAAAATATATGAAGATTAATTAATCAGTAAAAAGGTATGTCAGCTCAGTTTAGCCCACAGGTTATGTACCACAGAGCAGGTTCTTTACAAATCCTGAGAACCTATAAAAGCACTGCAACACCATTAACCCCTAAAAATTAATCAGTGAAATTTATTTAAAGCAACAGACATGTTGTTACCAAAATGTTCCCACCCCAACACCGTCGCATGTTGCTAGAACATGGGGGGAGATCTGACAAGTGAATGGGCATTGTATGAACTGATCTGTTTGCAAAAGTTACAGGGGGAAAAGATCTAGTTATAATCCAAATCTGTTTTGTAACAAGTTTGTTTATAAGGTCTCAAGAATCAGCTGATCCTAAGACAGATAGGAGTTTGCTTGATACTGTCCCATGCTGCAGAGGATCTGTGGAGCATGCCCTTGCAAATCTCATTGAAGGACCAAGAGTCCTTTAATTTGTTTTTTGTCCTCCACCAGACACACACCCTATCTCCTCCAGGTCTGTGAGCACATCAGTTCCTCCGCACAAGGTCTTCTTGTGAAAAGAAAGAAAACCTCAGTTGCAACCTTGTGAATCATTTGGTGGCCACATTTTAAGTGCAGCTCTCTTACCAAAACACCTCAGAAGCTGTAGAGATGTGTAGGGACATTTCACCACCCCCCCACTTCAAATACAAGTATGCTCCTCACCGACTTTGCTCTCTGACTTTTCACAAGCTAGATACGTTCTAAAGGTAGATACGTCAATCACATCTTGCAATGCTGAAGTATATCTTTTTGATTTACCAGACTCACTAGAGATTTAATTCACTTAAGGCAAGGCTGGCATTTTTGACTCTAGGTACCCATAGAATGATAAAAAACCAACCAACCAAACCAACAACAACAAACCACCCACAGTCTGAGGATTTTAAACATACCCAAAGGAGAAATCCATGAGTCTCCAAGTGCAGTCCCCATAAAATTGCACTTTATGGTCCCTTTTTGAACAGCCTTGGTGAATAAGAGGAAAAACAAACAAACAAACCACCAAAAAAAAAAAAAAAGAGATCAACTTTTAGTTAGATATTTAGGACTCTAGAATCAGTTTCCTTTAAGTGAAAAAAATAAGTAGCAGGCTGAAATAGGCAACAAGGACAGTGTATTCCAGGAAATGTAAGTACTTGTAGAACACCATGTTTTAAAGTGAAAAGTGAACTACATCCTCCAACTACTTACCTCATGCAGCTCTAAAGCAATGCCAGCAGCCATTTTACCTCCGTAAGATTCAGAGAATATGTAGAATGGGATGGTCTGGGAAGAGAGAGAGAGAAACGACACTATGAACCCATTGGACAGAGGCCAACCGTCTCACACATCCCACAGAACCCAGGCACTGGCTCTCTATCACCTCTCACTATCAAACACTGATATTTTTCTGATTCTAAGCTGCGGATAAGATTTCCATAACATCCTGGTGTTATTACTGCGGCAAGTTTTGAAGGAGGCACTTCAGTATTTTGGAACTAGAAACAGCCGTGATCCTACATGCTTCTCGGATTGCACAATAGACAATAATCCACCCCACTGCTTATCTAACTAGCACCAAATTCAAGATACCGCTTCTGAATTGCGGGACGTAAGAGGCAGTGGTTATACCTGCACTGACTCCCACCAAATGCATGCTACCTAGTAGCAGACACTGCCCATCTGGAAGGCTGTTCACTAATTCCTTTTGAGATCTGTTTAAAAGCAAAGAAAAATATGATTCTAACCAAGAA
This sequence comes from Gavia stellata, assembly GCF_030936135.1. NCBI lineage: Eukaryota > Metazoa > Chordata > Aves > Gaviiformes > Gaviidae > Gavia > Gavia stellata. Next base: position 9,457,218 of record NC_082615.1, on the reverse strand, counting down.
TTTGAATCACTTACCTGGAATTCTGTTCTACATGTGAAGAATTCTCCAAGAAAAACCATCATATCAGAAACTACTGTGGTAAGGTTTTTGGCAAACAAGCTACAATCATCCACATAACTGAATCCAGTGCCCACAGGATTATCCACAAACAAGATACTGGCTGCCTGCAACTGTACAAGCAGAAAGAAAGTTTTTATGAAACCTCAGTTCAGCACCAGCGCAAACCTTAATTTTGATGGCACAAATGTTTAACTGAGCCACCGAATCCCTGGTCCTGAGCGAGACTACAGAAAAATAAGGTGCAAATCCAAAAGAGAGAATGGTACAGGTGAGACTTGTCTGTCAGAATGTAAAAGAAGAGGGATTTTCTTTTGGGTTGCTGGGCTTTTGTGAAATTGCCATAGCAAATACTATCGTTGTATAGTTACAAGTGTACAAATAAAATCAAGTGATCAGCACACAGATAGCTAGCATGGCTCAAAGCAGTAAGGCTCACAATTAAAGGGGTACAACATAAGGTCTTTCAATTTGCCCAGTCTGCAACAAGAAAAGCACCCAAAAAATCCCAGTGATCCAAGGGCAGATCACCCATACGATCTGGGAAACTCCAGAGTAGTTAGACTACTGGGAGCTCAGAGCACAAATACTTTTCATTGAATAAACTTCCACCTTCATAGGCAGCTGTAATCTGTTTTCCCTTGAAGGCCATACTGGACTTGTAATTACGAGCCATCAGTTATATGCTACCAGCCATCCAGAAAAACCTCTATGCCTGTACGCAAAGATATGATCTGAAATAACATCTTTCTAGAACTTCCCTGCTCTCAGTTTCCCAGACATCTGCAATTCACAAGTTCATGGAAGCCCAGACATATTCCATCAAATCAAATTAATAGGTCTATTCTTCAGTTCTTAACAAGGATATTCGTATAAGCCATTTCATTAACCACACTGTTTTAAGATAAAATATCATAGTTCTATTGAATTTTAAATGAAAACTGTTCTGTGATGATAGCAATCATCTGCTTACACAAGCAACAAACATTTTGCAATCAATAATTAGAAGCTGAACTCTCTGCTATACCCAGGTTGTATGTCTTGGTTTCATTTCTTTGTCTAATGGGCCAATCTCTTCAAAGTTCCCAAATCCACAGCCAGAAGCCCCTGGACCTCCCTGTGGGGAAATACCAAATGACAAATAAGTAAAAAGGCAGCATGGTATAGATATGACAGATAGGAGAAAAATAAAAGCAAGCCAGTAAGTAGAATGACAGATTGTAATTTTTAAAAAAATGGCTTTTGCACTACATGTTAATTTGCAAAGAAGGCTTTCTTCCTCATCGTCTTTCATTATGCGTACACATGCCATTTCTGAATGCAAGAATTTAAACAGAGAAGCAATTACCCACTTGTGAAAGCATCTAATGAGATGCATGCTATGTGAGTGCAGTTTGAAAACCTTTCCCCTTATTCCCTTAATACCGAATTCAAAAGTTAGCTATCTACAGAGGTTTGCAAATCATTAGTTTTATCAGCATGTACAGCGTGTGCGTTTCACTCTGAAGAAATAACCCAGAAAGAAAAAGACCAAGTCATCAAGTGATTATATTCAACATTAACTTCTGAAATGGGCTGCTGGAAGTGAACGTGGAGCACACACCACCGCCTTTTATCAAACTGTGTTTGACTGGGACCAATCTCTAAACAACCAAAGTCTCTCTTACTTGTTTCCATTTAGAAATCTTTCTAAATCTCTGATCATTTTATCTACTCTCTCTCTGAACGTTGTTTAGACTGTAAGCTCTTCAGGAAAGGAGCTGTGACGCTGCAATGTACTTGTAGGGTCTGGCACAAAAAGCACTACTGTTGTACAAGAGGTAAGAAGAACCACTATTTCTGCAATTTAACTTGATGGAAGGTGAGCAGTTGAGGGCACCCCACAATTGCAGAATGATATTTTCATTATTTCTTCCTAACCTGAATACCTCTTTCACAAAAGTGGATCATTTAGAATCAGTTAATTTTGAATCCTATTTCTGTAGAGCTGAAAGATACCTATCAGACTGAACCAGGCACAGATGGAAAGAATTACCGTTTAAGTGTCTTTCACCAAACCTTACCTGAAGCCACAAGATGAGAGGTAATTCTGTGAAGTCTTTGGTTGGGTTATTTGCATAGTAGAGCCACCAGAACATGTGGGCCTTACTTCGAACTTGCACATATCCCCACAGCTCTTTGGGCTCTTGGGATTGCCTCAGAACTACACCTTGGGGGGGAAATAAAAATAAAAATCAGCTAGGTAAAAAGGCTCAGCTTTGAGCCTTCCACCACATTTGTTCCAAAACACTACATTTCAGTCTTGGGTGTGATAATTACAAGTGCTTCCATTAAAAAAAATTACTGTAAGAAACCTGCTTATACTTACACCCACACACATAGCTGAGTTATCATCAATGAATGAAGTTAAGTGTGTAATTAAGTGCTTACTTATCAGGGCCTGACCTTACAGCAGCTGCCGAAATAGCAGCCCAATAGCTGGGATAGTTTTTTTCTATCAGGGAAACATTTAAAGTCTTTAGAAGGCCTGGGCTGAAAGCACAGCCCCACTAGACACAATGGAGAACTCACACCAGCTTCAGGGGCACCAGGGCTCCTTCAGGGATCCAACACTTTGATCTTAGTCTCTGGGAATATCAAATCATTTTACAGCCCCTAAAGAGAGTAAATGCAGGATGGACAGAGGGGTCACTTCTAAATGAACCCAAGATCTAATCCTAAACTCATTAAGTCAGCCAAGTCTTGCCAACTTAAGCGTCAGTCTATTTTCCATCTGGAACACGGACACTTTCCCAAAACCAGACCTTCGAAACTACATCCCTTAACCTTCTCGATCACGACAGAAGGCAGCGGTTCGCCGGAGACGCAGCAATAAGGCTTTCCCAAGCCCCAGTGCCCAGTCTTTGCCGCTCCCCAGGACACAGCGCCGAACGGGTTGTCTCTGTGGACACCACCACGCCGTCCCGCCCAGCCCTCGCTGCAACACCAGCGACACCCCACACGGCTGCTTCGCCCCTCGCAGCCCCTCCCCGAAGGGTCTCGCGGGTAAAACACTGCGGCTGCGGACCCGCGCTGCCGTCAGCGTCAGAGAGCCCCGCAGGGACCCCGTCCCCACAGGCACGCTTCCACAGGGCTTCCTCACCGCCCCTCGCAGCTGCCGGGGAAGAGAGAAGGGCCTGGGGGTCCTTCCCAGGAAGGACGGACGGCAGCTCGGGGGAAAACAGCGATGAGAAGCGCGGCCCTGCTTTGCGGGGAGCCTCTGCCCCAGTTTACCCAGGTGAATCAAGCGGGACCTGGATGTTCCCGCTCCAAACGGTTCCCTGGGGCTGCGCGGAGCGCAGACCGCACTCAGCCGGGGCGGGCGGAGGCGACTCCCAAGGGCAGGAGAGCCCCGGCCGGGGCCGCCTGCGACCGCGCACGGGCCCGCCCCGAGCTCGACCTGCTCCCGCCGGGGCTCCCCGCGGGCTCCCCGCAGCGCCGGCGCTTTTGCCACCCCCTTCGCCGCGTCCCGCCCGGCCTCCACCCCCGGCGCGGCGGGGCTCGGAAACCCGCCGTGGCTCAGCCCGGGCCCTTCCCGGCCGCGGGACGGGACGCGTGGTGCCCGGAGACCGCCGCACCGGCACTGCCCGGGGCACGGCCGCAGTGCAGGGCAGGGCAGGGCACAGCCTCCCATCCCGTCCCGTCCCGTCCCTCAGCCCCATACCTGCCGCCAGCAGGAGCAGCGACAGCCCCGTCGCGGCGCGCAGCGGCCCCATCCCGCCGACAGCTCCCGGCGCCCGCGGCCCCGCTGTCACGTGCGCGGGCATCAGCCCGGCCCCGCCCCGCCCGCAGGGGGCGCGGCCCCGGCTCGCGCGCCGCCCGCCCTTTTTGTCCCACGCGCGGCGCCGTCGCCCTCTCTCACCGCCCCCCTCCCCGCGGCGGCCTACCTTCTCCTCCAAAATGGCGGCGGCCGGTGGGGGCCCGGTGCGGCTGCGGTTGCTCTTCGACTACCCGCCGCCGGGCAGCCCGGGCTGCGCGCTGTGCTGGCTGCTGCTGGAGCCCAGCCAGGTGCGCCTCGTCACCGACCTCGTCAGCCTCATCCGCCACAGGTTCGGCTTCAGCCGGCGGGCCCGCCTCAGCCTCTTCTTGGAGGGGGCGCTGCTGCCCCCCACCGAGAGCGCCCGCCTCGTGCGGGACAACGACTCGCTGCGGTACGGCGGGGGGTGCCCGGGGCGGGAGAGGGGCTCCTCGGGGCCCTCGGACTGCGCGGAACCGGGGGGGCGGGTGTCGCGGGGGTCCCCTAGCAGGCCTGAAACGCGGCCCCGCACGGCGGGGCACGGACGGGCCCTGGCGGTGCCCTCCCCGGGGAACCGGAGAGGCGCCCTCGGGCCCTTCCCGCGGCTCCCTGGGGGCTGGAGTGGGAGCCGGCTGCTCGCGGGCACCGTTCCCCAAAGCCTGCGGCGCCTGAGAAACCCCAGGATGTCTGGAGAGAGGCAAGGGCTTGGAAATCTCCTCAAGGATGGCCGGAGAGCGCTGTCTCCACCCCCTGGTCCTCCCGCCAGCTGCCCTGAGCACCTGCGCCGCCGTGAGCGGGTCTGTTTAACAAGACCTTGCAGCACGCCTGCCCTCAGGTGAGGGCTCAGGCTGTGAGCCTTGGTTTCGGGCAGCAACCCGTGCTCTGGAGACTGCTTTCTGAGCTGTCCCGTTAACAGGTGGAGCATCCCCACTGCCAAAAGACAAGCTTACCTGGGCTGCTAATGGGGAGGAAAAAGGTGTTAATTACGCTGAACAGTGGCTTTTGTTTGGGTTTTTTGACAGAGTAAAATTGGAAGAGATAGTCGCAGATGATTATGAAGAGATAGATGATGGCTTCTCTTATACACCAAAAGAAGACAAAAAAAGGCATAGACAAAAGCAAGAAGAGGAAGAACTCTCTAGAAATGAAGATGACAAGCATAAAAAGGAAAAGAAAAAGAATAAACATAATCCTGAATATTCCTTTTGTAGGGAAGAGACCTCTGTAGATATTCGGGACTCTCAAAAAAGGTACAAGAAAAGAAAAAGAAAGGAAGAAGTTAGTGGAAGAAATAGACTCACAGAAGGTAAGGAAGAGAGCTCTACGGACCAGTCTAAAAAGCTTAAAAAAATGGAGAGGGAGAAGCAGTTGGCAACCAAAAAGAAGGAGGAAAAGCAGACAAAGGTTGCTGCAGCAAAGATGGCTTTAGAACAGGCAAATCAGAGCTTTTCTGTAGATTCTGGTAAAAATAACACCATAAAAATCACAGCACAGTCCAGAAAAAAGAGGGTGGGAGCTTCAGATTCCTCCAGCACGTCGTCTGACAGTGACAGCAGTGAATTAGACATAAAGCAAAATAAATCTTCCCATAAATCTGTAGTGGCAACACTTCCCAAAGACAAATCCCAAGCTGCTGCAAATTCTGATGTGAAAACTGTTGTTTCTAATAAAGTGACCGTAAAGTCTAACACTGAAAATTCCACTAAGGCTGCAATTAGTAAAAATGCTAAAAAATCCCAGTCCTCTAGTTCAGATTCTGACTCGAGTACAGAGGATGAGAAAGTGGCAACAGCACAAGACAGGACTGCAAAGGAAAAGTCACTGCCTTACAGTGTGGCAGCTGTAAAAACCAGTACCACCAAGGCTCCCAAAGCAAAGACCTCCTCTTCAGAGTCTGATAGTTCAGATTCAGAAACACTTGTTATTAAAAAACCTGCAGCAAATGCTGGACTCAGTAATTCCATAGTAAGAAACTGTACTAAACAGTTGACAACCAGTATTCAAGGACCACTTGCCAGCCCAGGTCGTGGAAGGGGGCGTGGAACAGGAGAGGATAACTTCTGGAGAGGACCTAGGGGCCGTGGGTTTCGTGGGATGATGAGGGGCCAAGGCCGTGGGAGAGGAGCAAACCCTGGCTTCTTCTATAACTACAGCAGTGAAGGCCAGAAACAGAGGCAGTTAAATGAAGCTGCGACAAACACTTCTGTTCTTGTCCAGGTGAGTGACTTACGCAGTCATAGGTCACCTTTCTCTGGCAGCTTTAACTATACAAAAAACATACAGGATGAGAGTAATTTGTGAAAGCAAAAATAGATTAGTAGGATAAAGGTTGATCTTAACTTATAAATCTGATATTACTATATCTGCATTTAGCGGCCTGAGGAAGTGTTTATGAAACAACACTTAAGTGATTGTATTATATAGCTCAAAACAAAGCATTCGGATACATACCTTACTTTTCTCAGAACTTCTTACAATCCATACAGCATAAACGTTGTCTTCTGTTTTTATTAATACAGTAATTAATCAATGGGTTTACTGTTTGCTTCACAGAATCCCGTGGAGGTCCCCAAGAGAGACTATAGTGTGTTGCCTCTTCTAGCTGCCCCACCACAAGTGGGAGAAAGAATTGCCTTTAAGGTAAAGAACTTGTGATATACTGAATGTTACCAGTCTAAAATTGTTTCATTTGGGCCACTCTAAGTTTTGCAGGACACGCTACAGATAGCGAAGTCCTGACAGTCAAAAATTTACACTGAAGAACTTAATCTTACATTGTTCTGGGACCGTTATCCTACAAGTATAAGAGTTAGGAAGTAGTCTTCATCCTACTTGTTTGTTCTTTTTTAAAAAATCTGTTTTAAACTTAAGCAGATGGTTCAGCATCTTATGCCTAATGTTTGTAGGCATCTCTGAAAGCGTTCACTCCCCTCTTGCTGTCTTTCTAACCTAGTAGTTTCCCATACAACAAAAACTGTTGCAGTTTCTGTTGTTGGCTCTAAAAAATTCTTTTGTTATTAAGTCTGACTTTGATTTTTACAGAGGTTTGGAGCATGTGCATAAGTTAAATGCATTTTTTTAGACTTCCTATATTTCTGTAACACAAACAACAAAATGTTGCCTCCACTGTCTTTTCAGTGTGAATTTCCATGTACATGTGTACAGTGACTCTTAGCTAGCACACAAGTCAGTTCACAAAGAATAGAATTTTCTGGTTGCACCTTCACAAAGTTTCTCTCTACCATGGGCATATTTTCCAAGGTTTGTGTTCAAATAAGAATGCCAGAAAGAAGCATGTTACCCCTTTCTTTCCAACATGCAAGGAAAGTCAGCATTAAAATTAGATGCTGTAAAAAGAAAAAAAAAAAAGAGTCTATGTTGTTATTTCTTTCTATAGCATTCCTACAGTATTATTGCAAATCTTCCCATACGAATAATTACACTCACTGTACAATAAAAAAGTAAATGAAAATTAAATTACTGCAGTTGAGGAGACTGCAGTTGGGATCCATCTCCCTGATCTCTTCTCAGAGCCTGACCTGAGCAGAAATCCTTTGGAGCTGTGAGTCCTGGAAGACTACCTGGGACTGTGATAGGCGTCAGGATCCAAGAGTGGGAGACTTGGTTCTTGCACTTCCCTCTTGCTGAAGAAACCGTGTCTGGGTATAGGTGGCATCATCAAGGATCAGGAAAAGTTGTAATTTGTTATTTGTATTTCTTTCAACAGCGCTTGGAACTAACTGAAAATTACAGTCCTGAAGTTTCAGACTATAAGGTACTGTTTTTCTTTCCTCCCTTAATTCACTGACAAAACTATTGTAGGTGAGGTACGGCTTAAATATTTTGAGGTTGTGCAGTTTTTTTCTTCTCGTCCACTTGACTCCGCAAGCTATTCCTGGTGCGGCAGTAAAAATGAAAACTCTAGAACCCAAAACTAATTGAAAATTTGAAAGGTGTACCAGTTATTTAAAAAAACCCACAAGCATTATTAATGATCAATAATATTTTAGAGATGACAGTGCAGACCTTCAAGTAGAAAAAAGTAGCTGCATTCAAGTCGACTGCTGTTTGAAGTCAAGGCAAATTCTTGAAACTGGTGCAAGTAAAATTTTGTAGCTACTTCAAATAACTTGGTTTCTGGATAAGTACTGGTTTAAACTACAAGGATGGTGACAATGAATAACTTTGATTTATTGATGCCAGTAACTGCAGATTGCTGAGCTTTAATACTTAGCAGATTTTATACATAGAGAAAAATTTGACAGATACGCTTCCTCTAACTGTGACCAAGTACCACGGTGGTTGTAATATGGGTAGTTATCCAGTGCTGAAGTACATCTTGTCTGATTCTTTTCTTGTTGCTTTATGAAGGAGGGGAAAATAATCAGCTGGAATGCTGATAAAAAACAGATCGAGCTTGAGATCCTTTCGTCATCAGCAGGACGACGTAAGTACCCTGGGACACCAAATGCTTGTTGTCATGTGCATCACTTGGAAAACAGCTAGTCCGAAGCACGCTTCGTGTTTCAGGAGTGTTTCCAGTTTCCTCGGGTTCCTTCTCAACACCACCACCCCCCCTCCTCACTTCTTCCCCAGGAAGTCTATTTAAATGGAGAAATTCTAACACTTGCTAGTTGTATTGAAAAAGTCCATATGTATTTACAAAATAAAATTTGTCCAGTCAGTATGAGGAGTCAGTAACTCATCTCTAATGTGGTTTCATTTCCTGAAAAAAATAAAATTATTATATGGTATTGCAGAGAAAGTTTTAGATCATGATGCTGTTCTTTGTGATGTCAGTGAAGCCACTGTCTTCAGTGGCTGTGGAACTGAGTCCCTGTAGTGACAGAGTGCACTTCAGACACCTGAAACTATGAATGTCTGAAACTGAATGTGTGTACTGCAGTTGCCATTTAAGCCAGAATTAATGAATCATCATAATATGAGCATTTTGCTCAAATTTAGGCAGCATATTGTTGATTAACTTTTTCGTGCATATAGTTATGTTACATAATTACCTTAATTTTGGTGTGTAGTATTCAGTTCTACCTCATATTTTTTGTTACAGTTATGAACCCAAACACCCAACTCAAAAAACCCCGTTTTTGACTAGCTTTCTAAATATGGTAAACATTTAAACCTTTTGGTTTATAGTTAATGGAGTTGTTTGTTTTTAAGTTGCTAAAGAGCCAGGGAAATTCGATCTGGTTTACCAGTCTGCAGATGGAGCAGAACTGATAGAGTACGCTATTCCTCAGGATACAAAGGTATGTGGGTGTCCTCTTTTGAAGCCTGTTAGAAGTTTTCCATAGCTGATACATGCCCTGCTTTATGACTCCGTTCGTCTCAGTGAGATTCCCTTTCTAATAATGCATCTGATTAAAAAAAATGAAGGCAAAAATAATTGTTCCTTTCTCACAAGAATGTGCATGCTTACAAGATAAGAATCACTTCTTGCATGTTATTCAATTAACTAGATTAAAAACCAGTCATCAAACTGTGTAACTTTTTGTTTTGGCTAATAAACTAAACAGTACCGTGTCTAGGTAGAGTATCAGTTCTTACAGGGTTATGCATTCCATGCAGTGTTTTTCATACCTGCATCTTGCCTTGCCCAGGATGTCAGGCAGGTTGAGGGTCATGAAGATCGATGAATGACAGGAAGGATCTGTGATCTTTGCTCAGTAGTGCTGTTCAAGTCTAGGCAAAGCACGGTGTAGGAGAAATGGCATCTGCCTGTATAGCTTGTGCATGCTAAGTATTGCCTGTATTTTGTTTTCAGATAACGGAAAGCTGGGATGCACTGATAGAGCCAAGACTGATCGTTGAGCCTCCAGTTAACGGATCCAGCATCGAAAACAGAACAATCTAAGATGTGAACAAATGTAAATAGTTGTACGGACTTGTTTTGTGAAATGCCGCCTTCTAGTTCTGAGGGCAGCAGCTGCACTGGTGGATATTTTTAATAAATGGTTTTAAAAAGAAACTATGCTAAAAGAAAAAGAAACACTTTTGTCTTAGTATATGTTTTTATGTAATACAGGAATACTTTGTTTATTATAGGAAGTCTTTAATATAGATCTGTGGTTTTGGTTTTTTTAATAGAAGCTTAATAACAATTTTTATAGTGTACTGCTGCAAGCTGCAGAACTGGAATGATCAAAAAGATAAAATATGACCTTGTACTGTCAGTAACTCCATTTAAATGTCTGGGTTTGGCTAGAGCCGTATAACTGCCATACAGAGGTAGCTTGCTGTAAGGATAATTAAAAACAACATTTAAAAATGAAATACAAATATTGTTGAAGTGTACATATCTTCCTCTACAGCTGCAGAGCATGATACAAGTGCCATGACCTTGCGGTTACTTACAGCGTTCACCTGAACATGTCAAGAAAAGCTTGGGGATTTCAAGCTTCTGTAATATTGAGAGGCAGATAAATAGTATTGGTAACTGTCAACTTTGCCTAGAACGAGCGGAATATAACATGAATCCCTGGCAAAATTGTGTCCAGTGTGTTAATCTGTGTAGGCTCTGAAAACCTTCTTTGTTTGTTTGAAAGCAAACCCTTTTGCCCTGTGAGTGCTGAAGTTTCTGTGCAGCCTTTCTTCTTTCCTTCCTAATAGCAGAATGCGTCACAAGGTGGTGGCAACACACTTCACTGACACCTCTGGTAATCATTAGCATCGAGGTAGCACCTCCTACCAATCTTGGCAAGTCTTACAATTTAAGATAATCCCTGTCCCGGGTAGCTGACTCTTAAACAGAAGACATGAAAAAACACCCAAAACCTAGATACAAACACCTGAAAAATTGTACATCGTGGTTTAGCTAACATGTACTCTGACTTGTGCATGATTACATTAAAATATTGTACACCTTTGCATTATCCCTACTAAAATGTCTGGTTTGGGAAGGAATCATTTTTACATGAGTAAAACTAATTTGTGTATTGCGGTTCTCTTTAGTTGCCATTATTTTATGTTAAAATGTGTTTTTTAGAGATATGGACAGTTGGATTCACCTGTGGATATTCTTGCAAACTGGACAAAAAGAAAATTCCAGACCGTCTAGCACAGTCATGCTGAGACAGTTGGGATTAATGGAAAGATTATTTTTTTAAAGGAAATGGTTAATTTTGAATTCTTATCATATTGCAAAAGTTAAACAGAAGTATTTCGCTGCATTTTAGAGCAGGATTCACCTCTTGTTCCATTGCCTACAATGCATTTTGGCTGCAAATTAAATGGGTATGGAGTCCCTTTGGCTGTGATGAACAGATGATGGTTGAAAACAAATCTGCCCCAGAGAGAGGATGTTTTTAAAATAAAATCTTGAGTTTTATTTACCCATTGTTATCAAGTTTGGGTGAAACTACTCTTTCAATGCATAACTTAAATCAAATCATGTAAATGCAGTCTGACGGAGCTGGCTGACTGCCCTTCCTGTCACACCCGTCCACCTTCCCTTGGCAGTGCCAGGCACGAGGTTCCTCATACCCTGGGAACCAGGGCAGGGCTGGGCTGCTAAATGGGTAAGAAATGTGGAACAGGACAGAATGTGCACCGAAATCCCAGTGGGAGCTGGTGGTGCTCTGAACAAGCCCTTTCTGCTTGCTTTCTGTCCCCAGAGTTTTGGGGTCTGTTGCCAGCCCCTTTGCTGAGGCAGCCGCAGCTGCCAGTCACGGGGGCTCCTTGCCACCCTCCTCTATGCAATTTAGCATTACGGGTTTGTTTAAAAATTGTTACAATTTTTTAACAAAGTCTAGTCTCATGACTCAAAATGTGAGGATGTGTTTGAGCTAGCAAGTTACAGTCACACACGCACAACACACTATGGGCCTACAGACACGACGAGCACCTGCAGCTGGAGCTGCTGAACAGACCTTAAAGACCTCTAAGTTCGCTGCTGTGACTACAGACCTTGCAACAATACAGAGTCGGTGTCAGCTCTTTAGGAATCTGGGGTTATTTATATTTTTAATGGGAAAATCATACCTACTTAAACCACTTTGAGTATTAAATCCAAAAAAGTCAAGGAGAACCAGAACACCTGTCTCGATGTTTGCTCAGCCACATGTACACGAGGAACAGTTTATTCTGCTGCGCTTCTAACTGCCTGCTCAGAGCCTGAGTGGCACTTTGAACCCGCAGTATCTGCGCAAAGGGTTAGATTTAGTTCAGAATGACATGAAGAAGTTCTCAAGTAATTGCAAGGAAGCAAAGAGAGTAGTAACTTCAGCTATTTAAATGGTAAAATTCTTCAGTAATTTCTAATGTTAAACAAACATTACTGGTTTTTAGGCAGCAGGAGTGGTTGCGCTTACTCAAAACAGAATTTCAAGCCCTCTTTGACAATGGAGAACTTAAATTACTCATCTGAGCTCTGAACATCCCGTGTTCTGCTCCAGAAGCAAAAGCTACAATTATGAGGGTGTGTATTTACCCTTTATACGTGCATACCTCTGTCTGCATCAGTAGAGACCAGATGAGTGGTGCAGAAAATACAGTGAAGGTGCTGAGCCTTTGAAAGATGATGGTGGCTTAGCCCAGATAAACCCAGGAAGAAGTGCTTTGTTCACCTATAGACAAATAAGAAATGTAAACATCAACAGCTGCTCTTTGGTCCTGTCTCTGGTAACACGTACCACACAGCTCTGTTAAGAACGTTCCTTTGCAGTCACAGTCAACCACTGCCCCTCGGGTACCCTCAGGTGTTCAGATCCCCTCCGACAGCAGTTACAAAGTCCTGATGTGCATATCCCAACAACGCTGTAAGTAAGTGGAGCCGTGCGCATCTCCTAGAAACTCTTCCACCCTCAAGCAGATCACATATTTGATCCCCGAACTTCCGCTCCTGTCAGAGCCACGGCAGCTCTCGACATCTCCTCTTGTCCTCTCTGCACCATTACTAAGCAGTGACTCAGCCCGTGACACACGACCCCTCCGTAGTTCACCCTGAAGGAGCATTATGAGACTGGAGCAGATTATTGACATAGGTAGAAGTCAACATTATCTGTGTAATGTAAGCTTACAATGACCATTCGGATTTAATTTAGTCTTCCAAAATAACTGGCTAGGAATTTCTTTCAAAGCACTAATTATAACAGACAAACCACCACCGCCTCTTTTGAGTGCTTTATACGATTCCTGAACATTTTTGGAACTCTGAGGACTAATGCCAACACAGAAACCCCACAATTGTTTGCTAATACTTTTTTAACGCCATGTCCTGGTTTAACCCCAGCCGGCAACTCCGCACCGCGCAGCCGCTCCCTCCCTCCCCCCCAGCGGGATGGGGCAGAGAATCGGAAAACAGGCGAAACTCGTGGGTTGAGATAAAACAATGGGTTAGAAAAGGAAGAAAATAGTAATAATAATGATAAAAGAATACGCAAACCAAGGGATGCACAATGCAATTGCTCACCACCTGCTGACCGACGCCCAGCCAGTTCCGCAGCAGTGGCCATCCCCCCCCCCCAATTCCCCCCAGTTTTGTTTTGTTCTGCGGGACGTCATATGGTGTGGACTACCCCTCCGGCCAGTTCCACCCGGGGCCCCGCGCCCGCCCGGGTCCGGGTCCGGGTCCGGGTCCACCCGGGGCCCCCCGCGGGGAAGGCGGCGGTGCTCAGCCCCCGGGGGAGGCGGCCCCGGGGGGAGAAGGCGGCCGCGCCCGGAGCGTCCCTCGCCCGCCCCGTCCCCGTCCCCGTCCCCGTCCCCGTCCCCGTCCCCGTCCCCGTCCCCGTTCCCGTCCCACGGGGCAGAGCCGGGAGCGCGCCCGGGGCTGCCCGGCCCGGGCCGGGAGGTGCCGCCGCCCCACGGGCGGGCGGGGCCCGGGACGCGGCCAGGGGCCGGTCCCGGGGCTGCCGCCCCTCCCGCCGGGGCGGGGACGAGGCGCGTAGGTTCCCGGAAAGCCCCGGCCCGAGTTTCGTTTCTCGCGTCCCGGGGCAGCGGCAGCCGGGGCGATGGCGGTGCTGCACCGGTCGCCGTCGGAGCCGGGCCTGGCGGCGCTGGAGGAGGAGCTGACCTGCTCCATCTGCCTCTGCCTCTTCAGCAGCCCGGTGACGGTGCCCTGCGGGCACAACTTCTGCGCCGCCTGCCTGGAGCTCTCCTGGGCCGGGCTGTCGGGGAGCTTCAGCTGCCCGCAGTGCCGGGCCACCTTCGCGGGCCGCCCGCAGCTGCAGAAGAACACGGTGCTGTGCCGGGTGGTGGAGCAGCTCCAGGGCTGCGCCGGGGCCGAGGAGAAGGCGGCGGCGGCGGGGTGCGGGGCGGAGGAGAAGGCGGGGTGCGGGGCGGAGGCGCCCCCCGTCTTCTGCGACAGCTGCCTGCAGGCGCCGGCCGTGCAGACCTGCCTGACCTGCACCGCCTCCTTCTGCCCCGAGCACCTGCGGCCGCACCAGGACAGCCCCGCCTTCCGCGACCACCAGCTCTGCCCGCCCCTGCGCGACCTGCAGCAGCGCAAGTGCCCGCGGCACAACAAGCTCTTCGAGTTCTTCTGCAGCCAGCACGGCGTCTGCATCTGCTCCCTCTGCCTCCTCGGGCACAAGCTGTGTCACACCACCCCCCTGCAGCTGGCCAGAGCCAACGCCGAGGTGAGCGGCGGGGGCGGCCGGCTCGGCCCCGGGGCTGGAGCACCCTCCGAGGGGCACCCCGGGGCCTGGTGGGTCCCTACGTGCTGGGCTCATGGGCCGCGGAGTGCCGGGGGGGAGGCTGGACCAAGACCTGGCCTGTAAATCTCGTGCCCGCCCTCGGCAAACTGTTACCTGCCCGCCAACGTGCGCTCGAGCGCATCTTCAGAGTCGTTCCCTGCGTTTTCCTCCTCTCTCCAAGACGGCGCTCCGAGGGCCTGGGAAGGCGCTATGGCGGGGTTGATCGCCAGCTGCTGTCTTGAGCTGGGCTGACCGGCGAGGCCCCCCGCCTCTGCGGGGTCGCCCCCGACTCGGAGCCTCCTCTGCTGCTCACCGCAGGGTATGCTGCGTGCCTGTACCGCAGGCTGACCGAGGGACTGTACGCAGACGTTGCTCTATGTATGTTCTTGTGAAGCGAAGAACTGTAAAAGTAGCCTAGGGGAGAGCTCTAGCACGTAGGTAAAGGCCAGGAGGAGGTTCTCCATGGAGTGGAAGGGTCCTGCACTTTGGTCACAACAACCCCAGGCAATGCTACAGGCTGCGGGACGAGCAGCTGGAAAGCTGCCCGGTGGAAAAGGACCTGGGGGTGCTGGTTGACAGCTGACTGAATATGAGCCGGCAGTGTGCCCAGGTGGCCAAGAAGGCCAACGGCATCCTGGCCTGTATCAGAAATAGTGTGGGCAGCAGGAACAGGGAGGGGATCGTGCCCCTGTACTCAGCACTGGTGAGGCCGCACCTCAAATACTGTGTTCAGTTTTGGGCCCCTCACTACAAGAAGGACATAGAGGTGCTGGAGCGTGTCCAGAGAAGGGCGACGGAGCTGGTGAGGGGTCTGGAGCACAAGTCTGATGAGGAGCGGCTGAGGGAGCTGGGGTTGTTCAGTCTGGAGAAGAGGAGGCTGAGGGGAGACCTCATCGCTCTCTGCAACTGCCTGAAAGGGGGTTGTGGTGAGGTGGGTGTTGGTCTCTTCTCCCAAGTGACAAGTGATAGGACAAGAGGAAATGGCCTCAAGTTGCTCCAGGGGAGGTTCAGGCTGGATATTAGGAAAGATTTCTTTCCTGAGAGAGTGGTGAATCATTGGAACAGGCTGCCCAGGGAGGTGGTGGAGTCACCATCTCTGGAGGTGCTCAAAAAACATGTGGATGTGGCACTGTGGGACATGGTTTAGTGGGCATGGTGGGGTTGGGTTGATGGCTGGACCTGATGATCTTACAGGTCTTTTCCAACCGTAGTGATTCTGTGATTCTCTGGAAGGAAACCTGCCCGTTGTATCTTACAGCGCAGCTGAAAATTAGAGGGTAGATGAGTAAAACGCCCTTGAAAAATGTAGGTAGCCAAACTCTCATCTGTTCAGTGAGGGTGTATACTGCTTATCCTGCAAAGTCCTCCCTGATTTAGCTTAGCAGCATCTTGAATTAAAGGAATAGGTAATTCGCATCTGAGCAATAAAACCCTCAATTAAAACGAGAGGGGTGAACTGGAGCGTTAACCTAGTGCCCAAAGTCCAACCTGAGAGCTAACGTAAAGTTTATTCTTAGCACTGGGAACTGCTGTGCTTATGAAAGCACCCAGGCCTTATCAAAGGAGTGAATCAGCAGTGTGCGCCTTGCTGTTGGGAGAGGTGGAGCTGCGGGGAGGGTGCCGGCTCCGCAAGCTACACACGTGCAGCAGAGTACTTACACATCCTGTAAGGTTGAAGGAGCAGTAGGTTTTAAATTGATAGTACTAAATGCTTACGGGGTTATTTAAAACTTTCTGCAAATATGATTCTTACTCCAGTAAGCACAACCCGACTGAGAGCCGACGTGGCAACTGCTTCTCTGAATTACTTTCTGATCTCTTCTGTTCCAGTCGGCGCTGAAGAAGAAACTGATGGAGCTGCATAATCAGTGTGAGAGAGCTGCCCAGGCAATGACCACTGTGAAAACAAACCAAAGCCAAGCTGCTGTAAGTGGGTACCTGTTCAAAATGCTGTCAGGTTGCTTGGCATATGCTGGCCACTGCGTGTTGTTGCTGCTTGTACTCTTGTGACAATGGCTGTAGTATTTGATTGCACTGGCAGGAGAAGATGTTATTGGGAAGGAACAGAAAAGAGGTGTTTTGGCAGAGGCAGGCAGCTCCATGGAAGATGGGAGTAATCCAACCACTGTGCAAGGGCTTTACACCCACACGTAATGGGTGCTGATGCACCCGACCCGTAATGGGGCTCAAACCTGTCCTTTCCTGTTGCACCAGAAAGCGCATACCTGTGCAGCCCAAGCTAAAGGATTAGTGAGCTGTCATGGCTGCACCAGTGCGGAGAGCTGGGATGTCTCTTCCCCATAAATTACCACAACTAATCCTTTCTGATTAGCTGATGCTCAGGGTTGCCATTTCTGCTGACAGCTGGATCGGGTACGTCTCACTTGTACCATCCTTTCTGAACCAAGTGGCAGAGACCAAGAAACTTGAAAAGCCGCCAGGGTAGCACTTCTGTGCTCCTCTGGAACATCTCTCCGAGGATCCGGAATAACTTTGTATTAACCAGAGATGCCACATCTCAGAGGCAGAAACAGCTACAGCCGTGCAAGTGGGTGTGCGGTGTCCCAGCCCGCCGTGCACAGCCCAGTCCCAGTGCTGGTAACTGCTAGATGGCACGGCGAGCCTGGCCTCTGCCCGGCAGCCCCCGCAACGGGGGTCTGGAGACTGACAACAGGCCTGATTTCGTGGGAGTAAATGACTTTTCTTTCCAAACTACACAGAAATACATAGCTTTTCAATTGCCTGTTTCAAGTAATTGAAGCCTATGTTCCTCAAAGGCTTGGGTTTTTCTTGTAGTAGTAACAAGAAGTACCCTGTCCACAAACTGTTCTTTTGAAACCAGTGTCTGTCTGTTCTTGTCTGCTCCAGGAAACAGCTGTCAGAAGGACAGATTTGATTAGAAGTGAGTTTTCAGAAATTAAAGCTTTAATTGAAGAAAGAGAAAATCAGACCTTAAAAATAATTGCAGATGAAGAAAAAAGAGTTTGCAGTAAGTTTGATTATATTTACGGTGTTCTGGGAAATAAGAAGAATGAAATTCAGTCTCTCAAAGATCAGATTGAGATGGCGCTGACTGAAGATGATGACATTCTGTTTTTGAAGGTAATACATCCTTTAAATGAGAATCCAATTCTTTGTGTTTCTAGAATGCCGAATCACAAAAACCTGCTGTGGTAATCCTGCTCTCCAGCCACTTTCAGTCAAATGATAATGCAGTCGTGTGCAAGAACCTGCTATAAAACGATGTACTGATAAGTACTCAAATATCAATGGAACAGTGCTGAAATGAAGTGGTGTCCAGTAACTCCCCCCAGTTCAGCCTCTTCTGCAAGCGGAGGGGCCAGTGAGTGAGAGAATTCATCTCCGTGAGGTGTTGCAGCTCCATGCCGTGACACCGTCAAGTAGATCTTTCTCACTGCTTCAGCTATCAGTTGAGAATTAACGCATGTGGGTTGCCGCTGAAATTTTGCCATGGGTCGTGTCTGACTGTAGCCTTTGCTCCTTTGAATTTGAGATGAATGCACGAACCCCACCCCTTTTAAAGTAACTTGGTTGTATTTTTCTATGTCTGCTACACGAGGTGGTCTGCATAAGATCTTCTATTTCTCATTTCAGAGAGCAGCAGCACTGCAACGAACTTCAGCAAAAGATGCTTTCGTCCCTGTGATTGAAATGGACGAAAACTTGATACATTCCACTTACCAGTCTGCCATTAACCTTAAAGACATTGTGAAACTTTCAGTGACTCAGTGTAAGGAGAAAAAAGCAGAAGGTACTGTATCACTGGGAGAACTGGCATTTTCTGCCTTTGAGTTCAATTGAGGGATTGTCCCCCTCCAACCCAAATATCATTTAAAAAACCCAAACAATAGTGCAGCAAATACAGTTGTTTAATATAAATTGTCTTCTGACTTCTGTGGTCCTCCATTTGCAAACAAAAATGCTACAGTCTGGGCTAAACTAGCAGAAAAAGTGTGCCAGTGTCTCTTTACTTTTATCTATAGTTGGGTAAGCTGATGAGTACCGTGATGCTATACCCTTCTGGCACAGCTCAGCCTTTATTCCTTACAGTAATTTGTTTTGATTGTGTAGCAGGGTTGGATGCAGTTAGGATGTGGATTTGAGGGGAGACATAAAACGCTTTTGAGTGATAGGACAGTGGTCACCCAACTGTAAAGGTGCTGATCGTGTAAGCGTTGTAGAACAAAGCCCTACTTACCGAGTTAAGCCAAAGCATCTTTTGGACTGGGGCGTGGGTATCTTCTATGCAGTTTCCATCTCTGCTGAGTATCACTTAAGTTCTGTTCACATGACTGAAAAACAAGATTGAAAAATGTCCTTGTTCATGCATTGCTGTCCTGGCAATACAAACCATAACGTAAAATATCACCATTGCAGTAAAACTAACACCTGGGAAAACTAGGCCCCGTCCAGCGGCTTCTCCGAACAGAGCCTTTGTTGGGAAAAAGCCTCCAGGACCACGTAAGTACTAAAGAACATCATCCTCTCTAACTATGGTTTTACCATTAAATAAGAATCCAGGCCGTTACCCAAGAGCTGTTTGCTCTAGCAGGGATGCAGTGATTATCTGTAGGGAGCACTTTGGCATGGGGAAGGGAGGGCGTTTTGGGTTGTTTAGCGATGGATGCCTTGTGTCAGCTGTAAAGCAGCAAACTACACAGATATGATGGTGGATTAGCCTCAGCGTGCGCCGGTAGTGGTGTCTGTGCAGGCTGTAAAGCAAAGCAGAGCCTCCCCACCTCTGGGTCTTGCAGGGTTTTTTCCCCCTTGTACTAAACATCTGTTGGCTTGTTTGATGGATTTGTATGTACTGAATCCTGCTTATGAGTTGTTCATCTTCTGTTTTTTTTTTTTCTTTCCTCTCCCTCACAAGAGCATATGCCCAAAGAGAAAATCCTTCACCAGACTCAAGCCACTTTGACGGTGGAGGCAGATACCAGTAAGTGGTGATTAAGAGCAGCCTTACTCAAACATTTTGCTGGCTATGTCTCGCTTACAGTCTAAGGCTGGGGTGATGGAGCCAGTCTTTGTGGCAGGTTATACTGGGGCCTTTCAGTGTTGTTTTGTCCAGGTGCTGGTATTAACGTGGCACTCTAGCCTGTTTGGAAGATCTTCCATATTCTTTGTTTGAAATAAATCCAAGTGTTAAGAAACTACTTCTGTTACTGAGCTCTTGACACATGGTCCTTTCCATTCACAAGCCCGGGGTGTGGAGCACTCGGCGGGGTCCGTTGTGGATTGCTGGGGTTGCATGAACTTGTAGCTCCTGTTGCTGCACTAGAAGATCTGTTGTATAAAGAAAAGGAATAGTCTATGTGCCTCATGGGAACAGGCTTATTACCCCTTGTCCTAATGGGTTGCATCCTGGAGTAGAGAGGAAGCTCCTTCCAGGCTTATGACCCTGTGAAATAGGAAGCAAATAGTATGTTGTGCTCCATGTGTAGCTTGCTGGTGTGGGTGTATTTGTCCATGGCTTCAACGTGCTGGACTGTCAGCTTTATCTACTGCTGCAGCCTCAGAAGAGCCATGATGACGGTGTTACAGCTGGCATAGTCTATCAGCGGCTTTTCAGTCTCAGTAGGACTCACAGTTCACTTTTATTTTTTTCCTCCAGAGGAGAAAAAGAAACCTGCTAAAGTTGGTGAGTCCAAACCTTCAGCATACTTACTCTAATTTTCATTGACTGTTCTTAAACAGGTAAGTAGATGGTCGCTAGTGTTGGTGTATTTAGCAAAAGTTCAACTCTTGCCTTGAGAAGGCTCTTAGTTGCGGTGAGAGCGATCAAGCACTGAAAGAGGTTGCCCAGAGGCAACAGGGGATTTTCAAAACTTGACAAGACTGTGAGCAACCTGAGGTGATACTGAAGTTAACCCTGCGTGGAGCAGGAGGCTGAACCAGATAACCTCTAGAAGCCCACTCCAACCTGAGGGTGTCTGTGACTGTGGGTTAAGCATGCAGGGTTTCTTCCCAACTGGCCTAACTCTCTTTTCTTCTGTCGACACAGCGCCAACCACGGGACCGCTAAATGCTGCAGCTGCCGCTTCAACTAAGGAGCTGATAGACAGCTTTCTGAAGAAATCCAGGGAGGAGCTTTTGCAGTGTAAGACACTCAACATTACACTACTTAAAGATGAACTTCCTGCACTTACTGCACTGGTGTTATGTGCCCTCTGTAGTTACCCGACAAAAATACTTCTGAGGGAGTTTAGTTAGCTTAGTAGGTTATCAACAGGTTGTTAGAAATGAAGGAAATTTTTGGAGGAGAAGGGGGCAGGAGGTTTCTAAGCGGTTCTTCTGCAAGATGAATCAGATTTATCTTCAGTATTCATGTATCTTTATGAAGGTAAGTGAAGTTTTCTCAGTAACGGCTTTGGTTTCCCCCAAAATGGCTGCATTAGGGTAGCCTAGAAATACGATGAAACACGCTGGATTTTTCTTTGAAATGAAATGCAGGCTTTTATGCAAGCCCATGATGGCTTGCTTAAGATGCCATACCAGGTGGTATACAATATGGTATACCTTTTGCTGCCAGAGCAGCAATCCCCTCTTCTGCCAGCATCTATTTGGGTGGTGAAGGAATCCCATGGGGATGCAGGAAGGAAGGAAACTTGCCCTTCATTTGCCTGCTGTGTAACACAGAGCTGCTGTTGAACCCAGCAGCTATTACTGCCTAAGAACTGCCTGCCCTGTGGAGGAGAGCAGAGCAGGGAGGTAGACACGCGTAGGACCAAGTGCCTTGGCAGGACCGTATAAATAAAAGTGCTTTGCTCTTCAGTACCTTCAAATGATTCATGTCATTGCAGATGCTGCTAACATCACACTGGATTACAACACAGCTCATAACAAAGTGATTCTGTCTGAGAGGTATACCAGGATGTCTGTCTCGGACACCCCCCTGAATTATAACCACCACCCCCAGCGCTTCATCGATTGTTCCCAAGTGCTGGGGTTCCAGTGCTTCAAGAGAGGCATCCACTACTGGGAAGTGGAAATACAGCAGAACAACTTCTGCGGCATTGGCATCTGCTACGGCAGCATGGACCGGCAGGGGCCAGAGAGTCGCCTGGGGAGGAACAGCAGTTCTTGGTGTATTGAGTGGTTTAATTCCAAAATATCATCCTGGCATAATGATGTTGAAAAGTGCTTACCCAATGTGAAGGCTACCAAGATTGGTGTGCTGCTCCACTGCGAGGGAGGGTTTGTGATTTTCATGGCTGTTGGGGAGAAGCATAACTTGATCTACAAATTCAAAACCCAGTTTACTGAAGCCTTGTACCCTGCCTTCTGGTTATTTTCCAGTGGCACTGTTCTCTCTCTCTGCCAAGCGAAACAGTAAGGTCTTGTACCTTAACTTAGTTCGCCTGAGTACTTACATGCAGATAATCAGTCCTGCAGCAACTCTTTGTATATCTTAGTCTAAGAAGTCTCAAAGATTGTTTGTTTGCTATGAAGATTATTAGCTCTTTTAAGCAACTTGGGAGATCTGCTGATTCTTTGGTCTGAATTGCTAAAGCCTTTAGATAGTGATTTAGTAAAACTATGATAGTAAGAACTACGATGAAAGGTTTTGCAAGGACCTTGATTGTCCTTCTAAAAGCAAAGTTATGATACGAACCATTGTTAAATGTCTTCAGTAGCCACTGTGGTTTCTCTGGTTTGCTGTAAAGGTTTCCAGAGTTAATTGTCAGGTCTAAATGTGTTTCACGGGTAGCAATAACCGCTTTGAGAAAGAAATGGGAAGAATTCCTTGGCAAATTCAGGTTCCAGGCTTTGAGGTAGGTCTCAGTGTTGCCTTTTTCTCTACAGGCAGACTGTTGTCCATAGTCAGGATTTGCAATACACGTGTTCTCAGTGTATGAATCTGTGAGATGGTACAGAATGAACTATTAAAATCAGTAAGTTCAAGTCTTACGATGCTGTTATAAAAGCCAATATGACAAATCCCATCAGAATGGAAATGCAGAGCCTTTTAGAGCTGATGGATAGGAAATGGTGTCAGAATCACCAGGAAATAAATAACATCGACTCAGAGACTGGGAATACACTAGAGAGTCTTCAGGAGGACATCCTGCAGAGCAGTAACATGTGCCCTGTAATAGTACAGTTGTCGGGATGAAACGTTTTGTCTCATGTTCTGACCCAGAATGTGCTTCACATCGTCACACTGAAGGCTCTTCAATGTCTTTTTTGTGTGCTGAGGAGTTCAGGGAGTGCATTTTTGGGAGCATAGATGTGCTGTTCGCTTAAAGCAGGGTCCGCTGTCATAAAGCTCTTCTTCTTTGTGAGGCAGGATATTCTCTGCTGGTGTATCTTTAGTTGTTCAGGTGGTAGAAACTGGATTTCCTACATGTTATTGGGACTGATTTGAGGACTCTCAAGACAGTGTGTACAGTACATCATAGAAAATGCTGCTTCCTCTCTGCACGGAGCCTGCAGGCAGATGGGTGAGTCTTTTGAAACATACAGGGAATTAGCACAAAGGAGAATATACTTCCATTCCCACTGCAATGGATTTTTTATTCTCCTGGTGTTCTTTGCTTTGGGTTGTGGTATGTATGTCTTCAGAAGTCCTTGCCCCGTACAGAGGAATCTGTACTTCTGCATTTCTTACTTACAACTTTAAAACAATCAGTAGGCAACCAAGGTGTTTGGATCTCATAGTTCTTGGGCCTGTATCTTGTTGATGCCTCTGGACTTACCGTGCTAACTCTTATTTCTTGTAGTAGCTTATGAAGAACAGGGAAGCTCACGCGAGAGAATTCCTGGACTTTGATTTGTAAAACCCCCTTATGGGACTTGGTGAAATAACTGCCAGCAGGAGCTTTGTGGTGTTAGAAGGCTCAAAGGAACCTCTGTGACTACATTTCACATTAGCCAAAGTGCTTTAGGGAGAGACTTGCAGTCTCTATTTTTACATGGTTTGTAAACTCTTAGTACTTTGACAAGGATAGCGTAAGTCTGATAAGACACTTCCATTTCTTTAGCAAGAATAGGGTATGGAATCAATGGTGGACCTAAAAGTGCCATGGCTGTCTTTGGAGAAGTTGTATTATCTCAAGGGTCTCAGCTTTCCAAAGCCCAGTCAGCACTAAAACGACCAAACTAAGGAAAATACTTCAAAAGGTATGGAAGGAGGATGTGTCCAGCTAGGAGCCAACAATGAATGCAAACCTCTTTTTTTCTGCACTTCCAGTTTTTCAGCAGTGAGGGACAAGAGCCATTTCCTCTGAGAAATCCTGTCCCTTTAGCTGCTTGTCCGTGCCACAGGGCTGCAGATCCACTCAGTAGAGTGCTGACGGAGTCCTCTGTCCCCTTGTTCCTGGGGAAAAAAGTGCTCCGGCGGTTTGTGCAGTGGAGGAAGTCCAGATTTTCTGTTGCTTGCTTCTTGACTTTAAAGGGGTGTCAATATTAACCTCTAAGTCTATGGGCTTCTTTAGCCATAGTCTGGAGTGATACTCAAGCAAAGTAAAGAAGAGCTTTTATTTGCCGTGTAGGACAAGGTGGCGTTCTTTAAATGTGACATTGGTGTATGACCAACAACATATAACACATAACGTGTTCTGGATTACCACGCAGTGAAACAAGACTGCTGCTGTATTCCTGATTCTTTTTTTCGTTTGTTTTCTTTTGTGCTACGAATGACCAGAAATGATAGAATGAGGTTCTGTTAATTTGGAATGAAATGAGAAATGCGTAACTGAATTGCTGCACCTCTGAAACCTGTTATTTTGCATAGCTTCAGATATCTTGGATATATTGAAACATTGGTGTGATACAACATTAGGAAAAAATACTAATTACAGCATGATAAATAATGGTTCAAAAGCCTCTTCAACACAACTGAAGCGTTTTTACTCAGCCAGTAATGATCAAAGCTGTACTAGTTTTAAACAGAATATAGATACAAGCATGTGTTTTAATTATACTTCTCATTTTAATACTATAAAGAATGTAACTTATCCAGTCTAGAAAAATAACTAATTCTGGTGTTAAAGCTATGAGGATATGGAATGATTTGCATATTAATGTATGAGTGAGAGTAAATGGAGAAACACCCACTGAAAACTTTAAATTTAATCTCTTTTTCAGTGAAACGCATCAGTAAAATACTGCAGTTAGAAAAATAAATGCTTATGTAATTATAAACCTGTTGATTGTACTGCTCTATTAGCCATGTACTTCAGTATGTATACTATATGTTATTTCATATAGATGTGTCAGCTAGACATCCTTGTCAGGGCAATAGATAGATTTTATGCCAGCTATTTTATGACTGTGTCTGTAACTGGTTTAGAAGTTGACTGTTGCTGATCTTTTCAGCTGTGAAGTGAATGGATTGTGATATTTTGAATTCAATAAATGTTTGTGGTAAACCCTAACTCTAAACGTTTTGTTCTGTGCTCAAAGTTGAAGCAAGCAGTAAGGAAGGCAGAAATAAAGATGCTATAGTGTACAAATAACAGGTCTCTTACTGTGTAACTCAGAGTTATACGAGAACTGGGGAGGAGAGAAAAGAAGGATTGCTGCATAGGCTGTGGTATCTGATTCGGGACTGTCAAATGCCATCCTAAACTATCTATCATCTCCTTCACCTGAGCTATGCACCCTGTACCAGTAACACTGCATCCCAGCTAAGGATGAGGGGAACATCCCATCCAGTACAGAAACTGGAGACCTTTTTGGGTAACCAAAAACACCGTCATCAGCTGGAGGAAGATGAACAACTAAGGACTCACTCAGTATGTGCAATGGGATTGCTTAAAAAAGGCTTAGGTGATGTCCAGCATCTGCCAGCTTAAGTTACATCTGGAAGCAGCAATGGGTGATGATTCCTAATGTCACTCAGTGAAATCAAACTGAAGGGCTTGTGGTTTGCAACTGCTGCTTTCCCATGTGGGCAGCGGCGAGCAGCTCACCAGGGAGCTGCTCTGGTGGCTCAACAAACTTCTAAAAATTACCCAAAACAAAGGCACCCACAAAACAAGTTACAAATTTACTTACTTAAAGTTCTCCACGTGAGTCAGGCTGATGGAGGTTGTGGGGAATAAACTCTCCAAAGAGTTCCCAGAGAGTCAGGCAACGGTATTGCTTCATCAGCAGTGGCAGGTAGTACAAAAACTAGGGGAAAAAAAAAGAAATCCTCATCTTCACTAACTACTTGTCCCATGATGTCCCTGGGCTTAAGGTCAATTAGGTCTGCCAGAGTTTGGCCTCAGTTTCCAAAGCAAGACAAATAGATACTCAGAGCCTGTGTAAACTTGACTGTGACTACAGCCTGGGTCTTGAGCAGATACTGAAACCCCAGAGAAGTCAGCACGCTCATTGCTCGTACAAGGTCTGTGTTCTTACGTCCTGATTTCCTCTTGATTTAGCTTTGTTACCACTTTTTCACAGCAAAAGGAACAACAGACTTAGACTCCAAATCATGTTCTCTGGGAACATATGTGAAAAATGTTTATCAGGATGATTTCCTTATGCTTGTTTCTCTTCCTAAAATAAAATTGTATTTGGCTACTGTTTAACAGACTGTGTTTCTACACCCAGTTCTCTGACTCTCTCCCCTCTCTCTCCCCCTTCCCAATTCCCTCCCAACCGAGTGGCTGCTACTCCTCAAATAATCAGTATGTCAGTTAAAAACATGTCATGGTGTGGTCATTGTATGGCTCCTATTCAAAGTTCATGTCATTTAGACTTTCATTGGCAGCTATTTTGTCCCATTAAAAAGTTCAAGACAGCAATTTGTGAATCTTGCTCAGCCAAGTAGAACTGTGAAAAAAAGGAGTTATTTCAAAAGTCAATTAATTGTGGTCTGTCGGAGTGCTCCTCATTCAGTTTTTTTCCAGGCCTTGTCACGGGCTCACATCTGTCAGCCCCGTGTTTCCCAGGCTGCTATCAGATGCCCTTACACTGAAAATAATGGGTTTATTCATACCATTTATTGGACTTTGTGTGGTAGACACATTTGTATATTATTTTACGGTGTAACAATTCCACTTACATAAAATATAGGCAATTATGTGAGTCCGGCCAAAGCACTAAGGGGGGATGGGAGGAGCCACAATTAAAATAATAAAAGCTGATTGAAAAGAGGCAGATAATTTAGGTGAAAATACCATCACAATTCTTAATCCGAAATTAATTCAACAAAACTTTATAAGGAGGCAAGTTAATTGTATTTTGTCTGTGTTTATATTAAACTCCTTAATGTTTTTCAATGTAAGAAAATAATTTGTACTTTTTACAGCACCTATGTTGCGTTTTAAAAATCAAGTCATTTTTGGTGGAGGAAGAAAGGCTTTTTTTGCTCTAGGGTTAGGTTTTTCCCTCAATTTAGAGACAGAGTTTCCACATTTGTCTGCAAAGGAATGTTGTGCCTTAGAAGCCTGATCCTGCAAATCCTACTTTTACTCTCCTGACTGCAAGAAGGTAATTCATGTATGGTTCCATTTATACCCAGTCAAAACCAAAGTTTTAGATCAAATTATCAGCAACACTTTTCAATGAAGTGTAACAGGTTCTCTTTTGGAGTCAGGAATATCATTCTTGCAGAAGTAAATCTCCTAGGATTCAAGTCAAGCATTCATTTTGTGTGAAACTGATACTCAAGCAGTTTGGCTATCCTTAATCTTGACACTGTCATAGGTAAGGCCATCGCAATTTTGCTGTAACTTCTCGAGTTCACAGTGCAGAGGGCTGCTGCTCTGCGGCACGCTGCAGTGAGTGCTCGGACAGCAGACCCGGAGCCCCTATATTGCCTGTTGGCCCCCAATTCATTTCAGGTGCTTGCCTACGGATGACAGTGAGAGTACTCCTTTGACTAGTGAGATGTTATTTCTCTGAAGATAGATCAATGGCTTTCTCAAACATTACTCGGATTATATCCTGAGACAAAATTATAAATACGCAAAGTATGACTGTACTAATTACAGCAGCATAAATTACATATCTCTAAATTATCACTGCAGCGTACTGAAACCAAAACTCATCGCTTTGTAATGAAGATAAGCATTTAGAAAAACTATAAATATTCTTAACTCTGACTCTCTGTGACTATTTTGGAAGCCTTGCTAGATTTCGACAGAATGAGATCAAGACCATTAAAAAGAGAGAAAAGGTAGACTCTTGGTCAAGGACAGAAAAAGAGAAAAAAATTATTCCTCTTCCCATGTTGAAGTTAAGCGTACAAATGTCGGTGCAGAATGAGCTCTTTCACTGATAGGAGGAGGTATTAGATACTTGAGTCAGTGGCAAAGCTCAGCATAACCCCCGCCTTCCAGACTTTGGCACGCAGCTCCTATGCCTTCCCGCTAGAACTCTCAAGGTCTCCGAAAGCCACAACTTTGCTATTTCATACTGTGACAGAAGACTTATTGTCCTACTTTGTTATACAAACAGGGTTCTTACCCTTTTGTTTGAGACAAAAGTTGAGCTTACATTTCAGTGAAAAATATTGAAATGTTTGCCTTAAAAATAATACTAGAATTGGAGAAAGGGAGTGAATGACTCAAACCTCTAACAAAGGGAATAAGCCTGTATTCATGTAACTAATTTCCTACAGAATGGTGTGTTGAAAATTCAGTGCGTTTGAAACTGCACAGAAAAGGCAAGGTAGACATGAGGAAAAGACCAGCTGCATTCAAAAAGGGCCAGATCCACGCTGGTGTAAGCAGGCAAAACCTCATTCAAATCAGTCAAGAAGACTTAGCCCGCAGTGTCTATTCACAAATCTTTACTTCATGGTGTTGGTCCAGTCATTCGAAGACTCGTTAGAGATTCTTGCAGCTCTTTTGTCTTTCAATGAATGGGGGAAGCGTTCTGTGCCTCTTTTGATTCTCTATCTACACATCAGGCACAAGTCCAGAAATGAACAAATGATTAAGTGCATAAAGAGCCCTGCTGCTTTATGAAATGTTACAGATCAGAAGGGTTATGGAAAAGGCTTCACTTCCTTCCTGGAAGAGGCTGAAAGACTTAAGCTTTGCAGTGCCAAAGGGGAAAATGTTCAACATGCTTCCCTCAGTAAAGATAATTCATTGGGTTAAATTCAACCACGGTAAAGAAAGAAGATCACGCGTTCGCTTGCAGTTGTTCACAAATGTGTTTTGACTACAGCTTAGATCCCCCCTTCCCCACACTAGGTCCAACTCAAATCTTAAAGTTGGCACTAATGAGAGCTGGCACCCAAATTCCACCAAGAATTGTCTCTTATTGCCTCAACCCTCCATATGTGAAACAGTGATAGTATTTAACCCCTTCTGACACAATTTTCCTGTATGCAGAGTTGGAGAAATTGATCCCCAAAGACTGAAAAAAACCCATGAAGATGAACATGAAGATGCTTTTGGCATCCTTACTTAGGTACAGAAAAACAATTCCCTGAATACATGAATCACTGTGCTTTTGTAAGGCTGCCTGGCTCTATTTATCCATCTTCAAAGGAGAAAAATGCACAGAATTTTTGAGAAACAATTGAATGAAGTGTTTAGTGCCATAAAAAATCCTCTCTCTTCTATATGGTTCTTGAACACAGAATGACAAACTCCTGGGATGTGGAACTTCCTGTAACAGATGTCTGGAGCCATACTGATTACGTCTCCTTTAGAACGCCTAGGACTCTTTTGAAAGGTTTTATCATCTACGGAGAGAACAAGCAACAGAACAGAATTTACATGGAAGATTGCTGCTTTGTGGAAGACGCTGACTCTAACCACTAAGCAAGAATTATGGTCAGCCGTAGCTTAAACTCCTTGTTGCTGTTCTTCACCTCTTTTACTCCCAGTCCACCTTTCTATCTTTACAAATTAGCTTCATTTTTGCTGGTTTGAATGCTTCATGCCCTCAATACAATTGGTCTCAGCCCGTTCTTTTGCAAGGGAGGCAAACAAAGAAGTATGGGTGAAGTCGGCATACATTCAGTGACACATATAATGAAGCAGTGGGCATTAAAACTGCTTGCATCATATGTTTTGTCTCTGTCCGTTCAACATCTTGTTGTCCGAGAAGACTCAAATGAGAACATAAATGCAACCGGTGGCTCCTATTGTACACAAACTAACCCAGCCAGTGCAAGGAAGAGTATTCCCCTTCAGTTTTTATTCTACTGTGGCTAAAGAAAGGACTCTATGGTTCAGTTAGAAACCATGTGAGGTAAGATGCCAGGGGAGGAAACATTGCTTGCAGCCCTCAAAACTAAGTACTTGGAAAGCCACAATATCACCCAAGGCTGACAGCTTAAAACACCGGGAGACAAAATTAAAATGCCCTGACCTAACCACAGCTCCTTGCTGTGATAATGGCTGTCCACCTTGTCACACTGATGAAGTCACTGAAATTAAAGAGGGTATTGACCTGATCTTATGTTACTCTTCCACTACTTTACTGCTCTTCCACTGATTCAACTTTTCCATCTTACCCCAACGGAAACACTAGCTGCTTTGCCCCACTGTTACTCATATCTGTATCTAAACATCCTCATTCTTGGTGTTGGAAGAAATTTGGACCCAAAGTAAACAGCAGTAGCACTACTGATTTTATCACAGCAGAACTTTTTTTGAGTGAGAGCACTTTAGACATTACATGTTTTCCCCAGAAAGGTCAGAATATTGGTTTAAAAGCTGAAACAAATGGAATCAAAAAGATTTTCTCCAAAGAAGCTTTTTACCCGACCACTCGGAAACATTTGGGTACCTCTACTAGTTACTGCTATCATGATAGTTATCTCAACTCTATGCAATATAGGGAGATTACAGTCAAATAGAATTAATATATCCAACATCCATGATCTCTAATAAGCTCTTCATTATTCTCACTGATGGCACGGATTTCAGGTTGCTCATTGCAAAGCTGTCAATTCCACAGAGCTGTGCATTAAATCGCCATATCACATGTGGTTTTAAGGATCTTGTTTCACTTCACACTGGATTATTTTAGTTTTTCAACCATTCATTCACTAAACTACTTATTTGCTTTAAAAAGAACACATTATTTCAAAGGGATGTTGCTCTATGAAAGTAAATATTAATTGTGACATTAATGCTATAAGAAATGGCTAAGACCCCTTTAAAAGGCAAAAACCCACAAAAATTTGACATACAAATATACAAACCAAGAAGAAATGCAGTACCTCCGATCTATACTAGAAAGAACATATTTTATCTCATATTTACAGTGCAAATACCAACCAAAGAAGAGTACTCCATTTAAAATCTCAAATGCAGCATTGATCTCCAGCTCTCAAAACCCAAGTACTTGGATATCCCTGTACATCCTCCAATCCTTTACAACAGCCAGTTCTCTTGGCTCTTTCCTGCTGTGCACTGAACAATAACTAGAGCTAGTTGTGGGCCCAGTACTATGAATACCAAGTATTACGTTCTCATGCAGACAACACTACAACCAGAACTTTTCATTATTTCAATGCATTTCCCAAACACCTTTTCCCACCCGGTAGTGATACGGTGTTAGCGTTCATATTAGCTAAAGTGCAGTATCCCCCAGTGGCCCGTTTGCATGGGGAGCAAAATCAGACACTGTCAACCGTGCAGAAATCAACAGAGCGCTGCAGAATTACATCAGCTATGATTTTGCCCCGCAGGGTTAGTTAATCTCTTTGCTAACATACAGAAGGCAAAAAACCTGGCAAACCTGCCAATTGCCTGAAGGTTTAGTAACTATGGCTAAGACTATGGTTAGCATTCTTTACAAAAGAAAAAAAAAAGGCCACCTGGAAGGGAAATCAAGTAGACATGGAGGAGGAAAGAAAAAAAATCTAGAGAAAAAGCACATAGTATGTACGCAGAGCAAAAGACGTTAGAGAGAATTTTGTAATACTGAACACAAGCTGCTTTCTAACCGCAGAAAAAAAAGACAACCTTTTCAAAATTCAGGGTTATTTTGTGAGGCAAAGATGATGTGAAGAAGGGGAAACTAATGCAACTAATGCAAATGTGGATCAAAAGTCAGAGTTTACAGGGCTCACAGAGCCATTATCTTCAGGAAATTCTCCAGGCCCCAGTTTTGGTGAAATAGTTAGCTCTAGTCCTTGGTTTTAACTCTACTTCAGACTCAGTATCCAAAAACGAGGCTGAAATTTTTCAACTCTCAACTCCGGTGTCACTCCTGTCAGTTGAGCTGAAACTCACATGGGTTGGCTCCTCTTTCTCTGGCGGCCTGGTAAATGAACATGAAATCTTTAAACCGAGGAGCGCAGCCCAACCAAGCTTCACCAAAATGTTCATTCCCAGTGAAAAGGAAATCTCCGCCTCCCTTCTTCACCTTGCATTGCAGCAGGGTTCGTATAGGGCCTCGCCATCCACCACTTGCTTCATCCTGCTGGAAAATTCTGGTTTTCTGTCTGTAGACTTTTTGGATGCTGACATCGACCTGTGACATGTGGTTCTCTGAATCATGGGAAACGTTTCGGATAGATCCTTTCACCACTAGATGTGAAGAAGACAGGAGTCGGTTATAGAGCAGCAGGTAAGTAGTTCAGGTACTAGGAGCTCACTGAATGAAGTAACTGGAGAAACAGATTTGTAGGGCAGTTTGCACACCTACCACCTACGGGCAGACGCATTTCTGAGCTTACGCTGCATCCTTTACACTGAGGATCCCTACCCAAACAGTGCTACATGCTTGGAAACGTGCTTTATGACTACTCAAATCAGCTACATCTGAGGAAACAGCATATAACTTGCTTCACAATGCAAAGCTGCAAAGGATAAAAAAGGCACAAGGAAAGAGGTCAGCTCAGGCATTCAGTTTTTTCATTCTATGTTCCAAGACAATGACTGTCACAGACCACCTCCCTCCTGTCTCCAGGGGACTCCGAAGCTTTTCCTTTGACAGCAGTACCAGCGGTTGATCCAAGAAGAATTAGAATATGATTTGATTGGAAAAAAGAAGAGCTTGTTAAATGTTTTTCATTTAAAGGTTTGGAATTTTCTCCCTCAAAAGAAAATGGCATTCATCCAGCCATCAAAGGACACTTTGGGAGTTGATGAACGACATGTGGAACTTTTAAAGTGGCTTTATCTGAAGTCTTATTTTAAAATCACATAGCATACACATACCTCCTTTTCCCAAAAGGATCCTAGCTGTTGTCTGGGAATGAAAGCGTAATAAGCCATAGTCTTTCTGACTGAAAGCATCCTTGGCATCAACTGTGCAGAGAATGAAACATCCCATCTGACAGGTGTTTGCTGTCCTGAAGCCACCTTTCTCATTCTCACCAGCCCCATTTTTTGCAGCAATCAATTATTCTTCTATTAACTAAATGAATTTTGATCCCATACCCAGAGAAGGCTCAGAAAGAAACACGCTGCCATTTGAGCCATGAGCTCGTGAGCAAATGAGAGGTTACCAATGCAATGGGAACATAACTGTGCTTCTGCCACAAAACTCGTTCATTCGGGAAGGGAGAACTCAACAACCCAAGAGGCAGAAAAAGGTTATTTCTGAAGTTTCTGAGAAATTCCTCATCTAATTCAATTTCCAAGGGAATCCAGAATTTTTGTAACAGATGTCTCTGCTCTTTGTCTCCCTCTGAGAGTGATCATTTTTAAACAGATGCAGTCAAGTCTTTTGACAAGCTATAATGCACTCGTTCCTGGCGCTCCAAGTTGCTCCTGCGCTGCTCAGGGCCTGGTGACTGAAGACCTCCATCTTAAGAATAACTATAAAGCCCCTATTCACCCCCAGTATCATTTACACTTTCATTAGCAGCTATTTTCTCTAATCAAAAAAGTTGATGATAGCGATTTGTGGGCTTAGGGCAAGGAAGTCAGGCCATAAATACAGTTCAAAGGGCTATTTCTTCTGGTCTGTTGCTCTGTAAGTGCAAGTGCCCCCCATTGTGTGCCTGAGCCTCCACATCTGTCAGTCTCCGGTCTTTCAGGCGGTGCGGCGGGAGAACACCACGCATGGGAACCAGTAACTTCATCAAGTAGAAACAATGGGCTGGATTGCATCTATTAATTTAGAAGAAGAAAAAAAATCCCCAGGGAAGGAGCACGCTAAGGGAAGCATGCTCCGCACTCTGTTTTTGTGTTAGCACAAGGATGTGGCGTGATTTTATCAGCAGCCTTGAAGTATGGCAACCCTAGTAGGAAAGCAGTAATCTGGTGTTTTGTTTTAAACATTGAATAGAGGTAAATATAGTTTATAGTCTTATTTCTTTACATAGGTATATTTACAACAATGTAATTGTGGCCACATGGAGAGGCAGCTCTACAGCTTTAGCTGTTGGATGTAATCAAAGAAGTACAAATTTTAATGTGTAAAACTATGGGAATAAAATGAGCAAATCGTGATCAAAATAAAAAGAAATACTGATTTGATGGTACATTAAAAGCTTCTTCCATTTTCTCTACTGAATAATGCAATATACATTTTTTTCTTTTTATTTCTTATCTTACGGAATATTAACTGCTTTGTTTTCTCATAAGGGAGGAAACTGAACTAGTATGTCACTGAAGAAAGTTTAAGTCGCCCAAAATCCTTAGCTCAGTTACAAACAACTCACTGCTTCTGTAGAAAAAGAACTAGGAAGCGTGCAGATTGTGAGGGAAGAGAGAGGGCATATTCATCATCGGGCGGAAAAATACGAAGGGAATCAAAAGGACCATACCAAGCATGTATAACTTGTATGTGTGCCTACAAGCATGTGACTTTTCTATGTGCGAGAGCCAGCAGCACACTTGTGAGAATTACTTTCAGTTCAGTTTTGGATCATAACCTTTCCACCTGCAGGAAACGAGGACCTTGAAAAAAAGCTTCTCCCTTCTAGGTTTCATTTTTCCCCCCCATTCAAATTCTCTCTCGGATCAGCGAGCACAGTCATGCCGCTATTTTAAGAAAAGCAGCAAATAAATCCAAACAATCAATGCATAATTAAAGGCCAAATGACTTCCCTTTAGTCAGCTTACCAAAATCACTGCTGCAAATGGCCATAAGAAGCTCCACGTTGTCACAAGGACGACACATAGCTAGAAAAAAAGAAGAGTTAGTTACTTGTAGTACTATGTAGTACTATGTCTCATTGCTAAAGGACTGGTGAATTACGAGAGGAAATGGGGGAGAACTACTAGCTTAAAGAGCATTATGATCAGATGCAAACCAAAATTCTTGTTATGCAAACACAACTGAAGCAAAGAAATAAGCACAGGGGATTTGCAAGAGTCATCGAGCGACAACAGGGCCTGATAGCTTATAAACCCTTTAGCAACTGATGAAGCATGCAAGAAATACAGCAGAAAACACAGCACCTGGCACATACCTATTCTCTATCGTTTTTCAACCTTTTCAAATTTGATTCTGTTTTGACAGAAAGAGGGGGAGATCCTCCTATATTACTTCTGGATTACAAAAGACAAAAATAAAGACAAGCATCTGTGTGTGTGCTGGGAGCTACGATGACTTCCGACAACGTGCAGCTCCACGGCCAGGGAACACTCCAGCATTGCCTACTGAAACACTAGTAATCCAGCGTGGATGCGGTTGAATTTTATTCCAAGTGCGGGGCAGCAGCATAAGTCATTCAATATAAAGGAAAACACCCCACACCACATCCGAAGCCTTCACAAGTCTAACACCAGGTGGTAGGGTTCATGGAATCAATCAGGCTCTGTTTCCCCATAAATGTCATTTGTTATCCACACACTTGGTATATACCCTGTTGGTTATCACAACTCCCATTTGAGTACTGGGCAATCAGGCCAGCGATCCTAGTAAGCACTGCCTAAAATAAGCAGGTTCCCTGCGTTAACGCCACGAAGCTCCAGCAAACAGTAAAGCCATGGAAAGCAGCACCTTGGACAAAGAGGAGAGGACGACCCAGAAGTACTATAGTTGCTCTTTTTATTTAACCTCTCCATTTTAAGGGTGGCTTCTTACCATTTTCACATGGCTTGAATACTCCCCTTTTTGACAGGAGGTTTGCCCAGGGTATTCTTTAGTGGGGCAGCAGGAATATAACGGCAGCAGTAGGTGGGTCCCGGTTTTTCAGAATGGGGATGGAAAAGTGCCCTCTTCAACATCAGCACTCCTTGGATAAACAAACGTGTGTGGCGGGGGGAATAAGAGCTATTAGGTGCCGGATTATGTTGGTGTAAGAATAGGAAAGAAAGGTAAATGAAGTTTCAAGCAATTTAGATGGCTAATCCCATTTTCAGAAGATTGTTCTAATTTCCAGCGACCGTCTTGAGGCCTTGGGTTCCTAATGAATTTAAATCCCCTCTGAACATAGAATTCAGGCTCCCAGAACCCTCTCAGGCGTTCTCAGCGATGGTACTGCCAGGGGCTGGGGACACCCATGATCACAGGGCATACATCCAGGACCAAGCTGGCTGCTAACGGAGAGACAGTTTCTCTTTATATTGCAGTGTCCCCTCCCGTGCCTACAGGATACCCCTCACAGTGGAAACCTGAAAACATCCTGCACCCACCACGCAGTCAGCGAGCTGGCAGACGGACCTCGCTTGCAACAACAAACCCCTCAGCCCAGAACAGCTTCTGTCACTAGGGAGGCACTGACACGGTCAATGGGTATCAGATGCCACCTTGGATCTGCCCCAACAGCAGAGCCCCGAGGCTGGCCCAGCTCTTACCTTCGACCAGTGCCATCTTTTTGAAGTCGGGGCCAGCAGCGCTCTGGTTGCTCAGCAGCTCATACTGGAAGCTGGCCGTCCGGCGGCTGATGTCCCTCTGCGGGCTGGCCTGCAGGAAGAGGGCCACTCGTTGCGGCGTGTGGGCACTGAAGCAAGACACGTGGTGGGGCCGAGCCCCTTCTGCCTCGCTTACCACCAGATGCAGCTGCCCAGCATGTTCCACGTAGATGCTGGCACCCTGGAAGTCACTGGCGGGCTTGATGCAGACAGTGGTGTGCCGGGCACTGGAGAGGTTGGGCTCCAGAATGACGCGCAGGGCTCGTGTGGGGTACATCCATTCCAGGGAGCCCTCGGTGCAGCGCAGATGGACCTGCTCCACCGCGCGGGAACGGGGCTCCCAGCCCGAACCGCTGCCAAGACAATACCATCAGTCCATCACTAATGATGCCCACGGCACAGGCAGGACAGCCCAGCAGTCGCTGCTACCCTGGCTGCCCAGAGAGCCAGGTCCTGCTCCCACCTCTGACTACCCTAATGACTCCTACAGTAACGTCCTCCAGCTGGGCTGCCCTCCCTCCCGCACCTCCCCGCTGGGCTGCCCTCCCTCCCGCACCTCCCCGCTGGGCTGCCCTCCCTCCCGCACCTCCCCGCTGGGCTGCAGCGCCATGGGGAGGGGAGGGGGGTCGCTCGCACCCGGTGCTGTACCGGGGTGCACGGAAAGGAGCCTCAGCCCCTTTTGCCTACCTGCAAATCCGTGCCTGGATGCCTGCAGCATCCGGAAAAAAATGACAGAGGATAACTTCTTTCTGCTAAATAGCAGCAAGAGCTTTCTGTGGGGTAGGACGGGCCAACGCTCAGCTCTCCGGAAAATCCCACCTGGGGGTGGGTAGGAGCGAGAGCCACTAACTCGCAGTAGGAGCTGCACAACGAGTACTGATGTTACGTCTGAAAAATTTGGTTTAAAAGTCTAAATTTCTAAGATTATTTTAACGTTTCCAATAAGAAACATTTTCGTGATGACTCCTAATCGAAGCAGCCTGCGCTGACCCTGCTTCCGAGCTCTCCCTCAAGCCGGTGCAATTTCATTGCTTTCAGAAAAGCTCCTTTTGCGTAGATCACTTAAAAAAATCGCATCCGTGACAGCGGAACTGGTCAAAAGAAAAGGGACAGACGACAAAATGCAGCGGCAAGGGATGCAATTTTCGAGAAAGCTTCCTGGCGGATTTTCCTATCAAAGTCACAAAGGCAAACGGCCGGCGAGGCGGAGCTGCCCCGCTCCCAGCTGCAGCCGGGGGCTCCCCTTCCCTGCGCGGCCCCCCGGAGCCGCCGGCCCCGGAGCACCCCGGCGGAACCCGGGGCCCGGTTAACGGGCGGGGTCCCGCCCGCCGCCCTGCCCCTCCAGCTGCAGTAGTCGGCGGCCCCCGGCCGCTGCCCGCCGCCCGCCAGCAGCAGCAGCCGCAGCCGCAGGAGGGCCGGCAGGCAGGGCCAGCCCCGCTCCGCCCGCCCCGCCGCCATGCCGGGCCCCGGCACCCCCGGCGCACAGACGCCGCGGCCGGGCGCGGGGCGGGCTATAAGCGCGGGCGGGAGGCGGGGGGGTGCCGGGGCCCGGCCGCCGCCCCCCGCCCCGGGTCGCTCTGCGAGCACCGGCGGGC
Organism: Gavia stellata; assembly: GCF_030936135.1. NCBI lineage: Eukaryota > Metazoa > Chordata > Aves > Gaviiformes > Gaviidae > Gavia > Gavia stellata. Next base: position 9,419,459 of record NC_082615.1, on the reverse strand, counting down.
GGCCGCGGGGCCCCGCTGCGGCGCGGGCCTCGGCCGTGGCCCCCGGAGGGAGCCCGCTGGGGCGGGCGGGGGACGGCGGGAGGGCAGCGGCTGTTCGCCACCGCGGCGGCTGCCCTTCTCCGCTGCCTCGCCGCCGTCTGCACCGCAAGGGCCGGGCAGCCCCGCTTTGTCTTTCAAATACTTGAAAGCGATTAGTATCAGTGTCCCCTCGCAGCTCAGGAACGAACACAAACCGCGTCGAGGTAACCGAAGCAAACACCGAATGACTGATGGAAATTCAATAGTTTTAACTTTGGCTTTCACGAGCACCTTTCAGGGGGCCATGCACAAGAACGCACAAATTATCATGCTAAAAGCCAGGCTCTGCCTGCCAATAATTAGATTCCTATATGCATCGCCCTTTCCGTATTCCCAATGAGCGACCCGGGGAGCTGCTCTTCCGCAGGTCTGAGAGAGCGAGGCTCTCTCCTGCAGCTCTTGAGCGTGGAATCAGGATTTTGCAGCAGGCCGGGGACAATGGCCCTCGGCGCTGCTGGGTGGCACATGCCGAGATCCGCGCAGCATTGTTCCCCGCTCAGCGCCCGTGGTCACCGGGACCCTCCGGCCATCTCTTACCTTGTGGTTAGCAGCGTGTTCTCACATTGCCCACAGATGCACAACGAAACAGAGTTTGTCTGTTGCATTTCTGCGGTTAGGGCTTTTCCTGAAGAGGGAAATGTATTTGCTAGAGGAGATACCCTGAAATCAGAGTTTTAGCCCTCAAATGTCCAACACTGGACTCCTTGCATCTTCTTTGGACCCCCCCACAACCAGTTTACTTTTCATTCACCAAAGATTTTACATTTTCACTTCTATTATCAAAAGACAGAAATAGAATTTGAGTCGTGACTTGCACTTTTCTAAGATCCCGTGTTCTTCCCCACACGTACCTGCGGTATGACTTCTCACACAACTTTAGGCTAAAGTCTGGCTCAGGTTGGTGCTGTGCACGGTTCACTCCAACAGTTCTAAAAACATTTAAAAATGCATTAAACCTAGATCTCATATTAACATCAGTGCCAGTGATGCTCAAAGCTCTGTGGAGCTATTGTCTTACCCATCTAAGAAAAAACCCACTGAATATCTACGCTCTGACCCCATCTTGAATGGAAAACAGCACAAATAGTCTTTAAAAGGTTTGACTGTGGCATAACATAGGAGCTAAGAGGCCAGAGCCTGTTCTCTCTTTTGTGCAAATGAGATGGGGGAACAGAGGAGAGGACTTGTGGGGGGAACTGACACTATGATAAAGTGGCCCCACAGGAGGATTTATTCACTTCCAAAAGCCCAAACTAACCCATCTGCTGCCATCAGGAGAAAGCAGTGAGCCACCCAATCCCTGAATGTCTTCCAGCAGCAGCGTTCCCCCTTTCTGTGGAAAGCTCTGCATGTGTTTTGCTGATGTGTGCTCAGCAGCCCTCCCATTTATATTAACACCACATAACACCAAAACGGTTCCTGTTAAAACTCTTAACTTAGAAATGGCTCTTTACAGATAAGAAAGTCATAGGTCTATTTTCCCCCTTCGACTAAACAAAGAGTGTGCGTCACAAACCGTTTTAAGATCCTAAATCACTGACAACATCTGTGAAAAGGGACAGGCTAGACATTTCATCTTACTAGTGAAGCCTGGGGTTTTTAAACCGTTTTAAACATATTGATTATAAAGCCATACAAACTCAGCTTTTCCTCGAGGTAAACACCTCAAGGAGAAGGATGAACCAGAAGTGGGCAAGCAGCTGCTGAGACATCTTTGTAGGCTACCAAACAGTATTAGTTTTACCTCTGAATGACATTACCATGTTGTCTAGAAATTTTTACAGGCATCTGAGGTTTGAAACGCTTGGACATTGCGGCAGAGATCTCAGGGAGAAGCATGTCTGCAGTGCTCAACAAAATACAACTCTGTTCTCAGAATGACCAAACTGATCATACTGCAGCCCTCTAAAAGCTAGGCAGTTATTGTCATCAGCAGGTTGTGACAGAGTTGAAAACTCACATTTGCTTTTATGCGTAGTGAGGAACAGGAAAAAGTGAGTTTAAATACTTTAATCCACACACTTTAACCTACAGAGGAATACAGTACAAATAACAAGACAACAAAAAAGATGCATTAGGAAATTCAGTAACAGAGTCAGTGCTGTGAAAAATCTGTATTTACAAACTTCTATGAAGAATATGGAGCAGATGTTTCTCAAAAGAGCCTTCTGGGAGCTTAAGTCACAAGAAACAGACCATGATACAACTGACTGAAGACAAACCTTTTCTTCAGTTTCACTTGTGTTAATGCAGCATACCACCACAGAACTGGGTGGAGTTCTGCGACTTCACTGAAGTTACAGCTTCTTACAGACAGAACTTGGCCCAAGTACAATAATACACATCACCCACATGTAATGATTTGAGCAAACGTCACAATTACAGGGGGCAATGGTATTATCACTCGCTTCAGAAATATTTGGATGAAGCCAATGAGGGTGCAAACAACGCAGAGACTTTTATAGGACGTTCCACAATCACACTTCCTGTGCCTACGCAACAAATAAAGAACACACTTCCCGGCTTTCATGACCAAGAGTTTTACAGTAATACCTCCTTATCCTCTCATTTCAGCCTGCTTTCTTTTAAAAAACAAAGGAAAAGCAATTTGGGATTTGAAAGCATCATTTGATGTCAAGAAAAAAATAGCAAATTTTGACATAACATTGAGATTGGAAGTTCAATATTATGTTGGCTGGTTATTTCTTTGCAAGTAAGATCTCACATACTTTACAGCTGTGAGCAGTCAGGTTTGCTCTCAGTTTTTGTTTTCTGAGAAGAAAGGCAGGAATGGTGCAGACAGCCTTTGCTTATGTTTGGGCACCAAATAATACATCTCTCAAACCACACCATAAGGAAACAACTGTTCTGTCATGAGCACACTGATCACTCCTTCCTCACTGTCCTGGGGGAAAAACCAAAAAAACCCCAACCCTGAATCCCAAATGTCACCTTTTTTAGTTGGAAAAAAACTAAGATGTTATAAATTCTACTTTTTGATCTATTACTTGCATTTTAAGCTTATTTTTTCCCCTATTTAGTGCAACTTCAGAATATATGCATAAACACATTCAATACAAATCCCAAGTCACAGCATCACAGTATTTCCAAGCTAGAGAATAACTTTTTTTTTTTAAACTGTTAACAGGCTGGTATTTTCCTGTACGTAGTTATTACTAATTTAAAATTACAGCTCTTAAAAGTAAGATTTTTACAGTATTCTGATCACTAATTACCAAATAGAAATAACTACTATACATTTTGAAGTTACAAGCTACAAAAATAAAAATCCATTCTGTTTTAACTATAAAAATCCTAGAAAGAAGATAACTGGAGGTACTCGAAGGATTACAACAGTTGGTAGTAGACAAAATGGCTTTTGTGGGATGTAAACTCTGAAGATACAGAATGCAATAAACTCACAATGTAAGTTCCCACTTACTCTTAAAATTATTTTTATGGTGAAATCTACAAACAAGTTGCAAATGAAACAATGCAAAAAAAGAATTACATACAGCAATAAGGGTATACAGCAGAGTAAACAGGGCAGTATTAACGAGAAACAAAGTAAAGTTTTGAGTACATTCATACTTTTAAACAGTTAAGGGCCAGATCCTCAGCTAATGTAAATCAGCATAACAGTGCTAGGTTTAGTCAAGGCATGTGGCTTTACTCCAGCTAGAAGTCTCTCCCTGAGATGCCCAAAACCTGAACTGGGTATTCAGCACTCCTAGTGAGATATAGAAATTTTGATCATGCTGTGTTTTTAGAACTGTGGCCTAAATGAAGTTGAAGTACAGAATGTGTAAATTCTCTTAATATACCTAATTGCTAAATGAACAACTGGTCTCTGTTGTCTCATTCCTGTATTCAGGAAGCAGTTATCATTTATCAGAAAAAAAGTCAGAGCATTTCTAAATAAGTGGTTCACATTCAACAGGATCAGCTACGCTACTAGAATTTTTAAATCTGAAGATATCCTAGTTTACTCCTAACTGAAGGGTCAAATCTTTTGTCTTTTCCAAAAGGAAGAAAACTGCTAGTAGTCGGTATGAAATACAGAACAAAAAAGGATTTTCAGTTAGAACACATGCAAGGATTCCTAAGTGTCCTACTCTTACCCATAGATTAACTAACTAGGTTAAAGTGGTACTCTACCAAAAAGCATTTGTTGCCAAGTAAAAAACAGCAAGTATTATAACATTGATACTTACAGCTAAGATACAGTGCTTTAAGGTTTTTTTTTTTTTTTAACCAGTGAGATACAATAACATACACCATAAAAGCTGTGAGCTTCAGTGCAACATAATGCAGAACCAGAAGGAACTGGCCAAACCAAAACCAGAACCTTTTAACTATCAGTTCTCAGAACCTGTGGTGAATGGGGAAGTTCCTCCCCAGCAGCAAAGAGGGAAAATTGTACTTTCAAAGTAGGTTGGGGGACTGGGAACCTTTGGAGTCCTTTCTAATATCCTCCAGGTGTGGTGGTGGTAACTGAAAAAGCCAAGCAGGTGGGTCACTGCACTAATAAGAAGCTGTGTGAAGCCATTCCAATTTTCTTTTCTGACAAGCTAGCTGGCATGAAGGATAAAGTGGACAGAAGAGAAGCTCAATATCCCGATTTTAGCAGAGCTTTTGATACTGTCCCAAATGACATTTTTAGCTGGAAGTGAGTGAGCATAAAGTGAGTAATTAGATGACTGAGGGAAAGAAGTACTTACTGAGTAGGTGTAAACACTAGCAAGACAAAATGTACAGGGGACAAATTCTCAATTGGAATCAGCTGAAGCTATACAGAAGAAACTTTTAACTTACTCTTGCTGTAAGCATTGCCTCAACAAGATGATTTTCTCCAACTGTGTTCAATCATGGTAGCATTTTCTTTTACAACCAGGAGAAACTCAAGTCTGTTTTCTGAGAGCAAGTACTTAAAGCTTCCAACTAAAGTAAATGGTGTTTCAAGTTACTTAGTGCCTAAGAAAAGCAACACCTGGAAAAAAAAACCCTATGAAGGGGCACATCAAAAGCGAACATATAAAAAAGTATCAAATGCATGAATTCTGCTATACAGTCTTTACATTATGAACATGAAATGCAATTTGTAACAGTGCTAGATGAAAAAATTTTCAAATTTGAACATAATTCCAAATTAATTTGAAACAGAAATATTGCCATTGCAGTAGAAAGGAAACACAAGACTATGTTCTTTAATAACTGCAATAATTCCAAAGTGCTGTTAAAAGCATGCTCTAAATACTACCCTAACCTGCTTTAAACATCAGAACAATAGACAGAAAAATACGTAAGTGAATGTCATTCACCTCAGCTTGTTTTGAAGATGAAGAACGCAAGTTTGGCCTTCATACACCTTTTAAAGAAGTCCAGACATGGAGAAAGATCCAAAATGCAGGTGGCATTTGAAACAGTTTAATCCTGCTATGAATTGCTGAAGTGAAAACACAAAGTAAAACAAAGCCTATGACAAGAAGTTCTTTGTACATGAAAATATGCATACACACTCTCTCAATGTGTGTATAAACAAGCGAGGTTTGAGCAAGGCAAGAAGCTGACTCACAGAAAGGCTCTGCATACAAGTTTAAGTTTTTTGTATTGCGTGTCACAGGATTGAGAACCTACAGTGTGAAAGTCATCTGAATCTGACCAAACTTCAGTTAAGCTAGTGTATGCAGCAATAAGACTTAAAAATAAACTTTGTGAATTCACTTTTGAGTGCTTGACAAGTGATGTTATTATTCACCCTGTACATTTTACACAAAGGTATACTGTATGAAGACTGCCAGAAGAAACTATTCATTATTGGTCTTTTTGAAACATGGCTTTCACTATTTCTCCAATGTTAATCATTACCAGGGTAAGTGAAAATTCTCAGTGCAGGACATGAGCTCCAGCTGCAGAGTACCCTCTTCTGGATAGAGAATGTACTGCAGTGTTTTCAGGTTTCCAATCTGTTTTCAGAAGAGCTACAGAGTAGCTATTTGTAGTGGTGCTTTATGCACTTATACATTAAAAACGCATGTACCAGTTTTACAGTCACAACACACGTGACAACATTAAGCAGCTAAAGCTACATTACAAATTAGAAAAGTTCATTTATGCTAGCATTAGAATCTGGGAGCCCATTGCTGACATTTACTGTCTGCAGTCGGACTAAAACTTAAAACAGTTCCATAAAAGTAACTCCAAACAGGCTTTAATCCAATTTGCAACATACTGGAAAGGAGGATACTTTGAAATCAAAGAACAGCATGTTGGAAACAGTAAGACTTCCCAATAGATTCTAGTGCTAACACTGTATGTTTAAAAAGGACTTTTTTTTGTCATGCATATGACAGCTACATATGGTTACGATGTAGTATATGGATGACCCCATGTCTGATTGGGAACTGGACACTTCAACCTTACAGGACACTCTCCATACCATAAATACAATTTTACAAGAGGCTTCCCCATGCTTACAATGGCTGTTTGCTACCTATCATTTGCTGCAATCACTAACAGTCAATTTGTGAAACACAAACTACTTCACTTCCACATGCAAGAAGGGGATGATCTGTCCAATACAAACAAGGCCATTTACCAGGGGTTGTCCCAAACAAGCACCCAGTGAGATGCTACTTTCACTTCTAATTCTCCTTTGTTTCTCCAAAAGAAATGATGGATTTACATTTCCTAAAGAGGATTTCACACATTTAGGATTGGACTCCTAAGCAAGCTGCATTAAGTGGGAGGATCTTGCCTGCAAAAACCTAGTACAGCATTACTGGTGGAGAAGCCAGCTCACCCACTGTAAAAAAGGGAGACTTCCAAAGTCTTGGCATCGATTTTTTTTTTTTTCTAGATGTCAGGAGTTCAAAGGGTGAAGTTTTTGAACAGTTAAAGGCTCTTAGGCTATAAAACAATGTGAATAATCATCTGATCAACTTCAGGTAACTCCTTAAACTGCATTATGAATAGTTAAGATCAAGTAGCCAGTGGCGTCATTTCTCTTGAGAACATACTGCCTCTCATAGCACATACCCTGCTTTTCCAGACTTGTCATTTGTTTGTAAACAATAGTTACATAAGAACCATAGCATACAACTTAACTATTTTTAGGAAGCTGATGATTACAAGGTATTAAAAAAATTAATAACTTAACTAGTAAGATTTTTGAAGCTAATACAAATTGAACCTCATAACTAAAAAAAAAGTAGTGGATTTATCTAACATAGCATACTTTCGGGTATTTTAAACACTTTTTACATAGATTTAACTATTAATTTGTTCTCTATTTACATACAATAAAATAATTAAGATGACATGTATAAGGCTAATGAATATGGAATTTACAAATGGCTTCTGCTTTACAGTTCGTTACACTCTAATCACATTTTCAGGCAGCTATAAATTCACTGATAATCAGTAGTATTTAAGATCTAGTACACACACTTTCTACAACAAATACCATCAAGTTAAAAATGCTCTCCAAAGAGGATTACAATTCAAGATTTTAAAAATACTGACTTTGCCAAGGTTTCAATAAATTATTTTAAAATATAAATAGTTCATTCACCGTTAATGCAAATGTCATTTTATAGATTGTTGAAAAACAGTTTCATTTTACAAAACCTAGAAACATAACCTACTTTACCCAGTGGTATCGCTTTCAGTTAGCATAAAGAAAAAAGGGGGGGGAAGGGGGGAGAGATTGGGGGATTTCTAACAAAAGCAGCAACAGTCAAAGTTCAGACCAAGGCTCTCAACTTCTCTTACAATCTTGGCTTATGCATGATACATTCAGCATAAATTCTCTTCCTAATTGGAAGATCACGTTCAGTAACTCAAATGGACTTAACTGAATTACTTAGTGACAAATTTTAAGTCTCAACTCATAGCTCTCACCTGCTGCAGGCTTAAAATACCTACAATAGAAAAGGAAGCAGATTTTTACTTCTGTTAACCATGAAGATGTTTTCACCTGAGAAGCTTTTAACCTGAGAAGCTTCAGATATGCCAAACTGACAGTTTCTGTGTACTGTTGTATGTGTTCTTAACCTTTACTATCAGTATAGACCACCAATTTTTCTCACCCTATATTCTTATGGGAAATTAAGTTCAGGTTCAACAAGATATCTTTAAGCCCCTAAGAGCCAGTCAGAAAACAAATGCTTCCGTGCTTTTTTTCCAATATCAAATTATACACGTGAATGGCAGAACTTGCTAACCTCTGCAAACTTAGCTCTCAACCTCCACACTTAAACAGTTAACAGACTGACTTGCTATTGATCATTCTCAGGCAATTATGAAGCAAGATCTTTAACAAGCCTTTAAAAAAACGCATTTGCCAATCATCACTATGTTTTTAAGACCCTCCTGTAAACAGCTAAAAAAAGACAGCTCCTTTGTCCAAGTTTTCCTCCAAAAAGCCTCCTCAAGAACTAAGATGTTGCTATTTACAAAAACTAGAATTAGTCTCTCACCGACCTGAAGCAGAGTCAGTCACAGGATGATTCAGTGCAAGTCATGGTACAATTATTTTGAAGTTGTATCTCGGGTACTCGGGACCTCAGGAGTACTCTATCTATGGCTTACAAAGCCACTGAAAACGGTCATTTGCCAGCAGAGCACTTCCAGAAACCTTTGGTGCAAAAGCATCTTTCTTGCTAACCACCTTCCCAAGAGCTCCCAGATCCTCTGCTCTCCCAGTCAAGCCTATTAAATATGCGCTGCACATGCAGGTGCACCGAAAAGTGTTTGTCCTGCTTCCAAGAAGAGATGGCAGCCAGGAGCAGGCTGTTGTCAGAAAATCAGCCCACATCCTACCTGGTCTGGTTTTCTGTTCTGGAACTGTTCCTGGGGAAAAGAGCAGGTGGAAGCAGGCCAAACACCCAGCTGTTCCCCTTTTCCAAGGGTATCAAACCTTTTGCATACTATACTGTGTATGTGCAGAAGATCTGATTCCGCAGCAAGGAAGGGCTGCAGCATCTGTCTTTTCCTGCCATTAGAGTAACTCACTCCTCCAGCTAGAAAGGCTGGGCATCACCACCAATCTAAAAGGCAAACCAGTTGTGGTAATTCAGCTGTGAAAGTTTTCATGAACGTGAAAGCATGGCTTTTTCCTCAGCTCTAGTTTATTCACAAGTATGAACCTTAGGGCATAAACCTTAATCTAGATTAGGCATTCTCAGTGTTTTTAATGAGCTGAAGTTCATCACTGTATTATGTGAAATTCCACAAAATCTATACGTCTTCATCCGTCTGTTCTCTCACGTGGTCTTGCTCAGACATGCTGGAAGCTTCGTCATCTGTTTGTTCACCCGAGTGATACAACATCAGTGCATGTGTCTTATGAGTTATGGTAACAGTGCAGGGCCCCTGAGCCCATGGCTCTCCATCCACCTGCATCGGCATCTTTGAACTCTTCAAGATCAGCTAGTATTAAATAGAAGAACACACAATCATAGCAGTTCAAAGTAGCTCTGAAAATACCTTTTACAACTACAATATACTGACACTGCACATTTTCAGCCTGGCCAGGGAGAAACTCAATATATAATTAGTTGCACTCATAGGCCACCCACCACAACAACAGAGGACTGAATTATGACATAATTACTTTCTACTAAGCAAGAGAAACATGTAGCTCAACCGCAAACTGCAACTTTAGGTGAGACAATTAAGCGCTTCAGATTCTATACTATGTATTAAAGAAAATTAGGGAAACAGTTTCATAAACACCACTTACCCTCACTGTGTGTGCCTGCCCTAAGCGAACAGGATTTGCTAGCTTCACTTGAATCTGGGCACAGTGGAAAGAACCATGAACGCCAACAACTTCCAGAAGTCCATCATCATGTCTACAAATTAAGAAAGGAGACTCTTTTTAGTGATGCGCACGAGCTCTAGAATACCTGTCCAAATACCACACAGTCCTTTTACGGCTATTCCTATAGAGAAGACAAACGTTATTCCACAAGTATTTTTAAACTATCTATTTGTGCTGGACAACAAATCACACTGAACAGCAAAGGAAGCCATACAAAGACCCAAGTATGGAGCAATACACCAGCTGGTACACCCTAGCTAGCTTCTGGAATTTATGATACACAACTTTCCAAGACTCATCATGCATATTTAAGGCCCACAGTGGATTTCTCTTCCATAAATTTGTACAATTTTCTGTCCTTTCAGTCAGTTATTAATCTACAGGAAAATCTTCTAATGGCTTAATTTTTTAGATTTTGGTAGAGAACCTTGCCCAAATAATTTTTAGAAATCCAGGACCGTAAGCCTTGTAACAGAACTATGAAGCAGATTTATATACATGGCTTCCAAAGAAGGAAGTCACAAGAGGGAATAACTAATGTACCCACCTATCCTCCGCTTTAGTATTGCTCCAGCCAACTTACTCAAGCATGGGAGTAAAATTTTTGGCTTGCTTTGTTATTATTTTATATTTTAACCTCTATTAAGATGTGTTCTTTTATTTTCTGGAATGGACACATCTTCTACTTTTTGAAGGCTACCTTTATTTTTAATAGCCTCTTCAACACTATTGCTTAATCATACCAGCCGTCTTGAGAAGGTCTTAAAAAAACCTGATGTGTGGGATTCACTTAGTCCAAGTCTCTAACATGAGGAAAATAAAAATCTCAGATAGCCTACTGTCACAAGGAATCCTTCTGACTTTCAGACAAGTCTGACTACATAAGCACAGCCTACTGGAAGGAATTGCTTACACTACAAGAACTGTTCAAGGAAAAAAAAAAAAGAAAAAGATGCACTGTGTACCTTGCCAAGGGGTAAGGTTCATCACCCATTCCTTCCCAGAGCCTACAGCCACCTCCCCAATATCCAATATTCAGGACAATGATGCCTTCCAAATTGGGCAACTCGATTCTCTCACCATCCAACTCTAGCTTTAAAAGACAAACAGAAGTTAATTACTGTGGATCAAATTCAGGACTTCAATATAAGCTAGCTATTCTCTTTATGCATTTAATAGGCTTTCACCTGAAAAAAAACTGGCCCTGTTCAAAGAGAACGTGTTTTCTTTTCATACTTTAAAAAAATGACTTCTGATTTCACAAGATATCCTAAGCTGTAATAAATTTCCGTTAAAAGAGAAAAGAAAAAGGAACTCTCATTTATGTAAGTCTCTGGTGCTAAGGCAAATTTTATCTGAATATCAGTACTTGAACTCATAGAACTGAGTCAAGGCCAGAAAAAAATTTATGAATTTTCAGTAAGTTCCAAGACATGAATTACATGAAGTAAGCTGCAGACAGCAAAAGGAACATCAAAAATACTCCAAGTCCAGAGCCATCCTTATACAAATATCATACAGATGTAAACCGCAAAGCTCTTCCCCTTTTCTTTCACAAGGTAAGTTTTTACACTCCACTGATTGTCCAGAGCAAGTTAAAAAACTTACCTCAACCTTTTTGTTAAGATCTTTACATTCTTGTACTAAGCAATCTTTGGTTCCATAAAAAAAATAAACAGCCTATTAAAAAAACCAAACAAACAGGGAGAACAGAAAACAGTTAGAAAAAGACAATACATATGAAGACTATTTGAAATAGTTATGTATAGCTATGGTTCTGCAAACCTTATCTAAAATTCATATGTAACATATTTGCACATCCTTCAGCTAAGCTTTCTTCATGAGATAGGCTACAGCTTGCATAAGAAACTTGCTTTCCACTTTAAAAGGAAATAGGCAATGTCCTTAACCCATTAAGTTTCAAAGCAAATGAGACATTCTAAACAAAAAATTGAACAAACAGCATATTCTGTAAGCAAGCAAGCAGAGGCAAGGCAGAATACTTGTGAGTGGGCTGGAAACATGTTTTACCCATGGAATCACCTTCCCCAGAAAAATGAGTTCAAACTCTTAAAATGGCATGAAAGGAAGTAGGGGAGTAAAGCAATGTGAAACAAAAAATAGCGTTAAGTCAAGTCAACAACTACAAGGAGAAAATGTCACTTTACCAAACACACCTTATTAATAATTCTGCTGGAAAACAGAGAGGGAGTCTTCTCACGATGAGCATGAAAATTTAAAGCCATGAGAGCATCAGGTCCTATAGAAAAGTAGTTGTTCATTGTGAACACCTGCAAGACAGAACTTCTAGTTATGGTCTTATTAAATATCATTCTTAGGATTTAAAAGTCACAGTGTTTAATGGGAAGTAGGTAACCAGAAACACAAGTATAAACATACAGATATTCCATAGAATCCATATTTATACTTGCAAACCATACCTTTGGTTTCCTTAAGTTGTAGTATCCTTTGTTCGTTACTTGAACCTTCCATCTGAAAAACAGCAGCCATTACTTAGACTCATGACAGACAGACTGCTCTCACTTAGTATCAAAACTGGAGTTAGGAATCTTGTATCTATACTGGGATCAAGTCAAAAGATTCAAATTTAGTTAAATTACTAAAGACTTAAGCCTTGTAGAGCAACTAAATAAAGACTAATTTTGGACCTCAGTGATTTTGCAGTTCCCTCCAGCAATACTTGTGTTTCTTTACATATATTGCTGCAACTGGGTATCAGTAGAGCTATAGTAGTATTTGGTTCTACAGAATTTATCTTTTTGCTGTTACTTACCTGTCTAGTTTGATTCCATCTGCCTCCATGATATTTCGTAAGATTTGCTCTACAGGGACTTCTCCAGCATAACCTGCACCCCAGCCCAGTGTATTAGACAGGTCATTACCTGTTCCCAGAGGTAAAATTGCAACTTGTGGAATATAACGTTCTTGCCCCTAGGATACAGAAACACTGCATATTAGCTCCTTCTTCAGCACTCATTTTCTCCCTTTTATCCCCAAATGTTTAGGTTAGATAAATATCATTAATCTTCATAGCAACTTGTTACATAATGCAAAGCAATAGAGCTGGCAGCGTTAGTAAAGCAGATGGCACATTTAAGTACTTATCGTAGGGATAATGCTAAGGAAGGAAATGTTAAACCATTGTGAGAAGAAAAGAGAATACAAACACAATATGGAAACAATGCATTATTAATACTGAACAGAGTGTTCCTTCAAAAGAATGATGCTTTGGATCTAGAAGTGGAAGCCTGAACTTCTCATCTGCTTTCTTGATTATATGCTGCTGACTTGCTGCAGCCACGGGTAAGTCACTAACACTATTACTGCACATACCTCTGGGAAGTGATATGAACACTGAGAGAGAGGTAACACACAAGGCTATGAACCATAACAAGACACAACAATGCTCTTACAAGACTGAAGTGAGGTTAGGTCTAAAACAACAGATGCATGTAATACTAGAGTATTCAACCACGGACAGAAATTCACATACTCAAAGAAGGAAAGTCAGTATCTAAGTTTCAGCGATGCCACACACACGCACAGATCCAACTGCCATCAATAGATGGAGCAGATGATAATCACCTGTGCAGATCACAGAGTAAGTGACTGAAGCAGGCATTCAAAATGGCCACCTTAGCAAAGGTCTTTGCTCTCTTTACTACAGAACCGTGAGCAGTTACTTCAGATGTACTATGGCCTTTGAAATTTATCTGTGAAAAGTACTTGCAATAAGTGGCATTAGTTACTATTTTTTCAAGAAGAGGTATCAGCCAGGTAATCTGTATTTGAGAGTCAAGATAAATGAAGGGAGCAAATAACCTACTGCTGATAATGAAAAGGTTTTGCTGATAATCTCAACAGTATTTATGTAACTCCAATGACTCAATTAGAATACTTGGAAACAAAGAAGAACCCAGATTTCATCAACTATATTGGCTCTGAGGGACAATATATCAAGTGTCCAAGACCAAGTAAACATATACTCATATTCATTAACCTTTATAGTTACACTTTGTCACATTTCTACTTTATCAGTACATAAAAATTCTCAAAAAAGCTCAGTTTGACTATGCATGAAGTTGTAATAACGGCCTTCAACTACAACATTTCATGTATTAACAAGAAAGCCAAAGGAAGAAGAAAAAAAAAAGACACTGATATAAGAAGAATAACTTTCTTCCTTTTACCACAAAAGTTTATTATGTAAAGCACTAAAGCCCTAGTAATTATTCTTCATTCTTGATTTTCTCAGGAGTTCTTAGTAGTACCCTGTAAATTGGAATATCTTCCATTTCAAATCAACAGTAAACACACACCTTATTTTTCTCCTTCTCTACCTGCTGTGAATGGGTGAGGCTGCAGACTGATAGATTCTTTAGAATATGCTATAAGGAGCAGAAGCAAATTACTGCACTCATTCATGCACTGGCAATATAACCAGTATAGCCACAAAAATTATGAGGTGGTTATAAAAGATTGAGCACACTGGGAGAAACAAGCAGTTTGAGCATATTAGCCATTGTTAGCAATGCCATTTACAACAAAATAAATCTGTTTAGACAAAGAGGAAAGAACAATGCATAAAATATTCCGCAGATTGTTCTCTTCTTGTTCTACAGAAAAGAATGACTTTAAATATAATTTAAAAACTAAAGCTTTCTTATTTTTCCTGAACTACAGGGACACATAATGAGATGCATTTCCGCCCCGCCCCAATACAAATAAGCAATTCTGCAAATATTTCTCTGTAGGCTTATTCAGGAAGATGAAACCAATAAATGCAGGTAAGAGATTAGGTGTAGCACTTTAGCGGCTCCAAAACTCATTTCACCATAAGACATCTTTTAATTTAAAACACGATACCTTTATCTTCATTTCATCAATTGCATCCAGGACCCAGCCTACTGTGCCATCCCCACCACAGACAAGAACCCTGACAGCGTTGCAAGGCAGCAAGGTACAAAGTTGGAGTGCTTTAGCAGGTGCAATTTTGCTTAGATCAAAAACCTAGAAGAAAGGAAAATAAGGAGTCCTGTAAGTTCACAGAACATGACTCAGGATTTGCCTCACAGATAAACAACTTCAAAAAGTTCATTCTAACGCAAAACAAAGATGCTCCATTTACAATATTACATTAGCAAATGAGCTATCTTGACTTTTATGAGCAGGATTTGGTTTTCCAAATTCAAAACAGAGCTCCAGCTGCTTCACTAGGAATAAATGCCATTGATAAACCGAGCTGACAGAGTCCTAACTCTGTATCTAGACACATGATGATGAATTCTGTAAAGATGAAAGACTTCAGATAAAAGTTATTTTTAAATACTCAGCATACAAAGACGTTTATTCTTTAAAGCCTTGTTGGGATGCATTTAAAATAAACACATAGTGATTTGTATTAGGCTGTATTCTAAGTCTGTGTTTTGAACTTTAAAGGAAGAGTATTAAGGTGCAGCCAGGAAATCCAAGGAACAACTGTCTTACGTCAACATCCTGTGCCATTCCAGTGGATTTTAAGGGGAAAGTGGCAACACAAAGCAGCAACTTTAAATGCTGACATTTTCACAAGTGAACTGAGGATTTAAACAAATATATGTTTCAAATTAAGAAGATCTAAATATTTCATTTTCCAGAAATCGTACAGTTTCAAGAGCCAGATACTTACCATAAACAGAATTACTGCATGTATTACTATAAATAGAAATCTAGACCAGTATTAGAACCATAAAAAACTTGGGAGTGGGAGGAGCCTCTGCACTTTTGGTCTCTCCATACAAAGCTATTCTTTCTAAAAGAACAAACTGCATGAATTTGTTTGCTTTACTGATCTTCCACAAGATCTTACTGCCATTGTGTAAGCAAAGTGATGTTTATTCTAATTTAAACTTTCATTTTATTATAGTGGCTTTTCACTGTAAATACCTGAACAGGGTTCAGCAGAATTTTAAATTCTCCTAGTAAAGTTTCACCCATGTTGTTTCCACTACGAGTATTAGCCAGTATGATTACTGGCATCCAGTGTTTTCTGCAGTAGGGTACTACCTGCAAAAAGGTACAAGTCAGTCAGTCACACAAATACTACACATCTGAAAATGTTTAAAGCCTTGCTACAAAGCCTGTCCCCTCTAAGTGCTGAAATGAGGGTTACCAATTAGCCTGAAGTAGTCAAAACAGAAACAAATACTTCTGACACACCAAGGTTGAAGATTTCTGTTCTATAGTGCCTAGGGCAACAAATACCACAATGTTATGAACACAGTAGTAGAAAAATCACAAAACATTCAAGGAAGTAAGGTAGCCAAATCTCAGTGTTGTTTTGGAATAACAAAATCCAAACATCTGCTCACGTTTCAACCACCATGTTAATAAAGTGACAAACACCTCTGAATTAACACTGCAAGTACTTCGTATATATTGAAACATTTACCTGATAGTTATTAACCTGACAACGTACCGACTTTTAATGCGTGGGGGGTTTTTTTGTTTGTTTGTTTTGGTTTTCTGAATATATTATAAAACCAAGAAGCAATAGACAATTACCTTTTCATAATTGGTTCTTTTCTCTTTACGCATCTGGTTGATTGTAGACAAATAGTACGGTGGAATAATTAAGTCTCTGAATTCTCCAAACGTACATTCCTCAGTCTTTAAACAACCCATCATGCATTCATCATGTACAGTGTACTGACACCACACACATCTGGAAAAGAGACCAAAAGAAGTGAAAAAAATCCTCTAACAGGTACATCGATTTTGCTCATTTATTTTAGATAGACTAACTTTGTGAAAAGTACTTACGTTTACATGTACCATTGTAAGTAATATTTTAAGCACGTTACAGAGAAAACCATGCATTCCCTGGAAGTTTACATGCCTATGTGTTGGCTACAGAAAGTTACATAACTTGGTCATATGCTTGCAAGTCTAGAAAAACATTTGAATTCTGTGGAAAAAAACCCAACAGTTTTAAATTAATTCTATTCTTTTTAATTCCAAAACCAGGTGCTATAAATATCCTCTTGCACTGTCTGCAATATTAACAGTTACAGTGAAAGCCTGTATGAGAAACTGAATTCCTACCCACCCTTAAAAAGCACAGATAAAACACTAGAGTTCAATTTAATAAAGCGCTACTAGTAACATTAATTAATAATTTTTTTAAGATTGATAATACCCCTTTAAGTTTGAAACCTAAAAGGTTACACAGTACATGGCTGATGGGATTTTGTTATGCAAAACTGCTCAGCTTTTTGACCTATTCTAAAAGCTGTCCTGGAAAATGGACCAGAACAAGAGGAAATACTGCAATATCCACTGCCAGCCTCTGCAGAAGGTTAATCCTCGTTTGCTACAGCCAAAGCCTTGGTTTAAGCAGCTGTGAAAGCTATTTTTGGAGTCCTTCTGACTAATCCAGCACACAACCAGAGCAGCAATGATACTTGCCCTGTACTGTGACTTTCTTCTTTTCCTCTTTTTCCCCCTCTGCCTCCAAAATCCTCCCCTTCCCTCCTCTCCTACGCACACTCTCTCTCAAGGTTTTGTTTCTGACAGTATGCTCATTTACACTGCAATTCTGCTTACTTACCAAGCAATTTGACAGTATCACACAGAAGCAAAGCAAAAGGTAGCAGAGTATATGCTGGAAAGATGACATCCTTTGAGAAGGCTGACGTAACACTTACACTGTACCCCGGACCTGGACCACTAGCACTATATTTTGGCATAACATGCCACTATCTGCCATGCTGACAACTTTGCAAGCAGCCTTACTGATGACAGTGCAAGCCCATTCAACGGTTCCTTGAAATTTTTTAACACTCTTACGACAAACTTTAATAATAGAATATGTTACAGTAGCTTTTAAAACTGCCCATCAGGTTTTTTTGAGTATGTTTAAAAATGAACTTAAACCAGCTACAGGATGGTTGTTTGTTCTAGTTACGCTGGGCAGATGCCAATTTTGCAGAGATGCATATGCATTTTGGTGCTCTGAATTGTAAGCTGTGCCACCCAAATTGCTGGACATGAAATGCAATGCCATACTCTTATTCTATGACAAATTACCCACAAGGACTCATTTTAATTCTAGGTTCTTTGAAGTTGTTTTTTTAACAGTTTCATATTTGACTACTGCAGGCTCTCCTTTGGCATAATGTGATCCAATAACCCTGCGGAGAATACAATACTGATATGGCATCATACTTTCTCATACAAAGCCAAATTCCCTTGCAGTACCTGTAGTCGCAGAGCTTGGGCTGTGTGCCGCACTGCTGTTTGCATATCATGCAGCAGCTGCAGAGTGGTACGTTGCCTCTGATCCAGTGGTGAGGCATAGAGCTGTGGGCTCCACCATCGCTCCTCATCATAATTTCCTTGCAGAGAAAAAGCTGGTCAGCCTTCTTGAGGCATCCCTCGCTGACACGCAGCCCGCAGCAGTTGCAGAAAGCACCCTGAAGGATGTGCTGAGCACAGACGCAGCAGTAGGAGGGCTGGCCGAAGAGGTCTGTGTAGTGCCAGTCATGCTTGCTCTTGCGAAAGATGTCTCGTATTAACAGCTGCCGCCGGGACCGCTGGAAGCTGCACCACAAGGTGATCAGCACCGGCAGGATCACAGAGCACAGAGTCCAAACCACCAAACTCCAGTCTGCGACGACCGAGGAGGAAGTGCCGGTTCTGCTCTCCGTCCCTTCCATCCCTCAGCAGCTCCGCCTCACCAGCCTACCCCCGCGCAGCAGCCGGGCGGACAGCAGGGTGAGCCCGGGCACGGCCCCCTAGGTCAGGGAGCCAACGCGCAGCTTCATGAAACATCTTTTAATCCCTTATTAGGGCTAAGCACCTATTTGCCCCCACACCCGACCCACCAACCACCAGCAGGATTCCAGCGCTGGCCAGGTGCGAGGGGACCCTCGGCCGCCTGCCCGGGCCTAGCGCAAGGCCGGCCGGCGCCCGGCCTCCCCCCGGCCCGGCCCGGCCCTTCTTTCGCCCGCTCCCCCCAGGCGCCAGGAGGGACCCGCCGCGCGGCTCCGGCTGCCCGCAAACGCCCCACTTCCCCTCAGGCCCCTCTGCCGGGGGGGACGGCTGGCACCGCGCCGAGGCGCCGGCCCCTCACACCGCCTCCCCTCGGGCCGCCGCGCCGCCCTGCTCTGGGGGCCGCCGCCGGCCGCCCTCGCCCCGCGCCCGCTTCCCCCTCTGCAGCGCGGCGGGGGCTCCTGGCGGCGGCTCCCCGCGGCCGCTGCCGCCTGCGCTGGGCCGAGGGGCGGCCGCGGCGCGCTGCGCGGAAGGAGGCGAGCGGCGGCCCCCGGGGATGCGCGGGGCGGCGGAAGCGGAAGCGGCGGAAGCGGTTGCCAGGAGACGGGCGCCGCCCGGAAAGGGGCGGGCGGGTTCGTCACCGCTTTCTCACGACTCCGGGTTTATCGCCAGCGGCTCCCGGCAGCCGCGACAGCGCGTGGCGGAGCGGGCGGGCTTCAGCGGGAGCTCGCTGGGCAGAGGGCCGCGGCCGGCGGGCGGCAAACCGGAGGCGAAGGGCCTCGCTGGGGGCGGAGGCTGCCGAACTGCCCGCGGGCTGGGTTCTCGTCCGGTCGTTCTTTTCTCACCGCCACCGTAGATGCTTCCCCCCGCTATTTAGTCCTGCCCTTACACGTTATGCTGTTTCCCCTGTAGCAGTTCTAAAGTAAGTAGCTGCTGTTATTAGAAACGACAGGTTTTTGCACTTTCAAAAGGGTATCTTGAACAATTACATGAATCCATGCGGTATTCATCACATTTCTTGGATTTTAGGCCGTTGGTATGTGAAAACACATGCTGAAAAATGCAAACGCTCCACCGTTTGACAATACTCAGGTTTCCAAGAAAAGTCCCATAACGGGACGTCAGAGCCCCAGAACGGCCCAACCCTGACCTGCGGCGTTTCCATCACCTCCTTCCGCGCTGGTCAAGCCCTCACCCCCCAGCACCCCCCCTTCCAGCCCATGAGTCTGTCAGATTTCTATAAGCCCGTCGATAACTGTGCAAGCAGTTGAGCTACGCCAGCCCGGCGAGCTGAGGAGACGCGCAGCACTGGTGTTCACCAAAGCTAAGCACACCCCGAAGGTGTCCGTCCGAGGGGGCACTCACAGCCCCCTCTCTCTGACCTGCTGTTTGATTTCTTGAACCTTTCCGTACCTTAATGTTTTTGAGACCCACAGCTCTGCCAGATTTCACCGAGACTGACTGGCTTGTGCAGACGCAGTGGCACAGACGGAATAAACACCACTTCTTCAGGAAACAAAAAGGCACGAATGAAGAGAGCGGCTCAGAGCCAGGCTGGCAAACCCGGGGGAATCCCCGTGGTGCAGGAGGTGTGGGGTGTGCTGCACCGTTCCTTCTGAGGGGCAACGCTAATTACTCACGTTCCTCGTGCGAGAGCTGCTGCTGAATTCTGGCTACCTATTCCATATGCTATATTCCAAGGGACGCCGCATTCTTTTCCTGCAAATTGGCGATGTTGGTGCTGTGTGTCCAGCATGGCGCTGCTCAAGAGAGGTCCAGACGGTCACATTTCTCAAGGCAGAAACTAGCCGTTCCCAATGACGTTTGTTAGCCTACGTTCTTACTTCGCACTATGTTTACTAGTAAGAACATTTATAATCCTGTTTTCTGCTAACTTGTCCTGAAAAGAGAAGAATTATGTGAGTTTTCATTTGTATGGTTCTATTAATTTGATAAAAAGCCCTCTGCTGTGTTTTTTAGCAGTGATAATCTGGCTTTGCTAGAGTTAAACCACATTAATATGCACTTCTGTGCTGGAGTAAAGTTAGAGACAATGTTTGAAAAAGGGCCCCCTTTGTGGCTGCCTTCGAGATTAACATTCAGGAATGGGCAATTGTTTCTTTTAAAAAAACAATCTTAGGCACCCGAAACCATGGCTTGCTATGCTAGATGTACGGCCATGTGTTTTATTTTCACAAATTTAAAATATCCAGTGTAACTCTGAAGCGGAAAAAAGGTCTTCTATTTTCTTTCCCCCAGGAACAGAGCTATGCTGAGAATGTGTGAGCAGATAATAGCTATATTCAAAACTTCAGTCCAGATGTCTTCAAAATCGTACTATCACTCAAATTAGTTAAAGCATGAACAAACATTTGTGACTGACGTAGCTACTTCAAATAGGCTAATGCCTCAGTCAGCGTTACTCATTTTGGAACAGACTGAGAGAAAGCAGCATCAAAATGAAGAAGTTACTTGTGGTTGTCTTCTTTTTGGTCCTCATGACCACTTTTACAGGTAGGAGTTTATATAGAACAAACCTCCATATGTATGTAGAGCTGCGTATTATAACAGTATTAGTTTGTCAACCTTGTATTTTAGTATCTTCATATTTCATTTTTAATACTTAACTATTTTGGTATTGCAGGCTTTCCATGATTTGATTTTTAACAATCATGCTATCGTATTAGAAATTTTACTCTCTGCATTACCACACTGTAGTAATTTACTCTAAAAACAAAAAGTTTTATTTTATGAGCTTACTATGTTAGTATTATTTTACCAAGGTCCTGCCAGCTAAATGTTCAATGTAATCTCTCCTTTGCAACAAAAGTCTAACTCATGACTTTGAAAAATAATCCTAAAAAGTAAAGCAACACAGAAAAGAACAAAGAGTTGGAAGAATTACTAATGTCAGTGGTTAGATGGTGCTGTTATATTTTCTCATTTTAGAGAGTAACATGAATATACGTAGGGTTTGCTTCATATGAGTAGAACTATAGAAAGCACAAGTATAAAAATGGTTTAAAATTCCACTCATATCTCCTGGAATGCAATATCCCCTGGGAAGGGGCTGTAATGAAAGAACACTTTGTATACAGACAAAAATCAGGTTTGGAGACATTTGATTTTACAACTGACAGATAAAATATTAACTTTTTGGTAATTTCAGAACTAATTTCTCCTTTTCTGTCTTTAGACAATTCACCAATTTTGACTGAAAAAGACGCCAAACAGGTTCTGAGAACTCGTCGTGAAGACAGACCGAGAAAAGCTGGTTTCCCTGATGAGCCAATGAGGGTGATTTATGTTACTTATTTTTAAATTACAATAACTAAAAAAAACCCAACACCAAAACCCCCCAAACATTTGTGCTTAGGATTAAATTTCTATAGATTTAATTCCAAGCAATACATTATGAATATCACCCTTTTAAGCAGCTGAGTTCTTCCTTAAAATATTAAAAAAACCTCTTTACATTCTTTCAGTTACTGTTAAGTAGCATTCAGTAAGTGCTGAATATTGCTCAGGAAATGTATGCTTGCAGAATGTGGAAATTATTTATCACAGTTCAAAAATGCCGATTAAATTATTGAGAAGAAAGTGGCTTTTCATTTATAGAAATGTGGATTTCATCAGGTTGTTCCTGAAAAACTAAATAACAGGAAATGTCTTCTGCTTACAGTACATTCTGCACTCAAGGCAGAAAGGAGATGTAGGTGTCAGTGGTCAGTGTGGAGATTGAGGTAGTTCTGAACTAGCTTTTAAAATCACTTTCACTCATTTATTTATGAATGCTACAGACAGGATGGTTTGTTATGATATATTGTAGAAGATTTTAGTTGCTAGCTTAATGCAACGGCATTGTTTTTGCATGCAGTATTTACATTTATTTATTTTTAAACCATATTACAACAAAAGAAAAGGTAAAAGAATTAAGGAGCCTTCTGTTTTACTTGCTTTGACAAGATGTAACATATAATTCTGCACTTCTCAAGAGGTACTTAAGGTATTTTGAAATTACTGCCTATTTCTTTCCAAAGTCAATAAACTGTGCTAAAATTACGTGGCAAAACCCACAGAAGAGGCAAAACCCACAGAAGCTAGAAAACACACAATAGATTGTGCATGACTAATACAAGGGGCTGAGTTTAGCAAGGTGCTGAAGATTTCTGAACTCCGCAGGACACGTACCCTGCAGGACTGTGGACACAGCTCGTGGTTTTCCATTTCTAATGGTTATTGTATACCAGCCAAAAAGAATCCACCTGGCCATCCGGGGTGGCTGGCTGGACACCACTCCCGACATACACACTTCTTTGTCAAGTGTGACGGCCACAACAAATCAAAGCTGTCACAAGAATATCGCACCGTGCTTGTTAACAATCTTGTACAATGAAGACTGTACAACAGAGCCAAAAACCAGAAGGTGTGGGCTTCACTGCTGCCCACAACACTCAGGATTGGGTTGATTTCTAAGCTGTTGTTAAATGAGCCTTGTAGTTTTTGAAAATTAGCAGGAATACAGCTCCCATCTATGCTTATGCTTAATATACCACCATTATATAATACGTTACGTAGCAAATATAACATATATTAAATAAATAAAACAGTAGAGAAGTTGGATTGAGTTAAATCCTGTATTACAGAAAGTTACATGCATACATACAATGCTCTTGGTCATATGGTTTCGTTTTAGGTAGTCCTGCGAGGAGCAGGGAGTTGGACTCGATGGTCCTTATGGGGCCTTTCCAACTTGAGATATCCTATGATTCTAGGTGGGGAGTAGAGGGAGCTAGGGCTAGAGAAGTGTTTGATTACTGACCTTGGCTGCTCTGTCCTCACCATGTTCCATCCTACTATGATTAGTAGCAAACACTTGTCGAGAAATTCCAACCTTCTTTTTATTTCTTTTTTTTTTTCTATACAGCAATGCTGGCCTTCTGTAAGAAAACGGAAACATAAGAGTATTTGTTTTTCTTGCTAAATGTCAAGGTTTTCAGTAGAAAAGGAAGTATATTCTGATAAAAAACCTATCCCCCCTGCCATGTGGAACATGGAGATTTTCCCTTATGAATGAAGGTGCGCGGCTGCTGTATCCCTGCGCACAGTTCTACCACCAGCTCAAGGAGAAAAACTGATTTTGTATGGATTCTTTGTAGCAGAATGAAATGAATGCTGGGATGAACCCACCTCTGTTCATCTATTTTAAGCAAAAGCTGTTTGTACTAGGCCAGATCATGCTGAGCTGGGGAATTTAATTTGCAGTTCTTTGTGACGCTGTTTGACTTCCACAGTGCAGTTTGAGTCAAAAAGCCTGTTCAGTTACAGACAGCAAGATCTGCCATCTTTGATTATTTTAAAAATGTCATTTATGTTATCAGCGTGTTTTAATCTTACTTTGACTGAGACCCTACTTTTTATCGTGTGGCATCTTCTCAGTCATGTAGTTCTGTTCTCCGCAAGTTCATAATGCAGTCTCACAGAGCCAAGTCTCCCCGTGCTGCGAGGACAGAAAGCACAGTAAAAGCCAGATACTCATGCTTCCTGCTGGCACCCAGCGTACCCACCCTCCGGTCAGCACAAAGGGCAGAGAACTGGACGACAGCCGGAATACTTGGCCAGTGCAAAGGGTTGACGCTACAGCTTCCATTCCTACAATGCCTACTGTGCAAAGCAGTGGGGGTATATTTTGAAAAAATGTATCTAGTGTTCACAAAGTTTATAAGCCCACATGCACTGGGACTGTAACATTTTAAAAGTAAATTTTGTTCCTGATGGAGGCGAAGTTTTGGGTACACAGCTCACTTTAGTCTGATAAATTGTTGCTTACACCAAAAAACTATAAATTAGTACGGGAAATTCACATTATTTCGTGTATCACAGAAAGACCAATCAGCACTGATGCATGCTACTACCAGAACCCTTCAGAGTACTGCCACATGATCCTATAAGGGGTAAATGTTTTTTAATCAGCAGGAATCCATTTTCAGAAGAAGCTACAACAGACCTGTCTGTGAGAATCCTCCTGTACCCTCAGGACCAACAGGGGCTTCTGTGTCGATATGCAAATAAGAAATGTGTATGCAGAATTCCTAATTTATGAATATTGTTGTAAAATCCTTGCTCAACACCTTTACTGATCTGGATGATGATGTCATTCATTAAATATCGCTAGGTTGGGGCAAGCTCACTAGCAACACCATTCCACTATATTTGATAATTTTAAGGGGTAAGTTAATTGCTCTTATATAAGCTGTAAAATTCTCCTGGTTCATTGGCCTGACATTAGACCTGAGTGATTACCTAATTAAATTACTTTTCCTTTTCTTTAAATAGGAGTATATGCTTTACCTCCAGCGCTTGGAGCAGAGATCAGAAGAACAATTCCTTGAACACTGGTTGAATCCACATTGCTTTCCACATTGCAACAGGGATTTAGTGCATCCAATCTAATGATTTAGCCTACCCCACAATCGGTATATGTATTTCTTTTACACTGCATATTTCTTTCTTCATAATAAAAGGCAGAGCCACAAACTGGAAGAGGAGAGAATAACCAATGGCGGGAGGAAGTACTTTGTGCTGAAAGGTGTCTGGCAACAGAGCAGTGCCAGGGTACATAAGTGTCCTAGGCATCGACTGCGGCACTGTAGTTCTGTTCACGTTAATAAAACATTTGGTTATGCATTTCTCTGCTATATGGAAATAAGTTGGTGACTGCATAACATTCTTATTAATGCTGCTTCAGATTGCTCCTCTTTCTTTCCTGTCTGCTTGTGCTCCTTTTCCACCTCATCTATTTAAGCCTTGTACTTGTTCACTTAGCTCTCTGTAGGACTATGGCAGGATTAAACTCAGAGTTGTGGTCCTTGAGATATTTAAGATGCAGTCTGACCTGCTAGGAGTTGAGCCTGTTCTGCAGTATCTCAGCTGTAATGATTTGCTAGCTGCTGATTTTTTAAATGGAATTCACTATTTAGTACACATGCTGGTAAGCATTAACATAGAACATTTTCAGAGAGCTTGCATGGATTATTAGTTCTGTTGATGATTTTCAATGTCAGTGTAATAGACAGCATCATTTGCTTTATTGCCTCTGTTTATCATATGCATCACAGAGTTCAATGGGAAAGTATACTCCAAAGCACAGCTCAGAAACCAGGCACTACTCACAAGCCAATCAGTGACAAAATGACACATCCCAATAGTACTCCATGCACGTTAGGTTTGTGATATGGTCATCCTTTTTTTCCTTGTGTGTTTTGCATGCAGTATCAACTTACCACTATGTTAAAAAAATGTGATGTATTGAGATAAAGAACGTATAGGACTATAAAATAAAAGTATTAATCATAAACTCTTCCAGTTACCCAGTAGCAGTTTGTGATGCCAAAAAAAGAAGATATACCTACATCTCTATATTTTCATAACAGGATAAGCTTTCCTGCTTACATCCCTTAAACAGACATGAAATTTGTCAACTGTGATAAATTTGAATCATCACCATAATAGTGATGCTATATCACTCACAGTTAACTTTTTACATATAAGTTGCAGATTTAGCTCCATACTTTCAAAAGCATTTAAGCAGTAGAATACGGAGATGATGTCTGTCAGGGCTGATTTGTTTCAAAAGACAGAAAGTTTATCTGCTTGAAATTCTGCTACCTATTTGTACCTGTACATATCCAAATACTTTTGAAAATCTGGATGTTGTGGTAGACTTCAATGGAACTATGTTAATCCACAATAAACCAAAGGTCTGAAACTTATTTAAAAACAAACCCATAAAATTCCCAAATATTAGCCCTAGGAGGTAAGTTGGCAGTTTTCAAAAGATCTTCCAGCTGAGACACAGTTGAAAGCTGACTCACTTAGCTATTGTAATTCTTCACAAGAGCTGCTCACCGGCAATTGTGAAGAATTAATGTTAGAAAAGTGCTTAAATGATTTGAAGTCCTTTATATGTTATTAGTACGGCCACCGTCAGCATGTTTTTAAATTATATTTTCTTTTTTTTTTTCTGCAGATCTCTTCATGGGCACTGAAGAGGATGCATGTTAAGGAGGACAAGATTATTCTTGCATTGGCTACGTGCTCATTGTAGAGCTGAACCTCTTTGCAATACAGTGCAATCCTAGTGATATAGCAAAACTTCCAACTATAAATGGTTAGATATGTTATAGACCACCATGTATTTTCTACCAGTAATGATTACATGCATGAATAAATAAATCAAGGGTTTCCCCCGGTTTCTGAGGAATGGGCAAGAATAAATCACTGATTACTCCTAGAGTATGCTTTTTAAGGGTACAGCTTTAGACTGCCTGAAGCAAAAGCAACTTAGAGGGAGAGGTCCATAGAAAATTGCAGATTATGAACATGAAGAGAAGGCCAGCTTTCTGGACTTTGGAGGAATCCTTAATTGCAGTTTTCTAGGTTAAATAACAATATTGTATGAAGACATATAATTTATGCAACACTAATCTATGTTTAATTGCCTGATGAGTATTTCATGTATTGTTTCATAATAAAAGCTTGATTCAGATCCATTTTCAGAGGATTGTGTTACCTTAGTCTCCCACACTATATGCTGACAAAAATCACTGGAAGTGAGGCTCAGTATTGTGAAGTACTAAGGAAATGTCAGAGGACTTTCTAGGATCAGCAGCTGGGAAGCACTATGGTGCAGTCTAATAATTTTGTAGTTTCTCTGCACAGCTTTTCCCTTTCCTTTATAATTCTGCCAGGTCAGGCACATGTATCCAGCCATCCCTTTTCTGCCTGCGTGCCTTTATAACTTATGCCTTGGTATAGAATATCTCGTACAGTCAGATGGTAAACATATGATAGCCGAAAAACAACATGAAAAATATCTTGATGGCTCTTACATGATGTTATGATCTGTAATGGCAATAGAATTAGTTATGAATGGACCAGAGTAACTTTCAGAGTTCCTCACTGCAGTCACACTAAAAGCCTGAGGACTGGTAGCAAAATAAAACACAGCTTCATGAAGCTATATAAGGTAATTACTGCAGCAACAGAGCATTTGATAGGCTGAAATAGATCAATAGTCCTTCTAGTATACTTTCCTTCCAGTAAGAGAGCTCTCCTAGATGACTCCAAGGAAATAATTTAAATCTCAAAGCATCAAAGGCTTGCTTTTCCCTGACTGTCAAGATGAAATCATAGATTAAATCTGGGAGTGTAAAAAAGTATAATCAGGCTGCTATTGTGTGCTTCGTTCATAATACTCTCAATACATAGATCTCAATTTGCATATCTCTATTGAAGTTAAAGTCATTAGGTGAAATCCTGGCTCTGTTTTTTCTTGCGCAGTGAAAAATTCACGCCGATTCCAATTATGCCAACTTTCACCCAGTGAAAGTCGATTTAAGTACTTCTCTGAAAGAAAAGAACTCCCACCTAATTATATTCAGTCATGAGTTAGATAACTAGTAAGGTTAAATAGTAGCTTCTAGGTCTACCTCAGTAACGCTGAGCTAATCCTAAAGCAAACATGTGGAATAGAGATTGTTTATTGTTTTTAAGTTTGCTTTTCCACATTAGGGCTGAAGGATCTCATATAGGTATCTCCAAAGAACAGTTAGTTAAGTATTATTAAGTCTAATTTACAAGGAGAAAACTAGAAACATAGAAAGGTGAAGTACTTCCAGGTCCCTGTTCCATGTTCTCTCCCACTTCATAATGGAAAAAAATTTGGTAGAGTGTTAATAGTCTTTAGCCCACATTTGTGTCAGGTTGATTTCATCTAGCCAACAGGCAAACGACCCAACCCATATTTGCACTCAGATTAAAATCAAAACCATTACCAGTGTTTCTAGAATTCCAGCACTTAAGCTTCTTTACAAAAGTAAACTCTCTTAAAAGTATCTACACTTCTGTTCTGTGGTAGAACTGACCATTGAAGTACCTCCTGGTCCATCAAGACAAGAAAAACAGCAGACACCATATAGGAAAGTTTGAAACATAGAGAATAAAAGGAGAAAAAAGTGTAAAGAAAAAGAGAGAGAATAGAAAATTATGAGAGTAAAAAAGAAAAACCTAGACTGAAGCCTATCAGTGCCTCTGTAATCATGAAGAACATAGCCAAGATATTTCTTTTTAAGACATCCAGCTCTTCTGCCAGATTTAAGAAGTCTGCTGTTCACACAAATTAATCTGGGCCCTGCAAGTAAACAGAGAAACACCCTGCAACCTACCTGAGAGACAGCCAAAGAAGAAGAGGTCATCACAGCACAGCAGATTCTCAGAAGTTTGCTCAGTATTGGCAAACACTGAAGTCTAAAGAGAGGGAAGACATGAGCGCGACTGCTTTAGACTATTGCCATGGATGTAGCAACCCCTCATCCTGCTTATTATACATTTCTGTATGTCCATAAAATATATACAGTGTTTTACATGTAATCCAGAGGACTAATAAAAGGACAGGATCCTAGGGTCAGGTATAAATAAATTAACTCAAGCATTTATTATGTTTCAGCAGTGAAAAAACTTATACATAATTAGCATAAAAAGTTAACACTGCATAAACATTATACTTAGTTATAGCTACAGAAATGATGTAATTAAGCTTTTTTCAGAGTCCTTCAGTGTGGCTGCTCTACTGTGTTTTTATTCTCTTCCTTTACACAGATCTTTCCTTCAAAGCCATGCTGTGCTTGGAACCATCTAAAGTTGAACTAGGTCAAGTGTGTTCAAGGACTAGTTGGAGGTTTATTTTTGTCCGTGTCTAAAATCTTGGGGAAAAATGCTAGACTTTTCTATGTGCATGCAAACCATTAGTTTTCCTACTGGATGAAGGTTTATGGTAACCTATGTGATATTAAGTAATTAGAATTTGCATGTGAAAGCCACGAGAGGGCTTAATATAATAAAAATAGGACGAAGAAGTGTTCTGAAAGTTGTATGCCAAAGATAGGCAAGTTGGCACAATAGTTGATTTCCAAATGCTTTTGCAGAAAAGGATTACAACAGACTTGGGAAAATCTTTCATCTATGAAAGAGAGAAACGTATCATCAGCTTTAATCGCTGACTTGTCTGTTCGGTGTCTGCTGCCTTTCCTCACCTGAAGAGCTGCCCACTAGATGCCACTGTTTCTGCGCACAAACGGCACCGCAGCCCTCACCGTCCTCACAATTTGCATCCCGCCTTCTCCCCCCTTGACTTTTTTACTCCTTTTCTTAAAACGTTCCGCTCAGATGATTGAAATAAAGAGTCACCTCTAAACCGTAAAAAAAAAAAAAAGACCTTTAGCAAATAGCTCATTTTTTCCCCCTTCGGATCGGAGATTGCCGTGAATGCGGATGTTAGTGTGGGGTCTGCCCGGGTATGTGGGTGCGCTTAATTATGCCATAGGAAGAAATGGTTGGAAGTTTCTACACAGCACTTGTAGCTGCTTGTGACTTTTAACTGTCTGCCATTCAAACACAGACCCTAAAAATGGATTTTGTGTGTTTGCAGAAGCTCTTCCCTCTCAGAGTAGGTCCTGTTTGATTTATCTTCAGTTACCCCAAACTGCAAGCTGCAGACTAACTAATTGGTAAAAGCATCACTCTTCGTGGCATAACATTATCGTACTACATTTATTATCTTTAGCAGCTTGGGGGACTATGTGTTAGGTGCTGTACAAACCTGTACTGAAAAGGCAGACTGTGCCCAGGGCCTGAACCATAGTACCCCTCTATAAAGAGTAGATAAATAATACCAACTTTAAATACGCAACAACTCAGGGAAAAGAAAAAGGCTGGAATTTCTGAAAGCATCAACTTCTTCAGCAAGGCCAAGACTAAAAGATTTTATCACAGCCAGATAAATAGCAATTTGGCAGTTCAGCTAATTGGCTATTTCTACCAGACTGCCTTACCTGTCAGGAGAACATGCACTACAAGTACCTACTTACTAAGACTGGAAGTTCCAGAAATTTCACTGAAAGCAAGTGAATCACTTACTTTATTTGAAATCCACTTTCACAGTGGTGAAGGTAATGGAAAATGCAAAATTAAATTTACCCATTTGTAGTTTAGAGGATACAGTATTTGCTTGCTTCTCACGGAGGCCGAACAGGTGAGTGCACTCTTCTATTCATGGAGCCAGTACCGCTTCTCTGGAGCACTTCTGAAAAGCGAACACGAAAGACAGAGACAAAGTAAATGCCTGTAACAATCTGAAATTAAATTATACATATGGAAATGTTCCCTGCAGTACTTTGGGGCCTTTTTTGCAATAGTTACAGCCTTGTTTTGAATGTTAGAATCTTGTTTTGAATGAAGACTTCTGTTACTCTGTCTTAATGAATGAATGCATAAATAACTTCTGAACCGGTGGAGTGAAATTGGATTGATTGAATGTGATCGCTGCAGTAGGAATCTAGCTTAGTTTCTCAGTAAAAACTTATTTTTTAATGACTAAAGAGATCAGAGTGGACTTTAGAAGGTTATCTGAGCCTTTTATGGTCTACAAAGAGTAGAAAAATCTTGTGAGAACTATGTGTCTTGAGATTTCTGGTATGTGATTAGAAATGCTGAGTGATCTGTCTCCTTTCTGGCATTTTAATCCTTTTTTCAGGTCTGGGGGTAAAGATGTGTACTAAAATAAAAAACAGTAAAAAGCAGAAAAGGTTCAGTGAACTTTGAGCTAATACAACTATCCTTATTCTATCAAATAGGCACATCCCGTCCAGTGTAGGCTCAACATGAAACCAAAAGTTTGAAGCACTAGTATTATTCCAAATCTCAAGCACACCTTGGTACTTCATATCTTTTTTTCAGGATGTTTCAGTAAGTGATGACCAGTTGAAGTACAATTTTTTTCCAAATTTGGGGGAATTTGGATCTAAGGATCCATTTGGGCATCTCTCTTTTTTGCACAGTGTATATAACATGACCATCATACATATACCTTTATTAAACTGAGTAAGCCAACCTTAAATAGAGAAGAACTTAGACCAAAGACAAAGTGGGGCAGAATACTGCTTCATTTTGAATTTTTCAGAATAAAGAGCAACTATTGAGTGGCTTCAAAAAATGAATTCAGCAAAAAGCTCCAAATGTTCAGAATATACTTGGCGTAGAGATTTGCTCTTGAACTCTTTTGGTGTGCCTATAAAGCCGAGACCAGAATTCAGTCCACAAAATGCCTGGATTATCAGATCCACAGCATTTCTACTGTCCAGACACCAACAGAGGGCAATATTCCACTTAATGCAATCAGGATGTACTTCTAAATACTTCCCGTACGCTGTATAGGATTAGTTCCAGCATCAGTAATAAACTTCAAGCAGATGAGTAAAATTATTCACACACATAATTATTTGCAGAATAAGAGCTTATCCTGGTTGTTTAAGGTATATAGTTCTAGTACATAGATTTACCCATTTCGAGCAGCAGATTGCTCATGTTTTGGTGGGCCAGCTTTACTTTTGGCCAAAACCAGGCCTAACAGGTGATTTAAATAAATAGGGTTTGCTGCATACCTGCATAGAAGAAAAAGCCAAACATAAAAGCAAACCTTAGCAGTAACAGCAATCGATCACATGTAAATAAAGCATTCTTAAATTAATAATGAAAAAAGATGGGCTTTATCTACTCTTTCTAGGTCACGATTCCTTCAATCCTAAAGTAGGTTCTCCAAACAGGCATTCTACTAGTGTGCATTTCTTTTCATTGATTATGGAGGGACCCAAAGTCGATAAAAATTGTAACTGAGCTTTCTCAAAATCTGATCCTCAGTTGCAAAACCAACAGATGAGTAGCACTAGAGCAGGGCTATTTTTATGCTGAGACACCTGTGTTCATGATACTTTGAACATTTTGCTCCTAGGCTTCAAAAGCATCCAATGCTTCTGAAGTTCAGAATTTCACTTGGCAGCATCTTTGTCCATAGCTAACCAGAGCGCTAGGCAGGTGCCCATGGAACATCTGGGAGGAGAATCTTCACCCTCCAATCACAGAGCAATAGCAACATTTTCCTACACAAGCAATTCTTGCCTAGGACGTGGCAGACCCTTTGCAACACATGGTTTGGCCTCACCCAGTCTGGCATAAGAACAGAGCCCTCCCTCCTTGCCCCAGCTCGCTCCCACCTGCTCTTTGCATCACTCAAGGACTCTTTTGTAAGCTCAGCACCATGCAAGAAGTCTCCCTTCCTCGCAGAGCACACCATCGATCCATTCCCCCAGGAGACCCTTTGCAATCATGGGCAAGATCTGACATTCAGAGCGTCACGTGGAGGGGTAAGGTATGTAAAAACACAGGGTTTTAAGCAGAGAAGGTACTAGGTTTTACCTCAGACACACACAAATCTGGAGTCTGAAATTAATCCAGGCTAATAGCATGGCCTTCAACTCCATTACTTTCGATCACCTTGTGCTGGAAAGCAACTGGGGACATTGAGCAATAGTGGTGACCTATCATGTGATTCATAATGGGAGAAAGATTTCCACCCTACTGCTACGCTTCTGTTATCAAAACACGGCTTATAACCCTATAAGTAATCAGCAGAGCACTTTTTTCTCTGGCAAAGACTCTGATCAAGGTTCTGGGAGGAAAAAAAAAACAGTAAAAAAGAAAGACTAACACTGAGGGCAGCCACAGGAAGAGCCGCAAAAAGGGTTTTGTGCTCAATTTATTGGTGCCATGGTACGCACAGGAACAGCACTGGACTGTTATCTGTAGGGAATGGAACACTCCATAAAAACAGGGTCAGGCTGTTTCTGTAGTCATGGAAGAACAGTAGTATGATAAATTTATAGGTCCAATGGAAGACTCTTTAATTTACTGGGAAACGACAAGGCATCTGTGGCCAACTTATATAAAATTTACTCCTTTATACCTTAGTTACATGCCACTGAATATTTACTCTGAGGCTGTGGATATATTTATCATTCATGCAGCATCCCAACCCATCAAAGAGCCCTACTCAAAGTAGGATGTATTGGATTACTCACCTTTCTAAAAATGAAAATAACTTAAATAATCTTTTGAAATGTTATGTTCACAAAGCAAATTCTTCCTGGAAGCAACTGTCAGGTATTTAGGGTTAAATAAGGACAGATTTCTGTATCAGGAGACATGCTCTTTTGTTCACACATCAGCTAGACGTGTGGCCAACAACTACACGTATAGAAAATTGTTCCCAGCAGTACTGTGCAGCTGTAGATTTGATTTGTTTCTAGTCTATATTAGGTTATTCTATACTGTCCTCACTATTCTGTATTATCTACTGCTATGATTTTACACTACAGCTATACTGTATTATTGTATGAATGACATTTCAAATAGGTCATCATAGAGGAAACTCTCAGGCTGCACAACAAGCCAAATACTATCATTCACGATAATCAGAGGCCTTGAGCCTGAAAAAGAAAGAATTTAAAAATATAATTTAAAAATAAATATTCAGGGCCACATTCTGTAAACTATGAGTAAATCTTGCCCATGGAAGTCATCCAGTGAATTCCAACCTTCCACAGGAGTAAAGTCGCTATGCTACGCTGTACTCAAACATTTTTTTTTCTGTTGTTACCAAATACAGTTTGGTAACTCCTAAATGTACTCATTTCCTTGCTAACACAGAGGGGGCCAACAGGCTGGTACTGTCTGGCATGGATCAAGGTTGAATTGCTACTGGTCATCTCCTGGAGTCACATGAAGAAACCAGAATCTCATCTTTCATTTAGAAAACATGGTTCTGGCCCCCATGGATAAAAAGAAAAGCTTGAAATATGAATTGCATACAGCAGATTCTGCCTGTGTCTTTAGGGAAGGAGCAGTTCCAAGACACGCAACATACCTTGTTCTTTCCAATTCTGACATTTATCGGCGCTTCTAAGGAGGGCCAGGTTAAAATCTGAGGGCAAGAGGCAGCGTGGGACGCCATGGTAGCCCATAGCTTGCTTTCATTCAGCCCTGCCAACCATGCATGTACATTTATTCATTTCCCAGTTGTGAAACCCATAATTTTAGGCTCACAGGCAACAAAGTTCATTTCAAAGCAAAAGCAAAACAAATAAATGTAGTAGATTTGTGTCTATCTGTGTTTATTTTTATGTATGTATATATTTACAGATATTTTAATGTACTCTAAATTATAGAAATTAAGCTTATGTTTCAACAGTGGATGGATCTGATTTGTATTTCAGCATCCTAGTTGCAGAAATTAAGGTTTTCAAGAACATATTTTGGCCAGAGTAATTTATTCTTAAGTCCTCAATATTTGAGGGCATTTCAGTGATACACAAAGTTTTGCTAACAGCAAATCTATAGCCCTGGAGGAGGTTTGGGGGTGGTGGGGTGTTAATATTAGGTATTTTAGATAACAGCCATAGCAGAAAGAAAACTTCTCTATGTTTTTTTTCCTCCTTCTTTTCTGTTTACCATTTGATGCTTTAGAGCTGCCCAGGGAAAGAGAGAAAAATGTCTTCTATTTCACATTGCACAGCTGTTGCACTGCTGGAGGAAAACATTTTAAATATTAACATGGCTTTGGGGCTAAAACCATTTCTTAAGAAGCACTTCAACGCAATGAGTTTCAGCAAAGTGAACAATCACAAAAATAGAGTCAAAGACCAAAATCCCTCCAGCTGATAGTAAGCCAATTTATTTATTTTTTGGTGCATGCCTACAGAAGTCATGTGTGATTGTATCAGTTACAGCTTTCCAGTCCAACCTCAGTAAAGAATAGCTCATAGATGCAATAGATTATGACCTCTGGAGTTAGAAACGTCTTCCTTTTCTCACCCTAAGCTTTAAGTGTGAATTGGACTGTCTCGGTTCTCTCTCCTCCATGCAACTTTAGGGAACTGGAGATACCTCCTTGCAGGTTAGGGTGCTTTTATCAGCTGCACAGCCTCCTCCACCCGGTAAATTCTGCAGCCGTGGTTAAACCGCGCAGGGAGGTTAAAGCTTTCTCACCCAATACTACTAATGTGTCTAAGGGTGTATATTGTGGTTGTCTCGTTTAGCTCTGCCGCAGGCCATCCTGTGTACTAATCACTCCAGCTGCACCTAGAGGTGACTCACCCCAAAGGTACTCACAGTGTTTCATCCCACCCACGAAAGAAACAGGGGGTTCCCTCAACCAAAATAGTCTGACAGTAGGTTTCAAACAGTGCACTGAACAGAGGGCATTGCTTTAACATTGGCTAGGATCCATGGTTTAGCATGGATGATATACTGACTGGGCTTACTACGGGCTGCAGCATTATTTACGCACTCAGACTGCTGATGCATCTTCAGTTCTGCTTTGGAAAGGAATCATCCTGCACGGTCTGAAATTCATGGCTGCCAA
Source organism: Gavia stellata (assembly GCF_030936135.1). Taxonomy (NCBI): domain Eukaryota; kingdom Metazoa; phylum Chordata; class Aves; order Gaviiformes; family Gaviidae; genus Gavia; species Gavia stellata. The sequence goes on along the minus strand of NC_082615.1, from coordinate 9,383,469 downwards.
GGGGTAGGAGGAGAACACTTCCATCATTTCAGTTGCTCATCTATTTCCTATTTACCAGGGATGACAACTGTTCAAGCCACCTAGTTAATTTATTCCCAAACTTTTAATTCTGCTCCGTATGCATCAACAGCTTTGCTGTTGAAACCGCACTCTCTCAAGAGCGGGTCTGAGGCGAACAGCACCTGTGGCTCCAGGCTGTCGGCAGCAGGACGCCCGCGCGCCCAGAGCGACTCGCCTGAGCAGAGGGAGAAATGGATTACAGCTCTGGGCTACACACCGTAAATCACCAGCACAGAGAGAGCAGCACAGGGACAACAGAAATACCAAAACGTGCTTTTTTAGAACATGACTCCTTAAATTAAACAAGACAAGAAAATATATGAAATGACAGCAAAGTCCCTTTTTCCTTAACTGTTAACAATTTAAGCCCACATATGTGTCTCATTCATTTTCAACTTTGCTTTTGTGCTGTAAGAGATGGTTACAGAGCATTATCAGTGGAGAAGGACTACAAAAGATGCTAGATATCTATTAGCTTATGCGCTTTTTGCTAATTTCCTTTTATTTTTGGAATTCAGTTAGAGAAGAGCCTAAAGTTCCCTGTTAAAACTCAAGTCCTGTTATGGCGAGCAGCGTACAAACATCTCCCCATATAATGCTGCTATACATTATGTAGACAAACTTACTAATTTTGGACTGCAATGGCTGTGTTCGCCCATGTAGTGACAGGGTTGATTAGATGTTGCAAGCAATTGTAATGGTTACTGAAAATCAGTGAGATCAGCATTTACCATAACATTAGCATTCAGACATTGTTCACTTCATTTGCGTCATGACCAGATTTTACTACCTACAAACCTCACCTTCTGATCTCCTTTCCTATCACACGAACAATGCATGCCATTGCTCAAATTGATTGTTATTAGGCTGGGGTACTTAGGAACTATAAACACATCACCTCAACTGTCCTAAAATTTTTAGGGTGGAATAATGAACTGCATGCTCTGAGCAAACCAGTAAATGAAGTATCTTAATTCTGCTTAAATTAGCACTAAGAGTTTGCATGCAGCTAAAAAGCTCTATAAGTGTATATTATTCTTTATTGAGCCACACTTTCAATGAACCTTAAGCTAAAATTGAAGATGTAATGCTTCCAAAAATGCAAGCTCACATTAAGAAACTGTGTGCACTGCTCAATTAATGGAGACCCAGCCTCCCCAAACCCAAGAATAAGGCAGTCTGCATGTATAGGGGCATGGAAAATTGCTCCGCCAAAGTTTATATAAGGAAAATAGAATCCACTATTCTAAAAGGAGTGTCATAAAGTTTGATGTGCCTATTTCAAAAGCATTTGGAACAGATATTCCCCCCACTCTGACCAGACAGAAATGTCTTTGCTTCCAGCTTTAATGCCAACTCCAAGGGAAAAAAAAGGAATTACACTTTCTGGCATTTTGGAGAACATGGGGCAAAGTTGGAAGGAGCCCATGGGGGAAGAAAGTCGAGGGGGATGTGATGGGAGGGAGCGAGGGCTGGAAACAGAAGACCTTTGGCTGTATTTTGATTGAATCAGGTGAGGCCAGCAGGGACAAACACTGGGCTGGTTTCTGAGAGCAGAGTCCCTGCCTATGCTCTGTGGAAACAGTGTCCCAGCTTTGCTCTTTGATCCTTCAGCTTAATTCAATCCGGGGACAAATCAGGGTGAAACTGGGTGTGTGTAGGTGCGGGTGTGCATGTACGTTTGGGGGGATGGATGGAAGGATGGAGACAATGGGCAATCGGTGCTGCCCCTCTTCCCAGCACATTTCATCCCTGAGCCGCCCGAGCCAGCTCCCATTGCTGTCACCCCTTTCCAGGGGCCAGGTCTGACATGCAGAGGGCCTTTTTTGCCAAACCCAAGTGCTTGTAGAAGCAGAAATTTCAATTATGAGAGCTGTCGTACCATCTTTGGGATGCCTGAGTGCCTCAGGATGTTGCAGTTTCGCAGGAGGGTTGCAGTGCCAAGGGGCTGCACGCTCCAGTCACTCATGAACCTGCTTGGTCCGGGGCTGCCCAGCACAACTGTCTGTGTGGCTGTCTGTCAGTCAGGCAGGCAGTCCACCGGCATTGTCTGCTTGCCTCAGAACCCTGTCAGGTCACCACGTCAAGTGATGGCTGTAACCCCGCCTGGCTTGTGTCACTGCACTGAACTGCAACACGGAGCAGATCTGAGTAAAGATTAGTTCAAACTTACAGATGAACCCAAAGAAAGCTTCTGTTGCTGACAACAGGCCAAACCAAACCCGCTTATGGGACAAAACACTTCTGCAGTGAGACTATGCCAGACTCAGAGAAGCCCAAGACAGCATGAGGTACTTCTTTCTCCCATGCTCTGAGGATCTCTTGGCCCACAGTGGTGGTGCCTCAGGGGTTATTGTTGGCACAGTCCTTCACTCTGCCTCCAGAGCTATTGTCCTGCACTGACCGAGAAAGATTCATCCTGTCTCATAGATGAAATTAGATGAATTGGCAGAAAAGGGGCAGCAGATGCCAGTCTGAAGGCACCGAGGGTCTGCCTTCCCATTGCGTTTGTCCTTTGGTCGTCTACAGCACGTACATTACCCCCTCTGTTGAAGTCCCTGAACTACAGTCCATGGGCCCCTGAGAAGTGATCTACAAAAACCAGATAGTATTGCAATCTCTGGTTTAGTCCATATGATGACAAATGAGAGACTGCCACAAATTGTGTCTAAATAGAAATTTCTTTTTTCTGTCCCTAAAACTAGTCTCTCAGGATTATATACAAATGCCAAAAGACTGTTGCAAAGCAAACCCAGAATACAGAGTTTGTTGGCCTTTTTTGCCTAGTGGAGAAGTTTACGTTGCGTTGCATGGTTCTTCAGTTCAATATTGCTTCTACTTCAAGAATCGGGAACTGTGCTTAAAAGAAAAGTGGCTATTTAAAATTAATTGAATTTTTAATTGTGTTTTATATAGCTGTGTCCACTAACTCCACTGTCTCAGTGTCTGTCTTTGTGTTTTGATATATGGCAACAATACAGAAATACTGCATTCTGGGATATGAAGTGGCTCAGTGGAGGAGGATATAAACCAGATGTGTAACGTATCCAGTGTGCACTCAATGTACCTCCTGTGACCTGTCTGGAGATGATACAAATATCATCATTTTTTGAGACGAAATAGAAATTAGCTCCAAGAGCAGGGAGGGAATATAACAGTACAGAGCACTTAGAAAATAAGAAATCATTTCAAGCTACCAAAAAATAAAAAAAGGCAAGAAAGAGCACATTTTTTTCTAAAATTTTGTAAAATAAAAAAGCAGCTAAGTGTCTTTCCCCCATGTTTTGATTTAAACCATGAAGAAAATTCTCTGCAGGAACTTCCAGTTTGTTTCATAGAATCCTTTGTTAAATTATGTGTATGATTTATCTCAGAGCATAGTTACAGTAAAGCTGCAAGCCTTACAGTCACCTTAAGTTTTATCCTAATAGTGCAAGTATTTCCATCAGACCAGATTTTCGTAAAATTATAATATTCCCCATGGCAAGCCCTAACAAGCTGATTTCAGAGGTTCTAGCTGAAAACAAAACCTCACTTCAGGATAGGATAATTTTTTTCTCTGACAAGGCATTTTAAGTTGAATGGCCAGACCCTAATTTGTTGTAAACCCAGACAGATCACTGACTTCATGGATATCAATGCCTATCGGCCTCCACTGTGGCAGGGGGGAAAAAATATGAGCAACCTGTGTAACAGATTATCCCAGATTCTGCTACCCATACTGAATGGGCTGGTTTGTGGAATACAGCAATATTAACTGCTGGCAAGTACCACAGACTCTCGCCCATTACGATCGAAACAATGGTAGAGGCTGAAACCTGTGGAGTTTGTTAAGCTGTTTTGCACCAGACAACTGGATTCAGAAGGTGCATCTAACCAGCAGTAATCGTCATCAGCTCTGTGATAAAACTGAAACAAGGAGGAACAAATGCAAAACACTGACCTGGAAGATTTGTGTCTTTCCAGGACAATCCTGCATTTTCTCTTGTTCTGTTACTGGGTTTGATGCTTCCCTTCGTCAGCGCATTCTGGTCTCAAGTCTTGTGCAAATGTGCCCCACACAAGGGCTTTTTACATCAAATTAAAGAAAAAGTCAAAGATGCTACAAAAGTTATTATTGCCATGAGTTTGACCCTGCCCAGTCTGAGTAGCGGGTATGAGATTTTTTTCTCTTGTGGTAGAGTTTGGGAGAGGGAGTTCTCCTTTTCTTCCCTTACCTTGGCTGCTGGTGTGGCAGGTCCCAGCAGTGGCCCTCCCCATTCCCACACAGACGGGTGGGGAACGGGTGGGCTGGGAAGGGGAGCAGAGGAATTTTGGTTTGGCACCCCTCATGCACCGAGGCAGCCAGGCGGGGAATGCAGTTGGAGCCAAGCACAATGCTAACACGGATTGCTTCTTTTGGAAGGGAGGCAACCCAGGAGCCACAACTGAAGCACTGCTCTGCTGTTGGGATAACTCAACTGTATACTGCGCGTTGCCCCTAAGCCCAACAGAACTAGGACGATATTTCACTGAATTGGGAAACGATCTTTGGGCTGTGCCTCAGAACTGAAATGCTCATTGTTTAGACAATTTGGAAAAATACCTTGTTTTCCTTTGGTTGACCGGTCTTCTGGAAAAGTTTAGGATGGCATGCACATTGTGGTAAAAAGGAAAAAAATGAGAACAAACAAGAAATTCGAACTAATTTGACATGCTGGGAGTAGGACTGCTGGGGGATTGTAGAAATTACGAACTGAAAAAGAAGGCAACACAGGTAACTGTTGACTGCTGAAGAGCTGGGCAGAGGATTCCCAGGACAAAGAGTGCCTGAAAACTGTAAGTGTTTGGCGGCTACTGAGAAATAGGAAGGCGCTTATGAGAAAGGAGCAGAAGAGTTACCAAGGAATGTGAGAAGTTCACAGCCTAGCCTAGATAGTTTCGTTTGCGAGGGTTGGATGCTGCTCGTCTAATCAGGCCATCATTCAATAGCCCATTGGGCTGCTACTGAAAAAGCGGTTCTTCCATTCCCTCTTCCCCCAGACACTCACTTCTGCGCTCTCTTATGCCAGCACAAGCATTCATGTGGCTGTACTACCCCAAGAAACTAATTAGTTGTATGCTTTTTTTTAAATTGAGTTGATACTCAGCTGGATCACTTCTGTGGTCCAACTCGTTGCACAGCCTGGTGCCAGACAAGAGTGGGCGAAAAAAGTGACTGGGTGCAGAGGAAGAGGGGGGAGAGGAGTGGAACAACCCCTTTCAGCAGCAGCCAGATTTATGCCAGATTAAAGTGACCGTGTAACCACAACCTCTTTGAGTAGCCCCCTTAATTTCATTTTGGGCATGTGAAGAATCGCCTATTACTCCTACTGAGTAAGAGCAGCACAAACAGGCTTTTATCATCTGATCGTCTCACATTTGCTGAACTTGTGATGTGCTCCGTGCTCTGCCAGAATTTTTGGGAGGATCTGTGGCAATTACAGGGAAACCCACCTAGGGACAATATCATTCCAGTGTAAGAAGGCTGGTATGTATGCAGCCACTTCAGCAGCTCCGTCTGCTGTGAAAGCAAATGAACTCAAGAGCAGACAAGAACTGATATGTGAAGTCAGAGTATAAATCTGACTGCATAAATTAAAAGGACGGGAATGCAATGGATTTTGAATAGGTTCTTTCACACGATAGTGTTCTCCTGGAATCAGAAAGCAGACATTGCAGTAAAAAAGCTTTACAGTGTTCTGAAATAAATATTAGTATTTTCCTGCACAGAGGAGTTAAATGAAGTGGCAAATCAAAACGCAATATGTGCATGCATACACATTAGAGAGAGAAAGTGTGGACTGTAGTGAAAAGGGGTTGATATGGAATACTGACTGATACAGAATAGGGACAAAATCTTGACTGCCTGTTGCAAGTTTTCTACTTTCCCTAAGACATCTTCTTTCTGGGCTAGATCTGGCAAATACATGAGGTTCCAACTTGGAATTTCAGCTTCCCTAAGCAATTCCCTGCACATCACTTTATGGAAAGAGTCATGAAATTGCAGGCCAATGCTTCCCTGAATCAGCTGAGAGCCTGCAATGAAAGGTCCAAGGGACAAACAGAGGTCTTCAGTCACTCGATTACAGTGTAGACAATATCTCTGCAGAAATCATAGAAGCAGAATAAATTAGGATGTGTTGAGGTCCAAGGAGTCCTACAGGGTGTCCAAGAAGCAGCATAATATTATTTTAGGTCATTGCAATAATGACACCAGTACCAATGCTGCTAATAGTTATTCCAAGCCTGGTCCACAAGTGACTTAGGACTACTTATAAAACTACTATACATACGCCGCTATGAAAGTAGCCATGTCCCAGAGTGTTTATAATGAATGTTATTTTTTGCCATTTTCTTCAATTTTTGATTAGGATTTGTATAGTTTATCTGCAATTTTAATGAAATTATTTAGCTTTTCTGATAATCTGTTATGATTCCTGTTTTAAATTTTGTAGATGTTAATTTGATATTGAGCAACTGAATATTTTAAGCTTCAGTTGTCTTATACTAGTGTAATTTCAGTGATAGCTCTTCTCCAGTTTGTTCTTTCACATTCATTGATTTCAATATATTTACAAAAGAGCTCTGACTGTTTTTCTTTCAAAAATAGCATAGATCAAAAGCACTGAAAAATCTAGCAAAATTTGGTTTTCTTGTTAAAACTGAATTAAGGAAGCATGTTTTCACTGAAGCGGTACCTCTAATTCCCTATAAGCTCAATTTTTATTACGACATTGGGAAAAGGATATTTCTGGTTGCTAACAAGGTTTGATTACAGCTTTTTTCTTCCCCCCAAGCAACTACTTCTGAAGCATTAACAAGTTTCCTCTGGGAAGCTGTCCCCTCTCAGCTGGCCGGTTCTTCTCTTACTCGCCTGATCCAAAGCCTGCTGAGGTCCATTTCCATTCCTTTGACTCAGACTCACTATCCATGTCTCCCAGTCTTCTGTGACACTGGAAATTATTCACCCTCTAACTGTCTTACTAAATTTCAGCTGGCCTTGGCTACTGGCCTGCTCCAAGAGTTGCCTTGTCAGGATGCTTATTTACCTTCACCAAAACACCAGAAGTAGTTTAAACTGAAAACATACCAGTTAGGAGTTTCACGCAAAACATTCTAAATGAAAAGAATGATTTAAAAGAAAAATACAGAACTCTACTGCAATTTGGTATGTCTGTGCCATCAATAAAGGATACAGCTAGTCATTTCATTAAAAACAAAACACGCAGTCTTTCTAAATACCCTCCCTGATCAGACCACCAAAGCACTTAGCATCTCTCTTTTGCTCACCAAATATTTTTATGATTTTCCACAAGAAACAGCCAGGCCAAACTCTAATAACCACTCTGAGAGGATGGGAGTACATCATGTCTCCAGACACCGTAAAAATAAAATAAATCACTAGAGGAACAAAATTTTATATGGCTTGTTTTTTAAATTATGTTTTGCTTTAAGGAAATGATGAACAGAAGCGTGAACCAAGCTAAGGAGCAAATAGCTGTTCTTGCCTAGATCTTGGAGCACTGTTATTGTCAGGGAAAAAAGCAATCTTCAGAAGCAGCAAAGAGGTTTAAGAGCACCAGCCGTGGCCTTTAGAAACCCTTTCCCTTTAAGATCAGAATGTCAACATTAGAGACTGTGTCTATACTAATAAATAACGTGCACAATTTTAACAACGAGGGCAGTTAATCACGGTGGTACCTTATCTAGGGATGAACAAGATTCCTGTTACTTACAGTCTTTAAATCAAGACCTGGCGTATGTCTGTGTGTCACACTGCGATGTAAAGCAGAGACATGAGAGCCATTTTAAAACTACCTAGCTCACATAGTAACATGAGTCTAGCAGTAGAAAGGCAGAGTTAGTACAAATTAATTAGACCGATTTATCCAGCTTTTTAGTAGGGTAAATTATCCCATCCTGAGCTCAGCTAGACTGCTTTCTGCCCCCACCAGCTTATTTAAAGTTACCCTACCTTTACTCTTCCCTGTGGTCTCCAGTGTAGATGTAACATTGCTGACTTTCTATAAGAAATATTAAAGCTCAGATGGATATTACGGGCTCCATGGAGAGACCACTAGATGATGCTCATGGCCTGGTAGACAGTGCATTTCTAAAAAGGATGCAGATAAAAGAAAAACTTTCAGATATCAGCCCTGTAACAAAGATCACTCAGCAATATGGATATAAGAATTTCTTCCTCTGGGACTGGCTGGCTTTGTCCCTCCCTGAGCCCCTTGGTCTTGTGAACCTCAGACTACGCAGAGAGCCAAGTGTCGGGACCTCTCTGGTTTGCACTGTTGTCAAGATTCACACAGAACGGATCTAGTGAGATGTACTCACGTACGCATTTGATGCCTTACTGCACTTCCATCCTAACCAGAGTGTCAACCACTACCAGAGAAGATTCTTTCTACCCATGTTCCCTCCCCACATAGCAGAATAAGCTCCTATGTTAGCATCTGTTTCTATTATTAAACTCTGGATATTCCCCCCCAGCATTCTGTCTCCTAATGCTTGTCCTTGGCTACCCTTACAAACCGGCATGACAAAGTTTCTGCCTCTACTGCAAGGGGCTGAGCCCAAGAATCATGCCTCGCTGGCACAGCAGGCACTTCAGGAGTGGCAATGTTTCAATCCCACTTCATGCTTTGCCACCAGAAAGCCAGGCACACACACTGAAACGCTGCCCGTGCATTACCGCAGTGTCTTCTATAAGAAAACATGGATTTCTGCCACCAGACAGACACAGAAACTAGTAAGCTATTCCCTGCATTCTTCTATCCCCCCGGGCACCCTGTGTAAGGGAAGCCATTGATGCTTGCCATCAGATAGACACACAGACTAGTAATAAAATACCCATGATTCACTGCATCTTTATTCCTTAGGGTGCTTCTGAAGAGGGAGCTACTGATTTCTTACTTATGTTTAAATGATTTGTGAAGGGGAAAAAAAATTTTCTATTTTATAGCCCGTGCCTTTAGCCATAGGGGAATCTGTTTTCTGTGAGTTCTGTAGTTTATTTGATAGATAGCTTTCCTCTAATTATTTATCTTTACTTTGGTTGTTTTTAGGAAGCTAAAGTTTTCCCTAATTTTGTAATTTTAAAAGTTGCTATCTGTCAGGTGAAACATCAAAGCCCTCCCAGTTTCTGCATTTACTCATTTCAGTGCAATATTTTCCAGCTTGAAGAACATGATCTTTAAATGCCTCGTCATTTATAACACAGTAGCCCCCGGCGGTACATGCAATTATATGATAGTGCCGTACCCTAAGGATTACGTAAAAGGTGAAGAAGGTGAAGAGAAATAGATGTGCCAAGTAGTATTCCTAAAGTCACACAGAAAATCTGGCAGAACCAGAAAGAAACCAAGTTCTCTGGTCCAGAGCCCTGGTCACTAGATATGCTGCCTCTCATACCTTGCCTAGCAGCTGGATATAGCAAGCCCCAGCACGCGTGCATGTGAATCGTCAGGGGGGACGAACAACCAGGACCTCCTCGTCCTAGCAGCTCTGTGCTAGGGGAGGCCACAATGGCCCTCCTTGTTCTTTGGAAGCAAGAGGACTTGCAGGTTCTGCCCTTAGCCAGGGATGGGTTTGGACAGCATGGAGATAGGCATAGCACAGCAACCTAAATAAAGTTAGAGGTCTCCACATTCAGCCAGCAAGGGGAATCCTATCCCCAAGACAGGCTGGAGCCACATCATTGCATAATGCTCTAGAAAGCACAACATCCCCTGGAACTCCCACGGCAGGGCCCTCACCACAGGGCATATTTTGGTGAGTGGTGTGAATATGGCCCTTCTTCACCATTTCCTTTCCATATTAGTCACATTTAGTCTTGCTCCACTTTCTGCCTCTGGGAGCCTAGCATAAGCGCTGCGTCTGATCAAGGGAGAAAGCAAGCATAGCATTTTCTGTAGGCGAGTATCCACAGCTCAAAACCACCTAATAATATGTCTCAGTTCTTCCTGACTTGGTAGTGTCTGCATTGGAGAAGCCAAGGTTTGGAAGAGAAGGAATTGGCCAGGACAAAAGTGCATTGGCAGAGCTCTGTGGAGGCACTCACGCAAATCCTGCCCACATGACATCTGGATCCATCCAGGGCTTTCATGATTGCTGGCTTTGCCAATCTTTTTTTAAAAGCAAACAATCAATAAAGGGAGAGAAAAAATTAAGTAACTGCTTGGCCTGAAGCTTGTTGCTACTCAAGAACTTCCCACATTGTGCTAAGTGAAAGTGGATCGGGAAGTGTACCCTTTTGAGGCCCAATTCACACCCAAGTTCTTGGCCGCAGCAGCATCTGTTCTTCCAGGGAGGCCCAAATGCTTAGATGTGGCTGGTGACCTCCTAAAGTTGGTTGGGCCAAACAAGCAGAATTCAGGGCTGAGCTGGCTGAGAGGTAGGCTGATTCTGTGCATTTCTCAGGGAAATGTTGCCAAGAGAATCCTTCAGGAACCCAAGCTGGAAAATAAAGCTGTTGCTCATGTAGAGAAGTCCTTCTGAACATCAGTCTGCAGTCCAGCAAAGGGAATGCCTCCACATGGATCTGCACATGTGGAACTCACTTTCCACTTACCAATATCCACTGCTGCCACTGCCTCTGCAGAGGTAAACACCAGTCCTGAAATCAGCATCCGCAGCATAATGTGTATGGAGGAAGCTCATGGGAGCGCTACTGTTGTTCCTCCTGTATTTCTTCTTGCCTGCACAGGCAACGAACATCCACGCTTCAGTTCTGCCAGTCTGTCTTACCAACCTTTAAATCATCTTTATTTGACTGAATTAGCCCAGAGACTAACTTATGAACCACCTGTGTCATCCTAGCCTTTTCCTGTTGTCTAGAAGGCAGGATTTTGTGTTTCTTTATCTTGAGAGGACAGCCTGAATCTTCATCTGAGTTATTTGCACACAGAGATCTTATTCAGAGGACCTGCTTTTAGGACTGAGACATACAAGCAGACACAATAACTTGCATATTAGGTTTCCTGGTGAAGGTGAAGGTACAACCTTGTGGAACAAGAAATTCAACATCACCAAACCCATCAAATATCAGAAATATTTCTTCCATAACAAAATATTGCTTGCCCTGGAGCTTGCCAATGGTTTACTATCATTTAACTTCAGTGGGAACAGCCTTATTTGCATGAGGCATAATCAGTTTGTCTTTATGGGAACTGGACATTACAATAAGCAATATTCTGAAGACGACCTCTTAGGTGCACATTAATTCAAGGTAAAGATCTAGAATCATCCAAGAGACACAGAGACCTGCCTGAAGCAGAGGTACAGATTCTGGAAGGAGCAGCTAAACACCTCATTAACTGAGCTTCATGCCGTTTAGTCTGAGTGACTGAATGTTTCCAACACAATTGAAACTGTGGTTCTCTGAATTAATGTTATTTTTAATAAAAGGAGGCGTTAAGTTGCCTCCTTTGGTGAGCATTGTGGAATGTTTCTAACTTCCCTACCAGACACGGCTGCGTTTGAGTGATATTTGCGAGGCACTTGAAGAAATGTGCTATATAAAATTAGAGATTATGCCAAACCTCAGCATTGGATTAATATGTCTGTGTGAATTTAGAGGATGAAAAGCTACCTTCCATTTGATGGCAAAGTGTCAAATTCCATGTTAGTGTAAACTGACACAGACAGTTAATTATAAAAAAGTTATTCCAGTTGTACTGACAAAGAATTTGACCCTAGTCCATTTGCCTGAAATGGAGCAACGAAAATCCTGGGTCTGAACATGCCAGAAGTTTGTCTTAAAACCAATGTCTAGATCCTAGCTTTGCTTTTTGGGCCTTTTTTTAATGCATCTTTTTATAGGGATGATATATCGCTATATGAATGCATTGCAGCAAATGCTAGTAAAGAAGTTGCAAATCAGCAGAAAAATGCTTTATAAATTATAGAATTTTAAGAGTATTAGGTTTTTTCAGACATTTTGTATGTTCACCTGAAATTGCAGAGAAGCACATACGCTAGTTCAAAGTAAGAATAAGTTTTCTTTCAAAACTGAGGAATTAATTTTGTGTCCTCTCAAACTCTATATATACCTCCCATGATTTGGTAAGTGGTACTTTGTGAAAACTCACTCTCTGCTAGTGCATGAAATTAGGATGCTGCAGTCCAGTCCAACAGCATCAATCCTCCTTTGATTAAGAACCGAGCACTGCAGTAGCAGTAACAGCTCAAGCCAGATCCCTACTGCTACCGAGGGCACAGCACTACAGACTACAGCAAACAGATCTGCAGGACCATTTGCAAAGCGGTTTCAGTGTCTCACTGTGAGATTTTTGCTGGCTAAATTAGCAAAATCCAGAGCATACCTTAGGTCTGTGACTCCAGTTAATGAGTCCTTTGTTTTATTAGATGAATTGGTAAGGAGGGTCATTTTCTAATGCATCTTTCCCTGAAAAGTAAAATATCCACCACTGAAAACAGCCATAAGCAATCTATTATTTTTATATTACCCATGTAAGTTGCTCCTTACAAGTAATGAACACTCATAACTAAGCACTGCTCAGAAGAATAAATGACTAACCAGATTTTATCAGTACACAAGCTAAATTCAATGATTTATGAAGAAATCTTGGTCCCGTCTAATGGAATTTTCCCAAAATAAATTCATGTAAACAACTTGCCACAAAGAAGCAGTCAGTGCTGGTTGGTATGTGTAAACAGCTTTAACAGTTGAGAATATAATCTCCTTGACTGCTAGGCAGTCTGGGGAGATTCATGCAGAGTCTCCGTTCAGAAAACCACCTTTGGCTCTGATCCTTCTGACATCATAATGCCACCCATTTCATTAGTTTTTAGTAAATGTTACTATCATCATAGATGGGTAGAATAATTTTGCCTCTCAAAGCCAACACAGGAATTTTTACAGTCCTCATCAGAATCCCAGGATGAGAGTCATAGGTAGGACTAATGGGAGGAGGTAAGAGACAGAAATGAAAAATATTCCAACTCCTGAATAAATGTATCAGTGTATTCAGTTTCCAGTGGTGGATTACCAATACCTTTTTACATGTTCCTAGAATCAAGCTGAAAGTACAATGCGGTCGTATTAACATGCTGCAGCCATTCTTAACATGTTTCCAGGGGAGCTCCTATTTACATGGTCTCTAACTGCAAAGTGAAGTCAAATATTTAATAAATTATCTCACTGATGTTAATTAGTTCTGTTGGGAGATAACACTGAGAGCGATGTGTGTAAGCTGACCTGTGTGAGTGGCTCAAACCAATTTGGGCTGGTTCCCAAACAACCCAGAGCACAGTTCTTCTAAACCGAACTAAGTCATTATCAGAAATATTTCCTTCTCTGCCTTAATTCATCCTCAAAAGCAACACATCACAGTCAGCATCAGTTCTATTAGAATAAGGGCAAGTGGGCAGGCTGGCTGAGCACCAAAACTGCAAAGACAGTTAGCTTTTTCTAGTGACTATTCATAAATACAGCATAGTTAGCAGTTTCATGGGGATGATAGCTACAGTACAGCATGTTCTACTGCTCAGTGGAAGAAGAAATCCTGCACTATACACACAGATTTTACAGGCACTAATAAGTACCTTTTTTAGATTTGTAGAACTTTCAAGGCTTTTCACAGCTAATATTTCTACATTAGCCTGATTTCCCAATATGTCTGCTAGACAGACGAAGACTGATGTTTTTTAAAAGGGACTAGTGATTTTGCATGCCTGTTCTGGGTTGCCTAACTTGAGCCAGCCCCGAGAACAGCCTGATAGTTTGAGGATTTCCAAAAATCAGTTCCTTTGAGGTGTCTCAGCATAACACCTCATCAGTCTCTCCTCAACTCCAGTCAGTGACAAAAAAAAAAATCCCCAAACACTCCTTGCTCCTGAAGTCACTGCTGAAGTTGGACAGGGTGCTTTCTTACAGAGACGTAAGATTTAATTTGCAACCGCAGCCAAATGCTGCTGTTAGATAGCTGGTGATTACAGTCTCAGGCTGGAGCTGATCGAAGTTGTTCCAATTACTTTTATCATATAACTCTACATTTAGATCAGTGTGAATGAGATCAGTATTTACTTCTGTCTCAGACAGCTGTCTGATCAGCTCACTGTCATGTAACTTGTGAGCTGTTTTGGACTACATTTTCTTGACTATCAAAACTTTATTTCAATTTCTAAGTTGATTTGGTTAAAACAAAAGGAAGTGTCTTTGACCAGTTGAATTAAAGGATATTATCCGTTCATGGCTTTTACATTAGAATGGTTTCATTTTGAAATAAGAACAGAATAGTTTAATTCAATCATTGGCACAAAAATAATACCAGTATCAGATAATGGAGACTTCCTAGGAAAGATATACCTGATGTCAGACAGCCTCGTAAGCAGGCTGGCAGCCAGTTCTAATGGAAAAACAGTCTGTGAAGAATTCCCAGCATATTATATTCCCAGGCTTTTTAGAGGCTATTTTCTGGCTAATCAAAAAACAGAAGCTATGTCTTCAGCAGATATAGAATAACATCCTTGCTGAAACACACCAGCTCAAGATCTGGCCCACAGCATGAATTTAAGATGTTTAGCTACACTTGAACCCAATTCTTTTTCTACCCACCTAGCTTTAATCAGGTGTGACAGCACTCGAAGTCAGTGTGTTCAGGGCAGTGTGAATGGAACGGAAGTCAAGCCAAATCAGAAAGACAGGGTTTTACAATGACTTTGCAGAATCAAAGGCATCAGAGAAGTCACACCTCTGTGCCTTGTCCATACCCATGTGCATGTACCCCCTGGTCAGCTCATATCCTATGGCTCTCAGAACTGCTAATGGAGTGGGATCAACCAGCCCTCAGCTGCAAGGCGTGCAGCAAATACATGCCATCAGCCCGGATAGGTTTAAAGCATTCTGTGCAAACATGGATTAATCTACAAAAGAAGTAATGAAGCATGAAATGTGAGTGGTATTCATGCAGCATCTGGGCTATATAGAACTATAACTGTGATAGCTTTGAACCCCCCTTCGTAGAAGGCTCTTTTCCTAGCCTCCTCTCTATAAAACATTATTTGAGGTCATATATATGAAGGCACCATATGCTGATGATGTGCAATAGCTTAGTTTACAAATACAACTATTTCAGGCCTCTTACAGACTATTTGCCAATCTTAATATAACCCTGGAAGATGAAATTTATAACGAGCTTTATGCATAGGGTATACACAGAAATAGCACCGGTCTCCCAATCATATGGGATGCTGCTTCCACAAGTGTTGGGCAGCACTTTGGTCAGTGCACTGCAAAGGAAAGGAGGACATACCCATGCTTTTCCTCCTGCTTCCACTCTGTCAATCTAGACAAATTGTTTAATCTCCTTACACCTTATTCTGGTAATCCGTAAAATAGTTATTCTGAAGCTTAATTACTATTTGTAAAGCATTCAAGAACTTCAAATGAAGAGTCATGTGGAAACATAAAGTATTGTTGCCTGCTGCTTTGAAACTTTGGGCGTCTTCATTAACCATCAAGAGGGTCCAATTCCCCTCTTAATTACCTCAGCCTTATTTCACTACAAGTCTCCAAAGTAACTATTTATGTTGTTGTAATAAGAACAGATTCAGGCTGAGGTTTCTTGCTTTCAGAATTGACTAAACATCTTTCAGTTATGAGGGTAGTTCAGTTTTAATGGCTCCATGTTTCCCCAACTGGTTATTCCACACACCCACCCCATTCCCCTTCCTTCCCAGATTTTTGCTCTGCTCTCTTTTTCATCCAGCAGCAAATTATTGTGGCAATTCACCTTCCCACAGGTTATGTCAGGCTTTTACCTAGTCCAAGCTTATACCACTTCAAAAACAGGTAACATTTCTCATGTCTGGAAATGGTCAGTAGCAGGGAATACAATTCTTAGCTACAGTATAAACTTAAAATTCTGTATAGTATAGTTTACAGTATATGGTTTATAGTATAAAAGTTTGAAGTATAGTTCCAACAATCATCTGTGAATTGGATCCTTGCAATCTACATTTCATGGTGGTAGAGGACTTCATGACATTCAGTACACCTCTGCAGGGCAAGTTGGGATTTTTGTATTTTCTACTTAACTACCATTCCGATGTGCCTGGCATTTAGGTCCCCAACTCGATCTTTTGACATCTCTGGCATAAGCACTAGTGCCATCTTGACATCTTGCTCTGTAGTCAGCTCAAAAACTCGACAGTCTTTGGCCATTGGTGTCCCTTGCCACAGTGCATGAATAACTTTCAGAGAAGCCTCTTCTCTCTAGACATGAATGCCTTTATTCTTGCTCTTTCTGCCATAACTTAGCCTGCAGCTGTTAGTAAACTAAGGACCAGTAATATTTTCATACAGAACTCTTTCTGGAGAAATCCTCCTGTTTATACTTCCTAGGGGCCATTCCTGCAGCCCTCTCCTGTATCAGGAGTCCCACTGACTGGCGAGCAGGCTGCTGGGTCTTAGTTTTGGAATAAGCTGACAGCTCTACGCAGCTCACTGCTTGCTGCGTTAACCCGATTATGTTTGACATCTGAGGTCAACAAGATCATTGGAAATGTCCCATTGCTGATCTTCTGAGGAGTCTCAGAGTTTTCTCCCTGACAGCTGGTTGTTAAACTGCCTATCATAGATGCCATAACCAGACAGGAAAGAAATACCTTCCTGCAAATGTGGTCCCTGGGACTGCTGCTTTGTGTAATTGCTCCTTACATGCACACATGAAGTGTCTTGTTTGTCTAATTATTGGGATGGCACCAAAAACTATTAATAGCCATAAATTCATAAACACTGACTCTGAGTTAGTGAGAAGATCAAAGCTGCTGTGTTTTACATAGGTAGTTGGATATACTAATGTCACTGAAAAAGGGGAAAAGAGTTTAAAAAGGGAAGATTAGTAGGAAATGGCATATGCAGCTTTTAATACATCTCCTCTTACAAGAAAGAAGAATTTATTTCCATACCTATGCTATTGTATTAGGGATATTTAGATCAAATCCTAAGACACTGCAAATTGTTTAATTTTGTTTTAACCCAACTAGCAGAGCAGCCACCAGGATCTCTAGAACCATGAGGCTAGTTTGAAAGTGTAGCAAACAACTCATATCATATTCCCCCCACCCCCCCTTTTTTTCTTTTTTCCATTCACCTCCAGATATTTAAGTCCTTATGGAGCACTTGGGTCACATTATCAAGCTTTTCCCCAGAAGCACAAGGACTTTTCAAAATGAAAGTTGAGATTCTTGTGCAGCCACATGAGAGAGGACTTGGGGCTCTAAGCAATGCACCAAACATTGCTAGACTTCCAATAACATGACAAGATTTACCAACACTGTACTGACTTCAGCTGAGTTGATGGTGATTTACACCAGGCAAGACAGTTGTCCCTGGTTTGTCCATGAAGCAATAAATTTGATTCTGCTCTGGACCTATACAGTTCTGTAGGCTGGTTACACATATACAAGCGTGCTCACAGATGTTGTGGCATGGTGTGCGAGACTCGCTCTCCTGGCCCTCTCCTCAGGCCCTCGCTGCCTACCCGAGCCTTGGGCATCCGACCTCCGAGGCACAGGACTAGTGTAATGGAGGAACTCCGGCGCTTCGCAATAACATGGGAAACCTCTGTCCCCAACTTCAGGCACAGCAGGAGCTCTCTTGCCTTGGCGCTGCCACGAAGCAGAGCCTGTCATGAGCAACACACAGGACCATGCTGGTGCTCCTCGGAGCACGGGCTGGCCCTACACACCTATCCATGTCAAACAGGGATAAGCCAGGGAACTGTCACTACTATGAGAGCCCCCAGGGCAGCCCCCCGCGGGTGGCCACAGCCGGCCACCGAGTGTCGCTGTTACCCCAAAGTTTGGAGCTGGTCACTCATCTTCCATGCTATAGCATGAGGCAGATAGAACATAAAGCAACTATCCCTTTAAAAAGGAAAAAAAAAATCTGGTATCATCCCTTTCTCTCTCCTTTAAAATGCCCAACTTTTTCTCCCCTGTCCTCCCCTCCTTTTTTCTCCTGGGAACCAGGATTCCTAAGCTCTGCTTGGAACCAAAGTTCAGATTTTTTGGCAGCGCAAAGGGACTCAAATGAGAGCTAAATTAAACCTTTTCAAAACTTCCCCAGCCAGCCGGGTAGCAGACAAGAGGCACATTCCAGGACCGTGTGGGAGATCTGAGCGCCGAGGCAGACAGCAACGGCAAAGGTGATGCTTTCGGCTTTTGCAGAGGTGCCAACCCGTCTGCGCCAGCCCCGTCACAGCCCGCACAAGGGTCAGCGCTACTGTCCCCAGAAAAATAAAAATCCCTCCCAGATATTCTCCTGGCCAGGCTAAACATTTGCTGTCGGTTCCAAAAAGGACAGCACAGCAGTGGAGCAGCACACTGGGATTATGGTGTGGATTTACCGAAGTTTAGGACAGAGGACAGTGAGTGGAGGCAGGAGTGCTTTCTGGTAAGGCTGTACTTGGGGGTAACAGAGGGCCACACAGAAGAACCCAGTAGAATTAAGCACCCCTTAGCCTTCTCTTATTTTCCGTTCGGGTCTGCTCCAGAGTGTAGAAGGCAGCAATGGAAAGGTTTCCTGTTGGCTTTACGGACAATGACACTCACTTGCCACTTCTTTCCTTGTCTTTCTAAAGCAGCTTTGAAGCAGGGCTGAGAAGCACATCCAACAGAATAGGGGTGGGGAAGGAAACAGTACAAAATTCTGTTTCTAGCACTGCACTGACCTTCTGCTGGGAACACTTGGAAAACTTCACTTTGGGGAATTTTACATTTTGTCACAATTTCATAACAGTAGGACATTTCTTTGGAAAAACTAGAAAGTACAGATTTTTAAGTTTTAAACCAAGATATTTTCCCGAGATAAGGGAAATAGATGCATTTCAACCATTTTCCCCCCCATCATTTTGTACAGACTGTTTCACTGAAATGTTTTTGAACAGCAAAATGGAAACATTTAATGCAAGTAAGATCTGGTTTCATCGTGCATTGGCCACAGCCACATAACACTGACTGCCATTGAGGTACATCAGGGTGCACCAACAAAGGAGCTAGCCTATGTTATTTTAATTTTCTAAGTGTTTTTCTATGAACATCTAAGGCAAACCACCATCACTGGTCTCTAAAAATGGGCCAGACAAGTATCTGACAGAAAGGCTTTAGGTAGAGTTCATTCTGTTTCAGAGCAGGCAGAGGGACTGGACTAGACTCTTTAGGTCTATGATTCTATGGCAACACCACAATCTCTGCAAAACTGTATGGTTTGTTCCCAGAACCATAAATCTAGCCTGGCATCATTGGAAACTCAGTGTTGGAGAGCTTGGTTTAATTTCAGATTTATTGCAGTAATCCAAACTGAACAAAATCAGTGCAAGACTGAGCCTCCTACCTGAACCTGTGACTTGTGGAGTGAAAGTTGCTTGAATTTTCTGGTACTTACAAATTCCTGCTGGATCAGAAATGTCACAATCATTTTATGTCTTGGCTTTCAGTAGAACTGGAGTCAGAGCTGTTGCCCCAGACAAACAAAATAAACTCCTGGGTCTTAGTCTGTTGGCTGATGATGAAGGCATAGTGGAGTATACTAATTTTTGTTGAATTATCTCATGTCCTCATGTAAATGAAAAATTGCAATGTCAGGCAGTGACTGAGCCATCCCTCCTGTCAACATTAATTTCTACTCTATGATTCAGTGTTTTCCTTGATGGTGCCTACCAACGTCAAGGAGGGCAAAAATATATGCAATTTAATGACTGACCTCCAAACCCACAGGATTGTTGTCCTTCATGTGTAAGGACTAAGATCCTGATGACTAGTAGGGTCTTAAATGAATAAAAACAGATTTACTCTACTCAAATTCATCAATCTATCTATAACTGACATTGTAGTCAAGTCCACACATCATCACTGAAATTTTTACAATTGGGGTACCCAAACAATAGATAGATACTGGATCCCTAATCAGTAGGTCCAAACTAATGAGTGCCAAAACACTGGCTAATCAAAACCAACATATCACTGTTTTGTCTTAAGGCCACCTAAAATTTTAAATTACATTTTTAAACCTAGATGTTTGAATTTTACTGCATTTGAAGTAGACAATTGAACCATATGCTGTAAAATATATCTAGAGTTTATACCTTCCACTGCAAAAGCACTGGCCAACCTCTTAGCAAGATAAGAATCTAATTAAATATGTTTAAAGTGACATTTAGAGGCCTCAGTACTTTTCATATTTGATCTCAGATCTTAGGGCTGGCATCTGTTTCTCCTTTTAGTTAAGAAACTGAAAGACTATTTACATATTCTTAGTATATCTCCAATTAGATCTTTTTCAGAAATGCACTCCCAACATTTCATATTAAGTTTCTTGGCAGACAACTATCTTTTTCTTTAAGAGATTTATTTATTCAGTTGGATACTTTTTTTCATCCTTTGCCTGGGCACTTGGAGTCTTCAGCCTCACCATCCTATAATTAGAAAAATGACCCTACTTAGAAGTTTTAGAGCTCTGCTCCAAAATGTCTTCTTCCCAGTTCATTTATTTATCCACCTTTTTACTGATGTGGCTTCATCTAGTAATTGCCTTTCTAACACAATTTGCAGCAGTAGAGTAAATTTAATCAGGCATTTAACAACTTATGTTATCAAAGACCAACATCCAAAACAAGAAATCAGCTCACTGAATGATGACAAAATATTTCTACATTTATCATTCGATCAGGAGGAGAGGGGGGGAAGACAAGAGAAACACAGGGAAAATACAGACCTGCTGAGGACTGTCAGAAACTGTGACAGTCCTTTTATAAACAATTCCTTCTTTCCAAAGTATAAGGAATTGTTCCTACCCCCAAACTGTAGGTAGAATACCCTATTGCCTAGTTTCCCTAAGCAAGTCTGTATATGTTTTCTATTCAGATAATGAAGTTGTCTGTCCAGGCATCCCAGCATAGACAGAATAATCAGGCACCAGCTCCCCAGCATTTCATCAACCCCCTTCATAGGGCAGATGAACAGAGGCATATTCTCACTTTCTCCAGATACCTGACAAATGGATGTCTTTTGCAACACGCCTGGAAAGTCACCAAATCTGGGCTCCTTTGGACTAGGGTAGGAAGCAGATTCCAGAATATTTCAAACTCCTCGTAAAAGATACTCTGTCAGCACCCTCTGAGTAATGGAGCAGCGCAGATTCCTCCCCCCAGCACTGCTGTTGACATCAGCGCGAGCCAGACTCACTGGATCCGTCCTTAGTGGCACCACTGTGAATCTCATTGACCTCCGAGTTATTCTTCTTTTGCTTGACACTGGAATCCAATTTACCAGAAATAGATATTCAGGATTTAGTATCTGAGTATAAGAATAGTAAATAGAAGCAGGCTTTGGCCTCTTAGATCTAAATTGCATTTCCTTACTTGTTATAGTAAAGTGTTAAATCCAAGCCTAGCATGAGTAAAACTTTACTGGTATCCAGCCCAATTAGCTACATAACACACAAGTGATACTACCTGCACTTCCTGACAGAGATATAGGTGGGCTGCAAGATTTTTCAGAAGTTTTTGTGGGACTAGGTTCAGGTGTGCATCCTACACAGCTCTGCCTCCAGATGGGGCCACCAGAGCTGCAGGGACACCCTCCCGAGCCTGCAGCAGGGGCACTGGAGAGTTGGTTGTATCACTCATTCCCAGTATGCAACTGTAGAGCCTGAACATCTCGTCTGCATCTTACTCAACTTTTGCTCTGAATCATTCTCTGTAGGAACCTCTCTCTGCTCACAGTACAGTAAAACTACCATTTTAGTCAGTCCTAAAGTCAGACAAAGTGGCTACTTCCAGCCGTTCCCCAGCTCCCACTTCATGGGAGCAAGGCGATCTTTGTGGTGATCAGGGGCAATCCAGACCCACAAAAATCAACTTAAAACAAGTCCCTTATCTGTAAAAATCAGATTAGATCCTGTAACCAAAACATTAATCTGCTACAGTTTATCATTTGTTTTAAATAATCTCTGATCCATACAAGGAGTTGGGAACTCTTGTTGCGATAAAGCACATCGATGGGCCATCTAGAAGCAGAAGGTCTGGAAACCCAGACTTGTGAGCAACCAGTGCTTTAGCTCCTCTTCCTTACACCAGCTTTCAGGGCAATTCCCTCCGCATTAAGAACCAGATGAGACTGCGGACTCCACTGCAAGATGGAGGCTGTAATCCCATCCAGGGGATGGGGTGTGGTTCGCAGACATCGATAAACCACGGCACATCCCCTCTTGTGGTTCATGATGTCATTGGAATGACTCAATAGAATTACAGCCCTATGTCAGTCTGGGTGTATATTATTCTACCGAAATTAAAGCTTTTGAAATAGGAGCTTATTGTTTTTAATAACTTCAGTTATATAATTCCTTTCTGATGTTAGTACTTCAATAAACATTTCTCATGTTAAATTTTACTCCAGATCCATCCTTGCCAGTTTTAGGCTCAGAACTGATATATTGGAATAATCCTCTTCGTTTTAAGTCCCACAGACACTGTGCTGTTCACATGATGTCATTCTGTGTATATTCCTTCATCTACTACTGGTGAGTCATTATTATCGTAGCTAATAGAGAGAGGATTATCTCTATTAAATCAAAGGCATGGCATTTTGTTGGTGGTGGTTTGCCTCCTTGATTTTTAACCCTTTAAATTACATGAGTCAGGATTTTTCAGCATGGGCTGTCATCTGTGAGAGACACATAGCTGCTGCTAGAAGCTTGTCACAAAGCAGAATTAAGACACTTAATTCCTTGCCCAAGATGATACAGGAGGACTATGACAGAGCAAGTCACTTGGAGCCAAAGCAGCATAACAGTCTTTGAGAGTCTGGATCTTAGCTTCTCTGCCACCTTTCTTTTTTTAATTCATAAAATAAAATTAACCTCTACCTCAACAGCAGTGTTGCTATTATAATTATTACAAAGACAGTAGAAACACTTATAATAAGGTGTTAATATAGGTAAAATGATCAGTATTGTGAGAAAAGTCCAACAGGAAACAGTACTACCTTTCTGTGAAAGGTGACGAAGTGCTACTCTATAGTTTAGAAAGGCAAATATTTATCACAGTAATCTTTTCTAGGGAACAGCTCTCATGCAATAGAAGTTTTTTCAGAAGGCTGTAGAGCTATGTAGAACTAAAAGATCAACTAGAGGAATTAATGTCTGCATTTAATACAGGAACTAGTTAGAAACCAGAATTCCTTTCCAATAGGAAGTTTAAATATTTAAAATTTGTTTTCATTATAAATTGAAATGGCAGATTTTCCCAACAAATCAAGATTTCTAAGACTTTCCAAGAATGAGAGTTAACTAAGCATTTGTTATTATGACCATGTAGAAACAATGAAATATACTAATGCAATTGTATGTTATTAAATATCTATCTTTGCAACCTTGGCATAAAAATGAAAATCTAAATATTAATTTAAATTTTTAAGTCAAAACAAAACACTTCAACCTCATAAAAACCCTCTCAGCAAAGCCAAGATGCTTCTTTTTAAGTTTCCCATAGAAAATTTTGCCAAAATGTATACCCTCCCTGGAGAAACATTTAAATTTTAGTGAAACTGCATTTATCAACAGAAAACTGTTCTGTCAAAAAAATTTCAAAGAGCTCTATTTAATTTAAACAGCGATCATTGCTGTGATAGAAACAAAAGCTGTCCATTTGCACTACTGCAAGAAGAATGATCCCAGAAAGCAGCTCCTAGACCTGTGATATCTCTTTACAGTAATCTTAAAGCTCCATGAGTGGCTGGTAAGAAAGGCATTAAACAGCCTGCCATCAATCATGGCTTTCTCTGTTCTAAAGCAAAAGATGCCAAGTCAGCCATCACCTCAGAGGAAACAGCAGCTGCGGGTAGGATGTACAAGATCGAATGAAATCTTACCAGCACATTTCCTTCTCTTATCTACCCTGTCACCCATTATCAGACAGTGGATTATAATAAAGAACACAAGGTTGAAACACAATTATCCATGGACGTGTTTGAGGACTCACAAATCTGCTAATGTTACTAACAAGCCGAGTTACCCATTGCAGAACACATCAGCACTCCAGACGAAGGCTTAACTGTTAATGAAACCTAAATCTCAGCTCCAGAGATAAATTTCAGGCTTCTTGTGGCTTAAACCTGGAAGCCAATACATCACGGAAACTTTTAAGAATTATCTAAAGAGCAAGTAATGTTGGTAAGTCGCCATAATTAAATCTTAGCTGATTTCACATCTGAGGGATCTAAGAAGCAAGACATTGTATTGAAATTATGTCTTATGTTTTTGTTAGAGGATGTCAAAATCCACCATAAAAATGCTACAACAATGGTATCAGAACCAGGGTATTAATGCCTTTAGCAGGAAGGAATAAGCTTCTGGATTCACAATCCTCACAGTATCTAAGAGCAGCCAGTGTCAGTCTGGCACCAAGAGAGCCAGCAGCTTTAAAGATACAGGTCTGCTATATGGTGCCACTTACATAACTGGGAGCCTGGAAATCCAGGTTTACTGCTCACTTCTGTAACAGATTTCCTCTATGACTATGGAAAGGCCTTTTCTCTTAAATAAAACTTACCTTTTATAATTATATTGCTAAGTTATGCTATTATAATATTCTTCACTGTTGTGACACTATTTGGAAAGAGATGCTTATTTTGGAACAAGAATGCCCTTTTCCTTTAAGTAGGTATATACCATTTTCAGAGGAGCATAAGCTAAATGGGGAAGAGCAGGGGAAGTAAGGCATTCTTACTCCAGAATAATTATCCAGGCATAGATCTGAAACGGGATAACTTCAGTGATATAGACAACCTCCAAGACAAGCGCAGACAAGCTTTATGAGACACCTTGGGCCCAGGCCACAGAATACCTTGAGGATTAGGGTCCAGGCCTTGAACTTGACTTGATACTCTTGGAAAGGACAACTTGGTATTCTCGTTGCAGCGGTTATGAGGAAGTGCGTTACAGACAATGGGATCAACAACAAAATCCCTGTCCTTCAGCACTCCAATGGTACAACAGGGATACGTGATGGGGATAATATACAT
Organism: Gavia stellata; assembly: GCF_030936135.1. Classification (NCBI taxonomy): domain Eukaryota; kingdom Metazoa; phylum Chordata; class Aves; order Gaviiformes; family Gaviidae; genus Gavia; species Gavia stellata. The sequence continues at coordinate 9,358,332 of NC_082615.1, read as the reverse complement.
CATGCATACAACCACATGTTATAAAAGCTTTTTGTCAATCATTTCTATTTAGGCTGGAAATATCTAAAGATTAATAAGAAGGTCTGTGTATTACAGAAACACTGACAAAGAGATCTTGATAGAAACATAATAAACTAACTTTAACAGATGCTCTGTTTTCATTAACAAATCCACTGCATTGCACTGACAAAACATCACACAACCACACTTGCATGTACCAGTCATTAGGAGCTATTTTCCCATCTCCTTGTTTTCTACATAGGTGTAGAGATTTGTGTGAATATCTCCAAAATGCATAGGTGGATGCTACACTATACTTACACACACAAGCTTCCACAGGCCCAAGCTACTCCCCACTAGAGGCAGGAGAAGAGCAATTGCTTTGGCTAAATGCATGAAACATAACAAAATCAAAACCACAGTCGGGAGAGTAACATACAATTCTAAATGGAACTTGAAAACTTGAGAAGTCATTTAAGGGAACCACATTAAATGCTAAAATGTTTAATGGGACCCATGTGTCTCAGGCAGAGAAAGAGAGTGAGAGAAATGTAACAGAGGAAATCAAGGAGACAATATGTCTGTGCGACTTGTTCTAATTAGGGGCACAGTGCTGGTGAGGATCATTCATTATAATTTAGTTAAATCTTTAGCATGGCAAAGGCACCTCTGTATAGTGGTATAAAACAAAGGACCCCAGTCGTAAACCAAGTTAAGGCCCATAGAACAGAGGTTAATTTCAGTCATTTGTGAATGCTAAAGGCAGTACATCACATGAATACCAGCACTTCTTTATTACCGCAGAGTTGTGCTCCAGCTAGCAGATGTCTGCAAATTTGGCATGTGGGGGGTGGTACTGGGGAGGGCAGTGGCGCATTGTCTCCAACTTGTCTGTCGCTTAACTGAGTGGATCTGTCTGTTTCTTTTAGCAGGGGTGGGAAAGGAGTTCAAAGAAAGAATCAAAACAATCCATCCATCCAAGCTTCGGAATATCTGAACTGAGCCCAAATATCACCAAGCACTTCCCAATCTCTGCTTTGAAACAAGAGAACGGACGATGATTTGCAGCAGTTTGGGATGATTTACACACACACAGCATGTGTAACACTTACTGCAGTGTTATTTTAAAAACTTATAAAGCATCAGAAGACCGAATGGGGGTCAGGTTCAGGTTTGCAACACCAGTTTGCGTTGTTGCACAGCATAGCTGGAGAACCAGCTTCAGCTCTGTTTGCCCAGCACAAATCAGGGGCACAGTGGACCTAATTCATACTGCATTTGCCATTGTGTATTTTAGGAGTAATTCTATTTAAATATGGGTCAGATTCTTAGCTGGTGTAAAGCAGCTGAGCTGCCTGCATTCCAGTGCAGATAAACTAATTCACACCAGCTGAACGCTGGGCCAGTGGAATTACATTGCTGTAAATCCAGTGCGAGATCAGAACGGCGTTAACCTGGGTTAGCACTGGTGGAACTGAGAACAGAATTTAACCCACAACATTTTGACACCGTTCCAAATATTCGTAAAACCTGTATTAATTTTGAGTGTAAATGTGCCAAATTCACCCTGGTGTCATTCAGAGTCCAAAAAAATTACACCCTAGGGATAAATTTGGCTCTGCATATTTAATCTAAGTACACGGCATCATCCCAGCAAGGAAAGCAAATGAGCAATAAACATAAGTTTGCTGTTGGATGTTGTCTCCTTGCTCCTCAGCTTTCTAGTACATTTTGTTTTTGGAGCTTATTTAAATGAGCAGTTTATGGTTTGATCAAGCCCTAAACAGGAAACCTAAAGGGTTTATAAAACATTGAGTGTTCTCATTACAACTGACCTAGAAAACTCAAAAGTGGCAATCTTCATTTCTATTATACCTGCTGTTACTGTGATGGGAATGTTTTCTAGTGGTTAACACAGACATCAGGGAGTCAGGACTCTTGAGGTCTAACTCTCAGCTTTGCCACGGACTTGTTGTGTGGGCTTGGGGGAATCATTTTAAGTTCTCTGGGCTTAAGTTTACTTATATAGTGTGGGACAATTAATGATCGCCAAAGGGCTTTGGGTTCCTCAGATGGAAACAGAAGGGGTAGTGTTCAGAAGTATGACAGGAATGCCCTCCCCTTTTCTATGTGACATTAGGGTAACACACTAATCAAATTACACCATAAAATAGCCATCATAAACATTACAGTACCATAAAAATAACAATATACTACTAAGACATAAAGATAATAATACAGAGTTATTTATAAAGCTGCTCATTACGATGTTGCCAGGCTCCCTAAACACAAATCGGAGTGCATCTTGGACCAAAATCACTTTTGATACAAGTGGAGCTCCACCGAATTCCAGAGAGACCATGCCCAAGCCATGCCAATCAATGTGACACTACTCAAGGTACCGGGAATTTTAGTGGTTTTCACCAGAAGATGTTCTGGCCACTTACACAACTCCTTTTTAGACCTCAGCAATAATGTATTGTGATACATCAGTGTTGATAAAAAGGAAAGTGGAAACCTAGATGAATTGCCTTTTCCTGACTCTAGAGCTCCAACCCTCCCAAAACCTCCGAAATAAGATTTTTGGGACAGTGCTCCTCATTGTCCTCCCCTTCAAATACACTCAATATTGTTTTCCTTCCATTTTTGTTGGTGTAAGATGGCAAGGCCCATTTTTTTTCCAGATATTGAAGAAATCATATGTCAAAGACTAGAAACAATCTAGGTCACCAGTCCATAATTTAGGTCTCGCTAATATTGAGCCTTTTTCCCAGCTCCTCCCAGCATGGATGTTACCAGCTCAAGCTGGGAGCACCTGGCCAGGACAAGAAGCACAGGACAAGCCCCCATACCACAGAGGGGGCACTGGGCACACAATAACAGGGCTGATAAAGCCTGGGTTCACATTGCATCTGCCAGTGACTTAATACAGGCTCTTGGACAAGTCACAGCATAGTTTATTTTAAACTAATTCTGCCTCCACGTGTCTTTGAAAGAGGGATTATGAGGGCTGATGTTTGCAGAGTATTTCAGTGATGACACCACTACGTGGTATGTTACTTTCCCCAGCAACTACCAACTCATCACTTCACACTCCTGTAACTCCAAGTGCCTGTATTTCCTTAGTTTGAGGCAGAAAAACTGTGTTTCTTGGCTGATGATGTTAATTTTTAAGACTTAATGAAAGCAATGACACAGACTTCTCCAGGAATTGTTACACAATGTATATAATACATATTACACTGCCTAAACTCCACTAAATGGCTGGTTAGATACCAGTCCCAGGTTCTTCTACAGGTGTATCCAGACCAAGATGTTCACTTGCTTGCTGTCTGAGTTGGGAAGTAGATCAATTCTAACTGGGAATTACCAAATGTGAATTGACTTAATAAAAGCAATTTCAGTGCAATAAATCACATAAGCCTCTCACATGAGGGGCAAAGTAGGTAGTACCAACATGAAGGCTGTGATTCAAACCAGCAGAAATACCAGTAACAAGAAGGAGCCCATTTATCTAGCCACCTGTTAACAGAGTAGAGGAGTGGCACAAAAACTGCTTCAATCACTAGAAGCTCCCTTTTCCAAATGGGGTGAATAGGCATTTAAAAAGTTTTAAACTTGATTCAGTGGGTAGGGGATCACTGGTTCAAGAAATGAGCTTTATTTCCAGCTTTCCTATCAGGCTACTGCATAAGTAATTTCTCTCTGTGTCTCTTTAAAGCTCCTATTTATACAGATTCAATTTTGAACACTCTAAACATCTATATTTCAGACAGTGGAGAAAAAGAACAAGACTAGCATTAGTAGCCTACTCTTTCTATCTCCCCACTATCAAGGAAAAAGAAGCATACAATAAACCAGCCAGATGAACACTTGTCTGGCTGCCAAGTATTTAAAATAACTGGGCTAGCTGCTCCCTGAGGGACACGGGGCTGGAAGTGATAACAAGGCTGGTGGGGCTGTGACCTTGTCAGCCACTGCCCTGTCCCACAGTACCTGAGCAAGGTGAGCAGGGCAGTCCCAGGGCAGCAGCCAGCTCCAGCCAAGTGTCCACATCATCAGGAGAGTCCATAGTGATGAGGTCAAGCTGAGAAGCCACGTCAGGATCAGCTCTGGTGAGGATAACCAGGGTCAGACATCATCCTGTGACCACCAGACAAGTCCACAGCAATAAGGCAAGACCAAGCAAGGAAAACAAGCTGCAAGGCAAAAGCCAGATCCCCAGGAGCCACAGCCAAACAGAGCCCTGATGGAGCTGCAGACAGGCATTTCAACAGCACAGATCAACCAAGGGAGCCCAGAGCTGAGCTTAAATAGTGCTCCTGGACCCAGGGGTGGGGGAGTGTGGGGAGGCCCCAGGTGAGGCTGGTTGGGGCAATTAAGGCCTGTTAGTGCCCTTAGGGCCCTGACACAAAGAACGTTCGTCATTTTTTGCTGGGGGAAAAACAGAAATTGGAGGTCAAAGGAAAATAGGATTTGACATTTTGTGTGGGGGAAAAAAAACGGGTTTTTTTTTCCCCCTAAAATTTAGACTATTCAGCGATATTTATCAACTCCACAACTGGCTAAGGAACAGCAAAAAAAAATCTCAAGTTGCTCATAAAAAAGTACTGGTATTTAGGATGTAAGGACTCCTTAAACTATTTATTCTGAATTGAAAATAAATCACTAACATTGTTGGGACTGTATTTTTAAACCAATCTTTTGTTGAAGTGGAAAAGGAGAAGAAGCTGGCTGCTTTATACCGGCTCCTGTGATAAAAGGTATGCTCTGGTCAGTGGCCTCTGAGCTGGGTGCAGGGCTTCTTCCACAGCTCCTGCCAAACCGTGAATTCTCCTGAATGTGATAAACATGCAAGGTGAATTTGTTAGCGAGATCACTACAGCAGCCATTTGTAGAAAAATCACTATGCTCTTGACAGTGTACAAATTAATCGATTGGCAAAGTGAGAAGATATAGTAATATTACAACCTGGGACAACAACTGTAATACAGTACAATATAGTCTAGTTCCTCCACCTGTTTCATCAAGATGCTGGTCCAGAATAAAAGAAAAATGTCAAAGGAAGGGATAACAAGTCCTAAACTAAAGAAATGTGAATGAAGATAATAACACCTCAATGTAAAAATATTAACACGCACAGCTGCTCGAGTGAAAAGATCTGTACCACCCAGGAACAAATGTTGTGTTTTCCAGTGTACAAAATAATCTAAATAACATTTTCCATCTTGGCCGCTCACAGTGAGATACTCAGTCAAGATACAAAGTGATTCAGTTTTCAAAACATCCATGTTAATGGAAATCACTAAAAACCAGGTCACTTCAGATTATGATGCCTAACTACAGTGGGAACCTATCTTTAAATATCAGCCTCTGGAGTTACGCGTGCAAGTTTAGAGCACAGCTGAGAGGTAATCTCCCCTCTTGTAATTTTGGAGAATACACAAAAAATGCTAGTGTGGTCGACCTAAGTTTCTGTCCAGCTAAATACCACTCCTTTTAGCAAGATATTCCTCTCTCACAAGGTTTGGAAACACTTTATAAGCACATATGAAAACTGAGGTATAAGGACATGCTATGATTTAACCATTTTCAGACGTTATGAAAGTACCAAAACTGGAAATACAGCTTAGGCGCTTCAGCTCATGGGCTCTAAGCAAGAGATGACTGACACCGTCAGTCACCTTGTCAGCCTACTTAGTCTTCTAATTTCTTCCCTGTGGCTGACCATCACCATTTTGGGGCTGATAGTGTAATATTGTTCTATTAACCACTCAGTAAGACTCAGTGGTTCCAATTTTCAATTATGGGTATCAACTAGGTTTCAAACCCAGGGCAAATACCCTTGTCCACGGAACAGCCACCGCTGTTCCACCTTAAGACACAAGATTTGCCCAGGTGGGGCAGAAGAAAGTGCAAGCTTTCTGTACGGTGACCCACGTTGTGTGACGTGTAATGCAAAGAGCCAAAAGTCCTAGCTCTGATTCTGCTGAGGACTCCCTGTGTGAGTTGAGGCAAGACTACTCTACCACTTGTTTTCTTCTCGGTAGACCAACTGATTCTCCTGTGGAAATCCAAGGGAGTCTGAAAGCGTTTAACTGCCTCACAAAGATATGTCATGCGATCTAACATTCTGAGCACAGAACTGGGAGCCAGGAGCTTTTAATGGTGCCTGTAGGGATTGGAGCCAAATCACTTAACCTCTTTGCTTCTCAGCTTCTCATCCATAAAAAGAAAACTATGCTTGTGCGGCTGGCTGGGGTTTTATGAGAGTTAATTCATAGACCTGTATGGAAAATGACTCCTCCTCTGCTGCAGAAATGCAACCTTTTTATTTTAACAAACAAAATATGAATAATTTCAACAGAAACTAAGAGCCTGTAAACAGAAGTTTAAAATTTTGGTTGAATTGTTCTCGAGGGAAATGTATTTCTTCTGCAAAAGCAGACTTCCATTGTGAAAAAGACGGGGTTTTTTTTTTTTTTTGGAAATTCAATTTTCCACTGGAAAACAGTTTTGACAAAATATTTTTGATCAGCCCTAACATAAGTGAGCTATTTTGCACTTAGAAAGTGCTGCGCTTGCAAAATACTTCGCAATCCTCCCATTGACAGCGCACCCGGTGCCAAATAGTTGTATTCCCCTTAGCACAGTGAAATCATCAAGTACTTGTGGCTGATTTGCATCGTTTTTAATTTGTTTGAACAAGCTGGGCCAGATCCTCCGCTGGAGTCAATTAGCAATAAAGCCAGCGGCGTAACGCCGCCTTGCACCACGGAAAGCCTTGGCTCCCTCCCGGGCGCGAGGCCGAGCCCCGGCCCCGCGCCGCCACCGGGCGGCCCCGCCGCCGCTAGAGGGCACCGGCGGCCCGGCCCGGCGAGGGCAGCCTGGCGGCGCGGCGCGGCTCCGGGCAGCGCTGCGGCGGGGGGGGCCGGGCTGCCGCAGCGAGCTGCCGGGGCGGCGGCGGCCCGGCCCGGCCCGCTGCCGCCCGCCCACCCGCCTCCTGCTCGGGCTGCGTGAAGATCGCGCCGCGGAGCTGCTAAGCTGTCAAAAAGTGTCAGACTGCTCGGAGGAGAGGAGCCAGCGGAGCTGCTGACTGACCTCATCCTGCGAGGGACGGGGCTGCGGCGGGCAGCCGAGCGCGGAGCGCCAGGGCGGCTGCGCGCCTCTCCGAGCGCGCCCGGCTCCGCTCCCGCAGCGGGAGAGCCGCGGGCGGCGGGGGCGGCCCGCGCGGTCCTAACGCCCGGCCCAGCCCAGCCCAGCCCGCTCAGCGGGCGGAACCGCAGTCGCTGCGGTCACTGTTTATCTCACAGAAGAAATTGCTACACGTTCAGGGCTGCCGTGCCAAGCTTTAGCTCAGGAGGGTGAGTTACTCACACGCGCTTATTCCCATTGAAGCTAATAGGGAGAGCATTAGCCCAGCACCAACGTAAGCGGGATGACTGATGTAATGAGCCGCTGATGTGAGTAAGGCACTCACGATCCAGCTCCTAATTATAAGATGCCTGGCTACTTGGGAAGAAAAGGAACGAGGTTTGTCAGGTCAGGAGAGAAAGTCTGTTTAATTTCAGTGCGTTTGCTGCGATTCTTCTCATACTAGCAAAGAAGACAGAGAGAAAGATTTTGCCAAAGTCTTCCAGAAGCACGGACACTGACCCTTACCTGACAGTGAAGGGGGAAAAAAACCAAACCCCAAACTATCTGATACTAAATGCAGCCCCTCCCTGCATAAGATGAAATCTCTTGATGAAGGACTTCCAGCTAGAAAGCACAAATAAGTATGTTTTACCCAAGAAACATTTTTCTATTGCCTTTATTCAAGTTCAGTGAACCCAATTAGAGCGTGGCGGGGTGTCACAAACTCGGCTGCACAGCTGAAAGGCAAACTGGAGCCTGTGGTGTGCGCTTCTGGCAAGCAGAGTCCGAGGAGAAGCCACCAGCCCAAGCATGAGGGCCGCAGACTTCATCTGATGGCAATTCACGCTCGGTGCCACGGCCTCCCTGGCACTGCCCGGGGAGCTGCAGGAATGAACTGGACTTGTGTCTCCGTGGCGGGTCACGCGACCGTAGACGTGCAAAATATTCTTGATATGAAATAGGTGGAGTTACGTTCCATCAGGCCTGGAGGACAGCAGCGGCAAACCCAGCAACGAGGCGAGGACTGGAATGTGGATGTGGTGCGCAAGAGCGTAGCATGGACACAGCCGTGGCGGGCTGTCACTCCTCCTTGCCACTTCAGGAGCCTGGCACAAGGCAACTACCACTAAGGCTCATTTGAATAATTCCCACATACATTCCAGATGTTGACCACATGGCCTGCCTTTGTAAGGTTTAAAAATAATGGGGGGGAAGCAAAAAGGGTGAAGTGGTTTTTTTCTTCAGTGTCCATATTTATTTTCTACACAGATGTTTGTAGTTGTAGAGAATAAATAAGCATAAATCAGCCCCCCCCCCCCTTTTTTTTTAAGTGCACTATATGATTCATATTTATGGAACCTGCACAGAACTCAGTGGAGCTAACAGAGCTAAGCCGCAGACTGTTGACATATAATAAAGGGCTACGTACTGGTTTTAGGGACATGAAAATCTTAAAATAAGCACATTGATCAAAAACACAAACATCGACATTGCTGCTCTACTCACTCCCTTCTCACACAGTGGGCCTGACCCTGGCAGCCTCTCTCATAGCAGTCCACACAAGGCGTCTATCCCTCCTTGGGCAAGCCTGTGCGTTGCATCGGGTGCCAGGGCAGCAGGAGCAGCCCCGCAGGGAGAGAGGAGGAGACGTGTGAGGGCTGCACCCCTCTGTCTGTGCGCAGCTCCTGCTCCAGGAGCCGGTCCGGGCTGGACGGGTGCTGCAGGTCTGCGCAGCAAATGCATGAGGTGGGGTGGGCTTGGGTGGGTGAGTTCCCGCTCCCCCCAGGAGCTGGGACAGGTCTGTAGTGCTGCTGCCAAAGACAGGTTGTTAACAGACTAATTAAGTTCCACTCAAATAAATACAAGAGAGAGATTCTTTTCCCCTACGGGCTCCCTTCGTTCTGAGTTCTCTCTTTTCCTGCCTAATTCAAGCTTTTTGTAAGTCAAACGTGCAAGCCCAGATGAAAAGTTTAAGACTGTAGCTGGGAAATAATTTCCTTCAAGACTGCAATACTGCATCTTAACCTGGAGAGGGTGGAATGGAATATGACAATATCACTGAATGTCACCTCCCAAGAAGTACTGCCTCTTCAACATTTATAGTACAGGAACCCCCAAACGGTCTCTTCAGTAATGTACAAATACTATGTGTTGTGTATCACTCTTTCACATACCAGCAGTGTCACAAAAATGTTTTGGCCTCAGGAGAACGAGCTTTCAGGGGAAATCCTTTTTCTCCCTAGCAGTGACTGAGCCAGTGGCAGCTGACAGAGGTAGGGACCTACATAAGCACAACACTGGAGCCATTATCTGGCTTACTCCTGAAGGTGCTACTGTAACTTTTACGCTGAGCTGTAGCTGCTGAGGGCAGAAAATGGACGAGGTAAGTGTGCCGTGAAGGTGGAGAAGGATGGAGGCAAGCACTGCCAGCTGCACCGTTTCACCCCCTACACCACAGGCAAGTCAGCCGTGTTACCGCAGGGGTGACATTTCCCGGCCAGATTGCCACTTCCATTCTTCTAGCGATCCGTGAGGCTCCAATGCTAACAGCTAGGTCCCAGCACTATCAGCAAGAACACAGTATTTTGACTCAAAAAATCTCTCTCTTTTGTTAAAAGTACAACATGTTCTTGATCGGTTAGAGAAGACTTTAAGCTCTCACTCCGTTTCTCTCTGATACTTAATTCATTTGCTCTGGAAGCAGAAAAGGTTAAGGAGATGCTACTGAGATTTGGATTGCCCGTCCTAAGTAGCCTTAGAAAAGCTAACGCTGGGGCTGCTAATGCAGCCCTTCTCAGTCCTGCTGAGTCCAGTAAATAAGCTACACTCTTAGTCATCTTAACTGTGAGAGTCCTTTTTTACATAACAACCTCAACCACAACTTCTCTAAAGACATTTTAATAGGAGGAAACTACAAAACACAACCGAGACCACAACTTCTGTCAGAACATTAGGAAATAAAGGTCATAACACTGGTGATTTTTAAAATATGTGAATCATAGACCCAAGGTCTTTCCATGAATCATAACAGAAATGTGAAGAGGGGTATGTCGTATTAAAAAAAAAAAGGAAAAAAAAGAAAAAAAAAGAAGAAAAAAGGAAAAATAAAAAAGAAAAAAGAAAAAAAGAAAAAAGAAAAAAAGAAAAAAGAAAAAAAAAGAAGAGGTGTATGTATGCTGGTAGTTACTGCTGGTTTATATGATGAGCAAGCTTTAGAAGGTCCCAGATGTCTCAAGTCTGAACTAAGAGCTAAAAGCAAAAGAGGTCAGGAAGAGCTCCCTGAGGTGCTGTGGTGGGTTGACCCTGGCTGGACACCAGGTGCCCACCAAAGCCGCTCGATCACTCCCCTCCTCAGCTGGACAGGGGAGACAAAATATAACAAAAAGCTCGTGGGTTGAGATAAGGACTCAGCAATTACCATCACAGGCAAAACTGACTCAATTTGGGGAAAATTAATTTAATTTATTACCAATCAAATCAGAGTAGGATAATGAGAAATAAAACCTAAATCTTAAACCACCTTTCCCCCACCCCTCCCTTCTTCCCAGGCTTTACTCCCGAATTCTCTACCTCCTCCCCCTGTGCGGCACTGGGGGACTGGGAATAGGGGTTGCGGTCAGTTCATCACACATTGTCTCTGCCGCTCCTTCCTCCTCAGGGGGAGGACTCCTCATGCTCTTCCCCTGCTCCAGGGAGACTCCATGAACTTCTCCAACATGGGTCCTTCCCACAGGCTACAGTTCTTCGCAAACTGCTCCAGCGTGGGTCCTTTCCACAGGGTGCAGTCCTTCAGGAACAGAGTGCTCCAACATGGGTCTCCCACGGGGACACAATTCTTGCCAGCAAACCTGCTCCAGTGTGGGCTCCTCTCTCTCCACACATCCACAGGTCCTGCCAGGAGCCTGATCCAGCATGGGCTTCCCACGGGGTCACAGCTTCCTTCGGGCATCCACCTGCTCTGGCGTGGGGTCCTCCACGGGCTGCAGGTGGATATCTGCTCCACCGTGGACCTCCATGGGCTGCATGGGGACAGCCTTCCTCGCCATGGTCTTCACCACGGGCTGCAGGGGAACCTCTGCTCCGGTGCCTGGAGCACCTCCTCCCCTCCTTCTTCACTGACTTTGGTGTCTGCAGGGTTGTTTCTCTCACATATTCTCACTCCTCTCTCCAGCTGCAGTTGCTGTTGCACAGTAACTTTCCCCTCTTCTTAAATATGTTATCCCAGAGGCGCTACCACCGTCGCTGATGGGCTTGGCCTTGGCCAGTGGCAGGTCCGTCTTGGAGCCGGCTGGCATTGGCTCTATCGGACATGGGGGAAGCTTCTAGCAGCTTCTCACAGAATCCACCCCTGTAGCCCCCCTGCTACCAAACCCTTGCCATGCAAACCCAATACAGGTGCTCAGCGTGACATATTCAGTTAGAAGCAGTATGACCAAGGGAGGCGATGGAAGACAGGCCTTTCCGTAGAACACCAGCTGTTCTCTCCCATTTGCCATAGATAGAGCCTGGAGAGATGCATTCAGGCCTGGAAAACACTACAATGTCAGCATAAGGCTAGATACACTGGAACAACACACTGCCGATAAATGGATGGCATGAAACAAAGTTCTTCGTTCACCCATTGGGGGATTCTGCTATAACTATCACTCAACTGCATCTAAATTAACCAATTCCAAGCTCCTCAACCTGGGTTTGAAGTGTGTCTGACAAGAGTTAAAAAAAAAAAAAAAAAGAGTTAAGCATCTTCCACAGAAAGTTTCAGGTATTCTCATTTCTCAAAAGATTCCTCTGCTAAAGGCTGACTGACTGAATACTTATATTCAACATTCGGACTTTGGGACTAGCATTCACCTTGCTCAATACAACAGTAATTATGACTCAGAACAGGTAGATCAATCTTCATCACGTAGGGTATAGTGTATCTTTAGGCACAGCCTCCAACAAGGGGTTGGGTGTTAATCGCACTGTCTTGAAGATAATCGCCAGGGCATTCGTGACTCAGAGACACCTCTGAGTCACTATTCTTTCATTACTTCCTCTTGGTCCTTTGGGGTAGAAACTTACTGCTGGTTTACACCAACAGCAAATTACAACATCTTCCTGCTATGCTGACCTTGCCATTTTGGCTAGTGACTCTAAAATTAGAGCCAACATTAATTCTTCACTCTACCTAGTGGAATAAGGAAGTCACTTGATGAGTGAATCCCATTCACTCTATCGCACCCAGATCTAAAGCTGTAGGGTAAATTTTCTGAGTAGCCCAATTCATTGCAGTGGAATTATCTGTTGAGTGATGCCATACTCAGTCTTAGGTAGGACAGCAAAACATAGTTTGTAGGTTGTGATCATAGAATGAGACGACATGAAAAGCACTTTAGCGCTGTGAGATAGAATGAAGACCTACCATAAAAAAAGTCCTAGGAAGAGCTGGGGAAAAAACATTGAACTCTTTGGTTTGCAACTCACATTGGCTATGGGAAGAACTATCAATCATTACATCAATTGAAACTAAGCTTCTTGCTGTCATTCTCACCTGAAAGAGCTGAAATCCAGAGTAGCTCAAAATGATGTGAATCCTTACTATATTTGAGACCAGATCTCCTTCACGTACCAGTCTCATGGTACCCAGGGTTAAGTCATATTTAGCCAGCATTGAGAGCGAAAAGATATCTTTCTGTGTCACAGAATATCACCACTCTAGCAGATGCCACTGAATCTATTTCCTTCAAAGTAATGAAGTGAGATTGTTTATGTGAATGTTTTCAAAGAGCTGAACCTGCAAGGTCCTGCTCACAGTTCAGGAAATAGCAGAATATAAATCTGTCCAAATCAGCCAACTCATACAAAATTCAATATTGGAATGCAGTGACACCAGCAACATCTTGTTCTTTTGGTGTAATGACTGTTGATGCTAGGATTTAGGAGGATTATGTCGATTTAGGAAAAAGAGGGGAATATTAATATATAAAATTGTTAAATGTCAAATAAAATCCTTTAATGACGTGTGCGTCTGGTTGAGGATGGGAGTGCTTTCAAAACTAGCTACAAATATTCAAGAAATCCATTTGGCAAGTTCAAACAAATAGCCCAAATCAATTACACACGCAGTATTCTTAAGGGGGCACATTTTCAGCATAGTATGTGGAGAATTAGGCCCTCTGCTCCCATTATTGTTAATGGGATTGGCACACCCAATTCCTCATACACATGGTTGTAAGTTTAAAGCCAACAGATAAAAATATGACTTTGAAATAATAAGAATGTTTTTATATTTTCTAGTCTTTCCTGTATAGCGTAACTAAGTTACCTCTGTGTTTGCTAAGAAATCTCGGTGCATACACTTAGTGTTCCCTGGCCCTATGCATACTCAAAGCTGAAACTGGGATGGAAGAGTGCAGAAACTATTCTTGACAGCTATGTGGAGAGCTTCAGAGAGAAATCCAGGCTAGAAAATAAGAACTGTATTTTGTAGGAATATTAAATATTAGCACCTACTCTTAAGCATTTCTTGCAGAACACAAATAAGTCCCTCTGAATCTTCATGTACAAAAATCAGAGAAAAAACCAAAAAGCTAACAATTCCAGAGTAACAATTAGTGTAAAGCTGCTGGATAAGCTTTAAATCTCTGAATCAGAGGGATTAGAAGCCAGTTATCTCACGTTCCAAGTAACTGTCCCAGCTACCACCTTACTGACTACTTTGAAAGGGGTAGGAGGACCAGTTTCTTTCACTCTTTATCTTTCTCTGATTTTGATCCAAAATTCCTTCCTAAATATCAGAATGTTGACTTAAAATTCAAAATCTGTTTTGATAAACTGGTATTTTTCTATGGAAAAATAATATGACAGTTGCAGTTAGTGCTAGTCATTGCTTTTTTCAAAGCACCCATATGTCACACACTGAGTCAAGAACCCCTGAAATCTTTCCACTGACTGTAGAAGACTCTGTGGTGTGCGGGCTTGTCTACGGGCTAAAACCGCACAGTTCAAACTGACGTCCTTAGGTGTATCTAGATATCCTCATTGTAGCAACATGTGGGCAAAATTAAGAGCGGGACTCTAGAAATTTGGTTCCATTTTTAAAATAAGTGGACTTGTAATGCTGTCATCTGCCCTAATGTGAGTAGTTCTAAGAAAATGGATCAAATTCTCATGGCCAGAATTTGATGAGTTTCTGCAGCAACTTCACCAATGCAGCACTCTCTAATAGTTCCAGTTGATACGTGTTGGACAGCTGCCGTTCTCTGCACTAATACCCATATATTTCTCCAAAGTTTTTCACTGTAGGTGCACTATTGCTCAAGGGATAAAAATGAATTGTCTGTCAGTATCTAGAGGTTGGAGCCAGCTTCACAGTTAAGTGCTCTACACGCAAAGGACTCCAGAAGGGCTCTGTGAACTTGGCAAAAGAGCCCTTCAAATTCCAACAACAAAGTTTTGTTCCCGATATTCTGGCTTGCTCTTCTATGCTGAGTTCCCATGGATTTAGCTTACAGCTTAATTCAGCTTCCTAATTACACCTGTATAGTCCAGTGGACAGGGTACTACGAGAATGTTGGAAAAAGTAAGTGATATTTCTGGCTTTATAGTTTACTTGCTCTATGTTGCTATATTCCCTGCTCCCTCAGGTGAGGTCTTTAGCAAAGATTCTCAATTTTTTTGTAGCCAGGTAAGTGACATTCCTCCTGATTTGCACCAGTATTAACCAGCAGAGGACTAGGCCTTGACAAACAATGTTTTATGTAGATAGGAATTACTGAAACAACAATTACTGCCTTTCTGAAGGCATAAACTATTACGTTGAAGACATCTTCTGAAGCTCATAATGATGGAAGGGAGGGCTAGGGAAGGGAAGGGGCCAAGCCATCTTGGATATGGATCCAGAAGCACATCCAGAAATTACTTAAATTCCATGAATCCTTGTACTTTGGTTTTGACTCAGAATGTTTAAGAACAGGGTGTAAAACTAAGGACTGGTTCCACAGCTGGTGTAAATTGGCATATATCCATTTACTTCAATCTGAAATGTGCTCCTTAAAGGTCACAATACCTGGAGAGTGTAAATAATTAGGTCTGCGGGTCAACAAAACCTGCCAACTTGAATTAGCTGTTGGGCCACTTGAGTTTAAGCCAAACATTGACTATTCATTGGAGAATGCTCTTCACAGTTACTGAGACATCAATGCTATTGCAGGTAAATATTTTCTCTGCAAAGTCCTATCTGATGGTCACTCTTTACACTTTCCCAAGGAGCAAATGTTAAATTCTTTCATGAAGATTCTTCTTCGTTTACCAGGTTTTAGATTGGATTTACACCAGTGAAAGCCAGGAGGAGGAGTGATTGTAAAAAACGCTAGCAATTCAGTGCAGACAGCATAATTTTCACCAGGAAACAAAACTTATTACATCACTAGTCAGTTTTTTTTACTTAACCAGAGTTTTCCTTAAGATAGTCAACCTGCATTTCATTTGCCTAGTGGAACATCCTTCATAAGCAATTTCCATAACAACTGTCTTGCAGAACACAGTATGAATAAATTAAAGACAATGTGTAATAAAGTGGATTATAGTTTAATTGTTATGATATAGATATATTCCAAGCAATATATGAGAGTCATTTATATAAGGCCATAGAAATAAAATCCTGTCTAGTAACCTGGGATTTTAAGGCTAAATTTTTAAAAGGGGAAAGAAAATGTGGGTGCAATACATATATATATATTTATAAAATATGCACTTACAGTAACCACATTGCTATTTACTGTAGATGCCTACTTTCCCTAACATTAACTATTCACTGGAAATCCCGTTTGTGGTTAGGAAGACATTGCTGCATTTTCCACATGTAAATAGCCACTTCCCTAGAAGTGGCCTAAAATCTGTGCTGAAAATAATGCAGTAAGTACATCCCAGAGGGGACCATTGGTCCATATGAAGTCTTGTGAGACAAGAGTCTCTATTCAGCACCCCAACGCAGTTTTAAGAGTGCAAGTACTTCAAATCCCACCATAGATGACCACCTTGCAGAAGCCGGTTCCATGTGCAACCTGCTGCTGTACCAGCATCGATTCTGGTGTCTGGGGAACACCTATCAATTATACCAATGTTATTGGATCAATTTCTGTCTTCTAAAAATGTCTCAGCAACTGTCCTTTGTTGGTCTAACCCTACAGTATTGACCAGCATTACTTTAAATCTCTATTGACTCTCATTAGTCTTTTCTTTAGACTTTTCATCAGACTTTTCATTAGACTTTTCTGGACTACCAGAACTCTCTCTGGGAGAAAAAATAAAACAACAAATAACATTATCAGATGAGTTGTGTGAGGCTTGGCTAATTCTGGTCAAGCGGCACAGGCATTATTTATATACTGCAGTTAATTTCTCTTCATACAATTGTAGCATCATTTCATTCTGTCAAGAGCCCTTTTTGCCTCCTGATGGTAATTTATATCTATTACAGCATTACGAAGTGTTTGAAGAAATGATGTAGCAGACTCAGAATTATAATGTCTTTTTAGAAAAAAATAAACTCTTACAACAGTTTGTAAATATTTATTGACCTCTGTTTGCCTTCTTGTCCTCAGAACGTGTCCAAACTTTATAACTACAGCAGTGAGAGATACATTTTTAAATATAAGCACTGAAAATTACTATTCTAATGTCTTCATGCAAATCCCAAAGCCAAACCTCTATGTATAAACAGAAAATATTAAGAGGGCTGGCAACACTGCTAATAGAAAGTATGTGGTGAGGAGAGGGCCTATTTTACAAAAATGTAACAGACTTATAAATGAAATATGCTAAAGACTGTCACAGCTAAAAGTGTATTTGAAAGCAATGTTTAAAGGCTTGGGGCTAAACTCTGGCTACTGGAAATTTAAGTTTAACTAATAGTGCTACTTGAGATTGTATCAGCTGAGGATGTGTCCACTGTCTAAAAATAGAGAGAGAAAGACTGGAACAGCTGTTACAGGGAATTCTGCTTTCTAGAAACGCTCTATTGTGACAGTCATCGCAAAGATAAAGATTCCCTTGCAGATGATTAAGAGATGGGGATTTCTGTGAGACAGAAAATGTCAAAGAACAAGTGATACTCAAGATTACGGTTTCGAAAATCAGGCTGAGTAAAGCTCAGATCTTTACCTTTCAGAGCTGATATAACACGGTTTTGGTACTGGCAGGATTTCTGAAGATGCCACAGTATCAACTTAGAGTTGTATTACAGCCATGAAAGTTGATGTGCATTTCAGGACCGGGAAGGAGTCACTGGGAAATACCCCAGGCATTACAAGCTTTTGGAAATGGAGCTATTCCTATAATTGCTTCAGGTCACGTTGTCATAAATGGCGTAGTATTTGCCATGAGTCGTTCTGAACACACCAAAAATATGGGATTCTCAAGGAATAGCAGGTAAGGACTAACAAGGGAATCTTATTTATTAATTGCATTTCTAAGGTATGCTTTAATATTGATAGATTAATGATACACTGATTTTGAGTTTCTAATTACTTGATTTCAAGTCTTTAGCACACTTACCTCCCCTGTCTTACTGCTTTCCAACCTTAGTGATTCTGTGATCCTGCTGGTTTTTGACTTTCATAGGCAACAAATGACTTCAGCTCATGCTTGACTTTAAGAAGATGACTCTCCTCTTAAAGGCAATAAGCTTATTTACATCCTTGAAGGTACTCAGGTACCGAAGTTTCAGACCCTCTCCAAGCGACAGGAAGGTTAGGCTACTCTTTGTTTTCATGGGAGCCAAGCGCAAAGCTCGCAGTCAGGTCCTCCTGTTGCTACTAGTGCCAGTACAGCACCATGTATGTCAGCAGCAGAAATAACAGAACCACGCCAGCCACTGACACTCCAGAGGAAAATTCTTCCTTGGCGGCTTACTTGGCAGCACGTGATGAAAAAGTCACGCCATGTGCCACGACTATCACACGACTGGCCAGCCTGCTCTCCAGGGTAAAATAGGTCAAGGCTGAGATGCCCTGGCAGAGCCACGCAGGGAAGTTTGCATAATGCCTACCCCACTACCTGACTCGAGCCAGCATTATTAATCACTCACTTTCATGAGCAGTAAATTCACCCATAAAATTTAATTAGAAAGAAATCTGTAAATGCATTTTAAAAATAAGGCATAAAATACAAATGCCCATTAAAGGAGTGACATAAACACCCACTTGGAGCTTTACTGGGGAGCCAAGGAGGAGGGTTTCTTTGTTGTTGTTGTTCTGTAGTAAGTTTTAAAATACTATAAAAAACAAGCATCAAGAAGCATTGTTTTGAAGAGGCAAATTATACACCCTCTGAAAGAGATCTCTGTCAGCTCAGTACCCAAAATTGAACATGCTATTAGGCAGACTAAATAGTAGGCACAACATAACTTTCTATCACTAGAGACCTCCCATATATTTGCCTAGAAGCAAATATTTTGAGGTGACTAAGGCTTTTTCCTCCTGTGTTAAATAATAATTACATTTCTAGAAGAATTCAGCCTCAAATATTAAGCATTCCAGCCAGTCTTTCCAAAAGCAGAGGGAGCAGTTGCTAATCTATAAATACTGCTGTACCCAGGAGAGGTGAACATTGCAAGAGTCACTCCGCATTGACACCGAAGCTCTTCACATCATTGCTGTGCAGAAAGGGGCTGATTTGGGCTTGCTGTCAGAGTGGTGTAACGGAGCTCTGGTGTAACGAGGATGAAGACATGAATGTAGTCAAGAGACCTTTTTGGCCCACTTGCCTGACCCCTGCCCCCCCCCGAATAAAATCACTGAACTTTGTATTGCTTGTTTGTACTGCTCAAGACATTTGCAAAATAAACTTTTTCATAGATGATTTATATGCAGAGAAGTTAAAAACAAACTGACCTTTCTCACCCATCAAATAGTCCAAGCTTGTTCTTGTATCCGATTGCCTACTTAAAACATCTGAGATTGCTCTTTGTTACACACGGATACGCTTTTGTATGTGTCCGCTTACAGAAGTTCTGGGAGGAAAAGCAGTGAGGGGGTTTTGCAAGATGTTAGTCCATTTAGCAGATGGAACTGCTGAGAAAAATCACCACCTATTTTTCTGGAAAAACAATGTTACATAAGCGCTTCTGTAACTTTTTCTGTTTCATAAGTAACCTGGCAAGTTGAGTAATTCACATTCTGGGTATCATTCTAAAGAAATATTTCTAATAATCCTCTCTGTGTACAAAGCGGTATTGCCTCATCCTGGTCTGGCATTTAATCTACTAGTTACTATTTTCAGAAAGGCTATTTCCAAATCCAAATAAAAACAACACTCTCACACTTATATAGCGCCTTTCATCCTAGAAGATTCCAAAGAGCTCTGCAGAATTAAAACAAAACAGACATGCTGGACACAGGGTGGCTTCATTCATCACTGAAATGCAGCCAGCTCTGGGGTGAAGCATGGTTAGTAGCAACAGCTCAGAGCAATACTATAGAGCAGTTCACAGCAGGGAGTACGGAGTGCCTGATTCTCTTCTTCCGTATCTTGTTGCAGTTACACTGAATTCTGTGATGTTATTTGTGATTTACACATGACGTTAAGCATGCTAAGCTGTAGCTCAATAGGGAATGGAAGGAAAACTCGGCCACCTCCATTGCAACGTCTTTGCCACCCAGCAAGCCAGAGATGCGACTGTGTTCAAAAACTGTAAAGAGTGGAAGAGGGGAAGAGCAGCAGAGACTCGACAGGCTCTTACGAAAAAAGGATGATATGTAGATATCATCCCTATAAAAGTCACATACAAAATAACAATTCACCCAGCCTGCATTCTCTTTTTCACAGAGCTTTGTCTGCCCAAGCATCTGAAGGCCACCCTGGCCAGCACGGAACTGGGAAGGGTCTACTGAAGTCCAGAGCCAGTATAACAACTGCATGGCCACATCTTCAGTTGAATCGGAAATTTGTGGGATAGTCCTTGAACCCATTCCAGCAGGGGCAAACTCCACTATTACTGGAGCAGCGTGGGAGGTGTGGGAGGCAGCCACCCTCGATTCCTCACTCGTGGGTTAATGCAGTCTGTGATTATTTACCTTCAGCACCTGCAATGCCAGCTGACAGCATCACAAAGCCCAGCTCTGGAGCAACCGTTTATAACCGGGAGGTTAAGATCCATTTTCTCTCCTGCCCTGTACACACACACACACTCTTAACCAACTTGATATGGAAATATTTTGTGAACTTTTTTTCCAGGCTATTTTTCTGCTGCCTCCAAGTGTCACAGCATAACTCAGTCAGGCTGTACCAGGACCCAGAGCTGGCCATATTATAATCTCATCTAAAGATACGAAGCCATAATTAGTGAACTCTGAATAACCATTCTGTATTATGATGTCTAATACTTGTCTTGGCTAATGCAAATACAGGGGAAAGGGTATAATCTTATTTATATGTATCAATGAACTGAATATATGTCTTTACAAAACCCCTGCAGTACTTTTGCCTGCACAATTTAATCTGTGGCACCAAAACTGCACATTAACTGCTTATACTAAGTTGTGCCTTGATTGAAAAAAAAAGAAAAGAAGGGAAAAAAAGCATCAACCTTGTTAACCCTCTTACCGGGCTAATACTTCATTGAAAATCCCCTTGGTTGTAATGGATTTTTCTTTTTATACATACTTTATACAGCACCGTATTAAAGTGGCTTTTTATAAACACAACACATGAGGTTAATAGCTGCAGCCTCGGTTAGGGGTTTTTTGTACCCTAAATCTCTACCAAGACTGTTATATAAATGCTACTATTCTAAAAATAAAAAACAAAACAATCAGGGAAATGTTACATTATCACTCACCATATTAGGCTATTAATGATGGCAAACCAGGGCATGCTGTTTGTGGGTGAAAGAAAACTCCTTACAAAAAAAATCCATCTTCACCTGGTCAGAACTACCTTACCACAGTTTATGGCCTGAGTTCAGGAAATCTTTGAAGGGCATCTTTAAATATATGCTTGTTGCATCATCAGGTCTTAAAGGTTATGCATTTACAAAATTTCACTAACTAAATGGGATTTTAATACATGCATATATGTTTTCTTGAACTGGATATCCATGCTCACACAGGTACCGGACATAATGACATACACAGTTTTGAATGTAAAGAAATTCAGCATTCCCAGCTATTCGTGGATTCCCAGCTCTCCTGGTATCTGCTATTTTGACAGTGCTTACAATACTGTCTGCACTACACTGTTTCCAACAAAGGAAGCAAAGAGAGATCAGTATTTTTTCACAGATATTTAGGCCTGAAGAGTTTTTAAAATCTCATCTACTTTAAAACACAGTCCAAGTAACTGAAAAGTCATTAGCAGCAGCTTGTAGAAGCTTCAAGGATGTTTTACCGTTTCTGATGTAAAACTTCCCGTGTATCCTTCAAATGAAGCTGCTCACACACTCCTTGTTTTATGGAAATTTGCTTGGACACTGTTTTCTCAGGTACTTAAGAGTAATTGGGAGGGGGAAAAATGTATAATTAATCTAGAGCTATAAAATCAAGCATCAGAAATTAGTCCACCTCGATCAGCTACTGCACTTCATTACTCAAAATGATTATATTTGCCCCAGGCTTTGGCCTTCAGGAACTGCAAAGGAGCAGCCAACGGCTCCTTTTCTCTCTTCTCCCTGGATGATCTTTCGTTGATGTAGAGGATCCCTCGCAGGGTGGGGTGAGCTGGTCTGGCCAAGGATGTTTTGCTCTCCTCTGAACTGGTACTGCTCTGCAGTACAGGGACTGAAAACAGGGACTGTGCAACTGCAGAGATGTGTGTGCAGTCACGGGCATATACTGCCCTGGGCAGTGCTAATGGCAGAAGGAACCACGCCGGTTCCCACCTCCACGCTGGTAGACATCGCTCTGTCACTAGGGTGTGAGTGCACACTGCGTGGCCCAAGGTTATTTTCCCTGTGAAAATGTTTGTCAGCACACCACACTGCATCTTGCAGGCAAAAGCCAAGGGTTTCTAAGCTCTCAGTAGAGCTTTCAGAGGTGTGCACCCGTACCAGTATTCTCCTGCCGGTGGCTGTGCTGGTTTTGTTTGGGTCACACATTAGATTTTACTGCCTTGAAGCAAAATTTTGTGTGGATACATAGGAACATGTATTGTAACAGGCACCCCAAACTTCAGGATATAAATTATGTCCTAGTTGCTTTTGAATAAACCAAGGATATGATTTCAATCCTTACGTATGATGTAATCTTTAGCACTTCTGGACTGGCACCTTACTCAGAGCACTTGTAAATAAAGACTACTGTAGTACACAAGTTTGTCTGAGTTTTGGAGACTGTGAAGAGTTCTGGTTGGTGTTGTTGATAGCTGTCACCAGCTACTTCATAATCTCACTTCAGCATAGTGAAGTGGATGTTTTCACCCCAGAATGAGATGTGGCTCAATGGGAAGAGCTTCTATTCTGTCTTCTATTCCTCGCTTTGTGACAGATGAACTCTGACTAAAAAGGGCCTTTGATATCTCAGTGAATTCTCTGCAAACATCTAGAAATACGTCTGCTTTATAATGGTAGCATGGTAAGTAATTTGAAAAGTACTTCAAACCCCCCATACAACTTCAGTGGCCAAATACAGAAACCACAAACCCAAAGATTTCATAGACGTCATTTAATTGTCTCAGTTAGAGATAATGAGGATTCATGTTCAAGCAGTCCCACCAAAGACTGAAAGTCCCATTTGACCGGGCGCTCTGTAAAAACACAGTACCAGGCCTGAACATTTCATACTGTCAGACAAAAGGTGAGTTGCCCAAGGAAGCTTGTGGCAGAGATGAAAATTTATCCGAGCTCGCCCCAAAGCCCAGCCTACGATTTCTGACGGAAAAACGTGTCCCTTCCCGTTCAGTGCTGAGGCTGATGGCATAGGCCCATCTGCAGTGAGAGCTGTGGTCTCTTCACTGTTCTGGGAAGTGAAAGACCACAGCTGGTCCTTTTCTCACTTCATGGGAAATAAGAAATATTTTCAGTGTTTGTGGATCTTTCCACAGGCTGAGGTATTCTATCTAGACAGCTTTTATTCTAGGAGAAAATACTCTAGGCATTTGCTTAATAATTTTAGCATTGCTCACTCATTTTTCTTTTTTCCCCCTTCAATTCCTCTCTGTCATGAGAATAAAAAAAATTCCATTCGAAATGGAACATTTTCTTTAATCCTATAAAGAACGAGTATAATTGATTCAACTATAAAATTTATAGGCATGGAATCAATGCTTATTATAGTCAAAACATGCCAGGTCACTTCTTTGTGGCTGGTTTAAAGCTGTTCCGTTAAGTATAATGTCAAATGAAAATGCTTTAGTCTAAACATGAAAAGGTTAGATTGTATTACATCTGCACAACTCTGCATGACTGTTAGTATCTGATTTCAGGGTTTCACACAGAAGACCCTCCATTCTTTTCTTTGTACCTTCTCTCTGGGGTAAAACTAACTTTTGACAGTCACAGTAAGTAGCTGCTATAATGTAGATATTAATTTAATCTGCAGCTGTATTAGTCCTTAAATAGTTCAGACTTTGCCTTTATGTTTTGATGGTCAGGAAAATGCTGAAAAATTGAGTATGAATGGAGCTTAATTATGGCAATGATGGCAAATCTTTTCAGTCTCTCTTAATTTTTCTGTTCTCAGATGTCTACCTTCAGGGCTAATTGAAAAGATGCAAGTGTTATGCAGACACAGTCACTCCTATAACTACAGCTCTACTCTTCTGACTATTAAGCATTTCTACACACTTAAAGTTTGCAATTAAGCTACTAAACTTTTCAGCAGATGTTTCTTCTAAGCAGCAAAGTGTTTATAACTTTTCTTTTGGCGTAGAACAATTCAATCACATAAATCTAATGGTGGAACATTTAGTAGGGATATTTATTAGAGCTGGAGAACCTCAGATTGAGCAGATTCCTGATTTCTTACTGCTTTGTTATTTCATTTTCGTGGTGTGCCTGGTGTAGGCATAATACTTCAAAACAAAACTGTGCGGTGAGGCTGTGTTTGCATGGTGTGATCGTGCGTTGATGCAGCAGTATCTTTAGATTTCAATTCCTGGGCCAAAGTTTGCCCTTGGTTGAGCAGGTGTAATTCCTGTTGAACCAAGCGGGAATTCCTCAGTTTTAAATAAAAACAGCTCTTGGCCCATTATCCACTTACATGCACTGTGCCCAGGGGCCAAGATACACAGGATTGACAAGTGATTGGGGGTTCCTCAAGAGCTTGAAGCTTTCCTACATAGGGCTTAAATAAAGCAGTGTTTCAGACAGCAGGGAGCACATGCCAGTTTCATTTGTCTGAATTTTGTCACTCAGAATAAAGGCCCTTAAAATCACTAGTCACTTTCCAAAAAACCCAAACCCCTCAAAATTATAAATCCTAGCAGTGTCAAAGCCTAAATAAATACATGTGTCAGCTGCCAGGATCCTGGATGTCAGTTTTCAAGGCATATATTGCCCCAGACTAGTCTGTAAATAATTTTTATTTTTATTCAGGACTTTAAAACCACATCACTAGTGGGCTGGACTTGTGGTTCTTCATTTGCATATTCTATGTTTTGACCTAAATTGAGTTAAATGCAGAGGGGGAAGAAACGAGGGTCAAATTTCATTAACAAAATAAAGCAGCTCGTGTGAAATCAACGTCTAGTGATGGAAAAATATGCAACTGAACTGAGCCCTTCACTGGTTATTTAACTAAAACAAGGTCTCCTTAATGACAAACACTCCCATCTTCAACTGCATCACAGACACTAATGGAAAAACTTGGCATCTCTCATTGTATGGGAATCCGAGGCAGAACTGGTGAGGGCTTTTTCCTGCCATCCCCTTGCCAACTGTACATTCCATCTGACTGAGGATTACTGATAATTTTTGGCAACTTCGTGGCTACAGAGGACTCTTCTGTACAACTATTTATTTATCCAGGACTTCAGGAATTTATTTTTAACAGAACTTTTAAAAATGCTGTAAACACAAAATATGCTAATTTTATTAACAAAAGGATTCCTACACCACGCTTACTCTTTTTTCCAAGCGTACTGTGGGGCCAAGCTCCTCAGTTGGTGTAAGTTGGTAGAGCTGCTCTCACTTTGGTGGACACCTGCCAAATTTACAACAGTTGAGGATCTTTCCCAGTAAAGCAAAATGCTTATAAAAATGTGAACAAAAGGGAGTATTTAGTCATGTGTATATTCTTTCCTTGGTAGTAGTACCAGGGAACCTTTAACAGCCATGTTTCCGCAGCCACGAAAGGGACCTAATTTGCCAAGGCAGCATGTACAGACACAGGCCCCGTCAGAGACCTCTAACAAACTAAAGAGAGAAAACAGGTCAAGGATATTATTCCCATTTTACAGAAGAAAAACTGAGACAGACAAGCAGTTGATATGTGACCGTGAGAGTGGCTCTCAGGATCTGGCTGTCTTCTGACCACATGGCTGCCTTGTAGACAGCCTGGAGACCGTCTGTGGGCAACCGGGGCGACCGTGCCTTCTGAAGCATGATAATCCACCGGGCATTTTGCACGTCTTGCGTGATGGAGAGGACAGGCTTCAGCCATCCAGAGGCTGCCCTTGAAGGCAAGCCTCCCACACCAAGGGCAAGCCTGGTCAGGGGCAGCCTCGGCAGGGGTGTGCCGTCAGCCTCGGGAGCGTGGGGGTAACAGCAGATATGGGGACTCGGGTGTGAACGGGGAGGGGAAAGGGACGGGAGTGAGCAAAGGAGGAGAAATGCCCGGCTGAGCTGGACGCAGGCAGGTGGCAGGGTTTCCCTGAGGAGGGGGCAGCAATGACAGGCAGCTGAGCTTGCGTGAAGTGGCACTAAACCACCACGTCATTAACTGGCTTTTATTTTCTACCAAACCAGACAGAACTGACTCCAGCAGAGCCCTCAGCCACCTCTATCAGGGCATGCAGACATACCCAGTTAGATCATGTAGCTTGTCAAAAACCTCCAACAAAGCTGAAAGCTGAGATCTGGCCTCCTGTGTCCCCATCCAGAGCAGAGCCTACTATTCCCTAAATGTCCTGGAAAATCTCAGGACTAGATTAGAAACTATTACTTTCACCACAAAAAATTCAATGACAACTTTTTGGTTTTCAGCGACAGAAAGCTGAAATGTTTTACTTTTGAACGAAGTTCTTCCCTCCGCTTTTGCGTACTGAAAACCAAAGAATTTTTACAAGCAAAGCTGATTTTTTTCCTGGTTTTAACAGAACGTTTGCCACCCAATTAGAGCCTCACAATATTTTCAGAATCTGAACCTGAACATTTTCAGATGCGTTACTAAAAGAAAAAAAGGGGTTTTTTTTTTGACAAGACCAACTTTCCATTTAAAATCACAGCAAAAGGGCAATTTTCTATGTTTTCTTCCCCTTCTTCATCAAAACTGTGGGTGGTGGTGAGGAAGCGAGGGGCTGTGTCCCAGCAGCACCGCTCTAGGACTAGCTCCGGGAGGCAGTCACGTAGGCTCAGCACCAGTCACAGCCCCTTCCCAGTCCCCTCCTCGTACTGAGCAGGGAGCAGAAATTGCTTTTGATCTACATCTGCACCAAACTGCCTAACACACAAGCGGTTCACCAGCCATGGCTTTCTCACCCTCAGCACCTTCCCACCACCTCATCTCCGAAGGGACAGTGCGCACATGTCCAGACGGAGAGTCCGCTCCAGGCAGGATCGCTGGCCCTTACTCCCCGCACCTCAGAAGGGTTGGGCTGTGTGTTTACGTGGGCAATTTGCACTCATTTAACTTTCATGGACTCCTGAACTGCTTTTGCTATGCTGTTATAAAGCCTGTGTGAAAATTTTGACCATGATTTAGAGCAAGTAAGTTAGGCGGTAAATAGGCTGTTAACTGTGCTCTGCCTCTCCGAACGCTCCACTGGAACTAGGGACGCTGAACTTAGGAATCTAACGTGTGTACCTGACATAACTAAAGCTGGGCAGTATAGCTGGCTTTGGATTAAATCTCCTGTGTTCGGTTTTCAAGTTAGTCAACATTACCTTCGCCTTGAATTAAGAGTACATGCACAGACTATGACCAAAGCTCTGCACAATAACTTACTGAGCCATGGCTTCACCAGCACATGCCTTAGTGCTGAGTAGCATGGAGGCTGGCTCACAAGTGGCTGTGTGGCTCTGAAGCAGGAAAAGCATTATTTTACAAAAAATGAAAATTTCTCCTTTAAAAGATTTAATTATTTTTAAATATAAAATAAAATATCCATAAAGTAACCCAAAGAAGTTAAACGCTCCCTTCGAGGGAAATTCTCTCTTTTTAAAATTATCCCTTTTTCTAATAAACTAGTAATTTATGTAATCCATATAAAACCACTAACACTCATTCTTCTATTTTTAAATAACATTGGAGAGCTTTCCCAAGGCTTATTTTATTTTTATGAGAAGGATTAAAAATCATGATGGGCCAGATTCTTCCATACTTCTATCTGCTGACAAGTAACATACTCCTGCCATAATCCCAGTGACTAGCAGCTAGGGATGTGTCGTTGTGCGGAATTTGCACCACTCCGCTGGCTGCAGTGGAGTAATACCAGGCTGACAGATTCACTGCTGTGAATGCAACACCATCTGATTTGGAGCTTGCTGAACAAGTCGTAAATCAAGCAATCTTTATGTTTCTAGACAAACATTTCAAGAAAAACAAGGATAAAGGATCTCTATATGGAGCTATTTGTTCTATCCAGCTTAATATTTTTATTGCTCAACAACGAGCCTGCATATTGTGATTTGTCCAGACTGCATAGGAGGAAGCTTTACCCTTTCAAAGTAGGTTAAGGCTGCATCCCTGTGTTTTACCCAGATCATGGTAAGAAACTACAGATCATGGTAAGAAACTACAGCTGAGACACCATGCTTCCTGGGGCTCGCTCTTCCAGGGATGCTGTTGTGCTCCAACCCTCACCGACAACAGGCAGAAAGCATAATCTACCCTTAAGTACCTGTAGGTCCGTGATTTAACAGTGCTTTAGTTTTGGATCCAGTTTAGTGCTAAAGTGCAGCAAGACTGAGTGAATGAGCTGTACTAGAAGTGACACGGCGTCCTAGATGGCATTGCAGACACCAACCCAGGGGGAGACACTATCCTCACCACTCAAACAAGCAGCGGATGAAGTCTGCTCAGATAAGAAATCCCTCCTGCTCTCTCATACTTGCCCTCTGCCCCTTATTTCTCTCTCAAATAATTCAGATGTTTTAGCCCTTCCAGACAAAAACTGGAGCTTTAAATTAAAATGTCATCTGTTAGTAAAGAAACTAAGCTATGTTTTTCATTCCTGAGAAAGGACTCACTTATGCTTATAACTGTAAGTTGCTAGTGATTAAGCAACTGGTATATTTTCACACTCATTAAAAGAAACACGGTGTGTTCGCCTTTCTAAGAAAAGGCATCTTGTTTGTAATACTGTAATACATTGGGAACACCTTCTAATTGGCTTCTAGTGCCCCTTGCCAAAATTCAGACACAAGTTTGTTTATTTACACAAGGAAAAAAATAAAACATTGTATAATTAGTCGAGTAATGGACTCCTAAATTCAGCAAGTCAGAGGTATGCAAAACTGACAAACTTTTTAAGATTCCATTTTGGTTTATGAAATATCTCAATAGGTAGCCCAGACTGCATCATGGCTATTGTAGCAATGTGCTGCTCAATGTGGTGTTTGTGTCGAGATGGAAAACTTTGACATGTTTGATTTTTATGCAAGTCAATTAACTTGTTTTTTAAAACTGCAAGGGCATGCTTTGCAAATAAGATTACTTACTATAAATTATGAGAACATAGGGCTCCATTCAGACAAAAATGTTACACACCCCTTACACATGCATAAGTCTGCAGAATATAGTTCTGCACCCTGACAACCTATTCAGCTAGGGGTAGGAGCTTATTTTGGTCTATTCCACGGGGGCTTTCCTAAAAAGATATGAACAAAAGGGGATAGAGACTTAATTAGAATGTCTCTCTACACCCCACCTTCCTTTGCACCACCCAGGCAATTCCAACAGGCCAAAACCTCTCCTTATGTGGTGAAGGAAGAATTTCTTTTTTCAGTTAAGTCAGCCCACAGCAGAATTAGCAATGGTATGTCCCCCTAACCACAGTACAGACAGACATTTGGCCATTCCCACCTGTGAGTTCGGCTCTCAACACTCACGCTTAAGCATGGTCTATTGACTGCAGTCATGTCCATCTGTTAACATTACATTCATTGTGCTTGGCCCCAGCTCAGATGGGACCCTTACACCAAGACATCAGGGCGAAGCTGCCCCTGGAAGAAATGACACTGAAAACCAGAAATGACACACTACTAGCAGAAATGAAGATGGCAGGGGTATTGCAGTCAGCACGAATCACTGTCATTTAATGCAACAGGCATTTCGTCAAGACTTCTTGCTTCCAAAACGCAGATTCTTCGATGGGTGCATGAGAAACTCAGGATGTCTATTTGGCATTTGAAATACAACATAAAGAACTGCAGATATGTACTTGGGGCTGGGAGGCAACCACAGTGCCAATACATACACAAAGCAAATCCAGAGACAAGTATGAGTCAGAGAAAGAAAAACTGCAGAATTTTGTCCAGGTCCTTTCCACTTTTACACACGAGGAGAATCTTTACCTCAGCAAATCATCCCATTGATTACATATGTGAGCAAGAATTACTTGCATGAAGAAAGGTTACTGGATCTGGTCCTGCTCTATGCACACTGTGGTATAAAGCCAACTCTTACTAAGTCCAAGACTTGTTCCTGTTAGTTCTGAATATTAGGTTAAGGTACAGGAGACCACACAGCAGAGCATTTTGTCTTCCTTGCCAGCTTCAGTCTAGGTAATGAAGTCATTCTTATTTGAGTTTGATGTTAGATTGTTGGTTCTAATTTAAAGTCTGCAGCACAGATAGTCCGTATTGCAGATTACTCATTTCCTTGAAATGGCTTTTACCTAGACAGAAAGGTTAAAAACAGGGAGGGAAGATTGAGAAGATTAAGGGACAAATGGCTTTCCTTGTCCCCTGGCTACATTCTGGACGATCCCTGCCACAGACTGTTTGCTATTAGAGCTAACTTTCAGCCTGGAGCGGCAAACTCATACCCTTAGAAACAGTCACACACATTCACAGGAACACATGTATGCATATGCACATTCAGAAAATAACTTTCAGTCAAATGACCTTCCAAAGTTAGATTCCCATAATTCTGTTCAGAATAACAGAAGACGCTAGACTGATTAGAAATCAGCCATGTCATTTACCAGAACTGACCTGCCACGTTAAGGAAAGATACCTCCCATTCATCAGGAGAACCAGCGTGGCTACGTGCCTCCGAGCAGCCTTACAATGTCGGGTCAACTGTTGTTACTGGCAAGACACTGCTGTGGAAAGCCTGCAACAGAATCAGGGACTCATCACTACCAGTATGTGTTGCTATGGACACCATTGAAGAAAAGCAAAATCATTTGAGAAGGAAATAAAAGACTCTTTTCCACCAATAGTGACAGACACTCTAATAGGTTTGTGATCCTGGTGGAATGCTAATCAACAGCACATAGAAAGACTTGGAAGTCATGCAACTTTTAACATCCCTAGTGAAGGAGTAGAGAAGCAAATTCATGTAATACATGGCCACGCACACAGGATTTATACAAATACTTAGTACTGAAAACACAGGCATCACATGTTAATGCTACCAATAAGCCAGACAATACTTCCGTCTTACAAGTCTTTCCTCTCAGGGACCTCAGCTACAAGCCATATTCACCTGAAAGGTCCATCTACACAGTCCCACTGAACCAAATACTTAAATGGAGCTGGATTCCTTGCTTGCATAAAACTGAATAGCTCGCCCGACACCAGCAAAGCTATGCTGATTTACTGCAGCTATGGATCTGGCATCTGATTTGAGCTGTGAGACAATCTAATTTTTCCATTCCTTGCAGCTCTGGTGAATAATTTAAATATATGCTTGGAGCTCACCAAAAATAATACATTTTCAAAATTTTTGGTGAGCTGAGAAGTAAGAAACACTGGCTCAGAATCACACAAAATGCTCTGTTCAATCTTAAAGAGTTTAATTTTGATTGAGATGGGATTTTGGCTTCCATAGGTTAAAAAGGAATGGATTTTTTGTAACAGAATTGAATGAGGACTTTCAAAACGAAAAAAAAATTTGAAATTAAAAAATCAATAGTTATTACTCTGAAAATATCAGCACAAAATATTTTATTAAAAAAAAAATTGTTTAATGTTTTCAAAGGTGGAAAGTGGCCACATTTTTCAGCTGATGTGAATCTGTAAAATGTTACACTGCCACTGAGTCACCATTTTTGCCCCAGAAAAACTGCTAAAATATTTTTCTCAGCTGTACAACTAGATAAACCTATTGACCTCAGTAAGACAATTTGCACAAGTAGGGCCAGGAGTATTTACTGTTTTAACAGAAGCTAAACTATTCTGAGCAATTTACAGCAGAAATACAGAAACAGGGACATTTTCTCAAAGGGACTTTTAATCTAGTTTCATTTGCAGTACAATGAAATGGATCCAAAATACTAAGAAGAGGGACAAGGGTTACAGAATAAACTATAGAATTGCTCAGTAAGGCTAGAAGGCAGCAAAATCCTTTGACATAAATAACCTATTTGACTCACACATTGCAGGTGCCATAGCAGAAATGATGCTTAAGAGCATCTGAGGCAGGAGAAGATTTGGGGATGGTTTGCAATAGGGCTATTTAATACTTGCAGCAGAGCTACTCACAGATTCAGGGGAATCAGATCTATTATTCAGTGCCACAGTGATTTTTAAAAATTTTTTTGTTTTCAAAGGAAATTAGGTTTATTGGACTGTGCTGTGTATGTGTTTATATGCTCTCTCAGTTATAGAATATTCAATCCCTGACAAAAGCTATGTTGGGAAGAGAGATCTAGTAGCTCCCACTACGAAGGTAAGCTGAAGCATAAGCTCAGCTGTAATTAAAAACCAAGGCACCAACACAAGGCCTCACCCAGTGGGACAGACGGACAGACCGGGATTCAGGTCATGTCTCTCAGAGTGCCGCTCGGCTTATTCAAAGTTGATGTCACCGGGCTTGCAGCGCACAGGCACAACGCTCCCCAGAAATGGGAGGGTCAGGTTAGTGCTGTCCAGGTTTGGCTCCCGATACATTTGGCAAATGAGCTCCAGAAATTCACTTTCAAGACATAAATCCACAGGAAACCAGGTTTCACATGTTCCATGGCTTAACATATTATAAATATTGCAATTTCCCCTCAGTGTTCAAATTATTGTTTCCAACGAGCAGCACAGCAGGTCACTAGAGGTTGCAGTAGTAGCTGTCCCAAACTTGAACACAGGAAGATATCTAGCGCGCTTGCAAAATACGTATCCTGTATTCTTTTGCGAAGGTAAGTCTGCACAGACTACAGAAGCCTCCTACTGCTGCCAGCTAACAGCTTTCTTCAGGTCCAGCGGGAGCCGTCTCTGCGCAGACACTAAAGATCCTGCAAGATGCTGACAGGGATTATTTCACCAGATATTCTACCTAACAGTGGAATAACTTTTATGCTCTGCCCCTCAGCACTACTGCTTTGCACTATGAAGTGACCAAAGGAGTCCATTTAATTGCAGACTTTCATCTTAACTCCAGCAAAATTGCAAAGGCTATACTGGAAGTTTCTCATGAGCTCCTCAAGAGTGGGCAGTATAGCTTCAGAATCCATTTATTTTAAAGAGAAAAAAGGGGTGATAAAAAAGCCCATGTTTTGCGTTGTTTTTATAGGAAGCTAAAGAAATTCCACACAGCGAAACTTGCAAAAGAAAATGTGCAATTTCATAAAACATCTACTATTTGGTCAAAAAATATTTTAATCACAATATTATGACCACCTTCAGGGAAAAAACACTAACAGACAAAGCGAAACTTCAGTGACAGCTAATTACTGTGCCAAAGGCAGAAAGACTTTAGGCAACAAGTAATAGAAAAAGAGACTTCTGAGAAGGCTTAATTTATCTTACAAGCAGTTTAAGATCTTCGATTGGCATAAAAGTCAATTGGCATACTGAAGTCAATACCCACTACCTCTGCAGGGGCTGAGGGAGAGCTGAAACGAAGGAGGGAGGGGACGCAGCCACTCCTTCAGCATGTGACAGCATCAACCACGCTGGTGGGAGCCCGGAGGAGGGAAACAAGTGAAGAGAGGGAAATGCTGTTTTAGCTCTACCTCCCCCATCCTCCCTTTTTCCCTACAAATCCACCCTGGTCGAAGATATGGCTTAGAATCTAATCATTTTGCTTTAGGATTTCTCTTGCCTGTGAGAAACTCTTAAGTCCTCTTCTTTTTTTCATGACTTCAGAGGGAGCAGATTTGGAAATGGGATTTTCTGCATCTCCTAGGAAAGTTATGTACCTAAATCCCACTTCTTTTTTAATGTGCATCTATTAGCTCTTTTTTGGGGAAAAAATAAATCAATCTTACTATAACCTATTCTAGAATTCACAGTATCAGATGCAAACTGAAGCGGTAAGGCTACAATCGCTGCTTTTCACTGTGTGGCGTATTATCATTGTTTCCCACTGGGAGCTGTGAATTTCTGCATCCAAAACTCAAAACATAGGTTTTTTCCCCAATAGGTTTCCCATTGTTGAACAAGATGCCTAATCTTAGGCACCCAGGCCTGAAAATGTTAACCTTAAAGTCTGTTGGCATCTCTCAGAAGCTTAGAAGTAAGAGGAACCTAGTCTGGCTGTCTGAAAAGTTTCATTCAGATTGCTTTAAATATTTTGTGGATGATTACAGTCTGAACATTTGACTACATGCCACTTCATTAGACTTACTCATTTTTTTGTTCGTACCATAGATGGGAAATTAAAAATGATCTCTCTAAAAACTCTGATATTTAATTTCCCATAAGATATGAGAGATATTCAGGGCAGTGTCTGGAAAAAAATTAGGATAATAAGGTGTATAAATCTCTGCTTCATTTGAAACAACGCATAAAAGCCAACCCCACATTAATTTTTTTGCTGAAAGAACTTCAATAAGTTTTAAAGTAAGTGTTTCATTTACTGCCACATGCCACACATACATGGCAAACAGTTTATACAAACCACAACACTCAGCTGTTCCTGGTTAGGTAAAACAGCCCTCCCCTGAACACCCAAGCTGCGCTCGGTTCCCTCGGGACTCTGATACAGGGTGCTGAGCATTTCGGCCTGGTCCAGGGGAGAACCTACGTACACGTTTTATACTTCAGTCAGGTCAGCAGTCCTTCTGTGGAGGTGCTCATGAAGCCCAGGTTGAGTATGTGCTTTTGCATGAGTTTTCTTGGCTCAGACCAGAATGCTCTGCACCTCTGAAGACAGCCTGAGTACAGCGTAACTATCCCTGACCTGGTGGTCCAGCCTTAATGCCTTCTTCCTGTAGTTCTTTGTGAACTTTATTGGACTACCCAGCTAACTAGAATACTCCACTGTGTATATACACAACATGAGATCCGGATCCAGTAAACCACTTGGTGAAACGGGGCTCTTCACACCCTTCTGAAGCCAACAGCATACGAGCATGTACAGCAAGATGAGGGGAGATACCTACGGGTTTCTAAGGCCACGAGAAAGATTTCTAATGTAGCACTGAGACTTCATTTAAGGTTGATTAAGACAGTAAGACTTATTTACAAGACCTTCAAGGTTCAAGTCAATGACCTCATTTATTGTGCAAGCGTTACCTACAAAACAAAATTTTATCCACTTATTCCGAAAGGACATGATGAACTTGGAAGTCCACGCAATTTTAAAAGATAGTATTTCAGCTTCTCTCACCGGGCTATAAAGTCTCTCTACTAATTTATGCATGTTTGCAATAATATTTATGCAATATTTTCCAGTATTCTGTTGCTGTATGAAAGAAATAGAGTGCCCTTGGAAGAACAATTCTATGCAAAGGACAAAATAAAACTGACTAGATATGCAGTATCTCTAAATGCCCAAAGCAAACTAGGAGGGGGAGTGAAGGCAAATTATTTTCTGTCCATTTTCACTCACAGACAATATTATGAAGTGCTTGGAATACCAGAAGGTTCATTTTGAAACACAGGAGTGATGTTTACACTGGCCCTTATATAAATATGTATTGGGTTTATGTACTTCTTTTTCCTAATATTTGAAGTTAACATCAACTTATTTATTGCTGAGAAAAGGTGCTGGATTTTTTTATTGCACAAGTAAACACAGCAGCTTGGCAAGCGTATTCTGAATCACAGCCTGTTCCATCCTTTGTTCGGAGAAATGTGTGTTCAGAGCTGCGTGATTGGGGTCCTATGAAAGGGTAACCTCTAACCTGGGCCCCGGGAAGTTGCACTGCCTTAACTAAAGCAGACCAACCCAGCGAGCAGCATGTATTTCCACTGGTAGGCATAAGATGAATTTACTGTAAAGTAATTTGCACCGCACAGTGCAGCAGGCACTTCCGATTAATACAGCAGAGGATGCCCCTTGCATTTGCTGCATCTTCCTCTGGACCACACTTTTGCATCCAAGCCAGGTAATAAGTTGCTGGGGGGAGGTCAAATATAAAGATATTCTATGCCAGAAGGAAAATACTATTAGCGTTGTATCTATACAAGGGACTATACTGGTTATATTCTCCGATATTAACCCCTCCCCCACAAAACAAACAAAAAACCCCCGACAACCATATACCCTTATTGCTACTAAATCACAAACACAGATCAAACATCCTCATTCCTGTTTCATTTTGCTCTTTGGATTGAGAATCCTTGCAAGCATGTCAGTTCTGGTGGTGGCTTTGTGATCTGGATCCTGCTTGGTAGGATCTACGCAGAGACCAACAACTCATTCTACACAGCCCACTATGCAGGCATCAGATGACTGTGGCTTTCAGTTACTACCTCTGGATTGAAGCCAGAAGCCTAGTGGTGAAAAGCTCTTTATACCATTACCAATCCCCCGAGCCACCCAGTCCTTCTCCATTGCATACAGGTTTTTAGTGTTGTGCCTTAAGATCTGTTCTGGTTCTGAGTAACGTTCTTTGTGATGGGAGTCTTGCCACTCCCCCTCTCATGAGGGGGAAAAAAAAAAGCCTAGGAGGGAGTGTGAAACCTATTTTGAAACTCTGTTATGATTATCTGATGCAGCTAGTACTCTTGGATTCTCTAAGGGAGAGACATGAGTCCTGGGGAATGTCTGTCTTAGGTGAAGAGTAGCTCCAGCCTGGTAGTCAGTGCTGAGATTTGTGCACCTTCAGTCAGTAGTGCTGCCTTTTGCTTGGTGGTAGCTCTCGCACAGGAGCACCCGCGCACACGAGAGGCCCTCACAGGGCCGGCTGCTAAGCTTTCCGGGATATCTGCAGGCTCACCGGGCCCAAGAGCACACACAGGTTGGTCTGGTCTCGAGTATTGGCTCAGAACCATGCTTAATGGCAGCACAAATATACCCCTGGAGAGGGCAGAAGATAGAACCGGCGAGCACCCGCAGCATCTGTTCTCAACTGGTTTCCATCTAAACTATCCACCTAACTTAGAGGCTAAATCGTGCCATCTCTGCAGCTCCTGTCCTCCAGTTCAGCAGAGAAAAGTGACTCACTGTGACGTTATACCCGTGCAGAGTTCCCTCCCAGCATCTTTTCTCGCAGACTCTTCAGAAAGCACATCACACAGAGCAGCTGCTTTTCCCCACAGAGAACTAGCTGCAGGAGACTTAACAGCAATACATTGGTACCCAGCCTTCACGAAAGAGGGCTGTAAGCTGCTGATCCTGCAGTAACACCTCTAAGGATTTAAAGTCTTTAATGTTGATTGCTGAATATTTCTGTTCCCCTCTGAACCATTCCAACAGTTGTTGCAAGCGAATGTATTCATTCCCTTCCTTTTAACCATTGGAGCTTCTTGCTTGGTCTGGGAGCAAGGAAGAGGGAATGAAAGGGTCTCTTCAAATTTGCTGGAGCTGCTCTCTTAAAAGAGAGCATTGACACAGATTCTGCAGCTCTCGCGTGCAGTAAGACTCCCAGAGGACTCGCGCACACAGAAAGACTGCAGGATCCTGTGGGCACTCCAGGAAGAGGGTGGCTCTTCTCCTCCCCGCTGGATGAGAGAATCGTATCTATTCCTAGCGTGGATCTACCAGGTGGCAGCACTCCCCTGCCAACATACCTTTGGTTTGGCTTACCTTGAAAGCTATGATGTTATATTTTATGATGACATCATTATATTTATTTCAACTTTCAATGAAGATTCCTGGCAAATCTCCGAGCTGGAATATCTTCTTTTTAATGGATCCAAGATCCAGCCAACCTGGTGCAGATTACATTTATATAACACAACCCAAGGAAGGTGAACTGCTAGGAATTTTTTTAACAGCTGTTGATGTTCCTAAATTAAGATTATTTCTCTGTTAAAACTATGGAAGAGGAAAAACTTGTCCAGTATTTGTACAAACACTACTGCTCTAATTTCTAGCTGTGGTTATTTTTGTGATGACTCCATCATGTACTCATGCAATCTCCAGAATTTATCTTTGTGGCGGTATTTTGAAAAGGGTAAAATGAATCAAATATATGTTTTCAGTTAAGTATGCGTGTGAGGACACACTTTAATGGTATGTGTAACAACATTTTCCTAGTTGGTTCTTTTTCTTCACACTATCTGGACTAATTTTGAATGAGCTTATTACAAACGCTTGGACGTTTGTAACTTACTCTGGTCTACTTTTTTTATCATTTTATCAACTGTATTACTCTTAGCACTTTCAAATTAGCCTACCACATCACAACTTTCTTTAAAAGTCACACGCTTTTCCTGATAAACAGAAGTATAAAGCATCTGAGAATGCTACGTAAGATACTGTTCTGCACTGGCAAAAATAATGGCTTGGACACTAAATCAAATACCACCAAGGAACCCCCCTTGAACACCGGGCCTTAACTTCACTAGATTTCGAACAAACACGTGGTGTGAGAGAACAAATTATTCTGGAAAAAGACTAACTACGCTGACAAAGAAGATGAAGTCCTGTACTCCTCATAAGGAACTGCAGCACATAGGTTAAAAGACTCAACCGAGGTTACGCAGCCTATAGCAGAGGTAGAAATGAATTTAAATTTCCAATATTACACTTAAAGACACTAAAATTGCAAAAGAAGAAACTGAAGAGTAACTAAAAGCAAACTTTCAACCTTTCCCTTCTTATTTCTTCCCCGCAGTGGTCTCTGTGAGGTCTTACGATGCCACTACGAAGGTCAGCAAACAAAAATTGGCTGTGTTATGAATTGATTTCAATTTAAAAGAGCCATAATTCAATTTTGCTTTAAAAACATATTACAAAATCTAATATTAAAAAGATTTGCATAGAAACATTCATCAGAAAGATATTTTATTTGTTTGGCTTGAAACACTTCCACTACAAGCCAAACATTTCAACACTAGGGCAGGAGGACCAGAAAGTGAACCTGACCAGAAACAACAGTGAGAACTACTAGTTTATTTTTGCTCTACCAGCTGACAAAATTTAGTTATTTATTTAAAAAAAAAATCACGGGCCTTGCGGATGGTGAAACTTGATTTTTTTAACCCCAAATATTCTTGTAAATTTATTAGTAACGGGGTGTTATTAGCTGAGAAAGCATGTATGTGCATGTGTCTTACTGATTACAATGGCTATCAGATTAAAAATAAGACAGATATGGTGATAGATATTTAGAACTACATTAACAACACACTTATTTTACACTCACATAACACTCACAAATACACACACCTCTCTGCACACATAAAAATTTAAAATCTTTAAGCAAACAGTCAGAGGTGGTTTCCAGACGAAGTCTCTGTTTGCCCCATTGCTCGGATCACAGACAGATAAATCACTGGGTGAGTCCCCTCGCTAAGTAGTGGGAATATCACTTTAGTAAAGTTTGCTAATGGGGCAAAGGACCTTGTATTGTAATCCGGTGACATTTTCAACCTTCGGAGAACTTTTGTTGACATTCCCGAGTCCCTGGCTGCCATCCCAGCATGAAATAGTTTCTGTTCACATAATTCTCGTGTTTACCAGTCATGAAAAACTCTTGCTTTTGGTTTTTTTTTTTTTAAATAAACTTTTTTTTTTTTGCAAGTGAAACTCTGTCTAAAAAAATATTGGCCCCAGGCATAGAAGGTTTTGCATAAATTCATATGTGATGAATGGCTGATTTTAATGTTATTTGGGTATTTGTCAGAACCTAACAAATATACATGGTAATGGTGGTTCATAAACTTAAACATCTCAATATCCCCTTTCTTCTAGAAATAAATTACGTTTGTTTGCCCTGCCTGGAGTCCTAAGGTAGCCGACATTAGGAATATTTTAAATGTGATCATCCATCCAGCATGTCTTTCAGGCGCCACGAAGATTAAATGAAAGAATCATAAGATGAAGGTCTTTAACTTTTAATCCTTTTACAATGAACCCTTAGATAGACATGGGGGCAGGGTGCCTTCTATGTGAGTAATAATGCCTCTGTTCCTCTTCACTAGGTTAATGAATACCCTAAATGTCCCAAGATCTGATTTTTTTTTTTTCCCCCCGAACTATTGAAATTAGAAGCAAAGAGACGGGTGGTAAAACGCACCGAGAGAGCGAGAGAGGGGATGAATATGCATTCGGAGATAGGCGAACTAAACGTTAGAGAAAGCAGGGGTTGTGCCAGTCGGGGTTGTGTCAATGGAAGACCCACGGGTTTAAAATAATTAGCATAGATTCCCTCAGAGTTTGGGGGGGGGGGGGGGAAGTTTTTTGATTCCAAGATAAATAAGGAAAAGGCTTTCTGCACTGTCAGGGCGCCTTTGAAGAACACGTGGAGGGTTTGTTTTTGCAGTTGGTATCTATGAGATACCAACCGTCGGGTCTCCCAGCACGTAGAAGTCAAATACTTCGTTAATTGCGACGGGTCCCTACCGAGCCCGGGACAGTTACGCGCCCCGCGGGCCGGAGCCGCTGCCCACCGCTGCTGCCCCGCTCCCCGGAGCGGAGCGCGGAGCGGAGCGCGGGCGCTGGAGCGCAGCCCCGCAGGCTGCCCTGGGCGGGGGGCGGGCAGCGCCGGGGCCGGCGGGCGCGGCCCCGCGGGCCGGGGAGAGGGCGGCTGCGGGACACCGGGCACTCCGGGGCAGCGGCGGGCTCGGGCTCGGCGGGCTGCCGCGCCGCGGGCGGGCGCGGTGCTCCCTGCGCTGCCCCGCCCGGGGAGGGGAGGCCGGCTC
This sequence comes from Gavia stellata, assembly GCF_030936135.1. NCBI lineage: Eukaryota > Metazoa > Chordata > Aves > Gaviiformes > Gaviidae > Gavia > Gavia stellata. The sequence continues at coordinate 9,317,921 of NC_082615.1, read as the reverse complement.
CGGGAGCCCGAAGAGTTAACCGGGCGGCGAGGGGCGCCTGCGGCCGGGCAGGGCGGGTGCGCGGGGCTGTCACCGGCTCAGGCTAATAACAACGTGTCTGCGCTGAAAACCCCCGGAGCCCCAGGGTCAAGTTTCAGCAGTGTCCCACCACAATGGTAGGTGTGAAAGACACGTGTCCCGCTGTAAATGAAATGTCAAGCGGCTAGAAAAAAAACCCAAACCAGCTGCCACCGAGCGCGCCCTGCCTGCGCGGCAGCGGCGGAGCGGCTCCGCGGGGCGGGGGGGGGGGCGCAGCGCGGGGCCGGCGGGGACCCCCCCGCGCAGCCGCTCCTCGCCGGCCCCACACGCGGGGCCGGACCCCCGGGGCGCTCCCGTGGTGTAGGTGCGGAAGATTCCCTTCTAACAGAGTCGTGAGCAGGTTCCCACCTCCCCCTGCCACCACCAGACGTCCTGCTGAGCGTGGAGAACGAGGAGGAGAGAGAAGAAAGCCCCCCCGAAGGCGGCCAAACCAAAAAGCAAACAGAATCCAAACGGCTCGTGTTTTAGTGGTTGACTTTAATTCTGCACTGCGCTTTTACTACAAGGATATAAAGAATAAATAGCAGATACTCTTCATTTACATAGGATTAAGTCATTCAAACTGTTCTCTCTATTTACAATAACATTGTGCTCTAGGCGTTTATTCTTTTTTATTTTAAATCTAAAGTCCATAAGGAAAAAGAAAAAAAATAAACAACACAACCCCACACACACGCTTTCCGAATAATGGAAAATAGCTTTAAAACGTTTTCTTATCAAAAAGTTTGGTTTGTATTTTTTAATCCTTTTATTAAAAAAAAAAAGAAAAACAAAAAACCAACAAAAAACCTACTTCGCCAAAGCGAAGCAACTTCTCTCTGGAATATAAATACAAAAAAAAAAAAAAAAAAAAGATACATTAGCAACGATCAGGGTAATAGTCTTAAAAATACAGTAGACGCTGATTATTTCACGTATAATACTGACCTTTTAATAGTATATTAAAACGGTGCCATATATACACACAATATACATTCTCCTACACGTTACAGTGCATTACAACGTTAACCAGAAAGCCAATGTCTTTTATTTGTGTTGCAGCCAAGGTCCACGTGAGTCCGCCGGAGAAGGGGCGAGCCAAGGCAAGTGCAAGCCCTAGCAGGAGCACTTGCACTCCGAAATGATGGGGTACTGGATGGGTATCCATGTGCACCTCTGCCCCCCCCGGCGCTGGCACCTCCACCTCAGGATCGTTAAATGCACGGACTTGGCAGGTTTGCAAACCATGCCTTCTGGGACTGAACAAGACCTTTTACTGTAGCAGCTGCCCACTTTGACATACCGGGGCCAAAAGCGGCTGCCGAGATCGTTCCACGTGTATAGGACCGGGCAGAAGGTCTGGGACCAGAGCCACATCTGCAGCTTCCTGCGCAGCTTCTTGCTCAGCCTGTGCTTCTTGCCCGGCTGCAGCCCGTCGTAAAACTCCAGCCCTTTGATTTCGCTGGGCATCGCTCCCGAGGGTCTCTGCCTGAGCAGCAAGTCCAGCTCAGCTAGATCGTCCACTCCGAGCCGGTCCTCGGGCAAGGAAACGGCCATAAAGTTAGGGTCGAAGTGCCCGCCCATGAGGTTCCTTAGCAAGGTCTCGTTAAGATCCTTCTCCTTGGGGTCAAAGATAGGGTCCGGGTGCTCGATTAGATCCACCAAGGGCAGGTTGTCGCTGGGAGCCGGTCGGATGTGCAGATAGTGCTGGCAGGCGCCCTGCTCTAGCCGGAGACCCAGCAGAACCACCACGGCGTATATAGTCACAAGGCACTGGGAATGATCCATCCTTGGGAGACCGGTGGGGGGGGGAGAGGGGGGCTGGGTTCACCAAACAGCAGGGGAAGAAGGTGCAAGCAAATACATCAGAAAACTTGTACGGGGATATCCAAAATAGCTTGTCTTTAAGGGGGATCACCTCCACTCCCCGCGCCACCAGCAAAGACAGCCCCCTAATAAGCCCGGAGAACAAGCCCCCTGCAAACACCCTCTCTTGCAGGCTGCTCTATAAAATTTCTCCTGGTGGAGCCGCTCCAAAATTCTGCCGCCGCCGCCGCTTCTTTTCACCCTCCCCGGGCAAGGGAGATGCCTCTTTTTGTCGCAAATTCTGCTTGCCGCTGCTGCTCCTCGCTGTCTGCCCGTGCGTGTGGAAGAAGTTGCTGCCGATTCTCCCTCCCCGCTCCTCTCCGCCGATTGCAAAGCAGCCTCCTCAGCAGCAACAGCAGCCACGCACGTTGGCACCAGTTTGTCTGCTTTGCAAGGACCCAAAGCCTTTAAATTTCCTGCACTTTCAGCTTCATCTCCATGGAAACCACAGACTCTCTCCTAACCCACCCCACCCCCCTTAAAAAAACCCACACACACCACACAACCCCCACTCCCACAAAAGTCCAGGCGCGCGCGGCTTCCCCCTTCCCACCCAGCAGGCACCCTCTGGCGGGGAAGGCTGAGGCGGGAGCCGCCGCTGCCTCCCCCCGCCTTCCGCACGCCGCCGCTCACGCCAGCCCGCCGCGCCCCGAGAGATGCTGCTCCCGCCGGGGCAGCCGCCGGCCGGCCCGCTGCGCCCGCCCCGCCGCACGGGGCACGCTCCGCACTCGGCCTCGCCGCCGCAGCGCCGGTCACCCCATGGGTGCAGCCCGCGCGGCGGCGGAGCGCGGCCTCTCCCGCTCGCCCCGCGCGGCAGCGCGGCCCGGCGGCCCGCCCAGGGCGGCGGCGCGCCCCGCGGTGCGCAGGCTTCCGCGCTGGCTCTCCCGCGCCCGCCCGCCCCGGCCGGCGCTCCCCGGCCGCTGGGGGCTGCGTGCCCGGCTCCGCACATGGGCCCGCGATGCGCTGCCCACCGCGCCCGGCTGGCCGCCCGCCCGCCCGCGGGGCCGCCGCAGACACCTCCTCTGCCCGCGCCCAGCCGCGGCCCCGGCGCCGCGCGGCAGCCGCCGGCCGCCTTCCCGGGCGGAGCGAGCCCTCTGCTGGCGGCGCCGCGCCGCGGGCCGGCCGGGACCCGGGGCCGGCAGCTGCCCGCGGGCGGGCGGTGGGCACGGGGAGAGCGGGGCGGCCGGCGCGGCCGGCGCGTTTGTAGGGGCTGGGGGAAGCCCCCGGAATACGCTTCCCGTGGCGCGCTGGCGGAGGCGGGCAGAAAGAACGGCGAGCCAGCCCTGTGTGCGGTACCGCGGGGCGGGAGCGGGAGGTTCCCGCGGACAGTGCTCGGACCCCGGGGGCGACCGGCGAGCGAGACCCTCGGTACGGAGCCTGAGGTCCCCCGCGAGGAGCCCGGTGGCTCCGCTCCCACTGCGGATCGCTCCGGCGGGCTGCGAGGCTCCGCTGCGGTCCTCTGAGCGCTGCCTCGGCGTTTTTCTAGGGAGTTCTCCGAGGCTTCTCCACCAGAAACACCCTTTGCAGTTATGCCCCCGGTGCGTACGGAGAAGACGGAAAGTCTACCTCAATAGCAAACAGAACAGCCTGAAAAATTGATACTAAATGCCACTTCCATTGCAGAAGTACCGCTTCACAAAGAGCACTCGCCAGGCACGGCAGGCAGCACGCTCTAAGGGGAGGTGAACAGTCTATTAAGGTTTGAGTAAAATTTCCCGAAGTGCTCGAATCCCATTCCTGCAGGCTATTTAGGCACTTAGCAGCCTAAGTTTAATGGGACTGAAGCTTAGCCATTTCACCTAAATTATTTACGCGTTTGTTTAAATGTTAACCTTCAAATTTAGGTTCATTATGAAAGTAATACGTAGATTGTATTACCCAGGTTGAATGTTTTTTCTAAAAATTAACTATTTTTTCAACTATTTTCACTCCCTAAGTTAAATTCAAAACAACTCTTATTTTGCTTTATTCCTGAGCACTTAGGGCGTTTTATAAATAATACGTAACTGAAATAAGTGACATGAAAAAGACGGAAAACTGACCCTGGCTCTACGCTGTAAAAGGAGCCTCACAATGACACTTGCTACTACGATGTCCGTCAAGGATCTGCTGCAGTTTTATTAGGTGTTTTTTCACCTGGAAGTTTAGGTCTCTACCTTCATCCAGACCGTGATAAACTTCCATTGCTGAAACCTGGCGTACAAGTTGTCCCTGGAAATAAGTGAGAAGCCACACCTCTTATCTTTCAAAATAAAATTCCCCAAAATTCAAGGAGTAGAAACTTAATCAGGAACTGAAGACAGACATTCTGCTGAATTTAGGACTTAACTGGCTATGACTTTGGTGCTGAACTGAGTATGAGCAGGACACAGAGGTGCTACGCTTTGCACAGAGCCAGCGGGCGAGCTCAAACACAAGCTGCTTCTGGCTCAGGTTCTCACCGAGGTCTTGGCCTGTTCACACCACGGTTCTACTCCTGCCTCCTGGGATTTAGCCTGCAGACGCTGCTCCTCTGCCTCTGAGCTGAGCTGGGAGGATCTGTTCATCCCTTCTTTATTCCCACAGACACCAGGGGTTTTTTGCCCACCCTGTGGGACAAAATGCTTCTTGACACACAGGAGCATAAGCCCGCACTCAAAGCTCATCAGCTGACCCACTGCTTCGGGGAAGGGTTGACATGACTGGTTTCAGGAGAGAGCAGTTGTGAGGACGGCTGATGAATCCTAGCAAGGTGTTAATGGTTTTTTTGGGAGCGCCTGTCTGTCTCTTTCTCTCTTTCCTCTCTCATCTTTCTACCTGCAGCCAATAAGTCACCTGTAACTCACTGCAAATAACTTTTGCATTTGCTTTTAAACCACCTTGTTTAAACACAAAGGCACAAATAACAATACTAGGCTAAAATAAGTGTTTCGAACAGAAAGCAAAAATTCAGAAGTTACACCTAATGTCTTGTAGTTCTTCTTTAATAAAAAATCCAGTTTTACTCAGCTGGAATTTGAAAACAATTCTTTAACCACCAGTCTCTAAGTCTAAAATTAAAGCCTATAAGGCCTACGTCCTGTCTATTTCACACCAGGTGTGTGTTTAAGACTCTACCTTCAAAACCATGATCCTAAGGAAGCACTCAAAGACCTTTCTCTCCTGAACTGAGTTACCTGAAGGAGGAAATGTTTTCTGGAATGAGGCTGGTTCAGATGGACTGCCTCTTTAAGGTACCGAGATTTGTTCTGAGCAGAGCAGGCTGGGGTTCGGTAATTCCTCAAGCGCAGGTGTCTGCCTGGGGTGTGCCGGGCTCCTGGCAAGGCTGTGAAAGCTCGAGGGATGCAGAAGTGACAGAAGTCACTTGTGGCCCAAGAATTTCCTGGTGGAATGGCTGATAGCAGGACGGGGGAAGAGCTGCCAGTAACAGCTCTGCCAGAAGCCTCTGGGTCAGAGCGAAAAGAGATTTGGATTCAGATCAAACTGGTTTATTTCAGGGTTTGCTGAAAACAGCAGTAAATGAAACCTGGAGGTAAAGGGCCTGATCCAGGCTCTGTGTATGATGCCAGCCCTTCCTGGGATAGGGAGAGAGGCCAGCAGCTCACAGAGGCCTTAGCTGGTCACTCTCCTGGCAACGGTGCATGAAGCAGAGGAGAAAACAACTCCCTTCGTCTCAGCTTTATTGGTTCTGGAGTGCTGTCGGTAGTAAAAATGTGGTTTTTCAGTAGACAAAGCAAATACAACCTTCAAGGCACACAGGAAGCCAATGTGGGCAAGAGTAAGATGCCACTTCTGCAGGGTCACATCTCTGATGAGGAGAGAAGAGGTATGCAGCCTGCTCTTCTCTGCTTATGACTCTGGAGGCATAGCTCTGAAAACACATTATGTAAGGATCTGATTTCAGTCCACAACAGCAAGGATGCACAGAAAGAATTCAGAATAGGTTTGTTTCCCATTAAATCTACTAACAGAAAATGGCCTGACCTAGTTCACCCAACCCTGTGCTCAGGGACATTACACTGAATTCAGCCCATGTTGTTGAAGCAGTCTGGATCTATGAGCAATGGTCTTGAGCTCGATGCACGCATCACTTTAAAACACAGAGGGATTTTCACAGAAAGTAATAAACCACTACAAAACTGGGATGAGGAAGAACTATGCCAGGTGGGCTCTAAAGAGCTGTGCCTTCCTTAGGAGTGGCGGCTTCCCTACAACTATTCTTGTTTCCCTTACACTTACAGATTATTTAAATCATCATCTCATTCATGATCTCGTTGCCTTTCACATCTTATTTTTAAAAATCCATTGGCATGAAACAATGCTTGTTCGTTAAAGAAAGAAAAACCAACAGCATAACCAAATGAGTCCTCTGCCCAGCTCTCACGCAAATTTCTCATATGGCTTTGGGCAATAAATTTCATAGCTTTGTGCTTTCCTTATTTGTAGAGCAGGAATGCTAATCCTTGCCTTGTTCATGGAGATGTTGGAGAGTTTGATTAGATGCTACAGTAAATCTGTATCAATGCAGAGGGAAGAGTCCAGAGTTTTGCTAAAATTACAGAGCAACCTGTGATTGACAGAGCAGACAACTGAATTAAAATCACTTAAATTTTAGTCTTATGTCCTAGTGAGCTGCTAGACCAGCTCCCTCTTCCTTGGTCACACCCCTATAAATTTTGTAGGAAACTCCTTACAGATTAATTTTCTACCCTTTTTTAAACTGTGAATCTCCAAAGAATTTCTAAAGGAGATGCACAGCTTTCAGACATTTTACATACTTCATATATGCCATATGACAATCTACCTGATCTACATTATCAGCTATCAAAGGTCGTGTATGACCTCACCCAGGAATCCATGCACCACAGGTAGAAAGTCACTGTTCTACTGCTTTCAAGCGATATTCTTTAGTCTGGAAAGGTTCAGGGAGATCTTGCTGCACTTCGAAAATGTGGTGCTGCGTCTCAAGGTACCTCATCCATTTCCCTGCCCCTTTCCTGATTCACAGAAAGGGCCACAGAATAAGGATTGTGTTAATGGGCTACACAATGTTAGCAGGTGATCAGCTGCTCTGAAAGAAAACAGTTATGAATCACATACTTTGGAAGGTAAACATTTTTTGAGACCAAATTTCTACTTTGAAATCCCAACAGAATGGAGACAGGGAAGGATACGTTTGGCTAAGAACCTGTATCTGCAGTGATAAATGATGTATAAATAATATATTTTGAAACTAAGCTCTGGGATGAATGTTTTACAGTGGAGTAAATCCTAAGATGTCTGATGCATTCAAGCAATGAAAAAAGCAAAAAAAAAAAGGAGACACCCCCCCCCAAATAAACCAAGTTATTTCTTAGTCTTTAAGTACAGCTATATGTAAAGAGATGTATCCATTGCCTTAAAAAAAAAAAAAAAGAGAGAGAGAGAAGGCTGTAAAAGAAGAGACTAAAATCTTGCAACGTCCTTAAAGCATTGCTCTATTTTTCTAATTCCATGTCATTCTTGCTCCTAAAACACTGTGCCTCCTTGATTCTCTGCCCACTCTCCTCCTGCTCCTGCATTTTTCCTAAGGTATAGACTTTTGTCTTTAGAACTGAGCTTGTGCATTCATCTGCTGATAAACTGTTTATCTTAGCTTTTATGAGGGCGCCTTGCTGCAAGCCAGCCAGAGACAGGATCCTGGGTGTTTGTCTTTTTTTTTAAAAGAGGGTCCGGGAAGTGATGGGTATTTATACCTCCCCTTGGCTCTATATATCATGGGAGGTGGAACTCCACTGTCTCTGTTTCTCGCTTTCTCTCTCAGCAGTGTCTTCTGCCGTAAATCTGAATCTCTCACAACAGAGTTTTCTTGGCTGCAACCCCACTTGGAGGAATTAAAGTGGTATTTATTTATTTATTTATTTATTCACGCAAAAGGTTTGCAACAGAGGAAACCCAAAGTTCTTCTAAATCCTCCCCCTCCTCTACCCCACCTAAGCAGCCTACTTTTTGTGCCAAATACTAACATCTCAGCAGTCAAGAGAAGAGACCAGAGCCAGTTGAGCGTCTCACGGTTTGCAGACCAATTCATTATGGAGAGGCCAGTGGGAGAATTGGCAAAGATGGAACAGGAACCAAGGCATTTTTTATGTTAAAAAATGACACTTATATTTACAAGGAATGGCTCCTGACAGGGATTTGTATTTCCACACAGGCAACATTGTTTATCCAAACAAACTCCCTGTAGCAGCATATATTACATATATACACACATGACAAGTAGGAATGTATTTATCCTTTTTTTGCCAGCCTGCTTATTAAGATAAACATGTGTTGAGATAAACCATTTTTTTATTATTCCTTTTTTATAAAACACTAAGGACAAGTGAATGACAGAGATTCAATGAAGTGAAAAATACAGCAACCCCCCCAATCAAGCCCTGTGTGCATGTGAGTGATTCATTGATGGCAGCTACTGAATAACCCCGATACATAACATTTCCCACCTCTGATATTTAAAAAGACCTCCTCGCCCTTTTTAGCACCAATGGAGCCCTTCAAATGTTTTATTGCTAATTGTCTAATGCTACGTGATGAATGGCTGCTTGACTGAAAATGACAACCCCTTTTCTCTCAACTACTTCATTTTCCTGGCTCCAGTGGGGGTGAAGAGGAAAAAATAAATCCGATTACATCATATTTAGCCTGTTGGTTATGAATGAAGGAAAATTAAACTTATTTTAAAAGTACTTCTATCAACTAAGTCCTGAACCCCCAGGTCTCCTGCACTCAGTAAATGCTGCCTCAGATGCTGGGGCAAAATGTTTCGAGAGACTAACGGGTTTTGTGGAAGCACAAAATCCCAAAGGCAGGGTCTAATCCTGACCAGAGAGCCAAGGGGAGCAGGATTACAAATATATCTAACTCAGAAACCCTGGACCAAATGTAGAATGGCTGCACTTTGTGCTCACAAGAAGTGTTTTGGCTACAGGGTAATAAAAGAGCAGAATTTAGCCCAATATATAAAACAACTCCTGACTACAGTTTTGCCTCAAGAATAAATGCAGCAGAGGAAGGTCCCACAAACTGGGAACCGGTGCTTTACTAGATGTTCTTTAGATTTGCTCTGGCTAGAAAATCTGCAAGGATGAAGGAGTTTTAATAACTAGAAAACGATTAAACTGCGCGTCTTTCCCCAGCATTTTGTATTTACCACTTTTTTCCTGCTTCTTATGCTTTATCCCTTTAGGGAATCTGATCTCTTCAAAAAGAAGGAGATCACAATGATCAGCCGGAGTTGTGTGCATAACATTATCTTTGCAGCGGCTACAAAATGTCATGAAATACAAACTCACAGTGACTGGGTTGGCTGTGAAAAGCTGTATGTTCAATAGGATACTTTTCAAAGAAACTTGTACCTTTAGTGGCAAATGGAATGATTTCCACTTTCTCTCACAAGTCATGAAACAGACACACACATGGGGGTATAGGATTAATTCACATACAGAAACAGACACAAAGGAGACTGATTCCAAGCCTGCTCATGTTCAGTATGAATCTCTGGGATGCGTTGCTTTGGCTCGGGAGTTTCAAGTCTTTGCCTGTGAAGGCAAAGGGACCCAGGCGAGTAAAATAATGAATCTAGGCTTCCCAGACACAGATCTGACATTTGCTCTCTCCCTCTGACTCAGGCTTTGACTGGGTTCAGGGATTAATTAGGCCATGCAAACGAGTTAGGTTCTCTCTTCTGGCAACCTGGTCACGTAGGGAACCCCCACCCCTCCCCTTCCCCACACTCGCCTTCCCCATAATGAAGCATGACTGTAGTAAAACAAGTCTTTTGATGGTGCCTCTTCTCATCACTTTCAAGACAAACAATGTCTCAGAAGCCCCCCAGCTGCTTTTATTTTTCTTATATCTACAGTTACATCTTGGGTGTGTTTACTCATCCTCATTAAATATGTTGTTCTCCCCCCCTTTTTTAATATCCTTTCTTTACTGCAGTTTACACAACACACCAATTACAGGATAGAGTTAAAAGCTTTTAGAGCCATTCTTGGGCATAACGCAACATCCCACACCACCACCACTGCTAAAAGAGAATTGACACAGGGTATAGTAGGGTATAGTAGGAATACGAGACGAACAGCCCCACAGCAAACGTCTCCACAGCAAAGAAAGAAATGGTCACAAATTACTACTTTGCTCACAGCAAACCATTGCTTATGTATAGTCAACTTCCTTTGATAAGCCTGAATAAGGACTTTGGTTTATTTTTTCATTAAAAAGTATTACCAAGTGACTATTACCATCCTCCTTTTAATACAGATGCTTGGAAAGTCTAAGATGGCACAGTAAGAAGAAACAACCCAGCAAAGGACTATCAGCTAGACTTTCCCACATACACCTTGGTCTTAGGATCATTTTCTTTCAGCAAGATTGAAATAATGACACTTCAACTGAATATCCTTGCTATTCAGCATGCCTTCTGAAGCCACATCACCTTTTCATAATAAACACATCAGCAGTTCAATAAGATGCCAGACACAATGGCATAAATTTTAACTATTATTTGGATTTGTTCTCTCTCTATATATACGTGTGTCTGTGCAAGTGTGTGTGTGAATGCATGTATGTGCAATTGTTCCCATGTAGGAACAGCCTTTTCATTACTCCCATTCTTGATAGGATAACATGTCTTTGGAACACTATTCTGTTTTTACTTACAAAAAGATTGAAACCAAACAAAAAACAGAATTGCCCCGGCCACCGCAGAAGTTCCACAAGAGTTGTCCATACTTTGAACATGAAGGTTAACTTTTGTAAGCAAACTGAGCACTTCAACTCAAATATTAGGTATTAAAACAGACTTGGACAACGGATTAAAAGAAGACATGCCTTTGTAACAGAAAAAGAAGCAAAAGGAACACTGCTGCATTGGAAATGTCTCATGGCAGAGATGGCTCTTTACGCCACTTTCACTTAAGCTCTTCCCACTTTTCTCATCAAAAAAGAAGGTAGGAATAACCTTGCTCTGGAGACCCTAACCTAAATAAGTGACTCTCTCCAGGGGGACAATTCACCTCCAGATATCAGAATCTGCCTGTCATCATTCTGTGTTAGATCTCTTCAACAAACAAATAAATAAGCAGCCTTCCCCCACCAGCCGAAGAGGGCCCTTGTGTGCCTGGGCTGAGGTCTTGCCCAGTGGCTTACTGCTGCAGGACCTGAAGGGAGCAGGGCGGGGGGTGAGGTGGGGGCAATCGCCCTCCAACACTGGGAACCGTTTGTAAATTACCCTAAGCTTCCCTTAGTCATTATTCCATTAACTGCCTCTTGGTAGATCTGTCAGTAACTAAGCTGGGACTTATTTGTAGAGAATCAGAGGCTATTTGCTGTACTAAGTGAGCCATGAGAGCGAAAGGGTTTGGGATTTATTTGTAATTACAGTCGGGATTTTTTTCTTCTCCTTCTTGCCTGGACCCCACTGGTACTTTCATTCACATTCCCTAAGCTGAAGCTGGCGCCAGGATCACAGGCTGGCCCTGTGTTTATGTCATTGAGACTAGGACAATATTTCAGTGTGGAGCCAGACCGCAGGGATCCACTCTATAAAACCCTCACTAAAAATAGACAGCCGCCCTGCCCCCAGGCCGGCGGACGGCCGGCACCCTGCGAGGAGCGCAGCCCTGGGCTGGGCCGAACCCAGCCCTCCCGGCTGGGCCTGCCGGCCCGCCAGCCCCCGGGCCCCGCCACCCCCCCGGGCCCCGCCAGCCCCCGGGCCCCGCCACCCCCCCGGGCCCCGCCAGCCCCCCGGGCCCCGCCAGCCCCCGTCCCATCCCGCGCTTCCCCCCAGCGGGGGTCCCCGCGAGCCGCCCCTGGAGCCGGCGGAGCCCTGCAAGCTGCGGCTGGCGGCAGCACCCCCAGCGCTCCTCTCCCCCCCGACTGCTCCTCGCGAGTGGATGTGGCACCCGGCGGTGCCCGGCCTGCCCCTGCTGCCGGCCGGCGGGGAGCGCGCCCCCCGCCCCGCTCTGCGGCGATCTCCGACCAGCCCTGCAAAGGCGCTGCTCGGGCCGCAGGGCAGAGCCAGTGAGGCGTCCTAAAACCCCACCGCCTCGCCGGGCTATCGCGGCTGTAACTGGGAGAGTAAGGGGTACCTGGGAATACCAGCGCTCGGGACGACTCCTTTCCCTCGGTAGCTTGTGAAGGCGTTCAGAGACCCCAGCGGGACAAAACTGGGTCAAAGACTTCACCTCTGTCTGATAAATCTTTCCTGCAGCAAATGAAAAAAAGAGCTGAACGTTTCCATCTCATAGCTGTCAATTTTATTCAAAAGCATGAACCGGGGCAAATCATTCAGCCTTTTCAATGCCAGTGGTGCGTGATCCCTCAGCTTGGGAGGATAAATGTAACGAGCGGAGTGTTCATTGATTAGTTCAACAGCCATACAGATAAGATACGAGGCGCTTAATGCACAGATTTTCAAGGTAAGAGCCTCATCCTGCAGCCTAGATCCTGATACTGGAAAGGGTGTCATTCAAGAAGCCTGTGAAGTGACCAAAAAAGTTCACATGGATTTTAACGGGCAACAGAGCCTTCCAAAAGACAGCAGTAAGGAGCCATCAAGCCTCTTGATTCCCTTACATCCCTGTTTGTTTAGCTGCTGAAAAAGCATAGCCAAAGGCAGCAGACGTGAGCGTGAGCACTCGCACACGCAGGTATCCCGAGAAGGGAAGCTGCCACCGAGCGCCAAGGAATGCCGGTCTCCAACAGGAACAACCCCTCAGAGAACAGCTTCCTTCCAGATTCCTGTCACGGAATCACTGTCCTGGCACAGGTCACGTTTATTAAGTCAGTAGGAACTGGACCCAAGCGGGAATGCTTGCTCAAACCAGTGGCAAACGCACAGTGTGTGCAGGGGGAAGAGCCGGGTGCTGAGCTGGGATACCGAACAGCTGGAAGGGAGCACCAGGGGCTGGTTAGCTTGAGGACCCGTCTCACTCCCCCACCCAAGGCCCGCGCTGGCCTGACTGCTCTCCAGCTGGGCTGCGGGCCCATTCCTGACGCAGGTGCAGCCGGTCACCACCTGAGCAGAGACGGTCGCATGAACATATGACAGAACCGAAAACTGAACTCCGAGCTCTGAAAGCCCAGACAGTGCTTTAAAACCCTGCTGTGCCACACACGATGCTGCTTATAATGAAACTTGACTGTGATTTGATTGGCTCAAACTACATCATTCACTGGGCAAAGAAGCCATTTTGTACAAGGAGATAAGACTATTGTATCACGGACTAAGAACGTAGGAAAATAATGGCTCCTTGTTGAAAGGCTGCTTTGAAAATTTTCAAAACCTCAAGAACACGTATACAGTAGTATAAAAGGGCAGCTCTGGTTTCGTAAAGAGATTTATCAGAGACTTTGAGAAGGGTATCCAAGAGATTTCATACAAACCGGTACACATTTTCTGCACCATGCTATGTGTACTCAGCACTTGCTCAGTGATTATTTTGTTGAGTTCAGCTGCTTCTGTCAGTTGTTCACTTTGCTTTTTCAGCTAAATGTATCAGGTGAATGTTAGTGCAGTGTAATCAGGATCCCTTTGCAGTAGGCATTGTGCATGTGTTGAACGGCAGGTCAGGGTCTGAATTCTGGATCATCTTGATAGATGGCACAGATAAAAGGTGAGAAGATAAAAGCCCACAAAGTACAGAACTGGCTTGCCCAAGGTCACAAAACAGCAAAACTGAGAAGGCGGCTCCACTTCCCCTGCTTAGGACTGGTTCTTGCCTTTCACAAGAGTAGCATGTTGGCAGGGATAGGCCACAGGGCTTCATGGATTTCATAGCATCTTCTGATTTCATTAGGGTGGAAGTTAGTCATCAATTAGAAAGGAGGATCCAAATCACAGCTGCATGAAAGGCAACAACAAAACTCCACAGAGCTGCTAACAGTGGCCTTATCAACTGGCAATGAACATGATAGAATAAGAACTGTAGCTACAGGGAACACTTGTGCAGTGTGTGAAATACCGGTTGCTCTCTGCACAACTTCTCAAAGTAATCCTCACAGCAAGGAAATACTACATAGACAAAATTTTGTTTAGAAGCAGCCTTCTAAATTTAATGTAATTGTTGCTTTTATAGGGCTTCTCACTATTTTATCTGAATAGTCAATGTTTCTCAAATACCAGTCCTGGGGAGAGAGGACCTTCAACCACGTTCAGTCAAAAGCGTGATATATAAAGGAATGAAGCTGGAGGGCCTTCGTGTGGAGGAAACACATTTTTGATAATGAACCATGTTCCATCATGTGCCATTAGTGTCTGAGAAACAGCCCTGAATTGTTCTCACACTTCATGCTACAGATTTTCACTACTTGAGCAAATGCCATTTGTTCCCTATGTATTTCTTTCTATAGGCAGTGTGCGGACTTTCTTTTTCATCTTTGGAGCTCACTGATCATGCACCTGACAATGGATGTGCAATGAAAGGAGGCTGTTGCAGCAATGGGACTCTGATTTGTTACAGTAATTAGATGCTAAGTAGTGAATGAAACAGAAGATTGCAAGAAGATAAAGGCAACACTTGCAGGAACTGAACATCATCACAGAAAATTGCATCCTCTCCCTGTGTTCTGCCAAAGAATCTCAGTGCAGCAGCACATAAGCAACTGAAAACTTTTCACAGGTGGCCACTTAATGTATATGTCTCATTTTCGACAATGCTCAAGCTATGCAGCCCCAGTTGGGACTCCATTCATAGCAGGGCGTGTATTCACAACAGCTGCAATTCAAGCCAACTGGAACTGTGCTTTGAACATGTAAAGTCCTGATATGAAATATCAGCTCTTAGGTGACTTCAATAAGCACACCCACTCGATAATTTTGACTGTAGATCATCTAAGTCTTGGTTCTCCAGCCATAAAATGGTATCACGCTCATGACGGTACTAGGAAGATAAAAAATACAGCCTTTCAAAGATTTATTATTCATATTATCATAGTAACTAAAAGCTTGGACATGGACCAACCATGGTTGGTATTGTACAAATGCGTTAAGAAAAAGGCATCCCTGCTCCCACAAAAGCTTACAGCATAAGTTAAAACCATGAGGTAACAGATGGTATGACAGAAGAAAGACAATGGAACAGTACTGTCTGATGGTTTGCTTCAGCACACCTGTGCTTCAGCACCTATGCTCAATTCTTTTTTTCAGATAAAGCAGAAAAAAAGGCTTTTAAAAGAAGGCTTAAAAAAGTTCAGATACTGTGGTAAGACCCAGAAAAAAAATTCTGTACAGCCTACGCACTAGGCTATACAGCCTGTGCTCCATACATTTTGATGAACATAGTCTCTTTCAAAACGTCAGTGCTGTGAACTGCCAGTGAATCTGAAAGTTTTAAATAATTCCGAGTGCTGAGAGGTTGCCTTCACACAGAAATGATCACACATTAAGAGGTAAAAAACCTGTCTACAGACACTATAGAAAGACACAGCAATTTGAGTTTTCCACATAAACCAAAACAAAGTCCTTATTATAGTTATTGTTTTTACTGCTGCCTGACCAAGCCAGTCAGATGTTAGAGCTCTCTATCTCTCAGGCCCTAGGAATACATACTATAGGGATTGCTCCCACACAAGTACCTTATTATGTGATGGCTTTCCCAGCTAATTTGAAAGGTAGTAATTTATCTTAATTTTAAAAGAAAAGTTTTTCTGAATCTGCTGATCTCTGCATTCCCTTCAGGTGAACAAGCAGACCTGAGAATTTAGCAATCAGCTGGATTTTATACATATTTTCAAAGTATTGCAGGTATCTGCTGTGGGATCAATCTGCGGACTCCCTGGAAAAAGTTTATGGAAATGTATTCTTTCAAATCATTACCAGCCTTTCTCCCTACCCTCTACCATTTCAGGACAGGAGTACATATACAGTTCTCTCTTTTCCTTGGCATCTGGACAACTCTTCTACTGTCACTGCCCTGTAGTCCTCAGCTGGCATAAGAATTCCAAAATAAATGAGCGTGTTGTAATCAGGAGAAAAATATTGTGTCCTTGTGGTGTTGATGTTTTTGCAGCTCAGCTTCTCAATGGCCACCACAAGTTGAGCTGCATATTTCTTTACAAAAATATGCTTGCATTGGTAACTTGGCAGGCCACTCATTGAATAGACATTTAGCTACTCAACTGTTTACTGTTGCCAACAAAGTTCAGTTGATGAACTTGAAATAGGGGAGAAGAGGCACCCTGACAAACAGAACACGGTTAGCAAGCAGGCGGGCGGTCTTTATGGCAGGCAGACCTTTACCACAGATCTGCTGGTCAAGAGGCTTTTATGAGTTTCTGTGAAACCCAAAAGCTAATAGTAAGAGCAACGTATTATAGCAGAATGTCTTTAAAGAGACAAAGAAGCTGACTAAATATCTTCTAAGTTTAAGAATGTTTCAAGAAATCGCATAAGGAAAATAAGCCTCAGCAGATAATTTATACACCTGCCTACAGGCAACCAAAGAAGAGCATGAGCCAGTACTCAAAACCAGCACGGAAGTACTTAAAGGTGTGTTGCTGTGTACAGTCACACAGCCCGAGGGAACGTATTACCCAGAGAACTAAAAGGGCAAGGATGGGATTTTTAAAGCACTCGCTGTCTGCTTAGCTCTGCCAACTTTCACTCCTGCCAGACTGCAGCCAAAAAGGCAGGTCTGGCCTGTGTTCATCTCCCAGAACCAACACTCTTATTGGGGCCATTCAACTTCCAGTATCCTTCACTTTTTTCAAAAAAGTGAAGTTCTGTCTCAACTTCATTTCCAGTAAAACTGGATGCACAAAGTCCCAATTT
Source organism: Gavia stellata (assembly GCF_030936135.1). Taxonomy (NCBI): domain Eukaryota; kingdom Metazoa; phylum Chordata; class Aves; order Gaviiformes; family Gaviidae; genus Gavia; species Gavia stellata. The sequence goes on along the minus strand of NC_082615.1, from coordinate 9,301,201 downwards.
ATTTATTCTGTAGCCTCAGCGCTCCTACAAGTGTTTTTGCCTGCCCCCATCAATTCACACCAAAACAATCTTCAAAGTATGCTAATTTGCACTCTCAACCCTTGCCTTCTTGCCAGCCTGGAGGGTACAGGGTAGAGCCAGAGCTGTAAATTTGCTCGGGCTGGAAGATTTAAGTTATGATCACTCACACTGCCAATAGTCCTCCAACATCCTTCCCAGAGGTCTCAGTGGAATGACAAGTTCGCCAGACGTAGATTGGGGCAGAGTCAGCACCAAGAGCTGAAGGAGATGCTCCCACACCCAGGCGGGCACTGCACAGCCAGCAAGGTCACCGTCTGTGCAATATTCACTCCTGACTGGCGACAACCCAACCGATCAGACTACCTACTCGTTCCCCAAACTGGTTAAGCAGCACAGAGGTATTAGTGCACTACTGCTTAGGGCTCTTTGCATTCTCCAGCAGGGCTCAGCGGATTAGGACAGGGACAGAAAGGCCGTAGAGGAACAGGTACAGCCCAACTGCACCATTTTTCCCACAGCTGTTGATTTTTATTACAAAAGGGCAGTGACTGTGTCTTGTGGAAGTCCACAAAATACAAAGTGAATAATAAACTGCTAAGCATCACGTGGAGTCTAAAACTATGCTTCATTTCAGTGGCTGCTAACATGCAGGCTATTTAGACTAGTTAGCAATGCAGACCAAAATAATTCCTGTATGGATTAAAGCATGGGAGACATTAACTGTTACACCAGCAGGACTAGCTAAATTATGCTGCAAATACGTACACCAAATGTACATGGTGAAGTTAGAAGGGAATGGGGACAGTTGGTTCTTTTTCCACAGATTTCACCTTAAAGAGGGGAATTGCTATCTTGTACCATCCAGCATGAAAAAGTATTCAAGAGATATTTTTTAATATAAAGAGTACCCCAATAAAAGAGATATTTTCCAGGGGCAAAGTTCAATCCATTCTTCAGTTTTTCTTAGAACTTTGCACATAGCCTTAAAAAAACTCCAAAACAGACCTTGGGCACACAATTTGGGCTAAAGTGTGACCACCTGAACTGATTTTTCTTTTAATGACTTAATCTTTATTCATTTCCCTCAACTTTCACAGAAATTATGTATGCACATGAATAATGCATGCGTAGGGGCAAATACAAACTATTTTGAGAGCACAGCTCCTCCTAAAATTTTTCATGGGAGTACATGCTGTGGTATATGTATCTTATAGCATATGTATTAGATCTACTTTTAGAGTTCATCTTAAGTCACATTTTTTGCTTTTCCTTACTTAACAAAAGGTATTGGGAGGCAAATAATGTCTTTTTTTTTCCCCAGCCAATAAGAAATGTGAATTTAGAGAGGCAGTTCAGTGGAAAGGGCAAGTCAATCTTCAGCAAGTTTCTCCAAAAGTTAATTGTACTCCCTATTTCTACTGAAAACTTCTCCAGTACCCAGACACTGGGTCTCGCAATGCAGTTTCTTTTCAATGTTGGGACACCTTTACAATCAGAACTATCCTTCCCATGAACATACAAGCTGAACAGGAGCTAATAGCTCTTAGTCACCTCTTGGTTAAACCAACTAGAAAGAGCTGCCTAGGTATCTTGCTTTAAGGTCTGTTTTTGAATCCCTGAATCATTCTTATAAATCTCTACTGATCCTTCTGAATCTTTCCGAAGTCTGACTACCAGAACAGAATGAAATACTTTACTACTTGTATTAATATGTCTTAATATAGATCTGTATGCGGTAAATCTGGTCATTTGGCAAAGAATTAAAGTTAAAATAATTGGTTAAACCACAAATAGAGGAGACATTTAGCAAGAAAAATACCAGTGAAAGACATTAGTTTGTCACTTCAAATGAGATTTTTAGCACGGAAGCTCAGAACTAGATTATTGACTACTTGGAATGTAATCAGGTAGCTGATGCTCAGTACAGCTGCATTCTCTCCAGGTTTCATGGCTTCAGTGGATGCTGAAATGAATCTTCAGTTTGTTTTTAAAATTAACTGCCAAAACTGAAATATTTTTTTCCTCAGCATTGGTTGAACTGATTTTCTGTAAACTGATTTAGCAAATAATGTAGAACATGTTGAAAGTGAAATAATAAAGCTGTCACAAAAACAACGGACCTCTCATCAGCTTGCATATTAGTGGGCCCAACAGCATGGATCTCGTTTACTTCATACTTGCTCTAAAGTGAAAGCTATCATCAAGCGCATAAAGGATATTCTATTCATAAATGGTAACTACGTTGCCTTAAATATAATTTTATTCAATGGATTTTAAAAATGCAATACTGGACACTGGATGCAATCCTACAGAACGTAGGAGACCTGTGTATGAGATAGTTCTCTTCTGAGTTGCCCTTTTCTCTGATATTGTGGGAGTTCGCCGATTTACTTTAAGGAAAAATATTGCCATAAAAACTGCAGCTGAGTAAATGTGGTTTTAAAAGCTTGTTGCATTAAGCCTTTTATTTTACCTACATTCCTAACCAAATCCTACCTTGACAGATGCAGATATTAGAACTGTGGTCTTTGAATAAGTCCAGAATTGTATATATTCATCACCTATTTATATTTTAACAAGCAATATAGTTTCAGTAGCCTCATCCTTTGAAAACCTTTAGGACCCAACACCAGCACGAAGCTCGACATAGAAATAGTTGCCATCTGAGCTTACACAGAAGAGAAAGCTCCATTTCTTTTGAAGTACAATGGATTAATGTAGGGGGAAAGTCAATAGCGCTAAATTCATCCTGAATGTTAAAACCATGGACTGAAATGGCATTAAGGGTCAGAGATGAGTTTGGCCTGCTGTGGCTACGGCTATCTAATTTAATTAACATTTACGTTCTAAAAAAAACCCTATTTGCAAGTACTAAGTAATATGGTAAATATGGAACAAATTATCAGGAACAGCAGGGGAGATTTAAAATATGCATCTTGACTTTGGAGTCTCTCAGAAACCTGTGGTGATGCAATCACTCAAACAGAGTAATCTTTATGAGTTTAACTTTGCCAAGAATGCATGTGCAAACCGTCTTCCAGGGACCCATCCAGCGCGGATGACACACAAGCTGCCCTTGGCTTTCGAAATACCTCATCCATGCGGACCCACGCCTCAATGTTTTCGCACATCAGGCGTTTCCTAGTGACTTCGAGCAGAGCTTTTCAATCTCTTTTGATTTGATTTACATGATTTTTAAGGCACGATGCAGATCCCTGTCCAGTGAGTTCAAGGCTGGTGGTGACGGCGGCAGGTTGCCGTTGCCTGGGAGGTTCAGGGGGGCCCAAGGCCGCCTCACCCCACTTGTCTCACAGACCCCATGGTCCCCAGGGGCCCTCCGGTCACCTCAGAGCCCCGAAAACGATAAATACCTGAGGGGCGGCGGCAGCGGCCATTGAAGGTTGGTGTGGGGGTAGCGATCCACGCAGGCTGAGCTTTAGCAACACGGGCGCCGTATCTGGAGCATGGACCTGCTGGAACTTCAGAGCTAAGGACCCAGGGGCTGTGGAAAACAGCAGAGGGTTTTTTTCATCCCACTCGTCCATGGATCCTTGGATAATTCCCCCCTCCCGCGCCCCGCAAAGCCCGTGGAGCCCGTAGGGCATTACGTCTAACGCAGGGCACCCCAAGCCCAGCCGGGCAGCCGCCATTACCTCAGGCTGCCCAGGAGAGGGCGCCGCGCGGCTCGCCGGGGACGCCATTTTGGGCGGGCGTGAGGTGAGGAGAGGCGCGGCGGGCAGCGGGGCCCGGCCCGGCCCGGCTGTGTGCGGGCAGCGCGCGGAGCGCCGTGCCGTGCCGTGCCGTGCCGTGCCGTGCCGTGCCGTGCCGTGCCAGCAGCGCAGCGGGCCCCGGCCCCGGCCCCAGGCCGGGCACGGACGGGACATGCGGGCAGCAAGGCGAGGGGCGCGGGGCAGCGCCAGCCTGTGGCGGGTACCGAGAGCCCCAGCGGACCCTGCGGAGGACAAAGGTTTTTCCCGCCGCTGCGCGCGCTGTCACCAGAGCAGCACCGGAGGCTGCGGAGGTGTGAACCTGCGTAACTCGCTGGAGCTGACCCGATGGGCCTGTTCAGTCGCAAGCTAATGAAGTTCATACGGACATACCTAGGCTGGTGAAAATACATCTCTCTCTCAATGAAAAATACTCCGTAGTGTTGCAAGGAGTGTTAGATTGGCATGGAGAGTGGTGTGGTTATTTATGATATGCAGCAAATGTAAACAAATAGGGTAGGAGGCTGCTAGTACATAAGATCCCAGCTCAGAGCTTGCTGGCATCAGGGAAAAGCTGTCGGTGCGCAGGACGGGCTTCGGCCGATGTCCTGGCGCTCTGAGCAAACCGGGAGTACGGGGCAGGAGGAGAGCGCCGCTGTGTTCGCTGCCAGCGTTGAAGGAGAGATCTGCAAAGCTGAGCAGCAAAAACCGGCATGCCTTAGCTGAACTGCTAACCTCTGCAGTGGTCTTTTGTAAAACTCACATCTGGGTATCTCAGAGAGGGTAGGGCATACTCTGTGCTTGGCAGTTGTTTATGGGCTTCCTCCCCGAGGCCCACGGCACAGCCGGGTCTTGTTTCCCTAATTACTGTCTGTGGGGACAGGCTGTGGAGATGATACCGCTCCAGACAGGAGCCTGTATCCGTAGTCAAACTGCAGAGTCAGCTGCAGGAGTGCGGATCGTGGCTAGGACCACGAACACGCCGAAAATGCCGGTTACACACATCTACCTGAATAAAAAGATAAGGAGCAGCTGAAAACCGTGCAGGCATATGTCCACCTCCCTAAGACAGGGCGAGGAGTCGGCGGCACTCCGTGGCTGCTTTTACAAAGTACCTGAAACAGCCCCCTCCAGCTGAGCCTGTGGCGCGTGAATTTACACTTGGTGCATCTTACATCTGGAGACAAGCAGCGTGTAGCTCGTGTGCTGGACCTGTGCCAGGGTTAAGCCCCCAGTAGTCGAAGCTGGATCCCTGGTAGCACTCATGATGGGAGGTCAGGCGCAATGAAAGAGCCCTAGTAGTTTGAGAAGGAACACACCAGCACCTCTCCTGATGGGAGGTCAGGCGCAGTGAGCAGGAGGGCCCCCCTCGTGCTGGCAGCTCCGTTCCAGTGTTTGGCCGGACTCCAGAAGATTAAAATAGAGCCTTAGACTGTCCCCTCGGCAGCACTGCCAGCCAGAGCCCTGACAATCCTGGGGTTGTACTCAAACGTGAGTCCCTCGGGAGCGTGGGCTTTACCCTAACAGCTGAGGCACTGAGTAGGTCGAAGCAGGCAGGGTTATTGCTCTTGTGACTCAGACTCGAGGAAGAGAGGGATCAGGATGGAGCCACGAGAGAGCAGGGGATCAGAACGAAACCACAGGGCACAGAAGGGGGAAGGAGCAAGTGTGCCCCAGAAGAAAGCTTGAAAAAATCCTTGTTCTGCTGGGGCTGGGTTCAAAGCATGTGTAGCTATGAGAATCGCGCGTTAAACTATTCAAGCCCAAGTTCTGATTCAGCTCCTTTCTGCGACCATTTCAGGAGAAGAGAAGCAAAGAAAAGAGCAACATTTTCCTTTCCCAAACATTTTAAAAAGCAATATGGGAAAAGGCGGAGGTCATGCAGGTTCTTGTGAAGAACCTCCACATAGGTGGCAAAATCTTTTGTGGTCCAGAAATGATCACAGTGGAGGGGAACCGGAGCCACATTCTCATACGTGTTTGACTAATATTAAGTGCTTAAACAAAATGCCTGATTTTCAGAAGTGAGGAGCACTCCCAAGTACCACTAAAATCAACAGCAGTGGCAGATGTCGGCATTTCTTATAGAAGGGTGTTTCGGCCCAGTCATCTATTACGGATTTATTTGTCACCACTTAATGAAGGCATCCAAACTTGAAATGTTTTGCTTCAGCATTTTAGAAAGTGATTACAAACAGTGCTGGACAAAACATTTTGGTATTGCCTTTTTTCCCCTGAAAAATGAATTTTTGTTGACGTTTTAAAAGAATTTAATTTTAATTTCAAAAAAATGCCCATATCACCAAATTCAGTGATTTTATTTTGATATTTCCAAAACAAAGCATTTATATTCACTGGTATAAAAGGTTGTTTTTAAATTGTCTTTAAATTGACTTTAATACTAGTTTATAAAGCTAAAAAATTGCTGCTCAGTTTACCATTTTTTCTCTATCTGAGTGGGTATATGAGTAGCAGAGGGGAGGATTCTACCTGAATTTTTTTCATGCATGTTTGCTATAATAAAGATGAACTGGAAAATCAGAATAATTCGATCTGTTATTCACACAGGTGAGGAGCAGAAGTCCTACTGATTAATTAGGACTAATTAATATTAATTAAAACCGCTAAGAACATAGAAACATTTTTAAGAACCCATTTCTAAATTAACATACATTTGTTTGAAAAGAGAGTTTGAAAACAGCAGTCTGGGGAAGAGAACGGTGAAGCTTATTAATAAAGATTTTTTGTGTGTTTGCAAAACGAACAAAAAACCCAAATCAAACCCAAAGCTTTTATTTAAAGACAGAATTAAAAAATAATAGTTTGCTCAGAGAGATGACAGTTTATATAAGTTAATACATTTGAATAGAACAGCGAAAAGGTTATCTTTTGCTGTCAGAAGAACAAGTCAAAAACATGCCTGTAAGAGTTCGTTAACTTCTTTCCAGTTGGTTTAAAAGCATTTCAGTAAACCAGCATAGAACACAGAGGCAATTATAAAACAGCACTGTCCTTCAAGAAACCATGGCAAACTTCTTATAAAGGTCTGTAAGAATTGCACTGTTCACCTGCTTATCTTCTTATATAAAGAAGAAATCTCAGCTTAGGGCAAGCAAAACATACGAGCAGCCAGGCCCTAAAAAAATGCATGGTACATGCAGAAATGCACCAAAGTAATTTAAGTACATGCACACAAAAATCCTTCTTTGTCTTGCGGTGTTTTTTGTAGTTGACTTCTTAGGTTACTCTACATGACTAATTACTTGCATTTGTTTTTTTTCTTTTACTAACTTAGTAAATGTGGTAGCAATCTTAATGTTTTGAAATTAAAAATCAAGGAAGCAGAAATGACTGACAGTCACATTTTATCTTACATTTTAAGAATTATTTTGCTCTGCTGCTTAACTCCACTGCGGCTGCGTTTTGGTTAAAATACTTTCCGTGTGTGAAAATATCCACAGATATTCCAGTAAGATGCTGTTATTCTGAAGCTTGCAATGAGTTGGCACGTCATGGCTGAAATACAGACATTTGTCAACATTTACATTACCATATATACTTGTGCACAAGCTATGGATAATTGATGGTGGTGTAAGGACGCTAGCCAGAAATTGTGTCCCTGCTCTGTCACAAGCTCTCTGTGTGACCTTGGGCATGTCACTTATTCCAGTTACAGCATTGTCTGTACAAAAGGGAGAACAGTACATGAACCGTTGAGAGGCTCAGACAGTATGATAGTTAAAATACATTTAGCAACCTGTACATCTTTGCAACAAGGTAAACAGTCACCCAGAGCAGAATCCTTCCAGTTTCACGTCAGCATTCAAAATGGAGTTGTTCTTGTTTCTCTTGCTTAAATACAGTAATGCAATTTTATACTGCATTAGAAATGTTGCCATGCTTTCCTTTTCTGTGTACAAGAACATGTGAAAAACAGAGGAATCTTAACAGAAGACTGTGTTTCACTTTTATAAGGTAATTCCCTCAGTAGGTAATATCTGGGGTGTTTCTCGACTACAAGCAGATTACACATACCCGCAATACAGTATGTTTACAATGTGGCTTAAAAGCACGGATTCACACCAGAAATGCACAGCGGATTCTGTCTGGCTGTCATGGTAAATACAGAGCTGAAAGCTGCAGAGCCTCTGTGACAGCCCCCAGGCTTGGAGAAAGGGCTCAGTCCGTCAGCCTGCAAGATTTTTTTGCTGTTCACCGCTTTGATGCAAAGATGCTTGTATGCCAGCAACTTCTGCAGTTGTAACACATAGATTAGAAAGATGTCACTTCAAAACTGATTACCCAGATAGCACTTCTGTTTTAAGGCATTTGCATTTGTATAAATTGAATTTCAATTTCTGTTGACTTTGATGGGAGGTTATTTTTACCCACAAACTCTGGAAGCCATGCCTATTTCATTTAGGTTTCTGACTATGTAGACCAAAATCAAAATTTGGAGACCATATATGAAAGCTTGGCCTTAGAAAAAGTCACTTTCCAATAAAAATAAAGGATTTCAGAGAAAAACACAAACTACATTCAGATTTCCATGGATTGTAAAGCTCACATACGTGGGTACCTGATGGTGGTCAGATAGAACCTATTTCAGAAAATACAGTTTAAAGATTATACACAAGTACACATGGTATTTAGGATTACGTGAATGTATACACTAGCATTTTTTCATTAATGAGGGAGACGACTTGAAGTACATAATTTTAGAAGATCACAGGAACTGTAAGAATGCAAGAGCACTTCAAGTCTTCTAAATCTTAAAAGAGCTAGGTTTCTATGATATTAGATCAAACAAAAAAATCTATGTTAAGAACATTTTTATGACAATGATTCACTTGAATAAACCTAAGATTTCTTTTACCAACCAATCTTTTTTCTAAAATAGTATTTAATATCTGAAGTTATAAAAAATATTTGTAGTCTTGAAAATTATTTTTATTGTCTATTTTATGTACTATACATGCCTCTTTCAGGAATTATTAAAGAAGCATGAGTCATACGGCACTCATTTATTCTTGGCTCATGGCCATCTTCAATATATATTTTGCTATTTTCAAACCATTTGCAGGTACATATGCATGAAGGTATTGTTGTGTCAAGTCCCAAGATCACAGTTAGCACAGCAGACATTGTTCATCTATATATTTACAAAGTTTTAAAGCACATAAAATTGTGCATTATTATGTACCAAAGTTTAAACTTTAGCATACGCTTGGTTGCATATATAGCAACAAGTTACAATAAAAATCTGAACAAAGACAACCAATAAACAGCCAAATTGCTATGTACAAACAAGGCAGGAAGCAATTAAACACTGCCTTGCACATTTCACTTAAATTACTTTTTCTCTGAGGGGAAAAAAACAAACAGCCCCTCTTCCCCTCCCCCAAGTCCCCAATAACCCTAAACAGTCTTCATTTTTATCAGCGAAATAACTGGAACTCCCATTGCATTCCATAGGGGATTCATTTGCATAATATGGGAGAGAAATTTGGTCCCTATTATAAAATGTAGCAATATATTACGCAGTATGTGCGTTCCCCCCAGTACAACTGGTAACACAGCAGCATGGTGGGGTCGCTTTCCGAGCCCGGCTCCGACAACGGTCCCTGTGACCTCTAGGGGAATATTCCATGAGATAAACCCCCTTTTGTCTTCCTTACACGTATAATTTTTTACACCAGCATGAATGTGTTGTTTTCACAATTTCACTGATCCAGATCCTCAGCTGGTATTGAGCCAGCCTTGTGAGCGAGTGGAGGTACGCTGATTTATAGAAGGTAATACCTGACTCAGCTTCAGTGGAACTACTCTTGATTTACACTGGTGCAAAAGAACCTCGAATGAGGTCCAAGGACAGCAGGATTGGGCCCCAACTGACCTTTATATAAAGTAAAAGACAAAATATCTGTGCGTTTAGCTTGAAGTCTGCTTAATAAATTACTACAGTTCACAGTAATAAGGTAGATTAGTGCTACACCAATCACTTTCTCTAATGTTGGATCAATTGCACATAGCTTTTCCAAGAAAGAAAATGAAAATAACAATAAACATAAAAAACCTATTCTTATTATTTGACCAGCAAAATAGGAGGTTTTCTGTAGCTTAGTGACAGACAAGCTTAGTAACACATTACCTTATTATAGGATGACTGGTTTAAAGGCTAAATCTTGCCCCAGATGCTGTGGTACGGAAAGGCTGAGGAAGGTATTCTAGCCTGGCTCTTATTTCACCCAAAAAGCCCAGTGTGAGAGACAGCCGGCTGGGTAAGAGCTCATCAACATCAGTACCGAGGAGAGATGATCTGGCAGAGAGGTGGTAGAATCTGTGCAGCTTTCAACAATACACGGGGCCTGCTCCAAAGCCCACTCACATCAACAAAATTACTCTTAATGGCTTTGCACAAGCTTACTTAGCAGAAGAGAGGGCTGTAGTTGGTGTCTGCACAGAAGAGGGATGAACTACTGGCCAAAGCATGCTTACAAAGTATATCTCTCAGCCCACCTTGGGGAACGTTGCCCTTGGTTTTTGCAAAGAATATACTAGGCCAACAGCTCCACTTCTCACTTCTGGGCATGATTTAGCCTTATGAATTCTACTTCATGGAATCAGAAGATAAATTATACTTACAAATAAAGTATTCTAGCTATTTAACGTTTTTCTGTAATGGAAAAATCAGAGACCCAACCTGATGAAATCTCCGTTGTCTGAAAATTCAAGGCCTCCTTACTAAAAATACTTTTTGCTGATGGCAAAGTTCAACACCTCAGAGAAATTCAGAGTAAGTTTCCAAGCTGTATACCATATTTTCAAATACACTATAACCTTGTTGTTTGTAAGGCTGTATTGAAGTTTTGGATAACAGTCATGAGCCATGCATTTAAACACCTTAAAAGAGTTGACCAGCAACTTAATGCATTTCTTTATACCATAGAGAATTTAAAGATGCACCATCTCTTTTCAAAACACTCTAAACATAAATGTTCAGGATAAAATATTCCATCTTCCCCATCCCCCTTAAATGTTTATATTTAAAAATATTAATTTGTAGATTTCTCTGTGTGTGCTCTTACTGTATAGAAAATCCAATTGTTAATTAATGTCTAAAAGCAAAGAAAAAAAAATAATACAAGCATGGGAAATAAATGCTCGAGGTTTCTTGAGGCAAACTGTCCATGGGCAGACTGCCTTCTTGAGAATGCAAGGAATTTTGAGTGTAAACCTTGCAGTTTACCTATATCTCGCTTCCTACCAGCAGAAACAGGAAAGTTTTAGACCATAGGAGATATGGTCCACGTTTTTTGGGGTTTTTTTGGTTTTTTTTTTTTGTGGAGTCATCATATTAAAGCAGTATATTCTTTTCTGGCCAGTCCAAGTCATGCCTAGAAATAGGAGAGACCGGGTTCAGCCCAGGTGAAAATATAGTCCCTGGAAAATGCAGGATGAAGGTACTGTGGCAAGATATATGAGTAAGAGAGAGAGACATCCAGAAGTTTGCAAAGCCTAAGTACCTGTTTTAGAGCAGAGCTTCAACTGATAGAAAGTGGGTACAGACTCATTTGAATTGAGCTGTCTGCTGGCTAATGAAATTCTAGTATGCTGCGGGCTCTGAGCCACAGCATTTCCCATTTCTGTGCAAGAATCCTTGGAGGGGCACTCTAGCTCAACCTGGAGAAAGGGTTCCTAGTAATTAAAGCAAAGGTCTGAGTTCCTAATTTTAATTTGATTCCTGACTGTGAGCTTTTACTCTAAGCTCTACTCAGAAGAGTCATTCGTGCCTTTAAGGAGTGGGGGTAACAGTGGTTTATTTTGCAGGATTCTTCTGAATTGCTATAGTTGTTTATGAAATGTGTGAGTGATCATCCTAAGAGAACCACAGAAGTATTACGATTAGTATTATGGCAGTACTTGAAAAGCACCGCTTTCTACTCTTTATTTATCTCTGGGTGTTCATTACTATTCTTTTAAGGAGCTGCTTTACTCAGTCACCCACTGAATAGGTAGGGATAGCAATTTTGAACAAAGAATACCTATTTCTACCAAAAGATAATTCAGTGCTTTATAACCAGAAGTATTTAAAATCGGAACTATCAATTACTACTTTGACTATTAAAGTATGTGGAAGAACCTCAATCTAGAGGTAATAAGATCAAGGAAGTATGCCCCATTGGCCATCACGTAAACACCACTGCCATATAACAAGGTTAAAATCAAGATGGGGTAGATATTGGCTGGTATTTGCACACCTAGAGTAAAATTCCATCTTAGCACGGAAGATTATGATGAAATCAAGCCCTTTCTACCAGTAAAGAATCCAGCTCTTTATTAGATATATGACTACTTCTGGAAAAGTCCAGCAGCAGGAGTAGCTAACAGAGATTTTTACACCCTTATCTAACCAGCAGTGTGTACTTGCTCTGCTGTAGATTTTGCTACTTCTTGCCCTCACTGTTCCTGAAGAGCCAAAGCAAAGCAAGGTGGGTTTCATTGAGGAACATCTTGTTTTATCTCGTCGCTTCCTGCAAAAACATGTGGCCTCAGCGTATTGTTATTTTTATTCTTTAATAGACAGTTTTATGGCAGTTCTAGTTAAGAGGCTAAACAGATTAGGGCAGCCTGGGCTAGGTGCTGTATACTAGAAAACAATGTAAATTATTTTGACTTCTGTATATGAGTGTTACATTGTTCTGTCTCTCCCTGGTGAAAAGCTGTCTGCTAATGAACATAATCTAATGTAACAAGCTGTTAGTGCCTTCAGTGACAGTAAAACATCACTGTTTGGTTCTATGGTGTGTGAGTCAGGTTTTCCCCCTGCAGTTCCATGTGGCATAAAACATACAATGTATGTCCTTCTAGCTGCAAATTGGCACTGACCCTTCTGCTCCCCCCCGGCATCTTCTCACCCACAGGAATTTTCAGTATGGGTCTCATTCAAAGCCTGTGGAAGTGAATGGAAGTCTTTCCATCCTCACTGAGCTTTGGATCAGGTAATGAATGAATATTTTTGGTGCAAAAAGTTAACTTCCCTCTCCCAAAAAGAGAAGTTACAAATGTAAATCCCTTATAGAAAGTTTTTGCCCTTATATCACTGCAAAGACTCTTCTTGGCTTCCACATACTGACCAAGCATAAAATAGTGAATAACATTTATTTTTGAATTTATGGATTGAGTTCACAGGGATTTTAATAGCACTGGGGTTATGGAAGTGCTATTTTAATAAGGACCACAGATCATGGGCCCAAATCCTTACCTTTACCTCAAGGACTTGTAAACTCAACTATTTAACTCAAATCTCTTTATTGGAGGCCTTAGAATGTATCCACCTGGAGGCTGAAAAATTGAAAGGTAGAAGGCTGCGCAAACATGGAGTGAGGGAATTTAACCAGCAGGAATGTGGCCCATAAAATTAAACTTCAAGAACTGTTTAAGAAAAATTAAAGCTTGTGCAACAGCTGGGGCTTCTCTCCACATTAGTTCATTTCTTAGTGACTCAAATGTTATGGTTCTCATTAATACAGATTTCATTTTTGAGATCATCTTCTGTAGTACTGTAAGTCTTACTTGGTTGCAAAGGACAAAATCATGACTCACTGTGATCTGCCTTTAGACAAATACAGTGTGCTAAAACACCACCTCCCACCCTCCTTATGATACTAATATTTATTATTGCCCCATATAAAAAATCTTAGATTCAAACTGCAGCCCAAATTGCCCTAATCTGAATGGCTAGAATATCCCAATTTCAGACATGGCGATGAAATACCTCTGAAGTGTACAGTGAATATTCAGGAACAAAAGTAGGGGCATTTCTTTCCAATGGGTGTATGAGAGTACCGCCAACATAAAGAAATGCACTCTTGTGTGGTGGGCAGAAGAAAAGACCAAGGTTTGCTTCAATCTCACTTAGACCCTGCATATTATTCCTTCAGAACTTGGCCTCATTCTGCCTGCTCTTGACCTCAAAGGTTCACCTCCTAAGCTTTTAAAAAAACTTGCTGCTTTTATAATTTGAAATCTAAGCTCCTGAAAAAAAAAGAGTGATAATTATATCAGGCTCTGATAGCATTCAGAGATGGTGTTGACTGCATTTTCTAGACATTGAAAGAATTTTAATTTCTCTGTAAGTGGCCATAAACTCTGGGTTAACTGTGTTACTAGACCAGTTAGCACTTCAGTTGTATGCAACCTAAACCCATTCAAGAAGGCTGAGAAGTAGAAAAATTTATAGGAGATGGTGGAAAACAGGTTAATAGAAGTTTAGGACACAGTCCTAACATGACCACACCAAGGATGTTACAGTTTCTGCTAACCTGCAGGCAGAACCACTCATGCTTAAAATTTTGCATGCTCAGAGATATATGGAAATCAAGAGAACTGCAAAACCTGATTAGTAGATTTGCAGCCACAGATTGTTCTGTTATGTGGTGACTGTTACGACTCTACCTGCAAAACTGCAGATGCCAGTAATAATGCTTGCATCATGACAGATTCCCCTGTAAGACCAGAAATCTGGTGGTGAAGTCAAAAGATTAGGATTCTTTTGAGTGGCAGGAGTTGCCATTTCAGGAGCCGGATTTTTACAAGTGGTTTTGAAAGTATGGCCCTGTATGCATAATGCTCACTATCTCATTGTGGAGCAATGGGAAGCAATGCAGAAGTCTGGGGTTAAAGTGTGCTGCTGAAGACTTCCGAGACAGCAGAACCCGACTGGTCATCTGGATCCATTATCTGTTGCATAGTATTGTGCACATCCTTATGTTCTACAGACTGTGTGCTCATTGCCCAAGACTTGCCCTCTTCACCCAGAAGTGTTGTTTTATAAGGCTCCACATGTGTCCTATGGACATTCTGCCTTGATTCCTCATACTTGCCTTTCCCATCTGCTGGAAGGCTGGAGGCATGAGGTAAGAAAGTGCTCCGAGACCCATCGATGGGAATCTTTAACTGCTCAGTGGAGGTAGGTTCTTGAGACAAATCTGAAGATCTCATGAGATGCTGAGTATACACACCTTCAGACAGAGAGCCAGACTGTGTCTCACTGTGCACACGCAGCCAACGATGATGCCGGCTGAAGTAGTTGTAATGTTGATGTTTCCCTAGCCTTTTTTTCCCCAAAAAGCTCAATGACTGCTTGGAGCTAGAGCACTTGTCTATGCTTTTCGATGTAAGCCCTGACATTGTTAGATTGCTCATATACTCTGTGCAACATTCAGCATTAGTATCAAAGGCACTACACTCTGTCAGGCCTTCTTTCATTGTCAGGCAAGGCTTCATGTCGTGGACCTGGAGAACATCAGGTGCACTGCCACCCAGGCCACTGCCTGCCTGCTGGGATATGTCATGTGAGGAGGAGTAAATCAGGTCTAATTCTCTGGGGCTTAATGCATCACTGGAGTCATAGTCACTGTCGGTTGGAAGGAATACTTCAGAGCAGCCTTCTTCATCTGAGCAGGGCTGGGAATCTGCAAAGAGAACTGATTAAGAAGACAAGCACAGGGAAGAAATTGCTTAACTGTCATTTATGGGTTTTTTTTTTCTTAATTTAGAATCAGATCTACAATTCTGAAAATGTATGTTTGTTTCCTCTGGGGAATTATCCGTGGGCCTCGGTGACAACAAAGACAGCAGTTAGGGAGGATTTACAGATGTGTTAGAGAGGTGGTGGTAGAATTAGGAAAACCAAAAAGGATTAATTTATTATACTAAGTACAGGGAAGAATTTAAATATGAATTGGGACTAAGTTCTGAAAAGATCTGTTTTCTTTTATCTTGTTTTCACCAAATTTCATAAAGATGGAGATTTGGGAGAGAGAAAAACTCTAATCCAGGTTCCGTTTTTATTAAAGATGTCAGTTGAGTTACTCCAGATTTATACCTCTGTAACTGTGAGTAGGGTGTAACCGTATGTGTGAGTAAGAGGCTTGAGACAAGACATGGAGGTAGATGAACAAAAACTACCCTTTTGCCCATCAGGTGCATTATGCATGTTCAAATCCAAAGCAGACACACTTAATTCAAATGTGAATCTGTTGACCAAAACTCACACTGGCACTGAAATCACTGTTGCCTTTTGGCTACATAAGGATCAATAACATAATAAATAGTGGCATATGTGATAGAATGGATTGATGCTCCACTGCCCTGGATAGTTTATATATTAGATCCAAGGAAAAAAATGTAGATTTTATACAGTGCTGACTATTCACTTTGACCTAGTATAAATTACGATATAGCACAGCAATAATGAATCAAGCCATGCAGGACAAGATAATGCTCTAGGTTACATGGTGCCAGAGCTAAGGATTATTCTGCATTCATGGTCTGTCATACAGGGAAAAAATCAGCTCAGGGAGAGATGCTGAGAAAGAACACCACTGTGTAGTGGAGCGAATCAAAGCACCGTCGTCTTTGGGTTTCTTTTCTTTCAACCTAATCTAATCAGAGTAGATTTATTCATTTTTCTTAAGTGTATAAAACTGCCAATTTGAAAAAACAAATTATTATTACCAAAATGGTCATGGCAGTTGTTTAAGACAGCATCTGTTTCTTTTGTTTCTACTGTTTCATTTACTGATTCCTTAAAGACAGCTCAGCAGAATGATGGTTTACATTTTTCTTCAAAGTCCTTATTCTGTTAGCAAATTAGTGTTACTGTTTAATTTGCTTCAGCTTTATCTGCTGTGATCCATTTCTTTCATCGGTTCAATTTTCCAGCTGTTCAGAGAAGCAGTAATGGTCAATGAGGTGGGTACTTATTTGTGTAATTCTGTGTTTTAAAGTGCTTGTCTAAAACACTGAGAACACTGAGGTATGTGAAAATGACTGTTAAACTGGACTACTGGCACTAAAATTTGCTCTATCAAAACAAAGCAAGAGGAGCATAAGAAAGAATTGCTCCTAAGCAGAGGAAGCATGGAAAGAAAATACCTGTAATATCAGAGAAACAGAAGGTGACAAATGGAGACTATGGAAAAGTCTGACTTAGATTCCGGACAAATTATTAGAAACTATGGTGACGAATAGATAGATGCATGAGTGATGAGAAAGGGTCAATAGCTTTTGCTTAGTAACTCATGTCTCACCAGTCTAATAAAACTCTGAACATGTGCACAATTAATACACAGGCATCCTTAGATTTCTGAAGAGCTGTTGACAAGGTTCTTTACCACAAGTTCTGAAGCAATGAAGCTGTAATTGAGATAAAGAGAAAGCTCCCACCATATATTAATAGCAGATTGTTGGTGTAGACAACAAATGAAGTAGTCAGCTTTCACTGTGGATGGATTTTACTAATTGTGGACATCATGGAGAAGTCAGTGACAGCACTTGTCCCTTCCAACCTGTTCATTAAATGATATGGAACAGTGAGGTGACAAAGTTGGCTGATGATGAGCAATTATTCTAAGCAGTTGAAACCAAAAAAATATTGTAAAGCTTGCAGAAGGATCTCAGGATATTGAGTGGCAAATGATTGGTAAAATGATTGTTAAAATACCTTGGCAGGTATGGGAAGAAATGTACTCCTTTTATAAAAAGACATACAAGAACTGTTACAGTTAAAAGTGAGTTCAAAAATTTCACTTGGTGAACAAAGAAAAATTCTCTTACCACTCACAGCTTTTCTCCTCTGAATTCTAGCCTGGGGTGAAGGGGGAGGTGAAGGAAGACAATCTAGATGTGAAGAGGTTGAACTGATTTTCTTTTGAGAGAGTTCTTCTGAAAGATCCACAAGCTTCTTTATGGGTAGGCCAGCTGCTGGCTGCTTGTATCTTGCATACTGCAGTGCTTCTGTGATCCATCTCATTTCCCTCCAGATCTCATCAATTTGCTGTAGAGAAAAATATGGTGAAAAAGTACAGTTAAGTCTGCGTATTATTTTTTCCTAAGTGTGTACTTTCTTCAGGTGCCCAAGTAGGTGTGTAGTGATTGCCAACAGAGAGAAGCAGGCTCCCCTGACAGGACACTTCAGATTTAGGTGATCTGAGCGGCCTTTGGTTAGGTGCTTCTTCTCCTCCACCACTGCAGAGACTGCGTGGGGCCACCAGACTCTCAGATTAGGTACCTCAATTAAAAACCTGTAGTTAGGAGGGGTGAATCCAGGCCTAAACTTTGACATGGAAAGAAGATGAAAATTGTCTTTTGGTGGAGTAAAAAATTTGATCAATTTTGGAGCATACTTGAAAGTTGGTTTCATTCTGTATTGGAATGAAAGCAAGACTTCTTGAGCATCCTTGCAAACCCAGGACTGAGTTCAAAAGCAGAGTCCTCAGATCCAACCCAGTTTTTAACACAAGAATATACATACATGTGGAAGAATATACATACATGGAGGGTTGAAGCACAGCTATGAGCCAAACTGCAGGTTTTCTCCCTTATCATAATTTTGGTCTGCATGCATTTTAATAGTATAAATCTACAATAAGACAGTTCTAACATATGCCTGTTGATGGCAATAAGAGACAAGTGCCTAAATCAATAGCAGGATATAGCTTTAAGTATCTATGCAGAGAGGAAGATGCTGTTTAATGTGGGTCTTGAGAGTCTTTTGATAATGGAACACTTTAAACATCTTCAAGCAATTCAAGATCTTTGATGACTGAGCAAATGTTGCTGCAACCAGCAAACGACAGTAGCTGTGAGTGTAATACCCTTCTGCTGCAGTATCCTTTCTAGAACTTCCCTTGTACTTCTCTTCCTACAGAAGACTCTGCATTTAAAGAAGTGAGCCTTCATATTAATATTGCAGTGTTTCTGGGAAACTGCTTTGCAGTTACACAAGCTACATTCTGCAAGAATGCAGAATGAGAGCCCTGGGTCAGTAAATGGATAGGCAAAAGCGCATGGTACTTTGTGCAGTGAGTGTTATCAAATAGGGAAGTACAGAAGGATCAGTGAAAAGGAGTCTGCAGACTGATACATTCTAAGACAAGTTCTCAAGCACATACTCTTAGCTGGAGATACTTCTTCACAAAATGCACATTCAAAGTGTGAAATTTATTGCCAAAGGATACTGTAGATGCCAGATTAGCTAGGGTAGCTCCTGATGAGCCGTGTTGGAGACAGGATAGCTGGATAGATGGATCTTTGTTTTGATCTAGTATGGCCATTTTTATGTAAAGGTGAAATCCTGACTCCAATGATGTCAGTGCAAGCCTTGCCACTGAGTTAATTTCGGCTAAGAATATACACTGATAAGAATAGCAAATGGTTCAGAGATTAATTCATAATTCTACATCATTCAAGACTTCAGTGTAGCTCCATGAAGGGAATGCCAGTTAGCAAACGTCTCACCTATTTGATTTTGGAGGTTTTATATTTCCTTTCTGTGATCCTCCCTCAACCCCAAACAAAAATCATACTGCATGCAGTTTAATAAAATGCAAATTCGGTTGGTTTTCTCCCTGATGCCATTCTGCAGTGTCTCCTGGGATAATGGACCAGTCATTTTAACGAACTGCGGTTCTATTACAGTTTAGGAATGTTTGAAGCATTACACTGTATAAATAACAGCTTAACTTCAGTTTTAGTTTCAGTGTCTGTAGATTTTTTTTCTTGCTGTGTAACATTCTGGTAAAGACTCCAAGTACCTTATCTGCTGGTTGTTGGGTTTTTTTTTAATTTTTACTTTTCAGTTGCCCTCTGACTCCTTTTCAGAACTGCATTTATATAGACTCCCTTGCTCTTTACAATGTTTGGTTTGTGTAGTGACTTCAACACTGTCTTAGATCTAGGATCACACAAATGCTCTTGCGGTTTTGTGGTCACCACTGAAGATTGCGGTATGTGGTGGGCTGAGATATTTTTGCCAGTAGGTGGAATACAGCTGGTTTTCATTTGAGAGGAAACCTGACAAGGCTAATACACTGTCACAATAATTCAGCACAAAACACCGAAGTTTAAAATGTTCTCCCATATTTTCCCATATATGTGACTCACACACTTCGGAGAAGAGGAATGCAGGACTGTCTATACAGTGCATGCTTATTAATATACATATACTTATTTTTGATGTGAAGGATAAAAATTCTCCAAATTCTCCTGCACACTGGGAAAAAGTTAGATTTTCTGAGTGTGAGAATGGGAAGATGAGAATGAAGGAGATGATTGAGCAGTGAAGGTACAATGGAACATTCCTCTCTGCCCCACTGCAGGTTGCCAAAAGCTCCAAAGTGGACAAGGCAAAGGGGATCAGAATGCAGAGCCAAGAGGAACAGAAATGTTATCATATTGTTCATAATTATGGAGGGCCAAACATATTAACAATGCGATAAATGGTTGTCTTGGCCCCTATTCCAACAGAAGATTGCTTGAATATTAAGAATATTAAGAATATAGAGCTGTAAACTTATCTGCACCTCACTTGTAGAAGGATCAACCATGTCCATAGATGCACTCTGCAAAGGTCATGAGTTTTATCTATAAATAACCAATTGCCAAAATGGTTTGCAAAAGGACAGGCCTTGCTACGCTGCACAATGGGGTGTAGTTTGAAGATCCCTGTGTTGAATAGGTAAAGTCCTGATCCGGGAACGGTACAGGAAAATCAGTGTGAGAGACAGAGAATAAGCAAATTAGACACGTATGATGACATTTGTGATCCTTCTGCACTGGGGGACTGAAGCAGTATCGCTGCATGGTGCTGGACAGACTGACAGATGCTTTTGGGGCTAGCCTGCCATCTTAAACGCAGAGGTGCTTTCTTCACTGTGATACTGTTGATGAAGATTGTCTCCACAACCTAGTCTGAATTTTCATTTTAATTTTTTTAGTTGGCAATTTATCATGGTGAAAAATGCCCTCAATTCACAAAGACACAGAAAAACTATTGCACAAATGAATGCCCAAGCATGGTACTAGGTTACCTCACATTAGATGAGAGTGAGTTTTACAGGCAGACTGACACATTTCTTTATAACAGTCTAGTATAACTGTCATTTGATTTTGCCCATAAAAATCCTTGTATAAAAGCAACAACTAAGGAAATAATGTTCTGGGTTTGAATTTCATAAAAACAGAATTGCACTTTTGATACAACTGCTCTTTTTATGATGTCTGTGAATAATTCTCCATTTAGATTTCAAATTACAGCCCTACGCAATTTTTAAGAAAGCCACCTTAAAATCTCCTTGGAATAGTCAGAAACAGACTATTACCTGTATGTAGTCTATAACTTGCTGGTGTCTTTGTTTGGCTGCAGCGACTTCACTGTCTGAAATTGCTTCCCTTAGGGATTGCTGGGTTTTCAGAGAGTCCAGCTCTATGACAGCGGAAAGGCGGCAATACAGGCTTATAAATTTTTCCTTGTAACAGCAAAAATGAACTGTGAAAAGACCAAGTGCAAAGGAAACATTGTTATATTCTGGTTATGAAATATGAAATCCTTAGCTTTCAGAACACAAATTTTATTAAATATAATTACTAACCCTGGATGGGTTACTTTAAGCTAGAGATAAATAATACAGGCTCTGATTCTCCTCTCATTTACACTGGATTTACCCTGTAACTTCACTGATTTCAAAAGAGTCATTTCTAATTTATATCTAAGTGAGGGGATAATCAGGTCCTTAGCATGCAGCTCCAGAGGCTATCTTGCCCTTGATAGCTTTAATCAGAAAGGCTGTTTCTGAGGCTTTTATAGCTCATCATTTCTTTTATCAAGAAAGTAGTGACATGACTGGAAAATGGAACTAATCTTTTATTTTTTTTTAATTGAGTGTTTCAGAAAGAAAGTATCATTTCGAAGGATGATAATTTTCTCTTGGGCTAGACTAGCTTAAATCAGTAACTTCAATGTAAATGACTCAGCAGTAAAAGCGTTTCAGTGATATCACAGTTTGGGTGAAACAATTAAAACTCTTTTAGGTGTTATCACACATAATCCTCTGAACTCTTATGCAGAAGGGTGACACAGAAAGTTCAGACATGACCTCTTGTTTTGTGTAATTTGACTTCAGAGTAGCACAGAGCTATCTGAGCTACCTCTGAAAGAGGTAACTAGTTAACAAAGACAGAACAGCTACAGTGCCGTGGAGCTTCACGGATGTTAATTTACCTGGCCCCTTAAAGCTACGTTATTCCAGAACCTGCAATTGCTCAGGCAAAACTTACCAGTTATCTCTGCGAACTACAGTACAGACATACCGAAACTTGCTGAGGGAGAATGAGTTTTCAGAAATACTTCCCCACTCATTGGTGCTTCAGTAAATGCAAGCATACAGTGTGATCTTGATATAGCAGCGAATGCCAGTTGGCTTACTACTGCTACTTTTCTGGATTGTGGCATGGTCTTTTTCAGGGTATTTCAAGTGTAAATTGCATATGTTCTTCTTACCACAAATATTAAAAAAGAAATAAAAACAGTGTCACATGTCTACTTATCCCTTGCAACCAACATGATAAGAATAATTAAGAAAAATTTCTCAAACTAAGAAATCCAATCACAGAGACATCATTAGCATAACAATAAAGGCCAAATATGAACATAGAAATCCCACAAAAAAGAGTGAAAGAAAGAATTCTACTTTCTGGTTTCTCAATGATGCCTAGATATTGCAGGGATCTAGTCTGAATAGTGTGTGGTCTTACAGTATATATGCCATATGTGGTGGACTCTTGAGTGAATTACAGCCGCGGTTTCAGCTTCAGTGCTGAAGTTTCTAGCCTTTGTGGTTTTAAGTCAGACCCTTTAATGTTACTTTAACAAATGTTACTTCAACGTAGTCTTTTGTGGTTATGCAATTATATAGTTGGTAGCCACCAGCTAATGGGGAATGGAAGCTTCTAATATTTGAGATGTGAATCACAGTCACTTTATAGAACATCAGGGATACATATATAATAAATCATATAGAAATGTCATCTGCCTTTGGCCAGATGATTGCTTGCTTAAAAAAAAATACTCAAAAGTAAATTTCAGCTTTCCAGACTGTTTTCTCCACCATGAACTGCTTTCCTACTGCAGCAACATTGCTAAACAGAGAGGTCTGCATGCAGAATGCCTTTTGAGAGATTACTCTCTTGCATCTGCACCACATCATCCCCTTCAGTGTCTATTACTTTGTCAGCCTGATGCAAACTATATCCCAGAAGTGAGAATGACTCCTGCTTTCGGCCTTTGTACCACGTAATGCGAGTTAAATAGTCTGCAAAACCTCTAGTGTGGAGATCAATTTCACCAGAGATGAATATGCTTCATGCATTAATTTGCACAGTGAATGCAGCAGTCGTCTCTCATAGGGAGAAATTATATGCTCAATACACAGAGTCTAACTGTAGACTTCAGGTTTGCATGTCAAGAAGATAGTAAGTCTGGCTTTAGGGCACTACAGCCATGGCCATATGACCCAAAGCACTGAACTAACTCTTCTAGTTCAATTACATTAGTTTTCTTTTGAAGGGGTAACTTTTCCTTGGCAGACTACACCAGCTCATGTATTGTGTGTCTGTACCACTCATAATTTTATGGTAGCTCAGCTGTCATCTGTCCTCCCACAATCAGCATGAAAAACCAAAGTTGTCACAGGCACCACTTTGTGTGCTCTGGCTGATGTGGCATAAACACAGTCATATATTCCTGCCTGATCCAAATGAAATTTGTGTTGCTGGATGATGGTAGGTCATGGATCTCTTGTGTCTGCAGAAACCTAATCTTGGTAAGACCCTCCGTTAACATCTAATTATTGTTCTCCTGCATTAGTGACTCTAACAGCACTTAGCAATGATACATAGGAAATAGGATGGTGCTGGTAATGGTGTCACATAAGCACCTGAGAGAGACATCACTGAGGACACAGTTGACACTAGAGACTTATTTTGTAGTGGCTCCTTGTGTACTGACTCCATCAGTTTTGGCTCATATCTTTCTCTCTTCTTCAAGGCAGAGGAAGGAAAGATATCCAGATTTACAGGCCAGAAGGAAACAGAGGACACTAATGTGTAGGGCTCAGCAGTCCCCATACTTATAATATTCTTTCTAAAAAGAACTATTAAGTCTTTATGAGCTGCTTTTATGTGGAACCTTTCTTTTTTCTGTGGACCAAAGACAAAGAAATAAGAAATAGAGGACCTTGAAGCTAAAGCATCTTATGCCTTCTGTGAGACAGCTGGAAAACTCTTGTTTTGGGGAATTCTTACCCAGTCAGCAATGCAGTGGAACAAGTGGGCTGAATCTGCTACAGCACAGGATGTGCTCCCTAGAGAAGCAGATTCACGTCCAGTGGTTTGGCATTTTTCACAACAGGCTTTTCCTGCACCACAGCAATAGGACTGTCTCTCCTGCATTTTTCCAGGAATCAGAAGGAAAATGATGACTCTTACATGAGAAACTCCACTCAGACCTTTCACAAAGTTGTGAGGGAGTCAGACCTTGAGTAGGACTATCTCCAATCAGGAACTGCAAAAATTCTCCTCTACAAAACTGATGATTAGTCTTGTGACAATTTAGAGGGATCTATTTTTGCATCTCCTTTCACACTTCAACCTTGCTATGTTGTGTGTAATTTTGGGGTTCTGTTTTTTCAAGAACATCATCTTCCAAATAAGCTTATAGACACATACTGGACAACTGTCGGCTTTGCTCTATGCTTTGCATTTCAATAACGATTGCTACAGTATATGCTTTAACCGCTCTGCTCCCTCTATAACTTGTACACAGTTATAGGTAGTGTTGTTGCCAAAGCCATCATGTGATTTATTGACTCTCCACTGGGACAAGCGGGAAAACAGATACAACTTTGTGATTTTATTATAAGGAGACTGGGTTAATATTTCTAGGTGAAGCAAGCTACTATACCGAGTTCAAACATCTGAAGAGGGAGGTTAAGAAATCCTGAGTGTGGGGTGTAAGGATTATTCTGTCCTGGGGCAGTGCAGACGTCGTCTGAGGCGGGGAGCAAGAGAAGAAAGGAGACATTGTGACCCAGTTCCAACACCTCCTGTGTATACAGACGGAAGTGCTTAGCCTGTAGAGGGACACGCGCGGGGGAAGAAATAGGAGAGAATTACAACATGGCACTTATATAAACAACACCCCAAATGATATAAAACATTAAAGAAAATTTGCACAACATCAAGCTCAGAATTTTTATAAAACATAAATATTTGGGGGGGGGGCCTAAATGTGGGTTCATGTCACTACATAAAATAAAGATTTAAAGCTGCAATGTTCCACATTAAAACAACACACACAGGCACAACCCCCCTGAAAACAACATTTATGTTTCTTATTAGGCAGAAAATGATCACATGCCATGTGCTTTTCAAGATTATGATTGCATAATTATGTGAAAACATGAAAATGGATTCAATTAAAAACCTTTAAGATTCAATTTAGGGTTGGTTAAGAGAAATATGCAGCTCTCCCTCAACACAGCACTGAAAAGGTTTAACAAGTGCTGCAGCAAGAGAAAATGGCACACACAGGAGTTGGCCTGAGGCTGCTGTAGAACTGCTGTGTGCAGCACTGCATTTTACCCAGGGTAGGCACCAGTGTCACTGTCCATGATTCTGTTTACCACAAAAATAATAAAAATACAGAAATAAATCTGTTGAATTAAAAATTCAATTCATTAATGTAGAAGTTTGGTTCTGAGTCATCAAAACATTTACAACTGTGTTTAACTGCAAGGTCATGTTTATCTCTCATGCACAATAGAAGAGCTTAAATGCTTGGCTGAACTGCAGCTTAAGGAACATATTGCACAGTGATTTAAATATTTTAGTCCCTAGCTAAAAAAAAAATAAAAATGCACAAAAGCTAAAACCTCCAAGAAGATACACTAGCATAGAGACCTGTACAGAGCCCTATTGAATTAGAGTGACTGACCACAAGGCAGCACACCATCTGTCTTAATTTTGGATTTACTTGAGTCTTACTTGGCTCTTCCCAGGCTAGAAGGTGCAGCACTGATGGATTCCTTTTTAAAAGCAAAGCCTAAACCCTTCAAAATCAAGAAATGTAGAACCAAATTAATTTATTTTAAGGCCACATCTTTCTAGCTGCACAAACAGACCTTGAAGTGAATGTAAAGATGATTTACTTCTACTTTAAGCCCTCTTACCCTTGTAAACCAAAATAAAATGGAATTCATGTAAACAAGAAACAAACTCCTTAGCTTATTTTTTCATGGGTCTTTCACATCATGGATTATCCTCCCTGACTTCTTTATTTATTCACATGTGCATTTCTTGTACCTAAATGTAAAGCCAAAAGCCAGATACCTCTCCTCACCCACAGCAATCTGGAGGTCTGGAACTACGTGTTTTAGAAGTGCTATGTTTATCTGTGTGTAAAAGAATAGCAAAATGCTGTGTCTTCAGCAGGCCTTTCATACACCCTCACTGTTACCTCCAAAAGAATAGTCAATTGCCCTGCTTGCCTGGAAGGATACCTATTTTTCTTTGCCAGCTGGGTAAAGGTGCTTGCAACTACTAGTTTCATGCAAAAGTGCTTATTTGCACCTGCCTGAAATTGCACAAATAATGCTTACAGATGCAAAAATAGGAGCTAATTGAAAAATCTGTTTTGAAATTATTGAAAATAATCTGTTTTGAATTTATTGAAAATAACTGTTTTATTGAAGATGTGTGTGCCCCCCCCCCCTTAGAATAATTGAATAAAAAACTCCTCTGCTTTTCTGTTCTTGCAACCATAACATTTAATCCCTACTTGCAAGTTACACAGTTTGCAGCTTTTAGTTGTGTTCTTAAGAATCAGTTTTTAAAAAGGTGATAAATACCACAAAGGAAAATACCTGATGCAGAGGTAGATTGATCTGTTTAAGGAGAGCTTTCACTGCCATCTGGAGCTCATACAAGAACAATTGAGTAGGGCAGTCTGAAGTATGATCCATACTTTCCACAGATTCTGAGCCAGAAAGTGTTTGGATCCATTCCCACTCATCTCTGTATGTTGAGTCAAGTTAAAATTAGAAATATAACAAAAGTTCAGTGCACAAGCAGGAATTCAGTGTATGTGCATTTGGGATCTGTTGATAGTTTAATCCTCATATACCAAAACATTCTAAACTTGTGCAATCCTGATTGTTTGTGGTTAAAAATCTAACTTGAAAAGTTTAATTTTTCTAGCACATGTACATCAGGCTGAACATTCCTTGCAAACTTCTGGAAGTCCAGCTGCCTTTGAAATATTTCACTAAGGCTTCTCATTCCGGGTTTTCTTTTTCACATACTTAATTCCCTATCTACCACAATATTTTAAAAAGCATGCATTGGAAATGACAACAGAGGCAATTAGCAGGAAGTTTCATTTCTGTGACGGACTATCTTGTACTCACTGGAGCCAAAGAACTTCCTGGTTTGCTTGACATAGATCCATTCTAGACCTAATAAACATGGGAATCATCTTTCTGGATCAAATCCTTAATTCACCCTGCCCAGTATTCAGACTTGAAAAGCAGCCAGCACCAAACATGCAAGAAAAAAAAGTACAGGAAACCCCACTACAAGATGAGTAATAGATGTGGTACAGTTTGCTCCTAAATAAAGATCTGATCTTAAACTTCAGGAGTCAGGGATTGTTATAAACCCTGGAGCACTAGGCTTCATATTCCTTCCAAAATTTTTGTTAGTATTAACTACTACATTCTGGATATCCTTGTTATCCGTATAGATATCTAGTTCCTCTTTCCTCATGCAAAATTATCAGCTGGTTGTTGAAATGATACAGTATTAAAAAGCTCCAGAAAAAAGCCAGTAAAATGTGTTGCCCACTAGGCAAGGACTAGGAAGTGCAAACAAGCGCACTTGCCCAATAGGTAAGGGAAGCAATGGGCAAGGGGGAAATTGGCTTTCCCAGGGCACAGCAGTTCAATGGCTGATGGCATTTGTCTGAATATGTGTTTTCAATTGCTGTGTTTGCTGTGGATTAGAGCGAGAAACCAGATATTACACAAGAGAATGCACAGAAAAATCACCAACATCCCAATCAAAATCAATAGAAGGGGTGACATTGAATTCACTGGCGGCTGAATCAGGGCTGCAGGCTATGATCTTCCTAACAGATACATAGAAGATCATTACCACTGTGCAGAACTTGAGCACCCATAGGCCAATGGGCTCATGTGTATGTGTTCTGGATAGGCCTACAGATCGCTGGAAACACACAGGTGCACCATTTAGCTCAGCGCTGATCTCTGTGATGGTACACACCTGAGCCAGATTTTGCTGGCAGCTATAATTTTGCAATGGCAAAATTGCCTTAGCGTTTAAATTTGGTCAGTTGTTTCAAACCTAAAACAAATGTTCTCTCTCTACATATGTGTGTGCAAATATGTATATATTCACTTACTTGGAGACATTGCTGTTGTCTCGGATTTTAACATGACACAGGACATTAGGCAACTTCTGCAACACAAGCACTTTGATTTGATCCACAGAACTGCAGAGTTTAAGGTAACCCAGATACAAGCCAGGAGGGAGGCGTTGCTGACTTCGTTTGTGATAGGAAAGTATGTCCTGTTTTAAGAGAATCAGTCCTACATAAAAATCTCATTTTTTTTCCACATAAGCGGAAGGGTTTGGGATCAAAAAGCAACAAATGTTTTTACAGCCGTCTTTTTGTTTCAAGAGTGTGCCCACTTCGCTAAGCATTTAAGCACATGCTTAATCATATAAATAATCTCTAGTAGTTTGGATGCACTTGGACAACTTTTTACTTAAAGCCATACACAGGTTCTCTAAGCTCTCCCTGTCATGCAGAAATTGGCTCTATAAAACTGAGGTTTCAGTCTTCTACAACCGTAGTATTTAAACTAGCTTAAATGACACCCACCTCTGCACTCCTGTCTGACCATTTCAGCAGCGAGCTGGGTCAGGGAACTGATTCAGCTGAAAAACAACTCAGGAAAAGGAGCAGTCATTTTTCAGCCAGAGCAGTTCCCTGGCTCATGTTTGGTGTGTAGGTACACAGATGGAGCAAAGCCCCATTGGGAAAAAGCTGTCACCTGGGCTGCACAAGCCAGTACTGTCACCAAAGAAATGCATCTAGAGTCACAGCCTACATCTCTCGAAAACCTGTTCTGTATCACCTGCTGTCAACAGGAAGATCTCTATGAGCATGAGGGTTGGTGGTTTGCAAAGTTTAATTAATGACTGTGATTTCTGAACAAATATCTTTATCAACAAATAGAGCTTAGACGGAATTAATAATGATGGCATATTTGCTGAAGCCAGGAGACATTTTTAGGGCTCTGTATAGCAGTCCCCCAAAACTACCCTAAAAATGATGTCTGC
The DNA here is from genome assembly GCF_030936135.1 of Gavia stellata. Taxonomy (NCBI): domain Eukaryota; kingdom Metazoa; phylum Chordata; class Aves; order Gaviiformes; family Gaviidae; genus Gavia; species Gavia stellata. Next base: position 9,272,207 of record NC_082615.1, on the reverse strand, counting down.
TGCCATGCTGAGAAATGTGTGCTTCTGCAATGGGTGAGGATTAAGACACCTGGCCTTACGCCTTTACTTTTGGAACCATCAAATTATCTGCCAGTGCTATGCTTGGCTCTGACCAATGCAATTAGACCCTCATTTTCACAAGCACTTCATGAACAAAATACCCATTCGATGATTAAACAAGTAATACAAGAAAGGGTGGGCATTAGATAGGAATGTGTAAACCATTAGGGGAACATTTTTTCCACTAGGATCTCTTTGGAAACCTGATCAGGCCTGTATTTTGGGTTTCCTAATATAAAACTTTTGCCCAGATTGACATTTTTCTACACCTTTAACACATTTTAATACATTAAATCTAACATAGATCAGGTAAGTTTTATTGTCTTTTGGAAATTTTTTAACATTTCTAAAACCTGGTAATGTATCTTTTGATTGCCTGTCAGTTCCCGGTACGAAAAGCACAGTCTTTGCCCAGGAGAGTGCCTCTAATTCAAAAATTAACCACAGCAGTCATCGTCTAGTTGAGGTTACTAAAAAAGGAACTAAGCCAATAATTTGTCTTGCAGTATTTTGGGTAACTATGCAACTGAGTTTTAGAGAGATTGGCTACTGACATTTTGTGAGAAATAGGTTGCTGTTACCTACAGAAAACATGTATTAATCCTTATGTGAGCTATCTATTTTTAACATGAGTTTACAGATACCCTGATTCTTGAAGGCCTGAAAACCCATGGCTCTCAATGATGTTAACTGAACTGACTATGCAAAGCAACTTCTAAGATCAATCCTTACCTTGGTATTTTTCTAATTGTGAAGTCTAGGGGCATGTTATGCAGAAATTAAAGGGGGGTTATGGTCAGTAAAGAATTCTTTAGCAACTGTACCAGGTTCCAAGGAACTCTCAACCCCACAGAACAAGTTTATTAAGTAGAACAGTAAAGTTTTAAACCTGGATTTAGTGTTCAAGGTTGGATGGAAAAATCTTATGGAGTGTAGAAATTGTAAGTGTCTGTATAGGTGCTTAAGAACATCCCAGAGAATTTTAAAGGTTTTTATATCCCTTGCTACAGAATTCTATAGCATGGTTTCCCGAAACTGATAGAAACTGTACTATTCTCTGCTAGGACTTTGAAGTAATTTCTTTAGAATCTCATGGATATTTTAAATATTAAGGATCTGATCCCAGACCCACTGGAAGTAATATAAGTCTTTGCTTTCGATGGGAGCCTTGCCATTAATTTTATTGGGCACTGGATTAAGGCCTAAAATTCTACAAGACTCTTCCAAAAATCAGGGCTCTGGCATAGGCTTTACAAAAGCAAATAACATACAGTAAGAGAAGCAAAGCACTACCTGGATTGTTATGAGCAAGATGTCTAATGCTGTTGGCTCCTCTGGAGTTGAAAGGGATTTCCTCTGGCTTTGTAGTTTGGATACCTGCATCCATTTGCCATTAAAAAATGAGTAAAGACTCTCCACTTCTCTTATAGTAACTATCAGCATATTGCCATGTCGATCCTTGATTGGCTCATAAAAAATTCTGCCTAAGTTGTGAGTTCCCAGTAAATTCTGGAAAGCAAGCAAATTATAAAATGAAAGTTATTTATCGCCTATCAGGAGAGTGGTATTTTTGGAAACTTAACTTTGTGCTCACTGACATCAGTCCTATTGACTTCAATAAAAACTAGACATACAGTATTTCTCAAACCCTTGCCCTACAGTCGTATCATTCAGTGGCAAACAGAAAAGTTTTTCCCTAGGTTGTGTTTGTGGATTGAATTGTGGATCCTCTGAATTATTTGGTCCAGCAGTGTTTAGTACAACATTTAATAGAGAACATCAGAAACACTATTACAGCCCAATGCCTTTGTAAAAGGAAACACTGCAAAGTAATTCACTTATTTGGACAGAACTTCCTATTTTGCCCAGTCATGTAAAGATAAAGGATGCAATTTTCAAAAGCATTCAGTGTTGGTCTAGTGGTGATTCCTTTGGTATCAAGGAAGCCCTTCTGATTTGAACTTACTGAAGAGCTAGGTGCTTATCTTAACCTCCCCATAACCAAGTGTCAGAGGTGATACAAAATTCTTCCTCTATCCCCAAATCATTCATATCGGACACTTCAAATGTTTTCTGTTAGGGTCATTATTCTGTTCTCTGTTTTAAAATTATTCAGATTATTTTCAGCAACAAAAGCAAGAGGCCCTTGTATCTGTGTTCAATGTAAATAATTCTGGAGCTAAACTGTGGGGTGTGTTTGTGAAGGAACACAGAGGAATTTGAAGAGACGTGGACCCTTTTCCTTTTACTTCAGATACCAAGAATGTGCTAGACAAAACCGTCAGAAACTAACAAACTACCAGTGCAAAGCTCTCCAGGAAAATATGTGAGGATTAAAGAAAAGTAATTTTAAAAGACTCCACATAAAATACATATTTTGGTCAAAATCCCTTTCCTCACACAGTAAGGCATCTGCTTGTAGGTGCAAACACACTCAATCCAGTGACCAGCCACTGAAGAGATTCCCAGATGTCTTAAAGAAAAATGCCTAACATTTAAAATATGCTCATTACTTTGTGACTTTTCAAGAGATCTACAGTAATCTGGGTAGGGATGGGGGTAGTTTAAAATGAAAACTTGAATTCACAGTGTAGCACATTGTATGTTTAGGGAAGTGCTGTACAGTAACTTAATAACATTGTAAATGGATAGATTATCCTGAATTTATTTATCTGTACTTAGCAGGCAATATTTACTTATAAACTGTATTATTAAATTGTTTATAAAGCCCAGGTAGTCAGCACAGTTACTGCCCTTTATGTGGCATAACTTAGCTATTTTAGCTTTCTGCGTCCCTCTCCAGGGCATACTGTTGATGTCTACATGGCACCTCCCCTCTTCTTTTTTAAACTGTTCTGCCCTTTGAGGTTAGCTTCCATAACTGATTAACACGGGGTGTTTTGAGTACGTGCTTTGTATTAATCCATGTGTCTACAGGTGAGACAAATCATTGCAGGTAGATGTTAGCCATCTAGTTGTCCTAATAATCACTGCAACATATGAATGTGCCTAGATGAAAACAAACAGTTCTTTACTGTCACTGGCTGTATAATCTGAATGGCATTCCAGCACAGAGAATGGGGGTACCTACTAATATGAATATGTGACTTAATTCATATACTAAAAAAGTTTTGTGTCTTCTTAGCTTGGCATCCCATCACTTGTGTTTTGTTTGCTTTAGTTGTCTGGTGGTAACAACAGGCAAAATTACAGTCCCTGTTGTCTCTGAATCTACTGATCTAGTCCCTTAGCAGCTGTGTTGTCACTGATCCTTTCCATTCTGTCCTAGATTCCTGCAGAGTCAGTCTATTAACTGCCTCAATAAAATGTATTCAACCGTATAAGCTTTATTGAGATCCTTCCATTGGTGGATCCCATTAGGCCACACACCGTTAGAGGTTGGCAGATTGGTGACAATCCCCGTGTTCATCAGGGGACCAAGCTAACAGAACAAACATTAAGGACAATAAATTTGCCAGAAATTCGACAGAGCAATATACCACATGGACACATTTGCTGTATTTCTGTGCTTCAAGCTCTGCTCTTAACATCTCTGGTAGCAAATAATAACACAATGTACTAGGAATCTTGGTTATCTATTGCATACTAGCAATGCTCTGTTAAAGGCAGTCTGCACAAAGGGAATGAAACTGAGCTAACCAAAGGAATACGTGCTACTTAAGCTGAGCTAACCACACCAGCGGGAACATTCAGCAGATATAGTTAAAACTTTCTCTAGTGACAGCTCAAAGGACTGACAAGCAGCTGCTGCTTAACACAGGTGGTCTTCCAATAAAGGTACAACAGACTGGCATTCCATACATTTCGGGATACTTTGGGGAAATCAGTCAAGACAGGTGGTTGCCCAGGAAGGCTACTCTCCTGCACAGTGTGCTTTGCCAAAAGGTGTAAAACAAACCCCACATGGATATTCTTAATAATGGCCACAAAGTATCTGGCTCTCATAGCTGCTATAAAACCTAGCTTATTGCATTGACTGGCAATAACAAGAGGGATGGCTGTGTGGCTAATACATGAGCCAAGCAATATGAAGATCTTCATTAATTCCATGAATCTACCATAGATTTTTCTGGGAAGCTTTGGTGACTTCATTCAAACAAAAGGTAGGAGAAAACGAGGCCTGGATGTACTTTTTCTGTAAGAATCATGCACACATCTTTTTGAAAATGTATTTTCCCACAAAAGTAAATATTTTATGAAAGTGTCTGCCTTCCAACTAGAGATTTCATGTTATCATGAAACCCATTCTTCAAAAGCTTTACAATAAATGTTCTGCTGGAGAAAGTGTAATTACTATTTATGTAACAAATAGTGGACCAAGACACAGAAGGATTAAGTGGCCTGTTCAGTACCACTCAGGTTGTATCTGTAGCACAGGTTGTAATGGAACAGTCCTGAGAGTCACTGCTATGCCTTAACATGACAGGAATAGTGCTTGAAGTGCTGTTGTCCCTACCACTGTGCTGAGGGGTCAGCACAAGATCTGTGCACCACTTAATCTCTCTCAGTCTCTGTTTTTAAGGGTCTATACAGGTCTCTGACTGGTTCTCTGCGCAAAGGTACATTTCACCACAAAATTTTGGCAGCTCAATTAAGAACCTAATGAAAGATTGATTTTTATTTCCCCGCTGACCATCCACAACAGCATAGCCATCCTGTTTGTCAGTGTAGTTCTGCCCTAGAAGCTGTACTTGAGCAGTTTGTAAGCCATGGGTGAATCAAGAGTACTATTCTGGCAACTTCAGCAGTCTACTTGTCCTTGCTGTCGGGGACAGAAGCTACCTACTGCTGCAGGTTCCCGTATAGCACAAGAGAGTGCTAAATCTTACCCAGAGTTCAAATGCTTCATTAATATATTAATAACTAATAAGGAATAGGCCTTCTAAGGGGCTTTTGAGCAGCAAATACTAGGATTATACCTCTTGAATTCCCAATCTGCTAACCCACAGGCTTTGGTCATTATTTACTGGGTTCATATCTGTTTGTTTCTTTGTCTGCCACTATTGTTTCTTTCCTTTCTTTTTCCTACTCTTTACTTTTAAAGTAACTCCTTCCTTCCAGCTGACAACAGAGGCTCAGTAGCTCATTTCACCATAGATGGTAACATTGCTCCGAAGAACAGGCCAGTGGGGGGTGGTGAACCATAGGACAGCTGGCAGTACTATCCCTTAGAGATCACAAAGTCACTAAATTAACAGCTAGAAATATGCAATGCAACCAACCTGTAGCTGTGCTGCTGCTGAAAGCATCTTTTGCCTGGCTTGAAGTGCTGTTGATGAGGACACGGATATAGACATATTCTGCCTTAGCCATCTGATATCATCCCACATGCAAGACAACTGCAAAAATATATCCAGTTCAATCAGTTTTTGTTCTCAGCATTTAGAAAAGCAGAAATGAAATAAAAGCATTTTGGACTTGGAAAAATCAGTAGGTATTGCTCATTTTGAGTTTCTGTGGATGGCAATGAGTTGCCTAGATAAACGTGAAACAGGTACTGAATCAGACACAGAAGTTGTTCTGTAAACATCGTGCACCTATTTCAATTGCTTTTTGGACTAATGTGTAAAATTGATTTACTGTTCTTTGGAGTATAAAAATAGTGTGAAGATATCTTGAATGATGGCATAACCATAATACCAACTTTAAAACTTCTAGTTATTACTTTAGGCTCTTCCTCTAAGCGTTCATAAAACATTTATGTACCCAAGTAGCAATCACTTATGTAGGATCATACATTTAAAAGAGCTAATTGTGCCACTGTCAGTGACCCAGTCAGAATTTAACCCATATAAATGGTTTGTGAAAATTGCATTTTAACATGAGTGAAAGGTAAAGCACTTCATCATTTAGCTTTTTAATGACGTCATTTCTTATATTCAGAATGATGAGCTAAGGCCTATGCACTGCTGGCAACAAATTTGTAGAAGCAGTATATGAAATTAAGCTCCCGTTACCTTTGTGAACCACAGGAAATCCTGCATAACTGAACTACTGTGAGAGTCATCAATTTCCACAATTGGGATTTGATCTTCATTGGTTACTAATAAATTGTCTTTGTAAAAAAATATAACAGATAAGTAGAGTCCCCTAAAGAAAGAAGGAAACATTGTCAAACACCTTTCATGTGTATTCACATCCACGCCAAATTTTAGTCAAAGAATCATAGATCACAGAATCACATAATCATTAAGGTTGGAAAAGACCTGTAGGATCATCAAGTCCAACCATCACCCCAACCCCACCATGCCCATTTAAACCATGTCCTGGAGTGCCACATCCACACGTTCCTTGAACACCTCCAGGGATGGTGACTCCACCACCTCCCTGGGCAGCCTGTTCCAATGATTCACCACTCTCTCAGGAAAGAAGTTTTTCCTAATATCCAGCCTAAACCTCCCTTGGAGCAACTTGAGGCCATTTCCTCTTGTCCTATCACTTGTCACTTGGGAGAAGAGACCAACACCCACCTCACCACAACCCCCTTTCAGGCAGTTGTAGAGAGCGATGAGGTCTCCCCTCAGCCTCCTCTTCTCCAGACTGAACAACCCCAGCTCCCTCAGCTGCTCCTCATCAGACTTGTGCTCCAGACCCCTCACCAGCTTTGTCGCCCTTCTCTGGACACGCTCCAGCACCTCTATGTCCTTCCTGGAGTGAGGGGCCCAAAACTGAACACAGTATTCGAGGTGCGGCCTCACCAGCGCCGAGTACAGGGGCACGATCACCTCCCTACTCCTGCTGGCCACACTATTTCTGATACAGGCCAGGATGCCGTTGGCCTTCTTGGCCACCTGGGCACACTGCTGGCTCATATTCAGCTGGCTGTCAACCAACACCCCCAGGTCCTTTTCCACCGGGCAGCTTTCCAGTCACTCATCCCCAAGCCTGTAGTGTTGCCTGGTGTTGTTGTGACCGAAGTGCAGGACCCGGCACTTGGCCTTGTTAAGTTCTGAGGAGACAAATTGAATCATCTGGTCTTAACTTCTGTGTTATATAGATCATGCAACTTCAGCCAGTGAATTCTGAAAAATATTTGGGAAGCTTATCACTTTAGATGATGTGAGACTACAGGAATCTAAGAAATTATGAATCTGTGCAAGCCACTGACATCAGTTTTAGTAAGAGTTTTGCCAGAGTAAACAGTACACAATGGAGGCTTTATGCCCTTTAGATATCAGAAATTTTACCAAAACCTTTTATCATTAATGGGCTTAGTTCTGCGCCCATTTACTTCAGAGAAAATCTGAAGTAACTCAATTGAAATCAGGCGGGTGTAGTGTAATTGAGTGTAATGTGGCCAGCATATTTGCAAAACTGTTTATAGAGATCATTCCTTTCAATATTTATCCTTGCAATTAGTTACATACGTTAAGTAGTTGCCTTAGGGGATTTAAAGACTCTGGAGAGTTCTGCTGAAAGAATCAAACTCTTATCAAAATACAAAGAAGAAAAAGCAAACTGAACACTCCTGACAATGAAAGAAGAAATAATCCAGCATAAGCAACTTCCATTTGCTAAAACAAATTATGAAGGCTGAGGGTTATTTGGGCCACACTGGGTTGCAAACCTAGCTAAAGATGTTAGAGAATTCTAGATGTGTTTTCCTTCTGTTAGTGGACTATTAAAACATGTTATCTGAGCCCTGCATTTTATATTATGAATGAAATAAATACCATAGTTGCATTACTGAGCAGCAAGAGGCAGTACTTCCAAAATACCTCAGTAACTGCACTTTGTGTTTGCACAGAATATTTCACTCTGTTACAATTCAAATCCATTTTCAACAGTAACAATGAAAAGATTCTATTGATTTCAGTAGGAACTGGAGCATTATTTCCCTATCAGCTGCACCAGTCTTCCATGTATGTGATTTTACCAGGTTAATTCTGATTGATTGCTGTTTCATTGGTAGCGGAATCTTCACATATATTTCTAAGGTGCTTTTCACTATTACGTAAGAGCAACAACTTTTAGCTAAAACTCAGAATGTTTGAGAGATAAAATGAATGACAAACCGTTTCAGAGTCTTCACAAACTTGTTCGATGAATGGAAAAGGTGCTTCAGGCTTCTGGAAACTGATTGCTTGCGACCAGCATTCTGTAATTTAGAACTTTCTAAAATGGAAAATAAAAAGCAAACCAAACCCAGTGCTTAAATTTCAGTTAGTGTGTCATAAAGAACCTTTGTCTCCTGAACCACAATTCTAAATTTCAGTCAGTGCCCACTAAATTCCTTTCAAAAGACAACATTTAGAAACATGCTCAAATACAATCTTTTGCTTATATTTTCATTATCTTAGTGATACGCGACAGCACACAATTTCCTTACTTGCAGCAAACTCAGACTCGCTAAAAATGTTTTGCTCCTAAGCAAAGTATAGCTTGAAGCAGTACCACATACTTTTAATGTTCAGAATTGATATGAATTTTGCAAGTGGTCTCAAAAACCCAAGAAGAGAATCAAACCATCAGTCAACATTTTAGGGTGTTGTAATTCCTCAGTTTCTGTCCATAGATACCTTACGCTTCTAAGAACTGAATAATTGGTGCCCTGGCAATCACTAACATCACAGCATCACCATTCTAATCTAAGTAAAAGCTTTGAGGAAACAAGTAGATTGATCCTCATCTTTCTCTGTATCACATTAAATGCACGTGCTTTTGTTTGGATATTTTTTTTTCCCCATCACAACAATTTCCACTCACCTGTATTGCTTCAGAGCTTTCACAGTTACATTTGCTCCCTAGTAATCTGGAATCCAAGGAAGAGGTGCTTAACTCATTTGTTCACTTCATGTCAAAGCTGAGACCTGCTGTGTGCCTGCAAGGATCTCTGGACCAGCTCTTTCAATAGAAGAATTGTATAAATTCAAATATTTGCCCAATATTCTAAAAAATGTGGTTAAATTTTTATACATTGTACTATTTTTCACTTTCATGAATTTGACTTAATGCCTTTCCTTCTCTCACGCATGGCCTGAGTTTCCTTGCAAGCCAAAGAAAAATCTTCCAGCGGGAACTGAAAGTCGCAAGCTCTGTGAAACAGCTGTGTCCACCTGTATACCTGTAAGCAGCTTATAGAGGGTATGCCAATAGATGGCAGTCAGGAACATACAGGACTGTATAATGTGTAATGTATTGTCAGTTGTTGCCGTCCACATATGGCATTTAAGAGGAACAGGCGCTTAAAACTGAGGTTTATTTGCATTGTCTTTTGCGATGTCCCTCCTGTTTAGTGCTGTTGTAAGAGAAACAGCAGAAACATTTAGTTTAAAAAAAGAATTAATTCTTCAGATATTTATTGTGATCTGAAAAGAAAGACAAAAAGAACAATGTAACTGTGAAACTACATCTCAGTTTTCCAGGATCTGACTGTTTATTTGGATGAAGCAAGGAGACCCATCCGGACTGGAGCGTGAAACATTTGAAGGGACACCCTTCTCCAGTGGGGGAAAAAATATGACTCATGAAGAACTGTTTGCTGAAAGCTGCTTATCAGTCTGCTTAGGTGTTTTCAGAGTAACTTACTTCCCACTTACCTCCAATGCAAAATAGGAGGTGTCTATCTGTGTCTCCCTAGTGAGTTCTAAGTTTGAACATTTGAAGAACATCTAAATTTGCTCTTGTCAAAACCCCATCTGTGGAAGTGCTCAACATATTTTTAAATGATGAATAAATTTGCATCATAATTTGTGCATTGAAAACCACAGAAAGAAGAGACATTGTTAGCAATAATTACCACTCTGCTGAACAGCAAGTACAAAGAGAACAAGGTTCTATTGGAGGTGAAATCATACAATTCAGATGTATGAGACTTATTAGATCATCAAATCCATTGTCTTTCCAGTGCAAACTTGTTCTCCATGGCGTATTCTCCAATGCGCTGTTCAGTTTAGTTTTAATAGACTCATCCAAATTCATGACTGCTCCTTTAATGCAACTGATCTTTGCTTTCTTTTCCTTTTAAAAAAATAATTTGTTTTTCTATCCATATCTCCTCAGATAATTTTTATTTTACTGTGAACTTTTTTCAGTATATCACAGTAATGTAAACCAAATGCTGCATGAAAACTCCTGTCTTACTGTTTCCTTCTTCCAAGGTTAAGACCAATTTAGGAATATAAATTTCATTCTAATTATGAAATTTTATTTTCTTCTATATTAAAGATGGAGGGAATGGAGGAGGAAATTGCTGAAGGCAAAGCAACATAATTCTGTATAAAACACGCAGAGACTGCAGCATTAAAGTAAGAGGGCACATTACAAGTGAAATATATGTTATTGGGCTATTCAGTGGTTTGGGTTTAGTCCACAGCTTTGCAGAAGCCAACAGCAAAAGAAACAACGTAGAACTAGATGGAGACTGTAAACTCTCCTACATTGCTATTTGCTTTTGTTTTACAGTATAGTGTGTCTAGAAGCCAAAAATCGTGGAGCTGAGATTAGAGGATAATTTGGATCTACAGGAAATGGAACTTTGTTATTTAATTAACTAATAAATAACATAGAGTAACCTTTATAGAAAAGCACCAGTAACAACAAAATAAGTTTATATTATTAAATGATAGAGCAATAGAATTGTGAGCTCTTTTAATAGGAGCTCAGGAGCAAACAAATAGTGGCCGAGATTAGAGAGTTTCCAGTGATTAGATTTAGATCAGAAGCATTCAAACCTGGATTGAAGTAGGCAATTAACTACAAAGGTATATTTACAACATCAGCAGTTTTTCTCTTTTCAGGTAGGATATATAAATGTTGCTTTGCAGTTCACTTAAATACAACAGATACTTAAAAGCAACGTAAGTCGGTTGTGGAAGGATAAGAACAAAGTTGCATACTCAGGCTGCTAGTATGCATCTAGGGTCTCTGCCCTAGAGGAATGTCTGTTATGCCATGCCATTTCTCTGAGGAGGGAGATCATCTGGAATTCTTTGTCCTATCACTAGACAAGCGGGTGCCTCTCCTCAAGTGGGGCAGATGTGAAGTAAATGGAATTACCTCAGTGCAAAATTATCTGAGATCTTAGCCCCATAAATCAGACAGTCTGTGGAACAGCTAAATATCATTTAGGGTGACCCTGAATAAGGAAGCAAATTAGCATAAGATGAGCTAGATCCCACTGAAATCCTAGTGGAGGGCATAAAATGGGCTTTAGAGTTTTCACTGACTGTGTAACCTTATGAAAATACATCAAATAGCTGGAAACTTCCAGACAAATTCAAACTCAATTTAAAGCTGCACATTTTTAGTAGTGCAGACAACTGACACTTGGATAATGTGCATGGAGACATAATTCCACGCAGAAGTTAAGGGTGTAAGTAGTGGCCAGACATCTCAATAGCTTGAGACCATGATAGATTCTGTATTACCTCACCTCAAGGTGGGATGTCTTTCAAAAGAAGATTCTGTATCTCATGAAGAAGCTATTGGCATGACAGTCATATTACTGGGTGGTATATTTTGGATTACAAAGTCTGGCTCAACAGCTGAAATTGTAACTTCTTAAATTCCTTACCTGAACCTTCTCAGTCTATGGCTTGGCTCTCAAGCTTGCTTTTGTATATTTTCACAAATAATCACAATCTAAACATTTTAAATGCCCTGTGGAATCAGAGATCCTTCTCTTTGTTAAATGCAATAGAACTATGTGCTGTGCTTGTGAATCAAATTACAATTAGAACATTTTTATTTCACCTCTGACTTGTCTAGTAAAATACATTTCAACTAAATTTCAGAAAGAAAATATCTGGTAAGCATTTTACTGAAGAGCTGGGTTTCTTTCTTAATGAAGCATCACACAATTACTTAATCCACTCAGAATTGTCTAGAAAGAATGATCTACAAGAAAAAAATACTTTAAAAAAATACATTTGAAGTATTGCCAGGACATAGAATTGTAGTAACTCAGTTATGATAGTCTGTAGCATGGTATTATGAAGACAAATGGATGACTGTTGTTTGTAATCATCAGGGTTTTCCAGAAGATTAAACATATGAAAGCAAAGCTTCCTAAGTAATTCCCTAGGAGATTTCATCGTATCACAGAGCAGGTTCAAAAGCAACAGCTGATCTAATTCCAAAAGCTCTTAAACTCACTGTACATTCCAATGTATTCTTCCTGGTATTTTTGTAAGCTTGTTTTCTTCAGCCCCTGAAATGCAAAGCATAGGGCAAAATGCAGGCTGCAGTGCAAAGCCTGAATGAACAGACTTGGGCAAGAGATCTGCCTGGAATCTGGGCAATTTAACCCTCCCAGACCATGCTGGAGCAATAGCACACAGCCTTGCTCTTCTAGCTCCTCTGTATTCCGAGGCGTTTGCCTGTTATCCAAGCAATCTCAGACCTTTTAGATCCATTACCCTCTTAGTTTCTTCCACCTCTCTTGCACTCCTCCTCCACTCTCCTTCAGCCAGCCTGAGCATCATGAGTGTGGTATCCCACAGAGGAATCACTTAGTGAAGAGCCAAGGTGCCAAGACTCCAGGTTTGAGCCTTGTCTCTGTCTTCACCTAGCTTTAACTCATGCAGAGTTTGATTCTGCTCTCATTTGTAAACCACAGCAAATCAGTGGTTGTAACCAGATTCAAGGATACTCTACAGATGATGTCCAGCTATTTACTGACATCTCTAAAACAAATGAGGAAGTCAGAAGTTACAATATTAACATATAATCAAAGAAGGGTGTGGTAAAGAGAAGTGTGGTAAAAAGAAGCATGGTAAAGGATGGATAAATGCCTGGGCAGGTCCTCAGCTTATGTATAACAGCATATCCCTGATGACTTCTATCCATGTCAGTCAAATCATGCTAATTTACATTAATTAAGAATCTAGCTCAGGCCTCTGTATTATATGAAGTGAAAGCCATTATTTGGGCTTGTCAGTCATATACTGTAGCTTATCTCAGATCCTTGATCAAATGCCTCAGATTTCACTGAGGTTGATAAATACCAGAATCAAATTTCAGAGTAAAAATGATGTCGTAATTCTTACTTTTTCTTCAAAATCTTTGTCTTGATTCTTTACCAAATTATTGAAATACAAGGGATTGACATCAGTCATACATTTAAGGCAAGTTCCAAAGGCTCTCCTATTATGTTACAGTCCTGATTTATCCAAAATATACTGCTGTGTAATGCTAGCGTTACGAGCAATTCTGAGATTTTTATTTGGTTGGAGGCAAGGGTGTTGCTCAGGCTGACTCCAGAGTGTAGTACTGCCACATGTAAGGGTCCACATCCTCTTTCAGACATGCAAGAAAATGTTCTGAGCTAAACAGATTTTCTATATTGTTGTTACTTATTATTTAAGGGAAAGGAGTTAGGAAATCAACAACAGAGTCGTCTGTGCTTTGCTTTGAGACTGGGGTTAATTTCTGGAGCAGTGGAATTTTATAAGAACCAGGCATTGGTGTCAGATTCTCAAAAGGTGGGATTTTCTGGATGTTGTTTATAACTGCTTCTGTTCCGGTCTGGTATGTCAGTAAAACAATTTATACTAAGAATATTCTCAGATATTCCATCACTTATTCGCTGTTGACTAGGAAGGTGGCCTGAAAGACCTGAGATATGCACTAACTTCAGAAAGGAAAAAATGTACTATGGAGAAAAGACTTCTTTAATAGCATGAAAAAGCTACGTAAGAGATAGAATACATCATCTGTATTTTCAGTACCAAGACCACCTGCAAATGATAATGCTTGTATGAATTTTAATTAGAGAAACAACATTTTCTTGCAATATCTCCTTTCCCTTTCCAAGCATCATAGCTGAATAGTTTAAGTTGCTATGGTTACAATGGGCTGTGGCAGACTGTGGATCATTGTGATAGTGACATATTTGCACGTAAAGAACAAAGGCCGCATCTTTCCATTTCAGCCAGATTATTTTAGCCCTAAGTATTTCTATGATTTTAAATCAATTGATGCAGCTTGACATAGCAGTCATACCAGGTGAAGAAAAATTAAAACTTCATGGTAGTTCAACTTTTCAGTTCCTTTGCAGTGAAGCATTATTCCAGTTAGAAGTTTATTTTAAGAAAATACATAGTACTTTTCAACAACCCGTATAGAACAGGAGTTTTTATATATGCTTTAAAAAGAATGCCAAGCTGTTGCCTTGGCTCTTGAGCTATTAAAGGCACAGTCTGTTTCTCATGAATGAAGAGCAAAGAGCTGGCTGAGATTTGAACTCTCTCCTAGTTTTGATCCATTCTATTTGAAAATGTAGCAATCTTATCTTCCCACTGCATTGTGCAAGTATTTTTCATTATAGATTGGCATCACATCCACTAGAGTACTTAGTGTCTCCCATTTGGAGGTAGCCAAGTCCCCTCTTTTGATCCAAAACAGTTGTTAACTCTCTGAAGTATGTCTTTATACGAAAAAGTAAAAGAGAGATCCTTGAAACATTTTAGCGAAATCCTGTGTGAAACTTATTTGTAGGAAAAAACAAATCAATAGGTGTGTAGAGTACAGAAGAAGAAAGGGTGCGTCTGTGCTTGTGTGCATTCTAGCTTTCAGATGTTTTCATCCAACTAATTTCAAGGGTTAAGAGCAAGATAGTGCTCTAAAGTGATTCCAGATGGGCCAATATTAATATCTTTCTTTTCCTGATGAATGAGAAGGTATGACCTAGTTAGAAAACTGCTAAAATTACAGGCGCCACAGAGGCTTCAGCTGGTGCCCTACCACATAGATATTTATCCTTACCTCTGCAATTATAATGCTGATGAGCTGCTCGAACCTGCTGAAGGAGACATTCCAGGGCCTCAGTGTGTCCCTTGTGCCGAGGTTCTCTTCCACTGCAGTCTTTCCAGTCTATTGAACACAGGAAATAAACAGAAATGAAACACAAAGGAGCAGGAAAAAGTTTTAAAATATTTTCTTGCCTCTGATACTTCTTGACTTTAGAGGATTTTTACATCTGGGCATGCAGGAAAAAATGGCAGTTGTTTTTAAGTCTGCTGTTGTTACTTGTACAATAAGTTTCCTTTGCCTTGTGGCAGCTAGGTAATTAATCATAATGATTATTAACAAAGAGCTCACAATCAGCTCCTAGAAGCTCCTGTAGTGACTGACTAGACAATGGCTATTTCTCTTCAGTACATAAGTGGCCTCTGCTGCTGTAGTGTCAGAGCTGCTGTCAGCCTGTACTGTACTGACACTCTCAGTACCTCACTAAGATCACACTACTGCTCCTTCTGCGTTTTGTTGAGACACCAGGAGGCTAAATGACTCTCCTACAGTTAGGTAGGAAACCAAGTGCAAAGCAGCAAGTGAACATCTTCCTACGTCCAGAGCTAGCTCTGTAGCCAGAGAAACATGCTCTGAGTAAAATGACTTCTGAAAATCTGCTCCCAGCAGAGGCCTGAACAAAAGTTGGCAATTCCTGCCCTAGAGTCTACGGTCTGCTCAGCACTGCACTCATGAGGCAAGAAGCTGCGGTTTCTGTCCCACATACCTTCAACCTACAAAAGACTTTTTCTCACTGATTTGCTGCTAGCTACAATCTCAATCTTGATGTTAAAAAACAGACAATCTCATCACAAATAGGAGGATGAAACTGTGTGTATGAGAGAGGAGCTTTTTAATTCCAGACTTGACTATTTTCATACTTTCATTATAATGAGAAAAAATTGTTGCACCAGTTTTCTGACTCAAAGTAATGGTAGATTCAAGGTATTAAGAGATCCGTCTGCAGGGGAGACATGCTTCCTTCTTGCTGGCATAGAGGCCATGTACGTAATCACAGCCACCAACAAACGGTTTGCTTACTCACTAAATACACAGATCTAGTTTCTAGTGCAAGTTTGGAGTCAAGCATACCTTCCAATGGGCTCACTATGCCAGGGATATAAATATGTATTTGCTGCCATTTAGTATAGCAGCTAGAGTAAGCCCCGTGAAAGGGTGGAAAGAGAAGACATTTGCTATCCTGATAGCCTGTGGGCAGTTGTAACAGCCGCAGAGTGGCTACCCTGCATGTTGTGTGCTGTTGCAGAGATGAAGGGTCAGCTGCATTTATAGCCTGTGTGGGGAGGCCAGTTCTTAGGTCTCCTGTGAGCAGCCAAGAGGAACCAACTGGAACTCACCAATCGCAAAGTGCTTTGGTGTCATCAAACTGGTAGAGTTTCATACAACCTTATGTTTCTCTATCCCAGTGGTTTACAAAATTTTTGAGCCTCCAGATTGCTGACTACCTTAAAAATGACATGGAAATCAGACTAGCTTCCCTCGTTGTCCATCACTCACATGCTAATAAGCCTAGAAATGTTACTATCTACTGTGATTTCAGAGACCAGCTGCACAACACTGGCCACCACTTTCCAGGCTGCTACTGTGTATGTGGAGGAAACAGGAGGACAGTGGCAAGCATTCACTGTCGCGCTACACAGATGCATCTCCAAGGATGTCACTAACCTCTGGGATTGGAACGGATCAGGATTAAGCCCTGCAGCTTTCATCTTCCCTGCGTATTCTTCTGACTGCCATTACAGACAACTTTGTAGAGTATTAATGTATTCACATTTAATTTTTAGCTTAGGGCCGTATTTTGTTATGCGACACTGGTGTAAGTTCAGGTTGCTGCATTCTTGCCAAGCACAAATCTGCTAGTTTTCAAAACCAGTGGTGAAGGCAGTCATGTGGATAAAGAAGTTCTGCCCCCAGTAACTGCAATGGTAAATAGCATCTTGTCTTTCAAGCTAAAATTCTGATGTTAGTATTACTTAATGAAAGAATTTACACTTAGGCTCTGATGGTCTCACTTGCTGTAAAGCTTAATCATGTGTCAGTAAGGATACTTAATGAAAATATCACATTCTTGCCAGCTATCTATATACAGTGAGCTGAGACTGCCTAATGCTTCTGTGTTCATCAACAAAGAAAACATACATATGTAGCCATGAAGAAACATTTCTCTTTGCCATAAACTCACAAAAAATCCCATCTATATCAAGTGATGCTCCTGCTCTCCTACAGGGAAATCCAAAAGACTCCTTTTCTACCTTAGCTGCCTTTCAGAGAAACACCCCCACAATGGTTGTCCCAGGGACTGAAGTAGTACTCCCATGGATGGTACTGCTCTCACCCGTGGAAGCAGTGACTTCACTGAGTTCTGAGCAGCTGCACATGACAACATGGCCTTAAGGCCAGCAAGTTCAGGACTTTCTGCTACTCTAAAGCCCAGAATCCCTGAGACACTAAACAAGGGAAGTTAACTTAATTCTCTGCATATTTTTTGTGCTGATCCACTGAAATCTTCACGAAAACTTCCCTTACATCCCAAAGCTTTGGAAGGGGCACATATTGTCAGATTTCAGAAGGTTAATAACAGTGGACAAGAAATAGACAGGGAAGATGATGCAATATGCTCAAAGCAAAAGTTTGTACCATACAAAGCTACAGTCTTATTTTGCCAGTTCTTTGGGGATATTTAGCCGAATAACTAGCAGCTACTGTAAAAGAGTCTGTTTCTCAGCTGATGTAAATTTTTGGTTTGTGGGGCCAAATCCTGTGTAGTTATACCTGGCTATAGTCAAGGTAATTGCATGTCGCTAAGTTATTTAAAACAGCTCCATAGGAGTGAGTTATCCACATAGCCAAGAGTAGAATTTTGTCCCACGATTGTAGCACATTTTTGTTCTCAAACAGAGTATTTCTTTAGCATAGTTCTGGTTTTATTCTGGGATAAACGAGCAAAATTGAAGCAAAATGGGACAATGGTACTGCAAGAGCCTCATTTATCCAACCCTCTCCATTATGACTACTGAGAGTAGGTACAGCTTTCTTTATTTTCTCACATTAGCATGCAAGGTTATTAAATTGCTACATTAGCCTAATAAAAACAAGTGCTAATGCAATAAAATGAAAAGTCCCACTTTATTGCATTAATCAATATAAGGGAAGCTGTAATACGCTGAGGCAGTTTGGTGGTGAACACTACGTCTGGAAAAGCAACTAACCATACAGTGCGATTATAATAGATTAAAAATGACAAATGAAAAATCACAGTCCTAATGGAGTCTGAGAAAACCTGTCATAGGTTTGAAAACGAAGAAAGGCTTTTGGACACGTCTGGAATGTTTTAGTGCTTATGGGCTAGATCGTATTAACGTGCATGTCCACACTAGAGTATTTTACATACAAGATGCTGTAAGAATGGTCCAGTGAATGGGATCTATAATGCTACAAGGCAGAATACAAAATTACATATGATAAATGTAAGTGTTTTGGTTCTAGCAGTTCAGATTCAGGTTTTGATCCACTCATGTACTGACAAATGAGGTTCCATATAGCAGAACTCTATTAAGAGAAATGAATGTCAAAATATTTCTCATTTTTCTTAAGTGTTAGTGACTAGATGACAATGTTCTGTCAAAGGACTGGTGAAGAATAAAAGGTAAGACAAATACATATACATATATGATTATTTTGCTTATTTTTGGGGGGTGGAAGGAGTTTTATTTATTTATTTATTTCACTCCTAGATGACATGGCAATTAAATCATGAACTCCAGAATATTTGTCTTTTGCTGTTCTTTGAAGAAGGAGCAATTCTTACAAAGCAACATCACTAATCAAACTAGGAGAGTAGAAAAACTCAACCTACTTGAAGGAGAAGCATATTCAGGAGTAGATTTGCGTGGAGGTCCCCATCCTCGCATGTTGTATGCCGAAACATGGATGTAATACCTCTGGCCCTGCAAACGGAAACAACTGGAGTCAAAACTATCACTTAACTCAAAATCTTGGCTCTAATAACTGGAAAGCAGTCCCTCCCAAAGAAGTTTTCTTTGAAAAACTTAAATAGCTTTCAGCAGCATCAACTGATGCACCATGACAGATTGAAACATGGTACAACATTTTCAGGACAGGTGATCTGCTGAGGGTTAACAGAGCACACCGATTCCAGCTGACAAAGCGCAATCTATTCTAGCAAAGCTGAACCCTGGGAACTCTTACAATCAGACTTCAGGAATAGGGACTCCCCTTTTTCCTGTTGTATTTAACACAGTCTCTCTACCAGCGCAGCAATGGAAGAAGCTTCGTTTGGATGCAGCTGAAATCAGTCAGACCTTTATCACTGATTTTGATGCATAAATCTAGGCTGATGGAGAGCACTTCTGAAAGTCTAACTTTTAATTTAAACATGTTATATACTTTGGTGAGTATAGACAAACACACAGTAAGCATTGTTCAAACACACAGTAAGCGTTGTTAACATGTGTCTATGGAAGTGACTGTGCAAGCTTGCTTGATTTTAACTTAAGAACAATTACTCTGTTTTGTTGTTAGAAAATGAGAAACAGAGTAAATGCATATTGTGGCTCAGCTCCCTGGAAGGCAGTGTGCTTCAAATCAAAGATTTCTTCAGATAAAAGGCTAGAAGAAAACAGTATTTTTTTTCTGATCCCTGTAGAGGGTTTTATATTCTGCCCATTGCTTACTCTTTAAAGTTAATTCTCCCATTTTGAGAGCCCATGTTTTGGGGCACTGGCCAAGGGTCAAATGCATACCTTCCCCTACTATAACTTTGTAGGCCTGATTCAGTGTGCAGTGAATTCAGTGGAAAGGCTCCAGCTCAGTGGATGATGGATTGGGCCCCTCTGATGGTGTTCCTGGTGGAAATAGTTGTATTTTGAGCAAGCTTTATTTTCATAAAGTATTTTGTAAATCAAAATTTGCTTGCACAAGTGGTCCTGAACAGCCTGTAGGAAAAAGACTTTCAGGCACATGGTCAAAATTATTCTGCTTAAGAATCCATACGAATTTTCATCAGTTTTCTCCATCACTGACCCAGTTCTCATCAGTGTAAAACATTTACACCAACATAAGTAACAAAAATGAAAATCATTGCCATCAACATGTGTGTTCCTGGAAGAAGTAGAAGAGAAAGAACTTGGTTTTTAGTTATTGGTCATCAGAGTCAGGACTAGGTCTTTCAAGAACCTTTGATCTGTACTAACATTATCTGGTGATCCAGAAAAGAGCACCTTTCACTCCAGTCCTTTCCTATCTCCCCTAAGCATGACAACTTATAAAACAGTTCATGCTGTCTGTGTATTCCTTCATGACTTTCAGATTATGGATACCAGACGTATTCTGCTTAATGACTGGAATTTGTTGCTAGAAGAAAGGCACTCCACAGTTATTACCAACAGGCATGGATGCAAATTCTCAGTCTCTTTGTATCACTGGGGCAGCAGAGGGCATCAAGATCTAAACGAGTCATTTGGCACTTACCGTTCTGAGACCCGTGATGGTGCACCTCAAAGACTGAAGATTATCCATAATTATTTCACCAATCAAAGGAGAAAAGTCTTCTGAAGAGCTCCATTCCACTAGGAAACAAATAGCAGGAGAAAATCAAATCAGATACCAGTCCAAGCAAAGAAATCAAAGTACTTGAATCACTCACAGGTTAACTTTTCTCCTAGCAGTTTCCCATTCCATGTGGATACCAAAAGTAATATTTAGCAATAATGTTTAGCAAAACTTCACACAATAATTAAATTATATCTCTGTGTATGAGAGAGAAAAGCAAAATATTGCTCAAAAGCTTTTCAGGAAAGAATGCTTAAAAATACACTGCAATACAAATTACATTCAATCAACATTTGCCCTCACTTAAACAATTTCCTTTTAAAGAAAGAGAAGTAGTGGAAAAGAGTAGGTAGAGGATATGGACCTGCTAATGCCATTTGGCAGTTTATACACCCAAACCAACAAAAAATACTGTTTTGCAATTGGATCTGCATAGGTAGGGATGGGCAGAGAGTCCTTTTGGCTCCACAGGACCACAAAACTCTCATCACCTAGCCTTGGCTAATTTGTATAGAAACATCCTCTTTGGACTAGATCCGACACTCACGAGAGCCTCTTCATTGGTTTCAGTGGGTTCTGGCTCTCTTGTCCAAGCCTGATGCTGCTGTGGTCACTGAAATTACAGAGTTCCACAAGGACCTGTTAAGTTGTATCCACTTTTGAAGTGAATTAAGTGGCGCTGGGCTGACACATCCCTTCCAACCCATCCTGCAGCCTAAATTACAATGGGTACCTTCACCAAAGTGCTCCCATCTACTTGTACAGACCACTCATACTCCAGCTTAAGGGGTTATGAAATCAGTAGTCCTGCTGTCAGTACTCTTCCTCAGTACTTGCAAAAATGAATGTGCACATAAAATAGTATCAAACAGACCATGAAAAACTACTAGATGATTTTAAGAAAAGAATATATGCAAGTGGGGAACTGATGGCTGCATGTAGAACAACAGCCTCTTTTTCTTAAATTATACTTTAGTAATGACATGTACCATAGTTAGAGTTAAGGTTAATCCCAGAGTCATACTTCTGGGGTTTAGTAACTTGTACCTTCAGACTCA
The DNA here is from genome assembly GCF_030936135.1 of Gavia stellata. Classification (NCBI taxonomy): domain Eukaryota; kingdom Metazoa; phylum Chordata; class Aves; order Gaviiformes; family Gaviidae; genus Gavia; species Gavia stellata. The sequence continues at coordinate 9,250,746 of NC_082615.1, read as the reverse complement.
AACTTCCAGGAAAACCTATCCAAAATATAGTGAAATTAATCTCTTAAATTATTCTACTGTAGACATGGGAAAATCCCATCAATTTTCTGGATTTACACCAAAGTAGAGAATTCAACCCAAAGCTTCCCCTTTAAGATACACAAAATAGTTTATAGATACTTTATTTGCATATTTATTAGTGTTGGAGTCATTAATTTAGACTAGATCAGACGGTATAGGTATTTTAATTTCAGCATGTGGAATTTTCATCTTCTGGCTGTGTCATACTGGTATTTTCACGTTAAAAGAAAAAGGCTTCACAGAATTTTTTGCTCAGCATATACAACGTTTAACTGCCAACACATTTTTCTAAAATAGCCAAGTATCAATAGCACAACTAATTTTTCCTTTCTCTCCTAATTGCTCCTTTTCTGTGATTGCAGTTTGTGAATGCACAGCATGTTCTGCAACATTTTTGTATTTGCTGCAAAGGATATTGGTTTTGTCTATTGTCTTTGAACATTCTCAGTGTATATTTTTCTAGTTTTCCATGGTTTTTAAATACCTAATTACTGCCACCTTTAGTGGAAGCTATCTCTGTATATTAGTATGAAAATGTAGAGACTGTTAGGGTACTGTGTTGTAGGTTTTTGTTGACAGATTAGTTATAGGAATGCCTATATGTACCATTGAATTTGATGGCCTGTCAGAGTTTCCATTGTAAACCATGATTTTCAGGGTTTATGACTCCACTGTATTAAATTATTGACAACGTTGTATACAAGCTACAAACTTAGACATGTCTGTTTTCCAGAAGGATAAATTGGAGAAATCCTGTTCAAACTGCTGAACATGTTATCAACAGGCTTGCAGTCACCTCAGATACCATTCTTCTTTTCAAAGATTTATTTAAAGCAAGATAGTGTCACTAGACAGATTCTGCCAACAAATCCTGTCTTCATGGAAATCCCCAGGCGTGACTGAGTGTGCTTCTCAGCATGAGGGGTAGTGGTAACGTTGCACTTCAGGCAGCACAAAAACAAAAGCCAAGGGTGAAATAAGCAGCTTTAAGCTGCTTTTGTGCTTCCCAAATTTTTAGCTGTTCTATGGACTGGAAAGTGCCCAAACATAAACTGGTAGTTCAAGAGGCATATTTAAATTTCGGTAGCTTACACAAATAAACGTTGCAGACCTGTTCTTGATGTGGGTCTCCTTCTCAACCCTTCTGCTTGTATTCCGGCATTTAGAAAAGTGCTTCTAATATTTAGAGATCCTAACACACTGCCTGAAGAGGAATTAACTGCCTTAAACTAAACAGGATTGCAATCCTACACGTTTGCAAGCATGTGTACATCATGATACTAGTAGTATGACCAGCAAGAGCATGGCAGTTTGTTCTCAGAAATAATCAAGGACTACTGAGTTCAGAGAAAGAAGCTGAGTTACCAAGGGGAGAAAAGGCTGAGATTGCCTTTAAAACCATCTCAGGAGCAGCTGAGGAAGTGGGTTTTGAAATAATAAATCACAGCTTTGCTCTGATGTTCTAAGGCAAACTGTTGCCCCAACTCATGTTGTTAGTGAAACCCCATGTGCAGGGCAAACACCCTCATCCACTTGCTCGGTGACACTGTGATCTCCCAGTCCCTTGAAGGACAACTACTCACTAGGGAGAGCGACCGAGTTTGCTAGTCCTTTCACGAGGTACTGAGAAGGGCTGTGTACCACTCTGATCCCCTCAGCCAGCCGAGTCTTCGCTGGCTGCTAGGCTGAGGCTCAGCTGTGCTTCTCATTATACAGCCAAGTAATGCCAGCATTTTGCACGTATTTTTTTAGCTTACCCTGGTGTGGCTGAGACCCATGAAATTGAAAACATAGGCATATGATAGCTTGCGGATCAGGTTATGGTTATCATTATGATTGAGAACCCCCCTTTTAAAGGATATTTACCTAACAAGATGGAGTATACAAAGTTACTCAAAATTCAATTTTCAAATATATATATTTAAAAACCTCACATTTGGAAAAAATTCTGCCCCCCAGTTTCAATAAAAATTTCCATAACTGAAAAATAAATATTTTTTTGAACAGCTGTGTTGGAATAGTGCCTTCTTTTTCCCCTTGTTTCAAAGTACTACTGAAAACATATCAACAGGATACACAGAAGCATTGCTATATTTGACAGAATGTTGTTCTCTGACTCATAATATCTGTCATAAAGAATCTCAAAACAAATTTTGGAATTTTTTGCTTACTTTTGATTTTAACAAACTTTTTCCCCTCATGATTTTAGTGATTCAAGTGAGAAGAGGATGACATGATACAGTTTTAAATAAATGCAAATCAACTTAAATAATTTATCGCTTAAATTTATATCTCCTGTTATACATTGACAGATTTCAGCTTTCTACCATAATGGTCATCTAAAAATAATACATAATATTCTACTATACTCATTCATTGGGTTTTAAACCTTTTAGAAGGATGTGAATAACAGTGTCCTTACTTTATAGATGGGAAAATGAAGGCAAGGAGAGGTAGAACATCTTGTTCACTCAGCAGGCCCCAAAACAACAATGGACAAACTCCTATGACCTACATTACATTTATTAGGCCAGTGTGGCTCACGCTTTCTGGCTATGTGGGATATATATAGCTCTTTCTGGTACCAATACAAAGCTACACATCCATGGTCTTACCCTTCTGATTAACCTGGATCTAAAAATTATGTAACTTTATGCGTGAGCAACCCATCATGAAGATTTTGCTAAATCTTTGCCTACTTTCTGAGAGAGAGTGCTGGGAGAGACTGCTCTGGTAGTAAGCAAAAAGTATCAACTATTTGTGTAACTCTAAAGTACTCGGGACTTTAAGAAAGAACAAAAGGCTAGCTAACCTCAGCACTTTAAAAGTTGAATATAAAAATGCGCAAGTATAAAAACCTGAAGATGAAGAGGGTCCTTTATAAGAGCCCAAGAACAAGAGCTGGTCTTGTAGACTGTACCAAGTGTGCTGTAAAGGACCTGAGAGCTGTTGGGTGAATTAAGGATGGAGCATTTTCCAGTCCTGTTCTGAACACCCCAAAGGGCTGCTTTGTCATGAACGCTGAATGTCTTTGCTGTTGCGGCTTTCCATCTGACACTTCACGTTATGTCAGAGCAGGGGTTTTTTGTGTGTTTAATATATTGGTGACTATGTGTTTTAATGAAGGTGCCCTGTATTCCAGAGCTAGCAAATGCACGATGTGTTGCTGCGGTCGCCAAGATAAGTAGTAATTTTTAAATAAACAGCAGTATAAACAGTTACATAAAACTCATGTAAATTGCTGGCACATAATTTTAGACTGGCTTAGGTTATGTAACTTACTTGTGGCCAAGTTTTTTTTTTTTTTTTAATACTCAATTCATGCACTTTAAAATAAAGGGAGAAGTTTATTTTCACCTGTTTCTTTTCCACTTTCTTTTATACTGAGCATGCCTTAAACAGCTTGTCAGAGAGATTGACAGACAGAGAAGAGACAAAGTGAAGGCACAAAACACCTCCTGACCCTATTGTAGATTAATTCAGCAAAGCACCTTCTCCTGAGTCAAGTAAATAGCCTCAGCCACAGTAGAATTTGTCACTTCTCTTGGCATTTGTTTTTGCTTGCACTTAAATTACTCACTGAATTGCTGAGTAGATTAATTAGACTGAGGGACATGAGTTCTGTTGCTAAGTTGATGGGGTTTACAGAATAGTGTACTGAGCTGGGATTCTGAGTTTTATTCTTGCATCTACTACTGACTTGCTGTGTGATCTTGGGCAAAGCATTATGCCACTATGGCTTTTAACCCAGTCAAGCAGCAAAGATTCTCTCTCCTTCCCTTCCTCCCTACGTCCAGGGCCTAGGCTGACGGACACTGATCTCAGGTTGTGTTTCCAAGGGCCTCCAAACAAATAATTGCATTGTTCAATAGCTTCCTTTGAAATGTAAAACTGAAAAAGAGCACTAACACCAGAAACCACTACACGCCCTCTTTTTCTGCCTGCTGATCCTATGAAATAATTTTAATAATTCACACTCATAATGTCTTAGCAGCTTGATTTAAGGATATTGAACCCTGCCATTAGTGTGCATGAAATCAGGATGAAAGTACCTAAACAAGTATTTAGAAGTATAACAGAAGTGAAGAGAATTGAACACTAGTGAAAAGCAGGAATCAGTTTGTTGGTGTAGACAGCATCACCAGCTTGGATGGAGAATATTGTTTGCAGTATTTGGTCAGCTCCTCCTAGCTACCTTGAACTGTTCTTTCTAGCCTGAATTAAGAAAGGAACCCAATTTTTGCAGATTTGGGTTCAGGCTCTGTTCACACCTCTGTCATGTTTGGAAATCCTCCAAAGAATGATAGGAGAAAGGCAAGTCATACCAGCTGTAGGGAATACTTATAGAGATCCCAGCATAGTGCTTCCATTAGGAAAAAACGAATATTTGGCACTAAGGAGTTTGTATGTTTCCATGGATTTGATTTTTTGCGTGAAGGGTATAATCCATCCATAAATGCACACTAACTTAGAACGTCTGGAATTGGTTGCATTCTGCTCAGTGAGAGTGTAGACAGGGACAATATGGTATGGGCCACAGCATTTACAAAAGGGACAGGTGAACTTTTAATTTGTTCGTTTGTTTAGGGACTCTAACTGGGATTTACTACAATGCCTAAGGGACTTGGGCATATTGGTCTGCAAACACAGAAGTTAAAACAGTGTAGTCATGGCCTGGGACTAGGATTTCTAGGTATTCCTTAAATTAAAGCCTGAGCTCCTAAGTGCTCTAAATACTAGTGTTCATTATTTTGGATCTTATCTATTATTTCCAGTTATTTCTGTAAACTTAGTCAAGGCTCTTTGTACTGGGTCAGTAGCAACATCAATAAGGCTGAAGAGGAATGAAAAAGATGCAAACAAAAAGCACTGTGTCCACCTGAAGTAAATAAAACACGGCTGTGTTTTAGTGTGAAAGAGCTATGGATGGGTTTAAGGGCCTCTCATCAGAAGAGTCAGAACAGTACCAAGAAGAGCATTCCTAGACCATTCCTAGAGAGCACGTCTTCATTTGAAAATTCCGTGCCTATAAATCTTCATGATACTTGTTTCAGAGATTTTTTTTAATTAAATACTTTATATGCAGTAAAGCTTCTTCCCAAACAGCTGTGGGCTCCTTTACCTTTTACACCCACTAATAATAACAGATGATGTTAAATAACCTTTCTTGTGTCCCTGTTGCTGGATGTTCCTTTGACCCAGGCTAGAATACTCTATTTTATGTCTTGATGTTTATTGGAAGCATTATGACAGCAGGCTGGGTGCCAAAGACACATCTTTGCTTGATCATGATTTCACTAGTCCATCTTATAGCAAATCTACATTATATAAATGATTTATAGGATACTATTTTTATTGCATTGTAATAAAATTCTCACCAAGAGAAAAAAAAAAAAAAAAGACTGTTTTTTCTCAAGTATTTAATTAGGGTTTTCCAAGTACTAACAATTCTTTATCTGTTTGTAATAAGGTCAGCCATTCCAGTACAAGAAGGAACTTTTTTTCCTTTCGGTTAGTGAAAATTACATTTCTTACTAACATTTTATAAATAACTAAGAAAATGTGCCATGTGGGTGCATATTGCCTTCCAATGTGGGCCAGTGGTTAAAAAGCTACAATGGATTATAAAAACAGCCAAGATTTGTGTCTCAGCCCTGCAATGACAAACATATCCCACTCTGGTTGTGGAAGGAAAAGTGGGAAAAAATACGTGTTAGAACTGTGAAAAGGGATTGGAGAATAAATGGGGTTCTTATGCAAAGGCTTCACATCCTAGAAAGGTATAACAGGCTTGGCTTCTATTCTGCAAAATTCCACTCCCAGCGGGTACGTTTTACTCATGTAATCTGTGTAACCAAAGCCAGTGGGGAAGCTTATGAACGTAGGGGCTACTCATTTGTGTGAAGCATGCATGGGTTAGGCTCAGCTTCTTCCCAAAACATAATACATTGAAATCTAATTAATGCAAACAAAAAAAGTAACCTATCACAATGTATGAGACAAACCAGAACACTGCACAGCACTGTTAACAAAGAAAGTAAATACAGAAATGCTAACTCCAGTAATCTGTTTAATGGGATTCCACTGCTTTTGCTCTGGTTCTCCTGTAATATATTTTTAAAGAGGGACTTCGCTGCATAGATGTTAATTAATTATATTGAAGGCTTTTCTTTCTTTATAAACTAATCCCTACAGTAACTTAAAGAGCTTTCACCTTTCCCTAGCACTGCAGCCAGGTGTTGCAGGCAAAACAGTCTTGATTTGGGGAGTTTTTACTTAATTTAATTTATTGCCAATTAACACAAACTTCTAATCACTCATTCAGAGTGAGAAGAAAGAAAACATAAACAATTAAACAAGCATTTAGGTGAACACCTTTCCACTGCCTTTCCCAGGCTCAACTTAAGCCAAACACCTATCCTCCCCCTTCCCTACTGTCAACTTCCCTTGTCTCCACCATGGGGTTACACTCAGCGATGGGGTTTTCCATCGCATTTAGAGCTAGCCTGGCCAGCTGCGAGCAGCACCCAGTATCTGCTGACCTCCTCCCACACCTGTGGCCCCTGGCTACTGAAATCTGCCATATATGCCCAACGCAGTACTCAGGCGTGAGCTAAGTGGGTGCTCATGCGTGAACTCATTGGGTGCTCATACATGAGTTAATAGGGTGCTCATGTGTGAACCAGCTGGGTGTTCATTAGTAAATTAAATGGGCGTTCATGCATGAACTGATTGGGCGCTCATGCATAAATTGATTGAGCGTTCATGCATGAACTAATTGGGCACTCATGCATGAAAACAGTAAACCCTGCAATTTATGCTGAGTACACGAGGTAAGAATTTGAAGTAGATCCAAAGGCCTGATTCCAAATTTACATTCATTTATCAGTTCTGTGCGTCAGATGTAATTACTAGAACAGTATCAGGAGAGGCAAACTGATACGTTTTAGACCCTTTATGCTTGTAAACGGTCCAGAAAAGTCCATGATAGACCAGAGAAGACTTCATACAAAGCAGTGAGCAGAGAAACTTTGTCACAATCCCTTTGAAGACATTCTGGTTTTGTTTAAGTGTCCAGTGAAGAAGCATTCCCAAACCCATGAACCAAAAGATCTGCTAAATCAGGAACCTCCTTCAAGACAGAAGCTGAAGGTCTTGAGTTCCAGTCCTGCCACTGACTGTAAGAAATTCACCTCTTCTATGCAATACCTATGAACTGGAAGCTATAACACTTAGCCTCATGCAAATGATTTTTAAAAATACTTATTAATTGTGGTAAGTCAAAGCAAATGTAAAAGGTAAAGCAATGTCTAAAATTCAGCAACATCATGATATGAGCCTTTTTTCTTAGACACCAAAGGCAGGCAAAAACAGGGCCTATACGTCTGGGTTTTCTCATAGCCATTCATCTTGAGCTGCTGTTCAAAATCTGTAGAAAACACAAAGCAGGAGGAAAGAATGATTGAATTGAGTAACTGGTGTCTGATCAACTACATTAGTTAATTGCACCATCACTTAATATGTGATCCATGTTCAAAGGTGGCTTTAAATACATAGCAAACTTAACATAAAGTTTAAGAACTTCTATTTTTTTAAGTCCAACACATACTACAGACATTGACAGGAGCTAGAAATAGAAAGGTTTGTTTTAACATTTATACATTTCTGTACTTGCTAGGCATAAAAATAGAAGTCAAATTGCACAGTCCTGTTAGCTACCAAAATGTAATGTGCAAATAAAGTGCCCAGGAGACCTAATAAAATGCCATAAATGAACTACTGTAAAAAATATCAGACCACACCTATTCAGCAGGATAAATTCAAATGTCTTACAAAGAAATGTATTCTCTTTCCTTTTTATGGAGTAAGAACTGTTTTGGGAAAGAAAGAATGAGTTTCAAAATATACAAAGAAACTTTGAATAATAAGTGAAAAGGGTTTCAAGATTAAGTTGAATGCAGAATGCTACTTAATTCCACTATAGACTGGAACAGGATCAAGCAATGACATAGCGTTTACTTTAGAAAGACGCATAGGTATTTAATATTAAAGCACCACATTTTCATACCTGAGATTCAGGTCTACAAGCATTCGTTTCTATAACCAGGGTTCTTCCAGAAATCACAGAAAGCACAGGCTTGCTGTTTTCTACTCTGAAACCGCTATGTGAACAGTTAGTTGCCACCAAAGTGGGATAAAAAGCTGGAGGTGTCATACATATATATATGTATTTAGGTCTTTGTGTAAGCTCTACCTATTAGACTAGCCAAATCTGCAGTCAAACCCACTGTACAGTACTGGAAGGATCACTGCAGGAAGCCTGCTATGGAACAAATCCAAATTTGATCAAACATGGCAAGTCAACTATTGATAGACAAATCAAATACATAATTACAAAACATATGGTATATGCTGTTTGTACGTGCTCACAGTGACAAGCAGAAGCCCACGCAAAATGGTAAGATTATTTGGTTTTGAAAGGATTACCCCTGAGGGTAAAACATGCAGAATCGCACAAAATTTCTAGATAGTTTTTGTAAAATCTTTGAGGTTTTTCACGCTGAAATTTTCAATGAAAAATTTCCATTGACACAGTGAGATGTCAACTGAGACTCTCAAATACAGGTTTTTTTTGAGCTACAGAACATATATCATACAGGCCCAACCTGGCAGGCTTCCTCATCCCATGATCTCAGGTGCTTACCCTTAATGAAAAGGCAGCTCTGTTCATCCTTTAGTTGAGACTTCCAATGATAACACCTCTCCTGGACAAAGGTACTTGCCTATAACCAACCCATTTCGGGCAGCCATGTGATAGCAACATACTGTGGCTACTGCATATCTAGCTAGGACTGAACCAGTGATTTCAAGAAAATTTAAATTATTCTCATGCAAAAAATTCTGAAATGAACCACAAATTGCCTTGGAAGAAAGGAGGCAGGGATGACTTTTTGTTAAAATTTAAGCAAGACATAACTCCTTTTTTCCTGATCTAAGCTGCTGTGGTTTTTTTTTTCTAAAGAGCTACACTGACATAGAAAATAAAAAAAAAAAAATCTTCTCTCCATCCAACAGAAATCCTAGAAGGCAGCTGGGCAGTCCTAACAAACATGAAATATTCTGCTAAAATAACAAACTAAACAAAAAAGTAACAAGGGCTAAAGTAGCCTAGACAGCTTAGCATCACTATCTGGAAAATAACTTGGCATCCAAGTCCACAGCTACATCCAAACAGAGAGAAGATCAGCTCTGTTTGCTACCTCAAACATGGCTCGGATTTTTTTCTCTTTTCCTCTATCTTCAAACATAAATAGTTCCAGGCTTTTAAATAAATTAGCTCGACTTTGATTATACAAGCTGTTTCATTTTTTCTCCAAAAGGGAATATAGATGTTTGTTTAAAAACTGTAAATAAAATATAAACAGAGATTTTCCATTGCATAGTGATCCTTTCCAGTAGGTCATCATCAGCGCTATGTCCATTTTTCTTCCTTATCCTATACTTGGGGATCACAGCATTATTATGACTACTTACGATGGGAAATGGATGAAAAAAATTATGCCATAAGAGGAGGATTACCTGTACTTATGCACTGTAAAAGCAAAGTAATAATCAGGTTTAAAATACACAGAAAATAAGTGCAACAAATTTACTTACATTACTTACAATTTTGTTCTTTCGTTATGTGTATGTGTTGTGTGGAACATGCGAACCCTAGAAAGGCTAATTAGTGAAAGACAACAGTTCTTAAAAGGCTTACAAGCACTTACCACTCGGCTCTATTGGGAATGTTCCCAGGAGTCAAGTGGTGCCTATCTGGACTATGTTGCTGCTGGGATTTTTTGCATCAGGATAGTTACAGTAGTGTAGCTCTAGGACAAAAATACATCATGCAGTAACAATATGGCAGTGTAAACAGAAGGTTCACCCTAGCTTCAAACTCTGGCAAGTTATTTTGCATATTAGTGTGGAACGTTTCGATTGTGTTTTCAAAGATGTAAAACTAAAGCAGCTCTTAAGCATTTCCATGATGGGATGTGAAGTTTGACTTTAGGGCATGATTAGCCAAGGGCAGGGGTTTTTCTTCTCAATATTAGAGTGATGCTTCACATCCTTCCTAAAACTGGCTGGGGTGAGGTGTCTCTGGCTGTGAATCTTCCTCTAGCATGGAGCAGATTATTACTATTATTATTGATTTATGTCATGCCTGTCTGCTTCCAGCCTCAAAACACTTTACTAAGTTACAATATACATAGGAATCATTTCACGTCAGCCACCACCACGCTGTAGCCTTCTCCGGAGGGAAACTGAAGGGAGCCATTAGGATGGTGCCTGCAACATTAAACAACAATCCAGGAGAGGAAGTAAAGAATACTCTGGCTCCTTAAAGCAATGGCTCAACAGAATGCAGTCACTGAACTGCCATCCAGCTGGGACACCAAAGTCAATACACATTCACCGTGTGTGGTTAAAATTAAATCTCCTAATGAAGTGAGATGGTTTTAGTGGTTAGAGAGTGAGTGCAAAGTATTATTCTCCTGTATTATTATTTGTAAGTTATACAGCTAACAAGGGAAAAGATCACACACAGGAAAATAGCAGACAGTTAGATAATGTTCCAAACCCAGTTTCTAAATGACATTTGGGCAAATAAAGCTTTGGAAAAAATAAGTTAAAAAAAGAGGACACAGAAAAAAGGAATTGGCAGTTTCTCACTGTTTTTAGGGAACTAAACTAAACTGAACAGAAGTGATGTCAGTTTTTATCCCCTATAATTCAGGTCCAGAGAAAAGAACATTATTAGCTTCTGTTAATGAGCAGGTATTCCCTAAACACTGCTGCAAATGTGCCTGAATTTTAATTTGCTTAGAAAAAGAAATGGTAAAGTACTGAGGGGGAAAAAAACCCTAACAGCTTATTTTTGTCCCTGAATTAGCAAAATGCTTAGATGATTTTCTGGATAGGAGGTTTATATATGTGACTAAAAAGATCCTCACACAGTGTTATCAAGCTCTCCTTCAAGGGCTAGTAATTGCTAGCTGGTTCTAATCATTCTTGCAAGTGATCATTTGAAAGGTTCATTTTATGACCCCTCAAACTAACACAAAGAATCTCACTCCATAATGTAATAAACAATTCTACAACCAGTGCTTAATTAATTCCCGAAAGTCACCAAAAGGAGCTATTAATGATCTTTCTTTTTATCTAACCATAAATATGCAAGTCTCCTGGGATAAAGGATTTAAAAAGAACATGCTGGCAAAACTAACTGTCAAGTTGATAAAGCGTAAAATGATCACCAGTGAGGGTAATTCAAAATACGACACCAATGCTACGTAGTCTGATTAGAAAGTTAGGTCAGGTTGGAGGAAATTTCTCTGACTGTTGTGCTTACCAAGGACAGAATTGACATTGTACAAAACAGACTCAACCCAAATGAACACACAAGAGAAAAATACTACAACCTTTAGAAAATTATTTAAAAAAATAAATTCTATATGGGAATTTGCTTTACTGTGAAAATATCAATGATCATTATAATTAGAGTGTGGACGGTATTTCAAGGTTGTTTAAAATATGCATATTACAAAGAGCAGGCTGATATTTTCAAGATAACTTAAGTGTTTTAGGAGCCCAAGTATTATTTTCACAAGTAAATCAGGCAGTAAGAAGCCCTTAAATGAAATTTAGTTTCCTGGCAACCCAACCCATTGCTGAAAATTAGATTTAGGCTTCTAAAGGGCTTTGATGTTTTTGAAAATCACACTTCCTGCAGCACTGCACAGCTGACTAGGTGTAATACAGTAATTTACCCTTCTACTGAGGCTATCAGGAATGGATTCACTTTGATGGCTTTAGTGATGTCTGGGAGGTTGGTTTTTTTTCTTATACTGTAAAAAATTTTTTCACTGGGCATAGCCAGTGATGACTGGAATCTCTGACCAGAAGCAGGGGGAGGAAAGAAAAATAGAATCTGCCTTTTCCAAAACAAACTCCTGCAGTCCTTTGGGTGCTTGTGCTTGATGCCAGTGGAGCCTGTGCACCGGCACGTCCCACCTTCAGAAGAGCTCCTTGGGCCCTCGGTGGACTGGGTCTTTCCGAGTCTCTCCTGTTGAAGCAATCCCTGTGACACCCACACACAGAAACATGAAACAGACTGCCCCACAACACAGCCATTGTGGTTCTTGCTATGTGTATGGAAATCCAATATTCAAGTACCTCTCAAATGAGTTTTTAATTATTAATGCAAAGAAACAAACACAACAGGGAACATTAAGAGAGACATAGTGGGAATTAACTAAGAGGACTTTCAGGCTCCCCACTCCTTGACTCCTCTGGGGTGGGCAAAGAAGGCCTCAGATCTTCAGAGCAGTGCTTTTCAGTCCCTTGCCCTGTGGAAGGACGCAGGCTCCCACCGGAAGATGGAGGCTGCAGATTGCTGCACTTAACACTGAAGAACTTACTGTTCCAAACATTTTGGAAAACCTGGAAATTCCTTTTAACAGGAAATTTTAAAATTTCTCATTTCTGTTCTAATCTTCAATAAAACTTTTTTTAATGTTGGAATTTCTTGTGGAACAGAAATTCTGTTGTAAAACCATTTCTATTCAACAGCGCTATTCAGATGGAAGCATTTTCCTATTCATTCTACTTTGCAACTAACTGGTGCCACCCCAAATGTATTGCTCTTCCAAGAATGATGTGGCAGCCCTGGAATAGCTAATTAGTTGGGCTGTATGATGCCTCTGCCAAAAGTTTCAGCTTCCAGAGGCATTTCTTTAAGGAATGGTGGTGTGGGTTTGGCATTTACAAGGATACGCATGGTTTCAGGAACCCACAGGCACCAAAAGTTAGCTTGTGTTTTATAACTGCTCATCTCAACCCAGTCATTGAGCTGATGTCCTAACCACAGTGAGTCAAGCAAACTTCTTCAAAGCACTCATGGAGAAAGCTTTTGGTTAATTTATTTTTCTTTTTTTAATAAAAATTTTGTCTTTGGATAATCCTTTAAGAAAAATCCACTTCTAGAGCTATTAACTGGGAAAATAATTAAATTCAAACATTAGCATTGTAATATAATCTCTTGTAGATAAATACCTTTGCCACTTAGCCCTCAAATTTTTTTACATTGTTAAGGTAAATGAAAGATGTCTAAATCCAGTACCTTTATACTTGGTCACCACAGCTGAGTTGACACTCAGAGGTTCTTGGAAGGTGACAGTGAGTGATGTACTGCTTGTTACCATGAGACAGACATTGGTTGGCGCCTCAGGGGCTCCTGGGAGAGAAGAGAAAACATCAGCTCTTCAGCACAACAAATCCTATTCAAACAATGTTTCTGAGTCTTCAAAGAACCCACTGAAAATCACCCTGCAATTGTGAGCTTTGGGTTGTAGGTGTTTGTGTTCTCTGCCTTTTGGGCATTTTAATTAGTGCCCCTGCTAACAATATCCTGCAGACACCATTTGTTTCTATCATGGTTTTTGGCTCCTTTCGGTTAAAAATATCTTCCTGCATATATGTAACCCAATAAAACAGATTCATGCTAATTATGTCAATGAAAAGCCCCTATAAATCTCTTGGGGTGGGTAGGAGGAGAGAGAAAGGACAAAACCACAAAGCGCTAATTAAACCTTTATGGTTTCACTAACAAACTTAAATTTATTAAATAACAGAAAACATTTTTACATTATTGTGACTCAGAAATTGCAAGTGCCACAGATGTTTTGGTGTAGTAGTTCCAAAATACAGTTGTCAGTTGAGGCCTAACATTTTTTTTTTTCTTTTTTTAAAAAAAAAGCTTCGTTCACAGAATATCAATCAGACTCAATTCAGAAATCAAACACAAAATGTCATGACTTACTGCAGGGACTGATTTAAAAAATCATTATATTCACTTACACTACTGCTGTATTTCCTGTATTTAGTATCTAATACAAGGAGCACTACATCTGTCTTGAAGAGTAATCTTAGAATACAATAAATTTGAGAAAATTATTTGTAAGTACATGTATATAAAGATAGTTGTAAAAATGTTAATGGCAATGATTGTATTTCATTGAATAGGATACAGCTAAAAGATCTACATGTGAAACAATTCAGTCCTGTTTACTCCTTCCAAATTCACATTTACTTTGGGTACAGAATTGTACAACTGTTTAAAGTGACCCAATCTGTGACTACGCTGATGAAATGTTATACGTGGATGCAAAAATTAAGATTAAATTTTCACAATTTTTATGTGTAAAATGAAAGTCCATTGTTTGATTACATGTTTAGAACAACTCCATTCTTTTAAAACAGATTTTTTTTTTTTAAAAACAAATTACAACAGAATAAAGGCCGATGTCCCATCCCTCTTCTTCCCTATTCATATACTCTTTTCTGATCATCCTATTTTAAACTCAGCGCATTAAATGAAATCCAGGAGTAAACATGAAGAGAAATAAGCAGGACAGAATCATTAGATCCTCAACCAAGAATTTGGAGGTCTCAATTTTATGCAGCCCACTCCTAAAGGAGCTATGTGCTTGTTGCTCTCAGATAGTTGGTCCTCTATTGTTCTAACATCCATTTCCCTCTCATTCTTGGGAAGGCCATTTAGTCATATGCATCAGTTTTCCCACTGTAACATTCGTCTGCTTCAAGCAGTGCTGTGAGAATCAGTGAGAGCATCTTTGCTGAACAAAGGCAGGGCGTTCTCAGTTGTAGAGTTCTTGTTTTGAATTTTGCAACTACTTTCTTCTACTTACTAGCATGCTCGTAGCCTGCCTTCATGCGCTTGTATAACCTGTATCTCCATTCCCATGCTTTTAGTTGCTTCTCTTTTTCTGTGTTGTCTGTACCAAGGCCTTCATTCATCACTTGTGCAGACAATTCAGTAACTCGCTGCTGTGCTTCCTGGACCAACGTACTCAGATGCACTGACCTGCTTTCCATGTTAACAACTACCAAGAAAAGGGAAAAGTAAGTAATTGCTTGGTGGACTTAAGTGACAAAATTCTGGCCTTACACATTCTGATATAACATATGTAAGGTCAAATCCTTGAACACTCTGCCTTTCAGTAGTTATCTTGTCATCAAGTGGATTACGGCATGCCAATTTATACCACTTAAGGATGTGGCCACTTAAATGGGATTAACGACATAAATTGTGCAAATTCTATCTTCCAATGTTTCTCATATGCTTAAAAATGTCTTAATTGCTGAAATTGCATATGTGTTTTAAATTGGTGGAATATTAGAAACAAACTAAAATAATAAAGCATTTGGTTTCTATCCAACCGCTACTTTGCTGTAATATCACAAGCTTTCATAGAAAAAAAAGAAGGTTGTACTGGTTATAAACACATACAATATATAACTCTCTACAAGCGAAGAGAGATCTAATTGGCAAACTTAAGAATGAGAGTTTTGTGCCTAAGGGCCATGGGTGGTATAGAATGGATCTCTCTGGGTTTTCTTTGTGCCGCTGTTTTGCCCATGTAGTATCTAATTAGTCCTCTGACAGACTGGACAGATAGCCAGCAGCTTGACACATGGAGATTTTGTTTTTCTCCAGTGCTCAGAATAATTTTAATTTGACATTTAGCAGTTCAGATTGCCTGTATGAACTACTGTGTGCTACATAAAGGTGAAAATGAAGATCACATAGGTTACAAACTAAAATAGGTTTGATTTTAGCCCAAGTGCACAAGACTAGCCTAAACTAGCCCCTTGATTATATAGTGAAATGTGGTGAATCAAGCCCTATTTTCAGAAGTGCTCTTAGACTGAAATTGTTCAAACTATTTGCAGTTTAGAAAATAGGACTTGTACAGGTGTTTAATCTGAAAAGAAATGCAACCACTGATCTGATGTTCAATATGCAGGGAATAGTGTACAAGAGAAGGAATTCTGAGATCACAGAAAGTAACTTTTCTCTGGTGTCTGGTATTTTTGCAGAAGAGCTCTGAGGTAGTCTTAATTTAAAAGGCCCCTATTTACCGAAAACACTGTCCTAGCACAAGCAGCTACTCTTAGCAACAATGGGGAGCTGCTATGTAGGGACAGCCAGGCTCTTGGTTTCCCTACAGTTTTTAGAGGAACAGCATGAGTCTTGCATGGGATGCACCGATCATTCACTTGCATAAACCACAAGCAGTAGACATTTCTGAAAACATCAAACTGTACCATGGAAAGGACCAAGACTCTGACAGGTTTTTGACGTCAAAACACCACATGAGTGAAGGTGTCTGTGCATATGAATGTGTTACTCCTAAGCTGGAATCATAGGATTATGGGACAAATCAGATCAGAAAGGACCTTCTCTAGGACAACCTTCTTGTTAAAAACAGGGTCAGCTATGAGGTCAGATCAAGTTACCGAGGGTCTTGAAAACTTCCCAGGATGGAGGCTTTACAATGACTCTAGGCAACCTGTTCCACTGCTTTACTGTCCTTATGGTGAAAAAAGTGTTTGTTTTATCCAGTCTGAACCTTTCATTTTAACTTTTGCCCTCTGTATCTCATAGCAATAACACAGTCGAAGTTCAGCGGAATCTAAGAATAAGCCTATATACTAACGTAAAAGTGCCAAGGGATCTTTAAAGCCACAGGAGGAGAGCAAAGACTTACTCAACGCCTCTGACATCCAAAAGGTTGTTTTTGAAGAATGTTTGTCTCTAAGACTTTGCTTTCAGAAGCTGGCTTGAAGCCATCCTTCTTGAAGTTTGATCATTCTTCATATGGACATCAGAGACATATGGCCAGGCTTACTGGAATCTGCTGGTATCCTCAGAACTGCCTGTTTACTGGGAGGCCAAAGGTGATATGGTTTCCTGGATCCATGCCTACGATAAGCATGCAACACATCTGATAGCACAACAGGACTGAGAAAGGAGATTTTATGTGCCAGAACTTCAGGTGATTGAGAATTGGCATTGGTTCAAGTTCTCACTAAGGATCTGGCTCTATCTGTTTATCAAGATTCTGATCCACAATTGTCAGGTCTTGGAAACATGTCCAATCAGCCACTGGAAATTTTAATCTTACTTTTATCTGGGTTCGCAAGAACAAGCCAAGCCAAACCACGAGTATATGATGAATAAGAGTAACTGAAAAGATAACACAGTGGACTTTGCCTCCTCCCCAACTAAATTAATATTTTAAATGCTGTACTCTCTGATCTTTCTTACTTTATGTTTAAGAGATGTTGGGTTCCTGTTAAGATTTATACAGTCTGAGTTCCATGTGGAAATGAAGATCATAGTTTTACTTTCTATTGCTTTATCTGCTGTTCTTCCTATTCCAGGCAGAAATCCAGGTGATACAGATGGAAGCTATCTGTCCTCCAGATCCTCTTTTCTACAGCATTAGGTTAGGGGCTATAATGAGATTTCAGCTGGATCACTATGGCTAATATATTGGAAGAGCAAGAGTTTTCTCTGTAGGAAGGTTTCTGTGTGCACTTGGAATGGGGAATTCCTTTACCTTGCAGTCTCGCAGATCTGTGCATCTGTCCTATACACTTCCAATCAGATTAAGAAATGCTTATGTCCTGTCCCAAAATTGGGGCGAGTCAGAATTCTACCTTGAAAACCCCTCCCCTCCCACTCAGCCTGGGGAAGTCTTGTTCAACTGCCCACCATAGAGAAATGAAAAATGCTCCCACTGGGTGCTGGATCATGTTCTTGCAGCCCTGAGATCATACAAACAGAATGGATTTCATTCTAACAGCTTTGGTTAAGTACAGAAAGCAAAGCAGAAAGCCTAGAGAAAATAGAAAGTGACTGCTATCAGTTCCACAAGAGTGAAGCCTCATACAAACATGCTGTGAACCTTTGTTTTGAGTGCTGAAAATAACTTTTTGCATTTTGCTCTCAAGTAGCAACTGTAAACCCTTAAGGTAAAAAAAACCCAAAACAAACAATCATTTGTTTTTTACTGAGAATGCTTCATCCATTATTTCAATCAGAAAAACTAAAAATCAAGATAAGTGAAGTGGAAATTTGGTGGGTATATTTTGAAATGGAAATGAGGTGGTTATATATTCATATTCTCTGTGTTCATAGGCATGTTTGCATTAATTACAGGAAATGAATACTAATTTATGATTGCCCCTGCTCGCCATCAGACTGCATTTATTTACAGATGAGGTCAATGAAAAATTAGTTTAGTCTTTTTTACTGCTGTTTAGAACACTCAAGACTGTGTTTTCCTCTAGATTTGTCATGGTTAATGAATGTTGCTTCAGCAGTCAATCATGTACTCTAAATGCTGTCACACTTTTTTTTAAAGCCTCAGTCATGAACCATGACAGAAAAATAAACAAATAAATATAAAACTAAAAAACTCTTTTCACTGAGCAGCTACACTATGCAAAAATCTCCAGGGAAGGTTAAAGGAGGCCAGAATAAATGATAATATAAGTGCTGTGGACATAGAAAAGCAATAAAGGTGTACCAACACTGAGGGTCTGGCAAAAAAACTCAACACACACACGCACATGCACACACACTCTCCAGTGAAAAAACTGGCAATGTTAGTAGCCTCAAGGTGTAATTTCCTGGAGCACTGAGATTGACATGCCAGCACTAAATGTTGTTAATTTAACTAACTTCAAATTAATGGCAGAGTCTGCAGTGGCCGAACCCCTCAAACACAGTCTCATTATAGCCTTGCTGGGAATGTCCTAAATATAGGCATTGACGGTTTAAAACAAATTCGCATACATTGGTGTATTTTTAGACACAAGTAAGGCGTCAGAGTTTGTGTCATGGTATACGGTTGATTAATTGGGTTGGTAAGTCACCCTCCAACGCACAAATTGTGCATAAAAATGCCCATGAAGGAATACAAAGGAGTTTTATAACTACAATATGTAGTTATAAGCAATATTGGTATTTCAGTAAAGTGAGAAGGTCTGTTTTGTGTTCAGATTTTCTCTGGTTCTGTAGAACTTTGAAATTCTCATGTAAGTGGGATTTTAGGCCATTTGAAGACTAGGAGTGAGGAGTCTTTGGGTAATGGAAATGATAGATTGCAACACAACCTGTCTCCTGAAGGCAGCATAGCCAAAATCTAAAGGATAATCAAAATAAACCAAAGTCTAGACAACCCATCGTCCTTTCATTTTTGATGACAAACTCCATATTTCAGACCATGGTCTTTGAATCACTCACTCAATTCCTGTTTCCATATTTTTAAAGATTTTTTTTCTCAGTATTGGTATTAACTCAGCTGCCCCAGTGTTAATCACATTAGAAGCTCAACCTGATTCATCAGTTGGTGTATCTGACTTAGAGAACAAAAAGATCTACTGAGCATGCATTCATCAAGCAGATATTGCTGCAAATGTCCTCCAGCACTGTGGTACTATTGCTGCTATAATCCTCTTTAGGATAAAACCAGTCAATTTTTGTGTGTAGTGTAATTAATTTCCCAAAACAGCAGCTAACCTAATCTCCTACAGGCAATTATCTAAGTCAATTCAATTTATGTTCTTTACTTACAGTGTGGGCTTTCCTTTGCCCCAACGTGTAGAAGGGTCCTAGCAATAGGGATGTTGTTTGTCAAAATGGCAATATCCAAAGGAGTTAGTCCCTCACTGTTTGGTGTGTTCAGGTCCAGTTCCTCCAGTGTGTATTGATAAAGAAGAATCTGAACAGCATCCAGATCTTGCTGTTCTACGGCCTCAAACATAGCTTCATTGCACTGGAAATTCTGTATATCAATAAAAACAGAAGTTCAGTAAAACTTTTCAAATGTCAGTGTTTTAAAAATAAATTGAGAAAATTCGTGTTTTGTGAGATTGCTATAAAATATTGATCCTCCAGTCCCAGCTTAGGTTCGGCTAGAAACATGGAAATTGTTTGCAGCAAAACTGAGCTTGGTCTGCTTCTGGACTTGTGTGCTTGAACTTGCTTCAGGTCTGTGGGAAGATTCAAGTGAGATTCAAACCCATACAAAACAATATGAGCAATATTATATGTTTTCAGCGTGAAACTGGATGAAAAACTGATTTTGGCAGAGTCTTGGACTACTGAGTTTTTCAAACTCAAAATTTAAAGTAAAAATCTACAAACTCAGGTGATCAAAATCCAAATCAAACAAGCTATTCTGGAGGAAAACCTTCACAGCTCCAGTGTGAGCTAGTTATATGTACTGTTCATTCAAACACTTCAGTCATTTCTAGGTGTTCATATTTTTGCATTTAACTTGTAACTAGAAGCAGCTTTGAAATGTATAGTCCTTAAATAAAGAAGTAAAAATGAGACTGAAAAAATTGACTGTCCAGAGTGCATGTCCAGAAAGTAATGTGTCTGAACAGCAGAGAACACAAGCAGCCAAAACCAAGAACATACGTGGCACCGACTTTCAAGCAGGGAGAACCACTGAACCTTTTCCTTACCCATGTCAAGGAGATAAAAATAAAAGAATATTATAATACAAAGAAACCTATCATATCTTAATTGAGCTGGGGAGAAGCAGGTGCAGGAGACTAGCATGGCCTGCAGGTTTCTGTTACAGGAACATCCTTCTGGAGCCTACAGTAATGACACGTTATTTGCCAAGATTCTTTAAATTCTCTCCCAGTGTCCCATTGCTATAATTACCCAATAGGCTTTTTTCCCTCTTAAGAATGAATTAGTAGAAGCAAGAGGCCCAGCTAAGCAAGGAGGGCTCAGCATGTGGTCACATAAAGGAACTGAGATCTACATAGACGTATTGTGCCAATGGGCATACTAAAGAAATGCATACATAAGAGAGCAAGCGATCCAGATACATGATGTAAACAAGCTTCCTGTGTCCTGAAATCCACATGGAGGAAACACAGAGAAAAATCTTATATAATAATGTATTCTTTATGATATGGAATAAATTATTGAATTGAAACCGTCTTCTACTGTGATTAGAAATTAACATTTCAGTCACATCAAACTTGGTTTTCTTTTTTAAATTGCTGTAGTTTTATTTGGCATATCCCTGTCCAAGTCTTGCTCTCAGTGGAACAACACTTTCTGAAAGAGCACTGATCTGCTGGAACATCTTTTGTCTCCTCCTAAAATGCATAGACTAACAGTTTGCAAGCAGTTCTGAAAACTAGAGTACACAGCTACACCTTGGAATTTGATCTGTTCTACGGTTTTTTTTCAGTTGTGCTTGAAGTTAAAAGTGTCTTCAGGAATTCTCAGGCCTGACAGAGATCTTCTGGTCTACTGTTTTGCATGTGAAGTATTGGTACCACACTAAGAAATTGTGAAGATGATGTCATCTTAAAGTTTTAATATGGACCTCACCTATGCTGAATATTAGGGATCAGCAGAACAAGAAGACAGATGTACATAAGACGATTTTTACCCAAAATTGTCAATATAGAGAAATAATATACTTACATTAGATGACTGTCTAAGGATGAGATGAACTATGCAGCAATAAAGCAAATCCAGGAGAGTAGTGCCGACTTGGGAATCTACTTTTATATACTTAAGTACAAAAGATAGCTCATGCTGGAGAAATACTTTTTCTGTAGATTTCCGTGCAGAATAAAAGACACTACTTAAACAAGTGCTTCACCAAAATGGGTGTCTCAAATTCTTGGTTTCAGTTTCTTCTCTAGATTGTAAGATTCAGATTTAATTTTGTTAACAAATACTTAGATCATACTTCAGTGTTATGTGTAAGAGAAAAATCTCAGAAAAAGGAACAGTTGAATGGTAAGCAGCTAGATTTATCATTCTTTATCCACCCCTCTGTTCAAGGCAAAAAACTGTCTTTAAGGACATATACTGTCATTAGAGAGGGCACATCTCCAGAAAATTTTAGAAAACAGGCCAGCACATATTTCTCTTATTATAAGGTAAAACTTAAAAATGACAGAAATTTTTACTGCAATGCAGTAATATTTCTTTTCATTCTAGTAGCGTCACACATCTGCTGTCTTGCTTATATAATACCTTACCATCCTGAAATCAGAGATCTTACTCTTATGCTGGTGTTTTGCCCCTACCCTGAAGGGATGAAGTGTTCTGGCTAGAAATTAAAAGAATTTTAATTTATTTTAATTATAATTACAAAATATTTTAATTAATGGTATGATTCTGATACATGCAATATGTCATCAGCTCCCACTCAATTCAATGATACGCATTTAACAGCTGTATGTCACTGTGCTATGTACTCAAAATTAACATAAATAGACCATTGATGTTCCACCTAAAGAGGGAAAAAAAAAAGCTGTGCTCCTTCAGTCTTTGAAACTTCATTATTATGAATGCAGAACTGTGAACTGATAGACTGTTTTTTCATATAAATTATTAGAAATGCAAAATATATTTACCAGTTCTCCAAAAATATATATCAGCATTCTAAAAAGCATTGATTTCATTGCACTTTACACCCAATTCAAATTCTTTTTCTACTGATTTTTTGAACTTCCTCTATACTGTTGTTTATGGAAATAAAGGGTAATTATGCTTCAGAAGCATCTGCATTTTGATCCAATCAGAAAACAAACAAAATCATATTACTCTTGTAACTGATCACAGCTAGGAAAATCTACTTATTTAACCATGAATTAATAAAGAGCTTACTATAAAGGGAATTGGTTGAAGTAAACTGAATGACTATATTAATTTCCATTTCTTTTAGTTAAGTTCATTTTAGGAAATGCCAGCTAACAGTCAGAGAGCAGAACAAAAAGGTACAGCTGATGACATTACTCAATGACAGGCTTGTGGTGCTCATTTAGGATGGGAAACTAGATATTTCTTTGTTCACATTTCCACTTCTGTGGCACAGGGTACATACATGGTTATCCCCCTTTTTGAAATCATAATAGTCATTCTCTTTTAATTGACTTTGTGTATGTGCAAAAATGTTAAATAAGTTAGGGTAGCACTCTACAAATGCTAAGTGCTCAATACCATTATTTGGCTTTAATTAAAATTTTGTGTGAAACTCAGTAAATCTTGTACTACATTTCAGGAGTTTCTTGTGTCATATAAAAACAAAAAAATCCCTGTTACATAATAAAAGATAGCTAACTTCTGTATTACAGCTGAAATTAACCCAAGATGCGGCTGACAAAAGCATTTGGCCCTTTTCAAATACATATACACACACTTCAACAACAGATTTAACCTACCTGAATGATTATTGTTGAATTATTTTAAAAGCTTTGATTTGAATTGTTATTTTTGGATTCAGTTTTCAAGATTTAGACCTGCCTAGATGCCTTTGAAAATGCATCTTTGGGTTTTTGCTTGCCAAATGAAATACTTAAAGTGTTTGTGAAATTTTGGCCTTAAGTAAGTTGCTGAACAGAATTTAAGCACATGCTTAAGTTAATTCCTCATAAACGCTCTTGCCAGCTAATCTGTTGGCAAGAACGTTTCCACAAAAGGGAAAAAATAAAAGCAAATTTCTATTTCTTCATTTCATTAGAAATCTGATTGAAAAAGCTGCACTGATTTAAACAAGAAACAGAGCATGAATTTTATAAGCTACTTCATCCAATCCAAACAATTATGAGACCAAATTGCAAATACCAGGTTTTCCAAATGAACAATTCAGACACAAGCAATAGGCTGAAATATGTTGGCAGGTCTTGTAACTTCAAAGAGTGTAAAAACATGGGAACTGTGATATGGGCTTTTAACTGGGCACGTATGCATCCCTCATCCACATAGCAGTGCGTATCTAACCATGCTATATCTGTTTCAGTCAAAAAATATCCTGGAGACAGCAAAATATCTACCACATTTTCAGCCATGCCAGTGAATTACCCCATTTGGAAGTCTGCATCGAGCCCAGCTCTCCAAGTCCAGAAAAACATTCTACACACCTAACCAACTTTTCCCCAACTATTTGCTTTCACACAGAAAACAGAAATATATAGTTTTCTGCAAAAAGCTGATCATATTCTATGTAAAATATTCTCTAGTATCGCAGCGTTATTCAGACATCTGCAACTCAGGGGTAAGAACTTCAAACAGGGGTAAGACGTAGTATCTTTAGACCCATATGCTCAATTTTGGTCCAGCTGGTATTGTCATAAATACTAACAAAAGCCTTCTGATTTCTGCCTTCATTTACATTTACTAGATAACTTTCTTCTGCTCTGAAAAGACGAAACCATTGAATTCAAAGAGAAACTGAATCACATTTACAAGTGATCAGGTAAAGTTTAGGGGCAGTTTTTACATTGCTTTTGCCTTGACTCAGTCCTGCAGCCTCTAATCATTAGGTAGGCAGCTGTGCTATGTGATTAATTTATTTAGGTGTTACTCTGATGCACAAATGTATATACTGAAAAGGACTACAGTATGGCTTTGCAGTAAGTAATAACCATGTTCCAGTAAGTGATTCAGTGCTGGAGTGTTTAGAAATGTAATCTTATGTAGCTTAATTAAAATGAAGTGCTCCTTTCAAGATATTTGCTCTAGGTTTGACTGAAAAAGTCCACTATGTGCTACTGGAGTTGGAAAAAACATTAAAGTAGTTTCTGCAAAGACTTGTTTTGATAAACATGAGTTCAGGAATAAAGCTATTTTGGGACATTGCTATGTCTGCAGCAAGACAACAATTTACTGAATGGAAAGTGTTGCACAGCAAGAGAGAATGGAAAGAAAACTCTTCACTAGCCAAAGCTGAAAGAAAACACATTCTAACAAATGTTGTTCACTTGGCTGGAGACATGATTTTAGTAATTGACTTAGCTCTATAGTACAGAAACTCAATGATTAGAAAATACATCAGCTAGCAACTTGACCTGGAATATTTCCACCCCTTCACTGATGGTTTCCTTGCTCTTTATTTCTAGGGAAAACTGTGAAAACAACAGGTGGAATGGATAGAATAAGGCCCAAAGCCTTTTGAGCTCAGTGGGAGTCTATTCACTGACTGTTATGGACACCAGCTCAGAGCCCAGACTGGTAATACCTAGAGGTACTTATGCTCAGTGTAGGTCAGCAGTGACAAAAGCTACATCGCTCCCATGGCAGTGTAGTGGGTTGGGGAAAACAAAGCTAACACAAGTCTATATCCCATTAAGCCACCGTCCCCATCATAGCGTAACATCAAGTCTCCTAGTTACGATTACTGATTGAATAGGCACTCCCACCGCCTGACAGATCTGGACTGAAAAGGGAGAGAAGTGAGAATGTCAGTAATTAGCTCTGTGGATAGCAGAGGACTTTAGCCTCAGCAGCAGTACACTGTTCCTCAATCTTTGGGCTATGCTCATTTGCCCTTTCTCTTCTCATTAGTTAAGTATGATAGAAGACCCCATATTTGAAGGAACATGTAATTTGTAGTATATATTTAGAAAAACACCGGTCAGAAGATATGCTAAGAGACTGGCATTCATTCAGTCTACATGTCAGTCTGCTCTGGCGTGGTCCCCAGCACTACTTTATCCTCTTCTCTTTCACTCGCTTAGTCACACGCAAGCTTGCAATTGAAAAGAAAAAGGCAAGAAAAAAGCAAGAAAAGCTAGTGGGTAAAAAACTCATCTAAAGAATCTTCTCCCACAGCTCATACTTACAGGCACAAATTCAAATGATCCCTACAAACTGAAAGTATCTGGAAGCCCACTGCCTCAAAAGCACAGCTGTTGGCTACTATGCAAAGGCTGTTCTCCAGCTGTCAAGCCCTGTTTGAGTTTCAGGCTTCTCCTGTAAAACAAAATCTATTGGCTCTGGCAGAGCTGAGAGGAAGGAGCCATGATCCCCTGCTTCCTTCAGGTCATAGTCTTTCTTCACAGGAGAGAGACGAGAGTCTCTTGACTTTCCAGTACACTAGAGCTACATTTCAGCTTAGCTCTTCCATGGGGCACGCATGGGTCCTCTGACTTAAAGAAAGGAGTGATCCTAGGGGATAGGATCATTGAATTGATTTTAAAATTATTTTCAATTCTTGCATTGATTCGTATAATTTGTCTCATACGTAATAAAAATTTGGGAGTGTTAAAAGAATCTAGAGTGTGCTTTTTCTTCTGGTAAATGTAATATTTTTATTATCTGGCCCAACCATATTCAGAGTTTAGTCCTGCACTGCACTAAGCATCTGCTTTAGTGCAGCAGAGTAATGGTTCCAAGAGGTGTCTCCTGGCACATTCACAGACACTGTCATAAGTCATTGCTCTTCAGAAGTGGAGAGGAACTCTTTCCATCAAAATAATTCAGAGGAGAGAATGAAGGATGTGTCTATTCTTCCTACTTACGGAAAAGGGGAATTTAGTTTGTTTTGGCAATATCAACAGCGGGTTCATCTTCCTCCAGGAAATATGAAAGATTCTGCTGTGCACTGATCTTACACTGTGCTATTACTTCAGGGACACAGTCCATTCTCCAGAATGTATGTGCTGGAGGTTGTGTAACTTCACCAGCACTGGCATAAATAGGAGCACTTGTGAGTGTTAAGTCCAGCAGGTGCTTATATGCTTTCCTGTACTGGCACCAGAGTGCTCGGCTGTGTTCTGCAACTAGGGTAGGGTACCCAGGCCAGACTGTTTCCTGTGTGATCTTTTTCCATGGTCTTATCTAGTGACCATCACAGTCTGTGACCAACCTTGCATTTATCTGTCACAGCATGTAAGTTCCACTTGCGCTGTTTGGAAAAATGGGAACTTCTATTAAAGTAATCTTCAGTTTTCTCAAAATACTACTACTTCATTTCTTGTAAGAGAAACACTTGGGTGTATATATTTAATCTACATTTTTTCACATTAATGCCAAGTTATGACCTTACTCCTAAAATAAAGCATCATCACTTGAGTAAGGTAGCTTTTCTTTAGCCTTCAGGAAGGTCCGAATTTATTTTGACACAGGATCATAAATGGTAAGTCTGGGAAGAACGTACAGCACTGGTCAGGGAACAGACAAAGTGAGATGATGAAAATTGTACAGATTAAAAGCAAACTGATTAAGGAGATTAATAGACAGTAAAGTGGCAATTTGATAAATATCAAGTAATTACCATTGAGGTCTTACGGAGACTGAGCCGGTCAGATCGAGCTCTGAAATATGCTTCATCAAAGGATGTATGACTCCCCTTAAGCTTCTCTGACAGGTTCCGATATAACCGCTTTGCAGCATTTGGAGAGGATGGCATGCTGTTCTTTTTAGTCTGGAGGAGACTTAAGTTATGCATTTGCTGTGTCATTTTCAGCTAGTGGTTTCTAGAAGAAAAACAACAGCTGTTTAACAAGGTTTTGCTACACTAACATCATTGATCAGAACTGTATCATTGAAACACACATTGCAAGACTTCTGTGGCAAAAATTACTTTCACACACACAGTTTTTGAACACTCAGAAGCACATTTTTGGGCTTTTTCAAGGACAAATTGCTTTTTATGGAATTATTCCCAGAGATATCTATGGGGAGGGAGAATTAAGGATGGAAAAATAAAACAGACCACTTCAGAAATATTTGCTAAAGGGGTTTCATTTAATGAGGGAAATGGCCTTTTGACAGAGTGAGTTTGGTAATGCAGTTGTCAAAAAAAATGACACCCTAATGTAAATGTTACTATACAATTTGGATAACATGTACATAATCTACGTTTTGACAGTACAATGGTTTCTTAAAACAAAACTGAAGCAATTGAGAGGAAAAAACCTAACAGATTACAGAACACAATGCAGGACTGAATTTTTTAACTGGTCAAGTGACTTAAGTTTGACACAAGCACAACTGTGGCAAGACGTGCTTTATTTCCCACATTACTATCTGCTAGCAAACTGTGTGCTCCAAAAGCATGTGGTGTTTTCAGTTGTGTACGTGGATTCTCTTTCTCTAGAGACTCAAAGCAGTATTTCTCACTCAGGAAGTATGGCTGGATTCAAAATACTTTTTAATCTCTGAACCCATCACAAGCTACTACAGAAATAACACATGAACTTACATTTAGTTTGCATCAAATGCTGACATGTTATCATCCAAATGAAGGTCCATTACTACAGAGAATGGTTTTTTTGTTAGAGTTTTGAGGAGCATTTGGCAGGGAGGGAACCTGCTCTGTGACCAAGACTCCTAAGGCATTATGTTTTAGCAAATAACATCTGAAACACAGAAAACCTGTTTAGGCTCTGTGGTAGGCGTAATGAGGCATATGTGCATTTTTAGTTTAAACTACCTATGGCCAACTAGTGTCCAGGTTATTGCAAACAAAGTCATTACACTCTGTGTTTTACAGTTAAAATAATCTGTGTTTCTAACTGTTGCTGTTTACAGTTTCACACTGAGTAGTTTGTTCCCAGTTAGTGGACAGGCACTGGTTTTGTCTATATATTATATAACTTTATCCTGCTCTGTGGTTGCCTTGTCCCTTTGGACTACAAACTCTTCCAAGAGGGACTGCCTCCTCTCTCTAAGACTGCCTAGCCTAATAGGATTTCCATATTATCTCATAATTAAACAATACTTTCTATGCTCTATGATTACAGTAATTTTTCCATATTAGGAAAATGTGAATTAGTATTTAACTCTCTGGAAATACTTTATGTGGGAATACTTTTGCCTTTCTGAAGGGAAACTAAGAATCAGATTTGACCCAACTGCAGGCACAGGAAACTATACCCAGGGGTCTTTAAGTGAAGAGGTGACGAAAATGTACAATTTCTTCACATTTCCTTTTTCCCCTGCCAAGAGTGTGTGTACATTTATAAGACAGAATGTCTCTCTAGAAGACCTCACAGTTATAGTAGTAGATCTGGCTACCCTTTCAGACTATCTGTTCCTGGAAATAAGCTTTAAATTCTTTGTGCTATGATACAAATCCTGTAGCTTTCTGTTCTCGTGGTCTCAGCCTGCATCTAAGCAAATCAGACTGCAGGACCAGACTCTAATAACTATTTACAATCATAAAAAACCCATTCTTTACTAAACACTCACCCTGCTGTTGAGGCTGCTCATTGGCATGAATTGGTCCCTAAGTTTAAAGACACCACCCAGGTCTCTAAGCTGTCTACAGCTTCCTTTCTCATTTGTAAATTGTGGTGAAGCAGACATCCTGAGCGCAAAAGTATCTGATTATAAGTAATCTCACATATTCTCCAAGCTCATTGGGTACTGAAGAGAGACCAAGTTTCTGAAGAGAGACAGAGTCAACATAATTGTCATATGTGATGAGAAGACCGTTAAATTAGAACAACAGTGTGTGCAATCAGAAGAAGGGAATTGTGAGCTGCATCACTGAAACTAATGTGCAAAAGTGGGTATGATAAGAAATGAGCTCTCTAGGATGCAGGGAGCAACAATACTACAATGATTTTGTACTGCATTTCTCTGAGCTTATGGAATAAAGGTAAAGTGAGACTCACACAAGAAATTCATCCTGCCTTTTAATTACTACATGCATTTCAGCAGTGCCTACAAGGACTAACTGAAACCACTGTCTCCTCAGATGAAGCATTTTATTCTCCACCCTGAACAGCAAGCTTGCACAGACTAGATAGAAAGGCTGAGTGGAAACCAAGGAACATAGCAAAATATGTTTAATCAAAGTCTCTGTCAGGAGAAATTGCTTGTTAATGTCA
Source organism: Gavia stellata (assembly GCF_030936135.1). Classification (NCBI taxonomy): domain Eukaryota; kingdom Metazoa; phylum Chordata; class Aves; order Gaviiformes; family Gaviidae; genus Gavia; species Gavia stellata. Next base: position 9,221,163 of record NC_082615.1, on the reverse strand, counting down.
GACTAGAGCATAACACTAAAAGTATGATCAGCAATGCCAACTCACAAATGTTCCAGACTTACGAGAATTATTTGGAACCTTGTGCTGGAATCAGTGTGGGTTAGGCTTTACTGTACAGAAGTTGCTGGTAAGTGTTGAGTTTTAATATTGGACAAACTTAGAAGACAGCCTTTTGTTTTACAGATGCATCCGTGAAGCCGTTCGGGAGTATGAATGTGAAGTAAAATTCTTTAAGGTGGTCAAAAGATTTCATTCACATCTGTCTGTGTTTAGCATAGCTTTAACAGTTCAGTTTATTTTCAGACACTTATTAAAAATAAGCTTAAGAAATAGCCGATTACCCCCAAAGCCTATTACCCATCTTCCACTGTTCCATGTTTTTAGTATTTTAAAGAAACTCAGCAATTTACCAAATATAGTAATAATAATAATTTAATTCGCAGTTACTTAGAGTAACACTTCCACCGTTTTTATTAGTATATACAGCTACAGATTATCACACATAAATTTCTCCTTTTACCTCCATTGTAAAGAATTTCTTCCTTGCAAAGAAGTATGGGTCAAGAATCAGTCCCAAATTGTGGATAAAAATAGGCCAATAAATGTCATAGGCATGTTTGTGAAGGAAGTTTTAATTTCCCCAAATAATTTGATTCCAAAAGTACAGTCATTGAATACCAAATACCACACAGTAGGGAGAGAACAATTTGCATTTATCACACAAACCTAAACATCATCAAGGTGAGGACAAAAAGAAGAGTAGACCCATCCAACATTTAATTGAAAGGTAGCTCAGCATACTCCACTGTGTTTACTTTGGGATTATATTTTTTTAATATGAAAAGCAACAGGCTCAGCACCTCTGAGTGGCACAAAATTACGTTATGGAGAGATTCCAAGCTTCACTAAGCCCGTATACCAATATGGAAACTTACTGAGAAGCTGTGTAGACATTTAGTAAGGTTACATTAAAAAAAAATAGGCATCTCTACTTAGTAGGACTTCTCATACCTATTGTGGTATTATTACAACCGAACAAGAAGAGCTGTTATTAAAGCTAACATGGATTATGCCTTTATCAGTTCTCCCTAGGCTGATAAAGTCCTCCTTCCATCTCGCTAGACCAAACTACCTGCTGTTGACTTCAGGTCCCTTAAGTTATCTGTGGAGAGGACAGCCATTGAAGAAGAGCTGATCTTGGCTGGAGATTTTTGGTGTTGATGTGAAGAGGCATTTATTTATACTTAAAGTCATGCTTACAGAAGCTGTAGTGCTTCTAGTTCATAGAATTAGTATTGTGACAATACTCTCGAGGATTAAAATAATTACTACAAAAGGAATTTTGCCAGCCTGACTCCTAAAAAAACCCAATCTCTTCTCCAGCCTTCACTAATGCAGGAAGTATATTTATATCCATCTCCTTAAACTCAGTTGCCCAGATGTCTTTCACAGAATGTCTTGAAAGTCAAGTTCAAGCTTTTCTTGAGAAGTTATTTTCAGAATCCCAACTTTTTACAGAACAGCTTGACAGCAACATTTTCTTTTATGAGGAGATATTAACCTGAGCAAGTACAGGAGAAGCACCTCTCAGTTTCTGAACAGTTTTCCAGGAAATCTGAGTGTTTGGTAGAGTTGTTCTAGTCACACATCTCCCAAAACACATTCAAAACTCAGACAGTTTGCAGGTCAGTTCTCTCTATTTCAATATATACACTGTAAAAAGAAACTAGGTTCTCTAAATATGTTACAGCACTCTAACAGCACTCTAAGGTGCTGGTGTAGTCTCAGGACCAAAGCAAATTTAGCCTACATCTCCAATCCAGAAAAGCCTAGCAGCAGTTTAATACCAAGTCTGCTCAGGCCTGTTCCCCATGGCGTGGGTTACTGTTCATATGGACTGTATCTAAACATAGTTTGACTCCAGCTATTAGTTCCTAGGGGTTTCTGGAGTCCTTCCCACCTTGATCTGGTCAATGAAACAGGATTTATACATTCAGAAGAAAACAATGGTGTGTTACTAACTGTCTAAACAATGACTTCCGAGGACAGTAACAATAGGGTGTCCATAATACACATGGAAGCTTTTCCAGCATACAGCTGGAGCAGACGCCCAAGACTAACATTAATGTAAGAAGAAGACAGAATCTTTTATAATCTCATGAAAGTTTCTCTTAAGTCAAGAACTTCTCTATAGACTTACCTGCTAAGTAAACACTGTAAAAATTGCAGCTATTCAACAAAACAGATGGCATCTTTGCTATCCACACAGAATCAGTGCATCACAAATGACTTGAAACATTTATGTTTCCTGTGTACTAACCATCAATATCCTGAAATAGTGCATGGAGTAAGTGTGGAACAATAAAGCAACAGCTAGAATAATATAATGCAAATGAACAGCATTTTTTACCAATGTGCTGAAACAGTAAGATCCAAATGCTACTGAAGATTATCGTACTTAGCATGTTTTCTAGTCACATACAAGGTATGAGAAAGAAAAGGTAAAGGTAAGCTGCATATTCTGGAAAACTTTCTGGAAGTGTGATCTTATTAGGCTGTAGAAATGACTCCCGGGAGAGCAATGGAAATGAGATCAGACAAAATCATGGGTAAAATGTATAATAAGAAATAAGGAAAACAGGCAGCTCAATTCACATGATTCTGTGATTGAAAACTTATTGTATTTTATTGGATGTTGGCATTTTATTTTTACAGACAAACTATTTTGTAAGAGTGGTTTTAGGCTCCTTTTAAGTCGTTCATTTTGGGGTTTTTACAACCATGTTCTCACCTCACTGATCAGGTGAAACCCTGAAATGTGCATTGTCTTGATTGAAATAACAAATCCCACAACTGAAATGCACTTAGCTTGAGGATGTATCATTGTCACAACTAAAATTGTTATAGTATATCAAAGACTAACAGTTTAGAAACAGGTGATGTCCAGAACCGATCCCTTTGAGATTTTCACCTATGGAAGCCTCTGCACATATCTAGCATAGGTCAGAATGAAACGATAAGGAGCTCTCAATATGCTTCAAGGTAACCCTGTGTGATCTGACTAACTAGCATTCTCACAGCAAGTCAAGAACTATAACAAGCAGCATGTTACAAGGTTTCTCAGTAAAAGGCAGAACTAGACAGAATAACAACAGCAGCTCCCCTTATAACTAGTCAAAATTAACAGTAGTTTGCATTTCCAAGAGTTAAAAAACACAAAATTAAATTCTTATGGCAGTTCTCTGGGGAAACAGTTACTGCACTACTGTGGAAATAACCACCAAACCAGCCTGGTTTGTGCGACTATCACCCTGCTATAGCATGTACCATAACACTGATCGAAGTCTTCCAACACACATTTCATGCTGCACATACCATAGCTTGATCTTTGTGATCAGATTTCTACTTGTGCTTCTAAACGCTGAAGTAACAGTTTTATTCCCCAACAGCAGGGTGTCAAATTTGAATATAAATGAATATAAATTAGTTACCCTTATAAAAGCTTTTTTTATTTTTAATTGGCAAACACTGACCTAATAGTCATGTCCTTTTAAAAACATATTGCAGAGAAAGAGAAAAAAAAAATCTAAATTATAGAACACTGTCTGTTATATGTGGCACATATATGCTGCACTGTATAGACAGGTGCACTAGTAGGACACAGCATAGCTATAAATGCATTACCTTCAGATTTTAGGAAAACACAACAGCCAAGAAACCACTCAACACTATACGTGTTCTTAAATATGTTTATGAAACAATTTTATACTTGAAACTAATAATTAAGAATATATGCATTAAAGAGTTAAATTTGACTTACCAGCTTAGGCTATCCAAGGCAAAATATGAACAAGTTGCTGGTAATCGTCCACTGTCTTCATTCAATGAATCACATTGGCTTTGCTGTCCCTGCCGGTTCAGCCTCTGGGCAGAGTGAGTAAACCTCTTCCTTATACTGCATGAATGATCAGATATGAAAAAGCTTATTACTAGCAATTACTGAAGTCCAAGATAACTGATAAGATCTTAGAGCAAAACAGTATGTAAAGCAAATAGTGTTGTATCACAGGTAAAATATTCGGTGCCTTAACTCTATACTAGTTACCTGTGCAGCTATAGGAATGACTAATACATAAAGCTCTTGCCTCCGTAGTCAAAGATGCCATGACTTCTGTATGCTTTTAGCTTGTTGTATCCCTTAAAACTGATCAGCAGCACAGCGTGCAAGTAGAAAAAATAATTACTGCCAGAGTAAACAAAACTGCGATTGTAATTAATTTGCCATGAAGTATGAGCAAAAAGACATTAATGCAGCCATCTTAAAGCAGTTAGTTTTATGTTAAACCAATAAAAGGGGAAGAAAAAAAAAAATCACAGTCCTACACTCAGTCCAGTAATGCATGTTGCATGTGATGTATTGTTTCTTCTTTCTTCAAGCAAGCTATCACTACAGCTGTCTGCAATCATAGCAACAAAAGCAGCAACCATATCCATAGCTATGGGACATCTGCAAGATCATTTGAAAGCTCCCAGCCTGAACAGGTTATGCTTAAAAAAAGATTATTAAATGAATAAGAAAAACATATCTTATTGATGCCTATGTTTCAGCTAGAACAGATCCTGTAATGTCTGCATTAAGAGCTTCCAAAATAGTAGGACAGTGATATTTCAGAATATAATTTTTTTTACTATAGGGCAAAACCCGCAAATGCTGGTTCCCACAGAAACCCACAAAGATGGTACAAAGTCAGAATATGGAATAACCATACACAGCCTTAGAATTCTAAAAATAGTGCCAGCAATAAACAAAGATAAACAACACTAGAAAATCATTATCCTTCCTGGACAGTCCACTGGGTTAAATTCATGTAACCAGAACACTCCTGTGTAACATTTGGCAATAGAAAAAAATTAAAACACACTAATTCCTGGGTCTGTCATAGCCAATGATCATTAATATCTACAGAAAAAGTTTTTTATTATTTTTAAAGGGATACCAGAGCTACTGTTACAATCCGCTGAAAAAATTTCATTGCCTTTATTCAGATATGATGCTTGATTTTTGGAAAATGTTGTAAATCTCCCAAAAGCTGGTGACCAGTCTGATTCTCCCACCCTTCAAAACTCAGTTAAGGGTACTGGACCTCATACCAAATAGCATCCTTCTGCCAAAGTAACTGAAGATAAAATCTAGTCCTGGGCCTAGGGCATTTGTATGTCATGGGACTTGAACTTATTCTATACTTTTAAAATCAATCTGGATATGGACCAAACCATTTTTTGACATAACAAGAATATCAAATGCAACTACTGGCATGTTTTGCTGCAGCAGAGAATTACAAAGTGCTATGACAATATGCTATGCACAACATTCTTTCTCCTATACCATGAAAATCACAGGCTATACGTGTATAGGATTCCCTTTTTTGTTCTACTACTTCTAAGGATCATTAGTCAGAAGGCTGCAGGACAGCTGACTGAGGTCACTGCCCCTTGCCAACAGGAGGAAGATTGGAAATCTTTTGAAAACCACCAAATACCTCTCTAACACTGGGATACTATCTGGAAAAAATCATGCTGAAAATCTGAAATGTCTAAATTAGTTAAAAACTAAATGTAAGCATAAAAACTCAATTTTCAGTGTTGTGCTGACTAGGGATGATTCTTCTGAGTCAAAATCCCTGATTAAGTTTTTTGGGTCTATATAGACCCCATCTATGGAACTCACTTGTGATGGAGTTCTCAGTTTCGGGCTGTTTTCAGGGGAAAATGCTAAAGTGAGTTTGCTGAAACTAGTCTATTCTTACACATTTTCTAGCAATTTCTCATTGTGGGTCGATACTCCACCTTCTCTCCTTTGCTTTCTCCCTTCAGCATGGTGGAAAGTAGACCTTTTGCAGTTGCCATTTCAATTTTCATAATGCTTAGTACTTCTCTATCGCTACCCAAATGTTATTTACTAGAATAGCAAAAGACAAGATGTTTTCTTGTCCAAGCTAGTTCTATGAAAGATAATTAGGTTTTTTATATCAAGTAAACATATTTCTAATCTTCCTGTCATATGAATTTAAGTTCCTTATTAAGCTGTTCAAAAGCCAGAAGACATAAAAAAACACTATGGTAAAAGACATAATAATAATTTTACCAAGTGATAAAAACATGAAATTAATTACTAAAAATGATGAATGAATGTGTGTAAATAAGTGTGAGAGGCAGCTATATCTAGTTCTGGAAATGGAGAAGACTAAAAGACCTACAAAAACCAAAAACCTGGGTTTATGATAAAACACATGCAAGCAGATCTGTTAGTCTGATCTTGTACAGAAACCTGCGTGTTCTTAGCCTTTGATGATTCCATTATATTGCTCAAAGATGTCAGCCATTTATTATTTCACTTGCCTATATTTCATACTTATTAGTTGAACAGAATATGTTGTTTGCTCTACTTACACTACTTAACCTATTGCAACAGATTTTCATTCCATGTTTGCTCAACTCTCAAAGTTACCTACCTGCAGCACACATCATGAGCTGATTCCACAGCTATTATTATTACTACTGCTAAAGCTGCACATTTTTATGAAGATGTATGTTTAGCAGTACATTTCATTTAAAGAGGCCACCCAAGTTGGCTGATTAACTGACACATTTACCAAAATATTTACCCTGTATTGTTCTCAGCTTTATACACCACAGATATTTTTAGCAGCCAAGCAGCACATTGTATTGGCCATTAATTCCATTTAGCAAATTCTGTTTGTTTCTTCTGGACACAGTAACATTTCTGGGATGAGGGAGGCTGTTCTCATGCGGAGGATGAGAAGCTGAGGAAGCTGTTCTGTGTAAAATCCCAGGGTAGCTGGAGACCTTCATTTCCATTTCGTCAATCAATAGGTGGCAGTGTTCACCCAGCTCTTCCAGAGCCTGATGTGGTCCATGGAGCCGCAGCCACACAGAGGTTTTAGATTGTCCCAAGTACACAATGTCCAACCCGTCACTGCAGATGGTATTTCAGTAGCAAGCACGTCCTCCACATACAGAAGCTAACGTTCCTATGTTCTATATCGCCTTGTATTTCAGCGCTAAGCATACACCGAGTTTGTGAAAAATGCTCAGTAGAGCAGTAGTCTGGAAACGGGGTGGGAAGTTTGGAGCAAAGAGACTCGCTCAAACATTTGGAATTTGAAAACTTCACATGGAGCCTGACTTTACTTCTCAATCAGTCAATGGCAAAGCTGTCATCATCATTAGAGACGACGCTGTATTTTAGGCTGTTCATAATCCCCCTAAAAGAACACATACTGCTCAAGCATCAGATCTGATCGGACAATGTAGCCAGGCAGCTCAGATACCTGGAAATGAGATCTCCAGCCTCCCTCCCAAAGTAGCATGGTCAGGCCAATTCTGTTTGGCATCTGTATGCCCTCTCATTTTGGAAATACATGACTAGAAAGGTGGTTAAACTGACTCTGCTCCTTGAAACAAGATATTGGGGTGGTTTTGGGTGTATTGGGGTGGGAAAGGTAAAAAAACCGAAGCCAAAAAACCCTAGCAAGCCTATAAAAGTGTACCTTTCTTTGTCCCCACACTTATTCTTTCTTGCAAACTTATATGTATGTAAAAATAAAAAATATATATAAAAGCTACTGTAGTAAATTCCAACTCTGGTTTTGGCAATTTCTGCCTCTCTGGCTCCTTGTTTACCTATCATCTTTCACACATACCTTTTTGCCAATTTGTTAATTCTCTGTCCTATTCCCTGGTTTCTTGTGTTTCCTCAAGGACATTGATCTGAGTCTTACTGTTTCACTAGTTCCTTTAGCCAATGTTCTTGATCCAAATCCATAGCAAATAACCTATTATCCACAGAGACACAGAAGTATTCAGTATATTCATAAAAAGACAAATATTTCCCAGTTCATCAGTCATAGACATGATCAAACTCAAGAAATTCTGAAATTATGAGTGAAGAAATAATAATTGTGTTTGGACTAAGTTTAGAAAATTTCCCAGTGAAATAATTTTCCCAAGTGTTTTGAAATATTTAAGACACCTGTGATGTAAGCGACTAAAAGAAACTGAGCTTGGCAGCTCCAGCTTCTCCAGGCTTCCTGCCTTAGCCATGGTTCCTAATCTACAGTCCTCTCAGCACAACCTGGATTTCAACACACCGCAACTCTGCTGCAGGGCTGAAGCTGGCAGATACGCCAGTGCCTGGGGCTTGCAGGCTCCCACTTCCACAGGAAGGGACACGGAGGCCAGGAGTTCTCCAGCTTTGTGGCAGCCTGTAAGGCAGCAGTGCCTTGGAGCTGCGGATCCTCGTTGCTTATATTTCAGAGTATGGTTTTAGATGAACGAGCAGGAAACCGGAACTGTTTGGTCAGAATTCGTAAAGATGGCATGTTTTTTGTACAGTTTGTTTTTGGCAAATTAGCTTTTTTCCCCCTAGCCTTTTTAATTGGAAAATTCCTGAGAATAATCATCCCTGGCTGCAGTGGAATAGAATCAGGCCTGGAGTGTTTGAGCCACAAAACACTGCTTAGTCATTTGGAGTGTAAGTTACAGTAAACAGAAAGACCTTAGTACAAGTTCATCAGATCCTTAAAGCCATGACTGTTTGAAACAAGGAATCAAAGAGCAACTGTTGTTACCCTAAGTGATCCGCATACATATGAAGAAGTGCTCACCAACTTTGCTTGACAGAAATGCTGCCCTATCCCAAAACCAATGTAGAGCAGAATGCTCTTTGCTAATGGTTCCTGCAATTGTTCTCCATATTAGGAAAAAACTAAACTTGTGCAAACACATCCATCTTCAGAAAGCTTATAGAAGTACATAAAGGCCATTAGACATATCTGAAGATATTGCTGTTCTTCAGAAACAAATTACCCAGCTGAACATCATAGAAATAATGAAGCTGTCAGCAGCAACAGCGCAACTGTGTTGTTTTGTCAGTATGATGTTGATTATGCTATCTAGTCAGACACTCCATACAGAGATAATTTATGCCATGTATTGTTTGGCCATGACTACTCCCAGCTGCACTGCATTTAATCCAAGTTACAGCAGAACATTTTACAAACAGAAATTAACAAGCTTTTCATAGCTGGCAATTTCTAGATTAGGAAAGAAAAAAGGAGAAATAGGATTTACCAAAATTGAGCATGGAACAAAGCTGGACAGAGGCAGACATGCACGATTCCAGAGGAGCACTTTTTTTTTTAACTATAGCTATAAAGTGATGCTGTCTTCAAAGACCAGAACAATTTTTAGGGTTGTGACATGGTCATTAAAAATATATAAATATAAATATATAGATAGGTGTCATTGCAACTTTTGTATGATTACAGTACTTAACAATGTACTTGCTAATATAAGGCCTACTTCTGAAGGTGAATCTCCTTTTTCTTCAAAAGTTGATGCATTAGTGCTTTATAATAGATGCTCTTAACAAGTGTCATTGTTTTTCATACTGAGCAGAGAAACAACTTTGATAATAGAAGAACAGCTTCTTACTATTCTGTGAACCCCAAGCAGTGTTTATTTCACTAAACAGATATTCCTTAAAGAGCAGCTTGTTTGCCTTGATAAAAGCAGAAATCTGTTTAAGGGCAATGATTTCTCTTTAGCAAATATTTTATAGTGATTAAAATCAAGCATTTCAAAAACAAGAATAAAGTACCATTTCAGAAAAACTTTGATACTGAGGGTAAGGAGTAGGAAGAGGGGGACTATTTTCTAAGGCTAACATTTACCTGGGGAGAATACTTTTTCCAGATCCTGATAGAGACAGACTATTCTAGGTAACAAAAATTCAAAACAAGAGCCTATTTGCCTGCATTATCAGAGGAAGAACCACAAAGAGAGCTGTCTCACTAGACCAGCTTTTGTGAACAGCCCCATGGGTCATCTCTTCTCCTGGCTATGATAGGTTTTACACAGGCTGGAATTCATGCTGCAATCATTTGGTCTGATGTGACTGTTCATTTACATTTTAGTTAAAATGAAAATAACTCTGAGGAGTTGCAAACCAGTGTCTCACAAGAGCAATACAAAAACCTAAACGGAATAGAAGTGATTGCTGTGAAGTAACTCCAGGCTTTCCAGTGCAATTCTGTTTCACATTGAGTTAAAAAGCACATTTAAGCATTCATTTTTGCTGAGCATTTATGATAGCTTTCAAATCCTGAAGATCCAAGGTTTGCTACAGAGGCAATGTACATGGACATAAAAAGGCTTTAACAAAAAACTATTTTATAATTTACAGAGACAAGAACATATGATTATGTATACTTTACAAGGGGTATGAAGCACAGAAAAATCAGTGGCAAAACTCAAAATATGTGATTGTTCTTTCCTGAAGTCCAACATTTCAATGAAAGTAAAATTAAAGTGCAGAAAATGCAACCAAATATTTCCTGTGTAGAATATAGGGGATCTGTAACATACTTTGCCAAAAATCATTACTTTTTTATTGCAGTGGAGGCTTTTAAAATATGTAGCAGTTAGAATAGCAGTTCACAAAAATATCCTCTCATCACTTTCCTTAAGCCCTAAAAACTGATGAATCTGTTTCCTTTCAATTAGTTATGTCAGCCTCTCAGTAAGCAATAAACATTATTACTAGTCCTCACTTTGTTGCCACCAGTCCAATCTCCACCACCACAAATGAGAACAGAATAGAAAGTGATCATTGCTCTCTAATGAGCACATACTTTTGTGGATGTATTTAGTTCACAGCTTCTTTCCATTCCTCCATCTTCCTCATGTCTTAACTAATGCATCAATCAGCACCAAAGGTGAGAAATGAATCTGAAGTAAATTCCTACTTTTCATGGCAGGCTGCAGCAAGCATTATTCTGTTTTCCAGCAGGTCAAAGAGGATCTGATTCAGACCATGAGATTCTTGGTTTTATTTCCCACATTCAAATTCTGACTTAGCAAAGTACTTGGCATGCAGCCTTCAAGCCAATTATTATTCCTTTCAGGACTAAAAAACCAATCCCTCTTCATGAGGGATTGTGGTATAGGCCAAATCATGATATCTTAGCGAAAGTCTCTGAACTTCCATCTTGTTAATAAGCCATCTGGGACATGCTTTACTCATTCTCACTCATCCTTAAATCAGGAAGAACAGTGCTGGTTAATCTCAGGGCAGAAGGTGCCTACAACACACAACAGCACTCTGGCAAGTACCTGGATCCACCCTAAGTAGTACCACTGGCATGGCCGGCTCTAAGTCACACTCTGAGCTGGTTCAGTCTCCCACTGGGACAAGTTTCAAAGTATCTTTTGTTCTTCAACTCATACGAAACCACTTTTAGTTCTAGAGTACATAGACATTGGCTGGGAAAGCCTTTGTCATACCAAGCTCACATACCCTACAAGCTTACTATATCAAGACTGTTTTGTTATCTACATGTTCACTTATGTTTCAGTTACATGCAGCAAACTGAAAAGAATATTAAAAATTAACTTCAAAAAGTGTAAAAACCCAACACGCCAACAGCCTATTATAAATAACTACTACCTATATTTTTATAAATGAAGTCATTAGAAAGTGTTTGTACATCACCATCCAGATATTAATGTTTGTTACAGTTGTCACAGGAGGCAGATGGGGAGAATAATTTGCTGTTGTGTTAAAAGCTTGACTATTGATTTGAAAACAAGGACTTGTGGTCCAATGAAACAACATTCTCTGCAGCTAGAAGTGCTAATCTGACTTCATCTGAATTGAGTTAATAAATATTTGCAAAACCAGGCAGCTTAGGTGGCTTAATTAAGAAAACACTTGCTTTTCACCTTTAGGAATTAATTTCCTCCAGGGTCAGAGTTTGGTGGTCTTACAGCTATCGCACAAACTTCTACACACTTTGGAATGATTAATGATCTCTGTTCAGAAAAATTATGAGGTGCTATAAGGAAAAATTAACTGAATTCACACAATGTGAAACCTCTTACTGAGTGCCTTTTCTCTGCTTTTTTTTTTAAAGGGACATGATTTGTATGCATGTATTTCATAGATAACTTGTATATGAGTAACCTACAAACCTGCACAAAAGTAGTATCTTATATGGTAATGCAGTGAGTCTCTCCTATAGGCAACACTGGGTCCAACTGAAATCTTACAGATATTTAAGTGCTGGTAAGAGAATAACCCTTCAAATATCACTGATCAATATGACACCTGAGCCCTTGTACAGAAAAAATGCCCACAGGTTTTAATTCAGGTGTTCTTCTTGACCATAAAGAAAAAAGCGAACACAAAACCATGCGGTTTTATCACACCGATGAATAGTTTTGAATTTCTTTCCTGTGACTTTTTTCTGATTGGTAGATAATATGCTTTAGATCATATTCTGCACTGTTTCACTCAATGCCAATCTTTCAAATGATTGCAACTGATAACATAATTTGCCTCTTTGAAGATACCATTCTGGGTAAAGTGCTGCCTCTGGGCCTCTACCTGCTTTTCCAAATAGGCATTATTGCAACAGATTCCATACAACATCCGGTGTTGCTACTCAGCTAGCAACAAAGCCATGTATTTGCAATGAAGTTTGCTTTGTGATCAGTTTTGGTTTTGCACTTATTTGAGCAGTATTGGCAAATATGCATACCCTGGTCAGAAACTGAGCACTTATTTTTCCTGTGTTTTGGTGGCATGTTGTTGATCTCCTAAAATATGACCACAATCATGTGTTATGGTGCTATTAACCAAAACCATTTCTACTCTGTTATGGTATATTAATTTAAAAGTTGATAGCAACAGCTTTTTAGGTAGAATAACCTGTTTCTTAAAGAAGAGAAAGGAAGTCCTGAAGATTAATGAACAAGTTGAAGTTTCAAGAAGCCCAGACAGCAGTACCAGTTTTAATATGAATATGGACACCTCACTGTGTCCTAGATATGTTACAATTTTCTTTCCTCAGCTTCTGATCTATTAAATATACAGCTGATAGGTAATTGTGAAGCTTAAATCACCAATATTTGTCAAGTATTAAGAGATTCTCAGATGGACGATAGTTTATTCTATTCAGTCCTCTAACAGAAAATCTTGTGCTCTAATACTTTGGAGCACCTGATCTTTTCTATTGCCTGTACTTTATAATAAAGCTACATATTTTGGTTTTAATTAGGGGCCCCAATTAGAAAGAAATTGAGAATTACCCACTATCAGTATGCAGGATGAATTTGCTGTCTTGCTTCATCTTTCAGATGAATTTGCTGAAAAACAGAAGGTCTAATTGATTATTCCAGCTGCACTTCATAAGAAGCAGTGTTAAACATGAATCATAACATTCTTTTCTGGAATTGCTGGTGCAGATGGCTCTGTTGCCTACTGTTCAATACAAATAAGGTGAATTTTCTTGAGAAATACTGAACTACAGAGTAGGGAAAAAGTCAAGCCAGTAAGAAGTACTTCAACCTTGAATCATAGATTAAGAGCAACCATAAAAAACCATAAAAATTCCATTTTAAATTTTTAAAAAAGAAGCATTCAATGACAGAGTAATCCCTTTTACAATATTCTGTCAGAAAAATCAGATACATTTCTGTACTGAAGTCAGTGTGAAAAATGTATGTTTTGTTGTAAGTACCAATACTTCAAAGGTCAATGGATAGCAAATAGACAGGACAGGAAAAGGAAAGTAGGGAGAGTGATTTGTCCAATGGTTACTTAGTGTACTTGTGGCAGAGCTAGAATTGGACATTAATATTGTTCCTATGTCTATTAATACCTTATCATATGGCTTAACAGAAATGCTGGAGTTTTGTCCAAGCTTGGCTCATCTGACTTAAACCCCCCACTTCAAAAAATTACCATGGAACTGAATTTTAAAATTACTGACATGCTACACTGATACTTGTGTTAGAAAAGCCCATAGATTAGATTACATCATAAAATTAGAATAAAGTTAGTGGCCAGTGAATGATGCCATCTTTTTCTTTAAATAAGGCTATATTAAAACCAGCTTAACACTAAGAAGTGAACCTGTACTTCAGCAACAAGCTAAAGTATCAAAGTTTGATTACTGAGCCCATTATTATATCACAATTTCACAGTTTAAACACAACTTCCTGTTTTCTGAAAAACATCCAGACACTTAAAAAGCATGTTCAAACAAGTTCAGTCCTTAAAGAATGATTCTTTAGAAGGGTGAGAAATCCACGACTAACTACCAGCCTCCTGAGAATACAAACTGATAGGCAATCTAGAAATTGAATGCTCTGATACATCAGATACAAGTTGTGCTGGGAGAATACAAAAAGACAAGTGAAGCAGCTATGTTTTCTAGCATTGGAAAAACCACAGATACAAGCTTAATAGTACCAGCCCACCACAAAGATTGCCTAGGTTTTCCTCTATTTATACCAGAATTTAACTTTTTAAATATAAGTAATAGAAAAAACATGATTCATAGAATTCCAGATAGTTCTAATATGACTTTAAAGAAATAATGCAGTCATAGTTATACACTGTTAAGAATAGAAATTTTGGTCAGAGTTTTTCCAAAAACTTATTATGAACAACTGAATGTGATTTTAATATGCAGCATCTTGTTCAGTAGGCTTTTGACAATAGTAAGAAGAATAATACAACTGGTTACTGTAGCCAGAATCATTTATACAGCCCTCAAAAAATGACTTCAGGCTTTAGAGTGAAATGAATCTTCTCTAATTTTAAGTGACATTCCACAGCTCCATGAAATACGATCTTCATTCCATAATGAGGGCTCCTATTTTTGCTAGTAAACAATAACCACCCCTCTAAGTTAATGCCTTTTGGATATCTTCTAAAGATCTGATGGTTTCTAAGCTTCCTTAGCTCTTTGATTGTAGGTTTGGATAGGGAGAGTCTCTCAATAGGTTACAGATATGAAACCTCACTGCATATGAGAAATATCTACTTCCTTCAACCCTAGATTCAACTATTAAAAGCCGATAATCACAACAGAAACACCAATCCTAACAAGCTTTGGCAGTACTGAGCTACTGCTGTTCTACATTGTCAATCAGTTGTCAAAATGTAGAAGAAAGCTATTTCTAAGCTCAGACAATATTTCCAATTGTGCATATGGTGCTTACAGTAGATGACAGTGTAAAAATTAAATGCCACTTGCATATCAGAAATATATTTGAAATGTGAAGTGGGAAATAAATGATTGATCACAAGTATGCAAGAAAATGAAATAGTTAGGATTGCAGTGGTATGTTTTGAATTTGCAGTAAAAGTTGTCTGCCTGCAAGACGTGGTTTTGAGAATGCATGCTCCAAAGCAGAGTAAATTCTTTTTGATTTCTTTCATCTATCTGTCTATCCAAAGAAGCATCAGAACTGTATTTCCAAGCAAACAATAAAATAAAAGTAGATGACTTCTCAGAGAAAACTCAAACTTTTCCTTTCCTTGAAAAGCAATGCAGAAAGTGGATTATTGATATAGTAATTTTCAGTACAGTATGTGTCCATCTAATAAAAAGCAACCAAGAGAGTCAGAATATATTAAAAAAATATTAGATACATACAAGGAGCTTTTTAGACTTGATTAGAGAATAACTGTATTTCCTCAAGTATAACTACCAGGTAAGTAATTTTCTGTAAATAGTACTTTTGAGAAAACTGCTTGCTGATGATTTCTGAATAAAGACAAAATTCACTACAGCATTTGCTTCAAATTACACAACCAACTAATTATCAAGCAGCGTCTTTCAATATGCAATAATTAATACAACTGACTAACATACACAGATGGGTGAGAAAATTAAGCTTATGAGTGAAATATGAAAGTCAGTGAAGCCTGAAAGTAATTACAAAGGAATTTTATTCCACTAGTTCTATATAAAAAGATATTAACTCATTTTCACCTCTGCCTCCAAGAAGACAAGGCAGCGCACTGATGTACAATTTCACCTATTTCAGATAACACAGGAACACTGTTATTAATCCAGGAACAAATGGAAAAAAAAATATCACCTTTCTTTACAATTGACAGGTCATGATTAAAAGAGGTCAAAAAATGCCATTTCCATTATCTGCACTGTTCTGAAAATAATACTATATTAAGAATGAATGATGCAAAAAATACCTTCAAAAAAGCCTCAGCAAATGACAAATGGATCATAAATTACCATCCAAAGCTACTGACCACTGTTAACTGCAACAGGACTTGGGCCAATCAATTGCTTCAAGAGTCTATTTTGATTGGCTTAATTCTTTTGCTGGACAGCACAGAAGACATGGAAGGCTTTTCTTAACTAGAGGTTGAACATTCTGCAACTTTTTCCTATTAACCACAACTCATCTGTCTATGTTCTTTTATTGGCATCTGTTATGAAATCTGGACACCAAAGTGGAAAGGGTCTTTTAACTTCCACTGTTACCATTGTAGCAACAATAAGCAGCTGTCAGGGAATCAAAACATGCAGCATCCACCTATTACTGTTTTGGAGACAGGGTTTTTTTTTTTTTTAAAATCTTGAAACACATTTTGTTTAAAAATTGCAGATGCTTAGAAGTCTTATAGGAAATTACTACTGCATCTACAGCAGTCTTCCAAGATAAAGGCCAAGGCAGGAAGACACACTGAAAATTAATTTGGTACCAAAAGATAGACAAACAATAGGTTATAGTGAAACTAAAATAGATGAAAATGTAGTTTCAGTGATGGAATAATCCCTTGTCTTATGAGTAGTTATACTCTTAGATAAATAATTCTCACCAGTTTAAACTGTTACAATATCAGTCAGTAGAAGAAAGAGAGACTATTGTGGTAAATCATTTTAAAAGTCCCAATAGATGTGCATCTGAGTCATTCAATGTGAAAACTTTAAAAGAAGAAATGGTCCAGGATAAGTTAATGCTTATCTTTATAGAATGGGTTTGTGACAGGGTCTGGGAAAGGAAAACATACACAGGACTTCTAAGAGCAACTCCTGATCATAGTTCTTCAATTACAGTAGCAGTTTGTAAACAGCTGAAAAAATAGGACACCATCCCCATTAGGTATATTCTGTGACAGAGGAAATAGGAATTTGCTTTTCCTAAAGCTAAATGAAGCACAATTACAAAGACTTTATGTAACAATGAAAGCAACACTCTGATTTATTGGATCTTGAAAGTATAAATAAACAACATAGGATCTCTGCTAGAGTATGTATATATACCAGGCATTTTGCCTTTCTGGAAAGCCTTCAAAATCTCAGTCATTTGGCTGAAGTATTATACATGGATGGACAAAGAGTAGCTTTTGACTAATAAAAAGATTTTATAAAATAGAAATCTGTGCAACAGTTCAACTTAGTTTTCTGTTGCCATTTAGCAACAATTTATTACAATCTAAAGATGCTCCAGTATATTACCTCTGTGCTGTCTGGTTATAAGGTAATAGAAGACTCTTAAAAGTTGCATCAGACTTCCTAAAGCAAATATTTAGATAACTGTTAGATTGTTTCACTCTTAGAAAAACCAGGATCTTGGTTTTCTCACTGCTTTGATGGTTACCTTCATGACAATAATCCTGTGAAATACACAGCTTCAGAGAGGGATTGGAGATAAACTGCTCTGGTAGCTCTTCCTTTTATTTATGCTTTATATTGAAAGATCAGAAGCTTGGTGCATTCAGCAAGCATTGTCGGTATTTTCAATTCATGCAAACTATTATTCAGAAAATAAAGTGACTGTTACCCAGAAAAATATTGTACTGTCAATTTGCAACAAGCTAGTTAAAGCAAAACAATATAATGACAACTTATTATACCCAGAAATTGATTGCAATAATGAAGTCTCTTTCTTGTATTTGGAATTATAACAAAGCATTTTTAGAAGTGACAGGAAAACATGAAAGTCGTCTTTCACACTAACACTCTACTATAAAAGTAGTAATTTGGAGGATTGGCAAAATAGTACTGTGGAATGACAGCTCTGATCAAACTGCAAAGTGCTGGTTAATATCTCATTAACTTTGCTACTGCAGGAATAAAGCCTTTCTGATCAATGTCTAGATAAAAACATTAATTTTTTTTTACTTAATTATGTCATAAACAAACCATAACACAGTAACTTCATAAGCATTGGCACATTTCCCTTCCCTCATAACAGAAAATAAAACCTGTTCTTTTATGTCCATTCACCACCCTTTAAATGAAAAGGGAAAAAGATATTAGTCTGATAAATGTAAGAGCCACATTCATGAAAAAAACATACAAAATTATCAGCAGAAAGATGTTACACATTAATGGTGTCCTCAAGTAACCTTCTGTAAAGCTTCCTGAATAACTGTGTGACATATCGCTACTTCAAAGATTAGGCAACTGAACATATTTTTGCACCAATTTACATAACAAAACAGGTTTTCATGCAATTCTAAGCAAGTCTGCTAAAATTTTATACTGTGAATTTAATAATTAACAGATACTCCTTTAAGTTTCTAAGGTAGCTGAAATTGCTTCCATTATAGGAAACAAAATTAATAGACTGAATCCTGCTTTATCTACATTTTTAGGCTTTTATAACCTTAAAATTTTGGTTAAATTAATATTTCTAGAGGACCCTAAAGGCTCCACAAATTATTGTAAAATTTAGAGAGGTAAATGTTATTTGAGCAGCTAAATGAGTAGGCATTATAATCAGCGAGGCCTACATTCTCACTGAGCTCTGCACTTGTGCAAATCTGGATTCAACCCAAAGAATTCAGGAAGATTTCACATACTGAGACAATCATATATTTACTTATTCATGAATTTTTTGTAAAATCTAGCTTCCACTGTGTAAATTTATATATGAGATGTGGGAGATGAAGGCCAACAGCAAACGTGTTGGGCTTGATCCCACAAACTCACAAGCACACGCTTCACTTTATATGCATGAACAGAGCTGCTACAGGAGCAAAGCTTACAGTCACAGCCATCCCTCAGCTGTGCACAGGACAGAGTAAGATGAAGTAAGACCCTCTGAGTTAAGGGCAGGGTCACAACTAGTATGGTGGGGACTGCACATTTCTAGAGCTAAAGGCAGGGATGGGAAAAGGGTAGTAGAAAGGATTTCTTCAGAAGATTTTCCTATTTCTGAAGAGTATGAGGGTAGTTATCTCAGGAGGTATGAAAAACAATTAAGACAGTCCTTTCACAGATTGCAAGATGAGTGGCACATGCCCTCATGAAATACTTGTACTACTTCTTAATGTAGATAAATATTTCTTTAAGCTGCCTCAAGTGTGCCATGGCCAGCTATAGACCTACAAGCAGGCCCAATACCAAAAAATAGTGAAGGGATTTACACACACTGAGGCTAACTGATTTCTAAGGCTAAATTATATTAAAGCACTTACACAGCCATTAAATCTCATGTTCTTTCACCACAGCCACTTTACTAGTGATTGTAGGAAGAAACAGTTCTTTGATGAGTTCCCTAGTGAATGAGACATTTTAGACTTTTCTTTATGATTACTTGTTTTGCCTACCCACTTACAACCTCAACTATAATAAGGCTATTTATGGTAACTACTACAAGATAAATTAAACCCACTTTTTTTATATGTATATGCAAACCCAGCACTCCACTTAATAGAGCAACCAACCGTCTCTGTGCCTCATAAGGGCACTGACTGGACTTGTGACTGACCTATGTCATTCTGCCATTTTAATATGCCCCTCTCCAACCTCTTGTTGGGATTCCTGTGCCACGCAGCACATGGCATTAATCAGCAATGTCATACCACACAGTTGCTCTTCGGCATCAAGATCGATGTTCCTGTTAAAACAGTTAAAGATGTCTCCTTGGTCATGCAAAATGCAGTGATTTCCAAGCATGTGTATGACACTAGGACTCAAAGCAGTGTCACTGGCATACCAGATATCTCCTAGAGCCAGGTACAGCTCCAGCTACATTTACGTTAGAAGTCCTTCTGCTGAATTTAATACTAAAATGCATGTGAATTCCTTCAGGCCTCAAGAAGGCAGTTACTTCATTCAACACTGGAGGTACAACTGGGTTAATAAGGACATGTTTTTAAAACTAGAGAAAAACTGGTTTGAAGTTACAAGCAGTACCTCAGAAAGTTCATCTCTGAGACAACAAGCAATTGTTCAAAACAAGTGGAGCACTTCTGATAGATTGGACTGAGTCAATAGTGTTGCAATTAGATCACTAACCTGGTAAGAAGGAAGCTTGTTCCATCTTCTCCTCGCCAGTCTGCAAGTTTTTAAATAACTCCTTGATCTACCTCTTTCAGAGAAGAAAATGTAAGTATGGATTGGAAAAATCACAAATTTAATGTGCAATGGTCAAAGCTTCCAGTTCTTGCAAACCTTACTCAGAAATTCAGTCCTGAGCCTGAGAAAATTACCCAAGTGTTGATATCATTCTGCTTTGATAAAAGCTTCAATTTTTATAAAGAGCTTTCCAGTGAAAACAGTACAATAAGAATACCCAATTAGCTCCTATTTAGTGTGTTGTGAATGCACCGTAACGACCATCCTTCAGTTTGTGTACGAAACCAACTGAAAGAATCTCAATATATGAAAAACAGAAGCTTGGAACATTCTGCAATGTGCACAGTAGCTTGACACAGGAGAAAAATGCTGCTGAAATCTTTATGCTATTAAGATATGAATAACAAGATAAACATATACTACACAGTGAGGAACAAGCATAAAGCTTTCATCTCTCCTTGTGGGAAATCCTATGGAAGGTGAATAAACCCACAGAGACCATTGTAGGAACTCATGCCATACCATTTGAGAAAGCTTTCTTTTATCCCAATAACTGACAATGATGTATATTCATTTACAACAGATTTCTTTTTTTCCTGTATATCTGCAGCTAACTGCAATTTTAAAGCCACTCGTTTGTTTAACTACCAGGCTCAACAAGGAAAGTTGTAATTTAGAAAAATAAAATAAATGAAAATCAGTTAAATTTGGCACCTTCCTTGTTCATTCTTCCCCGATAGTCCTAACTTATGAGTGGTTATTCTCCCTTCTCTTCAGATCTTACTCTAAGCTCTCTCATCAGGATTTCAAAGTTAGATGATCAAATGTACAGGGAGGCACCTAATTTCTCACAGGCACTTCTGAAATCTCCTGACTAGGTCTACAGTGAACAATTTTCTTTCTCCCCCCCTGCCCCCACCCTTTTTCTGGCCTTTGATCTTTTGAAAGCACAAATGCCATTACAGTGAATAAAGTCATAGCCCACAGAGTCAATCCCCTTCTATTTACCTCCTTCCTCCCTGCCCCCCTTCACAACCAAGACTCTAGCACAACCAAGCTAGTTAAGTTGGGCTAAGATACAGCAGCAGGTATCATCAGCACTGTGACAAATGAGAATGTGTGTCAGGGGAGACTGTTTAAACAAACAGTTGGATGCTTGGGAACGCAGACAGAAGACCTAAGATCTTGCTCTTTTTTCTTTTTCTTTCCCTCTCTGTCTTCAAAACAGAAGATTAAGTTTGCTGTGAACATGAGCTGATGAAAAGAATTCAAATAGCGCTTTGAATAGTGCCACTGGGAGCGTCACAGGAGAATTACAAATTGCTGCTGGAGACACCAGTCTCCCTTTACAGAAAGTTAACATAAAAGTACACATATCTTCTTTCTATAAGGTACTAACTTGTAAATTAACCTTTAATGGAGTATAAATGATGTCCTGAAAGAACTGCTTATGCAGCTATATTTATGATCTAGAAAATTGCAAATATTTACAAGATTATAGGTGTTAATGGTCTGTCAAAAATGTTTGTATATTGTACATACATTAAACCTCAGTTTAAGACCACCCTGCTATAAAGACCACCCCATTTCTTGTCCCATATAGAATTTCACTTTGATTCCGTGTATTCCATTCATTATAACAAGGCTAGGCCCCAGCATACACCCAAACCACTCTGGACAAGGAACTTCTCCTCCATAGGAGCCACTTATTGTACTCTCTGTTCCCAGATGCTCTGGGCAGCTCTTTACGAGCCGGTATTATCATTGTTATTCACCTTCAGTAAGAGACCTGAAGAACATTCCAGGTTGTTCTGCTGCTCACAACACACTCCAAAGGCAAAGCAAAGCTGGAGGGGGTAGTCAGAAACAGACTTAGCAGAACCAAACAGTACTTCACTGCAATACAAGCAACAGCTCCACCTTCCAACATTCCTGCCTCAGTTTCCCCACTCTGGTATAAGCCAGTCACACTTTTTAATGAAGCATCTTTAGCGTCACTGTATCCTCCTCTAAGCAACATATTTACTGTTCAAACACAGGTCATCAATAAAGAAAACAGATAAACGAAATCCTGCTGTCTGGCCTCTCTTAAGACCTCTGTTTCCAAGGGCTTCTGCTGCTGTCTACACAGCAGGTGTACCCAGCAAGGCCTTTCATCTAGCTGGTAGAGCAAGCCCCTTTCCCTGACCCAGCACTTCTACAGTAGCCCCCTATTCCCTACAGCTCTCTCTCAGTTAAGCTGCTTGTTGTTCTTTTATCTCACCACCTGGGTGCAGCTAATTAATCACATGTGGGGCTACACACCCAACTCCTTAATACAATATTCTCTCCCTGTGGCTCAGTAAAATTCAAACTTTACATTTTCTACATTCAGGTCTCAGGTCTGAGCTTTTTTTTTTTCACTAACCTCATTATTTAAACTGTAATTTTCCTTACAACAATTTTTTATTGAGGTTTTCTACCAGTGCTACAGTGAAATAAAAAGAAAACATCCCCTCTTTGAGTTAACAGCAAATTTTATATTTGTCTCTGATTTAATTTTTCTTTGGTAAATAATTATTAATATATCTTTTCCAGACATAAGTTATAGTTACAATAATTTCAATACAAGCTATTGAATGTATTTGCTATTCAAAGTGAGAAACTAACTTGTCCTCTGATCTATTACAGTTTCTTTTCTGGACAAATGATTAACTTTCTGTGTCAGAAATTTGATTCAGACTTCTGAACTGATACTTCTTTTTCTGCAAACATTGTCAAACGAAAACAGTTGGAATTTGTCAGTTGGGATAGTGAGATTTCAGAAAGGTCAAAGTTCAAATTTTGAAAAAGGAGAACTTTTTTTTGGAAATGTGCATAACTAAAACCAGTTTCTTACTCAAAAGATGTTACATTTTTTAATACTTGCTTTAGAAACATCACTGTATTCAAGCATAAATACAGCTGGGGAAAAATAAATATTTTAGGAACAAATACTTGGGCCTCTGCCCAGGTTTTATTAGAACAGATTATTTTCTTTTGTAATTTATCATTTGCTGTACAGTACCTTGCTCAATGACTGAAAAAAAAAGTTCTTCTTTAGGATAAAAAAGTCAAAGGAAAACTTGAAAAGGCTCTGTCCCCATTGACCTCATGCACATTTTTATTGATATCAAATTGCTCATATTTTTTTGCCTTGCCATTTTCGTTTTTATACCTGCTGGGTCAGATCTTCAAATGATGTAAACTGGCATAGACCTAACGGTTTCAATGAAACTGTGAGAGCTGAGGATCTGGCATTAATTATTGGGGATTTTCTGTTATCGAGTGAGACAATGTAAAAGCAGTCCCTCGCCTAACTTTGAAACAGAACTATCTGTAAGCTAAATATAGATATATGTCTTAAGTGAACTGCTATTAGGAAAACTTTAACTTCTAAGATTTTGCACAGATCTTCAAATTATCTAATTATTTTTATGCCATAATCCATGTCAAGTGAATAATAAAAGTTAATTTTCTCACAAATTATGAAGCATTTAATTTTCTTAAAAATACAGCATTTCCTTGGATAGTTCAATGAAATGATGCCATTTCAATTTTAGTGTTGTTTTACAGAGAATAAGCTCGCTTATATCAGTTTGGCTGCTAGTAAGTGGCACAGCAAACAACAAAGCTTATACATATTTTTTGTTTTTCAAGCATTGTATTTGACCTGGTTTTTTGGCTGGCATAACCAGATAGATTACCAGGTTCCCAAGTATTCCTGTCATCTCGAGTGTATAGTTTCAATGAGTCTTCTCTAAGTCTTCTTCTAAGATTACTCAGTCAAAAGGGCTTTTTATACAAGTCCCTAGATAAACTTCAGAATTTTATTTTTATAGTCCTACAGGCTATCTTCTGGTTTTGGGGCATCCACTGAGTAGAGATCAAAACCCGAAGAGCTCTAGCAGATCAGCAAGAGGTTTCGTTGCAAGCAAACACAGTACATGTCATACAGCTTCTGTGCTTCTAATGGGTATTTCCCATGTTAAACAAAAGTATTAGAAACTATGTGTTTATAACTCTGTAATAGAACAAACAAAGCCTCCACTCAATCATGAGTCTGTGTCAATGAACTTTGAAGCCTCTAATGTTCAAGGAGAAAGAACTCCAAGATCTCACTGACTAGATACCTGAGACGCCTCTTAATTTTCTCTGATAATCAGAGCACTGTTTCCATGAATGTAACGGGGTTTCTTACTGCCAATACTCATGCTGGAAGAATATTTTCCACCAATAGATGGAAACATCTTGATTTACCATATGTAAACATATATATTTGTGGCTAGTTTATATTATCTTGATTTTTTTCCAGTATTTTTATTTGGAAGTGTATATCCAACTTTGGTGTCTTCCCTCTTGATACTTATACAGAGAGTGATCATGGACCTTGAATCAATTAGTTGATTTCAACAGCAGTTAAATATCTCTGTGGATCTGAGCCTTCATGTTCCTGCATTCAAGTTTTTCCTCTGTAAAAGAAGAATAAACAGTCCTTCCCTTCCTCTCCTCTATATGTTCATGTTCAGACTGTAAATTCTTCAGGGCAAGAATTCTGTTAATAAATGTTGGTTTAGTGCCTACTACAATGGGTATCTGCTCACAGTGGGGTACTACTATGCTACAAAAAAAAAAAAGAAAATATTACTGACAGTAAAAATACTGCTCATCGACTAAAGGTGCATGAAAAGAATTTTGTCCTGTAGGACATCAAAGTTCTTAAAAATT
Source organism: Gavia stellata (assembly GCF_030936135.1). NCBI lineage: Eukaryota > Metazoa > Chordata > Aves > Gaviiformes > Gaviidae > Gavia > Gavia stellata. The sequence goes on along the minus strand of NC_082615.1, from coordinate 9,196,204 downwards.
CGTATGTCAAGTATTGCCATCTGAACTAAATTAGTTTTGTAGAACTAAGATTTCATGGCAAATAAAAATAGTATATCATCTTAATAAAAGCATCATGTGCAAAGGGAAAATAAAAGCAAGAAAGATATAATTTTATAGTACTTGCACAGTTTTTCTTACTCTGAACTGAAATTCAAAACTACCAAAAGAAGCAGCCATCAACAGCCACATAATCAATCTGCTACAAAGCTGGTGCTGGTCTCCAACTTATTTGATACAAAGGACAGTGGAAACAATAGGAAAGTTTGCAGGAGCGTAGTAAATAACTCTAATGCTTTGAATTGCAAAGGGTAAGCAGCCTACCAAAAGTATTTATCAAAGTCATATTGGGGGAAAGAAACATCACCAAACAGAACAGTGCAAGCCAGATGCTTGGAGATTAAATGGGGTCAAAAATGCAACCCTAATTTTCATAACATCCTCATAAAAATTCTCAGGAAACTGCTTTCTGAACCTGTTATGGAAGAGATTTTTTTGAAAGTTAAAGGGGAGTTGCAGAGTGAGATTCTGCTGAATAAGGTCAGAATTACAGAGGAAGGGAAAAATAACCTGTTCATTAAATAAAACTAAGAACATAAAAAATCAATACAGAACAATGGCTGAAAGTAGCTGACAGTTATGTCTAGACTTGTGAGACCAGATTTACATCTTTCAATTTGCACTTGTGTTGAAGGTTCAGATCAGAGTCAGATCTTTAACCCCTTCAACGAAGGAACCGGAATTATTGCATACAAGGGAACCAACATACCTGACTTTTGTGAACTCCACAGACTTGCCCCTTAAAATAAAATAAAATAAAATAAAATAAAATAAAATAAAATAAAATAAAATAAAATGCTTTACTAATATTTGCAGCTCCTTTCAACCCTTGTGTCACTCCCCTTTTATTACTGCACACCATCTGCTCAGCAAACTGAAATAATATAATTGAAAGTCAACACTATAGAGATTAAAATGGTTGGTTTTGAGTGTTATTGTTTAAAGCTACTCAAGCACAGAAAAATGTTTAGCTGTATTGATGATTTTAATTTTCTTTTTCTTTGAAATATCAAATTTCAGTGAAAGTTCTTATGAAAAGTTCATATTTACTGTTATACCTGTTACACAATGGGTTGAAAATAAAAATATATTTCCCCTCTACTTTCAAATTTAGAAATATTGGAACAAAATGTTTTTGAAATGCTCCAAGACCTTCCAGTTTGGGTGTGTTTTTTTTCTATATTAGACAAGATTCAATTCAAAATCAATTATTCACCTCTAAAAATTCTTATACCATTCAAGATGACCTGTTGCTTGTGTTACCCCAGGAATTTTGAAGCAAGTGCTATTATTTTTTTGCTGTATATATAATAATAGGAGATGTCACTATTCTTATTTTTCTCACTGGGACTAGAGACCATATGATTCAAAATAGAGAAAAACAGGTCACCTGAATTTTATCAACAAAGGCTCACAGACCGGTTAGTGGTGCACAAAACTTAATTTCCAGGTGAATTTCTAGAGGTAGAAGCATTGGTAGGATGTTGATACGATATTTAACCTGCAAGATTGCAGCTGCATTACTGATAACCTGTATTCTCACAGATCTGTGAACTCTGGTAAATCATAACCGAGTGAGCCAAGAGAGGTGTAATAAATAAGGAATTGAGGGGAGGATGTGGGTAAGGGACTGGATCACTCTCGGTATATAGATACTATGCTGCTTCCTCATCCTTCGGTAATGAGTTTCTTCAGCTTCTCTAATCTAAAGACAGGTGTAAAGAGTAGGAGCGATACATGCACTTACAACATTGCACTTTTTATATATATATAAACCCAAGCCTAAAGTCCCTTGAATATGATGGAAGGTGTCCCAGGTTATTTCTATGGAGTACAGACTTTCGCAAAAGAAAGGATTTTATTTAAAGAAAGAATTTGTATGGATTCCCCCCACGTGCAAAGGCCAAGATACCAGAAGCCTCAAAAAAGTAAATCAAGGCCATGATATTCAATATCTCTTAAATATAATGAATTATGAAGCCCATTAGAAATTAAAGGAAACAGATTTTTTAAGTCCTCATCATACCCTTTAGCTGCCATTCAAAAAGCCATCTGACATTTTCACTTACCACCAACAGTTCCCGTGCCAGCAGCACTAGGACAATGCCCAAAGCAATGGCAAGCATTTAATTTTCAGGCTTTGATATTGCAAAACAATGCAGCAAGGAGAAATGAAAACTTAATAAATTGGTTGGCAATTTTCTTTTAGACTCTTCCCTTTCATTTCTACCATACCAATTTACCTCCTGCTGACTTACAAAAGAAACACAGTGTAATTAATTTGCTTTGGTGGACAGTGAAGGTATACAGAATGCAAATATGAGAACCATAGCTTTGGTGTATTTTCTCTGACAGTTTAAGCTGTAATTATTATCTGCCAACAATTTGCACAAAAGTGTAATTTCTAATGCAAATGAATTCTTGAAAGGGCAGACAATGAAGTTTTAAACAAGTAAAAACCAGCCACATCTGAACATATTGGCCATACTCTTTTTGTAGACAGAAAATTTAGTTGAGTTGATACGTTGATAGGACATGCAGTATGAACAAACCACGCATAGGAGTGACTAAACAATGCAATTTATTTCTGTCAATTATTAAAATAATCTACCATACTTATAAAGGTCATCTTTCTTCTTCTATGGAAATTCAGGAGCAAATTTTCTTCTGCATTTCAGAAGAAAAGTAATTTTTAAACAAAACTGCAACTGAAGAACAAGTTGCAACTCTCCTCCAAATATTCAAAGCCACTATGGCTGTAGAGCATGATTATGATTTGTGTTCCTACAGCCTATGAATGAGTCTATACTCAGGGCTGCCCTGTGCAAATATGATCTGTGTATCACATACAGGGTAAGACTAACACTTCTGCAAGTCATCAGACCTAGTGCACAAGTGCTGCATAGACTGTTCCTGATCAGATCGCCTAGTCTGATGAAATACGTTGGATTAATATGCATGCTTGAAGTTACTGTACGGCACAGGCACATAAAGGCTGGAGTACCAGAAGCACTTTCTCTGACAGCAGAGTTGACTTGGGGTGTTTCTACCCTCCCTCATCTCTAGTTCCGTCCATACAGTAACAATTCAGTCCCCTGTGTTCTGCCATGGCAATTATTTGTTATTGCAACTGTTTCAGCTAAACATAAGACATAACCTTCTGGGGTTTCTTTAATAAGTCCAGATTGAAATACTTACAGATGTGCCGTGCAACACCTGCGCAGCCAGCTCAACACCTTGAAAACATCATGTCAGACCTACTGTATGAGGTATAATTGTTGTGCACATGAGTAACAGAGCAAATCTGTGCATGCAGGGAAAAAATATACAGAGCTTGTGGAGCAGGTCAGATGCTTCCTGAAAGACTTGACTTACTGAGTGAGTGCAGCCTGAATTGAAAGCACATGTGTGGTAGGGCAGGTCTGTCCAAAACTTCCGGAAAGTGTCAGATCTATTGCAGGCAGACAGCAACTGTGTAGTGCATGTGCACTTACTCAAACATTTTTTGAAAGAACCAGCTTACTACAACAGCCGCATGGATCACAGTCACTGATGCTCCAGTCGGCCTGCTGTGTTACCAGAAATCCTAGATAAATGTTTGAATATGGCAAAATCTTTGAAGCTAAAGTTTTTATCCAGAAGGAGGAAAATCTGGAGGTGTGGTATCCCATATGTCTTCTTCAGTAAACTCCAGTGTGAAGAATTGTTTCCCAATTGAAATTCTTGAGTCACTGTAATGACTACAACGTTAAAACTTGTCAATTGTATCTAGTCTGATGTATGACCAAAGCACAACAAGCTAAACATTCTCATACTGGAATTGTGAGATAATGCATATATATACAACATGGACAATGTTTCTTGTAGCTGTGGGATACTTCATCTCTCTCCCTGTATCCTTTGCTACACTCCCACTGCAGCATAAAGGAAGCAATCTCACTCCTCCTCCTCTCCCTACAGAAGGGATTCAGCCTTGCCATAGAATTGCATGTTTAATTCAGAACAATATGATTGACTTTCCGTTTTTTACAAAAAAGACAACTTACTGTAAGATGAACATGGCATACCAGGGAAAAGAGTCCACAGAGCTTATGATTTAAGCTTAAAAGCTGGTACAAGTTAATTATTCTTCCTGAAGCTAAAACAGCTTGAAAAGAGGCTTCCTTTGACAATCATTCCTAAATCTAAAAGCTTGGCTGCAGAGACCACTAGTTTACAGTCCTTACCACACACAACACTTTGGTCTGTGAAGCAACCAGAAGTGCAACTTTGAACCTATCATGCGTACAGAGGAAACAAAGAGATGATAAACTCACTATTTGTGCCAAATTAATTTTGCCTAATGTGCTATTTTGGTGCTCAAATACAACTGGAATGATGGTCTCTGCAGATGAAATAACTAGAAACCTGATAATACACTTGCTAAGTAATTTACTATACCTGCATGTTCAACTTACCTACTTAAAACCTGGTGCTTATTGTCACATCCAGGGTAGGTGGGCTCAAATTTCAAGCAGTGGTTGAGCTTAAGACATAACTAAGCATATAGATGGAGAAGCAGTGTGGAATACTGGATAACATGCTGGGTTTGGGAGTGAGGAGACTTCGTTTCTATTCTTGTTATATGACCATGACCAAGTCGCTTCCTGTTTCTCTGACCCCTTCCACCCTCATCTATCATTTGTCTGCACAGCAAGCTTGCTTTCTTACATGCAATACCTAATAAAATAGGGCCTGTAGGTGAGTGATCCTGTAACACAAATAATATCTGTACAATGCTTCTTGCCTATGTTTATTAAAACCTGTTCCCTCCATGATATTCTATGTTTATGATTCAAGAGATGGCAACATATAACTGTCAAACTCACAGAAGACATTATTATCATAATTCCCAGTGGCAAAACAGTCTTACAAATATGTGAACCATTAATGACGCCAAAGGCTTTTTGTTTCCTTTGTACTCTGTAAATCTTCTAGTACTTATCAGATACAAATATATTTTCAAGCACCAATTAATATATTTTATCTTACTTATTGAAGTGTGTGGAAAAGTTGGTCTCTGGCAGTGTATCTCACTGCTATATCTATCTACTATTCTTTACCCATTTTTTAAACCTACCATTTCATATATTATTCTTCTATTTCACATAGGGTTTGATTTTTATGGAATAGGCCATCAGGAATTACTGGTACTTGAGAGTTTAATTTTCTCAAACAATTTGTAACTTTTATCAACAATGCCAAAAGGTAACAGAAGTTATGTTCAAAGTGAATACAGTGAATAAAGACCAATCTAAAAATTGTATTACCACTTCCTAAAAAATGTGAACGATAAGACAAATGAGGAAAAGAGTATGAAAGAGAATTGGAGCTTTTTCACCATTATCTGAAGACCAAAAAATACAATTTTTATTACACACATACTTAACTATCAGCTGCCATACAGTCTTTTTTGAGCTACATGCCAGCTCTGATCAAACTGTAGAACACCACGGATAACAGCTGGCAAATGTAACACACACTCCCTGGTTAAAGTTCATGTCATCGACAGAGTAAAATGCATAGCACTAAACCCTAAAATGTGTTTAGCATTCTGGTCTTAACCCTGGAAAGCATTAAGCACATGATTTTCTTTAACCCCTCAGAAGTCTAAGTAGTTTCACTGAAAACAATGAGACCACTTAAGTACTTAAAAATTAAGTGGAAACTCAGGTAGGCTGCTGGATTGGGACCAAAACACTTTGCAGATCCAACCACGAATTCACATCCTTGTTTTCAGTTGAATGCATTTAGATCACCCAGCTCTGTACAGTGCTTGACAACAACCTACAGGTAACTGCAGAAGCACTAGTTCTGTGAAGGGTAAATATTGCTACAAGTAGACTGGATAAATTCACATAATAGGGGTTAGACTTCAGTTAGTTCTAGTTAGGTCAATTGTGCTTATATCCCTGATATTATAAATATGCAACATTAGTAAGAGCCTAACATGTCAAATAACATTAAACAATTTGGAAACCAAAAGCTTTTGTGTGAAGACCTCAGTTTCTTGAAATATACAGCTTTTAATAGAACTGAGAAGAACAATTATCTTTTATCTGATAATAAACATGAGGATAAAAGGATACAAACCTAAATCTAAATGAATGAAAAATCTATGCTGAGTAATAGGGTGATTAGTTTATATACCTTAAGTACCCAAAAATACACAAAGACACTCTAATGAATAATCATCAAACATCCATCTTTAAAAGGGAATACCTATACCAAAATTACTGCTAAATAGTGAGATGAAATAGGGTTTTTTAAACAGAAGATGTCTGTGCACTGCCATGTTAGTGACAAGGTTTCCAGGGCAGAGCTCTATGTGTGTATGTCTCCCCACTGCAAGTTTCACACATCCTCAAAGCATCAAAGTCACTATGTATGGGCTGGTGAGTTGATTTGCCTACGTACAGCATCTTTTCTCCAGAGCTTTGAAAGTTCAGAAATCCTGAAAAAATAGTTAAAACTATCTTTATTCTGCTCCAATAGATTCCCAAGTGAAAATAATTCAGACTCACTGAGTAAGAGTTGTCATAGTTTCATGTGCTGCTCATAGTGTCTTACGGTTTTTGTTTGGATAAATACCTTCTATCTCTCACTAATCTCATACCTGAAATTAAAAAAAAAAAAATATTATACTTTATCCTAAAATTTACCACTAAATACCCCATTCAAGCAAATGTCATAACTGGAAAACTCATAACAAAATGTCTTTTTAAAACGTAGTCTCTTTAGAACATAAGACTATTTTACATGTTTGCATTTAAGAAGTAGAAAATAAAGCTCAGCACAGCCATTTAATGGGAACAATCTTAAGGCTTGTCCACACAGGAAGTAAAGCTAAATTAGCTGAAAGGTGTGAATTTAAAGTGCATTAAGGTAAAGTGAACTACAGTCACTTTACTTCTGAATGAGAACATTCACACCAAGCTTTAATGCACTTTAACTAATATACTTTAAAATCATATCTTTAGTTAATTTATCTTAACTTCCTGTGCAAACAACTCCTCTCTAGCACTTACTGAGAGCCACAATATAGATTGATGTGGGTATATTTATAAATATGCCTATTAACCTTAAGCCTCTGAGTCAATAAAATTTGGGATGTTAAATAAAAATAAGAAATATGTCCTTGCATGACCTTCCTAGTGCAATGAGAGTGCAAATGGTCCTAGTGTTCCTAGTGCAAACATATAATTAATTTAGCCCTAATTTGTATAAAAGTATATTAACTACCCAGAGCCAGATAAAAAAAAAGTACTCTGGTATTGTAACTGACTATATTATGAATTTATTCCTGAAACAAAAGAAATGTAAATAAATAGAAAAGAAAGCTATGTTTTATTTAAATACAGCATGTATATTGAGATTCACCAAGAAGGGCTAAATATAAAGGACTTATATTTGAATTCACTTTATAAAAAAGCAAGGAAAAAAGGCTCTAAAATTCTTTCTTTTCTGAGGGATGTCTGAAAGTTATGGTTATAAAGGATGCCTCAAATTATCCAGAGAAAGCAAAACAAGACTTTGCCTTGGATAACCTGCGAAATCAATACTAACTGTGTTTTTGCTGCCACTGCTCAAGCTAAAAAACCCTTTTTAGAAGCAGCTCTTGTAGAAGGAGAACAGACATATACTTAACACCCCATGTATATTTACAGAGTGACTTAGTGCTCTGACAAACCAAGGAACAATGGTCTGGCATAACAACCAGTGTTCGAAGACTGCTGTTGTGCTCTGCAGACTAACACATTGAGCTCAGCTACCAGGAGTCTAGCTTGGAAAAAAAAAAGATGCCCTTTGCAAGAGCAAGAAAAAAATCTGTTTTTCCAACCAAGCTGGCAGGCTGACATTGTGTGTCCACAGTACACAGGCAACCCTGGATGCAGCCTCACATGTTCTCAAGGTTACATAGAAGCGTCCCGATTCCCCCCTAGCTAGCCTCTAAGTCCTTCCTCTCTTTGAAAGCTGATGAATAGCACATATTTAGTTCAAAAGGGAAAATGTAATAGTGCTTAAACCTTTTTTTTTTACTGATGACTTAGAGAATGTGATAGCGGACCATGAAAAAGAGTGTCTTTTAAAAGATGACTGCTAAACTAACAGCACTGATGGTTGTTAAAGCATAAACTTTTTAATGAAAAAAATATGCTTTTCAGCATACACCACCTTTTTTAGTTTATCAATTCACAAAAAGCTTGACCTGATTTAAGCACTAGATGTTCTGATTGACTAGGCTACAACAGAAGAGATAAAAATATATCTAGCAGGTGATATATAAATAAGTATTTGCATCAGCCTTCATAAATATTTTGAAATGCTGAGTATTCCCAGAAAAGTTACTGTAGTTAGTTACTAGAACTCCATCACTTAAAAGCTTCCTTAAGTGTGTTGATAATTTTGCTTTTACAATTTTACACAGTAACACAAAGGAAGAGTATTGTATTAACACAGGTGGCAAAGCTATAGTCATTTACAGTTCAGCAAAAGGTAAGAGACTGTCCTTGCTTAGGCATCCTGGTGCTTTGTATTGCACATTACAAAACACACTCAGTGATGAGAATATCCAGGTCTGTTTGATAGCTTATTTTGAGTGCAGACTGTTGCTTAGACAACACAGAGCCTTATGCTTTGAATCTCAGTTAGACCCACAATCCTCTTTTAGTTCCTCATGTTTTCTGATTTCACTTAACTGGGCAGCCCATGCACTGTTCTTGAGCACTCAGTACTAATACAGCCTTTGGACAGTTTTCCCATAGCTCAATATTCTGCATTTTGTGCTGCCTGAGCTTTAAATCATGGTTCATTTTCATTACGAAAGCCAGTCACAAACTTAAACTCTCATATATAAACCAGAAAGGCTAACCATTAGGTTAAGAGTCACAGTCAAAGGCAGTAAGAATGTGTCCCTGTTTGTCTGGTATCTTACTCCTCTCACATCTTACTCAGTACCTTCCTTTCATTTCCAACACATTCTCTTCGAAGCCCTTAATTCTGTTATATGTCATAGTATAAGTCCAGGAGCAGAAGCAGTTGTTGCTTTTGCCAACACTACAGCAAATGTAGATTCCTTTTAGGGGGTGGCCGCTTGGTGTTTCCCTGAGCAGTGGGCACTCACTGAGTTGAGCTAACCAGATAGTTCAAGATTGTAACTGAAAATGTATGGTCATTTTCTGTTTGTGCAACAACATTTTACAGTCCTAAACTTTTGGGATCCCATAATCTTTCTTGTAATTTCCCACAAATCAGACTGTTAATATGCTTTAAAAATTCTACCTGATTTGAAGTTTGGTTGTTTTATACTGTCAGCCTGTTAGAACCATGCTCATCGCAAGAGCCTTTAAATGCTTTTCACTAGTGTGATAAGCAAGAAACAGCTCACATCTCTGATGCTGTTTGCTATGTCCTTTTCTTCCCCTTCTTTGTAGCTTATGGAGTGGGGAAGTTTGCATTTCACTTTTTAATTATTCTTCCCTCTTTGAAGTTAACACCAGAACATTGCTATCTACAAGAAATGAAAAGTGGGAGCTGTATTCTACAGGAGATCCAGACCCTGCTTGGACTAGGCTTGACTCAGTGGAAGAGGGACAGTTTTCTCTTTTGCTCAGCGATGTAAGTCAGACACATAATGTAATCTATAGAAAGTTGTGCATCAATCTTGATAATCGCAGATATCACATCCTAGAAATACAGGAAAACCTTAAAACAACAAAAACATTAAGAGAAAACGCACCTGAGACAGGCAGACCTGTGTCTAATTCATACCATCAAGCTATGAGCTAAAACTTCAGTGATTATGCCTGAGACATTTAAATGGTTTTAAATTAGAAGTCTAGCAGAAGTATTTTTCTAATAATAAGCCATTAATTCTGGCAGTTTCAGACTGTCTGAATCTAGGTGTATAAACTGTAGCTGCATCAATCAGTGCTGTGTGTCTGGCTATTTCAGGCATTCCTTGTTAGTGTAAAGAAAGAACAGTTTGTCCACCAAGCACAACAGCAGCTGAGATTCCCGTTGATTGATAACTAAATGTGCCGTAGTGAAAATATATTCGGATAGAGCTGAAGAAGCAGGCACAGCAAAGACGTAATGGGGGCGGAGGAAGGAGAGATGAAATTGGCCACAACAGGAAATTCCTTCTCATGAGTCTTCCAACTAGCTGACAAGATTTCATTCCTGCAGGTAACAGTCCCTTTATATTTAACCTTCTACAACATCTGTAACCATGCAAATTCTCCACTACTCTATATGCAAACTCAATTACTGAAAAATTGTTCTTGCTGTTCAGGACATTTCTCCACTGTATATTAGTATTGTTTCACATACAAAGTCCACTAATGTCAACAAAATCTGTGTGTAAAGAAAGCATATATATAACGGGAAGTTATTCTGCCAGTTGAAGAATCCTTTATTGATCACAATGAGGAAGTTGGAAATTTCTGAGTCAAAAGTGGTTTATCAAGAAGCCTGTACTATTTATTTCCAGAGAACCAATGATTTTGCTGTTAAAAATTGGCAGAAGTTCACAGACGTCACGGTATTTAAGTTGAAGAACCTTATTTTAAAAGCTTTACAATTCTAGCTAGGAAAAGAATATTTTCTGCTGTAAATGTCAGTATCAGGATTATACACAGTGACAAGTAAAACTCAATTCATTTTCCAGTTTGGCGAAAAATTCAGGTTTTGGGTTCTCAGCCAAATGTCTGTCTGAACTTCCAAGCTTTGACAGCCTGAAAAACAAGCTAGACGTTTCAGAGCAACAGATTTCCACCATTTGCAAACTGTGAAAATCTAGGCTATAAAACTTTGACAAAATTTGACCCAGATCCTGATTTCGTAGATCGAGTAGGTGAGCATCACCACAGCAGTTAGTAACACAACATTAGGATTTCCTATTGCATTCAGTCAGTATGGAAAGACATTTTTCCTTCTATGCAGTAAAATGTTAAAGTATGCACTTAAGTTTAATCAGGCAGAGTCTTTCTGTCAATGACATAAAAGTTTAAAGTGTAACAAGTACTTACCTGAGAGTCAGATAATCCTTTAATCAAAATGCCATGCTGTTAGCTCTGTTGGAAGACATAGTGAGGAAAAGACAGTCACCCTGCCTTCAATTTAAGTATCTACATCAGTAGTAAATGCTTCCTCTGTTGTCAAAGCAGTGAGGCAAGCATCTCAGAGTAACTGAGACTGGTTAAATTTGGATGTCACGTACCTCCAATGAGGTGTGTCTGGGCCCCCCATTTTTCCACCTAAGCTAAGTGGTGCAAATACCTTCTGTAGTGAAGTCCAAAGGGCTGAACCATGAATTCACAGGTATTTCTGAAAACAAATTTGGAACAATCTTTTCATACTTAAATATATTTTATGAAATGCAGATTTCTTGATAATGGTTGAGGATTTTAGATGCAGTTAAAAAAGATACTTGAAAGCATGAGTCTTTCTTTATGAATGGGAATTCACACAGCCATTTCAGCACAATTAATTCGTCTGCTTATATTTAGGCATGGGCTGAAGTATCTTGGACAGATGACACCTGAAAGGGGAAGAGCTTTAAATACAACATCAGAGATGTAATTTAAAAAAGATTTTGTGGTATTAGCCAGATTCAGAGCTCAACTTTTCAAGGGAGAAAACTGGGAAAATAGCAATGTTGAATTAAGTTTTGCCCTGAAAGAGAAAAGGATGGTAGGAACACTCCACTATTAAGATAATTTATTTACAGATGACAGACAAGCTTTCATTCTTATTCCAGTTCATGACTTTGTGTTTTTCTTACTTTTTCTTTAAAGTTCTCTGGCATTATCTTCTCTAATCAGTTGTGAAAAGCACAGTAAAGTGATGTGGCAGAGGTTTATGCTCTTCAGAAATCAGCCTCCTGGAGTGACTTCTAAATTAAGAAAATACATTTTTTGTTTTGTCTTTTTCTTGGCAATTTCCATGTAAACTAAAAAGATACCATTCTCCATCCCATCAAGCCACATCATTCTTGGAAAAAGAACCACAACATTCATCTATACAAAAGAAGCTGTCTGGAACAAACTAGGAATGAAAATCAGATTTATTTTTATTTCTTTATGAGTTTGTTGCATGACCTAATGAAGGGGCACTACCCCATTCCTGATAAACGGAGTTAACTCCAAGTTAGCTTCCCCTCTTCAACAAGAAGTGCTGCAAAGAGATTTCCAAGGAGATGGAGCTGGGGATGACTACAGGGATGCTCAGGTTGACACGCTATGTAGAAGCTATTATTAGTAGTAATAGCGTGGTAGCATTTATGAGTCATGGATTAGTGTCACCTGATGGTACTGAACCCATCGATGAACTGCCTGTTTCCCAGCTCCATTTAAAGACATGTCCCTATAGAACTTCATTAGATAACAAGATAAAAAACAAATGTTGGTTGATCTGTCTTACCTAACTGGGGAAGAGGGGTAGAAAGATTCCTTTGTCTTTCCTTCATGCAGAGGACTGGTAACAAGTCTAGTCTATTTGGTTATTTCCCTTTTTCTCTTCTCTCTTGATGTTTCCAATTTTGCAATGGAAAGCATTCCTTTTTCTTTTGCTAGAACAATTTTTGTCTTGCAATATTAACCTTACCTGGTGCAGAAGCAGGCATAGGTGAGTAAGACCTCTTTTTCTCCAATTCACTAGAGTTGATGAATCCAGATAAACCTGCACAGTATGCACAGGCAAATGCTGTTATGTTTATGACCAGGACACATTTGTGACACTATGTGTTTCCTGCCAGCCTGTGAGGATCACTGAAGACTGATGTTACTAGGTGCTCAAATTTGGGGAGAAACATCTCACTTTGCAAAAATATACTACTATGCCATTGCCAAAAGTCAGACCAGGAAATAACCCATATATTTCACTGTTGTTCAAAGGCCAAGATTTTGCAAAGGAGCCTATGAGATTTCAGATTGCTGTGTTTGATCATTAAATTTCAAAATCAAAATCAAAATAAAATTTCAAAGGGAAATGTAACAAGGTGTTTATGAAAAGATCAGATTGTAACTGTTAAAATGAAGACATGCTCAGGTGCCTGGCTTATGTAAGCCATTTTTTATCTTTGTATTTCTAGTTAAAATGAATGCATTTAACTGAGGCAGAAGAGATGGCTGCGGGGCCTTTGTGTCCCACTCCTATATCAACTGCACTTTGCTGAGGGGCAAATGCTTCAGTACACTAAGATGGAATTACATAAAAATATCTTCTCCACCTTCCATACACAGGGGCTGCATTTAATTTTCATAGTGGTTTGCAAATACTTCGTAACATGTCTGACCAAATATGCCACATAAAAGCCCTCCCCATGCACTATCAAGCAGACCAGGAGAAACTAGATAAAAATAATATTATTTCATTTTTAAACCTCCTGTAGAGATTAGTCAGATGCAAACTGGGGTGGTCTGCCTGCCACCAGTGATTGTCTTAGAGAACGTGAAAACAAAACCACAAAGTTGCTGGCAGTCTATTTTTATATTTCTACCCATACAAGTTTGGTTATGACTTCTCTAAGGATGCATAGCTGTCCTCATTTGAACTTGGAGGAGATCTCAGTATCCCCTTTTATGGATTGTGTTTCCTTTATATTCAGCCAGATGGAAACTTGGGGTTTTTCAGTTTTGCAGTCTGGATTGCAAGCTGGGGTTTGCTCTGCTTCTGTCTGTTCGTTTATTTCCGTTTCATTTTCCGTGGCATTTGTCTACCCAGGAAATTACTGCAAATTATACTGGGACATAAATTTAGAGCATACCAATTACTTTGCAGTAATTCCCTGTGTTAATTCACTCACCATACCCCAAATCCTTAGAAAGTGGAATAACCTGTTTTGTACTTACTGAGTGTTCAAAGTGACCACGCAAGAGTTGCTGCATATGCTAATACACATAAACTGACACCTTAGCTTCCTTTGCAGCAATTTTTCTATTAGCTATTAGCTATTTTAGGTGACATTTAAAAAATGCCTTGAGACAGGTATATTATGTGTCTGCTGGTGCGTGGGTTTGCATGTTAATAATCCAGTTCAGAGCCCAACCTTTCAATCAAAAAATGAAGTGACTCCCAATAAGGACAGATTTCTAAAAGCCACTATTTTAATTTTTTTTTTTTTTCAGAAGAAAAAGCTCTTATTTTATTAAGTGCCTACTGAACTCTCAACACTCAGTGTTCTCTCACACATAGAGAACACTGTCACATATATAGTGGAAGCCATTATTAGTGGCTATAGTAAGACACTATAAGTAAGAACTTTCAAAAGCTATCCATTCCTGTTTCAGATTTTACCAAAGAACAGGAAACCATTAATGATGAATTTCACCTGTAGAATCATGTACAAACTATTCATGTTTCATTATGGAAAGGAAATAATTTATCTGATTTACTCTACACTTCTAACCCTGAGTATATTTTTTTTACTGTCTGCAATTTCCCTAGTCACACCAGAAAGACAAGCACAGCAGAAGATTCCAGTAAATCTTTGCACAAAACCAAGGTGTTTCTCTCTCTCCCCAGCCTTCCATACCAAACATGGTGCACATTTTGTGTTGTAGCACTCAACTATTAAAAATTGACAACACAAATTTAATAAAACTAAAAACTTCCACTGCTGCAAACTGGAACTTTACACATCACCAACTGTTAATAGATATTTTTCTTCAACTCTACAAAACAGAGAACTATGAACAGAAACCAGAACTTCCAGAAAGCAAAAAAGTCTGGATCTTAAGAAAATTGCTCTTATTCTTGCAACACGGAAGTACAAAGAAAATAAGAGAGAATGTGTTGAGAGGAAAGACTGAATTACAATCTGTGGAGATCCCTAATGTTACAGATTTTGGATTGTGGAAGGAATATGCATTAGAGAATAATTAAACTTTTATAAAATAAAGCAATTTAGTAATACATGGAAACATGGCATGCATTTTTGTTATGTTTGTTACCATACTGGTATTTCATTTCAGTTCTTGGGGGGGGAATACAGGTTAATAACTCCAGTTGAAAAGAATATTGTTGGCAAGCTTAAGGACACAAACCAGTTATTCTGTACCCAGTACATCAGACAGCATAACACATTTCTACCATAATCTGCAGTTGGTCAGCTCTAAAACATCTAATTAAAGCAGTTATTCTAGACTTCAATTGTTTATTTTTATTACTACAATATCAAGAGGCCTCTGCTGAAACTGGGGCTATATGCTCTACACACACTTAGCAAGAGAGAATACTTTCCCTTTCAAGCTTTCAATATAAATAAATAAGACACAGAGGAAACTGCAAGGTGGAGAGATGATAGGTATGTGGGGGTTTAGTTACACAGTGATGCAGACATGATTAGCAGCTGGCTCTGCTTAGTCCCGTTCTGGTGTCTAACCAGTGGGATGACTTGAGTTTTATATATAATTTCAATCTTTTCTTTAAGAACAAAAAAAGAGAATAATAAAATGAAGTATGAACTGCTATTTCAGCAAGACTACTGGGTACTGGAAATTTCAGGATTCTGATCCTAAAGACCCTGCGGTTTTTAGCAAGAAAGAAAAAAATATTATCAGGTTCATATATGAGGTACCTAAATAAGCTAATTAATTCTGCAAAACATCCTTTGAAAGTTAAACTCACAGCTCATTGAAATCAGCTAAAAACTTCCATTAATTTCAGAGGGTTTTGGATTATGTTCCCTTTCCGTCCCAACAAAACCACTTTATAATATTAATTTGAAATCCCAAGATAAATCTAAACCCCATATTTAAGAAATGTAACATGAAATAAACAATCTAGCCACTTGTTGGGAAGTCTATCAGTGTTGAAACATGGTCCTGTAAGGCAAATTTTGTGAGCAGGATAAAAGTCCCAATAAAGTTGGCTGGGCACTTTGAAAGAACTATGGTATATTACGTATTTTATTGCTAACATGCATAAATCAATCAGTGTCCTGAAAGCAGTCATCTTTCTTAACTCATTGATTTAAAGCAAGAAAGCCCAATCGGCACACTTATGCATTTAAATAGCTGATTTTGATGAGGTAAGACCCATGAGTATGTGTTTGCAAGAGTAAGGTCTGAGACATACAATCTACAGAGAGTTTGCTGGGTTTACAACTAAATACACTTTACGTCAACAACTTAAATACAAAGTCTGAAACATCACCGTTTTCAATAGCAATTTTAAGCTCAGCAGTTTTCAAAGGAAAAAAAATCACATGCAACAATGACTACACTTATTCTCAACATAGAGTTTCTCAGTATCACACTAAAGCAACGCATTGCTGTCACCTTTATTCTCTTTACAGATTCCTGCAGGGGAGTTAGTTTTTAAATAATTTTAAAAGTTCACTATTAACCATCCTCATAAAAAGCATGCCAGAAAGCTGAACAGAGGTTTGTAACAAAATAGCAGAGACAGAGAACTAATTAATATCTATAAATAATGTTTAGCTGCAAGATATGAAGACTGTATAAGACCATATACATTCATCTCTCATGTAGCCACCTCTGCCTGCAAAGGCACACTGTAGTCTGTGACCAGGTAGCCAGGTAGACTAGGAGGTAATAGGCTAAAATATTTTTATTTTTCTCATTACCATCCTCCTATAGCATGTCTCCTCTCTATCCCAATTCCTTGTTTGTTTCTTGAATGATGAATCTAAATATAATCCTAACAACTGGCACTGTAATCAGGCTGTGAGGACTGACAATGCTCAGTATGAATAGTACCACTTTCACAGCCTTACTATTGCATACCATGGGTTTAAATAAATAGCCATATGAACACAACAGCAGACATCACTTGGAGATACTCTCTTGCCATTCTGTTTTGTTCCCTTAAATAGAAAATAGCAAAGAATTACTGTTGTTCTATAGGGACAATAACAAGATAGGTTGGGAGTTGTCTGGAGCAATAGTTATCACTAAACTGCAGACAAGCAGTGACAAAATGAAAGAAATTTTAACACCTTACACCAATCTTTCCCTCCACCCTCTTTTTCTCTTACATTGCTCAGAATCTGGTACGCTCTCCAAAACTTCATCTTCCTCTCATCTTACAGAGTTTTAAAAATGCCTAAAGCATCATGCCTGTAGCATGACATAATGTAAAGATACATGCCTTACCATAAGCCATCAAATGTTGCAACTCTCAGCCTCTTATTATTATCTAAATGAAATTGACTTATTTTTTAATGTACTGCTGCAAGGAACAATTCTTTTGCTAATATAAACTGTAGTAGTTCAACTGAATTTTGTAGTGCTGAAACATGTCACAGCTGAGGCTCTATCCTTACCCGTGTGAACACTCAAACTGCACACTTTCTGTCCTAAATGCTCAAAATAGATGCAGATAATGAGATACAAAATATACTTTATATAAGAATATCCTGGAAAGCAGTGAACATATAGGTGTTACGACATTTGTTTTTAATCCTAAATTGACCACAATGGTCAAGTTCAGACAGCATCAGTCTAAGTCATATAACATTCTGTTAGAGATCTGAAGAATTCTTTAAACAGACAACATAGAGACATTTGGCTGCCCAATGGAGATGTCACAGAGTTTCTTTGTATACAGTACTGCAGTGAAAAGCAATCATATTATACTGAAGGAATTATACAATGGAGGTCACTTTTAACATAATCAGCATTCACTAATTAGATGTGGGATATTTTATAATATATCACCCCTTTTAGTTTTAAAAAGCCCCTAACAATCATCATCTAGTTTAAATTCCAACTCAAACAAAGTAAAATGCTATGTTGATTATTTTTAAAGAATAACTTTCTGGCTATATATTACATAAAAATTGAATGATTGCCTTCACTTGTGAGCCAAAAAGCATTGTCACACCAGACAGAATCCAATAAAAATGGCCAGTTCTTTTCCATATCCTTTTGCAATGACCATACATCAAGTTTTCCATGTATAAAATGCCTAGTGATATATATACTTTTCAAGAGGTACAAATGGCTAAATGGCAATTCTAACTCAACATTAACTTCTGAACAAATTTGATACACTTCATTATAATAATTTTTGAAATACAGTCATAATTTTAAATATTATTACAGAAACTTCCTCAAGCAGTGTAATCATACATTCAGTGAAATATTTAAAACTTTTTCCTTTGCTTTTCAAAAGTGCACTGACTGCATATGTCAACTTTCACAACATATTATTTTAGTCTTTAAAATGTTGGACCTGAAATTCCTATCTATTTCAAGTGACAATCCGACTGTTCTAAAACTTAGTTTGCCTACAAAACCCACTGTGTCTCAGTCTGAATATCTAGTCTCCTTTTTCCAAAAGAATTTGTAACTCCCCTGGTGATGCATGATAGCTATTGTATAATCTTGCACTGCCCAAAAAAGAGCCTATAGAATCCAGCCTATACAAACAGAGATTTATGAAGTGGCAAATATTTGCTTGAGACAATTGCTGACCTCAAAGGAACATCTTCAGAAGACCAGGCATGCTGAGCGTTGCCATATGATTCACACAAGGATTAGCTCGGAACAAAAGCTGCAGCAACTTTGTATTTAGAAGAAACTTGGATTCAGGTACATCTTCTCAGCTTGACTCCATGTGAAATTTAAATCCAAAGATCATTAATTTCAACACTGACAGGATGCAAAAGGAAAAGGAGACATTAGCCTTAAAAGATTTAGAAAAGGCTGGTTTAGGATCCCTCTGCAGATTTCTATCTTTCTCAGCTCACCATCTGCCTTAAAGCAGGAAACTAACCCTCAACTCAGAGCCGTTGTAAATACATTTCTGATATGTTTCTGGGGAAGACAAGTTTAGACATCAACTTTAAGCTCATACTGAACTTCCAGACCTTCCTCCAAAATGCACTTCAAACTCTCAAGGCTTACTGCTACAGAACAAACCTAATCAGCATCATACATGAGATGATCCTTAAAACACAGGCTTGAAGGTGACACAGAAGAAGGCTAAAATATCAGTGAAGGATTTTTTTCAGGTCTTGATTTTACCTTTTTTATATCAAAGAGAAATATTTCTAGAGGAATGAAATGATAAACCACAGTTACTGTTTATTTTAAAGACCCTCCCACTTAATTTTTCCTGCAGCTGTCCCAGGCAATAGAGTCGTGTCTGAAGGATGATCCCATAAATACATCTATTACAATTCAGAATAGCTTCTGCATAGCAGACTCTACAAACACACATTTGTGTGCTTTTTCATAATGGTGCTGAAAGAGTAGAGAGAGAAGGGAAAAGAAAGAAAAGATTCTTTTTTTATCCACTGAGTAGAAGAAAAAGAGAAAGGAAGTATGAACATATAATATCTACAAACACAAACTGATACAGAAGTAAAATCAACTTGTCATAGGAAGAGGAGAAAGAGCTCCACAAATGCCATGATTAAAGAATTAATAGAAGCAGGTGATTAAAAATGAGGGCATAAGGAAGTAATACCGGTTCTCCATAGGGCTGTCCATTAAAACACTCTTGATAACATTCAAGTAAAGAGAAGAAACATTAATCTAAGTTTTCTCATATGTGTGATATTTGCAAAATTGAAAAGGCTTTGAGACAAGGCTTGTTTATCCAAACTCCTTGCTGAACTCTTTCAGATGTCCCACCTACTCTTGCACTTCAGAAGATGTATGTATGCTGCTCATTGCCATTAAGTTTTTAAGCACATCACATTGTTATTTTTACATTTTAATTGCTGGGGAATATGTTTTTTCAGTGAAACAAATCTTTGGGCTATAACACTTTCCAGTTGCTTATTCAGTACAGTTTATACCACGTCAAGGATGCCCACACATCAAGCTAACATAATGTGCTTATAGCAAATTTTGTCATAAATGAACTAGCAAGGACGACACTACCAATGAAGACATGAAGACGCTAGATTTAGTACACCTTAGAAACTAGAGTACTCTCATGGGTCTTTGGAGAGTTTGTCTTCTCATCAACCTGGAACAAGCTAAATCCATTGCCACAGTGTTTTTACAGCTGCTGTTACCTACGTCAGTAGGAGCACACTAACATATGCTACAGTAAGAATTGTATTTGGCTCAGTGATACAATGTGACTAAATGCGATGTCTGGGTAATGAAAGATTTGGGGCACTTCATCTACTTTCAGGGCCTCCATCTATATAAACAAGTAGCTGGCCATTAGTCCCATGGACTAATTGACATTTGACCCACATGCATCTCTCCAGCTATGTTACAAATTTTGCCATGTAGATGTACCCAGAGCCAGGACTTAAATGACACAAGGATAAAGGCTCTAGCTACTTTGCTGAACAACAGCTACAGACTGTATATGGTCACTAGTCGGCTTCTTAAATCCTTTAAGGCTCTTTGAAAATGCCAAACCAGTTCCAGGATTGGAAACAGATGCATAAGAGCCATTCACAATTCCTAGGTTTTCTGGCTCTTCCCACAAAAGATGCTGAAAAGTCTTTACAGAAGAGGACGCCCACTGTCTACGTTCATGCAATAGTGATGTATTTTAGCAATGAGTCAGATCACTTTTAACAGGTTGCCAGGGGCAGTATTGCACCAGACTATCACACCAGTCCCCTTTCAGGTCTACAATATAAAAAACCATGATCCATGCACAAGCTAATATATGATTTGCTTTTTAGCCAGAGGTATCTTGGAGGAGTTATACCTGCTGATCTTTTAATGAATAAATCAGACTGAAAAAAGAATTACTCACATTATAAGCCTTGCCTTTTACTTGGTGTTGAAAAATCATAGACCATATAAAAATGGTAAAATCCAGAAATTTGATCTGTATAAGAATATTCTTCTTGCTAAAAGCATGAACATTCTCCAACTTCTTGGTTGCCAGCCACATAAATAAGCTTCTCATAACTCTTCCTATAGGTCAATCATCATTCCTTTCTTTAATCTTTAACACTAACAACCACTTTTTCTTCCGTTTCAGCTTGCTCTGTATATTTGTCCTATATGTGAAGCGTCAAGAAATTGAAATAGGTGTTGGTATCAATCCAATTCACTTCTACGTTAGATCTTTGCTTCCTGTTCTAGGATATGTAGCACTTCTGTAGATTATTAGAATTCTTGTTATTTACTTTGTTTCTGGATTAAGTGATCCCTTAGTGTCACTTCCTTGTCTCCAGATTTCTGGGGAGGCTTCATTTATGTTTGCAGTGCACTTCAAATGCTTGGATGAAAGGCACAGTATAACTAGTGCTAATAATGGTGCAAACTTATTAAATCTGAAAGCACTCTCAGTGGCTTATTCATACAAAATCTCTAACAGCAGGCCTGGCAAAATGACTGACATTTTTGTTCATCTGAATGAAAATAAAGTCTACCCAAAAAGATAGGGTAAATGACAAACAAGGGAAAACTGTAGAACTAAACACTAAATGGGATGGGGGAAGTAATCAAGAAGATCAATCTGTAATTACTTAAAATCTTTGCTAAAAAAAACCTCTAAACCCAGGCTTTTCTTCATGTATTACAAAATACACATACCAAATTGTAATTTGGAACTCAAACACTGCCTACTAAATGTAAAATATTTTAATCCTGTGCCTTAGCTGGTATCACTGATTCATGCAGTAGTACTGTTTGAAGTAGAGCATGAAAGGATGGAAATGTAACCACAGAGAGAAAAAGAGAACAATTCATTTCAATGACATTACATTATTGCCTTCATCTTTATATGGGCACAAAAGCTAACATTATCCATAAAGGTGTAAACATGGCAATTTTTCTTAGTTTAAATTGGAGCTAAGAGACAAATTGTCAATTACCATGCAAAAGGGGCTATTATGAGTGTTTGCACCTGTCATCATCTAGGAAAAGCTCAGTGGTACTGGGTACTGTGCAAGCACAGAGCAAGTGATGTGTAGAAGGTTAGCATTGCACAAGGAATAGGAAGAGTAATAACAGTACATTATTGACATGACTGTGGATAGCTGATGCATGATACTTCTGCAGCTGCTCTGTGCATGTAATTACCAATGACTATTTTTTCCTGCAGTAATCACATTTGAAATAAGAGCAACTAAGTTGCCTGTAGTGGTAAATGCATTCACTGCGACATTATGAGACTGGTCTGTAAGTGTGAAATAAAAGGAAGCCTGCATCCAAATGATCAGTATGCAGCACTATTTGTCAAAATATGAACTCAAATGCCTGAATTTTAATTCAAATGTGATGAAAAATTGTGACCAGAGGAACTTTGTACATTACATTAGGAAAAACTGAGAGACAAATTCATCCCTTATGCAAGTACCCCAGAAAATAACTGACTTAAAATTGGATTAATTCAGACGTCTCTTTTTAGGTAAAATGACTACAAACGTATGGAGTTTATGCATTAGGCTTTTCCAACTGAGACTGGCAAGAGCTCTGGTAATACGTAACACCTTAGGGACAGCAGAACAAGTGTTTATTCCAATACACACAAAGATTAAATTCCATTATTTTATAGTATGCTGGATTTCACTGAAACACAGCTACTATTTTACCAATGCTATAGCTACTTTCAGGGAAATAAACTGCTCTATTTCTGTTATTTATACACCAGCATACACAAATTTTTATGCATATGTACAGACACTACATGCACATCTCTTCTGTACCATGAAGAAAAGCAACTAGATCTGTCTACAGAAAAGTTGATTGAGTTAAATCTTCAATAAAGGAGTAATACTTTATCTTGGATTCTGCACACCTTATCATTAACTTCAAAAGCAAATACAATTTTGCCAAGCAATATGGTATATTTCTACAGTACTTTACAGTCCTTTCAAGATCCTCATGGTATATCATCTCCATTTAGTGGATGGGGAAGGAAAACAGAGAGGTGAGGTGAGATGTTCAGTAGCACACTAAGGACTAGAACCCAGTTGTGCTAACGTTTCCAAACCCTGAAATGCTAAATGCAGACATACAATCCTACCAGTAAACAAGGTAATCATCACATTAGTACCCCTGTTTCAAACATACATGCCTACTGGGAAGTGCTGGACACTTCTGGTTGCCAGCCAGTAAACTTTCCCCCTCCTCAGCGTGAACTCTGATTGTGTGCCAGTTCACTTACCCATGATTATCATTTTTTCTGTCTGATGAGCGTAGAACAATTGCCTTTCGAGCACTGGTTAGCTAGAGCCGGAAGAACCGTTTGCCTCCAGCCCAGCTGTCGGAGTCTCCATGCAAGATGCTGTGCAAAATGTTGAGTTAAAAGAAAACACGAGTATGGGGAAAAGAGAGCTCTCTGAGAACCTCCACATGGTTCCTGTTGCTAAGGGAACCACTCCCTTTGTCTGCATAGGTTAGGAATGGCTGCTTCATTTGGAGTCTGTCTCTTAAGTACCGAAAACAGCACAACAATTTCAGGAAGAAAAAACCCCAAACCTCCAGAATGTCTTATGGCCAAAGAAAAACTGAACCGCCTAGGAATTCTTACATTAAAACCAGCTATTAATAGTTGATTTGGGTGACTCCAAGGAGACTGTAGAACTCATCTGTGCCATCTGATGGGACGATACACCACTGCACATAGTTTGATTTAGTTATTGTAATCAGCTTTTGGAATCAAGGTAGCTGATTACAGAAAGATAGATCAAGAAATCTCATCCAGTTTACTACAGCCAATGGAGAGAGATCAATAGCAAGAAATATAAGCTTTTAATAGGTATTCATAACAGACTATAGAAGAGAGATACCTTTACTTCCATAAACTCCTATAAAAATCCAAGCCCGAATCCTTAGCTCTGTTCTCTGTGGCTGCCTTCCCCTGCTGCCTCTCATCCCCCAGGCCCAGCACTGCACTGGCTGTGTTCCTGAACCCCCAAATATTTGAGAATCTACATTGTATACAGGCCCATTGGTCTCAGACCAATTCAGCACATGGAGTTAAGAATCCCTGCTTCTTATCTTTGTCCATCCCTGGTTTTGAGAAATATACCAGGATGCATACTTCTGGATAAAGGTGATTTCACTGTGAGTCTGAGGTCCTACAACATGAAGAGCTAATAGAAATTGTCATGAAGGTTAGTACATTGGGAACAGAAAGACCAGGAGTCTAACCTCAAATTTTTTGTTTGCCTTAAGAAAATTAGCCTCCTTATGAAAACATACAGCGCAACATGCATTGCACAACACAATCATATCTCACTCTTTCTTTCAGGTGACACCAAAACCAGCATCCCAAAATACTGTGAGTGTAATTTTTTTCTGTGGAATTACTTGTTTCAATACCTTAATATTATGGGGTAGAAATGGTCAAAGACTTGGATCCAGATCCAAATTTTCAAGAAAAGACTTATCTGAGCCCCTTAACATATCCAGAGAACAATCAGGAAAATGTGTTACATTATGTCTGGATGAATAGACAAAAGTTCAAAATCTTAGATGATGCACTTCTGTATGGAAAACAGATTTTTCTCATTCCACCAGAGAGCAGCTACGAGTGCCTGCAACAGTGGAGAGAGGTCAGAACTAGTTCAGTCCTACGGTAAAGAGCTGAGCTTCACTTTATGCAAGGTAGTTGCTGAGGAAAGTCAGTGCCAGTGTTCTTCTATTTTCCAGAGAGTTGAGCTGATTTTTTTTCCCCTCAATCAGACTGTTGCTCTTAGAGAACGCTAGTCAGATAAGAATATGAGACATCTTTGCTTACACACCACAGTCCAGCACTGATTCTTTGACATAAAGGCCTGAAGAATTCAGCTGTCACTTCATTGCACATGTTGAATTGTATTTGCAGCATGATATGTGTTGCACCCCCCCTCCCTTTTTCCTCTCACTCCAATGAGTCAAATAAAGCAGTCAAGATTGCTTTGTAGAGAGGCCCTTCTGCTCTCCTTTGCAAAAAGATTAGGAGATTAGAAAGGGCAACTGAGAGTTCAATTTAGGGACATTAGAAAGCAACTGTTAACATACAGATTTCTGTTGCATCATTTTTAGCAAGGAATGATTAATATGAAACCAATTTAAAAGTTTGTGATTTTATTAATCTTAAAATTTCCTTTCAGAGGATTAATTTGAATTGCTCAATCCTGCTGCGTATGTGTGTGTGTATACACACACACACATCCCGTTTTCACCTCCTCATGGATAGACTGATGATGTCAAGGCTAATGCAAGCAAAGGATCTTGGGATTCTGTGCAGCCACAGTGAGGGAGATGACAGCTTTTAGGACTGAACTAAAGTTTCTGCCAATAAATTCTTTACCCATTTTCTTCTGCTGCTTGCAACGCCTGGAGCCTTCTTCAGCATTATTACAATGACAAGGGCAGAAACATGTACATTTAGAATATTCAAAGTTAACTGCCAGCATAATAAAAATCTTCAACACCCCAAACTAATGCTTAGTGAGTCCAACAGTGCATTTTGTCTAAGCCTTTCACAAATATTTGTATACATAATTCTATCATTAATACAGGAGCATTTTGCTGATCATTCCCATTTTATCACATCAGAATTAAAAGATATTGGGAGCAATTTCAGATCACATTACAATTTTATGAAAGAGCCAGGGACAGCACCCATGCAGCCTCCTGCTCTACTACACAAAGTCCCCCACAAAAAAAAAGAACAAGTAATGTTTTTTTTTCCCTTATCTTGACAAAGAAAGGTATTTTCTCTGTTTAATAGAAATGTTACCATCTAATACAGGGCGTTTAACATTTTCCTATTATTACAAAAGGAACATTTTTCTGACAGACTGGCAGTAAGGCTCAGACTTGATGACCTCAACGCCAATTTACACAGCAGTGGAATTCTACTCAAGAACCTTTCTTCAATGAAATAGTAAGAACTTCATCTATTACTATACACCCCAGCTTCTCAAAAGTTCAATTTAAAAATTAACTGCTTCAAGTACTGATCTCCTAAAGAGTCTGACTTTGTTATGCTAATCCAAGGTATTAAGAATAATCAGAAAAGGAATTCATTAATGGCTACTTGAATCAACTGCTTTTTGTCTCAAATGTGAACATATCCCCCCCCAGACAGAAATTACCTAACACAGTGTGATTGAAGTTTATTTACTTACATATAACAAGCAACGGAGCAGCTTGCAGTGCATGAAGTGAGGCTATGGAAAAGTACATTACAGTGCTCCTGCTTCAGGGACCTCTCAGTCAGAATTTCGGTATATATGCCGATTTTCTGTTTATTATTCAGCCAAAAACATTGAAACTCTCTACCCCCTCAGTCCACAGACTAAAACTTAGTGACCAAGAAAAGATTGCCTGCCTTATTTAAGGTGGCTTAAGAGGAATTTTTAAAATAAATATTTACAAAATGCTAAAAATATAATCTTGTTTTGTTACAGTTAAGTATATAAACACCTTACCTGTTACAAACATAGATCTTTTTATGCAATGAAAAAGAGAAGCAGATGGAGCCTTAATGACAATAGTGCAACATGCAGTTGCACAGGAACCAGTATTTCCCTTATAAGGAAAATTTTTCATATTCCCCAATTTTTTTCGGTTGCAACTTGGAATTAAAACTCTGACATGAGAAATTTTCCATAGGAGGGTCATATTTAAAAGACCCTCTATGTAAAAAAACCTTTACTTTGAATGAACTGACATGGATTTAAATGACCTGTGAGAGTATGTGTATGGTTGTATGTGCATGTATAAGGTTTCTTGTCCACTTTCGCGAACCCAGACTCCCATCCTTTGTGGCAGTCTGCCAAACAGGCCAAGAACGTGAAGAAACTTGACTTTCTGGCACCATTCCACATGAGATGCCGGGGAGCTGAGAGCTGGGAAAAGCGGGTGAGCTGGCAGGAAGCCAAGCACATTTCCATCAAAAATTTCATTGGAATAGACATTTTCATGCAACGTGTTAGGTTTTGGTGAACCGGCATTAGCTGAGAGAAAAATGTTCCACTGGAAGGTTTCCAACTTGTCCTAGTGCTAAGATCTTGACACTTGGACCTCCTATTTCTCATTCAACTGAAAAATGGATTTCTAATTCCCAGCGTCATACACAGAGATAGAATATAGTTTATTGTACTACTGATTATCTAAAATTATTTGTCCTGATATTGTAAAAAGAAGCCTTATTTGGCCATACTGCAGCAAGTGCCGTTCTCTCACACCTGCATGCTTTTTTGCAGTCTCCCCGTCCCTCAGTGTCTTTCATCTAAATGGATCACAACATGGAGAGGCAACAGAAGAGGGAATCAGTGAGAGAATTAATTTGTACTCAGAGACAGATTTTAATATCCATCTCTGGAACAAGATGTCTATCTTATTTTCTGTATTAGTTCAGTTGGGAAAATAGTACATCTCCACCTTGCAGTGTTATTAGAATTAATACATAAGGATTATAATAATGGACCTGTAACAGTTCTGACAAATGTATAAAATACATTAACTTCAACTACTAAACTGCAGAAATCTCTTGAACGTAAAGTATTTAACATGATCTTGAGTAAAGATGTCACAAAGTTGTGGCACAAAACAGAGGTAGAGAATGCTACAGCACTGGATGAACAGTCAACCGTATATTGAATGCACATACAACACTTCCCCCCACACTTCAAATATTTGATTTCACAGATTCTTTAAGACAAAAATGTATATGCAAGCTTAATTTAGCC
Source organism: Gavia stellata (assembly GCF_030936135.1). Lineage (NCBI taxonomy): Eukaryota > Metazoa > Chordata > Aves > Gaviiformes > Gaviidae > Gavia > Gavia stellata. The sequence goes on along the minus strand of NC_082615.1, from coordinate 9,168,501 downwards.
CATGAGTTCTAACACTCCTTTTAATTATTGTATTTGCTTAATTAAATCTGATTACCTCTCCCCCTTATTATTCCCCCAAATCAGGAGCTGAAGGGTCTGGTGTGTTCATACGGTCTTCTGTAGGGTTTTCTTCCCAAATTTTTCCCCTTTATCTGAAATATAATTTCAGCTAACAAAAGATACTGCCTCCTCTACAAACCTTGCTTCAGATATCCACGAATCATTACAGACACCAAACAATTATTCCAGCATGGCCTTTTTTGCAGATCTGTGTTTATTTTGCCATTTCTCCAAGGTAGCAAGTTGAACATGAGAAAGCCTCTGTGCATGGATTAATAGAAAAAAAACATGCCTGTAACCTAGCCTCACTGAGCCAAAACACTCAGCTCTGCTTTCAGGCACATACAGAACTTTTTCACTTCAGTCTCATGTTTCTGTGTGAATATTTCATTGATCCTACTTCAAAAATTCAGACTGTATTCAGCAGACAAGAGTAGTTTATCAGTACCAAAATATTAGATCACTTCAAAAAACCCAGTCATGTGTTGAAGAAGGGTTCTTAAAACTAGGGAGGGCCAGACAAGAGGTGCAATGCCTGCATTATTAAAGGAGCTTTGAGAGTCCAGGATGGTGCAGGTACTGCAGAAATTGGAAGTGACACCTGGATGCCACTTTAGCTAGTGAAAAGGGTAGTTAATGTAGTGCTTACCACTGCTTAATAATCAGGAGAAAAAAACATGTCTGGAGCTAGCAAAATTCCGGGGATGTTCCTGGATATTTCTCTGAAGTCCAGCTAACAGCCTACACAGAAATCAGCAGCTTACTTTGACCAGTTCTGTTCTGCTTCTTATGGTTGGTCTTCATAAACTTTTGTATAACGAATTTTATGCTTCTACCATATTTGGGAAATGTCTGTTTGCACTCCACCTGTATCTAGGAGAGTTTTATTATGCTGCATAAACAGTGTTAGTTACTCAATGAAGTAAAAGTGAGAGGGGCATCTAACTTAGGAAACCAATCACAAACAGTGATGGATGGAAGTAATAAAGCCATTCTTTCTTAGTTCATTCTTAAGAACTACTACCGCATTCTTAAGAACTACTACTATATGAGTCCTAGGATAAACCACCAGTTGACTGTAAATTCGTATTTTATCTTACTTTTCTTTTTCCAAGTAGGCTTGCATTGAAATGTTTATGGGGGAAGTTAACATCTTTTGCACTGTGTTTGGACAGAATCCTGGTCTTTAACTGGGACACAAATTTTCCATTAAACTATCTGATGATAACCATACTACTTTAGATATTTTGCAATCTTTCTTTGCACTTTATAAGGAGGAGAAGTCATGTAATTTGGCAGGTACTTTTAGAATGACATTCTGACATGTTTCTATTCAGACCAAATTGTTCTACTGAAATCACAAGGTGGTTATGTACATTAAGGTGCTTTAAAACCTAAATAGTATCGTTAGAATTTAACATTTAATGAAACTTACCATGTAAGATATAATAAAAGCTCATCTTCAGGCTGCACATGTGAAATTTCTGAGCTTAATGGAAAACTTGAACCAAATTCAGCTTTGTCACTGATGGGATACCACAAAACTGGACAGTTTCTGTATGCTTAGCTTTTGAACCTGCCTCTCAGAACACTTATTCATATTATGCCCCATTCAGGAAGTGATCTCACTGGAAAATCTGAGCAAACAGTAGGACAGAAGTTCCAGACTCAAAAAGCTAAAGAATGTTCTTCTTTCCCCCTTCGTCTTCTTTTAAATTAATTTAGTGCTTGTGAAAGGAATTAGACCGACAACCCTAAAGACCGAGGGTTATTGTGTATGCACAAGAACACAGCCATTTTCAGCGTCCTGCCTTCAAGCTGATGCATGTTCACTCTGAGTTGCAAGTTTAACTTACCATCTTGGGCATTAATAGGACTTCACTCAACACTAGTGCGGAGATAAAGCATAGATTTCTTAAGTCTGAAGGTAAACATCTATATAATCATGTAGAGAGTTTATTAATGCAGTAATTCATCACCTAAGCTTTTCAGTTCTCATAGCAGAAAAGAAACGGAACAACCCCTTCTCAACTGAGCACTAATATGCAATCCTTACTACTTGTACTGTAGTAGTATCCTCAGTCACTAGCTCTCTCAATTTTGAGCAAGGGCACCAAGCTGGAGCTAAATCCAGCGTTAAACATATCCCTATAGGACTGCTGTCTTGCTTTTTGCTGCTAGTAATGAAATAAAAATTAGTGGAGTAACAAAATATCAGCCAGTCTTGTGTTCTATACAGTAGACTAAATCCCAATCCTAGACATATTACAGCAGGTCTTAAGGAAGCCTGTGGACATTCCAGTAGCTTGGTGAGGCAGAGTTAATTTAGCTTCATGTCTCCATTTTACTTCCTGGAAATTTCTTATCCTGGTTGGAAGGGTAACTCACCTCATTTTCAAAAGTATGAAACTTCTCCATCTCCACTTCAAGTTGGTGCCAATATTTCTGGGCTGTGCAACTACTTTCTTCAAGCACAACTGACAAAATAGGCTCCAACAATGAAGATACTTCCCTCTCCACTGCTAGTCTCTAGAAACCTCGTATACTCATACTAATCATGGAAGTCTTCTAAATCTCATTGGTTTATATTCTAAATTCTTAATTCTGCTCCTTCCAACTATAAATTTCAAAAATACTCATGTTGGTCCCTTGCAAAAGAAATAGAATAACTGTTTGCAATTTTTTAAAGAGCAAGGGTGGCCATAGGAGACAGTGTGGCAGAACTGAAGAAGGAAAAGCACTAAGGGAGAACAAAGGAATGCAAACAAGTGGAACACCCAAAAAAGGAGGACCAATTAAATTAAAATAATTTCCAATTAATTTTTCAATACAAGAAAATAGATTGTATACCAAGCCTGCTGAAATTGATGGGTATTTATCAAAGAAAGTATTTGCACAGAATTAGCAAAGCACATATCAGACCTGTGGATACATGTTGGTCAATATCTCAAAACACAGTTAAATTACTTCAGGTAGTGTTTGCTGCCTCTGCTTGACAATGATGTACATCTTACACTTCCCCTGACAAGAGCTGACTTCAGATTTGTTATCTCTGCTGTTAATTTCTGTTCTTTATAAAATATAGATTTAGAAAGTTATGCCACCCACTTGCAGCAAATTTAAATTTCTAAATAACAGCAAAGTTCAGTGATAGCATCATGAGTGAAGCTGCTGCAGCGTATTTAGTTATTCTCTTTATAAAGAGCAAGTCTCTCATACTATGTTTAAGTTTATATATAGATATAGACATATGTATATTCAGAGTAAATTCATCCTTGTTTTCTCTTCACTATACCTATTTCCTGTGCTATCACTGAGAGCATTTCTAATGTACATATTTGCTCTGACACCTCTGGATATCATTATCGTGTTCTCTCATGCCCCTGAGTGAGATTGACTCACATTGCTATGAAAAAGTAAACAGTAGCTATGAAGCTGTCAATGAATTAGATTTATTTTTCTCCTGTATGCATTTAATCCTTTTATCTATGTACCTGAGATAGCTTGTTCTATCATCCAAGTCATATTCATATTTTACAACAACTCTTCATTAATTTTTGCAGAAATTTATACCTGGCTTTTGTGTTCTTTTCACATTGATTAAGCCAGACAAAGAACAAAATAAAACAAGTTGACTACGTTTAATCCAACAATTATGACAAATTCCTTAAAAGTAAAAGTTTCAGAGAAGCAGGCCTTCTGTGGGTGCTCCCGTTGTCAAGCACACACAGAGGTAATACTCCTTTTTGTGTCTCATAAAGGCAAAAAGAACTCCTAAAATTGAACTTCACCCACTCCAATCAAAATGCCACTCAACTGCTGATTGAAATATCCTTCATTCAAATCAGAGTGAGTGCCTTTAATGGCTACCCAAATGGCTGTCAAATTAAATAAGAAACAAAATGCAAATAAATTAGCATTCCTAGCTACTGATACACTATAAATATTTATGAGGAAAAAAAGATGCTGTAATTTCAAATGATACCACAGGCCTATTTTGTACAAACAGTTAAAACAGTTATACATGCAATACTGTACTTTGCAATTTTTTTCCATTTCACATCACCATAATCACCTAATAAATATTTAAATGGACCCATTTGCTGTAACTATAAAAGAACCGTGTAAACTTGTTGTCATCTAGACACATAAGCCGCAGTGGAGTCAATGAATTTCAACAGTCACTTAATATTGCAAGCCACAAGCTACCTTAAACCTGCCAGCAACTGTCTGCCAGGAAGCTACTGTAGCACCACGGCTACCTCCTCCAACCCAGGACACGAGATTCATTATGAATGCTAGCATTGCTACTCTAATTAGGCCTGGGAGAGGTTTAACAACCATGCTACAGTCTTGCTGCTGACAAATATAAAAATAAAGCCTTGTTCAAATTAGCAATGTGAAGTGAGAAGGCCTAGAAGCAGCAACTGTCTGACCAGTAGTGAAACAGTTCTAATCTATAGTGAGGTTATTTTGCTTCATAAACTGCTAGTATGTTACCTGCAGGAGGTCTCCCTGTAAAATGAATTATAGTAAGCTATATGTGATAATTAACCGTGCATTAGCAAATATCTTGAAACAGGGGGGCTCTGTTTTCTCTGTATTTTGACTAATAAAATCATGAATTTGTTCAACAAATGATCATTTAGGTTGTGGAATGCTAAGCATATTGGAAGAACACAGTAAGCAATAGAATATTGTAGGTGGACTAACAGTTTCCTTACAAAAACAGGCTGTTTAATAGGCTGGCTCCATACTACGTTATTCACAGTACTAAAAACCACAGTGTTGGGAAGACAAATACAATATACATTTAAAATAATATAAACCTTGTACTCCTATTTACTTTAAAAATGCCATGGATGTGACAATAAAAAAAAATCCATAAGCAAACGTTTATTTCAGAAAGACAAAATCCCAAATGACTCTTTCCAGAATGTAAACAGATAGTGAGGCAATTGGTATGGTCATCTTCTCTAGAGGGGAAAAAAATGTAGCTGAGTTTAAAATAGTCTACATCATATGAATGTGAAGCAAGGCAAAAAAAAAATCATATTAATTTATTATGTATACTGCTTATCACAATAAAAATAAAGTGGTGCTATAATTTATTTTAGCTTAATTTACATCTTATGAAAACGTATTTAACCATAACGCTTTATTGAACTGTGACTGTACCAGCCGTATTCTTGGCTGTGAATCAGGGGTCAGAGCCACTTCAGCGTACACAGGTTGACAATCTATACCTCTTTATTCATACTGGATGGACTGGAGCTCAAGCTTCCAAACATCACAAGCTGCAACTCTTTTTATTACAAGTAATCTATCAGCTTTAACCACACTCTATGTACTAATGACTAATTATTGGATTTGGCCTTATCATGAGAAGATACGCAGCCCCAGTGTTACTGGGATGAACCGCAAGTAAAAAGAGAAATTAATGAACAGTGATGTTTCAGTTCATAAATATCAGCATTCAGAAGTTTCTCAAAGCTTTTAAAATCTTTAAAACATTAGAAGTGTTCTCTAACTAAATTTAAGATAAAGCCAAGATCAGAATATACCTTTCAGGTGTATCTCCCCATTCCCTTACACCCAGCACAGCTCTCATCTGTCCTGTAACAAACAGTACCTCTGAAGTACTAGATCTTTCACTTCAGCATGCTGCGTCTATTTCAGTTGAGGTAGGGGGTATCAGTAAAAAAACCCCTGATGTCCGAGGCAGGGAGTTATCAGTAAGATGCCAGAATGATGAACAGTTTGCAGACGTTCTGACTTAGAGTAAGACAGGATACTATGAAAGTTGGTACCGGGAGAAAACTGAAAGGGTGTGACTCTAGCATCCTGTGATACACAGTCAAGAGCAAGAATGCTTCTCATCAGTTCCTTGCAGCCTTCATTTTGAACATCCATTTGATTCAACTAAAGGATATTGGCCATATGTAGATATATCATATACATGAAATATTTTCTTAGGGTTAAATTATTGTTGCCATCAAATTACAAAATATAGGTCAACAACACATTATTTAGAAAGCATATAGAAAGAAAATATGCATACTTCTTATAGAAAATACTATATATAATGAAAAAGTTACTACAAATGAATGGCAAGCACATTTCTTGAATTTTTTTTTTCAAAAGGCTACAGTTTATTTCTCCTACTTACACTACAGAAATATAAGAAATTATAAAAAACAACTTCTACTAATTCGGCTATCATTACATTCCTTCAAGGGAGTACACAGTTTTTGTCTTAAATTCATAAGTGGCAATCAGCTGGAGAAAGATGATGGGTTTGAGATTCTATTTTTCCCTAAATCTCCATCATAAATGCATTTGATTTATGTCCAAGAACAATTTAAGTGTATAATTTATTATTTTTTTATGGTTCTCTCTCTCAACAACATGATTGCTCTCTACAAGTAAGGGCATCAGATAATTTTAACCATCACACTTTGAGAGTGACCACATGTATTCTTTCTATTGCAGTAAACGAAGTTTAAAAATCCAATAACACTTTTAAAATGTAATTTTCAAAAACAAAACCAAACCCCTACAAGTTTTTTTTATCATTGCAGTAACCTTCAGTTTTCTAAAGGTAAATGAGTACTTAGAAAGTAGTGTGCTGTATTTTCTCAGTTGAATTGTATTTATAGACTTTTAGGCAGAGGGTAAGATTGCCCCCTTTTGGAATTTTTAAGTGTAACGGTCCAAATAAAGAATTAGGTGCAAAGCATTCCTAATCCCCGCTCAAGATATGCATCTCTTCAGGGATTATTTGTGCTTCACACTGTTGTGTTCTAGTGTTATTATGTACGTGGCTTCACATTTCTTGTTAAAGCAATAGGCATGAAAGAATTCAACTGCTCTTGCCAGCAATCACAAAGGCACAAAATCTAAAGTCAGATAAAGGTAAACATATGGAACCCTCCAAGGAATGCAGTAGTAAAGATGGAACATATGACTGCATTCTCCCCTTCTCTGCTCCGTAGGACAAACTTCAGAGACAGTAATCTATAATTAAAATGTACCATAAAGTAGTATTCTCTGATAAAATTCACAGAGAGCTTTGTATTTTAAATAAGAAATGAAACAACTGAAGTTCTGAAAACAATCAGGACAATTCTTCTGACTCCAGATTTAATTTAATAGCAAAACCACCCTTGGTATACTGATCTGGTGGTGGGTTTTTTTTAATTTGTCAGCTTTGAAACCTAAATGATGGTCTTTCATCAAGTGTTCTAGCCCTTTAAAGAGATGTTTATGACCACAATCAGAAAATGCACAGTAACCAGGAGTCTGGATGGAAATCTGTATTTTCATTACAATCTTATTTTTATTATTACAGTCCCATAAGGTCAAATATATCAATAATAATTTGTTACTGAAAGCAATGCAATTTAGTCCTTTTAAGTAGGTAATAATTAGAATTATTTTGCAAATAAAGCATCATTAATCTGTTGCTTGACCAGTATCTTATTGTGGCATCTAATTTTAGAAAGCTAATCTTTTTGTCATGTATAATTACATTATACAGCACATTTCTATTTTTGTTTCAAAACTGAAAAATATTCTGAACTTGTTTCAGTTCAGTTTGTTCCACATAACTTTGGCATTATGGCCCTAGATCAGTGTTTCTTACTTATCTTTGTGTGGATGGAATCATAAGACCCATACTATATTTTATGTCCTGAAGTAGGGTGATATGAACTCCACCAGTCTTCAAGATACAGTACCTGCTCAGAAGGAAGTATGGGCACAGTCAAAGCTGTGAAACTGAGTAATACCTTGCCTTAAAGCCACCAATCAATAAACCAGTGTATGCTTTTGGCAGCATTTTTACAGCAAGGTACGGCAGCCTCTGCTAATTTGAATGTAGGTGCACCCAGTAGGTGTACCCACTGGTAACAATGCACCAGAAAACACTCTCAAGACCAGTGATGCACAGCAACAAGTGGAGGTGCAGGCTGCACCTTACATTTTTCTGTTACCTGTGTATTTATTTGGAAAAAGGGATATGGTTCTACCTCCAGCCAGCACTTCTCTCAAGCAATTTGTTCCCCACACTCCTGTGGAAGTCTGACTGAACTTAGTATGCAAAGGCTATAATCACATTTTGTTATGATACGGACTAAGAAATTGTACTTCCCCTGTCTGCCAGTCCAAACAAAAATACAATGACATAGCTTCAGAATTAGCCCATGGATCATCTCCTACAGGCATGGCTACTCCTTAAAACAAGGACTCCTCACTGACCTGAGCAGGACTGTGCAATCAGGAGTCAGCTCTTACAAAAGGTAAACAGGAGCTCTGATATGACTTTAAGGAAATAGAGGAACCTACTTATGTCTTTTAATAGCATTATTGTTCATTAGGTGGAAAAAAATTAATGAAATTAAAGTTATTTTTATTTTATTTCAGGGATTATTCCGAATGCGTAAGTCTGGAACACCAGTCCTCTTGAGATGGCACTGAAACACCTGCTCTACCTGTCTTGTCTGCTGTTGTCTCAAGACCAAGCCAGTAATCTCATGTAAACATGTTGACATTTTTCTTTCTCAATTATTCTCACCAGTGTCTGTGCCATCCTTTTTGACACATAAGTTCTTAAGGTTCAGGTAGACAAAACTACACTTAAACCTCTCCATGTGTTCTTTTTTAGCTATATTAATAAAAGCTAACTTCAATAAATGAATTCCGCCTACGTAACTGAACAAATATTTAGGCAATTGTTTAAGAGTAAGCTCATTAACAGTCTGTTTCATCATTGTTTCAAGGCTAGAATAACAATTATTTCCCAGGAATAATACTTCTAAAGCTATTTCAATTACAAAATCCCACTCATTTTCATATGAACCTGGTGGCTTAAAATCAGTAAAGAGTTTGATCTAAAGAAATATATTAGTATGCCTTCACATAGAAGTAATTTCTCAAGTAGTTCAATGGCCATCTGACAAGGCGAAACATGGAGAGATCTCCAAATGGAGACAGATTGATAGACTGCCATAAACCAGCAATAAAGTAGAAATCAGAGAGTATTAGCGGGAGCTACATTGATGTATCTCATCATAGCTGAAACAAGACTTCTGTTCAAGCAAGCTGGGAAGAGCACACAGTCAGTATACCACATCAGACACACAAGAAAACAGAATATTTAAGCTGTGCAATTCTGCTGAAGAACTCATCACCTAAACTCTGTACGCAGTATTAACTAACACTCATCTGTTTCAGCCCCAGACTCTAAGGAATATAACATTTGGTTTTCCATCTTACTACAATTAAAATTATATCACCAAAAGCTATTGCCTTCCAATAATCTAAGTATAGTCCAGTCAGCTAAACCTAGATTAGACAGTAATGCTGGTTTATAGGAAACAGCATGCTTGAGCATCAGTACTGATCTTATACCCTGAGAACAATGCTACAGAGCTTACATACTCTTTATCTTTGCTTCACAATAAATAGATTATCACAATATGGAAGATTAGATATTGTAAATTTTTCTGTTTTCATGAAAAAGCTGAAGTCACAGCTTTACTGAGTAAAACTCAGAGTAGAAATCATCATTACATAAAAAGCACCAAGTGTAACAAGATGAACCACAATGTAACTTTCCAGACTGTTTGCCCAAGTTGTTTAATGCCCTGTGTATTTTTGTTGAGGGGAAGTCAGAGCTTAAGTTGAATTATGTCCTTGCTGCTTTCAAAATACTTTAAACAGTTACTTAAACTGTGGCCAGTGTGTCATGCATTCCAATACAGAATATAAGAATCTATGTATTTAGTGTCACTGTAAGACTTTTAGCTAGAGTTTTCCTTTCAGTGCCATGAAGTTAATCATAAGGAAGGAATGCACACGGCCATCATGCTAATTAGCTTACTAAATATGACTTCTAAAGAGATCACTTTAATGTGTCCTCAAGGGTGCTTAAAAGCCATTTTATTAAGAGAAACGCTTGGTTTCCTTTACTGACACATTCATTGGACCAAAAGGCTGTCATTAAGTACTCTGTAGCTATCTTGATAGCTATATATGGAAGAGGAATACCACAGCAAAACATACATTCTATATTTAATAACCACATTTTTTATTTTATAGTCACTGAAAAATACTCTAGAAGGATAAGGGTAGGAGCAGGAGAAAATTCACTCATGCTTTCAGAAAATTTAAATATGAACTTTATGGGGCATCCTGTGCTCTGGATCTCTCCACTTAATTCCGTGCTTTTATTTTACCTCTTTACCATTAATGAAGGACACTAAGGAGCACTGCCAACTGATAAATAGTTTTGCTAATGATTTTAAAAGTGCTTAAAAACCAGTGTTAGATGCAATAAACTTTTTAGCTGCTTTCTTAAGCTAAGAAAAGAAACCCTCATGGGTTTTACCATGGCTCATAAATTTTTAGAATATGTTCTCATCTTTGCCATGTTTTGATACAGATTCTTCCCATTCTGTCACTGAGTCCCTTATTATGGACTGGGGCCTTAACATAGAGAAGATCTTAATTCAGTTAGCACACTGGAAGCTTGGGTGGGAGGTTGGCCGAATATCCCCACCTAGTACCATTAGCCTTCTCTGCTAATTCTTCAATAGTGCTAAATGAGAAACAGGTTCTACATGTTTATAGGTAGGTTCTAGTGAACTGTGCTCTTCCTTTTCTTTCAGTGTTCTAAGGAAGGATGGAAGGCGTCATACTTGAAACAAACCCAGCATCACTATATAGCAGTTGTCACAAGAACAGTGTTACTTGTGGGACAGGTAGGAATTCTGTTTGTTTACTTGTTCAGAAAGAAAAAACTCTCCATCATTAGCAAATCTATTATGGAACCTGACTGAAGCATGACTGGGCTGATACAATGCAACAGAATCTGAGTATTCTTAACAGAGAATTATTTGAAAATATTTGAAAGACTCTTTGTGAGTGTAGGAGAGAATGCTTATTATGTGCTTCCATAATCACATATTTCATCCAAAATTAGAATCTGTTGAGTAAATCCCCAAACAATTTATGATTTCTCTAAAGCAATTCCCACACTCTCCAATTGTTCTTCAGGCATTTAAAAGGCCGTGTAGCACAGAAACAGCTGTAGGCTGCAGAATGTTTTCATCTGACTTACTGGTGAGTTTCCACTGTGCGTTTTTTGAAGTTGAAGACAGAGGATACACTACTGGGCTCACAAATATATCCAAATACTGAAGACTGGTTATAAGAGAGATAATGAAAGGATTGAAAGCTGTGTCTTCAACACAAAGCTTTCTTGCATCTATTAAACATCAACTCAGCTAACTGGCCTGTATTTACAATTCCCTACATTTTTTCTGATACCACTTAAAAGAGGCCTAACAGTGTTTGTAACAAGTCATATAATCATCTAGGCCATTTGATCAGTAAATTTGGATTGCAAAGCAGAAATTCTGTACAAGCGGGAGGGGAACATAGTAGAACGATGCATGCATCATGACTATTAAGTATTCTGCACAGAAATGTCAGTTCTAAGGGATATATTTTCTGCTGGTGTAAAAAGTGCTCTGAAGTAATAATTTACACTAATAAATGCTAACTGAATACTAAGCCCAATATGTGGCAACTTGTTTGACACATATCAAGTTTCTCTGCATGCTTAAGGAATGCATCAATTTAAAGAAGGAAGAAGGCTATTCTCTGGTGTTAACCACTAGCAAATGAGTTTCCCTTGATTCCTATAGATCTTTAAGGCAAAGCCCTTGGAGCAGCACTTTTCTTTGTATCGTCGTAAAAACATAGACTTATAGGCACATGACAAAGTGCATTTGTGGGTTGAAACAAGTGAATAAACACTGTATCCACTCAGTGTGAATTCACTTTATAACAGACCTTAAATTCTGAACTGTGAATATTTCACAATAAAGATTCTTATGTTTTGCCCTCCTTTTGAGAATTGCATTCAGGTGTTAGTAAGAGGACTAATTCCATTCCAGTCAGGACATTCTTTTGGCATCCATTCATGTTTAGTATGACTAGGAGTCAAACTTGTCAGATGCATTCTCCTGGTCAGCATCTATCCAGGTTTCAGCCTGTTATCCCCAATTCACTCTTTTGTGCAATTCAGAAGACTCGCACTACAATGTAACAGGAGTTCTGACACTTCTTGAAAAGCCAATCCCTTAGCTGGAAATTAATTTCGTGGATTTAGAACTGCAGTAGTAAGGGGTATTTATATTTTGTTCAATAGGCAAGACGTAAAAAAGAATTAGAGGTCAAATGTAATACTCCTACTAGAGGGTTTTGGTTTAAAATTAGCTTTTAAACAGAGCTAAATTTAGCCTCAAAACATCATTGTTTTTAAACAGAAGTCAAACATTTCAGCTTAATTTTTTTGAAGAAACTATAGAGCAGTTCAGCACTGATTCACAAATTGTTTCCAGTTGATAAAAAGTTATTCACTTAAAAAAAAAGACTAAAATGTAGCTCTAACTATTTCAAAAAGAATAAATTTACAATCAGTATTTTCTGGTTGCCCTTTTCCTCTTCTCATCCATGGCCAGCCAGACATCAAAACAGTGCCGGCTAGTACTGAGCCACCCAAGCACTGGCTGCTGAAACAGTCAGAAGCATAAGAACATTCCACCAAGTTTAGTGAAGGTATAGTCATTTGTGCCAGAAGTGTGTATGAACACATTTAGAAATATTATTATCCTGGGAAATGAAATGACCTCATTGACACTTTGTCCTCTTTTTAAATATAAGGCTTGGGAAATTTAATACTTTATATAAAAATAGATTCATATTTTTATTAAAGAGTGATGAGATTTTAATCTTTTCAAAGAGATTGAAACCTAGGTCTCCCTGTTTCTTGGAGAGTGCCACCATATTCCAGATGTGTAATTTTTAATATTAAAATTGAGAAATTAATTAGCTATGTGATTTCAAACTAGCTGATCTTCCAATAAAAATATTCCACAAAGGTTTTTTGGTGCAGACATCTAATCTGATATTTTCTTTGTTTTCATGGAAGATCTGGATTTTCTCTGAATTATATGATTGCTTCCGATTACCATAAACCTTAAACAAAAAATAATGAATAAAAAATAAAATAATGAGAAAAATCTAGATGAAAAATAGTTTTCTAATTTTGATAGTTTCAGTTCAATCTGTAACAAGCAAAGCTTTAAAGACTCTAAAGGGTTTCTACAAGGTAAATTCAGCTGCCCACAGAGCATTAGAACTAGGGGCAAACACGCACCCACACGTAGCACCTCCAGAAGTACTTTCCTTCCCTAATAGTAGAGGCACTGAAACAGCATTGACGAACATGGGAAAGAGTAAAGAAAGGGGGAAAGAAACGTTTAAATTCTGGATACATCTTAGTTAATCAATTCAGTTGTGAATTTAACCCTATCTGACCATCATTCCTTTTTGATAACTACAGAGTCCAAAACAACACTTTTGCGATGATAGCTATTTAACACTAGAATATACAGTCGTAACATTAGTAATTCCCAATTCCTTCACCTAAAAGAGTAATGAATTTTCTACATCAAGCATCATTATTGAGTTCATGATTAACAAAAAATGGACACAGTTGTTTTAAAAAGCTTCTTATATGTAGTCCACAGCTTCATTGAATGCATTGATTTGTTCTACAGGTACATACTGAAGACAGTTTGGAGTTCAAAATTACTTGCCAATGGACTAAACGCTGCAAAATATCTTAAATATAGTTAACAGATAAAGATTAATACTATTTTATATGGGAGCTTTTTCAGTCATAACTAATGTTTTTGATAAAACTGATACTTATGGGGAAATTTGTTTTCATTAAAACAAAAATCTATCTTTTTGGGGGAAGACCAAGTTTATCCTAAAACTGAAAGAGCAGCTGTAGTTTGCAGATTTAATAGTAACAATATGGAAACTTATTTGATTTTAGGGGAAAGCATTTCTAGCTCTAATGATAGGGAGAATTCCCTGTCATCATTCAATTTGGCTGAATAAGGAGTCCTCAATTTATTCTAAAAATGCAGAAAATGCTTGTAAAAACCTAGATTTATAACTTCTAATAACATCATCCATTAACTCTACACTAGAGAAGCTCTATGAACAAGAAAGGCAAGAAGTGCAAGACAGATCCTGTTGAGATTAGCAGTAAAGTTTTAATCCCAATCGGCAAAATTTCAGTAAAGACACAGTGTAATTGGACATGCCATCACATTGAAAACAAAGGAAATGGGTATTAATTCCTCAGTGAATTACTGGCTACCCTTCTGTCATAACATGTATTGAGCTTAGTACAAAGTTTGAGGTAAGTTCTTTGGAGATTTTCTTTATCGTGAGCGTAAAACTGTTAAGCTGTCTTTAAAATAAGAAATTAGTACCACTTCATCGAGTATGTGGAAAGACTACAGACAAGAATGTCATGCTACTTCCAAGACAGTCAATTAAATTGTAACATGCTTGTGCAGGCCAAGTTTCTTCCATCAGAAGGAGCAGTCTCCATAAGACTATTTATTTACATGACTCACTATTTATCTAGAGCCTCTGACAAGATACAGTCAAATCAAACTCTTCCAGAGAAGATACACTCATGCTAAGTTATACCGCTGTTTTAACTTCAAACAGGTATCATAATCAGTTTATGAAACATGCAAAAAATCTAGCCTAGTGCTGCAGCTCCCCATAAATGTTCTAAAAACTTGAAGTGCTGTGGCTATAGCAGGCACATGAGCTTTGAAATCATTGCTAATGAGTATTGCTTGTAAAGCATACTGAGAAATAATTGCAGGTTAATACCAGATTTCAGAAAATCCAAATGATCCTTTTTTATTCCATTTGTCATGGCAGTCTGAGTTTGGTAGCAGAATGCAGAGTTCCTTAATCTTCCATTGGCTGGAGTTGATTTGTCCCATTCAAAACTGGTCCCAGAAAGTTTTTGGCAATGCCAAAATTTACTTATTCTTTAGTTATCAGAAACAAACACACACCCCTCTTTGCTGAGAATCAAATGAAACAAGAACTTTTCATAAAAACATGTTTGTCTCAGACTGTCATAAAACTCTATGCATACTCATTCCAGGCTGCCAGTTTTTAGTACTGCATTTGCTCATAAGTAAATGCAGGTAAGTTATTGATATTAACACCCTCCCATAAACTGACTCTTGAAGAAAACAGTAGAAAAGTAAACAGTTCCATAAATAGAAATTATAAACACCCAGTCTTAAATACGACATTACTTGTTTATAAGTATGTCTCATTAAAAGGTATTGACCACACAATCAAGCTATCAGTAAATACTTGGACTAAAATATCAGCGTATACTTGGAAGGCAAAACAAAACAGTTTTCTCCCCTATAAATATCTGAAATTCCATTCTTCATATAAAATATTCCACATATTTAGAGAACAGGAAAGAAATAATCTGCCTATGCATCACATTAAAGAAAATGCAATTTTCATTCTTCAAAGATGAAAAATTGTGTCCGGAAATGCATATAGTAATCTGCTCATCAGATAAGTGAACTATGTAAGAAATTATTTGAAAATACTTACATACAGTGGTTCCAGTTTGCTTTCCCTCTCACCAGATTACTCTGTTTTTTACTTCTGCTGTTGTTCAAGCCTCAGCTGAAACAAACTGTCTTTGACAGGGATGCATTTCCTCAGAGCTGCTGTCTGTCTGCAGTTCCCTAGATGAACACTGTTCCAATAATTTATAACACTATCGGAGTTCTGTTGCTCCCCTAACACAGGCAGTGCGTCCGCTCTGTCATCTCCCACTTACTGAGCTTCTGCAGGGAAGAAACAATAGATGAGAAACTGACAACTGATAGTATCCAACTACTCAAGGAAAAGCAACCTGAGACCACAAAGTAACACATTAGACTGCAATGGTATACTACAGTATGTCATCTATCCTCCAGTGGCATTTTGAACCCCCAGAAAAACTATAAAATACTGCTAATAAGTTTGTGAGGTCACAACAACGCTGGAAAAGGATTTTTAAACTATCAGTAACATGAATATCACGGCATTGAAAAGGTAGAAGTTCCTTTAAAATTCTATTATGTCTTAATAAAAGAAAAAATTCTCAATTTCTCCTTACCAGGAGAACAGCAAAGGCTGAAATAATCCTGACAGACACCATGTTCCACTTCAGTAAGTTAAGCTACATTACTGATGTTAGCACCATAATGCTGACAATTACGTTGCATGAGGATCAAAAGGAGTGTAACTGTTTAAATAATAAATATTCAGTTTAGAGGAAATAACAGGGAATAATTTTAATATTCTGATGAAGGGTCATCTTTTTAATACAGCTTCCTAAATTTATTCTAGTGTATGAGAGACCTTAATTACAGTAACTTCTGTGGTGAAACAAGTGAACAGATGAATTGTAACATGAATCTTTGAGGCAAGCTCTTCATCAAAAAGGGAAGTCTCCACAAGATTTAGTTATATGAATCAATAATAATTCCCACAAGTCTACTAATTTATACAGTGGTGGATTTCATTCTGTGTAAAGGAGTTCATAGAAATGTTATCAGATAGTTAACGTTAAGAAAGTATTCGATTTGAATGGAGAGTGCAGATAAGAATTTAAATCTCCATTAGAAAATAATCAATGAACTAACATCTATTAACAACCACAAAAACTGCTGGAAGGGGCAGTTCTGTTACTACTTTTTTAGAGTTCAGTAAAAGTCATTTTTATAGACAGGACTAAACATTTTTAACACTTACTTACAGCCTCCTCTGGGATGGGATATACTGCTGCCAACTCAGCACCACTTCCTGACACTTAAGTGAAAAAAGAAAGAAATGTTAAATCCAGTGGCAGAAGAAAAGTTTAAGTGCCTTGATTAATTTTTCCAAATTGGAATCTGACTGCAATACTTGAGATAACACAGCCTCTGTAAGACGGCATTACCTTTTTGAATTGCAATCAATGAGTTGGGATTTCTGCCCCCCACCCTCTTTGCAGAATACACAGTATCAGAATCTTGACATTTGAAGCATTTATATTATAGGGAAGAAATAATCACTTAAAGGCAGAAAGCACATAAAGATCTAAATCCAACAATGTCATTCAATTCTTAAGAAAATATTCCTACGTAATACACCCCAAATATAATGCTCGGATTCCCAAAGACCTTAAGGACACAAAGCAAAGATATTATGGAGCCGTCTAGAACCACTTATTACCATGACCTCATTCACATGGCAGTGTTGGAGAGCAAGGAGATGAAATAATTACGGTTATAAGGCTTTAAGCATGACCTTCTATGGACAAGCCTAGCCAGTGAGGTGCTGTTCTCACCCCCCTGGGTAGAGAGCAAGCTGGAGGAAAAGGGAGGAGAAAGGAATCTGGTGGAAATTTCATTGTACCCCATTCCCTGAACGAAAGATCTTCTAGTGCACTCTAAAGAGAGCCTATTTTGCTGTAAATCTTTGTTTCTTTTACTTAGTTCAGAGAACTGATAGAAGACAAACCATTTCACAACTTATGCAAAGAAAACCCTCCCACAGTCGAGCTATTTATAACCATTAATAGAACAGATCTTGACATGCTAGAGATGCAGCACATATAGCCGGAAGAAGCAGTGGAATGTAATATGTCTTCTATTTCAGGTAGAAAGCAAAAAGCAAAGAGGAGACTGAAGTAGGTACTGCTTGGAGACCCTGTTAGAATGGAGAATGAAGAAAGGTTTTGAGGCACATACCAATTGAGCTCAAGGCCCAGAGTAAAGGTCTTGGTCACTACAGCTCATAAGAATTACAGTACAATGTGTAATAAATGAAGCTTTGAGAGCCCCAGTTAAAGCATTTTCCAACATGCTATTTTGTCAGAAAATTCCCAAGCTGTTCCCATCACCAAGGGCAAGCTATATTGATGTCATCATACAGGGGGAGGGACAATAAATATTTTTACACATAGAGAGAATGAAATTATTAATTTAGAAGTTCACAAGGTACTTGAGACTTTCAGCCAAAGAAGTTAAAAAATATTATATTATGAATCATTTTAGCAATAGGCCACAGACAACACTTTCATAAATGTCAGGTCTAACTTTCAGGAGTGATTCAAGCTCAGTCAGACTAGGCTTCTAACAACGCTTAGGTGCATCTGAAATTTTTGCTTGAGATGAAAACAATTTAAGGAAAGAATGTATAACCAAGCTTTTCTTAAACAAGCACTAAGTAATGTAACTAGGCTAGAAAATAACTAACAGAGATGTGAATATTGCTTGTTGAAAGATTAAAAGGGACAGTTATGGCAGGATTTCCTGTGACTTTAGGCAATCCTCAGAAGCAAAGGAATGATGCTATTCTTAAAGCAGCTGCTGTTTAAAATGTTCCACTTCAGATCTCCACTTCTACGTTTCAGCCCATACTGCAGCAGAGACCCTCTGCTGACTCGAGAAAATACTTGAGTCAGTATTTTCCTTCCCAATCTTTCAGCTGACCTAAGCAGCTCCTAACACTTTCCAAGCTAAGATGACTCAGCACTACAGCTAGATAACATTTTTTTCATTCCTTCTTAAAGTTCAAACAACACACAAACAGTCTTTCACTCCTCAAACCTTAGCAAACTTCTTGCACCTCCCTGGCTCTCTGAAGCACCAGCAATTCAGCTTTACTAAGGCTCAGACAAGAATGAGTCAGATACTGACATCCAAAGACAGCAATCCTCTTCTGCTGCATCTATCATTATATAGGAAGACTCTGACAGAAATTCTTCATTTCAGGCTCCCATGCCTTTGTCATCTGACTGTATTCCTAACCAAAGTTGAGTTCTCCCTTTTCAGACCCCTCCTAGAAGCCTACCAGCTGCAGCAGGCAACCCAGAACTGCTTCACTGGGTCCCAAACCAGACTTGTTTACTGTTTTCATTAACCCTGAAAGCGTAGTTTCTCAGGGCTCATTCAAAACCCAATTTTCTCAAAATGTTAGCAAAATTGTTATCAGAATTAGGGAGACACTAAATCTACTGAGATAAAACCAAAAATAAAATGGACATTCTCCATTTTCTGAGTTGTTGTACATTTCCAAACAAAGACAGAAAGTTCTGCCAATGTTTTGGTAGGTCTCAGATACTCTGGACCTGATCAATGCCCGCAGAGATTCTTTGACAGATTGAAAGGGGAATTAGTGAAATGCATCTGTATATGGAGCACATTTATACCTCCAATTCCATCATTCCCCTGCAAACCTACTAATTTGTGCAAAGGTGAATGTCATCCACTGAATACCAGCAGCACCGCCTTATTCAGGAGTGTATTACCAACATTATGAAATCCCAAATCAATCCAACTGGGGTATTTTCCCTGTCAATAGTAGCAATACTGGCTTTTGTTTGGAGTATATAATCTTTCCTTTTTATGAGCAGCATCATTCTACTTCAGAGATGGGGAAATCAAGTCACAAGAAAGGTACTGGCTAAGTAAAAGTATCCAGTAGCTCAACAGCTTAAAGCAGGATTCAAACCTAAATATCTGAAATTACCACACAGTTCCTTATTAATCAGCCTGTCCAGACAGCTAACAGTGTTCCACATCCCGATGTCAGTTACAACTTCATCTTCAGTGGACAAGTTCAAACCTCCAGCAGCCAATAGCTGTGTGTACTTTCTGCATGCACTCTTACTGGCTCTGAATTATTAACTCTGCTAGAGCATCTGATCAGTGCTAGCTATTTTTGGCTGGTATTCACAGCTCCAATTGAGTAGACTCTGGCGAGTACACCTGGCAACACTGGCTCAGAACAAGGCTGACACAGACACACAACACAAACAGGAAGAAATGGAGAGAGAGCCTGGGTGTTATTGATATAAGATTGTATTTTTACTAGGCTAATAAATACAGTGTCTGCTCATTCCTGTAGGTGTGCGGAAATCTCATTTCACAATGTCACATTCCTGAAGAGCACAGCTGGCATAATCCAGATAATGTACTTTAAATACAACATGCATTACCTTGTCGTTTTATAAATTAGACTGCAGCAGACTTGAGAAATAAGTAGGGAAAAGGTAATCCCATGGAAAGCTGCTATCTTCACTTCTGATGCTGGTTTAGCCACCATCACTCCTATCAAGCCAGCCTAATTGCTTTGTTTTTGTGGGCTCTTAGGGAATAACATTACTATGAGTTTGGAAAAAATAGCAACATTGACTGTGCTGACTTTTGATCAATCATCACCTAGCCAGGAACGTCAGACCTATTAAGGGTCCCTTCTTTGCCAAAAATTAATGAGCCAAAAATAAGTACCAGAGGTTGGAACCAGCTCTGTCTCAGCTGTATTCAATGCCACAGTCACACTGGAGGATGAGGAAAGGGAAAAAAGGAGTGACAGAAGAAAGCAAAGACTAGTAATAATTGCAGCATGATTTTTTTCCTTCATTTTTAAATACGAGCAGCTACTAGAACCATATGAAACTCGTGGTTGCCAAAGTGAACATAGGTCATTTTAGATTTTATCGAACAAAGTTTCAAACAAACTCAAAATTAGGAAAGAACAATAAATAGCTCTTCTTGCTCAGCATTTCATATGCACGTGGAGTTGAACAGGAAAAGTCAGGAAAAGGAACTAGCTTTGTATCAGAGAGAGTTCCAAAAGCCAGCTTCTGAAACAGCACAAATTAACTCTTCGTTTCCCTTTAAGTCTTTCATTTTGTAGGTCCTAGTGAATTTTCATAAGACTACTGTTGCCCAGGAGCCTTCCCCAACTTAAGCTGTGTAGTACAATACTGCTCCAAAAGTTCTAGCTTCAGAACAAACACCTGCTTGCATGCTTTAAAGGTAGTCACCTCAATCACATTAAAACTTGGATGTCTGTTATCTTATGCACTACCATCAACTGTTTTAAGGATTGTAAACCTAAGCTCAGGATACAGGGTTTTGGCCTCCTGGGATGTAGTTAGGTCAAATTCATGAGATGGAGATTAGACATAGACTTAGTTTCATTGTTTAATGGACTGAGTGTATAGACAGAAATTTATACTGCTATCTTAGAAGCTCACCTGTTACAATGAGTCTAAACTGGACACTTTGCATCTTGGAGCCAGATCCTGTCCCAAACTCTTTGATAGGCCATCTACTTTATGCTGAAAAAACATTAACCAGGCTTTTTCTTTTTTTGTTTTCATTAAGTTTAAAAGAAACATTCTAATGTTTAAAAATACCACCAAGAATTTTTAAAGTAATCCAAAGAAGCATGCTTTTTTAATTGTCCAGATCTTACCAAGTTTCGGTAGGAAAACACAGGATTTTTTTTTTTATTCAGTACCATCGCAGCCTCTTTCCCCTTTATTTCCCAAGATCTTTTGGCAACAATAAACTTAATTGTTTACCTTTTATAAAATGGTCAGAAGTGCTTTCAAGACAATTAGAAGGAACCATGGTCTTTGAAGTAACACTGTCATTATCCTGTCAATGAGCCCCTGTAACCCTGAGGTTATGGTAGGAGCAAAAGAATTTTAGTACAAGCAATGACAGCAGGTCCCGCAATTTTTGAATTTGCAACATTAGAACAAAATTCCAAGAGGCAATTGCATCCGTTAGGATTATATTCTTGAATAATTTGAAGGTCAATACTTTCAAAATAAATAAAAGGTCAAAAACACTGCAGGTTTGCATTTCTCAGGTAAAAGGCTCAGACCATGATCTCAGCCAGAATGGCTTAGGGTTCAATCAAAGGCCCAAAACACAAAATTGCAAAAGCCAAAAAATAATTTTGACTTATCTAATATTTTGCTTAGTAATAAATTAAACCAGAAAAATTTCAGATTGTACCCACTTTCCACACAAAGTGTCTTGCCTTTTTCTATTTGAAACTACCATTAGATTTCCACATTTCTTTATAAACCAAAAACTTAACAAATCTCAAAATGTATTCTAGTGTGTTTTCTTTCAATTGTGCAATTAGGAGATGGATTGGCTAGCCACTCTCTCACGCCACAGCTAGGTCTTTCACAAACTGTGTGAAATAATATTTCTATTGTTCTATTATTATAATATTATCATAATATTTCTATTATTATATTATTATGTTGTGTACAAGTGCATACAGGCAATGCTACATTTATTCCAAGCCTCTGAACAGTCATGTCCTACCTGCAGTGTGAGCTGAGGCTATGGGATCCAAGGCCATGGGTGCCAAAGAGTCAACACACCCGAGACCACTGGACCAGAGAGTTAAATTTGAATTGCCACTTCTAGGATAAAACCTTTGCTTCTCCTCCATGTTATATTATACAGTTGTTTCAGAGAGGTATTGAAATAAATATTTACACAATCAAAATAGATACATGCACAAACATACTCCTGTATGGGAGGCTGTCTAGATGGTTTTCCGACCACATACATTTTAGGCTCATTATCTCCGCGACTACAGCACTAGCATTATCTGAAACAAAATTTTTAAATGTGGCCATCAAGTGGCTGAAGTTCAAAACTGCATCTTAAAATGTAAGCTGGGATTTTGTGTGAGCTGAATGATTGTCTGCTGCAGTCTCAGGAATCTCACCTCACCTTCCCACACCAGCTCAGCCTCCACCCAAACCTTTCCACCCATGTCCACAGACCGAAAGCCCCAATCTGCATTTGGTTTCACCAGACTATTGCCCTCCGGCCCCAGGGACTATGGCGCTGTGGGAAAACAGTATAGTAAAGAAGAAAGATGTCTGAAATATGGGTCTACAACCATTAACCCTTCAAAGGACACAGTGCTGCCCCAAACAAATCTCTTAGGCTTCTGAGGCTGCTGAGGCCCCACCAATATCTAGGAGAGCGCACTTGCTGCATTTCATGGGCTTGCAATTTCATCCCTGTTTTCTGAGAGTTTTCACCTTCAGAATGCCACTTTATTTCTGAGATTACATCCCCTTTCACCAACTGCACTGAACCTCCCCTGAAACAGGCCTGAGTGTACCTCTGCTCTACTCTGACACCCAAAGGAGACACTAATTTATACCAATCTTCCCAGGAACTCACTGGGACTGTGACCTTCCAGAAGCATTTCCTCTGCCTGCATTCCAGCACATGCTCTGTTAAATGGCTGAGAAGAAGCTGGGACGAGGACTGGCTATTTCCCTGGTCCTGCCTATGAAGCCCAGGCTCTGCTCCAGTCTCCCGGGAAAGGAGCCATGCTGCCCTGAGCGGACCTAGGCCGGCTGGGCTGGGGAAGCTTCTGGAGGGCAGTTCACAGGCGACAAAGTGGGGTGCCTCGGAGTGAATACAGCTCCAGGGCAGGGCTGGACATGAGAGCAGCCATCCCTCAGGTGACAGGAGACGAGTTTTCCCTCAGGTGACAGGAGAGAAGCCTTCTGTCAGGCAACAGGAGAGGAATTTTTCTTCATGTGACAGGAGAGGAGCTTTCCCTCAGGTGACAATAGGCAAGCTTTCCCTCAGGTGACAGTAGTTTTCCCTCAGGTGACAGGAGAGGAGCCGTCTGTTAGGTGACAAGAGAGACGTTTTCCCTCAGGTGACAGGAGAGAAGCCTTCCCTCAGGTGATAGTAGTTTTCCCTCAGGTGGCAGGAGAGGAGCTTTCCCTCAGGTGACAATAGGCAAGCTTTCCCTCAGGTGACAGTAGTTTTCCCTCAGGAAAGGAGGGGAGAGGAGCCTTTCCTCAAGTGACAAGTTTTCCCTCAGGTGACAGGAGAGAAGCTTTCCCTCAGGTGACAGAGGAGGAGCCTTCTGTCAGGCAATAGGAGAGGAGTTTTTCTTCATGTGACAGGAGAGGAGCTTTCCCTCAGGTGACAATAGGCAAGCTTTCCCTCAGGTGACAGTAGTTTTCCCTCAGGTGACAGGAGAGGAGCCTTCTGTCAGGTGACAAGAGACAAGCTTTCCCTCAGGTGACAGGAGAGGAGCCTTCTGTCAGGTGACAAGAGACAAGCTTTCCCTCAGGTGACAGAAGAGGAGCCTTCCCTCAGGTGACAGTAGTTTTCCCTCAGGTGGCAGGAGAGGAGCCTTCCCTCAGGTGACAGTAGTTTTCCCTCAGGTGGCAGGAGAGGAGGCTTCCCTCAGGTGACAGTAGTTTTCCCTCAGGTAGCAGGAGAGGAGGCTTCCCTCAGGGACAGGCCTGAGAGCCACAGGGCAGGCAGCACCTCAGTCTTGTGCTGAGGGTGAGTTAGGAGGAAAGAACCACCTCTTCATGCTGGAAGGTTTGATTATAAACTCTCCTTCATCCACTTTAGACTTTTGTGCTCAACAGCAGTGCCATTTTGCTTGCCATCTCACTGATCTGGTGGTGCATGCTTAGAAAATTCCAGAGGGCTTTGATGGTACAGGGCTGGTCTCGTCACAGGTCTGGGATTTCTCTTGGGGCCTGGGTGATATTTTACTGCCATGTTGCTGTTGATTTTGCTGTAATTTTTTCCCCGTCCCTGTTCAGAGCAAAACTGGTGCTCACAGAGGGAAGAATCAATCAGGAAGGGACAGAGGAAGGGGATTATTTGTGTGATAATCTGTATTAGCAGATTAAGGGAAAGGACACTTTGCTTCTTTGACAGGTATTGTCTTTTGGTTTTTACATTTTGTGCTTTTATTGGGAGATGAACACACTCTACCCTTTTTTTCTGAGTTTGCTGTAGCTTGGAAGGGGTTAAGGAAGAAGCTGCATGCTCATCCTCATGTGTATCCTCATCTTAGACGTAGGTTTTTTCCATGTGGCAAATGAAAAGTGATTTAGCATAAACAGCTAAAAAGGGGGAGGAAGGCGCTGCAAAGAGAGACATGCTGTCATTGTCAAAGATTTCCTTTGCTGAACTGTTACTTTGCAGATTTAACTGCCGACATTACATGGAAAATGGTGGGGAGGAAGGAAATTATCCTGTTCATTTTCTGCCATTGCTTTTATCTTGATTCCCTGGGGCTTTATGGAGGCAAATTCTAGTCCAGCCAAGAAGAGGCTATCTGACTACAAGCAGTGAAACTGAGGAAGAGATTTTTAGTGAATTTACTAAATACTGTAATCAGTGGTAGTTTATAGCTCAGGTATCAGTCTCTGGTTCCCTGCCCAATGTTGTTTTGCTTTCACCACTCTTACTTTCTTATAAACACATCTACATCCAGATAAAGGTTTCTTTGTAATTTTTATTTATTTGGAGGTTTCTACATGTGATGGAAAAGCTTTAAATGGTAGATGCAGAACCAGCTTTGGATCTAGGCAAATTTTGCATTCACCAAAACAAATTTGAGCCAAATTTAGAAGTAGTGCCATATGACATGCTTTTGGGGAGTTAGAGGCTGGCTGTAGGCCCGGATCTGACAAAGATCTTTTGCACATTTTTATCTTCATACTCTGTGAATAGTCCCACTGATCATTCTCTCAACCTGAAGTACTAAAACATCATCAGACTGGCCTTTAAGATTTAAAAGATGTGATCTTTAAACCAAAGAACTTTAAAAAAAAGGCATTTTTTAATTTACTTTCTGTTTACTGAGCCTTAAGGAAACATCTGTGTCATGTTTTCCAGTCTTTTTCTGTGCAATGACAGAAACTTTTTTTCCCCCAAATGAATCTGGAGGTTCTCATGCAGACTTACGACTTTCAGAAATGGGATTTTAGGCAGACGTTATACATTATAAGATTCTTGGTAGGAACCAAGAGACTTGGCAACATAGGCAACACAGCACTGAGTCACTGAAGCACTTGCTTAAAGCTTGCAGAATCAGTGCCTTGGACCATAATTTCTTTGGGGCAAGAGTCATAATTGTATTGGGGCTAAGAGATGCACATGTACTTATGTGTAAGTGTGTATAACTTCACTCTTCTGATGATTGCTTTATGTATTTGCCTCAGTCTTCTCATTGCACCAGTTTCTGTCCCTCATGCAGCTGGTCCAATGAAAGTAACAGTGAATTAAAGATAATTACAGGCCAGTGGCTGGTGCTGTTATCCTGTGGAAATCATGGGGGGAGTGAGTAAGAAGATGGCAAAGAAAGAGTCTGTTTTACCTTCAGGGCAGGTGTCTTTTGGAGAAAGCCAGCATACCTGTGCCAGCAAGAAAAAAAGCTCTGAAAAGTACTATGGAATTGCTCAAGATAACAACCAGAAAATTAAATGTTGTGTAAATGAGGATGACAAAATTAGTGTGTAGCTGGAAATAACAGAGATACAAGCACTCAGAGGGTATTATTGATGTATTTTAATTAAAAATTAAAGCAGCTTAGGTGCTGACCTAAAGCATTGGCAGTGAAATCAAGCAAAATCCAAGAATGTTTGTTTTACATACAGCACTTAGCAGCCCCAGCTGAGGTCAGCCAATACTGCTATAAGGTTCTACAAAGAGTGTAATTACACAGCCTCTATCCCAAGCATCTTGCTGTTTTAGTGTGACAGGCAGAGGGTGGGTTTTACACATGGAGAAATATAGCATAGAGAAGGTGTGTTTTCCTCTGTGAAACAATAAGTATTTATGAGAGAGGAGCTGAATACAGATCTTAAGTCTGAAGGGAATACTATATCTACAAGAGCATTATTTCTTGTCAGTTTTGTGACAATCCACGTTGTTACTTTTATTCTGTAATGAAAATATTTTTATTGTAGTTTAACCAAACAGGTCAGTTGAATATATATTTACCATATATTTTTATCACAATTTGTCTCTGTCCGCATTTGTCTATGTCTGCATGTCCACTGTAATCAGTAGGTGCCCATGGAAGGATGAGACTTGATTACTACAGGGCTAAACAATGCTGTTGCTGCCTAGGTTGCTGTGCATTTGAACATGGGCAGCAAATGTTGCATGCAGTTTGAGTTTCATATATTAAAATTCCTGGCTGGACTGCTGAAATCTATTTTCATAACAAGCAGGTGGACAAAGGGAAGTGAAAGCAACTTTGCTGGACCTGCAAGACATAGATAAACAGTGAAGCAGAACTCAGCCAAAAAATCTCAGTTTCTATGGGCAGGGCTAGCAGATAAATTTAACGAACTGTCAAAAACATACTGTGGCAGTATCTATGTCTTTTCAGATTGCAGAAAATGTGTTTTCCCTTGCAAGATACTATCTTTATCCAACCTCCCTCTAAGCTTAATTATTTACAGATTCTAATTACTGATTTCCCCATACTGATCCTTTCTCAAATACATCCTTCTTTTTGGGGGAGACTGTGGGCAAAAGTGTTGCAGCATCTTTAGGTGCTCTGTGTTTGTACAGCTCTGGTGTTGCTTAGGACTAGGAAGGCCTCAGTGTAAAAGTGATTCTGCACACTCTTCCTTCAAAAGATCCTGATTTCTTAAAACTTTCACAGGAAAAGGTAGCTTTCCACAGAATTCCTTGGGAAGGTTTCTTGTGTCTAAACTACTCCGGAAAAACACATACAGAATGAAAAATATCTGTGGGCTACAAGGCTTGTTCCAAAGCACATCAAACACAATAACTTCCTTTGACTTTAAGAACTCTATATTGGATTATTGAAGTCATTATAAATGACCTAAGAATTGCTTGGGAAAGGCACCTACTGTGTTAGGCAAGTGGTATAGGACTCAAAATTCTAAAAATTTGACCCAGTAGATTTTTGGCTTCATCGGATCGCTTGTGAAGAGACCCATACCAGGTTCTTTACAACCGTTGATAAGAAAGCCTAAGGCATGTTTTGAAATGCAAGTCACGGTCTCTTTCAGTATAGTCTGCTCTACGTAGACAGAAGAGTCATAAATGTTTTCTGGGACAGCATATTTAGTTTAGTCTCTACTTCACTCAACAAAACACTGATAAAATCCATAATAAGCAAAGCAACACTCCATAAGCTTTTTTATGGTTGCAATATATAGGGATTCCCATTTGTCTTGCTGGCATTATTTATATGAAACCTTCTACTACATACAGGTTAGGGCTTAATTTCAGAATTTTATGGCCAACCCTGACTAAGCAATGCCCCATATTGTAGTAATTTTATTAAAACAATTGGAATATGATCCTACTGTAATTTTAGATAATAATATTCTTGAGGAATAATTTTCTACTGTTACTGTGAGGGTGGCTATTGATTCTCAGTTGCTTAGCATTCTGGCACATACATACTTACATGTACACACACGCACACTTTTAGTTGGGGCCTGGCTACTTGCCAGATTAACATACTAAGGACCATGATAAATTTTACTCCAGTAATGTAATCTAGTCAAATACTTTAATCAACCCTTTGACTGCAGACCTTTGGGAAATGCCTTAAGCCGTAGCTCACATCACCTTTAGGCAATCGTGAAATCTGTGCAGAAAGTCCTATCTAGTATTGCTCAGGGAAGTGAAATAATAAGGCTGCTGGTGCCCTCTGTCCAGACAGTTGCCGTTATTCATTCTGTGTGTATGGTAGGGATAAAGCAAGAGGGGAAAAATGAAGACTGGTAAAGGTACAGTTAAAAGAGTTATAGGAAACAAAAAAAGAAGTTGCTACAAGGGGAGGACAAGTGAATTATTGCACTGTTTTAACTACTCCACTGGGGCTTCCAAAGTAGGAGTTGCAAATTAGGACAGTCCATACTAAGATTTGGAGCAATCCTTAGCCCCTAAATATGGGCAGGAAATTACATGCACATATCTCCAATCCCCACATTAATAAGAATCAACTATATTCTTGGTCATTGCAACTGATCTCTCAGGAGTACTCATCACACTAAAAGACAGAGATGTACCTAAACAAAATTAATTTCTGCTTTAATGTTGGAGAGAGATGGAAGGAATCCTTACTTCCAGAGTTTGTTCACTATAGGTGGATGTTTATAACACACATCCCTATTTCTAGTAAAGAGAATTTAAAACAGCTAAATCAGAGCTTCAGAAATTCAAGATACTATTTATGCAGCCAAACTGTTGTATTGAGAGAAAAATAGCTTGGCTTGCAAACATGTGGTGGCATAGAGAATACAAAATAGTGTCTTCAATAAAATAATGTAGAATGGGAAGTTAGGCTTGCATGGTTTCTTATGAATCCATTGGTGTAATTTCTTGGGATTTTGTCCTTAGCTGAGGATTAAGTTTATGTGTTTGCACAAAGAAGGTAGTTGAGAACATAGTCTTGTGTTAACATGTAGCATTGAGGTCGAGAAGATGAGGGTTAGCTATTGGCCAAAGAGTTGCAAACTGATCCTGTCCACGTTACCTAATTTCTCAAATTTTAAAGTGTTGTAAAATAAAGATAGCATTTCCTTTCTCCCACTGTTCTGTGGAATAAGCTTCTCACATCAAAGATTTAGTTTTTCTGTGTTTATGCACATTGCTCAATATATTGTGGCAAATGGTTTCCTTATTGAGAAGTTTGGATAATCTGATTTGTCCAGTCAGTTTTCTCCTATTCAGATTTGCATTGCCCTAATAACCAAGAATGGTTATCTGGAGAAGATGCTTTGGAGGAAAGTAATGATGGAAACTTGATTCAAATTTTTGGGTACATGTTTTGGATGCAGAATTTTTGTTTGCTGTGAAGAGCTGTGATTTTCATTAGACCTGTCTTAAATATAAATCACAGAAACAGAGAAAATAATTTCTTAGGCTGCAATATCTAGAAGCACCAAGAGCTTGAAGCACAAATAGATAATGTTTTCTGAATTAAAGTATTTAGAAGTTTGATTTTTTTTCTTCTCTAACTTACATATTACAAATTATGAAAGTTACTATCAAGCAGCACTTTCCTACTTATCTTTGACTTTGAAGAAAGCACTTAATACAGGATATGTTATACTTGCAGTTAATATATTAACATTTTTCTCATCCAAAATTGAGGCTGAGCAGGAAAATAATCAGGAAATAAATGTTTTTTAAAGAATTGAAGCTATTTTTATTTTTTTTCTGTTTGAATTTATCTTGAGACTATGCAATCCTTTTATAAAACTGAAATATTGTATAGGAAGACTGATATTTTTAATTTAAACCTCATCTCCTTCTAAATTGTTTTAATCTAGTTACCTATGAAGTCTGAATAGCATTTCCTCAGATGTTGCTTTTGTATATTTGGTGGCTTCTCTGTGTAAAAATATTAGCAAATAATTCAATGTTTATTTTTAGTATGAAAATTTGGAGGATTCTTGCGTGACTTGCTAGACAAATCTCATAGGTATTACCACACTGCCCTCTGGAGTACAGTGACAAAGCATGCGTATGATGAACGTTTCATAGGCATCTGCTGTTCCTCTTTGCATCCAGGAAAATTACCACTGGAACAAGTAAAGCCTTGGCTGTGCTCTTTGAAAGGAAGGATGAATATGTAGTGTTTCTCTTCACTTAGCCCAGAATTTTTTGGGTGTGTATCATGTTTTCACTAGATATGTATTACTATATAGGATTTTATCCCTGGCTAGACCCAAAAGTGTTTGATTTAAATGGTTTAATGGTTTAGAAGCATCAGCTTGAGGTTTCTCAGCAAAACTAAGTTTTGTTGTCCAGAGGTGCAAGACCAGTATCAGACTGTCCCGTTGATTGTGGCTCCTATGTGTCCTAAGCCTCAGAAATCCTGGGACTCTACCAGGAGAAAGTAGTTGATCAGCACTAGATATCAAAGACAACAACAAAACACATCATTTTTCTCACAAGCTCAAACAAACCTGAGACATTTGGAAGCCATATGTATCTGTTGTTTCCTAAATTAATTCATCTTTTTCCAAGATTTGTCTTGTGGAAAAATTAGAAATTCCCCTTCACTCCTCCCTCTTCCCACTACCTTCCCCCAAATTGCCTTAATCCCATAAAAGAATTAAAACAAAGGTCAGGAATTTATGTTATCGCTGCAAAAAAAAGGTGGAGGTTTGGCCCAATTTGAGTTACTTTAATATCTTTTTAGGAATCTTATACTTAATATAGATATTTAGCATAAAGATTCCCAGTTGCAGATGGTATATAGCTGGAAGCGTGGTTAAAAGACAGCACAGGTCCACAAGGACAAAGTACAACAAACCACTTCTTTATCCTGTTTCTCCAATACAAAAAGACTTTAAAGTGTATATAATTTATGTTCAATTCTGGGTCCTTTCTCTGCTTCCACAGTATGAAACAATGCACAAATTAATAGCAAAGGTTGTTATGTTCAAAAGTGTTTTTAGGGACTTTACAACACATGCAAGCAGCTAATTAAACTGTTAGAAGTCATTAAATATTTTAAGCACTTTTCCATTGGAAGTCAACAGAAATTAGGTACCTTATTTCCGTAAGTCCCTTTTTAATGTTACAAGGTGCCTTTCTTTACGTGTCTAAAGACTTCTGAAAATCTACTTTTCTCAAGTTTAGAGTTTCAGGTCAGACATAAATAAAATGTAAGCTGATTGACAGGAATTGCAGATCACACACAGACTGACAAGTCATGAAAAATTAAGATCACTGACAGGATCTGCAACACTCAATATGGTGGGAACATTAAACTGTGTTTCAGTATAACCAAATAAAATAGCATATATATGGGAAAAGCTACCTGTGAAAAAGATCTGAGAATTCTGTGGAAGGCTCAACAGAACTTGAATTTCCACCTCTAGAATCCCTTGGCCAACAGAGTGAATGCAAATACTTGTGTTTAGGAAAAGAAGACAGTGAATAAAAGTAGAGGGATTATATTGTCTTTGTATTTGGCACCGGTGATACCGCTCTTGAAATCTCTGCCAGATTCAGGTGCTAAATGTCTTTAAAATTGCTGAGAGTCTGAGCAGACTTAAGTAAGAGCCACAGGAATGATGAAAAAGATTACTAAAAGCTCCTCTAGCTTGCGGGAATGATGCAGTGTTAGTGTCTTTGTGTGCAGTGAATTCCTTTGCAGGTTCCTTTATCCCTTGATGCCAAACTTATCCCTACAAGACTCAGTAGTTACTAAATTTAGGGACTCTGTAGGGAAAACAGAGAAGTCCCCAAGATAATGACAGCAGTGGAAACGCTAAGGCATTAAGCTGATAGGGAATGAAGAGAGAAAGGTACTAGCTGAGATGATGGGCTCTAATTACCAAGAAAAAACTTGGTAAAGGGGCATTCCCAGACAATGAGGAAATCATATTTGAATTCTCACTGGAGAGGTAGGGGGAGAGAATTATGACTAGATACACAGCTGTTTTTTTCAAAGGGTATCATAACCTCTTACAAGCATTATATTAAATTGTTAATTACTTCACAGTCATTGTATAAGCAGCACTGTAACTACAGGTGGCTCAAATGTAGGATCAGAAGTCTCCTGAACACTGTTGCTGTTGGGTTTTGGATTGGATCTTCACTGTCCGAATTTTGCTTGGATAGCAGCTCAGCTGATAAATGAGTGATGATCAGGTTTTTGGTGATTGAACCTGGTGTATGTTGGTAGAAAAGGAAGGAAAGTAAGCCCAGATGTTCTGCCGTTTAAATCCTAAGTAGACAGTACTGTCTCCTTTGCAATGGACTTTGTCCTAGTAAAAGCTCACTCTGACTTTTTAGAAGGCTTGAGATTCTAACTCTCTCTGGCAGTTTTAGAAATACCACCTTGTATTAATAAACTCTGATGAGGGAAGGTTTAATATCACCAAATAATTGTTTGGGGAATACTACTGAAGACTGCTTTGTGTGCATATGACCTGCATAGTGAAAAAAACATTATTATTACGTCCTAAGGTTGTTTTTGAGAAAAGATGGCATCAGCAAATAAATCCACAATATCCTGGTAAATATTTTTAAAGAGAATCCAAAACCAGATCAGAGCACAAAGGTGGCTTTACTAACAGCTTCTACTAAGATCAAATATAAATATAAATATATGTATATATCTCCCAAGACAAAATACACAGCTTCACATAATCTGCTAAAGAGAAAAGTAAATATTTTGCAACCACAAATGAAGTCAAAGCATAACATTGTGGTGAGACTTAAGAGGAGTTAACAGACCAAAATGTCTCATTATTTCACAAATTATAGCAGCATGAAAAAATACTCCTTCAGTTTCAGGATACTTAGCTCTGTTTTATGAAATAAAAATATGTGGTTAAAACAAAGCACTGTTTCAGGTACAGCTCCGGAAGCTGGCTTAACTCGGTCTGATAGGTGGGTAGACTGCAGCATGAGTGACACCGAGCCTGCACTTCAGGTATAAGAAATGCGTTTCTTTCCACACTCACCGGCACACTAACAAAGCTTCATGCACAACATAATCTTATGCCCAAATGAAGGAGCCAGGATTTCTCAGGCAAGGTGATACTGTTAATGCTTTGGGTTCCTTTTGCTAATGGTATGGATTAAAGCATTAAGGATAAAAATGCATTTGGTGGCCTTGACGTGGTTTGTAGTGGATGCTGGGAGCCAAGTTCTGCCCTCAGCTACACCCTGTAGCTCCCCTGAAGTCCGTAGTGGTGCCAAGCGTAACTGAGGGAAGAATTCAGCTGTTCAAATATGCCCATGGTTACCAAGCCAACTGGCAGCAATTGCAAAGGAATAATAGGAGTGTTGAGGGCAAGAACTGAGGAGCTTTCGCAGGGCAGTCTGGAGATCTGCACAGTGCTTGTCTACAGACTGTCTGGCCTCCTGAAGTCAAAGCTATTAGTTTTTCCTACTTGCTCTAATGTACCGCATACAAAAAAAGCCTTTCACTGGTGAACTCTGATAAATGCCCACCATCTGGGGCTTCTGCAATCTCTTAGTGCATTGTGTCAGCAGCCTTTTGTTTGTGCCAGATCTAACCTTGAAGTTTCATGGGGCAGAGAGCAGATCTGAATACATTTCAAATTTCTAAAACAGTGAAACATTACTGTTATTAACAAAGAATAGCTGAGTAGCTTCCAGGCTACTTATGAGACAGACAAGCTCATCTTCTTGTGGCACAGCTAGTTAGTTATTTAGTGCTTCATATTGCTCAAATAGGGAATAGCTTATGGCTCATACAGCGACTCCCATCCAAGGGAACAAAAGATTACTTTCATTTCACAGATGAGGAGTCAAGATCTAAAAGTATTTGTCTGAAGTCACATCGCAAGAAAGGAACTGAAACTCTGGTATCCTTAGTTGTAGTGCCCTCATATGTTATTTGTTAAACGCCTTACCAGCTAGTACTACATTAGCTGTTTGTAGCCTTGGTGAAGTCCTGGAGCTTTAGTGTTTTGGTGTAGAAGACTTCTTGACACTGAATAACCTTGAGTTCTGGTTTTAAAATGGAAAACAAAACATAACAATCTTTTTATGGGACAAGAGGATTCTTTGAACTCCTGCTCATATAGTTGTATACTATTCAAAAAGTGTAAGCTTCACCAGAACAGATTAAAATCCCCTGGCATCCATTTCTATTCAGTTTCATAGACAAAAAAGATATAATGAAAAATCAGATGGACTGAACTAAGAGGGTCCAACTGTTGCAGGCAGAGGGCAGTCATTGGGTGAGTAGGGTAGGAAAAAAAACTTCTTGTAAATGGACAAAGCGTAAGGCCCCTCTGATGCCAAGAATGATGTCCTTGATGAATATTGTGACAAGAAATTCCCTGTTTGTCTTACAAGGACATCATGAAATGGAATTGCTGCCATGAAAGTCGTGTACTATTTCATATATAGCTAACTATAGCTAACAGAAGAAAAGTAAGCAATGAAGTAGGGAGGGATACCACTCTAAAGCATCAGTGGGACCTACACTGGTGATGAGTTTCTGTTGTAAGGGAAGTACTGCTTTATTACAATCCTCTACTTCCTCTGTTTCCATAAAGGTGGAATTTGACAAATATGCTTGCTAATTTTTCACTTCTTTAGGCAGCACTAAACACATCCTGAGTCTTAATTAAATATAATACTATTGTTGTTCTCTGGGATAGAGACAATACCACCAATAATTCTTTTATTATGTGTGTTTTATATGTGGAAACATCACACTCTTATCAAGGCAAACTGCATCAGAGAAGCTATTTCTAATTTTGAATACAGAAGTTGATACTCATTTTGTTTTGATTGATGATCACTTTGTTTTGAAAAGCTCTTTAGACAGGAAAATTAATAAAAAGAACTGGATGGAATATCCACATCTGGAACATGTTAGAATTCATTAACCAGACTTTCAGCTGAAATAAATCTTTCTTGGTCCATTTAAAATAGTAGAAGTGTTCTGATTTGTACCGGCTCATTCTTTCCCATCCTTTGCATTACACACATATTAACATTTGAAAAGGTCTTAAATACAGTAAATCGAACAGGCAAATACAGGAATAAATACACAGTGAGACATTAAATCTTTCTTAAAGGCACTTTTGTTCTGTGAGTTCTATAACGAAGAAATCCATAATCACTGTAATAATTTCTTTCATGCTAAGCGTGCAGATCCTTCCATTTTCTCTGGGGCAAATTCAGACTAAATCTTCCCTGCAAGAACAGATTTCTTCCAACTCCAACCGTTTTTTGCAAAGTCTGCAGTTCCTCACAATTACTGCAGTTATACAAAAAGAATTTGCACTTCTGTGGTATTGTGCAATCTAAAATATATCAAAGGGGCACTTCACATGCAATATACAAAGACCAAATTCATACTTCCAGTCATTTCTGGAAGAAAATATAAAAGCATTTCTCTACAAGAAACTATATACTTCAGTATTTAGAGTGTGATACAAGAAATTATTCAACAATTCAAATCTGAAGAGAACGGGAAGTCAGAAGAATGTTAATTGCTTAAGCAAGGATTGGGCCATTAGATTCATAAATCAGTTTTGCTTATCTAAAGCACTTTCTTTTCAATGATACAGAGCTACAAATGGTTAAAAGGGGAAGACTGATATGTGCAATGTCTCAAACTCTGCCTCAGTGTCTTCTAAGCAGCTGTTGTACAGCATGTTGAAAGACAATACCCCAAGGTGGGAGGACAGAGACACAAGGGACTCAGCTGTAAAATGAGCCCATTCTAATTAT
Source organism: Gavia stellata (assembly GCF_030936135.1). NCBI lineage: Eukaryota > Metazoa > Chordata > Aves > Gaviiformes > Gaviidae > Gavia > Gavia stellata. The sequence goes on along the minus strand of NC_082615.1, from coordinate 9,132,649 downwards.
ACTAAAAGATCCTATACCTTCAAATGGATGAATGTCGTGTATTGAATCACTCCTCATTGAAGAAACTGCTTTCTAATTATATTTTCTCTGGAGAGAGATCCATCTTCAATTATATTTTCAGATTTTCATTGAAAAAGAAAATTATCTTTCAATAAAATGAATTCCATTTTCATGGAAATGAAAACTGCATTTACAATTCCTTTTTTTTCCACAAGAAGAGGGGATTGAAGGAAAATACTTATTTCAAAGAAAGGAAACAGTCAGTTCCTTCCTCATTGTCCTGTTAAAAATGGAGAAGGGAAGTCAAAATGAGAATTGCCATTTTTTAGAGCTGTGTTTAAACATGATACTTTCCACATTACTGCATGAAGAGGACCAGTCTCAGGTGGCTGATACTGTCAGAATTACATGGGAGTCAGAGGAAGTAGTGCTGATTTACACCAGCTGTAGGATTGACTCAAAGACTATAATGATGGTTTGTTTGTTTGTTTGTTTTTATTGTTTTGTGGGTTTCTTTAATCACTCTAGCTGCTTCAGTACTCATCAGGATGATATTTTAGAATCTCAGTGCTGAACAGTCCACAGTTTCATGGCTCTCTGTATTTGTTATTGTATAGAGGCCAGGGGTCCATATAAATTATTTAAAAAGGCAAAGGATGGAGAGAGGGAGAATTCACTTTTTTTCTGTGTCGGTTTTTATATGATACTGTATGCCGTAGAGAAATAAAATAACATAAAGATCAAATCACTCATAAAGGTGGGGTTTTTTTCTGTAGAAACAACATTCACAGGCATAACAAAACCAAACAAAACTCTACTTTTATACCCAGCACAGATTCTAAGAAAACTGAACAGCTTTTCTGTGACCATTGAGTATGTTATCATTTCATCCTCCTTTTGTAGAGTTCGCTGAGAAACAACATGAAAATGAATACTCCCACACTACCACTGTAACAGAAGATGCATCCATATGATCTGCATACAGGAAACACTTTGCCCATAGCTCTTATGCTTCCTGACAGCCTAGATATATGTTACCTTTAGAAGCCTGGGTATTCATAACATGGAGATGGGACAATGTGACGCTGGAGATATAAAGCATGTTATGGGATATGATATACCAGTTTACCTCCTGCAGTCTTTCTGGGGAGGAGAATCTCAGAGGTCCAGAGAGTCAGCATGGTCTGGAGAACAGTTTGAAAGATGGGCAAGGACATAATCTATCAGTATAGCCCTCTAAGCATATGTCCTGAAATTTTAATGGCATGTGGTTGCATCTTTTTGTATCTGAATTTTAAGTCATTTAATCATCATTCTAAAGTGGCTTAGGATTTCATAAATACAGACATTCTTAGATTGATATGGTTTTAAAGGTTGATTTAAAACATCCTTTTCTATCAATGAAAGCATGAACATGGGATATTTTAATCAAACAAGGAAGGTGTTATTTTCTTTAGAATCACTACTGAGAAATCTAGAAAAATAAAAAACTCTAGAGAATGGAAACTCATGTTATAATCATGCCGAATACAATAGAACTGCTAGTAGTATAGAAGACAGTGTGGTATACTAATCCTGGTAAAAGATAATAATGGTAATCAGCTGCTGTAAAAAAGCCATTTCTGCAAGTACAGTGAAAACTAAGTAGCAATCAGTTTCCCATGCAAAGCGTCCTTCCTGGCAGATACAACTCAGGAAATATTTTAAATATGCCGATTGCTCACGAGTGTTCTGATCTGGTTGAAGAGAAATTCATTACACCATACATAATACATATATACATTCTGTGATGTGGATGATTCACCTTAAAGTACGCCATTTATTCCAATGCATTTGGCTGATTAGCAGGGAAAAGACAAAACGTTTTTGACAAATGTTAGTAATTTTCTGATTTTTTAATTTACTTACAGTGATGGTGAGTTTACTGAGTTGCTGCTGGATTTTTTCTACAAAGGACACCTTGATATGCTTCATTCATGTGGAACATCTGAAATGAATAACAAGGAACGGATGGAATTTTCAAGAGAAAAAGAAAATAATAAAACGCCCACCATAAAAACTAATTCTCTATAAATAATCTCAATCAGGAAAACCTTTACCCCTGAGACAATCCAAGGCTGCCTTTTTAGTAGCTTTTTCCCTTGTGACAAGAGCAAACTTTCCCATGCCACAAATCATTCCCGTCTATCATTTTGATATAATCTGAAGGAAAGCCATCCTGCCATCATAATGTGCCCCATTTTCTTCAGGCTCAGATAGGGACATACTTGCGTATTTGGTTGGTAGGACTTACTGAGCTTAGAATCAGTAATTATGATCTTTCTGGCTGTTTTTCATAGTTTAGACCAGCAATTTCTTTTTTGTGGTTAAGTCCGTGCTTAATTGTCTTCTCAAGCTTAATCCATTTCTGCCGATGTTCTTCTTTTGGATCAGCTTTTCCAGTTATCATTGAGTTGCCTAGTTTATATGACATGATTCGTATTGTAGAAGAAAGATGTTGGTCTTTGCAAAGAGAATGTAGGAAAAGGTCCCATGGATCAGTATAGTAGTGCTGTTTATTCAAACTGAAGATTTCTTTTCTGTTTCCTTGATGGAATCGCCTTTCCTTTAATCTTGCAAAGTAGTCTGTCTCAGTTTCTTCTAGAAGCTGATTTTAACTAAGTCTGATTTGTGAAGAGGGCTGTTTCCTACATGCTTCAGCAGCCTCTCTTTTTGTATCATACCTGTCATTACCATCACAGAACAAAAGCAGTTCCAGATCTGTCATTAACAGCTCCCAGGATTGCTACCTCTGTTACTTGGTTTCTTATTCCGTTGCTGTGGTTGCAACAATAGGAAATTGTTTGACTTGAAAGCAATACTCTCCTATTAATGCATATCAAGCCTGTTTTGATCGTAACTTAGGAAAAGCAAATAGTTTCTTTTCAGTGGGAAATAACTACATTTGCCATTGGTTTTCGGTTATGTATATTGCAAAGAAAATAACTAGCTAATGGGCAGTTTTTAAGATTTTTTTTCACTCTTTGGTAGCCTGAGGAGAGACGTATTATTTGCCGAGCCAGGAGATTTGTAAGCCTGGTTTGAGTTATTGACTGTGTGGGTTTGTACTGCAGAAGGAATTCCAGTAATAAAAAGCTCATTCCTAGCCTACGTTATTGGTCGTCCATCTTGGGCAGATGCTAAAAGACATGAACTGATACTGATCCTAGAAAGTGGAAAGCATTGTCTCAGAAGAGCCTGAATGGTGACTTGACTATATATAAAAATGGAAGAGGGACCAGAAAAGGGAGGAAGCGACCAAGCTTCCAGGCCTTTGCTCAAGAAGATCATTTAGAGATACATCACTTCTATGTCCTATGATGATAGAACGGAGAGGTAATGACTAGGTCCTGGAATCATTGTAGCAGTAAGGATGACTTGCAGGCTGAATGGTAAAGCCACAGCTTTGACTCTTGTGTAGGATGCCTCAAACAGTAGGCACATTCCCATTTTCCCAAAGCATACCATTTTGGGATTGATTCCGGGTTGTTCTTACACTCAACAGTGCAAAATGACAACATTCCACTGTTTTTGTTGTTTTATAAACGTTATAAAATGTTAGTCCAATACAGGGCAAAAGGAAATGAAGATTTGATCTGTAACCTGCTTCTTATAACGCCAGAGGGCTGTTGCAGATCTCACCAGCACTCCGATTTGGTATTTTTATTAAATTCAAGAAACAAATGTTGCAAATTTGACTTGGATCTTTCTGGTTTTAGCATTCCATTCACTATAGGATGAAGTTGGACTGAAGTATATTTTGCTAGATGTTATCATAGGGTTCTTGCACATTGCAAGGCAGAAGTGGCTAGAAATAGAAAAGGGTTCTCTTTGAACTATCACAAAAGAATCACAATGGGCTGCTTTTCTATGTGCTCTCCTAGAAATTACTCTGAAGTATTATTCCTACCCTGGTTGCAAGCTATGTAATTCTACTAACTGGAAAAGAATGTCTTCTTATAATATACTTTCACCAAATGCAGAAATGAAGACAGCTACCTAAATTATGTAAAATTGATTATACTAAGAGGTTGTCACAAACTTCTTATGAAAACATGAATGACTGCACTTGGCAGTAGTTGGTGTCACGTTTCATCCTTTGTCAATAAAAGAAAGAAATTTTACAACCACATGTTTTGATATGCTATAGAATTTATTAAACTACTCAATCTGAGTGGGACAACCATGAAGATATTGTTCAGTTGCTTCAGTAAAAAGGAAAGCATAAATAAGAACTTACAGGTTTGATCCAAAATAAAGGGTGGAGAGAGAATGCCATTCGCTTCATTTTTACTTTGAGCCATGTTTGAAAAAAATAACCTTTGAATCCTTTAAAAACTTCAGATTTCAATTTAAGGGCTTAATCAGATGACTACTGAAGTAAATAGAAGACTTTTAAAGATTTCAGTGGGTATTGAATGAAGCTCATACTTACCACTTACATTCAGTTTATCAACTTGGTGTGAAATATACTATAAAAAAGAAGAGTGTAGCTAAGGGACTTTTTCCACTACTGTCCAAACTGTGTGAATAATTATCCTAATCTTTCCAGTTCCTGAGCAGCCTCTCTATTTGGAGAAATAGTAATGAGTTTTAAATGAGAGACATGCAGAAGAGACTTTTACATGAGTCTTTTCCCACAAATATTTTAACTCTGCACTGTTCATGCTAGTTATAAGCCATACTTGAAATTCTCTTTACACATTTAGAAGTGCTGGCCCAAAATTCAAATCAAGAGTCTTATGGACTGTAACAAGTTTTGGATCAAGTTTTGAACTATATCTGCACAGATGTTTTCTTTAATTTCAACTTTACTACTACTGCAGCAGTAACAATTATAGTTGTCAATAAACATGAGATACTTAGTGCTGACAGCTAAAGCTATTTTAATCACATACTACCTAACAGTGCTCAGAGTCTGTACAGTTAAAATATATTTTTCCTTTGGCAGCCATTTCTTGTGCTTCAGCATCATTTCCATCCAAGTGTCTTATCAGCATCCAGAAGTTGGTCTCATAAAACAAACAGCAAAACTTTAATTATATTCTTTTCATTATGAGTCAAAGGTCTAAATTTTGACCAAGAATTGCCTTAGTCTCGAATGTTGACAAATTTTTACCATATGATCTTAGGCAAACCTTGATAGGAAACCATCTGTAGGCCATCTGAGAGTTCTGGGGTTTTTATTTAATAGAGGAAAGACAGCCCTATCCTGGCTAGGGATTATTTGCTCACTGAGCAACTCCACTCTTCTGATGTTGTCTCTGAAGATAATAGTTGTTGGAGAGGGAGAACCACCCGGAGTAACGATGAAATCTCAATATGAGTATAGTCGTTCTCCCCTTTATTCAAGCTTACAGAGTATATATAGACAGATGCCAAGAATACACGTCCGCAACAGTTGTATAATTGGCTTACAGCCTCTGTTCACGCGCCAGGGCGGCGACTGTGATTGGTACAGTGCTCTTGTGCACGCACAGGAGCACTTCTCCTCTTCATGGCGTAGCTCCTTCTTCTTGTTTACCATTCCACTGTCTCTTATCACAACAGGCTTTCAAGGACAGTTAATGGTTTCCTCCGAGCCTTCCCTCTCATCAGAGACTGGGTTGCTCATGGGAATCAGATTGTGTCCCTTGTTACTAAGCCATTCCTCCACAAATAGTCTTCATTTAGACTTTTTCAGCATACTTTCTACCATGCCTCTTGTCTGATTTTGGAGCTTTTTCATTGTTACAATCTTATTTTACTCCACAGAGGACAGATCACAGGGCCAGACCAAAAATCACCATGTCACTCAACTGTATCCTAAGCTTCATAGATCAACTGATAGGAAATGTAATCTTTTTATCTAATGCTCCCATGTGTCATATTAAAATACTATATTTCAGTTGTATGACAGAGGCTGAGTCTACTGCACAGCACTAGGTGGCAGTAACATATTACATTTCCCAGTGAAATCATCAACTCACTGTGTCATTAGTCATCTGGGTTGGGAAATGTAAACTAAGTGCAAAATAGAACCACATTTCTTTTCTGAGTTTGTTTTGGTCTACAGTCTGAAGTTGATCTAAGCTGACCACAAAAACCATTTCTCATGCTGCATACAGCATACTTCCCTGCAAGGGCGAGCTAATTAAGCTCTTTATGTGTCTGCCAAGAAAACTGTAGATATTGTTAGTTCAGACACCAGCAAAATCAAACAGCTTTATGCATATCACATTTAGCCAAATCTGCCATCATGCAATTGCACTGAATATTAGATAAATGTGATTAATGTCAATGGCATAGTGTACAAAAACGTAGTTTCAGTTAGTCTTGCATGGAGATTTTTCATCAGGTGTAAACTGATGTAACTGTATAAGAATCTCTACTTATTGTCCAAAACGGATGTGAAACAGTCTGTGAACTGTTAAACACTTGCATGGTTTTTTTGCAGAAGCTTCTGTTAGTGATGTGCTGATACTGAGATGATAGATGTGTTCACTTGAAAGATGTGGAGCTATTTAAGGAATATTTAAGGAATATCCAAGCCCTCTTATCAAAGATGGATTTTTGCCTCTTGCTTTCACCAAAATACCTCTTGTTTGTGGACCAAGCAGACTTCTTTGCTGAGGCAAAGTTTTGACTACTAAAGGTTTGTGTGAGTGAAGTTGGATGAACTATCTTGAGTGAAGGTTCACACAAAAGAGGGTTGTAGAGTTGACCGAACGCTGTTTATTTCATGATAAAGTCAAAGTGTCTTGCAAGGTTTTGTAGTGACTGATCCAGAAAACTTGAGTTTCACTTATTGTTCTGCTGTTCACTGAGTAGATCACTTTATCTTGTGTTCTGTCCTTACAAGGTAAACAATGATATTTAACTGTTTATGAAAGCACGTCAAAATAAACTAATGAAAGCAGGTTTTACTTATAATTACTACTGACTATTAAGTCATATCCTCTCATTTAATTTCAGACACAATGAGGATTCTATCCTGTTCTTTGCACTTCATTACTCCGTGCTCCTTTGGGCAGAACCAATATTTTATGAACAGAACCAGTAAGTCACTTCGGTTCTACACTAGTTCTTTTTCTCCCTCTGACTTTTCACAAATAGGGTCCTTACAGTGTAAAACTCTTTAGAGGCAAACCCTTATACATTTTTACAATGAGCTATGTGGTGACGTATAACATTATTTTTATACATATTTGAGAGAGCGAGAGACAATCTTTCCAGACTCTGTTCTCCTCAAATGAAAATGTTAGTGCCAGAATACATCTTTTGAGCCAACATTTATTCAGGCATGAGAAAAGGCTTCAGTCTGAGATATTGGCAATATTATACCTCAGTAAGTCTCAGTGAGAAACTGCAAACTCTAAGAAACTTCCATGAGTGATATTTTGGACATTGCTTAAAACTCTTCTTGGTCTACTTTTAAGATGCTATGTTTCTATTTTATAAAATCTAAGTGAAATGTCTGTACTCTGATCTTCCTGCTCAGGTTGGTTGGTATTTTACTTCATGAGAAATTTTGTGATGTTGAGATTATTTACTGTGAAATGTATTTATTACTCTTTAAGATTTTAAGGATCAGCATTTGTTTCAAAATGTTAATTCCAGCTCCTCTTGAAAACACCCTCACCATGATGTTGCAGTTGCAAACAGCCTATGTAATGAAGCAAAGTAACATTTTTCCTAATGTACTAAGGTTTCTGGTTGCTTTGGAGTGATCTCACTAATGGAGAGGTTAGTTCAGGCCAGCTCCTCAGCTGAAAAACAGTTTTGCTGAAAGAAGAATTTGGAAGACTTGGAGAGTAATAAGAGGGCATTTTTCTATGCCAAGTCATGGCAATATGCAATAGAGCAGTCTTCACCTAAAGCAGACAGATCTGTGAGATGTGGCTGGCTGCAATTAGTATTTGTCAGTTCCCAGGAGGTAGGAAACAATATTTCGATCTGTTTCCCTGGCTGTGATGAAGATACTATTAATGCATTTACAGACTGTGAAGCTAGAGAGAGAGTATCTTGACTTCTGATAGAGTGCTGTTGCATTTACTGGTGGAGATTTAAATCAAATGAATGGTATTTACAAGCCAATGGGGGGAAAAAGCACGGCCCAGTTCCAGTTCACTGTTCCTGTTGATTTCAAAGAGAAAAAGCAGCTAACCAGCCCAAATCTACTGCTACATTTACTTATTGTCCCACTTGTTCTTTCATTACTTGCGCTTTTTTTTGTATCTTGCAGAAGTAGATTTATTACTACGAATAAGATCCTCAAAGAGGAATAAATGTCTCTTCCCAATTTTTTGTACTTCCCAATTTGATGTACATCAGTAATGTCTTCCAATGGGGAATTTCAGAGTTCCTTGAAACCATCAATCTTCTGCACAGTAATTAGACCCATATGAAAGATGGTGTAAAGAGAAGCACACAAATATTAAGTGACCCTTACAGGGACATAGTAAACTAGTAATAGAATTGAGTAAATAAGCCCATTCAGTCCTGCTGAATCTAAAGGCAGTTGAATTATTTTTAAAAAATTCTTAGACCACAATGAATTATATGCAAATTGAATGTACATGATAATCTGCCTTTGTAGATGAAAGCAGTAGCAGCCAATTGCAGATACGATGTTGGGGATTTTGCATTTTCTTAATCTGGTTTAGAATGGTCCTTTTTGAAACTGCCTAATGTTCAGCTGTACCATACATTAAGAGATTGCAAAACAGAGTGCTCAGTAGGGGGAAAAAATATCTTAGGATGTTGTCTTTTGCAACACTGCAGGAAAAAGTCATACTATCTAACAGCTCATTTGTCATCCAGGGTGGTTTCTTGCAGAGGGGACAAAATATCTGCAGACCTTTTCAAGAAGGTTTCCTGTCGTTGTGCACAATGTGTGTGAGGTTTCACAGCCACACTTTTACAAAGCAAGAAGCAAACACCTTTGCTAAATTCAGAGAAAAATGGCCCCAGTCTGCTCAGTGATGACACAGTCTATTATTTCTATTTCCGAGGAACTCTGTTTTATACAATCATCACCACAAGGTGTCACCAAAAAAACCTGGTAAGTCCTCACAGGCGCTGGTTTAAATAAGCGATACAGTCACAGAATGTTTAAAAATACAATTTGCTCAGTATGAGAGAATAATTTACAGCGCTAATAGTTTGACTGGAGACATATCTCCTGAGAAGAATTTATCTGTAGATTCCTCCCCTTTTTCACTATCAGTGATTCACTTCAGCAGGGCAAGATGACACTTTTTTGGTAGTCTCTCCTGTGCAGATTGGAAAGTGATTTGGAAAATGTGACAAGTTTCTGTTCCTTTTGCCCTGTGGCTTAGAAGAGTGCCTAATGCTAAGGTACTGGAAGGATTTAGTGAACATAAGCACTGAAGCAGAAAACAAGGAGGTGAAATACTAGAAAATCCATGTCTTAGGTTATGAGCATACCAGAGAGGCTGATGGGTAGACTCCTCTAGATGACTGCTGTGTCACTTTTTGAAATAAGGAAGAGTGTGGGACTGAGAAGACATCAGAATTTATGGCTGAGTGGAGATACCAAGAGATGAAGTCATAGACAACCAGGTATAGCTCCAGATTTTGGGATCTGCAAAGATCCAGATATAAGTCAGGCCTAAGAAGGACAACCTGATTAAACAGAACAGCTACTAGAAAAAAGAAATCAGTCAAATTTTTCATTTGCTTAAAGAAATACAAAGAATTTGGTGAATTTGTGGAGGAGTGGAAGGAATATTTTATGTTAATCTAGGCAGTTTTGACTAATAATCGAAAAGATATTACCAGCTAGACGTTTAAAAGACTAAATGGCATTTCATCCACTGTGATTTTATTAGTAGTAAATGAAAGCATGAAACTGAGCACTTCCTTGTTCACATGGTGACCAGGAAAAAGTCGGAAGATAAAAAGAATTAATTTATTATGTCATGCTGGAAATGAACAGGAACTGAAAAGAGACTGGGTAGGCGGAAGGCAAAGCAAAACTCCCACTGTCTTAGTATAGGACTTCACCCTGTGTTTACAGCAGTCAGTTGCAGACTGTAATTAATATATCTAAGAACAAGGTTGACAGCTCATCATTTTGCTGAGTTCCATGATTCGGGGAGACTTAAAACTTCCATTTGCCAAATCTTAGTATTTACTTGGGTTTCAAGCATATTGGCAGTCTTCATGGTTAAGAAGCTAGAAAACAAATTTTTTAAGATGCCTACTATCAGATGACAGAAATATATGTTTTGCATGTGCGCATGCGTGTTTGTGTAAGAAGGGTAATAATATAATGTTGAAGGTATTATCTTGAGGGTTCTCATTCATTGAGACAGTGAAACTGCAGGGTAAAATTTCTGTATAATATCTGCACCAGAAATTACCTCTGTGTATGTGAGTGAGTGGATTCTCAGGTAGACCTGAGTGAGGGTCCTTCCTAGGAACTGATACTCCCAACTCAGAATTTGCCTCATTGTTCTCTTCAAGTAACGGCCACATCCTACTTTTTTCACAGACAAAAGTATTAGAGCTGTACTTTAGCCTCTGAATAGCATGAATTAGCAAAATACTTAAGTTTTTTTTTTAAAACAAATAACTTTTTTTTCAATTTTTCTGGTCTTTTTCCAACCCTGCATGAAACATCAGGAAAGTATCAGGAAAAAGGAAACCAAATGCTGATGTGACTTCTCAGATAAAAAAAGATGATTCTGTGTCCACATTGCTTCTATTTCCCCAAATCCCTGATGTTGTAGTCTGCACAGATCAGTAAGCTGTGTGTGCCCGGTGGTGCCCTTGTTTGTTACACTGTACCTGTGGCCCTTTCCTAATGCTTTGATACGCCTTCCTGGTTCTACTGTGTTTGGGTACCCAGTTTCCTGTAGTCTTTCCTCACTATTAAGCTCTATTTACTGCCCTTTTCCAGGTGCTGCTTTGCCCTCATTTACTTCACATGCATGCCTTTCTGTGCGTAGGTATTTTTGTTTTCCTTCCCCTCTGCCACATTTCAGAGTCAGTGATCCTGCACTTGCAACCTCTGCCAGTTGACTCACCAGACTGCGTATGCAAGGTCATTCTGTAAGACAATGAGGCTGCCAATTTAGCAATATCATCCACTGGATCAGAACACATTGGTTTTGTTTCTCAGCTTCCTCAAGTGATCAGTATCTGCTGTCTTAAGTCCATTAACCTTATTTCCCATGCAGATGCAGTTAGCTCTCTAGATAAACTCTACTGAAGCAAAAGTTAGAACAATAATGAATATATTTATTTCTATCCTGCGAGGGCCCTTTGGTTTCCCAAACTGTGGCCTTCCAATACAAACAAAACAAAATAATATTTGAAGTAATACGGCAGACTGGGTTGCCTTACTTTGAGATTGCTGGCTTCAAGATGGGAGTTTAATCTCTTACTAGGCATTATCATAAGCATTTTGAAGAGATTAACATTTTTGTACCTGGACTGTGCTGCCTTGTACAGCAACTCTTCAATACAGGCGGAATCGATCCAGGTAAATGGGCAAAAGAGGCAGGATTCTTCTAAAGGCTCTGCTGAGAGGGAAGTAACGCTATGGAGCAAAGCCAATGTGAAAACTCTTTAACTGTCTGTGGGAGGGTGACTTTCCACTGCTGCTTGTGCCATACAGCTCTGAGGGAAGGAGGGAGTTATTTGTTTCTGCAGATTTAATATTCTGTCTCTGTTTTGTTCCACTGGTGCTTTTCAGTAGTGGAAAAGGCTGTTATTAGTTGAAAAATGTTAAATTGATTTCACAAAAGAGAAGCAAAACCACTATTTTCCTTATTTTTCCATGACAATTGGAGCATTGCCCCAGTTTTCCCCCCAAACCTGAAGATCTATTTTCCTCACTGCTATCCCTCTCTTTGCATCTTTCTCTAACTCCATTTTATTTTTAATAATAAAAAATTGAAAAGTGGGAGGAAAACAAGGTGTAAAAGCGTAAATATTTTGCATTTGCATTTGAAACTAATTCAACAAATACTCTTTTCAGTATGTTTTATAAACCAAGTGAAAAATTTGAACTTATTCCACTGCTTATTTATGTACTTTACCACATTACAGACTTCATTAGTACTTGAAAAAATCTGTTGTTTGTAGGACAATGTAGGTGGTCTAGACAAAAACACAACCTTGCTTGATAAACAGCAACTGACAGAGAGAAATCCAAAGTGGAAGGCTCAGTATTTGTCCTTTTAACCAACCTAAAAGCATGTGACATCAGAATAGCCTTCTACAGTATTTGCAATTTCCTCTAATATCCCTAGTGAACCAGATGAGCTTTGTGGATGCTTGCTTCACTGCCAAAAAGAGACTGCACCATCCTAGCTTGCTGATGTTTCATTCATTTGATTTCTCTGCTGTGGAAACTACTCAAGGCTTATTACTGATACTGCCATTCTGAAGAGTTTAAAAAGGAACCTTTTTTGTTTTCCTCCTCATTTGCTACTGTAGGCAATGAACTTATTCTTACTTCCCAAAAAAATAGTGTTTGAATTGGAGCCTCTGCAAGGCAAGGGTGGAGCAATGCAGATTTTTTTTTTTTTTTTAACCTTTCAAAATATTAGGAGAAAACAGGAAATTACAAAAGTTGAAGCTATCTTATCTAGGGAAGAATGCTCTAAGAGCTTGGCGTTTCCATTAGTGCAACAGTGCTAAACTAATACAGGTTTGCAGTTTTAAAAGTCAGAAGACAGTATTCACCGGTACTCTAGCAAACATTTTTGTTCTTTGATTAGTTGGCACAGCAAGCCAAAAATGTCGCAATTTCAAAATATGTCTCTGCTTAATGAAAAAAGGGACAAATGTACCTGAAAAATTGCCCTGTTTTCTTAATGGAAACTGATGAAAGGTTTTATTATAAAATATAGTGCATATACTTCATCACATCATTTTAAAGAAAAACATAATCTGTTTTCAGAATGCTGCTTAATGCTGACCAACATAATTTCATATTCAGTACTGTCTTTTCAGTGCAGCTTGTATTTTTCCCCCTCATTTTTCTTAGCTTCAACAGTTACTAATTCCATAATTCTTATTCTCACATAAATCCAGATACATAGATCCACATACATATTTTGGGAATGAAAACGCATCCAAGATTTCTATAATACAGTAAAATGCACAAGCCCTGACAGGCATAAAAGTAATAGGTGGGTAGAAGAAGATCCTTGAGAGTGATGTTTGTGCTTTACTCTCCAGCGCAGGAAGCATGGCTAAGTTGGTAGCTCACTGGGCTAAGATGTCAGAAGGTCGGATCACACATTAGGATTTGGGCTCATCCCAGATGTTGACACAGTATTGAAGGGGGAAGGGAAAGGGAAAGGCATGTGACAGTAAAGGACATTGTATTCACCAGTAAACATTGATTGGAAATATCCATCGTTGGACCAGGTAGAGCAAAGTCCACTATAGAATCAACACAAAGATTTCTTAATCTTCTCTTGCTAAATACTGAATTAGGCTGGTAATGAGCACCAGGTCTGGTGAAGAAGACTCTACTTACTGACACTAAATATCCTTTAATATTAATTTAATTTTAATTAAATATGATTGAGTATATATTCCCATCTGACAAAAAGAGAATCTCACCATATATAAGGCTAAAATTTTGTGAGTGTCATTTGGCTTAGCATGTTGTCTTTAAAAATACCGTGCCATGATAGTTAAGGTAAAACTAGACAATCACTGTGGAATGCTTAGATATTCTAAATCTGCATTTCATCTTCTCTTTTTATTACATCTCAACCTTGCCCGGTTGAGCCTTTCCCAGCTTTAACCTTTCAAATACTATCTACAGCTGCTGGATGCAACAGGAAATGAACAATAACTGGCATCAGTAACTTTTTTCTGAGCATGCAGCACACCCTCAGTTTGTCTGCTATTGCTGTATTTTTCTAAAAGTAGTCATCATGTTTTCACTCAATAGTGTATTTATTATGATATTAAGCTTCACTAGCAGATTCAGAAAGTCTGCTTTGATTTAATTGTCTAAATTTCCCAGATTTCTCACCAAACTCCTACCAATAATTTTATTTAAAATAATAAACTAAAGCAATAATGCAAGTCTACAACAAGCATCTTGTCAAAAATGTGTATGTACCTGTTTCTAATACAGATCTTGATTATAGGATTTTCATATACTTGTGCATCTCGCTGTACATCATAGGAATTTAGCTCATTCAAGTTGGTCTGTTAAATAACAGCATTTGGAAAGAAAACAATGCTGCCTTCTCAGAAGGATCCCCACTGTAATCTCCTGGATTTATTATTATTAAAAATCATATAATAATTCGGCTTGGAAGGGACACAAGGGATCATCTCATCATCTGGTCCAACCCGCAGCCCAGTGTAGCACCAAATTTGAAGTTGGCTCTAGTTTCAAGGTCAGATAAATTGCCAAGGGCCTTCTCCAGCTGAACTTTAAGTACCTCCAAAAATGGAGATTTCACAGTCTTTCAGAGCAACTTGTTTCATTGCTGATTATCATCACTGTGAAAAAAACCTTCCGTTATATTGTCATAAAATATTCCAATATCTACTGGTCACAAAAAATGATGAAGAGCAAAATATTAGTTCTCTACTTAAGTAATATTTTCTCAGAAACTTACTAGCAAAGATATTAAGCATACAGAATTACTAGTCTGAAAGGGAAGACGGGTTAAACACATACTTGTGAAACATACTTTATGAAAGGGAATGATTCGTATTATGTGATGCCTGTAATTAATAGCATTTGGTGATTCTGGCATCTGATTTCTAGGCTTGTCTTTGCTGAAAGACCTCAGAGGGTCCTCAGATGGCTTGTTTATTCTTATGCTCTAACGTGTTCCAAATGGATTTTAAAGTCCTTTTTCTAAATTACTGACATGCCTGCCTGTCATTGTAGTGAATTAATCAAGCTCATTATTCAGTGATAATGCTCTCAACTTTATGGTTCCTAGAACCACGCCTTAAGTGTTATCAAGGGTCAGTTTATTCCCATGTTACAAGAAAAAAAAAAAATCAGTGGAAGGCAATGTACTCTTTCACATACCTACCTCACACTCTGAGACAATAGACCCTTTTAGTGTCAAAGTAATTTCCTGCTGAAGAAATGTTCCTACTGTTTGTTGTTGTTTGAATAGGTGAACAGCATCATATAAGCCTTTCACAGGGTAAATGGGTTGGCTAGGCAATTTTGGCTTCTTGTGGGATCATGCTCTCCACTCAAATGTACAAATCAATTCTGTGACTTCCATGCTGAGAAAACGCATTAACTTTTAAAATGAACAGCAGCAGACTGGTCTTAATAAAAATGTTTAAAACCCACTCTTAAACCATAACTCCAAGTTGCAGCTGAATATGAAACATCCATTTACAGCCAATTACACAAAATTTCTGTCATGCTTTGGAAGATATGTATATGCACTAGGAATATTAAAAGCCAAAAAAACCCACAACTCTAGGTGAAACAGGGAAAGACTTGAAACCTTTTAAGATATGCTTAGGCAGAAATGCAGTGAGCCTTGTAACTTAACAGCAGGCATCTATTGAAAGTATGTACAGCATAAGGGAACCCTTGGCCTTACATATCATAGAAGAAGAACTGCTACAATCCAAAAATTGCCATTCTAGGAATAACACAGTCTATTAAAATGATTCATTCTCAGGAGTTTCTTCCACAGATGAAGAATAATAAGAGAGTTAAGCTTGGGGCAAAAACTGACTCTTCCAGTGTCACGAAGTCCATAATAGAACCTCTCCTACCTCCAGTGTTGAAATAGGCCTTAGAAAAATCTAAAAATCTGCATGAAATCTAGCGAGGACAAACAAAGGCAAACTCACTTAAATCTTAATGTTACAGGTACTCGTGCTTAAACTGTAGGAACAGCTTTCAGTTTAACTAATTGCACAGCTGGGATGCAGGAAATTTTTCACAAGGCTAAAATTAATACCTATATTCAAGGCCCATCAACATAATTGCTTATTATGGCATGTTCCACTGAAACACTTACTCACAGGATGCAGTTCTTACTTTGGAAATCAAGGTTTCCAGTGGAGAGTTGTTCCCATTTAAAATGTTCCTGTCTCACAGCAGGACTCCAGGATACTTTCGTAATTCAGATTCCAGATGAGAATAGTCGTCTATGGTCAAGTTCTCAAAGAACAGAGAATACTGAACTAGCAAAGAAAGATTACATTCTCTTTATATGTGCATATGTGTCCATATTTAATCCTAATTAATATGTAAATTGGCAGCTGCAGAGAAGAATTAGTAGGATGCTTAAACACCAGCTTTATTTACCTTATTGGTCAGGATTCCTCCTAAGTCTGCAGTTATAAGCCAGACTGGTATGAAAAAAATTCAGCAAGACTCATCTTGCTATAGAGATTTGTTCTTGTTATTCCTTCTCAAAAAGCATTTATCTTCCATATAGTCCATCTAGATTTATAACAACTTACCTCCTGTCGTAAGCCTTCCTTTCTGGTTTTGTACCGAAGTTTTCAGTGTCTTTTAACCTTTAAGAGATGAGTGAAAAACAAAGTTTTCTGTCTGAAAGTCTAGTAGTCTCCTCTGATCAGAAGACAGTAGATTTGGTTATGAATTATCCTCCTGTCTAGAGGAAGGCAAATCCATGCTCAGGGAGAGATTACTCTCAGCTAAGTGAAATTTAAATACCGTTAGATCCCCATTGAAAATGTTCTTTATACATAGAAAACTAACATAATGGAAAGCAAAAGTGTTGGTGGGAAGATATATTGTCTGCTAGTGTGCATTAATATCAGAAGTGTATTCCCATATCTTCCCACATTTTTGTTCCACTAAATTATAAAAACAGCCAATGACCTGCTTGAGAAATGAAGTATCAACCAGATGTTTCCTGAGCAAAGACAACTTGTGTTTCCCTTTACACATCATCTTCTGAGAGGCAGCACTACAGTGACTGCGTATCTGACATCATTCACTATGTTGACTTTGGGTTACTCAGAATCTTTCCTTTACTTTACCTTCCAACTCAAATACAATAGTTTTACAGAGAGATCATATGGAAAGAATGGATTTTAATGACTAGAACACCATATGGAAGAATGGTGTATATTCACTTTGTTACAACATCATTCCTTATGGAAACAGGGTATGGGTGACCAGTCATCCCCAAAAAGAACCACTTCTTTATGTGAAGAACAACATGCAAAAATATCTTATTGTAAGAGCTGTTAATTTTAAAACAGAAGTTCTAGATGAGAATAGATCCAAAGCTCATTATGATTTATGGAAAGTCTGATTATTGTGCTTCAGATCAGACGCCTGTTTATTGCCAGAAACTACAGCATTTTTCTAGTTCTGTTTGGCTACTAGGAAAATGTCATTAGTCCCTATTAATCCGTGGTGTGATACCTACCCATCTGTTAATGGGGGTGGGATATAGAAGATGTGAGGCTCAATCATCATCTAAGAGAAATGTTTAATTCTTTTTATTCAAACAACCCTATGTTTACAATAGATCACACTAAAAGAACAAACTTTGAGCTCCATTTTTAGGCAAGCTAGTGGAAACAGAAAGCTAACTTTCAGGTGCTACATTAACAAAGAGCATGGGAAGGTGGGTTCCATTTTTTTTAACCCTGTGCACCAGAACTCATAATGCATAATGACTTGACTTACAACTTTCACAGCAGGTAAATTTCTGTTCAAGCTTTCCAGAAAAGTTCACGTGATGCATGTATACTTTATACAAGATCAATATTTAATCAGTAATAAATAAAGCTCTAAAATGCTTTATGAATGTCTTTACATCCAAAGACTGAAAAATACCAACACTTCTTTTCTGGTTGTAATCGCCCATTTAGACAAGAATTCACATCACACAAAGTTGGAACTGCTTGTTCTTCCCTAGTAACACAAGATAGGTGTAGTAACACATGCTTAAATAAGCTGAAGATGTCACTGCATATTTATGCCACTATGAAAGCCCATGTGGACCTAAATTTAACAGATCAGATATTGCATTAATCTCACATCATTGGTTAGTTGCTTGCAAATACAGAAAAAGCTGTTTTCAGTAGCTACTGTTTAATCAAACGTGGTTTAATTTGGAAATTTGTGTACAGCACAAGAAGCTGCCTGTGCAATGGTTTTAATAAGGATATGTGAGCAAAGGCCATGTATTCTGTACTCTCAGCATGGAGTCTGAGGGAAGCAAGTTTTCAGCAAGATTGACAATGGAGTCATTCAGCCTCTTGAATACTCAGTCTTACTGTTTCAGCCCACTTCAGACAAATGTATACTATGTCTTGATGATAAATAACTGTAATGACAAAGATGCAATCATGAATTTATGAATATAAAATGCTTTCACTCTCCTGCTTTCATTTCATTAAACAAAATTACAGATTTGTTGGAGAAAAAGGATGATAAAAAATTACCTCATTTGTACATGATTCATCTCTGTGCACATACTCAGCCCACTAGGTATATGTTTCTTCTAAACCTTGAAACTCTACGTTTTAAGGTAGGTTTACAATTACAGATAGGTTTTGTACTACTGTGGTACTGAGGTCAGTTTTGTTCAGAAGGAATTGGAAATCAATTAGTTTGCATCATTGTTCCAGAAAGACTCATCCTCAGCTAGTCCCCTTTTTAAATTCTGTTATATCAAGTCTAGAATAGTTTGGTTTGCTTTTCTGTCTTCTTTTTGAACAACCTACCTAGTCCCACCTTTGCTGCTTTGCTTCAGGACATAACTTGTATCCACATCCTGTCGGTCAAAAGCAACTCTGGTATTCTTGTGATTGCTTATGACATTTGAATTCCTACATACTTAGCACACTGCTAAAATGCTTTCTGAATTCTCAAGGGAATTTTTTTAAACACTGCCAAAAAAAGAATTTTGAGAATTTATATACTCAGGTAAAACACCGTCATATTCTTGGTATGATGGAGATAATTCATTTTCAGTACATATAAACAAAAATGTGGCTCCAGTTCCAGTAAGCAGATGTGCACAAAACTTACGGAAAGTTGAAGAGAATTATGCTTCACAACTACTCTCTCTTGATGTCTGTTCTTTATCTGCTGGAAAAAGAATGTGACAGCTAAATTTAAAATGGATTGAAAATTGTCTAGCACTGTAATATTCAATCCAGTAATGGTCTTCAAGTCAAAAACACTTAGGAAATGCCTAAACTGCTGGCCGCAAGCTCTTCAGAAGACACAGAATCCTACTTAGTTCTCATGAATCCAAGTTATTATTTCAAAAGCCTTTAAAAATAAAACAGCCCATGATATCAGCCTGTCATGTGTGACCTGCCCAGCATGGCCACTCTTAAACGTGAGAGACGGAACAAGAGCACTGCATGGAGAGAATAATGATTTATTGGAAACAAATATTTACACAAAGTACAAAGGCAATCACTTCAACCATTTCTTTTTTAAGAAGATAAAGCTACCCCATTACAAGATTTGTTCAGTAACAGGATTAGATTTAGTAATGATGCAGAGTATTTTAAATCCTTGAGATTGAAGCCCTCTCACCTTTATGCACTCCATCCACCCCGCCCCCTGCAAAGGTGCTGGAAATTTAATTTCCTGCTCAGTTGTGCTTTTAGTGGATTACCACCCAAAATTACAATGCCATTCTTCACATCAGCATGAAATTTAAAAATGCAAGCAACCTCAAGTTTCACATCAAGCTCATTCACATTCAGTTGCAGGCATCCAGTTTAAAATCACTTCCAATTTAAAGTTGGTATCCAAGCTGCTTTATAGATAAGGATGCTGACTCTGAAGATACAACTTCTTCCCCTTAAAACAGACATGGAAGCCAACTCCTTTTTTTCTAGCTGGACACAGCTAATGGGTTTTACTTTTAATACAGGGGTATTGAGATGTGAATGCAAGGCTTTAGGCACAAGTCCTTTTATATCTGGACTTAAAGCCATCACAAGGAAGCTTAGTAACACAGAGTTCCAGTTCCTACTGCAGACTTCCAGTAATTTACCTATATGCCCTCAGCATTTTTTAGGTTTATAGCAGGCAGACAGTTTAAGAATGACAAACTTGGGTAGCAAAAGTGTTTCCTCCTAAGCAATGCAAGATCCATTATTCAATTTCAGTAGGAAGCCACCCTGCAAGGCCACAAAGGCAGATCCAGGCGTAACGCATGCAGAGAATTTTCAGTCCAAGTTCAGACATTTTTCCTAGCAAGATCATTATCTCTTGTCCAAGGATGTAATATTTCAATCAAAAGAACTCCCCTAGCTGACACATGACAATCAGCATAAGCAAAGCATGGGGCACAAGGCTAAACTGAAGTACTTTCAAAAGGATGCAGCTGATGTTGGTGTTACCTTGTCAGTGGCTAGCTCTTCAGCTGGAGATGGAAACAAAGATCTAATAAAATAGAAGGCATAAACCAACTAAAATAAAATTGTTTCCAGTATTAGAGGTAGGTTTTATCCAGTGTAATATATAATAGCCACTCTTGTAAGTGCAGAGCTCTAGGAATTAAACAATTCAGATCAACTTTGGCCTATGTGCTCTTAGAATAGTTACGGCAAGCTTTTTGCATATCCTTCAAGAAAGTAGGCACACCACTCTGTAAAGAGAAAAGTGGAAAAGTCATTCTTGCATAATGTAATCAAGAAAAACTATAAGCAAGATGAGAATTCCTACTATATAGATCAAAGCCTTTAAACAAATACAGGACAATTCTGACATCTGGTACAAAGCAGCAGACCATTCCTTTAACCCTTCACGAACAGACTGCATTACTGAAGTTTGTTTGTGTTAAGGCTATTCACGTATGCTCTGGAACATGGACATGTTGGTTTTGTTGCAGATTTACCTGCCTGGTTGACTACCCAAAGGAATTTGATAGGATAAAAAACAAACAAAAAAATCCACCATAAAAAAACCACCCTAAGACAACCACCATGAGATTAGACAATAGCAAGACTCTAAAAATAGGACTGCATAAGAGCTAGAAAGGTCAATACATACGTTTCGGAAAAAAATAATTCTACCCAACATGCAGAAGACAGGTATGGATGCAGCGAATACATTGTTTGAAACAGATTAGCCAAAGACAATTATGCTGTCAACCTTTACTTACCTTGGCAGCCCAATTGACCAGCCATGATGGAATCATGCCACCGGGATTATCAAAATAGTACATATAGACTAGAGATGAGAGAGAAGTTACGAGAAAGTTATCCAGCCACAGTCTGAGAATTAGCTCTAACACCATATGACAGAAGCTGTTGATGTGCATGATCAGCAAGCACAACAGTTCTGCTCTAAATTCTCCACAAAAAAGTAAATTTGTACTGAAGTGGAATATGAAGTAAGTACAGCCATTCCCAGTTAACCTCTGGGAAGCTGAGCGCGCCATAATATTAATTTAGACTATTGCAAACCATTTTAGGCAGCCTGTCTTATAAAATAAGGTTGTCTTCAAAGGATGAATCTCAGTCAGGAGTCACTCTCTAGGCAAACCCTTTAATCTATAAATCTGTCAAAATGACACTTATATCATTGCTGAGTTAAACAGATAGCAGCTAGCATCAGACTCTACCCCACTGAACTGGCTGGCAGGAAAAGAAGTGCAGGCTGGGATGGGGGGGCAGGATGAAGTGGCCAGCCCACTGTCAAACTACCCACCGCAACTGTTAAACAAAATATTCTGAACAGTAGCACACTGCACTGGATGTTTCCAAAAGTTTCATTCATTTTAAAGTATTACTAGTGCTCAGTACATCCACTGTATAGTAACTATTTTCAGCTTAAAATTTCCAGTCTACCTCTTTGTGCATTTTGCTAATATGTACATTCTTTGGCTACATGACCTATGATCACACTTTCTTGACCTCTTACCTTTAGATCCAGTCTTGCCATCACTTTCAATTGCCAGACTTTGTTTATAGCTTTTAACTCTGATAATACCCGGCTTTTCAGGGCACTGAGGAACAGACACACTTTGAGCTAACACAACCCAGATCTTCCGCCCATCAACATCCATCTCTTGACATTCACGAATATAGACATACTGTATTCCAAGTTGAGGAGGCATGTCAAAACAGTGTCAGTTTGACATATGATGAATTGACAAGTGAATTCCATTACAAATCCCTTCAAGTTATTTCTTATGCTTCTAAAGGATTCAATCCTGCAGAGTAATAATTCAGCTATGTGAGCTTTAGTTGTGTGTGGGAAGAGGCACCCGCACTTTTCTTCATGCTATACATATTCATGTAACATGAGGACTGCAAGGTCTTAGATCAAGTGCAGCACAGCAGTAGAATCAGTATATTGTTGGGATCCCTGGATGACCAGGTGACAAAAACTGCAAGAGGAACAAAAAGCTTGAAAGGATACATCTCTGTTTGAGAGAGGAAAAGGGTACTTCACTTCCCAGTAGATTACTTTTTCACCATCATATTTTTTCTCATACAGTTCTACAGTTGAAAAAGGAAGATTGTTAGATATTTTTAATTTCTACTGCAGCAGAACCATACATATCACCAAGAACTGCT
Source organism: Gavia stellata (assembly GCF_030936135.1). NCBI lineage: Eukaryota > Metazoa > Chordata > Aves > Gaviiformes > Gaviidae > Gavia > Gavia stellata. Next base: position 9,110,098 of record NC_082615.1, on the reverse strand, counting down.
CAGAGTTCTGACATGAACACATTTTACACGCAACCCTTCTGTCAAAATTTATATGTATGCAAAGCTGTAGCAGTAGAAAACATTAAAAAAGTCCTGTAGCAGGGTTGTTCAGGAACCAAACACACAAAAGTAGGTGGCCTGTTTTTCTGGCTGCTATTGAATTTGTTGATGAAAAAAAACACACCACCACAAAAAAAACAAACAAACCCCTGAACAATTTTGGGGGGAGGCAGAATCAAATTCCTTTTCAGACAGTTAGCTCATTCAGAGCCTTTCCATCTCAAAGCTATTTCCTCGCCTATGCATATTCTGCATAATTCTGAGCCACAAGTACAGTATGCTTTTTCCCAAGCATGTCATTATCCTTGTAAATGATTCTGAGTTAACATGGAACTAGGACGAGTACTGCTTTCTAATGCCTGAAGAGGTCTTATGTGAGAGATTAATAAAGTTTGGAAAAGCTATTAGGAATTTCACAGCAGTATATAAAGGCAACAGTGAACAAGAAGCTTGAGCAGTTTATAAGCCTTCATTACACCACCTTCAGTGCCTCCAGAAGGCAGCTGAATAGGAAAAAAAAGTCAAAGAATAGTCCCCAAAACATGGCAGTGACTCAGTCAGATAGTAGCGTGGCATAAAGGAGAAAAATTAGGTCAAACTACATAACTGAGTTTGAAAAACTGTCTACTGTACAGCTTCTTCCCTTGAGGCAGTAACTGCCATTATCAGGGTAATGGGCCTGACAAGCCATGGGGCTGAGCCAGGGTAAATTACTGTCTGCTCAGTGACTGGTCATTACATGGGTGCAGTTAAAAAGGGTGTGATCCAGGAAGGTGGTTCACATTAACAGTCAGAGCGGTCTTTTCCTCCTGTAGAGCAGACTTCTGCCTGAGGTGCTATATATCCTTCAGAGCTAATGCACACAGTCTGCCACATCACTCAGTGGTTTTGAAAATAAGGCTAGAACAGACTGATAATCTCATTGCTAAGGCAAGAAGAGTGCCACAGATGGGAGAGTCGTTCCCTATATAACATGTTCCAACCTAGGCTTCTGTTAGTATGCCCTGCAAGTCAGCTGTCGCCCACGAAAGCAGCTTCTCCTCTTTTCCACGTTGGAGCAGTATCCGATGCACAATACTCCCAGTGATATAGTAAGATACAGCATTATGCTATCCACCAGAGGTCACTGGAGCATTGGTTTATTAGCTTTACTTTCACTTCCAACTGTAGAGCCTTCCTTTTTCAAAGGGATTAAGACACTATTTTAAAGACCTTGATGCAATAGTTAGCTACTAACTCATCTACCTTTGTATCTTTGCAAACACAGAAAAAACACACAACAGGTAAGTGATGTCTTACCTGTATTCACTTTAGTCTGTCAATACTAGTGGACAGCTTCTGACTACAGTAGAATACAGTGCATTTTAATCAATAACCAGATTTCACTTAGCATTACTACAATAGATCACAAGTCTGTTTTATTCATAATAGGCACAGCTGCATTTGCTGCTTTAGCAGTCAATTATTACCGTTAAATAGTTGGGAAGTATGATCTCAATCAGGACGATGTTGCAATCAGGAGTAGCAAGTTTCAATATTGCTCAGGCCCAACCATTTTGTATCATGCCACAGAAGCATATGGTGCTTCAGTCACTGCAGTTTAGTCACAGCTTCCCTGCTGAACTGGCAGCTGCAGCACAGACCAGGCCTCAGGATGTCCACATCTTGTGGATATCCAGGAGCCTGCTTTGGAAATAGCCAGGGTACTAACAGCAATGCAACAACAGTAGCAGACCGATACCAAAATTTCTGAGGCCTCAGGCAAACCCTTGGCAAGAACAGATCAAAACATGACCCTCTGAAGTACTCACAGGAATCCTGCCCAGTCAGGCCTTCAAAAAGAGTTTTGCTGAACAGAACTAGAGAATCGAGATTAGCTCCTCCTATACTTAGTGCAGGAGCAGTTACCTTTTCAACTAAAACGGCAGCTACTTCTACTCTGGTCATGTTTTTATTTCAATGCCAGCCAGCAGTTCAGCAGAGAACGCTTCTTTGGACTGCCATTATTGCATAGCTGTAAGAGCAACCAGGAATACAAACAGTGAAACAAAGAGTAAGAAGGCTCTGAATGGAAGTTTTCTGTTTTTTCTCCCTAAATGTGAAAGGAGAAAAACCAAGCTTATATTGTTTACATTGAAAATGTTGGCTAGCCCTTTTTCATCATATGTACAGTTCTAAAGAATGGGTGGGCTTGTGTCAATTTTTAAGCTAAAAGGAAAGTGTTAACATTATGTTTATGCCTTTCAAGAGTTAACTTCTGTGAAATGCTGGACTTGAAGGACCAACACAAGTATAAATTCACAGATGAACATATCACAGTCAGCAAGGATATAAACGCCAGCTCTGCAACATTATCTAGTTTTTAGTTTAAGGGTGTAGCTTCCCCCAACTGCTTCCTTTCTTTTCTCTAAGAAGGCATTACAAAAAAAAGTGTTTATTTAAGAAGGATTCAGTTCTCCTAAATGCACTTAAATCAAAGATTACTGAGAACTCAAGATAACATAGTATTTTTACATCCAATATGGTAACGTTGAGTCCCACTCCTCTTTTTGTTTCATTAATGGCAAAGTGGCCTTTGCTACAAAAAAGCTATTGCCCATTTTGACAAATAACACTTACTAATGAAGACACAGCTTCTTAAGCTTGACCAAGTACTGACAGGAGTCAAATATGTGGTTCTCTGTATCAATACAGCCAAAGGCATTACCAGTAATGGTTTACCATAGAGCTGTCCTAGACTTAACAAGCACAACATTTAACAATTCTTTGGTTCCACAAAACACTTGACATGTTTCAGTTTTATTGGCCTGAACTGATTTTAAGCACAGGCTTAAAAGGGAAAGGCTCCCCATTTTTAAAATAAATGGATTACTGGATGCCTACATCAGCTGAATCCTTGCCTTGTCACTGCTGACTTAAGATGGTTTAACATCATACAGATATCCAGGTTCAAATCCCTTTTTCAAAGACAACATTAAATAAACACAACTAAATTAGTTATTCCTTTCTCTGTAAAAGCCCAACTATTCTCTCAATAACACCCATTTCTGATTGTAAAAGGTGCCAAGAACAACCAGTGCTTTCAGGAAAAGACATTCCATCATGCATCAAACTGGTGCAAGCCAGAGGAAAATTTTTCAAATGAGAACAATCAGCAATTGGAATAATCTCCCCAGGGAAGTGCTGGATTCCCCAACATTGGACACTTTTAAGATTCGTCTGGACAGGGTGCTGGGCCATCTTGTCTAGACTGTACTTTTGCCAAGAAAGGTTGGACCAGGTGATCCTTGAGGTCCCTTCCAAGCTGGTATTCTATGATTCTATGATTGCACTGCTCCGCTGCAATATGCAAAGATGCACAAAAGGTACCATCTCCATTTCTCCCCAGAACATCTACTAAAAGTTAACCTAGGAATTACAACAACTAGAAGCTGCAAGGTGTTCCAGCATAACAATTGATTCCAATTATATGCTTTAACCAACATGGAAAGAATTCACTCCAGAAGAAAACTATATGGTGATGAGATACTAGCTGTTCCATGTCAGTGTTTACTTGTGTATTTGTAGACTGCAACCTTATCCCAAAAGATGCTTAAGTCTGGCCCAAAGTCTTTGGATGCAGCAACTTTAAAATACCTTTGAAGAATGTTTTAGTGGGAAGTGTCAATACGACATAAAACTTGTTTTTAAACTGCCTAGATGAGCTTACCTTTAACGTACTGATCCCATTGTTTTCTGAAATCTAAGTCCATATAGACATCCACACACAGCTTTGGGGGACAGTCAGCAAGACCACCGAAGATTTTATACTCATAAAGTCCCGATTGCTGTGGAACAGAATGGGGAGAGGAAAAGTCACACAGGAAAGGGAAGTACTCTGCAGCAGGGAGAACAGCTGAAGGAAGTTAGGTGGGGCACATACTACAAATATGCTCAAGAGCTGTGAAAGCAAGTGTTCAAAAAACAATGCAAGATTCAGTCTTTAACCTCTCGACTTTTTGATCTATACATGAAAGTTTAAATTCAGACAGGCTGACCTGCCCTGCACAATGGTTGTTCCTTCCCTTACACCAGTACCCTTTTACTTCATAAGCAGTTCCAAAGGGAGCATGTTTCTTCACACACACACGCCCCTTTTCATTCTCCAGTGGTCAGTGTGGACACAATCCTGCCCACACTGAAGCTTACCAGAAACATTACATTCTTGTGGCAAGGTCTCCAGACCCTGTATAATGTGCTTAAGAATCTTGGCCATTTCCAGGAGGTTACCAAGTACTGCCCAATCTGGAATAAGCTTTCCAGCAAGTTAGGTATGCTTATACTTCAGGCTGTGATACAAGAATGCTTTACAATGTTCATGCTTATATACAATGCACCATTATATCTGCCTTGAATATTTATCAGCTATTTTCTTTCTGAAAGCTGTCTGCACTGAAGGGGTGGGGTGCAGGATGTCTCCCATGTTAATGCTTTTAATGTTATTCTCAACATATGGAAACTCCATCTGTGCCTATAGAGCAATGTTTGTACTATTGTTAGTACCGGTTCAGGACTAAATTAAAACAATAAGAGTATTTTGAATATACAGTGTAGTAGTCAAATTCAAGCATTCCCAAGGAAAGGGAGGGAAGGATTATACAACGAATGGTCGATTTTTCTTCTTCTCCTGCCCTTCACAAATCAACCCTAGAAGATGAAGATTTGATGTACCAGAAGATAATAATGGGACCAAGAAGCTTAAGCTACTCATCTTCACTGTGGCTTCACTGAAGCATCAATCGCTAGCTTCAAATCTGACTGTTCAGCACCTGCACAGCCCCATGCACTCACATCATTTTTGTAAAAGGCATGAATATTTTTATTTTCACAAGAAAAACTAATTTTCAAAATATCACACCTGAAATTGAGCTGAGACCCAACAGCATATGCCAAAGCACTACACTGCTACTTCAAAAATAGTTGTTTTAGCTTAAACACTATTTCATTCCAGGTCACTAGTCAGAAACACCATGTGGATTATCTTGAATGTATATATATTTACATTGAATGTCACATAAGGCAGGAGAACAGCAAACCATAATTCTCCTCGCTTTTCTAGTAATTCAGAAAAAAAGTCTTACTTCCCCATGTCATGGGGCTGCTCCTCCACTGAAGAATAGAAGTCTTTGTATTCTTTTCCTGGACTTTGATTTCGACTGCATCTTGACAGGTAACAAACCAAGCTCACCTGAAACTTTAATTCTGCAGTCAACATGCAAAGCTAGCTGTTCATCAGCACACTCACTGCTTCTTTGCATCCTTTAGCTCCTCTTAATCCATTTGATAGAAGAAAGCCATGCAGTAATTTTCTCATTTAGGCTATCAGAGCTTGCCTCAAAGACTTTTCAGAGAATTGTGTGCTTTGTACCTTAGTGAGGACAAACTACAGTTTCACACTTCCAGAGTAAAAGCTGTAGGACCACTAACTATTACATTGTATTGCTTGTTTCTAAAGCTTTTATGTTCTACCCAATAGGCAGCTGGAAGTGCCTGTAATACTTTTTAATTGAGGATTATCAAAAGATATGCATACAATATAGGCATTTAAAGCATTTTTTGCTATAGATAGAACCTCCATCAGAGGTTAAAACAGAGCTGTAGTGATGTCATTTACTGTCAAAAATTCAGAAGCCACTAAACAGAATGTAAGTGCTGCACTGCCTAATCTCCTGATTTAACAGATGGGATTCTACCTTACATTCAATGGTAAGCTCCCAACTGGTTCACAGTATCAGTTCAGTCATTCTTATGTCTGTAGCCTTCAAGTTCTCATACTGTAGCTCAAGACAGATCAAGGAATTATGCTGTTCTTCTCTACCAATCTATTCGTTCCACTGCTAGACAAATTGTAGCATACATCATTAAATATCTTCTACCAAAAAAGGTAGTATTTTGATAACAGTATGAAATAGCAAACGATGATCTGAAAAGTGAACAGTACATCTTGCAGGAGGTAAGATAGATAAAGACATTCAATAAAAACAGTGATTTACAATAAGAAAGTTAAAACAAGAGTGAAATGTTTCAGGTTTTCAGAGGCCTAACAGCAGGAGAGTCAATCAGTGGGCTGGAATACAGCACAGAGCAGGAAAGCCCGGGAGATCTATTTGCGTAGCCTGCAGAGAAGGTGGAAAGAGAAGGCAACAGGAAATATAATTGCTGCCTTCAGCTTCCTGGACTACCACTGCTATTGAACTGCAAATCCACTATAAGTGTTAAAAGCCAATTTTTCCAGTAACAACTTCAAGCAAAGACTCTTCTCCTAGACTTGGTTCTTCTTTTCATGTGGCAATCTGAAGCAACTGAAAGACAAAACAAACGAGACTTATTTCCCAGCAGAATCAGAAGACTGGACTTGAAAAGGTCCCTTGCATCCTGCCTGGTCTGTCCATCTACCCTAAATTAGGGTCATTGGACAAGATGCAAAAAAACAACAAAAAACCCCCACCTCAATAGTCCTTCTATATCAAAGCATGAGAAGGAGAAGGCTGTGCTACTTTCCATCTAGCCAGCTTCAATTTCTACAATAGCAGCAAAGCCACACCAACGCAGGCTGCCCCAACACAAGTCTTGCAGACACCTGGACCCATTTGTTTGGCTAAATCCTGCCTCCAACTTCCCAAAGTTACTTTGCCTTCGTTCACTCTCTGATGCCTTTACAGGTCTGTGATGTAAAGTTTCTATTTCATCCACTCCAGAAGCAACACTCCCAGTATCCTCCATGTCATCAGCATACCTAATTCCTGCGTAGATACTTGGCAGGCACTGCAGGCTCGCCTTTGCTCTGAGCTCCCTTGATAAGCTTGTCTCGCCATTGCCAGCTACTGTGTTCATGCTGTAAATAGGGACTATTTATCACCAAATAATTCCGAGGTGTATGAAGTGTTTTTTTTTTTTCTTTAAAACGACTTTCCCTACCCTGTCCTGCCTTTCACACAGACCTACGCGTTTGCTTTATTTGCTATTTTTTCTAACATGACCATGCCTGAAATGATTTTTCAGAATACAAATACAAAATTTTCATGCAAAACACAGCATGAAGTCCAGCTTTATCAGGAGTTCAGAGGTAACTATGATCACAGAGCTAAAGAAATAGGCTATTTATATGGATTCAAAAGTCATTATTAAATCATAAATCTGCATGAGAATGGAAACCCTCACTTACATCAATCACAAGTCAGTTCTGGAAGCCTAAACTTTTGAAATTCTTAAAAACACCCCAAAATTAAATTCCCCCAAAAAGGGGGGAATTTCATTCCAACCCTTTCTGAACTACCTCCTGATTTTAGAGGGAGAAAGGTGGAAAATCAGTTTTAAGGGAGTTTTGGAGAGAGGGAGAAGGAAGGGAAGCAGGAGTCTGCAGATGGGAGGATGCTCTAATACAGGAAGTGCTCAGGACAGGTCTCTCCTTTGCCACACACATCCCTCAGAGAGGGCTCGACAGGGAAACGGGACACGCACGGCAAACACCCCATTAGACCCACGATTGCTCCTGTCACCGAGAGCACCTTCCACCAGGAATTTCTCCATCCACCAGCTGTGAACAAGCTTCAAGAGCCTCACAGTTTGCAGGTTCCCCCAGCAGTTCCTAAGAGCGGTGTTTACTGCAGCAGGGCAGCTTTCTCCATCAGCAGTTAATAGCATTACCCTGAAAGCTGCTTTCTGGGAGCCTGGAGAAACTGAGCCGAGGCCGGTAGCGCCTGGGCAGGCAACGGACCGCAGCCTGACCTGTGCGCGGAACCGGCGGCTCTGGACACGGACGTGCCGGCGCTCCCCTGCCCCCGGCTGCCAGGGGCCCCCGCCGGCCCCGGGGCGCGACGGCCGCGGCCCGCCCCGCTCCTCAGCCGCGCTCCCCCGGCTCCCCGCGCCGGGGGCGCTCCCCCCGGCAGGGCTCAGCCCCGGGCGGGGAGGGCCCGAGGCACGGCCGCCCCCCGGCGCGGGGGAGCTCCCCCCGCCCGCCCACCTCGTCGTACAGCCGGTAGATCCTCACGCCCATGCTCTCCACCAGGAGCTGCCAGGGCCCCCCCGCAGCCGGCGCCGGCTGGTCCAGCTCCCGGCAGGCGGCCCGAAACTGCTCCTCGGAGAAGCCCCGCGGCGGCGGCGCCTCCATTCTCCGCGCCGGCAGGAGGCGGCGGCCGGGCGCGCGGCGCTGGCGGCCGCGCCGGGCCCAGCCAATGGCCGCCGCCCCTCCCCGCCGGCCGCCCGGCCCCCGCCGCGTCCCGGGGTCGCCGCGCCGCCATGACAGGGCCGCGGGGCAGGGGCGAGCCGGGCGGCCGCGTTTGTGCGCCTCTCTTTGCCCAGCACGTTCTCTCGCCGTGCTTTCCCCAGTGTCGTGACAGGGGTCTCAGTGGTACGTGGGGGAGGCGGCCTTTAAACGTACGTGTCCTCTGCCTAGTGCCAGAGCGGGGCCGGGTTCCCCGGGTGCGTTGGTCAGGGACTTGCCTTTTGGGTCTTCCCCAAGGACAGAGATTCGATAGTCTCAATGGGCCACGTGTGTTTTTATAGATCTATTTTCACATTTTAAAACGCAGTTTCACTTATGGGCTGTTCGTACGAGACCACGTAACCCACGAACGCCGTACAGCCGGTTGGCGGGTGCGTTTGGCACATGCACTCACCCACCGAGGCCCGGCCGGCCTGGCGGAGGGGGCAGCGAAGAGGAGCGGGCAGTGGGCTCTGGCCCGTGTGGCCTGGGCTGGACAGGGTGGAAGGGGACAGAAAACTTCGTCACGGGGCTGAGCTCCTGGGCAGGAGGAATCCACTGAGGGGGACACACCTCACTTAGGCTCCTGCTGAATGACACCACCTATAACAATACGCTGATGTGTGAGGCTGGCACAGACAGCCAAAGCATTCAGGTCATCAAAATATAAGTGGCTAGGGCAGGCTTTCTCCCTGGAGTTGTAAATCTGTTTTCATTACAGCTTTATTCTTCTAATTCCTGCTGTGTCTTCAGCATAAAATGCAAGCAGCTCTGAGCTATGGGACATCATCAAACCTACTGACTGACAAAGAGCCTGCCTGACAACACTAGCCCAATGTACTTGGTGGTAATCTCTGTGCAAGGCTGGCAAAATTTAGCTTTTTCTGGCTTCCCTGCCAAATGGCTGACTTCTTTGACAAAGAGTTCACTTATGTCAGCTGTCCCTTCCAGTTCCAGTCAATTAGTTTGCAAGCAGAGCATGAGGATTTCTGGCTGACTCGTTTGGACATATAGGCTGAGTGTCATGCTTGCACAGCCCATAAAACTTCTGGAGAGAGAGTTGTGGCAGAAGGCGAGATGTTATATCACGATCCTCCCCCCAGCATATAAATTTGATGCCAGAATTTGACCTGTAGCATCTTTATAAAATAATGTCAGTAATGGTGGAAAGTCTTTGCTCATACATTACCTGCTCTCACCTCCCCAGTGAAACTGCTGAGCAAATATTCCAGTTCTTTCGTTTTATTTTTGTAGTATGTTTACACGTATTATGACCTTCTATTACTAATATTTATACAATAGGTATAAAATATTTTGGCTTATTTGTGTTCCTTGTGAATTACAATGGCGTGCTTTCAGTCAGCCTGGCTGGCTCTTCAAAACATGATGACAATACATTTCTTACGGCTGAACCCCTATGAGTAGATTCTTGGCTGAGCTAAGTTGATTTCAGTGGAGCTATGCTGCTCACCCAGCTGAGGATCTGGTCTTTAAAATGGAATATGAGAAAATGGTCTGTAGGTGAGACTGATTTAGTTTATCTTGCAGAAATATTTCTTTAAATGGTAGTTTTGCAGCAATTTTATCAGATTTCTATCTGACTTTTAAATCCCATTCATGCTCTGAAATAGGACTCACGTGGACTGAAAGAGCTTGTGGCTCTTGTTTGTACAGAGATGACTTTGACCCAGTATGAAAAAGGAGGAGTTGTGAGTCAAAGGTTGATGTTTAACATCCAGCAGGGACCCATGCCTGTAAGTGAGCCTGTGAGATTACATGATTTCTTAAGGAGCCTTGTTTGTGCAAAAGAACTGAAGTGATCACAGCTCAGCATCGCCTATTGTTTTATGGTAAATGTTTCGCATTACATGGTTGTCTGCATGGCATCAGAGTTGTAAGTTGGCTACAGCTGGCTGGCCACTCCCTCCTCCCCTCAGCCCTCTCATGGAAAAAGAGATTTATCTCACAAGGCTACTCTAGGGACCAAAACTTTCAAAAAAGGCATTACTATGTGACCTTTTTTCTTGGTAAATAAGGAGTGGTGATTACTAGGAAAGCACAAACAGTTCTGAAAGGAGACTTTATTTTCCATTTTCATGTATGTTTATGTAACTTACTATTTATCACTTGTATGTCCATGTATTTCCCTTAGCTTACGGATAGAAGCTAAACTTTGAACCCAAACCCTTTGATATCTGCACTACTAGATAGTGTGGCTGCAGCCTAGGGTGAGTTCAGACACAGCGGGGACTAACTTCCTAGAGCTCTGCCCCAACAGACAGTGGGATAGCAACTGCTTCAGGGCAGCTGGTTTTGGGAATATGAACCCAAGCTTGAGCACAGCTACCAAAGGCAGCCTAGATACAGCACGATCCAGTCCCACACATGGATCAGGGACCTAAATACTAACTGAATGAAAATAGAGGGTTACTATTCTAGGGCAATGAGGGGGAGTTTCAAAAGAGCCCACAACTTGACCCACATACTTAGTATTTCTTAGGTATTTAGCTGCTGCTGCTTTCAGTGGGAAATGATACCTCAGGGAAACTTGCTGATCTGGGCTATCAATGGGATTAAGGCACCTAAATTGGCCACCTGTTTTTTAGAATGGAAATAATCTGTATTAATTCCACCCTAGCACCTAACCTTTCCACTACTGAAATCAACGCTGAGTAATCCACTGAATTCTATGGTGTGGAATCAAACCAGTAAATTGGACAACTCCTCCATCAGGAAATCATATGTGGCCAGCAATGAAAACAGCAGTGAATACTATGTCGATGTTTTCAGACCCCAGATGATTTTCAGTGTTTGTTTTGGATATGGGTATCCATATGTGAGAGAGTGCTACCAGCTATATTGTGTTTTCCTGCATCTGTCTCTGTGTGGCACTGGTGCACTTTGAGAAATTCTTGAAGATGAACTAAAGATGTGGGATTTTGATGGATTCAACTGCTGTGCAGACATTTATATACTATTGTCATTCCGTTTTATTCAGTGCATTCCAAAAACTTTGCAAAAGTGCTGAATAGTCCTGGCATACCATTTATACAGTATGCACATTCATATTTCTATTATACACAGCCAAACCAATTATAATCTTCTGCTACTGTTGTTTTATTGACTGCATTATGTAAAAGCCTTTCTTACAAATTGTTTCATGACTTTTGCAGCTTGCAAGAAGCAAACTGTTCATCCAGAAAGCTGAAAAGTAACAATAGCATCTCCCACCACAGACACGCATGTGTAAGGCAGTCTATATTCTCCTCTTCTGTGTAAGTCAAAAAGGGAAATCTGTTTTTTCAACACTTCCAGGATATGCAGAACATCTAGCCTGTCTGCCACACTGAGATCTTTATATATTTTATATATGTTTTACATATTGTATATATTTTATGGATTTTATATATTTTATAATCCTGTCTAAGTATATAGGGAGGAGTGACAGTCATCTCTTCTGCAAAGAACTAGCACAAGACATGCACTGTTCGAGCTGTCAGAAGAGGTCTTAAGTGGCCTTTAAACACTGGCTTGTAACAGCCTCCTTCACAGGGTCGAGTTTAACCCCAAACTATGACTATATCTGCATTGAGTATCTAGTTTCAACAGAGCTCCACCCAAATAGAAGAGGAGTCAGAGAATAACTGGAGTTCTGCTGACTTCCTGCTTTCTAATATTAAATATTTTTTAACTTTGGTAAAGAGTTTTAATATGCTGGACTCCTGGTGTCAGGACCCATCTCTTTCACTTGGCCGTGTTTACTTTTGATTTACACCTTTTAGCCATGGCTTTTCTGAAAAGTAATGCACTCCCAGTGCAAATAAACTGAAGATTTTGTGGTGTGACCTATTTAACCTGGCCTTGAGGAAAGAGGGGTAATTTTAAAACTGTAGGAAAGAAGGGATTGCACTATTATCTGCATGACCTAAAATGACTCAGAAGATAAGCAAGGCTATTTAGATCTTGACTTGATTTGGCAAATGGTTGTCACTACCACACCCTCTACTTTCCTAACCTGTTTACATGGATGTAGAAATATTTCTAAACATTTCCTTCAGCATGTGATGCTAAAGCAGATGATATATACGAAAAGCTCATTTTTGTGGAAATAGTGAGAACTGGTCTTACTGCAATAATTCTTTCTTTTGTTTCTTAACTACCCTTTAAGTCAGACACTTTCCACTGTTAATTTCACAGAAGTCATCTATTATGTAGGAGAAAATCTGGGTATTTTAGCTATATGCAGTATTTTAGATAGATCTTGTGTATAAATTTAGTCCCCAGGATTGTAGTGGAATAGGACAAAGACCCGTCAGATGGTGTAAAAGCAAAAGATTTAAACTTATCATAAAGAAATTAGTAAAATTAGAAATGAACCATCGTTTTTTAACAGTGAAGATGGCAACATTTGGATGAATTGGCAAGACAAATTCTCCATCTCTTGATTGGATGGTGTTTTGAAAATATACTTCAGATGAGCAGAGAATTCTGGTTACATAGGACAGATCTTAGACTGAATGTAAAATTGAATGCTTTGTATTATGCAGGATGTCAACTAAAATAATCTGAAGGCTTCTTCTGACCATAAACCTGTATATCTGTGCATCAACAGCCATTGAACACCATTGGCAAGTGATGATTTCCCCATAACACTTTCTTTCCCGTCTCACCAATTTTCCCAAGCTGTCTAGAGCCTACAGAGAAGCTTGTTGTAAAGGAAGTAATTCAACCGATGGCCTGTGTAGGTTAGCTGAAAGCTCATAATTTTCTTTCTACTGCTGGAGAGTCGATTACAACTGGCTGAAATGCTCCATATTCAGTAGACTGACCATTTGAAGATGGAACAGTGTGTGCTCTTTATGCCATATATACTGGCAGAGCAGGGAAGCAAGATACAAAACATCTCTTGACATCATCCGCTAGGTGAGCTTGGACAAGTCACTTTTTCAGCTTTTTGTCTGCATTTCTCTTCATGTCTTTGTGCCCTGGAAATTCTTTGGGGTACTCAGTGCAGGTGAAAAACAAGAAAAGCCCTCTGCAGAACCATGGGAAGAGATCATTCCTACCCTGACTTAAATCTCAGCTGAATCTGCTGGATCCTACTGCAGTAGTCTTTAACAAAAAGCACTGTTATGGTGAAATTACATTGTCTTGTGTTTGTTACCAGGCTTCCTCCTAGCTCAGCCAGAAACCCTCCAAGTTGGCTAAGGATTCAGAGGTTCTGTAACTGACTTGTACATTTGGCTTCTAGTGGTGTGGCACATCCCTCTGTTAATTAAAAGTGCATGTCCACATAAGGAATGCAGCTCTTCAGATGTGAACTTCATGTAATTATGAAAGCAGTAGGAGATAAGAATAATTGTTTTCAGTTCCAGATGTCCTGCCTTCTTCAGCACTGCAGGAAGATTAAGTGAAAGTTGAGTAGGGCAGTAACAAAGTTCAAATGCACAGCAGGGTAACTGGTGTTGACCAAAGTACTGGTAGGATCTAATGGAGTTCAAAGAAAATTCCTTTCCATATTCCTAGTCATCAAAGAGGTTTCTCACTATCGTTTATAAGCACATCCATTTCATGAGCCTGATTACACACAGAGTGGGTGGTTTGCATAGCTATCAACCAACAGGGCTGAACTCCCTTGTGCTGTAAACTGTTTTAAATGAGGGGGGAGCTACAGCATTTTATGTGAAATGATTTGGCTCTCTGGGTTAACTGGCTTTGCTAAGGACTCCATTCCCCATCACAAAACACATACACTGCATGACATGATAAGGACAATTTACAACATACTAAACCTGTTGAAAGAGTGCTTTCTAAAAGTTTCAGTAAATGCAATCAACTGGCGTGCTGTGTCCGTGTGTGGGCTTTGGGATGAAATAAGGGAAAATTCAGTGGAGTGTTAGGGAAAAGGCAAGAAAAACTAATTGAATAGGGAGTCCACAATGGTTGTACTTTGCCAGATTAATGAGTCACTGTTTGCTGTGCTGTTAAGGCCCAGGAGACAGTTAGAAACTCAAAGGAAGCCATGAAGTATTGCAAGTGTGTCTTAGTAGGCTGAGCAACAGCATTGCTCAATTTAGGAGTAAAACTCTGCTCTCTCAATAGGCTGCATGAGTTCCAGAATCACAGAGGCTTATTGTCCCAGCCGCTGGGGCTGCACCTCCTCTGAAGCAGCTGTGTTAAGGCCAGAGGGAGGAGGTTTTGTCATTTGGGGCAGGTCCTAAGGGGAGCTATGTAGCCTTTGAGCATGGCAGTCCAACACTGTGAACCTGTAACCCCTCACTGCAGCTGTTGCTCAGTCCTGAAGTTTCCTCAGCTGTTTGCACTGAATTTCTACAGGTGCCAAACATGCTGCTTCGTGTGTGTTTGATACTTCTTTCCCTATATCCTTGGAGAGTCATGCTCAAAACACAGCAGGACCTTAAAAGGCAGAGGTAGTCAGTCATCCCCTTTTTACAAGGCCAGAGGGGTGGTGCCCAAGTTATATTCGAGCCTTACTGCCCGAGAGCTACAAACCCACCCTTCTAGGGGAGATCCCACTGATCTCTCAGCCCTAGAGGGAGATGTCATTCCCATCACTTCCCATCGCAGCTTTTCTGCTTTACAAAAAGGAGTTACAATTGCACTGGATCTAGAAGAGAGTGTGACTTTCTAGCCTATTGTTAGGGCATTTATTTGTACAGAAACACAGGAATTCTAAGCCCAGCTTCAATGCTTGTTTATGTGTGCCTCAGATTAGTTCCTTAAAAATCAGTATTGGGAGTTATTTTATGTAATACTTTCAGTAATAAACTTGGCATGGAAAAGTAAGAATGTACTAGTGAAACCGTTGATGGTGTAAGCATGGGAGGGAGGTCCTCTGTCAACATAGGAGGACCAAATACTACACTGGAAGGACTAGAGAGGAATTGATGTAATAGGAATGGGGTGAAATTTAGGTCATGCACATATGTGCTAAGAGCAAGAATTTCCGATATAAGGTGATGAATGGAACTGATACTGGAGAAAAATCCAGATACACTGAACAATTGGAGGATAATTATGAAATGTTAGGATTTCTGGTAGACACAGGAAAATACTTACACTTCCATGCAGAATACTGGCAAGGCCACATCTGAAAAAATTATGATTGAAAATAAGACTGAGAGAGTCTGATTTCTTTCTCTTAGCACATTAGAGGGTTAATTGCCAAAAGAAGGAAGATCTATTTCAGCCAAAGGCTTGTTTATCCATGTATAATTGCGTAGGAATACGTGCAGCTAGAAACAAGATTGAGGTTCCTAGGTACCAGCAGAATAAGGCTCATAGCCTTCCAACCAGAGGAGTAGGAAACCCATTTGGTTTGAGGTGGAACTTGCCAAGTTTAATAAAGATATTACCTGGCACGGCTGCCTGTATTAGGAAGGACTGGACTTAATGGCCCAAGACATCCTCTCTAATGACAGTTCCCCTCAGATCCATTTCTGCTGAAATGCCAAAGTATTTGGAGGGAGCACTAGCAAATGGGAAGAAAATGCCAGTTTCTTGTATAAAGCTATGGAGCTCTTCCAGAACCCCCTGGCTGATTCGGCTGGAGGAGATGAACCCTTGGCAGGATCTCCATCACTGGGGAGTTCTTAATGATACACAGGGTGAAATCCTGGCCCCTGTGAAGCTGATGGAAGTTTTGCTATTAATTTCTGTGAGGCCAGGATTTCACCCTGGAAAGGGAGTCAAAAGTACATGCATGCTTTCAGAGACAGAGTGGCTGATTAAATACATCTGGTGCACTGCTCTTTTATCAATCATTGATAAAATAGTGCCTTTTAAAGATAAACTTTGGGTAAACTTAACTGCAAAATTTAAACACGTCCTTTTACAAGACTTAAAAGCAAAATTTGTCTGCTTTTTGTCCGAAAAGAACAGAAATCATGGTAAAAAATAACACATACCCATACCCATCCACTCCAAACCCCTGTAGTATTTGGTGTTCTGCTGAAATGACTGATTAATGCATAGAAAAGCCAGTTAAAATATTTCTAGATGACACATAAAACTTTATCCTCTACGGATGATATTCAAACTGTGTTCCTCCTCATCTAATTCCCCAGCAGTTAAACACCAGCTAGGAGTTCATCTGGATTTCAGCGCGGACTGTGCTGTCGCAGGACCACCCAGCGCTGCCGCTGCTGACAGCCCAGAAGGGCTCGGGGCAGCAGCGAGCCCCGATCACCGTGTGCTGGTACCGCTGGGGCCGGACACCCGGCACTGGTGGTGTGCAGGGCAGAGAGGGCTGGAAAATGCTCTCCCAGGCCCCGTGTTTAACCTGACACGGCCAGGGTGTGATGCAGAGCCTTGCCGCGGTGCGTGACCTGGCAAAGCCGGAGACACGCATCTCCGCCGCCTGCGCATCTCTGAAATGGGCATCTGAACCGTGCAGCGCCAGCACCGCCGGCCCGGACAAGCGAAACCGCGGAGGGCAGGGCAGCCTCCCTGCTTGCCCTGCCCAGCCTGGCCTCTCAAGGACAGCCTTCCTCCCGGCCGCCCTCCCAAAGCAGAGCGGGACCTTCCCCGGTGCGTGCCGCCCCGCCCGCGGCAGCTCCCGCCGCTGAATTTGCTCCGGTCCCTTAATTGTTTCGCTCTCACCAAGAACTTTGTTTACAGTCCCTTGTGCAGCGAGCTGCATCCCCCTCTTATGCTTGCTCCGGGCTAGTGTCCGCCGCAGTCCCGTCCGGCAGTCGGGAGGTAAGGCACGGCACGGCACGGCACAGCACAGTGTGGCATGGCATGGCATGGCATGGCATGGCATGGCATGGCATGGCATGGCATGGCATGGCATGGTCTGGCACGGCACGACTCTGCACGGCACGGCTCGGCATGGCTCGGCTCGCAGCCGCTGGACCCGCACGCCCGGCGCCCCCGCCGGCTTCTCGGTGCCCGCGGGGCTCCGGCCCCGCTGCTACCGCGGCAGCGCCCGGAGCCCGGCTCCCCGCGCCGGCGGGGCGGGCTGGGGTTGCTCGGGCGCTCCAGGGAGCCTCTCCGCTCCGGCCGGCGGGTCCTGAGGCGGTTCCTAACACCGCTCTCTCCTGTGTGGCACAGGGCTTTTCCCGGGGGATGGATACTACAACTGAAAGCTTCGGGGTCTCCGCAGTCGGAGGCGCTCCCTGCGTTGCAGATCGGCGTGTGCCCCCGCGGAGTTGTGCCTTCTCGTTACTGCGGGCTGTATAGCAGAAAGCGTGCATAAAGCTTTCCTCGCCTGTTCGCCTCTCTTCTCTCTTGCCTAGGTGCTCGGGGACAGGCGTGACACGCAGCGGTTTACCCTGAGTGTGTGTGGCGTTTTACAGACGGGTTTGAAAGTTTTGCAGTTTGCGGGTAACAGAGTGTGTGGAGGGGTTTGGTTGGCTCCCATCCTGCCCTCCAGCTACTGCTGAAAAACGAAAAAGGTGTGAGAGCTTGAATCCGGTAACTGAATTACCTAAAAACTTGGTGGTGGAACTTATTGGCATCCCGGGGCTCCGACAGTTGGCATGGGTGTAATGTGTTCTTCTCCTGCCTCTGTAGCTCAGGGCCTGATCCTGGAGTCTTGTAAGTACAAATTCTAGTTCTGTATTTCCAGGAGAGTTCACATGGGGAAGAGCTGTGGGATTGTGTTCAGGATTACTGTAGTCTGTTGAATTCCAAATGAACTCTGGCTCTCCTTCAGTACAGAAGGACTCCTTGTGCTGTTTTTTCCATAGTCACTTCAATGCAAAACCAGTGTGAAACATCGGCATAACGATTTATTGGAATTTTACATAAGCAAAAAAGGGTGTCTGAAATACTGTGCAAGATACAGAGAATCAGGTCCAGAGCCTGAAGGCAGAAAAATTGTATGTGTCACACTGGTTCCGAGTAAAATGCAAAAAAAGGGGAAAGGATTGTAGTGGCTGAGAAATACCAGCTCTTTGCACTTGCACAGAGATATTCAGTGGGTGGGAAGCCTCCTGAGAGAGCACCGCATTGAAATGATTCAGAGTTAAAATATTGGAAGCTTGATGTACAGATTTCATGTGTTTCTGCTTCTCAGCTTTGTGGTGAGGGAGAGAAGGAGAAGGGAAGAAATCCTGTCTATAAAAAGTTGCTCTGTCAGTCAGTTTTTCTGATAAAGACATTCCTTTTTAAAAGTTACCAAAACTGTATGTAGTCAAGGGCAAATACAAATAAATTAATCAGAGCAATTAATCCTTTCGAAGAATGATGCTAGCAGAGTGGCTTAGGGGGCACAACTGCCCTGGGAAGAGCTTTTCAAACAAATGTAACCATTCTTGTAATACGAGTGGAAGTTGACTGCAAGATAGTTTCAGAGGTCTGCTTTTGTTTTAATGTCATCTAGATTATTTATCTAAAGTGTGGGGGTTTTTCTGCATTTCCCTCCAAACTTTTTCAAAAAGTCAAACTAGTTGCTTGGTAGTGTGCACAAGAATATAGTCAAGAAGATAAGCAAGGAAACTTCCTTATTATTAGCTAACTTCAATAATCAGCTAAATATACTTTAGCTATGTCACAGGCTTATTCCAAGGATCATCTAGAGAAGAATAGCAGCAGTTTGTGCCTGTACATGTTTGTGTTTGTGAAATGTTAGCATGGTCTAAATAACTTAAAAAGAGAAAAAGCCCTTAAAGTTTATCATTACATGAACTTATTCTCATCCCCACTCAGAAGCTCCTGCTTCAGTGTCAAAATGATCTTCCATAATCATGCACATATAGAAAGGGAATGTTGAATAAGATTAGCAACATAAATCTCTGCTGCTTCATAAGTTTTACCCAGCTGCTTGGTGATTACACAGCTGTTTCTGCAGTTGATAACAATTTCCATCACTCGATGCTTTCTGCGGAGTTGTGACAGTGCTCTGCTGCAGATTCTGCCTTGTCCCTATTTGAGTTATGAATCTTGTTTTTAAAAAATCCAATAACAGAAATGAAGAAGAATAAATATAATGGAATCATGTTTATTAGAATGAGTTCTTGGACTCAGTTTGCCTTTTTTTTTTGCGAGGAGTTTTGGGGGTTGTATTACTTAGGTTTTTGTTATAGCAGAATGGGCTTTAAAGGGTTTTTTAGCAGAAAGCATGTTGTCACTGTCAGTTTACAGATAGGAAAACCAAAGCACAGGGAGTTGAAATTATTTGCTCAAAGAAACTGGAGACAGAAGAGACAAAAACCCAAGTATTCCAAGTCATGATTTGGTTCTTTGATTTGCATAGGTGAAGTGAGCAATAGAAACTAAGTTAAACAAGATTTTTAACCACAGAAATTCATGTGCATTACCTTTTCCTACCTAGTTCTTTCTGGGGGACTTGCCTGGGTTGTGACACTTATCATTGAGACGTCACATCATCAAAGGAAAATGTTACATAGGGCCAGAAATGGGTGGCTGCTGCCAAGAAAAGAGGCAGAAACCACTAGGAGAGCCAGAGGGAGAACATCTTCTGCTTCGGTTAGGTTAGGAGCAGGGGTCAGCATACAGTGGGAGCTTTTTCACGCAGGAGTTTTGTTCTTAAGAAGCTGATAAATATCCAACAACTTTTCTTGTAGGAAACTTTCATGCTAGAATATTGTCACCTCCAATTCATCATTCAGCAACATCTGACACTTCAAAGCCTGGAGCGGCTCTTACTGCTGCATGACTCTGCCTTGAATTGACATATGAGACATCTTAAGCAGTCTTCCTCTGCTTACTGAGCCAAGGGATTTGTTACTATGGATTTCTCATGGACCTGGTAGGTGTGCATGCTGATGGATTTCATGTCTTTTCAGTAAATCTCAACTTATTAGTGGGTAAAACATTGCTTTCGCCTTTATCCAGCGTTAGCCAAAGATTGCCACAGAAACACATTCTTCCTCCAAGTCAAAGTAGTTCCTTAAGAAAGTACTTCTAGTATGATTAGTGAGAGGATGCTGGTGTTGCTGGGTATCTTTGCCTAAATTTCTTACCCTGAAACTTGAACCAAGTCACCTGTTGGCGTAAGTCAGAAGTGACTTTGCTGGCAATGAAGATCTAATGCCCTGTTTTCTAGGGCTGAATACCTTTACTCACACTTCAAATAGGTTCTGTTGTTTATTTAATTTACAGTATTTCAATAGAGGTTTGTTTATTTGTTTTATATGAATGCTTGTCTGCTTACATCCTATTACAGGCAAGAACTGTGCTCCTCAGAAGTCAACAGGTATTTTGCCATTGACTTAATTTTGGTAGTTTATGAGATTTTCTTAAAAATTCATGTTAGTTTTGACTGTATAAATATATCTTCTTTCTTCATAAATCTATGTACAAGATGTCTAAGAGATTTAATGCTCATTGGGGATATACCTGAAACAGAGGGATAAGGACTCTAGACAGGAGTAAATATACTTTGATTGAATGTTAAAGTTTTTCAGAATAACCGTGTTTATTATGAGCCCAATCCAAAGCCTTTTCAAGTTATTGGGTAGTTTCCCTATTTCTGTGACTCTTAGAGAGAGTATTTGGACTTTAGTCCAAATAGTTATTACAATGTATTTGGAACTAAAAGACCTTTTATATGGAAAATGGTTCACTTTTTTCCTCCCTCAAATTTAATAATAAAATATTGAACAAATTGAATTTGGCTAATGGTAAGATCAAAAAAAAGGTGACATTTGGGGACCACATTCTCCCATTGTGCTAAACTTCTGTAACGTTTTATGAATAAGTAATGCAGCAACATAATGGCACCAGTGTGAGACTCACTGCCATGTAAGTGATTACTGAAAATGCAGAACTTGGGCTCAGATCCATGTGGGGATGGATCGATGGAGATCCATGTGGGGACAGATCAATGGTGCTCTAGAGCAACCCCATGGCTTTCCTGGGCTCTTTCAACTGATACAAAAGGTACTTAATCATGCGTTAGAATTCAAAGGATGAAGCGACAGAACCCTGGAGAACCTAAGTTATCTAAGGTGTCAGCACAGGTATATTTGCTTTGTCTGATAACCACTGATCAGATCCCCTGCCTGCCCTTGGAGATACCAAGTACCTTCACAGAAACACACAGAATCACAGAATGGTTGAGGCTGGAAGGGACCTCTGGAAGTCATCTGGCCCACCCTCCATCCCGCTCAAGCAGGGTCACGTAAAGAAGTCTGCCCAGGACTGTCCAGATGGCTTTTGAGTATCTCCAAGGATGGAGACTCCAAAACCTCCCTGGGCAACCTGTTCCAGCACTCAGCCACCCTCACAGTGAAAAAGTGTTTCCTGATGTTCAGATAGAACCTCTCGTGTTTCAGTTTGTGCCCATTGCCTCTTGTGTTGTCAGTGTGTGTGCTCAGTGTGCGCTCGGTTGAGTTGTGCTCAGTGTTGTCATTAGGGAGGGAAAGGCTACTCTGTCTTGTAGCTGCTGAGCCCCTTGCAGGATTGAGCCCTGAAGATAGCTGTGTACAGCAAGATACAACATTGAGCTGAGCACTCTTCCTTACAGCAGTAGAACAAAAGCTTTGTCAAACCACATCTGAACTTTCCTTCTCTCATTAGGGTTCAAGGAAACTCAGGTACAAACCCTCTGACTAGATACAGAGTATAGCCTGTTTGCGCGTGTGTTCAAAAATAGTGAAATCCTCCTTCTCGCAAAATACACAGTCCGTTACATGAGGTACTGAGATACAAAACCAAGGGCTGTCCACAGTGGACGAATATATCTTAGCAACAAGGGTGGGAGTGGTGGGAAAGGAAAAGGAGAATACAAGTATCTGGCAATTAGCTTCCTAGTCACAGATGTGAAGGTGATAAAAGTGATAAAAGCATTACTGCATTGCCAACGCTCTTCCTTGCTCTCTGAGCTGCATACCATGCTGCTCATAGGAGCAAAAACTACACAGCCCGTACCGGAGAGTGGTGGAGGAGTCCTGTGAGCTACTCCCAGCAGGAGAACCCAGTGGTTCCCCAGTGTCCCAGTCTCTGTTGTATGTGGTGGGGTGCACTGAGCGCACAGCCTGGTCCAAGGCAGCACAGCCATGGTGGCCTCAGCATTGTCAGAGGCTCACTGCAGACTCCAGGGCGGCCCCCACAGCCGCAGGGTCCCCGTGAGATGGCAGAGGTCTGTCATGGCAGCCTGTAGCAGTGGAGAGTCAAAGGCTCGTTGTGCCCTGATCAGGTGGACTCCCGTTCTGCACTGGGCTCCATGGAGCCAAAAGCTATTTTGCCTCATAATGCAGCTGCAATCAAACTGTGCATGCTGTCTGTAGGACTGAGAGTGTGTATACAATACGGAGACAGGAGGAAAGCAACCTACTGTAACTAAGATGAATGAATATGACTGTAAATCTCCCTCCCACACAGCAACATGGATGTGATTTCATGGACGTATAAGGCACCCATTATGTTTGCATTAAGCCAATTTAAATGGCAAGCTGACAGTCTGGCACTGGTGTTGCTGTAACGGTAGGTTCACCAGCTTTCAGCTGGTGTTTGCTGAGCGCGGGGAGCTGTCTTCATCCCCATTCCCCCCACATCCATACCTAGTCATGACCATTTGAATTTTTTTGCTAAGTAGCACTTGCCTTGACAAAGGGTTCACTGTTCAGTCCTGTTTTCTGCTGGGCCAGTTCTTGCTCATGTTATTGTGATCTGCATTGGAGCAAATCTGGGTAATGTGTGTGTATAGGTGTATATATAAACAGTGTGAAAAAGTGTGTGAGCAAGAGTAGAATTTTTAACCATAACAGCCTATGAACTTCATCTCCTTGTCAGAAGATAATAATGCCATTGAAATCTAAATTGCATCCAGAAATACTGACTATAGGATGTAACTTAAAGTGGGATTTGGCCCACAACGCTTTAAGGTTGGTGTCTGTCTTGATCTGTGACTGTTCTTTCTAGCACTTATGCACATGCTGATGACTACCGTAACAATTGATTCAGATCCAGCACAATCAAGAGGGTTAGAATTAAGCTTGTGCATAAATCCTTGCGGGGTCCAAGTGTCTGCTTGTTTGCAGTCGCACATGGGATACTTCTGTGTCACCCATTTGTCACATAATGGAAACGCTTCTTAGTTGAACTCATGCTCTTCTCTCCACAGTGCAATGTGTGTTCAGCAGAGCCTGCTCTAGCCTAAGAATTGACTAAGTCAAGACAATCAAGATGACAAACGAACCTATTAAAGAGATCCTGGGCGCTCCAAAGCATCCTGATTCTGTAACCACGGAGAAGAGTAATAACAATGACTGTGTGATAACCACCATCCCTCTTGTCAGTGAATGCCAGCTGACTGCAGCAACAGGGGGAGCAGAACTCTCCTGTTACCGCTGTACCATTCCCTTCGGTGTGGTTATCCTCATAGCCGGCATTGTGGTTACTGCTGTGGCATACAGCTTCAATTCCCATGGATCAATCATCTCCGTGTTTGGATTAGTCCTTTTGTCATCAGGACTCCTTTTGCTGGCTTCTAGTGCAGTGTGCTGGAAAATCAGGCAGCAAAACAAGAAAGCAAAGAGGCGGGAGAGCCAGACAGCACTTGTGGCAAATCAGCGAACCTTGTTTGGTTAAAGTCAACCAAGAGAAGGCTGTACAGAAGACAGAACCTTTGTAAGTCAACTTGACTATTTATCAATAGGAGAGACTGCAGGTTTTAATTTAACTTTGGAAATGAACTGAAATGAAAATGGAATGGATTAAGAAAGACTCTTAAAAACTCTGCAAGTGCTCTTAATATTTTTCATACTGCAGACTTGGTAGTGATTCTTTCCAAGACAGAAGAAAAAACACTTTTTCTTCACACAAAACACTGTTGTCATAACTGCAATCATCATAACTGCGTTTCCAACATGCTGATCATGTTGGAAAGGGAACTTGTGAGAACTAAGAAAATAATTTGAATTGACTTGAAATGCCAGAGATCTCCTTAAAATACACACTGTGACATTTGACCAAGGGAGAAGTCATAGCATTTGAAGTGACTACAAGCTTATGGCCAGATTGTCTGTGACTTAAACTGTAGCTCAAAAAAAAAAAAAGGCAATAACAAACAAAGAAACTGCAGGTTATTCAATAAGCTGATTCTTATATTTCATGTAACTTTCTCCCCCCAATATCTGTGGTACTTTCCCCCTTTTTTAAACCAACTAATATTAATTTTGTTTTACTATTGAATAGACATAGATAGAAATGTGTAATTATATTGTCTAACCTAAATAACGAGGTATGATTATAGCTTAAAACATGAGACTTTTTTTGTAAATTAAAGTGGTCAGGTTCAGCACTTTTGATTTTTTTGCTATAAAATTAAAAAGTAAATGTCATTAAAATAATATTCAGTGCTGCTAGACCTTCAGAATATTTTTTTTTATTGCTATCAGTTAGCTTGTATCTTCAATTTTGACTGCTTTATGATTCTATTTTTGTAGAAAAGCACCTGTGACAATTGCTGTCAACATACATTCTGCTGATCTCTTCCAAAAATCTCCATAGACTATGGATTTTGGTTTGATATCCCATTCCTCTTGCAGCTTGATTAACAACTCAGTTACTGAAAAATCATAACGGTTCTGCAAATGCTTAATGGCATAGTCAGCTTTAGACACAACTGTTAATAATTACTTGTGGAAGCAAAGTCATCTGTGTAGTAAGTGTTTGCTGAATGAGCTTTGGGATTACGAATCTTTAGGAAAAGCAGGTCTCAGCTGCCCCCTGTGTGTGTCCGAGATGTTTGATTCTGTAACTCTTGTGTTCCAGAGGTCTTCCAACTTTTCTCAGGTGATGAATAATTGAGGGGCTGGTCCCAAACTCCAGCAAAACAGAACATTTCTTCATCTATATCATGAAGGACAAGTAGTGCTGAGCCAAGTCACAGAGTTCCACCCCAGTGTGTATGAGACAGAAGGCGGAGGGGCTGCATGGAGTCCTCTTGCCTTTTTTTTTTTTCTCTCTCCTTTTTTTTCCCTTACTTTCTCCAGACTCAAAAGGGCTGGATGTAATTTTTGCTTTCCAGTGCTACAGCAAGCGAGGCCTGTGCTAGCGTGCCTCCTCTTTGCCCTCCGGAGCCTCTGGCATCCACGAGGGCTGTGGCGATGCTGCTGCAGAGCACGCCTGCCAGACAGGTGCCACAGGGGACAGCCTTCTGCAGGTCATCCTGGAGCCGTGTGCTTCTCCTGCTGAAATCACCCAGGCATTCTGGTTTGGGTGCCGCCTTTTCCTCTGCCCTCCATGGTTTAAGCTTGTTACATCCATAACTTATCCCCAGATTTGCAAAGTGCAGTTTGTGTTTTAAATAGAGCAAGCTATATGTATGGGAGGGGATGTTTGGAGTCAGTATTTGCGTTGCCACACTCCACGGTTACCAGACCCTATAATAAAATCACTTGCATCAGAGGAAAGCTGACAACACATTTTAGCACTTCCATAGCCCTAACTTAATCACGGCAGGAAGCTTTCCTGCTGCTAGGAGAACATGTTGCGTCACCAGAACATCTGACACCGGTGTCTAATGTCAATCACTTTGCTTAAGGTCATTAAAAATATTAGGGTGTCCCCTTACGATGTACAGGTTTTGCATAAGTGACAATTCATGGGAAATGCATAGCGTGATAAATAATGGAACAGGTGGACTAAAGTGGTGTCTTTCCTGTTTAAAATGAGAAAAGTGATTGACATTAGCAAAGCTGGATAAGCTAAATAGGGCTGTTTTTTTTTTTTTCCCCTGGGAACACAATAGTTTTTCTGACTCCTTCTTCCCCCTCCCCATTTCTTTTTCCTCAGTGGAATTTTGTGGGCTGCCAAGGAGAGAATTGCAGGGGCTGTAGAGATGCAGTGACTTCTACTACACACGTGTAGCGGCTCAGCCCCATGATTCCCAGGCTGAGCCCCGAGCAGAAGCGGCCTGTTGCCCTCTTCGGAAGTCTTTCCCATACACGGGTCCTCCTTTCGCCATTGCTGTGATACCGGCGAGCTTGCGTACGGCGTGTGGAAGGAAAGTAGAGGTGCAAGGTGAAGCTCTGCTCCAAGTCAAAAGAAAAGGCCAAACTCAGTGGAATGGAGGCAATGGGTTTTTGGGAGCAGACTTTTCAGGAAGGGTAAATAAGAGTGAGTAAAAGTCCCTCTGCTGCTACTAGAGTAGATTTCCTTTCCCTCATCTCTGTTCTCTTTTATATTCACACTGCATATACAAGGTTACAGCAGAGTGCGTGTACCACCCTCTGCCTTGGTAATTATGGGGCATCTAGGCATTAAGCAGCACGTAAGCAGTGACAGACAGCATTGCAATGACCCTAGGCATGATCCCCTAGCATAGCAAAGCTTCAGATACAGCATGGTATCCCATAATAACAGCTAGCTGGCAGGTTGAGAGGCCTCTAGGTAATATGGGGCTGCCATAGCACACACCGCTGAGCTCAGTAGCATCTGCTGTATCCTAGTGAGACAAGGTACATCCATCTTCATATCAAGCAGTGAGTGAAAGTCTGTGCAAGAATTCAGTCTTGTTTGTCCTTTATTCAGAGAAGTAAAATAGTAACTTTATGGAGAAGAATTCCAGCACCTGGTCCTGATGTCCTGCAGGAGCAAGGCAAAGGTTGTGAACAGCTAGTCAGATACCTTGTGCTGTTGAAGGTGTTTTCACATGTTTCATCACTAAATTGCCATATGGCCTTAGAAACTGACACAGACTTCTCCACCCTGATTTGTGTGCGTTGATTTTGGGACAATCTGAAGTACTAGTACCATCTTTTCTGAATGACCAATGATGATATCCAGCACAAGTCTCACAGTCTGTGTTTTTTCTTCCTGCAAATCTACGGACATTTTCATTATTAGCCTCTCTCTCCCTGCACCCCTTGCCCAGATTGCAACACAGGAACAACATGTTCTTCTTAGGACTTAAAAAACAAACAATGGGAGAGGTGCTACGTGAGTACAGTGTGTCAGGCTTAGCGCATTCATTTTTCCAGAAAATGGTGATATTGTTAGATCTGAAATTTTTTTTACAAGGGCACATTCACAAAGCTTTTACAAGGGTCAACCCCCTCAAACTGCTCAGCTACAAACAAAAAAAGTTCTGCCTTAGCTTTTGAATCCCATGACCTAATCTGGATTCGTTAGGGGTTTCAAGCCTGGATGCTGGATCATGCAATCCACCAAGTCTTTGATATAAAGCCATTTGGAACTCCACAATTGCTGTTTGGTGTTTCTCATGGGAACCTGACAGGCAAAAGTCATCCCGGAGGATGCAACCCTGTGGAGATCACAATGACTTTCCAGTTCAGAAACACCTTCCCTTCTGGTGTGAAAAGGCTTTGACTGCGACAAATGGTGTTTCGGTTCTGGGAGAGGTTGGGTGGGAGCTGATGCAAATTTTATTGTCACAATTGCTTGTCTCTCCCTTCCTGAAAGCTCTGGCAGCATTGCGCAAGCAAAATTGCCCTCACAAGGATAGAAAATTATCTAATAGGGGAATTGCGCTGGTGCACCGGGCAAATGTTACGGGGATCTTAAATAATAATTTCAAAACCTAAGCACAGGAAATTGTGTCTGTAACTACACCCTGTATTGCTATTGTACACAAAGCCAGTTATAGCCTGGGACAGTATTTTAAAATAATAATCAGTTTGGTATGACAATGCTTAGTATTTGTTCAAGTCAAAACGCCCAATTTACGATTCCCCAGTCACTTAACATGTCATGTTTTGTACGTGACTGTGGTTCTAATACCATAATTTGCCAGGTTTAAAAAAAAAAAAGAGAGAGAGAGAGAAAGGTTAGTTTCGTGGACTTGTGTCAAGAATTAAGTTTCTCTGCCTTGGACACTTGGGAGAGCTCCTGTTACCAAATAACTAATATGTACAATATTACTGCAGCTCTACAGAATAGGAATCAGGCTCAGAGTACGGAATGAAGAAGGGCCTGAGAGTTTCATCAGGATCCGGAACGGTCAGGCTGGGAACAAGCCCTCTGGAATATCCCTTATTCCTGCCTCAGCGTGGCTTATGCAGACTCAAAGTCCAGGGCTACCACTCCTCTAATATCTGAGATGGAGGTTGTCACATATTATTAGCAGGTTTCACCTAATTTGTTTTTACAATGAATGGGCTCCAAAATAAGAAGAGCAGAACAATATTGGCAGCCATCATTTTGCATATGTATTTCCAATACCTCTGATGCTTTTAGACTGTAGGATGTTTTAGCTAGATCAGTATAAATCTTTGTCAACTACAAAGGACTTTTATATGTAAAAGTAGATTAACATATCAAGAATTGCACTGTATGATGTGAAAAATTATACAAATCCTGGCAAAACTCTATGTGTAGACTAAATCTTACAGGCTAAACCACATGGGAGAACAATGGTCTTAAACTGCAGAATCAACTTGAATTTTTGGCTTTTATTCAGGTTGTTGATGTCACTATTAACATGACAGAGGACCTAATCCTTCCTCTTGTGAGCAGCCAGTTGGAGTCCTATTGTCCTAACTTGTGCATCCAAAAATTTGCATTTGTGGCAAACATGGCATTTTTGAAAAACACTTTTTTTGGATTGATTGCTTGCACTTCTTAACTCTTCTGTGCTTTCTAGAGTAAGAGGAAAAAAGTATTAAACTTTAAAAACAGAGAGGAAAAGAGGAAAGAAAGAGAAGAACACAAACCAGCAAATGTTGGACACTGCATAAAGCTATGGAGGAATAGCAGAGCTTTACAGTAGTGCATTGTTGAAAGACAGAGACTTTTTAAAATATGTAAGTCTTGTTTCTGATACATCTTTGGCTGTATCCTCAGTTTCATTCTTATAAAATGCCTGAAGTCCCCAGGTTAACATCAGTCTTAGATCTCACCTCATATTTCTTTTCCTTTTCTGTTTCCCAGGAACCAGTTAGCTCAGCAAAAGGCAGAAGTTTAATTTCTTAACATCTTTTGCAATCTGACTGAAATCAAACGGCCATTTGGGATTTGCAGAGCCAGTGGCCCTGTGGTTTGTAAGTTATAAGGCATTCAGCCACAGTCTTCTCTTGAAGAGGTAGGCACTATATAGAAGTAAAGATTTCTGTACTGCAGCAAGAGATGTCAGTGAATAATCTATTAAAAAAAAAAAGTAAATAGCACCAGAGCAGTCCTTCACCACCTCTTCTCAGCCACATTCCCTTTCAATCTGAAGGCCCGAGTTTGTGAATAGAGTTAACAGCTTTCCTGGAAAACTGGCCCATGACATTATTTCCTTGTGAACTCCATCCACCTGTCATGTTAGGGCTTGGTGCGACGCCAGCACTGGCAGGAAATAATAGGCAGCAGGATGCTGGTGTGTGTCGATGGCCCTGACCCTCCCATTCCTGAACATGAATAAGCTTCGAGCTCACAAGGCGTCACAGCAGCACGGCTTCTGGGCCCACAGAAACGCATGGGTGGGATGCACAGCCACTAAAATAACATCCAGCCCGCCGAGCCGCAGCAACAGAGCTGCATGGGAAGAGATGGTGTCACATTCTCGCTGCCTGCTGCTCTTTGTTCTCTGGCCTGCGCTCTGGCTGTGCTGTGGATAGTACAATGACTGCTTAACAAAGAAAAAAACGTACAAAGAACGCCTGTATGTGAATTAGCTGAGATTCCCCAAAAGAACACAAAAGCTTCATTGAACAACTTTCACCACTTCTCCAGGGAAATGCACTGGCGAGGGAATATAAACTATCAGCTTGAAATGGTTTGCAGCTAGCTTTCTCCTAATACTGCACCGTTGTCCCTGGGAAAGGTAGTTCAGTTCAGTATTTAGCAGGACAAACTTTTGGGAGATTAAGCGGTGAGTTAGGGGAGCCCACATCATCCCTTAAGTGAGACTTGGGTTCAGTTTGTGATGTTCTCCGAGACTACCCAGCAGTCCCTTGCCGATCTAGGTAGTTGGCATCCCCAAATCCTTCATAAACTTTGGACAGAGTGCAGAGAGGTGGATGGGAATACTTCTTATTCCCACTTTCCCCTCTGCCAGACCACATGTGACAAAATCTGTTTAGGTTCTCATATGGCAATTCCTCTCTGAGGCACTCAGAGTATTAATCTGGAATCATAGTCCCCATGGTCCTCATCTCAAAGGTGTAGGAGATAGCTGTCCTCTCCTGAAGTACATCTCGTTTTTAAGCCCAAAGTCTCTTGACAATTTTTTAATATCTTGAGCTGCTCTGTATTGGTTAAAAAAAAAAAAAAGAGAAAGTAAAGATTATACATACACACGCACCTATGCTTCTTTGACTACACATAGGGAGAAATAGCCTGAGATATGTATACTTCTAATGCTTGCAGCATAAAAATTCACTCCCCCAAAGGAAGCTTCTTCCCAGGACTGATGGCCAAGAGCCAGAATAATTGCTGGAAGGGCTGGGCATTTTGGGGCTGCAGCTGAAATGAAAGTTTATTGTAAGCCAGTGCTCACCACCTCCCCACTCCCTTTGCAGCCTGATGGTTAAGAAATGTCTGATCCCACAAGCTAGTTCTGGCTTCTTGTGGTGAGATGTCTGCTCCTCTGAATCAAGCCATGATCATTTTTCCTCATCTTCCACGCAATGGAAGAGCTGAATTCCCACTGCACTTCACATCATGTAACTCAAGAGCTCCTCGGTTAAGAGTGCTGGCGTCAGATACGCAGTCTGTGTGAATAGGCTTAGTCCCACTGGAATCGATGGGGCATGTTATGTATGACCATCTGTGTTGCCACTTCTGGTTTGTTTTTAGCTAAATAGAGACAAAGAAAATGTCATTCTTTGCCTACCAGCTGATGGTGCTTCAAAGAATGACCTCTGCTATCACACAAGCAAAGGGCTTTTCAGCATTCACTCCAGCTTGTAAAATAAATTTGTAAAAAACCAGCCTGATCTCTTAGCCATTTCCCTATAGAGAGTTTTCATAAGAAAGTCAAATGACTGGATCAATTGTTGCCTGATCTGGAACAAAACTGGTATAGCTTAAGTTTAATGAAATCCAGGCTTGAAGCAAACCATCCTGTCACCCCTTACCCTTTTTGCCCAAAAGCAAAACTGCTGAAGTGAATAATGTCATTCCTGTGCAAAGATCAGAAAGATGAAGTTATTGCTAACATTTCAGCTCTTGCAAGATGAGTGAGTAAGTGTAACAGGACCAACACCTTCATTTGCCTTTTAAAATTAAACAAACAAACAACTAGAAAACAAGCTTTTCTTCCCTTGGCAAAATATTTCAGTTCGCCCGTCACAGCAGCTGGGACACGGCAGGTGTCATAGCCTCCATTGCCGCCAGCTCCAAGTATTGTGAAAGAGGTAAACCATCAGTGTTAGGCACAGTGTCCCCATCACATTCACTGACTTGCTCAAGTCCTGCCCCACTGTGTGCTGACATCAGTGGGGCTAAGATGGCTTTTCTGAGCAGCCACCTCTTCCTCACTGTAGCTTGGGCTGCTTGATCATGCCATGCAGGACTAGAGGGACTTAGCCCCAGACACAGAAAAGTGCAGTTGGACTGTGAAGTGACCAGAAGTGAAAAGCATCAAGCCTGAAGCTCAGGATGGGCCAAAAAAAACCCCAGGGAGAATCCATGTGCACATGTGTGTTTTGCTCATACTAACATTAAAGCAGAGGTAAGTACTCCAGAGAAGGACCGAAGCACATTGGCAAACAGCTTGGAAAGGCTTTTACCATTGCTGCTGCTGATGTATCTGTTCCCTGGCTAGATAAAGGGCTTTGTTTTGCTTTGTATAAAGCAGATGACAGTCAGGAGACCTGGGCTCCACACAGAGTGTTGCCGGACACTGTGGAGCATCTGATGTATCACAGTGTGGCTGCTAATGCACCTCTGGTGGTGGCTTCGTGGGGCTTCAGGGGAACTGGTCATTAGATCATTTCCCATGGGCCACCAACTGGGGACTTGATCGGATGGTATCAACTTTCACTTCGGTCCTTGGTCAAAATGGTCAATAAAAACCATTCCCCTGGTGGTGGTAAAACCATTTGTGCTTCTGTTGAAGAAATACTACTGAATCGCCTTTGTAATACAACAAGCTCTTCCCAGCCAGAGCTGCAAAATTTGAAACTGGCACCAGAACCGGCCATTACTGAAGAAGACAACTGCACAGGAGTTGGCAGACAGACATTCCTCTACCCAGCAAGTCGTGTTCTACAACTGCCCTGGATCTCAGCACTTTTCCAAAACTTTGCTGTGTTTTTACAGGAGTCAGATCTCTTAATCCATTAACTTTAGGTGTATTTTCTGTTAGCTTCACACTGAGCTAGAGAGCGACCAGAAAGTACAACCGATGGCTGTGCATGACAGAGCAGGGTGCTAAGGGGGAACTGGGGGGAACTGGGACGTGCATGGCCCCATTTCCCGGGGGCAACAGCTGCCTGCCCCTGCTGAGCCAACCTTTGTGTACCGGTCCTGCAGCCCTGAGCCCTCTCCCGGAGGCACGGTGACACCGCTGTGCCAGAACAGCGCCTCGCACCGGGTCCCCCACGCCGCCGCGCTGCCGAGAGCTGCCGGCCGAGCCGAGCCGAGCCGAGCCGAGCCGAGCCGAGCCGAGCCGCCGGCGAAGCCCTTCGCCCGGCCCGAAGGGCCCGCGAGAGCCACCCAGGGACACAAATTTGGGATTTTTTGAGCGCCACCTACTGGAGTTTTATCTGTTTCCTACTTGTTTGCACACCGAGTGTACGGCTTATGTATTCACGCATAGACAACACTCTGTCTTAAGAGGTATGAAGGATTTCAAACTGAGGAGCAGAATGAGAAGGTACAACTTCAGCACCGTGGTGCTCCCACGGCGGATAGGCATACCTACAGTGTCACAACAGGCACTTCTCCGTGCTCCCGTGCTTTCATGTTTCTGATAGTCTTTAATTTCCCAGGGTGAAAAATTTCCAAATGCTAGAGTTACAGCTGGTCAGAAAGTCCCAAGTGAATAGTCCTCCACTGAAAAATGATGGTCTGATTAACTCATAGAAATATAACAATTTTGTTGCTTATTCATTTTTAGAGGAAATTCTAATCATTGTATTAAGACATTTAATTTTCAACTGCATTGTTTTTAGAAAATTGAAAAGAGAAAGGTGACAGGAAACATTTTCATCATGCTGAAATGAAATATTATACACATATATGAAAGCTGTAGACCTAAATCCATGCATAGATAAGCTCCTTGAGACTGAGATTTGCATCCTGATTTGGGAAGGTAACAAAATGAGAACAATCCTGGAATTTTTCATGGATTGAAATTCCAGACTGCAAAGAGCTCTGATCCCTGAATTTTTATTTCTCTATTCTATGTTGTTTTGAGAGAAAATAACCTGACTTGGGAAATTCTTTCTCTCCATTTCTGTCCGTGCACACACTGCTGATACCTTACTAAACCCTGATTCTGCCGACGTACTCAGTTCAGCAAAGCAGACTGTTGGCAGTTTCAGTTTCCTGTAGCAGAGGCAAACCTTTTGTACTTTTTCCCTTTGGGCAATTTTCTTTTTCCCAGTGTTAGAAGTGTGCGAGGTCTTTCCAGCTGGGAAACGCACGTTGCAGGCAGCGAGGCTGAGCGTACAAACAGAAAGGAGTCTCAGTGCAAGTTACGACACCGACATCTGGCATATAGATTTGACGTCTCTGTCGCCTCCTTTGCTGGACAATGCTCTTGTCCCCAGAGTGAAGTCTTTGTTAAACGCTGGAACTCTGCAAATGTGACTGGCACCAGCTCTGCAGAGTGCTTTGACAGAGTCCTCGTTTGCACAGATCTGTCATTGGAAAGAAGTAAAATCTTCTCAGAACTCCCTAGCATCATGCCCTGAACATCAGGTATTTGGAAAGCCAGCCCCTCTTGCAGAAAGCTATCATCTGAACACGGGACAGCAGACATACAGTTGAGGTGAAGAACAGTTTGGAGCAAAGGAGACAGAAAAGTGGAAGAGAACTAATAGTCACAGCTTGCTCTCCAAATTAACTGTTGCAAAAAATGGCCAGTTCATATCAGCAGTTGGAGGGCTGTTCAGGCTCGGGCACTGTTAGCTCCTTATGTTGACACACCATCTGTGGGGGATGACTGCTATTTCCATCTCACTCAGCCACTCATTTTAGCTGCTTTGGGACAGGCTAGCTGTGCAGAGGGATCATTTAATCACAAGGACAAGTCTGAGGAGGAGCCATGTGAAGGACACCCTGCGAAGTCACTCTGCACTTTCTTCCCAGCTTAAAAGTGGTAGCAGAAGGAGGGTTGTTCTGTGAGTGTGATGGTGCTTGGGGATTTATATTTAATTTCTAGAGCTGCCCTGGAGTGAGGCCCTTCCAGTCTTTGTGGTGTGTGTGGAACACACCACAGATGGTGCTTTTTGACCTGCCTTGCTGCTGAGACTGCGAGTTCCCTGGAGCAGGGCTGCCCCTGCCCGTGCAGACGCATAGGGCACAGCGCAGCAGCGAGCAGCCGCCTCCAGTGGGTCCAATGCCCATGCAGCTCCAGCAGACCAGCAAGGTGTTCAGGAGGCCAATCGCACAAAAGCCCCTGGAGAACAAGTATTACAGGCAGGAGAGGCGAAGAAATCCTCATTTCCAGCAGAGAGAGAGGCTGTGTGCCAGTCGTTGATAGGGGTGAGGCGGGCAGAGCCGTTCTGCATCCCCTGCACATCACAGGCAGAAGGAGCAACAGTGTAAATTCTATTAAATGGTCTGATTAGATTTTTTTTTCCAGCAAGATTTAAATCCACCTTGAAACAAAGTTTTCCCTTGGGCTAGTGCAGCAGTTCAGCTGAGCATAAAAGATGCTATTGAAGCAATTTTTGGCATGGAAGAGATTAAGTACCGTGAAGTCAGAACTAAAAGCTTGCAGTTCAGCAACATGCATAGCATGAAATTACATTCCTGAACATGTGAATTGTATCATGGTCAGAACTCATGGCCATCTGACAACTGCCTTGGGAAGTTTTATATTAAAGTCCTGTCAAGCATTACAAGTGTCCTAAAGTGATGATGGAATGACTGATTAGAGAGGGGCCTGTAGCATAGCTGGCAGCTGCTAATGAATGGCCTTGAACTGCAGAGAAATGCTCCAGGATCGTAACGGAGGAAGAACGTATTCTAAAACATTAGCTCATTTTAGAGGATTTTTAACTCTCTTTGTAAATGAGCATGTGAATCCACCAAGTGGCCTCCTTCCGCATGATCAATGAGCATACCTAGATGCTAGAAAGGGAGAAAATAAAAAGCTGCGTTGTTTTCTGAACGGAGACCTTGATAGTGGGTCCAAGAAGAGAACTCAGCTCCTGTCTCCATCTTCTCTAAATTTACTGTTTGTTGCAGAGAATGGAAAGAAAAGTCTCTACTTTTTAACAGGATCTTTTTTAATAATGGCATGTTTCCATTATCTTACTTGATGTATGAAGCATAAATAGGTAAGTTTCTCATCCATGGGTTGTGTTTATATAATGCAGTCTTATCATATGATGTTGAACATTTTGATAGTGTTTGCCAAATATAAGCTTGTGGCTCAAGTTTCTGGATATATTTAAAAATTTTCCAAGATGGGCCCATTAGCTACACTTCCCATTAGACACTTGCTCCTAACTGATGATATTAATTCTGATTTGATTTTCTCGAAGTTATTTTTTCAGGCATTATTTGTTTTGCTGTTTGTTTGTTTTTAACGTCTGTTCAGTTAAACAACATATTATCCTTGTGCATATAAACAATTGTCCTGTTATGCCTTTTCACTAAAGTAGATGAGCTTAAAATACTAATTCTCCAAGTTTAGAAATGTGCCCCGAGCAACACACCTATAAAAATATGCTATATAAAGAAACTACAGCGCTTCCTTCATTCTGAATCCACCAGACGATATCTTTGTCTCACTGGTGATAATAACACAACTTTCAGACTTCCATAAAACCGAGATTGTACCCACAGTTGTCTATCTGTTAACAACTACTTTTTCATTATAAAAGGAGTTTCATCTTCATGACAGTTTTATGGAACTGAGGAAAGAAATTTATACCATTCTCTAAATCAAAAAAGAAGACCATTTCTCTCAACCAAATTTGAGGAACTTTTTAGTAACAGATGCCTCTGGCAGAGTCACCTGGACCCAGGTCCAGAGCCCGGCAGTGGATCTTTCCACACTTTCTGTGGGTTTTATCCAAAGTGCGTAAAGAAAGAAGGTGCATTTGCTACAAGCATGAAGCTGCTCTAGAATGCGTTAAACCAATGCAACAGCAGGGAATTCAAGTTTCAGGGCTTTTTCTCATAGCGAAAGTCATTTGGCTTGGGGCCATCAATTAAGCAATCCTAAAATCCAGCAGAGCCACAGTCTAATTACAATCTAATCACATTGCAGTGAAACTGCAAAATAATCACTGTTGTCATTGCTACACAAAAGGTTGCTGTTAGCTGTCAATCTTTCTATCACCAACAGGAAAGTCAACTTCCACACTGTTTACAAGCCCCGCTTAGGGAACCTTGGGCCTAAATCCTAAACAAACTTCCTCTGCAATAATTGCTAACATAATAGCTCAACGTGGAGACTTTGTCACTAGAAGTCCATTATTCTTTAAATCGCCGTATCACAAAGCCAGCTCACTCACTCCTCTTCAACACTCCTTTTGTTTGTTCAGATGCCAGAGGTTCTTGGTAGTATCACAATGAGCTGAGAAAGCAGCCTTTCCATAAACTAGTATTACTTGAATGAATCCAAAGAATAGCAATTAAACTCAATATCAAATCCCCTTATTCCCCAGTCTACGCAGTTTATTTGGAAACCATTGAATACATTTGTTCAGATAAAAGTCACTGTGAGGATTGCACTTTGGGATGACTTTCTGCTATTGTTGCAAATTCAGCAAAGAATATACAGATGCTTAAGGTTAAACTTCGGTGCTAATGCTCTGCTGAACTAAGCCTAAGCTAATGCATGTAACTCCTGAACCAAACACTGTTCGACTTCTTGTACCTCTGCCCTTCAGTGATAGCTCAACCAGTCAAGCAGAAAGGTGAAACGAGGTGTCTTTCAAACTACACATCATGGTTCGTACAACGAAGGTTTCACAACTCATGGTCACTATGATGTATTTTTCACATAGGCCAGGGAAGGAGTTTGCATACAATGAGAATATTTTTTCTAAGTTAAAACAAAACACAGTCTTATTTCATGTCTTTCAAGGAAGGTTTGGAGGATAGCCATATACATTTTGAAATCCCTGGACCAGAAATAAGTCATTAAAACAGATTTTGCAAGATGTGGGTTTTTTACAGTAAAGGGAGGGAATGGATCTCTTGTTCATTTTGGATCCTAAGTGTAACATTTCATGACTCTCTTTCCGAAACAAAAGTAGAACAAATTGATTGCTTTAAGTGCCTTATTCAGGAACATTCCAGTAACATCACACCTTACGCTTTGGCTTCTGTAATAGCTTTTCCCTGAGCTCTTGACAGCAGGGTTCTGACTTCTGCTGAGTTAACAGCATGTTCTCTGGAGTAATGATTCTGGAGGCAATAAGGAAACTGTAAAATGGAACCTGGATACAACATGCTTGAGACCTCAGACAGACTGCTGTATATGTTGCATGGTCCGTCTTCGATTTCATGTTTAAGACTAAGGAAGCAACGCTCAGGTGCTCATTGCGCCCATTGTAAAGGTCCTTCTACATTTCTCCATGATACAAATTCTCTTGGGCTTTTACATACATGCCTGTGTGTGAATATGTATGTGTGTATATATGTGTGTGTATATATATATATATAAACCCCAACCTTTAATATTCTCCCTCCAAGAAATGATATAATCTTTAAAAGTAGTTTTATAATCAGAAGCATCACTTTTTTCACACTTTAAAGCTAGCAATTGATTAACTGAATTATTTACAGCTGCCAGTGATCTTAATTGGTTTCTAATGAACCAGAATGCATTATAAATGTAATTGCAAGTCAGCCTGAACTCCCAGTAAACTGAAGGCTCTTACTGATCTCAGTAGGATATGCAGGTTTGTAAGATTGTGATATTTTTAATTCTTTTGGTCTGAAAGAGCTGCTTCTATAATTGTTTAGTACACTGAAAAAAATATGGGTTTAATTACAAATTAAGATGATAAGCCACTAAAATAAAGGTGGGTTCCATGCATGGCCTACTGTCTGTATCGAGTTTGCATGTTAACGGCTCTGGAAGAGCACTACTGGGTATCCTGTTGTCTGGCGTAAGCAATTATCATTTTTGGTTATATTTATTGAGCCTCTTGGTGCACTTTGATTTCTAGTTCAATTATCTGCTGAAGCATAAGAAAGCTGATTAGAAAATATATTTTCCCTACAATGTGATGTTTTCTTTTATAAAGACAAGCATACAGGGTAGTTAGTTAGCTCTGATGCTAAGTAAGTTTTCCTCTGGGATCCCTTAATTGCGTAGCAGGATTTAGTTTTGCTGTTTGAGTATCAGAATGCCCAAATTCTTCTGTTTTTCACAGGGAATTGGTACCTATAATGCATTATGCTCTGAGCTGATGAAGCCAATATGATATTTCTAAAATCTCCAAGTTATTCTGTATCTTCAAAGTGTTCTGGGCAGGATTACATCCTCCACAGCAGTATACCTATACGTGGGAAAGAGAAATGTAACCAATTCCCCTGCTGACCTTTATCTTATTGTGTCTATTTAAAACAGGAAAAGCATGCCCATTGGCTCAGCTAATACCTTAAATAACTAAAAGACACCCTGCTATTCCCAATTCCTGACTACTTCCTTGTTTACTTCCCTCCTGGCTAGCAGCAGCTTGCATATATATTTATATACATATGCAAATTTTCAATTCCAGACAGGTCTTACCCAAGAAAACAAAAGAATCTGGGTAGCTCTTCCAAAAGCACTGCAGGGTTAGGTCTGTGGAAGCACTGAGCCATCTTATGCCAAACCTATAATGTTCCCTGAGCCGCTGTCTGAGGTGGGTGATTGCTGGAGCACATGTGTTTGGGACCTCCCATAAACGAACATCCCAGCTGACTCAGGTGCTGCTTCCCTCTGGAAAGCTGAGTGCTCCAGCACCCATCGGGTGGGTGTCCTTGTCACAGTCCCCCAAGAGCATTAGCAGTCCAAGTGCCCTGAGCTGACCTAGCACCAGTGGTTCTGCTTTTCCTCACCGGTCTTGCTAGTCCAGTTATTTTGAATTTAGTCCTTTGCTGTGTAGGCTAAAGAAAAATGTTCTGCTTTACACAAAATAATTAGTGGCTGATGGGGTGGAGCAGAATGAGGAGGGAGGTACAAGGCCACACTAGTGAGCTTCTGGGCAACTTCCCGGGGTAAGAAGAAACCCGGGAAGTTAGTGTGGGCCAGCACTGTTGCAAAATCAGGTTGTTACCTGGTGTCGCAATGGGAACCCCCACCAAGGCTTCTGAGGTCAGACACTCAACCTTCAAGCAGTTCTATGAAGAGAATGTATCTGAGACTCGTCACCTAGGCTCTGTTAGAGATTTCTATTTACCCTGCTGAGTCCTTATCTTCTGGTAAGAAGCTTACTCTCTTGCTGCCTTTAATTTTAAGCTAGATAGAAAATGTGTTTAATGTATGATTTATTTTTTTAATGTGTATATATGTTATCACTTTTGCATCTTTTCACCATTATATGCAGAACTTCAAAACTTGGTTAATAAGACTGGATTTATATTGGTCTTCAGCACTGTTCTCAGCATAAGGGAACTGGAAAGCAAGTGCACTTAATGGAGATCTTGAGGGAGAACACGGATGTTCTAGGTCTGTCCGTTTGAAACAAAGGTGTTGAGTGCCTTAATTACTTACACCTAGATACATCCCACTTTCAAAGTATTTCACTTAAAATACATATAAGGCCTTTAGGGATTTAAAGAGCAAAAAATGTTTTTCCTAAAGCCCCGTAGGAACCTGGTGCCATTTTGAGCATCTGGATCTTCAGGCACTTCTGTGAAATCTGCAATTTGCCATTAGCCTGAGGGATCTCGGTGAGGTGGAAAATGAGCTGAGTCTGGAACAGCTGAACATCCTGGTGTGTGTCTGGAGTTTACTCCAAAATGCTGATGCTCTTTTATCAATTCCTGGCAAGCCAGGGAGTAAATATGGTCACCTGGACCTGCAGGAACTGAACTGGTAAGAGCCGTATGCCAATGGATCTGGGAGTCACTCACACAACTTCTTAAATCCAAAAAGCAGGGGCAGATCCTGACTGCAGGGTCTCGGAGCAGCATTCCCTGTGCTTCATTAGCTACGTTTGGTGCATGTCCATTTGGCGCTTGTGGAGAGCTAGCTGCTTTCCAGGGGTGAGCAGCTAACAGTGAGACAGAATGGCAGATACGCTATAGCTGTAAGTGCAGATGGTTGTTATTTCAAATGGAAACGTTTGGTTTTTCTTTGTCAAGTGTGTTCCCGAGCAGATAAAAGGACAGCTCTCTGCATTGTTTGTAGTGAGGCTTGAGCACTGTTTACTGAAGAAGGGAAGGCTGAGAAAGGACTTGGTTATCACGCAAAGCAGTGCAGGAGGGATGACTGGAGAGTTAGCTTTTGCCTTGGCTGATGTTTGTGGGAACTGTGCTGTGACTCAACAGGCTGGCGTTGTACCTAGGCTCGTCTGCCTGAACGCGTAGGGAGCAACGTTGCTTCCTTTGCATGGACTGCATCCGTGGGGAACGGCTGGGGAAGGTGAGGTGCCAATGGAAAGCAAAATTCTGCTTTTGGTCACATTTGTTCCTTCCAGTTTTCCCTGGTGAACAAGATGAACCCCCAGCCCTTCGTCTCGCCATGTCACTGCAGCCTGACGCATCCTCTCTCTTTACCCTCTTGCAAGAGTTGTCAGCCATCGCTTCTTTAACAACAGGAGGCTGCAGAGGCGCTGGCAACCCCTGAGCTCTCTGAGCTGCTGGTTCGCATGGCCCCGGGGCAGGGTCCAGGGGTGTGTTTTGGCACATCCATACAGTCTGGACCTCTCCCAAAGATGGTAGCCAACAATCCTTGTGGTTTGCCAGACAGACATGTGGTGGAACTGTCATTATGAAACATGTAGTTTTGGGAAAGGCACTTACTTGCAGAAGTGACTATTTTTGGAGTGAGTCAGTAGATCCACATCAGCACAGATGTGAGGCAAGTGGGGAAAAAGAATCCTTCCAGTCTTGTGTAAAATCTCAGCTCAATTTATGTTAGAAACACCCGAAGCTTGCAAAGGCATTTACGGAGATACAGTCCCTATGTTTTAAGGGAAGACAGCAAAAATAAGTCATTGTAGAGTTAAAAATCATCTACGCTCTTTATTATATGGAGGAAACGTGGCATGGGATGAAAGGAAGAGCTTTATTTGCTGTTGAAGATGTTAGATTCCATGTGGTAGACAATATCCAAAAATATGAAGTCACTTCCAAAAAACACAGCTGCTCTGCGAGAGCTATGATTTCCATATGACTGGGTTGTATGAGAATATCTTGGTGGCAGTCTCGGGACAGGAATGTCGTCATGAACACTACTGAACTTTAGAGACGACTGGATTGTTTTTCTGGTAGTATTTAGTGACACTATTTTGTAATGCTAGCCTTTTGGAAAAAAGATATTCCCCTGAATTAGCACATCACGAGCTTGTTTAATGAATGTTCTGCCTTTAAGATGTGAGATCAAGCAGACTGTTCTATTGCTCTAAAACTTCTGTAGATTTGATTTATCTTAAAAGGTATATTCTAGCTTAGGGTGTTGGCAAATTAAAGAAATTACTGGTTGAAATCCTGGGAATGGTGTTTTGCTCAGGCTTATCTTAGAGGGCCTTAGATGAAGGGGTGTGATAGTCTCCCGAGAGACCATTGCTGTAGGAGTAAAATTCTGAGTGTACTTCAGTGCTACTGAAAGTCATTAGGACTTGGCATTGACTTTACCTTCCCCCATGTTTTTGTAGCTGCACAGTGGAATCTCAGTCTGAGGTAGAAGGCAGTATCCTCTTCCACTTGCATGCTAAACTCTGTAATCATAACATTTATGTTTTCTATCATTTGAAACAGACCTGGTATTCAGGTTTCATTGTAGAAAATAAGGTATTTTTCTTTCCTCCTTCACTCTTGCAGTAAAAGAGCAGTAGGATTTTTTGTTTAGACACTTGTGTTAAAACAAATTTGTCAGCCACTGCTCTGAAAGACTGATCGATGACTAACAGAACCGAGTCCAGCTGCCTGTGAGGTCTGGGCTGTGTAAACCCCAAAAGAGCCTAAACACACTCTGCATGTGGGAGAGGAGCCTCGGCTGCCGTGCGATCGCTTATGTCAGCAGACACAGGATATTCCAGCACTGGGCAAATAAATATACCAAAAATGAGTAACTGAGCGAGACAAAGTGACAGCTTTGGGAATGAAGGTGGCGAACCTGTTTGAATGTAATGCACACTCAAGCAGTTGGGGGAGGAGGACTGGTGTGGGCTCTCTGGTTTCAGTAATGTGTTGGGTCAAGAAGCGTTTGAAGAGAAAAGAATGACCGCTGTGTTCTCGCAGGGATGTAGTCAGCCCAATTAAGTATGGTTTCTTAAATTGCTGACAAGTCTGTATAAACAAAGCTTGCGTGGATGGATCTGAAGCTTACAAGAGATCATTGACTTTAATTATGGTTCAGCACAAGTAAAAATTGAGCTAGAGGTACTTCAAACATGGAAAGCTCGATGCTCCCAGCCCAAGTGGGTATTTGGATTTTGTGGGTGTTACTAAGCCGGCTTTCACTGCATGCAGTTTCCATCAGGTCACAGCCCACAACTGGTTTGTTTGGGCTCTGTGCACCATGATAACAACTTCCCCTGGAGTTACATGTAGGCAGGTAGCACTGAATAGTGTTATTTTCCATAAATTTACAAAGTCATGTCACCCAGCAACTGAATGAGTGACTTTGATGCTCTCACTTCTGAGGACACTGCTTCAGGGAAGGCATTTCAGAGGCAATGTGGGATGCTCTTTGATTTTGCAATTTACGTACCAAATATAAGTGACTTAAATGTTCCAGGCTTAGACCACAGCCATAGACAGCAGTTGTAAATGCTCTTTCAGTGGACCACGCTAGTTTTCTGATCATGTTTTACTTCTCTCCATCCTCCCTTGTCCAGATCCAGTGTTTGCTAGCATGGCCTCCAGATTGCTGGGCTTATATCGATATTCGGATTTCTCCCTTCATGCAAACCATGGAGAACTTGAGCAAAAGCCCATCCAGGATCTTGGGAATTTCCTACAGACCTGAAAGGACTTTGGAGCTAGCTCATAGGTGAACAAACTGTTTCAATTAGAAAGGCTATGTTATGAATGTAATCCATGCAGGGCAAGAAACCGCCTGCTGCACACAAATCCCTGAGCTGCTTCCTTCTGTTTCTTGCCTCCTCTTTGAACTGCTAAAGAACTTTCCAGCATGTGATTAGTTTCTCGTGGAGAACAGCTTGTATCTTAATCTTCGTGTTTTTTATTTTAAAACCAACACCCTCCAATTTGCCTCATCGGATCTAGAAATTGTAAGGATTTGACAAAGAAGTGGATGTGGGCTCACTGGGTGCTTGTCCTCTGCAGACAGTGTGCTGCGTGTTCAGTAGCATGCCTTGGCTCACAAACTTTCCCAGCAGGAAGCTTATAATGAAAGGGTTATTGAGCAAG
Organism: Gavia stellata; assembly: GCF_030936135.1. Lineage (NCBI taxonomy): Eukaryota > Metazoa > Chordata > Aves > Gaviiformes > Gaviidae > Gavia > Gavia stellata. The sequence continues at coordinate 9,066,252 of NC_082615.1, read as the reverse complement.
AAACAGAAAGATTTAAACTAAAGTCACTCCCGACTGAACAGCTGGCTTTGTTTTTAATATGCGCTATCAAGAAGGGATGGGGGTAGGGGGGAGGAAGTTTTCCCTCCTTCATGTATAGGACATCCATAACCTTCAGGTGCTTAATCACAGCATTTTACTGCTCATTTCTAACACTTCCCCATCTGTAACATCTCTGTTCTGAAAAGTAGTGAAGTGCTTTAAAATTGTGATTAATTGTGAATTTAATTGCCATCCCCTCCCCAAAAGAAGCTAACCACAGCCAAAGCAGAGAATAAATGTCTGGCCCTGGGAATGCTGAATACTGGAGCTCAGCGTTGGAGGCAGAGCTGGAGCCCAGGACACAGCACTCCTCCTTTCTTTCCTGATGAACATATATTTTTGGAGGCAGAATGTGTGTGTCAGGATGGAGAGGAAGGGTGGAAATCTGGGGATGGAATTGTACTTGCCAGCTCTTACCATGAATTAATTGTATTTGGCTTGCCCAGCAAGTATTCATTGCCTTGAGAGAATACAAACAGAATGTTGCAAGACTGAACTATCCCAGCTCCAGCTGTGATGCTTCCTACCCCAAGCACTCCAGAAAAAAAAAAAAGTGCTCTACCCTTCTTTTTTTTGAAACCACTTTATAAAAGCACTAAGGATCTTGCACTTGATAGATGCCTGTTGCCACTGTATCCCTTCCCAGCTTCTCCCCTTATGTCTGCAGTATGTCCGGTACCGGCTGGTTAACTCCTTCACCTCCAGATGTGGCTGCATTTCATGCAAGATCTGCAAGTGGTGAAAGTTCATAAAAAGTATGGAGCTCTTTAACATGAAAGTTGCTCTGTCAATGTTAGGTATATCATTAATGTGGCATCTCCTACCAAGTACCACTGCACTTCTCACATTCAAAGCATTGCCATGAATTCCTGCCATGAAGAAATGTTGGCCCTTCCCCAGCAAATGTATTCCCACTGCTTGGGGGTCTGAAAGTGGCTGGGCAAAGGGTTGAAGTCTCTGGGCAGTCGGGAGCTATGGCCCGAACCAGCTGCCTGCCCTCCTCAGGGTGGGAAGGGGATCCTGGCTCCTCTGCCCCTTACAGATGCCAACAGTTCAGACAAAAAGAGAAAACCAAAGTAAGCTATTTATATTTAGCATTAAAGCTAATGCTCCTGGGTGACAGCTGTGTTTTCTTCCCTCTGTACCCTGTATTACAAGCAGCTTCAGAAGGAAAAACTAAAAATCCCACTGAAAACCCAACAGAGGGTTTTCCATGGGAGAAAAGGGAGAGGAAGCTTTAGGCTTCAGGCTGATAGAAATCCTTGGTTTATCAAAAGAGTAAGAGAAGCTGTTGCTCTCCTGGGAGTCCTCTGTACCTGCGAATTGCTCTAGGCTCAAAGTTTCCCCTGCTACTGCACTTGCATTGCTGACCCTCACCTGGATCACATAGGGCAGGGGTTTCATTTCAGCAGCTCTCAGCTGGAAACAATATACCTCAGTCCTTATAGCTGTGCGGCTTTCTGAAAACTTAGTTTGAATGGGTAGCTTCTCCTGGGGAGCAAGTACTAGCTTCCTTCTCTTGTCCCCTCCTTTTTGTAGGGATGGTCTTAAAGATGTACCTTCTCTGTCCAGAAAGGTTTCCCCTCTTTCTTTTTCTCTCGGCCTCCCGTGTGATGCCCTGAACTCAGAACAGCTATGTGCTAGGCTCGTAGCACCTGGTCTTCAAATCCTTAATGCACTGGGCAGTCGAATTCCTATGAGATGCAACATTCATGCGGTGTTTTGCACGTGGACGAGTTGCAAGATAATTGAAAGTCAAACCCAATACAGGGAAAGTGTCTGCGCTCCCAGCTGTGGCACCCACATCTGGCACAGGACGATTTGTTGGCAGCTCCTGTGTCCCTGAGGACGCCTTCCACAGCTTCCTTGGAAAAAAAAAACAAAATCCAGGGACCAAAACCACAACGGGGGGCAGAGCTGTTTCTGGCTGCAGCAAACCTGGGCCCAGTGGGCTCCAGGAGCTTGGAGGCTTTGTAGGCAGATGGTGAAGCAGCAGTTTTGTGGTCCTCTCTCATCATCCAAACCGGAGCTATATATAGGCTATGCATTCGGCTGGGAGAAATGTCAGTGATCCTAAGCCTAGCCCTGTCTGTGATCACCGGTAGACAGGCAGTGCTGTACGCGGGGAGCGGCCAAGGCCACGCTGTGTGTATGACTCCTAACCCTGGGACCTGCAGGAAGCCTGTGCTGCTGCCACACCTCAGCAAAGGGGCTTTCACCTGTGAGCTGCATGATTTCTGATGTCTGGATTGGAGGGTAGGTGCTATATACCCTTGTCTCTTGAGGTCTGACAGTCTCACAGAGCAGGTATGTCCCCTCCTAGAGTCCATGCTCACATCCAGAGCCTTGAGCCCCCTCGCTTGCCTCCCCTGGCCCCTCCAGAGCCCAGCCTGCTTCTATATAATAAATAAATCTGTTTTCTTTTGCCTTGAAAGGAAAAGGGCTGAGGGCTTCCTAAAACCAATTGGGTAAATTGTTTATTGTGCAAATTTCAATAAGGGTTTTTAAAAGGAAGTGGTCTGTAAGCCCTGATAAACATTGTGTGGTAGATAGCGGTAGGAAAGGGTTGCGGTTCCATCTGAATGTATACACAGACCTGGGTCTCTCATGGGTACGTGAGAACAATGAATTATATATCATGTACTGCAAGGCTGGCTCCTGGGCTGTGGACCGCCAGCTCCCAAAGCCGCTGGCACCGGTGGCCGCCGGGGACAGGGTACCAGGTTGGTGGGACCTGTCTCTGACCTGGGGCAGCAAGGATGTGGGTTCCCGCTCATTAGGTGATACAGTGAGTGATGTTAATTGCTGTGGCTGGCTCTCCAGCAGAGACAACTGCTCCTTAACAGTGCACAAAGAGGGTGAGCATTGAATGGGGAATAAATACAGGCAAACAGCGAGGCCCAGTCTGAGTTGGGTCTTACATGTGCGTTTGCTGCTCTGCTGCATGTAGCAGGCTCTCTCCTCGCAGAGCTCTGACAGATTGGGAATCTTGGCTCACAGCTTACAAATCCCGAAGACAATTTTTTTGCCTGGCCAAGGTCTATTTACATAATTATGTGCTTGAAGAACTGGGTTCCAAATAAAGACATGATTTTAGCTACAAAAACACATTATCTTTCTTCAAAGCATTAAAAAAATCCCCCAAAGTAAACTTTTAACTCTATTAGTTTGTGTTAGTGTGTGTTCAGAAATTTGAGAATCAGTGGAGGAAAGATAGCTCAAGTGAAGTTACAGCAGAAAAAGTTCATATTAAAATGAATGTTACCTACAAAAGATTACCCTTTTTTGTATTAAGAAGGATCACGGTACTTGGCCTAGTGGTTATATTCTAGGACTTGCAAAAGTTTTTTCCAGCAATTGGCTTTCTACCAAAATTATTTGTTTCTCATTAAAATGTAGGCAATCCCTTGCTGTAACGTAAAAGGAGAAAACCTAAACCCCCAAAGAAAAAAACCCAAAACTGGAACTGGCATGGCCAGAGCAGAATCTCGTTTGGAAGATATGAGAACCTCATAGGATGTTGACTTGTATTGGCTCTGAAGTCCTTTATGTAATAGTTTCACTGTCACGTTGAAAATTATACATCATCTGTAGCTCAGTTTTTTTCCAGTGTTGCTGAGAAATCCCTGGATACTGGTCAAGTTCTCTTGACAGATGAAGAGAAAATATTTGGTGTGCTAAGATCATGCTGGGATAGCTTAAATAATTAAGTGCCTGCTCCTGTGAACCCACATTAAAGAGCTGCCCTTCGCTGTACGTGCAGCTCCACTAATCCTGGTGAAAGAGTATGAACAGAAACGACTCGTGCAAGTAAAGCTGTGCGGACTCGGGCACAAGCGTTGCTTTTAGAGAAGGGTGAAGGTGTGCCTGATGCAGCTGCAGAGGGTCACAGTGTGGATCACAATGAGGTAATAGGAAGCTCTGTAGTTTCTCTTGGTCCAGATGAGAGAAGTGTTTGTTTAGGAGTGTCCTCCCCAGAGCTGCGTAGCGGCAGAGTCATAACACTTAACTTGCGTTTCGGAGGTAGAGCTACAATTCTCCTGGGGTAGGGGTGGGAGCGAGCATTGCAATCAAGGCTCCTGCCCTCAGCTTGATAGGAGAGGTGGAGGGGAAATGATTTTCCAAGTCACTCCTAGGAGCTCTGTATTTTCATGTTAAAAAGGCAGGCTTGACGGATCATCCTGCCAAAGTGTTGGCTGGAATAGAAACTCCTCCTAGCCTGTTTTGCAGGCAGGAGGTACTGGATGGCTGTGCTAGCTTCTCTGGGGTACGACTTTCTCTGCTTTACAAACTCAGTGTTCTGAGGATACATTTGTGCATCAAGACGCTTCAGCGGAGCTCCACAAAAGCAGTTATGATCCAGCGACAAGGCAGCACACGACGGCCCAGCCGCTACAGTGCGTAATACCCAGTTAAATGTGGGTGTGAACATCCTCTTGTTCAAGGAGTTCAGGGGTCACTTGGAAAAGCTGGGGAGGAGGTTTTGCTATCGCTAGTGTACTAGCGAAAAACCAGGACCAAGAGACTGAACAGCTTATTGGGGGGCAAAGGATATTATGGCAAAACGGGGGTTTCCACGTCACCTGCATCTCAGTCCAGCAACGTGGCCATGAGGCAGCAGGAGAAAGGAGCAGCGAAGCGCTGCCATCTCACGCCCTGCTCCCTCGGTGCTGGCAGGATTACGTCCTAAACCCCGAAGGACGACTGCAAGCCCCGGACAACTGTTTGTTGTGGGGTTGCTACTGGAGTCTGTGGTATAAGGGAGTTTCTCAGGCATGTTGGTGAGTCATCTGATACAGGAGGAGTCTGAGACAGGAGCTACACGTTGCCCCCTCGCCCAGCAGCCGATCCTGGACGGTGGCTGCTATTTAAGTCGACAGCAGAAGTGTCAACGTATCTGTGACATTTTTTTAAAGATGGCTGAGGAGACCAGGAGCTGACAAATGATTCTTCCACTTCTCCCGGCTAATTTTGGATTAGCTGCGTTTACAAACAGGTGCTGACACGTCCATAGGTCCCAAAACTCCTCAGTGTGTCTCTCTGGGGTTTCCAACACCCAAACCTGTGGAGCGGAGAGCAGTGAGCTCAGGTGCATGGGTGCTCCATCCTTTGTGGTGTATGCAGGCGTGTCACATGTCACCAGGCTTGGTTTTAAGTGTCATCTTGGTTGATCACTTAGGAGGAAGCCAAGCACCTTCCTCCCAGCTGCTCTCTTCTGCCCATGTTGTTGGTGTAAACTGTGGGTTTGGCTCAGTTCTGGCCTGGTGCTTTACGTAAAGGTGCCCAATATACCCTGGAGCTTGACCCGGCAGGGAACTGTGTTGGTCGCAGCAGCACAGCTCACAGCGGGGCCTGCGATGACAGAGAAATAACCATGAGCGCAGCCTGGGCACCTCTGTGTCAAGCTAGCGGGAAGCTGGATGTGGTGAAATGGCTTTTACCACCATGAGGCATGTCCAGGAGGAGGGAATCTTCTAGTACAGACTTGCAAGAGTCCGTTGCTCCCCATTGAGCGTTTCCTGCCAGGAGCAAGGGAGTCAGCACCCGTCGAGGGGTGGGATGTCCCGTCAGGCGAGGACTGCTTTGGCTCTGCACAGCGGTGCTGAGGCTTTGCCCCAGGATGGAGCAGAGTGCTGCTGAGGGACGTTCAGCTGCTTGTTCAAACCTCCCCTGCATCCCGCTGCCGAGGTGCGCGTAGAAGATGCCGTATCTGCAGCCGTTTCTGAGAGCGTGTTTATCTCTGAGGCATTTCCAAAGAAAATACTCAGTTTCCCCGGCTTTGTGCTGGCACAACTTCTGTGGAAAGGGAAAATGAAAAACAAACAGAACTCCTTTTCAGAGAGCTCTGGTGCAAACCACAATGCTGTCCAATGTTTCTCGTGCGGCTCCGGGCTGGCAGAAGCAGTCCCTTCTGGTGGTGATCAGGCAGCACTTACTGAACAGCTGCGATGAAACTTGTTCTCTTTTTCCCCACTAACTCTGTGCCGGTGCTTTCAGTCCCAGCCTGCTTGAGGGAAGAGGCGATCAGGCCTCGTGGGTATCCCTGAACCTCACCTCAAAACACTGAGTGAGAATGAGCATCATCTCCTGAGGGGTGAGCACCCACGGAGCTCTCGTGGGGAGAGGCACGGCCAAAGCGAAGGCAGCCTGCTCCGGCAGTTCAGAGCAGCGTCCTGGAGGACTGCAATGTAGTGGGACTGTCCTCGAGACCTGAATGCAAACTGGCAGGCAGTTTATGCGGAGGAATAACACATATATTGAGTTATCTTTGAAAGTTTACTAAGTTCTCAAGAAGTCCAATAATTTTTCAGCTTTTAACATGATTCTCATGGACCCTGAATTTTTTTTTTTTTTTTTTTTTTTTTTTTTTAAATCCCTGTAGAGCCACAGCATCTGCAACTTTCAGGGCTGTTACCCTGATGAGAAATCTGTGAATGCCGCCTCTCCCACAGGAGCCAGCACCCTCCCCAGGCTCCTGGTGCTCCTCCATCTCCCAGCATGTAGCATGAATTGAGTCTGAATTCAGCAGTGATGTTACCAGTGTAAATGGCAGGAAAAAATTCCTCAGTGGCTTTTCTAAAGAAGTGTAATCTGCACAATTAGACACTGTTAGAAGGTTTATACTTGACAGCATGTGGTATTGAAGCATGTCTATTTATCAGTCTTTGACTTCCGGCAATGCTTACCTCAACCATACATAAGTACTATTGGTGTAAGGCCAAAGATACAAACTACTTTTAAATCAGCTCTAGCCTCAAGTACAGACCTAAGTAGAAAATGTTAAAGGTGAGGATGCGGATAAGAATTCAGAATTTGGGGAAAAATACAATGTCTTTGACTAGCTTTTTTCCACGCTCCTTTACTGGATATTGATTGAAGGAGTCTGAAGAAAAACAGTGCCTTAAATCAACATGCTATCAAGTAACAACACTGTGGAAAACAGAGCTCCTCAGAGCTGCTGCAGGTCTGAGCTGCCCTGGGAACTGTACAAGCCTAAGAAGTCAAAAGCACTGACCTGAATAAGAATGAGAGCATTTTGGGCAGCTGAAATTTAATGTGGAACCTGAATAAATGGCTTTCCAGTTCACTGGGAGTAAATGTGAATAACTTACTGTTTCTTGGCTGAAATTGTGGTGTTAAGAGCAGACAGCAGCATTACACAGCACGCTTTTCATTACTGATGTCAATTTTGATACAGTCCCAGTGGGACTATAGAAAACTCTGCCCCATTATGTTTCGGAACAATAGGATCACTGCAAAAGAAAGACACCAAGTGCGAACGTGCCAAGCTAATTCCTTTCCAACTTCAGCTTGAGCAAAAACATTCAGGAATGAACATCCTCAGATCTTGAGGTGGACGGAATCAGTATTCAGATCTGTGCCATGTGGCTTTTTATGGGCTTTCTTTATGTTTGTACCCTAACTTTTGAAAGAATGACACATCACTGTTTTGCTCTTCTGAAATACCATGACATGTGTGTGTTGGAGCCCTGCTGTTGTGGGAGCACTGAGTACCGACAGCAGCACATTAGGGAGGGGTGTTGTGGGCTATGATGCTGATCTGTCAGGTCCTGTCTCAGTAGTGGTTGCTGATATGACGGTATAAGATTGCCTTTCAGTGATGTTTGGATGAAGATGTGCATTTATAGCATACATCTCCGTGGCCTGCTTTCTCGGATGGCACAGTTGTTAAGGAAGTGCTGATGTCTTATGGCCCTGACTTCTAATAGCTGTTGGGGTTTCACTAACTGAATGGTACGTTTACAATTAAGTCAGACTCCTCTCCTGTATCCATTTTCACAGAGAAGTTAACAGTGAATGAACAGGACACTATTAGAAGGTGTTTAATAACTCTATTTGTAAACTGTGAGTTGATCCTGAATAGCCAGTTGTTGCCAAGCTGTTGACTTGGGGTGAGCCACCAGCTGCAACAAGCTTTGCATTGGTCCCCCTTTTTTTTTCTTTTTGAGTGCCTTGGGACAAGCACCTACAGTTCCTGTCAATAAGAAAGTAACCAATGGGAAAGATGTAGAAGTTTTCTGAATATAAGCTGTCCTCATTTAACTATATCATGAAGGTAATAAATACATCAGAGGGGTAAGCATCAGGGAGGAAGAAGAGCTATTTAAACAGGACAATGTTGGCACAAGAACAAATGAGTGTAGGCTAGCCATAAATATACTTGGGGTGGAATTTGGAAGAAGGTCTCTGGCCATCAGAGAGAATTTGTTTCAGTTAAAGGAGTGTGGGAAAGAAACTGATTTTTTCTTTTTTTCCCTAAGATGAAGATTAAGCGTATTTGAGCAATTACATGTTACAACTGCTGTCTGCAATTCTGCAGATTCCTTCCTGATCTGTGCTCCTATTTCAAAGGATAAAGGCAGATTTTCATTACCCTACTTCAGTTAATTTTTGTAAAGAAGGGCTTCCCGTGTAGTTCGTTGAAAACACAAGCAATTGTAATTCCAGCTTTGGACAAAAGACTTCAGATTTCCAATGACTTTTTGACTCTACTCAGAACAACTGAGAGCACCAGCCGAAGAGCAATGTGAAGAACAGCTAGCAGAGCTAACTGGCATCATTCTGCACTTAGCTTTTCCAGTGCTAAAAACAGCAAGTCATTGGAAACTGGAATTTGCAAAGAAAACCATGTCAATAGATAATAAACTGCAGGGAGAAGGTAGTAAATCTATCATGTCTCATCTCTATAAACCAAATGATTAAATCCTCAACTTTATTCAGAGGGCTGTAAGTGTGGTTTATACTCAAGCTGGCATGCTGCTTTCATTTCTGAAATGTAAAATTTCATCAAATGATGGGATGCAACTCAGGCATGTCCATGTCCTTCTGTCTGCTCTGTTGCGCTGGAATGACTGACCGGGGACATGCCAAAAACAGCTGTCTCTGCTCACTCCTCCCTGTCTTCTCCTCTACATCCTCAGTGTTTGCAGTAGCTTCTTCCATCAGCATCACCCAAGAGCTCCTTTTCTCCCTGGGAAAAGGACCAAACTCAGTAGAAGTGTCCCAGAAGTCCATGACTCAGTATCTCTTAGCTCAGGTCTCAAACACATCTTGTGCTTCATAGCCTCCTAGTTCAGACCCAGGGACAGGTCTACAACTCTGTGTGAACCAGCTGCCTTCTTTCCTGGCTCTTTTCTCCCCACAAATTGCTTCCAGGCCTTCAGCAGACTAGTTGCTAAAGGGCTCCCCAAATGGTCCCCAGGAGCCTTACCCCATCAGCCCAGATAACAGTCCCAACATGTCTTGCACTTGATTTTTCTCCAAAAAATGCCTTTGGACTGAATCTACTCTAGAAAAGGCCAGGAATTTGGCAAAAGTAGCTTTTCATGGTGGGGGGGAAGTTTCCCACTTGCTGAAGCTGAACTTCTGTGTAGAGAAATGCTGTTTCCAACTAGACTTTCACTGTAGTTCTTTGATCTAGGGTGGAATTTCTGGGCAAAATCAAAGTTCACGTGAGGCCAATTCTTTTGTTTTCTTTCCTCAAGACGTTTGGCTCCTTTGAATCCTTTGTTGCATCTCAATGGCACAACTGCGTGTCTGTAGGTCACCCCTTCAACCTGCTCACAGCTGCTTTTTCCTCGTCTTTGGCTGGCAGTTGTCATCCTTCTAGTGGGCATCAGCCTCCGTTAGTCCTAAATTATCACCATTCTCGCACCTCTTCTAATCCCACTTTTAGGAACTATCTGGCTTAAGACAGGGTAAACAAATGGTGTGGAACGGAGGCTTGTAGGAACTAAAAGGTCTGCCTCTGGTCCCTGTTTGTGGACCTTAAGGTAAAATCATTGCTTACAGACTTCCACCCCAAAAACCTGTCTGCTCCATCTTAAACAACTGAGTTTCAGAAGATTTTTTTTCTTCCTTCTTACTGCAGTAACATATTTGAAATTGCTGTTCAAATTGGATAGTTTCTCTGAACTTACCTTAGCAGCATAACTATAATAATGTCACCTGGCAATCTGTACTAATAATATCAGAAGTACAGAAACAATTGTAAACAAGCTGGTTTAAATGGAGTTAAACAGCCTCTGCTACAGAGAACTGAATGTACAAGCCATTGCAAGCCATTAGGACAGCTAATACATTAGAAGATCTTTTGGTATGCCTTTACAGTCAGATTTCCTCCCATGATATAACCTGATTTTACTTCAACTCCTGCCTCTTTGTATAATTTCTTGTAATGATAAATTACCCAGCCTTAGAGATGTTTACAGTTCTCAGTTCACTGAGGATGGAACAGATGCCAGCGCTCACATCTTCCAGTTGTTCTCTGAAGACGCTGTTACTGGCCATGGGGAAGCATTGTCAGGAGGTGATTTCTGCTAATAAATACTTGTAGGAGCCCTTAAGCAATGGGATGTGTAAACAGATCCTCTGAGATGGATTTTAATGAATTTTTGTAGCCAGTTTCCCTCTCCCTCTCTTCCTCTTTCTTTTTTTTTTTTTCCCCCAAATGTACTGAAAGGATAAACTGAAAAGCGCTGTATATGTTATAAGCCCACAAGGAAATGAGCCAGAAAGTGATAGGGTAAGTCTGAGTTATTAAAGTCGGGTCATACCCTGAAGGAGATTACAGCAAGATGAGCCAACATAAATATACACTATATTTCTGTCATATGTCTTTGTTACCCTGGGTGGCCTGCAGTCAATTAACAGGGCAAGGGGAGAAAAGTAGAATATGTGAGTATTACAGGACCCTAATCCAGCTGGTTGGAATCCAGTTCTCATTAACTGGCTAATTTATATTCCTTCTCTGGACCAGAGTGTGATACTAGTCTCTCAGTGTTTTACTGAATTCGAGTCCCACAGCTATCAGAACCTGCCCCTTTTCCTCTTTTCTTGTTGAATGTTCCTAATCCCCTAAATAACAAATGGAGGTTTTCAGGCAAACAAGAGTGCCTCGTGATAAGAAAAGCCATGCTACGTTAAACGCAAATCTTGCATAGCCGGTCTATTTTACGGATTTTCAGACCTTGATCCCTGGATAACCTATAAGGGAAGGCTTACAAAGGTTTTGGAGAAAGATGCAGAATGCTGGAAGACATTAACATATTGGCCATGAGTACAGAGAGTGTTATCTCTTAAGATGTAGAGCCAAATTCTGGTTTTCATTAAACTGGTGCAAATCTGGAAAACACCGCTTGCAGTGCCGTCACTCAAGATTTGCTCTTGGTGTAATAAGAAACAGAGAATTGGTCCAAACATTAAACCATCAACCCACATGGAGTTAAGCTCTGCTGCTAATCTGGGTACACGCAGGTGTCAGCCTGATTTTTCCTTGGGGTGAAAATGAGGGCTGAACCTGGGCTGCTCTGTGTCAAAAACCCTAAAGACCTTGCCCATAATATGGCACCTTTAAGCACCCCATGAGAAAGCGTAGCCCTGGCCACGTTGCTGCAGCCCGGGAATAAACCGGGGCTGCGCCGTCCACCGCAGGGCTTCTTCCCAGCAGCAGCTCAAGGCCAGGCTCTGTGAAATGGCACCACTCGCCCCGGGGGGGCCAGACCTTCTCCGGGAGGGACACCGTGCTCTGCCCAGGGCACACTGGGGCAGCTCAAATTCGGGAGTGACTTTTCACTTCAAGCGATTTAGGAATTTCATGCTTGAGAGCAGCCTGTGGCGAGCGGGCGTTGCAGGATGGGTTTGGACGCTGGAGCGTGCTTGGTCTCAGCGTGCAGTTTGGGCACGTGCCCTGCTCCGAGCCAGACCTGCGAAGGGGCTGGGCTGAAAAGACATTGAAGCCAATGCCGAAAGGGAGCAAAGCCTGCCTTCCCTGCTTGGGGGGATTCTAACTGGACTTGTAAGTGCTGCATGGGGAAGGGGTGCTGGAGAGACCCACGCGGAACGGGGCTGGGAGCTGCAGTGTGCAGGGCACCCCTTGGATGAGCAGCGATCAGACCTGCAATGGGAGGGAAAGCCTTCTCATCCTCCCTTGCAACCCCCACGTGTTGGCAGCACGGTTTCCTGCTTGAATCCTGGCAGACCTGGGAAAGGCCGTTTTAATGGGCTCACTAAACGAGTTTTGGGCCACCACAAGCCTGGTGCACAAGGTGCTGCACTGTCCCTCTTCCTCGTCCTCCCAGGGAAATGGCACCGGTGCTCGCCAGCCCTGCGTGGCTGCTGCCGGCAGGACAGGGCAGGGTGGGCAAGGGCAGGCTCCGCACTCGCCCCGCTCCATCCTGCGGCTGTAAAAATAAACAAACACACACGGGGGGGGGAAACCTCTCCAAAAACATCGCTCACTTGTTTTGCTTGCCTATCGCACATCTAAACACAATATTTTCTCATTCTTGGGCCTGTATCAATTTCTGACAGTACAATTGGAGGCCAGCGCCCAGAGCGTATTGTCTTGAGGAGCTTACCAAGGAAATCGAGAGTTTGGTCAGCAATTGTAAATATCCTCCCGTAATTGAGTTTGTTTGTTCTGCAGCGTGCTCCGGCGTCACGGGCTGTGGGACACCCTGGCACCAGGTTACTGGTGGGAAAGATCCGCTGCTCAGATAAGGATGGGAATAAACTCCACCCACAGAAATGCCACAGAAAAAACCCTGATTTATCCATTAATTGCTTTAAGGGGTGGTGAGTGTGAGTACAACAATGGGGTATTGACAATAATATGCCTCGTTGGCAGGAAAAGGGCTTTCCCCTTGCTCTGAGGCTTTAATGCGCTTGTTCTTGGAGTTATTAAATGTTTGCAAATCCTGCACTGGCTCAGGGATGCAAAACGAAAGACAAGTAACCGGCAGAGAAACTGCACATTGGAATGGCTGTTTCCTGCTTGGGATGAAGCGAAACGCTCCTCTTGCTGTGAAATACGCCCAGTGCCGCAGCCTGGGAGTCCACTTGCAATGGAGTTTGTCTCAAGGGATTTTTTAGGGGTTTTTAGGTTTCTTTTTGTGACCTGCTCCTTATTCGTAATTCACAGTGTAGGTGGTGTCCCACATCCTCAGCAATTACAAAGAAATCTGTTTGCGGGAGAAGAACCGTTTACAAAAACCAGCCCTTTTCTAAAAGACTGCGCATAAAATTCGCAGCAACGGGGTTTCGGACAGCAAGGGCTGCAGGAAGAGAGGGCCTGGCTGCTCCGTGTCGGAGTGGCAAGGGAGTGAAGGAGCAGGCGGGGAGCTCGACCCCGCGGATGCCTGAGACACAGTAACTGTTGGGGCTCAAATGAGAATGAGTGCCAAAAACATTGCTCAAACCTCTTTTAAGTCTTTTGAGAGAGAGGGCCCTAAGTCACGAGGCTTTCACTCCCGACCAGTGCTCCCATGCCAACGTGATGCAGTACACTGTCCGCCTGCAGAGGATGGTAAACTGAGGCACGGTTCATCCTTGAGCCCTCTTGAAAGATGACAAAGATCCCAAAGGATCAAAATCCTCAGCAATGGCCAGGTCTTTGGATACAAGCGATAGTCGGCCATTAGGGCTCTGTTGCCAAACCCTCCTCCCAGGGCAGCAGTCACCCTGCCCGCGGTGCGGTGCGGTGCGGTGCTGGCAGCAGCCGGGCAGCCCATCCCCGGGGCTCTGCCTGCGCCGCCGCCGGGCAGCACCTCCCGCTCGCGCTGGCACCTGGGACTGCTTTGCCTGTGGGAGAACAGGAGCTGTTTTCGGTGCCGTTTGTCTTCATGTGCTTGTGAAAGATGTGAGTGCCGCTGGGAAGGGCAGGCTGGAGGCCACCGCCAGCCGGAAAGGAGCCACCTGGTCCCGCGCACAGCCGACCCACAGTAGCACGCTCCTCCGTTAAGGGTTTTTTTCCGAAAGCCCAGTATAAACAGTCTCTACTCTGATTAATACATTAATAAATCAAACACAGCTCCAGTGGGCTTACTGGGGAGGAACTAGATATGATACGCACACAAGAAATATCCCTGGGACTCTTGAGACCCATCGCTGCGTGCTGCTAGGGCTGTGCCATCCTCTCGGAATCGTCTGCTCGCTCAAGGCCACTCGGGGTGCACACACTCCCACTGGCAGGATTTCAGGGCTTTGCTTTAAGTCTGAAGTGGCTTTTAAAGAGACTTTCTCTGTTTCACTCTGTCAAGCAGATGAAAACCTTTTCAACGCTACAGAGGTGGCCCATTGCAGGCTGTGGGTATCAGGCTACAGTTCAGTGGCAAGTCACGCTATTTCCACAACAAGGGCAAAAAAAAATGGGAGCAAGAGATGTTTACCTACTGGGAACTTAATTTTAATATATGTTCCCTTGCTAATGAGCAGAGGTTCAAGTCTGTTTTCTATTACACAGCATGAATCTAGAAAGCACACCAGCTCCTGCTCTCCATTAAATTAGGTTATGCTGTGGAAGTCAGTGGAGTTGTTCCAAATTCGCATGGACGTAATTGAGAGCAGAATAGGGCGCAGCAGCTCGGCTGACAGCAGCTGAGGCAGTGCAACGTAATGTGATCAAACCAGAGAGACCATGAACAACTGCCTCTTTGTTTTATGACCGACCTGGACCTCTGTAAATGTGGTTCTCCACCTGGTGCATAAGGTGATTAGAAGATGCTGCGGTACAGCAGTTTCTTTAAAGCCCTCGTGAAAGGCTTTGGTATGACGTTATGTACATCTGCAAACGGCATGATCTCAAAACCCCGATGGGTACCTATAGGAGTGGAGTTGCGGCGAGGCCTCTGTAGACATTGCCGTGGGTAAGACTGGCTGGTGGGCTGCTTGTGCCACTGAGGAGTGGGAGCAGAGCGACCTGTCTTGGCTCAGTGTGCCAATGTACAAACACCTGAGCTCTCGAAACCTGCAGCATCCGAAGGGGTGGTCGGAGGTGCAGGACCGGAGCCCGCTCTGCTCCCTTTAACGTTGGTGGGAATCGCACACAAACAGCAGGAAATAAATGACGCTGTAGATCTGATATTGCAGTGCTGACTGCTGTGCAGATAGCAGATATCTGAGGTTTGTGGGCAGGAGAGGTTGGGCACGTTGTATATCTTTTAAAACGCCTATGGTTCGAAAGGCAGGGCTCTTTTGTTTCCATGTTGTGCAGAGGCTGTTCCCTGGAGGATATCCTGTCTGAGACGACCCTGTGCCAGTCTGCTCGGTGGCTGTGGAGGGGCTGGGTGGTCAGTGTGAAATAATGCCTCGTAAAAGCAGTGATTTATCTGCAGGGGTGACGCAAACGAGGAAAGCCTGAGATTTTGCCCCTCTTGTGGGGTTTTTAGCAGTGTGCCCACAGCCCCGCTCCTCGGGGCATCCCGACAGGCTGCTGGGCACTCACGGTGCCCGCGTAGGTGTGCAAGGATGTTTCAATATCAGTGTTTATTTGCACTGTCTCCTGTGGGGAACATGGTCACAAAGAGAAGCACCCAACCGCAGCAGCGTGAGCGAGCCCCAGCCGGGGTCTGCGTGTGTTGTGGTGCCATTTGGCAAATGCTCTGGGAAAAGCTGTTTATTCCAATGAAACTGTCCTGCTCAAGGACTTGTGTAATATCCCAGCTCTGCCCTGCTGGATATGAAAAAGAAAATGTAACATTTAAACTAAATAACACACCAAGTTATTTTGTATGTGGAATTCACCAAAGACAGGACAGTTTTGCTCCTGCTGACTTCTTCCAGCAGTGGTTTAAAGGATGTGCTCTGCCGTGAGCCAGCGTGATCCTGGGAGGGACAGATCCAACATGAGCTGTCTTCAGAGAGAGCGGCTGGTGAGGCTCCGGGCAGTTTGGGCTCCTTGCCCATCCTGTAATTCACCCCTTCCATGGCGGTGCTGCCAGTTGCACCAGCAGAGGCGTGCATGCCGGGATGTGGGGTGCTCCCAGTTTGGAGGGGACGGTTGGGAGGTTGGGAGGGGATGGGAACAGGCCATGGGGGGGTGGCAGCAGCCAGTCTGTTCCCATCGGCTCTCTGTAAACACAGGCAAATGGTTCTCATGCATCTTTTTCCAGTGAAAAGTACAGATTTGGTGACATCAGGATGTTTTCTGAGCCTATGTTGTGTTTGCTGAAGCTTTTGTTTAGATTTTTAGGTTTTTCTCTAAAAATAACTTCAATGTCCTCTTCTAACATTCTCAAAACCAAGGTGGTGCCCCATTTCGGGACAGGGTGCTGGAAATAGCTTCAGCATTTCCTCCAATTGAGTAATTAAAAAAAAAGAAAAAAAAAAAAATTTAAACCCCAAAAATTTGAAATAAAAAATTTTGATTTGTCGAGCTATTTTCTCAGTCAATTAAAAATAAAATTTCAGCCTTGCCACCTCCTCACAAGTGCAGACACTGCAGTCTGCACTGACACGTGCCGGGACAGAGCTGGCTGCTGCTGTTGGTCTCCGGCGGTGCCTCTGGGAGGGCGGAGGCGAGGGATGAGCCCTTGCATTTGCAGTTTAAAACCCATTTCGTGAGCGAGGCCACCGGGACGTGGCAGCACCCATCACTCCATCCTGGCTGGCGGGCTCAGAGCCATAGGCGACAGCAGTTTAGCTTGGCCCCGAGGGCGACAATTTATCTGGCTTTTCCCTCACTTTCCCAGTCAAGTCGGTCATCATTCAACTCGCCTGACCTTAGCTTGCTCTGTTAGCTGGATGCTGGCTCCTGAGCAACGCCAGGGCAATTGGAGAGGATTTGTTGTATTAACAGTTATAAATCACAGCCGCGAGCTGAACCGCCTCACCAGAACTTTCCTCACGGCTCTTTCTTTTGCTCTCCCATCCAGAAAAACAGATGGTCGCCATCCTCCCCTGCATCTGCAGAAATGCATCACAAATTACGCGGGGTGTGTGTTCAGGGGTGGGTGTGTGGAAAAGACAGGCTTGCTCAGCTCTCAGATTTTACAAGAATCGGCAAGAATTCGGATTACACTTTCCACGGAAGGGGAAAAAAATCCGTTACTTGCTGCTGTTTGGCAAATGTGAGAGGGGAAGGGGCATGCGGGCCAGCGCTGCGGTCCTCCCCTTGGGCTGCACCAGCAAGGATATTGCTTCCACAGAAGTTTTAAAAGAAATAACTTGTTTCAGCACTTCATTTGGCTACAAGTTCCTTTGGAATTGGCTCGAGTCTGGCTTTTAATGAGCTGAGAAGACTTGAGGTCTTCTGCACCCAGGCTTGACACTCACCAGAAATTCAGCTCTTTTTTGCTATCTACTTCCACGAGCAAACTAGAGATGTGAGCAAGGCAAGATTTTAAATTCCCCGTTGGGGAGTTTGTCCATGATGGTGCAGAGCTGCAGGTCCCACGGGACACCGTCCTGAGGATGGGCCACTGCTGTGTGCTGTGGTCTAAGGAGCGACGGGATGTCGGGGGCTCATCTCCTTCCACCTGGCATGGACACAGTGCCACAGGTCCTTAATTTTGGCGGGGTGGATTATGATGATGTTGCTGCAAATGCTGACTCATTTGGCAGCTGGACACAGCCGTGAGTCACCGTGAATCACATCCGTTGCATCTCGGGGTGCATCACTGCTCTTGAAGTCTTTGATGTGAGCTATATGTATGATTCCTTGGAAACAGCTTCCCATAATTAAATCAAAGGAAAAGCATCACTGGAGTTCAGAGCCTCAATTAGCAGGAAAAGCAAACTCCAAACATAAGCATTTAAACCCATTTCTGGCAGGACACACTGAGCTCTGCTTCATGCAGCCCAGAGTTTCCAAATGGGACTGAGTGTTGCAAATGACACGACGAAGCTGATCACAAAAATTGCCTCAATATAGCTTAGAGATGACCAGAGACAGCTCAGCGTTTCCTCACGCAGCAGCTCCGCAGGGCAGGGCTGCCACAGGCCATGGAGGTGTGATTGGGGAGGGTAACCGGGTACCTGTGGTCTGCTCCAGAGGCCATCGAAAGCATTCATCAAAATCCCAGTGCTTTCAATTGACTTTTGCAAAGATTGCAGGCAAGTAAATATGCTAATTGACTAATTCAGCAAAGCACTTAAGCACATACTTGAAGCTAGACAGCTTTTTAAGTGCCTTTATGAGTGGGAGCCAAGACAACCAGGGAATACAGCAGATCATTCTTCCCTGGCCTAAAATCAACAGCGACTTTGGCACTTCCAATACAACAGCCATCTTCAAATCCCGTTTCTTCCTTCCCCGCCCATGTGAGCCAGGGAGCTCAGTTCAGAGCCGCCAAACTCGCTGCAGTTGTCACCTCCACGGTGGAGCCAGCGGCACCCTCCTGCCAGCCCGGCCCCGCAGCGGCCCTGTCGCGACTCATCCTCCCGAAAACCACACTTTAACCCTAACAGCAACTCTACTTTTAGCCATGCTCTCGACCCACTCTTTCTTTTTTCCCCAAGTCTTTCTGATTGCTTGAGGCTGCAGGTTTTTGGCTGGTTTTTCGGACGAGCAGGGCTTGAAACGCCACGGGCAGCATTGCCGCTTGGGTTGGACCAGGGTCTGCACGTCTTGCCGGGGAGCCCAGTTAGACCGTGGTGCAACGTGGTGCCTCCGATACTGCAACCCGGCAAGAACAGCCAGATTATTCTTTGTGGCTCCCACTCTTCTTTGAGTTTTGATAACCCTGTTCACTTTTTTCCTCCACATGTTTCTTGGTTTGTTCCTCTCTTTCAGCCCCAGCTGGGGTGGGAGAGCTGGGTGAAGCCTTTAGCAAAAGCCTGTGCCCCGCACAAGCACCGGGGCTGCCAAGTGTTTCTCCTGAGTGTGCATGTATTCATGAATACAAGAGGGAGTTGCACATCTCAAGTCAACGAGAAGATGATAAATAAGTTTTCCTCTTGGATATTTTATTATCAATGATGAATTTCATTAATAAGTGCTTGCACTTTTTCCTCTCAGGCAGAGTGTTGTTGACTCGGTGATTTTTGGTTTGGGTGGTGGTTTATTTTGCACAACAGCTGCTAGGAGGCAGCAAAGGCTGTAAACCCAGCCATAAATCCAGACTGTCAGTCCTCTGTGCCCAGTTGTGAAAACAGAAAAAAAAAGATTATGCTGTCTGCTTTGTTGGCTGCACTTCCCTTCACTTGAGGCAATTTCCTTTTGCAGTTGAGTTAAGCCATCCAGGGCGATGGTTGCTGCAAGAGGAGCTGTGCATTAACTGGGATCAGTGCATCTCTGATCTTGACGCTTTTGGTATTACAGGTTATTGCTTTTAGTGCTTTTTTAATCAGGGGGAAAAAGTACCTAAACTGGGAAAAGCTAATTGGTCTCCAAACAACGCACACCAGGTGATACTCGAATTATCTTCTCCAACCCACTGTGTCAGACCATGCCACAGCTGACTTTTTAAAGAGGAGCTTCTCAGGGACAGAGCCTTTCCCTCGATAAGTGATTTTGCTCAGAAAGGGAAGCCAGAATTCCCTTTTACCTTCTTGTCCTTGGGGTACAAATCCATACACAGCATGCACCTACGAGATGCATCAGTCCTTTAACCCTCGCTGGGGCGAAGGGCTGGTGGAAAAGCCGTGCATAGGAAGGCAGGAGGTGGGAAAGCCTGGCTCGTCCGGGGTCCAGGTGTCTTCCAGCATGGCTCTGTCCCTCGAGGGCAGGCTGGGATCGGGAGCTGAAAGTGAGGTTTTAAGAAGTGACTCTAAAGAAGCCGCACGCCCCGTGTTAGCTTTGGTGCGTGATCTGGCAAACCCAGACAGTCTTTCATCACTCCTGTTGCAACAAATGAGCAAACAAAAAAACCCACAATATAAAGAAAAGTGTTTGGTGAGCAAGAAAAATGGAACAATTTATTGCCAGTAAGTAAAGTGAAATAAAACCAAGTGGGCTTAAGGGATACCAGAAAAACAACCCTCCACATTCTTCTTACCAGAGAGGCAGATACCTTGTAGGGGACTACGTGATTCCTACCAGAGCTGGTGTGGGTTGTGTGGCTGTCTCCTGGCTGGCTGTAAAAATCACTTCCAGTATGTATGTCTGTGGGGATGCGTAAATTATGGCAGGGAAGACAGCCTGGTTGAGTTTGCAGCCCTGATCCAAATGAAGACGTTATTATTTCCTACTCTGCTTGAATCCCTCTTGTTGCCACTGGTAAAATACTCTTAACTGTTGATGCTCAGGTTGTATTTACTGTGAATCTGGGAACTCAGAGGAGCCCCTCTGCCCACCTCGGGGCTGAGAGGGGCCCTACCTGCTTTTATCGGATTGCAATTACATTAACATCTTGATGGTTGGATTTAGGCTTTCCTGTTAAGAAAAGTGTGGTGGTGTTAACGGGCCAGCGACCGGGAGACGGGATTAAGGGGGCATTGCCGCAGCGGCCGTGCAGGTCTGCGACACTGCACACCCCGCAGCAAGCCCTGAGTGCCTTGGCTGCGAACCTGCAGGCAGAGCATCTGCTTTCTGCAGCGTGGTTTGAGTTACTGTATAATTCCCACTTCTTTTTGCAGCTTCTGGGAAGAAAACCCCAGGCTGGTGGTGCCGGGGGGCAGTCGCTGCTGACGCGGGCGGTGCTGCAGTGGCATCGCTGCGTGGTGCGCAGCCCTCGCCCAGACCCTCACCCACAGCTCCCGGGCTGCTGCTGCGTCGCCTCTGGCAGGCGGAAACCGGCCCATGGCCGGAGCTTGGGTTTCTGCATCGATGTGCACCACCTGCACTCAGCCAAGTGCTCCTGTCCCCGCGATTTGCCCTGTGGCACGTGGGCAGGGGAGGGCTTGTCCTTCGTGAGCATCTCTTCATCCTCTGGCCACACCAGGCAGGAGGGAGATTTCCTCTGCAGTTAGATGGGGCTGAGAGGCAGCCGTGACTTTCAAGAACATAATCAACACTTTAGACTTACCTAAACATGGATATTGTTTTGGGTTACAGCAAGGAGTGCTCTTGAGGCAGGGCAGCTGTGCTGGTCTGGCTCTGTACGTGGCTGCTTTTATCCTGGGGTTGGGAGAACCTGGGCCACACTTTGATTCAATCCACTGAACTGTGTTTGCAGGATCGATGTCGAAGTGAAACATGAGCAGGTCTGAGATTGCTGTGCTAACAGCCACTGTCATCTGCTTGGGGACAAATGCAAACTGTTTGGCCGCAGAATACATAGTTTTTATATGTGTGCATGGAATTACTAAAAACAAAACCACTGATTTTTATTTTTTAACATTTCCAAACATTTTTACTGTCTAACCTTTTGCAAAGTGCTGGTGCTGCAAGTTCAGCCTTTCCTGGGTTAAAAGGAATGAATGCCTTGCACAGGCTTTCATGTGCTCCTTCTCTCAGTTTGTGGTTGTTGAGTTCAGCATTTTTGGTGTGTGTGTGTTTTAAGGAGTGATTCACTTATTTTTGCTCAGGGCTAGCTCAGTTTCAGCTAGGAGCAGGCCAAGGAGGATATGGGTTTGGTTTTGCAAAACCTCATCAAGCGACATTCAATTTGCTAATCCAAACCCAGAACTAAAGGGTGGCTTGGGTCCAGCTTCCAATTTATCTAAAATGAAGTGATTGAAAACCAAAGCTGAGGTTTGGGAACATGGATCTCCTTTTAAACCTCTCTTGCTCCATCATTTTTTCTTCTCTCTGCAGAAAGAATGAGCAGGAGACTTTCTAAATGAGCATCAAATACCAGAAAACTTTTGATAGCATCTTTTTTGATGACATGCTTTTTTCCTGATTGTGACTTATTTCCAGCTGGTTTCACTTTTTGCAAAGCTCAGCGACATGCTGCTTCGGAGGTGTAACTGCTGCGGGGAGTCTCAGCGTGGAGTGGATTTGCATCTGGAGCAACATGGGGGCGGTGGGACTGCGGTGCCGATACTGGTTTGCTCACGCCCAAGGAAGAGCCTGGGCTGTCCCAAGGGACACGAGTGACCCCTCGCAGTCCCAGCCACACAGCCTCCCCCCAGCCCAGCCCTGCCCCGATAAACCCGGGATGTACCTGGGCAAAGGGACATTGTCCCATTTGATGGCTGGGAAACAAGACTGAGTTGCAGAAAGAGTTTTCCCAAGGAGACATGGCAGAGCCAAACACTGAATTCAGGCTTTCTAGCTCTTTTTCTGCTCCCTCTGACACAGGTCACCTTTCCTTGCTGGTCTCAGGACCACTGCTTGGGGGTGGGTACAGGGGAGAGCTGCAATTTTGGCCCTATTCAGTGGCAGGGGGATCCTTTACGCTCCCTCATAGGCAGGCAGTGCATAATATAACCCTTTTGGCCCTTTTTTCCCCTGTCTTTCCTGGGTACGCTCCTGCGTAAGCTGAGCAGAGCCCTCCACGCAGCCCGTTGCCCATGGCGGGGAGCAGCTCGAACAAAAGAGTTCGTGTCAGAGGATTTTATTTCCACTTCAGCATTTCAGATTTCCGAGAGCCTCCAAAACACAGTGCTGCAGTGTCTGCAAGTGAGCATGAATTGAACATCTGGTAAAGGTTAGGGTCAAACATATAAATGGGGGAAGCACAGCACATTTCATTAAAATACTCAATCTGTGACGTCAATTGAACTGATCAAGCCCTTCTGCGTTGCAGTTAGGGAACCATTAACTTTATCCAGTGGAGAGTGTTTATATGGAAAATATGAGGCCAGGAAGTTTCTCCTGATTGTGATATTAAGGCTATCAAAGGAGCTCGCTCTCCCCTTTTTTTTTTTAATCTCTACGTGTTGCTTTTCCACCCTGTTACCGTAACACCAGCCTTTTCCCTGGCCCCTGCGGGGTGCCACTTGCCGTATCCTCGCCAGCCGAGCTGCTGTGACTGCCTTCTGCTTCTCATGGACTTGGATGCCACGGGAGCCTGTGGAGCCATTCTCAGTTGTCCCATTTTGCAGGGAGTTGTGCGAGGCAGCTTCCTACCACACGTGCACAGATTGGCCATAGTCCAAAGTACACTTGGAAGAACTAAGATTAGGTTTAGGAGTCTAATAAAAAATAGCTTCCATGGGAACAAAATTTCTGCTCTTACAGTTGTTTAAAAATCAAGATAGTATGTCTACACGGACATAAAATATCAGGGGATCGATGTATGACACCCCGGTGTGCTCACAAAGCACTTACAGTTGTTGGTCTTCTGCATAAAACATTAAAGGCTTTAAGTTTTTCTCCAGTAATTCTGATTCATTCAAAGCCTGTTCAGTTCCTGCCAGGCAAGTAAGGGTCTTGATTCCTGTGCTCCAGGAAAAAAAAAAAAAAAAAAAAAGCTGCCATTGAATGACTTGATTACAGTGTCTGGTTCTTGAAAATCTGACCAGCGGTAAAAGTGGAAACATTCACAGAATCACAGAATCATTAAGGTTGGAAAAGACCTTTAAGATCATCAAGTCCAACCATAAACCCAACGCCACCATGCCCACTAAACCATGTCCCACAGTGCCACGTCTACACGTTTTGTTATGTGCCCAGGGAAACCTCTGCCCTCACCACCTCCTCCTCTTCGCACCGCAGCCCAACCATGCCATGGAGATGGCTGTCCCACGCGGCTGTATTTCAGTTGTGGCTGCTCACAGTTGAGCTTCTTAAGTTACTGTGACAGCACCAGGGTAGGTGGTACCTCCTGAAGGACAGATGGGACTTCTGGCACCTCCCTAGACCCAGGCATCTGCCTTCGGGGATGGTGTGCTACGGAGCGTCCTCTTTTGGACCATATCCTGCAGGTCCTCTCCCAGGACCAGTGGCCTGAGCAGGCTCAGTACAACAGGGCTGGGCCATGCTGGGGCAGGTGTCTGCCTTCTGACCACCTTCAAGCAGGGCAGAAGGGGTTACATCGCTGGCTGGGTGTATTTTGTTGGCTGTCTGCGATTTGCTCACAGCTACAGGTTATGCACCTTGGTCCCGAAGAGTAAAATCAGAGCAGTTACTTTTTGTGTGTCCCAAAATATCTGTGAGAGTTCTGCAGCTGTCTGGGATGGGACCACCCGTTTGGGACAGTGTAAGATGAGCCTGTGTCTGTTTTCCCACAGAGCCGGGGCCTGACCCATATTCCAAGAAAAACAAAATTAGGAAAGAGGCATCTCCTTCCCTTTTGCTCCCCAGGGTATTAGGTGAACAAAGACGAGGATGGGGGAGGAGAGCCGGGGCTGGGACTGGGAGCAGGTGGACTTCTCCCTCCTCCCTTCTCCCTCCTCCCTTCTCCCTTCTCCCTCCTCCCTTCTCCATCCTCCCTCCTCTCTTGGTTATTCAGGTGACTTAACAGCTCCTGGTACCCTGCAGCCAGGCTTGGATTTCATCCTCGCAGTGACTAAGTGTTACGATCACACGTGAAGTTTGTGGCTGTGGTAGGAACTGAGCTTCTACGTTCTGGATCCATTCATTTGAGTTTCAATCTCCTTTTAGCTAGTCCCTCATGTCCTCCTTAGTTTTTCTGAGGTCCGTCTATCAGGCAGGGGGGTTGATCCCTTGTCTTAAATCCTGGGTGTATATTTCTGTTGCTGAAGTTTTTTCCTGAAATTCTCTTTAAAGATATAGTGAAATCTCCTGCACTACACACACCTTGGCAATGTTAGTCATGGGCCAGTTCAGCCCTGGATTTCTTGCAGAAAGGCCTCCCAAGCAAACTCTTCCTCTTTGGAGAAGGGGGCTCCCCGCAGGTGGGCTTTTTTTCTTTTTTCTTCTTTTTAAACTTGAAAGAGCTTTTGTTTAACTTCTGAGCAAGCCCTTTGCTTTCAGTGACCTGACCTCAGGCACACAAACCAGCTGGGAAAACAAGAGAGCTGTAAAAGCAGCAGTCCAGCAAAGACATGGCCGAAACCATGAGAAAAATGGGTTTCTTGCCATGCAACTGGGTGGTCCACACGGAGCCCGAGTGTTGCGCTGAGTCTTGTGAAACTTAACACACCTCTGAGCACAAATATCTTCTCTGCAGCATCAGGCATCTCATTTACCTCCTGTTACATCCCAAGACTTTTCCTAAAGCCACGTCCTGCTGCTTTAAAACTCTGCCCTTTTTGAAGCTGAAGGACAAGCACTGGGGCATGGCTACTGATTTCCACCTGAGCCGTGAGGATTTGTGGCTTCTTAGGAGGTTTCAGCCTTGGATCTGAAAAACACACTTTGGTGTGAATCCAGCCCAAAAGGATGGCTTTGTTCAGTCGACCTCCAATGGCAGCAACTGCAGATATTGCTGCAGAAGGCCTGGGGATGTAACACACCCAGGCGTCACCGAGCACAGCCTCTTCTGGTGGCCAGAGCTTGTGATGGCCTTCAGCACAGCCGATCTGGCTCTGCCCTTGCAGCCTGGGCCGGGTCACCCGGATAAACCCACCACCCATGGAGCAGCGTACCCCTTCCTTGCTGTCCTGTGGCCGCCTTGTCTCCAAGCGTTGCTGGTGCAGATCGGTGCCAGCGCGTGGTGGCTCAGCCCTTCTCCTTGCCTGCTCCTCCACAGCAGCGGTAAGGCAGGCTTCTCGGGGGGAGACTGACCCCTGCCTTGGAAACAACCATCTCAAACACATACTCAACAGAAAGGAGAGAGGATCTCTAGAAATGGTGGGATGTATGGAAAGCCCGAAAGCAAAATTGCTGTATCTGTGAAAAAGATACATCCTCCACGCTTTTTCCACATGAATTTGACCTTTAAATCCTTACACTTACAGACACACACTCATACAAGTGGGCCATTCTCTTCGTCACTGAAGAACTGTCCATGTCTACTATGGGGCTGCTTGTACATTGCTTTGTGGTTCAGGGCCATGCAGTTGGGGTTGGGATAACACGCCAGTGTGGGTCATTCTAGACCTCTGCATGTCTCCCTTGAAACAGTGTCAAGGGGCAGAGGGGCAACTCCTCTCCCCTTACTGCAGCTGGGAAGCTTGAGCATCCACTCGATGAGGCAAGGCACAAACCTTGTTTTCAAAAACATGTATGTGAAGCTCTTGAGGTTGTGATCCAGGATGGGTCAGCCAACGTGCTGTTTGAAAAGCATTACCATATTCAAAATGAAATTATAGTTCTCCTTTGAATCATGGCAATCAACCGAAGTGCTTCCAGACCAAAGCCAACTGTTTGAAATTGGATATTTAATTTGTTTTGTGTAGTTTAACACTGACTCTCCATGTTGTCTGAGAAAAAAAAGAAACAAAAAGCCTTTCAAAGTCAAAAGGATTTGCCAAGTATGAGAATATTATTTTGCACTCTAATTAGCTGATCTGTCAGCATAAGAATGAAAACAACACCTGGCTGTGCTTAGTTGATTGAGGTACTGCTGAAACCAGGACAATACTGATGGTGGAGTTCAGACTTTTCACTATCAGGAGGTTCAGCCATCACTGCCCAGATGTAGCCCTCATGTTAACTGAAGTGTGATCAGTGAAGTGACACCAGAGAGGAGGTTGGCATGTACCGGTCTCACATTGCACCAAGTTTTCCTTTGGTTTGGCTATGTCTTTGCACTGATTGGGTTCGCGTGGGCTGCAGCTGCCGGGCTGCTGGAATGCATCATTGACTCACAGTCAAAGATGGCACACAGCTAACAATTTGACTAGAGCATCTCTGTTCCAAGGGATTATTGATTATCTGAGGATGATTGTGACCAAGAGCCACTAAACATTAGACAAAAGACAGGTGTGTTATATTAAATTGAAAATAGATATCCTTATACAGTGTGGCACTCAGCCCAAGAGCATAAATTGCTGTATCATTCTCCCTTTTCACAGGATGACCTACCTCTGACACAAATGGTGGATTTAATGCCGGGAGGATTTAAAGCTTAAGCTCTCAAAATTTCCTCTTTGGCCACCTTTGCTACATGAAGATTAAGTGTGCTGCTAATCAAAAGAAGTTGCTGAGCATTTGGCTAAAACTGTTGAAACCGTTCTCAGAATATCGTGTATTTGTGTCAATTTTGCTCCTGATTTGTCTCCACTGAATGACCCAATACACAGTTAAGTGCTACCAGGTAGTTAATTACTTCAAAGCATGAAGAGAAGTAATTTTATTCACCTGTGCATCAAGTTGGCCATCTGCTTGAAGACCTGGCAAACCAGGACCTTAGCAGTCACTTGGAGACAGGAAACGCCATAGTGTTTCCGTACAAGATTTTCTACAGCAGTAAAGTAGAAGTAAATACCAGTGAAAAGAGGTGTGAGCCTCTGGCTGCAACCAGAGCAGCCGAGGGACCTTAGAGACAAGGACGTACACACCTGCGTGGCTCTATACATACGTGCTCCCCACTTTGGAAGTAGTTTATTGACTTGTGGGCTGATGTAGACATCTGACGACGTTCTTGTGGAGTCATAAATTATTTCGATCTCTACATTTCAACTTCAGTTCCAGACTGCAGTGGATCTCATTTGTAACCTACCAATACATGAAGGTGTTAGTATAGCCATTTTTAGGGACAGGCAACCTGAAGTATCTGTGTAGAGCTCAACCAGACCTATGGCTATTGAATTGATTTTTCAACAAATCATGTAAAACTCTAAGCATTGCCGGATTCCAAAACAGAACTGTATTTTGGCAGGAGTTCATACAAATGGGTCTGTAGAGCATCGCAGGGGTTTTGTCCAGCTGAGCTCAGCTCCACAGCTTTGTGGAAAGCTCAGGACAAACAAGCCCTCATTTCATGTTGTGCTTGTGAACATTTTCATGGTCGCCTTCCCACCACCTTGACTTCCACTTCAGCTCAAGGCTTTTTGGTTAGTCGAAGGCTATATTTGACTTGAGTTCAGCTGAGTTTTCACTCAGAGAGGTTGAAACACATGGACAGGAACAGAGTGAACCCAGAACGTTATGAATTAGCAGTAACAAGACGTCCAATGAATGACATCACAACTTGCCTGAAGCTAAGCCTACAGTGATACACAAAGAGCCAGAAGACCGATAGGAACCGCAGAGGAAGCCAAAAAGAAACAATGCAACAACGATAAGATAGCGGCTGGGACAGAACAATGAAAAAATGATTTGGGCTAATTTTGCAGCAGAAAACGGTGCCTGGTGCCAAGAAAGAAACCCGAGGAACATGGCAGGACTGACTGCGGTATAACTGATGGGTCTAGACAAGAGGGAGAGCCCAAGTGTCAGGATCAAGGCTGGAAGGAGGAGATCAGAGGCCCAAACCTCCCAACAGCATGGGGATGTGGTTCCCATCTCCTCAGAGATGAAAAACTCCCAGGAAAAGCCCATTGCCGCAGACTGGAGTCCTGCTTTTGTCCGAGGGAATACAAAATTAAAAGGTGGGTGTGGAAGAAATAGAGAGAGGAAAAAAAAAAAGCCTGGTGGTAAACAGAGTGGAAGTGGGTGAGGCAGGGGAACAGGATTCAGTTCAGACTGACACATCAGTTATTTATTACTGTTTGTATCCCGATATCTTACATCTCAAAAGGAAGGCAAAGGCTTTGTCCTCAAGGGCCGGTTATCTGCACCCGAGGGCGGCTGGCAGCAACGTGGTTCCCGTGAGGAGGGACCATGTCCCTGTGATGGAGGTGGCGCCAGACTGACCTTGTGCGTCAGCCGCGAGGTGCGGTGACGGGAACGGGAGCTCAGGGCGCTGGGATAGTGACGGGCTGCTGTCACATTTAGCCTTTCCCTGTGGGCAAAGGAACTGACTGAAAGAAATGTGGGTTGCAGTGAAGGAGGGAAGAGAGAGGTGACAACGCTGAGTGGGTTTGAACATAGTGGGAATGGCACAGTTCAAGGATTCCATCTCTATTCACCAAAACACGTAGGCATGTGCCTAGCTGCAGGCATTGAACAAGTCCTGCAGCCTTGACTGAGGATTAGGTATAAGCCTTTTCTGTTTTTCTGAATTAAACCGATGCTTTAAAAACTTTGTGAACTTGAAATCAGGGACAGCAAAGCCAGTCTTGCTCTATTTTTCATATTTGTTCCCAGAGGCTTGTTGGCAAAATTGTACTCTGTGTACTTCTACAAAAGAAATCTAGGACATAATTATTTGAATAGAGAGCTATATGTGATAAAAATCTGTTTATACCACAACATCTCCAGCCAAATGATTGACGTATACATTTCTGTCCTTCCATTGATGTAACTTTTCAATTTCCTGTTGATGTCTAAGCTTGATTTATTTTTCCATTTATTTGGGTTTTACAAAGAGCACTAAAGAGCTTGGCACTTGGGTCTCTTTTTTTTTGTCAGTTCAACCCTCTTAGTCCTCGATCACTTCATTGTTTCTGCAAACAATGAAAAAGAGAGATGGAAAGAACAGTTGTGAACAGCTGGTTTGTTCACCAGGTGTCTGACTGGTGTTCAAGTATCCTCTTTTGAGGGAGGCCTGTATTCCCTGAAAAACCCTAAAAAAGCTAAATTCAGAGTTCACTTTATTTGCTGCCTTCACGCATGATGTGACACAGATTTGCAGAGATCCCAACGAGGAGCCTGAAAAATCAAAACAAACAAGAAAAGCTGCTTCAGGAAACCTCAGGGTTTTTTCTCTCTGGTTGCACCCCAGCTGAATCAAGCAGAGAGCTCTGCAAGACCTTCTGAGCCAGATTTTGCCACGTTATTTTTAGAGAATCCTTCCTCTTCTCATCATCCAAATCCTCTGTGTCTTCTTCACCCGCCACTGTATTCAACAAAGCAGCGGTCAGGAGTCAGAGCTGGAGACCCCTGGTTTGGCAGGGCCACTTCAGCAGCGGCTGCTCACGACCACGGTGACTCTTGCGTTTTATTCTGCCTGCGAACCTGCACACATGGGCAAAGAGCCTCTACCTATTCCCGGTTCACAAAAGTCCTCTGGTTCCTTGAAAAGTAGCTACGTGTTGCCAGTTGTCCCAAGGTAGCAGAGTCTTGAAAGCAATCAAGAAAAAGCAGATTGAATTCAGAAGCAAAACTGATTTATTGCCCACAGGTTTGTAACATGATCACACCAGCGCTCAAACATGCCCCAGGAATAGTGATGTATTCCTTACATCCCGCCCCACGGAGGTTTATTCAAGGCAAACAGAAAGAGAGGCAAACAGACATATGTCACCCTGAGGAAAGATGTACAGATTTTGTGCCAAACAGAACAGGGGAACGGTTCAGCAGCTCTGTCTGCAATGGCAAAAATTGGTGTGCAGCACTGCCAAAAGTTGGAGCCTTCAGTTCCTCACCTTCCCTCTCCCAGCCTGGGTGCTGCCGTCTCTCCTGTGTGTCTTCAGCACCTGACTTTTCTGGGAGGTCATCGAAGGGTACCAGTGCCTATTTTCCTCTTCCAGGCTGCAGTTGTGCTGGTGAAGAGGTCACCATCCCCAGCACGCTCTCCGCACACCAAGTGCCTCTTGCTAACACGCTCCAGCCAGAGTGAGCCAGGTCGGCAAAGTCCTGAGTTACTGGGAATGAGGAAAGAAAGAATATAGCCCGTAATCTTCACAAGCAATAAACCAAGAAGCTGTAGCGCTCTAAAACAAGAAGCTATACCTCTCAATTTGTGCTTTCTCATATTAAGTGCTTTACTACCTAATAATTGTATTTCTGGCAGCCACAAGTTCAGCTAAACACCCATGCCTGAGCTGAACGTTGTGTGTGCCTAAATCCATCCCAATTCGGCAAAGTGTATGAGCATGTACTTCAGTGCTGGGGAAATAAGGGAAGTGTAGCCTTAAAGACTTGGCTGAAGTTATTTGTGCAGCACCAAGTCAGAACAGTGGAAAGGATGGGGTAGCTTACATGGCATAATTTTGAGTTTGATAATAAACTCGGATGGGGTGGGCAAAAGGAGATTCACTGAATTTGATGCAACCATGTATATATCTTTCTGATTTTACAACTGCATTATCTTGATTAGCTCTTGCAGAAGATATGTTACCGGACAGAAGACAAACCAAATGAGCAGCCCAGCTCCAGCAGAATCGAAACCCAATTTGAGTGTGCTTTACCCATCCGTGATCCATTCCAGGATACTCGCATTCAGTATCAAACATTTTAGTTTTCTTCCTCCTGTTTTTAAGTCATTTCACCAGTAATAATGAGAAGGCATTTACATTTGCACATGCTTCTCGAGCAGCCGAGGACAAGTGGACCGACTGAATATTTCACAGTATGTCAAACAAGATTTGCCACAGTTTGAGGTAGTTGAGCTCTCATTGGAAAGTTACCTAGAGATGAAAAATAACCATGTTCCCTTTCTTCAGATATTAACCCTCTATAGGCTCTCACCCTACAGAGTAGCGCTGACTAAAATGCACCCATGCTCTGTTGATACCAGCCCACTTAAGTTGATAAAGTTCTAGAGATCTATCTCACATGAAGATTTAGATCACTGTTCTAAAATCAAGCCATGGGTTTTACCTTTTCACATCAATCTGTCTTCCTAGTTACCAAAAAAGTCAATTAAATTTTAAACTATTCTATATGAACATTCAGCTTCATTTGAATGACATCTTACTGGAGATCTTGAAAAGGAGTGCTGCCTGTCACATCTCGTGAACCCTCCGGCTAGGGTCGAGCTCTCTAACCCCTCAGTCCCTTTGTCATGCATCATCCTGGACTTGTGCACACTCTTCTATAGGAAAATTATTTTTTTGCTTGCAAAATCCATATCCAAAGCAAATGTCACAGCACAAAATCAGATCCTTTTGGGTTTTGCTTCTCGCAGCACCAAATAGAGGCGGTTCTGATGCCAGCAGAGCCCTCCAGCAGGGAGCTGGGGTGGGAGTAAACACCAGCACCCCATTTCTGTTTGATACATCTCAGCTGGGCCATGGGTTTGAGGACTACATCTCACCTGGAGCCCTGAGACAAAGAAAAAGCAATCAGAAAAGTAGCTGATCAGCGTCTGCCACCTCATAGCAACTGGCTTTATTTTACTGAGAACCAAATCCTCTCCAGCTGAGACTTTTCTAGTAAGTTGATTTGCAGATAAAGGAAATTGGATTTAAGTCAGTATGTTGCCCTTCTGGGTACAAGGGGCTGTTGGTGAGAAGTGCTTTCATAAATGGAGCAGCAATGGTGTTTAAGCTTTTGGGGAGAGGAGCTGAAGATGTGCAGGTGATATTTGTGAGCAATGCTTAATATGGTAAGACTTCAGTTTTTGTTTTGAGCTTCTGACTTTTTTTTGGCTTGATTCAGGATGTGTTTAACCTCAAGTGCTAGCTGTCTCTTTCACCTCTGTAGCACTAGTCGTAGTCTCAAAGTCAGATGTTTCACTGACTAATATGTTTGTGGGTTTAGGGTCCCAGGAGGGAACTGCAATACAAATAACTAAGTAGATTAGTTCTATACCATAATGACTATTTTATATTTTTTCCTTTCCATTTTACTTCTTGAATTTCTATTCCTTTTGCAAAAGCAGCATTTTAATAACTGTTTTCTAACGCTGTAGAGATCAAACAGATAACAAATGCACCTCTAAAGCAGGAAACGCTTTAACCACCGCGCTCAGATGCTCCCTGAGAAAGAGCGTAGTATAAACCCTGAACAGCCACGGTGGGAACTCCTTTCTCTCTTCAGATGCTGCCCAAGGAGGGACACCACTGACCAAAAGAGCTTAAAACAGCCGAGGTCTCCTTCCCGACCGGCGGCACTCGCCCCGCCCGCGGTGGGGGCGGCCGCACCGCGCCGCGCCGCGCGCGCCCTCCCGCTGCCGCCTGCCGGGCCCGGGCGGTGCCGGTGCCGGTGCCGCAGCGCGGGGGCTGCGGGCTGCTCGCGGGGTTTTGGGCGCTTTCATACGGAGAGCAACAGCACCTACGTGTGGTCAGCGTGGGTTCGGCATGTGTAAGGCTGTGGTGATCATCTGGAAGCTGAGCTGAAAGAGGCCTGGAGGAAAACGGGGGGATGGAGTCGTTGTGTTATGTGCACGGCTTGTGCTTCGCTTCGGTGGCCCGGAGTTCGGGTGTGCCGTGCTGGGCTCCCGGCTAGCCCTCGTCCCCCGCTGGTTCTGCTGGCACGGGTCGATTCCAGCTCCCTTTCACCAAGGTTCTCCTGTGCTATACTACTTCTTGTACTCTGGAAATAAGCGGGTAATAGGGCAGGTCTGGGGGAGCAGCTCCTTACAGCACGGGGGGTGAGGGAGGGGGTCCAAGCCCTCTTACACCCTGGCACAGCTTGTGCTAGAGCAGGGCAACACCCCAAAAGCTATAGGCTAAACGCACGCACTTGTGTGCGTCCCCTTTCTGGACACCCAAAGCTGTTCAAGCAGGGGTTGGCTGCACCCTGGGAGCAGCTCTGCGGCCGTCTTTCTGCCGTTGGTGTCCGCACGTGGTGTGCGTAACAAATCTGCTTTCGTTGGACTTGCTCCGGACACTTGAGATTTGGACTGTAGGTATTGGGGTAACTGTGGTTTGGCTCCTGATCACACCAGGCTTCTCCCCATTGCCCTAAAATCTCTGCAGTCTCCCTCCTAAGTTCTGACTTGTTGCGTGAGGAAGGCGATGGACTCGGGCAGCTGCCTGCAGCCCAGACACATCCACCTTCGCTGTCCTGAGCTGCAGAGACGCGGCAGGACAGGGTGTCACCCAGGAGGTAGCTCTGTCCTTTCTGATACCGCATCCCAGTCCATTCATGGTCCTGTTTGAAATATGCTGGGATTGCTGTCATCCATATTCCCTTCTTCTTTCACACTGCACCAGGATTGAAGAGATTTATTTCCTAGGGGCTATTTTTGGCAATGACACTACAGTTAAGCTAATCAAGCCTGGCAGTGATGCCCATCTCACTGGGTTGCAGCTCTGAGGTGCAGCCGGTTGGAATCGGGTCAGCTGTGCCAGGCATGTTGAGCAGCGTTTTCTGCAGCGCACAGGGCTCTGCCGGCACTCCGGCTACTTGGGCTTCACCTGGGAAGCACCAGGACTGGAAACTGCTTTATGCTTCCATATGGCTGAGTCCAGCAGAGCCTGGTCCCTTTCGGATATTCTGCTGTGTACATCAATCTCGGTGCATTGTGTGACGCGTCGCACTTCCGAGCTGCTGTGTCTTGGATCTGCCAGCCAAAACACTTGTGTGCTCAGCCCTAACCTGCTGCAGTCAAAGAGAGCCAGCGCAGGAGGGACCTGTTATTTGACTCCTGCATTAGATGAGATGAAGCTGTAGTTTCCTGCAGACTGATTTCTCTTCTTCAGCCATTCCCTGCAATCCCTTTGCAACTTGTGCTGTAGTTGCTCTCAAAGCAAAAAGAGCACTTGTAGCTCTCTGTCACTAGAACCTCTTCCCAACACTTTCTTTTTAAAAATCTGTTTTTTCTCTGATTATAGGGAAGTTCTTTACCGTTTTTATTAACCTCTGGACTTTTGTACTGTGAAATTCAGTGTACGATGGCTTCAAGCAAAAATTATAAAAAATACATCATTTTCTATTATGTACATCTTATTCCCTCATCTCTCATCCCAGCTGAACTGGGTGCTTGCGGAAGAAGAGGTGCTTACTGTCCAGAAGTGTCTATAAAGCAAGGTGGACAAAACAAGAGGAAAGAACTGAGTGTGGAGTTGCATTGGTGGCAGCGGGTGGCCCTGGGTCTCCAGCCAGGAGCTCTGGCCCTCGGGGTAGGCTTTTTGTCAAACATTAAATAACGGAATAGTGGAATAAATAAATGGCGAACTTCAGCTAATCCATATCAGAGGTTTTGTGCAACCCACCATCTCTGCACTCTGGTACAGCTGGTGGCAGAGCTGGTCTGGCCTTTGAAGCAATTATAGCGGAGATGAATTTTGGACATCTGAGGAAAGCGGGACCCACAGACATGGTCTTGCGTGTCGCTGCCAGAGCCAGCCTGCACAAGCACAAGGCAGCACTTCGCCCCATCAGCCAGGCTCCCGGCACTGCCTGGGGAAGCACACGTGGAACTTGCTTAGGTTTTTCCCAGTCCTCCAAAGCTCCCGAGACTCTCATTTGCTCAGGGGAAATGCGTACCTGCTCGCTGCAGAGCTGGGAGAGCTGTCAGTGTGCCATCAGCGCAGATGCAAACAGGGATTTTAACGACTTATGCTTAAGAAAAGGGTGCAGGCATGAACAGCACGAGGCGGGTGAGATGGTGAAGGTTGGCAAGGGGTGATCAGCTACGGAGCTGTGGCTGCAGGAAGGAGTGGTGTCAAGCAGGGGAGGACTCAGGACACCGACCCCGGGAGTGCTGCCAGCTCACCGGAGTAAGGCTCCACTATAAAAAGCCCCAATGTGTATGGAGACGGGGTTCCCGAGAAGCATTATGCTGCCTGCTCCTGGGACAGGGGTGCTGGCAGGCAGCGTTAGACCCTGGCCATCCTTGGGTGCAGAACTATCAAATGCTGAATGTCTATGGTCTGCCCTGGATGTGGGCTGGGAGGAGGAAATAAGTAGTGGTGTCAAAGCCATATCCCCTCGTAGACTTCAGCTTTCAGTGCGCTGACTCCAGGTGCCCGCTGCTGTGAGCAGCTCAAGGACGGGGCTCCTGGGAATGCAACAAAAGCACAAATGCGAGATCTTGCTGCAAACGAGGCCCTGGGCACAGCCTTCGGGAGGTGTTTTGAAAGTATAATACATTTCCACTCTAAGGCAGTGTTTTGGGAAGCTGCGGAGATGTAGAAACGTGGAGGCTTTTCTCTCCAAGAGAGCACATCTGCAGCAACGCGGAAGGCGGTGCAGTAATCTAGTCCCTGATTTTTACCTTTTGAAAAGTCCCCCTAAAAGCTGGCATGATGCCTATCTAAATTAAACACTTAATGTCATGTATATGCAATATTAGCTGCCATATTAGACGGAAATCTGAAACTAAGCTATTAGTGTGGAGGACTTCAGAGGAGACAATTCAGGTTTGGCAAACTTGCTGGTACTAAATAAACACAGCGGAGGAAAATCCCATAAGCTGTCTTTTGCAAGCACAGCGCTGAGTTTTCAGAATCTAGGCTGCCATTTGAGGTCTAGTTTAAAAGACTTAAACTAATGAAAAATCCTGTATCTCTCTCAACATGTGAACTACTACTTTGCTACTAATTTTGTAGGGCGACATGATTGAAACTTAAGACCATAAACCCTATTGCCTTTCGAAGGCGCTTGCGCTCCTGAGGCATTTTGGAGAGATTTTCAAAAGACTCTCAGTTTCCCAGCGAGGACTGAAACCAAGTCCCAGCTCTGATCATTATTGCTTTGGAGGGGAAGTGCATATCAAAAGCCTTAGTCTCTCTTGACAAATCTCATCCTCACCTAAACTACACTGAAGAGCCAAATGCCTGGTCTGCTTCGGATGTGGCACATGATGTGCAACAGAGACACAATGTGAGGGTCACAAAACTGTGCACCCTTGGTGCTGTGGGGTTCCCTCCCCCCCGCTGAGCGTGCCTCCTGCAATCCCAGACTTGGGATTACTTCTCAATACAAACTTCTCAGCTAAGAGAGCCGGGAGGGCAGATGGTGGGGAATGCAGATGATGTTGGCCTTAAAACGAGCGGCATGTGTTCAGGTCTGCGGCAGCAGGATGGCCCCATGACATATTTTTTACTCACAGCTTAGACACGCCGGATCGGATTCTCGCTGACATGTAAAGCCCTTTTCCACAGCTCTGGCAGCGCGATGAGCTGGGACAGCCTAATCTCTTCCTAAAACCCTCCTGTGCTGTAATGCTAACCAAAACCTTGGAGTTCTGCGTGGAATTGGTGAGCACGCTGACATAGGGTCTGTGGCACTCATCAGCATCACCTCCTGTCCTTCCCATCTGCCTTCCTGGTATCTTAAAGGCTGGTACACCTTTTCTTCTTTTTTTTTTTTTGTTTTTGAGGAGGGATGGTCTCTCTAGCATAGTTTTCTAAGGAAACAAGCAAGCGCTGTGTGGGCAATGCATGGCAGCTATACGCGTCCCTACTCATGCATTGGCTTCA
The DNA here is from genome assembly GCF_030936135.1 of Gavia stellata. Taxonomy (NCBI): domain Eukaryota; kingdom Metazoa; phylum Chordata; class Aves; order Gaviiformes; family Gaviidae; genus Gavia; species Gavia stellata. Next base: position 9,029,637 of record NC_082615.1, on the reverse strand, counting down.
GAGATGTAAACCTGGGAGATGCAAAAAGGTTTTGCAGGTTTTATGGCTGGGCAGCGTGGCACTGCTGCCAGGCATGGCACAGCCACATCGCAAACTTCACCTTTTCTTAGCAAGCAGAGGGTCCACACAGGAAAAAGAAATTGGTGGTGCCCAGGCTACAGAAATTCTCCAGTCGTGCTGCACCTTCTCGTACGCGGGAGACTCAACGGGGACAGAGCAGCCTGCGGGAAGCAGGCTCCTACAGCTCGGTTTGTGCGAGGGCTGGCTGGGCAGCGTGTGATACGGTGGTGTGACGTGTACCAGTAATCCTGACATGGAAGTGGGTAATAAAAGTCTTTAAATCACTTTAAAAACCCCTCTATAGCATTAGGGCAGGGCAAAAAGGCCTTAGTCAAAATCAGGCTCATTAGATTCTTAGAAAAGTTACCTTGCAAATGATTTTCTCCCTAATTTATCTCTATTCATTTACTAATTACACAGCTCAGTTTTCTTCATCCTATGAGCCCAAACCTACTTGTAGAAGGGAGATTCTGCAAAATGCCCTTAGAAGAAACCCAGTTTGGTACCTGCCCGTCAAGGAAAGAGAGACTCCCTGAGCAAGGGGGATATTTTCCTGTCAATATAGCATCAAATTTAGCTTCTGCCACTGTAGGCAACGTAGCACTAAAAGAAGGAGCTTAAGTTATTAAACTGAGCTGCTTTAATCATCCAGTTCAGGGAAATCCATTGCTACAGCGGACCTGAGGATTAATGTATTTTTACCGCAAAGCCAATACATCTATTCTGATCAGTTAGCGGTCGCTCACTCGTGCGTATGAAACTTCATTCTCTGGGTTTGCACTCAATAGTATGGGACCAAATGGAGTTTTATTTGGAGATTGACCCTGTTACCTTGAATCTCATCATTCTGGTAGCTAGTTACGTTATTTTGCTCCTGGTCTTCCTGATCTCCTGCGTGCTCTATGACTGCAGGGGGAAGGATCCCAGCAAGGAATATGCTCCCGAGGTCCCTGCAGACACCCAGCCCCCGATCCGGCTGGTGGTGATGCAGCAGGGCTCCCCCGGCACCCGCTGGGCAAAGGGGCTCGTCTCTGCCTACGAAAACTCCTCCGACCTGCCGGGAAAAAGGACTACTGTTGTGTAAGGGGACCCTGCCTCAGAGCTCCGGTTTCTGCCGATCAGCTTGCCTCCTCTGCTATGTTTACTCTCCGTTTGCAAAAGGATAACGCGTTCACAAGGTAAGTTGAGACGCTGATTTATTTGATACGGTGCCATTGCTAAGGGGGTCATTTTATGTTCAGTTGTGCTCTGCATTGATACAGGCTTGCAGCCCTGCCTGCCATCCTTAAAGAGACTAATTTCCATTTATGCTGCTGCTGCCTTGCAGCCCACTGGCAGTCGGAAGCAATGACGCTGTTATCCACTCAGGCACTGAAGAAGGGCCTTGGTTTAATCTTGAGTCATGCTTCGTACCGTTATTTTTGCAGGAACACAGTGTTGTTCAAAGCATCCCACCCCTGACGGGCTGAGCCGCGCTGCCCTGCAGCCTCGGCACATCTTCCTCAGCCGGCAGCGTGCAAATGACCTTGGTAGGCTGTTTATCTCTCCAGTGAGAGAAGAAACGCTGTGGATTCTAGCTATGGATTCTAAAAGGATAGAGATAGTGCCTTTCTGATAGAAGCCAGCTGCTGCTCCCATCAGAATTTAATACTTTCCATGTTGTCTGTAAGCTCCCCAGAGGGCAGTGCCAAGCCTGTCTTGGCACTTATTTTCCGTAGGTAGGACACGAGCTCTGCTCTTATGGGACAGAGTACCCCTTGCCCCGCACAAATCCCCTGACAGGATACAACATGCTTCCTGGAAAAGCTGGGTACAATGCCTGCTGCCCAAGGGAAAGCGTGAACTGGGGTAAATTTACCGGTAATGCAATCTGCGTGAGTCATCGCCACCGTCCGCCCCACCGAAACAGGAATTTCTGACCCTCTGCAGCAAGTGCGACCTATGTCCTGGCTTCCAATGCGCGTCTCCACGTGTCTGACCCTGCCTCTCGCCCCCGAGCCTTCCTTCAGCTGGATCATGTTCCAGCTGGGCCACATGAAGGCTGCTGTTGTATCTCCAGTAAATCTAATATTACCTACATCGGCTCCCATTATTCTTCCCATAGTTTGGGAGCTATAAGCTAAAGGCCATTTTGGCTAACGAGTTTCTTCTGCACCTTCCTGGTTTTCTCCCTCTAGGTACTTGATAGACTTAAGTTCATGTCTTTGAAAGGAAGGGAAATGTTTTCTTTGTCCGCCAGGTGAAGCATGAAGGGACAGAGACAAGAGAGATGTTGATCTTGTGGCCACAGAAGTGGCTGCAGTGTTGTGTAGCTGTTCCCGAGCACAGCCAGCTCGGGTCCTGCTCTGTCCTCATCAGCCTGGGCTGCAAAACCCCTGGAGAAACTGGGGAGACACTGCCCGGGTCGGTCCCTGCTGCGTTCCGTGCCGGCGGAGATGCTTTGTCACTGGTGGCCAAACCAGCTTTTAAATCTAATCTGGCTGCAGGGAATTCATGGCTTAAGTTGGTTTGTTCTACCCAAACATGTCGGTGATTGAGCAAAAAGCTGACAGCTGTTCTTTGGACTCCTCAGATGGGATGCTTGGTGCCAGGTTACTGTGCCCCTCTGGAGAGTGCCTGAGTTACTGTGTATGGTGCCCTTTAACTGGAGGATTTTTAAATGGTTATTAAGGGAAAAATAGCACTGGACCCACATCATTGCAGCGGTCTGTCCCATATGCTATTTTACATTGTCTTAATGCGAAGTACCTGCAGAGTCCTATAGAAAGCTTTAGTAGACATGGTGAGATTTATTACCTATGTCAGGTGTCGTGGATGACTCATTGGATGCAGTGGTCCTAATGCCTTCAGGACAAGCAGTTTAAATACTTTCAGAAATAAACTTCAGTGAATTTGAACCACAATTGAAGAAAGCTGTCGCCTGGATTGCATGGCTCGTACTCCAGCTGGGTAGTAACCCGCCGCCTGTGCTACAGCCCCAGCCGTGCTGACTTACGCATCAGCTGGCAGAGCATCCTGGCACTGGTAGAGAAATCTCGAGATATGGAGTATCTTTTTATTTATCTGCATTTTTTAAAAAAGCAGCTAGAATGGTTAGTGGTTTTTCTTTTGGTTTCTAAATTCTTGAGGGTGAACCCGGGTTTTGTTTTCAAGCTGTCCTTTGCCCCCCTGTGAGTTACAGATACGCCTGGTTTTGGAAGGAAGCCAGAATTGGAAGGCAGGCTCCTGAGAGCTGGGAGCTTGAGTAAAACCCTTCATGTGATGAAAGTGGTAATAAATCAGAAGTCGGTGGCATGATCCTCTGCCACATATCATACTGAAATAATTATGTTGAATGTCTTGTGTTGGTTATTTAGCAATGAAGAAGTGCAATTGGTTAACTGCAAGTTGTAGCTGCTTTGGCAAGACTTGGCAGTGACTAAGCTGCTGGTATGTTATGGCCACTGTCACCCACGCAGGCAGATCGGCTCTCCTATCTCCCTTATCTTCAGCCTTGTAAGCTCTTTAAAGCTTTTTGTGTGTTCATATATCATCTAACATGCTTCTCGGTGATAAGGGGGGATCCTTGGTACTAGGGAACAGAGATAATCACCTTCGCTAAGACGACCTTGGGGGGACTAAAAAGAGCTCAAAAATATTGCAAAGAGTGTGGCACAGCTGGGTCCTTTGTTGATGGTGAGATGTCATATAAAATGCGACAACGCCAGCAGAAAAGCTCTGCAGTTCTTCGACGAAGGCCATGCAAATAATGTAATGATACCGTAACATGTCTGCTGTATCTTTGCGACCGTGTTTGTTTATGTAATATATGCAGAGATAGAGACTTGCAAGGCTATGTTAATAAATACTTCTAGATAGGTACTTTTCTCTAACAGCAAACCCTTTGTGTACACCAACCACAGACTCTTGGCTCCTTGAAACTCAATGGCAAAGTTGTTGATTTTGGCGTGGTCAAGTTTTCTTGCCTAAGCTTTAGGAAGTCGGGCTGCAGTGCCGCAGGCGGTGCCCAGGGAGGCTGCAGGCAGGGGAGCACTTTCCAGGAGCACAGTATTCACTTGTAAGGAAATTTATCAGTTGTGATAGAGTTGGTGGACTCTGCCCTGAAACGTGGAGGTAAAAGCAGCAAATGAGGCTCTTCTTCTGGTAGTATTTCTAAACAGTGAGTAAAGTCTTCCAGAAAGGGAGAGACTGAAGTGCGTCAGGGCTTTGCCTTCCCAACGGGAATAGAACGGCTTGCTTAAAGCTTTGTCTATACTAAAACAACACCGGTGTATTAAAGCAGTGAGAACCCTTGGGTACGTACAAAGATCTGAAAGTAATCAAGTCACTGCAAGTGAAATTACTGCTTTGTGGAGGTCTCTGCTACCACGCTTCACTTACTGACTGTGGCAGGATTAATGCATGCAAACGGGCTTTTACCAGGCTGAGCTTGCAGTCCTGAAGTCCCTCGAGTGCTTGCAGTCCTCCGCCACGTCCTTTGCATCATTGCCAGAAAATGGGCACAAATATTCTCATAGCAGTACAGCTATTTTCCCTAAATTGTGCCGTGTCAAATGCGTATCCCTTGCTGGAATGGACGTAGTATAGAAAGCATCCTGAACCCAGGCTCTGCTATAGCTATACCAAACTGAGCCGTGCGGGGGAGTTCTGTGGAGACTGATAATTCCCTTTGAGATATCTGCAGCATCTGGCAAGCTCTGGTCCACAGCTGGCAGCACGGGGAAGGCGCTGGGACGTTACTGTCGAGATCTGCAGCTGCAGTAAAACAGTACTCGTGTAGCTCTTTGCACATTGTCTGGCTTTTCCGTCACTGTTCAGGTGATCGTAGTTTTGTGCCTTGCTTAATCTTAACTGTGCCTATGTAGACGTGTGTTTTGCCGAGAGAATCAGGGAGTATTTTAAGGCCTGTTTTGAAGTAGGTGCCATTTGCAAATGCATAAGAAGTTGGTAAAAATTATGTTAAAATTTATTCAGAAGCAATATGAGTTGGAGAGCACTGGATGGATAGACAAGGATTTAGGAAACATGCTGTGTTCCCAATTCTGCCCTTGGCTGATGGGGCATCCTTGGGCAGCTCACGTTCCTGCTGTGCCATGTCTCTGCTCCGTCTTAATTTTCTCTGCTCTTCTGCCCTCTGCACTGAGATGTCTCTCTCTTCTCAAGACATTTGTGCGGTTCATAAGGGGGTTACTACAAAACTGGCATGCAGGGGCTGCACTTGAATTTCACTCTATGAACTAACCCCAGTAGGTTCAAAGAAAACAAAATAAAATATACTCCAACAAAAAATGGCTGGAGCGGGTGGAGTGGAAAAATCGATGAACAAGCCACGGTAAATCTGAGGAAACCATGGACATAGAGCTTTAAGACACTTGCTTTGGGTGAGCTATGGTCATCGTGGCGGTCTGACAATTTGTAGCTGTGGTTTGAAGGGAACTGAGTGGCGGTGGGAGGATTTATTGCTGTTCTGCAGGAAGCAGGAATTCAGTCTGCACTGGCTCACTTTCCATTGGCTTTAGTGCCCTTTTAAAGTTACATATTGCTGCTTCTGTAAAGCCTTTATTAAAGTGTTTCACAGAAACAATGGAAAAAAACCCCAGATTTCTAGATTTCAACATTAATTCAAGTCAAATGTGTCATTAAATTCACTGAAAATACATCTTTCATGTGAGCCTGTTCCACTGTAAATATACTAAGCCTTCAGATTTTTTTTAAATCCCTAATAAGCCACTACATATGAGCAGAGGATTAGTCCAGACAGACTAACCCATATTCACAAGGGACAATTCCTTCCCATGCAGTGAATTTTTTTGAATTTGAAAAGGGATAAATCTTCTCTCTTTTTTTATTAGCACATTGTTCTTAGGTGCAAATGCTCATTCTCTGATAGTGCAAAGTATCGAAGCACAGTAACATGTCCAAGTCAAACCCCTTGGCTGTAAGAAGAGCTTAACAATAGTGTTTAGTGCCTAGAACTGCATCACCTTGCGTTATCAGCTCCTCAGCTTGCGTAATGTTGGCGCTTTGGTGGGAATGCCAAGAGGTAAGAATTGATATTGGGTGGTTAATTGGAAATACTTCTTCCAGCCATGAGCCAATACTGCCTCATGCTTAGGGGAGCCCTACAGCCCAGCGTGCCATCTTTTAGATGGATTAAAAACTGCAAGCCCAAGTCTCTCAAGCTACTTTTGTACTTTTTATAAGGCAAAGTGTTGACCTGTGTCTCCTGGTCCTGCTCCAGTCCAAATGACTTTGTGACTCTCCCAAGTGCTTGACTCCCTGTGCCGAATCTGTCCCGGCACGTAGGGTCTGGGTGTTGAAACCAAGTGTGTGTGTACTGCTGGTGTCCCTAAGGGACTCCTGCAGCCTGTACCCCAAACAGCTGCATTTCAGTGGTGGATGAAGTGAAAGCCAGAGCCGTAGCGAGGATACACACATGAGGAAGGTGTGAAGGATGGGGGGACGTACACTGGAGTCTGCTGGTGGTTGCCGCTGCCCAGGAGGAAAGCGGGCAGACTCATGGGGCAGCTGGAAGGACTCTGAGGTAGAGATCTGGTTCCTTCATGGCTGAGTGATAGAAAGCTAAATTAATTGTTTATAAATAAATTGCTCTGACATTCACAGTAGAAAGCTATCTAACTTAACAAGAGAAAATCACACCAGCAATATAAAAAATGGGAAAATCGGAACAGCTGCCGTCTCTAGCTTCTGTTCCGATTCCTGGTTTTGTCTCCTCGCTCCCTCCTTCTCACGTGTGCTGGTTTCCCTGGAGACACTGCTGCTTAGCTTCCCTCTAATAATGACGCTGTTTGACATTAACCTTTCAAAGAGGCATTTCCACCATAACGTGACAATCTGGGTGTGGTTTTTGGAGGCAGATACTTGTCACGAGGCATCTGAATCCAGCATCTGATCGCTCAACTCAGGCTGCGGATGGGTCAGTCTCTTCCCAGATCTGCAGCAGATGCTCTGTGTGGGCAATGAAGCCGTGCCCTAGTTTCTCCGTCTGTTAATGGCAGTAATAATTGTTATGCAACTGGGGTGTTGGGTTGATTTAATTAATATTTATGAAGGAACGTGAGAGCCTTTCATGGGCGGTGCTATAGAGATATTGTTAATTATGAATGATTATATATTTGTGTCTCTTCCTGAGCACAAAGGAGACTTGGACATATTGTTTAAGCACCCACATTTTGCACTCCTTCAGTATTGAAGCTTATTGGGCCCCCAATATAGCTCTTCATTTCCCTAAAAATACACCGAACATAACTGCTATTGACTTCAGCATGAGCAAAAAATATAGGCTTAGCATCCACCTCTATTTGTATTAATGATATTGCCTGTATCATCAATATTTTTGTATAACATCATTTAGAGAATATTTTTCCTGTTCTTTTTTTAACCCAACCACTTCTTTTAAATAAAATAAATGTACAAATTCAGGCCAATTCTAGGCCTAAACCTTTTGAGAAAGGGGAGGGGAGGCAGGAATCGAGTACATCCTTCCACCTATACCTTCTCCAAATGACACAACAGAGCCCCCAAAGTTCTGAGGGATTAATGTGAGTTGCCTGAAGTTTATTGCTGGAAACCGGGCATTCATAAATCAAATCTAGTAAGCATAAAGGTGGATTGAAAAAAGATCTGTGAGTAGCAGCGCTTGATTTAATGCCTGCACATGCCATGTTCATTGGGTATAGCCACTGTACCACTTACCCTCCCCAACAACAACAAAGACAGTACTTGATGGAAGCATCCTAATAGTGCTTATTACAGGTGATTTCTTTCCTATTCTATGCATGTTCTTCCCCTCTCAGGAGCACAGTAAGCACAGACTTGACATAAGTCACATACTTGTTTCCTCAGAAAGAGGAAACCTCCTTGTTTTCCTTCCAAAAGAAGAGAAGATGGCAGCAGCCTTGGCTTGCTAGAAGACACACGCTTCACCTGTCCTGAAGGACATGTCCCTTAGCAGAGAGAAAGGATCTGTCTGAATTTCAGTTGGTTCCGTGCTCAGGGCAGCGCAGGGATGTGGTTTGCTATCTGCAGGGCTCGCGGCAACCTTTCCACTGAATCATTTCTCATCGGTCACCAACAGCTCTGCAATTCCCAGCCCTCCAGGCAAAGCACACAGGTTACAACAGCAGATAAGGTGTGAACCCAGAGACACTGGAGGGAAAGAAAAGCTTTTTACTGAGATGGGAATAGTATTTTATCACTTCTCAGGGCATTCGTTTTAGACCAGGTTTACACTGGAACCAGGGTGGTTTAATAATGGGCGGGCGTTTTTTATCACTAGCAAAAACTCCAATGCAAACACGATTACACCAGGAAAAAGTAATTTGACAATAAGCCTTATTTTGCTTGCTGAAACTATGGGTACTAACTTGGCAAATAACCTCCTTAATTAATTGAAGCTCTATTTACAGTTGATGGAGAGAGACAGCTTGTAGGGACACGCCATCAAGTCTTTTCTAGTGCAGACAAGGCTCTACAAAGCTGCATTTTTATTTAGATACATCTGCAGAATTGAAAGTCAGGGCAGCGCTTGTAAAGCCAAGTGTTTTGTCCCTGAGGTATTGAATAGAAGGCAAATCTTTGGCATCAGTAGGGTCCGTGTTTGTTTTGGGAAGGAGAGCTGGCAGGGATCCCAATGCTAACTCTGAACATCTGAGGAAAAGGCTGGCTGGAAAGAATTATGTTGTGACGCAGACAGGGGAAAGCCAGGAAATTCGAAGCCAGGACAGAGACTCCTACCTTAACTCGTTCTGGCGTGGAAAAAATAACTGTGAAGTGTTAACACCACGTCCCTGGGACATGTATTCACGAAACATGCTGGTGTTTAAGAGTTCCTTGGGAGGATGGAGGTTTTTACCAGTTTGTTGCGGTAGAGGTTAGAGAACTGCTTGGACAAGTGGGAGCTTTAAGCCATAACTGGAGGAGAAGGCATGGCTCATCATTGTCAAGTCTGTGTGTTTTTGCAACTGTCTTGGCAGGGTTATTTGGCCTGGGAGGACACATGCTGCTCTCCTGTTATTACCTCTATAGAGTTGAAGGGAGAAAGGATCCTTTTTCTTTCTCTCCAACTAACTTTGTCTTGCCAGCTTTGCAATGTGGCAGATCCTGGGGGTTCCCTCCTCTTGTGATTTTGTGTTCTCAGTATTACAAAAGTCCATTTGCTTCTTGGGGTGACAGTTAAACTGTCATTAGGAGGACGTAAGATGCTATCATGGGCTGGTTAATGGGAAACGGTTTTGCCGCTCTTCCCCTTTTGCAAACAGAAAATGCTTTGCCTACTTCATCTGCTTAAGGTGAACACGTGGTTTTATTTCACTGCCTGTTTGCTCTGTTAGTATGCAGTGGAAGAGAGGATCCCCCAGCCTGGCGTGCAGCATCCGAGAGGAGCGGGCAGCAGTGTTTGCAGCAAGAGCGCAAAGAAAGGTTCCAGCACGGGGGGGCTGAATGGTGCCTGTTAAAGCTTCTCCCCAAAGGTTACCGAAGCCTGTTCCGTGTGGCAGAGCTTCAAAGCACAGTGATGCTGTAGGGCCGTAGTTTCCTGTTTTGTTTAACAGCTGCTTGGGAGGAGGTGGGTTGTGACCGCGGTTTGGCTGTGCCCTCTCTGCTGGGAAGCGCGCAGGGTAACCTGGAGGAACAGATGTTAGAGAAGCCGGATCATTTCCATTTTTTTAGAGCAGAAGTCAAGGCATGCTTACTGGATAAAAAGGGTGAAGGAAAATGGCTTAAGGCCAGGCTGTGCCCCATCACACAAGGGTGAAGCACCTCTCTTTGCTTCTACACTTAGCAAAGTCTTGCTCTTACCTGGACGGGCCCAGGTCCAGCTTTTTGCTATTACCTGCTTTCCAGGCAGGTGTACAGCAGCACTCTCGCCTGTCTGCGGTGCAGAGGGCACCCTTTGATCTCCAGGGTACTTCTCATCCCATGCGGACGGGTGGAGCGAAAGCTGGGTCTCAGCAGCCCCCTGCACGTGCTCAGAGGCCAGACCCCGCAGGGTGAGCACCCCGACCTCGCTAGGATTGCAGCAAATGCATGCCCTGAGCAGGGCCAGGCGGGACGCGTGGTGCCAGCGGCACGGCGCTGGGTCGGAGCAGTATGTAACGATGCTGCAAGCACGGGGCAGCTTCCCGTCACCGCATCCTGTTCAGCGCAGGGCTTGAAAGCATCCTCTTGGGTCAGAAGCATTTTACCCCTCTTGTTTTATTTAAGTGCTGCCCCGTCAGATTACCTCTGCTCCTACAGGGCACCAGCTTTTCTGTCTTAACGGATAAACCTCTGTCAGCCAGACCACGTCCGTCTTGAACTGGCAGAATAACCCGCCAGAAGGCAACGAGGGCTCAGATAAGCTCTGAGTTCAAAGGGGCACTTGAGGCATAAAACTCGCAGTGTTCCTGACTGTGACTTTAACCTGGGGTGCGGACAGCAAGTGCCCAGGATGACTGGAGCAGGGCAAGGCTGTCACACTTCAGAGACAGAAGTAGGTTTGTAGGTACAGCACTGGCTGCTGGCACAGCGCAGGCTCCTGCAAGGGACATGTGGCGAGGTCAGAAAATGCTTTAATGTTTTGCCATGGTTTTAAACAATTGAAACAATCATATTGATTTTCTCGTAATAAAAGATAATATAGAAAGAAAAGCAACTATATCAGCTTCTTTGGTTGTTATACCCATATTAATGCATAATGCATGCATACACCTACACACGCAGAGACATATGTCTTTGTGCACATAATTACAGGTTGTTGCATAAAAATTGCAGGTGCTTCTATTTTAACCCTGTATTACAGTATCTTGAATTCAATACAGAAGTAACCCGAGCTTGATTCCCATTCTCCACCTCACCTCGGATCACCCTCTTTCTCTTCTCCAGAAGCTCATGGGACAGGGCAGATGATTTGACAGTCAACTGCATAAAGCAACTACTGTCCTAAGTGTCATCTTTCCAAAAAGCATGTTCTGGGATACAGGTACAGCCCATCGTGTGCATTTTGTGTCTCCCCACAGATCATTAGTCTTTCCATGCTCCAGTTTTTGGATTTGCAGGGGCCAAATTCTGCTGCCTGGGACTCGGGCGTGAACCTGGACCGGCTCTGAAGCCGGTGGGCTGTGCTCTGCTCTCCCTTTCCCCGCTCTGGGCAAGAGGTTACTCGAGGTGATTCAATGGGATTTCAGTGGAAATACCCAAGGGTGATATAAGTGCAATGCAGGAGAGAGGCTCAAATTTGCATGGGTACAGCCGTGACTAACATTTGGCTGCCATGCTTCAGAGCCTGTGTCAAGATGCGATTTGGCTGCTGGATGTGCTGCCTGAGTGTTTCTGCCATCGGTCTCTGGTTTCAGGTTGAGTGGCTCTCTGGCTGTTGGTTTTCACACTCCCTTTGTTGCTCTTTGTACAACAGCATCACCACTAATTGCTCCAGCTAATTAACTGTTAAAAGACAGTGTCTTGGTCATCAGACCAACCCATGGATTTGAGGAAAGCTTTCATGAGAAGAAAAGGCAGTTACAGTTATGAACACCCTAAAACCATGTCATTAGAGCGTGCACCTGGGAGACAGAGCACTTTGCTTTGTTTTCCTTTCGAGGGCCTCGAGCAATGTTTTTTCTTAGTCATCACTCATGATGCTTCATAGTGGACAGATGGCATTTTTCAAGTGGAGACGAGACGAATGAAATCAAACATTTGTTTCAATTTGAACTAAAATAATTTGTCTGATCAGACTGTCTTCCTCTGATGTCTATCCATGACAAAGTGGCACGCAACAGCTCTGGATTTAAAACTCGAGTTCCTTCCTAAGAGAGCGAATGTCCTGCTCAGCAGATTTCACTGGGTTCCCAGGGCTTTCTTGCACTATTTAAGGTTTGCTGCAATAACAAAAATAGCTTCTTTGCTTCTTTTGAAGACTTTAGTATCTGGCTAAGCACCTCATTCTCTGAGTAGCTTTGTACCTTCAGAACCGGGGCCCTACGGATGTAACCTCCACAAAACCTCCTGTGCAGAGGGGATGTGTAATGCTACTGGTACAGCAGCTCTGGCTGCTCCGTACCCAGCCAGGGCCAGCTGCTGGTAACAAGACCCTTGTTTTTGTCAACCCAAGATCTCATTTCTGGCAGACCTATACAATGACCTGTGCATCACAGAAGGTGGACCTGTACACAAGCTATAAATCATCACGTCTTTTCTTTCACTACCTTTTGCATACAAGGTAATAGCAGTCCTACTTTCTTTTCACAGTGCAGTAATTTATCATTTGACAGTGGCTTAATGAAAACCCTGCTGTTCTTGCTGGAGTTTGAGAATCAACATTACAGAGAAGTCCTTCCTTGACCTCTCTCTCTTGGCCACTCCTGGAAATAAAGAATGTCTTCATTTTAATGAGCTCAGAGGATTGGGGAGTTGCAAGAAAAAAAATCAGCTTCAAAAATACCTAGCCTCCTCTTGCGAATATGTCAGGACATGTGTTTAGATACAGAGCGCTCTTACCTGAACAGGCTTGTGCTCTCCTTATTCTGTGACTTCTCCAGCTGAGCTATTTCTTGGCTCCAGCCTATGGTTTATGATGCAAGGCCACGTTTACTTTGTGTGAGGTATGTTGCAACATACAGACCAGATCTTCAGCAGTGTTTGCTCCCCTCTCTATCACTTCTGCAGTTAAATCTAGATGGCAAACCATGGGTGACCTGTCTCTCTGTGTGTGTGTATATATATATACAAACACACACACGTTTGCAATATATATACATCTTTGCAAGGCTTCTAGGAGCTGCGTCTAAACTGTCAACACAATTATACAAGCAAAATGGAAGAAAATGTGCTAAATGGAAATGACAGTAAGAACAGACCGAGGTCAGGAGATGCTGATTTCAGGGCTTTCCTCTTTCCCAAGACAAAGGGGTCCTTGGAGCTCCCTGATTCCCTCCCCGCAGGTCCTTTTCTTGGCCACGTGGGCTCTGAACTGTGCCCACATGCAGGGATGAACGTGGGTGACGTGGAGACAGAGCCCAGCACCTGGAAGTACTGCCGGTCTGCGGTCCCGTGCTCGCACTGTCTGGGATGTGACTTCTGCTTCAGGGCCAGGCAACTGCTGCTTTTCTAGGAGTGACTGTTTGGGACTAAGTACCCACTGGCTGTAGGAGTTTGTAAAGGAAAACAAAATATTTGTCAGCAGTTGAAAAGCTCAGCTGGATGGGTTTTTTACCAAAAAGTATCAAAACTGGCCAGGAAATTTTTTGCCTTTTGGGGTATTGAAAATTTTCCTTATTTTACCTTTTTTGTTGGGTAGATGATTTCTTCCAGCACTAGTGTTATGGGGTCAATCATAGATTTCAAGGCCAAGCTCACGGCTATGGAAACATTTGTCCTCACTTTCACCAACCTGAGTGCCTGATTAGAAATCCAGTTGCTTTCCCAGGCAGGGGAGAGGGATGGGCACCTCCAGAGGAAATTCAGATCTTAGTTGGATTTTGTCTCTTCTGAGAGAAAGCTGAAGGTGATGAGGCACTTCATTTGGATGTTTAAGGTTCAGTGGGAAGAACACAGGTTTGGTCTCTACTGTACATTTTGGGTTTCTGGTCCTGGAGGTGGTATGAGCACAGCTGTACAGAAGGTCCACTGCAGCTCTGTGTCTTAGAAAATGTTTGCTGTGTGAACTATACGTTAGAATTTGTATAAATGTGGATGTTGTGTAAATAATAGTCTTTTGTAGTAATACACACGCACACTATCTTGCATACATATTTATTTAGGAGCAAGACGGAAAGCTTGGAAGAGACCCGTGTTTGCAAAGGGCTGTAATGGCAAACGTTTCCCTCCAATGTCGATGTTGTGCAGCACATAATGGAAGCCAATATATAATTGCGTATCTGTAGGAAAGATAATTTTTTCTATCAAATACATATGCAAAACAGTATGGCTCCATATTTATATCTGCAGTTTATTAGCACAAAAAGATGGTGAAATGAACAAAAAATAAGCCATACTGAAGTATGTGAGAAGTGTCAGTAAACCTTTCCCTGCTGCTGCTTTTATCCAATGTTAGTGCTGAGCCCTCCCAAAGTGGAACTGAACAGTTCAGCTGCTAGGAGAGCCAGGGAGGGAAAGATGGTGATTATCGTTTATGAAATCAGGGTAAAATCTGGATGGAGCAGCTGTATGTAAACATGGGCGTTGCTATATGAAGGGATGTATGTGCATATATAAGATTCCCTTGGGCCTTAAATGACGACAGGAGTCTCGCAGTGATGCTGCACCAGGATGGGATTTCTCTGCACAGAGCAGCACCTGCCATTAGCCAGGGAGAGCTTTGATTAAGGATGCCTTTAACCTACACTGGTTTTAGCCCATTTTTTATAACAAAAAAGAAGAGCTCCATTACCTCACCTGCAGGGCAGCAGAACCAAGGCTCACTCCTTGAATGCTGCCTGAAGTCCCAGCATAAGAAAAGTGATTGCAATTCCCTTGATCATGTCAAAAAAAGTTTGCGGTAGCTGACAGTTTCTGACTGTGGGCTCTCTGGGGAGCTGGGTGTTACTTTTCGAAGTGGGATGGTTAATAACCAGCTTTGCCACTATAGGATGAGGAGAACAGCTGCGGTTTTTACAATCAGGTAGCTAAGCATGGTCATCCCTGAGTAGGAATACTGTGTTATGCTCACCTAGCTGTGGCGCAGTAAAAATTATACACGCCTCGTCTCCCCAGGGATTTTACAGCTATGGAGCTGAGGCACATTAATTATCCTGCCGTCAAAACAAACCATTCTCCTGCGCTGAGGACAAAGCCGCTGCTCAGAGCTGGCCTCAGGAGCTGGAATAACAGGGGCTACGTGAGGTCAGGGCTGGAGGTGAGCTGGCAGAGCTCCCCGGGGCAGGCACGCAGAGTGGCTGCCCGCATTCCCACGTGCTTAGCTCAAGCTCAGGCTACATCCCTTGCTAACATGCCCATTTTTGACAACAAAAAAGAACAGCTTTGTCACCTCCTCTGTGTGAACATTGGAGGAAGGATGGGCATCATCCCATTCCCCTCCAAGCTGCGAACTCTCTCCAGCGTGCAAAAATTTCCAGTTGGCGTAGACACACCATAGCCCACGCTGCGCCCAGCCCTTTTTCAGTAGCTGGGGCACAGTGTGTGTTGGGGGGTCAGAGTGGGAACCCCTGGGCGGGGAGCCATCCTCACAAAGCTTCAAAACCAGCCGCAGATGACTGGGACACAGTCCCTCACGGGCTGATCTTCTTTCATGATGCTAAGACTGAAGTGCTGATGAGCAGAGCTGGTGTCTTCATGATGCTGTTCTCCATCCCTCCTCCATCAGACCCTAGTTGCAGTGGGTAAATTGTGACCGAAACAGAGACTCAGAACTGCTTGGTTTGTGGTTTTACATTTCAGTACAAAAAGCAGGATTTGGGAGGTAAAGTTGCACAGCTAATCAGAGTAAGGGTCCAGGGAGCAGCCCTGGCTTACACCGGCTGCACTGGAGTCACAGCTCTCCACACCGGCTGAGGATCTGCCCTTGAAGCTGAGCAGAACGGCTGGTTCATTCCTGGCGTGCCATGTTTGGTGTTGAGTGCAGGACTGCTTTCAGAGGCAGGCACGTTTATCACCCGCAGCAAAGTTTAATGGAGAGCCAACCTTTTTGGCAGCTTGTTATTGCAGGGAGGGGAGAGGGTTTATGTGAACTGGATTTGTGAAGGCGGTTGTACAAATATTTGTTCTCCGCTCCTTAGCAGCAAAGGGATGAGTACAAACAACATCTCCATTTAAGGTCCCACTCACTTGTTACAAAAGACTTGATCCAATTTCGGTTTTGTTACAGACCTCCAGCTCATTTTGTAGGTTGTGTAACGTGTAGCTCAGCCCCCACTCCATAGCACTGAACAGAGGCAAGAGTCTTGACGGAGCGATGCTGCAACGACGGAAATCCTCCTGCACAGGGAAGAGCTTTGGTCTGGGTAGTGGCTGTAAAAAGGGCACTTTTGGGATCCCCAGTCACTAGTACAATTCCATCTATTTCTAGTTATTGCAAGCATCCATCTGCACCCTGGGAACACAGCATCTAGCCAAGAGCATCCAAGCAACGGCATACCCAGTGCAGGTGGTTCTTTACCCAAAGAGACTTGGCTGCTCCAGGCAGTTCTCTCTCCTGCAGTCACTGCATCAGAAGATACTGTTCTTACCATAGGAGGGAAAAAAAAAATTCTAGACAGAAAAAACTTCACAGGAAAAATTTTAGCATGCAGATTCAGTGTACAAGTTAGATTAGGACTGGCTCTGCAAATGACCCAAATCAGACCGGATTATCAAGACTACAGTTTGTAAGACCTCTCCCTCCCAGTTTGGATTAAACCTTAGGCCACATACTGAAAAGTAAAGAGAAAATGAAATACTGAATAGCTGCTCCCAAAGTGATTGTAGCGTGTGTACGTAGTACCCAGTGTGTGATTTTTCCTACAGGAAAAATGCTGTTTGATTATAGCATTAAATACTGTGCCATGTCAGACATATATGGAAAGACTAAGCTAGAGCTGACTTCAATTCCAGTGCTCCCTAATGTTAAGGCCTTTGATTTTGCAACTTTAGTACTATTCTTTTATGCTGCAGGTGGGGAGATTTTGTGCTTAAAAATGTTTATTTTTAAACCAACCCTTGTGTGGTGGAGCACAGGTCTCTGCTGTGCCTGTAGGAAAACTGTAATAAAAATAACAATTTGAAAAAACTATCTTGGATGATTCCAACAACATTTAGCCTTAATTTTCTTTTGTGATTTCACATCGGACTTCTATCATCACTGTAATTTTGATATTACTATTTTTGAAGTTTACATACAGGAACATTTCTGGCAGTGGTTTTTAGTAAGTTCCCCATTAATGCCTACTTAATTGGAGACAGTCAAGCACACATTTAATTATGGAGGTGTCTGCAGGACAGCATAGAATCTCAAACAAAAAAGAAACACTCTTTTAATATGAATAATCCGGAGATTTGAAAGTATCAGTCAACTTTAAATAGCAATATACTGATGACTAAAGCAGCACTAATGTCTATTGCACTACACAGCCCGTAGTTTAACAACCATTTATTTTAACCTTCTACGTTGCAGGCGTGCAAGCGGAGCCATAGCCTACCCTTCAGTTTGGATGGGATTGAGGTAACTGTCCAAAAGTTGGGCCTCTGCTCCCCAGAACTCTAGAACAAGAGGCGAGAGCCAAGCTCCTCCAGATAACCTGTCCTTTGCTGAGGGGCATCTTTCCTCGAAGGAGATTCCCTCCTTTTTTAGTCTTGAAGGACACTAAAGATCTTGTAAATAGTTAACATTAGTTCAAACGTACCCGATATAGCTCTACTGCCAAAATTTGGGAGTTTGGATTTCCACTGAAAAACTGAAACGTGCCTTTAGAAAATTCTGATAAAAACTTTTGTCATTTTCACTGAAACCTCCACAGAGGTTTTCCCAGTGCCCAGGGAGCTAATAGCTTTGGGGTTCTTTTCCGCAATTTAAAAAGCTAGTATTTAACTAAAATGCTATTACGAGACTCCAGTAAAATGACGAAGAATTGGTAACGATTCAGAAACGAACATTCCTATTTGTATTAGATGTGAGGCTCTTTGAAATGAGTCGCGTACAGGCGGTAAGAGCGGTGCAGGGCACAGCTGCCAGCAAGGGGCCAGCCGAGGGCACGGGCAGATGCCACCGTGGCGGTTAGCTGTGTGACACGTACCGCCGGCCACTCGACGGGCGAGCAGCAGCATGCCTTCCCCGTCCTCGCTCTCACACCGGGGCTGTATCTCGTCCTGTAATTTATAAAATTGATCCCGCTAAAAACAAACAGAAAGGAGGAGAGTGGTGTGACCTCAGCCAGGAGGAACGGTCCAAGCACAGCGCAGGAATTCCCAGGCTTTGATCTGCTGCCAGAGCTGTGTCCCGGTCACTGGGGAAGCTACTGAGGAAACAGATTTTGAAAGCGTGGCCTTCCTCCAAGGCTCTGGGTTCCGTTCCCAAAAATGTGGCCTTGCAATTTCGCACCCACGAGCTACAGATAAGAAGGCTGTAACATCCAGTGCAGCAGAACAAGGTAAGCCCTGGTGAGGATTCCCACTCCCCTCTTTGGATAACCAGAAGGAGCTGAGACGCGACAGCCCCGGGGAAGGAGCAGTTTCCGAAAAGCCATGCTCTGTACACACAGACATCTCTATTTCAGCTCTTCGTCAGGAACACTGTCTATTTATTTCTTGATTTTTGTTAAGCCAA
The DNA here is from genome assembly GCF_030936135.1 of Gavia stellata. NCBI lineage: Eukaryota > Metazoa > Chordata > Aves > Gaviiformes > Gaviidae > Gavia > Gavia stellata. Next base: position 9,011,321 of record NC_082615.1, on the reverse strand, counting down.
TTTATCTTCTTGCAAATATTGCTAGCCTAAGCCTCAAGACCCAGGAATCCAGAGGACTGGAATTTGCTGTCTGAGGGTCCAGTCTTGAAAAACAGCTTGAGGGATGCCCCTTTGGATTGTTGTTTATCCACTCACTGTCCAACTGGCTCCTAAAAACCTCCCAATTATTAGGGCTTTTTCCCTTTAGGCCTTCCAGCAGTTACATGACGGGTCAGTCTCACAGGTGTAAGTCCAATAACTCAGTTACATCACTGGAATGCTGTAGACTTTCATCCACCACAACAGAAAGAGAAGTCAGGTCAGAGACCGCCTGAAAACTTATCCCTTCCACCAAAGATAACAAAATTTATAACTCTATTGCAAGGGCAGGGTGAAAATTAACTGGATGCTGGAGGCCAGGCCTCACAAAGGTTGCTAACAGCAGCAACGTTCGTTTTGCAATCACTCTTGTTTGCCAGCCTAGTAGACAAAATTGCGCTGGAATCAAACTGTCTCCTGCAAGCCCTCTAACCTCTCAGCAACTTGGCCTGTCCACCAGTAATTAAATGGTACATACCAAGAGTTTCCTATCATCCAGAAGAGATGTTGTGAATACCCTAAGTTATTTCTGCAGAAACACTGGGAAAAAAAGTCTCTCAACGTATCAGGGGAGTTGCAAGTTAGACGATCACCCGGCTCTTGTCCCTGCCAGCCCCTCCGCCCCCTCTTTCCAAGGCTAACAAGTGTTACTTGGATTGGGAGATATGGCAGGGACAGTGTGTCTGATGTTTGTTGGGCTCTAGTAAAGAAAATATTCATTTTGCTTCTGAGTTTCATTTGCAAGCAATAGAGAAAAGTGGATTCATATTTTACTAAGTCTGTTTACAAAACCTACAAGACCTGAGATAATGCTGTGCATTGGAGTACAGACGCTTTCTCCCTTTCCAAATGTATTTAAGGAACGTAAAAAGAACACACCTAACAAGCTGTCAGCAGGATGCTTTGTGAGGAAGCCCCACGCGTTGCTGGCAGGAAGGGCAAAGTGAGTTGACAGGCTGCCTGGGTCCGGGGCTCCGCGCAGCCCCTGCCAGTGGGGCTGAGCTCCTGTGCAAGCCAGTGTTTCGTGACCCACCGCAGAGAGCAGTCGGGCACCCCTTCAATTCAACTGACTTCCATTCATCTTGATTTTTATCTCCTGTACTTGTTTATTTCTAAACTACTGAGAAAACTAGGTACTGTTTTAAGCTAAAATACAATCATAAAAAATAGTATCATTCAAGCAAACATATCTTGAAAATCTCAAGATGAGGGGCTATCCAATCAGAGTAAAATTTCAACCATTTAACCACTGACAAGAAATCAATTTGTTTTCTTTTGCTCAAGATGTTTAAAATCTCTAAGCAGTCCAAATGGAATGTGGAAACCATTTCGTCTCAGATGACAAATGACGAGCTAAATTCCACCCCCTCTGTTCACTTTAGGCTTGACCTAGAGCTGATAGGAAACAATGAGAGTCTTTCCGTTAATTTAAATGGATTTTATGCCAGACCCATTAAGTAACAGCTTATTTTACTTCATTGATTGTGATGTCAAAAATGAGGTATTAAGAGCAATTATGGATGGCAGACACATTCCCAGAGCAAAAACCCAACGGTGGGAAGAAAAAAGGAGGGTGAAAGTTTTTGTACGTCAATGTCATAAACTTCAATTAAAGATGGTCCGCTTTGCCTGTGGGAAGGGATTTAAACATGGAACTGGTTAATTCTAGCTTTGGTATAAGTGTGAAAATTTTTCATTTCCTTTTGAAAAGGCCAAAAATTGTAGATATATAAAATATATATATATAAAATATCAGGGCCAAAGAGAAACAATTTGTTCTGTATGGGTAACACATTGCTAAAAAAATCTTCAAAAGCCTCCACTTTTGGAGGCTTAATGTGGATGCCAAAATCCAACATCTGCGAGAAGGCAATTAATGTTCTTTTTTTCCTTCCAAGAGTGGGGTGCAGCTGGTGGGGATGTTTTTCTTTGCAAGTCACAATAACGAGACCCATCAGTGCAACCAAAGGATTGGGTGGGAGTCTCGGTCTCATAGGATCTGCTGAGACACTGAAAGTATATATCGTTATACAGTTAGAGTAATTCTTTATTCTCTATTGTAGACTTCCTAAAGGCACACTACAACACAGAATCTCATGACTTTGAAATCTATTCTCCTTTTGGTTTAAGAAACTGAACTGTGATTTTTCAGGGGTTCTTGACAATATGGTCCAAACTGAACCTGAAAACAACAGCAGCTGCTTAGCTCCTGAGTCAGGTTGTCCTGATTTGGCCTTGTGTGTAAAATTCTCTTTATGAGTGAATTTTACTTTTACATGGCCTTTTAAGAAACTCCCATTTGCCTGTTAGCTTAAATGACAAACTGCTTTCTGTTGGAGGAACTGATAGATACTCCAAGGGCCATGTACCACTCAGCCATAACCTGCAGGTTAAAATCCCTGATCATCTTTTTTATGGTACAATTACTAAAAGCCAAAAAACCCTGACATTTGTTATTTCTAAACAAGCCTTGAATTCTGGTCCCTTTATGACTAAAGTTTCCCAAAGGAAATACTACAGAATCAATAACTGAAAGCAGGATATTTCTGTATTTTTTGAAGTAAAAGTTCTCTGCAGTCATGAACAGACTTGATTCACCTGATGACTCAGAATTTGTGCAGCTGGTCCAAGGCCAGTACAGAGACTGACAAGTGCTGCTCTTCCCTCCTCCTTCTCTAAAGATGTGATCTTGTCTCCGTTACACAGAGCACCTCCTGTCCTTGTGTCAACTTCTTCATCTAAGGACAAGGATGAATGCATAATGTGCAACAAGGAGGAGTTTCATTTTTCACTCCAACAGAAAGTTCTCTTTGTAACAAATAAATCGCTGTGATCCCTCTAGAAAATGTTACTGATTGAAATACATTTGAGGTCCGTCACGAATCCAGATAAACCCAAGTTTGCTAACCAAAACAAGGAAAAATATCAGTGTTTTTGAAACAGTCTCAACAATTGGTATATTAGAAGATGTGCTTTCAGGATCAAGTATGCTATGGGATCTTAGCAACTTTCAAAAAAGACCTTTTCAGATTTTCCTTTGTTTGAAAACATAGATTAATATCAAATTTGATCTTCCTTGATCATCTTTTCTCAATATGCATTTTGAAATCTATGTAATTGTGTTTACTACCGGAAATGCAATACATGGCAGGGCTATTATTTTATACTCAGACCAACTGACTGCGAAATACTGTTTCTCCATTATTTTCCTGAAGATGCAATTAAACTTCATTAGTCACATAGATAACCAAATTATAATTTCATGTCTGTCTCTCGTTTATGAGCTTAACTCTCATTGATTTGAAGTCCCTAAATCAGTGAACAACCAACATATATTCTCTCTGCATTTTGGTTTAAGTTTTTTAAACAATCAGAGCTTACATTTTCTATGACATATTTAGGTTTTATTTTTATTATAAAATTCCAGACTCACACCAAATTGTAAAATGTTACTAATTCAGCCATTGCTTTCAAAGGGGTCCCATGGCTCAGTTCACAGATGATTTAATTAGTCAAATAATTTTAAAACATCACTCTTTTCTGAGAGTTTATAGCTACACTACTTGTTTCTCATTAATTGTTCTCATATTGAAGATCCCTATTGACTTGAAGTACCTTTGTATTATTCCCCAAGGTAGCTGTTTATTGTCCCCACAAAATCTGGTGGGTTTGTGGCCATGAAAAATACACTTTTCTCAGAAACACTGGCAGAAGAAAAACTTTCAGTAGAATTTGAAATTTCATTATCTAGCCTAATCTAATCTAATACAAGGTACATCCCTTCAAAATCACTTGTTTTATTTGCAGTAAATCTTCTCTATTATATTACTAGGTAATGCTGTAATCCCATTTCATGTTTAATGCTGGCAGCGAGAGCACTATGACATCAGGTAGATGTTTATGTTTCAACATTTCCACTGCAAGTGGCTGTCTATGCCAAGGAGCCAGCCCTTCTTAGATACCTGTGTCACCCTGGAAAAGTTGTCCAGGCCAGAACTAATAACTAATTCCATTAGTGTTTGGAAAGCTATTTATAAGCCTGCCTTCAGTGGGATGACCTTATTAATTAGATTGGGGGAAGGCTGAGGGAGGGAGAAGTGCTCATTTCACAAGACCATTGACGTGCATTTCAGTAAGAGATGCTTCTCCTTCACGCTATGCTCAAAAAAACCTGTTAGATAAAGCAGGAATCTGGGTCAGTTTGCAGCAAGAAAAAAAAAAGGAGAGAGCTACATCCATGCTGCCTGCAGGACCCTCGTCCTGGTTCAGACCCAGAGCATAACATTTTACAGGGGAACTCTGCTGCCATGTGTCCTCTGACGTGCTAAGAGAGCCCACGCCCTTCTCTGAAAGGCTCTGGGTTGATTTGCCCACTTGATCTGTACTGCAGAGACTTATTTGAGCACACACTAAGAGGGAGCACAGCCTCGAGCTTCCCCCCCGATGCTCCAGAGCACCCCAGAGCTCGTACTTAAGTGTGAGCTTGTGCCCAAAGTGGAGCACAGCACTTTATCTTGGGCTCACGAGACCTATTGCTGTCCTGTTCTTACAGTCTACATTATTGCAAAACTGATTTTCATATTAGAAACTTGAAGAAGAAATAGAATTTCCTTCAAAAAATGCAGCAGGAAGTTGTGTTTTACCAGTGAAGAAGATCTTTTTTAGAATGTATTTCTACCATAGCCACACACGTGTATGAAGCAGTCACTCGGTTACAACCATGCTTTCTTCAAAATTTGTTCTCTAAATCTAAGGAAGGGAAAGAGCTTTATCTCTAAAGCTTCTAAACCAAACCTTAGTGAAACCATCACTTTCCTCCATTATCATGTACGCCCCTAAGAGAGGAAGGCTAGGTCCTCAGGTTCTATTTGTTATGAAGTCAAAAGAAGGCAAAAGGGTATTTTTCTCCACCCTTATTTACCAAAAATGCTTGACTTATCCTTCTGTGTAGACTGGGAGTGGAGAGGAGTTTCTCCTGTCAAACTTGTTTCCCGTGCCTCATTAAGGGCCCCGTGCTGCTCCGCTTGCCTCCCTGCCGCGTTAAATTGGCTAAGAGCTTCCCGAGCCATAGCGTGCTGCCCTGCTGCCTCCGAAGCCAGCCTGTCACCGCTGGCGACTCCAAAAAGTAAGTACCTGGGAACATTAGCAATGTCTTGTCACCAATACATCCGTTTTGGCAACCTTGAAGCTGCTTACGAATGTTTGCTTCTCTCTTATCTGTCCAACAAATCAGGAGACTTAGTTATCGTGCAGACTTATAATAAGAACTTGTTTGTGCCAAACGGCTGGAAGAAACTCAGCTTTTGTGAGATATTTAGTTTTATTAACATAACCTCCTGATAGAATTTCATTCACCACTGACATCTCATGTGGCACTTAAAATTTCATGTTGGATAGGGAAAAGAAAGCTTTCAGCAAGTCCTGCCTATTTGTTTGATAGATTTGTGCACCCCAAGAAAATTTTGCAATGCAGTGAAAACTACAGACCCCACTTTTGTGTCCCTGTTTGCATAATCCTATAAAAGCATTTGATGTCTGAATCAGAAATTACGTGTGTCTCTGTGTGACAATTTAATACTCGTAAATAGTCCAGGAGTACAAAATCCTCCATCCCTAGACAAGTAGATCGTGCCCGTGAAGGACTGGTAGGAGATTCTGCATGGGTACAGTTTGACCTAGAAATAATAAGGGCAAACCACATAGCTCATGTACTCATTGACTTCACTGCTGAGACTGTCAAGAATTGCAATTAGTAACAGATTTGCTATGCAAACACCTTCTATTAGGTGTCAAATGGGTGTCTATTAGGTGTCAAAGTGGGATTGCCTAGTTCGTTTTGGACAATCCATCTTACAAATACCTCACAGCCCTGATCGGAACTAAATTCTCTTTGCCTGATGACAAAATAATAGGTTAAATTTCTTATTGACGAGCCCTTGGCTGTTCATCTTCAATACATTGCTCCTTCCAAATGCACTATGTGGTGGTGCCCCACAGCAGGGATGCATTCAGTAAGAAAAGTTCTTCCATCTTCTTGTAACCCTGACTCATCTATTAACGTACATTTCTGGCTGAACCCACTATGATATATTTCTAGTCTTGAGAACATTTTTTAATCAAATGGACATTGGGTATTTGGAAGGGGGGGGTGTCTTTCATACTTGGTAAACAAGAGTAATCAAACTAATAAGGTTTTTGCTTCCTTAATTTTGTATGCTTAATGCCAATTTTTATATTTAGAATTAATAGTTACTTGGCCCATAATAAGGGGTTTCTTTTGTTGTGATTTTTTTAAAAGGCATTCTGATTCATTAGATCATAAAAAGCAATTACAGAGATGAGTTCAACAAGAGTCACTGGTACTAAAACCATGTTATTGGTCAGGACCGCTTTAACAATATCTATGCTGAGTAATTTAGTGGTATCCTTAAGAGAGACAGACATTCAGTTCAAAATCTTCCAGTCTCAGCACTGCTGTCGTGATGGTTGGTGGTCTTCTTAATCTGGTTCCCCTCAGTCAAGCTTTATTATTTGAATGTTATCATTTTCATTCAAAATAAACAAGTTTAAAACAGTGATTTTTTTAAACTGTATCTTGAATCTGTAAATCTTTGATGCTCCAGCAACAGGAAGGAAGTGAGAGCAGATGCAGACAAAATGCAATGCCTCTGTGGGCACCTTTGAAGGTCTCAGCCCATTCACTTTACAGGAGTCAGTCCAGCTTTTTACCAGAAGCACGAAGAAGCTAGCCTTCCAGTCATACTCTCCATAATGTCACACGTTCCTGAACATTTTTACAGCCTAAAAGAGTGAATTACTGGGGCAGCCATAGAGGAATGCAAGGATGGGTGTGTGGTGGTGTGAAGGAAGGTAGCTGCACTGCCACACAGAATCACAGAATCACTAAGGTTGGAAAAGACCTGTAAGATCATCAAGTCTAACCATCAACCCAACCCCACTATGCCCACTAAACCATGTCCCGCAGTGCCTCGTCCACACGTTCCTTGAACACCTCCAGTGATGGTGACTCCACCACCTCCCTGGGCAGCCTCTTCCAGTGCTTCACCATTCTCTCAGTAAAGGAATTTTTCCTAATATCCAGCCTGAACCTCCTCTGGCACAACTTGAGGCCATTTCTTCTTGTCTTGTCGCTAGTCACTTGGGAGAAGAGACCAGCACCCACCTCTCTGCAACCCCCTTTCAGGTAATTGTAGAGAGCAATAAGGTCTCCCCTCAGCCTCCTCTTCTGCAGACTGAACAACCCCAGCTCCCTCAGCCACTCCTTATAAGTCTTGTGCTCCTCGTAAGGCTTGTGCACAAGTTCTACCTAAAATAAAGCCATACTATTAAGATACTGCTAAAGCTTCAGATGTTCAAATGCAGCTGTGTGCGTGGCTAGGTTCTTCAGTGGTGTCCTCAAACTTTGCTCCTTTTGGATTAACAGATAACAAAAGCAATATAAAACTTTATTAGCAGTGACACTGTTAAATCAGATGACAGACTGTACCACCTTATTACGAGTGATACCTCACTGAGATTAATGGAAGTATTTCTTGTGGAACTAGCTTGGCTCTGCATTTCAGGAGCTCTGCTTTCCAGCAACAAGCTCTACCCTCCCCTTAGAGCAAAGCTGAGCAACCGACTGCGGTGGTCTTCCGGCCCAGCCCCAGCCATCCTTGCCCCAAGCCCCTGTTTTGAGACCAAAATCTGCTATTTGTACCAGAAAAGTTTATTCCAGCCCAAAACTAGAGAAACCGAGGGGCAAGTCTTGCCATGGCAAACTGTTACCACCTAATCATTTGTTCACTCCTCGCATGGAGGGAAGAGTTAGTAAAAGGGACTCAGGGCCATGAAAAGTCAGATTTAGCCTGACAGCCAGCCAAGTCGTGACGCTTGAACTTCCTCCTGCTGCCTGTGGTGGAGGTGGTTACCTGGCAGAGGCGGCACGTTCAGCTGGGGAGGTGACTTACAAACCATGGCAGCAGCAGTCAGCAGATCCCATCTGTCTCTGTCCTACCATAAAAGATGGCCATGTCGGATATAGTTTATTTGTCTAAACCGGTGGTTTGCTTTGGTGTGCCCATACTAATAGCTTTTGTTGATGGCCGGAACTGTTCAAAATCCCATTGTAAACAAGATCTTAGATTAGAAGACAAGCTTGAATCGAACTTAATATTCAACTAATTCATGTTATGATTTGCACTATACAAGGCAACACCACATTCATCTTATGGAAACACGCTTGACAATCTCTTCAGTCACACAAAATAACCCTTGCTTGGAAAAGTTTGGTATGAGTAGGTAAGATTACGGCTTACAGCTGGGGGAACTAGGAAGATAGCTAGCCAGGTTATCACAAGCAGTCTAGCCACTGTAACCTTGACTTAGCGCAGAGTAAATCATTCCCTGCGCAGCTTTATGCGACAGCAGAGCCACGGCTTTGCCGGAGGGGCGTTTCGCCCGGGCACCCCTCGTGCCAGGCAGCCCCCCGTGCGCGGGGACAGGCCGCTGAGGGCACCCCCGGGCCTGGGCCCTGCGGCAGCTCGGAGCCCGGCGCCTCGGTCGGCCTGCGCCGTTCCCCGTGTGGAAGAGCTCTTTCAGCTTCTAGAGTTTAGACGTTAGGCATGTTGAAATCGCTAAGTCCTCGGCTATCTGCTGATTTGGGTGAATGTGTTGAGACAATGGCAATTCAACCACTATCTCCTGGCACCCGGTGCTGTTAAATCGCGGCCGCCCCTCCCAGGGCTGCGGGGGATGCGCTGCAGCCCCGGCCCTCGGGGAGCCCTCAGCCCCCGACACTGCTGCGGCTCCTCCGGTTGTTCTTTTCCAGGCCGACCCTGGAAACCCGGCTCAGCCTGGGCCACCCTCGGCGCGACCCCGCGGCCAGGCCGCGGCTCCCGGCCCCCGCCCGGCGCTTCCACCGCGAGCCCCCATCTCCCGGGGGAGAGGTGGCCGCCGCGGCGGCGCGGTCTCCGCCAGCAGCCGTGGCCTGCCCTCGCCAAGGGGGGCCCCCCGCGCCAGGCCACCCCCCCGCCGCCGCCATCCGCCCCGCGCCCTCCCGCCATTGCCGCGGCGCGGCGGGGGCGGGCCGCGGCGGGCCCGGCCGCTGTGGGCGGGCAGGGGCGGAGGGAAGCGCGGGCCGGGCGGGCTGAGAGGAGCCCAGAGGCCGGTTAAAGCGGCGGCCCGCAGCCGCCCGCCCGGCTCCCGCGCCTCACCGACGGACGGCGCCGGCCGTCGCTGCGCGCCGCGGCGGCTCGCACGCCAATGAGGGCCCGGACTCCGGCCCTCGCCGCCTCAGGAGCCGCCCGCAGCCTCCCGTCCCGACCCCCCGCCCACCGCCCGGCCGGGGCGGGCGGCCCGGACCCATGCGGCGGCTCCAGGAGAGGTTCAGGAGGTGAGGTCGCCCCCTCCCCGGCGGGGACCCCCCTTCCTTCGCGGCGGCACCCGGGCGGGGCCGCCCGCCGGCGGGGCCGCGTCCCCCCGCCCGCCCTGAGGGATGGGACCCCCGGCCGGCCCCGCGCTCCCCTCACGGCCGGGCGGGCACGCTGGGGCTGGGGGCCGCGGGCGATCGCGGCGGAGCTCGGCCTCGTGTGAGGGCTGGGGTGGGGGTGCCCGAGATTTTCCCGTCCCCCGCCCGATTTCGCCTGTCCCCGCGCGGCCCCGCTGCTGAGGCGCCGGTCGCCGCCCCCGGGGCTGAGGGCCCGCGGCATCGCCGGTGCCGGGCTGGGAGGGCAGAGCGCTCCGGCCGGGGTGTGAGGGGGGCTCTGCACGTCTTCTATTTATTTATTTATCTTTCTTCCCCTCCTTTAAATGGGTGAAGGTTCACGCATCCGGCCGGGTGTCACAGCCCCGGCCGCGCTGCCTCCCCCGGCCCCGGCCGCGCCTCCCGCGGAGCCCGACCTGCGGCTCGGGGGCCGTGCCGCTTGCTGCCCGCCGCGGGCCGGGCCGGGTAAGGCACCGCCGGCTGCCCCGGCTCCTCTGTCTCCTCTGTCTCCTCTGTCTCCGTGCCCCTCAGCAGAGCGCTGGTGCTCTTTGTTCAGGCGTCTCTCGGGGCGCATTGAAGATGCTGCTTGTATTCACGGGGGTGGGATGGGTAACAGTGCGGTCGAGGTTCTTGGGTAAACGTGTATAAATGTAGGCTTTAGGTACTTCGTTGCTCAAAGTCCAGATGCGAGGCCGATAACTGTTGAGTGACAGCCTATCTCCCAGATAAGACCGGTTTCTGCGATGGCTTCCCTCAGCAGGTACACTGCTGTAGGGCTGCCCTGCTCTGCTTTCACCAACTTGCTCAAGAAACCAAAGCCTAAGTATTAAAAGGGAAATAAAATCGAAAGAGAGAAAAATATGAGTGTGGTCAGACCTTGTTTCTGTACCAGCCCACACCTAGGCTGTTACGCTGGCTGGTACCTTGCCCCTGAGCTCAGATGTGCTGCAGCACCTGATGTGACTTCTGTTCGCTCCCCACTCTTCACTTGAAATTTTGACTTTCATACTTGTCAGAAGGTTGAGGAGTCTTTTGGGAGGTCAGTGGGATGCACAGGCACTTTTTTCCCATGTCCTAATCTGTGTATGATACCACAATTGTTAATGGATTCTCAGAGTATTGCAGATTTCATTTTATCTTTAGTATGGTGCTGTAAGTACATGAACCTTTACACAGCATGTGATTTCACTGATATTTCCAAATAAGTGGGCTGCTTCTGTACTGATCTGAATTATTTCTGCAACTCAGTTCAGTGATAGTAAAGATTACGTGGACAGTTACAAACCACAACTAGATATTTTCTAATCCAGGAAGGAAGGTGCCCAGTCCAGAGGAATATGGCTCTATTTTTAACTGAGTCAACTGAATTCATAAAGAGGAAATATCTGCCAATTTGGTCAAAGAAAACAAGCTTTTTAGAAACCTATTCGTTTCTCTTAAAAACCTTACCTAAATGGTCATCATGAAAATGTAGTGCTGATCTATTTTGACCTGCTGTGATTTTTTTGTTTTTGTTTTTCCTCTGGAAAACAAAGTGCCTAGGTAACATAAAAATTGCTTCAGTATCTAAATATGTAACCCCATTTAATTTATGCTACTGCTGGTTTTGTGGCGTTATCCCCATGTTGTTGCAGTTTCTCATATGCTGTTATTTGTGGCTTATTAGGTCTAAATGGCCTCTCCTGCTGCTGGAAAGCACAAGGAAAAAAGATACGAAAAGGGGTAATGTGCTTTTAAGCTGGTAAAAGGAAGTATGAGGCCTTTTGAGCTGAATAAAGAAAATGTACTTCCTGAAAAGGCTAAAAAATCCAGATCTTTGAGGCTATTATCAGTGTTTACTGTTTTTACTGACATTTTATGTCGTGCTTCAAAAAATAATTCATTCAGCAGATGGGAATCGAGAATAAGGCAAGATTTGAAAGGTGCTTTTCTCTTCTGCAGTTTTGGGTATAAGCTTGCTGTGATACCAGACAAATGCCATACAAATATGTGCAACAGATTTGGGAAATTTATAGTTTATTTTTCTAAGCTGGGTTTGCATACGAAGGCAAAGCATTAAGAACCCTCAGATTTCCCTCCTCCTTTCTCTCCCAAATACTATGATACCTTAATTCTGGAATCACTATGAAACACAGCATTTATTCCTTGGACGTGAACAGGAACTTGAGACCAGGGGTCTCTCACAAAGAGTGGATCAGTCCATATGTTTAACATTTTAAATATTTGAAGTGTTTCAAAATCAAAGTTCAAGTAGTGTAAAGGGAGGGGTATGAGTTTCTTCTCTCTTGTTTTAAATTGCCATATGTCTTTCTCAATAACCCTTTTCCACTTATATTGGGAATGTGCTCATCAAGGAAAGTTGTTTGTGTTCTGTGAAATTAGGAAGCTTGGACTTCCTCAGCCTCAAGGAGTTCTTGAGCTTTAAGAATGCGTTTAAATTGTGAAAATGAACCCGTAACTCAGTTCAGTGCAAAAGCATTCTGGTCTCATGGGTGGCTGCAAGTAGTTATTAGTCTGTCAATTTCAGAAATTTCCAATTCTGATATTGAAGGAGTTAATATTTTATATTAGAGATCTCGGATTGTCAGCATCTTAAATGGAGAGATATTTATGCGCTCTTGTGAGATAATGCTGCATATCCCCTGATTAAATGACTCCTGTTTACTAGAGGTCCTATTAAAGAATACAGTAGAGATTTGTTAGCGAATCAGAAGGATTCACTTAAAGATGTTTCCTGTAAACTGTTGTCCAGTTCAGTGGGACCTTATCAGACTGTCTTGCATTTGATAATAACCTTAATGGTTGTGTTATAGAGAGCCTTTATTAAGGAGTAAACAGCACCTGAATGCTGTATATCAAGTTTCCACTTTTAGGAAGGTGAGATTATATTCCTTACAATTACCTTTTTCAGAAGAGGCGGAAGAACAATGTCCCTGTGTTGCAGTATTCACGTGGCAGAAAACAAAAAGCATCCGTTGTTGGTGATGGTGTGGGCTTTATTTATTTATCTTTAGGAAAGAACAGAATAGTTTTTGCCTCTGGACCGTGAGTAAGTCAGTAACCAAATTCTTCTGCCTTTATATTGTAGTGTCATACGTATATATAACTACAGGAGTATATGACTGGCTTTTTAACAGTATGTGTCAAAATAATTTTTCCTGGTTTTGAGTGCGTCGGTGCAGTATCACAAAGCAGCTATTTTCAAACTTAAGGTCTGTTTCTTAAGGCATTAAACACGAACTCTCAAACTGGAAATTACACAAACTCAAGAGAAGTGTTGGCTGGCATTATTGCCCTATTCAACCACTTTTTAAATGATCTTTCCTCTAAAACTGTTCCTGATAATGTTTATAAATAGTATTATAAAAAGGCGTAGGGAAATAACTGAAGCTTTCCTTTACCGAAAATGTTGTCTGTGAGTAGTGACCTGAGCCAATGTGCCCCAGCATTTGCTGCCTGGGTCTTGCAGCCTGTTGCAGTTGATACCTTGCAGAAAGGAGAGGTGCAGGTGTATCAAATGTACAGCAAAGTTAGATACTGGGGTGTTTCAAGATCCTTTTCTTTAAGGTAGAGGTAAAGTCTAACTCTTCCTCTCCTGCCAAAACACACTAGTGGTGGTGGTGTTACTAGTATAAACATGTAGGTGAAAGGGATGGGAAAAGTATTGCTAATGGTGGTGTCCTGCTAGAACTCTCTCTGGTGGAAGAAAAGCAAGTTCCAGCTGTTGTGGGAGGCCAGTAAAGCTTTCTCTTCAACAGCCGTGTTACTAACCATTTTTGTTCTTGTTTTAGATTAAATAATCAGAATTGAAGTATTTATTTTTTTAAAAAAAGTTTGAAATGTTTTGTAAGTGTGAAGTTTTCTGAAACCTGATGCTTGTCTGTTTTGCCAGCCTAAAGTTACCACACAGATGAAAGAATATTTGCATCATTCCTGTGCTGGCACAAACAAGGGGGGAAAAACCCAAGCTTTTGTGTAGATAACAGAGAAAGGATAGCTTTGTTAATGTCTTTATGTTCTGTTTTACTGCTAATAACACTGTCTTTAGATTAGTGAGAATAAGAGGTCCTAATAATAAATGGACTTTTCTGAAGTGTTTGTTCATAATTCTGTCTCAAATCTAACATTACCATAGGCTCTGTTGTGACTGCGTTAGAAAGATCCAATATCTTTTCTACTAAATAAATGAAAAGGAAAAAAAAAAGAAAAATAATCCTCTACTGGATAATAGAAGGTCCCATTAGCAGGCTACCTTCACTTATTTATAGATTTTTAGATGGTGATAATAACTTATATAGAAATTTGGAGCAACAGAAATTATAAAGCTAATACTGAGGATAAGCTTATTCCTTTGTGTTCTTTAGTATTGTTTTTTTTCTTTTCTTTCCTACTTCTTGTGAGACTTCCAAGGTACCACCATGGCCTTTGGAGAAACGCAATAATATTCTAGATGTAATCAGTGAAAGGTTTCCCACGACTTTGAATTTATGGAGTTGAGCAAGGGCAGTCTAATCCTGGTCACTCAACTGAGCCAACAGATGCTTTTATTTTTAAATGTTTTCCTAACTTGGAAACAGAACTGAGTAAACTGAATGTTCTCTCTGTAGAGGATGCTGAGATGGCCTTCAGCAGCTGTTGAAGACCTGTACAGACTGGGCAACAAAATAATTTTCCAAGTGTTCTGCGAGTCTGTGTATATGACTACAATGTCATTATCCTCTTGGAGATGAAAGCAAGGTGTCAGTTGTCACTGACAAAAGAACTGCCATTTTTTAACAATATATTAGCTCCCGTGGAATTATTCATTTGCTAACAACCATTTATACTCGGCATCTGTGAATGAAATCCACGTTTTTCTTATCCTTTGTATTAGTAACAGTTGAAACTGTTTTGGAAATTGCCAGAATTTGGAGAGAGTTCATGACACTGTGTTATTTTATCAATGCTGTTAAATTTTCATATATCAGTTTAGAAAAAAATGGTTTTATTGACTGGTTAAGTAAGTGATTTATAAAGAAAGTGTCTTATGTCCCAGAAATCTGGAACTGCTTACTCAGACTATAAGATGGTTGGGTTTTTTTGGTTGGTTGTTTTTCCCTGGTTTGAGATTGGCCAATATTTTATGGGTGTCATAAAAATAGGACTGGTTTTGACTTAAACCAGGAGGGACATGTGGGAGGACCAAAGTTTTTCTGACAAGCTCTTTGTATAAATCTAGCTAACAAAGCTGCTTTCAGTTCTGAACGTATAGACATGTTCCGTGTTTGTTGTGAAACTGTTCCTGGCTTGTTGGATACCTGACTAATTGTCAATGCATAGTTTTATAATAGTCTGGAGTAAACAGGAATTTATTAGTGAAAGAGAATCACTTTTGTATGCTAGTAGGCTGTGCTGGGATAACATACATGGTGCAGTAGCTAGAGTAGTTCGTAACTTTGATTTGACTGTCTGGTTGCATATAAATGTGTGCTGTCTTTTAGAGGTTTTTATACACAGATTTAAATGGTGTACTTCCACAGAAACAACTCAAGTGTTTGGTTTTTTAGAATAGTTAAATGCCATGTTTATATTGGAAAGTTCTTACAAAACTTTCTCAAGTTTCATCACATTTCACTTAACTTGCATAGACTGTGTTTGGTGTGATTGTTTGTTTGTTAAGCAATGTTTGAAAAATCTTAGAGAAAAAGGTGGAAGGTCTATGGTAAGCCTCCTGAAATTTTTCCTCGTCGGAGTTAACCATTAGAGTCTCCTTTCATCCCTGTGTAGCTTGGATCTTAGTTACAGACAGAAAATGGGATTAGCCGTAAAGAAAAATCAAGCTGTCTAATACTCCAAACATAAATATTGCTTGCTGTAGGAATTGAAAAGTTAATGTCAAAGTTGATATATTCTGAGGTGTTATAGAACTGGAATATTGCTGTAGTTTCAAGAACTTCTTAAAAGAAGAGTAACCCTTGGCAGCTATGATGAAGTCCATATTTCAAGAGTAATTTGAGTCCATATTATGTAATTTAAATAGGTAATAGTTCATTCTTAATCCGACCAAGCTGTCAGAAAAGAGGGGGTCTGCAAAGTCTTGATTAAAGATAACCATCCACTGTGACAGGCAGTCACAGAAATTTATTTAATATATGTTTCTGTTAAGAGAACTTATCTGAGAAAACTTACAATTTAATTAACAGTTTCTTTTAACATGTCTGTACTTACAATTGTTAACACTGCTAGATTGGAGGTACTCCTTCATGACACTCCAAAGAGTTGTTTCATTAACTGTCCTAAAAATACCTCTTAATTATTCAACAGGTTCATGAACCACCCAGCTCCAGCAAACAGCCGCTACAAACCCACTTGCTATGAACATGCTGCTAACTGTTATACACATGCAGTAAGTACATTTCCTTTTTTCTTCTTTTTTTTTAAACCAGATGTTTCAGTAAATTTTTGTGGGTTTGGATGGCTAAGTGCTTACCTTTGCCCAAGTGTATTCATATCTACAACTTCTCTGGTTTTGTTATATAGCTTTGGTTATAACAGTCCAGAAAATGTAACATTAATTAGATGGCTGGTAAACACTAGTCCCTGTTCTGAATTTCTAGGAGCTCCAGGTGCTTCCTAAGATTCCTTTTCACCAAAGTCAGTTACATGTCTTTAACTAGATGTTTTTCCTCTGTCCCAGTCAAAGGATTACTACGGTAAAGTGAATATAGATCTATACTAATCAGTCTTGCAAGGCAGATTTCCCCGTAATGTGCTGACATAATATTGTGTGAATTGTATACTGCAAGTATGAGGAAGATTTATTCATATTAGAAGTGGAAGTCTTCATAAGACTATCATGTGAGTATTAGGTAGAAGAGCTGGAATGGCTTAGTTCTGATACTTAATATCTATGAATTGATTCTTCGAGAAATCTGCTGTTTTGAAAGAGGCACTAATAATGCTGACAGCCCTACTAAAAGTCCTAGTCTGTCCTTATTTTCATAATGTAAGGACCCATACTAGATTTGAATATATGATATATACAAAATAAGGAAAGCAGTCCCTTTTTTTTTTGAGTAATTGGGAAGTTTAATTTGCTGTCTGGCACTTTGAAAAGGACTTAAAAATGTGTGTGTTTGTTTTTTAAGATAGCATTTGCCCTTTTATAAAAGGAGCTTGTGCTTCTCCTCAATCCCTTGTTTAACTCCAAACATCTGAAGTATGTTTGACTTTGTCCTCAGTCTCTTATCTCCAGTGCGTCTGAGTGAGCTACAGATAGGACTGCTCAAGGTAGTGCACGGGACTCTTCAGTTCTAGAAAGAGCTCTGTTCTTAAGGATCCTTTGTGTATATTTTATAAATAACCAACATACAGCTCTGTGTTGCTGGTAAAAACAAAATCACCTTGCTTTACGTGTAGAAAAGCTAACTGAAGCTTATGTGGTTTTAAGTCAAGGGTCTCATGTATAGCATTATGTAAATATATGCTGATTTATCTAGAGAATGAAGCAACATTCTGTTAGTTAGCACAAATATGTAGTTTATCTCATAATCCTTGTAAAAATCTTGTTTACTCTGGCCAAAAAGTTAGATTTCAAAATATCTGGCAGAAGTTGCTGTACTCCTTAGCAATTCTAGCCTTCATCTAGTTGAAAAACAGGCATGTCTTATTCCTGCCTGTTAGCAGTAGGTTACAGCCAAGATGTCATATCAGTATTTTCTGGTATGCTACAGTTTCTGCTGAAGCTGTCTAATTACTTTCTGAACAGTCAAGCTGCGTGATAAAACCTACCATGAACTGTTAACAGCTTGGGGATATGCAATGTTAACATACCCTTTCGAAGAAAATCAAGTGTAGTATAAAGGAGGGATTGTTACTCCTTAAATAAAATTGTATGCGGTAAATAACTTCTAATGAAAATTTAAAGCCTTGAAATAGGAATCTAATCTGGGAAAGCACAGTGGATTATACAGAAAAATCGGGGGGGGGGGGGGGGGGGCGGTGCTTGCTTCTCTATGTTACAGACTGTTTTACGAAATGTTAGAAGGTCAAGTGGTTGAGCCTTTGCCACTGGATTACAGTATGAGTTTTCAGTTAGACATTGATGTAATCTCTACCAAACAGAGTTTAGCAATGGTTCTCCATATATTTTTTTCAAAGCTTTATTCATAATTCAGAAGGTGGTCAACTTGTATTTTATGAGCATGGCTGTACACCTCAGTAGGTATCCCATCTGTCTTTTGACTTAAAAATACACAATAGTCAACTTAGGCAGCTGCTTAAAAAAAAAAGACAATAAATGGTGATACAGAATCCCATGCGTAGCTTTTTGTTACAATACTTAAAAGCTAACTTTGTGTAGCATAGTAAGGTATCTTCAAATTTCTAACTAGTAAGGCTATTTAAAATGTCTTCGGTTTTTTTTTTTAGCTTTAAGTGAAGCACTGACTTGTCTTTAGACACTAGGAGACAGGAAGGGCAGCTAAGCAGTTGAATACAGAGACAGAAAAGAGCTCTCTGTGTTTAGAAGGACAGGAAGGAAACAGTGTATGAGAGAAGCAGGAGTTGCAAGAATTTGAGTTGTAAGGTAAGCTAAATCTAAGGGGAGGGATGGCTCTTTCATCGTGAAACTTTCTAGTGTACATAAGGTTTCTCAGACAAAAGATATGCTCTGTTATACTAAAACCTCAGAATTTAGACACGGTCTGCTTTAAACTGCTCTAAAAGTTTCTTCCAACTGCCTTAAAAGGAGGAACTATTCTTAAAATAAGTTATAGTCTCTCTATTCTGGTCATGGTTTGTGCAGTGCATGGAAAAAAGAAGAAAGAAGTATAAATATTTCAAAAACGAGGCTTGGAGCATTTAGCAGGCCATTTGAGCTTGGAAGAAGGGGTCATCAAAATTTCAGAAGGGCTTATATGATGAAAATGTCTCCATTCTACCTGACTGATATTAGCAGTTTCTCTGCGCTCTGTGCATTGCACAACCCAAGCTGCCAGTAGGTTTCCCAAGCCACGATGGATGCTTGTCTCCTTATTTGAGAAGAGAAAATTGATGAGTAGGGAGACACTGTACTTGGCTTCAGGACTACACTCCTGGAGCAGACAGCTTGAGATGGACACAATCCTTCATGGTTCCCTCAAAGTGTCACATGTGACTTTCAGCAGCATTGCTGATCTTTCCATTGTCTTCCTTTCCAAAGAGGAAGTGTAGGGACCATATTCATGCTGTTAGTGTTTCCCTCTCAATGAAAGGCACATGAGATGGCAACAATAACACCATGCTTTGCTACAGTGGCTTGTGCATCAAAGGTTGTTGTTGCTGACTACGTGACTTGCACAGCCTTGTGTGCAAAGAAAATAATTTGGCATGAATGTTACATACAAAAGCAAAATTTTTAACAGGTTTTTAAACCTCTCTGTGGGAGAGATTGTCTACAGAAGTATGGAAAGAACACAGATAAAATACTGACCAACATACCAGTATCCTAAGCAACCCCAGACAGATGGAAGATACAGGCTACTTTGCTATAAGTTGGTAACCAGAGAGTTTAATTTCCCTGAAGTATGCCTGATCAGGTTTGCAGCTTACTGTTTCAGCATCTTTCTTTGTGCCTTAAGGCTTTTTGCAGCGGCTGCTATTTGTGACAGTAGTGCTTGTGGTAGTCGGTTTCCCAAAATATATCACATGGGGGTTGTGCCCAAGTCTCCTCTTAAAGATTCCTGCCTATAGCTGTAAATAAATAAATTTTAAATCCTTTGTCTTCCTCCTTATTGCAAAGGGGTTTGTAACTTCAGGGTCTCATTTTGTTCTGGTATTTCTCTAGAAAACTTAGTGAAATTGTTGCCTACTCTCTTGTTCTGTAAATCTCTCCACTAGCCCCATTTCTGATTTAGCAAGTATTAATGAAGGTGCTAAAATTAATAAATTGGAGCATCACAGTTCTGGGTTTGTTCATAGTACATTAAGTTGGTGGATTTGACGATATTCATTTGGAAGGGTTGCACTTCATGATGAAATAAGCAAAGCTTTTTGTGACTTGTAGCTAGTTTTATTACTAGGAATGTTGGCAACTTAGAAATGCTACATCAGTGCTGTGAAACGACACGGCACAGTCACGCTCATTCTGTTAGTTCTGATTCTTTGACTACTTTTTTGGTAAATACCCCTTCTTTTAAAGGATAGATTGATTGGGGATCCATTCTGAAGATTAAAATATGCAGTTCTTGCGCTAGAGGTTTTTTCAAAATCTGTCTTGTTTTGTTGACTGGAGTGTTACGTTTCTTTTGTAAGACGGATGTTAGATATAAGGAAGTCCATTGTATCATATTTTAGCTGGTATGGCATTGGTATCTAAAGAACTTTTATCCAGTTGGCTGGAACAGCAGGGTATCATTTCTGGATTTTGTCTTTAATCTAGCTATTTTTGTTCAGAAAAAGACTAATAAAACATCTCTTGTTTAGTCTAACTGTTCCCATGATGCATATCAGGCACAGAGGGAAAGTGTTTCCAAATAGAATACTTAGAAAAAACAATAAATCCTTCTCATGTTAGTATAGTGCTGTTCCCTGCAAGAAGTAGAATCATTCTTCAGAGCCAGGACAAGGCAGAAAAGAGATTAATTCATCTCATCATCCGTGTATTCATTTGTAGCTGTATTCTTCATTCTGACAGTGCAAAGAAAGAGGTGATAAGAGAATTGCTTATTTGTTTTAACCCTGCAACTTTGTATATAATAATTACTGGAAAAAGTGATTGGCAGCAAACTCTGTGTTGGCCCATTTGAGCATTACACATCATAGCTTAATTTGTGAAATACTTATTTTAGTAGACTAGTAAAAAGCTGGGATATCTGTGTAAGAAAGTTAAATTGTTCTGTGTAATATCTAAATCTGGTCTTCAAAGAGGTCTTCCTTCCTATAAAATGGTCTCAATCAGAGCTCCAGGCAGAATCTCTGAGCAGCTCATGCCCAGGCTTTAGTAGGGAATTAGCAGGGATTTGCTATTTTACCTAGTACTTGTGTTCATGGTACTTGTGGGTACATAATCTCTCTGAAACCGTTTAGTTCTCTGTCAAGTATAGTCAAACTGAAATTTGCACCAGAAATTGGGAAGGAAACTGGTGAACGTGGATACAGCATGATCAGCTTAAAGAAACCCGGCTAAAAACTATTTCTGGAGCTTAGCATCTTCCTGTCTCCTGCAAAAGCTAAATGAAACAACTGCCACATCTAATCAGTTCCTTGCTGTCTCAAGGGCTTCAGCCACACTTTAAACTGTATGCCATATGTGGAAAACAGGAGGGACTAATCTCCTGAGGAGTGAAACACTTTAACCTTTCTTGAATTTGGGGGCTGTCCAGGATATGTATATGGAAATTTATGGTTTGTGATAAATGAGAAGCCAGACTGGCAGACTATTTTTGGTGTTACAAGTGTATGAGGTCAACTTCCATAGTCTCGTTACAAAACTCAGAAAGTGTTTTCACGTCTGGTGCAAATGCTGTGGCTATAGGAATGCCATACTTTTCATTTCCATGGCTCTACAGCTTTTGCCTTAGATGTACTAAATTTTGCAAAAAGGAAGAAAATATAATGGTAATGAAGCTACAGTTGATGTACTTCAAAATCCAGAGGTAAAAACTGCATTTTTTGTTTGTTCGTTTGAACTCCTGGATTAACCAACTACTTTTCAGATTCATTTGGTATACTCCGCATCTTCTGCACTGTAGCTGTGATCAGAGCCTCCATTTCTTCTAGTCTGTAAGCAGGTAAAGGACAAAACAGGGCAGGCTAGACCAGAACTTTGCACTCTAAGCTATCAAACCTGTAATGCAAAGCAGAGTTGCCAGATTTGTTTAAACATTACTTGTTCCTAGCTTTCTTGTTTAGCATGTGAGACTCAGGTTAAACTACGAAGAATTTAACCTATGAAGCTTATTTACAATTCAAGTGAACTAATTAACATCTTAAGACACACCATAGGGACTGGAAGGGAACTTGTGTGGAGTTTTTAACTTAGAAGGCTGACAAGGATACGCCTTCATAGCGGAAGGAGACGGGTAGAAATCTTTGAGCCAGCAGGTTCTTTTCTTAAAATACTTGTTGGACATGCTTTTTTCTTTTTTCTCCCCCCCCCCCCCCCGTTTGTTTTTTTCTGAATGAGACAAAGGTACATGATGTAATTTATTCTGGAAAGGAGTGGAGTTTTAAATGTGTGTGAAGTCTGCAGCCTACTTCTTAGATACTTCATGTGAGCATGCTAATTCCATTATGGTGTTCTAACAGGGTTATTTAGGAAGATCTGAATTAAAGCTGCTTGAGAGTAAGGCGGTAAGGAAAACAGATTCGGGTATGCTGTGTTAAAAGAACATCGTCTTTGAGCATTAAGAATCTATTCATAAAAGAAGTTTGCAGTTAATTTATTTATGATACCTAAAACCCAAGTTCTGCAAAGCCTTTGCTTTATTCTCTTATCTTCTACTTAACTGCATGCTTCTAAATGCTTAAGGTTTTCATTTAGAATTTAAGTTTCTTTTGGTCTGTCCTGTGCTTAGCCTCTATGCACAAGAGGTGGTTTAGATCCAAGCCTAGAGTAAGATCAAAACCTTTTTTAAAACATAAAGCAGAATGTGGAAAGAAAAACACTACTAAGACTTAGCAAATACTTTTGTTTGTCTGATTTTGTGTCATGGCTAGAGGAGCTAGTAACTTAGCCTAATACCATGTGAGGAGAAATTTGTCACAAACAGGTGTAACCTAGATGGCTGAGATATTGTCAAAGTCTTGACGCTTGTGTGTCAGCATACAATGAAATGAAAAACTTCCTCCAGTGAGGAGCATGCCATCAAATGTACATACGGTCTTGTATGGCATACTGCAGTATTATCTGCCCTGCTGTTGCTGTACTGCGGGTGGTACTGCTTTGGCTGGGAGTAAAGATTTAACAACAGCCTTTTGTTTTCTTAGTTCCTCATTGTTCCAGCGATTGTGGGTAGTGCCCTTCTCCACCGGCTTTCTGATGATCGATGGGAAAAGATAACAGCATGGATGTATGGCATGGGGCTCTGTGCGCTCTTCATTGTCTCCACAGTATTTCATATCATTTCGTGGAAAAAGAGTCACTTAAGGTATCAATATAAGTTGTGGAGTATGTTGTGTTTTCATGTTCTGTGATGTTTTTCCATTGTGTTTCTCAGTCAAAAACATGATTTTACAGGTCTGGAGTGGTACCTTGTAATGAATCATGAAAAAAACACCCTTGATTGTGTTGGAAGAAATAGTGAGACAAGCTCATATACAAACAAACTTTAATGTTTGCTCTTTTTTGCAAGGAAAATATGTGTTTTTCTAGGCTCTAGTGGCTCTTAATCTAGAAGTTGAATGGGTAAAACCTAATCTAAGTGCATGGTGGATGTAATCCCACTGCAGAAATGAGAACACTGTCTGGGACTATGGCATGCTCAAATACTTTGAGGAACACAGAGCTTGCCAAGAGAATTGTAATACAATACACAGTTAACTAGCAGAAAGCCTCCTTGGGAACAAGGCAGCAATAGCAAAACTAAGATGTGGGGTTTTGTGGGTTGTTTTGTTTTGGTTTTTTAAATTTTTTTTTTTTCGGTTTGTGTCCACCACCCCCACCCCACCCCTTATGATTCCTGTGTAATTCTGGGCCATAAATTGAATTTAACCAATAGTCACTAAATAGTAATAGTTTCTGGATTAGACAGAGTTGATGTGACAGCTTTCTGCCTCCTTGCTAGAGAGCAGGATGCCTGATGGGGGGTGGAGATGGGGAGAGGAATGGAGGAGTGCTTATCTCCTACATGTCTCGCTTATGACCCCCTGAAGTGGAAGTCAGCTGAACTGTCTTCCAAATGGTTTTAAGAGGTTATGGAGCTGATGGTATTTTCCCCAAAGTAATTCCAAAGTGTGTCAGGAAACTGAGATGATGCAAAAACCTTTCTAAAATCTGTCTTGGTGACTTGTTCTCTTTTACTAGGACAATGGAGCATTGCTTTCACATGTGTGACAGAATGATGATCTATGTCTTTATTGCGGCATCGTATGCACCATGGTAAGAAATCTGAAGTGCAACTGCAGTATTAAAGCTTTTTCCAATGTAAACAGTTCATCAACACAGCTTTCCAAAGTCTATAGGTATCTTCTTAGATGCAATTGACCATATTCTGCATTGTGAAATGAAACATAATGTAATCTCCTGGGATTTGCTGAACAGAAAGTAATATTAGAAAACAGCAGAAAGTAATTTATATTCCACATACTCCAGTTTATGCTTCCCTCATATCAATGCAAACACACCTTCTGCTTCTCTGTGTATAGAATGTCCAAGTGTCTTATCCCCCATCATGCCTAAGTTATAGCTCTGAATATTTATTTGTTTTTATCAAGCCCCACTATTCTTGTGTCAGCATGGTCCATTCATTCATCACTTTTGTCTCTGAAATCTTTGTACCTCCAGGTTAAATCTACGTGAGCTTGGACCTCTAGCATCTCACATGCGTTGGTTTATCTGGCTGATGGCTGCTGGAGGAACCATTTATGTATTTCTTTACCATGAAAAGTAAGAATTATTATTTGCATTTAACTTTCAACTGAAATTAAAAGCTGGGGGCTGTCTTGCTTTCTGAGTGTTCCTATCCGGTCTTTCACACATTGAAATAAGAGGTTTGAAACAGTGGAAATATGTAATGAGAATGATGCAAACTTGTATCTTTCAAAAGATAATTGTATTCGTCCTGTCATTACATGTCTTCAGGCTATATTATTTTCTTCTCTTAAAGGGGTGGGAGGGAAGTATCCACTTTAATTTTTTTCTACAAGAAAGCAGGGGTGAGAGTGGGTAAGGTAAGAAACCATTTGAAATCATAGCTTTATTATGCCCCTAATTTATGTAGCATTGTGTATAGATTATACTGCAGTGTTATATTGTTTATATATACTGATGCATATTGACTTCTGCTAGCTTCTTGTTTTCGTTTTTGAGATGTGAGTCCTTGAGTGTCAGATCTGAATTCTTGAGCCTGCTTTCATTACTTATGCTCAGGGAGCAAGACCCAACTTTTTTGGTTTGGAGATGAGTTACTGAGGTTCTTGTCAAATAAGAAAATATAAGTTGTCTCAATGATTTATTCTCACTAGTACTTAACGCAAATGAATGCATCTAGGCAGTATTTAGAGAAGAAGGCATTGCCTGCAACTGCAATGCAGAGATAAATACTATCTTTATTTTTTTCATAAAACATTGGTTATCTGTCTGCATAGAAAGCTTTTTGAATAGTTTAATGCACCCATGCTAACATAAAATTTAAAATATTTTCTTTACTGTTGAAGGAAATGTTCCTCCTCATGTACACCTCCTTAAATGTCTAAAATCGTTCCTTTTTAGGTATAAGATTGTTGAACTCTTTTTCTATTTAGCGATGGGATTTTCTCCTGCTCTGGTAGTGACATCCATGGTAAGGAATGTGACTATTAACGTTACAAACACAGAAACTTTCCTTTTATAACTAACTTAGGTTCCAGTGCAGCTCTCTTTCTTATCAAAAGATGTTAATTTTAGTGCGCCATAATTGTAAATGTTCTCTACAGAAGAACCACATATAGTCAGTTGTATTTTGGGCTTATAGTTTATGCTCAATGAAATGCTACCTTGGTTTGTTGAATCTGGGCTGCAGGGTCTAGATAAAAAGAGCTTAGGTTCCAAACTTCACTTCTGAAGTCCCTCGATTCTGAAAGGATATTGGACATAGCAATTCAATTACCTTCATTTTAGTAAAAATTATAAAGATGTGAAGTACCTTAGCCTGTCAAGGAATGTTCCTAGATTTTGCTGTTTATGAACTTACTTAATGCCCACTTATCACTTACTTACAAATTGGGAAAAAAGCTTTCTATTTAGGAAAGTGGAATGGACTTCTGGTAGCATGTTGTCCTTTTTTCTTGGTATATGTAAGATCTCTCTGGAGAATGGAATCAATTGATTCTGTGGTCTGCACCAAGATGGAGCAAGTAAATTGATTCTTGCCTCTTTCAAAATTACTTAGAGGCAACAAAGCTAGAAGATTTTTGTCTCTTACTAGAGGCTTTTTTTAATCAGTGAAGCAGGGAAAAATTGAAATGTTGAGAAGTAGTTACAGTGCATCAGTTTGATACAGTTCATCTGGGATACTTGATCTCACAGCAATTGGCTTTTTTTTTTTTTAAAAAAAGGTTTCTTGGTGCATCTGTAAAGCCTCCAACTCTGTCTTGTCCACCTCAAAACTTTGACTATTATTCATTTATAGTTACACATTTTAAATAATTTTGAATAACCTTCTCTACTGCTAATATAAATCTGACACCTCTACAAGGTAATGCCAGTTACAGTAGTTAACTGTTCCACATGAATGCTGTGCTACACCAAAACCTTGCTGTATGCTTCATTCAACTAGTAGGAGTTGCATTAAACTCACGCTTATGCACAGTAATGTGGTTTTCTTTTTCTCCATGTTTGTCTGCTCTGCTAACGAGCATGAAGCAAAACATCAAACTTGTCTTAATTCTTGAGTTATCCCGCTATTACTTCTATAGTGCCATTGAGACATATTATATAAATATATTATTATATATTTCACAAAGTGTAATATAAATATACTGGGTTTCTCACTTGTCCATCTGTCATATCCAAGATGTTCTCAGTTGACAGCCGGCTTTCTTTTCTTGGGGGGAAAGCACTTTGTATTTGGTACCTAAAATACCCTTTCCTCCTTTACACCCTACCCCTAATCTTTCCTTGTTAATTGACAGAGCAACACCGATGGACTTCAGGAGGTTGCCTGGGGAGGCTTGATATATTGTCTGGGTGTGGTGTTCTTCAAGAGCGACGGAGTCATTCCCTTTGCCCATGCCATCTGGCACATATTTGTGGCCACAGCAGCTGCTGTTCATTACTATGCCATTTGGAAGTACCTTTACAGAAGTCCTGCAGACATAATTCGTCACTTATGAGAGAGAGAGAGAGAGAGAGATATAAATAATCTGCACTTGGCCTCTGTAACAGTATTATTTGACCTAAGGAATTCGGGGAAATTGGAAAATTGCACAGAAAAACTGCACTGACTTTGGTAGTTCTCTGAACACAATTACTGTGAACTGATGTTGTTTGTCTCCTGCAATTGCCCATCATATGGCAAGTGCTGTAAATAACCAAGATACTGTACTGCAGTACTAAGAGTCCATTCCACGTTAGCAGAACTGGCTACCTGATGTTTACAAATAAATTTTGTATTCTAGTTTAATTTTACAATTTTTAACTACGTGAATTTTTCTAAATTAGTGATTCAAATGGTGAAGTCAGTGCAATAGCGAAAATGTAACTCTTCATTTGAAATTGGTTTCTATCAATCACCTTTCCACTAGTCATTTACTAAACATGAATTGCAGACAAATAATCTACTTTTACCACCCATTATCTTGGTATAATGTGACTTTTATAGAAACTTTTTGTGTTTTTTTGTAAACTTTAAAAGTACATTTATTGAACTGAAAACACACAACTGTCATCTATGCAGTTACTCATGTTGCAAAATCTTGCAAGAAATGGTTACATTCCACATACTGTACTGACAAGCAAACATTGTACCTCTTCCAAAGGTTGTATTACAAGTGTAATTGTAATAACCACTTTTAAGAACTAAAAATCTAAATGTGATTCTGCTGAGTTTTAAGATAGTATTCTGCTCATCTATAGTACCACTTAAACAGCACCTTAATTTGGCTTTATCCGTGATGGAAACGAAGTGCTTTAAAAGAAACAGTTAACGAGTTTCTCCTCGGGATTCCCAATTCTACTCTGTGCTGCCCAGCCAGGCAGCAGTTTGGAGGAAAGCTGACTTACCGAGGGTTGGCAGTATTAAGGACAGCTGATATCCCCCTATCCAAACCAGAGTGTCAGTCATTTCTCCAGAATATGTCTACACATATCGGTGCTGTAATATTAAGGCTTGGGTTTTCAAAGGGATTTAAATTGGCCAACAGAACCAGTTCCCACCAACTTCTGTTGGGGTTGTTCTGTTGGGAAACTCTGGTCAGAGCAGCAGGTACAGAGTGATTGCTGACCCCTTTGAATTCACGGTGATTGGTTCTTCGCAAACACAGCCTTTCAGGAGGAGAGCTCGAAGAACTTGTCACTTGTCATTCTGGGTCTTACCACGGAGTAAAACTGCTCTTTAATTGTGTTGCGGTCTTTCTGTACAGGAAAAGCAAATGTGGTAGCAAGTCATGATTGTAGAACACGTGCATTAAATGACCAGATGTACAAGAGTCATTGTAATACTGTTTGTCCGATAATTGTATCCTGTCCCACTATATAATGAATGTCTTATATTAAGATTGACTTTATCCTTTTTCTAATTTACTCAGTTTTTCATGTCAGTATTTAAAAACAAAACCAAAACGTGTTGCCTTTTTCACATTTTGTTCTGGATATTGCCTGTCTGCAAACAATAAGTAGCAGGATAGGGAAGTTTTTCAAGGTACTGTTTAATATTGCACCTAGATTTGCCAGTGGGTTGCATATTTTAGAATACATACATTTGTATACGGACTTTACAAGAGGGACAAACTTTCAATTCAAGGCATTGAAGAATTGCTGTATGGTGTTAGGAGGTGATTGGAGAAATAGCACCACTACAGCAGACTAGATAACTGCCCCGGAAGAGGACAAATGGAACAACTGGGCAGGTCATCCCTAGTACAACAGTCTCGCACATCTGGATGCCTCAGTTTTTTAACATTGTGTCTATTTTAATATCTTCCACTTTTTGTGAATTCATATATTTTGTTTAAATGCAGTACTGTTAAAACCACTAAAATACATGTAAAGGTTTTCTGTAGTCAAAAGTGAAACTATTGCTTGAATATGTTTTAATTTTAAGTTAATTTTTCATGGCATTGCTTTTTGGAGTGTTTGAAATGGTTTTTAAAAAAATTTCAATTCGCCAAAAATATTTTGAATTACTGTATTCTAGTCAATATGATATTGAATGTACTAGACTAACAATAAACATTTTGTGCAATTTGGAAACCATTGTGTTCTTGGTGGTTGTTTTTTTTTTTTTCCCCCTCCAGCCCTTATGCAGGAAAGTAGGGGCCTCACACTGTTGCCACTCGTGACACGAGATCCAGGGTTGAACTTAATGACCCTGGTGCTTGCTCAGTCAACTCATTAAATAAAAATAGTAGGAAAGATTACAATCCAAATTAGTGAATTTGTGATATGGAAAAAAGTATATTTATGTCTAAATTTTGGTCAATATTGGGAACTTGCTACTTTCCCTTTTGCTGTTCTGGATCAATTTTCTTACACCACTACCTACTGGGGTTTGGCTTTTTCAATTATATAACACTAAAATACATAATTTTGCTCCTATCCCTATAGGAGTATCATTGCATAAAATATAGACAAGCTGAACTAAAAATGCATTTCTGTCTGGAAAACAAGTCTGTCAATTAGCCTTTTTTTTTCCCCCTCTGTCTGATTGCAGCTCTCCAGGCTGATTCCTCCCAGGAGTAACAATAGTGCTTTTCCCAGTGATGTTTGCTGCAGTGGTAGAGATGTAATGTCTTTGTCTTCCTGAAGCAAATGTTTTTAAAAGCAGTTGCTTCTGTATTTTCTATGCCTCTAGGTTTTAGAAGTGCAACAAGTACGCTGAGTCTAAATGAAGCGGTGAAAACATGCGTTTTAGTTTTGCAGATGGACCTTCCCTAAGGATGTCTAGGATGCAACAGGTACTTTTAATGCTGGATCCTTTCAGTCTCATCACTTCTAGGTCGTATTTTTCTAAGACATTGTGTGCATCTAAAAAATAATTTGGTTGTGTGAAAGGATTCATTTAAGGATTTATTCTAGAGTGCACTCTTTGTATTGGTTTTTAATTCAACAGCAGCAAGGAATGCACAGAGAAAGGATTAACTTTTCCTTCTGTTAACAAAAGCAGTCATAAAAGCAGGCTGCTTCTCCTATTCTGTCTTCCCCACATCGCACTTAATTTCTTCTGATTATGATAAGAAATTGTGTTACTGTCTTCCAGTTCCAGGTAAGTCATGAAGTGCTTTCAAAGGAAGCTCGAGGGTCTGAACATGGTTTTTGCAACTGTCGCTGTATCTATTCAATTATGGTGTAAAAATGGGATACTTCAAAGATTCTGTTTTCCAAAATTTTAAAAAGTCACCTAAATTCCAGATCAGTGTTAGCAGACAGACAAGATTGTTCCATTTAATGTGTTTTTACACTGTTTTGTTCTAATCAGTTGGTTTTTGCCTGGCTTGAAGCGCCAAGCCTGCGTCGGGCCGGCAGTGTTCTGGCTGTTCCGCAGACCAGCAGTGCCGCGATGTTGGCAGGGCGCTGACGGGGTAACACGCTTCCCAGGCTCAGCGTGATCGCTGTGGTAGATCATACATTGCAGTATGGTTTCTGACGTGATTTTCACAGCTGGTAACCGAACTCTTACATGCCGATACATGAATTGTGTAAATGACATGGGTGGCAAAGCATTTTTAGTGCTGCTTCCTAGTGAAGTATGTGTGTGTCGGGGGCTGGAATGAGCAAGTTGAAAAGAAGATACTGACGTTTTTCATAGAGGCTTTTCTATTAAACCTCTTGTGTAAATGTCCCTCACGCTCAGGACCCTTCTGCTTGTTTGGAAACCTCTTTGGGTCACCTACACAATTCTTATTTAGGTCTGCTGTATTTAGCCACGTGATTTCTCTGGAGGGTAAGGCTGTCATGTTCACATCATGTGCTTGACTAAGTCTTTTCTCTGTGCTTTGCTATTTTTAAAAGAATGCGGGACATTAGTCTGTGCTCACTAATTGCTTTCACCATCAATAGGTGTCGTAAGATTAAAGCTAAAAATAGTTAACAAAAGAATGACCAGGATGGCAAGGCGGATGCTTGCCGGCTCCGCGGTGTGGGCGTTGTCAGCCTTTGTGCCTTCCCTGTAACGCTGAGCAGGTTGCCCAGCTTGTGGCATGGACTGTTGTTCTTCAACAGCTAGAGGCTGCTCGCTGTCGTTCTTCTGATATTTGAAAGTGTTTGGGTTCCATTTTCATCATTTGTCTGACTAAATTCACTAAGCACTGTCGTAGTCTGGAAAGGGAACGTACATAAGGTACCTGAAATGTTCACTAGTGGCTATTTGGAAGCGTTCGGATGCTTTTAATTTGGTGTTAGGGCAGTGCTGGGAGGACCAGTGCTGCCCGACTGTGGCACAAGCAGTAGCGTAGCAGCAGGGCTGGGCCTGAGGCTAAACACCCCCAGGCTGCTCAGTGTCGGGTTTTGGATGTGCTTTGCAGCCTGTCTTGAAAATTCAGCACAAAGAAGTTTGAGGTGAAGGACCTTCAGAGTATCTGTGCCATGTACAGTCTGAACTAATGGAGTAGTTTGGTCTTACACGTCCAACCTCTAGGGAAAGCGCTGGTTTCTTTACAAAAGAGTTTTCAAATCCCTGTTTGGGTAGTATTTTGCAGCGGGCTGACATTTTGTTAGTGAGCTGGGTGTCTGCTAGCTTGTTTTCACACCAGGCATCCTCCTTCTGTTGCTGGTAAGCCTGTCTGCGAGCAGTAAGGGTGGCAATGCATGTTCCCTTCGTGGAACCAGGGCACTTGTTACTAAGGATAAGCTGGGGAACCAAAATCCTCTTGCAAAAGGCTGGCAGTGAAGCCAGCACCAGTTTTATAACAGAAGTTACATCATTGACTCTAATGAGGCTAGTGTGCTCTCCGAAGGATATATTCAGATGTCTTTGTTGCTTAGCAGCGTGAGCCCCGCTGGCGATGGATTCGTGCGCCCAAATCCTGCAGGTGCCTTTGAAAACCTCCCTCAAATTCTCACATAGGTGAAAAGCCGTTAGTAGAGGCCTACTGAATTCGTGGGGTTAGCTCCAGCAGACGTCTCCTTGCTTTCCGATGTGTCGCGTTTGCTTCCAGGAGTGGCACAGAGGTGTGGTGTGCAGGCAGTGACCGGCCACAGTACGTGGCTTCTGTGGCATGGCCAGCCAGCGACGGAGCCTCGTCTCCGACAGGATGTTCAGAGCAGACCACAGGATGTTTGGACGGGGAGCTGCAGTTATTCAGGATGTTGAAACACTGAAACCCAACCCACAACACCTACTGAACTTAGGGTACCCGTGGTACCCGTGTCTTCAAACAGCAGCGAGTTAGTGGCGTCATAAATGCTGAAGGGTTGAACATCGTTGCTGCGGGAACTCAACCATCTTCTCAAATTAAAAACAATGCACTCAGGAAGCTGAGGATTGGTTTAGGAAGGGAATATGGATTTTATTTTTTTTTAAAATGTGTCTTCTTATATGAGCATGTTTGGCTGAATGAAAATGGCTTTTGTCTTGAAGCTGATGGTGGTGCTGAGCAGCTTAATCAGCCTTCTGCTAAATCACTGAAAATAAAGCTTGAAGGGACTCTGAGATATTTTTAGCCCATCCTCTGCCTGCAGGCAGGACGAACTCTGCCTGTCATTCCTGACCGTGCTCGTCCAACCTGTTCTAAAAAGCCTCTAACAATGGGGATTTCACAGTCCTCCCAGGCAGTTTATTTCAGTGTTTCACCCTCTGCTTTCTTAGACTCTTTTCTGCTGTCCAAGCGGTATTTTCTTTGCTGTAACTTAAGCCCGTTACTCCTTGTGCAGTCTGCAGTGGGCTCGGAGAAGAGCCCTTACAGGAGCTTTTCTATATCCAGAGAGTGTCACTTTTTCCCTTGCTTTTTTCCCCCCTAGATTTAAACAAACTCGATCCCTTCAGTCTTTCTTCACAGCTACCTCATTTAACAGAGTCAGCGGGGTGTCCCAGAACGACTTCAGACACAATTTTCCCAGCTGATAATGTGACAGAGGGACATGAAAAATTAGTGACAATGCAAAAGGCAGGAGAGGTGGAAGCAGGAGCTGTAATCCTGTGTTTCAGGAGAGAGGGGCAGCAAGCCTGGAGCAGGCAATTCCCCAGAAACCAAGGGAGAGCCAAGAGGGGAACCGCTGTGGAGGAGAAATCGGCCTCTCCTGAGGCATGGCACCATCTTGGAAGGAGGAAAGTCCCTGAGGGACTGGGGAGGAAAGGGAAAGGGAGCGACATGGCCCGGGGAGGGGGCTGCAAGTCACCCAGTCAGGGGGAGTGTGAAAGCGTCAGCCCTAAGGGAAGGCAGAGCTGTGACAAGGCTCCTGGCTGCCTGGTGCCCATCGGGAAACGAGCTGGGACCCACCACCAGGACCCTTCAGAGCACCCTGCCCGGCCGTGGCCTGGGGCCGTGCACCATGCAGCGGGGTGAAGGCACTGCAGCCAGGGCGAGCCTGGAGCTGGGTGCTCAGCACCCACTGGGCAGCCGCTGGGTGCGGCGGTGCCGCTGCGACGAGCTGGGTAACTTCTGTAACACACCTCGGTGAGGGGGTGCGTGCCCGCGGCCGGGTCCCGCTCCAGCTGAAGTGCTGCTCTCCCAGCTCTGCCGTCCCGTGGCACCCCAGCAGAGCTGCCTTTCCTCTCCTCCTTAGCGTTTTTGTTCTGGTTATTGCTTTGGTTTATTGTTGTTGTGTGAACGGGGATTTTTGTTTGGTTAGTTTGGGGGTTTTTTTAAACTAATTCTGATTTGCTTTTACTTCTGGGCTTCTTTTTTAGTATTTTAATGCAATCTCTCCCCCATCCCCAGTGCTGTGCTTGCTTCCCACAGAGCTCCCGGCGGTGTCTCCAGGACAATCCCCTGCATCCCAGCCGGGATGTCTTGGGGGTCCCACCAGACGCACACTTGCTGCTGTCCGGCAAAAAAGCGCACGCCACACTGCGAATAAATAACTCTTCCCACTCACAACAAGGTCAGTCCTCGGTAGCGTGCGTGGGGCTGAGCCTCCTGCCCTGGTGACTCAGAGCGGGGGAGACGCTGGCACTGGCCCTCGGCTGGCACAGGGCGACACCGGCCAGCGCAGCCGCGTGCCCGGGTGGCCAGCGAGCGCTTTGTCCGTCATTTGTGCCGGGGGGGCGTGGATCTGACCCTTCGCCACAGAAACATGCAGCGGGGTGCTGGAAACGAGCAGTGCCCTGGCCAGGAGCCTGGGCTGACCCACTGGGTGCTGGGTCCAACTTTTCCTCCCTAAACCCTCCGACACCTGGCAGCATCCTCGGGCTCTGCCCCTGGCCAAGCCCTTGTTTATTCGCAGCCGAGGTGGCTGCAGCCTCTGGGCCAGCCCTGCAGCGCAGCCCCGGGGCGGGGGGGTGCCTTTGCCAGCCCGTTTTGCAGCCCCAGCGGGTGACTCTTCCAGCCCCGTCCCGCCAGGCAGGGAGGCAAATGGCAGCGGAGGGCCCCAGGGGCTGCGAAACCGGGGCAGGGCAAAAGGTCCCTTCCCTGCGTGGGCAACGCTGCCTCACCTGCCCGTGACACGGTGGGACGTTCCCCCTCTCTTCCCCCGGGGCCACCGGGACCTCACAGCCCCCGTACTGGGCGCCCAGCTCTTCTGTGACATGGGTGCAGGGCTGAGGCACAGCGTCGGGGCTGCGCAGGTCAACGTGTCTTTCCCCGGAGGTGATGGCTCTGGCTGGAGGCTGCAAAGGTGGAGAGGTAAAACCGCAACTGAAGTACAGGTGAGAGGAAAGAGGTCACAGGGCCAAAGTCTTTGTTAGAAGACATTACCTCTGGCTCATTTCGTCGGTCCCAGGTGAAACCTGGCTATTGGTTGCTCTCTAGAATTGAGGCTAGTTCTCACATTTTTCAATTAAAATCGGGTCTACTAATATGCAAAATGATTTGAGCATCATCCTTTTAAGGCCGAGTATGTTTTACACTCCCATACGGCAGCTGCAGGATGTTGGACAGATGCTGCCCCTGCTCCCCGGCCCCGCAAGCACCCCGGGGGGTTACAGCCCCCCGATGTCTCACACCGGGCTGCTCTGGTGGGGCAGGGTGAGCGTGTGGCACAGCCCTGGCACTGACGGGGTGATGCTGTGTTTGTCCCCTGATGCCTGGTGACATTTTGGTCTTCGGCCCCGCAGCCCCTCGCCGCAGGGCCGGGTGAGTCCCCAGCCGGGCGGCTTCGCGGGGTCTCTTCCCCTGTGGCAGCGTCACGGAGGGAGAAACGCACTGGGGAGGATAGAGCGAGATATTAAAGAGGAAAAAAACGATGGTGGTTTCGAGCGGAGCCCCGCGCTGGGGAGCCACGCACGGCTCTTGCGTGACCTCTTGTGTCGGCGCTGCCGGAGGAGCGGGGCCCGGGCTGCACCGGGTGAGGATGATGCCAGACCCACGGCGTGCGCGTGGCCGGGCTGTCTGCAGCTGTGGGAGGAAGGCTCGGCGTTCACACCCACGGGAATCTCCCATTTACATTTAAGGGATGATTACATGTAAAAATGAAATGCAAATGCGGAGCAGAAACACACCGGCCATGCTCAGGCATGACAGCATGTCCTGTTTATTACGTTCAGGTATTGCTTTAAGGCTCTTGGTTTTTTAGTGGCCTGACTTGCAGTGGACAGCACCGCTGCCAGGCGTGCCATGGGACGGCTGCCTCTTTATTTGTCTCCTGAATAATTTTTATTTTTTTTAAGCAGCTGGCTAAGAGTAATAGAGGGTCTAACAAGTCTCAAAGCTGCTTAAATGTTGACAGGTTTTGTGAAAACCAGGGCTTGATTGAAAAAGAGAACTGGCAACCTCGGATGCCCCTGGAAGTCCTGGAAGAGCTGCCGGATGCGCCCACCGGCAGAGCAGGGTTCCCACCAGCGCAGGGCTATGCCGGGCGAGGGGGATGCCTCGGGGACGGGCTGGTTTATGGTGGGCAGAGTTGGGCAGTCACCACCCCTGTGTGTGGGTCCCTGCCTTCGGGACTTCTCCTGGAGGCACCCGAAGTGATGCAACACCTCGGCTGCCTTGGAGCCTGGGTCTCCAGAGCCAGTGGGGCGTCCCCGCCAGCGAGCAGCACTTGCGACACTGTAAATAAGTGATACCCTGGTATTGATGCCACTAACCCCAAACACGTTCTTTGCACCTCATCAAGATGTGTTTGTTTTGCATCTCCTGGGCTTGGGGAGGAGGATGAGCAGGAGGATCGGTCTTGGGCATTGTGCCTGGGCTGGTGCGGCTTTTGTTGGGCAGTGCCTGAGCGGCTCGGTGCTGGAAGAGGAGCTCCACCAAACCGAGCTGAAATGGAGTGGCCGAAAGCAGCCGTCCATGCCCAGCTCAGTCTGGAACCGGGGATAAAATCTGGCTGCGACAGGAGCTGGCCTCTCCTTGCTCTGCTTCTCATTAGGAAGAGCGGGACCCGTTACCCCGTGCCGGGATGTACTGCCCTGCAGTACCTTGCCTGAGCAGTTTCACGTGGGCTCTTCCTGGAGGTAAGTTTACAAATATGATGCTGGATTTTACATCTTTACCCTGCCTGGTGCGGGCGGGACAGGGAATTTTCAGTCCCTGAGGCGTGGGGCGGCTGGCTGGTGGGAGCGGAGGGGTCCGGGGGGTCTCCCTCCACGTCTCCCCACGGGCGCCCAGCCCAGGCCCGCAGCCTCCAGAGGGCACCCGGCACCGGCGGATTAAAACCGCAATTAAAAGCTGCCTTAATTGAGCTGCTTCGGGGTTATGGTCAGCACCGGCGGCTGCGCCTCGCCGGGCACCGGCGTCCCCCCGTCCGGCAGGGTTTGGGCTGGGGCCCGCGGCGGTGGGCGCAACGAGGCTCCGTGGGGGTTTGGGTTCGCAGCCACACAGTGAGCCCCGCTTTGGGTGCTGCTGCGCAAAGAGGGGACGGTGGCCCCTCGGGTGGGTGCACGGAGGCAGTCACAGCTGTCACCGGTGGGAGCTGCTGTCAACGTGGCTTTGGCGGTTGGGGCAGCGGCGTTTGCCTGTTCAATGCTGCTCTTGCTTTAACACCGGCAGCGCAGTGACCTGACCTGCCCCAGCTGTCCATGGAATGGGTGACACGGGGTGGGGACGTGGGATGGCTTCAGCCCAGGCGTGTGCCGTGGTGGAGCCAGTGTGGCCGGGTGCCCCGGGCCGGCTGGAGCGCCTTGTCTGAAGGCTAAAATCCCGGGGGAGAGGGGATGAGCCAAAGCTGTGATGCCGCAGTGGAAGAGGGCCCGTCCGCCTGCAGCCAGTGGGGCACAAGCAGAGCTGCTCACGCGCGTGGAGGGACCCCCCACCCGTTGTCTGCCTCCTCGGGGTGACGCTCCGTGGCAGAGCCCCCGCTCTGGGCACACGGGGGTCTCTCTCGTGAGCACAGGGGGGTCACCCATCTCATCACGCCCGGACAGCTGGGCTGGTGGGGGTCAGCCCCGCACGGGTTTCTCACGCACCCATACCCTCGGCTCGTTTCGGGAAGCAGACGGCCTGTGCGGTGTCACGACCCTCCGGCGAGGGTGCAGGGGGGGGGTCCCGCTAGTGTGGGCGTGAACCCGGGCAGTGGCGTGTTGACATGACCCCACACACGCGTGGGAAGACGCCGGTGGGGTGGGACAGACACAGAGAGACACACAGACACCCCCCCCATACCCCACCACCTATGTCCTGCAGCAGGTTTGCTTTAAAAGCACACACACACATATGTATAGGTATGCATGCGTGTGTGTGTGTGTATATATGTATATGTGTGTGTATACCTATGTGTATATACATAAACCTATGTTTGTAAATATATAACTAAATATATACATCGGTTTACATATATATATAGACATATATATTGAAAAGTTGTAGCTATCACCATATCTACATTATATTCCTAAACCAGATTATTATTTTATACACTTATGTATTATATTAAAATGCTACTGAATATGCTATATTAATAATAATAATAATAATAATTCTTAAATTTTATATATACATGTGTGTGCTGATGAATACCTAATTCTGTGTGAAAATCTTTTGTCAGCTGTATTGCTGTCCACAAAAACTACAAACATCTCCAAAAGCATGTATTATCTGTGCTATACATGATATCAAATAGAATTATAAACAGCTGCTAAATATACAGCTCATCTGAGAACACGTAACCCAAGCCACATGTGCACTGGGTGCTTATAGTGATCTGATCTTATAGGGGCACTTGGTCCCTGACAAAGTTTGGCTCCCGGGGGCTCGAGGCGTGGGGTTGGGGGGGGTTGCACTGATGAAGGTGCACAGCTCCAGGAAAAAATTTGTTAATACTTTTCCTGTAAGTGTGCTGTTATTTTCTATATAGAAAATCTATTTTCTATATAGAAATGTAAAATGAATTTATTAAAAATACGCTGTTAAATATGTTTTCTAAAGCCATAGTTATTACATTTATAGCTATTTATTGATATCGCTACACATGCGCACACACTCTGTGTGTGCACATATTATAACAAATATACTTGGTGCACTACATATAATGTATATTAAACACAGAACCTTATAGCAATAAAATAGATAATTATAGATATGTAACTATAAACCTGGATTATTAAATTCTGCTAAATATGCTGAATGAAAATATAACTGAATTTATATCTGTATATACACCTGTATGCAGACATATACCTACCCAGAGCTATAGCTACACAGACACATGCACGCACCTATGAAAGCGAGAGTGCCAGCCCGTAAGTGTGTGTATGTGTATTACGACAAACCTATTTTGTGCATAATATACAGCGTCTCTCATAAAAACAGACCTCTATAGCAATAACATCTATTTTTATATATTACAAAGCTACATTAGTGAGTAAATAGTGATAAATACACTATATGAAATATAATTATTACATTTGTATCTATATAGAGATATACAGAGAGAGAGACTGAGCGATACAGGTGTGTGTGCACACACACACACACACACACACGGAGTGTCATGGGGCAGGTGAGCAAGTGTGTTATAGCAAATATGTTTTGTGCATAGTATATAATATAAATATAGCTTAAAACCAGACCTTTTTAATCAATAAAGTGTGTGTGTGTGTGTGCGTGTAAAAATATACCATGCCATATTAATGAAGTAAATGCTGTTAAATATGCTACATGAAAGTAGAATTATTAAATTTATATCTTCCTATGTGGGTATACAGATGCATAGAGGCACACACACGGGCAGGGGAGAGCGAGCGAGGGGGGGGTGTGTATTAGAATGAATATACTTTGTGTCTCATGTAACATAGCTTAAAAACAGACCTTTAGAGTAATAAAATATTTATGTCTTTATAAATAAATATAAAAGCATAAAACTAGCTTCTAAAAATAAAAGCTGCTAAATATGCTATATGAAAATATAATTTAAAAACTTTTATCTAATACTTTTTTTTATATACATGTATGGAAAAAATATATAAATGTTTTAAAATATAGTGCTTATGAGTGTGCATACACACATGCATGCACAGGATGGGGGAGAGACTGAGAGAGCGAGCGAGAGTGTTTCTGTATTACTTATTATTTTGTGCGTAGAATTTACTATATATTTAAACCCAGACCTTTATATATGTCAGTGATAACTATTTTTATATATATTATATAAATTATATATAAATTTATATAAATATATTATATATAAATTAAATTATATAATTATGTAAATATATATAATTATATATTTCTATAAAAATAAAAGAACTTCTGTAAATTCTATTACATACGCTGTATGAAAATAGCATTATTAAATTTCTATATGGATAGACAGACACTGCGAGTGAGGAGTGCGGGCGCTTGTGTCTGCATGTGTATATTATAACTAATACACTTAGAGCACAATATGTACTGTATATTAAAACCAGACCTTTATAGCAATAAAATATATAATTACAGATACATAAATATAAACCTAGATTATGAAATGCTGCTGAATATGCTGTATGGCACTGGAATTGACTTCAGAGCTGTACATACAGCAGCAGATACACAGAGATACGGTGCTATAAACACACACATCTGGCCGAGTGCGCACGCATATCATGTGTGTGATGACAAATCTTGAGCATAATACATAGAATTTATTGTAACAATAAAATCTTTTTTTATATATATTAAAAAGCTGTATTAAGCAGTAAATTCTGATAAATATACTATATGAAATATAATTATTCAATTTATAGCTATATAGACATATACAGAGAGAGCACGAGAGCAAGACAGAACGCAGTAGAGGGGTGTGCGCACACAGCGTGGGGAGGAAGGCAAGCGTGCGTGCATGTGTGTATTACAGCAAATACAGCTTGTGCCTAATATATAACGTCTACAGTAAACCCAGACCTTTGTAGCAATAAAATGTGTGCATGTGCATGTGAGAGAAGATATAAAGCCATATTAATCAAGTAAATGCTACTAAATATGCGCTCTGAAAGTATAATTATTCTATTTATAGCTGTGTATAGCTGTATAGATATACAGATATATAGAGCTACATACGCACATGCAGATTGGGGGGGGTGAGTGCATGCATGCCTGTGCATATTAAAACTGATGTACTCTGTGTCTCCTATATATGAAAAAACAGACCTTTATATTTTACAAAAAATCTACTTATATGTATTTATAAATAAATATTAAAATATAAAACCAGCTTTTAAAAATAAGTTCTGCTAAATATGGTATATAAAATAAAATTTTAAAACTTTTTTCTACATACACTTTTTTAAATATATGTGTGTAAGTATATAAAAATATCTCCATTTATATACTCTCATATATAGCTATATAAAACTAATCTGTGTGTGTGTGTGTATGCATGCACATGTACACAGACACGTGCACGGGGTGTGGGGAGGAAGATTGAGCGAGTGCATGTATCTGTGTTATTAAAACATCTATTTTGTGCATAATATAGACTATAGATTAAACCCCAGCCCTGTGTGTGGGGTGTGTATCTATACATTGTGCTCTGCATCCAGCGCTGTGGCTAGCTAACTACAGAGCGCGAGGGGTGTGTTACACCGAATACACTTTCTGTGTAATATATAACATACATAGATTGAGAACAGTCCTTTATATCAATTAAATCTATTTTATACATATATATAACACCCTATTTTATTAAAATAAATTCTGCTAAATATGCTGTATGAAAATATAATTATTAAATTTCTAGATACAGAGAGAAAAAAGAACGTGTGCATGTCTGAGAGTGGGTGTGCATGTGCGCACATGTGTATGTGTGTATTGTAACAAACATACTTTGTCCATAATAGGTAACATATATATTAAAACCAGACCGTTATACCAATGAACTCTATATACATATACAAAAGCATGCGCACACGTGTACATGTTTACTGACTAACTTGTATGACTGAAGTGTTAGCAGCAAGTTATGGATCCTGTTTTTCTCTCGCTCACTCACCATATGCACTGCACCTAGACGAGGGATCCAAAAGCATCTGGTATCTCCTATGGCTTCTATACAGAATATTAAGTTTAATGGCGATTCAAAGTAATGAGTTATTTTTAAACTAGAATAAAAACACTCCTTAATATACAGAATTCTTATGGATGTATTAGTCTGTGCACTGTATATGAATAAATGATCACATCTCATGATAAAGGGTATATAAAATGTGGATATAAATAGCTAGGTATGTAAATAATGTAATATAGCATACACTGTAATTTAAGTATTAACTTAATATGTTATTATATATAGTAAAATACTTTATTAAAGTATAAGTAAAATACTTTATTGAAATATAAAATAGTTCTAAATCTACTACACTTAGAAATACATTATCTACTCTAAATACCCCTTGGGTATGGGGACCCCCAGCTAGCTCTGGCAGCGGGGCTGCCGCCGTCGCCCCGGGGCCTGCCCGCAGCTGGGCCGGGTGGGGGGGCATTTGCACCCCCAGTTGTGGGGTCCGTCCCCCGGGTGGGACACAGCCCGGGCTGGAGGCTACCGCACTCACAGCCCAGCGTACGGGGAGAAAAATAAACCCACACCCTCCCAAAAGCCCCCTGCCCAACCCCGATACACCAAAGCAAGCACACAGGTGAGAGAAGAAAAATTTAAAAGTTTATTAAACATTAAGAATAACAGACAAAAAAAAAAAAAAAAGATTTGGGCTGAACAGCATACAGGATGCAATCCATTTCATGTCATACAGTTAATTTGATCTTATTTGTTAAACTTGTATTTAAACAAATGCTGTCTTGTGGTGTTGCCAGAAATACGATGGTTGATCACTTGTAAGTTTTAATACGCTCTTTTTTTTTATTCTTCACATAAAAAAAAAAAGTCAACAAAATAAAAATAAACTGCACATCTCTATTGTAAATTACATGCAAAAATAGTTTTAAAGCAATAACTGGGGTTATTACAAACCCACAGAGTCAAGATATTCAAATGTTAGGGGTCCTTCGGCACAGCTCAGCTCAGCCCCCCGGCACGTGCGGTTGGAGAGCGTGTTCGTGCCGGGCCGTGCAGGCACCACGGAGTAAGTCAAGCACGAAGCCTCGCTCAGGTGCCTGCCTTTCCCTTTGAATTTCTTGCTTTTGTGGATTCAAGTCAGAACTTTATTTCCATGGTGCTGGGTTTAGTGCCTTCAGCACCACCCAAAACAGAAAAAAAATAATTCCCCCCCCCACCTCCACTGCCACGGGCTTTCCCAGGGAGAGCCCCAAGGTGCTCGTAGTCACAAATACGTCTCCAATTCAGAATCTTTTTAGAGGGCTTTCTTTTTTTAAAAAGAAAGAAGTCACTTCTAAGTTTCAGCAAAAACAAACAAACAAAAGAAGACAAGCATTTTACCAATGCTTATGGTTTAATAGAGGTCAGTGAATTATTTAGACACACTATTAATTATTCTGCAAATATATATATTTCTATTTTTATAAAATTACAATTTCATATACCTACAAGCTCCTTCATGAGCAACAAAGCCATCAGAGGTGCGATGAGCCCAGCTAAGCTGTCCTTGGGAACTGAAAATGAGCTAAATCATTTATGTATCTGTTAGCGCTATTTTGGAGAGACAGCTTGGGGAGAGAACACGGGTTTTTTCCAAGTTTTAGCCCACATATTTTGCCTTTTCTTTTTTTTCCTCTCTTTTTTTAAGGGTGAGCTCTTCCG
This sequence comes from Gavia stellata, assembly GCF_030936135.1. Taxonomy (NCBI): domain Eukaryota; kingdom Metazoa; phylum Chordata; class Aves; order Gaviiformes; family Gaviidae; genus Gavia; species Gavia stellata. The sequence goes on along the minus strand of NC_082615.1, from coordinate 8,968,722 downwards.
AGGAGCCAGGGTACCTAAGCCCCGGTAAGCGGTGAGTGCCCAGGTCCCCCAGGCTGCTCCGGAAGCCCTCACCCCAGAGCAGAGGCGAGGCTGGCCCGCAATGAGCCGGGCGCCCTGTCCGATGCCGAGCAGCCCGTCCCGCTGGCTCCAGCAGCTCCCGGTGCCCGACGGCCCTCCCGCGCAGCGGGATGGGGCCAGGAGGCATCTGAGCAGCTTGGGGGCTGCTGGAGGAGCTCGCTGCCGGGAACCCCCGTGCTCCTCTGTGGCTGTGACAACACATCTGTGATACCCAGCCTACAAAAACTGCCATCTCCCACCCCTTCCCTGCCCAAAAGAGTTATCTGTAATTTTTTTCCAAGCTGCCTTCTACGTCTTAAAGAAAGTTTTGTGGTCACAATGCAACCCACCGATGGCCCTAGCTAGGGACGGACCAGCTGACCCCACGCACACCATTCCTGCTGTTCAAGCAGAATAATTATGGTGCGGGCGATTAGCTGGTGCAATTTGCTGTGTTGCTGCTACAAGTGCATCCGCAGGAGCGGCTGCCTGAGCCCTGCCGCGGGCACGCTTCTTCCAAAGGAAAAAAATAAAGTTTATGTCGCGGTGGCTATAGCAGATCACTGACTTGTGCCGAACACCGTCAGCCTCATTTCTCTACCCATGCATCCAGTGCTTACAGTGACCTTTAGAAAATAGCTTCCTACGCTTCAAACTTTGCTGCAGCACATGGAAATTTAATTTGCTGAATAAATGGTCCACAGGCAAGTACTGCATGTTAAGGGACGCTGACAAGTTGGGTATGTTTGAGGAAAAATACTGGAAAAATGCCATTGATGCGAGGATATTTTTAATGCTGCACAAAATGTTGAGTCCTTTGTAACAATCTCCTGAAGCATGAATAATGATTTAATGGAATGAACAACCTTTTTATTTGAAAATAATGTCAAAACACTTAGAAAACTGTGAGCAAGACATGTAGCACCATATTTTCCTCACATGTTAATAACCGTATGCAGTACGTACAACTGTATACATGAACGGAGCTAGTTATAAAAAAATTTCAGCTGGAAACAGATTCTAGCAGCAGCAGCAGATCAGAAATGACTATGAGTTTTTTTTGTGTTATATATTATTTTTCTGCCTTTACAAAATATTTTATTGTCCAATCAATAGCTGACTAAAATCCATGTTGTGCTTTGTCCCTATTAAACAGTTTCTTTATGTGTTTCTGATGGAAAATAATAAAGTCTCTCTTTTTCAGTAATATGGAGCATCCTGGAAAGCCATATTACTTCCATAAAAATTTAATTTAAAGCACAGAACATGCCAGTGTGCCAGTGGTAGGCTTAAAATATTAAAGATTTTTTTAAAAAAAACAACCACCAACAAACCCCTAAGCATTTCCTTTCTGTACAATAATGGAGAATATATATCTTTGCTATATATTTTAAACATGGAATAGCTTTTTCTTTTTGCTATATATATGTCTTTCAAAATACATTGTCAGTATTTGTACTTGAAAAATACTGTACAAAACGAACATACTATAATTATTCTGTATAAACTTTATACATTTTATAATATCTATTCTTTTGGTCTATAGTAAACACTTAGATTGATTGGATTAACCACAGTATATGACAACACCATCCCCTTCTGAAATACACCAGTGTCTCTTACATTCATTTTTTTCAGAAGTCCACTTTATATTAGAACATGTGTTCAAATGCAAATAGAGAGTTTAAAACAATAAAGTTCAGAACCATCAGTTCATGTCACACTCAAAACAACAATCACTAGGAAAAACGGGCTTTGCAAACCAGTGACGACTTCTAACTGAATAAAAGTGATTTTTAAAACAGCAAGATATAATCCACAGAAAATATATTACAGAACATGGGAAAAACCAACTGAATTTAGGTATTTAGTTCATTTTTAGTCACAAAATGGAACTTGAAGAAATGTGTAACCAACAGAAAACAGAAAAGCCCCTCTGATTTCGACATCGGACCTGATTTGATACTATTAATTTTGTTCTCGTTTCAACTAATTATCTTGCTTCTTATACATGCGCTCCCTATAGCAGGGATACAATTAGCATGCTCACGGTAATGTGGCTCTTACTTCTTAACTTTTCATTAAAGACATTAAAACTCCTGTTGGGTAGGGAAACCATCCTACGTCCACTAGGAACATCCGGGCAGCATGCGCGCTAGCGTACAATAGGATTATTGCTTCAGGTACAGACAGTGCAAAATACACACTCTGTGGTCTATCGATAGTACTCCTACCTACCTGGGGTCTGTGGAAATAAAAGGAACCTTAATAGCTATAGAGAAGCCATTATGGGATCTATAATGAGTATAGCTAACTCAGTCTAACAGCACTTTAAATCTGAAGACAATTATCACCAAAACTTAAAATACAACAAAAGCAATCTATAAATTAATATTTCTGCAGTGTAGTACTAAATTATTATTTGTGCACTTTATTAGCATGTTAACTTTTTCTGATTAGACATACTTAAACAATGCTTGTTACTCTCGAAAAAACTGAGATCTACTTTTTTTTCTTTTTTCTTTTTTTTTTTCCTTTTTTTATAATTTATACTGGGATCTTTCCAAGTAAATCAGGAGGATGGAACTGGTTACAATAACATAAAAACCCTACTCTGAAGCAGCACTGAAAAAATATAAGAAAAAGCTTACTATGGCGGTTCTCAACAGTCCAGGTACAAATGTGGCACCCTTTGAAGAGGGCTTCATAAAAATGGGAAGTGCTGAGATGCGTGCGCGCGCACACACACACACACACACATACGCGCACACGCACAAGCGCACACATACACAGACGTGTGACCAAACATGTGCACACATACGCAGGTACACGCATACGCAAACAAAAAAAATAACATAAATCAGTTTTGTTTCTGCTTCTGGTAAAGTGCTGAAGACAGAAAGGTTGGTTTGGGCGTGGTGCTATCAAACAGGAAACACATTGTCCATCTAGTCAAATGCCAACCCGCAACAAAAAAAAAAAAAAAAGAAAAAAGAAAAAAAACCCCTGCTCCCCCCTCCTTGAATTTACAGGGGGCCATGTCGAGCTTCATACTTTGCAAGGACGTTCTTGCACTTGCCCAGCTCTTTCCGTAAGTCGGCCACCTCTTGGCGGAGAGCCGAGTTCTCCTTCTCCAGAAACGAGGCGCGGATGGCGATCTGGTTCTCCTTCAGCCGGCGGGCATCCCTCGATCGCTTAGCAGCCATGTTGTTCTTTCTACGCCTTGCCCAGTATTTGTCATCCTGCTCATTAAACAGAGAAAGAAACAAACAAGATATTAGATTTCGGTAAACTGAGCAGCCACCAGGATATGCCCATAGCCACAGCCTCTGGACTGGGGATGACTTAACTCCGCACATTTTGCTCGCCTGGCCCAGCGAGCCCCAGAGTGCCAGGCTCTGCTGGGACAAAAGTTATAGACTCACATGGCATAATGCATCCAAGGAGCACAGATGCCTGCCCGTGTTTCTGTCAAAATGTTTACGCTAACCCCCCTCATCCTCTTGACTGTGAATTCCTCCAAGGGAAGATGAAGCAATATTCCAGTGGTAGAATTTATCTCACATCTGCGCTGACCTAGTTAGCACCTTCGCGTCGTGTGATGACTCACTCTCTCCTGGTTGCTGGAGCAGTACTAATTACCTCTTGTATGTCCCTGCTCATCGTTGCCAGCCAACACCTGGTTCGCTCTGTTTGTTGGTATCATCCACTTTTTGTCTGTGGTTCAGCTCTTTGTTCAAAGCTCTCTCTCTACAGAGCCCCAAAGCATTCCTGTTTGCACCCTAGAACAAATCACTGGAAGAGGATTCCTTGGCACAACAAGGATGGCTGCTGTGGCACCATCCACAAAGAGATGAGTACAATAGGCTTCAACTGTGGAAAAAAGCACATTTGCCAGAAATAGGTCCACTATCCTCTGAAGTTCCATAAGCTATCACATTCCCAAAGCGTTATCCCTAAAGACTTGCCTCTAGGAGATCACCTTACTGCACTGGTGCATCGATGGCTCTAAAGTCACAACCTAATTTGACATGGTTTTTCCGCTCTTCAAATGAAGTGGCCTTCAGTGAAATGGCAGCTTCAATGTTGCTTTGAAACTGAATTAAGAGCTCTAGAAATTTGGGACAACTCAGTAAATACAAAGTAGGCAGAATCTCTCACCAAAGTGAAATTCAGTCCCCTGCAGAATACGAGTGACGCAGCCATTCAACCCTCAAATTGCCCGGTCAAGTCATATAGCTCAAACTTCCCCTCCCAGAGTCATCCCTCCATTTTTATACGCTTCCGTTTGCTTGCGTGGCTCTCGTTTCACCAAGCATATTCACAGTTCCATATTCACTACAAGGACCAGGAGCCATCTGCTCCTACGTCGCATGGAACAAATACCCCACCACTCCTGTCTTTCAGCACGAAGCACGCCAGGCCTAATACCGCCGCTCCGCATCTTCTCCCGCTGCTTGCATAAGGGCAAAGCAAGAGCAAAACGACTGCTAGAAGTACTCTACACCTGCTTTGTATTAGTTTAGCTTAACGAGGTGTGCAGCGATGATGATTTGGAGCCAGCGTATCTCCAAATTGCTCTTCACCTGTACTTAGATGGGACCCCCAAAAATCCTCATAAAAACAAGCATGCAGGAAAAAGCTATGACCCAAATCTTGTTTATAATTTCCCATCTCATTCCACTCTATAAAAATCAGCTTCAGGCAATTTATTAGTGTGCCACCTAGGCTGCATCCATCTTTATTTTAACAAATTGCTATGGCAAATCCCTTAATCCAGGCCTGAAAGAGGTAAGGCTGGCATTTCAAAATCACATGCAACCCAGAGACGATTGACTGGTCTAATCTGCTTACCCTCCCCCAGAACTCAACAGCCGTTCCACATGCCAGGGCAGAAGCAGCACTTGGGTCAAGCACTCTGCAATGAGTCAAGGGCAACCGATGCGATTATCTCAGGGAAATGAGAGACCCTGAACTTCTAGTTCAGTCTTCGGCTGAAAACTTCTGTGCCCCACTGCTGCAAGACACTGATATTTTCCACCTCCGGCATGGAGTAGTCCAACAGCATGTTTGGCAAAAGTTTACTCTGATAAATAAGGATGCCTGGGAGATACCCCAAAATGACGAACGGCACTAAGGAGCAAACTCCAGCCTCCTTACGCCCACGTAGCCATTTCTGTATCGAACACCTCTCTTCAGGCAGACCTCTCAGCACACTGCAGTGCCAACACAGCCCCACGGGTAGTAAACTTCGCCCAGGTGAGTAATGGCATGGTGCAGATAAACCTTTCTAAACGAAAGCTGAGGACACTACAGACAAAGGGACAGCAAAATACCACCTCAACACCACCGGAATCGTGATTTCTGTGCTTTTAACTTGCACAGCGGTATCCTTAGAGATAAAAATAGCGAATAGCATCAGCTTCTTTCCCTAATGCTATCAAGCTGGTGTAAACACATGGCATCCCAGTCTCTTCGCACATGCAGCCAGGGATTCCCGACTCCAGCAGGCTTTCAGTCTGTGTCTTGGGGGGCAGTAGCAACAGTAGAATGAAATTCTGCACTGACTACCTCTGATAAAAAAGATCCTCTTGGAAATCACATATTGGGAATAGAATTTTGCAAATAATGACAATTTTCACAGTTGTTTGATAGGCTGAATCAGCTGATCAATTTGTTCTGCTCTCTTCATGCTCTTTGCTCTTCACATCTCAGAAGCAGTGAGAGGCACAGACAAGGGTGCTCCTTCTTTTTAAATATTATATTATTACTATGTTTTAGATATTGTATTAAAATACACTTCTCAGCAGAATAATATTGTTCTGTTTTACTACAACTAGTTTAGATTCTTTCACCTCGATTAGCAGTGTTTACAATAGTGTTCCCATTCATTATTAAACACAGAGCTAAAGCAACTTCCAAACAAGGCAGAATATACTTCATTCTGTCATTATCAGGGACCTCCATGGACCCTGTAAGGGATGGCTTCTTCCTTGAAGAATTCACAATCTGTCCTAATGAGACAGACAGAGGATGGAGGAAAAGGAAACATGATCAGACTGTTTCATAAGTGGGAAATATGGGACAAAGTAAGCTTGTCCAAGGTCACGCAGGAAGTTTCTTGCATACAAAGGAAATGAATATTGATCTCATTAATTTCAACTGTTGCATAACTAATAAGGGATGTCCTCCCCTCAGTCTTACTCAGAACTGTTAACAGTTTTGTTCTACAACAAAGTCGTATTTAGTTTGGCAGATTTACCTTACATGAGAAAACAGATTCATGCTCCAAACCTGTATCTCAGAGAGTAACTGTCACAGAGTCTGTATGAACAACCTCGTCACCAGTTCCAATTTACCTTCAGGTCGTCTGGAATGAAGACTTTGCGAGCTTTCTTAATCATCGGCTGTGGTTTCAGCTCTTCTTCAGAGAATTTGCGCTTACGAGGGTCAAACATCTCCTGGCCAGGAATACTGGAAAGAGCAAGATCTGCGGGGTCAGGTTCGTAGCCAACAGGAACTTGGATAGTCTCAGGATCAATGGGACTTGGTGTGTTTCGGTTTGCTGGCAAGATCTGACCTACAGAAATAAAGGATAAATTCAGCCATGTTAGAAAAAAATATGTAAATAGTATCACTGAACATGGATTTTAGAAGATCTCTAAATACTTTATAAGCAATCATTCTTCAAGCTTTCACTGTAAATTTGCTACCTACTCTTACTAAAGATGAGATTGTCCATTCTGTAGGGTGCATATTCAGATCCAGACATGCTCATGCCGTTATTTTCAGAATTGGCTCCTAATTCTGGTTGCTAATCTTGGATGCGCCCGTAAGATCACTGAATCCAACACTGAGTTGCACTAGACTGCAGGCGGAAGACACATTGCTCCAAACCATGCCACTTCATTAAGATCACATCCTCAGGAACAAATCATAAATGCTGTCATTTAGCTTCGATTTATCCACCACACTGTAATCCTTCCCAGTTTTCTCCTACATAGATTTTTTTCATATATACCTTTGAGGGCACGTTTAGTTTACAATCAAACAAGGTACAGTACTTGCAATAGGACGGTATCTCATGAAAATGTACTTTCAAGCTGTGCTGAAGCACTCCACTAAGGAGACTGCTATTTTCTATGAAATCCTACTGGTGATATTCTAAAAGACAGTGAAGGAAACTGGCAACACGACAGGTTACAATGACTACTTAAAGATGCTGTGCAATAATGAAAGAACACATTTATGCCACCTTGCTCTTTTATGGTATATCAAATCTAATAAAAAGGAGCCTATCCCCAGAAAAGAATGACACCCCCCCCCCCTTTTCTTTTTTAATCTTAGATATAGCCTTCAAGATCCTACAGCACCAATTCAGGCACCATTCCCACTAAAAATCCAATTTAAATCTCAACCAAAGGTTCCAAAAATAGGATCCTAAAGTCAGCTGCCTAAACATGGACTGTCCCTGGGGGCAGAATTTTCAGAAGTTTTCACATGCCTCAGAAGTACCAGCCTCACAGACTTCAGAGGAAGGACTTCTGATTGAAGCAGTTATTCTTTTATAATTTTGGCTATTAGCTAATTCACTTTGACTTTAGAGATACGACGGCTTTCATAGTAACTACATAAACATCCTGTGACTGCATAATATTTCCTTATTTGTGCCCACATCTGCAATATTTAGGGTGTAAAATGGTAAACATTAAATGTCATTTCTAATTCCAAACCAAGGCCAGTGTTAACAATGTAGTTTTTATTTTAATCTAGAAGATCGTGGCAACAATACTGGAAGTGCATAGAAAATGCACTGGGGAATTGCACGGCGCAAACCAGGGCTTGCTAACAGAGAGCTCGTCTTTTGTAACTCCTGTTTTCAAACAGCACTGATAAAATCAGCTTCCAGGAAAGGCTAGTAAGGGCCTGGGAGAAGAGAAAAGGAGGATCAAAGTTATTAAAGTATATATCCATCTACAGGAGAGGGAGCGAGAGGAAAGGATCCCGCTACCCACGCTGTGCCAACAGCGGGGCGCTGCCTCCTCTGCCTCGGACCCGGCAGGCCGCTGCCAAGACCTCGGGGCTGAGAATTGACGTTTCCTGCTGCGCCTCATTAATAACATCAGAAACCACGGCCTGCCCGGCTGCCGGCCACAGGGGCGGCGGCGGCGGGCAGCGGCGGGCAGTCGCAGGGCAGTAGCGGGCAGCGGCGGGCAGTCGCAGGGCAGTAGCGGGCAGCGGCGGGCAGTCGCAGGGCAGTCGCAGGGCAGCGGCGGGCAGCGCCCTCTCCCCGCGCTGCCGCCCGGGGGCGCGCCCGGCCCATGCCCGCCTCGGTGGCCCCGCGGCGTGGGATGGCGGGGGGGTGCCGCGCTCCCCAGCCCACGCCCCGCGTGCTCCAGCAAGCGGAGGGAAGAGGAATTGCAGGGAAAGGACAGAGCCCGCTCGACTGTGGTGTGCGTGGCGGGGCTTCCCAAGCAGGCTCTCCCTGGAGGCAGCTGCGGTTGATGCGTGTGTGCCTTTGAAAGCCTTCGATGTCTGTAAAGAAGGTGGGGGGGGGTGTGGAAAGCCAGGCTAGGAACTGTTTTAAAGGCAGCCCAGGAACTGTTTTAAAGGCAGCCCAGGAACTGTTTTAAAGCCAGGCTAGGAACTGTTTTAAAGCCAGGCTAGGAACTGTTTTAAAGGCAACCCAAATGGCTCAATGCACCAAGGCATTCTTGTAGCCTTGCTTTAAACGGATGGCTAATCTCAGATATATGGGCTGGCAGAAACAGGCTTATTTAAAGGATTAAATGCAGGAAAGCTTCCTTTGATGTGAGTATGCTTGTACCAGAGCAGTCAGATATTTTTTTAATGCAGACAAATATATAGACATGCGCACCTACAAATCTCGCAAATTCTGTAATACAGATAAAATGAAGCAAGACACTAGCTCTGAATACTTTTACAGTATTTCTGGTGAGCATGCAGGGTGTTTCTGAAAGTCAAGTGGATTGTGAAATCTGCTCCAGCTTTCTAATTGCCCTAAACAAAACGCACCTGTATTTAAATATTGCTGAAGTTCTAGATACATGGTATCAGTTCACATATTGTCATTTATCTATCATGTGCCCTATTACACAATTACATGAGCTTTGTAATCATTGGCCTCAAGAAATTTTACAGTATTTCGCTGAAAAAGGGCAAAAATGCTCCTTTTAAACCCAGGAAATTGAGGTATTGCATCTTACCAATGCAATAGCAAGATAAAGGAAAGAGCGATGCATCTCCAAGGTGATCTGGGAGAACAACCTGCAGCAATCAAGATCCTGCCTTGTTCCCTATGTGCACACATTTCACGTCCCCTGGTCTAAGACACTCTCACTACTGAAGACCCGGTCCTTCAGCACACGTACGATGTCCCAGGTGCCCATGCAAAGCTCATTCAAGGTGAACGCTATTCACTAGTGCAAAGCCTGAACAAATCATGCCCACAGCTCAACGTTACCGCCTAGGAGCCTGAAGGCTATTGCCCTGGACAGTATTCCTACGTGCACACTGCACACACACCTCCATCAGTCTACGCGGGCTGACTCTCCGTTCCCTCTATCACGCTCCTGTAAATGATCAGGAACTCCACCGAGAACAGAGTTAGTAGGGGTGTCTAAAACCCCAGGCAGAAAAACCAGTATTTCCTTGTCCAGTGTTTTACGTTAGGCAACTCCTGGCACTTGGTATCTTTGTATTTATTCTATCAAGTTTTGCCAATAACACAAGCCAGGAACCTGTCTTCGTTAGTTTACTGGCTAATGGCCATCACATCTATGTGGTGCTGGAACTTGTCATAACCCAAGACGACAGCGTGTGGGCTGCGCTGGGCTTGGCAGGGCTATCACTGCAGGAGCACTGTACGCGGCCTCCCGCTGCATTGCTCTCCCAGCTCCTCTCCCCGTGTGCACGGCACTTTAGCTGTGCATCCTTCTGCCAAATTTGTTCAGGGTGTTATTTTTATGCACTAAATTCCTTGCAATCAGAGGTAGGTCAAATAAGCACAGCAATCTGAACGTCATGTGCCCAGCAGCCGACTAATCCTCACATCAGCAAGCTTCACAGCTGTCACAACACCCAGAGAAAGAGCTGGTCAGAGCCTGTGATGCACAAGGAATCAGCCAAGGAAGAAGCCTACAACACCAGTCACCAAGGCCGGGCGAAGGTAAAACACCTCACTGCTCAGCATTGGGAGCCAGATGCCTTTGTTGCCAGTCTGTGTATTATTTAAACACTCTGCACTCATAACAGCGGCCAAATTTTCACAACAGTGAAGTGGCTGGACTGTTTAATGTGCTTAGCTTTGCTCTCAATGGGGGCTGACGATTGCCAAGTGTTTTGGAAAGAACTTAGCCCCTCTATTTAAGCTGCTGAAATGAGAGCTCTTGAGCTTTAAGCTCTTTTGGAAATCCAGCTGCAGAACTCCACGGTGGTGGTGGATGCAAGCTGGGAACAATGGTTAATGGAAACTTCCCCTCATACCACCCTAGTGATGTGTCTCAACCATAGCCTGGAGAGCCCACAACTGTGTCAACACTGGCCTTTTGTTTGGAGCCTTTCCCACTTGTAGAGCTCCACTCAAGCAACACTGAGTATGCCAGGACAGACACAGCTCCAGGTGTCTCCTGGCAAAGGAATCAGGAGGTTTTGACAACCCCAGCAGTTACAGCTGCCCCAACATCTTGCCTTTGCTAATGCTCTTGGTGTTGCTCTGGCAGATATTAGCAATAGCAGAAAAATTTCCAGAAAGAAGGGCTTGAAAGAAAGTTGGCTGTTCTAACCCTTTCAGTCCTCCTCCTCCCAGCAGAGACTGCCAGTGAGGAAGTCCAACGTAATGGCAGTATTTTCAGTGTGGTTCCTTGTTCAAAGAGAAATGGACTGAGGCCATTCACTTGTGTCATCTAGGTCACCAAACGGCTGGTAAAAAAAACCCAGCTTTTAATTGCTTGCAACAATTAAAATGCACAACTCAAAAGTATAGTAGCATTTTTATATACCTACAAAACCAAAATGCTGATCTGGTATCACGGAGAGCTCCATCACCATATCCTGACTCTTAATTTCCCCCTTTTGAAACATCCCACCTACCAGCTGTGCCCAGGAGAGTTAAGACGGAAATAACCTCTTCAACCGCACCACTGCTTGACAGACTTCTTATTTGTATTGCAAGAGATCCCTGGTGAATTATGTGGAACTCAATTCTCAATCATTCAGCTCCCATAGAAACGTGCCTGATTTTCAGAAAATCTCCCTTCTCGCAGCTCTTCCACACTTTTCATCAGCTCAAGAGCTGGCTGGAGAACAGCAACGAGAGAAAGAAAAGGGAGTGGAAATGTTCTAATCAAAATATTTTTCCCTATTTTTTTACACATATGTTGGAGGGAAAGAAAAGAGGACTTTCTTATTCAATTTATTAGCAGCCCAGAGATAAAATACGTGTTTGCTCACATTTTTTCTTTATATAAGCTAAAGGCACTTTGGGTATGTCCATCAGACTATATAGTATGGCACTTAAATTGACAGATACTCCTCACCCAGAGCTGCTCCAGAGAACCCCACTGCTCTGCCAATATGTTTTCCAAATCGTCTATCCGCTTGGCGGGTGGCCAGCTATTTGGGATAGTTCTCTTACTCCAGATCACAGCCTGTCCCAGACTAATCTGTCATCTGTTTCTGCATTAACTCTTTCGGCCTCTAGGAAAAGTTACCTCGATGCAGAACACAAGGCAGTGTGCCGGAATCCAGATAGGCAAAAATCCCCACAGGCAGTGAAGTAAAAGGAGCGTTCTGGAGGCCGTAATTTACCTAAGGGCAGTTATCTTGTCAGGTTGTAATTCCTCAGTCACAATACTATAAGCATCATCTAATTTCCCTACTCTTAGGATTTTAGTGTCTTCTAGAAACAGCAACACTTACATGGATCGTAAGACCACAATCTGTGCTAGCACTACAGGGAATGACAAGCCACGCTGGATGACCTTCCAGCCCTCCCATGGCAGGACAAAACCAACCGCTCTGCCTGGGGGTGAAGAAGACACTTCACCCCTGGGTCTATTTATGAAAGCAGTTATTAGAGGAGCTTTATTTTCTTGCGAAGCAACAGGAGATTAGTGTATTTTGACCAGTGCTCCACCCTGGCACAGACGTTCCTCTATTTCTTATCTTAGACAAACTTGATGCTGCCGAACATGGGGTGACTGCAAACACTTCCTGCGGAAAGAAGGATCTTAATCCAATGCAACCACAACATATTGACTGCTTTTAACACACACTAAAAGACTGGCACATAAAAGTGTTTTTAAAACGTGTCCTTTTTAAAGATATCAGCATTGTTTACAAACCTTGTGCATTTAATTATAAAAGAATTGTCATTTCCCCTCTCAGCATTGTGTGCCTCCCGCTCTGGGCCTCTACAGTATTATTACAGGCAGGACTGGTAGTCTTATTAAGATTGTCTGACACTTCCCATTAGAGGATGCTGTCTTCAGTTCCTTAGACCTTTGCCAGATTTCAACGATTCTGTTTGGATTTGTATGCGCCAATTATGTTTCTGCCAAAATGGTTCTACAGTTTCCCGAAAAAGGTTCAGCAAAAATACTTTGTTTTGAACCTGTTAAAAACTTCTGGCAAACTTTTCACTGAACTGCGCTAGTGGCGGGTGCATGGGAAGAGAGGGCAGCTCCTGGATCAATGTCATTTCCCTTTTGTTTGCTACTGCAAGCATGCTAAGGCTGGGTGAGAGAGGGGCAATTTGAGTAAACGATGAGGACTGAAAGCTGAGAAGGGCACAAGGAGGTGGGGAAGGTGAGGATAAGGGAGACTGGGAGCCGAAGGGGTGAGCGGGAAGTGCCTGGAAGAGGAAGGCTGCTTCAGCAAAGGCTAGGATGAACGCATTCAGTAGACGAGCATCATTGAAGGGAACAGGGCAGGAGGGTGCCTGTGCTGATGGTACAGAAGCAGCTCCAGACTCCCGAGTCCCACAGGTCCTCTGTTATCAGCAAATAGTGAAGTGCACTGGCAAAGCTCCCTGTCCTCCTTCATCTCCTTCCAGTGAGAGCAAGTTGTCATCCTCTACTCAGTCCGAGTGGCAGGACGCTGTGGGGTGCTGTCAGGTCCGTTCCTACTCATTTCCAGTGTGCCTCTTGTAGGGGTGGCACATGAGAAAATCCAGGTTTATCTTTTCGATTTGTTTTTAAAACTAAATGCAAGAGTTGTTTTAAGAAGCGCAGTCATGGTTGTAACAATCTTTAAAATTTCGATCACATACTATTTTTTCCAGATTCTTTCCTCATTCAGGCGTCACTTGTTTCACCCATTTCAATTTATCCAAATGGACCCATACGTTATTTGCCACAAATTATTCCAACCTCCTGCAGAGACACAATTAGCAACTTCTCAGGAGTTCCCTCCAGCATTGACGACTATTGCACCTGCGTACTCCACAGAAACAATTTTTTCCCCCGCAAAACACCCAGGTAAAAAGGGGCAGTGCTTCCTCTTTGCAGGTGAAGGACAGAAGTACAGGCATTTTACATCAAAAGTACGCAGCCAGCCTCTCAGGTTAGCTAACGTTATAGACCTTGTCTGCATTTCGAATCAGCTCTCTCCGACTTCTGCTGCAAGTTGGGGGCTGCACACTGCTGCAAGTGAGGGCCACCCAAGGCATCGAACTGGGCTCCTCACAAAAAGGGAAGCAAACGTGCGGTGTGACAAGCTCACGTAACAAAGTGACTTGCTCAGAATTCTACTGAAACTTCACGGCAAAATCCAGTCTCTCTAGCCAAAACCCTTCTGTCCTTCCCGCCAGATTTTCCCTTCTCCTCCTGCTATTCCCCCCATCCTCTCACATCTGCAGTAAATGAGGTCAAGATCCAAGATCCTACAGGCAACCGCTTCCTTCCTGATCCAGCCCTGATTCAACCCAGAGCTGGTCTGACCTCTGCATTCAAAAAGGGAAAAGGGAAAAAAGAGGATATGATGTAATTAAAGCCTGCAACTCCAAGTAGACAAGGGAGGGGGTTGTGCTGTCTGAAGCTCCACACGTGGCCTTCAGTTGAGTGTTTGCAGTCTTTTGAGGGCTTCACTTCGCAACTCCTGCATGTGGTTAGCACATCGTGCATGTAATATGCTATGCCTGCTGTGCCTGTAACATTCTGCCCTTCAAAAGCAATAAACAAATATGAGGCACCGCCAGGTAAAATTTTCCACAATGTCTACTGTACTTAAGACTCTGCTCTTCTGTAAGATCCATACTCTGAAAACCTTACCCCATCTTTAGCCTGTGTGAAGGCAGCACTTAGCTCAATGAGGCTCCATTTCTGAAAGCTACCAGGAAATCAGACTTTTATTCCCTCCCAAACCAGCCCCTGACAACCAAACTGCAAGGGGTCTGAAAGTACTTGTTCCCGTTCTGAACATTTCCCTTGCAGACGTGCACGGGACAGAAAGAGGGGTTTAACCTACTCTGGGGACACTGCACAGGGATTTTCAAATTTTTGAAAAGCATGAAATCCACAGCCCTCTTAAAGGCCTTTCTGATTTTTTTTTGTAGGGTGCTGCTTTCCTTACAGAGACAGGCCAAGAGGGCATTCAGTGGGGACGGGGCCTGAAGAGAAGCTGCGGAGAAGCACATTCAGACAGGTATTTCATTTTGATTTACACTTGGCTTAGAAGCACATTTCACTTGAAGATGCTGATATTCTCTGGTGCATTGGAGCTTCGTGACATCCTTTGGCATATCTGTGTATATTTTCATTAACTGGCAATTCACATACAGTAAGGTTCCTCAAAAAGTACAATTCTTCTTTCTTTTTTTAAAGGGAAAGTTCCAGACAAGCATCAGAATTGTTAACCTGTTCTGAAGGAGACAAGAAAGATCCATTTCTCTTTCCTTGGACAATTAAATACCCAGCTTTAATAAATCAATCCTCAAACAGTAGATTTTCAATAGAGCCCCTGCTTTAGATAACAGCCTCATACGGCATCCATAAATATGCCCTCACGTGGAATACCACTCAAAACAAAGATAACACTTGCCCTCAAGATGCGTTCGTGCCACTGCCAATGTGCTCTGCAAGACTCCAGACCGAGTAAGCGCCTCTCACATTGTTCTATTTATTTGGGTAATGAACATCCAGGACAGCACGCTCTCAGTCAGTAAACAGGTCTTGCAAAAAGCCATCGTGTAATCCTGAAAGCATATGCCACCCATGACTCATGTATCTATTACCCAGTTCTGGTACCCAAGCCCATCTTGCTTGGGTGTGTTATCAAAACACAGCCGAGTGAGATTTCAAATGGCATGGAAAAGCCACGTGAAACAGGTACATTTCCTCTAACTCCCAATCAGTAGCTAACTCCTAATCAGTAGCCTGAGAGACTGACAACAGACGCTATCAGCTGCTCTCCGAATATATCCCTTAAGAAAAAGCGGTCACTGGGCAGAGTTGCAGGAACTTGCAAATCTCGCCTTCTCTTCTGATTTGTTCTGTACGCACAAATCTGAACTGTTGCACTAGCTTTTTATTTTCACTTTTCTACATTTTTTGTCCGCTAAAACAAAGTATACTCTTTCTGTGACAAAACTAAATTGATGTTTCATAGAGGGTGGTTTGTACAAAATAATCACATTTTAAGAAGCAGAGATGCCAGAATGGGGACACACTGTTCCCATAACCTTCTAAGTAAGACTTAGTACATTTTCTTTCCTCTCTGCCTTAAATTAGGACCCTCTAACATGTTTTGGAAAAAAAAAAACAAAACAGCAAAACCCGAAAACTTGTATTTGGTTTGTTACAGCTCAGTAACTGCAGAGGTCTAATTTGCTTTTACGTACCAGTTTTATTCCCAGTGGGCACACACAAAGAAAGCACAAGGGTGTGTGGTTGTTATCTTTTTCTTTACTATTTATCTTCATTTATAAAGTATACAAATGCATCAGCCTCGGGCAGTCTGAAAAATGGGTCAGAGGAGGAAGGGAACATGTAACCGCGGCTTAGGGAAAATTCCAGGAGAACAGACTGTTGCATACGGACGTTACCCGTGTGTCTGTAACTACTTCTTTACGGCTGCTGCGTAACACAGCTTTTCGCGGCACATCAGGCACAGACAAAACCAGGGAATTTCAAAAAGCAAGTCCGATTAAAAGAAATGACAACACTGAACACTGGGCAAGACGCTGTCTTACAAATTCACTTCTAAACGTGAGAGTCATCTAGTGCCAGAAAATGGCAAGAAACTACTATGCTGAGGAGTCTCAAAACCCAAACTAATGCCTGCAGAGATTTCTGCACCGAAGAACAGCCGTCACATTTTTATAGAAAGATGAAGGTAACGTGAGCAAAAAATCTCAGGGAACAGTGACCAGAAAAAGGAACACATACCATAATCTTTATGTTTTTATCTTTTAAAAATAGTAGCAGTAAAAAAGGTTGGCAATGGAATATTCCTTGAAGAAATCCTGGAATCCTAATGCTTACTTTCCTTCTTGTGACCTCCTCTGCCAACTGTCCATAGCCCTGAACTGAGACTCTGAACACACTACGTATGCATGTTGTGGATACAACAGATATGCAGGACCTGTGAAGATTTTGAACTATGTCAGAAATGAAATGAAAATGCCCCAAGACACAAAAGTCAAACCTCCTTCCATCTATTGAGTAGTGCATTTATTGTGATGCCTTCAGGAGGCATCTCAACAAAACGGATCAGTAAAACTTAACTTGACTGCCATTTGAGATTGCTGTTTCTTTCAAACTCTTTTCCCTCAATCGCAGGTAACAGAGGTTTTACTTTTGCTATCACACACAGCACGGCTCTCCATTGCCAATCAATGACAAAAATATTATCAACAAATTAAGTCAATATATTAAAAATAAAAATATATGAGTGTAACCTTGAGGCCAACGTGAACTGGCAAATCACTTATCAATTCACTGCATATGGGAACTTTTAAACATATGTGCCTGCATTTTATAAATGTACATGAACATAGAGGACTCTGTTCACTGAAAATTATCATTAAGAAAAGCGTAAGCCAATGGCAGCCAGTATACAGTAACTGTATTTTTTAATAAAGTCTTTTTCTTCTAGTAACCATAGCTGCAAATTCCAAAATTAGTTGCCAATCCAGACATACCAAATAACTTTCAAACAATGTCTTGGCACTGAAACATTTCTTGAACAGAGACCCTTCTACCCCTTTGAATACAGTAAATTTCGTAGAAGTCTCTGCCCGCCCGGGAACAAAGCCTTCTGCGTGCTGCGCTGTACTCGGCGCTTCGCAGCAGCCAGCCAACCAGCTCAGCACCACTCCGATTAAAACCAACGTGTTTTCCTACTTCCACAGGCAACATATCACTGGTATGCAGCACCCTATTTCAGGTTTACCTGGGAGGGAGGAAAGTGCCAATGTACTTACCTTTGACACCCTCAGTTTCTACAATACTTACTATTTATATTAAATATAACCGTGCTTCACTAAAAGCTGATGCCCACAGAAGTAAATTGACTGGTCTGGCTTCCTTTTTACAACAGTGGTCATCCTATTCTCTATACGGGATACCTGTGAGACAGTATATGCCTCATAGTATTTCACTGTCCAAGGTTTTTGAGAGGATTGGGGGGAAGGATGGGACACAACATGTTAACACTTCATGTTATTTTCCTCTTATTCACCAGGTCACCAGACGCTGCAGGCTTCACGGCCCCTGCAGAACTCCCACTATATGCCCCTGCTGAATACAGAATCGGGTCTGCAAGAGCTGGCCATGCAGAAAAAGGTGTATCTGTGCCCAAATGAAAGGAGAAACGCTGGAGAGTTGGAAGGCACTGCAAGCTGAGGGCAGAAACAATTCATAGGCTTGGAAAATTATGTGGGCTTTACCTTTTACACTCCTGTTAACTCTGATTTTCATGAAGTAGGTGGTGTTGCTACAGCAACTGTCATATCACATCATTTCTGCTGTCTCTGTCACAGAGATCATCTTATTTTATCTTAAACTCAGATATGCAGCTTTTCTTCTTCTATTCTAAAGCCCTCTATATTTTGCATATAAAAAATTACACAAAATAGAGCTGTGCCATATAAATGATATTTTTTTAAAATGTAGCAAAGCTTACAGAACATTTTTATTTGTTCTCCTTTTACAAATGCAGAAGGAATAAAGAAAAAGGCACTGACCAGATTTATGGTAATCCAGAGTTTCAAAAATAATTTAAGAGGTGGTCTCATGATAAAGGTGCTTTGTGCCACCTTTACTGTGTTCTGCCTACAGAAGCTAACCCTGTGTTCTGGTGCACTTCACCAGAAGTAACTCATCTATTCACAGGTGAAAACACCTTGCTTCCTCATGCCGAGGCCATTTATGGACACACATTCCACACAATTCACACCCAGCTTAGATGCTGCTGCCCATCCACCGCACACAACACACCGTTCAACTCGTATACCTCACCCGCTTAACCTGCAGCCTGGAAGAAGCATCTACTGAAGCAGAAGTCTCAACCCATCTTTACCTGTCTCAGGAGGTTTGTCCTAGCTGCTAGGGATGAGGTTGCCATCCGGCTTTGCAGCTCCCTTGTTCAGTAGCCTGAGAACTTGGCTCTACCTTCTTTGCCTCCATTTTGCTGCCTGGATAAGGTCTTCGAGGACTCAATGCACAAGCAAAACTCAATAAAATCCTGACGACGGAAAGGCTCTATTAAATTTTGGTTATTAACATGCATTCCAACTCGTGCACTCGCAGATCTTCCTTTAGAAAAATAAAAAACCAATGTGGAACAGCAGTAAATATTCAGTTACACCCTCAGGCTCCTCAGGAAACAAAGAAAGCCCTATCTATAGTCAAAGGTTACTGCACAGACCACTCGGCCGCTAGCACAGCTCAGACCACCAGACCAAGCTCTGCCACAGCCACAGCCTAAGCTGGTAAGTATTGATATCTGCTTCTTCGTAAGCATTTCCAGTCACTTTCAAAACTATCAATGCAGTCACCAAATTACACTTCACTTCTATGAAGACAGGTCCTGGGCAGATGGATCTCTGCCTGCACGGATCTAACCTGCGGGCAAGAACTCTATCTTGTGTACCTGGTTAAAGGCTATGTACCCAGCTAAGATGCCAAGTGTTCTTTCAGTTCTTTCAGTGACTTCACGAGCTTCATTTCAGTGCCCCAGTACTGACAGTTTTCTTTAGCTCAGTTTCCTAGAGAAATGAGTTTTGTGCAGCCGTGCTGTGCACATGCCTGTCCAGCCTCCTCCCAACAACTTTTGAAACTGTTGGCCAATTTCAAACAAATTTGGCAGAGAGGTAGGGACATGTATTACTAACAAGCTTTATGAAAACAATGTAAATGAAAGAAGCTCTTAACTCCCTGGCTGAAGGAAGGCTACAGGAGCCTTGTTACACATCAAGGAACCCACGGAGGTTTTGCTGCTCATGGAACTGATTCCTTGGGCAGGTATTAGGAAGGAATAAAGGAAAGTATTCACCAAGGTATTATTTGTTATGGCACCCAGGAAAGTCATTTAATCCTCTTGTTCTCTACTGGGATTGAGAATATCTTTTCACCTTATCCCACCCAGTCATTTACTATTTCCAGTAATCACGAGTAAAATTATTTGTTTGACAACTGCACTGCCACTTGACAATCTCTCTGAATTTCACACAGACACATCTGGTATTGATAGCCATTAAAACAGTCATGCACATGTCCTGTCTTAAAAATCAATGTAGAAGACAGTCAGATGTGGACAACCCAGCTGCCTAGTATCATCTGAGCATTTATTTATTCTTATAGTATGTAGTGAAAACCAGAGCTCTACTAGAAAGAGCTTTTTAATATTATCCGCAGCACTTATTATGCAAGTAATTTAAGTCTTCCAACCAAGACACAGTAGGAGTGTTTGGGAATCAACAAATTTGCTCTGGCAGCAACGAAACATTCATTAATGGGGTTGGGGCGGGGAGGGGTTTGGTTGGAAGGGGGAATTTTTTTTTTTTTAAGATTTTGTTAAAATGCAAGACAAAAAGTTAGGTGAGGAATGCTGGGTAGGACTCATAGCTAAGAATTAGAGTGCTCTTGGAAACGACATGTTTCTGCCCACTCGAGGGATACACACCAAAACATAGATCGGTATTTGCAAGTCCAGAGATGCCTTCTAACCCTCTTCCTTCTTACTCTCACTGCTGTTATTTCTGTGTTACTGATGTCCACAATTACTGAAGGTTGGGGAAGAATGGGTTAAACCTAGCAAAGAAAAAACAAGCAAGAGAAACACCTTTCCTCTTTCTGCTTAACTGGATAATTGTTTAGCAGGAACCTGCTTGATGAGTTTCAGCAGCTCCTAGAGATCAGGCAAGGCTGTTTCTGAGAGCGGCTAAAGCTGCCGACTGTATAAACATCTTTAAGCCGACCAACAGGGTACCCCCTCCCTAGGGTTGTTTTTCTGACAACTAAAATTTCCAGAAGGCAGTGAAGCAGCTTGTATACCAAAGATCCATCCAAGCCCAGTAAGAGCAGGGAACTGAACTATTTTAGGCAGAATATTCTATAGAAGTTATACACATAGAACTGTCTTATGGTCAGAATAAATAGATGATTTAAAAAATGATTAAGTGAATGAAGAAAGACTAAATAATTCTCACTGCAATGGAGAGAGCATAACAGTAAGACTCCAATGAATAAGTAACAGCTTCTGTCCTAGTAATTTAAGGGGAATGGGGCTAAGAAAATTCTAGTTCTGAAGGTTCATGTGACAAATCAAAGGGCTTCACTGGATCTGTACAATCCTCTGGGCTTATTACTTGATACCATTTATCTATAATGCAAAGATTTTACCCAAGTAATTAGTGATTTTGAGTCCAGTTGGCTAAAAAGAAAGTACACAAGGGTTGATTTTCACACAGGGATTATCTTGTTCTATATCAGATGTGTGAGCAAGCACGTGAGTTTAAAAAAAAAAAAGACAAACCCTGGTAAAATCTTGATATAAATTCAAACCAGTCACAACTGTATAATCACCAAAGCAGCACCTATAGCAATCACTGCAAAATATTGGAAAAGACTTACTTAGCACTGTCCACATTATCATCTTCATTTCTATTTATTCACCTTGATGTTTCAAGCAACCAAACACTGCAAATAATAAATGGACATTTATAAAAGCTGAGTTTTAACATTAGGAACCAAGCTCTCCCTTCCTGAAGCTCTGTCAGTTGACATCAGCTGGGAGTCTCACCACGGGGCTCTTTCTCCCAGGTTCTCTTCTCTCTGAGGACGCAGGAGAGACTAAGAGAAGGCAACTGTAAATTTATATCCTAAAGAACAACGTATAGATTTGGGGAAAAATAGTTCAGCCTTTGCCAGTATTAATCTGCTCAGACACAGCTCGAAGTGTCTGATAAAGTTACCGTAAAAACAGACTTCCAGGCTCAGTACTGTCCATATAAAACCAACCACCCCCCTGCCATTTCAAGACACATGTCCCTTCATAAATCACAGGAACTGCTCCTCAAACACTACTGCTTGCAATCATGTTTCGTACCCCCTCCTCAAGCCTTATGTCTTTTTGTACTATTTTTTCACACAAGGGTGCCCTCAGAGATGTTGGGGTTTCAAAGCCAGAGCCAACTTTCCAAAACACGCTGTATTTTGAAAAGCCCATTTTTGTTTCACAGAGAAATAAATGAGTTTGCATCATAAAGCCTTTATCCCCCCAAACCCAAAGCCTCCCATACAGTTAAAAATCAAATCCAGCTTTATTTTCCTGCATGAGTCAGGCTGCATGCAAACAGCTTCAGAGGAAGGCAAGCTTGGGGTGGAGAAGAGAACTGAAGAAAGAAATCCAGAGAGGGATACTTGTTCTTCTAACAGCACAGTCCTATTTTCCCAAGACATTTGCTAATATTTTCATTTTAAAACTAGAGGAAAGCCACCCCCTTCCCCCCAAAAGAAGTTTTAAAGATTATAAAGACACACAAGGACACACTTTATTATTTTAACAATTATTGCTATTTTCAGAGCTCCAGCCCAGCTACTTCCTTCCATAACTGGACTTCAATCAAACCCTAGTGAAGCTTTTGATCTTGGAAAGAGTAACAACATAGCTCTGTTATCGGCACATAGGGGGCAAAGAGTAGGACATCCAGAATTTTTCAATAAAATAAAGTTAATTGCTTTGACTTATATTTATCAAAGGTCATGGCTACAAGTTCTGAGTGCACATACATAACGGTGCACACTGAGAAATCTTGTATAGAGTGGCCAAAGTAAGTGTTGGGATTATACTATCTGTGTGCTTTGAAAAAAAAAAAAAGAAGAAAAAAAGCAGCAAAACAATGCTAGATTACTATCCAAATATACCCCAGTGGATGTCCTGCCAAACAGCAAATATGTGGCTGTAAGCTCCAAACTGAAATAAAAGCTTGGCCAGAAGCCCAGAGCTTCACTGTATTTTGCTCAGCTAGCCATAGTCTGGCAGAACAGAGTGAACACATTCTCAGCCACGTGACAAAGAAGCCCGTCGGGCCAAGCTGATTTCCTTGTGTTGGTTAAATGTGATCTTCAGACTGTACACACCAGTGGCTTTGGGAAAATGTGAGAAAGTGGGAAACAACAAGCCATGGGCTATAAACTGAAGGGCAGCAAAAAATTACTGAAGGAGTTTGCTCAAACACTAGTGTTGCCAGAACTATTTTAACAAGGTGTTTACTGGGCTTGTGGGGCTGAGCACATTCTGCAAGGGTGCTGTGCACCATGCATTCACCTGGATTTCAATAGGGGTAACACACCATCAGCTCCTTCAAGGATGCAGACCCTGAAAGGACCAGATTCGGAAAAGGCACTGCAAATTCTTCATTGTGGAGTATTATGAGAGCTTCCCACCAGTGGCTCAAAAATGCAAAATGCTGAACTACTTCAAATTTCTTATTCAGGAGAATTAGAGGTACTTAGACCTCTCAAGATGTGGCCCAATATAGGAAGGGTATGACTCTGATGGTATACATCCCCTACGGCTCAGATTTTGCTGATGCTACTTAAATAGCCACCAAGTAGCACTACTGAACACAGAGAAACATTCACAAAGTGAGACAGAATTTGGCCAAAGGATTCAATCCGAAAAACATGGAGGGTCTAACGGGATAAAAGCTGCCCCGATTATAAGATATTATATTTTTATAGTAGTGATAATAATGTTTTTAAATAACTGACTTAGGAAGAGACAAACAGCACCCCTGGCCAGCATCAGAGGTGCACGTGACTCGTGAGAGCATGTTACGTGTGGAAGCAGAAAGAAAAGCCTCCAAACACACGACCTCAAAAGTACATCCTTACTACAGATAAGAGCAACTCAGATGAAACAGTCATGAGAGTACATAAGAAAAGTGAGATGTGTTTACTTTCTAACAGAAATAAATTGATAACCTAGACACGTGCAGCGGCTGGTGAAATCAGAGACACACATGAGTTGACAGTTACACCTCCAGGTCTTTCCTTCTATTTGGCTAATGATTTCTTTTCACGTGTTCGTAACAGCTTCCAGACAGAGACTACCACAATTTTCAACAATGACTTCAACCATGTCGCACTGAGAAAATCGAAAAGATAAGAGAGTTTGGAAAAGTGTTTTTTAAACCTGGTGATGAGTCCAGTCCAACAGAAAGATCAGTCTTTCTGAGAGCAGCCGCGTGATTACGGATGCATGAACGTCAGGTCTCAGAGTCTGGACAATCCATGCCCTGATTTTTTTAAGTGCCGAGACACCAACCGCTGAGGTGTTCCAAGTAGACACCCAAACCGCAGCTGTCCAACATTTGTAACTGAAGGCTTGTGGTTTAACCTCGTCAAAAGGTTGATATGCAGGTTAACTTTAAATATGCTGCACTCTTTCCTAATTCTCTCATTTAGGTATACAGTTGAGTGATGCAGGTGTTCACAAGGTCAACCTCCCGCTCCAGTTTACTCAATCTGTGTTGCTCTCCAAAAATGGCTCAATCAGCAGACTACTACCACTTCAGAAAAATGTTCATCTAATGAGCAAGCCCCATTTTTTTTTTGCCTATGTGAATTAGAGTAAGGCATTGTAACAACATACGGCTAAGGAACATGACACAATCTTGATATCTGACTTGTTAACCATATTCGTTATTTACGCTCTTCTCTTCTGAGAAAAATAATCTTCACTATGGGCAGGGGAATTAATTCCTCATTTTTTTTTGTACTCATACGCATAGAGAGGGCAGGCCCTCAGCTGGTGACAAAGGCCATGCTATGGTCAGTCCCCTGTGACTAACGTGCTTGGGTAGCTGTGGTCCCTGGAAAAGTCTGGAAATCCAGAGTGGGAATTAAACAACAGTGCTCTAAGATATTCTTAGTTTCACTCCCCCCACTCTTTATTAGTCCTCAGAGCAGTGATCACCCAGCTCAACGGGGCTCTGATTCTGGCCACCTTCAGCTACCTCGCTGCACTGCCTCGGTTGGAATTCAGACATTACTCCACCCTCACTGTGCAGCAAGCAAAGAGAATCGGGCTACTCCATGGGGCTAGCCCAGCACATAAAATGGATACACCAAATTAAATTACCTCAGGATGTATGTAACACAAAAAAAATCCCATTGAGCAAATATATACCGCGGTGAAAATTTTACTTTGACATCCATATGCCGCTGTGGTGTACTTCAAACAGCAGTGAGCTCAGCACTTGCAGCTATTTCAGATCTGTATCTGATTTTTTACTCTTCCAAAGTTAAGCTTAAGGCAATGTCTTAGACACAGTTTAAAAAAAAAAGGGCAAAGCGGAAAAAAAAAAAAGAAGGCAACATTTCCCCATAAACTTTCTCCAACTTAATCCTGAAAAAGCAGGAAGAAACTCTGGAGTGTCTTTTCATACAGGGTTATGGGGTTTTTTTTTAAGACACTTCCTATAGTGTAAGCCACTGCCAGACCAAACAGCCTTCCGGGCCTCAGGTAAGTGTTACCTTACCACAAAGGGTATCAAAATGTTTCGATGCTGTGCTGGGAGCAGAATGTAGGAAGGTGGAGAGGTTCTAACAAATCTCTAAATGCCCTAAGCAGTATGTGTGTTCAGGGGTAGAGGGAATGGGACGCTAAGGGAGCAGGGAGTCCACCCAGCCGCGCTGCATTATACTGCGAGCGTGTTGTGTCATTACAGCTTTATCCCGACACACCCATATTTACAGCACACAATGTACTGTACAATTCACAATGCCAAGAAACTCAACATATCTAATCTGGCAGAAAAGCAAAGTCATATCAGGTTAATCCAATTCTTAAATTGCACAACTCTGAAAAGCCAATAGGAAAACAAATCTTCCCCTAGCTTGTGCTCCCCCTATTCCTCCTCCCAACACGCATACCCTGCCACGACCTACTTTTCCTCTTTGATCCCTCAACATTTTTAGCCCACTCTCGCTGTCCCCTGTTTCTCATTCACTTCTAACCTACCTCCACCCCAGACCCCGGTGGCTGAGTGGAAAGTTACGCCGATGAGAGCAAGCTGTAAAAGGCAGCTTTGTGCGCAGCGCCCTGGCCGAAACACGCTGTGAAGAATGAATGGCAAGACGCATACACAAGGTCACTTGGATGCTTGCCCACATGTGATACTGCAATAATTGTGATAAGATAACAGCCCTCAAATTTGAAGCTGGCTGACTGCAAGGTAGTTTCAGGGCAGCGGAGCTGTGGTGCTTCTGCGGCACAAGTGGAACAGGATATAGCAAGGTTGCGTGAAAGTTCAAAAAATTTTTAGGTGAAATAATTGTGCTCGACTTTGGAGATGAACGAGATCGTTCCACTGCCTGGGTTCAGTGCTTTCAAGATCTTGCCCATAAAGATTACAGCTGGTTTTCTAACTTCTATTTTTAAACGAAACTTTTATGAAAATCACAAGACTCCAGGAGCTGAGGATTTTAAAAGAAGAATAACAGTGGGGAAAAGTTTGTGACATCCTCCCTCAACACACAGTAAACTAATTAAACCTGGTTTCTTGCAGATTAGTTTCTCAAAGTGAATTGACATCTCATGGTGTCTAAAAGGGTGTCAGCTTTCCCAGAAGCATTTCACACAGATCAGGCATTTTAAAGGTCTTATGTAAATTCTCTGATGTAGAAAACGCACATTTACATTACAGCTCTTCCTGCTCAATAACATATTCCTTTCCTATCCACTCATCTATTTTCATGAAATTTTAGGAGTGTAATTATTCTTTCAGAATCACAACTTTCTTGCCACATTTGGTTAAAATCAGCCAATATACTAAAAAATCATGAAGTACGAACATGCAAGAGGCCACACATACCTAGCATGGCTGGATATGGTTTGTTTTCATAGCAAACCAGGCAAAAACCCACCCCTACGCTCATCTATCACAGCAAGCAACAGAGCTGCAAGAGTTACATACATAAAACGGCCAAATGCCCCATGCTGCAAGGAGGGGCCGCAGCTGCAGGGATTACAGAGGCAGTAACATGTACATTTCCACTATGCAGCACAAAGAAAGAGGGAGCAGTGCTATGGCTGATTGCTGCAGGGTCCTTCAAATTAAGTCAGTTTAACCCTCTCTGTTTTGATGAGGAACAGGATTTGGTTTTGAGTGCTTAGTTCCTACTTGCTAAGCACTGGAAGCTAAGCACACAGCTGTTTTTTAAGCAGACTTCTTGCTGGAGTAGGACTCATTTCCAAATGTTGAAATGGCAAGTTTGTAAAAATGACTAAACTGTTTTAAGTCACCTCCTCTGTTTCTATGTAGCCCTCTTGCTTTGAGCCTCTGTTTTACATTCTGCAGCCTTGAGTAACATACTCTTCTACAAGAAAGTTTAGTGCTATTATTTCAGTAATCTTGCTGTGCTAAAAATATTGATCAGTCTGTCAAACAGAGTTCTCTGCAAGAGTATTTTCTGTTTAGAAGTTTCACATTATTGTTCCTCAGGTTTTCAAAATGCAATCTACAGTTTCCTTCCTCACCTCCTTAGAATCTCAAGTTATGAGCAGTCACTAGCAGGACTGCATTTAATTTCTGTTTTGAGTGCTTTCTCTGTATTATGATTGCTAAGTTACCAGGTCACCTCAAATACAGCAATGTCCATATACAAGAATGAAGTGGGGAGCCGTGCAAGGGTTTAAAAAAAAATTTAAGGTCCAATCATTGCCACACAAAGTAATGGATCTTGCTATGGATGGAGAACCCTGTTCATTCATTTGTTTATTAAATCAGGAGTACCAACCAGTTCTGTAATGAATTACTTAATCTTTGACCTATTGTCCACAGCCATGTTCCAGAACAAAGAATTTATAGCAAGCTGAGCTCCCTAAGGCTAATTGGAAAAGAACTATTTTTTTTTAAACCATTCTCCATCCTCAACGAATCTTTTACAAACTATGTATTTTTGCTTCTGCCCTTATACAGCTCCATATCTAAGGATGACATTTTGTTACAGATGAGTTATTGCTGTAGTTCACTCTAGCATCTGCTTGTAGTAAATGCATACTAATACATCCATCTGTGGGTTCCTGTCAAGTTTGGTTTCAGTAATAATCTAGATTTGTGTTCCAGTGAATAAGGACCTGACTTTTCTAGGACCCTAATGCAATTTGGATTTTTTATTTCCCCCTACAAACGGCCATGCACCAAAACACAAGCAAAGAACTTCAAGATCCTCAATGCCTGCTTTCGTTAAATGGCAAATAATACGAACAAGAAAATACTACCAGTAAGATGAAGAGCTAAAGCTGTTTCTCTCAAAGTTGAGCAGAGAACCCTGAAGCAAGAGCACGCCACATCAGAGAAGCTAAGCAATGGTGATGGATGGTATACAATGAAAATCTGGGCCAAATTTAGCCCTGGCAAGATTTAGTTCAGAGAATGGGACAGGGAAGCATAACTGTAGAACAGCTTCAAGCGTGTCAGAAGTGTGAGAGGTTGAACAATAACTTGTATTCGTTTAAAACTTGACGGATAGCACCTCAGTTATGCAAAGCTGAAGTGCTACGAAGAGCCCTAGCAGAAAAGAAAAGAAAAAAAAAACCCCAAACGAAATGTTGCAACACATGCTGCCTTACCTGTGTTAGCTCTCCCCACATTAGCTCTGAAGCTCTCAAGACCAAATTCAGCTTTGTGATAAAGACAGCTTCTTTAATGCCATTTGTTCATTAAAAAAAAAAGCAACACAAGCTATAAAATCTGTTTGTCATGCATTCATTTTGTCAGTCGTGCATTTTACATTTGTTTTCTACACTAACTCATCATGTATAACTTACTCCATTAAATGGAGAAGGTTTGAGGTTTAAGTAAATGGTTTTTTTCAGAGCTTTCATTATCTACGTAATGTAGAAGAAATCAAACCACACTTTTTCTTAAATATACCTTAGTTGAAATACTCGTCTGATCACCCCAGTCTTCAGTGGAATTCAGACAAAATATTGAAAATATATTTTATTTGTTATGTAAGAGAGACTTCAAAAAAAGGAAACTTATGATCATATTTGTGTGATACAAATACTAAATAGCTCCATAGTATACTGCCAGCCAACCAAGCCTCTGATTCCATAATGCTCTAAAGTCCTCTTTACCAATGACGAGTGTGTCCTTTCATCCTGAGAAAACTCCACTGGTGCACTGAGAGCCATTAGCCCCCCTTAAAAAAAAATAAAATCCAGCAAGATGAATGACAAGAGAGCGAATGGTGACATTTTGCGGCTCCACCTAGGAGTTGATGAAGGAAAGCAGTCAACAAGCTGCTCTCCTGCTGAGCAATACTGAAATCAGTAAGACCGCATGAGGAGTAAAGTACTCATTGCTGAGATTAATGGGGCAGAATCTGGCTTCCACAATTGCCAATATGCTGTCATATAAATATGTAGAGATTGAAACAATTTAATGGGTTTCCTAGTACCTTCATCTAATCAGATAATATCAATGTCTTCTTCATATACATCTCTTGATGAGGTTGTCTCTCTTAACTGTAACATATTGTTTTATGAAAGACTTCAGGGTGCACTTGCTTCTTAAAAATCAAATCACTGCACTAGAGAATTATTCAATCAAACACTCTCCAATACGCTTTGAGATGAGAAGCAAGGGTCTGAGAAAGACACTGTACTTTTTCTAGGTAATTGCAACAAGTTCGACACTCAGACATCCTTGACATGTCTTTCTAAGGGGACAAAAACCCCTACTTGTTCTGTGTATCCTCTTCCTAACACTGGATAGCCCTCACTTGCCTAAGTAGCTCTATCTATGTGGAAAGCACTGAACTGAAGAGTCAGGCCAGGTATACTTTAAAAGTATAGCATAAACCCCAAAATGTTTTATGCTGTTTACTGTTAGAACTCCAAATTAACTTCAAGTTCTTTCATGCAGTCAAGCAATTATTTAACCAATAATCAACATTTAACAGTGAATATTAAAATTAGATCTCTTGAAGGAGACACAGTGTTCTTGCTTCGAGCATTAACAAGGCTTGGGCGTTCAGCACTTTTTTCCCTGTTATCATGTGACAGGCTATTTTTAATATTTGCCTGAATATATTTTGCATCTTCCTTTGATCCAGAAAGCAGTTTTGTGAGGCTTGTCTGCATATTGCATTTCCCTTGCCGTGGCAGTCCAGAGCGAAGCTTTTCCATTTCACTGCGATTTCGGCATTGGCTGGTAATGGCAGGAGCACACAGCCGTGCGTGCGTGCCTGCTGCTCTAGCAAAAGCCATGCTGAGCAGGCTGCACAGGGACTGCCACGTGCCTAAAGCACATGGTCATGCAGGCAACAGCCATCCAGAGCCTCACGTGAGAGTCAATGTGAAGAGCAGCTCTTGGTACCAGCCTGCCTGACGGTTTAGCTGGTCATTCCTGCGTTGTCACGTGGGAGAACAAAGGTCAGGAAATTCCCAGCTCCTCTTGGTGCTGGAGGTAGAGTCCTTCGACTCTAAGAGAGGGGGCTCACGCCAACACCTAGTAACTGCTTGTAAACAGTGATTAAAGCTTCAGAGAGGATTCTACATACAAGCTGGCTGCTGGGAATGCTGCCCTTCACACTACAAAGGCTGTGCTGGAAGAGGAGGTCACGTTAAGAAACACTGGGGAAGGAAGCCTGCAATAAAGGGAGTGTTGCGCACACACCCTTTTGTGGGCTGCCCCCTTCACCAAGTCATCCCCAGTATGCAGTTGAGAGGCTGGATGGAGCAAGAACAAACCTCTCCCAGTTGGCTGATGTGCCTATCGCAAACAAGAGTTAAAAGAAAATGCCGAAAACCACCCAATCACACCTAGTGTCAATCATTACAGTTCAGTATCTATGTAAGAAGTAAAAGGTAATGGATGCTGCGCTCTAAATTATCTCAGCTGAATAAATAAAACATGGCATTTAATAAAACCTTTGTGTTCTTGGGGGGGGTGGGAGGTGTAAGTACACTTCAAATAGAAACAGTTTTCAGCTTTTTGATTAATGTACCCCTAAATTATTTTTTTTTAAACGGAAAGTGAAGACTTGCAGATATTGCACATACGTGTATTTCTGCAGCAGATTACAAAGCTTGTTTTTCTTTTTTTTCTTTCCTTAAATAATCATTGGCAGATCCTTTGCAAGTAGTCTAAGGCACCCAGCCATCCAGGCAACACAGACTGAAAACCACTGTCATAGGAACGCAAAGAATGAGGGAGGTTTTTTTTTCCCCAAAGCCTCCGACAGCCCTATCCTCCTTAAGGAGCAGGGCAGTAACAAAACCTGGGCCGTCACTGTGTCAGCAGCATCCCCATGACACAGCCCTACATCCAAGGCTTTGGTGGCAAACGGAAATCTCAGATCTAAACCCCAAAATCCCAAAAGCCTTCTAATTAGGGTCTTCCACCAGGCTTCGCGGATGCTTCTGAATTCTAATTCACTCCGTTCAAATGCTTTACAGTAGGTGCCTCATTCATCCAAGTAAGGGCTACACAGGGAAGAGCCAGGTAAAAGCAACCACCAACTAGCTACCTGTAAAGTAGGAACCTCTCTTTACATACAGCCAGCTACAAACACTCCCTATTTCCTTAAAGGACTCTGCAGTTAAATGGAGATTCACATTCCACCAAAAAAAGGGCAAAAGACAACACAAGGTCTGCAACAGATGAAGACCCACGAAAATGTGCTTGCAGTTAACAGGTTACTTTAAAAGCTAGCTTTATAAAACCTGTTTTTCTGAGGGAGACTACAGACTTCAACCAACTAACCAGCATCCAACACAGGGAGAGAAAAGAAGTTTTAAATGTGTCTACACATTACAATGAATGGTGGTCTGCAATGCTAAAATAAATCAGAATACTATTTTTTATTAACAAAATCAGTACTGTGAAAAAGAAATACATCAGATTCCAATCTTGCAACAGCCATTACACCCTGTGTCCCTCCTCTTCAAAAGAAAACTGGTATTTACTATATATACATTCCCCAAACACAAATTTGTGGGAAAGTAGGTGCTTGCTTTATTCTTTGCTATAGTCCAGAGAACAGGTGATAAACTGGTGAGCCTAAACATTTTTCCATCGACCAGACAATCCAAGCTGGAAATACAGAGTTAAGTTACATTTATAAAGGAATCTTGTTGTTGTTATTTTTTTACCTTTAAAAAAAAAAATCAGTGAGGATTTTGTAATGTCATGTTTACTGTCAGGGTCAGCTCAGCTTTGCTGAGCCTGATGACACTTCTCAGTGAATGCCAACGCAGATTTCCAGATCTCTTCCAGAGGTGGTATAAAATATGTATTTGGGCAACACCATTAGCTTCTAAAGACAGCTAAGGCTTGTATTTCAACACACACAAAATTAAATCTTCTTATGCCACTCTTCGATAGACCCTCCATGTCTGAGATACACCATGTGTGCACATGAGCCACGTTCGGTGTTCCACCTGCATGTGTACATCCTCCCCCGTACACAGTACATGCAGGTAGAGAAGTTTTTACCAACTGCACACGATAACACTGATGCCAAATGCTGTGGAGCCATTTAAAGTAGGGACATAAGCAGTACAGGATTTGACCCTGCCTTCAGCCGGAGTCCACATGCTCAAACAGGCTTCCATTGTAAGACAAAATTCAGAGGACGCAACAACAAAATATTTTTAGGAGAATTACTACCACTTAAAAAATTCAGTTTTCCTAAAAATAGTAAGATTGCATGGAATTATTTTTTATTGAAATTGTGTACTTTATACTATTTGTTCTTGGGTTTATTACAATAATACAAATCACAACAGCCATGCATACTGGAAAGGTAGCTCACACCAACTGAAAAACCAACTTTCTTCATGTGACAGTTTAAAAAAAAGTATTTTAAAATAAGTCTTAAGATATATTAACCAAAAGGGTCCATTATAATGATTTTAACATCTACCTCCAGACTAACTTTCATATTTCAAAGCAGCACATTTGCCTTGGCACTTTTATGACAACCTTAAATGCTCATTTTTACTTTTAATAAAAATTTGTTTTTTTAAATATAATGTCTTATTTTAAAACATGCTCAAATGCTAAACTGTAAGCTGATCTTCTCTTCAACCGGATTGTCAAAGTAAGATTTTTACATGACAGCACATAAAAATTTCAACAATCTGATGATAAACCAGACTACTGTTAATTAAGTCATAGTACCTATCTGTAATGGGGGGAAGAAAATATTATTTTAAGAAATGGAATGAGCTCCCTTTTTAAAAACGCATTTAACCGAAAAAATTGTATTTTCTTAAGGCAAGATAGCATGGGGAAAAATACCTGCAAATTTAGACGTTTTATCCTACCCCAAGAGACATGACTTTTTACAACAGTAAAAAAAGTATACAGAGTTTCTAGTGAGAAAAGTTTGTAACCCTGAGCTGCAAACGGCTCAGGAAAAACTCAAGAAAAATCAATGAGTTGAAAAGTCATGCGGACAGCTGATTACAAATAAATTCTGACAGGTGATCGTTAAAAACCTGGCTCATAACCAGGCTCCTCTGAAAAAAAGGAATGAGGACAGATAATCTGCTTTTAATTTTACATGTGCATATGTGACAGAAAATGGTGTAGCATATACGCACTATTTTTAAAAACCGGCTCAGAAAAAGCAGAGGTTTTTTGTATTCTGCTCTTGCCAACTCCAAATATATTTTAACTTTGGAAACCCTTATAAGTTATTAGTTAACTAAGAAATGCCTTGAAACTGAAATACAAAACAAAGTCAAATACACATGAAGTAAAAGTAAGTAAATGAAATCCATGACTAAACACACACTTCTGACTTGGGGCCAAGGTGTCTGTTGACAGGTTCGGGGTGTTTTGGGGGGGTGTTTTATTTCTTTTTAACGAGAAAGGAATGTTGCAGACTTGTAAAACTTTTCTATTTCACTCTGCTCCACAACTTTCGTCCTTCTATTTATTTATTTTGCCTCCTTATCAGATGATTCTGACAATGACTTCGCACGCTGAGCATGGCAAACGATCAAGCAGAAGGCAGAGGAGTGGTTTCCTGCTGCCAAGAGCACACTTTGCTCTAGCAAACCTTGTGTGAGCAGAAGAGCACAATAAATAAGTCACCCTTGGTCTTTTTATTATTTTTTTTTTAAAGAAAAAAAGGCAAAGCTCCATGTTTTCCAAACTTCAATGTTGACACTATTCCACTGACCGTGATCTCAGCCATGCTGGTGTCAAGCCAGAGCAGTTATTCTGGATTCATACTAGTGTCTCTAAAGGGATGATTTCAAGGGCTAATAAACTAACAGAAGACTTCCACTGACATCAAACAGGTTTGAATCATGCGTTACAACCAGAACTTGGACTCCATGATGTTTTCTTTGCCTACAGCTTAAGGTGACTACAGATGTAATTTATCAACTCAGGTCAGAGTTACACTCAGTTTATGCTAATTTAAGCAAGATTATAATGCAGTTTCAAAATTTAATTCTGGCCCCATGAACTATGAGAAATTTTACTTTGCTCAATAGACAATAAGATTATGGCCAAAATTTCAAACAGGAAGCACTGTCTTTAAGTTTTAACTTCAAAATAACTGCCCACTCCTGTGTTCTCACATCAAATATTGGTCAAAGGAATATTCTCTTTCATGGTTCTTCTCCATGTTCATTTAATACCATGGCATCTACACATTACTATTCCGTTTGTGGTCTTTTTATTTGCTAATAGCTATGCTGTCAACGAAGAAAAGAAGATAGGCAACTTTCCTTGGAATTCCCACAGTTTCCTTACATAATTTAAAAAAAAAAACCCTGCAGAGCAACTTCGCAATAACTAGAGCTATTATTTTTTGGACTATGAGCGACTTAAATCATATTGGCTCCCTCTAAGCTGCCTGTCAACCATACAGTGATAAGTAATTATTTACACTGGAGAGGAGGGCTTATGCCAAAATCCATAGGAAGTTCTTAGGTCTGATTTACCTGGTCTGACCGGGCTCTGCATGCAGTTCTGCGACACCATGCCTGGATGGACTGAAGTAGAAGCCCTGCTGCTGAGGTCCATGACAGAAGGTGATGCTGAGGTAGCTTGCTGGAGACCTGACTGGTGTGGGCTATGCTCGTGCTGGTTTGGGCTGGGTGGAATGCCATTTTCTGAGAGGAATTCTTCCAGGTCCATGTATTCCAACTGGAAAGTGTCTCCATCATACGGCAGTGTCTTGTCCCATAATGTCGGGCCCAAGAAAGCTGACTGGGGGACTGTAGTACTGGTGCTGTCATCGTCTAACTTCTTCTCTTTGTCTTTTTCTTTACCGAATGCTTAAACAAAAAACATAATAAAGATGTAAGAGCTGAGCAGTTAAAAAATTAGCTGCTACTACTTCAATTATTTCTGCTGCACTCTCAGTTGTAAGAAACGAATACTCCCTTCATAAAATAACTCCTTTGATTCACTCTGTTTGGTAGAGAACTTACAAGTCAAGCCAATTGAGCATCTTTGCTGGATCCAACCATGGTTCTAAGATCTTCCTCTATTTTTAGTTAACACTTCCCCTACATACATGGCTTTGAATGTAAGCTTCAGTAAGTACTCAACAGACTTAAAAGTGAGTAAGTTACAGCAAACTGGAAGATATTGCTGTATTCTGTTGAAAAGGAACAGTCTTAACCGAAAATCTCCGTGATTTATTATCCTGTCATACTTCTAAACTAAGGTCCCAGTTTTGCTAGTCCTTACACAAGGAAATTAGCACTCAAATTCAGTATTCTTAACGTTACTAACTTACAACAACGCTGAAGTCCGACTATGTATTTTGATGTGCAGAAGAGCTAACGAAAAATTCAAAAGCAGAAGTGGAGGAAAAAAAAAAGTTAAAATGATGCTCCCTACTCATTCCTACAATTTCCACTGACTTCAACATACATTCTTTGAAGGGAAGCACCTGGTTTCTCTGCAACATTTGCAAGAATCTGAACCCATAGAGCTTTCTGTCAACTACCATGCCTTCTTCACATTTCCTTTTCAACCGCTTGCAACGACCCCGATGAAATCCTGCAAGACGCTTTGCAAGAGAACTCCGAAAGCTAAAGACACGAAAGGCCCTGGCTCCGCAAGCCCTTTCACAGGCTGTTGGTTTTGATGTGCGTTTGATTCATTGCAAACACAAGGTGCCATTATGTCCGCACCACCTCAGCTTTTCAGAAAAGTTGCAACTTTCTAGTGTTAAAATTAAACGGCCTTTCAGCCACACGGGGCCCGGCTCCGCGGAGGGCGGTTTTCAGGCGGCGGGCGGGACGGCGCTGCCGGCCGCCCCGAGGGGAAGCTGCGGCGGGACCGCGGCTCAGGCTGGGGGGGCCGCACCGCCGCCCTGCGCACCCCCCCACCCCCCCAGCACTTCGCCCGAGGCACTTCGCGCCCTTTAACGTGTTTTTCCAGGCGGCCGGAGCCGGCCCCGCGGTGGCTCCGCAGCGGCGATGGAAAAACCGAGCGCTTTCCGTTAGGTCAGGCCGACTGCGCCCATCGCTCACCGCCTAATGCCCTTACCGAAATCATCCCATTACTTAATCGCCTTGGGGAGGGGGGGGGGGAACGGGTGTCGGAGGTGAGGGAAAAAGGGAAAGCGAGGCAGCGGTCCCTGCGGTGACGGCAGGATGGGGGCCGCCATTTCGGGGCGCCCGCCCTCACCGGGCCGGGCTGTGAGGGGGCCCGCGGGGGGCAGGGCCGACCCCCGGCGGCCAGGGGAGCGAGGGCTGCCCGGGGAAGCCTCACCGTCTTCGTGAGCGAGCGGCAGCTTGAGCGGGTTTTCCAGCAGGGACTTCAGCACCCCGTAGGTGGGAGGTAGGAAGGTGGGGTTCAGCGGGAGCGGCCGCGACATGGTGGGCTTTCCCTCGGGGCAGCTGCGCGGCAGCAGTTCCTTCCCCTTCCTCTGGCGGTGCCGCTACGAAGCGGGGTGAAACGGGCGCAGAGCAGAGCCGAGCCGAGCCGAGCCGAGCCGAGCCGAGCCGAGCCGAGCCGAGCCCCGCTGGCGAGGGGCGCCTGGAGGCCGCCGGAGCAGGGGAGCGGGAGAGGCCCCTCGACCACGCAGCTCCGCCACCGCTCCCGCCGCCCGCTCTCCGCCGCGCGCCCCGGCCGCGCGCCCATGTGCAGGCGCTGCCGGCGCTGACGTCAGGCGCGGCACGGCCCCGCCATTGGCGCGGACGGCGCCGCGGACGGCCCCGCCCCCGCGCTCCGCCCCGCCCCGCGGGGGTGTCGCCCGCCCCGCGCCCCCCCCCCCGGCAAGCGCGGCGGCCGTTACCCGCGGCGGGACGGGGGCGGCCGCGAGGGGGGCGCCGGGGCCGGCCCGTGCCGGGGGTGTCGGCGGGGAGCGCGGCCGTGGCGCCCCCCCTGCCCGCCGGGAGCTGCGCCTGGCGAGGCCGCGGCCGAGGAGCCGTCTCCCCGGTAACCGGGAGGAATGTTAATGAGTTTGAATGTTTGACCTCGCTCGGTGCATCCGAGCGTGAGGGCAGCGGGGAGCGCGGCGGCACCCCTCGGGGGAGCGGGAGCGCGGTGGGCGGGCACCCCCCGCCGCCGCGGCCTGAGGGGCCCGGGCCGTGCCGCTGGGTGAGGGCTGGCGGGTCGCGCCCAGCCCAGCGGGGAGCACCGCGAGCTGAGGGCGGCTGCGGGGGTCGCGGCGGGGGAGCGGGCGGCGAGCTGTCCTGGCGCCCCGGAGGAGGCGAGGCAAAGGGTATTTTTACCCGTTCCTAAGGGAACGGGTTATTGGGCTTGGGAGCAGTTCGCTTCGGAGCCACGCAGATCCTTCACGCGTCTCGTTTCCCTAAGCAGATTGCCTCTTTCACCAGTTACCAAGATAACCCAGGGTGAGGGAGCTGTCACCACTAGCAGGGTTCCCGCTATCCTGTCCCAGTTTTGTGTCGGAAGGGGCTTCCCTCCCCGCTGGCGAAGATCCTCCTTGCACGTATGGTTGCCTTTCCGCCCGCTTAGGCCTTCAGCCACCCTGTCAGGAGCTGGGCCCTGCCCTGCAGGCTGTTCAAGAAGTGCAGGCTTGCTGTAGTCACTGCCACCCGTCAGGTGCTTCTATCTCCCTGCGTCTCATCTTTTTTTTGGATGGCATTTTGCGAAGCTTTACCATCTCTATTTAGTTGTTACTCTTTCTCCAGAAGTCAGTTCTTTTACCGTCAACAAATACAAATAATCATAAATACTCTCTATAACCAAATAAAGGTAAATTACGTGCATAAACTTTTAGTTGGAGTGCCCAGTATTTAGAAATAAAAGCTGTCTGTGGAACAGAAGGCTCCCTTGAACAGTTATGTTCTCCCCTTGTGTATCTGCCTACGATTATGTGCATTGACTAGCGTCTGGTCAAATGATCTGACTAAAACAAGCAACTAATCGAAGAGCAAAGTACATTTAAATCAATCAAATTGCACCGGCACAACCAAAACCTGAAGACTGGCAATTGTAATCGCCAGGCCCTTCAGAACCAGAGACAGCGTAATATTAACATATTCAGGGAACCAACAGAGCAGGGGGTACGGATGAACCTTCAAATGCCACAGACGCCCGCCATGGTTCGTGACTGGAGGGGCTTCCAGCAGGAATAGAATAGTAGCAGTACAGTAGTTTTTAAGTCACCTAACCGGAAAAAAGCACTAGATTATTAAATGATTGTACACATACCAACGTTGCCTCAGACGGCAAATTGCTAGTTACTGGAAACCTTTAATTACAGAGGTACAGTGAGTGACATAAAGATTAGAGCAACGATTGGCAATCCATATGCAGATGTGGTACAGAATGTTTTTTCTTTGCAGTATAAAGAAAAAAGGGATAGACTGAGGAGATTTAGCAAGCAACAAAGAAGAGTAAACAGAACAGAAGATGTAAAACTAACGGGGATATTGGGAAACACCAGTAACAAACAAGATTAGTTAGGGATGTAATGAAAGCTCAACTTGAGCTGAACTACTTACTTTTTCATGGTTATTGACCATTACAAACAAAACACACTCGACAGAAAGTAACAGCATTTCCAGTGCAGCAGAATGACAGGAAAACTGCACTGTTTTGCTGCCTGACATTGAATAGGATGAATTCTGTCCAGATCTGTGCAAGTGTGGAACAAAATGAAGCAACCAGACGCTGAGGGCTGCATACAGTTACAGACCCTGTGTTCCCAACACGCAGGAGCTGGGAATTTCCTGGGTGAGAAAGCCGGAACAACTGTTTCCAATATACAGACCAGCCAGAAAAGCTGAGCAAAGTACCCAAGTGCGGTGCTCGAGCTGTTGTTTTGAGTCTCACACTACAACAGGAGCAGTAACTTAAGCCTTGCCGCACAGGCATGTTTCATACCAAGTAGCCTAAATCGCCGGGCTGTCAGGACACCACGCTGGTTCTGAACAGGAGTGTTGTGTTGTGTAACTACGAAGTTACCGATTTTTACTGGCCACACTGTTCCAAAGGTGGACCCCGATTCCTTCATGCTATTTCGAGCAGCGGCTGACCCCACAGGTTATGTTCCAGGTAAGGCTAACACAACCAAAGCAGAGCTAATGATACACTAACTGGATTTCTACGTTTTCCGACCAAAATACCAGTTGTTGGCACGTATTCTTAGCTTAGCATTCACCCAGAAAATGTTTATTTTATGGCTTATGAAGGACTATGACAGCTACTTAGTTTTTGTATAGAAAATACCTTGATCACTCCCCAATTAAAAAAAAAATAAATCTCAGCCCATGTTTATGTTTCTGCCCCTGGTGTTTTCATCACAGAAGTTTGATCAATGACATGGCCCAAAGATCCTATTTTTTTTCAAACCAAGAACACATGAGATAATATACCATTTTTATACCATTTTCCAAATTCATCCTTTTTTTTTAATGTAATTCCTTTCTTTAGCAAAAGCAATTTGAAAAGACAATTTAAAACTCAAAAAGCCTTTACACTTTCAAGGGCTCCTTCTGCCTACAGGCCAAGCACACCAGGATTAGACATCCCTGTTGTAGCCAAGCCCCCGGTGCTGTACAGCCAGCACAGCACCACACAACCGGGCTGGGGAAGACGCCGTTACCACAGCCCTGGGCCCATCCTGCTGAGACAGGCGTTGCCTGCGGAGTTCACAGCAGCGCTCCGAACACGCACCGACTTTGATAAACGCCTAGCAGTTGATACACTGATTTTCTTTTTTTTTTTTTTGAGTAGGGAGACTTGGAAACAGGCATGTGCAGGGCTTCACCCCCAGCACCACACCCTGCCCGGCTGCTGAGGGTGCCAACGGCCCCTGCGCTACGGGGGCCGTGTGACCGCCGGGGCCTTCCCCGGGGGCCCCCTTCGCAGCAGGGGCCGAGGCCTGCGGCGGGCTGACCTCGGCAGGGCTGGCCTCAGGGATGCACCACGG
Source organism: Gavia stellata (assembly GCF_030936135.1). NCBI lineage: Eukaryota > Metazoa > Chordata > Aves > Gaviiformes > Gaviidae > Gavia > Gavia stellata. The sequence continues at coordinate 8,928,799 of NC_082615.1, read as the reverse complement.
GCGGGCCTGCGGGCTCCTCCCTGCTCGCAGCCCTGTGGGGCTGAGGAAGGCCCCGCACGGCGGGGAGGGGCAGCCACGGCGACGGGCACCGCCGGCACCTCCCGCCTTCGGGCGCGCCCGCAGCCGCCGCGGCCCCGCCCGCGCGCCGCCGTCACGCGGAGCAGGGGGAAAGGCGCGCGAGGGCCGTCACGTGAGCGCGCGGGCTGACCTACTTTGGGCCAATGGCGGGGCCCGGGCGGCTCGCGCGCTCCCCCGTGCAGCCCCCCGCGCGCTGCCCGCTGCGGGAGGGCTCCCGCCGGGGCGAGCGGGGGCGCCCAGCGCCGGGCCCTCGCTGGCGCGCCGGCATCAAACCCGCGGCCGCGCCGCCGCCTTCCCCCCGCTTCACCTCCCGTGAACCCGCTCTGCCGCGGGAACGCTCTGGCCCGCGTGCCGGCCCGGCGCCCCGGGGCTCCTGCCGCGCAGGCTGCGGCTGGGCCGCAGTGAAGCGCCGCCCGGCTGGGCCCCGGCCCCGGCGGCCGCCCCGGCGCGCTGCGGGCCCTCGCAGGTCGCCCACCCGGTGAGGGCGGGGACGCGCGGCCCCTCGCAGGGCTGAGGTGCCTACTGGGCACCTCGGGGCCGGGAATCCGACTCGGATCTCGGTCCTCCAGCCGGAGGGCAGGAGGGAACCGCCGTTACCTGTGCTCGTAACCCTGGCACGGCCCGCGGCTGGGCGTTCTCTGGCAAATCTGCACGCACCCATGCTTTTGAAAGGGGATAAAGACTTTTTTTCCCTCACTGAAGTTATTTTAAACATGTTTTACAAAGACAGCACTGCTTAAGTAAGAAAAAGTCTTCAGCATAGTTCATAAGAGGGGTATTTCCTCCACTGCTTTGCTGCAGTTCCCATTCTCTTACTGCATTTGCATAGTTTGTAATGGTAATTGGGAATTCTCTTCTGAAATATCTCCCAGAAACAAGATTGCAGTTTTTCTTCCCCTTACAGACAGCCTGAGTGAAAGTTTTCTTCAGGGATACATCTAACCAGTATCTTCCAGGGGACCTACTTGTGTTTCCTCCACGAACACGGGTAAAAGTGGTCCGGGAGGACTGTGCAATAATCTCAGCTCAGCATAAATGTCGATACTGATAGATGGAGATAGACCCAATCCTGTGCTGGAGGACAGGTACATCATAATCAACTTGCAATCTAGAGCTCCATATGTATTTAACTATAGATTGGTCTGACGAATCCAGTCCTTTTCTCCCAGCATCTCATTCTGTCTCAGGGTTAAATAGGAGCCAGTGCTGCATGTGCAGTTTGAGAAATCTCTTGAACTCCAGCAAAAATTCCTTACATCAGGTATGCGTACGGTCACAGCTGGACTGCCAGTGGCACTTAATTCCTCTATTCGGTTGTTTTCTTTTAACTACGTTCTGCCTGGAGAAAAGAATTGCAAAAGTAGGGGCACGGATGACAAGCTACAAGGTGGAGAGAGAGGATAAATAATGCAGGAGAGCAGGCTTTTGGGTCAAGGCACAGGACAGATTGGAAAAGCAAATGGTTTACAGTACCTTAAATAAAACCTACCGGTCTATCGACAGAGCAATCCCTGCCTCAGCCCTTTAGGAGCCAAAACAATGGATGAAAGGATCGAGTGAGATGCACAAAAAAACAGAGGCGAGAACTTGAAGAGACTTAAGATTCAGCCTTCGGTTTAGTTCTAATTTGTCCTAAAACAGTGAAACGTTCCCAGATTGGCCTCAGATAGTGGTACTTTTCCAGCTGTATTACGTGATCCATAACTCAGAGGTACGTGAAAAGCCACATGAGTATGTTCCGATACCCACACCCTAACTGGAGCTAAAAAAGCAGCAGCTTTTGAAGACAAGGTTGAGAAGCACTAAGGAGCAACGCCTGTCCCCCACTTCCTTCACCATCGTAGAGGTTCTGGAAGTAGCTTGGCTTGGCTTTCCGAGTGAAAGCCGCTACCAACAGTGCTGAATTACTTAAAAATTGATGTTTATTCTCCACGTGGTGTGCAGCTGAGCGAGCTGCTGTGGCTCCTCGCAAGAGGAAAAATGCTTGTTGAATGAACCATGATCTGCCCCCACCTTTTTTTTTTATTATTATTATTCTTATTTTCTTAGGTTTAATTGAATGTGGGAGAGACAGGTTTGGAACTGCTTTTGGGTGATGGCAGAGGAACTTCTCTTAAGTAATCTGGGGTGGTTCCAAAAGGCATTCCAGTTCTCAGAAAAATAGGTATTACTAGTCATTGCTTATATGCTATGAGTTGAAAGATTAATAATTTTCTCTGCCAAAGTTTACAGTCAGCCTTTACCATGACAGTAGATCAAATACATGTGCTTGCCTGGGCAGCTGACCTGGTTCGACCTCAGCAAGTGTTACTCTCAGTGATGACTACATTTTTGGAACAAATACTCTGCTATGCTTTTTAATGCAACCTTAACCTCGTAAAGCATTAACCAGCCTCTCAAGCCCATTTCAAGCACCTAGTGCCCTTGGTGCCTTCGCGAACTATTTAGAGCTATAGGTGTAACCAGCCAGATGACAGAACTGGACTGAGGCAAGCGATAAGGGAGTAGCTGGCCTGTTTTGCAGTCAGACCTTCCCCTGAATAAGGGCAGCTCCCAGCCAGTGCCAATGGGAGAAACAACCTGAGCCTTCCATTTATTCCTCTGCACTCCATTCCTCTTCCTTTCTCACTTTTGGCTTGCATGCTGCAGAAAGTCAGTTAGAAATAGCTGTTCTTACATGCTCAGGCTGTTTGATTCTGGAAGTTGGCATTGGTTTTACTGGAGATAGAAGAGCACCCACGAGCACAGGATAAAACAGCCCATCCCCAGGCAGAGCTGTAACAGAAGGGAGGAGTGAAAGGTGCAGGAGCTGAGCATCTCTTCCTTATTCAGAGTTTCTATTGAAGTCAATGACCCAGATTTCGCTGACTTCAAATGGCTGTTTTCAGAGAGCTTGCCGGAGGCACAGTGCTGGGGAAGGTCACGCAGAATTTAGCCCGAAGTACTCTGCATGCATAGGCTTATCGGATCTGGAACTTGATACTGAAGACCCATGTTCTTCAATAAGGTCTGCGAAAGTCACTGAAGTGACTAGTACCCTGGGCTTCAGGCTTGCAAGGCTGCCCTAAGTTTGGGATTTCTTTTTGTCCTGTACTTCTGTGATCAGTTCTGTGACATCCAGCTCGCTCCCAGGTTTCCCTCTTAAAAAAAAAAAAAAAAAAACAAAAAAACAAAACATTGCAGAAAAAACAAACTAGTTTTTGATCCCATGGGCTTATAGATTATTAAGAACCCAGAAACACGGTAAACCTCTCTTATCTTTGGCCTTCTGCGGAAAACTGGGAAAATTCCTACTGACAAAAATCAGGCTTCTAAACATAAAGGCACTAAAGTCATGCTATATCTCTTTATGAAAGAATCATTGTAACTCCACGTATTTTAAAAGAGCAGCAAGTAGTGCAGAAACGCACATTAATCTGTATGCAGCTTATCCTGTAGATTTAGATTCATTAAGTCTGCAGATGAGACTGGTTTGGGTTTTGGGTTTTTTCCCCTTTTTTTCATGTACTCCCACTTTCAGTTATATGCAGCAGCAGAACAGGTTCCCCATACTAATGTCAGCCTGCAGCGCCCTTCCTTAGCCCAGCCAGGGGGACCCCGCTACATTATCATCTTTCTTATGGCCCATTTTATTCTGTTTAAATCTCTCATCAGAAATTTCAGCTGGAAACCAGTTGCTATCTCAGTATCAGAATATGTACATTGAGTATGTTAAATATCAGCGTACCAGGCTTCCCAGGTTTTTTGAAACCTTCTTACGCAAATACCATAATGCAACATAGAAATAGTAACAATGAATACTGTCTTAAAAGGCAAATGTACCCTGGATTCCGTGCGTGTATCTCCCTACTTTACTTGATACAGAAAGTCTGATTAGATCTCTAAAGATTACAGTTTAAAAGGGCTTGGAAAAAAACAGAGTATTAATAACTGGATTTTTAAAATGTATATTCAAACATAGAATCAGCTTTACTGATACAGAGCATCCCAAAGCTGGATTTCAGTCGTATGGCTCTGTGTTTATCAAAAGGACAAGGAGGTATTTTCCCATAATCATATGTTGGCTTTGTCTTACCAGTGTCCAGGGCCGCCGCGTGCTGTGACGCAGGAGGGAGCAGCTGCACGCTGCGGATTGTGCTCTGAGGGAAAGGAACAGACTCGGAGGATTCAAACCACGAGTCCTCTACCTCTCCTTTCCGCCGGAGTCAGCAGCTCTGCAGAAGTCCTGCTCTGTTTTATCTTCTGAGAGAGTAGGCTGATTGCTAACGTCTCCTGCGAGGACAGATGTGTACAGAAAAGATGTACACTAAAAGAGATGCATAATATTTACCATTTCAAACAGCGTTCAGCTTTGTGCTGTCAGCTTTGTAAAGTTGTTTTTATGCATTGAAGTGAAATGTTTAAGTGAATTGAGATGAGTACAATGATAGCTGGCAGCTGTAAAATAATAACCCTTCGATGTACATGCCAACACAAGGAAGCACAGGAGCATTGCTATTGTTTGTTGCTTTATTCTGCCTTTGACTTTTTTTTTTTTTAATGTCATGTTTTCTTTTAAAGTTATCATCTGCCCTGATCTGCAGTAATGTGGGTGCATAATTGACTGTATTTGGACTAAAGATATTCTTGTCCCTATGTTTTCCTGGCCAGGCGTTTAGACTATAAGCTATATTGAAAGCATCAGGCAGAAAGTTATACTGAAAACATCAGACATAACTAGTTTAATATTAAACCAGCTTTGTATTATTTTTATTCCCATTCATTTTTAAAGCCTTTTAAAAAAAAAATCTTTAATTAATTGCCTTGCAGAGCAAGTAGTTTTTGAAGGCTCGCAACTAGCATTTTCATAGGCAGTTTTTTGGGTTTTCTTCTGTTTTAAACTGCCAAAGGTCATAAACACACGTACAGTTTTCTGTAGCCATCTGACAGCATGTATGCAAGGAAATAAAGATGTCCTCCTCCTGTATTTTCCCTTAAATGGCTTTGACCTGGAGAATATATTACGTTGACTGGCATGAGAAAGAAAGCTGTGATCTTATTTTTACTGTTTGTTATAGCGGTTTCAAACTTATCAAAGGAAGAAATAGAGGCTTTTTAGATGGCTGCTTGCCAACATCACTAATCAGAATTTTAATGAGATTTTTCTTTTCGAGGCCCAAATTAGGTCTAATTAACAATATCTAAAGCAAATGTATAATGCCATAAAAGTGATGCAGCCTACTGCATATAGAATGTGTTTCAATCTCTTTACAAATAGAAATATTGAACAAAATACACATTCTAATGCTGTTTTAAATAGATGCAGGGTTTTTTTTTTTTTACTGTTATGCCTTAATTAACAAATTGGCTTTAGAAAATATGGTCCTAGACTTTTATAACAACATTGACATCTCTGAAGGGGAATAAGGCAGGTGCTTGTGGCTGAAACCCCGGTGTGATTTCCATTCGCTTTGACACAGACTCCCGAAAACCCCAGTCCGACAGGCCGCTATCGCAGCGACAGCGTGAGCTGGGCCCTTTTACTTCCCCGAAGTGCTCCATTTGCCATCATCACGTCTTTGGATGGACCATGTGTTCCTATTGTTTGTGGGCTGGATAACTAGCCTGCAGCTCCCATTTCCCAACTATCATAAAAGGCACGGTTATATTTAGTCTACACACACTGTTTTTCTCCAAGCATTTAAGACAGAGGATAATTAACAACTACAAAAAGTCATCTTCAAAACACAGCGTTGTTTCTTCCCCCAAAGTGTATTTTGTGCAAAGAGGGATAAACCAAAAGGACTTTTCTCTTTCCCCCTGCAAGATTTGGTTGTTATTTACATTACCGTAGTTCAGTTCTCTCCTTGTCTGGCTTATCTGTCACATATGAAATATTTCAAAAAAGGAAAGCGCCTTTAATCAGAGCTGCTCAGATGTGGCTTAATGCAATTATACGCCTCAAAGTTTGGGATTGCAGCTTCTGCCTCAACAAACCATTTTATTCACATACTGCGACCATTAACCAGAAACCTCTTGCAAAGCCTTTTTCCAAATTTCATGTTTAGTAAACAAATATATATATTTTTTAAAATTCCAGCTAAATCAATATATCTTCCAATTCATTTAGCTCATGAAACCATAGATGAATAGCAGCAGTAACAATGGGGTTAAAAAAAAACCCCACCAAAGCACACCAGAATGGAATGAACATATACCCCAAAACAAATATTCCCCCGGCACAAACTCCAGGTAATCATTTCTAGTAGTATTGGGTTGAAGTGTTTAGAACACCTGAGCACGACTCTAAGTCTTGCTGTAGACCAGTTTTCTCTGGAAAGCTGTAACTAGAGTTTGTGCTAATTGGTAGCACATGTAGTTAGTAAGATAGTCTATCGACTGACCAGGAGCTTTCAACTAACATCAGGCATATTCTAAGTAAGCTTAAATAGCCATTTCAAATGTGTATTTCTTGTAGTGTGTAAATAAATATATTCACAGCAATTTCAAGGAAAGAGCCAAACCACAGGACAGAGTGAGCCAGAATCATTTTGCATCTGTTACAACACTCAGGATAATGTTTTGGTTGATTTATAGTGGAAATATTTGTTTTTCAGTTGGAATTTTGGTAACTCGGAACAGATGTTCACAGCAATGTTGGAATACTGTCTACCCATGCTTCTCTGTTAAATCAAGTGCTGTTACACATTTAAACTAATCTAGGAAAAAATTAATATACTGTGAAATTACTAATTTTACGAAAGGTACATAGTAATGGGATTCCAATTTGATTATCTTTCCATTTTATCAGAATCCCAAGAGATGCAAAATAACTCCCAAAGCTGCTAAATTTCAACTGTTTTGTGACCCAGGATGGAGGAGAAGTGCTTGTCTATCTATATTTTTTTCCAAGCCTTGTAGCGTTGAACCAACTCAGCTTTCCAACTTTTTTCCACCTTCACTGAGCTAGGGAATATTTAAACAGGGGAGAGAAGAAGGTTCTTCTTCTCTATAGTGAGAAAGTTATTTGTATCTCCTAAAAAATCATTAAGAATTCAGTATATTATTTCTAAAGAGTCCTATTTATATCACTTAAAGACCTCTGACTACAGAGACCCACGAATACAGTCCTCTCTTCCCCACCGCTTTACTCATGTCCCTCAACGTTCAGCCAGAAAAGGAGAGGGAGCGCATCTCCACCTCATTAGATTAGCTGGGGGAGCAGCATGTTCTGAAATCCACAGACGTCTTTGCATTCACTTCAGTGGCACCGAGCTCCTGAGCTCAGAAGCGAACGGCATGTCTGTCAGTGTGGAGAGGCTGCCTTTTTTCTTTTGACTCTCCTTAGGGAGGCAAGTTACAGTCTCCTCTCCAAGTGCAAACATCCAAAGCTATTTGCTGATGCGAATTCCAGATTGCCAGTGGAGCTCTGCCTGATGTCTTTACCTTATGAGGTCTGTTGTTTCTTCTAGGAACTTTCAGATACTCCTCTGCAACGTTCTTGCTTCCCAGGAAAGATCCAAATAAGCTGGCATGCAGCTGTTTAATGGTTATCCCATTTGCAGCTACATTTCTTTCCAGGTGGCATCACTATATTCTTAATGGCTGAAAGCACTAACAACGTCAGAGAGGAGCCAGTGGCTTGTTTCTGTGTGAAGCAAACATTTTGAGTTGCAGTTACTGCATTAAGCTCTTGAAGGTGTACACAGAGATGTCTCCTCACCGATTCGATGCACTCATAACAATGCTTGCTAATACGCTCGGCCTGGGGAGGACTGCCTGCTGCCCAGTCCTTAGTGCCGTCAGCTGAGAGAAGGAGCGGCAGAGCCTGCGGAGCACGGCTTCTCTTGGGGCCTCGGCTCTTTTACACCAGTATCTCATCCGGAGGGATGCACTGTTAGCATTGGAAGAAGTGGAACCGCAGTACAAGCTTGTTGTGCAAATGCAGTACAAATGCAGATTTTACTAGGATATGTTCTTTGCAAGCAATTTAGTATTTATAGCGGTGACATGAGTCACCTTCTTAGATACCATGGATACAGCGTTTCATCCGCTAACTCCATTAAGTACAATCAGCTTTTCACAGTGTTTTGCACTTGCACTTGTACAACCGAGTGATTGTTTTGCTCCTCGGGACACCCCTTCCTCTCTGTTCCGGAGAGAGCTGGAGTCAGCGGGCATTGAAATGTCTCTATGACCGAGAAGCGTCCGTGCAACAGAAACAAAACTTCAACTGCTATAGACTTTCGGACAAGATTTTTGGAACATTTCTCTAATGCTTTGCTCAGACATCCAGCACCATTATTTTATCTTGGTTGTTACCCAACTGACTTGTCAACTGTTATATTATGTGAGTTCTTCCTTGGAAAAGCTGTCCCTTCTGCAAGCAGGGCCATATTGTCTCATGATTTGAATTTCTGTGAGCAGTAGGCGTTAGACCCAGGCACCCCCGAGATACCAGAGTGCTGGGCTCTCCCAGCTGTCTGCATCCTGTACTCCTGGTCGTGGGTCTGAGAAATGTATTCACTCTCGGTCTGTTTACAATATTTGGGTTTTAAGCTACGGGGCACCCCAAGACTGCGGCCCCAGCTGGGTGGGAAGAGCCGCGCAACAACACTGAAAGGCGCAGAGCTAAATCTGACGTTTATCATACATGCAGTCCAGTAATCTTCATCACGGGAAATGATCTTCCCTGTGTTATTGGACAGAAAAGTTCCGAACCATTTTTTTTTAATACTGTGTTTGAAGAATAAAATTTGCTTCCAACTTAAACCTTTACACCTGATCTTGGGTCTTCACTTATCACGACAGTTGAGTAGAGGGGTTAGAGCACCGGGCTGGTGACTGGCGCTCACCTCTCCAGCCTCTGCCACCGCTTGCTCTGTGACCTTGGACAAGACTCTCCGTTTCTGTCAGTGTTGTCTCTCTCATTGTTTGTCCCTGTTTCCTGTAGGAGCAGGTAGGAGACTCTTAAGAGAGTAACATCTGTATCCCAGGTGAATATTTGCAGGATTTAGCTGGGTGATTTCATGTATAAAGAAGGTAATGAGGTCTATTATGACATGACAGATTGGAAGCCTCTTGTACATGACAGCCGGGTATTTGTTTCCAGTAATAAGTCCTGTGGCAGTACGTTCTATTTCTCTGAACCTCACACTAATATCCTCTTGTTGCTCTCTCAAACCTTGTTAATGAGCTGCGCAGAGGTTGGGAGACGGCATCTGCTTAGTAACAGAGTCGGTACTGATCTCGGTTATTGCAGATTGCTGCACTTCGCCAGCACAAACAGTCTCATAATGGCTCATCGTAAGCGATCTGAACTGCCTGGAGCCCAGTTAGATTCTGAGGGTTGGATCCTGCCGGGTGCTGAACGCTTGTTGAGAGCCGGGCCATCCTCAGCACATCGGGGAGGTAAAGGCACTCTGCGTGCTGCAGGTCCAGCCTGGCTTGGACAGGGAACCCGCGCAAGGGACTGTCCCACAGAAAACACCTTGGTTACTCGGGGTTACTAGTAGGCAAGACTAGTTTACTTACGAGTTGCACTGAGGTCCTTTGAAAGTCAGTCAAAGGCTTTATTATGCTAAGATTAGTAGCTCGTGAGTAATCTCTAGTGGAACAGTTCACTCTCACTAGGCTGTGGAAATTTCTCGGGTACTGTACCTCACTGCCTGAGACTGAGTGGCTTTTAAAATCCAAGAAATCTGTGGAAACATTGCATTTCTGGCATAAGGGCCAGAAAAGGGGCTGTTGTGGTCCATGCCACTGTCTTTTCTGGAAAGGTAACACTGGCTTTATTATAAATGTGTGATTTGCTGTCATCCAAAGTTGCTTGTAAATTTTGACAAAAAGTAAAATACGCATGAGTTCATGGGAGAGGATTTTGCGGCTCTAGCACACATTGCAGTTACAGACACAAAATGTTGCGCTTTTGGTTCATTTAGAGAATATACACTTCACAACACAGAGACACCCTTATCGTAAGGCATCAGCACAGACAGCACCAAGGAGAGTTTGCAAATCAACTGAGAAAAAAAAAAAGCTTTCTGGTTGTATAATAGGTAACAGGAGACGTGATTTCTTTTCAATATTTATAACAGTTCCCCTCGCAGTTAAAAAAATCAGCCTGATTTAGCTTTTTTCCAGGTTGTAGGTGCTCCAGGGGAGTAACCGCTATTCCTGAGCAGGGGGATGTTGCATACAGAGAACCGAGCACCCTGACAGCCTGTGCCCGGCCATCCCCGCTCACGGAGCGAGGGTGTAACAAAGGACGGCGACAGCTAGTCCGAGCTGGTGCCTCCCCAACGTCTCCTTGCTTTCATTCAGGCATGGGGCTTTTTTTCTGCTCCAATACCTGCCATTCCCTGTTGCAAAGGAAGATGTCAGCCAGGTTTCCCGTGGCAGAACTTTGCTCTGCTAGAGCCCTGCGTGAGAGCGATCCACCTTTCCCTCTCCCTTGTGTTTCAGGTGCTGTTTTACAGCCGTTCATGTGGCTGCCGTAAAGACCAGAAGAACAGCCTGGCACCAAGCAAGTCCATCGCAATATTGCCATTGGGTTTTTCAAGAGAGGTAAAATTTCACTCTGGCTCTGGGATCTTACCAAAGTAGATTAGGTTCAGTGACTTCTTGTGCCTCAGTGTTTGGACAATAAGGGTAGTGTTTGCTTGCCTGGAGAACTACAGAGGAACGACGGCGTTCCCATGCGTATCGGCCTTGTTATGAGAGCAGGCGAGGCTTCCCTGGAAATGTGGTACCATTTCAAGTGGTGGCTCCAGGGAGAAGTCTGCCAGCGCCTTTTCATCTTCTCTGCACCCCGACTCATGAATAAACATAGGGAAGGAGGGAGCTAGATGAAAAGCAGCTAGGACCCATGTTGCTATAGAGCTGTGGATCTTCCCGGGCATTAGCTATAATTGGCTCCTCTCTTTCCGGGCTATCCAGTGTTTTAGCAGGTGTTGCATTGTCTTCCCGAAGGCAGGCAGAGCAGTCCCTTGCACCAGCCTGCTAAAGCAGCTCCGACTGATTTTAGGTCACGTTATTGGCAAATCAGAGGGAACAGGCAGCCTCGGAGGGAGAGCTCTGCTCCCCCTCCTCCCTCGACTCCAGACATCAGCCTGCTTGTGATCTGGCTTCAAGAGAGGCTTGAATCTGTTTGAATCCCACTGTTATCTGTAATTTTAATGTGTACCCCACCTCCCAAAATTGTGTGAACCGGCACAGGGCTATCACAGCTGAGGTTCTTATCCAGAATCTGCATGTAGATGTGCTAGGCTTAAAAATCTCGACAGGTTAACTTTCAAGAAAATCTCTTGTTAGGCAGTAGTCACTACCAGCAATTACCACGCTTTTATCTGTAGCTGTCAATGCACTGTAAAAAGTGGCTGTTATTCCCATTTTGTAGAAGAAACAGATGTTCTAGGGACTTCTGAATAGATTTAATACCGAAATTGCATGCCTAAAAGGTGTTCTAGAAAATCCCATCATTGTCACATGACTGATTTTATTGGGTGCACCCAGGGATTCAGCAGATCTGCGGGTTGTACTTTGCTTCTCTTCTTATTTGGTTTAAAGCGATGGTTTTGAAGTTTTCGTTTTACTCGCCTTCTGGGGCAGAGGAGAAGCTGAAATGAGACTATCATAGTTTTCTTTTTGAGACAAACTTTCAGGTAGGGATTTACTTGAAACTTCTTGAGGTTTAATTTGGTTTTGTGATCAAGAGACACAGAAGTTGCATTTGTGAAATCCAATTAGGCTCCAGCCCTGGCAGGGACACATGGCACGAGGCGTGTACACCCATCTGGCTCCCTGTCCTTCCCTGCTCTCAAACCTTCAGCCTCCATGGCAGAGCCCTGCTTCTTATCCCAGGTATTTTGGATTATGCAAACCCAATTTACCTGCTTGGGAGTTGCAGAGGTGCCGTCTTTCCCCTGGAGACAGGGTAGATGACAGGGCAAAAGGCAGCTGAGAACTGCTTCACCCCAGGGGAGCGATCAGAACCGGGTAGGGCGAGCGGAGAGCTATGGGTGGATGTTGTGCTGGCATCAGTGCCACGAACGACTCCGAAGTGCGGTTAGTGCTAAAGGTGACGGGAGGCTGTGCCGTGGCCTTGGTTTTACCACGGAATTACAGACGCGTCTGTGGATATCTCTTTCATTTAAGCTTCCTGCACGGAGCTGGAGTGGTCAGTACCTTTACAGAGCAAACTTTTTTTTTAATTGAGGACTTTCCACTACAAGAAGCTAAAAGTTGTTAGAGCAAGGAAGAGCTTACCCGATAACGATCCTTCCTCAGGAACCAGCTCTCATGCGCTGCGGGCTCAAGGGCGCGACGATGCACCCGACTGCCTGCCGTTGTCTTCGCTCCCAGCTGCAGAGTCCCTTGGCTTGCCTTCCCCAGCTGGCCGAGGCAAAAAAAGAACCTAGATACTTCTCCGGACTTGGAGAGCAGCAATTTCTGTCAGCCACGTCAGAAACCGAATTGCTGATTGCCCTGCTGTGCTGCTCCCCCCGGCGCGAGCTGCCCCTCGCCTGGAGCGCTCCTCTGGTAGCACCCGCTTGTGCCGGAGCAAAACTTCATTCCCGATGGCTAACAAGTTTTCTTGTCAGAGGGAATCTATATTTTTATGAATGCGGCGAAGTCAGTAAGGCCTCTTCCTTCCCTTTCCTGAAACTGCACTCCCCTCTAAGTAGGTTAATTTGTGTGTACGTAACAGTCAGGACCAGCAATGACAACAAACCTGGAAACAGACTGCGGAGTTGTGTACCAAACAAGCTCTGAGCACAGCAGTAAACCAGACTTTTCAGTTACCCTCAGCCAGCCACAGGACTTCCCTGTTAGTGTACATTTACTATTGATTTGATATTTGGTTTTTATATAATTCACTGTGGGGCTCTAACACCAGAGCAGCTAAAATCAGAATGGGTTAAGCACATACATGGAGAGTTTAGGCTTAAGTGACTCGACTACATTCCCAAAGATGAGCACGTGGAGAAATGAATGAGATGAGATTAATTGCATTTACAGATTTTCCTTTAATGATAAAATAATTCCTTTTGGTTGCGTCTTTCAAACAGCCAAATAACAAGACAGTCATACTTTAACGCTGTTGGCGTCCTATTTCCTGTTCCTCTTCATTATTTACAACACTTTTGTATTTAATTTGAAGGAATAATATGATCTGAGAGTGACAGGCAGCTTTCTTAATGGGCTTGTCTGCTCCTGCTCATGCCATGACATCAATTATATACAGACTTTGACTTGGAACGTGTAACCCCCATGGTGACTAATTACAGTGCCCAACGTTAGGGTCCCCAGTGGCACAGACTGGAGATTCATAAATGCAGTTCCGCCTGCTGCCTGGGGACTGAGAGCTTCCCTCTCCCTGGGGGGCTCAGTGCTCTTGGTTTTCTCAGGCCGTTGGGGTTGGAAAGGAACGGTGATGCATTAGCAGCCTTTGGAGTAAAAATGAAAACATTAGAAGGAACTCCAATGCTTTGCCTTTCCTAAGATTCTTTCTCTTTCCCATGTCAGTGCTATTATTGTTACATTTTTATTTTAGGCTACAAACACGATTTTATTTCTTTTTCCATTTTAGTCATATGTTTTAATGAGTTCTTTTCACATACAAGAGCAAGGATTGTTCTTGATGATAATAATAATTGGGCCATAGGGAAATACTGCCTGCTTAATAGCTAAAGTGCAGGGTACTTAGAAAGAGATTAAGACATTTCTGATTCCTGTGTGGCTTTTGGGGGTCAGAGTGAAATCGTGACTTATCCAAAGTAGCGGCAAAACTACTGATTTTTCATGGTTTGCTTTTAGCCAAGAGGCCTATCAAGAGCAATCAAACCGATATTCCCCATGATGACTGTCTTGAGAAGCTGGATTCGTTCTCATCAAGACGAGAGATCATTTCAGCAAACTCCCTCGTCTGCAGCCCCCAGTGAATAATAAGGTATCATATAGTTGCAGTGTGATATCTCTATTCATCAATATCCTTCGTAACTTGAAGAACATAGCTTATGTATGTTCTGGAAAAGGTGCTGGACTAAATTCTGTGAGTCTTGAGTGCCCTTGTTACTACTAAACAGATCATTGTCCTTTCTGTTATGCTGAGAATAGCTGAACCGAGATGACATATATGCTCTAATGCAAGAAAATATCCTTAGGCTGTAGTTAACCCTATACATATTTAAGCTTAGCTAACCTGGAAGTTGTAAGTGAAGATCCTTATCATATACATCAGATCAAACATGGCCTTACGGCTTCAGGGACAGAATTTGCAGGGGACACGCTAACCTCCCAAAACATAACTGGGAGCAGGAGGGAGAAAGAATTTTTTTTTTTTAAATTAACAGGTTTAACTAGTTTGGATTTGACTCAGATACTGTCCCATGGGGACAAAACCAGTATTGGTTATTAGATTTCAACTTCCCATCCTAGTATTTGGAAACATGAGGCTCTATTTGTAACAGATTTTGGCCCATTCCATTTTTGTCAACCATATGACTTAATGATGAATGATACAAAACCCATTGCATCTTTGTGGGAAGAGAATTCAATGCTATAATCTTGTAACAAAATAACTTATCTTAAAAGAGTGTTACAAAAACATCAACCTATTAAACCCCTGGCAATATCAGCCACTGTCTGGGGGAAAAAAATCTAGAATGACCAATAAGTAATCAAGCCACCAAAAATATGAACAGAATCTAGATGGCACAACCTGTGAGATGGCTGGTATTTTTAGTGTTACATGAAACCAATCCCCAGGGAAAGGCAAAGCTGGTTACAGAGGACAAAGGTTAGGCTTTATTCATTAGTATTTGATTTTTGGTATGCTATCATTGCAAGGAGTAAAGGGAAAGATTTACTAAGGTATTTAGGTACCTAAACATGCCTAGCAGCATTTATAGCAGCATCTAAGTAGGTTAGGTGCCTAATTCCCATTAACTCCATCAACATCTTTAAGCTGCTAAACATCTTTGCAAAGCTGGCCCCAGAGCCTGAGCTGTCAGGTGTCTGCTCGAACTGGTGTGGCTGTGCTCGTGTGCAGCAGCTGAAGCACAAGCCGATGCTCCTCGCAGCAGGGCGGTATGGATGATACGTGAGGACCAGGAGCACAGAGGTGAGCAAAGGCTCTGGAGCCGACTTGAAGGTTTGTTGCCGACTTAAGCTAGAGCCATACAAAAGTCCCTCAGAGCAGTATTTGCGAAGAGCCCACTGAGTTTTGGTGCTCGGTTTGGAATAAGCGTAAGGTTTCTGACTCAGTGAGTTTCTTGAGCTGAGTGTTAAGAATCCCAGTTCTTCAGTTCCCAGAAAAGTCAAGATTTCACAGGCCAAGTCATAACAGCATTTGCTGAGCTTCAGGAGAGCCTTTCCCACTTGTCAGTCCTGCACAGCTTGGCCCGTTCCCCAGCCACAAACATTTTTCTTAACGGATTTTCCTTGCCTTAACTTAATGCCAAGAGACGCCCTCCTGCCTGTCAAAACCAGACTTAAAGAAATCTACCAAATCATTTGTTTCAGGTTCACAAAGCAGCCTGTCACGAGAAGCATTTAAATAGATGGTGAACGTTACGTAGGATAGATCAACCCGTGTTAAACACTTTGCTTGACTGAACCTGTCTCAGTGCTCCGGCTTGTCGGGTTTATCTTCCGCAGCAAAGCAGACGCGGTGAAACGCAGCCCTCTCCGGCAGCGGGTGCTCGGGGTAACTCCAACTCCACTTGGTCTGAGGAGCAGATGAGGCCACTCAACAGATAGTGTCTGTGAAGCAAATATATTCTGAAGTAAACCAGCAAAATAAAAGGATAAATTACACAAATTACCTCTATTTTATTGTATTTCTCATTTTAGTGTAAGTAATTTCTTATTCCTTAATTTACAGTAGAGGCTAAAGCCTCCAACTGATTTCTAGATGGGATACTATTAGCTTCTGTTCCGTAAACTACAACCATGGGAACTGTAAGTAAAAAGTATGTGAGGCTCCACAGAGACCTGCACAGGAATTGTAGCGAGCCTGATTTGCTTTTTTAGCTTCCTTTAAAAGTTGGATTTTGGTAATTCTGAAAAATTTTACGTTAGAGCAGGAGAAGTGGGATTTGTTCTCTCTCTCCTTGGCCAACCATTGGGGGTTTGCCCCATTACATACTACAACAGCTCTAGAAAGTAAGCAAGAGCTGATTCAGTAGCATGCATATCCCAAGTAGACGAGTAAGTGATTTGTACTGTTTAATTACGTAAGAAGTAAGTACTTTCTATCACTGAAATCTGTACTCTGAAGTACACAAGAGATTTCCACCACCACAAAGGTTTTTGAGTACAAAAAGGAATGGTAGTCTGCATCAGTTATGGTTTTAAAGGGGATGGTATTAAACAGGGGGTTTCTAGACACAGGCTGAGTAGGAGCATCCGTTGAGAATAACACTACTTGAGAATTTACAGTGAAATTCTCTGTACGGAGTCTGGCACCACTGCAAACCCATGCGAGTCCTTAAGGCTACAAATGAAATGGGTGTCAGAACAGATGTAGTGCTGTAAGGTTGTGTCCAAGGTGGTCCTTGCTTTGCATTAAATGGCGGTGTGCAAATAGCACTGTTGGTTTTTACTCCTGCTGATTGATCCTAAAAATCTATAGAGGCTTTATATATTTGCTTATGTAATAACCATATCTTCTCTATGGACTTTACTGTAGAAAACCACAGTGCAGCCGTAACACGGCAGCGTGGCTGTGCACCGGCCAGCACATGTGCCTGACCACTATGAATACTTAAGTGATGTTTATGGAATGGCCAGCTCTATACGTACGTGTGCTTATATTTATCGGGCGGGGTTGACGAAAGGATCATCTAATTTATTGAGACACTGAGTAGTGTTACAAGGAAGTTATTTAGCACCTATGAAGCTGAGTATCTAATAAGCCCGTGTAGGTATTTGTGTTAAGCTATTTGCTTTGATGGGAGAATGTGCCATTTTAAATTTACTGCAATATTTGCAGTATTTGAAGGGCAGGGTGGTGCCAGTATTCGGGTGTAGATCAACACCAGTGTGTACCAGAACAGTATTTTTCACAATGTCACCTTTACATGGAAAATAAATAGAGGTACAGGAATCACTTATGGCCCTGTGGCCATTCCCTTATAAAGCTCTAGTTTTGTTATTTTAAAGGATGTAACATGCACTTTAATTTCTTTTCCACTTCATTTTTTTAATTCTGGAATAAAAATGAAAAGTTGTTGTTTACAGCATTGCATATTTTGACAACAGCTCTTTACAAATTCTTTTTAAGTTATCCTAGAACCATTTTCTCAATATACACAGTTCAGCTTAATCAAAATAATTTCACAAACTATTTTACAGAAAGGAAAGAGACAAGGGGAACTAGAGAGAAATAACCTAGGAAACAAGTATGCCAACGTACAAAAATAGATGAGAACATTTGGAGATTGTAGGTATGAAAATGTAGTCTCAATAACGGAGAATTTGAACTAGCGGATTAGCTGAAGAGGTAATGCTTACCGGAGAAGAAGCTAGATGGATGCAGAGGTCTATTTCTAATGTCTTTAATTTCTAGGCAAATTTATAAGAGAGAGGGAGAAATAGTCTCCAAGTTTCTGAAATGTTCTCATCTGTGGGTGGAGACAGTAAGCAGAGCAGGCAGATCGCCAACATTTTGTCTCGACCCCCCCCGCGCACAGCAGGCTGGGCACCGCATGCTCAGAGCCGAGATCATTACCAGCTCCCCAGGAAGGGCACGCAGGGTGTGCATCGCTGTCCTCCTCCAGCTGATCTAACAGAAACACAGCTTTAAATTGCTCTCTATAAAGTCTCTGCTCATGCAGCCTGCCTGATCCGTAGTCTCCATCCCTAAATAGCTTCTCCTATTTGAAACACCCAGCTAGCTGTCACAAAGCCACTAGCAGAATAAATCAAGACCGCGAGGGTCAAGTGGAGATTCAAACCTCTCTTGAACAGAACTGGAAAACTGGAATCTATATGCAGTCTGGATAGCATGGAAGTATGAACTGAAACCGCCTGTCATAAAGCATCCAAATGACTACTATGGCTACAGCAAATATCTCAAGGAATTCAGAACATTATATATCCTCTATGGGTCATGAGTCTGTGCCGTTTTCAGAAAAGGGATTTAAATAAAAATGCTTCTACAGTGTCCAACCCTGAAACGGAAGCACATGCTCTGTCCCTTCAGATTGTGTTCTCTGGGAACACAAAGGAGGCTGTGAAGCACGTAGGAGCCACTGGAGCAAAATATGGCTAAAGCATTTATGTGTTATTGCTATGAGAAGTTTTCTTAGAAATCTAAGTTACTGTAGGTCTGCTGAGCAAGCTCTTCTTCCTAATCCGCACCACCTGGGTAGATTCATGGATAATTTGGTTCTGACCTAGTTAAAAGTACAAAACAAATTTTCCTATTTGCTTATTCAATATGCCCTGACATCTACTTCCAGCAAAGCCTGCAAAAAACTCTTCTGTGAGCTGCACTTTGTTCCTCCAGGAAGAACACTTGGTGATGTGCTCTACAGCTCCCAGGCCAAATGCGGTAGATTGCTGCACTGCTATTCAAAGAGGAGACTTGACTCGGGCTTTAAAAAAAGGTATATTATTTTTGATTCAAAAGAATCAACAGCTGCAGCATGCCTGACTTGGCACAGCTCTGTGGTGCTGAGGAAGAGCGTGGCATAGGCACCAGAACTGTGAGTAAGTCTGGTCTTTATATCCATTCCTCAGAGTGCAAGGATTTTCAAATCCAATGCCACACCTGCTGCAGACAGACCTCAAAAAAATGTGTTTGCACAGCCTCAGTCCTTTGTATTGGCCAACAGAGGTGAGCTGGAGCGCAGCAGTGTGCCTGAACCTTTCCAGGGAGGTTCTGAAGTCCTTAAGTGTGCAGCTCAGAAAAATGCAGATTGCAGCCTGTGCCTTCCTCACACTGTTACAAACCCATTCTCCTCCGGGGACTGAAGGTCAGAGATGGGGTTTTCCTTTGGCGTATTCATCAGTGCTTCTGCACAGTTTCAGGTCTTTCTTTCATTCATTAGTCAACACCTACCATATACACACACACACATATATAAAGAGCCTCCAGAAAAACATAGCATAGAATCATATATTTGACAAAACTGACATCATACACTGTGCTGTGAATAATGAGATTTAAAATATCCCGTGCTATTGAGGTACAGTGAAACCTGTTCATTAGCTTGCACTAACACCCCTCCCGTCATTTTCTTTATCCTCTTTAAATCATCACCAATGTGTACAAAACAATTTTGTTCTACTTAAAGACCAGCTCTGAGGAGGTGACTGATTTCTGCTGATCCTGGAGGTGGTTTCACAGGTTTCATTGTACTTGAAACTTCACAGCTTCCACTGAAGTATTTGATGCATGTATGTATCGGTTCAGCAGAGTACAAAAGTAGAATAATTTTCATTCTTGCCTCATATTGTTGACAGAGTATGGTGTCCTCTACCAAAACTGTTTCTTTTACTTGACAACTTATCAAAGACTCATTTTTCTAAAGCCCAACCACCAATCTTAATAAGTATTTGTTTTAAAAGTCATCAGGGCTCCAATACTCCTAATAAATGGCTAGATTTCTGTTAGCAAAACTTATTTGCAAATTTATTCCATAAAAATCAAAATTTTCAGTAGTTAAAGAAAAGGTATCTACGTTATGCTTGCTAGCATTGGTTAAAAGAAGGAGAAAGCTCACCTTGCATCTTTCAGTCAACCACTACCTGGAATTTACCATGTGAAATTACAGCCAATGGCCCAATCTTAATCTCATGCTGGTCAAAGCTGTGAAAATTTCACTGCAGGTCAGCGGAGTTATGCCAGTAGAGAAGTCATGAAAAGACTGGATTAGGCCCCGAGGTAAGACTGATCCCTGCACACCGAACTGGCACAGATTAAGGACTGGAGGGAGACTCCTGCAATGCCTGCATCCTTTGAAGCATCAATAAACCCACCTAAAAGACTGGCAGAACCTCCTCTGACTTGAAGGGGAGAAACGTCATCAGGTACTATTATGTTAGACTAGAAAGTAAGTAGATTAGAAAGTGTGCATCTTCTCACTAACATACTGAAAAACTACACAAACTACTTTCTGCCAACAGACATCCTCAGCTCTTGGACCCGGGAAGCTCTCTTATTCCGTCATCATCCTCGGAGCAAAGCAAGTTTAGTGCGCTTGTTACAGGATGGATCCATGACGTCGTCTGTGTCACGTGGCTAAAGAGAAACAAGAAATGCTATTAGAAACCCAGAAGAGGTTTACCAATCTCAAAACAAGAAATACCACGTGGAGTCTGGAGTTGTAGTGATCATTACAGCACTTTCAAATGCAGAATTCTCTTTTTCTTGCTAACTATGAGATTTTACACAGAATCACGGAATCATTAAGGTCGGAAAAGACCTGTAAGATCATCAAGTCCAACAAACAAAGTGTGGAGTCTTCTGGGTGCTAGAACCTGAACTGAAGGTCTCATTTCCCAATACATTAGAGAGAATGTTTTTGTAAGGGACTCCTGATCCAGACCAGTGACATTTCCTGTTAATTAACAGAGCTGTAGACAATTAACCCAGCAACAGTGTGCAGCCCAGACTAGCAAAGTCTTACAAAACTCCAACAAGCTAGCAAGGTAGTAACATTGCCACCATACCGGTCGAAGGCTGAGGCATAGTGGTCAAGAGGAAGTTGACCAGACGTGGATTCACATCACAGAAATACGCTCAGTTTGTTAGAACATGAACTAATATTCTAGCATCACAAAGCCATTCCTCTTCTTGCAGAAAAAGGTTGATGAATAAATCCAAAAAAGGATGTTCTTTACATGTTCTCTAGACCAAATTCTGGACATGCTTCTACAGCCTTTAAACATGTAATAAAAGGGAGTCAGTACTACTTTTTAAGGCTTAAACCCTACATTTGACTTGCAGTCTAAGCTGCTTTTAGTTTTTGGTAAGATTCTATATGAATGGGAAGAAGCTGATCAAGGCTTGGTAAGGACAGATAAATGGAATAGGCTTACTGTTTGCGGGTGAGAACGCTGTACACCTTATGATTGGTGGTATGCATGCTAGCCATACTGTGTGTGGGCAAGACACTGCCTCTTCTCCCTTCTGGAATAATGTGTTCTTGGTAAAGGAAATAGCTTCTTTTCACTTAAAAAAATCTTGCTAATAAAGTCACAGTTTTTACAGTCAAGTCAGTGCAAAGATGAATTTGGTAATACAAGTTCATTACAAGAACTAGCTGAAAAATATCATACATATAATATACACCATAAAGACAAACAGCTCTTCTTACAACTTCTAGCATACAGTGTACCTAAAGCCCATGCCTATGCTCACCTTTCAGGTGCACTGGTTTAGTTAGATATGAAGTGCCATGATGGAACTACTCTAAGATTTATCTTTTCAAGTGAAAACAGATTTTGTCTTTCTGTCTTCAAGAATGCTCTCCTGAATATCCGATTACGGAAACTGATATGTTAAAGTAGGAATATGAGTCAATGTTCCACTACACTGAGTTAGGGGTATTGGGATCACTTTTCCAGACAACACTATCGAGCTATGATCTGCCCTTGTATTCACATCTTTCATCGGAGTGTACTGAGCTCAGAATACGTTGGATATGATGAGGACAACAACACTGTTCACCAAGAGGTAAATATGATTCTAATGTAAATCACATCTTGGGCTGCATTAACTAGATTAACGTATCTCTGATCTGGTAATCTGTGAATTCAGCCACGACTTCACTTGAAACAACACCTGAATAAGGATCAAGCAAGAAAAAGAAAATGTGGAAGATAACGGCCATATCCTCAGTTCTTATCCTTAAAATAATGACAACCCCAAAAGCTCCAGCTATGTGTAAAAGCAATGCGTAAGTGTTTTTTTGGTCAGAGCAGCACTGGATAGACTCTATTCCCTTCATGAGTATATTACAAAAATGTGCATCACCTTTCTTGGAGCCGAGGAGATCAGTTTCACAGAAGTTAAAACAGAAGTGTAACTGAACAACATGTAGCTACAGAAAATACAACACAGCAGATACTGACCATTCTCAAGTACAGTAATCATTTCATTCTAAGAAAGTGAATGTACCATTTTTACTAGGAACAAGAGCAACTTTCTAAAGGTAAACGTTGGACACTTTTGGAAAGTCAGATGGTAGCCAACATGAAGAATATGAAGAGTCCTTATACAATATTTTCTGAGAGATTTGTGAATAAAATTCCATTTTAAGAGGAAATCTGTCTAATCAAGAACATTATTCCCATTATTCCACAACACAGGGAAATCTGTTTTCATATTTCTATTATGGATATATTTATATTTGTAAATGTACTATGGAAAATGTCTTTGCTGAATTTTTCTGCAATGTGTTCTATACTGTCAGGAAATGCCATCAAATTTTTTTTTTTTTCAATTTAAAAAAATCAGTCATTATGGCTTAATACTGAAGATACCGCTCTAAATGAAAGTCCCGGCATGTGATTTCATTTATCTGCATAATGACACAGAACTCCTTCCAATACCTGTGGGATCATGGGAGCTGAACGAACTGGATTCCATCCGTTCCAGCTCTGCCAATGGAAGAGTTACTGCCTGCAGTACCTTTGTGTTTATATTGCCTGCTTCTGTCAAGCCATTTCTCGGCAATCCATTGCTGAATTTAAGTAAGAACAAAATTATGTTTAAATTTTATTTTTTTCCCCATTTGAGCTCCTCACGTAGCATGCCTTGACCTGCTGTCTACCTAAATCCTCAGCTCTATTTTCCCATGAGCATGCAGCGTCAATCCTGTGAAATGGGAGAAATTGCCCAGGAGTAGAAGAGTTATGTGGAAAAGCATTCAGGGGTCTTTGATGTAACCTATTAAAAATTCTTTGTTAAGTGTTTATTCTTCAGAAGATTTTCCTCCTACATACTTTAGGACCAGGAGGAAAATGACAGCATGCCTAACTTTCTGCTAACTGCTGTAAGAACTTGATTTTATTCTCATACAAATTAAATGCAAAAATTGTCCAGATCTTTAATAGTGCAGAATTGTGGCACTGAAATCAGGATTACAATTTTCAATATTCAATGACATAACATTATTTAATCACTGGCAAGATAGAAGAGAACTAGTTTTCATCCATTTTCAAAATATATGGGGCCAAATATTGCTCTAATACCAATCTGCAGTAAATGCTTCTGATTTGAACTCAGTTCTTTTAAACTTGCACTAGACTTTATCCCATGAATGCTTCTAGTAGGACAGTTTGGTTTAAACCCTTTGCCAAAATCCTTACTCGGAAAAGAACTCATAAATAAACATTAAGTCCAGATACCATGTCTCACATTGTAGACGGACACACACAATACGCACAGATTATTTAGGTACAGAATAAATGTATAAACCCCCCTGCTATTTATTTTTAGCTCTCCAAAAGTGCTGGGGCTAAAGAGCTTTGACATAATCAGTCCGAAGAGATAATCCCAGATTTACTGGTTTGCAGAACATTCCTGTATTAGAAATACATCCTCTCTGATTTGTGTGTTAGGGCCAGCAATAGAAGTGAGAGGGAATTCAAATCTAGCTCTAGGTTTTGCTTAATTGATGAAACTGTTTTCAATATTAAAGGAGTATTTTGAAAGCCAGCATTACAAATTCTATGTGTAAAACATTTTACATTTGCAAATGTTCTTGTTCAAAAGATTCATTTCACATTTTCAGAGCAATTAACAATATTTAAAGATTTTTAGGTTTTCAAACAAGTCATTGCTATCGGAGGGTAGCTAAATTTATTGTTAGAAAACAGAAACATTTGATCCACAAATATGTCAGTAGCTTATTCTGTCTTTTTAACATTAGTAAATTGCAGAACAAATTTCAGAGCTTGGAAAATCAAAACATGAGAACACAGGGATTTTTTTGGCAAAGAAATGGTAGCGAATTATTTAAGATACCATTATAATTACCCTCCTTATGGCTCTTACTTATTTGCATGGAAAATGATTTATTTTAAAATGAGAACTTAAGACAGTCTTTTAAGAAAAGAATAATTCAAAGCAAAAAATGTCGACATCTTTGTTAGATTTTGAGCGTTATGAAGACATGCGTTTCACCTTAAATTGTATTCTCCAACTAGGGCCACACTCTGGAGCCACACTCTGGAGCCTAACAGGGAATCATGAAGAGTCCTGCAGACAACACAGCTGCTGTAGGTCACTGTGCAGGATGCTGAGCTACAAAGCAGTCATGCGGTATTCTTTGAAGTTGGTTTTTTTTTCCCTTTTGACATGGGACCACATCTGTAACACCTGGCTGCATTTTTCCAGTGCACCAGGGTTACTTAGCTTTAAAAGGAGCAATCTTGTGCAAGACCCATTTGTTTGAGATCTGTTCAGGAGACAACATGCAGCCTTAAACAGTTAATCAGCCAAACTCTCCTAATGACCGTTATTTATTGGGGCCAAATAGAATTCAGTTGTATCGGAACTTGGAAAGACAAATTCGGGCCTTATGTGACACCTGTGCTGCTCTACCAAACTGAGCAGTATCGAAGAAGACGAAAGTAAAAGCAGAACTCTGCTCCTATGAAGTAACACAAGGTAGCTATTCTCCTTCCTAAATGAACATACCCAATAACCTAGTCCATTTAATACACAGTATTAATTTTTCTAAACTTTTAACCTTTCTTATCTTACATTTTGGTTTCACAAACTTCACTAGACCTTTAAAATGCAATAATGCTCAGCTAAAGAGGATTTATGTTTGATGGAGCTTTTACCAGTCTGTTCATGACTGAAAATTTTTGCAAAGCCATTGTCGCAGCGTAGTACTGCTGACAACCGTAAGGCTGAGACATAGGAAACTGCGCACTCTGAAAGCTTTAACCTGTAGTACTTCCACTGTTGTTATTGAAATAATCATTAGAAAAAATGTAGCAAGTAGCACTGCTAAATGTAGATGCAATGGGTTGGAAGGGGACATGCTCTATAGTACCCAGAAATATATTCCATATTGGGCTTTTTTAGTTTTTAGACTCGCACGCATATCCCAAGGGGACGTTCTGCTAAATGACTAGCTCTATGGGGGACTGTGCGTTCCTTTGTTACACACTAGTATGCAGCCCCCATGCAGTGGTGGTTTGGAGGCTAATGAGGGCCAGAGCAACAGGAAAATAAAGAACAATGCCCGTGAATGAAGATCCTGAAACTTAATCCTTCATCTAGAGGTTATATCATCTTCCCTGCTTGCTCTTGCACAGAATCTGTCCGTGTAGCTCTTCGCTAGACTACACACAGCTTTGCAAGATTTGTTTTCATTACTGCCTTTGCCTTTTGTTGCTGGGCCTTTCTGTTTCTGTTCCCCTTGTACTTGGAATAGCCTTTTGCTTTGCAAGGATACCTTCTTCTCTGTAAAACCCACTGTCCCAAATCTTGCACTTTTGAGAAGGTACCCGGCTCTTTCATTTCTACTTCACCCATACGTCTCTAACTGGCTAATGCAAGTCTCTTGGGCCATGATCAACGTTCCTTATGCACCTTCTGAAACATTGCACAAGAAGAAAATACACCATCAAAAATAGATCCTGCACAAAAATGGACTAGTCCTAGCTTGCACCAGGCACCCTGAAGACCTTCATGCCTTGGTAGGGTGAGACAGAATTACCCTTCCTCAATACCAGCAGGAGCCAATGGAGTCTCTAAGGGAGCACCAGGGAGCTGCCACTCCTGAAGGCAGACCATAGGATCATGGCACTCGCAGACCTTTTAGTTATAGCCCAGTCCCCTCCCATGATGGTGGAGTTTAGATAAATACTATACAGCAAGATTTGATACACAGGGCCGTCTAAATGCTGGAAATGTGCTAATTCTGTTGCCCTCAGATGTCTACCTGATAGTATTTCTACATCGCTTTACAATCTGCACAAGTAGATTGAATATAATGTGTAGTTACTGGTGCTGCACCTGACATGTTTTGTGAATGCATTCTAATTTTATTTAGGATTGCATGACTTTTGCGAGCAGAACTATTTCTCGGCTTTCAAGAGCCAGTGCTTTTAACACTTTGCTGTTGTCCCTTATGAATTTAAACTTGCTATTAATTTTTTTTTCTTCAATGCCAATGTTTATCATGAAATAAGCTCTCAGAGCTAGCACACACCTGCAGACCCAGTCCTGGTTATCTGTCATGTTCGGTATCCCCTTTGAAAATGCCAGGGGTTGGAAAGCAGAAGTTAAATGCTGTAAGGGATACCAAGTCAAGCAACTGAAAACTCTTGCAAATACTGGGAGGATCTGCAAGGAATAACTTATTCTGAACTGTAACTAAAGGATTTTAATTTAGTAGATAAGCAGTTAGAACAAAATAAAACAATTGAATGATGTTGATGCAAATGTAATCAATCAATCCTGAGAGCACCTAGGGAAGACAGTTTCCAGACATGGAACCTACAGGCAGTTTGGGAAGGGTTTTTGTATTGTATTTATCAAAATCAGATTATTTGAAATTAAACGTTCTTTTTTTCTTTCCCCCTTTTATTAAAATCGGTTTAATACTGGACCCTCTTTCAAGACAATGTTTCAAAAGGAACATACAGTATGTAATAGTACCCCAGGAGATGCTGGGCAGGTCCTGGAAGACGGCAGTGACCTTAACTTGTATTGGCTGTAATAAGATTGAGGGCACTCGTCACCTCATGGAACTGTATCCTAAGGCGACATAAATGTTTCTCATATTTCCCTCAGGGATCGCAGATTTTGACTGAGTATTAATTAAAGATTGAGGCCTATAAAGCGAAACCCCAGAAGACAGTCTCGCTATTTATTCCTTGATTAAACCGATTAAACACTTCTCTACTAAGAAAAATCTGTGAGCAATTTCAGAAGGCAGTTATCACTAGGAAGAAGATTTATATAGCTAAATAGCGTGCTATATCATTAAAAATTGTCAACAATAAATAAATGGCCTAATCTAAAATTAAAACAGTAATAACAGTAGGATCTGAGCCAAGGCTGAATAAGCCCAAAGGTTTGAGTGACAGGATATGCAGGCTTTTCACACTTTTAAAGCACTACCTGAAATGCATCTCATCCCAGTATTAACCAACTGCTATTACTCCAAAAGTGCTGTTTTAATATGTGCAGTTACGCATAATCCTGTGTCTCTAAGTGAACATCATAAAAATTCTGGTGCAGGTTATTTGCAAATGCATCAGAACATAAAGATCAGCGGCGTTAGTTTTGCGAAGAATTGTGCAACCGGTTTGCTCCCTTCACATCAGTCCTGTCTTATCATCGCGGGCCTGATACCTTGATAAGATAGATGTTGCAGACTTAGGCCAAGATCACCTACGTTTTTTTCTACCACAGCCTGGAGCATGCTCAAGGCTTATGTTTATGCTGTACTAAAATGAATTAAAGCCTAAGTGGTGGCTTAGGTACATGCTTCAGATGAAACACATACTGAAAAACCTTGCTGTGCATTGTTCTGCTTCTGATGGCTCTCCCCAAACCCACCAGGGAGATCTCAGAATTGGTGGTGTACGTGACTTATTCCACAAGTGCCAAATCCTGCCCTAACAGGAGAATTTAGTAGGAGTCTGAACTTCCACATTCCCAGTGGTGCTCACAGAAGGAACTAGATAGATGAGAATGACACCTTTGATCACATCAGTGTAAGAATAAAATCACCCAGCAGAGGTAAGAAATACCAGCACACTGATTTCAGTGGGATTTGTAGGTCTAGAGCAAAAAATAATTTCAGCTTCATGTATTTTCTCCCAGAATAAATTTTAACAGCTGCCTTATATGATAGGCCAGAACCCAGACAGAGCGTGCAGTATGTGTGGAAGCTGAAAGAATGTTTCTCCATTTTGGTTCCTGATATTAAAAAACAAACAACCTCTCAGGAGAAAAAAATTGCCCAACCAAAAGCAGCTTAAGGTCTTAACATTCTTGTATTACAAGCTCATGTTATCATAAAACCCAATGCCAAGTTTCTCAGTTTTACATCTGAGGTTATTTTCCTTATAGCCATGCAAAATGATTTCAGTGAAAATCAGCGAAACTGAATTCCCTACAACCCAAGTATCTGGCAATAAACCACTTCTAAACCTTAGAAACCATTGGGAATTTTCATCTTACCCTGGCTATCTGTAAGTCCTCATGAATTTTTAGTTAGCAAAATGTCCTACAGGAAATCATTGCTGTGTCTTTTAATAAGAAGTTATTGAGATGGGGACATCTACATGATAATTTTGGTGCAGCTAACTTGTGTACCGCTAGACAGGGAGTTGGGAGCAGAGCTGGTACTGGATTCAATCCGGGGGGATTTCAATTGCATGTTCAGTACGGCAGATCAGTTTGTCTTCGTTTGCTGAACCCACTGAAACAAACATTCAGACGTTTACTTCTAGGTCAGCTCCGCTATGATTTGAACTTTATCGAACTTGATTTCTTCTGGGAAGGGCCACTCCAACCACTACTTAGATAACCTGCAGACAACTAGTACCTTGTAATATACTTGCATATATTGGAATGGAAGAGGCAAAGCTGAACACACCTCAGAATGGTGGGGTTTGGGTCCTTCCTTTATAACGCAGTAGAAATGGGTGGAGTACACTTATCAAAGGAACAGCTTTGTTTTTCCAATTTAGTATGCAGTAAGTAAAATTAACTGTGATTTATTTTCCTTTTATGACAATACCTTTAGCTCTAGTGCTATAAAACATGAATGTTTATACTACAGAAGTTCTTAATCTATCACACATGCTTTGCTATTCTTAGTTCAGTCATAAAACCATAAACAGTTTCTGTGAATGCCCAGCTTTCAGTAATATTAATGATGGCTCCTGCCCAAGCAAAACCAAACAAAATAGAATATTATACAATATATAAGTATGATCTGTTGGCTTTCAAAGTGGAAGCCTGATTTCAAAAGCTACCAGAACACATCAGGTGTGTTTTTTATTAATCCGTATTTTACAAGTATGGACTTTAGGCTCCTACTTAACATGAAGAAAATTCTACTCTCAGTTATACTGATACAATATCAGAGCACCTTCATTGCCTACTTTGTCACACTGAAACACACAATGCTTCCATGTAAAACTGATCTTTAGATAATCTGCTGAAAGATAACACTAAATCAAATATTACTGTTTCCCCTTTGGTGTAAGATAGAAAACATCACAGGCCCTAATACATCTAAGGGAAAAGATCCCAAAATATTAAAATATTTGGGAACTTTTACTTGCCTTTCAGGAAAATTTAATTTAAGATAAATGTTCTTGAGGAAAATAACAGTTAATGGGGAATAGTTGGAACCTAATCCTATTAAAAAGCTAGAAAAACAGTGTTTACAGGGGCAAAATTCACAGCTGGTCCTTACAAACTGTATACATATGCAAGGAGTGGGTGGGAGTGGGAGGGAGAATAGCAAGGCCCTACCTAATTTTAGGTGCCAGTCTCATGATACAGAGCTGCCATATGTTAAAGGTGAACATAGTGGGAGGATGGAAGAGATTAACTATAATAGGTTTTCTGGGAAAAAATTACTGTCCTGGCTATGCTTTTTTATACTGCTCCTGTGTGATTCTAAACCACCAGTGTATATCCATTTATTAATTATCATATATAATACTTCACTGGGAAAGTAAAGTTATATATGGACTCTTTTACCTATTTAAAAATCAAGCCCAGAAATTACTAATTCACAAAATCCATTCAATAATAGAACACAATGGCTTTCTATTTGCATTGCTGCAGTGCTGTGACTTCCATGAGGACTTTCACGCTACAGCATATAACAAAAGTGAAATTCTGTTCTAATACCGGTTACAACACTTAGTAAACTCACTCAGCATTACACCTGAGCTAAGCCTGGGCAAAAATACCCACACGACTAGCTTTAAAAGTGAACAAGATGAACCTTCGCTTACTTACAAAACTTTTCCCATCCCAATACCTCCCAGCTGACTGGTAAGTGCACACATACACATCTGCATGTAGGTGATACTTTATGAGGGCTCATTAGACCCTTTGTGTTTCTGGGATTTACAGATGTCTATGTGGGACAGGAATTTTTAGTAGAAAATCAGTAATTGAATTTCTCACAACAGAAGAACAGCCTTAATCATCTAATAAGCAAATAAGTAAAATTAATTAATACTGAACTTTTTTACCTTATAGTGTGGGGTCTCTGGAATACACTGGCCCTCCAAGCTCAAGACAGACAATGGAAAAATTGGAGAGGATCCAGTGGAGGGTCACCAAGATGACTAGAGGGCTGGAGAACTTGGCACATGAAGAAATGTTGAAGGAATTGGGTTTGTTCAGCCTAGAGAAGAGAAAGCTTGGGGGGGGGGGGGGGTAGCGTGTGGGTGTCTAATCAAAGTCTTCCAATACCTAAAAGGTAGTTATAAAGAAAATGGAGGCACTCTTCTCACAAAGATGTATGGCAACAGACAGGAAGCAATGGGCACAAGTTGCTTCAGGGGAAATTCCATCTAGATTAAGAAAATATTCTTCACTGTGAGAACAGCTAAACATTGGAATAGGGTGCCCAGATAGGTGGTGGAATCTCCCTCACTGGAAATATTCAAGGCTTGGTTTGATAGGGCTCTGGATAACTTACTCTTCAACAGAAGATTAAACAAGATGACCTCCAGACATCCCTTCCAAACTAGACTTTTCTACCATTTTATTCTATGATTTTGGAATTGCAAGGGACTGCTGAAAACCCCACTAGGCTACATTCAATTGTCACTTTGAGCAAATGAGGTCAGAATCTCAACTCTTCTTAACCAAATTGGCCGATATAAACAGCGATAGAAATACCAAATGTAAACTGGTGAGGAAACAGGCACCAGTAATGTGTTTCTATTACACATTAATTGGTACTGGTGCTATGTAGGAATGACTGATTGTATAGCTACATGCAAAATAAAATCACGCTTGCCCTCTCCCTTACTTTAAAGCACACTAAATTATCTCAAAACACATCTGGGGCCAAATTCAACCTTTACTCTCCAGCTGGAGGAAAGCACAGCTATACTAGCAATGATGTTGATCCTTACCTTTTAGTCTATTGCTGTAATTTTTGTCCTTCTGAGAACTGTTAATTTATATTAGTAAGACCCTTGATCTTGCCTTTTTTCCGATGCATACTGAGGTGTAACTGAGAGAGGCTTACGATACTGTTTGCTACTTCATGGTAAACCTATGCACATGACCTTAATGCCTAGCACAGAATCATGTGAGTTTATGACACACCAGCAGCCTAAAAGATAGTTTTCTCACACTTGCCAGTACTTTGTGACTGATCTTAGCAACCTGCTTGATTGAAAATAATTTACTGGGAGACTGAAATGATTTCCTGAATAAAAGAGGTGATTTCAAAAATTGTCTTAAGGTGAGGATTCACGGACAAGATACAGCTTTCCCTGGCAGGCAGGTAGTGCTGTTCAGCCCTTAGGAATATAGCCATGTAAATGTTTTATTCATGTCAGTTATTCACATAAGTGGGTTTCACTTTAGTGTGTAACACAAGCCAGCTGGTTTGCTTCTTTTAAACTCTGATTTCTCATGCACTTCATATTGCTACACCCCCTTCAGAGATATTTATGGAAATTTCACAGCAAGCTGTCTCAGGCTTATGTGCTATTAAGATTCCATTCTGGGGTGTTTACTGCATTAGATTTACAACATATAGATTTATGGACTCAGCTACTTGATGGCCCAATAAAGCATGTTGGAACTGAAGGCAACTACTAATTAAAATAATATTTGATTGTCCTTAGTATATTGTAAAACTGCTGTGGATTTAAACGGAGCCACTGCAGCTTCGATATAGCCTCACAGCCTAACTGCATAATAAGAAAACTGACAGTTCTCATATAAGATCAGTTTAATTGTGGCTACACTTCGGGAATTATAACATGTTTTTCTATCTGTTTGCTTACATGGAAGTGGGCTAGTGTTGAAATACTCTTAAGCCCCTCATGGCTTGGGCTGTTCTGAACACCAAAGAATGAAAGGATTGAAATTCACAGCCAAGGAGAACAAGAAGGTTACAGTGTTAGTACCAGGGCTGTAAAGTATCAACTATTCTGCTAATCCCCATTTAAACAATTAGATTAAATCCTACTGAAAACGATCAGCTGGTAAGATGCACCTCAAGCTAAGTTCCTCCTAGAAAAGGGTATTTTCAAGATTGGGTAGAATTTTCATCTTGAAAGCTCTACCATTCAATGTTAGAAACACGGGACTTATGCAAGCCCTGCTCCTTGCTCTAAATAGTTAACAACCTCAGGCTGACTTCATACACCTTACAAAGTGTAGTAAGAGGTACGAATTTTCAAGCATGCAAAAAGCCTGGCCTACGCTCTGTAAAGGCATTTGGAAACAGTGATGAAAGCAAAATAAGGAAATAGTTAAAAGGAATATTAATTACCATGATGTCTTATTGCGATGCTCAATTAATTCCATTCTAATGAACTGCATTAAGAGCTCTTAACACCACTTCAGTGTGGTGGCTCCATTCCGAAGAATAGAAGTTTTTAGACAGTGGTCATGAAGGGCGATTTCATACCCTTCTCAGCACTTAAAATGGATAGATTTTCCTTGCCTGCCACATAAAGACTGACACGTGGAACTTTATAGGACGGATTACAGAAGGCAACAACAACGGAAAACCTGGGGCACTATCACTTGTAATGCTAGGAGCACGTTAATAAGAGGGAAGAACATTCATGTGTCATAAACAACCAAAGATCAGACATGCAAAAATTCCTGAAAAAGCTTTTTCATGTGAACTACTCAATTCAAATCTGTAGTTGCAGCAAGTGGGGATAACATGCAAAACATCTCATGCTTTCTGCACATCAGGCTTCCACCACCTAGACTAGCTGAGATTCTGCTGTTGCCAATATGCATCTCATTGTCACATCTGCAATAGTTCAGCATCCAAGTGCAGAACTTCAAAGAAATTTCTTGCGCATATTCAGCAAATCTAGTTTTCTGCTGAGTCATCAAGATAAGTACGTGTACGGGAGGCACAGTAACAAAACCAGAAAAAAAAAGGGGGGGGGGGGGGATTTTTCGAGAACGTGAGATTTCTTCTGTTCTGCTGCTAAATTTTATTTGCTATTATGCTGGATAATACTATCTTCAAGCTCAGTTTCCAATTATGCAGGTATAAACCTAGAGTATTGCAAGTGTTTTACCCAGAACAGAATCCAGCATCCACCTTAACTTTCCAACTGTCCTATAATGGCTCCCTGGATCAACAGAAGGAGACCAAGGGAACAGTGCTCTATTTTAATAGTTGCTCTAGTATTTATTTCCATTGCTATGAAATTGGCTTTTAATTCACTTTCATTTCCTAAGTTATTTTTCTACAATTTCTTTTGGAATAATTCCCATGTAGTAACCTACATCTGTCTGAAAATAAAAGCCGTCCTTTGATTAGAGCTGGAATGCAGTATCATACACGGTGTGTTTGGAAACCTCTGCAGAAAAAAACATGTCTGCTTTAATACATCTAGCTCGAGGCACCACGGGGTGAGTCAAGGACAACAAAGCAGTATGTTTGAAAAAAGAGAAAAAATGTCCCTGCTTTTCTTGGCTAGCTAATACATAAACTTCAGTGTTATTTACGTGACTTTTATAAGAGTTTGGGATAAAAGTAATTTTATCTCACTGCAAAGATTTATTTGCTGCCCTTCCTGTCTTTTAGAAGACTGTGAAAGCCCACCTTCAAAATAGTGTCTTCCTGGTACCTTTGAGAATTAAACAATATGCAAATTTCAGCAGCTAGAATAACTAGCTATTAATTAAAAAATGAATCATGAAATACATGGAATGGAGATGAATTATATTCTTCACCAATTGTTTCAATCTTTTAGAGGAATAATAAAAAATATTATATGAATTAATTTTCACTATATTCTGGAAAAAACCAACAGCATACTGTCCAATTCACTTCCTGAAGCTTCTGGGAGATACAACATGAGCTACTTCTTTTTCATGCATTTTTCCTCCAGAATCAGAGAACACAATATAAAAAAAATCATCTTTCCTATAGTATACAGCAAATCCCTATAGCCTTTATCCAGTAAGTCTTTGTAGAGAAGCTTTCAATTCTCTACCTGCAAGCTATTAGCAGGATATAAACCATACTCGGGATTTGGTTAAAAAATAGTATAATTTTTTTTTCATTTTTTGTAAATAATGAATTTGCACTGCGTTATTTCTTCCTGTCTTTCAGAAAAATGATCACTAAGGAAATCTTACGGTTAAGGAAAGCCAAAAAGCAAATACCAAGGGCCAAAGCTTAGTGCTTTTGTTTGTTTTTTTTTTTCCCCCAGTTGATTACATCTTCAAATGATGACTGCTTTTAAAGCTTTTGTAGAGGCTTTGTTTATGCTTTAGACACTGTGTCATTGTAACATCTTATCAATGTCACCTTTCCTTCAGTCTCCGGAGAGTTTTGAAAAATTAATTTGTTTGCAATAGCTTCTAAAAAAAATAAAATCACAGGTAACTCCTGATACATATTTTTCTGTAGTTTTGGTGGGGGTGCATGATAACCACTCTCTGTTGCAATGTCTATCCTGAACACCTGTCAGTGAAGTTCACTATTAGTTAATAGAAGTATTCCTAATAAGCCAGCTATAAAGAGTATGGCTTTATCTTGGGCAACCCCTTGAAAATGCAGAAAGCAAACCCTATGGAAACTGTAGGTATAATTTTCATAGGGTAGACATCAAGAACAAAAAATAGTACATATGCAGAACATACGCAGAGTATGAGAGAAGGCTTTTGCACATGGTGCAGCTTCAGTGGCATTATCAACGGAATAGAAATTGCTTTCAGTCCTGTTCCTTCACCCTCTTGCAGCCACAGAACAACTTATTCCCAACACAAGGGAGCAGGATATGACGTAAAAAAAAAAAAAAAATCAGTAACTTTAGATTTAGGTGGAGCCAGAGCATTACCTTCTAAAAATCTAAAAGAATTTAAGAGTTCTTCCACTTCCCCAAAACGTAAGGGCATTTTTAAAAATAGATATTTATACTGGTAAGCTATTTAGGTGATGAGATTTTTTTTTCCTTATCTCCTAGGTCCATTATAGGGTCAAACACACAACTGGGGAAGTTCTCAACATTGTAGACTAGGGTTTTCAGACATCTGAAGGATTGAGACAGAGTTCTCACTGAATTTCAGCTGGATTTATGACTAAGCCCATTAGGACCCTCTGGACAGTGAAGTCACAAAAACCAGAAAAGAGCAAGTGATGTTGGTAATGAAGATGTATATAAAACATATGACAGCTTTTATTTTACTCATTTTCCCATTAATTCTAGGTTTAAAAATCTGTTTAGTTTGATGTGCTTTTTTTTCCAACGCTGACCCATTTTCCCCCAGAACTACTCACTTGATAAAGTATTTGATTCCATCTGCTGTATAAGCTTCTTCCCATCCATAAGGCAGACCTAAGATGAAATGAAGAAGTAAGATGTCTCTCAAAGCTTAGGTGACACAAAGAACAGAGTTTTGAAATGGTGTAAGTTAGAATGCTGTAATTTCAAACCATGTCATAAAAAGATTAAAAATGCATTCTTGCTATTTTTGCAATAGATAACAACATAAACAATACAATTTAATAAATATTTGCTGTACTACAATGCTGTAAGCCATTTGATGATACTTTTATTACTAGCATTTCTTTTGTAGAAGCTGACAGTCTGGTCAAATTATAGTTTAGTGGTTAACGCTTTTTGAACTTATTATTGTCATTTACACCTATATGAAGTGACCAAAAAATCCCTGTGTCTGTGGTCTGCTGAGGTTTGTTTTACAGCTATTACATACAGATGCTAGCGACTATATGAGGTAGAAGTCTGGGCAGAATGAAATCCTCTGCTGTTTGGTTTATCACCAACTTCTGTGTTTGTACATAATGCTTGGGGAATTTAGACACAACCTCCAAGACAATTAGAGACAGATTCAGAGAAAATATGTACAGACATTTGTATGTATGCTCCTGATGTATGCTTTTGTGATACTGTACTGTAATGTATATAAAGGAAAGTGCAAGGTCCTGAAAAGCCTCCCTTTTTTGGAGACTAGAAATTTATATAAAATTAAAATATGCATGAAAAATTGTTTTGCAAGAGCTTTAGCTTGAAAGTCACCTTGCAATGTTAGTTCTGAGGAGTTAAACTATTTTTGTTCAAGTCACAGTATATCTCAAAGACCAGCTCATTAGAACCATCTGTGAGCCTGCTTTAGATTTAAAACTTTTATTTGGAAAATGTGCTGGACTGCACCCACCATATGATCTTTCAAAGCTGCTTCACACCACAGCATGCCCTAAGTGCACACATCTAATTTTTTGTTAATTCTTTCTTAAAAGGCTCATTTTCTTTTCTCCCATCATCACACCTTTGTCTCTAATGTGGTCCTGACTTCTTAAAAATCTGGAAAGGGTTAATTTCAGTTCTCAAGGATAAACAGAGTTCATCATTACAGCTACTGAATTGTGACTTGGCACAGTGAAGCAGGTACCAACCGTCTGAGAAGTAATTATACCTGTAAGCACCAAGCAAAGAGCAACAAGTCTACCAAAACTCCAGAATTCTGGAACTTGAGGGAAGGAAACCTGAGAATTGGTAATTGTAGAACAGCACCATTAATGTTTAGTACAGCTTGAAAAGCAAAAAGCACTTTGGATTTTTTTTTTCCTTTCACTTTTACCCTGTATTAGTCACTTATCTCAGGCTTCCTCCATCTTCAGTTTAGCATAGATCTGTACAATCTGCTGCTCAAAACGTGCCACCTACTACCTTTGAGAGAGAATAATCCACAGCTACTTCCCTTTAAATACAAGGTAGTTGCTGTGTAACCATTTTCAGGCTCTGACTCCTATGAAGGAAGGAAGAAAAGGATGTTCTAAGTTATAACTATGCTAGACATGATCACTAGTTCTTCCTTCCTCTCCCATAAAGGTGGGACCTTTATTGAACACAGTTATTTTCTAATGATTTAAATGGCAATTGGATTCATCCTTCAATTGATTCCATCTGCCCTGGCCTTTCCTCATTCCTGTATGCAACATGCATATCCAAAATAAACGACAACGGATTTGCTCAATTATGAATAAAACCTCAGCATCTGCTCTGTGCTCACATGGATCCCCTAAATCACTTGTTTCATTCATCAGTGATAATTACACTTTCTTCACTAGTAATTTGATTAAAAATATGCCTTTTTTTTTTTCTTCTAAATGAAGAACGGTACATAGGTAGCAATAACAACTGATGCTCTGTATTCTTTTCTTAACCACAAAGACTACGCTTTTCAAAAACACTGAATACATTTGTCACCTGTAAATGAAACTCTGGAGACATCTCCACAGCTTTATTTGCCGTTTTGACTTTGTATGCATTAGATTGTATACCCTATCCACTCTTTATATGCTTCAAAGTTCCACCTACATCTGTAGGTTTTTTAATGCCTTTATTTTCCACATTTTTGCTCTTTCTCCACTAGTTTTTCACTGCTGTTCCCTTTACTCCTTTCCTTCACTGTTAGATTTGTACTCATAGTTCTTGCTATTTCCCATGGTAGCCAGGAGGCTCTCATGTTTTGCACTGTATTTCCCTAGACATCATCCTCACTTCCTTCAAGCTCACTTTCTCCATGAATCATTCATAAGTTGATCTACTTCCTAGTGCTCTATTTTTTCACACCCTCCAGGGTCAGATCTGTTGCCTGTCCTAGGACTTGCTTTGAAAGACTGCTAAGCTCTCACCTGGAGTAAATGGGAGGTAAAGGAGCTCAAACAGTCAGAAATGTAGTCTGAAAGAGACGGGATTTAATCTATATAAACTCTGGCAGTCTTAGGCTTCCTACATATTTATAATTTCTTCTGTGAATTGCTACAGTCTTTGATGAAACTTCATAAATAATATATCTTGGTTGCATATACTATCTTAAAAAAATTACAGATTTACAATATTTAAAAATAATTTCTTTTCCGCAGAAAATACAGGGCTTCTTGCTATTCAAATATTTGTGATTATTTATCTTTTGCAAAATAAAGACAAGGTAAAACTGCAAAAGTAATTACGCATGCAAAAGAAATGCATACAGTCCAAAGCACCCTTTGCCCAAATAGAATAAACAGTCTCCTGAGAAAGTGCATTTTAGCCAAAATACATTAGAACCTACCATTATTTTGTTCTGAGTATATGCATTTCATTAGGGTTAACAGAAAAGAGAGTTCTATAATTCGACGTGAAAAACAACAAACCACTTGCTGCTGTATGTACACCAGCAGCGTTGCAGCTGGTCAGGGAGCAGGAAGGCAGTATCCCTGGTGACTGCCTCCTCGGCTGCGAGATGCCTGCTGTGATAACCGCTGCTGTAAAGCTAACGTTATATAAAGCAGAAAGGGAGTGAAACCCTAGGGCAAACAACATTTTCCTGATAGAGTGTGGATCTCATCAATCTTTATCCCTTCCTTCGGTTAACAGGATAAAGAAAAGGCACAAGCATTAATAATTGGTTGGTTGCAGTAAGTAGAAAGAGAAACATCCGCCCAAATTATAAACTTGTATGAAGCGACAGATGTTGAAGATTTTACCCATTGTTTCCAAGAGAGAATGCATATACTATCCCTCATGCTTCAGTACAGCCTTTCTGCAATAAAAGCTGCACATAGCATGATCAAGCAAAGTATGTCCCTAAAGGAAGAAGGGGGAAAATACAGGTATTAGGAAAAAGCCTCATTTTACTGGGCAGTTATCAAACCTAGAAACCGTGCAGTAATGTAGTTGTGGGGTTTCTCCCTCAGTCAGTTAGTTAAAAAATATTAAAGAAAAAGAAATGTGGAGTTCAGCAGATGAAACTAATAAAAGCAGATGCCATGGCATGAATATTCACTTGACTCAAAACTGACAGGGATTTCCCTAACATCTAAATACTGCAGTCCAAAATATTTATTTTTCTTATTTTCTGACAA
Organism: Gavia stellata; assembly: GCF_030936135.1. Taxonomy (NCBI): domain Eukaryota; kingdom Metazoa; phylum Chordata; class Aves; order Gaviiformes; family Gaviidae; genus Gavia; species Gavia stellata. Next base: position 8,889,689 of record NC_082615.1, on the reverse strand, counting down.
AATCAGTCAAAGGAAATGAGAGATTTAGAGACTATAGTTAAGAATTGTTCAAAAATATACTGTTCACTAGGATTTTATCTAGATTTGGCCAAAGTGGGACTATTTAGATGCTTAAAGACAAGTATGGCCTTAAGTGCTTTAATTTGGTCTTAGGGCCAGAGTTTGAAACCCTGCTTCCATTATAGGCAGTCACACAGACCTTACTGATGAATCTGAAAAGGCTGCTTAGGGATAGCTGCCTACCAGAGGTGGAAATCTCCCCCTCAAAACCCTTTTGTGAAGAATAAACAGCTTTCCAGCAGTGTTCGCTGCTTTGCCATCCCCTGTAAAAAGGATGTCTGGCTGCAACTCGTTTCCTGTCAGGGCTAAACAATCTCGTGGCTGTGTCATTAAACTGCCTCGTCTGGAATTAATACGAAGTATCAAGCTTAAGGGATGTAATATCTATCTGGAATTCAAAAGCCACATAGTATAAATATTCAGTTTCACAATGAACACATTCTTTGACCAACAACAGAAATAAGGATGTCTTTTTTTACATATTCTTTTGCCTAGCTTGACTTTTCCAGTTATACATATTATTTTAAGTAAGAGAGCACGATCTAGCTCAGAACTACCCCTTATTTACTTCCTAATGATTTATTTATATTTAATATTATGATTCTCCAAAATTAGGAATTTTTTGCAGAAATAGGAATTACCTCTTAAAAATATTTCTGATAGAAAAGATTTGCTAAAGGACATCATAACCAGTTTTCTCCATCGCTTGATAAATGAGTTTTTTGAATTCTGAACTCTCTTCAATATCCACCAGTTCAGCTCTTGTCAACACTTAACCTTCCTCATGTGGCCTCAATAATAATGCAAAATTTGTTAGTTAAGATCCCAAATGCCTTTGGCTCTTCTCTTTGAGCTATCCAGGCAATGCAAAGAGGATGGAAAACTGCAGATCTGACTTGCTGGTGCTAAGTTATCTGGTGTTGGACTCCTGAGTGCTACTGGAATATGGGAATACCCCAGATGTCAGACGAGAGGTATCATACGACGCGAGACAGGCAGAGGAATTCCTCTCGACTGCAATTTGACTCAGCTAAAGCAAAAATTTATGGAGAAATATCCAGCCTTGCTTGTCGAGCGTGTTCAATGGGGTGCAGGCATAAAACGGCCCTTTATTTTTTGAGGCTGTCAATAATACATACTGTATTTTACTGCTTACTTGTGAATTAAGTGTAAAAACTCAGGTTCAGAAAAACAGCTTTCAGAAGGCAGTATGCACGTTCGGCATTTGCTTGTGTGTCACTTTATTTTTTAGACCATTTGAAGTGCTCTTCCCACAAACAAATGTGTTTCATTTTATGAATAATGCTCTGCTAAGAGGACATTCCATTCCTTTCATTCACATATCAAATTCCACTTTAAAGAAACTGTTCTTTTTCTTTTGTTGTTGGTAATTTAATAAAACAAAGATGGAGTAAGTAGTTTTCAAGTGGAGACATCTGGGAAATTCTAGCAACTGAAATTTATGCTAATTTAGAGTATGGTTGGCAGATTGGCTTGTCTCCCTTCAGCCTTGTTCCTAGAAACCATGCTTCAGGAAAAATATTTTTCTTACTTTGGATACTCAGGGCATGGTGAAAGATTACCTTGTGTTTTCCCATTTGCTATTAATCATAAGATACTGACCCATCTATGCTGGCAAACTCATTAATCTCTTCTTAAAAAAATTACATCATTATCAAGCTACAATTTAGAATAAGAGTTATAAAATAGTTTGCTTCTTGTGCTGAAGAATTATACGATCAACTTTAAGATCTTTATGGTAATTTTGAAATTACAAAGTGTTATAAATGTTTTCCTTCTATTCTAGCACCAGTCTGTGAATATCTTGGTACAGTTAATTAGAAACAGTATAGATACAACAGAAATTGTAGTATGAGAACACTGACCAATCAACTGACTAATTTAAGGAAATAAGAATGACCTCAATCAGTACATGTGATCAGACATTACTGCAGACATACTGCTCTCCTACCTAACAAATAAGGAAATCCAAATTCAGAACGAACTCTGCCCAGCGTGTGCACTTAAGTTCTTCAGAAACGAGTGAGAGCTATAGTCACCCAAGCAATGAGGTTGCTGCTATGTGTCTTCAAGAAGGATGAAGAATTATCTTCCTGAAACATCACTTTAAGAATGTACCTTTTCAGAAGCTGAATATTGGAAATACAACAAAAAACCCAAACTACATATTTTTCAAATAAAGACTAACATTCTCCTTTCAAATAAAGTTTTAGGTACTGTAGGTTCTAAGCAATTGGGACTGTTATTAAAATGAGAAGCAGTCTAGCCGATGCTCATTTTTATCCATGCAGGAGGTTAGTAGTGAAAGTACAAAATAAGCACAACACACTTAACAAGGGCAATAAAATACTTTCTCTTCTGCTTAGCTGATGGCAATCAAACGTGTACAACCAATTACACAGAAATGGCAGAAGTCACCAGAGCTTGCAGTACATACTTCACAATAACATTACTATAAAACATTCTGACTTCTAAGGAGAATGGAAAAGAGTACAGCAAATTAAAGTACTGAGCTGACTGCTTCACCAAACAGAAGCTGTTCTTCTAAGGCAGACACAGACTTCTGCGAGAACAGGGAAGGTAAAGTCACCAGCAACCAACAAAAAACCATGTTGACTTTTGGGTAAGTCCTCCCTTTAGCCCAGAGGTAAACCAGAAGATTCACGCCATCACCTACTGTCCCAGGCTAGGATCTGAGCATCTACACCAGCTACTGATGTGAAACCAGGAACGTCTTTTAGCATACAGAAAGCCGAAGGAAGACTGCATTCCTTGAAATGCTGACATGAAAGGAATTCAAAGTACTACTAATGAGTATTATTTTTGTAATGTAATCACCTTTCAGAAAAAAGGAATTATTTAGCAACTTACATTGAAAAAACCAAGCTTATTATTTCAATATGCATCACAATATGTATCACATTTAGTTTCCAATGCCTTTTCACATACCACACATTCGATAGTCAGACGTTCAACAATCAGTTTTGAGGAGGCCAAGATACCATTAAGCAGTATGTCCTTCAACATTATAGCTATTTTATGCATGAATGTAATACGCTTGTTTAGTCATTAGGTCAGGAAAGTGTAAGCCCTCAAAGGTAAGGGATAATGAAAGCAGAGAGGAGTTTAAGACTAGCTCATTCTGACCAAACACTGAATTTTGCATAATCTACTGCCTCATGTTATTTGCTTTTAAAAATGCGTTTAACATTCGATTATCTGACAATTATTTTTGTATTTTTCACCTACACTACTTCTTACTAAAATGCTACTGGCTGTCCAGTGAAAATACATAAGAATGCAGTGACCAACCCCCCCAAATTCTTTTGTTTATTGGCATTGAAGAATCTGTGGATAAGGTGGAGGCAATACAGAAAATCAGAAAACTGCAGAATGCAGATATCTACCTCTTTCACAGAGAAGGCTGCAAAGAAAAAAAAAAAAATAATACCACTGCTCCTTATCCTCTAGTGGCTCCCATCTGCTTTAGTTTGCCGACTCAAAGATGTTTTGTTTTATTTTATTTTAATGTTAAAGGCTGCAATAACAGAGTCTCAATTAGTGACACAGCAAAAGAAATACAGTACCCTTGGATCATATAGGTAGCAGCGCTTCCTGATAAGGTCTTATAAATGGTAAGCACGTTCCCCATTACATTTTTTTCAGCTTTATCCAGCTTTTTAAAAATATACTCCTTTCTATTAATTAATTGCAGGCTTTTTTCTACAGTCTTCCACTATGGACTATTAACATGATGCTGTCTATTTGTGATTGGTCAAAAACACATTATGATTTCCACTGCTGATTGAATACACTAAAATTTACAAAATAATTTTTGAGGAATATTTGCATAAGTTAATTTGAAATTCATTTTGTATATACCTCCGAATCTCAAACTGCTGAAGAGAAAACAGGAAACACATTATTTATTATAGTTAGAGAAATGGTCCATAACTGGGGAATCCTACAAAAATGCCATGTAAGCTAAAAACCCCCTTAAATTCATAGAAGTAAGTACTCTCTTGAGAACATTCTTGCTCTGAATTGGTACAATCCACTTTCAGCTGATTAAAAAGAATCCGGAATAACACATTCTTATTCCAGAAACACAAGCCTCTGCACACAGGGCACTCACCACCAGGACTAGGTAATCAAGAATAGCCTGGAATACTTCACTGTATGGCTCAGCTCTAAACCATTTCGGTTTTCCTCAGTTTCTCTACTCTCTTGCTCCCCTGATTACTCTGTTCCGGAATTCATCCATCTCCTCCTTTCCTTACTGGATCAACTTCTCTTGTCACCATCTATTGTGCTATCCACCCACTTCCATCACTGTCATCTCACGTTGCTCACTGACGCATGTGATTGTTAAATATAAGTTTAATTAGAAAGCATTCATTGGTAACAAATTAAAATGACTGTCTAAAATTAGAATTGAGCAGAAATTGTCTGAGATTTAAAAAGCAATAGTATTACATGATACACCTTTCTTGCTAGGTAATATCTTACTTTTTTGCACTGATGATGAAATAGAACTGCGCAGGGGGCTGGCATGAACCACCTACAATTGAAAGACACAGAACTACTCTCTGCTGAGCTCATTTCACAGTAAGTACAGACCAAAGTAATACTTTTTCCTTTCGAAGCAAGCATTGTAAAAATACATTAACACAAGATATCCTTTTAGCCCGATACAAAAACCACTGTAGCTACACATAAATTAAGAGAAGGGTTTTATTTACAGGAAGACATGACTCTAAAGCTGGGGTATTTTAAAAATAATGTCAAAAGTTCTTAAAAACTAGGAGAGATACCTTTCTTTTTTTGTTGTAAATATGAAGGGAACAAAAAAAATCCACCGTGTGCCTAAATTAGCATACTTTATTTTACCTTAACTGTAAAGGATTCAAACGTAATACCTGCAGCAATCACTAATGCAAGGCAAAATCCCCATCCTTAACTCCTAGTTAATGACACACATGCTTTATGGCATGAGGTAACAGATCTAGTATGAGACTTACGCACATTTTGTACCTCATTTAGGTCTCCTTCATAAGCACCAAAGCAATTAGGTTTTCCTCTTGCAAACTCTCCTTAAAATATACTTTTAAAAAGCTTCCTATATCATTCTTGGCAATCAACTTTCTCTGTACTTCTTTCCATTTAAATTATCACACTTGTGCACCATATATGTCTAAGTAACTGCTAGCCCTCAGCTTCTCACTCCTACCTACTGAAAAAAAGTGAAAAAATGTGACAACTGAAGGAACTGACAGAAAAGCATACCAACGCTCTTAGACAAGATGAGCACTGATAGCTTTAGCACACATTGACATCCGAAACAAAGGTCTGATCATTCCCCCCCACCTCGCCAGCTTTAATCCCGCTCTCTCAGGATGCTCATAGTTGTGTAGCCACAGAAAATTAACTCAGCATTAACTGCACAAAAGTATGCACAACTCCTCTGGTTCAGCTCCGTAGCGTGATGGTTGCTTTCTTTTTCGGTACCTGAAATGATGAGCCAGTTGCTCCCTGACTGGTGTGCAGACATACATACCCACAGAGAGACACGGAGTCACCCGCCTCTCCCGATAACCAGCTGACTATGGCTGAACTGGGCTTGCAAATCAAAAGTGGAACGTCAGCCTTGAGTTTGAGACGCTGATCTGGGACTGAGACCTCCAGGTTCAATTCCTGTCTCACCTCTCTATTTCCTCTGCCTGTGAGCATCTCCATGCTACAAAATCTGGAAGTTTTTTCCTCTCCCCCTTACGTCAAAACATCATACTATAATTAGGGATTAATACACCAAAATTCTAAGCATTATGTCAACAGAAATTAATAGAGGGGCAATTTAGGAAGTATTTACCATCCAGCAAAATTGTTGATTCTGGAGAGTTTTGACTTCAGTCTCCATAGTTACCAAGAGCAAGTATAACTTGTATGGGAAGAAGCACAAAGTCAATTAATTTCTTCATAGTGAGGTCACAGTATGAACTAAATGAGTCCATAGACTTTTAAAAGGTCTGCTCTTTAATGAAGTCTTCCTTCAGAGATGCTGGAAATTAACCTAACGAGACTGCACTAATCTTGTTAGCTCATCTGCATTTTAAGGTGTAATAATATCACTTACTTGTTTTTCATTATTAAAATGTTTTGATTTGGAAGTCAGTACAGACAGTGCCTATTCAAAAGCTGACTCATCTTTTCTCATTAAAGGTGAGTGAATGGAGAGAGAATAAATTGCTTTTCTAGCAGCAACAACAGAGTTCTGAAATCTAGGTCACATTAAAGAACTGTCTTAAATACAGGCTTTAGACATTGAATTGTCTTTTTCCTTGCTGTGAAACATTGGGAATAACATACATGTTCAATCACCAATAAATTAGCTAGCAACTCATTAATAATTGTCACCTTTCATCTAGCTTTTCTGCTTGTACATCATTACTAGTTGTAATGTTCTGATTCATCAAATTAAACAAGTGGGGTCTAATTTCTAGGTCCTGTAACAATACCCGCAAGTAAGACCAGTTAGGTGAAAACAATGTCATTTCTCGCTCACATTTAACAAAACGTGGGTTTAGTCCAAGTAAGGAGAGTTCACGGATAATTCAGGATTTAAAACCCATTTGTAAACGGACATTGCTCTGAAATGTCAGTGAAAAACAGGATTAGAATTCTTTAAGAGCTTGACTAACTGGATCAAATGTTTGAAATAAATAGGGTGTAATTCAATAAAGACAAAAGCAAAGTACTACCCTAGGTGCCAACTAATCAGCTGCACAAAAGCAAGCAGGGTATGTTTAGCTAGCCTTTGATTCAGCAGAAAAGACTCTGAAAGTACAGGAGAGCCCAAACTTCATACGAATCGGTAACATGAAGCTATCAGGGAAAGGGAACACCATTTGAGGATGTAAGAGCTGGTGTGCTATATATTAAAGCAAACAAACTTCTTATTGCATTTTTGTCTCCCACAGGAAGGTCTCAACTACAGAACTCAATACAATTTTCATGAATTGGAGAGAATTCGGAGAAATGCAAGGGTGATGAAATGGCTAGAAGACATGCTCTGTAAGGAAAAAATGAGCGAACTGGCATCACTTAGTTTATTTCGGGCAACAGAAAATGGCATGGAGACATGATACGGTCTTCAAATACCTTAAAAGCTGCCACAAAGAGAAAAGTAGTAGGGTGTTTTCAGCAACTATAGGGATGAAGACAAGTAGCAATGGGCTTAAACTGCAGTGAGGAGGATTTAGGCCAAAGGAAAAGCTTTCTAATGGCAAAGATAATTAAGGATCGGCATAGTTCGCCTACAAAAGCTGTGGAATATACTAGACAAATACCTGTTTGGATTAATGTAGATACAATTCATGTTGCTGAGGCAGGTGGGATGTACTACGTAATTGCTGGAGTCCTTTTTAGCCAAATCTTTTCTGATTCCTTGGTGGCAAAATACAAGCTGAGTGCTAGTTTTCTAAACTTTTGTATATTTTACATTACTCGCAGACATTTCTTCTGCTTCCCATTTGCAAGGCATTTTTATGTACTGTGTTCACAGGAGTGACATATTTTAAATATATTAGGTACTGAACGACTCTTCGCTTGTCTCCTTCCAAGTATTTATTGTAAAAGCAAACCAATCCTGGCTCAAGAAACAGGCTTTATATATGTTTTTTTTAGGCTTGTCAGATAGCACCTGAACTCACACCCAATAATAATACTAAAACCAAACAAAACCACCACCAAAACCTAAAACACAGCCAAAGGTGAAACTGTGAAAGTTTTTTTGCTGTCTACTACCTTTCTAATAAACTATTCAACCTTGATTTGGCATCACTGGCCTTACTTACTTATGTAATGTTATAGGCACTGCTTTTAAGTACAGGTATGCACTTAAATATTGCTATTTTAGCAGCAATGATGGTGTAGCTCAGTGGTCTCACATTTTTTTGAGTCATCACTACCCACCCTCAAAAATTCTCATAGATTATCATTACTAATCGTGTAATTCAAAGGAGTGTAAAAGTGCTACGGTTCTGTAGACAAGCTGTAAATCAGTTAGAAGAGTTTTGTGGTTCAGTGGCTGTTGACAAACTACAGCTTGGAAACCACAGCTGTAATTCTAAATTACTTTGAAGTATGTGGATAACCATGCATTAAAAGCTTAATTTGAATCAAGTACACAGCACTGAAATATAGCATCAAGCATGTAGTAACAAAATACAGCAATTACAATAAAAAAAGATAAGACCCTCAAACCAGTAAAATGATTTCAGGAACCTTTAAACGGAGCCTATGGCTGTCTCTGTTCTTAAGTCTGTTCTTCCTCATTAGTCACGCTCCTTTCCTAATGAAGGCTTTAAGAGGGTAAGACAGTGTAAAGGTGCTACTTGACACTGTTCTACAGTCAAGGCACCAACTGACATTTTTGTTCAATGAAAATGCACTGCAGAAATATAACATACAGTCATGATAAACCAGAAACAAAGTATTTTTGTAAGTCACTAACAAACTTGACAGTTATCTAAGAGTGCAGAAGAATATTATCTATATTGTAATAGTTTCCAGTAATAGTAGGCCACTATCCAGGAAGGGAAAAAAGCTGCTCTCAGGATTTCCTATCAATGTGACACCTAGTCAGAAAAAAAATTATTAAATTCAGGAGACTTCTCTTCAATCCTTGCTTTTTTCTTTCCTATGAATGAGCGAGTCAGCTGCTTCATGGCTCAAATTCCTTCTTAAAATAGGAATAATAATTTTAATCAAGGTGTACACATGATTTAAATAAAGCAGATCATATTAGATTTACAGACTGAAGAATGGACTTGTCTCACAGGTCCAGTGCTCCTCTTTTAAATTAAGTTCCATGCACACTAATTTTAATTGCATTTATAATGGAAATATTTTAAATATTGTACACTATTACATTTCTGAAGTGGAACACTTCGTTTCTGTTGCAATGAAACATTTTCAAATTCTTAGACAGATTTTCTTTTTGGAATTACAGTTCTATGAACATTGTCAAAATTACAACTCTTCATTCTTATTTACCACGCAGGCAAAATTGGAAATTTAAATGATTTGCAGAAAATTCAAAGTCTTGCTGCAAGTAAACATTTATGTAGGATAAGCTTTTCGATTCTTGACTGTGTCCTTGTAAAATTGTATTAAATATGCTTGGGTATTTTTTTTCCTGAGGATTATAGAAACCATTTTCCCTGTTACGCCACTTTGAATTTTAATTTTTCTGAACGTACATAATTTGTTCGCCTTCAGGTTTCTTACTGTGATCTGATTTACAGTGTATCTAAAGAGTTGCTGATGAGCTATCAATTCTTTAATGAAACATTCTCATTTTCAGAATGAGGCAAAAATTCAACAATGTCTATGTTACAGGGCAAAAGGGATCCACTTCTCATCTCATGTGTATTTGATGTTATGTATTGGAGCAATTAAAATTAAGTCAAGGGTTATTTTCAGTTTACATCACTGAAGATGTAAAAGGCAAATTACTAAGTATTAATTCAATTCCCAAACTATATTCCTGTGTGGCACTAGCAAAGTTTTCAGATCAGTAAAGAAATGTGGGTGCTCTGCAATTTAATCAAAAAGAATATTAAAATTTCTTGCTACCTTACATTTAATTTTTGGGCAAACTATCAGTTTGTGTAGTAGCCACTGTCTCTGCACAGCGTTACTCACTCACAGTCTGTGGTTGATCGCAGGGACCTACAATCCAGAGCACATGTTGAACTGGAAGACAACTGATCCTAGTTCCTATAAAGTTTTCCATTGAGCAGAGCTGGAAACCAGAAAACCACTGCCCCACAGAGACTAAATCAAGTGATGCATTCAGCAGCAGCATGAAGCTCCTGTCTTTCTCTATCTTGTCTTGCCCTATGTTGTCTTTACAAGATGAGACTGAGCAAACAAGAAAGTAACTAAATTCCAAATTCAAGATAAACTGGGAAATGCTTCAGCTACATAAGGAAGAGATTTTATGTCTCATGTTGCCTTCAGAACTCGGTGGAGGCCAGGAAGACATGCTACAGGCACACCTCACTCATGCTCTTGTGTAAGGAAAAACGGATTTTGCAGCATCGTTCCTGAGAACTTGACAACATTTGGTATAATGCCATGATGCTACATGAGGAATACAGTGCCAATATTCTGTGGCAAAAGGCAGCAGTCCCCATGAGCTCAAAATTCAGCGTGATTCTGTAGGTAGACAGAGCCACTGATGACCGGGTCATTTTCCAAAATTACCAATGTAATTCTGGGATTTATCTTTTCTTTTAAATACCAACTCAGAAAAGATTAAACAGTAAAAAGTTCATTTAATAACTTAATATTATTACTGTCTACAAAAATGAAATTACCCTCCCATTAAGTATTTTTGTTTTGAGGAAAAAATCTTCAACCTTCAGGGACCAGCAAAACTGAAATTTTCCACTGGATAAAACAGTTGATAAATTATCTTTTGGGAAAACTCACCTCTTTTGTTGTTGTTGTTGTTGTTGTTGTTGTAAGTTTCAATGGAATAATACATTTTAATTTCACCAAATTAGTATTTTCTAATGGAAGTACTGTCTCAGAAAACGTTTAGTTGACAAACGTTTCCTCTTCATCTTTAAAGCATACAGCACTGATTTTAAGATTTCTTTCTTTTGCTAGTCAAAAACTATTAAAAAGGGGAGCTCTACAGATGTATTCAGGATATACATTGTATAATTTAATGGGTATCTTCTATTTCTGATTTCAGTAATCCACTGAAATACTTATGGCCTTGCCAGAACAATGAATACACAAGAGTTATCTCTTTAATTATCACTATGTTGCTCCTTCCCAAACAGCTCTTCCAGTAAGGGAAAAAAGATACAGTTCTAGTTTATTAGCCTGAAGAATATTAAAGGTATGCTGTCCTTCCAATGCAGAATTGTCCCCCCAAAGATGCTCTTGCAGGAAATAATTTTCTTTTTCTGATACTAACAATATATAAAGACATAGCAGCCTGAGTTTCAGCAAACACTAGCAATCAGGCAATATTCTTGGGGTCATCAGAAGACTCGCATTTTGAAATTCAGCCTCTGCAAATGCATCTTTAATATCACCAGCCTAATTAACAGAAGTCAAGTTAGCCAGGGTATGCCTACCCATGTACAATTACATCCGGATTTTGATGGACAGACCAAAAAGCTGGGGGGGGACGACACATGACACACCACCCATGCTTTTTCAGAACTCTCCTGATGAACTACAGCCAATTATCTGTACAAAATTACAGTACTGTTGTATCTTTAATCTCAAGAACAAAATAGTAATAATGTATATGGCATTAATTCTGTTGTAATAAACAAACACACCAGGGCTGCAACAAATAAATACAAGAAATATGAATACTTAACAATATTAGCTCTTCTCAAAATAGCAGAATTGTTATTTGCGAAGACTTGGTACTCTGCCTTATAACTTTGTTCCACCCACACTGTCAAAAGAATGGGAAGGGACAACTAACACTTTGCTGAATACGGAATGGTTTTAGCAATTGACCATAATATAATTAAAAAAACCCCCTAAACTGAAGAAATGGATAGATCTCATGCTTCAGCTTTTAATGCCTGAGATCTAAGACTTTGTCTGTGGTTCAAAAATCAAAAGCAACTTAACTATCAAGAGAACAAGCACTGATGGGATGCTGACCACCAGCAGTTTCCATTGCCTTCTTTTTATAGATAGTCAGCATACAAGGAAAATGAGTACAAAAACTGGGCAAGTAAAATTCTGCCTGTAGGATCTTCATAATCAAATGCATAGTGACTACTGTGACTAGTAAGATCAGTATCAGTAAGGGAAGTAGGATTTTTGGAAGCTATATTAATTTGGAGATCATTTGAGTGAACTTCAGCATGATTGCCATGTGTCAGATCCCAGGCTGACAACAGATTAAAAGGAACACGATGGGAAAAAGTAGTTCAAGATGCGCTGCTTGAGTTCCTGCTGAGCAGAGAAGCAGGCTTCATAGCACTTAATGGATACTGATGACTGGGATTATACCCACAAGACCAAGATTGTATTTTTGGATAGAAATTTCAGAGGTGGAGTGAGGAAATTAGCAGTCAAAATACTTGAAAGCTGCATTATGCTAGTGCACATTTCAAAATGCCGATTGCCTGCTATTTTATGAAGAGATAAGTATGTTCCAGGGTTAATCAGATTTTGGCCATTACCAGCACCAAATGTATTTCTTTTCTAATTTTATAATAGAAAAGAAGAAAATGCTTTCTCAATTCTTTTTAGTATGATTTGCACCATATGGTCTACTAACTGCAGCCAGCAACTACTTTTAAATGCTACAGTTCTTTCACTGAGGCATTATTATCCTTTGTATGATGAAAGTAATTTTATGTCTTCAGGAGATGCTTGTATTCTACAAAGCAGAAAGGCCTCTGAAGACTTAGTTTCTAAAAATAGCTTACAGTCTTTCAGGAAGATGAAGGATGAATCTTTCAAGGGATGAGCTTGATTATTCTGTTTATTACTTTCTTATTTGCATTTCTGGATCTTGAGGATCCTGTAGTAGTAAGCACTAGAGAACAATTTTATTTTTTTTTTTTTTTAAAAACAGAGTCCTCACTTGAAGAATCACCAAACTGACTTCACATAGCTGTCATTCAACCTACAAAGCTGAAAAGTGATCTGCAGCATTATCACAACGCAACATGTACTTGGAGATTTTCATGAATACACTGAACTTCTTTAAACCTCTTCCCTCAGGCGAAATATCATGCTATTACAGAGGAAGAGGACAGTTTGTGTGGCTAATTCATAAATATATCATGTTGACCTGGTTGTCAAGGATGATCTTTAACAAGGGAAGCAGTTTTCTTTTGGAAGAACACCCCACAACCTTCTCTTTGCACCTAGACTTTGTTTCACATATATTGTAAATGAGTCAAAAAGGTATTTTGGTTAGGGCTCCTTTACTCCATGTTGTACAAAATGAGGCAAATAATGAAGGAGAAGTTCTATTTAGAAGGTAAAATATATCATGATGATTGCCCAGTTACACATTTTTATCCACTTATCAATCTCAAAAATATTAACTCCAATTCTCTAAGAATTCATTAACAAATTATGTTCCAGAAAAAAGGAAAACCTTCAGTCTGCAATGTAATGTCTATTATACTTTTTTCTTTGATGTATGATATTTATGAAATGCTACATACACGAGAGCCCCCTTTTTATGACAGCCCATCTGCAAGAAAACTGAAGATCACATGGGAAACATTTTGTGAGAATCTGGCATAGAGGACTGCAGACAGACTGCTATTAAATAGTTACTCTGCCTTAACTACTCTTTTTTTTTTTTGAGAGAGAGAGAGAGAGAGAGAGAAAGCGAGCGAGGTTTAAAGCTTTAATCTGATACACAAGCTTGTCAGAGCCCAAATCTATCTGTAATACTCTCCAAAACAGAATGAACTCAGAAGGATGACGTTCAATCTTTAAATCCTTCTCTGCAGAGCTATTTTTAACTCTCAGGTTCATAAAATGGATCCCTGCTGTGGCTCCAGAGCTTTCCAACATGTATCCTACCTATATGTTTGACACAACCACATGTTAGAATTCAGTTGCATTTAGAACTAAAAGTTCTCCTTGCACGATTTCCTGTGTAGTGTGATAGAAACAACTCAATGTGACAGAACTCTACCATTGTCACTGGTGGAAAACCAATTATCTCCTTTCCTGGCCACTGTTATTCTTTTCACTTCCACCAATAACTCTAATTCTAATACTCTGGACACTTCTGAACAATTTTTTTATCTTCTTATTTTGCTTTCTTCTCCATAGAGTGATATAATAAGTAAGTGTTGCATAAATAATGTCAAATAAGACATTTTTCATATCTTGAAACATTTCCTCAACAAACATATTTATTCCGTCCCCTTCTAAATTAATTCCCCAACAATGTAAAAAGGATATTCAAATCTTTGATACAATGATTACTGTCAGCCATAATTCACCAGCTTTGCAAAAACTCCTGTAATGTGTCAGGCCATTTCTGTTTTATTTTTGCAAACCAATCCATCTAAGCTGGATTAGAACTGATGTGTTTGCTCAATAATAGGTAAATACGATCAAAATATACAATAATTTTGACAATCAGAACTGGGAATCGTATAATAAGCCACAGTTGTTTCTCAGATTTCCAACTGCATGCAGTTTATTACAGTAACTGCTCATGAACTAGCATAATTTTTACCAATGGGAAGAGATTTCTGTTAATGACCTGAGGATATACATGTCTCTCCAAATGAAACTGCAGGCTACATTCACTCCCCACAGCAATCTTCGTTAAGACACTTCGATACATGTTCATGTAAATTCAGCAGAATAACATTTTGTAAACATTCCGGTATGAAAATAGAGCATTACAGTCAGGAAATTCTGCTAGTTTTACATGATTCTGGAAATCTTAATATTCCTTAATTTGGCATTAATTTTCTGTTTCAAGTTTTCCAGAAAAAAAAAAAAAGTACTCTGGAATAACTTTATATTCCCATTATAGTTTGATGAAGGTGCATACTGAACTGACACTGAACCTGCACTATCCTCCGGTGCTATGAATGGTTTATGCTGCCAGTTCACATCCAATTTTAAATAAAAACATCTATCTTCTTTGCTAATGAACTGATACCAGATTTAAAAGCTCTGGAGAATTTGTTTCCTCAAGGGCATTTCTTGACTTCAAAACTCACATTTAAAAATCCTTAACAATAATGCTCTGATTTTCTAAAAATTTGGAGAAATCTTCTCATTCTGATGCATCCCTTGCATCTTGGAAGAAGCGTCTATAGCTGTGTTGTTTAAGATACCGAGTTATTAAAGCTTATATTCCAAAATCCTGTTGACTTAGACTGTATTCACCGCTTCTGTTTAAAGTCCATCAAGGTCAATGGAAATATTGAAACTCATTGGTGGGAATGAGTTTCAGGTGGTATCTTTTGAGACAAAGAAACCCAAGTCTCTAGAATCCCATGTGATGGTTACGTCTGACTTCTTCCTCCTAATGTTTAGATCAAAGATGATCTTGAACTACAGAAAGTCCTCGGTATATTGTTTTTGGAAGAGTGATGCTATTTTATTAACAGAACCAAAATAACTTTTTTATATTACACTTCCATTTTTCCTTGCATGAGGTCTTTGTCAGATAAAAGCCTGTTGATAAACCAAAAAGTAAAGAGACTGTGCAAAAGGCAAGGGAAACACAAGAACAAAAGTAAAAAGAAAACTTGAATCTACTGAAAGATCTCGGAATGATCTGCTCTGTGGCAGCAAATCACTGAAGTCGCCAGTACCATCCGTTGGCTTTACTGCACTCTGTAACAGGCGACTAACTTCAGCTTGCATAGAGCTTATCACTTGCCCAGTCAACCCTTCTAGAATGGGATGAAATGTATTGTATATCTCTGAATTATTAGGTCTTTTCAGACGTGTCTACCCACTTACAGGTTAAACCTCAGAAGAATAGATATTTTCTTGGTTTATTAAACCACCATAATTCTTATTAAAATCTCGTAAAAGAATAGTAAAAGAGGAACAAAACTCCTCTCTCTGGCTTAAAATAAACAGAAGAAATTTTCAACTGACAATTAACAAAACAACATACATGCAATCAGAAATAACATAAGGAAATACCTGATGCATTTTCCTGGAAGAATATTTATGATCCAAAAATATACTGTGACTTCATTATAATTCAAAACATTGTTTGTTACAAAGATTTATTTAATTTACTTTTTTTTCTTTGTTTACTCTATACATTTTCTGTAGAAGTCTCACTATTGTTTATTCCACAATCTTCAGTGAATTAGAAAATATACCCAATATACTTAAATAAGGTCATTATTATTACACCCATTTGACACTGGTAAAATGCATGCAATAAACTATCCTGGGATATCTACTTGAAGTTAAGGAGGAAATGCACTTACTATTTCAAGGGCATTAATAGGGAAAACCAGTTCTAACTCTAGACAGATACTAGCTTTTCCTCATTCTGCATTCTGTATCAGTCCTAGGAAGTACTGACTACATCTTAAGCAGCCGGAATTAAGGCAGCTCTATAATCTTGGAATGAACTGAAAAAATAATACAGTGAACAAATTCTACTGGGTGAATCACACAACCGAAAAGTGGCCAAATCCACATATGAAAACAGTCCAATTGTAGGAGAAGGTTCTGACTGTGGGGAGGATAAGTTTAGGTTTTGGTAAGGGTTAGGGTTGATAAACAAAGGGGATAGCCCTTAGCAGCAGCAGCCCTTTTCCTGCATTTGTAGGTCTTCCAGCATTCTGAAAGACACTGGACTCTGGACCCCTTACCTATACCACAGTCCTAACCCAACCCAAACAGAACCTCTACTCAGGATCCTTTTTCCACATTTGGAAAAAAAACCCTACATGGTGACTACTGAAACATGCTACTCTCAATTAGTAAGCAAGATGCTAAAGCACAACATTCAATGGAAGAAAGGAAGTATTTATGTGTGTGTATACATGCAGATACGCACACACGGACGCACACACTCACTCACAATCTACTTCCAAAATGGCACGGACAGACTTTGCAAGGTCTCTGGCTTCTGCTGCAAGAGCGGTTGTGACAGTAGGTCCAATCCTTCCCAATCGTGCAAGAAGTGCTTTAGCAGACAACGTTGTTCTTCTGTCACTAAGAGAATTGTAAATAGCAAGTGTTTATTTGTAAGATTATAAAAGAAATTGTTACTTTCAATAAAGTAAACTTGGGTTTACTGCTTTAGGGGACCCAATTCTTATCTTCTACGTTGTTAGGGAGTCAGTTTGTCACCTGAACTTTGTGTTTTATACTTCAATCCATTTACTAAAATAAAGTCTACAAACTTTATAAAACATGCAACATCACTCTTGTGCAGTGCCAATGGGAACTGTATTTAATTGACTAGGATGAGCATAAGAGAACACAAACATCTACAATATAAGAGTTGATCTGATCCTGCAGATTTTTTTGAAATAAAGTTCCAGCTAACTTCACTTAAATAGATCTGATTTCCTTGAGAGCTTTACTGAAAAGCTGGCAGGACAGAGACCAAATAACTTTACTGTTACATAAGTATTAATGGAACACTATCTGGGATATATAGGCACAATCATGCTGATGTGCTGAAGGATCAAAGGCTGCTCTAAATCTTGTAGAATATTTCTAGGTGCCTTTTTAAACAAGAAAAGTAATAAAACTTAAATGGATATACACGTTATCAATTTATTTATATGCTACTGGATTAATGATGATGCAAAATTGCTTGGGCATATCTAAAAAATAAAATAAAAAAAAAATTATAACCCACTATTAAGGTTCCTTGCAATTTGTTCAAGGAACGTGTGAACATCCCATTGTGGGACATGGTTTAGTGGGCATGGTGGTGTCAGTTGATGGTTGGACTTGATGAGCTTACAGGTCTTTTCCAACCTTAGTGATTCTGTGATTTAACTAATCCTTAGCACATTATAATTACTTTATGGAAACATCCAGACAACCATAGATATGTAATTACTAGCTGTTTAAAGTTAATTCTGAGGTTTTTAATGAAGCTGTATCCTGAAAGCCTAATTCATAATTCATGCCATTCCCTCTCCTCCAATAAAATGACACTCAGAAACATACAGCAAAAAATATAGGAAAAATAGCTACAAAAGAGTTTTTGGAGACTTTGAAACAATAGTAGAGATTTTCAATATTAATATTGCCATTTCAATATTAATAACTATGCCATTTCATTACCTTAAAACTGCCGAGGAAGTAGAATTATCTGAAAGTATTTCATGCACAACCTGTTGGCCATAGTCAAGAGGTTAACAGTTTATAAATCAACACAGTCAAAAAGTTAATACCTTATAATTTTATGTTCTATTTGGGTGTGCAGGATTTGACTTGTAATTCAAGAGTCTAGTCTCTCCCAGCTAGAAGTGTAAAAGTAAAAACTAAAATATTGTAATCTCTTTAAATGAAATAAATATAACAACATCACTTTTTTGTTTCATAACATTTTAAAATATTATCAAGTATTACTACTTCTGCCTTTTTCCTCTGGGGAATTTCATATAAATTGATATGAGTTTGTGAAAAATTAGGTGAAAAACACTATCTAATCAGTTTCATTTGTTTAGCGTATAGCAAAACATAAAGATTAAGTAAGTTCGTACATGGATCTGTACACTTACACTCTCTCTTTACTTCTAGCTATGAAAGGATCTCTGCAAACTAGTTTATAGTCAGTTTACTATGTTTATTCCTCAGAAACATCAACACAAAACTTTTCCAAATAAAATATTGCTAGAAATGAAAAGCAAAGTTACCTCTACAAATTGTAGCAATTTTTCAGTAGCCACCTCAAAGGTCTTCCTAGCTGATTCTGATTTCCTCAGCTGGCAGTCAAGCACTGTAACTCTCTTTCTCAACTCTTGGATGTTATCCTGGGAAACATATTTATCCTGGGAAAGATATTTTAAGGCTTTTATTCTAATCATTTTTTCCCATGGCTCACCTAGATACACGGTGTGAATTGAAATGGACGTCTGAAATGTTTAACACACACTCTTTTCTACATTTCTGAAAAACATAGTGTCTCCTGAGGCAGGTATGCCTGATCTGCTAGCACATCACCTCCCAAACTACAACAGGTTTTGGCAAATGATATCAAAGTAAATTGAAATTGGCAGGTAACAACAGTGATAGGGCTGAAACTCAAGACAGTTTGCACCGATTCATGAATGGATCAAAACACCAACCTGACGGTGACAGTATCTGTCAGCAGGGTGGCATAAATTGCCAGTATGTGAATAAACTCAGGCCACTATTTTGCATCTGTACATCCTTTGGTCAACAGAGTAATTATGGCATATCTTGGAGAAAACTACCCCCTAGGATTTCTCTACATGCACTTGTATAACCTATTGATCAGTGTTACGCATCCCTCTCTACTTCAGCTACAGAGAATGTGAGCCCCATTAGATGAAGTTCTGGAGGCTCAAGGTTTCAGCCTGAGTCCCTGGCACTGTTCATGTGAGAGGAGCACGAGTAAAGTCTTCACATGTATATGGGCATTTTCGTTCAGTTAAGCTGTCTATTAAACAGAAGATCTAGACCAAAACTCTCTCCAAAATTAAGAAAATAATCAGTATCATTAAAAATAAACTTTTACATCACTGAAGGTAACCTTTTCTGAAAGCCCACCACCTGCTATAAAACTCATAAAAAAAACCACCAAAACCCACTTATTATCTTTACTTGAAGCAAATGAGTACACACATTTGTTTGTATACACTGTACAAAGCAGCAGAATCGTGACCACTCTGAATGTCAAAGAATCTGTTGATTAAAACACCTTTCTTTGGTAATCTCACTGTTCGCTATTGGAGAAGGAGCTGGTAAGTCCTCAGAGGGACTTCACTCTTTTATACTAAAAAGAGTATACTATAGAGTTGGTACCTACTTGATACTGCTTCTTTTGAATAAGAAATGCAGAGAATCAAATCTCAACTCATTGAGATATTTGAGGGCACACTCAGAACTTCAGGAATTCAAGCTAGCATCTCAGAAACAAATCTCTAAGAAAGCAACCTATACGCTCTGAATTTCTTACAAGTTTTGGTATTTATTCAAGTCCTAGAAAACAAACAGTGCTTCAAAAATACCTGACAAAAAAGATGGGGCATCTCACCCAGATGTTCGGAAATGAGAACATCTAGGGTGTGATTTATCACATCACACACTCACAATTAGATGAGAGGAATTCCTCCTTGGGAGCTACACGTACTTGCTATGTTGCTTTTTGGCAAGCTTGTATACCATAGAGCTCGCTTTTACCTTTTAATACCTTGTAATAGAATAAGACAACATTTCAATAGGTTTTCTTCATCAATTCATATGCATAACCATTTTTCATGAGAAAACCATGGTAAACACACAAATGCCAACCTGCCTGCACTTGTTCAAACTGCGTGTAGAAAACGGATCTGCAATTATGGGGAAAAATTTAAAAGTGCCTCAAATATTTTATTCCTTAGCATGTTTTGAAATGCCTCACTGGAGATGAAGTGGTTTTAAAATATGAGGCTCAATTAAAAGAAATAATGATTTTTTTGGGGCAGGATACTGTTATTAGCATTTAAATGATTGCCTTGATTAAATCTAAATTTGCTGTACTGGACTTTATATTGTTATTATTTGCCTAACAGAAACATAAATATGAAGGCCATTTTTACATAAATACAAAAGCATACAAAAATATACATATAGTCTTTAAAGACAGTATCTCTGCAGTCCAGAAACTATTCCATGCTTTAATGCTTGAGATGTGTCATTTTGGCCTATGACCCACATATGCTTCCAGCTCCTATTTTTCCAGTGCAAAGATATCTGGATAAAGGAAGACTCACACACTTCACATTGCCCCCTTCACTACGCATCATTCCAGTTATTGAATAATACAAGACAAACAGTGACCTACTTTAGAAAAGCAGATGAAAAGAAAATGAAAACAAGATACATGACAACAGCAAGGAAACCATGGTAACTATGACAGGCGGCTGCTTTGCTTACTTTATTTTGGCCAGAATGATCAGTGAGCTGAGCCTTCAGCTCTACAATTTCAGCTTCTAATAGGCGAATTACTTCTTCATAGTCCATCTCCATTCCACGAGCCTGCCTTTGTGCAGCTTCTGCAAGGTGAATCCTACTTCGCAGGGCTCTTGTCTCTTCTACAGCTGCCTTGGCTTCCTATAAATGATAGAATTTAATTGAAAAGTTACAACTCCAGCTAACAAAGTAGTACAGATTTAGCTCAAAAGTACTGCAGTTGGCATTAGGGCTACCTTTTAGTTTTTATGGTTAGACGGTTCAATTGCTAAGTTTTAAGTGTATGATGTACAAAGAACAGGTATTTACAGAGAGAGATAATTTTCCTAATAAATCAAATAATGAATTCTATGATTACCGTAAATCTAATTGAATGAAAGGCTTTATAGAAATGCACCTGATGCTGTTAATCTACCCCATAACTTCCAGACTAAAAACGTACTTTAATGAGATGTTATTTCATTTTATTATTATTGCCTGAATTCACACTCAATTCAGAGTTCGCGTATCATGTAGATGGACTTCTAATGCAAGTATTCAGTCCACACTGTTTTCAAAATAAGTGCTGATTTTTATTTTTCTGCCTAGTTCCTGCTTTTATATTGTTATCCTGTATTATCACAGCAGAGTGTTATATAAAATTTATATATAAATAATGTACAGAAAACAGGAAATTAGAAACTGTTAGCTTTTAATTCAGCTAAAGTAATCCATAAACGTTGTAAAACCTGATTTCAAGAAGAATATTGCTCAGTTCATTTTACTACTGAATATTAATTCAAGTTAACTCTTATTTGTAAATTTAGAAAGTCAAACTAAAGGTCTGGACAACAGATCAGTTTACACTAGGAAAAAACAAACAAACTGCTCATCAAAAACGTAGACAAACAGGCTCACTGGCACCAAAACCAGCAAACCATCTCTCCCCTTAGCTTTTCATTAATCTGTGGAAAATTCACTTTATATGAATTTTCTGAATCATTAAAATTACAAGCTTTAAATACACAAATTCAGAGAGCTAGAAATTCTTTGTACAAATTCCTCAGCTAAGGGTACTTAGGTGAATATCCTATTCCTAGCCTACCTATTATATCTTATTACTATAACTATATCCTGATTGGGAATGGAACTAGAGGGGCAACAGGCAGGGGTAGAGGAGAAACACACTATAAATCTCTAATAAGTAGGAAATAACCTTCTAGAAACCAGGCTTGAAATCACCGTTTCTGAAAAACCTCAATGACCAAAGCTTCCTATTTTTGTGGAAGAAATGTCATATATTTAACAGGTGTCATAACATAAATGTCTACAAAGGTCAGTTAAGCTTACAAAAGCAGATTTAATTCTATTATTTCCTAACTTGGAAACATTAGTTCTGTTCAAGTCAGGTTTTCCTATACTTTGTCATAACGTTTTTTCTGTAAAATGATCTACCACTCTCAGTTTCAGATGACTTTTAACCTGTACACTGTTAGTCTTAATAAACAATATATATTTATTTCAGGCCATAAGTAACCTAATCTCAATGACATATATAGGACATAATCTTCCTCATATTTACAATGGGTTTGCAATATAATACCAATGTGGATGATTGCCAGGGACATTCTGGTCTCAGAAAATAAAGCATTAGAAGAAGTAATCAGACATGTAGCAAGCAGCAACATCATCAGTGAACACAGATGACATTGGTGTTATATAGTTTAGAGGTTTCTGTTACAGGAACACAAGTGATAAGAGATACATTTACATAACCTTTAATTTGACAGCAAGTATAATGTGTTTTTTTTTTTTCTTTTGGAAGCACAAAGCATCAGATGAGTCTATTCTATGTGATGATCATCTCCACCTGGAAACACAGACTATTCAAAAGCTTATTGCTGCATGCCTCTCTGTTACTTGGCTAGTTCGTTTTGCAGTTGTCTGTCTGCACAGCACTAAAAGCAGTGCAAGGGGCCATTTCTGAAAGCACTCACTGAAAGACCGCCAGAACAATCCACCCCTCCTACAAGCTGCTCATAGCACTTCTTTTTCCTAGAAACAATTCAGAGAACACAGGGGCTTCTAAGAAGTTATGAATCTACAGAAGTAGAGGTCAAAATTACTGCCCCTGTAGACGCCACTGTAAGAAACAGTGTGACTTAACAGCAAGAAAAGCTGGGCTCTACTGATACAGAGGATGATTTGGCAGCCTTTAGTAGCAAAGGTATCCTTCAGTAATAGGCTGGAGGTGGGAAAAAGACTCTTGGAGACAAAAGTGAAAAGATGCTTGGATGGTAAGTTTGACTAATGTAAATGAACACAGAGGCCTTGACAAAGGGTGGCATCTTAAAAATGCACATAGGAATTATTTAAATAAACTGACATCAGAAAAGTCATGTGAAAATTTCTATAATGAAAAGGGAGGTCTTCATTTTGAAATAAGACCTCCTTTGAGATAAAGGTTTAATCTCTTATAATCCAGAATTGCCTTTACTCCTCCATTGTTTTCTCAGAAATCTAATTGTTGAATATTAATTTCTCTGTAATAGCAGACTAAGTATGACTAGATTTCAACAGTGAAAGACCTAAAGGAATAATTAACGAACAATGGATTCTTACATTACAATGAAACGATTATCCACACCACAACTGAATTAGCAAAATTTCCTGACAAACCAGAGCCATTTGCTAGAGGAGGAAGGCACAAAGGGAAACCATACCGTCAGGTTTCCCCGTTCTACAGTTACTGAAGCTGGCACTGTGGTGACACAGGGGGTTCTCTTACTTATGCAGGTAAGGGGCCCCCACCAGTGAAGAACACCTGGATTACAGCATGCTTCAGCAACATTTTCTCTTGTCCCATTCAACTGCTTTTATGAAAGAAGATGCAACAGAAATGGAATCTGCAGCTGCTAATATTTCATCTATATAAACGCCTGATGAGACCATTTGTCCTAATCTGGTATGAAGCCACTACAACAAATAAGAAACTGTAGGCTGGAGGAGAGAAACTGAATCCTTACAGAATCAATTTCAAGGTACAGGCTTCTTTGAAAGCCAGGTTCTATTTCTTCCTTGGATAAACTGAAGTGTCAGGAGAAGCTTTTATCTGAGCAATATTCCAGCCACCACAAACACTGGAACAAAGGTATTCTTTTAAAGTACAGGAAAAATTGTAGTTAAAATTCAGTTATGTTTATTCATTAATTTTACAAAAAATGTATGCTGAAAACATCCTTTAAAAGAACTCTGAGTATCTTTATTATATATTAAAATTAAAAAAGCTAATGAAATAAAAATAAAACCAACACTTCTTTCAGGGAGGGTGAAATAAATTATATACTGCTTCCAAAATAGCAGTCATTCAAGTCCTAGTCTTCAAAGCACCTCTTTTCCCCTTAGAAAACGTAAGCATAGAAGAGAAAATCTTAGCCCTACGAAATACAAGTCCAGCCGTATGGGATACCACAAACAGTATCCTATCTTTATGACCTTTCACATTTACTATGTTTAGCAGAGGTGCTTCAGCTGATGATAACTGCATAAAAAAAGCTCTAGTAAAGAAGAGATCATTCAGGTTGGTATGACCCAGGACTTTCAGGCAGCACAGAATACAGTCAAACTCGTCCAGGAAGATAGAAGACATCATTACAGATCTCACATTCATGGTGTTGATAAGACTTGAGGTACTCAAAAGTGCCTTTCTATGTTTTGTGCCAATTTCAGCTTCCATATCATTTCAAGCAAGACCCAAAGATAGTGCTATATCACAAAGTAAAAATATATCAGCTAATATATTTTAATTGTCATAGACTAATATTAGAAAATAATTACCACCTCATGTCAAATTTAGTGATATTTCTAATCTTGAGTTTGCTTATCCTGTTAGCTACCGATTCAAGCACTGTTTAATGTATCTGTACTAACAAAACATGTTCATTAACCAGAATATTTCTACGCCTGTCCTAATTAAGCTGTAATCTCTGTGATTCACAATTAGTAGGCAATAGAAATACCACAAAAGATACTCCAATATATGACTGGTAGCCTGTATCCTCATTTAAGACCTTGTTTTTT
Organism: Gavia stellata; assembly: GCF_030936135.1. Classification (NCBI taxonomy): domain Eukaryota; kingdom Metazoa; phylum Chordata; class Aves; order Gaviiformes; family Gaviidae; genus Gavia; species Gavia stellata. The sequence continues at coordinate 8,864,873 of NC_082615.1, read as the reverse complement.
CAGGAAAGCAGTAATTTTTAAAAAATGTTTAAATTGTATTGAATTCAGAAGACCTTAAGGACATACTTAAGTTGGTTTGTTTGTTTCCTTTTAATCAGGCCATTAGGGCTCAATAATGTACTAACTCATTTCACTAACTTCAGCTCAAGCAGGAATGCATCATCGTAAATTAAATGGCAACTTGTATTCTAAGTAGCCTATTTTTTTTTAAACTTCGTATCACCACAAATCTCAGCATCAACATTGGGTCTGAACTACAGAAATATATATAAAACACTTGAAAATGCACCAAGTATAAACAGAACTAAAATTTCCATTAAAAGCCTGCTTGTATTTCCTAAAATAGGTCACACAGTGCCATAATTACATATAATTTATTATTTCTCTTTCATTTCACTATATGGAACCTTTTCAAGAGCAGATACTTAAAACGCTTACAAGAAAATCAGAGTATTTACCCCCTGGAGGTTTGTACTGCAAGGCTGACCTTCACCATCACATGACAGTACTTGAGAGAAAAATAAAAGTACGAGGACCTCGCGTGGTAGAAAATGGGCATCGCTGCCACTTAAAACGTCTTAAACCATGTGTCCCAAGCCCACCTTCCCCATAAGAGCAGGTATGTGAATTGAAACACTCTATGCTGAGGACGTGATGTCCATACTGTTTGCGTTCTGGGGTTTGTACTCTGTACTAGCTTTAGGCTGGACTGATAGACTGAGCACCTGCTCTAGTCTAGAGAAACAGACTGAACACCCAGTGGCAAATGGAAACAGGAGGTGCACTACGGGAACATCCTTCCAGTTAAATTTTATCCAAAAAAGAATCCGATTTATTTCCCTGCTGTCCCACAGCGTACAGATAGCAACATCACAGTATTAATGGGAAAAAAGCTTTCAAGCAGTTCTCTTATATTCAAGGAGTAAAAGTTGATAATGAAGGTGCTAAACAAATCTACATATACGAGCAAAAATGTACAACTAATCTTAATAGAACAGCACACAGAAAGATTTTTAAACTATATCTTGCATTTTTACATATGATATCTGATGGAACAGATAGCTATGAGAAACCTACAAGGAACACGTGTAGCAAGCAGTACAGGAGAGAAGAAAGGCAGCCAGCTCATAAGAAGAAAAGAGCCGACAGGATGATGTTCAGTAGAAGCAGGAAACTGGAAACTTAGGTTTGAATCCAGGCTATAAATGACATGAAACACAAAATTGGAAATTTCCTTTAAAACGTACAAGAAGGCTAAGTTTCATATGAAACTCTAACTTCTTCTCGCATAATTATAGACAGATATGGAGACAGATACAAGACATTCTTCACAAAACACTACGGTTTTTTTCCTGGTAAGTATCAGGTAGAATTGTCAAGTGTGTCTATTTTTTCATACTTAAAACTCTGGTTGACATATAAAGTAGCTAATGTTAGGACTGTAGATTAGGCACACTGTTGCCTAAGAACAGCAAAATCACTTCAAGAACACTTAAGACCAGAAAGGTACTACTACATTATTATCCAACTTACCTGATCCACCTCGTCTTTCAGTCCCTACCTCAATCCAACAGCAGAGAAGTATTATTGCTCTAAAAACTTAAGGATCAATATTCTCCCATTCTAATCAAAAGCTTTGTAGTAACAAAAGAACCACTTTCTGTTGAAATCAGTGTGAAAGTGTAGTCGATATGACCATCAAGAGAGAAAGAAGTGCTCCCTTCTCCCTTCCACAAAAAACAGTAAAAAAAAGACAATAATTTTATTTTTAAGAAACTTCAACATACTTGCTTGACTATTTGTAGCTCCTCTGTTAACTGTTTCTGTAAATTCACAGATTCAGATAATTTTTCCTGGTTAAAAAAAAAAGGAAGAAATAATTAATAATTAGGTCTGAAGGAAAAAGAGGTTTTATTCCTAAAACCCAATTAGGTCTTTCAAAACTATGGGTAGCAATACGTCTATCAGTGTACTTACAGCCTTCTGTACAACTACTATGTTTCTAGGCCACAACATATGTCTGTTAATAATGTTGTATAATCAAAAAAAATCATATTAAAAAAAGTTCTGGTAGAAATAATAAATAACCAACAGCTTTTATAAAACCTGTGAAAAAAACATATTTTAATCTCTGAAAGTTTTTCAGGAGTTCATTGATACTGTTTAAGTTTCTTGAGCATCTGAGGATTATTTACTGAACACTTCTGTGACATAAGTGAAACACACACTTTAAGTCTAGCCAACTAACAAATGAAAAGAATAAAGACATTTTTCTGGCTTTAACAGATTGCTGTACAACCTAATATTCATATCAAGTTATCTTCAAGATTGTACGTTTGACCATTCTTTCACTCACCTACCTATACCAGAAGCCTGTAGGTCCACCACTTTCAGAAGGTTAAAAGTTCTAACGAAGTTTTTTTTTTTTTTAAAAAAAGTGCTATAAAAGCATAAAAATTCTCATACTGAGTCAGACCAAAGGTATTTCTCACTCAGTATCAAGTATTTTACTGTAGATTGTTAATGGAAAAGTATAAGAAATAAAGTAATTATAGACTGACTGTTGCCAGTTTTTGACATCAGCAGTTTAGGGACTCACAGTACGTATTCACTACTTCAATGTTCGATGTAAATTGGGTTCTTTCATTTCAGTATAGAGTTTTCAGAATAACAATCTTTGTGCATAGAATGAAAAACAGATCTTTGGGCATGTCAACCCAATGTTTTTGTAATCTATAGCAAGAAAGACTATTTTTGGACCAGGGGGCAATTTGTAGAATTGCCTGTATCCTGGGATCAATTTTCCAGTCCTGTCCAAAAACAAGAATTAGGTACATGGAATACAGAACCAGAATTTTTTTATCTTTTGGGTTGTCAAAAAAGAAATTCAGGAGCATAGGACTGTGGTTGTAACCCAGGGTATTCAGAAACAATAACTATATTTGTTGCTTTAGGTCTTATGTATTTTGCAATGTCTGTGAAAACATGTATTACATTTTGAAAACAGATTAATTTATCCTCCAGTTCTGACTTCTTTCAAAAGTATTAGCATATGCTCAGACAGTGCCGTTACTAGGATCACACATTTCTAAATAAAATTGCTATGCAAATCAGTCACTTCTCCAAATTCACTTTTGTGAAATGTCTGCTTAGTCTCATTTCTCTGTGAATCGGATTAAAACATGCAGTAGTATTCATTATAACAAATAAAATTCACTGTGTCCAGAAATACATTGTAAGCATACAATCTTCAAACATAATTAGGACTGTTTGCTCTGCCTTTTCACCTATTCATCAAAAATTGCACATAAAATTCAAAAGAAAAACAGTAAATTGCTATATACACTCAAAAAGAAATTAGTCTCTTGAATAATTTAAAGTAAATAAAAATTAAGTATTACCTTTAATTTACTCATTTCTTTTAAAGCTTCATTTCTTTCTTTCTTAAGTCTTTCCATGTCATCCTCCAAAGAATCACAGGTTACGAACTGTGCATATTTAAATACGTAAGATTAGAATGTATTGCTAACTGTATCTTCCATAATCTTTAACATTTATCTTAAAAGGTCTTGTTAATAAAATGAGAGAATAATCCTAATTTTAAAATAACTTAAAGCTCTGAAAATACTAAAAATGTTTAAGGAAATTCCGATCAACTTCTCTTTCAAAGGAACAATTATTTTTCCTGTTTAAAAGAATTAATAAAAATATTTTTTAAACTACCAAGAATACAACACTAATAGCCCCTGTTTTCTTCAATATTTTAAATACATGGTTTTATTTTGGTATTCCTATGCTTCAAATGCTCTTTCTTAACGTCACCTCTAGAATAAAGTGATTTTCACTGTAGCAGGAGTTCAAATCACTGGGCCCAGTAATTGTTTATCACTCACACAGGTAGTAGCAATATGTATTCCATTAAGAAACCTCAGTAAATCACTGTTGTCCATACTTACAATAAATCACAACATAATTATGTGAATTGCTTTCTGCAAAGTAGGTTGCTTTAAATATCTTCACAGAAACCAGGTTATCTTAAAGAATATAATGATATGGAGCTGTTCTAAACATCTGCCCAAGATTTGGAGTAATCTTACATATAATAAGTTCTTCAACAACCTCCTCCCAACAGCTGAACACTGTACAGGCACATATTTTACCTGTGAGTCCAGTAAGCTGGCAATTTCATTGACTCCAACTGTTACAGATTTTGGGGCATCATCTGTTGCATTCAATTGCATAGAGAACAGATTCCTTGAAACGTCAACGAAATCTAAAGACAGGTTAGATTTTGTTGCTGTAGTCCACAAGTTCAGTTTAGTAGCAGTATCACTAGATGCAACACAACTACTAATATCACAATGTATGGCTACTCTTCTATAAATGCAGTGTCTGCCCTCCATAAGCTTTCTACAGGAAAATATGAAAATCAGACACATCTCTGAACAGAAACATTTGGTAAAGCTGGTAAGAATAAGAATAAAAATGTTCAGAACAGGTCTTGGGATGAAATATCCCTGAATCAAGTTGTGAAGGAGAAAAGAAAACATGTTTACTTCAAAGTACCTGGTTAGAGATGCTCTACGTTTGGCAGACCCCTGTGAAAAATTAAAAGACATCTGCACGCCTGTTCTACACCTGCCCTTCCCAATGAATTGACCTTACTATAGTGTCTCTGCAGGAAAAAGGAAAAATTTCGTGCTAGCTCACAGTTCATAGTTTCCTTTGCAGGTCCTTTAAACCCCTGATAGAGACCTGGTAAAATTGATGTTGACCAAGTTGGAAGTTTTAAATACAAACATTACAGCATTCTCAATCAACATGGCTTGGATTACCCATTCATTTAGAATGTGTAAAGAAAAATTCTGCTACAATATGACAGAAAAGTGGAAATACAAAGGTCAGTTTGTTTACACCATATAAAATCTGACGGAAGATCCAGGATCTTTCTTGTTACTTGAAAATCCAGTGTCTTTTTGGATGGTTAAGTACAAGAAATTATTTTTCATATACTAGTGTTTGATGCTGTTTTTCATAAACTTTAGGAAAAGCGAAATTTCCATCAGTTTTAGCATCAGAACTATCGTATGTCTCTCAGCTTATGAGACATATTCTTAAATTGTTAGTGTCACCTACCAAAATTGCCATAACCAACAGAAGCAACTCATTCCCCTCAGAATTAGGTTTAGCTAGAAGAAGAATCACGATGGCCTCCATGCAAATCTCTTTCTATATGCAATAGTTGAAATGTTCTTGCTTCTCACAAATTAAACAAGTTAAATAATCCAACAGTTTAGTTGCTTCTAGAGTCTCTTTAACCATCAATACTCTCCCAAGAAATTTTTGGAACAATTACAGTACCCTACTGTTAAGGCAAAAATTTAGGAATTTGTGAGCACAAAATCAAAACTTTCTCAAGGTTGCTCTTAATTAAATAAATTTGAGATTTGCTTCCCTGTTACTTAGTTTCAGAATTCCAAGCTTATTTTTATACAGCAGAATAATGTTCTTGCCTCAAAGTATCATTTTATTTGCAGTAGCAACCCAATACTGACAGAAAATATATTAATGGTTATTATCTATCATTTCTGTATTCCTACATTTCATTATTTTCCACAGTAATTAACAAATTATTACCTCCAAAAGACACTGTTCCTTTAGAATCTTTCTGAAGTTGCTGCCTTAGGGCTTGCTGCTGTTCATCTGTGGGCTGAATCCCAAGATAATTCAATGCCTGGAAGGAGAAAACTTATTTTGGAGAAAAAAAAAAGAAAGGACTAGGGATAATGACTGCAGGGACATGGGGGAGTAATTAAAGAGCTATACTTCAAAGAGCCTTTGTATCATAGTACACTCTCACTGACAACACTTTTATTCCAGAGACGCTCTGTGACTTTTCCTTCTAATTGAGAGATGTTTAGATATTATTAAACCTTGAATACAGATGAGTGTAATAAGCAAAACCCTTTGTCCTTGATAACTGCCTTAAAAATCCTGAGGGATATTCAGATTCCCAGCAGAGTTAATCAGTAATTAGATTAACAAAAACAGTAATTTGCCCAATATATAAAATGAAATATTGGCCTGCAACCTGAAAGAACTATCCAAATAGAAGATCTGGTGTATACCTTAAAGTTTGTCAACCTAGAAATATGCTCCAGATGTTTTACATGCATCATGAAGGGGGAGAAAGGAAAACTCAAAAGATTGTAAGTATTTACCCTTTCCAGCTTTTCTGCTTTGAGACGAACAGTAGAGTTCCTTCCTTGCAGCTCATAATCATCATTCTGGCTGGGGACAATAACTAAGGAAAAAAACATTAAAATTAAATAATGATACAGTTTTAACTACCGCTTTGAAAAATTTGTTCTGAAGCTCTGCACATCAAATGGATGCCAGCTAAATACCCACTTGCCACAAAAAAATGTTAATATTTAGATGGACTTTTTTTTTTAAAGGACATAATTGTAATAAACAAATATTATGGGTATCAATCACTTAAACTATTTTTTCACATCAAAAAGTGACAAGTAGCAAATTAGCAGAAAGAAACCAGGGATAGCTTTGAGCGATTCGGCAAGCATATGGCTTTTACTTGTGGTATTTTCTCTTCTCTCAGAGATACAGTTACTCTGGAAATGGAAGAGAAAACACACTTGTGAATTCTGAGAAAGACCTTCAAGACAAATCCTCAGCATAATCAACAGGTCCCAAAAGCATATCTAGTGATCTAGAAAACACTGTGGAAAGAGAGGGAATGACCTGTTGCCAACTAAGGGCTGTGTGGAGGTAGCTCAGACTGAATGCCAGCAGCATCCTCAGTATTTTTTTCCTGGGGAGAAACCCTTTTCCAAGAACTACCATCCATTAAGCCATCATCCCCTCCTCTCCAGTCCTTATAGACAGAAATACAACAAATTTGCAGAATTTTAGCTAGCTGCATGAATAACTTATGGTACATCTATTTTATTTCCAGCACACACAGGTGATTAAGCTGAGGAAAGGAAAAGAAGCTAGCAATACTAAGCAGTCCATATGCAGAATTTCAGAATAATTGCTTTTTTTTTTTTTTGGTGTGCATGCTTAGTTTCAATGGAACTCGAGAAATGCAGTCACAGCTTTGTCATGTTTCAGACACACCTGTGGATACAACACAAGAAGCAGCAACCTTTGGAAGCCTTTGATCACAGACAGTAGGCAAAAGGAGCAGTTAACTATCAATTTCTTTGGATCTTAGATATACATAAATAGAACAAATTAATTGACTTGGTTTTTGCAGAAGAAAATGGAATACTTGTTTGTGTTCATTATTTATAAATATAATTTAGATCTTAATTCGTTGTTTCATTAATGGACTAGAGAGGTACTGACACCAAACCCAGCATTTGAAAACTAAAGGATCTTGCAGTTTGAGATTCTCTCTAAAGGAACAGAAGGAATTGCATAGAATTCTTTTTTTTTTTCCTCCAGTTTCACAGAATATCTGTTTCCAAGCTCAAAGTAATTTACATTCTCTTTGTATGCCAAAAAGCATAAACCAAAACATCTTGACAATCTCTGACACTAACACCTCTCACATGCTATATTAAATTCTGAAGACAGTGGGCTAGAACCTCAGCTGAATTGGCACACTTCCTCTCAACTCAGAATGAAAAAACCTTGTGTATGAGTTTGTGCATGAATTTCTCAAAATTATGCTGATTTTTCTTACAGCATTTAAAAAGAAATAATCTAAGAGCTACTTTAACTATTCAAGGTTATCCTTGAAAAAGGGCAGTATGAGAGAACTGGCAGCTTTGACTAAGGATGTGCTATTAAATAAGACTAAAATGAAAAATGACAAGAAACAGTACAAACTGGAGCTGCAAGTATTTCTGCTTTCCACTCTACTAGCTATGTTATTCAGATACATTAAGAAACTGTGGCCTTCTTGGTATCTTTAAGCAACAATGAAGCTCCCGTGTACTGCATTATATTAACCAAGAGTCTTATACTCAGAATATATTCAGAAACAGCTTTTTGTCTTGTTCCTCTGACTTAGATGTGGTGTTTTTCATGCTCAGTATGAAAAAAACATGTGATCATTAAACTCCAGGTGTATTCAATACTACAACCTTTCCAGTTTCAAAAGCTCACATTCGGTCAGCTCACCCTTCAAGGAAGGAAGCCAACCGGTCAGATTTACAATATGGAGACTGCTTCATTTAAAATTAGGATACCTAATATGGGCCATATTAAATGCAGGTACAATTAAAATAACATCAGTGGCGCGACATCTAGAATGAATCCGATCCTGTATGTTTGTCCTTCCTCTTCTCAGTATATTAGATATCAAGTTGAGAAGCACAGGTTATGCTTACTTACTACCGCCTGAAGAAAAAGAATATAGTTCAGGTCTTCATATAGAAATACAAACCAGAATTGGTTATATTACTGTGCCAGCTGAGACTCCCATGATTATGTCAGACTACTGCATTTTCACTGTTTGTAAATACAATGCATATTTGTTTCCCAAAGGAATTACAATTGTTCAGTTCAGATTTGGTTGAGACCAAATTCTACAACCTCTATTCTTCTTTAGTATTGTTTTCAAAATATATATTTAGAGATACAATCAAAGTGACTATTGTCTTTGTTTAAATGTCATGACTCTCAAACATAAATAGACACATATTTATTCTATTTGTTATTAACTGAAAAGCTGTTAGAGGTCTGCATGTTATTTCTATCCTCCCAATATGCTGCCCTGATTTAAAAAAAAATGTGCAAGCAGTATACCTCCACAGAATTTCATCAAATCAAGAAAGCACAGTTTCTATGGCAACCTCATCTTGATCTGTATGTGAGTCTTCATTATCTGGTTTCTACTGAGTCTGTTATCATTACTGCTGTATAGCAAATGTTGTGATCACTCATTTTTTTTGGTTTCAGCTGTTTGTTAAAGACAATGTAAATTATATTTGACAGAAGCTACTAAACAATCCCTTGACCTCAGTCCTTTATTTAGTACTACAAAAATAGTGCAATATTCCTTTTTTTAAAGGCCATCGAGTCTCACTATGTACTATTTTCTGTATGGCAGTTACTGAAGAAAAATAAGGGTGGCAGGGAATTAAATCAGCATTTACCCGTGGCAGACACATCAGTAAGACTGCTGTCTAGAGAAGTAATTGGAGATTGCTCTCCCATCTTGTCTCCAGTTTCCATCTATGAAAGAAAATCAAAAGTCATGAAGTACCATTTCTAAAGCAGATCACAAGCCAAACTGGAAATACACACTAATGTAAAACAGAGGGAGAGAAAGGAAGACCCGGTGGGAGAAACAGGACTGGATAGATCAAAACAACCCTAGGAGAAAATGGAAGGCATGTATGGTGGTGGTGGTGACAAGGAATGCCATTCAAAAAACTTAGATCAGGGCCTTATCAAAACCTTAGTTAGGTTTTTAATGTCTTCACAGATTAAGATAGCACAGCCTCTCAAGGCAACCTGTTTCGATGTTTATATCTCCAATAGGAAAGACAAATGGGCAACAATTTTAAGTACAAACATAAGAACAATTGAGAATCACCTGTTTTGACTTTGTGTTTGACGTGGTACTTTTTTTTTCTTCCTTGCTCAAAGACAGTACTTTACTTAGTTTTAAAAATGCCATAAATGGAAAATGTTTTTTTTTTTAAATGGAGATAATAGCGTAGCTTTAAAATCTGCTTTCTTATGGTCAACATTACACTAATGGTGAGCTTTATGAATTAAAACAACAATCGTTGCTTAGCTGAAAGAAAGGAGGAAAATACCACACTCTTCTAGGACTCTGATTTTTAAGCAAAAATCTCATCATCATGGAGGAAGTGTAACTTGTGAGATTGTACTGTACTCACACATATGTAGTAATCAGAGAGTACTTTATCTATGAAATACATAACTATATATATCTGATTCTGAAACTTTACTCCCTAGAGAAACAGTAAGAAGAACTTTGTATCTAAGAACACAGTTAACGCTTATTTTATTTTATTTGTTTTCTTACCACAAGTCAACTAATACCCTTACTCCTCTCATCAGTGTGGTTTATTCTACTGTTACACAACATGTATTCTGGAAAAGTCTTGATATTCCAAAGAATTAATACTGTGCAGGAAAAGAGCCAGTCATTTTCTTACTAGAATGGAAACAGAATTAAAATAGCCCTATACTGAAATTTCAATAAAACTAGGAAAAACAACCATTTGCTCACTTTATACTAAGAGGAGTAATAAGGATACTCACAGCATTTGGAGTGAACATTGAAACAAGCTTCCCATTAGAAGATGCAAGAGGACTAAGTACTGCAGCCTGTTGCTCTCCATATGCTACAGAGGACGTTAAGAGACTGGAAGGACGTTGCAGATTCTCTGAATAACTGGGAATATTTTTTTGTCTAATAAAAGCTATCTCCCAAAAATTTTCAAACCTAAAATTAAAATTAAAAAAGTTTCAACATATTGTATACTATACTGCTCATAAGATTATATGCCACTTTTGCAAAAATTACATTTTCCCAAAGACTGTGTGTGATTTTATTTCTTTATTTTTCTAAAAGGATGTTCTATTCCCCATCATTAAAAAAAGCAAATAGTGTGGGTTTGGGTTTTTTTTTTCTTTTGAAAGGAATGAAAGTACCATAATTTTACAGGTCTAAACCGTGCATTTGAGTCTTTTCCTAAGAAATAATACTGCAATTGAATATTTCAAACAAATTAATATCCCTTGCTTTTCCTCTAAGTACACATGACAAGGCATTTCACAATCTGATCATAAATACTGTATAATAAACCATTTTGGAGGGGTAGCTGTTTGACAGTAACAGATACCTCGTCTTTGCTCTGTTGATTATACTTTTTGCCTCTTCATAGGAGACACCAATCATTGACTCTTTGTTTATGGATACAAGTTGATCTCCAGGCTTCAATCGTCCATCCTAACATAACAAATAAAAAACCAAACCCATCAATTTTGTATTAATTGCTTACACTACAGAAAGAACGGTATAATCACAGCACTTTAACATATTCCTCTGGATCTATTAAAACAAGAAATATCAAGAATGGTTATATATTTTGCCTGACAATCTTCCAGAAATAAACAGCAGATCAAACAATCATTTAATCACCACGCTAGCAGTCATTATAAAAGCTTCATCAGACAGAACAGATTTCAGATACTGTGTAAAGAAGAAATTTGGACCCAGATGCGTATTTCTGTTAAAAAAACCCAAACAAACAAACCACAGATAGTAATTTTTCCAGCAAGGAGTACCAACCCATCTGACTACAGGAAGCTTCTTCTCTAATTAATTCAGTTGTGAGCTGGATTAATTTGTATTTTAGAATCAAATGTTCTTGGCTATACATGGGACTCTTCAGGCACTTACTAGCTATATTAATCTTAATGAGAAAACCCGATTAGTCTATTAGGAATTCACCAGTCAAAACAACAATACAAATGATATTGTCAACTTTGTGCCTCTGTTGAATTCATTGCAAACTTTCTACCAACACAGGAACATATCACATTGCTGTCTCAGAGACTGTAAGACAAGACTCCAAACATGCGAGGCTAGATTTCTCACTAAGATAAAGCTTTCTTTACTCACATTCTAAAAGAAGCCTCAACAATTTAACTGAAAATTCATGTAATTCACCTATGGTTACAGAGTTAGTTATGATATTTGTCTAATGTAACAAACATTAAATTACACATAATATGTCTGTGTTCTTAGCTCTTAAGAAATTAATCACAGAATCAGTCTGGCCATATAAAACAAACTGCGTACAGAAAAAGAAACACAGGAAATAAGTAAAATACCTTTTCAAGACCAGTATAATTTTACATATTTAATACTCACACACCGTAATTTTAGCTGTGTTATTTCAAACCTATGATAGCACTTTACTACATTTTTTGTCACTTAGCATTTTGGTTTTGACTAAAGAAAAAAGTTGTAAATCTTTTATTTCACTTGCATCCAGCCTATTAAAAGATATCCATTTTAATGGTGCCCTCATGTGGCAGAGATTTTAAATATGCTTGCTACTTAGGTTTCTCAAACAGGACAACCAAGATTGGGAAATTACCTCTAATATTGCTAATATTAGCACCCACTGCAAAGTAATGTCTCAGACTCAGTCTGTCAATTATGTATGATAGGCTTTAAATTATATGTTTACAATGAGAAAAAAGTTTTAGAAGCCACAACAAAATAGGAGAAAACAAAAGAAGAATGATTACCACTTATCTACTAAAAGAAGTCCTGGAGAAACATTGCATTTTTTCCTTCCATCTTGGCATTTTGCGATTAACCTTAATCTACAAAAGTTCAGTCACAAATAGTTATAGACTGTTTTGGGGCAAAACTCATTGCTCATGAAATTAACTCGTACTCTCTTGCTTGGCAAGAGGCAAAACCTGGTTATCTACACATCAAAATAACCATAATAACTTAGGATGCAAAAGGAGACACTTGGATAAACAGTTTTGTGTACCTGTACCAGGCAGTTCTGTTATTTATTTTTTAAAACTGACAAACCCTCCTGATTTACATATTGTATTTGTCATAAATGAAAACAGTAATCAGTACTGATTCATACATTTTATTAGTCTGCACTATCAGAATATTTTTTATTCTAATTTGCCTACACAATGCTTTCCAACTGCAAGGATCCATCTAAATTAAGTCCAAGGGAAAAATGATTTTTTGAATGTCCAAGGAGGGGGGGGCGGGGGAAAGAGATGCAATCTGTGGCTCTGTCTCATCTGTGCTGATTTACCTTGCATCATGCAACCTCTTAAAGAAGTTGATTTCTTACTTTCTCATATGTAAATTGGGGGATAAAATCCTTATTTACCTCAAAGGAACTAACGAATAATTTTCATTACCATGTAACCATGCTATTGTGCAATGAGACAATTCTGTTTAAAGAGAAAGCACACAGAAACAGAAACTAAATTTGTATTTAAAATATAACTGTATATATAAAAATACTGAAGTAGGTACCAAACGAAGGCAAAAATAAACGTGGACTGAAGGGGGAGGGAGGGGAAAAAAAGGTCTTTACCTTATCACAGTCACCACCAGGGATAATTTCTTGAATATATACCAAAGGCCCTTCATTTCTGTTAATTCCTCCTACAATATTCAAACCTAGGCTTGTTCCTTTGCAAACAGAGATAATCTGAAATGCACTATCCCTACAAAGAGAAAGAAAAAAAGAAAGGTAGAATTATTTCACAGAACTAGCTACTCAATAAAGACTGAAGTGACATAGTATCTTTATCTTACTGATTTGACAAATATTTATTACAGCAACAAAGAGAAATAGTGGACATTTAATCTCAATGTTCACACATTACACTGCCTACTTACTACAAAATCAGCAACTTCAGTTGTTACTTCTGGCAATTACAGAAACAACCGATATATTATTTCACGAGAATAAAAGGTCCTCTCTACTATATATATCCAAGTAGTACCTTGGTACACATAAACCAGAAGCATTAATTCATCAGGAGACACTAAGATCAAAAGTCAATTTGATTAACCTACTTCTACCACGTAAACAATAAACAAATGAGAAAAATACCTTATTAAAACCGAACGTTTGCAGTATCAACAGCGTTATAACTTACAGGATTTAAAAAAAGAAAAAAAAGAAAAAAAAAGAAAAAAGAAGAAAAAGTTGAACACACAGTGCTCAAACCAAAATTGTCCTGAGCAGGCAAATACATCATTTTCTACAGCTCACACAAGAGTTACAGTCAGTTTCAGAAATTACTTTGCAAGCGTTGGGGATGGTGCTGGGACAGAGTTATTTCTGCTGATGGTTGTGATATTATCCTTTGGATGCAACTGAGGACTCTGTGACCTTGAGGATGAGCCAGAAGAAGGGCTGTCTATAGATTTTGCTTGAAGAAAAGAGACAATGAAAAAGAAAAAAATAACACACACATTTGGGAAAAAGCACAAAGTTTCAACGCCTGTATGTTCACTGGGACTATCTTCACATTAGAAAACAGACAAACTATAAGCAATCAAATAACCAAAAGAAAGCTTTAGTCTACACAGCTAAGAATTGTGAGCCACGCAGGGTTCCAGGAATAATACTTTAAAACCTAGCAAGTGATGATTTTTCTTTTTATTTCAAACTGGGTGCAAAAATAATCTCAACTGAATAATCACTCATGCCGTATAAAGGCATCCTCATTAGGCAACAATTCCAGAAGGATTAGAATTTATGGTATTCTAGCTCAAATTTTTATTAGTACTTTGAATTCTTATGGTACATTTAATCTACAAATACCAAATACTTTTCACATTATTCATTAATTAAAATTGCTGAAAGTAGGTGGTAGTATATTTATTTTAAGTGTTGGGGAAACTGACACACAAACCAGTCAAGTTACATGTTTAGACTACAAACTAAATGTTAAAGACTAAAGTCTAAGTAAATGTGTGTTTTGCCTGACTTTCAGTCACTTCCTCCAAAATACCCTCCCCCAAATGAGAAGAATTTTAAGTGCTAGTTTCTACTCCACCGAAGTATGACTATAGTCCTACAGGGTTATGTCAGGCTAGAAAGCAATCTCTCACCGGCTAATAGTTGTGTTGGAGAACTTCTTGCAGAGCTGGTGTCATTGTGAGAGCCATACTTATCCATCAGGTCAAGAAATTCTTTCCTGTGGCAATAAAAAACCCTCTCCATCAGGATTTGGCAGTAGTTTAAGTGCACCCTTTGAAACCTGCTACTGTTTCTACTGAATGGTTACCCTTCCTCAGAGAAGGAAGCTTGACCTCAGCTGAAAGAGGAAAGCCCTGTCAAATGTTCGGAAGAGGCGAGAAAAAGATCATGTAATACAGAAGGATAACGACGGAATAGCAATGGACTATGAATGAAATGGACTATTGGTAGACAAACTTAATTATTACCCTCTCTTTACCCTGGATTTCAAAATTTTAAGAACTTGTAATTCAAGTCAGCTACGGATAATAAGACAGTGGTATTACTTAGGTCCAGAACAAGTTATTTATATTAGAAGGAATCAGATAATATACCTATAGCATACTCATATTTTTAAAGAATGTTTTTAGTTCAACTATACTGAACAAGAACCCAGAAGAGACTGGCAAACAAAGCTATGGCACCTCAAAAAAGATGAGAGAAGAAATATTTATTAATTATTCAAGAATGACTAAACAGATGCAAATTCTTAACGTCTATTTAGCTTTCTCAGAAATTTGCAGTCTATTTCATCTGAGGTAAATATTAGTATAGATTAAATATTGTATGTGCTTGGGCTTTGCTTATCTTTTTCATTATAATGTCTTTTTTTAAAAAGCCCAAACAGATGAAATAAAGGGCAATTCTTGGTCAGGTGCACTGCTGAAAAAAATAATAAAAAATAAAAGCAAAAGTTCTTTGCAGAAACCAATCATATTGCAACAAACTGGCAAAAAAAGTGGCAAAGATGTACATCCTGTACTACATGCATTAAAGAGAAAACAAAACCTCTTATTAATCTAATACTGAATGCAACCTAATTTAAAAAAATGTTTATAATCTGAGCTATGATTACTTCAGTGATAACAGATTAAAAAAATATAAATAATCTACGATGATGCAAGCCAGAAACATCAGCAAATTAACATTATAGAATTAGACAGAGAGAACATAAGTTAACTGATGCCAGGGAACGTAATTCCCAAGTAATTCCAGTGACTGCAGAGGGTTTTTGAAATCTGCTGGATGCATTATTTTTTTAAAAATGACAAAATGTATTGAACTAATACTACACCCAGGGAACACACATACACACACAGTTGAGTGTAAATCAAATAATCTTTTAGCACAGGAATGTACAGTCACAAGAAATTAATTCACAGGTGTCTGAGCGAGGGACTGGATGTAGTGGCAAATTCTGCACAGGCCATTGGGCATACCACCAGAACGGTAAAAGGACTGTTGGATTTTAATTATTCAAGGAGTTTAGAGGAACTAGGTCAGTATGCTTTAGATAAAAGCAGATTAAGAGTGAACCTCACATATATCTAGGCAGTCTGAAAAAAGGAGAGATCAGAGGCTACAGAGTGATTTAAATGTCTGTCAAATACAAAAAATAAAGGAGCAGAATAAGGAAGCTTAAATCGGACGAAAGGCTAAAGGAATTTAGATAAAATTCCTTTATGGAGAGATTACTCTGTAAGTGGAACATCCCAGGAAAGGCAAATAACAGCAGATACCCTTGCAATGATTATCAAATATAGTTATGTAACAGCTGTTTCCTCCAGAGATTTAAGTCAAAAGAGGATACAGACCTGGATTCTAGCATTTCTGATGATTCTCTGCCAATATTGGTTTATATGCTTAACTTTAGACAACAAGGTTAAAGAAATATTTAACATAAATGTCCTTATAATGGACATATTTTGGACTACCTGCCACAGTGAACAGTTTAACCTACTTATGCAAACTAATTCCAAGCTCATTAAAGATTGAAAAGCAAACTTCTGAGGGAAACAATAACTAAATCTGCCTTTTTTCAGAAGGCAAGACCAGCTTAAATCACACAGTTCTGTGGTACTGCAGATCTAACGTATACCTCATTTTTTCATTTTTTATTATTTTTTATTATTAAGCATTATTATTAAGAAGTATTAAAAAATTACCACAGCATATTGTTTTTAATGGTATTAGCTGGTAACATAACATTTCAATCCTCTTCATTAAACTGAAATTGGCTTGAGCTTGCTACTTTAATTGATGCAAATAGCCTCAGAATGAATTGGTATCAAATACTATACAGAAAAACGTGACACGTGGTGCAATTTTGCAATTAAAACTAATCTGAAAGAAAAATACATGCAAGCCCACCCACCCAACCTTAGATATAGTGTTAGCTTTTTATTAGTTTTGAGGTTAAAACAATGTTTTATTTTTCTCTTACTTTGCTTCTTCATCTCTGGCAACTAGCAGAGACATGTGATTAGATGCTGATGCTGTTCGCAAGATGTCAACAGCCCTAGAAGGGGGGAAAAACAGCCAAATAAATTTACCCGGGTGCTGTGAAGAAGTACACGGTGAGTAATGCTAAAAGAGCAGGAAAACGAACAAATTCTTAATGTAGTTAATGATTCTGACTGCAAGATACAGAGAAAAAAGCTTGCCAGCAGCACAACCCAAATTAAGCATTGGAGAACTGAGCCAAAGACAGACTGTGGTGAGTCTGTGCCAGGTGACAGGAATAAACTGGGATTGCCCCTTCTTTCCCTTCCCTTCCCTTCTGTCCCCATCTCTCCTTGGTCCATCCTACTGCCTTCCTAGATCTCCTTCAGGATTAACAGCCTACACCAGAGAAAAACGCTGCTCAGATATGCTTCTTTGCTCAGGATTTCCCTCAGCAATATATACTGTAATTTTTCTTTGAATTTTAGATCTACATCTCCAACACTAAGCTGCATTGATCTCTGGCAATCCAGCTACAGAAACCATCCAACATATTCTACAGATTTTTCTAAACAATTTCTCCTTCGTTGCCCCATTACAATGATACTTGCTAGCGGCATCATTTATATTCACCGGTATTGAACCAACAGATAGATACAAAAATATTTTAACAGCTTAATATGTTTTAGTGCTATTTTCACATACATTCTATAAACTACATCATTAAGAAACAAGCTTAGCCTGTCATTATAAAAGCATATAAAGTCCTGTCACTTTTCCACGAGAGTTCTGCTGAGTTGGATTTATAGGATAAATTAATTGCCAGTTGAACTCCAAGGACCTCAGTGGAGTTGTGCTCTTTTAATCAGTGGTCAATAATGTCCAAAAAATCCCCATGTAATATTCCAAGCTCTAATAAACATTTAGTAATCAGTACAAACATACCTTTCATTGGTTACTCCAATTAAGTTTTCTCCATTGACATCCAAAATTAGGTCGCCAGTGAGCAAACGGCCTGGTAATGAAATCAACAGCAATGCACGAATCAACAGGAAGATGGTGAACGTATTGTATCATAGTAATAAAACAGGGCTTTTTCTTTCAATTTCATGTCATCTAATGCAATAAACAACCTTATGACTTTTAGCAGATTAGGTTCCGATCCTAATTAAGCTAAGCTATTGTCATAAGACTAATAACTATCAATCAGTCTTATTAACCACAGAATAGCCACTGAAAATAAGTGCTATTTAGCTATTTGTATTATTTACACATAGCACAAATATTTGTGGGACTGGAATTTACATTTCACAGTTGTGGAATTAACTTGCAGCTGAATTTCTCTCCTAACATACACCTAAGTTACCACGTATAAAGACATTAATGTTTTACACATTAATAAGGACAGCTAGAAGATTTTTTAGAACCAATTCTATTTTTAACCTTCTGCAAATATCAAGTTTAGGAACTATCACTTTTGAAGTAGATTTAGATTATTTTAAATGATCATTCTGCACAAGACCAGATGGACTCTCAAAAACACCCATACATAGACCTAGGACAGAAGTATATTCTGTAACTTTATTATTGCAAACTCTACCTAGTATAATTTGTTCTTTCCCCACTGAACATCTAAGCCACGACTTAAATAATAATAATAATAATAAAAAAATAATCGGAACTCATTAAAAGTACTGGTTCTGTAAAGGAAACACCACTCATCCCTTATGAATTAAAAGAGGCTCAGCATCTCAACACTTATTTAGCAGTGCTGAAAGACTGCCAATTGTTTTCACACCAGCAATATCTGGATTTGAATACATTTTCAAGAACTGAGAGTATTAAAATCTTTTCCCATGAAGGCTCCAAGCTTCATTTCTCTATCTTAAAGTAAGCCACAACATCATGAATCCTGACTAAACCATGCTATTTTAAATATCCTTATCCACAAAGTAAAATAAAGACGACTTCTTTTGACAGCTTTTTATACGCAGCATGTTTGTAAGAAAAAAATTTATATTACTTACTATCTACAGCAGCAACCCCTCCGGGTAGAATTCTCTTTATGAAAATCCCATAATCTTCTGCTGTTTGTGCCCGATAACCTCCAATAATTTTAACTCCTGCAGAACAAACAAAAGAAACAAGCAAGAAATTGGTTATTCCACCTACTGTGCTAAATGGATTTACAGTCAAACCCATAAAAGCCAGATAAATTAAACTTCTACTAATGACAGTGTGAACTGGAAAAGCTCACCAGGTGCTTTTAGATTTGGTTTACTCTGAATCAACAGAATGTGCAATCTAGTTACCTAATCCATTTTGACAATCAGAAAAAGAAATGCGGTGAACAGCTCGATTGATTCCATGAGGGCCCATAATAGTCCTAAGGAATAAAATAAAAGTCATTAAATCCCTAATTACAGAAATGTATGTAGAGCTATGTTAATATAAAAGAAATTAGAGTGACCATGTTTTTAACTCTAATACAAACCAAAACCAGCTTTCTGTAACCGACAACTTTTTATTGTATGATACCTCTGTGCCACCCCTTCCCCCCAATGAAAAATCAATCTCCTCATAACAAATATAAGATGGTAAGGTAAAATAAAGCATACGTAGAATTAAATAGAAATAAAATCCCACAACCTGGTCCAGCTTAGCTTTTAGGCAAGAAAAACACATCATAATGTCTTTGATCAGGTAATGGATATTAAACCAAAACCACAGCTAAGACAGTGTACAATTCTAAGATACCTAACTTTGTGGTTATTTATGAACATATTTTCCCTACAGTCTCTCATTTCTGCACCCAACATTGTTTTCTTTCTCTGTTTTAAAAAAGGCTTCTTTCCAAACTCTGTTGCCTGCTCCCCTGTGTACCCTCCCACTCCAAGACAAGATACCAGGATGGCATTTGAAACAGTCTAAAGGCAGATGAGTATTTTGGAGGCAGTTGATAATGGTAAAGACTTAAGTAAGAATACAAAGTAAAATCAGAGTTTTGAAACCTAAATTTACAGTTCTATCGGAAACATGACCAACATACTGCTCTGAGAATGCAAAGTGTTAAGAATTCCTGTAAATCCAATGATCCTTTACAATTTTTTATTTTAATTTAGATGAATTATTATTAAAAAATCCAAGTTGTATCATAGCTCCTTTGTCCTCCCACTGTACCATTTTTGGAGAAGACTCACCAGATCTCTTCTAGAAAAAAGCAGAAGCACCACTTAAGTCTTCCTGCTTTGACCTACACGTTGCTCTGTATTAGATAGTGAGTTGCATTTTCTAGAGTGTGATGTTAAAGTGAAATGGAACAACTAGAAGTCATTAGCAGGGAGGAAAAGAAGATCAAAGTGGAGGACATAGTGACCCAAATCCTCCCACGCAACAAAATCCGGTACACAGCCTGAACCCCATGCCTGAAACTGGGTATTTCTGCAAATGCCAGAGTACATGTCATTAAAGGGTGCTGTGCCAGAGGGAAGAGAGAAATCCAGAAGGTCAAAATGTTCCTGAATTCTAGCACCAGGCAAGAGATCCAGCTTCTAAAGTACATCCCTAATTCTTTTGGTTTTGTGTAAGAAAACTGGATGAGTTTTTTTTAAAATCAAGGGATAAGCACTTGCTCTGAAAAGCAACAATTTTGTTCCACAACCTCAAATTCCCAAGTACTTGCATAATTAGTCTTTGCTTTAGAAAGGCTGGCCATAAGAGACCTGATAATTGATCTTTAGAAACAAACCTGAAGCCTATGCTTCAGAGATTGTATAGTTTTCACATTAGTATTTCTTGCAGTATTTGTTTCATAGGCTAAAAAGAAATGATGAAACTTAGTTTATTTGGCCACTGACGAGACTACACATGACCTTGCTACTACGTGACAGAGCATAAGGCACGCTTCGTATGGCTCAAGGTGAACCAAACTGCTTTTACTTAATCACAGTCTGAAATTAAGACTAAATCCTTAAGTCTGCTATTTCTCTAACAAAACTTTTTTGAGAAACTACTTCTATACTACAATAGCGGAGTGCTTTGCATTGCTACCTAGTACTGTCACTTCAATTATCCCATAAATTTAAATTGTTTTTAAGCTGAAAGACAACAGTAGTCACGTTCTTTACAGGTCTGTCTTGATTTGTACCCATCTTTGAAAACTTAGACAAGGTACACTGATCTTTAAAATAAGCAGACAATTATTCTTTTTTTTTCTCTGACTTGCCTTTTGCTACTACTGTTCTGTTTCTTTGCCATGCTTTCAGCAGTTTTCACATAGCAGTTTATTAAAATAAAAAAAGCAAGAACAAATGCTGTTTCAACCTTGCACAGAAGTTTACTTTCGTGAAATCTTAAAAGATCAAATCTCAGATTTTAAGTTTTCCAAAGGAAAACAGAGATCACCAGAAATGGTAGAACCTATTTATATGAAATAATGAAATATGATCAAATCTAGGCACAGAACACTTAGTAGGAAAGGATCTACATTTCCAGAAGTAACAGGCAATACTTTCAAAAGACAACCTAACTAACGTAAAATGGATTCTGACAACGAGGATACAGACAAATCACAAACTAATAATTTTCAAGGGAGAGGAATAAGGTATCTCTACAACAGTGAAATTATCACGACGCTGCCATCTACAATTAGAGAGGACTGACACTTTCCACAGACACCTTTACAAGGTATTCAGTTGTGTTGATGCTCTAAAGACCAAATCCCTCCAATACATGAAGTTTAAAATTACTTTATCAAACACAAAGTGAAGACAAGGATCTTCAAATTCCCCAAATTCATTTAGCATATCACACCTTGCTGGCTTTCGGCGTTAGTTTTTCTCCCATGTAACTTAGAGATGGATCTTCAAGTCAAGCTACTTGTCATAGTTCTAAAATATAGAAGGCTTTTGCAGTTTCACTATGTAAAGACTTGGGTTTAGCACCCATCCGACATTTATTCCATGTTACTGATATTTAATATTCATGAACTGTCAGAATACTTCCCAAAAGCCATTAGAAATAAGCTCAACAGTATAAATAAGGAAATAGGTTTCTAAACCAATTGGCAGAAGTAACAAAAAATAATGTAGAAAAAGATGCAAATTAAATAATCTGATGTCACTGCTCATTCCTTGAGAAGTCATGCAAAAATACTCATAAAAAAGCTTTTAGTACAGAGAAGAAAAGATGCAAGGCAATAGATTAAATAAACAAGCAAGACTCCACAAAATGTACAGTAGAAATGATACGCTGAAATTATTGAAAAAACATCAAACTCAACACTCCAACTGAAGTCCTGAGATGCTAATAGACTAACTGCGTACAATTTTGTGTAGATGTTCTAGTAAAGACAGTTAAATTAAATTTTTATACTTTTTTCTATTACTTTTTATCAGCATACACGAGGAAGTTCAACAGCTTTATGTTTTATATCTGCTAGAGACTTATCAGAACATACGGCTCCGGATATTCTTCTGAACTGCATTCCTGAGGAATTATTAGTTATTTATGTCCACAAACAAATATTTAACTAATCAATGGAATAATAATACGCTTCCCTCACAAAACAGATATTACTTGACACTTAAACAAAAATCTAAATGATAAACTCTGGCTGCTTCTTAAAAGAAAAAAGAAGCTGAAAATGGCTACAGCTTTTGAATTATCTTTACTGTACTTTTCCCAATTATAGACTAGAAAAATGCCATCAGAACCTAATGCTTAAGCATACCAGTATATGAGAGAAAGACCATCAAAACGCTCTGGTTCATCTTCATCTCCTGGTGAGAGTAAGGACATTCTTCAGTACAGCAGCAAAGACAATGACAAAGCAACAAAATACACTGGAGGTTTCCAATTCAGCCGGATAAAGGTTATGTGCTGGACAATTTCTGCTACTAACTAAAAAAAACCGAACAGACAGAGCTCAAGAGGAGTGTATCTGCCTACTTAATCTTCTCTGAAAATCTCTGCGTCACATGGACTAATTCACCTATCAAGGTAATGTTTACTTTTTCTCTGTTTGAAATGGGAATCTATAACAACTTTAAAGACTGAAAATGCAAAGCAGAGAAAATTTACTTGCATTTACTACAACTGTGATTATGCAATCTCTATCTAGCAGCAGAAGCCAAATGAAATAATTAAAATAAAATGAACTTATTTACTCATGTTCTTCCAGTAATTTATTTACATGCTCCCTCCAAACGAGGTCAAAAGCAGTAACTCGCGACCTTTCTAAAGCAATCTTCCTAGCAGACTGGATTACGTACATCCACACACAAAAGGGAAAGCCAACGAAGCAGACAGACTGAAAGCATTAATGAAACAAATGCCATTACGCTAATACTTTGCATTCTCGATCGTGGTATTGGCTTGTGTCATGCTTTAACTTGGTTTTTAGTCTTTCAATAGACAACAGTCAAAAGTTAACACAGAACCTGGGTTATGTATTTTCTCTAGAAATGGAAGCTGACACATCTGGGTTTTGTGAAAGCAAATAAAATGGTGAATTTGTAGCATTACACCGAGAATAATCTAGTTGAAAAAGTAAAAAATATACCACTATTTCCAGAGGTAAGACTCTCTTCTGATATGAGGCTTGGTCTTGCAGAGAGATGCGTATTTTCAGAAGTTCTGAGCACCTGACATCAGGTCGGTTAACTACTATTTTCTTCCAGGCTTGCATCAGAAGATGCACTCCTATTACTCCCCCTTCTTCTTGAATATCTTAAAAAGATTACAGTTTAAAATGAAAACTAAATATTCTGTGTTCACGGAGGGCTTTGTTTAAGTAGAAAGGTGAATCCTCTCTAGCAGGGAGTAACCCTGTGATGAGAAAGCATCTGTCAGCGTCTAGAGCTGCACAGCAGGACAGCTTGGCTACGCCAGGAATGCATATGCTTATCTCAACGCACCTTTTTTTTTTTTTTTTTAAAGTTGTAGTGACTGTGCTTTCATTAGCACGTAATCATTGTGGGGAGAGGATCTTTTAGCTTATAGGCAACGTGCTATATAGTCTTCAAATATACAGAGGTCAGTCCCCAGGTCCTGCAGAGCCTGCAGTCTACCCTTCTGCCCCCCTTGAGCGTGTTAAGCGTCCCACCACACATTAAGGAGCAGATCAGTGATGAAATAGGAACATAAAGCAGCCTTCCCAATTCCTGAAACGTGAAGAGCTCCAGTGGCATCATTTGCATTGCTCACATCCACTCAGTGATGAAAATCTGGCCCTTTGTATTCTTTCCTCAATCAGTTTAACCCTGCTGGTGTTACGATCCAATGAAAGAAAAGCCACTGATATTTTAAGCATCATATCAATCAGATTTGCTCCAGGCAAGGTTACAAAAGGTAAAATACCAATCGCCTTTCTACAACAAAATTTTCACTGTTCTTAGCAGTGGAATTCAATTTGTGGTATCAGTATCAGGAACATTTGTCAAAACAAATCACTCAGACCAATATAGCTTGTATCCAGTGTCATGTTTTCTGCAATAAACACCCCTCCCGCCCCCCCCAATTAAAAGTATGACTCAAGGCTATGCATTTCCATTATTAAAAACCAAAAGAATGATTTTTATTAAACCAGGCATGACAAACTTCCCAACAATTTAAGCAGATACAAAGTAGTATTAAGCTTCTTATTGCTCCCACCTCTTTTTATTAGAGTTATCACAGTAATACATCACTTGCTCAAACAATTGCTCCTCCATCCCTTCTTCAAAGTATACTATGTGTTGTTCAGCTTCCTGAACTCATCCCCAAGGCTTCTGTCCTTCTCTACCTTAAAATTCTGCTGCTGTGCTGCTTTTAATGTTTCTAAAGGACTCATATAGAAAAATGGTATTACTGCTTCTTTTGCAAGTTCTCTGCCTTTCAAGAACATACTCAGGGGAACACAAATGCTTTTTACTTTCAGAAAGATCCAGGAATACTGTAACAACTTAAAACCCTATAAAACCCAATATCAATAAGTAAGACTAAATTTTCAAGAGCCCTCATTTGTTATTCTATGCAGCAAACAAAGTAAGATTCTTTATCAAACAGCTAGTAAACTATTCTATTCTGGCAACATTATTAATTATGACTCACCTTTCCAAAGGCAGATTTGTAATGCTGTAGCAACTGAGATGGATTACAGGGTAATTTAGCAGATGACAAAAAGATTTGCAGAATCTTCAAAAGCAAGATTCACAAGATCTTTTTGTTATAAATAAAACAAAGGTCTTTTACAAAAATCCTATACGAGTCAATTACACAACTGTAGCCTTTCAGGTTCACTAACCCTAAAAGGTAAAATTCATTATGATGCTAAGGACCACAGCCAAGAGAAGGCTGTACCATATAGCATGAACACCACTTACTTCTGATAACCCAAACCCACTAATTATTTGAAATAAATAGATTTTGCTGCTTAGGTCATAAAGATTAAAAGAAAGCATATGTCATTATATGGCAATTGTCAAACATGAAAAAAATCTTGAGCGACATTGTAATTGTGGAGCAGCATGAATGGTTTGAGGCTAACCCTTGTGTAGAGAAGAAAGGTATTATTTAAAGTTTAGGTAAACCTCAATTTACATCTAACCAAGTACATTCTTGAAGCATTGTGCATTGATACTGTCTCCCAGAACAACAAAAAAAAAAAGTAAGTATAGAAAATTACAGTCTTTCATCACCATGTAGCTGAAGTGCAGTTATGTGCACCTTTCATGTTCATCTCCTGTGTGAAAAATTGTCTTTGGAATACAGTGATCTGGTAACTATTCACATAATATACCTTCCACTTGAATCTGGCAAGCTATAGGTGTTTTAAAGATGTATCTTTGTATTACATCTCCTGTATTTCCATTGGACAAGCAGAGTGTTTGCTTCTTCAGATCCCAGTAAAAAGCAAGCTATTTTTTTTAATGTTTTGTGGATTTGTTTTGCAAAAAAACCCAAGTTATTTATGAAGTGGCATAATTCAAACTCTACGCTAAATTGTTTGACAATACTTTTGAATACTGTTTGCTTGATTCTATTGCACAAGCACAGCAAACATGATTGTCCAGCAAGAGCTGTCTGTGCCTGTTTTTAATTATGGTTTTGATCACAAAGTTGGCAAGGTTACTTAGCAGTTTGGGAAGGGTCTGGAGTTATAATTTTCAATCACGACTGAATCCCAGTTTGCCATTTAGAATCTTATCCAACTTCTAACTTTTCAGTAGGTAACGTTACGGTTTATAGAATTAATGTAATTATCATAATATATATCATGGCATTGGTAAAAAATAAGATGGTTCCAAAGCACTACATGTAAAACATTAAAGGCATGCAGACATAGTATTCTGAAAAAGTAATGCATTATAATACACAAACTCTGTACAGTGTCTTATGTTACTATAGTTACCCTATCTGTACAGGCAAGTAATTTGCTATACACCTTACAAGTACGTTTTCATAGCTGCAGCAGCATTAAGGAATTTCCATGCGGGGTTTTCTCTCTACAGAATCAGTCCAAACCTAGTGCTGATTAACTTAATGAAAAGCTTAAGAGCTATTTCTTCCCTTTATGTGTAAATTCACGGTGTTGGTATTAGCTTTTCTAAGACGTTGTTTCAGACTTTCAGTATCAAAGTGATTTTTCTTTAAGAGAGTTTTCGTATTTTTCATATTACAGTCCAGTAATCGTTGTATTCCTGTGTACGGGGAAAAAAAAAGTACTTACTTTTTATCTGTATTTGTTAGGGGATCTGTACTGAACATCTTCTTAGGTGCACTGTTTTAATAAAAGTTCAAAATGAAGAATTCTGATACATGAAGCACTGGCTCGTAACCAGGACAATAACTGCTGTAAAAAAGGAGAAACCACTTTTTGAAATTTACACGGCTATATTTATTTTCAGACACTGACAACAATTGCTATTTATTACTGACTAGCGGAAATCAAGTAGGAAAACAGAACTTTCATGATAAAAGATACACTTCATTACTGAAAACAGTAAGCAGTTAAGAACTCAGACTTTGCTGTGTATCATACTAAAACATCTGACATCCTAATTTCCTCTTAATTTGTGAGGTAGGAATTAGGGTAAACCTGAATCCCCTGTAACTAAAATCTAAAAAATGAAGGAACTGAGATCACAATTCCAGGATAAAGTAATGTAACTGCTAAAGACAACAACTACCTCATTTTTTTCCAGCGAAGGTTACTTGGGGAGGGGATGTTGTTTTGAACATGGTAAGGTGTTTTGTGCGTCTTGTTTTCTCACATTTTTTTAACTTACTGTCTAGCATTCAGTGCCTATAGAATTCTCATGGGAAGTATGCAAGACGTAGGCCAAAACACATGCAA
This sequence comes from Gavia stellata, assembly GCF_030936135.1. NCBI lineage: Eukaryota > Metazoa > Chordata > Aves > Gaviiformes > Gaviidae > Gavia > Gavia stellata. The sequence continues at coordinate 8,837,558 of NC_082615.1, read as the reverse complement.
AATGGGGTTATGTTCCACTAACGTAGCAAAAAAACAGTGATTCACATTGTATTTTTATTAGCGCATACGAGAGGTTGACAAGAAATACAATCCTAAGTGTACTGAGCTGCAATCATTTGAAAAAATTACTGCAAAAGCACTAACGCAAAAATAGCCGTCTGTATCGGTAGCAAATCTTCCTGACCTCATGAGCCGTATGGGTAAACCCTCACATGGCCAGGAACCAGAAAAAGATATTACTCCTAACACACGGTACAAGGGGGCCAAGGAACTCTCCAAACAATGCACAGGCAAAAGACGTCCACGGGTGCTGGTGGTACCAGTGACGCGCTACAAACCTGGGCTAAAATAAAGTAGGCTCCCTAGGTGCACAGTGTCAGCCTCCACAACCACCAATTCATCAGGTTATGTATTTCTGCATGGAAAAAATATTAAATTCACTTTGGAATACCTGAAGTTCTCTTGCAGTAAATGTTTTCAGATCTCCTGCTAAAGGATCAAAAATGACACCATCTAAACACAGAGGAAACATCATGGTATTGCTTCACTCTGGGCTTTATCATTCTCTGATTCAATGCAACTAAAGGCAAAAATGAAGCGGTATCAGGAGGTGCCAAAGTCACTGTGTGATTTGTGTTACTGGAGTCAGCGCAAGGGAAGAGCGGTACTCCAAAGCAATAAATTCAAGCATTGCTACAGCAAAGTTTGCTACAGTGCATGGGAAGAAAGGTTGTGAGTTTGTCTGACCTTGCCTGCCCTGAAGTTATTGCTGTTTACAAACAGTGCTCAATCGCTTTGCGACATGTCAATATTTGTGTCTAAACAAAAACGAATCCGTACACAAAGACAGGAAACTAACCATGACCCAAAGCACCACTGCAAAAAACAGTAATCGGTGTCAGTGTCCACAAAACAGGGAGACCCGCAGGAAGCGAAAGGGACGAGGTCTCCTCTCCGACACAGCACCCCCGCACCAGCCGGTGCACGGCACCGCGCGCTCCCCGCAGCGCCCGCTCGCGGCCTACAGCAGCACAGCGCTGAGCGAGGGGGGACGCGGGCACAAAGGCGGCTTCACAAGCGCTTGGCCCCGCGCTCACAGCCCCCAAGGAACCAGCCAGGAAGGTTCCCGCGTCCTCCACCCTGCCCCGCATGAGCCCCCTGAGGTACTCGGAGAGGACAATGACTCCCTCTCGCCGTGCCTGGCTAGGTTAACCCGCGTCTGGCAGACTTCTCGGGGGCCCCGCTGCCGTCCAGCGCCAGCCCGCCCCGGCACCGCTCGGACAAAGCCGGCTCGGTGCACGGCGGTGGAGGACCCACCGCGGCCGCCAGCCCGTGGGCATCCCCGCGAGAGCCCGGGGGTGCGAAAACCCGCCGGCCTCCAGGGCTGCGACAGTTACCTCCACACGCACACTACCGCCCGCGCGGTCCCGCCGGGGAGGGAGAGAAACCGGCGGGGTCTGGCGGGAGCCCCCGCGCCTCAGCGCCGCTCTCAGGGGTGAGCCACGGGCGACCGCTCAGCGGCTGCGCTCCCTCCCCTCAGCGGCGCGATGGCGGCCCGCCCCGCTCGCCCGCCCGCCCCCGCGGCGCAAGCCCCACCGCCTCCTCGGGAAGGCGGCGCAGGGCGGCCGCCCCTCACGCCGACAAACGGGCGTCGAGGAGCCGGCGGGGCCAGGCAGCCCCGCACCGCCCGCAGCAGCCGAGCGCGGCGGGGGGAAGGCGGGGCGCGCGGCAGGGCGACGTGAGCGCGGGCTCCCCCCCGCCACCGCCGCGTCTCGCGAGAAGAGCTGCGCTCCGCCCCGCGGGGCGCCGGCAGCCGCGCGCAGCATGGGGGTGTGCGGGCGGGGCTGGGCGTGCTGCGGGGGCCTGCGGCTCCCCGGGGGGCCGGGCCCCCTCTGGGCCCTGGCGCTGGGCCGGGCCCTTCCCCGGCCGTGCCGTATCGGCGGGTGGGCGCCCCCGCGGCCGGAGGGGAAGGCTCAGTACGGCCTCTGGGCGGCGGCGGGCGGACGGGAGCCGGCCCCGCGGGGGGCCCGGGGGCTGCGGAGCTCCAACCCCTTCACCCGCAGGCAGGAGGAGGAATGGCGGCGCCGGAACCGGTCGGCACTTGCCTACATCGCCGCCGCCGCCGTGGGCATGGTGGGCATGTCCTACGCGGCCGTGCCGCTCTACCGCCTCTACTGCCAGGTACCGGGGAGCGCCGCGGCCCGGGGCGGCGCTGGCAGCTCCTTCCCGCCCGGGGAGGAGGACGGGGGCGCGGGCGGGTCCGGCGCGGGTCGGTCACCGCCTCTCCTTTCTGTCAGGCCACGGGCCTGGGCGGGACAACCGGCGCAGGCCACAGCGCGGAGCAGATCGAGGGCATGGAGCCGGTGAGAGACCGGGTCATCAGGGTCACTTTCAACGCCGACGTGCATTCCAGCATCCATTGGAACTTCAAACCCCAGCAGAGGGAAATCTACGTGAGTGGCTTCGTTTTCCCCCGCACAGCGAACCGCGGAGGGAGGCGGGAGGTGAAAGCGTCAGGTTTTGCCTCCTCCGTTTGAGGCAGCCGGGACCCTGATGGGGGACCCTGATGGTGCCATTGGGGTATCGGGGCCCTCACCTGGAAAAACACGCAACTGGGGGCACGTTTGTCCAGGATGCTTCCAGTTCGGAATTTAGTATATACACACACTTCACCGTGTATATTAAAAAAATATATGGTGGAGCTGCATAGCTAAGCCCGGGGGGTTGTGCCAGGCTTTCCCCCTAGTACTTTGTCTTCTTGGCCCCTGGTTGTAGGAGTGTTTTTATATTTTAAGAAAAGGAACATTTTAATTTAGTGTTTAAATTTAGTTCTTAATAAAAACTCAAAAGGAGTCATACTTCTTAATTGGTTTCTGAGTCCAGTACTGAAAGAATTACAACCTCAAAAATTAAATATATATAAACCTGCAGATTGAAAAAAGCTCTGTATGCTGCTAAACTGCTGAGAATAATAGAAACCGCGTAAGATTATAAATGCACACATAACATTATTAGTGCTTTTAATTTTGGATGCGGGCAAATTGTCTATAAACAAAATACTTGTGAAGTAGTGAAGTAACCAGCTTGACAGAGCAAAAGAGAAGATGAACTCATTCTAGCTGAAGTCCAAAGAACTCTGTTTGAGGGGTAGAGGGCTGCAGTGGATTAAAAATCACCATTCAATTACTTTATACAGGTGGTACCAGGAGAGACAGCACTGGCCTTTTATAAAGCGAAAAATCCTACAGACAAACCAATAATTGGTATCTCTACCTACAATGTAATACCCTTTGAAGCAGGACAGTATTTCAATAAAATACAAGTAAGTGTGAACAAAGCAAAGATTACATTTTCCTTTACATGAATGAGAATAGTTATCCATAAATTAACTTTTCTAATTTTAACCCTGGATGCCATTCTTTGTATGCCAACATTTTAAGAAAATACCTTGATTTTTTCAATTGACAGTGCACAAGTTCATTCTTAGCCTTACCGTCTTCGTAACAAGCTGCAGCACATACCCAGTTGGAGTGGCTCCCAAATACAGGCTATTCGGTACAACTGATGTTGAGGGTAGGTGGTGACGATGTGAGCTAGCCTGGTCAATGTGCATGTTTGGACACTTCATTAAAAGCTAATTCTTTTTCCTGTAACACAAGAAGAAAAGAACTGCTGTCTTGTTGCTCATACAGTTGATCCTTCCCAGGATTTTAGGGATGTACAGGGAATGAGAGTTGATTTTAAAAGATGAAGCTTTCTCTCATGTTGGCAGAGATAAGTTTCCCAGAGCTAGTGGTGTCTAATCGTTTGGGTTTTTTTTCTTCCCCATGCAGTGTTTTTGTTTTGAAGAACAGCGGCTAAATCCTCAAGAGGAAGTGGACATGCCTGTCTTTTTCTACATTGATCCAGAATTTGCAGAGGACCCTAAAATGGCTAAAGTTGATTTGATCACCCTCTCATACACCTTTTTTGAAGCAAAGGAAGGACAGAAGTTACCACTTCCTGGATATCAGTAATGGGCAACCCGTATACCATTTGACTTCTGCTGCTTGCCTACCAGTTTTGAAACTATTTTTCCATGGCAGGGAAAACTGCAGGAGTACTCTGCAATATGAAACTATATTATTAAACCACCACAGGCACATGCTGCTGTTATGAAAGGATGTATTTCTGGTTTTTTTTTTTTAAAAAAAACCCCAACCTGTGTAGTTGGAATATTACTTCTTAGGGATAGTATTTCTTCATCAGACAAAAGAAGGGAACACACTTTTCCTGGAAGAGAGGCAGTTTTCTCAAGCCATCTTTTTATAAAATGATAACATCTTACCTGAATACTGTGAGGCAAGTTTTTAAACCCAAGTGTGAATTGAGATCTTCATTTAAATACAGAGGAACGAATCAGTTTATTAAGCATATAAAATTGCATTGCTGGCTCTGAAGAATAACTTCCATGTGAGTTAGTTTATAAAAAGGTAAAAACAGGTAATCAATTCATGGAATCTCAAAACTAAACTAAAAGTTAGACTGTATTGCTATGTAACCCTCCCGTGGCAGAGGAGGGAGCGTATGATGATTCAGAAGATGATGCACCCTCTCAAATTATTACTGAATCAGTAGTTTATTTGCTAAGAGCAGACTGCTTGCAAACTGTTATCATTTGAATGAGGAACAGTAATTTAAATGTAAGCACGTCAAATCTCTGGTGTGGTTTCCGTATAGAAATACTATCTTCAAACTGTGATGTTGTGTTCAAGTCATTTAAAATATCTGTACTGCTAATGACTGCTCTTCCACTCCGCAGAGGGCTGTACACCGGGCAGCTCTAGACAGAAACAAGCTCGGCTTACATATGAAACACTTTGAAGGGAAAGGCGGTACATAACCAACTGCTCTGAACTGCAGGCTAAATTAATGGCACAGGAGTCTCCTCAAAAACCAAAAGGAAACCAACCCCATTCAGAGGTTAAGTCTGACAAAGCCTGCCCAGAAGCATAGTCCTAGGTACTCTGTTTACCATTGAACATGTAAGCCTGTATTTATGTAACTTTTGGTCATTATCTGTGGGGTAGGGATAATAACACTTTATCATAGCTTTGCAAATGAGGAGTGAGTTGCAGAACGAGTTTAAGTGACCTACTCATTTTCAGAAAGGAATTAATCTCAGGCCAGTACCTCATCTGCTAGGCCAGTTCTTTCTCCCCCTTCTAGCAGATGAGATCTACCAAAGACAGACTAATGTTGGTTTGTTTGGACTCTAAAAAGGTAATGGGTATATCAGAAACAACCTCGTTACTTTAGTCTCAATTATGTTTGCATACCATAATTTAAAAAGTGCTTTTTTGACAATAAATGGATGCTACCTTTAAAATGCATTACTGTACCAATTATACGTGTTATTTAATTAGATTCTGGATGACATTCATGTCACGTCTTCACTGTGTATTTATTAAAATTTTGAAAGTTTTCATACTTTCATCTCTCTAATGCATTTTATCCAGCAGAACATGTGGAACCCGCACAAGTAAAATACATCACAGAATCATTAAGGTTGGAAAAGACCTGTAAAATCATCAAGTCCAACCATCAACCCAACCCCACCATGCCCATTTAAACCATGTCCTGCAGTGCCACGTCCACACGTTCCTTGAACACTTCCAGGGATGGTGACTCCACCACCTCCCTGGGCAGCCTGTTCCAGTGCTTCACCACTCTCTCAGGAAAGATATTTTTCCTAATATCCAGCCTAAATCTCTGCTGGAGCAACTTGTGGCCGTTTCCTCTTGTCCTATCACTAGTCACTTGGGAGAAGAGACCAACACCCACCTCACCACAACCCCCTTTCAGGTAATTGTAGAGAGCGATGAGGTCTCCCCTCAGCCTCCTCTTCTCCAGGCTGAACACCCCCAGCTCCCTCAGCCGCTCCTCATCAGACTGTGCTCCAGACCCCTCACCAGCTTCGTCGCCCTTCTCTGGACACGCTCCAGCACCTCAATGTCTTTCTTGTAGTGAGGGGCCCAAAACTGAAAACAGTATTCAAGGTACAGCCTTACCAGTGCCAAGTATGGGGCACAATCACCTCCCTACTCCTGCTGGCCACACTATTTCTGATACAGGCCAAGATGCTGTTGGCCTTCTTGGCCACCTGGGCACACTGCCGGCTCATATTCAGCTGGCTGTCAACCAGCACCCCCAGGTCCTTTTCTGCCCGGCAGCTTTCCATCATATACATCTTCATACATCTGTATGAAGACAGCAGCAAGCTTTATAACCTGTAATTCCAGCTCTGCTTCAGGAAAAAAAAAATACTATCAAGACAGATCTTTGAATCCAGGCTAGAAAAGAAAATAATTCTTACCTGGGTTGTCTTTAGTCCATTGTCTTTTTGAAAGTCAAACTGATTATGGGAGTTTTCCATACATTGCTTTATTCTGGCCACATGCTTCAGAAGAAAAATAATATCCCCCTAGCAAGTGCCAGTTTCATAAAAATGCGGGGTTTCCCCTGAGTTTGAAAGCTCAAGTTTACACAGATGCTGAGCACATTCCAACCATAAAACAAGCTCTCTAACCTCAGTAATTAGGCAGTTCTCTTCAGAGCTTTCATCTATCTGTGACCATTTTGCTTCTCTAAATATGGAAAAGTTCAGTTAGCAATCATCCATTATGGATTACCATATTGAAATAGCCTATTTTAATTTGTTACACTTCAGCGTGCTAGGGTTTTAACAATACAGCTAAGCTGGGGGGGGGGGGGGGGAATCGGTGCACCTCAAATCCTGTTTTAAGCAGTTTTCTCAGGCTGCTGTCCAGACCATTGCAAATAATACAAGAAAAATAATAACAAAGCAGCTTACCTTTTCACCTCTGCTTACGAAAACCCCCAAACTTCTTCCAGGTTGCATTTTTGATAGAAGTAAAGTGTTCTAATGGTCCTACAGCAAACTGCAAAATTGCTAACTGTGCAATGAAATGCCATGGATTCACACTCAAGTACTTCCAATACTGTCTACATTCCGTATTTCATGGAACACGCATGTCATCTGGTAAAAACTCAGAAGTGATGGGGGTTAACTTCTCAGTAAGCATTTGCTTTTATTTGGAATTTTATGCTACAAAAATTGAATAACAGACTGAGAACTTCTTATCATTTAAAGTTAACATAATGAACGTTTAAAATGCAGTATTTCACAAAAAAAAAGCTTATCAGCTATGAACATGAACTAAGTTCTCAAATTTTATATCAATTATAAATTCAGAGAACTATACCTGTTAAAGTGCACATTTTACATTCAGCATTCAAACAGATAAGGCACTTTACTTATTAAAAGATAAAACTTATTAACAGGGTTAAACAACTTGATTAAAATAAATGGGTAACTATTGCTCATCTGCATTGTAGATGATTATTTTTTTCCTTCACCAGAACAGCAATCTCTGCAGGGCAGGAACATTGAAAGAAATGATTGATCCCCCTCCAGTATTTACTGAGTAAATAAAAGCAACAACAACACAGGAACAAACAGTGTTTTTTCTGTTCTGTTAAGCATGGATAACAGCACCTCATGTTCCAGCTCTGGTTCTTACCCAGACAAAAATCCAACTATACTGCAGGCTTTTAGGAAGAGAAAATCTGTATTCGGAATATGAATGTAGGAAAGTTACACTGCATGTCTTCAAACATCTATCAAGAGGCCTGCTTTTAGAGAAGTCCTACGTATCAAAACCCCGTTACAAATTTCTAAGGAGATGAACACAGACAGCAATGAGGCCAAAATAGAAACTGGATTCTGCAGTTTCTGTAAACATTGTTTTGTTTGGTGCATAAAAGGGTAAAGCAATACAAAAGAACAGTTAACTTGGAGGAAAAGCTTTCTTCTATAGTTGCGAGAGTCCTTTTTGTTTACTTGTGTCAGGTGTCAAGCGTTAACTTCATATGCAGGTGAATTTGGAAATCATATTTTAAAGGCCCCCAAAATACTTCAAAAATAATCGTGCAAGTCACCTTGAAGAATACACAGTTGAACATCTAGGATGAATTATCAAGGTATAGATCCAGGTAACTCTTCAACCTCCACACAGCTTAGTATTCCAATACTTATTGTATGTTCTGTCAAAATACAAAACCTGCTCTGTTATTCACTTGTATGTTATTGGAAGCACTGTACAGGACCAACATCAGAGAATAACGTGTGTTCAGTAAAAGACTTCATCTCCACCTTCAGCATTCTGTATTCTTTTTAACTTCGGTCTTCAGGACGACATCAATTTCTTCATAAATGGCTCTGAAAGAAGAGGAACAGAGTGACTCCTACATCAGTTGTTTCATTTTGACAAAAGGCACCGATGAAATCCTGCCCAGGCATGAACTGCCAAGAGTTTATAGTGTTTGCCTAACAGAGTAGCATCAGTTGCAGAATGCCCAGGTTTCCACAGAAACAAAGAGCCAGTCCTGGGGTGCATCTGATTACACATTTAATGAGATACCTCTGGACATCGTCACTTTTGATGAAATAAGTTTGGGAACAGGACTGCAAAACGCAAGTGTGGTCTGTTTTCTCACTCAGAAGAAAAAGCCATCTCTGAAGCTTTTTTGCCTTTGGCACCTAAGAAAACTGTATATTATCTATTTTAAGTTACTTACTCAGTGGGAGCCAAGGGATCAAATTCCATTATCTCGTAGTAATGAGGTGACTGTGACTTGTTCTTTGATGCAGCTGAAGAATAAAGACAGGCAGATAAATCCAGATTTAAATGTAAATAAAAAGCATGCTTACTGCATGTTACTGTTTTGTGTCTTCCTGGCAATAGCAGATCATCTCCCATGTATTTAGCTGCTTTAAATGCTAAAATGGACAGACGTGTCTAAGAGAAGCCATGAGCAATATGAGATTTTGTCAATGTTTGTTGCTGCTCCTAGTCTTTAACAGCCACTATGTAAAGCCCTTAAGTTCTAACAAAAAAAAAAATGTATCTCCATGAAAGTTAGGTGGTCTGCAGTATTTATTACCTGCTGGTGACAGTCCATTTAATGATGTAGTATGTCCAGTCTGCACATTTACTGGATTCAGAGGCACTGGGCTTAAAAGAGTCGCCAACTAAGGACATCAAGCAAAACACTGCATAAACAGATTGTTCTATGAGAACTGGTTTGACTTAACTTACATAAGTGCTAACTTATCTTTAGACCTTCAGACTATAACAGGGAAATTCTAAGGTCAACAGTTTATCAGTCTAATTCATCTCCATTCTCCACAAAAAGTTCAAAACATTTTAGTGTTACCTATAGCACATTTGTATAATTTATTCCTGTGTAATTTGTTACATTACACAGACTCAAAGACCGCAGTATTCACAATACGGGTATCTGCCTTTACTTGCAGTTTAAAACAGGGAATATGCACGTGTGTTTGGGGGTTGCTTCTCATTTTCTCTATTTCATAATGCCTACCTCAGAATAGCATTCAATACCTCAAAGCTCCTTCATACTTTCTCCATTCCTTCTGTCACAAGTGTTTTGTCTACAGCATATGCCATTTGTCCTACACTGTACTTTAAGTGTTTGGTTTTTTTGGTGGGTTGGGTGAGTTTTGTGGTTTTTTTTTTTTAATATCTTATTTGAGATAGGAAATACACCAGAGTAACATAATGGCAGCAGGAGGAGATCTCAGCTTGCTTCACAGATTAAACACAAATAATACAGCAACTGCTTTCTGCAAACTCCCCTGAGATTGTGCTGGACCCAAGAAAATATACTTTCATATTAGCATCTGTGGTATCAAAAGAGGAAAGTTGGCCTGGTCACCAAATACAAAGCGTTCCCTGATGTATGGAGAAGGGCCACAGAATAGGTCTTGGTATTGCATTTGGACAGTAGTCAGGGTAAATCCAAACAGTTCTCATTTTGACAGTTGCCAGCAAAGAATGATTATTCTGAACATGAGTGTTACTCACATTGCTATATGAATGTCCAGCTGGGTTGCTTACACTATTGTTTTGTGCTTCAGTTGCAAATCTAGGAGAGAGTAATACATTGAAAGTAACTGAGAAACTATTAAAACCGTATATTCTGATTGTTACGTTATTTTTTTGCTTGTCTGTCTTTACCTTATGTCACAACTGAGAGCAGCACGAGCAGTTCGACCAGTGTCCCATTCATATAAAAGGTAGGGAACTACAAGGATGCCTCTCCTATCTAAAACTCTTCTTACTGACCTGTACAATTCATCTGTTCCTCCCTTTCACTGCAGCATTGGCAACACTCAAGCAGAAAGTCATACATATCTCAAGTATGTTTTGACTGTTGAGATAAATTTATGTCTATGACTAAACAGTGCTGCAGGAGTAGTGTATTTTTAAGCATGTTAAGCAATATCTAGCACACAGGTAGTTTTCACTTGTTTTACTGGATTAATGTGTAAAAGTAGTAAATCTGTGTTCTCAGAGCTTTCTATATACTCATTAGATGAATTACAGAGTACTAATACCTCTGAAGATCTGTTATCTGTTACCATTTTTTGATAAAAAGATTACTCACGGGAATTGCAGAGCTTCTGTAGTAGTTGCTAAATCTAGCTTTGGATAAATTGATGGATGATGCCTGTTTTTATCTTCAGGATGTGCAGATATGCAATCTGAAATTCAGAGCGATAATTAATGATCATTTAAACATTATTAAGCAAATGTTAGTTACTTGTACTATGAACATTGAAAGGCTAAAGTTTTGTTTGGAAGGCATATAAAGAATCTGAAACAAATTCCTGTTTATCACATGAAAGGCAAGATTTTAATAACTCTGAGGAGGTTTTCGATGCAATATATTTATTTCCTTAAAATGTCAGAACAAGATCAGCAGTGCTATACATAGTAGCATACATACACTTAAAACTCCTTCCACTATTTCTAAAAGATTAAAAGGGAATAATAGGCATTTATGCCTGGGGGGGCATTCACACATTTAACTTCAGTATATGAACACCCCTAGAGTGGATAAAGGAGGGGCTTCTGCACGCAGTAATTCAGGGTACCAAAGTTAGGAGCTTTACTCACTCCTCTGACTATGAAAGAAGTCTAAAGTTTAAGAAAGGTACTCATCTCCTTCAAGTGAACTGTTTCTAACACCAAGTGCCTCCTGAAAAAACTTAGGAAATCAAGAGGGTATGACAAAAGCATATCTGTGTTTCTTTTTTCCAAGCCTACAGAACAGGCAACTACCACAATGCTGTACAGGCTTCATTGTAATAGAAAACAGAGCATGCTCTACTGTTCAAATTTAAGTAATGGAGGAAAAAGATTATTGCTTCCACTGTAAACAAGTTACAGGGAACCTTATACTATCTTACACTTTTTTTTTTCCTATGTACACACATCAGTTCTCCTTGTAAGGAGATTTAAGGAACATACTTAAAGTTAAGCAGTATCTTTGTTTTTTTTCTTACAAGGACTTCTTGATTCCTCCACTAAGCTTTTGTTGGTTTGCTTTAGGAAACTACACCATGAGGGAAATGTGCATTCATCACTTACTAAGGCCTGAAGGAGACACTGCAGAGTCAGTCTGCACCACTGTTGACACAGGAGATGGAGAATCTACAGAGAGGTCAAGTAGATCACTTGAGGGAGCAGATGGCTGTTTCCTGTACAGCTTAACATTTGAAAAGCAATAAAGTTGTTTAGGCTTTTTTGGTGGTTTTTTTTTTTTTTTTTTTGTTTTGTAAAAAGGAACTTGTATAGTTTTAAACAAATTGTTATTTTCACATAATATAAACTTCTAAAATCATAATATTAAAAATGGGCAAGTACAAGAGAAGACCAGGATTTTTTTTTTTTTTTTTGGTGTGAAAGATAGCTAATGAAACAAAAAATGCTTTCCAGAAGAGATCAGTTTCAGCAAGGCTGTTATTTCAAAAAATTAAGGAAAACAGTTCCAAAGTAGGAAATAGAATGGACTCAATTCTAAAAAGCAATCATGAGCTTGTTTAGACACAGGTTTGATATCGATCTTCTGATTGATCTGTACAATTATTTTCATGCTACTTATTTGTGTTATTGAGACTTGATATATACTTAGGAGATTGATTTTTTTCAGTTGTGTTCTGGATAGGAAAAGTTCAGAATCACAACAATGTTTCCTAGGATAAAGAAAAGGGTTCCCTTTGTTTCTCTTGTGAATGTGTTAGAATTAAAAACGTAGCCAAAGATTTTAATAAAACCACATGCTTGAATCATATGGGTTTGGTCACATCAGATTAAAAAAAAAACAAACAACCAAGCATAAAAAAGATGATGCATTTTAAACTTGGAGACTCCTGAATAGTATAAAAATGCACAGACTGCACCATTTGGACTATTAACTAATCCAACAGTGCACCCATCAAGCAAAATCATCCACCTACATAGCCAGAATGTAGTAATAGTGGCTTTTCAAGGAAAACAAGATTGTCTTCCACCTTTTTTTAATAATTGTCAGTGTATTTCAGCATTCACAAGCAGTCATTTTCATATTGAGTCCTAGATGACTACACAATTATGTCTTAGCAGAAGCTGAAACATGTGCAAAACTACTTTGGGCAATATAATTAACAACCATAATTATCAATCGATAAAGGATATTCATTTAAGATTTGCTACAAGCCATTATTCACAATTCAGAAAGAGCTTTGATTCAGAAAAAAAACATCAGTAATAGTGAATTCTGATAGCGTAATACTATTTCAGTCTATAAATGCTTAACAGAGAACAAATGAAAAGAAAACATTATGGTTCCTCATTTTGTATATGGCTGATAATAGCACTTAGCTGTAGAGGTAATAAACCAGCATTTGGACAGATCTCTCTCTCTCTCATTTTTCCTGACCAAGCTTCCATCTTAGATTTGACATTATTTGCCTCTTTAGTTACATGAATTTGCATGCAATTTTGCAAGCGAGACTTTAGACATCAGTAAGAGTAGTAACAGCCTGCTGTCTCCTGTACCTTCCAACCAGAGAATAAAATTCCGCGTATATCAAAAGTGTATTTTTCACAACGAACAGAAAAAGGGACATTTACAGTCCTGCAGTTCACAAGTTCATCTATAATTACTCACCTCTGTGCGTTCACGTTGTATTCTCTGATTCTCCAAAAAACGAACTCTATTTCGAGAGAACCTGTTGCAGAGTTAAATGTTCATTCTGACATTTCTGTGATGTCATTCATTAAGACTATGAAACCAGTTATAATCAAAGTTTGATTGCCAAAAGACTCCAGAGGCACCAAACAAGCACTACAGGTACTTTTCTCTGGGGCACTTGTCTCTGCACTAGCAATTTGACTCACTCTTCTCCAGGGCTGTGGTCCTCTGATCACCTATACTAACACCAGTTAGTTTGTTCTTGGGCTCACATTTAGAGACAGCCACCTGTTTCTTCCAAAACAAAACCAAGGCACAGCTGACAATAAAGCTTGCCTCTGTTCATGCCAGACAGGTAACTATCAACACACACTGTGCCAAATCTGTCTCCTTCTGACCAGAATACTCTTCCAACAGAGTCCCAGGAAGCCTTCTGTCCTCAGAGGTCCGCACATTCCCTCATGCCATCTCAGGACAAACCACATGCCTATTCTGGAACACAGCCCTCTCATTAAAAATTATTTCAAATGCCTGAACTAAAATACAAAAGGAAACAAAAAAAAAATCCACCTGCATAAATATTTATGTACTGGGAGTCATAACAGTGCCACACTGGATCCAGAGGAGACCCAGGCAAGTGATATTCAACATCTGTAAGGTCAATCCGTTTCAGAAGTAAGAGCCCTAAGCAGTGTGGATGCGAGACTGTCTATACAACTGCATTTGCTATTCAGGGTTACCATACTGGCGAGGCCCACAAAGATAGTAGATATGCAGGGAGGAACAGAAGGAAAAAAAAAACCTTTCCAACTGCAGAACATAAAATATTTTATCTGAAATACAGGAAGAACCTAGAAATTGCTAGAGCCACTAGAGGGAGTCATCGTTACGTACATGAGGCCAGTTTATTGCACAATGGTGATTGCTCCTGATTTACTTGGACTCTACATTAATAATCAGAAACAGAGAATGCAGCATGACTTGTCTTCAAACAATACTCATAGTATGAAACAGATGCAGCTAGTTAAAATCAGTTTGTCCTTTACACATCTCATTGTTAAGAGGGAGTTCCAAAGAACAAATCTTCTGCAGCAAACATTAACTAAATACATTTTAATACTTATCAACTCTGAAGTGCAATGCATCTGCACCCAGGAAGACTCGTTACATATAAACCGTAACATTACAGTACTAAAACGCAGTAGTTTCCTGTCCAGCTTCACAATGGCCAATTAATTGCTCCTTCAATCACCAGGTGAGTCTTTCATAAGGAATTTTTTGAATTATACCCAAAAGCTGCTATTCATAGTTCAAGAGATCCTTGGCCTTGCCAGTATTCATCAGTTGTAACAAAAATGCAAGCCCACATCCGACTTCAGTGGATTTACAGAAGCTGAACAGAATTTTTGCTTTACTAAAATGAAAAACTTCCTAAAGCAAGAAGTGAGTACACAGTTCTTTCAAGGCAGTTACTGTAAAATATGCTAACACTGCTACAGACATAAGATCTAAGGATAAATGAAAACTAAATGTTATCAAGATTAGGCCCAAAGTTTGTGCCAGGACACTTCGAAGAATTAGTGATATTTTCAGTGCAGCATGCAGAAGAGGTTTAAAAAGAAAAGATGACTAAACTCTCTAAATCTGCTAAGTTTAATCATGAACCATTGCACTTGACGCATAATGATTTCTAGAACATTTCTTAGCCATGGAGGAGATAAACTACTTAACATGGAAGGCTAGTCCCTGTTAAATCATAATACTTTCCACGAGTATACTCACTGTGGTATTTTGGGGGATAATATTGGAATTTTGAGTTTAAAATTAATTTCAATTTTGCTAGCACCTAGTCATGCTACCAATGACATAACAAATAAACAGGATGTCAATGCAAGCACTGTGGTGCTTCCATGTGTGTTCTGCTGCAAGACAAGTAGAACAGCATGTTTCAATCCAGTTGAGAAAAGCAAGCGACTCTCTTAAGCATGCAATGAGGCAGAATGGTACTCCATGGCCAATTTCTGCAGTAAAGCTGTCAAAGTTGTTTAGAAAGGAGAACAAGTATTCTTTCCTGGAAGTATATACACTTAACAGAGATAAGGACCATCACCAGTACCAAAGGGTTTGCAGCAGACTGATGACAAATTCACTGTGCAGTACTAAAAATGAGTGTCAAATTCCAAAGTGATTTTTGTTTATGTGCCTTCATCTCATTTCCTGTCTATGCTGTTAACTTGTTTTACCCCATTCTAATGGTTTTCTACCTACCTTTATGAACCATTTCTGAAGTGTCTAAGAGAAGGCAAATACATAATTTTCTCTTTTTGCAATATTTCTTTTCTAGATTTAAGGATAAAATCTGTCCCCTTGTGGAGGATCAACATCAGATGTAGGGACCACCTGTGTCCATTAAATGTGCTTATCCAGTTAGGATACTAGATGTGAGGAGAGAGGCCCTGTACTTACCTCTCATGTCCCAGGAGGACATTATTCAGATCTTCATTTACTTGTATTAACTCAACTATCACATCTTCATTCTCCACTGTCACCAACAATTCCATGATCCTCTCCTGCATCATCCGACAGGTCTTATACAGTTTCTGCCAGAGGCAGGGGAAGAAAAAAAACCAAAACACGTAACTGTGGTCTCCTAGTTTGTCAGTTCTGGAGAAGAATGGCAAGACACTTGAGCACTGCAGACTCATGGGTAACATTGCTTAATTTATACAAACCGCACGCATACCAAACATTGCAAATAGCATAATTTTCATGTCTTTGATCTCTGCAAGGCAGGTTGACAACTCCTATCATCACAGCCAGCACTTCTACACCTACCCAATCCCTACCTCTTGACCCACCTTTATTTCTAAAGATATATTTGTCTCTAAAGTCTAAATTACAAATTGCAAAATAACGAAGACCCCTCTGGGTGATCCAGAGCAAATTTGATTTGATCCTGTTTGAAGCTGATTAAACTCAGCAGGATACTTTGCATGGATGAAATAGATGCGATCCTGTTCAATGTCTGCTTGAAGAAAAGGAAAGAGTAGTCTAAAGGACAGAAATGCTCTGTAACACAAGTCTCTAGCCCTAACTATTGCTTTAAGTGGGGAAGTTTGGATGCACTTCATCTATGCACTTTTTGAGAAAGTAACACAAACCTAGCAGAATCAGCTGATTGGAGAATTGTGAGAGTTCACTGAGCAGAATTTTGCATTATCGCCAGCTGAAATGGAAGACAGTTTACTTATATTCCTCTCCACTGCAGATTTTGCATGTTCAAAGAAACAAATTCTTTAGCAACAGGAACTTCAACTCAGCCAACATTTTTCCACCCCACCACAGTGCATTTGCAAATGCTGGCTGGCTCTGCTTAAGGGAAAAAAAAGGAGGGGGAAAATTACTCTGTTTGCACACTGCTATCCAGAAATTGCTCTGATAACACACACAAAGATATATCCGGCTTAACGTCTGCAACTAAATTTAAAACCTTTCCAACTCCACACTTTACTACCTGATCCCCATTTAAAAAAATGTGTATTTATGACCTCATTATACAGGCAGACTAGCATCTTTGTAAATATCACTATTCAACAGAGAAGGAAATTGAGACACTCATTTCAAGCACGGATTTACTAGGCTTTGCTCCTACCCACAATGATGCATGCACTCATGTTTTGAAAACTGGAGTCTTACAATGACGGACTACCAGCTGGTATAACAATCATCAGTGATTCCAATGAATTTGTGCTAATTCTTACCAGCTGATGATCTGGACCCAAATTCCTGCATGTCCATCAAACATGACTATTCACTATCCAGTACAAAAGTTGGTTACTCTTCTTGGCTGATGCTGAGCTTTAGCTATTCTTTAACTACTATTACTGGTCAGCACAATATTTCAAGCGAGATCTGCTATCTTAAGCCTTGTCCAAAACAGGGTGGAGAAAGGGAAGAGCCTAGCCACTAATGAAGCTACAGAACTGAGAATGTATTGCACTGATAAAGTTCACCCTGTTACAGTTTTTACTGAGAGACTCCAGATAATCAGAAGGACTGAAATTAATGTCTCCAACCCACTCAAAGCCTAAACAAGCAGCTCTTTTAATAAAGGACTTTGTTCTCTGACAACAAAAGCCTAATCCAAGCAATCCAGGTGGAGCCACAAAGAAAAGAGAACATTAAACATTGTTAAAGGAACAAGCTAGCCATGCTTGATGCTTTATACCACTCAGCGCACAGGGGAAAAGAACAGAAAGAACAACAATGAAATTAACATTGAAGGAATGAGTTTTTAGTCACTCTCCCACAAATGGGACCTCCACACCCTTTCCTCAAACTTTTGCCAACAATTTTATTACTGGGAGTGTCAGTAAGAATCCACTGGTTTACTGTGGGCAACCTAATCTATGCACCCACATGCAGAAGGGCCGTAGTAGGAGACAGGAAGTGAAAGACATACTTTTCCTGTTTCACAACCAAGGACACTTACCTTGTCCTAGACTGGACAGGGGTGGCCAAGTATATTAAACCAGCATATTCTCCTACCTGGGGTGTCTTTCACCAGTTGGTTAAATCATCAAGGTCAGTTTGCACCTTGGCAACCTCCCTGGTGGCAGTACCACTACAGAAGTAAGATATTGTGCGTAGATCAGCCATAGGTCGGCTGGTGGTGTCCACTGCTGGAACAACCTATACTCAATCCTTTAGCGCAGGCAAAGCAAGCCCTCTGCAATCTACTGCAACAGCTGTTTGCCTTGCCTGTGTTTGAAGTCTACTCTGCTCAGACCCTTGCTTCACAGGCCCTTCCTCCTTGCACCTAGAGCTCCACAGATCTCTGCAAAAGAGGCAGTGTTGGAGATGCAAGGAACTTCCAGGGGAGCAAAAACCACTAAGAGCTTGCGTCTGTCTCCTATCTGGTTCCCCCGGACCAGCAGCACTGCCTGTCATTAAAGATGACAGCAACTGCTGCTGTCTCTTCATATCTCACCTCCAATTGTGAACCATTCCATAAATGGACACAACTGAACAGCACAACCTTGAAGGCAAACCAACAGCACCCAGTAAGAGCTCCCTGCAAGGGAAGAATTCTCCACTGGGCAACAGAAGCACACCAAAGGCTTGCAAAAATTACATCAGTTCTCCAACACTTTTAATGCTGACAAATTACCAAAAATGTTTCCGCATCATAGAAGTTCGGAAGTAAGTTTAGAAACAGAAGGCTGTGATAAAAGCTTTTTAAATTCTTGAAGGCAATATGAAACAGAAAAATGTCCATTGACATAGGTCACTATTGAAATGCTAAAGTAACCTGCATTTTTAATTTCTAAAATAGAAAATACAGCACGAGCAAGTAGAAGAAGTGACATCACAGAAGGAAGAATGTCTGCACGTTCACTGTCAAATCTAAACTGGACTATTGCAATACACTTCCTTCAGGCTACACTTTAAGAGCACGTGGATTCATCTATAGCACAGCAAGCTCCCAGCCTTTGAGGTCACGCACATAAAACCAATGCTTCATATTCTTCAGTGGCCTTCAGTCTGCCTTTAAGGTACTGGTAATAATAAAGAGAGCACTGAAAACTCTAGGACGGATATGAGAGACTGTGTCATCATCTGTTTTCCCCACAAGGCAACTGCATTCAACTGGAATGTTCTCAGGGCTGTTTGACAGAACATGCTTAACAGAGAACGCTCCATTATCAAATTCCTTTGCCCTTGGAATTCCCTAGAGCTTAAATTTGCATTGCAAGCTCTATTGCCCTTTCCTGACTATCTAGATGTCAGGGGAAGGTGAAGGCAACAGGAGAAAGCTGAGCAAAACCAGAGATAAAAACCTGTTGTTGGATTCCATCTGGCAATCTGAATCCAGATGTTACAAGAAAGGATACAAAATATTTTAAAATCAACTTTTGACCAAACAAAACTGATAGCCCCTACCAATGAATTACCCCATACCTGTAAAAGATTCATATCATCCAGATTTTCAGAGCCAGGAACATTTTCTTTTAAGATTGATGACATGACCCTCACGTTCATTTTTGCCATATCCAGTTCACTGTACAGTTTCCCAATCTGTTGGATTCAACAGGACAGAATATTGTGTAGGTGAACAGAGTGAGCAGAATAATTCTTACCTCTAATATGTACTTTCTTCCCCATCAGGTATAATACGGGCCTAATTAGCATTATTTAACTCCGGTGACATGCCATGAAAATGAATGGAATTAGCTCAGCTTGTATATGTGCAATCAAACTAAGATCCAAGTCTGATAGTACTACTTGTTTTCCTTACAGTTAATTCCTCTTACTAATGTTAC
Organism: Gavia stellata; assembly: GCF_030936135.1. Taxonomy (NCBI): domain Eukaryota; kingdom Metazoa; phylum Chordata; class Aves; order Gaviiformes; family Gaviidae; genus Gavia; species Gavia stellata. Next base: position 8,818,131 of record NC_082615.1, on the reverse strand, counting down.
TGTTAACTCTTTTTAGTTACCTACAGGCCAAGCAGGAATGGAAGCAAACTGTCCTTTCCTTTCTGCTTTTATGAATAATCTCTTCACACAAGCCTTACGTTTCAAAAGTAAGTGTCGCTTTCTCACTTATCTTTGAAGTAACTTTTATCAATTTGCATAACAACATCGTAACAGATCATTAGATATTCTCATGCTTGAGTAAACGATTCCACTTTCTGGTTGGGGTACAGCCAGGCATTTATTGTGCTCACTTCTGCCTACTTTGCTTTGGCACACCACCATATAAAACATCTTCAGGAGAATGAACCTAAAACCACGAATATAGAACTACGCCACTTGAACTGATGGTCCCTTCCAGTGGTCTATGCACTCAGGTTGTTGAAATCACACATTACCAGTACATTTCAAATGGACCCGCCCCCCTCTAAACCTATAGTATTGCACCTGCTCAGGAGTCAGCAATAATGTTGGGCCTGTGGGAAGAGGCAATAAAGAACGTTTTGCAGGATTCACAGAAGATGGCGATGACTTTGTAGAAGGCTGAGATGAAGTCTGCAGAAAGACAAAAGAGCAGAGTTTGGGTTTAACAGAAGAATTGAAACAGATATCCAGATGAGAGTGCTGCAAAACATCTTTGTAGACTAGACAACTAGGCATTAGCTTTCTCATAACTGATGCTCCCAGGGAATTTGTTGAGCAAGGTCTATTTACAAGAATAAATCTGGTGGCTATTTTGTAACGAAGCGAGACTTGGAATTCAGATATCTTAAACGGGTTTGCAAGTAAATTCCATCACAGGATAAAGTGGGAATGGCTGAGAACAGGCTAGCTCCTCAAGCTCTTAAGCCGTCTAACAGCCAAGAGTCCTTCCCAAAGGGCCACTGCAGTTTTACAGTGAAGGATAGTTTAGAATGTGATCACACTTGGAAGCAGTGGAAGGGCTGGGGGTTAAGTCTGGGTCTCTGCAGAAGATGAACTACAAAGGCCTTCTGGATCGAAAAGCTGGAACACTTCATCTGCAGAAAGCTTTGCTTGCATTGCATTTGAACTGACTGCTGTAAAAAAACCAAATCCAAATCCAAAACCCAACCTGTACAAGATGACACAGTTGAATTCCTTCACTTGCTAGAGACTGAGCTGAAAAATTGCATTTAGGTCTGCTGTTGCCGAGATCAACAGAAGGTTTGCCACTGATTTTAACTGGCAGATACATGTGGTAGACAGAATCATCTCTACCATACTTGGTGAGAAAAAAAATTATTCTCTATTGAGAGCATTCGCCACACAGCTTGTTCAACCAACCTTTAAATACATAAGCTTTTGTACACTCCACAATCCAATTGTCAAATCAAACTCAGGATAAATCTGAATCATTCCTGCCTGCACTGATTATAGACATCTATTCTGTAATTGCAAGGTTCCACCCAGTGGTGGATGGCTTTCACACTTCCCAAAACTCTTGTGCAAACTCTTCTAATGGAAAATAAAATCTGGAAAGAACGGCTTTAAAACATGTACTGTATTTTCAGCTGATGTCCAATGCTCAAGCCATACTTAACGTCCTATATGCTACACAATGATACCTATGACATATGCTTAAATAACATTTATTGTGCACAGGCTGTGCAAACAGCTGGAGATATATATAGACAATAATCTTTTCTTATACATTTCTACCTCTCTTGGTTTAATTTTAAAGATAGATAATGCTCATAATTCTGAACAGTACATGTTTTTGTGAAAATCTTACTCATTTCAGTTGAGGGTTTCAGAAGCTGACAAGTTTGGAGCAATCAGCTCTCATTCATATTGAGGTAAACAGCATGCCCAAATCCTTTACACACTTTTAAGTCTCAAGAGAGAGATGCTTCCTTTTTGAGAACATATCCACTAATTTGTGGTTTGAAATAAAATAAACAAACTATTATATAGACCAGGTTTCTTTGTTATCTTAGCTGTTGTAAATGAAACTGATTCCTGCTCACATGCTTAAGTGGGTTGGTCATATTCTGCCCTGGAGCATTTATATTAAAAAAAACAAACAACAAAACCAAACACAGAGCTCATACAATTAACACATCCTGTTTCTGATTTACAATGGTTAATGAAGTATCCTTGTGCATCCCCACCTTAGGTCCCTCTCTGCTGGTGTCAGAAGATGGAAACTCCACTCCTTTCTTCAGCAATTCTAGATAAACTTCTTTTACTTCGCTCACATCCACCATTCCTTGGAAACCTCGGGCCCATGTCTAGTTTTGAAATAACAGAACAGTAACAGTCACAGAAATGGATAGTCAGTGGCTCAGACAAGCGCTTCTAAAACACGTGGTCCTAAAGGCAGGTCATCCCCTCTATCCACTCCAGCTAACTCCATTCAAAGCAGCAGGAACCACGAAAGCTCCAAAGTTACCTCTCATCCTGCTTGCTAAGTGCAACCACAGAGAGAGCACATACACAAGCTGGGAGGGGAATAGCAAAGGTGGAGGTTGACAGTTTTCCAGTTCTCTCCCTTCATCTTCCAGTCTGTGCTACTCCTGCACGAGCAGGAGCAGCAAGACTAAAGTCTGCTTTAGGAAGAGGTTCCCATGGGTATGTTGCAGTACAGAAATGGGCTGCATCATTAAATGTTTACTATATAGCAGAGACACAAACACTTACTGTTTACTCTACACTTACCATGATAAAGGTCAAGATTTTCTCCTGCATGTCAATCGGCAGATTGTATCTCGGATTCAGTAGTTTCACCAGCTTGTCTTTACAGAAATCTTTCTTCACAACTAAAGACTGGAATCTTGGGCCACAGTTCTCTATACACATGTCAAGCAGCTGCACACACAAAAAGCTTCTGTTACACAGATAGTAGAAAAAAACCAAACCAACTTGACTGGGTTTGTTTCCTTTTGTTAATTTGTTCCAAGGTGTTATGGGGAAGAGTACAAATGGATATGAACAGATTATTGCCAGCTATCTCACTAGAATATCTGATGAGTTTACTACAGGGAAACAGTGGCTCACTGTGTGCACTGTTATACCTACGCAATGCAAAATAAGATGCCTTAGCCAGAGTTACACTATTTTTAACAGAGAAGTATGGTCACACTTCTTTCCATGTCATAGTAGTTACTAAACATATAGTACCTTAACAGTATGAAATCTGTCCATAGCTTAGAAAATTACTTGTACAGATTCAGTAATAGAATTAATTCACTGCCTAGCACATAAGTACCCTGCTCTGACAGATTCTGAAGAGCTCCACAAGAGAAGAAAGGAAGATTACTAAATGCTTCTCTTCCAATCTGCCCTGTAAGTGAGCGACTAATGAAAAAATAGAAAAGAACAAATTCAACAACTCGGAGTACAATTTCTCCACGTGTTTTAAAGGTCACATTGATTTGAAACAGAATAGCTGAATTGTTCCAACTGTCAGATTCATCTTCATGAAAGAAGTCTACTTCCAAAATTCTGCTTGGAATGCTCAGAGCAGGATCCCTGCAAGCAACACGTCTGCCCTATCAAATATAGCAGTATGCGATAATGACATAATACTTCTTCCTTGTACATGTGGAGGTGGCTGATTACAATTCCCATTTTACAGAAGAGGTATCAAATCTGTCACCACGTCCCAGTCACCTGAAATCAGGCCAATACTAGTCTTGATAGGAAACTGGGGTCAGTCAGATTAGATGCAGAATCAGGAACAGAAGTCATCTGGCCTGGCTCAAATCTGGAGATCGACCACAGGACTACGACGCCGCATGTAGAGAAAAATAGTCACTCGTCAACCATATCTTTACTTTCCCTCCCAATTTAAGAGGGAAGATGGAAAAGTGAAAGCAAAGGGTAGAAATTAACGAAAGCTTGCAAAATTTCATGGTTTTTGAGACAAAACTTCCCCTGAATCATGCAACAGACAGGATATATTCTCAAAAGGATACACAGATTTTAAAGGACGCTATTGTAATCTTGATAAAAGTAGGTTAAATATACTTTCCTATACAGAGCAGACTATATTTGACTAAAATGATTTCATTTTAGTAACTCATTTTCTAGCCTCAGGACTTGGGGATTTTTCTCTCAGTGTGATTGGGAACTTATGGGAGAAGAGGTTTAAAACCAGAAGAAAATATATTGCTGAAATGAAAACAGGGTAGAACAAAGAGACACCGGCAGACTGCCGTGCAAAAAACTAACTGAGAGATAATTACAAAAAAATCTTGGCACGAATCATTATTTTTCATTTGAAACAGTACATGAAACATATGCTAATAAGCCAAGTCATTTGCCTGTGCAGTACTTCAAAGATAGTCTGTGTAAAACATTTTCAACCCAGCGCAGGGGAAATTTGGTATGCTACTCCCTATTATTAATTCCCTACTTAAGGGACTGAGTATTTACCCTCTGCATGAAAGTACTGAACTAATGGGCTAGATCCTCCACTCAATTATGCCAGTACAACCCACTCACTTACAGTGAAACTAAGCTGGTGTAAGAAAAAGAAGAATTTGACTCAATTATTTTTAACTGGACCATTCACGAACAAGCCGCTTTCATGCTAGTAGCACCTTTCATTAGAACTTCAATATAGTAATTTATCATTGCAAATAGGGCTTCACCTTCCCAAGCAGTTCCATTGGAATGAATGGATCCAAGGTGGCCAAGTCAACTGCTGCTCCACATAGCACAATGGAATCTCAACAGAAACACATTTTAATAACAGAACAGGCAAATTAGCTTCAACCAAACCACTAAACTTCCTCTAAGTGACAGGCAGGACCTGAGAACTGTTGGAATTGACAGAGCTGCTATGTTCCAGGCTAGCTGATACCAGACATCCAGCTGAGAAGAGATCTGCACTGAGCAAAATGGAGGGCGAATTGCACAATCAAAGCCCTCTGGTTCACATGACAACAACACAAAACTCAAATGATAAAAGGCATCTGAACAGAGGTGAAGACAAACTGTAAGACAGAAACAAAAAGGGGAGAAGTTGGTGGGGATAACAGAAAGTCTACTACATTCCTTAACAATTAAGGCCTCACTCAGAATTCAGTAGGACTATCTGCTCATCTAAAGCAGCCAGGCACGGTCCATAAAGCTGTAATGAATGGATGTAGTTTGTGATGGATACTTCTCAGACCTAAGGTAAATGCAAGAAAACACAGATGAACAATTTGCTTCTTCGTGTTTCTGACTCAAAGAGAACAACTCATTAATCTACCTCCAGGATTACACTCTACTGAACATATACCAATGTCTACCCAGTAGCGTTTTTGAACAGCAAGACACTCTTTCCGAGGGCCAGCATTTAAAAGAAACCTGTACGAGCAGCTTTTTCAGCTGCCATTCATCAATTACAGTGTAGAGGCTATATAGACTTTACCAAGATTCTGTATTTCGAAAATACTAATTTTTCAGAAGTCTTGAATTTTTCAAATTTTTTATACATATATAAAAACCATTGAGATATGGATTTCTTTTGCTCCCACTCAATGCCCTTTTCTTTTCCTCTTTGCCTATATATACACCATAAAATGTAAAACAATTGACTAGGACTTTTTTGACTGAGGAGCTGGAGGGTTCCCTCATGTTTTTGTTTTTTAGATCCTCTGCTTTGTGAAATGTTAATTTAACAAAGGAAAATCTGAACGCCACATTTGCCATGCTAAATTTTTTTTACATCTGAAAACTTACAGAATATTAAAAGGAAAAACAGAAAAAAGCCTAAGGCAAAAAACCAAACTCCAAAATTTAAATCTAACCAATTACTTCCTTTAAAATATTTTCCAACCATGCAATGCAGAAATGAAACATTAATTCCAGCTTAAATTTCTGCCCGCTGCTTTGTATGTAAGAGAGTGTGTGTGTGGACACAGGTACAGAGAAGGACACATTCAGTAAACTACTTCCCCATGTGCTGTTCAGTTCCCTAGACCTTACAGGGATCAGAACTGGGGCACTGCAGTAAATGCTTTACAAAACCAAGGGAGATCTACAGAGACAACTGAACAGGTGTCTCAGCGTTCGCTACAGAAACAGAGTTTACGTATCCAAAGTCTATTAGCAATAAGAAGTCAAATAACACATACACACTTTGTTGGATTCCTGCCTAGAACTTCTAATCCTCTTCACTCTGATTGCAAAATCACCACTGCCAAGCCTGATCTCTCAGTTTTATCAAAGACTGTGCATGAAGCAACTTCATGGCCTGACATGCACATGCCTCAATCCACGTGACTTCACAAGCACCAGGTAACTCCAGTAGATCAGAGTACATGAAGTCAAGCCACAGCCAACACATTATACAGCTGGCACTCATCCTTCTTCCTCCAAGTAAATAAATGAGCATCTATGAGCCTGAAGGAGGAAGACACTGTTGAGATTTAACACATCTTGATGACAGAATCAGGGCTAACATGTGCAGTCGTGCTACTTCAGATGAAGACACTCACATTTCACTGTGTGTATTCTCTGGGAATAAGCTCCTTAAGCACTTTCATTAGAAAGATTAAACTCCAGAATTTCAAGGTTGAATAAATAAAAGTGGATCAAAGCACATTTCAAAAGAAAAGTGATTTGTAGATCTGTTGCCTTCTTAGTTGTATCTAATGTAGGTAGGAGAGAATTTGATGTAGAGTCTCAAAAGCTGGAGAACCGCATCTTACTGTAGGAAACACAGGCATTAAGTTACAGTTCATCAAAAAAGAGCCCTTATTTTTGTAGAAATCTGGAAGGAAACAATTTTTAAGAGATAAGAGTTGCACAGGGAGGGGGAGCTTGTGTTTTAGGAATTGAAAGTTATTTCTGTTTTTCCGTTTGCAATGATACGCTCTTCCAATCTAAGCATTTCAAAATGGGAAATAGGAATAATTTCTTTAAGGCAATCAAGAACCCAAAACAGAAGATACAGCACACAGAAAGACTAATTTGGAAACAAAGGAGTTAAAGTAATACATGGTCAGCAATAAGGTCAAAGGAAAGGTTTTACACCTGTTAAACTGATGGCAGTACTGGTAGAAAATCAGAAAAAGGAAAGGAGCCAGAAGCAGAGGGAGAGGCAAAGGATGGAAGATCTTACATAAGAACAAAAGCAAGAAGAGAGAGCATTGGAGGAAAGGCTGGCACTTATTTAAAAAAAAAAAAAAAAAGATTAAGGAAGTCAGGGAGAAGAAACCTGCAGTCAGAAAACAGAAACAGGGCCAAAAGGATATGACTACCTGGCAGGCACAGTTACATGTGAGTGGATGAGAACAGACATGGAGAAGGGGCCTCGAACGGCAAAGAGACTGTGAGTATGTGTTGAACTGCAAGCACAACTGAAACCTGGTACACACTCCATCTGCGCCCAAACACCATGAGCTTCCAGGTCAACGTGATAAAGCTCTTCCTTGGATACGCATGAAACAAGATCCTTCTCCCACTTTTACGTTCTTAAGAGCTAAACTATAATGTCACCTTGCATATATGTGGAGAGTAAATATCTAAAGAAAGGCTCCTAAATCTAAGCACTGGGTTATCATAACACCAGTTGACTGTGTCAAGATATTCAGAAAAGGACCTAGGTGCACAAAGACTGTAGGAAAGAAAGCAGATCTGATACAGGGATTGCAATTACAGCGGAAACCCAGTGTTTCTGTTATGCAAACACATAGAACACACAAAAAGGTGACTCATGAGACAGTGGAGGAGGAAGCCAGGAAAGATGTGCGGAAATGGAATGAGCTGAAGGTATACATCGGTATGTTAAATACATTTATCTGCATCTCTAACTTGTCAGGAGACACTTGGGTAATTGCTAAGTGACCTACAATTCAACACTATCAATCACCTATCTTCCTTAATCACTTCTCGGCACATATCGATATAAGTAATGATTTTGCACAACAAATACCAAACCCATGAGTAATAGTACTCAGAGTGTAATGCAGACAGGCCTCTACAACCTTGAAAAAGAAAATGGTGAAGAAAATACTTCTAGACAAATAATGAAAGACACAAATCCCCAACAACTTAAAATACGAATGGCTTGATTCTTCCCACAGCTGCACTATTGTTAGTCAGGAGGAATTCAAGTGGGGTACTCTGGACTTATGACAGTGTTAGGAACTTCCTGCTACTGCCTACTTTATCAGTGTAGTGGAAAACAGAGAACTATGTTAACATACTCCAGTAAATCTTAAATTGACCGATACCACAACACTTCCCCAAACTCCGAGATAGTTCAGAAACACTGCCAGATTCTGGAGGCCAGGTTATCTCAAATGAGGATATTCCTAGCCACTCCAACCTTTAGTCATAACATCTGAATCTTATGTGGCTTACCCTGTGTCTTGCTCCCTTGCTTAACGCACCATTGTTATCCCTTCGTTCAAGTTTCTCATTTATACGCGACAACACTTACCTTTACAAAACAGGTATCGCACATTCCACCATGCTGCATACCATGCTTAGTTTAACTAAGAGCAGTGCCACAAGGTGAGTAACAGAATGGTTGAATGTAGCTTTTATGTAATATCCCAACCTCTGTATCTTTCACAAACAGGTGGGGCACTCACAGAGGGACGGTCACTGGAGTAAATCAGAACTCTACTACTTTTACATAGTACAGGTTTAAAAAAAACCAAAAGCACAACAATAAATTTAAGAATATGCGTCATCCAAGACTCTATGGAAGCCAATAGACCATCTGATCTGCACTGTGCTAGTGCTGTACACACAAACAACAAAGACAGAAAACATCCCGGAGAGTCGTGTCAGTGATAATTTGCGTGCCATCTTATCGTTTAAAATGTTTTCCTTCTTAGTGTCTAATTAATATAAATATAGCTGTACTTACAGACAGGGTAAGCCTGATCTCCTTATGGTTACAGTTTTTTGAAAGCTTTTTCTTTAGCGCTTTAACTGCATCTTTAGGCCTGTGACAAGAAGTTAAATAGAAAAAGTTACTAGTGAAGTTAAACTGTTTTTCTGGTTTGTAACTTCATCCAAGAGCCAAAAATACTGGCCTGAGATACAGGACCAAATTCATCCCTGTATTTACACCAACACAAAAATAGAGCAATTGCCCCATTGATTTCAGCAAAATCACTTCAGCATTGAGCTACAGTAACAAAGCAGTGAATCAGGTTTGTTACTGCCGACTGTGCATTACTCCAGAGACTTGTGCAGAGAAATAGTTATTCTCCTCTGCAGAGTCTCCTTCAAAATCATATTATTTCACTGTTGTACAATAGATCTACTTATCTAGCTTTTATTGCTACGAAAGGGAATAACAATTGCCAGCTATATCAAGAGTTGACTGGTACCTATTTTTCATGTATGATGCAATTAAAAAATATTCTCTTGGGAGTGCTGTCAGGAGTAGGGGTGTCTTGGCTAACTTCCAATCTTATAATTGCAGGAGACTTTTAACTCATCTGAGTAATTACCACGTACGGATGGACAACCCATTCCACCCCGGAGATAGTGGCATTTCTAGCCTAGTCATTTTGATTTCTATATATACACCCCCTATCTTTTAACTATCTATGTAGGAGGAAAAGGGTGGAAGATGGTATCTAGCTCATCACATGTGGGAAACAGTTTTGCCTGGTTAATATGGGCTATCCGTAGTGTACAATTATTAGGGCCAGCTCAATGCTCATGATCAACAAAAACAAGATGTCCTAAAGTCTCTTTAGGATCTCTCTAGAATCTAAGATGGAGCAATAGGCATAAATAGAATGTTTCAATAAGAAAAAAAGAAATCTTTGTGGAAAACATTTCAAAGTCAATGAAATTAAATGGGTATTTACCATTACTGCATTTTTCAGTTTGGAATGTTGTTGTATTTCATCAGAAAAAAAGAAAAGACTTCTCTTTTTTTTTAGTCCTATGACAACAGAGTTGCCATACCCTGCCACACCAGTAAAGCATCAAGTCAAATCATAAGTGATGGATGGGAGCACAAGACAGGAGAGGAAAACTTTCCCTTGCAGAAAGCCATACTACTATTCCACTCCTGCTTCTTGTTCTCTCTAACGCATCTGGTAATGCTCTGGTCAGGAGCTGGATATTGCATTAAAATAACTATTTCCCTAATTAGATACAGCAGTTCTGCTGTTCCTAGTATCCTGTTACAGACCGTGACTAGTAATAGTTGCCTAGGAGGAAGTTATAAGGAGTTCCTCTGTAAGCATAAGCTGTGCACAAGAGGAAGTAGTTTATTAAAGAAAGCTCTGTTGCATAGAAGCTCCACAGAAAAACGAACGCCGATGGTCAAAGCATGCTGTTGCTTATGGCAATGACCAGAAGGGAGTTATTACTGACCTTCCAAGCTTGAAGAGCCACAGGTGAGAGTGTGGGATCCGAAAAAACGAAAGGAAGGAAAAGCTGATATAAAAATAGATACTTGTGCAGAAAGTAAGGTATACCTCATTCTCCTGGATAAAGTTCTCCAGTCAGTGTTAAAATATGCCACTGCTAGCAGTGAGTTCTTGCAATGCAACGCTGAAGCAGATCTTACATGGGAAAAAATTTCCTTCTCCCCCTTTTACAGGTGGGAACAAGGAAGCACAAAGCGACAAGTGGCTGAGCAAACCAGAACATGGCCATTCGGTGCAAGAGGCCACCTCTGCCTGGGAGCCCCAGGTACACGCATCGATACGATGGATCCCACTGAACAGAAACCCAGCCGGTGTTTCACTCTTCTGCTATGATGTAGGTTGGCTGAGAAATTACATAGCGGGACACTCTGATTAAGTTAAAAGCACAGGGTTTTAGACAGTGTAGTAGGCAATCAAATGCTCAAGGTCTTTTTCCAGGCTGGGTTTTGCAGAGCACGGGGGCACCCGCTTAGCCTGACAAGCGGTGCAGGTTATACAAAATACGTTGGACTCAGGTGAGAAACCTACATTATCACCTTCCTCTAGCGCCTGTCTATGGGGAAGGGCCTGCAAGTCTAATCCCTGCAAGTCCTGATGGCTGAGCACAGGCAACGAGACAGGCAAAACTCTTCCCTAGGAACCACAGCTACCTGCTCCCTCCTGCTATTTCGTTTTGGGTAACTTCACATATGCGTCGTACCCCACCTGCTCGATTTTGCCCTGCCCTCGAGCAGCGCTGGTGCTACCCCTGAGACGAAAATCGGCTGTTCTCACCCCCCAGAGGAGAAGGGGGCAGGTCACGGCACTACGGTCCCTCTGACACCGGGACGCCCGCCCCTCCGCGGGCCCGCAGCCCCCTGCCCCGCTCACCCCTCCTCCGTGGCGTTGATCACGTCGCAGATGTGCATGAACTGTCCCCACTCCTCCGTCTGCAGCGCTCCAAACGTCGCCCGGTCTGAAAGGCCAAGGGGATCCGCCGTAGAGCCGGCCGGGGACCCCGAGCGCCGCCAAGCCCCGCCGGGCCGGGCGGGAAGAGCGGGGCGGCACGGTCCCGCCGCGCCCCTCACGGCCCGGGCGGCGGGGCGGGAAACGGCGCTCCCCGAGTCCCCTGAGGCGGGCTGCGGGGCAGGGCGGGGCGCGGCGCCCCCTCGTTACTCACCGACCAGGCTGCCCACAGCAGTGCCGAAAGGGTCCTTCGGAGCCTTCCCGAAAGCCATGGTCGCTGCCGGCGGGGTCGCGCAGGCTCTGAGGGGCGGCAGCCCCGTCCCGTCCCGTCCCGCCGGATCCGGCCGCTCCCCTCCCGCCCCGCTGGTCGCTCCCTTCCTGGGACTGGGGCGGAGCCGCCTCCAGGTGCCGTCGCGGCTCCTCGTTGCTGATCACGTGCGGGCCGGGCCGGGCGGGCAGCGCCGCCCCCGCGGGGCAGGGGCTCCCCGCCGTACCTGCGGGGCCGCAGCGCTTCTGTCCCCGCGGAGCGAGTGCTACCGCCGTGAGGGGAGCAGCGCCGCTGGGCCGCGGTCGGGCCTGAAGCGCGGCCCTGACGGGGGGCTGCCCGCCCGTGGGCTCCGGCAGCCCGGACCCTCACGGCTGTACCTCACGGACGGGTGAGCTCCGCACCCCCGGCGCCTCTGTCCCGGACCCGAAGCACCCCACTGATTTCCACGCGGGATCACGTAGCCACGTCCTCCTTTTCCTGCTCCTTGGGCAGTGTTTAACGTGTGACGGGACCCCCGCCCCGCTCACGGCAAACTCCGCGTTCCCTCCGCCATCTCCTAAAGGCGACGTACTAGCTGGAACCACGAGAAACTTGGCATTTCCTGAGGCAAAGCTCAGAAAACACCTGGGTCGAACCTACCCAGGGGCTCCAACCTGCCTGTGGGCACCTGGGACGTGGAAACCTATGTTAGCTTTAGTGGAGAGGGAAAAAAAAATACTTGCCTTGCAGCACCCACTGCCACCGATCTGTTCAGTGGCACAGAAGACCGATGGTAGTTTTGTCTTTTCAGGTATTCTGAAGAACTTTTTATAGCAGCACTGACTTTAAAGGATCAGCTTTACAATATAGGTGTTCAGACCTTCACTTCAGGTACGAGATGATGGAAAATCAGGCTTTTCAAATGCATCAAAATAGAATGTACACTTTTAAACCGATACCTGATGCAATTTGCTTGTTAAATTGATTACACACAATTTATTTTAAAAGAAGACTGCAAATGCAGTGAGAGTGACAACTGCTACACCATACTGCACACTATGTGCAGACAGACTTCAAAGTTCAGCATCCACTGCTATAAAATCACCAGGGCTGACCACTGCCCCTGCAAGGTTCATACGTGTTTTCTCAAACCCATATGTTCTTTCCCGTTTCACAGATTTAACAGGAACAGATGCACAGATCTCAGAAGCAGGAAAAAAAACCAGTGCATGTAAGTTACATTCATAAAGTCATCCTTCATATTATATAGGAACCACTAACATGTTCCTCTCGCCACATACACGTTTCCACATGTGAGACTCGCTTGCTACAATTACCATCAATGACTTCCATTGTGTCACTTCATCACGAGTCTGACTGTATCTCTGTCCTGTATAATACTTGGGAATGAATGTGGCATGAATGAAAATTAAAACCTCAGCCATAATTTTTGTTGACTGAGAGTTGTAATTATTTCAGTATCAAACAAATACAGAATCATATTAACTAGCATTTGAGTACAGCTTAATCAGTCATACAGTCAGAACATGATATAACCAAATAAATTATTTGCCTGACATTAGAATTTCATGAATTAACAAAGCTCTATTTGCACTAATTATGAGAGTTCTCCCTAGGATAAACTCATTTTCTTTTGCATTTTGTGTAACTCTATGGCCCCATCTACTGGATGGCTTTCCCAGAAAGGCTGGAGAAGAACATACTTTTTTGCGTACCTGCGAGTATCTCTACAAAAAAGCAAGTTATTACAAGAACTTTTGGGCAAGTTGATGATGTACAATGAATGTAGGAGCTGAGTCTTTTTCTTACTCTTTCTATAGTAAATGGGTGGAGTTCATCATACAGCTTGCTGAGGTTCCATTTGAGACCGTTTCTAATGAATGCATCTCAATTTTCCACACATCTTTTAGTCTTGTCATTTGGTTATAAGGCAGACATCATCTGTCAAAACAGAAGTTTGTTTGTTTATTCTTAGTTGCAGAATTTTGAAAGACATCCTCTAAACTTAGGTGTTTATTTCATTTGCTCTTTAACACCGAAACTGAAATAGGGGCCTGTTTAAATTAGCCCTTGTTAAACCTGCAATGTGAGTCAGATCTTGTTTCAGAGAGCATGTTTTATTGAGCTACTCAGGGGAAAAAAGTCTGGTGAAGCCTTTTTTCATTGGAATTTACTGATTAAAGTTACTCATTGAAATCAGCTACTGGTCTAGATCTATGAACTCCTAGTGGGCTTCAGGTTCTGCTTAAAACAAGCCTGCCTAACTCTTCAGCCTTCTCTGGACTGGAATCCTTGGTATTTGTGAGTCGGTGATGAAAGAGTCCCAGGAGAGTCCTACCACACTCCTTGCAATTCCACTATTACTGCAGATATAGTATTATACTTAATTATTACTATTAAGGGACATTTTCTGTCTTTTGCAAGCACATGTATGTAATAAAAAGAAAGAAGAAAGAAGCTAAATAATTTCTCTTTGCAAAATGTTCTGAAACAAGAGTGTTTAGTGGCATAATTTATGTCTGCCTCTTGAGCTAACATGTATTATACCAACATAAGCAGGCTTGTCAATGTAATTGTCTTTGTTCTAGGGATTTTGTTGAAGCTGCCATGTCAATTACAAATACAAAATCACATCCCTAATTGCTATACCTATGCAGAGATTTTTTCGATCTAGTTTTGCTGGTTTTAAAGTTCAGAGTTACATATCATTAATACAGTTTTTTAAAAATCACAGCTTTACCTTATTTAGTCTTTGGTCCTATTTTCAAGGAATCACATACACATACAACACATTGAGTGAAATACTTAAATAGCTGTCATATTCATAAACTGATTTATTATATTGAATTGTACCGGCTGTTATTTTTTTATATGAAAGTTATAAACCACGGTGATGATTTTTGGCTTAGTTTAAAAATGAGAGAGATTCTTAAAAGATCATTATTCAGCAGAGATCAGGTCAAGAGTTGAAAAGTATTGCCTCCTCCATCTCCCAAGAGCTGTATTTACTCTCACAGTCTTCACCAGAAGTCTGTTTTAGTGTGATTCTTCCTTGTTATCCAGTACAACAAAGATACAATCAGCGGGATTCTCACTGTGGCTCATTAGACCAGATGCTGGTTATGGCCTGTGCTGGTAGCTCAACTTGAACAAACAGCTAGAGGGCTAAATCAAATCCCTTCTGCATCATCTCCATTAGCTCATTGCCTTCAGATAACAGCAAACCTAATCAGGAGCTATTTGGGCAAATTAAATTAATGTTTGGGACTCAGGCTCACTACGAATAAAGAGCTGTCCCCAAATATCTATTTAAGTAATTACTATTTTATTTTAAAAAAATAATCCAAACCCCATCATGTTAGCAGCATATTTAATTTGCCTGTGTGGAAGAGGGGAACAAATATCCCAGCGAAGGAGGGAGGTGTCTGTGGTCTGCAGAGGGCAATCTTGTTCAACGAATCTCCTCATTTTGCATGCGGTGGCTACTAGAAGTGAAGGATGGTTTATGGAAAAGGCAATACCCTATCAGCCATATTGGGTTTTCTCATATACACAGTGTGGTTCAGATGCAGCTCTTTAGCATTATAATGCTTTCTTGTCATTTGAAATGTTAAAAAAAATATCTCTGTATATGCAATGCAAAGCTCTTGAAAGGTAGAAGAGGGTAAGGGGTGCGGTATTTTTCAGGACTGATGAGTGGATGACAGTCAAGATTTCTCACTGTCAGTTCTGTGCTGCGTTTCCTGGACCACAGCCTCAGTACACTGTCACTGTCCTGGGACTTGCATGTGAAGTTGGACAAATCTCTATTTCTCCCTCTTCTAAAACACTGAGAATTCCAAGTGAAAAACATTTTTTTTTTAATAACATACTATGGGAGTCACAGCTAATTTGAAACTAAAACCATGTGTACCTTGTTTTACCTGAGGATGAGTGAGTGTAAATTCTCTCAGAAATAAGTTTTTTGCATCTTTTCACACTTTTTTTTTTAAAAGATACTACATTTACCTCCCTCTGGGATTCTGCCCTCACGATGTGGTGTTAATCCAAAAGCTTTCCTGCCTTTCCTCCCTTTCTTTTCAGAAAACAATCCTTCTTTTTCCCTGTATCAAGGCTGAAGTTAAGTATTCTGTTGTATATTTAAGAAACTTACCAAAGCCTTTACTCAAATTCACCTCCTCAGAGACAAAGGTGCATCATCCAGTTCCCCCAGCTTCTCTCCAGAGGCATATTTTCCTGCAATGGATTCTAGGTTTATAAAGAAACAACGAAATCATTATTATAGTGCAAAATATTGTGAGTCTTGACTCAACTTTCCTATATGAGATTAATTATTAATTATACCTTATGCACTGCAAGGTAGAATCCTCTGCTTGAATCTCACAGGAAAACTTATAAAGAAATAAAAAACTCCCTGAATCTTAAATTACAGGAATTGTAAGTAGTTTTCCCATGAATGGGATGCAACTGCTATATGTATAGTCCTGTGTAAAAAGCAAGCTCAAAATGGAAAATAAGATATGAACTCAGTAATTCAGATTTACAGCAAACTAGCATATGAGAAGTAGGGAACTTTTCTATCATCTTGTCTACAAAGAAAAATGGCAAATAACTGGTTCGCATTTAAGCTGACAATGAAGAATATATGAATTGGCCAAACATCTCTTTACATAAGAGGCTATTTGAAGAAGTTTATTTTGTAGGGGATCCTTTGTGAATTTGGACAGTAGTAAAACACAATTGTCCAATTAAAGCAGGAAAGCCTTCTGAGTTATCATGACACTTTTTTTCTCTGTGGTACACAGCAGGACATTCAGATTACATATGGTATACATTACTGTGTGCTACAAGTTTGGTTTAATTTAGTTTTCAAATTATTGAAGTTCATGAAAAAATCTTTCATATCTCACTCTTAGCAGCAATACAATTTTCTTTGCCTTCAAGGAACAAGCTTGAAAAATTCTGAGATAATAATTGGTGCTCTTTTTAAAATTAAAAAAATACCTGACAAGTGATGAGGTCAAGTGATGTTTTCATCTTTAGGTGTGCTGAAATGTGATATAACAACAAATATTTTTGTCTGCTGTTTTAAAACAAAACAAAAAGCAAAAAACCAATCCCCAAATCCTTACCTATCAAGTATGTGTTGTAAGAATCCTTTCAAAAGCTGCAGGAATCAACCTGCATCAACCTAATATTTTCAGCACTGGGAACAATCTTGATTATTCGGACACCATTGCGATTATCAGTGTAGAAAGCAATCCTGGAAGAAACTAAAATCCTCAGCCTTTGCACATTAGCAGTGGGTATGGCCTTTACCAAGAAGGTCATTTTCTCTTCGTGATGCTCCCGCTGCCACTTGAAGTGCAAAACAGCTCTAGGCAAGAGCTTAGTTCAGTGCTGTTTCTTCTCATTTTCTTAGCATTTGGAGAATAGCAATAACTAAACCCAGATCCTTTAAAAATAGACATTTAAAGAAAATAGTTTTCAGGTACTGCATCCTGATTAAATAATTTCAGCAGTATTTGATTGCCCACAAATAGATGTAGTGGCTACTGGAACAAATATCCAAAAGCTTTGTAGTTAAATCATGGACTAGTAGCTCCATGTCACCCACAGAACCCTGGTTCAAATCCAAGCCCTCTCCAACGAATGTAATGCCATGCCACTCACATGGCTATCTCCTGTCCTAATTAACCAGGAATCTCAGCTGAGCTCTCTGCTGGATTTTAATTACAGAGTTATTAATTCATGGGGAAAAAACTGACAGATGTTTCAGGTTGGTTGTAGCAAATTAAAAGGCAGGTGCTTGGCATGAAAACTCAGAAATGATTAAACAAATGACTCATGGATGTTTAGCTGTTTTACAGTGAGCAGTGTACATAGTGCCATTTAGTATAGTGTAGCGCAGGGTGACTTCTCAGGATAAAAATAACAATAGCAACAGATTTTGCTCTGTCTAGTTTTTAAAGGTAAAGAAGCTCATAAATCTGTGTGCTTAATTTGGTTTATAGCTAATAGTTCATTTTACTCATCTTTCCTCTAAAAAGAAAATCCACTAGTTTCTTAGATTGTTAGTTTAAAAAAAATTGTTTGATGCCAAGGTAAATGATGGAACTACTTGGTTCCTCTATGATTACTGTTACTCAAACTGAGCATATATATAACATGAAGTAAAAGACTAATTTTCATCTAAGGGACAAGAAGTGTTGTCATAATTTTACTAATAACTTCAATCGCTTGACAAAGCAGCTTAGAAAAATATTAGCTCACATCAAATAAACGCATTACAGGAAACACAGGCATGGCCTGAAAAGCTACCAAGGTCAGTATTTTAAAGAAAGCAAGAAGAAGCCAGTGCCACATTTTAAGCTCTCCAATTACGCTGTTCCACAGGAGTCTTTATGTAAAGCCTCAGCAAGTGTCATCTATCATGACGGCATACACAGACTCTTGAACTGAGGAACCAGTCTTTCAGCAGACAGTTGGTTATTAAAGAGGGCCATTTGGATACAAGTTCTCTGTTTTGGTGTTTTGCTGCTAGGGAAGGAAATGTTACAGGGTTTGTGTGGTTGGGTTTTGTTTGGTTTTTTTTTTGTTTTTTTTTTTTTTAAACTGAACACATATATGGGATTTATGGTACAATCCTCTTCAGAATGAGGCATTTTGTATTTGTGTTAGTATCATGTAAAAAATGACAGTGTTTTGCCCATGTTAGGATTTCCCTAGTGTATTTGTTTTTTCTTTAACAAAAGGACAGTTCAAACTATGCGTCTTGTGCGAGTCAAACAAAAAAACATTCAAAG
Source organism: Gavia stellata (assembly GCF_030936135.1). Lineage (NCBI taxonomy): Eukaryota > Metazoa > Chordata > Aves > Gaviiformes > Gaviidae > Gavia > Gavia stellata. The sequence goes on along the minus strand of NC_082615.1, from coordinate 8,799,751 downwards.
CCAAAAAATCATTAGGTTTCATTTTGAGAATGCAGAACCCAATACATTGACAATTTCAGAACTAGAATTGAATGACAACAGATTCCCAGGAACAGTTTTGATTTTGACAAATCAGTATTCGCTTATCAGAGGTGTTTTGCTGGAAAAATTTCCCACCAGCTGTAGATTTCACCACACATTAACTGCCTCAGAGCTAGGAAGTTAAAAAAACCCCCAAAACAAAACTTCTTTCCAATTGTGGAGACAGAGCTATGGGGACCTACCAAAAGACCAGTGATTTTCCTTCTGTCAGAGTAGAGGATGTAGAGAAAATTTTGCTACGTTGTTAAATGGAGACAATCAGCTATATATCTGCCGGTTAATAGAAGAAACAAATAAATGCAGATTTTAATGCTGTAACTCAACAAAAGCTGAATAATGTCTTTTCCCTGTTGCTAAGGGAGGCAAATGCTCATCCGGTCTCTTAATCTGAACACAAAACCAAAGTCTGCCCATGTTTGGACTGAGCCCTCTTCTAAGGAAGAAAGTATTCAGATTTCTTTTACTTCCACCACACTTCTGCATGGTTAGTGACTGCTGTCCAGCGCGCGTGGCTCTGACCTACGGGACTTCCGCAGAGCTGGTGCTAATAGATTAATGCATGTGGCCTAAATGGAGATTTATGGCATTGTCACCTCTGTGTCATGCTAAGCCTCGAGTACTGTGGAGCAGGGGAATTCACACACGTTTCTCATGGAGTTCAGACTTGCTTTGCATTGCAGTTCACTGGGTTTTGCAGCATGTATATAAATCTAACAGGTTGTACAGCGACCTGTCATGGAGCCTGAGCTCACTGTAATTAAGTTCAGTAAGGAGAGAAATTGCAGAAGGTATGTTCTCGGTATCAGGATGCAGCAGGGTGAAATTATTGCTGGTTGCTCCTCTGAAACTTAAGGTAAAAATTTCTGAATCTCTGCTCAGAATGGCTGTAAACCTCAAAAGATACTTACTGCTTTGGCTGCATCTCCACACTGATGTTTTTGGCAAACATTTCTCTGCAGTACGTTTTACCCAGGGAGCTGGAGCACGGGCATTTGCAAGACCATGCAGCTACCAGTAATTTAATGCTGTGTGAAACAATTCTCATTATGTCTAAAAGGTACAGTTCACACACTGCAGGAATCCCACTGGTATTTCCAAAAACAGGGAACAGTTTTGGATGTACTGTGCATGGTCACTCTTAACAGACAGCATGTGTCCTATAGGGAAACCGGAAATTTCAGCTTGTCTGTACTTGAGCTTTCACCACAGCTATCACTGGGAACCAATGCACCAATGTCAGCAATGTAGGATTTTTTTTACTGAAGTATTTAATGCAGTAGAAGAGTATAAAAATATTTGAACTGTTTGTTGTGAAGACAGCTGTGAGGAAGAGCCTCCAAGAATTGCTTTTTCCACCATGATCAATATGTCAGAGGTTTTCCCATACTAGAGCGTTACACCAAGTCTGTTGCTGCTTACTAATGTGGTTAGTTCTGCATACGAGCAAGAGTTCTTCCATCTTTTCTACTAATTCTGGACACTCATTTTTCCTTGCAATGACATTAATTTATGTGCACTCCCTACTTCTGATCTTGTGAGCAGAAAGACTGCTAAATTGTACACATAGCTCTCCTCAAAAAGACGCATGAAATTCAGAGCCGAACTATACTTTTGACCTCTCAGCTTAGAAGAATCGTAATCCTTGGCTTTGCATTGATGCTTTCTGAAAACCGTTGCTGAATTCCAGCATGAAAGCAGTCTTTGTGAAACCAGGCTAGGATCCAGCAAACCTGAGCTCGGTTCCTGCTCTGTCACGGTCCGTGTTTGTTCTGGCTAACCGCTGAACAACAGTCCTGGCTGGGAGGAGACGGGACATGGGTATTTGCATTGCCTACAGAAGTAGGTATCAGAGGTCATAGGGAGAGGCAAAAGGAGCGACTCGTTACACACGTGCTGGATGGTGCAAATGTCTGCTCAGGACCACCAGCTTGGACAGGAATTCCCTGCCTGAACAACCCCCATTACAGAGACAGGGGATGCCTAGCAGAGTTCACTCTGATTTTGGTAGGGGCTTTGTGCAGTTTAACAGCACATACAATGAATAAGGAAAATATGCCAGCTGCAGAGCAGTAACTGTTTCAGCCTTTTCTGCTTGTCTTCTACAGAAGGACCAGTTTAAGATGGCTGGAGCTCTCCCATACATGCTTTGTTCTATGCAAGGCCTAATGCCAGGAGTTATCAATAGTTCAGTGCAGGTTGTTCTTATCACTAAGGACAGTGCTGAGCTCCCGCTGACACACTTGACAAATCACTGTCTTTTGGCAGTCCTACTTAAAGGAGCTTTTGAGATCCAGCAATAAGTAACTCAATTGTAAATTGCCACACTTCTCTCAAAGTGAGATTTAGTGTCAGAAAATGTTCCTGAATAATCAAAGTGGGTATCAATACCTGTCCTTGGTCAAATGTGAAGAGGGGGAGAAGATAAGGCTGGAGAAAATGCTATCAACATTCAGAGTAACAGAGAGCAAATAACTTTTCAGTTCATGGTGAGATGTCATTTGACAAAGCAGTATCCTGAAGGTGGGAAGCATGAACCTTGTTTCCTGACGTACTACATGCACGCTCACACACCCATCCTCCTTACATACTTGTCCTGTGGTAATTTTGCAGAATTTGCCCAAAAACATTTCTCTAATTTCACAGAAGACCTGCCATACATTTTTCATTTGATTTAATATTTTCTCCCACGTGTTTCTCATTTTCTTTTGTCCTCTAGAATTGCTGCCAGACCCACTTCTCCACACTTTGTAATGATAGAATTGTTCCCTAAAATGTTTTCCATCCACTTATTCCTGGAACTATGTCCACAATAAAGTTTTCTTCCATCATGAACTGAAATGTAAAGCTACAGAAAGGGTGCCAACATCACTGTTCAGCTGACCATTTGCTTACAGAGCATCTACATTCTGTATTTGCTTCGCTGCTATGAAGGTGCCTATTCTGCAGTCTCATCTGCAGGGTAGACCTTTATAGTCTGGCTCATCTCCATACAATGGTCCCCCCACAGCTCTACCTGTATGGATCAGAGGTCGGACTATTAACTCTGAAGAGCTCAAACCTTCCCACCATACTCACTTGTAATGCACTCTGGTGCTCAAACTCTCAGCAATTATAAATGACAGCATCTATTAATTTTAGCTACTTATATGGTCCCCATTGCTACAGTAACTGAATGCTTTATACTCCTTAATGCATTTACCTTCCAATTCCATATTGAGGTTGTGAAGCAACAATAGAAAGATTAAATGTTAAGAGTCATTAATTTCTTTGAAGTCCCTCTTTTGATGCTTAGTTCCAGAGATTTGATGCTTGAAACATGTTCTCAGCTGTGGCTTGACCAGAGACTGGAAAATTTTGCTTCCGTGTCTGCCCACAAAGGCTTTTGTCATGACTGAACTGAACAGCTTGGCCCGTAATTCATACCTATCTTCAGGACCAGTAAGAAACTAGGTGCTCTGCTGTTGATGTAAGCAGTACCACAGGATTCTCATTGGAAATATGTAGGGTTATGCCTTCTTTCATAGAATTGGCTTCCTAAAGCCATATAGAAATCATGTGAGGATGCTGAGGGTGCCTCCCTAGTGTCCAGCCACTGCGGTTTTTATTTTGCATTTAATGAGCCTTGCTCTCCTTACGCATCATGTAGGAAGTCTGAGCATTGTCAGGATTCAAACTTTTTTCGATGCCTGTAAACCCTTTTTTTCATCTAGAAATAAGGAATTTGCCCAAGGTTACACAAGAGATCTGTGGTAAATTAGGGAATTGAGGGTAAGCCTCTTATATCTTAGAGTAGAAGCCTAACTGTTGCTTTCAGAGAGCTTCACTACATTACACCAGCTAAATGTCTGGCTCAATCGCTATTCTGTGGATTACCAGAGGGCAGATTAACTGGAGTCTATTGAATTTTTAAAACATAAAATAAATACCTGCTATAAGCTCTTAACAGGTTTCTCCTAGCAAGGTTTTGAGGAATTTCCAACACTGTCTTAATTCTGTATCTATAGATATGCACAGAAATTGACAGTACATGTACCTACATAGTAGTAGAGCAAAGCCTCATAACATTATTTAAGGTTAATGAAAAGCAATGTCATTCCTGACATCCCAGATAAATTATGTTTTCCATTGCTATACACAAATGCACTGAAATACAGTTAGCGTTTCATCTGCTAGGCAAGAATAACCTCAGCCCCCTTCAATTTGGAATTCTCTAACCACCCATGGACAATAAGATGTTGTGCATTTACCATCAATTTTCTGATTTTGTGGGGAATGAGGGCTGAAAGCAAGGCAGATGGAGCCTCTCATGCAGTGGCTTGTTACTTATAATTTCTTTACTGTGAGTTCGTGCCTATGCCTCAGCTGAGCCAAATCCGTATTCAGCTGCATCTGATCATACAACACTCACAGCTCAAGGTCACTAGCTCTAAATTGGTGCTAGCTTTTTAACTGGTTTCACTTGAATGGTAATAAGCTTCAAGTAGTGCTTAGTCTTAGCTCTGATTCAGTTAACAGTGCACTATCATCTTGTGAATAGGGTACTTGAGCTGCAGTTAGACCCTTGCTGTTGCTCAAATCAATCACAGAAAATATGCAATATTGTACAATGTTGTCAGCAGACTTCTGAATATAGATGTACGTTTACCTCCACACCAGGAAAGTGATCACTAGTTTCTCAGTGTTTCACATCACTTCTAATTTTTCAGTAATTCCTGTGCCAATGGAATACAGATAGAATAAAAGAAATTAATTCTACTGCCACAACTTGAAAAAGCAATGCAATGGTACTAGGTGCAACGGCATAGGTGCAGTACACAGCACTCTGACAGGCCGCGATCCTGAGACTGGTCCCATGGAAGATAAAAAACCCCTTTACTTTGCTCTTCTTTTAATCCGTTTATTTCTGAGGCCTAAAGGCAAGCCCAGTAAAATATGGCTAATTAAACCTCTGATCTTTAACCATTGCGTAGCTGGTGTAGCCTTCACACACAATGTGATAACACAGCAAAGCTGCTAAAAGTAACATCCTAATAACCTGCTAGACCAAGACCTTTAAGTTTGCATACTGAAACTATTTCTAAAAACCCAGCTCAACTGCAAAGTGAAAGAGCTGAATCCTATGAGGAAACCGTTATGACCCTTGCTGGTATATAGTTTGCTTTGCCCGAGGCTGTTTAACTTCCTGATTCAGTCAGTCATTTTGGACAATTCACAAGTTTGGCAAGCCCTCTGTAATATCCCTTGTTATTATGAATACCGCTAATATTTAATATTTCGCTGTCAATTGAGTCAATCTTTATTCCCCTGTAATTTTTTTCAGTTCTTTCTATATTTCTAATGACTGATTGTAAATATACATTCCACAGAATGACTGATTTTATATTTTTAGTCAGAAAATCTTAGTGCTTAGCCCTTTGCTTTTGAAAAGGAAACTTCTTAGGGGTTTCTTTTTGATTAGGACCATGATGTTGCCAGTCAAACCTCTACAAATAAAGTCATTCAGTACTCTCTCTACATTCCCAAATAAAAACGTTTTACTTAATGTGTACTTTATCTAATGCAAAATGTATTATTTCTAGTCAATACACATTTCTGTAGCTGTGGGAAGCACTGCTGTACCTCATAGGAGCTACAGTTCAGATGCTCACAAGTTCCTACTCTGTGGATGGAAGTGTCTTTGGACTATCTTTATCATGAGAAATCACGGCTTTCCCTCAGGATGAGGCATCACATGAAATCATGGGATATCCATGAGCTTGGTAACATGGAAATCTCTTCAACCTTCCAGTATTACCAATGATTTTCCAAATATTTCTCTACACTGCTGGCATCAAGGTAAGAACAACAGCAACTGACTACTAAAGAATATTTTAGGCTGATTGGCAAAACATTAGCAACTATAATCCTGTTGAGCAGCACCTCCTCCTTCTCTTTTAATGCATAGGGACTAGCACCAAGTATAGACACATCTGACTCATAATCAGAAATGAAATTTAATGCACAAAAATTACCAGGACTCTGTTAAATCAGAGATAGTGCAGTGCAGGTTATAAAACCAGGATGACGGAGCCAGGACTCTTGGAATCTTGCTTCTGGCTTTAAAGCTGGCTTGCTGTGATCTCAAGGTAAAAAAGAAAGAAAAAAAACCTACTCACCTTTCTATGCTGTAATTTACTCATCTGAAAAAATGAGATTACTTCACTGATCTACCTTACAGGCACTGTGTGAGACTTCAATAATATTTGTGAAACTATACAGTGTTCTCTTGGCAAGAAGTGTTCTAACGGAGCACAAATGTCAAAAATTGCTTTCAAATCAGGCAGGTTTGGGAGTGAATGAAAAGTACATACCTGACTGACATGGATGGTGCTGTAGTTATTTCCACTATGATGCCTCTCTTATTGTTTCATCTCTTTTATGGCCTATTGCATGGCCTATTTTGATGAGTTAGCATCGCCTAATACCTTTTTTTCCCTTCCAAAATGTCATGTGTCCTCCTCAGCCCTGCTCACATTTTTTTCTCACAAAGTGCTCATGAATTGCCATGGCAGTACAACAGTAAAGTGATAAGTACTCTTAGAATATGGCTTATGGTTCACTGGACAGCAGCAAATGCTGTCAAAGCTGATAACCTTCAGCTGGGAAGGTAACAGTAGTCTCCCTCACGCAATCATTAACCTACTGTACTGCACGTGTTATAGTTTTATAGAGTGGAGCCAGGCTAACAGCATGCTCAGCTTGGCAAAGTCAGGCTAGGCTACTGTAATGAAATTTTATTCATGAAGGTGACCACTGGCCATGAAATTCGAGTACCCAAATAACTGTAGTATGGTAAGTTGAGGAAAACAGTCACCTTTTAAAGCAGCTCGGAGTGGAACCGGGCGAGTTATGGTTATCCAGATACACCCACTAGGCCTGCAGGAGCGGATGGGTCAGCCATTAGGCTAGGACAGGAGACTGAAGGATCATTATTATTATAGAATATAAAAACATGGACAACTGTGACTGCCGTCTTTCTCTTTCTGCAGCATGCAAGAGAACTAACTAGATTGATCTCGGAAGTTTAATAGCATGCTGGTGCATTGAACTGAAGCCTCTTACCTACAGAAAAAAGGTACTGTTTTGTCATTAGGTGCTTTCCTTAAATATCAATTTTTTTCAAAAGGCATTAAGTACCTATTTACCTTCAGCATGTGGCTAAATCTTGTTAAAACCCACTGAGTTTAGGCATATGCTTAAATGATTTAGTAACTTAGATTCTTAAATGAAAAAAAATAACAACATACTTGTTCTGCTTCTTTATCTGTATCTCTATGCAAGCTGTACGTGGTAAAAGAAGAACTGCCCCATAACAGAAACAGCAAGAGGAACTAAAATTCTTCTAGGATGAACAGATTGATCTAATACTATATTTGTTTAGAACTTTCTGATGATACCAGATGCTGCTGCTGACTAGCAGGTCTATTCCAGGAAGGCATGAATCTGCTATGCAAAAATAAGTGCACAGTAAGAGTGACACGTCCCTTCACAGATTCCTGCTGGAAGTCAAATCTAGTGGAAGATTTACTTACTGTGCACAGCAGGCCAGTACACAGTGATAGAAATTCCTGATATTTCTTGCATGTTTTGAATATATTGCAGATTGAACCATTTTGATTAATATAAATTCGGGAAAAAAATAATTTCCACATGATTTAGCTGTGTGAACAATGATAGTACATGTGAAGACACCCTCACTCTTTCTCAGAATCATGGCAAGACCTTTTGGCTGCCCTTTGCCTTTCCTCCCTGTTCCACAGGGTCATACCCGCGCTGGAGTCCTCATGTAGCTCCTCTTCCAGCACGGCACAGCAGCAACATAGCACTCGAAGGGCTTGGGCACACATCTATTGCCATTTGCTACAGCTGTGAATTTTTTCCCATTTATTCTGATTTTTGGTTATACCGACTTGTCTTTTTTTTAATAGAAAGTAAGTATATGGACTGTGATGCAGTATTTGCCACCTGCTTTTAGCCCTTGTTAATGTCTTTAGGTGCTATGGAAATAGTGGTGATTTTAGCCCCTAGATTTTAAGGAATAAGAACCTATCAAAAGTTATCAAATGCTCAAACATTTCTCTGCCCTCCAAATGTTGCTTGAAAACAGAGACCACCTTTCTATTTCAAAACAAATTTCCATTTAGAAAACCTTGTATTTATGAGCAGAAAAATGCTAGAATTAAAAGTAACATTTCGAATTGACCCTATTTCATAAGAGACATGAAAATGCACCAATTCAGAAACAAACACAACTGTTGGAAAACAAGGAGTCTAAAAATTAGGCAGCGTGGAGATCTGTACACGTCCAGGGCCAGCTTGGCTTTGGAATTGGAGAGTGCCTTGCTGCATTTACAGCTTGCGCTGAGAAGTAAGCCTGAAGCGTATGCCAAATGATGCACAGATGCAGCTAATATGTTGCTTTTGGGACCTGAGCTGGCATCTTCATGCAGAGCTGTGCAGGTCTGTGTACGTGGAACAGAGCGGGTCAGAGATCTCTGCTGTACCATGTAAACATACCCAAGACATCTGCATCTTTATCTTGACTCCAGAGAGCTAATTTGATGAAGAAACAACTGAAGTAGCCAAGAAGCAGAAAACATCTGTGGGACTGGACATGGTTTTCAATCTTGTTACAGTAGATAGTGTTGCTCAAAGCAAGATTTGCAGTATATTAACCCTTTCTTGCTAAGGGCAACTAGATTTGCTCACCTGGTGGGGATTTTATGTCAAGACCAAGTTATTTCAGACTTCAGTAACTGTGTGTTTCCTTTAGAATGCTTGCACTATATCGGTTACCTATTTTTCTTAATATTCCCGATGTGGTTACAGAGCTGTGGGACCGGGAGGATGGAGGAAGGGAAAGTCCCACAAACATGAAAGGAGCTAGAGATTGTATTCATGTTACCACATTCTCCCTGTGGCACAGAGAGTGATCTTCTATTTCTGATTCCCATCTCTTGGTATTTACTGAAGAAACAAACCGTGCCTGTGAGATGTTAGTCATGTAATTTAGTGCAGTACTGAAAATTTCTAAGGTGAGGAGAATGGTGTGAGGATCTCTAAAACAGAGAACAGAACAGGAGCTGAAGTTGCAAGGGGCTGCAGGGGCAGCAGGGACAGACTTTGAGACCAGATTGGCAAAAATCCGCTTATAGTGACAAGTTTGAACTGCACTAAACAAAGTGGGAGCTCTTCCAGTTCTAGCCTAGAGATGGACCACAGGGGCAGAGACTTGTTTTCCCCTTGGCATAAGAAGATTAATATTGCTTCTGCTTTACCCCTGGTTTTAGTTCTGCAGAAGTACTGAAAGGGCAAATTCAGCTTCACTTGAGCAACAAGAAGAATTTAGCAACAGAGTTAATACAGAAAGGTAATGAAAGGTCCAACTGTTTCAAGTTTTAAATTTATTTGAAGCATATTTGAAACGCATATGGAATTTTTATCTAACTTACAATATTCCACAAACACAACCAAAACCTTCCTGAAAAATTTCTAGATGATTGCGCAGGAAAAAATATATCCAAGCAGCTGACCAGCAGGAGAAGAGTAAGGTCAGACACATCTGGAGAATTCAAGATGGAAAGGAACCATCTCCTGATTTTGTAATAAAGACCAGAAACATTGCATTTAATTTCAGACCTCCTTGTTTCAATCAACTCTGCTTTTCATCTACACACATCCCTTCCTCTGAGGGCTTTCCTGCGAAGAGTCTGCATCAGCAGCTTGGGTTTACGTTTGCATCAAGCTGGTTTTTATAGCAGTAAGCACACTTGGAAGCTACAAAGACATGGTGTGTTTCTTGCTGCCCTGCTTATCAGTCACAACAAACAATTTATAGCTGCACTTAAAAAAAAAATTAAATCAGTACAGGCTCTAAACAGTGCAGGACTTAAAAAGGAGTGAAGTGATTCTATTCCAAAGTTTTGGCACAAAATCTAGTTGTGAGTCAGGTAAGCTGAAAAATTACTATATCTCAATTTTTTGAAAATGTTTTAAATGACTTATTGAGACTTTAGCCTTCAGTCTCAGCAAATTTGAAAGCCGTTGTGTTAAATTATCCATGTAAACCAGGATGTGCTGAATTAATTTCATATTAGAACACAAGCTCCATTATCGATAGGGCTACCAACCCTCAGGCTGACCCTTTTACTTGCTCCAAAATCTAATTCAGATCGCCCTGAAATTTAATTTGTCACATGGAGGCAATGTATAAAGTAAGTATTCCAAATTTGGGCTAATGTATTTTAAAGATCCTGGTATTTCCTCTCCATGATCCCAAGAAAAACACACCGCAAAATATAACACTGAACAAAACCCACTGCTAACACTGACACCAAATGAATTTTTTTGCATATATTTAGGTAACCTACCCAGGGTTTTCATTAGACCTTACAACCATTTCACATGGATCCCCAGACCCTGAAGAGGTCTTCTGCAGGGTCTCACTTTCAACTACAACTAGCCAAAAGTAATAAAATCTGGAACATCAGATTATTTTACTAATTTCTTTTCTGTAAGCAGTGTGGTTTGTATTGCTGCAGAGAAGATCTAGTCAGCCAAATCTTTGTCAGTGCTTGCCCATTACTTAGAGATTGCCGCTGTAGCAGAATGGCTGTTAAAAATGTTTTTTTCCTGGAAACTGGCACACATTAGACTCCCTTCATATGTTTTGTTGTCTTCCCTACTAGGATTAACCTTCTCAAATATCCACCTCTCTCACATCCGTCAGATAGCTTGCTTTCCATGGCCTAATTTTCTTTTTTTCCTACCATTGATCTGGTTTTCAGCTCAGTTCGTGCCAAGCATAGCTGCCATTCTCACATAATACTAATGCCGCTTCTGGAGAGAGCTCAAAACCCCTACTATTTTGCCCATGTGCCTTGCTTGCTTGCTTTACTTTCTTCCTTCCATTCACCCATTGATCTGTCCTCTTACACACACACTTTTAGCTTTACAGGGAAAACCTGGTCTTAGCATGGACAGGACTAATGCCTATATAATCACTAAAGGGGGACTAGGAACCAGAAGTTTTAGAAGGCAGGCCTGAGATTGGAGCCTGCGGAGTATCAACAGCATTGAACTTGGTACCTGCACTCCCATCTGTTCAACAGGGCAGCTCTAGCAGGAGATGCAGAACACCTGTGAGATGGTTCTTAAACAACTTCTTAATCGTGAAGACTTGAGCCAGCATTCACCTTTTCACAAACCTTTCTTTGCAGAAATCATGAGTGCAGTCGATAAAATTTGCACTAGTTATTTCTTCTGTAGATAAACCAGAGCGGAAGGCAGGGTTAATTATATTGCCTTAAGCCACAGAAATTCTCTTACTCTTTGCCATAACATTTCAGTTGTCTTGCGCTATTAAATACTACTCACAGCTGCTCTCACACTGATTCTTTGGAAAGTGATGTCATAGATGCTTAGCTTGTGCCGCAGCAGTCACATCGGTGTTTGCTGACAGGGCAGGAGTTTGCCCTTCTAACCTATGCTTCAGCTTGATGATGGTGGTAGAATGTGGATCACTATTAGCCAGACAATGTGCATATATCACTCATTAACTCTTTTTCTAATTGTGATAAAGCCTCCTTAAATTAGTTTTAAAATGCCAGTGCCTTAAACATTCCCTGTTCCTGTTTTTTCTCATGGGGTGATGATGTTTTTCCAGCACCAGGAATTACTATTTAATAACTTGGCTATTTAACCAAGATTAAAGTGAAGGGTTGTAGGGATCATGTGTATATTAATATTATTATAAACAGATCCCTATCCAGAAATATCATGAAATTTGCAGAGGACCACTGTGTCAACAGCAGCCGCAGAATCATAGAGGGTAATCTTTTATGGTGCTGCATGTAGGGAAGATGTCTTGGCTTGAATACTCTTTGTAATTTAAAAAAAGGATTATAAGTCCAAGCAGCAGCAGTACCAAGCGATTAATGAAATTACTCTTTTGGGAGGGCTCAGTGTACACTCTTAAATAAGTTGTAAATTAGCCACAGCTCCTTAAGGAGTCTACTTGGAACAAAAGCCAAATTTAAATCCTGAAGTTAATATAATAATGTGGAATAAATCTTGAGACTGCTGGTCCACAAGTTTTAGGTTGTGGATAGGACTCCGGCCTATCAGAATCCAGAACATATAAGCTCACAAAAAATGTTTCTCTGTCCCTCAACTAATTTGTTTTAGTTTGTTGTTTTTTTTTTTTTAATATTTAAAGTTAGCATTTTACCTTATGCATGTTTCTTTATCTCTTTATTACATTTAGTTTAATATTTTATTCCTCCTAATATTGTTTCAAATGTAATAAGGTTAAATATCGTAAACTCCCTGGGTGATGGCAGATAAAATAAAAGTGGGCTGCATGCAACACAAAATCTAGTTCAAAGCAGCCAGGCACAGTCTTGTATTGCTGCAAGCAACAGCAGCCCATGTCACCAGCTGATACCTTTGCAGAGAAAGGCGGGAGGTTTTTTGGGTATCCCTGGGAAGAGCAGTTCTGCAGCATCACTCTAAACTCCTTGAGCAGCATTTACAGTGGAGAACAGAGAAAAATCCAGCCACTTTTTTTGAACCAAATTAATGAACTGTCATTTGGAATTCGTGGTGCTTACTGACCTTTTGAAGCTGTTCCCCAAGTAGCTACAGGAGGATTTAACACGCAAATCTGGATGGAGCTGTGTTGGTGCCCGAGAACTGTACTGTCATCAGAGCACTTCTTCTGCCTCTCAGGAGGTAAGGGTTTCTGCTTGTGTATACATGAAGATGCCCTGTGACAACCATACAAAACTCTCCCAAACATCCTTAAAGAGGGATACTTTGTGTCCTTTCCTTTTTCTGTATGGCTTATAATGTCCTAACTACAACAGACTGGCCACTTTCCAGTGCTTCATTAAAATGAGTCTCTGTGTTTCATTAACATCTGTCAGACATTGTTTATTCCTTTTTCTTTCATCGTGCCGCTGGAGAGCACCGTGTGAGACATAGAGTGCTCATATTTTCATGGGGTGCATGTGGTTTTGGTTTTTTTACCCACTGCTCTGTATTCAGTGAAGAAAAGAGTGTTTCAGAGATGCCTGGTGGGCTTTGATAGGGAAGATGGAAAGGTCTGTGGTAATCATTTACTCAGTACTTTGCTTTGCAGCCTCAGACCATTAGCCAAAAAAGCTCTGCCTCCTGCACCAAAGAGGTGAAATTGCCTTGTATCAGAGAAGGATTTGTGGCAGGAGGACGAATTCACTCAGGTGAAATTCTCAGGTCCAGGAGCTCAGGATATTTTGCAAGTCATAGCATTGTCTTGCAGCAGTAAAACTAAATATTTTTATGGCTACTGGAAAAAGCTGGGTGTATTGACACAACATCATAAAGGTAAATAACACAGCAGTGCAAAGCCAATTTCAGGTAGAGAATTGGACCCTATCTAGACTGATGTTCTTCATTTAAACAGCAGAATTTTGTTTGTGTCAAATGCTGCTGAGAATAGACTTTGTTTGTCTTATCTGTAAAAGAAACGGGAGTTAGAGGAAAGGCAGAGAAATTTTTGCCTATTATCGGATGCTCATCCATATGCCAACAGCCAAACACCCTTCCAAAACAGATCAAGCAGCAGTTGTATTTGTTAAGAGCTTAATTTACCAGTTACTGAAGTTTATTTTTTACTAATATTGAGTATTTCTTTTATGTAGCATCTCCATTTGACAAAGCTGGTGAATGTTTGACTGGTTGAAAACCAACGATTGCTTCACAGGCCATGAGAATATGTGAATTGCATACCTTTCTTTGGCTACACTGGAAGTTGCAGCCCTGTGTTTAAGAAATACCCTGTCTTGACTGAGTGTAAAGAGAAGGGCCTTATAACAGGGAAGTCAGGCTGAAAGGAAATGAGTATAATTAACTGAGTAGTGAGCAAGACAGAATAAACTACTTGTGAAAGCAAGGCCTGGAAAGATGTACTGCCCACACATGGGCTGTGGTAAGCTCCACTGTTGGCCAAGGAAGGCAGCTCTACTTGGACTTTAAGGAAGCATGCGCTTTCTCTAAGGAAAGTCGTTGCAAGCTCTGGTGGCTATTGCCACAAAGCAAAAAATAATTAAAAAAAAGCCAAACCATTATTGTTTTCTATCTTTCCTTGACTAATTTAGGTCTGTGACAGATCCAGGTAGTCTTTCTTTTTTCCCCGTTACCATCTCAAATCCAAAGAAGGCTAGAGAACTGAACAACTGGTGTAGGTGGTGGGTTTTGTACCAGAGACTGCTTCACTATACAAACCAGGGTGAAATTATCTTGCAGTATTTCAGACTATGACCTTTCAAGTAGACAGACCCAATGATTTTCAGTCAATGCTCCCTCTGCTTGATTTAGAAGCCCATTCAGAAGGTAAAAAGGCCAGTTCATTGTGGCAACTCATTATTCCACTTGTGCTGCTACATCCTGATAGATAACAAATCTGACCTTTGCTACAGAAATAGGTTGTTGTGGGCAGTAAAAGTTCACTTTGAGTGACACCACAAATGCTAACTCTCCTGTAGACAAAGACAGCATGGGGGCATAACGTGCAATCGATGCTCCATCTTGAGGTGCTCACAGAAAACCTGTATGAGAAAACTTCTGTGTCTTCCCATTTCAACAGACAGGACTGAGCCTGTGAGTCTCAGGCCTTAGTTTAGTGTCCTGGGAATACCAATAAGCCCCAGAAAAAACCCCACAAGTTACTTCATTTTTGTTTAAAGAAATGGGAATCAGTTGAAATTAAAAAACTACACTGAGCTCCTTCTTAGATCTAGAAATGCATTGGCCACATTCTTGGTGCCAATATTAAAATTATGCTCTTGAAATTCTGGCTGCAGCTGATGATGGTGAGCACTTAAAAGTGGAGCTGTAACTGTATGGTAAATTCAGCCTTAAAAAAGATGTGCTAATAGGTTTATGAGGAATGCAACATTCCTCAATTACGGCAACATTCAGTGGATCTGTGGATTCACCAAATTAATTCCCAGCATAAAAATTGATTCTTGATATTATTCATCACATCAGTTTTATTCTAATGTCATCTGACTTGGTATAATGAGATATTATTTGATCTCAGGGTTTTTTTTTTTCAAAAGTCAGGCAATTGAACAAAAAGCTTGGATAATCCATTTTGCAAAGTTTCAATAACATTTTCCAATACCTATCAGAGTCCAGAACATATAAGCTTACAAAAAATGTTTCTCTGTTCCTCATGCAGTGCTTTTTACTAAATCAAGATACTTTTATTCCCTACCTGCCAGGTGAAAACAAACTAAAACCCTGACGAAGTCATCTGCCGAAGCATGACCATATATCCACTCGCAACCTGCAAGAACTGATGGGCCAGAGGTTTGGCTCTCCAGCTGAAGCATGCACTGGCCACCATTGCCCAAAGGTGGCAGCAATGACGCTGATGAGCTCTGCGGACCTCTTACTACTTCACTGTAAGCTTCTTTGTTAGTGAATGTTGATATCACCTCAGCAACTATCTAAAAACCCTATTTAGAGAAAGTAATCAGCAAATTAAAGATTCTCCTAAGAGAAAGGTCTTTGGCATTTTGGAAATAATTATTGCTTTTCACTCTTTAAGGCTTTTCTGATTACTTGTAAGTTTTTTTGGCTGCAATTCCACTTCAGCTTCAGATGATGTTTTCAATGACACACATCAACGGTCTCTATGTTTTTATACCAGGTGAAGATCTGGTCAAATCATGTTCTTCTTGCTCCATCATTTAGGCAATTTTTTTTTTTAACTGAAAAATCTGTAGTTTTGTGAACAGCTGAAACACTGAAGTTTCATTTCTAGGAATCTGTGCCTTGAAGTTTGGCTCTTGTTTGGAACCTGTAATGGCTAATGAGGGTGGTCCTTGTATGGCAAGGTTGCCTTGGTGGGAAGCAAGTGGCATCAAAAAGCCAAAAGACTGAAACCCAAAAATTATTTTAAAAACTACATCCTTAATGGCCACAAGGCTCAGGCCAGTTATCTTCCCTGATACAGTGTTGGGTTGCTCATTAAGCACTGGTAATTAGAATACCCCTGCTGCCTTGTTACAGTACTGATAAAAAACTATTAATTTGGCTTCCTCCCAGAACAGCTTATTTCAGGGAAGTTCCTCCTAGTAGACTTTCTGTTCTGAACAATGCCTTTTAATCTGCTAGCTTGGATACTGCTTTAAGGCTAGTCTCTTTGAAAAAGAAGGGAAAAAAAAAAGATGAGAAGGCAGCTATTTTATGGAATTTTTAGCACTTGAAGTTCACTTGCTCACAGCTGTCAGTTGCGATGTGACTAGACCCACAGACTACAAGGCAGCATTTTCAGAAGTGTAAGAGAGATTTAGGAACTCAAATCCCATCAATGCTCAATGGGCCTCTGCTCCTAACAGACACCTGAAAACCCAGCCTCACCGACTGCCCCAGTAAACTTGCCAAAACTCCTCTATGAAGCAAAATATACATTAATTTTGTAGGTTAATGCCTTAGTGCCCCTGAGGATCCCCTAGGAATGACTTTTAAAAACTAATGCCATCAGCAAGAGAATCCAGTAGGAAACTGGCATATTTGCAGCATTTCTTTCCACATAATAAATCCCCTGCAATGAGACATTTTACTGCCTGGGCTGACCCTACTTTCTTTTCTGAAGCTGCACAATAGCTAAAACATGAGGGCTGATCTGGGTACTCACCTATGTCACTCAAGTGAGTTGCCATGCTGCAGACTGACAGCAACTGCAAGCTTACGGCCTGATTAAAAGAGGAAAGGGTTTTCCAAAAAGCCCTTTCGTAAGTTAACACCAAGTTAACTAAGTTAACTAAGAGGGTGCATAATCCTCTGCTGCTTTCACTTAGTTGACACCAGAGGAATGGATACATTAGAACGAATGATCTGAGGGGTAAAATACCAGTTTTGAAATATCTCTCTAGCTAGAGACACGCACCAAATCTTGCTTGGGTTGTATCTCACCATTCAAAGTTATGCATGTTTCAAACCTCCTTTATTCACTTTGTAGAGATCGTCAAATCTTAGAACTTCTATTTTGCAAAATACTGCTAAACACATATTAATCTATGTTGAAACAAAAACATAAGCAAAACCCAAAAATGTCCTGAAAATAAAACAAATTGGGTATGGAAAACTGCTATTTGGTGTATCATTTTATACTTTTGTCCTCTTGCATATTTTTATATTGTTTTATGCCAAGCAGGTAGCAGTGATTCATTATAAGAAATTGGAACATTATAGATTCAATACGGAAGCATTTGTCTTAGTGACAGGAAAGGATCCTTTAGGTCGCTGAGCCTCTTCCCTGCAACTGCAGGAAATCGCATAAAAGACACGTAAGCCAGAAATAGCCCCAGAAGCTTAACTCTGTTCAACTGGGTACCCCTGGATTTACAAACCCTTGACTATCCCACAATAAAATGAAAGCCGTCAGAGCTAAAGAAAAGCCTCAAAAGCTAATCTATGCTGTAAAGTTACGCTATAAAACGGAGCCCAGAACCATTGACAGTGCACTAGGTCCTGGCACTGGCACAGATTTTGTGAGGCTCCATAAAACAAATATTCAGATCACAAATGTCTGGTGAGCAGGAAAGCCCGAACTTATGGACAAGACATTAATGTCCATGTGTGTTGTCTTCTCTGCAGGGTCATTTAAAAAATGAAAATCCCTTGCAGCTTTTTTTGTCCAAGCTGCAGTGCCCTCAGTGCCCTCCCTGCTGTTGTATAATGCACTATGAACTTGAAAATGTTGCTTCATGTCTCCATGAGTGACACCTGGGCCTGCATGCATATAATTTGAAGCACATGGGAGTGAAAGGAGCTCCCTAAAAGTAACAGATGGAGACACCACTTCCTATTTTCACAGCAGGCCAATCCATACGAAGAACTTATTGAGTTGCAAAGGATTGTAATATAAATAGCACTATTGTACCATTATTTTTATTCCTTTCATATTCTGTAAATGAATTTGCCAAAGACATTTTACTGTGTTTGATTAGAGTCTTATTAATCCACATGAAAGAACGATAAAGTCTTTCAGAAAGGATATCGAAGAGTGGGTATAGAATATCTAAAGGCAGGAGCTAGACAGTATAAAACCTAACTGCTTTGAGGCTATGCAAATAGCCAAAGAAAAGTGGGTTTGTATTCACTACAGATATTCTTGCAGTGGCATAACTGAATTAGAAAATGCCCTGACGTATCCTAAGAAATGAGATGCTATATAGCTATTTGGGATGGTGAAAGAATCTGGAACATAATACCTATTAGAAAGTACCAAAAATTCAGTGACTTTGAGAGTTTACCTCTTTATCCAGAATAACTAATATGAAGATGGAGATAAGAAAAGAAGATGGAAAGCAAATTGCGGAACACTGGCTAATCAGGAGGACTGTTATCAAACCTGTAAGTTCTTTGGTTGGGAATTCTGTTCAAGTTTCCATGTAATCTCCAATGAAGGAAAAAACACACCTTTTGAGTGTCTAGAATTAAGTTCCATGATTCATTTCTAGATTGTGGCAATCAGGTAGAGTCATACTATTTTAAACTAAGTATCATTCCAACATCAAGAATTGCCTAGTGTCCTTCAAAGAACAGCGTATCGCCTGGCAGAGATACGTTGCTTACCCAAAAATGCCCTCCTAGGCTCTCAGAGCATCAGTTGCACTCCACTGGTATAGAAGATGTCCTTGTACAAAAGCTCATATCCAATTCTATTTGTACAAGTCTTTTTCCTTAGTGGTGGCATTCTACTGCTTTGACAAGTGAAAAAGACCCCCAGAATTTGTGAAATGAACAGAGGGAAGCGTTGACCTTGGTCTATCGTCCCACCAACAATTTAACTGAATTATGTATCCAGCTCCAAAGACTCTTGCTACACAGATATCTAAATGTAAAGAGAAGAATTATATCATATAGCCAGCTTTCAGAGCGATCTGTGTAAAGGCTAGTACAATTAAAATAAAGTATTTTTCATTTGAACCATTTGGAGTGCTCTGAAGCTTTGTACAGCTTTTTGCAGAGGCAAAAAGAAAACTTTTTGTTTGGATGAAATCAGCAGACACAGATGAGTGTTTGTAATGCTGCCTCTTGAAACAGGACAGGGCAAAGGTCCCACTCCAAACTCAACGAACTCATGCCCAGACCTTACTCATAATAGCATTCAGTAATATGCCAGTGATGCGCCATTTTTTTGTTCATTGTAGTCTTTAAATATTTTCCTATACTGAAAAGAATTGTAAAGAGTATGCTGTGATTTTGGAAACTGCTATTTAACTACTCGGACTCTGGTGGGTAACTAGAGTTTCTAGCTGGCCAGTAAAAAGAGCCAAGGTATTACCTGGTTTGTCTGTGGACCCACTCATTGAGGGGAAAGATGAGAAGAGAATTATGAAATGTTGCTTTCCAGGCAGGTGCTCCAACCAACCAGATGCTGTTTTTTCACTTCTGAGGCTGCCAGCCAAATGCATGCTTAGAAGCACTTATAAATCTATCTGTATTGCAGTCTCTTGGGTCTCAGGTTGTATCTCTCTCTCTCTCTAAAACTCTAAGAGGAAAAATGCATTTGGAAGTGTTATATGATTACGAAACATGAACGTCTGATTAGAAGTGTAATTACATTGCATTTTGATATCTGTCAGCAGCAAATAGTGTTCTTACAGGCCAGATCATAACATATGCACCCTCAACTTTAAAGCTCACGCATTTCTCATCTGCCATTTGAAGGTAGTAACGGAAATCCATGTTTTCATTTATAATATTTTCAGTGCCTGTTCTTACAGCCATTATATACTTTGGGAATGAATGGCTGAATCCATCATCCTGTCTCCAATTGAATCTCTAGAGGCATTTTACCTGAACCTTGCTGCTTTTTTCCTTCCTCCTACACAGACTTGCTATATTTTAATTTTTTATAACCAGGCTGTATATTAACAATAAGGACATTAACTCATAAAAACATTAACTCATTGGGGGAAAAATGTACCAAGGGAGTGCATCCAACTCCCCCATGTATTTTGACATTCCACTTAGCAAATTGTGTTACCATTTTAAGAGTGAGTAATCCCAGCTGTGAACAACTGCAAGGGAAGTGGAAGGCATGTGAAGAAGAAAAATGTAAAGGCAGATACACGTATCAAGTGTGTTTTAAATGATGTCAGAACTGAGTGTCAAAGCACAAAGAGCTTTCTCCCACACAAAAGACCTGTATGCTGAAATGCTAAGGGGCAACTCTCATCACTGTGCCTGGTTGGTAACAGCAATAACTGCTGCTCATGTTTCTCTCGATTGCTGAAATACACTTAAAGCTTTCACATGTTGGCATTACTCTGCATCTGCTACTGTTCATCCTCTTTCTTACTCCGCTCAGATCAGACCAGGGGCGTGGCACCCCTACCCCAACTTTGCTGTGAAGTTTGTTCTCAACTACACAAAGGTTATCAGCCCTACATTTACCTGGTCACCAGACACTCGAGGCTGTAAAGGGCCAGCGGGCACAAAACCTGTCTGGCATTGCACTGAAATCAATGGATCACACGGCAGAAAAATCACCACTTCAGGTACTTTAAGGTATACATGTTTTTCTAATGCTGCCAGATGCAAGAAAAACGTGGTTCTTTTTTTGCACAGCAGTTGGGTGGAGCGTGTGCCTGCAGTGAGAGGTGTTACAAGTCTACACAGCGTAAGGCGTTCCGTAGTCTCTCATCAGAAACCCCGGCCCATGCTGAACTTGTGTGAGGTGGTACTAGCAACAACAGCAAGGAGCTTTTGAATCTACCCAAACCCCGTGCAGTTGTAACCATGCCGTTAGGGAAAGGCGAAAGAGGCAGCTTCGGGCAGAGGCAGGGCAGAGTGCGAGCAGACAGAGAAACTCAAGGCCACGTGACACTGCGGAGCAGGGAAAGCAAATGGTGTGAGGCTGCTTTGACTGCAAAACTTGATCACGCTTAAAGATGCTGTCATCTAATAGAAACCCCACCACCATTTATTAGAAAATCTGTTAAGGAGCCATGATGAGGAAGGACCAGGAGTATGGATACAGGCAGAGCACACTAGCTCCTGTGCACAGAGTCGGCTGAACAGCAGCCATTTAGCTGCATCAGCTCAACGTGCACACACGAAACTCTACGGGGTATATTAGCCCTGGAACAGCACCGCCTTAACGCATCTCTAGACATTTCCAGAAGGGATCTGGCTTGCACAGGAGCCAGAGCTTTTGCAACCATCAGTTTAGAAATGCCTCAAGAAATGTAGAATGGAAACCAAGGAGCTACTAACTGGAAGATTTTTTAAAACGAAGAAATGAAACAGCAGAATCTGATGGAGGTTTTGATGTTTCCTCTCAAATCCCATGTTAGCATTAGCACTAAACAGATGTCCCATATTCCAAAGAAATGGCAGGTTTGGCACCTCTTCACGGTTAGCAAATTTAATTATGGCTTCAAATGCAATAATGGAGCAACCTTGCTTGGCTATAATTGGATCTGCAATTGGCACTAGCTTTCCTTCCCTCACTGTGCCATATGGGGAACTGCAGAACAAGGTACTGCATATGTTCCTGCTGAATTATACTGGGTCAAATCAGGGTCAGATTAAAATATTCTGGAAAGGAGGGGAGGGACAACAAAAAATTAAAAGTGGGGATAAACTTAGTGTTTTCCTGCAATTCCAGTTTCTCTGACCACATTATCTGGGATCCAACTGGATGTGAGCTCCAAGAAAACAGTTACTTTAATTAGGAGAAGTTCCCGTCTGTCTGAAATAACACCATGTTCTGGGCAGAAGATCAGGAGAGGCAGGAGAACTGGCATTGTCTGCATACAAGACAGTCCTGAGACAGGCACGAAGAAAGGACAATAACCCTTTAAATATACCGCAAATACTGGGGGAAGAGTTTTCTCCTTTTCCCCCTTCCCAGGGTCAATGACATTTCAGAAGATTTGGAACAGGGTGGAAAAAAAATCCTTCCTGTCAACTCGCATTACATGTCTGCAACAGCACAGCAATTAATGGGAGTAAAAAGAGAAATAACGCCTATCTTGTTATTTGGTTACATAAAATACCTGCCTTAGGCAGGCCAGGTAGCAATGTCTATGAGGAGTACAACTGCCTGACATTTTCCATTACAAGACCCTGTTTTCTGTTGTTAGTAACTTTGCCAGACTTAAACCATTTGGGCTGAAATTCCCCTTGCTGACTTTCTGTCTTAAGCTGAGTTTGTCTGCAATGTTTCCATGTATGCACATTTATATTTAATTGGGATGGCTGATTCTGATCCAGAGTAAGAAAAAGCAACCTATAAAATAATTGCTTAAACAACTTCATAGCCCCAGAAAGGATGAATAACATTACAATAATCACTGTGGCATCTCTCCTGCCAGAAGAAGGGAAAAACTCACTGTGTGCAAGGCGGTTGCTACTGAAAAAATTATCTGATGCTAATGCAAAACTGCTTACCTCCAGCCAACGTCAGCAATATACATAGATAATGTTCTAACCCCACTTAATTTTAATCTAGTAATATTCTGACACACAATCATTTTCTTTCTCCTGTTGAAACTAATGGGACTTTTCCATTATTTATGGAGTCTCAAAGCCTCTTGTTTGTATGTTTCTTTAGAATTTTGTCCCCCTGTGACATCTCTTAAGGCACCATGAATTACAACCCACTTATGCTATTTACTATTTGAAAGCCTAGTTTTTAGCCCTGACATTTCCTTTTTCAGTACTTTTTGCTTAATGATTTGAAATTATAATTATTACAGATTTACAATAAAACATGAAATTACCCCTGATAGCGCCGAGACCAGAATCAACACAGGAGTCAAGCCATACTACACCGCACAGTAGTTATCTTCAAGAGTGGGCCAGTTGACTCTGCAATTAAATAATGTTGCCATGGTGTCGGGTAGGTCTAGGGAATAGCACGGTAACACTAATTATGGAAGGCACAACTGGAAGACAGTTGCGGGTGACTGCGGCACTGGAATTTGGTCTTCCTATCAGAAAATAACAAAGCAGTTTATAAATATTAATAACCATTTGCAACACCTAAAGGTAAGGAAGAAGGCTGCACATTACAGGGAAGAATAATGAAATACGAGAGCTGTTACTTTTTATGGCACTGACTATCCAGCCTTACACAGCAAGTCATGACAGAGCCAAGGCACTGCGATCCTTAATTCCCTCCTGTATTAAAAGCCATAAGTGTTGCCCCTCTAGATTTCATCATTCCTAAGGAAAGCGGGATCCTTCCTGTCACCTGAGACCGGTCCATGCTTCAGCCCGGGCTGCCCTTACTCAGACTCACTCATTCAAGCCAAGCAGAGAAAAACAGAAGACCCCAGCAACGTCACTAGCTGCTGTGGCCACCACCCCCCATTTGTCTCCATCCCAGGAACACAAAAGCTCCGGAGGCTGGAGGTGACGCTGCGTGCTTGCAGAATGTGGCACAGGTCGCTGGCGCTGCGGAGAGGCTCAGCTCACTGCGATGCTCTGTAAAGCAATCTGAGGGAAGCACGTTATGTCAGATTTGCCTCCAAGTGCTTACTGAAGATGACAGGACCTGACACGTACAAGTAATTAAAAATAACTGACCCTCAGTAACTTCAGAGGATAATACCCAGTTCCTTCAAAAGAATATCCCAAAGGGCTTTACAAAAGAAGCAAGTGCCATTAGCCCCTTGAAGAAGGCGTGAGGAATGAAATGGCTTCTCAGGGATGCAGAGGGGTTGACGGAGCAGGAAGAGGAGTCAGATGCCAGAAGTCCCAGTCCTGGTAACTTTGACCTCTGTCAGGGAGACCCCACCAGCCCCTTTCCTGTTTCTGTAATGCCAAGGATTCTCCACTATTGCTTTTGCCGGTGCCATTCGTGTGTAGGACATTGACGCCAACGTCATCGGGCCACCACTCAACACACAGAGCGAGACAGAGAGCAGACAGCGGAGTAACGATTCTCCCTCGCTCTCCCCATTTCCCAGCATGTCTGGGGTGGCTTCCCAGCAACAGCCGCCATGCACTGAGGAGCATAACCAGCACAGCGGGCAGCTCTCGTTACCTATTCTGAAGACACTTCTTTGAACATTTTAGACAGCAGCTGCCTGGAAGATTACCGAAGGGAGGAATGAGGTTTTATATCACAAGGGATCAGTCTTGGATTCATGCCCCCTTCTTTCCCCAGTTTATATCTTCAACAAAAGGAATGGGAGAAATTAAAATATGAAATATCCTCAGTTCACCTCAGGGGAAAAGAAAACCCCAAAACAAAACAAATAATGAGACCTGAAAACCATACAGTTTTGAGCTGAAGCTCCTTATAACTGTGCACATCCGAAAACACTTGCAGACGGCTCTGCAGTGAAATAAGCTGCATGTTAATATCATCCTTGAAGCTGCACAAACCGAATGCTTAAAACTCAGTAACCAGGAATAAGGGCAAAAGTCTGGAAGATGTATTTCTTCATTACAGTATCTGGATATATTGTGCTATAAAATAATTCAGTACTTTCAGAGAGAGAAGAAAGTCTACAGTGATGTCCTGGATGCCAGTCTGAATCCATATTGGTATTTTCTGAGTTCTCAAGAGCAGAGACCCCCGATTCAAGAGGCAGCACGTGGCTTCACGCCTGCTTGTCTCAGCTGCAGCATGGTGCCAGTTCCCTGCCTGGCTTGTGGCAGATGCTGCTGATCAACTGGCCCCAAAACGCACAGGGTGCTAAAGAGTGAGACAGCGCGAAACATCGTGCCCACAGCTCTGCTGTCTGGAAGTACGAGATGAAGGCCAAGAGACCAAGACTTCAAAGGTCTCTACAAACCAGTTTATAGGACTGAAGCTGACGTGTGGGTACATAAAAAAAACTTTAAAGCATGTTTCTTCCTTTCACTGATGCTATGGTAAGTAGTTTTCATTTCTTTGAACATAAAATTTCTTGGGTATGGCTATTCCCTGGGCAGAGTGGCTTTTGGGCAGCTATAAATTTACGCTCTGGCCTTTTTATGTAACATTTCTGGAACAAAAGACTTTATGTGAGACAACATAAAGCTGACAACAGCAGCTTTATACTTGCGTGCTTCTCAGCACACTTGCAGCAATTTAGGTATTTGCTCCGAGAGGAGGGAGTTTATCCATCTCTGTGCTACCCAGCTGGGCAGCCTCATCTGCTCGCTTGAGCCATCGCCACTGAGCACACAAGCGAGTCTGTTTTACTGCACGATCGGAGGAATTCCTTTGTCTCCTTAATACATTTGCTGTATAAGCAGATAAAAGACAGGAAGCGGAATGTTCTTAGTTCAGTTATTTTAAAATAATGATGATAAGAGTCAGTGCCCATGTAATTTGTCTCTTGACTCCATATTAGTTCAGCATGTCAATGTAACCTTCCCCAATGTCTCCTGCAGCTGAGATGATTTTAGAAAGATTATCCTATGTCAAATTTTATGCTACAGCTCAGCAATAGCAATGCAGCAAAGGAGCTTCATGCCAGGTTCCTGGACCCTGCAGTCTCTCCATGGGACTTTCCAAGGGGCATAAACATAGCCTAGAATTCTGTGGCGGACAAGGGGGAATTCCCTATACTGCATCCTACTGACAGAATGGGTCAGATTCAGCTGGAGGACACTGCGAAGCTGTCTTTGCTACTCTAGAATAAGAAAAGAGCTGGTATTTGAAAAAACAAGCATTGGGATATACATTATTTTGGCCTTCCACATAACGTACAGAAGATGTTCAGATACAGCTTTTTCATGTATTGCAGTCTCAGTCTACTCATCACCAACAGCAAAGTGTCCATATGAGATGGCAGGCTATAAAACATAACACAGGCATGAATCACAATGAATTCACAGTCCCTCTTAGATACCACACTGCTTAGTCTAGTACTAAATAAAACTAGTACTTTTATGTCAATATTTTGTACTTGTACACATATTCATGTGAGGTCAGATAGCTTGTACCATTTTCCTGAAGGGAATGCCATGGTACAGAGCAGTGGACTGACCAGCACCTGGCAGGTGGGAAGGACAATCCATGCCTTTCATTTCCTTTTTCCTTTCTTTCATGGTTAATGATTTCACTAAACCTTGAGTTCAGTCAAGTCTCACATACAATTCTGAATGTGATACACAGTGTAAGGGATTTATTGTGTCATAATAGATGCAGTGTTAGCACAATTAGATTTTAGGTGGGCTGTACGTATGTGGAAAATAAAAGAACCTACTTTAAAATGGAATCAATTTCTAGAACATGTATTTATTACAAAATAAAAATTAAGACATTGTTAGAAAGACCAGAGCCTCATTCTCAGTTCCTGGATTAACATCGTGCTCTTTCTGCGAAAGCACAGTATATAGTGTGCTTATATATTCAACAGTAGGTGGATATGCTCCAGCAGTGGAGCTAATATGAACAGGCCAGCAAAAACTCATAAGAAGTAAGAAATAGCTCCGCTTCTTGAAAAAGATAATTTCCCAGGTTTTCCCTGCACAGCTCTGTATCTGAATCTTCAGTGATCTAACAGATACTAACCTACTTTAAAGGAGCTCCTTGTCAACCAGATGATCATCTCAGCTGAATCCAAGACCTATTTCCACAGGAAAAAAATGCAGTTTGAATCTGTTTGTATTTTATGGTGTGGCCATTAGTGACATTATATTGAATATCTTAACAGCTTGTTGTGTTGCTGAAATGCCTCTGACAGTCTGGGCTGGAATCCTATATTCAGGATCTCTCAGTCTGCAGCTGGGCAGAAACCAAGGGCAAGACGTTGACTTTAGCTCAGTCCCTTTAGCAATCCCAGAGATACCGAGAGAGATGGAGCCTCTTGAGTCACTGAATCCATTTCCCTGCTATATAGGAGCATTGCTGCAAAATTCCTTTGATTAACCCTTGAGTGCCCCTGCCCCTACTCAAACCCCAGGGGTGCAGGTTCCCAGGGGAGCCTCCCCTGTCTCCTAGGAAGGAGCCAGCTCCAGCCCAACGCCCTTCACCTCCCTGGCAGCCCAACCCTTTACCCTCTTTCACTGCACAATAGTGGAGAGCACAAGCACTTGCGCTAACAACTTCAATCTTTGCTAAAATTGCAGCTATGTTTGGCTTTTACAACCCCGGCCATTATGCTGCTTATTCCATTAACAGCCGTTAGAGTCCTGCAACTGCAAAAAAGGTAATGACTTTGTTCTCTACCCGGCATGCTGAGCTCGCGAGCTCGGCCCGAGAAGGCACCTGGAGGATGGGCCTCAACCTGCAACTTCCAGAGGTAATTTGGACTCGGTGGCTAAAGCAGTAACATGAAGAAATTTTTCTTTGTTTTGTAGCAGTATTCCATTTGTACGAGCAGGTCTTACAGAATGAAAAATGATGATTTATTCTCATTTTAGTAGGAAAATTCCCTCTTCTCATCAGTCTTTCATAACACTCTAACAGACCTTCTGGAGATAAAGCTGGGCTAACAGCACCTGGTGGAAGTCCTTCAGAGGAAAGAAATAAGTTCCAGTGGCCTTTTGATTAAATTCTTATAGACAGAAATGAAAAAAATACAGTTCCCTGATGCCTTGATATCGTAGTGATGGCCGTACTGGTTATTAGAAGGATATTCATGTCAGAAACATTTCCACAGGTCTACTCTATACAACTCATTTTACCTCTCCACCACTCCTCCCAAATGTGAGAGAACCAGCCTAAATTATTCAAGAATCTTTGTTTTAAAAAATGGGAGCTTACAGAGTTTCTGTTAGTGAGCTAGCTCATAAATTCAGCATTTTAGGTGGCAGCCCTCGGCAGAGAACAACCACCCCATTAAATCATGCTGGGCAAGAAACTGTCATTTTGGTGAATCATGAGAATTACTAATTCTATTATAATGTGTGCGTATATGAGAAGGGTAATTCAATGGGAGTTTTAGTTTCATCTTTATGGCGTCCTTCAGAAGATTATGATCCTTGCTGCTTTTCCCTGTTGTCCGCCCAATTTCCAGAGCGGCTGTTAAAAGTTTCAAGAGCAGCAGTTAATAAAGACAAGCAAAGTATAAACCTTTGCAAAACTCATTCCTGTTTTGCTGCTCCCCTGATTTCTGCCATTAACATCTAACCATCATGTAAAACTGGTATTTTCTAAGCTCAGGGAACAGGCAAGCTCCTCCACCTTCCTCATCGAGTGTGCATTTACCAACATGATGCAATGCACAGGTCCCAGGGCTGTCCCAACGCTTGCTTGTGCTTTAACACCTGTGGGCCACGTTCTTCGTGGTCTTGTACAAAAATGGACACTCACGTTTGGAGGTAGTTCAGGAAAATCAGATTGTCACCCGAAAAGGGAATGGAGTCACGTGCACCCATGCTTGTGCTTGAGTTAATGTACTTCCAGGAAATACGTTCTTGCTTACACATGAGCTCTCTGTATTATTTACAGATGAAGTTAGTCAGGACTGCACTTTATATATTATTAAGGCCTTCTTTGAATTTTAAATTAGAAGCTATTTTTAGCCTAATACATATGATCACAAAAATTACAATTAATTAGAGAACAAGTAGTCTTATTAACTATGAACTGAAATACTCACAGTCCAGTGGATTAAAAAAATTCAAACAACAGCTGACCCTTAAGACAAATTCAAGAGCAGAGCAAACAGTTCTATCTGAACACTGCACACAGAGTTAACTTTTGTGGTAGGTTCTGGTAGCAAATATTTAATTTTGCACTCAATTGTTACTTGGTGAGAGATGTGGCAGTAACTTCTCTTTGACCTTAATCATTCTGAGAGATACCAATGTATGTGAAAGATCCAAGAAATTTTGCCATCTCACCACTATACGTAAGATACATAAGTCTTCTTCCAGATCAAATACATTTACACTGTTAAGGAGATACTAAATGAATGCAGACAGATTTAATGTATTAATCCACCTGAAATAATACACGTTACATAATTCAGTATTAGCACATTTAATGGGAAACTGCAGGAGTCCAAAGTGTTGGTTATTTCAGGTCCGTAATTTAAAAGTACCTGATTTAATTAAATGTAAAGGAAGAGATAAAAAGCAAATTTGTTCTTTGCTCCACTAATGAAATAGTACTTCAAGGTGCAATAAAGAAAAAAATTGGCTACACTCTTACTGCAGTCCATGTTTGGAAATGGCAGACACTGTTCTCGATTCGTAAAATCTTGCATGTGTTTAGGCACTAAAGAAGTTGATGCCAGGTTTTGTCACCAGTATTTGCGAGACAAGTTTATCCATTTTTGCATTAGCAGATGTAAATTGCTGGAGGCAACTATTAAGCACAAGTAAACATGTGTTGCCTTCTGAACACTGTCGCTGTGAGAACAGACCAATGGTATGATTATAAATATGGCCAAGGGGCTTTCTGTGAATTATATTAATTCATTTTCAAAGTACTGCTCACGTATGTCCTGTCTTGCTTCCAATATGGTCCCTGAGCCTTTTGTCTTCAGAGAGCCCAGCTTAAACAGTGGGGCAGGGAGTTATTCTCCGTATATTTTACCGTGTATTTCTGTTAACTCCCCCTCACCCTCATTTACGAGACACTTAACTACCTTTTTACTTCCCCCTCATGACAAACCAGAAGACGAGCGGAATAACCTGGGATTGAGCTACAAAGAGATTAAGGATGTGTCTGCACTGGGCAATGGACCATGGTGAAAACATTTTAGGGAATACGTGCTTGTATCTAATAGCTGCCGCAAGCGGTTTTGCCCACTGCACGGCACTATGTCAAGGCACTACTCAGGTCCAAAAACCAGGGCTAATTAGCCCCGTTACCCTGGCACGGCTATCTTGCTGCTGGTTTTGGAGCTGGCTTGCAGCATCCCTGTAGGCTTGCTCACACCAATGTGCAGAATTACTTGCTCAAGGTCACACCAGAAATCAATGGCAGCAGGAGGAAAAGAGCCCACATGTCTTTAATATCAGCCCCGGCTCAAAGTCACTAGGCTCTCTCCTTCCCAAGCACAATAACCCTCTTTTTCTAGTACACAGACAAGTATTGGAGAAGCTGCACAACTTGTAACACATGTAGAGAAAAAGCAGCACATGCGAAACTAAATCTCAAGAGTATCACTTGACCAACACACTGTTCTGGTCCAGGACAATGGAAAATCTGGCCCTTTGCCTCTATCACCGTGATGGACCTGTACAAATAAATTACATCTGTATTGAACAGTTGAGAGTTCACACAGCCTTGAAGAATAAAGTTTTTACTTGGCTACAAACTGCCACGTTTGCTCAGGTAAGAGCCCGGAGAGGCAGCCCCTGCTCGGGATGGCACAGCGATAAATCCCGAGTTTCTCCAGTCACCCCTGCGTCTCCACTGGAGATCCTCCACACTCACACTTCTGTGGCTGCCAGCAGGATCTGACTCTTAATACATGACCTAGTGACACTTAATGCCTAGAAGGAGAAATTCAGTTATCTACAGCAACTAAAATAACACTGTGCAGCTTGTCATACCCAGTCCAATTTGTTCCATAGTTTTTCAGAGACACCAGGGAAATAATCCATTCTCCAGTTCAGCAAGCTTCATCTACAGTATATATTGCTTCCTAAAGAGTTGCTACAGTGATGAACAAAAAGCAAAAAAGAATAGAGGCTTAAAACAAAACTACAAGCTTTCCACCATGACTCCCACCAACTTCTGTTACTGAATTTAAATCTAAACCATTTTCTCTTTGAGACAATTGCCAGTCTCTTCTGTTTTCTTAAACTACCTGCTTTGGTACAATTCTGCGCTGATTTATACTTGCCTTTGACTTCACTTGTTTAGGTGTAAGTGATGGGAAAAATGGCTCTAAATTTCATTGCTTTAAACATTTCTTGAATCCACAGATAACACAGGCAGACTGACTTTGTAAGTTATTGTCATCTTTGTTTCCCCAAAATCACAGTAGTTGAAACCATTATGGTTTTTTCCATGCACAAACAAAATTCATGTCCTTTCAGCTTATATTATTTTTAGATGGTGAGATGCAGAAGTAAGTACAATGACAAAGCACAGTGGGTTTCTCTCAATACATTTGGAGCAATACCAAGATGGAGCTGTTTTCAGCACGCAGCAGACTCCCAGAAAATTGCACTCACAGTACACGGCAGATGTAATAAATTTCCATGCCTCTAGCCAGAACATCCAAGCCCTGGTTTCTCTGCCCCAAACCAGCAGAGTAAGAGGGAGTTCAGATAAAAGGTTCTTTTTGGGGCTGTTTTTCTTCACTTCATTGCCACTGACAAAGAATACCTCCTGATTTTGTAAAAACTCTTTGTGGGAAGCTTGTTTGGCAGCTGCTGGCACAGGAGAGAAGAAGGGGTAACTATCCCATTCCCCACAAACACCCTCAGGGCTCTTGTGAGCAGCACCGGGGCTTTCTGCAGACACCAGTAGAGATAACAGAGCGCTTCGAAGGGAGATTACAACAGCAAGAATGAACTGGATGAGCAGTCAGGAAGAAATGATCAAAGGAGCTATCTAATTTTTCTTTTGGGTATTTTGTTTCATAAATCTTCAGACAAGCCAACAACTTTTCCATTTCAGAAATCAAATCTCAACTTGATTCTCCTTGCCAATAACAAAACAAAAGGTGCTATATCTGTCTGCCCGCAGAGCGTATTGCATGGCCTGCAGTTATGCCATTGCTTCTTGGTACTGATACTGAAGAAGAAAAAATTAGAGCACAGAAGAAATGCTTTTGATGATGTGCGAGTCCCAGAAGGATCCAGACCACACTAATATAAGCTCTCTCAGTGCTAGCAAGGAGCAGCTATTACCGTGGGTACTTACAAACTAGAAGACAGGGTTTCTTCAGTGGGAAGAGCTCAACAGCTGCTTCCCTGGAGGGTCTTAACTTTTTAAAATCATGTTAAGGAAAAGGAGAAATCAATAAATACGCTCGTTAGAGGAGGAAGTCGGAAGCTATGGCCTTGCTGAGGCCAGTCCTGTCCCAGGGAGATTAAAGATGGGCCCAAGGTAAGGCTGATGGGTGCAGACCGCAGAAAGGCAGTGGGGTTTGTAGAGAGCCAGAGAGAGTGACTGTGCCCGACCTGCCCTGGAGACCTCTTGCCCATGGCTGGCCTCGCTTCCGAGGGCAGTTTTTGTAACTCACCTGTGAAGGCATCTTAAAAAAAATAAATAAAATTTGAACACTCCCTGTTGTGACTGCAGGTATGGACTTTGAGAACTCACACTGTCCTTGATGGGAAATCTGGGGAGCGGGTCTCTACCCTGCATCAGTCACACTCTACTTGTGACGGCCTTTCCTTTGTTAATAAAAAGCTGCCTGCACTGCTTCTTACAGTGCTGATCCTGTGATAAGTATTTCAAAATCACTTGCTTTGATCATTGTTATTTTAACTGGGTGGAAATATGTGAAAAAAACAACCAAGAAACAAAGCTTTCTACACTGTCGCAGAGCCCAGCGCTGGGCTGCAGACCCGCCTGCCCTCCCAGCAGCCGGCCTGCCTGCCCGCCACGGGCTCCTGGAGCCGTCCACATTAGCAGGTAGCAAATGTCCTCCGAATGTGCCACCTGGCACAACTGCTCATTGCTTCCTAATCCTCCTGAAATAGCATTTTCCAGACAACTCCCATCATACACCGAGCATTCTCCATATGTTTGCAAAATTAAGTCAAATACAGATTTGGTTCGACATCTCCTGCAAGAATCCTTTATCATCAAAATTTGGCAGAAGAAAAAGACAGGGGTTGTTTCCGATCTAATGGTTCCCCCCGCCCCCCCCCCTTCAGGTAAATTTTTATGTTGGGAGACATTTGCATCTCAGAGCTTATTTTTCTTAGATACTGAACTAACTCCATGCAAAAAATCCAGCACAGCCACATTTACATGATAAAGGATAAAATGTATTCAATCAGTTTTCTCCTCTGTCCAAGCTATGCTGAAGGCAGACAAGTTCACAGCGACTCTTGCCTCTGCACTTCTCCAAGCTCCTCCCTGATTAGTGGCATAAAGTAGCTCCAAGTCAGAGCTGATTTAACTTACTCTGCTGTGGCAAAACTGCAGGAGCTATTGCAGCACCTGGAACATCTGAAGATTTGCAGAGCTCTAACCATAACTGCCGTTCCACATCTATATTTCTGATACTTCCAAGCATTTAAGTTATTTCCTGGTGGGCACATCTGCTGCATTTATGGCCTCATTCTACCACTGTTGAGAAGACATTACCTCGTATTCCTGAACAGGAACCACTAAGGGAGGGAGTGAAAGCCTCTTGGTTCATGCCAAGAACTGTGAGGATCTCTCACTGCTAGCAATGGCAAAATGCATGGCCTCAAAAAGAGAGGGGCCTTGCACAGAAATGAATGGCTCTTGGAAAACCTGACCTCTAAGTCAGCTTACAGAGTTGTGAAGGGAACTTCTCTTTGAAGTTTTTGCTATGGAGTCCAGTCTAGTAGCAAAGAGTAAGATGAGATAAATGTACAAGTCACCAGTTCCCACAACTGATTGTAAAGTTTGCCTAGACAGCTTGTTGACATATAGACATCTACTGATGGATACCTTTAAACCCATACACAAGGAGCTGATTTTCTGCAGGCTGCAAGTTCCCCGCTTTCACATGGAAGAGTTGTGCCACAAGCAGAAGGAACAAACAAGATCTTGTGATTAACATGCCAGTAATTTAATGAAAAAAGCACAATTCCTGCTATAGATTCATAGCGTGAGTTTTGCTGAGTGCCTCACTTTCCCACCTACAAACTGGCGACTGGAATTCCCCCGTGTCCTGCTGACAGTGTGGACTGCAAGGTCCTCAAGGTAGGAACTATTTTTCACTTGGTGCTTATATCATGCTGTGCTCTAGGATGTTCCAGTCTTGGTGGGGTCTGTGGCCTCAGCTGCACTGCAAGTGATCATACAGCTCCTCCGAGGATGACCTTGTCTCCTGTTCCTCAATTTCCTACTTACCTCAGCAGCCTATTTTAGAGTAACATTTGTGCAGGGTGTTGAGGTCCTTGGTTAAAGTGTTGTAGGAATTCTTTAATTACTTCTAAGCCCAGCTATTTGCAATTCAGAAGCTCATGTTACAACATTAAAAGGCTTTGACAAAGTAACATGGAATTTCTGGGGTAGGCTCCAGCAATACAGTTTCTCCTTTTTATCTTGTATTCCAAGGAAGAGTGACAGCAAAAGTTAAATGCTGTTTTTATTTGGTGCTGTTTGATTGAAAGATTAAGGGTTGAATTTCTAATTTGAAGAGCAATTCTCAATGGAAATGCAATATTTGTATCTATTAAGGACAAGGTGCCCCTGAAATTGCAATCTGCTGCTCTTCAGAAGTTTTAAATTTCAGGAAATTACAGCTTTCTACCTTCTCTACAAAAAATATATGTAGTTTTATGATAACAAAAGTGCCTCAAGCAGAATATACATGTATTTCAAATAAAAAAGGTAACCCGTTTAACCTTCAAACAAGGTGTCTCTTCCAGCCACTAGCAGCCTCACAATAAAGCAGCTGTTGATCTTATTTCATGGCCACCTCCCTTTGTAGCATGCAAATCCTGTTACATGCAGCTGAATTTCCCATTCTCAAGCCAAATCCTTTCCAGTTCCAGATCATCCCAGTTCTGCTGTGCAGCAAGTGGAACATGGAGATAACTATAAGGCAAAGATTTGGAAATGGACAGTGTTAAATCCCCCAGACATCATCTGCATGAGGAAACATCTTCCTCATCATTCTGCAACACCCTCATGCCAAAGGACATCCTCTCCTCCTATGTCAGGGGTCCAGAACAAACAGACTCGCCTCCTGATCCCTGCACAAGCCAAATATGTCTACATGGCCCTAGGAAGACTCCTGTAGTGGTAATGGAGATGTGGAGAACAAAAAAATTTACATCAGGCTATAAGGGGTGAACAGCCAGATGCACATGAGCTTGCTGTAATCTAACCGGTCTGCATAAACATGTGTCAGCATAGATTTCAGCATGGACTGATGTCCCATCACCACCACAGCTCCTACACGAACTCAGAAAACTAGCAGTAAAGTTTAAGTTGCCATAAACTCTGTTTTTCACCCAAAGTAGCTCAGCCATGCCCACAAGAGCTACTCCAGTTGTCACACAGCCATAGCCTGAGCAACCCCGTTTGCAGGAACCGGTGCAGAGAGGAGATAGCTTTGGCTGAGTCGCAGAATGGCAGCAGCGAGACTGCAGTAACGGAGACATCCCTGACGCCCTTGTGAAACGTGGTTTTATCTTAAAAGCTGCAATTACAGCTCAACGCAATTGATCCTCACCATGACAGACCCTGAGACATGAAGCTGTCAAACTCGTCATCCATCACCCAAACAAAATGCTAGTGATCTACAGGCAGACCTCCTCTCCCCCAGCAGATTAATTCCGATCATTATAAAATAGCTGTACCCAGTCTGATGGTTGCGATTAACTCATGGAACTGTCAGAGGTTTCAAAAACATAACAGTCAGGCTAGAGAGAAGAGGAAATGACAGACAACAACAACACCCCAGACATTTTAAATGGGGAAGAAATGTTTGAGCCTTATTCTCAATGAGATCATTTCTGTCTGGAAAGCACTGTGGCTATTTATACTAAATGTTGTGTTAAGCTCTGTATAAAGCAACTGCCCCAGGCCATAGCAGCTTGTATCCTAAATTGGGCAAAGGTGGTGTTGTCACCCTCATTTTACAGATGCAAAATACAGGCATGGAGAGAAGAGGTGATTTCTAC
This sequence comes from Gavia stellata, assembly GCF_030936135.1. Taxonomy (NCBI): domain Eukaryota; kingdom Metazoa; phylum Chordata; class Aves; order Gaviiformes; family Gaviidae; genus Gavia; species Gavia stellata. Next base: position 8,763,931 of record NC_082615.1, on the reverse strand, counting down.
AAAACAAACATGACAAACACATGAACTGAATTTGAGCTTAGATGGTATATGGGAATGTTTTAACTGAAAGCCTTCCCTTTCCTGTCAGTGAGTTTCCTGACTGCATACATCTAAATTCCTGTGGCTTTCGCTGCATTCACAGATTTGGATTCCTTCTGTTTCTGCCAAATGATGTAGGCTGCCCACTTAGAAGCAAAAACTACCAAGGCTTTTAGAGTTATTTCTCTCACTTTCCATTTCCTTAAAGGAAACTGACTCCAGGCATCAAATACAAAGGCAGTTCTTGTGGGAACTTTCAAAGTTGCTTTTATGTCCGCCCATCTTTGTGCTAAAGTCACAGGCTGAATCACTGCCGGCACAGAAGGAAGGGCAGAGCGTGAATCCAGGTAGTGTGTAGGCGTTCTTGGGTAGCAGCTGCGGGCACTTCCCCTGCACAGAGCAGGCAGGGTGCTGGCGAGATGCTCCTGGCCCTCAGCTGAAAAGACTGACCCAAAACTCTGAATGCTCCATCTGTGGGAGCCTGTTTGGGGTGTTTAGGTGTGCCTGGCAGGCAGACGGCGTGGCATGGTTGAATACCACTCCCCTGATAACACACCTTGGGAATCTTCTGCATCTATAGTAGCTGCTTGCACGCTAGAAGCTGAAGATAAGAAGAGTAGTATTATAGTAGGAAATGGATTAGGTGAATCCTACATCTTTCTTCCTGAGTACGAGGAAGTAGCAGGTCCACCCGTGTATGCACCCACCAATACTGGATTCCACGGTTGGAGAGTCTGGCCTGCTTTTGAGGGACTCCATTATGCATCTGCAGGCATCGCAGGTCCGCTGGAGCAGGAGGCGTATCGTGTGTGCTCTTGATGCTAAGCAAAATTATAACAACGTCTGGCATCCTGCTTCTAGCATAACCTAAAACGAAGCTTCCTAAACTGATGCTTCAGAGGGCAGCAAAAGAATAAATAAACCTCTTAGTAATATGTCTAGCCAACCGTACAATGCTTTACATGAAGAAAAACATCTTTCCTGAGCCCAATAGGAAATCATTTTGTGCCCTGAAGCATGAGATTTGTTTACCCTTAACTTAACATGCATAATGCTAGTTTTGTCTTTTTGCAACGAAATTATCCATTCCCTTTATAAATCTGGCTCTTCAGATCCCCCTGCAGAAGATTATAGCATAACTTGGAGAAATAAACCACTGGAATGAAACCACGAGGGAAATTACTGTTATTTCTCCTAAACTATCTCAACACCTGTACAGGTTGGACAAAAGTTCACACACACACATCCAGACAAGCACTTTCCTGAACAGTATTTTGCTGTTAACACTGGCACACTGAAGTGTTGGCTATAGAACAAGATATATTTTATATTTAATTCCCCTTGAAATGCAGCACTGAAAGTGCAAGTAAGAAAGAACACTGAAGACACTGGTCTGCATTTAACATCGGAGGTTCTGGATTTTTTCTTCTCATGCTCAAGACAGTGATAATTTTGGAGGCTGACATTAAGGATACCATAGACACTTCAGACAGACACCATTCCTTAGTGCATGGGGGTCACACCACTGAGGACCATCATATCATGGGGTGAGTCAGATAACCAACAGTGCAATTCCATTGTACGTTTTAAAGACCTATAGTTTTATAGAGGAGACATAGCATCTACAGGATAGTTAAGGACGTCTACGGCAAGATGCTGCTAACAGGTCTTTCCCAGAAATGCGGATTTACACCAAAGATTAATTTGTTCTAGCAGCCGCATGGTGTTTTGGCTGCCCCTGAGTTCCTCCCCCAGATTTAATCAAATCTCAGATGCTCTTTTTCTCTCATGGGAGGCAAAAAGGTATAAAAAGCTGCTTGCAAAGGTTAAAGATCTTTTTGAAGGCTCTCCGGTGAGAACAGAAAACATTATTCCAGAGAGAATGAATAGTGTTAATCCATAGCTGATACACTCATAAATATTGACAAGAACAATATTTGCTGAAGGGCATAATAAATATCTTTCATATTCACATCCAAACAACATTGCAGGAGAGTAAATAGCATGTTCATAGTAGCACGGCTAGTTTTTTTGCTTTCTTGTACTTGTTCATGTGCTGTGGTTGTGTATCTCCATTACATCCCTTGCAAGAACTTGTTGCAGTTCCCAAGGGCATTATTTCCATTACAAATAGTGACTGCACTGTAGCAAGACACAGAAAAAAAAGAAAAAAAAAAAAATCATCAATTGAGGCAATGCAGAGATAGTGGGGATTCATAAGGGCTACTGCCTGGTGAGGTTGAACTCCCTAGGCTTCTCTTTACAGTTCATAAAGAAAGATAGGCCCTCCCAGATGAGAAGAATGAAGAGCTAAATTAAGCTCTTGCTCAGAGTAGCCTCTGAGGTGCAGGATCCTGTCTTCATTAACTATGAAGGGAGCCCAGGTACATAAACCGTAGCGAACAGGGGCCTCACGCCATCTACTTCAGTTATTGGACTTGGATTCAATTCAGAGCATGCAAAATTGGGAGTCCGGGTCCTACATAGGCTGTGGCCTTCAGGCCTCTTCAGGCAGCGATTCAGGACACCTGAACTGGGGTGTATTTTCATGCCTGTTGTAAGCCAACCCCATTATTTCTACTTCTTTTAAATTTTTAATTGGTTTTCACCTGGGATGGCTCCTGGACTGACTTGCCCACACAAGCACCCTGGTGCCAGCCCTGGCACAAGGGAGGTGACGGCTCAGTAGCACCTTGTGTTTAGATCACCCTAACGCAGTTATGAAGCTGCACCCACAGGTACTGGAAGGCAGATGATACCAGTATCCTCCTGCTTTTTTACTGCCATGATCATTTTGATCACTGTAGCCTTAAACCAGTCTCCACCCTGCTGTATCTCACTTCTTGCCAGTACTCAAGAAAAGAAATTTCAGAGAAAGACAACCAATATCAAAATTTCATTATTGCTATAGGATAAATTCTATAATAAAGGCTTAAGGTACGATACAAAACCTGTATGGGGAGAGAATGCCTCCACTGCAAAGTATGTGGCTAGCAAAGCCAGATAAAGGATGGGAGAAGAACACCTTATCCTTTGTTCAACAAAAGGCATATTAATGGCTTACCTTCCTTTCCATGTGAGCTTTTACAAAAAAACCCAACCAACCAAAACCAAACAAAAAACCCCTTTCATGCAAGCATTTTTATTAGAAGTGTTTGTATGTTTATCCCCATACAAACCAGCAAGATGATAGCTAAGCTATCATAGTCAACCAACCCAAATCACAGCTCGGCTAGTCACAGTCAGCTCAAAGGAGGAAATGAAGAAAATCTTCAAAGAATCAGTCATCTAATTAATTCAAGGTTGTAGTATTATGTAAATTGAGAAATCCCTAAACGTGTTAACATTCACTCATGCAAATATTGACATCGAATCCAACAGGATTACTCCCCTGAGAAATGTTAAGTGTACACCTAAGTCTCTGTGGAATTTGGGCTTAGGTTTGTTGAATAAATAGCTTTCTGAGAATTACTCATTTTGTTATATATTGCACCATCTGTAGGAATACTGATACAGTAATTTGAATATTACAGAAATACTGATTTTTATAAAATATTCAGCTGGTCTCCTAATGCAGGTGAGGGATAAGACACATACTCATAAAATGAATTCAGGAAATATGACAAACTTAGTCACGTTATAACAAACATTATTCATTCCCTTAGAGTAATCAGGTTTATTAAAAATGAAGGCCAGTTAATATTTTATATTTGCAAGCATCTTTTCCCACTAATGCCCCAAAGCATTTTGCAAGCTACATGCTGACAACACCATGAGTGCAGTCCTTCCTCCTGTGTAGCCCAGTCACAAAGCTCTCAGCTGAGTACCCAGCTGCCATGCCACACATCGGCAGCAGCCCTGTCAACCCCTTTGCAAAGCACAAAATGAGCCCATTGAATTTCATCTAAATACTACTGCTGATATCCATGCTAATTCAAAAATTACAGCCTGGGTCAAACAAACCCCGCTCCCACTGACATGAATGCCAACCAGGAGGACTGAACGTGCTGGCATCTGTACCAGGGTACTCGTATCACCTCAGCTAGGAAATCACGCTTCAAACCAGTGCCTTAGACACCCCTGTGTGAGACGAGATTCGGAGAAGAGGTGGAGACACGCATTCAACCATTGCATTTGCTGGACTGCAAAGCCTGGAGCCTCAACGGACGGGGCTGGTGAGTGGGAAGAGGCGGAGGAAAGCAACTCCATTGAGAGAGCACTTCTCATCAGAGAAGGCCACCCCTGTGCCAGGGACCAACACAACAACGTCCAGGCTCAAGCCTGACTCTGAGCCCAGCTCATGGAGAAACCCCGCGTCCGGATGGCATGGGCAGGGCTCGGGGCGCAACGAGCAGCCGGCAGAAGGTTCTGGAAATGGCGGACTGCTAGAGGACAGTGGAGGCAAAGGAATGCCCAGCAGCGCCCACGATGCGCAGATGTAGGCTGGGGGCCTGGAGAGGTTTGCTCCGGGAAATCCAGAGGCAGTAAATAACTGCCCACGCACGTTCCAGCGCATCATGACTTCTGCGTGCAGCAGGGAGAATCCGACTGGAGAAGATTCGTGGTGGGGGGGAGAGTGCTAAGTGTTGCTAGGGCGAGCGTATGCTCAACGGTTTTGAGAGTAATCGAAATTCACTGCCAAGCAACTGCCCCCCCAGCTTATCAGCAAGCAGGAGTGGCAACCACTGCAGTCAGTATTTAAAGAGTCTGATGGGCGTAACATGCTGAAATGTAATTGTTATGACTCGGAAAAAAATTAATCAGCTAGCAAAAGAGGTGACAGCTGTTTCTCTAATTCCATTTACATCTAATTTGTAGTGTTTGCCTAATATCTTAGGTGCATTTCCAAAGACAGCTAAGAATACCTTTGCATTTCAGCGACTGGTAGGTTTAATTTTATGTGAGTGACTAACTCTACTGTTTCTTGCTAAACAGCAGGGATACAGACAGGAAAACAAAGAAGAAAAAAAAAAGGAAAATTTAAAATCTCTGTTCTGGATTGCAGAACATGCTGCATAAACTCACACTGGTCATACCTATTTGCATGAAGACCTTGCAAAGGCTCTATAAAAGATTACAGAATCATAGAAGATGTAAAAGATGTTGTCGTAGATCTAAATACAAGCATGCCAATTAACCATGATCCCGAAGAAAGTACTTATCTGGAAAACCACTTCAGATATTTAACTAGTCAGCATATAAATGTGGTTAACCTTACGTTCATCATATACACATCGTTAAGTGACATTCCTTTGGTGGCACTATGACACATCCCCTCTTCTTCAGGGTAGTTCGAGCTTGAGACATCTCATGGTTTTAGCCCAAGTATTGTGCCATCTCTAACATAATTTCTAATTCTTCTCATGTTTCTCCCCTTTATTGAGGACTAGCTTACTACTTGCAAGGCAAAATATATGTAAAAATACATGACAGCTGCCATAGCACCTTTCACACCTAAGTGTCCTGGGTCACTTTACAACCACGAGAAGAGTCCCAGCATCACTATGAAATGGTTGCATTTAGATTTACAGCTGTATCTGCCTCCTATCCAGAATGGGAATGATCTTTATAGCACAGCAGCATTACAGTGAGCGGCCCATGGCTCTGTAAGGAGTCAGTGGCAGATCCAGAGTGGGAGCGCAGAGTCCTGCCTTTTCATGCTCTGCTCCGCTCTCTGGTGGAGGTGAATGCCACAATATACATGTGGATACTTCCCTGAGAACACTCCTTCAGAGTTATTAATATTTTACTGACAATTTATGGCTCATCCTTCCTGCTCTCCCCCTACTGTTCTCAGACATGGAACAAAATTAAAAAACCTATCATGCCATCTTGCATTTCAATTAAGTACAATGGAACAGATTCCCAGGGGCTAGACTGGGATTTGCTGGTGTAGTCCTTTATGAACAGAAGCAGGACGGATCCCAGTTTGCCATTGTGAAAAGTACAGTGCCTACTCGGCACCCTACACCGCTGGGTACAGAGGCCAGATCTTGGTCTGGAAATGCAGTTTTGCCTTAGGAAGTATGGAAAGAAACTGGCAGCTTGTTACACTTTCTCCCAACCTTACTCACCCTCATGTGAAATAATAGTAAAGGTCTGAAGCGACAGAATACTATGCCAATTTCTGTGGTTTTGGCTAAGCAGCTTGCTATTGGCTTTTACTTGCACAGTAGTTTGATGTTTTCTGGCAGGTTGGCAGCCCAGGGGTATGATTTTTAGCATTCTCTAATTACAGTGCTGCTGTCAATGAGCGGGGAGAGCCCGCACCCTGTGAACGGCTCCCGCTCTGTGTGGAGTTCAAACACTAAAAGATGTGCAGAGCAATATGGTCTCCCTCGATGACTGCAGATTAAAACATGGACTCTATTAAAATTCACATCCTGCAGTTTGCAGTTTTGTTAATGGCGAAGATAGGAATAAATGTAGGCAAACAAAGCAAACCAAAGTGGAAACTGGAGGGCAAATAGACTTGTTGTGTTTAAAAAAAATTGCTTACAGAGCAGAAGGACAGAGTCACGATCTCCTGACAAAAGTACCCGCCAGTTGTACGACATACCGAGGAAATGGCAACCACATTGTTTTTTGTACTGAATATAGCATTCAAGGGATGAATCAAGAGAAGCAGTCCAGCCCTCTGCAGTCAGGTAGCCACCAGTTCAGCCACCGTTTGTAACCTGTTCTCTACAATAGCACAGAAGGAACCAGATACCTGTTTAGTCCTGCTGTAGCAATACCTGTAGAAATACCCTTGGAAAGGGCATCATGAGGAGTGGGAGTTGTATATCTTCCCTGCAGAAAGGACTGGATTTTGAGGACCTCTACCCATTGCAGGGTCCTAAAAATGCCAGTTCTTTATGCTGTTAAAAAACTCTTCTACTTAAAGCAATGTAAGAAGTGGAATATGCAATGTCTGTTGCCCCAGAGTTGGGTATGTTGGTCTGAGAGATCTAAACTTAAGGGAAACTCCAAAATTTTGGCACTCTGCGGTCAGGAAACATATGTTCAAGGGATTATTTCAAGTGCCTCCTCAAATTAAGGAATGCCTCTGTCTCTCTGATAAGGCCTCTCTTCTCAGTTCACTCCTGAAGCAGGGGTTATCTGTGAAACACTCAACAGTAATGACTTTGTGACTAAGGGAGAATAATGCCCTGAAAAAAAAGAACAGAATGGAAGGAGAAAGAAATGCAATCTAAGTTCATTTTAACTCCAGTATATTATTATTAGTTAAAATTCCCAAGGTAACCTCTATTTCCACACATATGTAATAGTTTTCAATTTCAGTAGGTCTAGCAAGGACTGTGAAACTTCAAATGAGGACCAAGAAGCCTGGCTGTATGTATTACATTGTAGCAGACCCTTAATACTTCAATTTCTGTGACCTTTCCAGCATGCTTATATATAGGTATTATCCACCAGGGAGAACTGAATAATGATCCTTCCCCCCCCCAGTTTTTTTTTGCCTTGCAAAATCATTTCTCAGCAAATCCAGATGGTGCAAAGGAGCCTGATGAGAAGAACGACCTGGTTCTGAGTGTGGATGTCGGAGGACATATCCTGCATGTCTGTGAAACTGCAAATGAAGCAGATGTTTGCCATTATTGCCCACTATTGAGATACCAGCGTTTCTTCCTTACTAACCACATGCTGCAAGCAGCAATCATGCATCACCTTCTCCTCTTCTAATGGGTACTCAGGCATGTAATAAGTTGAATTTCATCTTGCTGATGAATCTTATTTTAGTTGTTTGGCATGACAGGGCATTTCTTTGCTAAAAAGTGAATGGAGACATCTGGCTTTGGCAGGGTGACTAAAATGAGCTGCATTTGGCCAATGTCTCTCCTGTTTCACCGTAATTTGCTGACACTAGATCCAGCAATGCTTGCAGACTCGGAACAGGAAAGCAGACTGCAGAAGTCACCCTTTACACGTGCCCTATTTTGCCTTAGACAACTTTATCTCCCATGGTGTAAAACGCCTCAGGTATTCCTTATGTCACTTGAACAGTGCCAATGCTGTATCACCTCCTAAGCAAAGGCACTAAACCTGTAAGCACGTGGAAAATACTCCCATTACTTCTCCTGGCTCCACTGATGACAGCATTACTGTTAGCCAAACAAGCACTGAGTTAGCTCTTTCTTGACCACTTGTCCCAACTCTGCACTTATGCAGAGAGGCATGAGACTGTTCTGACTCATTAGCATCTTACATAGTTTGCAGGACTGGTGTAAGTTACTGCGCAAGCTAAAGGAACAAGAATCAGACCTGTAATCTAGGGTCGCTGGTGAGACACTGCTGCTGTTCCATCCCCCTTGTAATAGCTTTCTTCCTTCACGATGAGTTATTGCACTCCTATTTTTGGCTGTGCTTCATTTGGAAAGTTGGCACAGAAATATTGTTTGGCAGACACAGACCTGCCCTGGAAATCTACTGTTTTGGGGGTTGTTTGCTTTTAACTAACTCATTATATTGCTGTACTGCAATGTATATCACTTGTTTTCCCCTCCAGCACGGAGTGTTTATTAGACGACTCTCAGGAAACTTCCCCAAGACAAACACCTAACCCTCAGCCTCCTCAGAAAGGCTGGCAGTCCTTATCACCAAGCACCAGAAAACAAAGGCAGCTCAAGTACATTAACGCATACAATTATTAATAATAATAGTTTGCTTGTCATTAGTGAAAACTTGCGTTAACATCAGTGCCTTCACCTGGATTCATCCCTGAAGAAACAGGAGCTCATTGCAGAGAGATTTGTCAGATTAAGCCTGGTTTCCCTGGCTTCTCTCTCTCTTACTTCTCGAATGTGATTGTTCTCCATGACCCTAGTATATGACAGTCAATTTAATGCTGGTAACTACCCTTCTGTCTAGAGAAGGTAATGAATGCCAAAGACTTTTAAAGATATCGCCGGTCAGCCCTGATTCTGGAGCCATGAAACAGTTCATGTTCCTTAAAAGCCGATTCCAGCAATTTCCTTTTGGTGCACCGTTCATCAGAGAGATTTGGTGGAGTCCCCTTGGCATTGCTCATTCCTGTAACGGGTCACTGCAAGATACTATTTACTGATCTCAAAAGAACCCTGAAGCATTTTGCCCTCAACCTGTCAGTTCAACTGCAGGTTGAGGGGAAAATACTCTTCAGAAATACTGGAAAAGCTTTAGAATTGCATCTCTGCTGGCTGTCATACAGATGGTTCTAAGTACACTATTGTGTTCACAAGCTTAGTCTAACTGCAAGGAATTTATTGCAGCAAGTGGATGGTGATTTATAAGGACATGGTAATACTATACTTCAGGTAACATAGGCCAAAGTCCACACCACAGTAGAGTACTCACTTGTCTTAGAAAAATGTTCCTGTACAGAAAGATAAAGCAACAGAAAGTAGCATTTGATGCCCTCTCCTGTACCCAGGGGCAGGATCTGGTGGCACAGGGTGAGCTCCAACCTCCCGCACTTTCAGGGCAAGCTGTTCTCGAGCACTCTGGAGAATCAACACTGCAGCGGGAGCCGGACACTGGAGTTCCTGAGCCTACCAGATACCAAATTTCCAGGCTTCCTATATAATAAAAAAATTAAAATTGTTCCCTGAAACATACTGGCTGCCCGTGCGAGACAGGTCCAGTGGGCTCACATCACCTCTGCTCCCTGCTGCAAAACAGCTATGCCTCCTGTGGCCCCAGCCAAAGGCAACGGCAGAGAAACTGCACAACAGCATATCACAGAGATCATTGATCTACCAGGCTTCTGCCTATCGTAATAAATAATACACAGAAGAACATTCTAGACAAGAAGTTATAAGCTTTATAAAAGAGAAAAAACCCCCACCCTTTTTCTCTTGTGTAGCTCCCATTGCAGAGTGGCCTCAGTTCTCCATGAGGCTTTGTGGGTTCTGCCGCAGCTCAGACCAATAATGGTGGGAAGACACCTTTCAGAAGTAGAGCTGACACATCACTGCAGCTTTTGACGCCTGCATTACAGTCTGAATGCAGGCAGTGTGCTCATTGTTAACTTTATTGGCATTTTGCATATCAAATTCTCCTGCAAGTCACCCAGAGGAGTAGAGATCAGCAGAGAAACATGAAGAACAGAAACGCTGTTAATAATTTCCCCAAATCTTACACTTTGCCTCAGTTTTAAAAACATGCCTTGTGACACTAGTTAATAAAGCGCTGCACAAGGAAAGCATAGCTTTAATCTTTGTATTGGATCCTGGATTTGTAGGAGTTTTGAGCAAATCTGTTTAGACGGTTAAGAAAAGCCTACCGCTAACCATCTGGGTTTACGCTACTGCCTTGCCATTTGTTGACATCAGCAGTCCTTGAAATGTTCCCAACAAAGCATATTTTTTTTATTTTTCACACCTGGGTAATTAAAACAGGTATGTATTGAACACTGGGACCCATTTTTAAGAGACATCATTTTCTCAACCCATAAATGTAATTTGCTATCAAATTAAGTATTTCCACACCCCATTTCTCCAGCACTTTAGCATTTTAATTTGAAATACAGTTGATAGAAATTACTATTTTCAAGCAGCAGACAGGTTTGGATGCAATTCTGAACTAAGTAAGCACTTGCCTTTTTCTTAAGCACCTCAGTAGTTTATTGCCTTGGTGTGCAGCTGAGACAGTGAGAAACGGAAGAAAAAGCAGTAAGAAGGGGAAAGGTACCTCATAAAATAGAGAGAGGAGGGCAAGAAGATGTGATTTGTTTTACAAGAGAGCTACCACTGTAAGCCTTTCTTAGTAGAAATTCCTATTGTACGAAACCTGATTTTCAGTGCAGCATTTTGGAAGTAAGCTTGGGCAATTCAGAAGAAATAAGACATGATCCCTGCAGCAAAATCATCTCCTTAAAATAATATCCTAGCTTAGAATTTTGCAAGGCTTGGATACCACCTTGGCTTTATTCACAGATCCCAGCTGAGACCCAAACAGATAATATACCAGTATCATACCAGAAATAATTTTCTCACAGTATTCCAGGCAACATACATAATCTAGTTTATCTTATTCAGATAAATTGTTCTGGAGACCAAAGTTAATAATTTAGGTGAAAAGGGCTACCAAGACTGAGCTTTAAGAACTGATTTTCCTTTTGGGAGTGCAGAATACAGAAGCATTGTACATGGCGTTATAGTGACTTTTCTCCTATGATCAAATCACAAGATGCAGCTGAAATTCAAAAACTGAGTTTCTCTGCTTTAGTGGATTATAGTCTAACTATAACTGTAGCTTAATGCATTTTTTCAAAGGGCTAATTTCATTAGATTTATTTATAGTTGTCGTGGAATGGTAACAAGTTACTCTATAATTCATGGATCACTAGCGTAATAGGAACCATTAGCTGTCACATCAGTGCAGATGAAGTGAGCTTTGACCTGTGAATTACTGTCACAATAAACTCAACTCCTGCAGATACCAATGTTATTCTTGTGGATATAGTGTATGTTAATTTGAAGTAAGTACTTTAGTGAGGAACCTGAGAAATTAAAAAGAGTCTATCTGCTCCCAATCTTTGGTCTTATTGGAGAGCTGTACTTCCAATAAACCTATTTGAATATGCAGAAAGTAATGAGTTGCCCAACAAGGAGAACTAGGGAATGACAGCAAAGGGAAGGACAATTCCTTGCTTGACAGATGATTTACTGCCAAATATATATTCAGGCAGAGAACAACAAAGGAGCATGAATGCGAACTACATTACATCACTAGTAAAGAAACCCAGAAAACAAAAAAGCATAAAAGAAAATGTAAAGAATAATTGGAGATAATGATGGTAATTTGTTTCCCTATTCTGAGATAATTGATCCACACTGAAGACATAATTATAGTATATTAAAGAGATTAAACATAAGGTCTGAGGCACAGAGTGAAGACAAGCGTGAGCTGAGATACTGTAATTATGACATTTTGGGCGTCATAATATTTTGATGCTGGCCTCTCAAAATTCAGGGACAATGGCAATACAGCAAGCATCATTTCAGTTGTCAAATGTCTGCTATTTCTCTCCCTTTTCTTGTTCCTTCAGGCTGCAGTCTCTGACAGAAAGCCTGCTGCCAGCAAGAAGCAAGTTAAATGATGTGACAGTCCATTTGGTTAGAGATGACAATTCTGCTGCTCAGGTTGTCTTCTTTTGATTGCTAATCACACTTCAGAAAAGGCGATTCATTTACTCAAGGGGCTTCTAAACCTTCAGGTCTTTGCTTGTTTATTTCCAGCCCTCTTTCTTCCCTCTAGGTGATCTTGCACCTTACCCCTTATTGACGCAATACCTGCAGTGATGTATAGTTTTGAGCCACTAATGTTCCACCTGTCACGTAGGGCAGTATGTGAGACGCAGGGCTGGGCTATAGCAGCAGCCAGCAGACTTCAGCCTTAATTATTCTTTTTTCTTATCAGCCTTGGAAGAGCTCCTGAAACAGGGAAGCCCCCTGTCCTGCCTAGTACGGCTCTAGATATTTGTTGTTAATGCATTGCAGATACATGCAATGACAACAGCTTTTAACTGTTTAGAATATACATTTCCGTGCCGTCAGTCAAGCAGCTCCTTAGGAAGATAAAAAGAATGACTCAAATATAGAAATTCAAATCCTAGGGAGGAAGGAAGACTCCAATGAATTCAGTATCAGCTATTTGCTATTAATTCTACTATTCTGTGTATTTTTTCTGTGTAAGGCATCCTTTATTTACTTTATCGAATAATGAATATAGAATGCTAATTACAGAACATACCTAGGTTTGGACTTATTTCAGTTTGTTCATTTGATATCTTTTCTGGGGTGGTATCTATATGATATCCTGATTGATTTGCAAGTTCCTTAACACTTATCTATAAACTAGTCCTTAAATATGTCAAAGTGGAAGTTACTCCTCTTCCAAGCCTGCTCTTTTCTGACCACACAAATTCCAAAAGAAGTGTGCAGGCTGAAAGGGATACAACACAACTGCTCAGGGGACGAGAGAAAAGTCTGGCAGGTCTACCAGCACTGACAGATTTGGATCACACCAAGCATTTCAGAAGAGATCAAAAGTATTAAAACACAAGAAGATTTAAACACGTTCAACCTATAGCCAACACCAACAAGTACAAAGAAAAGGTGAAAGCTTTGGTCGATAATCCAAGTGTTGCAGGAGAAGCTGCCAAAGAGATAAACCAGCCTTAAATTTCTGGGGCTGCAGCTGCCTCCTACCTGCCCAGTGGATAACTTGTTCCATGAACTAGGTTGTCTTACTAGGGCTTTGAGCAGTTGCTTTGCTCATCTCCTTAAAAGCAACTTTCATTTCATTCCATCAGCTGGCATATGCACCAAGTGTGCCCTTTGAAGTTGTTAATCTTGATTCCAATTTCCTCTGTTACTGCCTTTGGGCAGAGTGATAAGAAAGGAGCAGGGAAAGAAGTTTTAAGCTCCTCTGCAATTCTGTACTTTGGGAATCTGCAGCTTACCTGATTTCCCCAGGTTTTGCTTACGCTCTGCTTCTTACACTCCCTCGGGGCTTTGGGGAGTGGAGACTACCAACACACCGTGTGCTTCAGCCTAGTCAAAGCCTGCTCAGAAAAGCCCTCCTACTGCACAGAAGGACTGGAAATGGAGGCAAAGCCAACTGATACATAAATATGCAGCTTTATGCTCAAGTTTATTCTCAGGAAGCTGTTACCATCCTGCTGAAACCAAACAATCTTAAAGAAGCTTTCAAGAAAGGGCGTTGGTACTAATGAGAATAGACAATGAAGTAATAAAAACGTAGCTGAAAAAGAAGCTGGAAATTTTCTTGAGGAGACAAGAGAATCAACTAAATTAAAACCCAGATCTGCTGTTATGTTCACTACCAAAGTCAGTACAATAATAACCCTTTAGGATCAATTTTGCCTCCAAAGAGACAGATAGGCTGCAGGTTGCAGGTGTTACTGCAACAGATCTTTCAAGTCTTTCCCTCACCCCTTGTCTCACTTAACCTAGAGGTGGCTGAAACTCGCTCTTGATCTTCCCCAAATTCTCTTTTTTTATCTGAGAGTTCCCTAAAAACTACCGAAATTCACAGTGTTATAAAAACCAGTTTGTTAAAAACAAAGGTTTAGTCCATCACTCAAGAAAGTGAAAATGTTGCACTTAAGGGAGGAAAAAAACAGTACTGAAATAGATTAATGGAAGAAAGTAATGAAGGCAAGAAACAGTCCAGAAGAAAAGGCCAAATGCTTCCTATTAGACAGGAGGAGAGAGACAACTGTAAGGTCATATATAATCTGGTCAGTTGAAAACTGTAAGCAGATGCATAAATGAAAGTAACAGCAAACAGTATCTTAAAAAGTGGCTGCCAGAACCACCAGGTTTTTTCATGAGCAATGCAATTCATGAAATCAATTTTCCAGTGGCTTTGTGTTCTGTGTCCCCTCCTCTACCTGCATTGTCCCCAAGTCCCTGCCAGGGCCACCATGGCCAGCTGGACATCAGGGTGACCCCCCAGAAGCTTCTGCAGACTGGGTGCTCCCGCAGACTGGGTGCTCCGCCGTGGGTGCGGGTGGGAGGGGCAGCTGGCGTCTTCTGACCCCAGGCAGTATCTGCTTCTCTCTCCACATGCCAGTTTCTGCAAAAGCTCTTATCATGCCTTATACCTCTCTGTCAAATTGGTTTGGTGTAAACAACTGTTATTTTAGTTACTAAATCCCTTTTCTCTTTCTTTTAAAAATTGCATCTACATATATGTTTTAAACGACATGCGACATTTAGTCTTGTAAACTCTCTAAGGCAGGGGCTGCCTTTTAATGCCTCAAATAATGGGTGACAACCTGACTGAGCTCTGTAAGTGTCACCATATTATGAACGTTAAATCATACTAACAAGGGGAGAACATGGAGTTCATGCCCAGACAGTCTTCATCTTTGTTTCTAGAAGTGCACTTCCAAGCTCAAGAACCAAAGGGAAAGAAGAAGAGAGGGTAATTTCCTCCATCTTTTCTCCTTGCCTTGCTCCTGAAGCTGTGGGTATTGACAGTGAGGATGCTGATGAGAACTCCATGAGCGCAAATAACGTTGTTTAAATCCTCAGCAATGACAAGAAGCAATTTGACACTGGGGGGGAGAACAATCAACATTTGGATTTTGCTGACTTTTATAATGCTGCTCTTATTGAACTTTTTTTTCCCCTTATTGACTAGAGGGAAGAAAGAAGAATGACTCGTCATTGTACTCCATTGATGAACGGGGGCACAAACTAGCTTTTCTTGTCAATAAGAAAATATTGTACCATTTCTTTTGGAGAGATCTCTGGCCCTTTGATTTTAATTTTTTTAAGGAGAGATAAAACTCTCGTACACTATGTAAGTAGTGAAATGGCTTCTTTTGAAATTCTGGAGACGATAAAGCTCCTTTGATATAAGGCATGCATTGCACCTCTTTTCACCTCTCTGCTAACAGAGCTTATTTTTGTTAACTGGCTAAGAGCTGTGGAAAGATCTGTTAGAATTTTGCCGATACCATTTACCATTGCTGTTCAACCAATCCTGGCGATATCCATGTCTATTGATTATGTTAATAAAGATGCCATACAAGTTCAAGTAGAAATGCACAAAATATTCTACTTTGTATGAATCTCAATCTCAGATACAGAGGACAAAAAGGGAATCACATTCTGGCAGATGTCACTGTTACCTGTTCCCAAATGTGAGAATACAAATTATGGCAAAATATATGTGCAATACTTCATCAGGAAACAAGTGGGTCCTTTGTCAGTGATCTTAAGGGGCTTATGGCAGAAAAATGTGGGGTGCTTATTTCTCTCCCATTTTTACAATTTCAACGATACTGCACATCATCTTCCACAGCATGGCACCTTAGTGAGGCAGAACGTTTTACAGATGAAACTGAGGCCAGATGTGGGTGCCCAGAAAGGGTGCAGAGATTTAACACAGGTATCAACTCCAAGACTGCAGTGCTTAAACCTCTGCCTTGCTCTTACAACATTTAAGGGTTTTCTTACTAATAAACTAGGAAACAACAGTTTTGCTTTCATACATGCCAGACCTGTCTCCATCCTGTGTGAACTAAGCTGTTTGGCCTAACCATCCTATGGATCCACAAATCAGGCTTTGCCATGTCTTACAATTAAAGTTACTGGCCCTTAGCAGCACTCTCCTTTCCATAGATACTGGTTTAAACCCGTCTTAAAGTCAAAGATTTTTGATCAAATATACCTTACAAGATTTCAGTATGTTTTTTCACAATAAGAGAAAGAAGATGTCAGAGAGACACATGCATCTTCGGAGGATGAAATCTCTGACCCTTTAAAATGAACAGACACCAAACCACCAAACCGTATCTCTGGCTATTGTAGGATGGATGCTTTGCTACTCTCTCTTCAGCCTCCTACACCAGCCAGCAAGAACAGATGCTCACTATCATTTCCTAATTAAAGCCCTGAGGCAGGAAAACAGTTACTGTGTACTATAAACCACCCTGAAAAGCATTTAAATACGTGTTTAAACTTTAGCATGCATTCAAGAACCCTTCTTAACAGGGATGCTTCCTTGAACTGGAGTGTACAGCCCCTTCCATGTCTCTTCAGCACATTTAAAAGGAGCTAATAAGAGAAGATGGTTAATGCCGGTGGTGACAGAAGTGGATAACCCTCTTGTTAAAACCACGCTGCACAGAGAGGGGTTCTTGATACGTCTCAGCTTGCAAAAAACCGTAATGATATTGCCTACTTCATTAACATCGAGGGCTGCCTCATCTCTAGAAAGAATTTCCTCCACCTGTTTTGTTTATCTAAAGCCCAAATTGCAGAATGCACTGAGATCTGCTGCTGAACTGGTACACACTAAAAATGCTTCTTACAAAAAATTAAAACCTGGGTGATTGCTCTGTGTATCTGCAAGTAGGTCTGTAATTAATTAAAAAATACGTATTCCTAGGTCAGGTCCACATTACTCTCTAGTTTGTAATAAATGCAAGTTCATATTCAAAGACAATGTTTACTTTCATCACAAGAGCTAAGCTTGTCTGCAGTAATTAACAGTTATTCAGATGCTGCCCATTATTACTCCAAATAATAAAGAAAATATTTTTTCTTTATCATTAGCTAGCTAGGTCAGTGAACACAAGGGCAATGTATATCTTAAAATTCCCAGGAAAGCAGAAATTAGTTCCAACACTTAAAAAACCCTAAATCACTGTCAGCCGCATTACAGATTCCCAGATGTAAAGAAGGAAAAGTCGTAATATATGAACGCGCGCGCACACACACACACGTAAGGTAATTGCTTTTTTCCCCCCCCCTCTCTCTCCCTGCACTTTAGAGAGATCACAGAGAATAATTATAACTATTTTTTAAATTCTGTCAAATGAACCCAATTTTGCTTCCAAGAATCAACTCTGTGCTGCTGCTTTAACATTAATCTAAAGGATTATTTGGATGAGTGAAAATTGTCTAGGAGTGTCAGTGCAGCCGTGCTCTGAATAGGAAGTTGACTTTTGAGTAGAAGAGGTTATAGTCGAGATTCACTGTGACTTTGACTTCCAGGTGAGTCTGGTTTGATTCCATGTAGGTTAAAGGCAATCACATCTTCAGAAAGCAAGGAGAAAAGATCCCAGAAGTTTAGCACATCCATATTCTTATCCAAGAGTTCCCAAAATGCATATAGGCACCTAAGCTGTACTCAGGGCCCTGACTTTCCACTGACATCTCTGGGATGTTAGGTGTGAATTAAAGTTTAAAAGCCTAAAGTTCTTCGTGCCAGCTGCCAGTACTGGCAGGGTGGGAGGTACGCTTGTTGTTCTACTATGGATTGTTGGGGGTTTTTTTCCCCCCAATTGGGGAAAAAACCACCCAAACCAGCCACAAGCTTGTGCAGAAGGGAAGAGTAAGAAGCTTGATTACATTTCCTTCTGTGTTAAGCAATTCCTCCATCCTTCAGGATGATATGCAGCTCCATCGTTTATTCAGGAGGCAGAGAATTTTTGTATTGCTTTCCCATCAGGATACACTGTAGGATGTAAATTCAACTTTCAGTCCTTCCTTCACATCTGTCATGACACAGCTGCTACAGCCTGTTCCACTTAAATTCTTGTACTCAATAGAAGCAAAAGTCATTCAGGAAAAATTCCATTGTCTATGCTTTTACCTTCAGTATGGGATTTTCCAGGAACTGGATGGGAAACATTCTATCCTGGAACAGCAAAAGACCGTCCTGATGTTACCTAAAATCAGGCAACATAATATTACAAGCACCTTGTAGGAACATGGAAAATAAACTGCCTCAATATAATTTGATCTATTTTTCTAATAACTTTTCTAATGAATATTTTATTTTCTGTAGTGCTGGACTTAATTTGCTTGGAAGACAATCGTCATTACATTAAGGAACAAACAGTTCACTAGAGCTGAGGAGTGCGATAATTGATTTTTCAACTTGGTGGATGAATTAAGAAATCATTATTTTTACGTTCCAAGCCACATCAAAAAAAGCTGGTGTGGATTCTGAAATCCTTCACTTGGAAAGACTGATTTTGATGTTTCTAGTTCTCCAAATACTTTTTTCTTTAGTAAATTTGGATCGATACCTACCTGTTGTAGTCAATATTGCTTTTCCAGTTCAGGTTAAGGTGTTTGTCACTCTCCCATCTCTGGACAGCTGGGAAGGCCTGTCTGGGCAAGTAGCTCTCCCAGAGAGCAAAGCTATTACTGGTGTCTTTGAAAACATCATATCTGTCAGTTATATTATCCACGCGGACATCCTACATGATCAACAAATAAGGCGTGTTTTAATTTATATGGGATAAGGCATGGTTCAGAGCTCTATGCTTGTTGCCTATATGTGTAAATCTTTTAGACTGAGGATTAACACTGCTCACTTATTTTGATCTCATGATTGAATGATCTCCTGATTAAAAAATGTGAGTTCTAATCTTTCTGAGCCTCCATTTCCCCGTATACGGAAGCAGAATAATCCATGCAGCTTTGCAAAGGTCTTTGATGTCTTCAGATGAAGAGCAACGAGCATTAATATGACTCTATTGCCAGCACAAAATTACAGCTATAGCCTCTTTAGCCCTTGAGCGGTGTAAAAGAAGGCAGGCACTTAATTCATTTGATGTAACTATGTAAGAATGATCATATATACACAATTAAAAACATGGTTTTTATCAATTATGCAGTAGCATCTCAACTGTACTCTTACTAATTAGAAAGGGGAAGAAAAAAGATAGTGGCTGAAAATTAATTATGCCAACATTTCTATACTGTTTAGAACCTAGTTATAAGAATTAAATATTTATATCATTAAGGTTTCCATTATGCATCCTAATGTAATTGCCTGAGAGAAAATACTGCAAGGTGCTCCAACACTCATGAAAGTTTAGAATTTGGATTCTCCCATGAGCTGATAATGCTGACAAGGTTGTATCTAAATTTGATATCTTCAGCCAAGAATCTTCTTTCCACATGCAAGCTTGCAACTCATTTCAAGCTGCTGATGTGTCACATTGATCTCAGAAAATAAGACGACTTTCTATTCAATTAAAGAGTGGTTTGAAAATGTAAAGGTACTGAAATGGTTCCAAGTCTAAGTTACAGATCATGGGCCAAATCCAGGGCCTGTTACAGAGTCCTTCCTCAGATTGGATGGTTGTTACAGTATTTCAGGATCAGAGGCTTACTATGTTCAGAAGAAAGAAGTTATAGTTTTTTGAGAGTTTTCTATCCATCTTCTATTCATATTTGTTTTATACTCTCCTTCTAGCTTTTATTTGCCTGGATCCTTTTTTCTTCATTTCATCTCTTGCAGTCCTTCCTCAGCTAGAAACACAACTTTAAAAATGCATCAAAACAAGGCTGTTCACCTTTCCATGTGCGCACTCATCTCCGAACGCCGAGGGTTTATGTAAAACAGGTTCAGCCCTACAGCTCCTGGCAACTTGCCAAGTTGCTCAAGACTGGCAAAATTTGAGTGTTGTTCCATGTAAGGAGGCTTTGCTCTTTGCAGGTAATTGTTAAAAGGCGAGGCCCTGATCCCACTCATTACACAATGGGTTATTGTCTAGCTTTCACCCTGAGGGGTTCTTTACTCACAACTTTTATAACAACTATAAAATGAACCTGCCTTTTCATCGAGTAGGCTGTTCCTCTGCCATTTTTTCCTACAGAATCTAGCATCCCTCTCTAACTTTCCTTAATTTTTAATGCTCATCCCTTTATACTCCTGAGTTGAAGTTAACGAGACATATCGAGTTGGCCCAGCATGCTGGGCTGAATCAGATCAGTTCTGGACTGCACAGAGAGTCCTAGACTCCCCATCTGCGGTCACCATACTGCACAATACGCTATTTTGTAATGAACTCAGAAGCATAAATAGCAAATACACATAGCTATAAAGTCTCTCTTGTGAAACAAATTTCACTTAAACACTGAGCAATTTAGGCTGCCAAAAAGGCACTTTAACATAGAAGTTGAAAAGGAAGGATGATTTAAGAAATTATTTTAGGCTTCAAGAAAACACAGAAACATATGGTTAGTGTTAAATATTTGTATACGTGGTATAGCAAATAGAGATGTCTCATGGGTTTTGAATCAGGTATTTAGAAAGAGAAGAAAAATACCATGCTGTGTCCCTTCTTTAGCATAATCTAGAAACAGATTTTCTTAAGACATGCTTATGTGAGAGATGCTTTGATTAAAAAAGGAAATAAAATCTCTGAGACCAGCATCAGATTTTAAAGTCATGTTTTAGCACTTCTCCACACTCACTGCATTAAACTCCTTCGGCCGTAGCAAGCACAGCCCTTTAAAGGCAGGGCCCCTGCCTGGGACAGGAACCCAGAGACTTTGAAGCTGGACACCAACCTCTAGCAAAACCAAGTCCTTTAAAAGGGAAGGCAATTGATGGAAAGTCTTTGAACAACAAACCCGTCAGGTATGTGAAGCGTTTAAGAGCAAAGCTTTTTCTCTGGCGATACCAGGTCCTTGCTATGAGACAGTAATTTGGAGAAGAGAGCTCTTTAATTTGCAGAGTCCTTAGATATTATATCTTTGGGGGGGAAAAAAAAGGGAATGTGTCTGAAAATAATAGCAGATGGGAAATGAAGCAGGAAAGGTACAGCGACTTAAACCTGTGGAAACATCAGCTGTTTTTAAAAACAGCAGGATCTTACTGATACTGTGCAATCAATACTTTTGTCCTGCATCACTTCATGAAAAGTGCCTCCCTCCTCCCAGAGGGCAACCTGCACCATCAGACAACCTTCCCACCCACCTACATCAACCCTGGCTATCGGACGAGGTGCTTTTGGATGCCAGGTGGAAATGGCCAAATGCAGGATATAGTGACCTCCAAACCTGCCCTCCCCCAGCCCCCCAAAGGTAGCGTTACAAATGCTAAGTGAATGGAGGAGTCTTAGCTTGCAGGTTAGAAATATAAAGAAAATAGGAAAATTCTCCATTAACAACATCATGAAGGTCCCAATCAACAGATCACTGAAAGCAATGGTCATAGTTCAGTATCAAACTAAAGAGGATGGTTTTGTCTGTGTGCGGATGTGCACAAGCGCACATGTATGCATGGAAAATCCTTTCTGTTTAATTCTCAATATTTAGGAGTCATTAGCTGCTTAGTAAAAGGAGCAGGGAGAAAAATGCAGCACATCAGTATTCCAGAATAAGTCACCTCCCTATTTATATCCAACAGCCTCTTTATTGGTGTTTAACTTCTTCAGACAGCTGCCATCATACATGGAATGATGTAGAGGTTGCTTTAGGTTGACAGGCACCTTATTAGCGTATGCCATTATAATATTAGCAGTCATTTTCTTATTGATATCAAATGGGATTTTTCTGGCCAAAAGGTCAGGAGGAAAAGGATTGCGTAGCTCTGATGGTACCTGAAGCTGATTATCAGCAGTGTAAATAATGCCTGTGTTAGCTGTGTGCGAAGACAGCAATCTAAAAGGAGCATTATTCTCTTAGGAGCTTGTGTATGCAGCAAAGGAAGGGAGATGGGGGTATTATGCCTTACAAGAACCTCTCAAGATCTTAAATGCTGTTCGACACATACAAATTATGTATGTAACATTATATGCAAATAACTCCCTGGAGTAAATATGTATATCAGTTTACCTGAAAGTTTGTTTGGGTATACCTTTCTGTCTTTTCAGTTCATTAGAAGACCAGCTTGCTCAGCACAATAAGTAGTTTGAAGAGCTGCATTTTCAGAGGGTTCTGCACACTTCCCATTTGCACAGAATTTTAATTTGAATTCCCAACCAACATGGATCATTTTTGACCAAGGTGGCGTTAGTTCTAACAGTACTGTCTCCTGATGGGAGCAAATTGATCTGGATGCAGGAATGATTTGTGGGAAGAATTTCCATGGCACAAATGGCTATTTTCTACCTCGCTCCTATTGATTTTCAAGTGCCATTCATGCCTCTTCCCACTACCTTTAAATTGTGTTGACATCTGTTTACTCACCCATTACAAACAATTGCTCCAATAAAAATACAGAATGGGGAACATGCTAAATCAATAGCTGAGACCAGTGAAAAACGGAACATCAAAGCGATGAAAGTGAAATTATTATTTTGACCATATTTAATCAATTTTGAGAACTACAATATCAATGAAGAGTTCAAGAGGGGTAGTGATATATTATATTTCACGCACATATTCAGTTTGGTTAGTGGGATTTTTTTTTTCATCTAGAATTATGGAAAATAACCTATCTTCACTCCTCTTCTGAAGCACACTGAGATCCGGACAGTTGTAGGAGGGATGAATGCTGTGCACATGTCGTTTCACTGATTTTCTTTTTGGTGTGAAATGAATACAGTCAGATCTGTCCTGCTGCTGCAGAAGGGCAATGCTTTGCTGGGAGCACCATACCAAGGCAACTGCCAAGAGCCAGAGTCCGGATTTTATTCCATTCTGTCATTATACTAAATGGGACAATGAGGAAGGTGGTGACATTGCCCAAAGTGCCCTTCATCCTCACCTGTTATACTCTAGATACTTGCTAAGCCAGTCTCTAGTATTTTTAGTCCAAGCAAGCTCTGGTATTTTGTTATGGAAACAGGAGTGAATTATCTCTTGGGGTTAATTTTACTTTTTCTTTTCTTTTTATTTTATCAAAAGACTAATATTAAGGATGGCAAAGAATTTATAATTAAGCAGATGCCCATCAACATTTTTTTAAGCAGAACTTCTATTTGAAAAGCAATGAATATTTTCCCTACTATCCCCCTTCAACAGATGTTCTGCCTAATCTACATTCGCTTTACTCACTGTCTTACCTTTGACCTTTCTTTTGAAGGTATTCATAGAATAGAACGTCAGTATTCATCTACCTGCTGTGCTTCCATCTGTCTATGCAGTGCACGAATAACCACAAATTATATTTCCTTTGTGAAAATTTGAATGACAGAAGCATTTCTAAGGCTTCATATACATGGAATGATCAGATGCTATCTCCTTGTCTTGGAGGAATTATTCATCCCATATCTGGACATGCAGACCAGGAACAGCTGCCAAATCTGGATTTGGGTTTCCAGTGTCTCCACTGAGATTTTCTACCAGAAGTCTTTCTTGGATGCTTTTCCATCACCCTTGTTTTACTCATTTTTCTTGACAGGGAAACTGAAGCAGGCAGATTCATACCCAAGACTGCCACAATGAATGTAGAAGCAACATAAAGCCGTTTTAAAGAGGTCTCCTTTGGGAAGGATTATCAGAATAATGATCTGCAAACCTGTTAAAATTTATACAGTTTAAAGACTGGAAAACAGGTCCTTCTCTGATGATTCCAGTGGAGCCATATTGACACTAGAGCTGATCTCAGGATTTATGTGCTCTAAGATGTACAGAAGTTTCCTATGTGAGATGCCAAAATATGCCTCTTTTAGAGAACTTAGAATAACAAGAAAATTAAAGAGGCAGTGTTCCCTGAAGAAACTTTGGCCTTTGCATTTATCTGAAGTGGTGTCAACTCTTTATTGCCAGGTTGGCGGAAGAGGCCACAGAAATGTGTCCTCACCAAGCCAAATACAAATACTAAACCAGAAACATATACAACAGTTGCACCAAGGCTCACTTCTACATTTAAAATAGAGAATAAAAGCTTATTTTAACTGCAGCAAGGAAACATGAATATATTATGTAGGAACAATACCAAAGTACAGTATATTAAGACTTTTTAAACTAGATGAACCTGAAACAAATTCCTGATCCCATGTTTTTTTGAAACATTGATTCAAATCTCATCTTCAGAGGTTAGGAAGAAAGGAAAAAAATATGACTTTTTTTTGCTCCACCCACAAGTTAAAAGAGTGTGCATTTTCAAAACTTTTTAAGCATCCAAATGGAAATGACAAAATAAAGTCTTAGATGAGTTGATTTTCTATGTGTATTGATACCCTGTATACACTGTCATTATACAATATCTCACTCTTCTAATACTAAAAACTAAGTCTTTCACTGTTTTTAAACTATCTAGCTATTGAATTGAAAAATAAAAAAAGTGTACATAAAACATACACATGTAATCTTTGTCAAGAAATACACAGTTCAGATCCAAGCTCAGCAATAATATCTAAAATACATAAACCTTCCTGTGCATGTGCCTGTCAAAATCAGGAATGTTTTCCTCCTTCTAACAATACAGAACTTGATTTATTTGAATTTCTTTTAAAAATAGTTAATTATAATTGCATCTATTGGCAAACAGCATTTCCTTCTTCTTTTCTGACTCACAGAGATGTCAGGTGGAAGTCAGGTACTACAAACCAGAATGCATTCAGAGAGAATTAAAAGTCAACGAATCACAGGAATAATAGTCCAGCTGCCCACTTGTGCTCAGTGTCACTGTAATTCTGCAAATGCACCTGAAAATACCAGGGTGAACATAGTGAGTAACAAATTCTTACTCTAATCAACGTTTCTTTTTCAGAAAGGTTCTTGCTAAAAATACGAAGTGAGCTTGCCATCTAAGTTCATAATCTGTTTTCTTCAAAGCAGTTGTGCACAGTCCTCTTGAAGCCTGTCAGAATAGCCACTCAATTCTTTTTTAAATTTAGGCTAATTTAGTGCTCTGAACAGGGTCCAAGCTAAAAACTGTGCCACATAACAGAATGGTGCACAGTCTTGATAAGAACTGCTCCAGCAGAATATACAACACTGAAGTATAAAACAGACTGGACAATCTGGTGTATTTGCTAAAATAGAAAAGCAATTTAATTTACCACTTAGCTGGTCCATGCTACTGGAGAACATGTTCCAGTTCAAGCTCCTGCCTCTGAGAGGTGTTTGAGGAGGAGTTTTACAGGAGGCAACACTCTTGCCTCTGAAACAAAGTGTGCCCTGCAATATCTGCCTGGGAAAGTTGGGCTCCTAAAGAAGGAACAGTTGAGTGAAAAGGGAAAGCCATAATCACATGTTATCGTTAATGGCCCACAGCACATTTAAGGTAAGTACGGCCATCAATTCCTCACCCTGGCCAAATTCCAGGATTGGCAATTAAATCTTCCTGAATGTCTACATTGCAGTCTAAAGCATACTCCTGGACACAGTGGGACTGTGCAAAATTTTATGTATCTATTTCTCTCCACTGACTATAAAAAGAGTCTAGTCTAGTCTGGCTCTCTAAAATGCAGACATCTCATTTTTATGTGCAAATGTTAGGATAAATGAATCTCATCTCAAACTCCAGGGAACAGAAAGGAGGAGAACCATGCCCAACATAATGAAAAGGTTTACCCATAGCTGAGCCTGAAGAAGGAAAATCAGATAGGGGAAACTAGGGAAAAAGAAGAAAAGAGCCCAAATTATAAGAAAAGGAACAACTTTGGAACATCATTGTAATTATCTTGTATCAATATGAGAAAATCTGGCACTAATTCAGTATCTATTTAGAAAAGTAGGGAAACGTGTACAGTGAACTATGTAATCAATGTTTTGACCAACTAGAACACAAGTCAATCTGCTTTTCATCCAATAGTTGCCTGGTTTTCCAGAAAAAAAAAAAAAGGCAATCAATACTATTAAAAAGGCTTGCAGCGTGAGGGGTAGGTTAGCCAGTAATCCTGCACTTCATATCACTAAGAGAATTGCAGATATTATGCTGGATTTGTTCCCTTAATGCATTAACAATACAGGTTTTTTGAAGAAGATCATTTGTTAGGCTCAGGCATATCACAGGACCAAAATATTCATGATTCAATTATCTGTGAAGAACTATAGAAGGTCAGGGTGGCTCTGAAGGATGCCACATTAAGGAAAGCAAGTGAGAATCAGCACCTTGCCCATAGTTCTCTTGACTTTGAAATTTTTGCATCTGTCACAGGACTGAACTGTGCTGCTTAACTGAGTAGTATCTGGACACACTTTAAAAAACATAGAGTTTTCCCTACCATCCTTCAGGATAGGGGTGTCCCCTCTGATTCCATTCTGATTTTCCATTCACTTTACTTCTCTTAACAAAACAAAAGACTCTAAGTCCTTTAAATCTTGGTGCCTCCAGGTTTCACAATGCTCGAAATCCAGCCCTAGAATTGCAAGAACAGGAATCACTTCCATTTGAAAACAGTAAATAAAATTCACCCCATAAAGCTCACAATTCACTGATGCATTATCTGTATCAAAGCAAAAAATGTATCTTTAACACCTTGATGGTATTAAAGACTTGAAGGATTTTTAAAGACTGAAGTCTAAGGTTGCTTGTGAGAGCATTCTGACTGAGACTTGCAGGGAGGGTATCAAAGAGAATACATTAAATTTCTCTGCAGATTAAATCATTATGAAGGAAGCTACATGAAAGACACTATTTCTAATAAGCGAAGAGTTGAAAACTATGTCAGAAATTAGTCATGATTTTTGAAAATTAGACTTTCATTTCACTTGCTATCAAATAATTGGTGTTAAGTTATCCTCCTAACTGGACCGGACCTTGGAAACTAAGCAATAATGGTGGTCCAAGCTCTCAATGGAAGTGCATTAACTATGGTAACTTCGGTCAGGGATATAGCAAATGAGCTGCACGACTTTTGTTAATTTGGGGCCTGCTTCTGCTTTTGAAGTTAGTAGTTCTGTTGACTTCAAGGAAAATGAAAGTGAACTGCCTTTCCTGGCAATCATATGAATACAGTTCAAAAAGAAATCAAAGCCTTGGACCAACAGCTAGTCCAAATTTCTGGAGTAAAACTAATTAAAAGAAAATCCTGATATATGCATGTGTTCTTTGCATATCCTGGTTTCAGGCAGGTCCAGGAAACAACACTGTTCAGTGATGAGGTATTTACAGCTTTTTTAGCCTTAGTTAGCTATGAGATCCCCTGCCAAGGCTTTGGTCTCAGACTTACCTGTACTGGGCTTTTGGCTTTTTCGTAGCCTCAGGCTAGTCTTGCTCTCCCTGTGTCCATCCCCTGTTTCAGAAAAGGGGCAGAAGGGGCTCTTTTCTGTTTAGATTGTATGAGACCAGATGAAGGAATTATTGTTCCCTGCATTATGTAGCATAACTAAGATACTAACATTTGATAAGGCTCTTCTAGGCACCTTTGACACAAAAATAAAAACTTCCAGGCAGAGAAGAACTATTAGAGTAACGTCTGTGCACCTCCAGTTTGATGAAACAGAACAAAAGGCTTCCCGAGGTTTCCTCAAATGAAAGCAGAACAGAATTGGTCAGAGGCTTGCAGCCACCCACCAGCCAGCGAGAAAACATGCACAGTTCTTTCCAAGCTCATTTCTGCTCTGGCAGCTCAGTCGCACATTAACTCCCGCCAGCTTTGCTCTTCGTCCTCTAACTCCTGGCTACATATGCCCTGGCAAATCCTGCAACCCGACCTAACACCTGTGGTACTTCTCGAGTTTACTGGTAGTAAAAGAATAAACCTCCTGCCAACAAACAGACAAACCTGACAATACACCCCAGCGAAGAAGAGGGGAGATGAGCTGCTGAGTGCTTTCCAGACACGCTAACCTTGGAGCCAGCCACAGCAATCTGAGCTGGAGAGGTGGACCGATATTTGGTTCCTGATTCACATGTGAATGTTGCCTCTCAATGTCTCTATCTACATAGCTACAGGCAAAGCAGGAGCTATTTCTGTTGCACAGTAACTATATTTCTGACATGATTACAGCAGCATCTATTAGGCTTTCAAAAGGACACATTTCAAAGCCAAAATGGGTCAGACCTGGTACATGCAGTACTACCTCTCCCCAAGGTTATGAAATCCCTACAATTTTATTACACTTAGGAACTTTGACAGGGTAGTAGTTTTGGACGAACTGGGTTCATTTTGGGAGAGTGGTCATCTGGGATTATTTTGGAAAAAAGTCTCAAATCCTCAGTATAATTAAGGAAGACATGAGTAGAAAAGGATAGCACTCTGAAGGTTTATGAAATGCCGTCTGTCTGTCTTCACCCTGAAATATACTTTTTGTATGAGCTGACAATCCTGTAGATGCCTGATGCTAAATTATAAGATTCAAAGAAGCAGCTGAGAAGTAATAGGTAGGATAGCGCTTGAAGTCCCTACTTTGAATAGGACTGCAGAAGTCCCAAAAAGTGTCCAGTGTGACCCCCAATTAATACCATTATGCCTTTTGCAGTGCTCACATTCACTCTTTGCCAGTTTCTCCCTCCCCAGCATCAAAAAGCAGAGAGCTGCTGGTGCCCAGGACATCGGTCCTTACGTGGCTATCTCACCTGTAAGAACACACCTGCCCAGGGCAGAAAGGACTTAGGTACAGTTGCCAGCTTCTTACATAGAAGATGCCATCAAACATTATCCCTTCACTTGTCTATCTTTGAAGACATTTTTCTGCCCCCTGAAATCCTCACAGCCCCCTTGAGAAGACTGCCTTTGCTGGCACAGCCCAGGCAGCACTACGCTGCAGTCCGGCACCCGGATGGCTCAGCGGGTGCAGCACCCAGCAGAGGCATGTCAAGACTATGGAGACAGGTCTTCTTCCAAGTCAAGTTTGAAGCTAAAATTTTGCTAAATCCTATATTCTGACTGGTGCAAACAATGAAAAGCCATTGGTGAAGAAACAGGAATAACAGACCTGTTATAAATACAAACTGGAATTGTTGTTAAGGTATGTTCCCCGAGGAGAAAACCATGGCGAGGGTAAATACAACAAAGCAGAAAAAGTATCCCGGGGAAATTATTCTATCACCCTCAATCTTCACATCAAATTTTAATCAAGATGAGAGAGAAAGCTAATTTTGGAGTACCTCAGACCTGCTGCACCACTGGTCTTCATCAAGCACTACAGGCTGTGGCTTAACTTTCAGTCAAGACCTGCCTGTGGGAGTTTTCATTAGACACTGCAGTGCTACAAACTCTAGAGGTGTCTTACAAAGCTCAGATCAGCACTCCATGCAAGTACGTATGCTGGGACAAAATTTCACTGGCACTTAACGTGAATACAACTTCAGTTTAAACCATGTAAAGCTTCAGTGAAAAGACAGGGAGAAAAT
This sequence comes from Gavia stellata, assembly GCF_030936135.1. NCBI lineage: Eukaryota > Metazoa > Chordata > Aves > Gaviiformes > Gaviidae > Gavia > Gavia stellata. The sequence goes on along the minus strand of NC_082615.1, from coordinate 8,734,429 downwards.
GATTTCTTGGGCTCAGTACCAACAGATTCTCTTGCAACCCTCGTCACCCTTTCCCCCTTGCTTCTCCTTTAGAACTGCATGGCCACTCTCTTCACCTTATTTTCTAAAAGAAAATGTTAGGTGTGTGCCATGGGATAAAAAAAGGAAAGGTGACAATAAAAGAGTTTAATTTCTATAGGCTCCAGAGGAGATTCATGTTCCATCAATTCTGAGTTTAAATAACATGAAAATGGGCCCATCCCAAGAGTAAATCCCCTCGGAGTGCAGCCTTTTGAGTCAATTTTTCATCTTAGCCTTTCTAGCTGGAGACATCACACATAAATAAACATGTGCAAGTTATTGCCAGCATGCTCTGCTTTATTAATTTTGTGTAGAGCAAGCTGGCTTTCGGGGAGGTTAATTTCCTGAACTGAGAAGAAAATGGCACTTCACCAATTTGAAAATAAATAATTGTGTGAATACCTCAGTTCATTATTTTTAACTCTGCAGAGTCTTTGCAGACTCCAGAGGCATGCTGACAGCTTGGAGAAACAGAGCTATTTTCACTAACCAGTTTCCCTGTGTGGTGTGTATTATACTGTGTTACATAGAAATTAATGGCTGTTTAAAAACAGCAGCGCCTTGTCTAGGTCCTTTTAAACGGAACCCAGTTAATCCTGGGAACGTCGATTCCAGAGATGTAGCTACTGTTGGCGTAAGACACACTTAATACCACATTGGTTTAGAGAAAATATTCTTAAACTGTAGCAACATATTCAGAACCTGTTGAGCTCCTGTACCTCAGAGGATATCACATCTCCGTGGCCTCTGTTGCTCCTTAACTTTAAAAATCCTTAGGTACGAGCTGCAGTGACTTGAATGCTGGGGTTTTTCTGTTAAACTATCTGTGAACCTGAAACCAGAACACACACGCCCAAAGTGCTGGTTTTGTTTGAAATAATGAGAAAATGACGTTAGTCCATATGGCATTGGAAATCCTGATTCAAACTTGTCTGTTGATTTAAAGGCACGTGGATGCTACGGGGCTTTGACAGTATTGCTTGACTGTGGCTATTTCAGAATCCAGGCAAAAACAGATGGCAGCATTTCTCAGGTTTTGAAACATATGCTACGAAACATGATTTTTAAATATATTTATTAACAGTGGGTTAATTTTACTGGAAGTCCTAACGAAACTATACTGGTACATTTTTTAGGAAACAAGTGGTGTGAAAGCTTGGAGCTGTGCAAACCTATAGCTCCAGAATTACTTTCCCAGACTAAAAAAGTTTGATAGGAATTCTAAATAGCACTTCTAACTATCTGCATTTTTGTCTCTCTCAGAACAGACAAGATTAGAGAAATAATGTAAATATGAAACCATTTAAAACTCGTGTGTCATTTTGAGTTTGCAATAATCTTTTCATCACCTTAACTAATGTCAGGTGATGGGCAAATGTACATTCATTTATCTGTCTTATCAAAATGTTTAGCATAGATAATGCATGAAAGAGAAAATACTATCTGGCTGACATGATGCAAAAATGTCATTCTGTTCTTCTCTGTACAGATGGTTTTTCACTTCCCACAGTGTTTCGCTGTGGAAAATCTGTTGTGTTCTTGGTATTTAATTTGCCTTTTTGATGCAGTTTTCTCAATTAAATCTCATGCAGATGATGCAGTCATTTATATTCACAGGATCAGACTTTCTGCTCTTATTGGATAAACTTTAATCTAATCCACAGGGTTCAGATTTGGCTGTGTGATATTAATTAATTTTAAATTTAGATAAATGTTTCTTTGGTGGAGATCAAAAGGTAAATGTGGTCCCCAGATCTGAAGCCTACAGAGAGAGCATGTATTGCATGACTTGCTCGGATTTTACTGAACTAAGGGGAATCCAGGTGAGAAAGGATGGGAGAAGTGGCTCAAATAATTAACTGATCTGTGTAACAGGTACTGCTGGAGTGTTAGCTCCACTTTTGCAGCTAGCGTGTCTCAGCACTGCTCTCTGACCACTCATTAAGTGAAGGCCAAGCAGAATGATGGTTTCATGAAAAGGGTATTTTCATCTACACACTGACTTGTGGTGAGGGCGTAGCAGGGGAATTTTTACCTACTGACGCAGTACAATTGTTGGGTATGAAAATCTTGTAAAAAAGATGAGTAAATTTGTGAGAAAACCTTCACTGTCCCACTTTCAACTTTTACCTGAATAATACAATAACTCCCTCTCCCCTTTCAGGACCCCTGTTCATTCAGGGAAGAGGAGGGAGTAACCAGTAGGCGTAACTCAAGTTGCATGTAGAAACATAAATCTGGTGCATTTTGTGTGCTTGACTTTGCAACCTAAACAATTGTTTTAAACTTCTTTCTATTTAAAACAAAATCGTCCATGCACTGCTGTCAGTAGCTAAACAGAAGCATGAAAGCTGACAATACATTCTGGGCAAAAGCAATGAGCCAATTTAAACTTGGTATTCCCTTGATTAATCTTTGGATACCAGTGAATTCAGCCCTATGTCCTTCATGGGACCATAGGAAAGGTCTTTATTAAATTCACTACCTGGTCCATAGGACCAAGTGCTTTTCTCTCTTTCCTCTGTAAACCTGGAAAAAACCTAACAGCTGCCCTAGAACCTCTGATTTCCATAGCCACAATGAGGACAAGCAGGGTTTGTTTCATGCTCATTAGGATCATAGATGGGGATGACACAGCAGGTTAAATATTATACTTTTGACTTTAAAGTTGTAATGAATCCCCTTCTGTGTCATATGAAACAAAAAATTCAGTATGAGAACAGGAACGGGGAAGGTCTCTCTCCATTCATTTCTAGAACAGTTGCAAAATGCTGAACTCCCCTTTTGCCCCTCAAGTACAATGCATCCAAAGAAGTTCATCCTAAAAGACATATCGTAATTTGTTTTATCTATTTACAGACGGATTTAGTTTTCTCTCTGACTTTGAGTTATTCATAAGATAGTCACTCACATGGCTATCTGCATATAAATATTACCACTGGAGAGTAATGCAGTGGATAGCCACTGTGGATTTCTTAGTCTTATCATTGTATGGCTTTTATATCAGGTGCTCATTTAGACAGAATTCATTGTATATTATTCTCCTGTGACAACACTAACCGGCCTCCAACTTTCCAGTGCTTGTTATCATTTTCAGAGTGTAAAAACCTCAAGGACTTGAAAGGACAGACAGGCAAGTTTGCAGAACATTTCATTAATTTGTGGGAAATTCTACTTACTGTAAGTGTCATGTCTTTGCTGTGAAGGCTGAGAACATCTGCCAAATATAATACCACTTTCTTCCCTCACAGTCTGGCTCCTCTTCTGTTTGACATTGAGGGACTAACCATTAACTCACACTGCCTCAGCCTGAAGAGGCAACTATGTACATACATCTAAAGCTTAAATTTCAATTTGTATTGGAATGTCACTCATCAGATAAATCCAGACACAGAGGAAAGTGAATAATAAATAGCTGTGTGGGCCAAGAGAGAATAGATAGTGCCAGCAATAACTCCTTTCTAATCTACCCTGGTCCTATAATGCTGTGGCTCTTATTTCTAGTGGACTTTCCTATTGCTTCTAGCCAGAATGACAGCACATCAGACTCACTGGTAGTAATGTCTGAATCTCATTCATGGGCCCAGGGGAGTTGTCTCAGAAAAACATTCAAATATTCAGACGACACTTGTCCAAATGATATAATAAGCTCTGGGATTTGTCAAATGGATCTGGTAGTATCATGGGACCTTTCTTGGGCTGACTCATCATCTCCCCTTCGCATTTCAAGGCTCTGTTTGGGTCCCCAAAGACAAAAGAGAACGAAAAGAATATGAGGTGGTTGCAAGTTTTAACTATCACCTTCATAATAATAATACACACGTATCACCTTTTTATTGAAATAATGCCATCAAGCATAATTTGTACAGCATACCATTCCAAAAGCGTGTGTAACTAACCATAAACAGTACTGTACCTTACAAGTTCAGAGAAAACAACAGCAAAACACACTACTCCAAAGTAGCTACAGGATAACAAGATAGAGCTAGGTCTGGCCACCTTGGCTATAATTAATGGCATCATTCTCCACAGATTGTCCCAGGATATTTTGTCCCTACCAGAAGTAGTATGAATTCAGGAAGATCTACACTTGGATGGGGATGTGAGCAACACAGGATCAATGTAGAACCACTTGCAACACTACTGGAAATTTTTAGGTGAAGTCTCTTGCAACCAATTGTTTCCTGTTGCAGAGCACATTATAACGTTACCATTTTGCTCACTTACTGTTCAGTTTACTTAAAATAATTTAATTATACCATCCTTAGCAATTCTGTTCATGCCTCAGCACCGTCCTGATCCCCTGTGCTCTGTTAGGTTTGAGCCTAAGTGAGCTGTTATTTTAAGAACAATTTAATCAAAAAACCTGGAATGATTATGATATTTTATCCAATTTCATAACATTCAGAGATTTTTATCTATGACTTGTTGATTAAATTTATCAGGCATGTTGAACCATAACATCTCCTTTAGAACTCATTACAATAACAGCAATGCAAATATGTACGTGAGGAGTTCCAGCCAGTGAATTATTGGTATGATAGACTGTAATGTCTTCTTTAAAGTAATATAGTCGGTGAGAGAATCAGCATCACTATGAACTTAAGAAAAGAGCACCCTGTATCACTGGCATATCACAGTTAATTCACCAACAGGGATGGTGCCCTGGATTCTTTTTCATTTTTTCTGCTCTTTCCAGTGCTCTTTAAAAGAAAAAGAAAATAATTTCACCAGCTCTTTTGGAGTTGCCTGCCTGTCTCTGCTGACCATAGAGAGCGCTTATGTATCAAACTCAGAGTGTATGCCTCATTTTCCGATAGTTAACACTGAAGTGTTCATCTTCAGTAAGACCACAAAAATCACACTGACAATTAGTGAGCATGCTTGAGACAGACCTCAGACATGTTTTCAGTTCAAAAGTATCAATTTACACTTTGAGCCAGTAACTTCAGAAAAGAAGGAACTGTCAGAGAGATAAAAACCACGGTCCAACATATTATTTTCTACAGCATCCAGACACTGCAGAGGAAGACACAAGTAAGCTCGTGAGAGTAGAATTCTGTAATAATTTCCCCACATGACTTTTTCCAAATTTCTTTTATTAGGGATAGCTATGCCATCAGGAATGAACTGTTTTACACCTGAGTTTCCTAATCTTACATAGCACTATTGAGTTTTCCAAAATTCATAGAACAGATACGGTATTTATAAAGATATTAAATTCTAAATGTAGGGAATTTACGGAATAAAAATACACATCTAGACTTGTTCTCCCCATCGCCCCTAACATACTAATTCTAGAGCAATTCACCTTTAAGTAACACTTGCATAATAAAGATCTCAAAACAAGGTAAAAATGCCACAAACAGGAAAAAATATCAGAATCAGTTTTCCCTCAAACACCACCACAGCAACTTTTTAACAGCTCTGAGCAGCACTGCCAGAAGGGAGGTGGAAGCAAAACCGAGCAGGAGATTCTCAGTGCAGGGCAAGTCACTTTAATAGTGTCTGACTGAGAATGGCAAGGACTCTTTAATTACAATCCTTCATGAATAATTGTGAAAAACAGCGATTACCTGACTTAGTCTGAATAAACTCAGTATAATTAATGAATGTTCAAGCTCTAATTATGGTAAAATCTTAGCAAATTAATTCCAGACAATAGAAGGTATTTTTGGCATGTTTTCAAATGATCAGCTCATTTTTATTACAACTGCTCCCCCTGTTCTTTTGGATCATTTAGATTTATGGCCTTCACTTTCAATTGGGTTCAAATATTTGACCGTAAAACTAAAAGAACCAAGAATTCAAGGTCTGAGTCACAAGGCTGTACCACCAGAATATCTGTATACAAGTGAGCACTTCCATTTGCTTACATATGACTTGTCTCAGAAGACATACGATCACCCTGGATGACTGTCCAGGTCAGCAAAGGTAGGTGGGTGCTCAAATTCATCATGTACCAGCTTAACATGCTCAGAAAGAAGCTATATAATGAAAAGTCAAAGATGAGCAATAGACCAAAGTCCTGCCCCTTCCCTAGGATTTTGATACCTCCAGCTGAGAGCTTACCATTTCCCTTGGGATCCACATCTACAATTCTGCAACCACTCCTCTAAAGAACTGGGAATGGACTGGCCTTGTGTTTTAAAACATGGGCAGGTACCTTTAATAGCCTAAAGATGGGGACATGCATTCTGTGAACAAGGCTGTCACGACAAACGTTATGTATGTGTACGCACAATGATCTACTACAGTGGTATTTTAAGTGTTTGTCAACAGACGAGCAATTTAACAAAAGAAGTATTGGAAGGTTACAAATCCAGTCCCTGCCACTATAGTTGATGATGCAACAAGGGTCCAACCTGGAAAGATTCATAATGATCTTTACTCTGCTATCACCATATCACCTTCCCACAAGTTACATCTGACAACAAATAAACCAAATGCCACCAGTCTTTAATTTGCCAAAATAACAGCTGTGAAATCCTATTTACCTATCTATGAGCAATCTGAACAGATTTTTCTCTGTGAAAACCATAACTAAACCCCCTGAACAAATGTTTTGCTGGCAGATGGCATGTGTGGTCGCCTCTTTAAAATGCGGTATTTTAATGCAAGGTCTGACATTTCCCGCATTGCCTACCTGAGACTGCTAGCACCAGCTACGGCCACTGCTGCTTCCTCCTCTAGGGATTTAACACATGGTCACTCTTTGTTCCTGAATTACGTTTGTCAAAAGTCTCACTTTAGGCTGCAAAGAAGCCGATGACAAAGGCAGTACAAGATTGTTTTGCAATTATCCAGTTTATGTGCCTGTGCAACTTTTGTGTCAGTCCTTTAACTCACACGGTTGCATATTACAGCAAAGGAAGTACAAAATGGTGCTTAAGAGAAAAATAAAAAGCCAAAACCCCAACAACAAACAAACAAAAAATCCCCTCCTTTGTGGATACAGCAATGTAAAGAGTTAACAGTTCCTAGACTTACAGGAATCCTCCTGCCAGCCTGTAGTTTCTTCACTGGTGTGCTGTGGCCTTACATTTCTTGTAATCATTCAGCTGCCTAATGATCCCCTTATATCAGGTGTAAATGAGTTTTCCCACTCCAACCTGGCTTTTGTCAAGGCTTTAATGTAAGCAGTTAATGAGTGCTATTGCTCTGAGTTTTCTCATGTGAAAGAAGGGTATTTCTAACTAGTGATACAATGACAAGCAGGAGCTAACGTTATCTGCTCAGCTGTAGTGCAGAGCAGAGAGCTTAAGAAAGATTAATTTCCCAAGCAAAGGAGGACTGAGGACACATTAGGCAGAACCGTCCTGACAGCCAAACTCCACTCCTGTCATATGGCCAGGGATCCATTCATGCTTCGTCAAGGATCTCAGTGGAGCTAAGGGGAAAGAGGCTGGTTTTCTGTGAAACAGCCTGGTTAAAATCATCAACAGAACTGTTAGCCTGTAACAGACCAACAGATTTATTCAGCAGCAGGAGACAGCACAAGGATGCTCAGATTTATCGCTCCAAATACCATCATTATTTAGTGCGCAGAAAGCCTTCTTGTCTCACAGTTAGCAAAACAAAATTACAAATTAATAGCCATATATTTCCCCCCATGTCCTGGATCTATCATCCAATTTCCCCCGTGTTGTAATTTTATTTTGGTACTAAACATATGGAGCTCGGAAAACTGACAAATTTAGAAATTACACATATTTTAATCCACGTTCTCTCACATAAGTTTTCATCGTGTGTTAATTTACTGGAGGAGTATATTCCTTTTCTTAAGAATCAGCAACATGGAAGAAAAAGAGAGAACAGAAGACATTTTGTTTGTACCTTTGACTCTGGGTTACTTCCTTCCTATCCTTTCAGATATGCATTGGATTTGAAGAGGGAGGAACAACTCCTGCATGTAAATTTGTAAAAGGTAGCAATCCCAGCTGGGCTCCTGCCTTGGGTGACAGTGGAGGATATACAAAAAAGCTCCCATGTGTAGAAGCTTGCCTCCTTTCAGGAACACATGGGTAAAAGGTAACCCAGGAAAGCTCTTGCCAGGGGAGCCCAGGTGAAACCATTGAATGTCAAAGAAGATTTTTCAATCGAAGAAAACCGCAGTACTCCTTGCTCACAGAGATCAAAACGAAGCCTTTTTTCCTGTCTCTTAGAATGCGCTAAAATACTTCCTTTCATAGCCCTGGTGCAAAGGGAGACCTCAGCAAGGACAGGGATGTATTTTTGTCCACAGATGTTCAAGGGAAAGATAACAGACCACTGGCTCCGCACAGAAGCTTTTTGGCACTCAGATGGTGAGGAGTGCATGAAGGTGTATTACAGGTACTTAGGCTAAAATAAACCACGATGGTGTTATCTTCTGAATCTTTTCTCAAACTTATGAAGAACCTGGTCACCAGGCTGGGGTCATTTTCCTTTTTATTATTTAATAAATCCAAATGTATCTAATTTTTACATGAAATACAATATTTAATGACAATATTTTAATTTAGTTAAATTAAGATTCAAAGTTTAAGCTCAGATCCAAACCACTCTGATGCTGGGAATGTAATGGAGAATGAGGTGTAAAATCTCTAGATCTATCCAGATTCATATATTCATCTCAAAGCTATCTCTACTGAAAATGTTAGGGATCTGTCTTAAGAATTCCTTCCAAAGGTTCAGCAAAAATAGATTGTGTTGGAGATAAGTCTGATTGCAATCTTTCTTATATCAACACAAAGCATAAATCAACCCTCCAAAGTCAATGGAATTACACATTTGAAAACTCAGATCAGAATAGGTGATTCACTTTCAGAAATACTCAAATTATTAAAGGCATATGAGTCCTTTTAAAGGTCCACAAGGTGTGTCAGGGATCTTAGTAAGTAGCTTTTGGCAATTAATTCCCAGCTGATTGCTTACAGACCTTTAATGCTTTTGAAGAAAACCTTTCTCTGTGCAAACTCACATGATTGTTGTCTAGAAGCTACGTCAGGCCATGACCAAGGGCTGCTTGTAATAGAGTAGGCTGTCTATCGTGGAAGTGGAATTCCAAGAGTTGAATTTAGGTGACATACAGAAAACTTTGCCTTTAAGTCCAAGAACGATGCTTGAGATGACCATGAGGAGAAGACCGCCTCTCTGGCTGTTATAAAAACTGTATCTATGGAGCTCTTAGCTATTTGAAGTGCAAATACCTTTTTTTGATTTGTCAGAAATTAAGAGAACTGCCAGAAAACTGGGGTCCTACTAGAAAAAAGGGAAGATGGCTTAGGGAAATCGCAAAAGATGACTTCAAGAAGTTCCCTGTTTGTGCACAGTACAGGGAATGAAGGTTCTGCTGTTAGGCACTTCAACTCTTCTAACCAGCCTCCTCTAGCCACACCAAAAGACAAAATATTAGCTATACAGAGTCTAGAACACAGAAGTGCTGTAACACCGTAAATAATGTTCATTCCTACAGCTCGGCTTAAACATGAGACCAGCTGTACCAGGTTAGAAGAAAGGTCTATCTTGCCCAGTATCCTCATTCTGCCAGTGACCAACATGCAGCAAAACTGGAGTTGGCTCATTACAGCAGTTACGGTTCCTTCGGTTGCTCCAACTTGGATAACCATGGTATTTCTGGAGCTAATACACGCTGATAAGCACTGACCTCCAGGGGTGGATGCATTAATCATTGGCCAATAGCAGATGCCTAGAGAAGAGCATATGGACATCAGAAGCATAAACCATTACTTCTCTGCTGCACTCCTGCAGCAGAGTCTGTAGCTCAAGGATTTTCTGAGACAGAGCTGGTATCTTTTGTCTCTCATAGTCCCAGGTGGATTATTCTTCTAGAAATTTGTGCAAGACCTGGGTTAAATTGAACACGAAAAACACATGCAACTCAAAAATAACATTAGCCTTTTGCTGTAAACCTCTGCTCTGATACCATTCCGAGATTAGCCCTGCAGCGGAGTGCGTTCTTACAGACCTTCCACCGCTCCTGCTGCAGTGAGCTGCAGGCAAACAGGCTGCCTGCTCCTCCTGCCAGCTGGGTTTGAGTCTTGTGCTGTCAATAGATGTCACACTTGGGCTTTTGTTAATGTCTTCCGGAACAGATTATGCCAAGCGAGTGCAGGGTAGCAGCATGACACAAATTATTTGAATGCACTGCCTTTATATAATAAAACCAAATCCGGGAGAGATTTGATCTTCTGTAGGTTTTATGATGTGCATCCCCGGAAAGTATTGAACACAGAAAGTGAACGAGGGAGGAATGACAGCAGGAATCTTATCTTACAAGGCAAAAGTTCGTTTTGCCCTATAGGTTACTAGTTCATAACTGTACAGCTAAATGTACATCTGCTTTTTTGGAGAGCAATTGAATTTTAAATGAATTTTTGTGATCTCTGGCTAAATGCTTTTTATGATACATACAAGGCTGGGGGGAAGCCAAACTATTTGTGTTCAATGCACAAATAGCAGCAGATGAAGATATTTGCACTATTTTTTTCAGGCAGAGAAATACAGCAAAAAACCACTTAATGCCTTAGAATGGTAAAAACATGGGTTCTGACTACAGGTGTCCAAATGCTGAAATCTGCATGCAGATGTGACAGGTGGGATGGCATGATCCAGGAAGAAAACCTAGGAAAGTCTTTTTCCTGAGCCGTAACTTCTGCTAATGGTCATGTTAGAAAACCAGAAAGAATGCCTTTAGCCTTATTTTCCATTTGATAAAAAGAGTTCCCTTTCTACATATCTGTCTGTGCCAACGCATATAAATCAACTGTGCATGCAGGAGAAAGTCAGCATTAGCAAGAGTTTGCAAGACAGAGAAAAACATTGGGTTTTAAATCACCTAGTCAGTATTTGTGGAATTTCAGATGGAAGTGTTATGGCTGGATTTTGAAATGTGGCACTGAGTGTTTAATAGCTGTTGTCACTATAAGGAGATGTAGTGGAAAGATCTGGGTGCTCTTCACAACAGGAACAGCCTGCTGGCCTGGCCAAATTTCATTTGGACTATTATTAATTCTATTGCTGCAACATCCCTTGCTCTTTCTGGAAATCCAAAACCTTGTGTCATTGCAGTGGATTGTACCAATGTGCACAGACACTGATTCCAGTGGGACTCTGCACAGTCAAAATAAATCACAGGACTCAAGCTTCAACTGGCCACAGTGGTCATCACTTTCTAATGAGTCAAATGCCCTTACTGAATTACTTCTCTTCAGTGCAACTATATTCCATAAGTTGAATGAGGAATTCCTGATTTTTACAGTGAGAGAGATATCCATCTTATACTGTAAATGTTTTCAGAAACAGAACCAGGCAAAAATGTCTCAGCCACTAGAAAATCTTCCTCAAAACCAGATTTCAAAAATAAATTCCTTCAACACAACAGTTTTTGGCCTGTTCTGTTCCATATAAAACAATTCCTCAGGGCAGTAAAGCTCCTGGAAAGTTAACTAAACTCTTTTCTGATTTGCACTCATCAATAGGCTTATTCATTTAGCTCCCACTGAATAATTCATCATTACTAGCAGCAACAGTATGCAAAAACCAGGAAAAATTCAGCTTGACTTTCACATCCCAGGATGAATGTAGAGTCAGGAAAACAAGAAACTGGAAACTTATTTTCTTATTTCAGCAAATGTCAGAAATGGACGTGGCAGCCATTTCAAGCAACATGTCATGGTTCTTGATGAGTACAAAATCTTTTTCAGAAACTTGGAGCTCCCCAGGAGCAAACCATGATGCGGATAGTGGCTCAGGCTGGTTAAAGGGCTGCTTGGAAGGGCTGTGCCAGCCATGCTCCTGGTGCATTCCGCTTCCCCTCCGCGTGGTTTATGCAATGCTGGCTTTTTAATCAAAAACAGAGTTAAAACTCCAGCTGTACCCTCCCTATCTGCAAATGAGAAGAGGAATGGCCGTGTGGAGACTAATTCCCTTTCTGTGACTACATGCAAAATATTAAGTGGGAATACTTTACCCATTACATTTCTATATATGTATGTGGAATACAGTAAAATCCCACTGTTAGGCTACAAGATTTCTTTGACCATAAACATGTTTTCTTTTGCTGATAACTCACAAAACCAAATCATCGTCTGGCCTGCAGTATTCCTGAATTGCCCCGGAGGTCAATTTATATTAAATGTTTGAAGAAACCAAACTCTGGTGTATCATTGGAGTAGGAAATATAGACATCTCTGTTATACAACATTTCATAACTCAAGCTGAATCTAATTGATATCACCTGAAAAATAATAGAAAATTACTTTGGACAAGAAAGTGACATATTTGAGGGGAGACAGCTTTGCTTAATTATTCATTGCTAGGACAACACAATTTTTCTGGATGCTACTGTGAGGGAAAATAGAACTTTTCTGGCTTTTCCTATTGCCTCTGATCCTTTCAGCACCAAGGCAGAATCTCTCCGAGTCCTCCCAGGCCTCTGTCACCTGCGTGAGCTATATGCTTTCTGGTCACAGGGAGACCCCTAAGGAGTACAGGTGATCCACTGACCTGGGAGAGGTGGTCACCTCCTGCACTGGGGTGGTGATGGGTAGCTGGGGTGATAACCTTCTCAGCTGGAGAGGGACAGGGGGGCAGCTCCCAGTGAGGCAGTAGTGAAGATACTCAGCTCTGAAGGCATGAGGCACTCTGCTGCTCACTGAGCCTCCGCAGGCTGCTCAAAGAGGAGCAGATGGGTGGTCACCCAATAACTGGACACAAACTCCGGTCTCTGAAGCTCGGTGGGAGAGCAAACTAGGCTCTGGAGGAGGTCACACCTTGGTGCAGGATGCTCCCCAATTGTTGGAGAACCACCATTCGGATTGCAGATTCAGTCTATGGACAAACCACCTGGGGCTCCATCCATGGATATGGCTTCCCTCTGTAATTTTTAGGGGTCAGAGAAGACATGATCTGTACATTAGCAAAGGTAAAACTTTGAATATAGCATCTTAAATTCAGTACCCTCCAGGTACTGACAACACATGTCAGTGTGGGAGAGGAAAAAGTTAAGTTCAGAAGACAAACAACACGAGCATCAGGGATGTAATAAAGATTTTGCTGCCTACTGCTCTGGACTCACAGCCTGGTTTATATGCTGACCAGAGAATCAATGCCAAAGTATGAAAAGAAACTGAATTTTGCAGGTAGAAAGCTTTAATTCACTCTGTGCTTGATGGGCGGCTTTCTATACCTTTCTAGTTCTTTTTCTTTCTTATTTACCCATTTAGGATACTTCATTAGTTAACTCTTTTTACAGCTGTCAGCCAGAGGCAAAATTGCAAAACGGAGTTCTGACTTCCCTCCAGGCATGTTCTCGGGGCTGCCGTGTCTCGCAGAGCTGATTTAACACAACCCACACTCTGGAAGGTCAAATAAAGTAAATGCTGAACTGTTTGATCTGGGGCTTGTACGTTATAATTCACTTTTGTCTCTCCTTTGGAATAACTGTTAGAAATACTAGTGCAGTTAGGCCAACCTCTTAGAGCTGGAGCTCCTCTATACATCAAATGGAAGGGAATACATCTTCTCAGGGTCAATAGAAAGGAACTGGGGACACTGCAAATCCAGCATGAGCCTGGTGGCCTTTTCTCTCCTTCACACTAGGCAAACATTCTGTGGATTACAGAATTTTCTGGAATTTGGCAGATGGGTGGGGGCTGACTTTTTGGTGCCAGAAAATAGGTTAAAAAAGAGGAAAAAGTAAAAAATGCTGAAATGCATCCATCCACAAACTAAATACTGTAGAAATTAAATTCTTTTTAGGAAAACAGAAAATTCTAGAGAAAATTCTCTCCTGTCAAACCATGGGAAAGATATCAGTGAAATAGAAGATATCATGAAATATTCCAAGTCAGCCAATAAAGCCCTCTGCTAGAAGCAGCACATCTGTTGCTACTACTCTAGCAGTATCAGGGAATGTAAAAGCTCTGGGACAGAGATAACACAAAAACCGCTGTGGTCTGCATAATCCCTCCAGCCCCCTGACTCCATACTGTGTTTGAAGAAGAATAACAGGAAAGGTTAGACACAAAGTTCTCCACACCCCACCAGGTCTCTGCTTTCTCGTTGCCAACCTGCCCAGCTCAGGAGCGCAAGCAGGACTGCCTGCTACAAGGACTGATTTCCAGCATATTCTGCTCCAAGACAAATCACGTGCCAACGCACGACTGACAAGGAGCCATTTATGACTGCTACAAAATTAAATAAACTCGCTTTTTCTGGTGACACAGGAAAATCTGAATCATATGCACCAGAATGTTCCTATAGCGTGCTAGAGAGAGTAAATGATAAATCAACACATCTGTCTACCACGCGGCCTTAGAGCTGGAATAGCACAATTTACTTTTTCTATACAAAATACCCTGCAAAGGAAATGGCAGCCTAATTTCGCAGAAAGAGGGGACAGTAATTTATTCCAGGAGCGAGACGGAGTGAGGAAACAGCAGGTACTTTGAAATCCAGAGTGCGCTGGGTATTTTTGAACCTAATGGATTTTACAGAGAAGAAACAAAGAGTCTTCTCTATGAAACTTCGGAATATGAGTATATCCCTCATGTGCCCCCAAATGATAAATCTTTGTCCCTGAACTAGCATCTTTTTAGGTTTAATTTATGTTCTTTAGCCCCATGAAGGCCTTCCAAATTTATATACTTCAGCCCTAAGGACTAATAAATTATTTTCTTCGGCCTCAAGAAGGTCTTCTTCATTTATTTGCAGCCTCCCTGGGAGTGAACTTTAAGAAGTGTACCACGTTGCAGCACTGCCTAGAAAATAGGGATGAATAGATGGAGACAGTGACCACCGGGGGAAAGAGGGAAATGCAGTAGCTTTCTGGATATATCACCGTCTTATAACCTTATCACACATTTAACACAGTTTACAATTACACAAAACATGTCAGGTTCTTCATCCATAAAGGGAATCTAGCTCCTGGCAAGTTTTTACAGGCAACTGGAAAGGGAAGAAGCTGGAAAATGGAAAGAATGAAGCAGTCATTTCTTTACCAGTGCTTCCTCTGGCTCTCAGGCTATTGATGAAACTGCTGTTTGTGTCCTATATTGGTTTCTTTCTCCCTTCCGTTTCTTGTAAGAGTAACCTGTGAGTTTCTGAATGCCAAATCCCTAGAAAACTTAGGAAACGAGATTTGTTCGCCTTTACCGCCATGCTTTAGATGTGGTTGTTTGGCTGTTGTTTGAACAAAAACCAGAGTGGTATGTTGGAAAAGTAAAATTAAATGAAACAAAACTAAACAGAAGGACAAGGGGTAAAAGTAGTCATGATGCACACAAGTTATGAAGGCTGCATACACGTTACGAAGATACCATTTGTAAATCTAAAGGTATTTATGGGATCACAGTTCTTTTGAAAGACTAATAGAAAAGTCCATTAATTTATCAAATCACCAAAGAGTATTCCTGCATTTCCAGAGATGCCATTAAAATACATTATTGAAAGAACGTAAGGCACAAGGGCAGAACATTTTATAATCTAATGGGGTAAATCTTGACATCTCTTTCACACTGACAACCCTCAAACTTAATGGGAATTCTGCCTTTATTAAAAAGTGAATAAGGATTACATCATGTGGCTTAAGGTCACTGAAAGCTGTAACTATTAAATATACGGACTTCTAATGGAAAGTGCATAATGGAGATACAAACTCTTTTTTCTCCCTCTGCCAGCCAGCAAAATCATATTAATGTTCCAGGCAACAGGAGGGGGGGGGGGGGGGGGGGGGGGGAAAAGGCATAGAAATGCCAGTAACTATTTTCTACCATATTCAACAGCTGAAGTTGAAGCTACACATTCTATATGTGTGTATCAAAAGTCTCTGCTTTGAATCCTCAACAGTTCAACCCACCACACCCAAACAAAAAAAACCAGTGTGAAGGATGAATAGGGGAGGAGAAGGCTTGAAGAGATGCAGTGCATTGCTCCTAGGTTATGGAGCAGAGGAATGGCAGAGCTGGGAATGCAGCTGGAGTTTCCTGCCCTCCCAGCTCATGCCATGCCACACTGCCGTCGTGCCGGCAGCTCCAGGAAGAAGCCCTGCTCTGCTCACTTGCATCAACGCCACTTGTGAGTAATGCAGACTTTTCAAAACAGACTAATAAAAACATTACTGCTGTCACTTCATCTCTGCTTATGGATTAGGAAGCCTTTATTTTAAAAGATCTTTTCTTCCTACTCTATACTTTGTTCCAATTATAAATTATTTTAACAGCAGTTTTCTTTCTTCTTTTTCCCCCCTCAAAGCACAATTAGAGAATAATTGTTTTCAAATAATAAGCACTACTTTTCCATTTAATTCTTCTTTAACACTAGTGGCGTCTCCCAGCTGACTCACTCAGCATTAGATGAGGGTTTAGAAGCACTATAGAACAGAGAAACAGCTGTTTCTTTGAGCATTATGAGTTTTATTAATCCCTTCTTGCCTATAAAACGTAATCATCCCCTTTCCCCTTTATTTCTAGAGGTACTACATATAGTTTCCAAATAACTGACAATCAGAAACAAAAGGTTTCTAACCTCTTTATAACAAACCTTTTTATAACATAATATATATATATGACCCTGCAGGGTGACACGCTTCCTCTGTTTTCTCTTTGGTTAGGCAACAAAGCAGAATACGCAACAAAAGTAAACACTTCAGAAAGCTCAGTTTTAGTAAAATCTCTTTTGATTCACATCTCATTAAGAGATATTATCCACAGCAAACAGGAAGATGTCCATAGATCACATTGAAAAAATCTCTTTCACAGTAGGAAAACTGCTTTTTTTGATATCACTGAGGTTTTTACTTCAGGCTGGAGTACCATCTCACTGAACTGCTTCCCTGTACTGTCGATCGCAACTGAAGCCTAATTCAAGTCTTCACCTCCAACCCTTCCTTTCCCCCCCTCTTCTATTATGGGTGCTGATGAAGCAACTGCAGCGTCTCTAGAACAGTCGGGTAAATGCCAAATGAGCTCTCTGTGTGCATACACAGATTCTTTTATTACTTACTCATTTTGTAGGCACCCGATGCAATATTCATATTTTTACTCACCATCTGAATGAGATACTAGGTGTTCTGTGTTTGTGCTGGGAGAAAGTCAAAGGAGGGCAGTGGGAGAGGGAACGTGCATGTGCCTTATGGAACAGAAAGCACCTGTAAGGGAGCATAAGGAAGCTCCTGGTAGGAAAGTAGCTTAGGCTTCACTGGAGGTGAAGATATTTTATTTTAGAAAAATAAAAGTTGCTGAGAGTCACTTTTGCTCTCCTGCAGTGGTACCTCATACAGGACTACAGAAAGGACCTGTTTTCTCCTAAACAGGAATGAGCTATTGCTTTCCTTCAAAATCCTGCCCCTAATTTTTGCTGTGCTCAGATGCTGCTCCAGACGGTGAAGCTCTGCGGGGCTGGCCAGGAGCAGGAATGCTTCAAGGATCTCACCAGCTCACTGTCATGCTTTCTAACCATCCTGCTTCCAGCATAAGCACGGAAAAAAAACCTTAAAGCTCACTGCAACAGACTATGAAAATAAAAACTTTCTAAGGGCAGCAGCCTTTTCTACTAGTGAACAACTACAGCCTGTGACTTTCAGGAAGTTGGGACAAATTTCATTCAGGGAAGGTTTCATTAATTCAAAAGAGATACCTGTTGTTAGTCCAGCCAAATTTTCTCCATTGCTGATGCTCTGAGCTCAAACTAAAGCTTTCCTGAATAAAGAAACCAAAGAGACTTCTGTTTACAAGACTTCAACAGACAAAAGGATCTTTTAGGACTAAATTGATGCAAAGGTGATGAATATATTGGGTGGGGAAGTTGTATTCATCTGGCCAGGCTGCCCAAGCACACGCGTAGATGTGCTGCCAAGCGTATACGGTTGGATGACTCAGGCATGTAACCACGTGTGCACACGCATGGGCAATGCCACCGAGGATTATTTTTTTTCCCCCCCTTGATAGCACAGCCATTTACTCATTCATCTTTGGTACTGAAATTACTTCAGTTTTATCCCGTTTGAAGAGAAATCTAGCCTCTGTTTCTGTTGCAGACTGATTGGCCCAAGCAGGAATAAATTCCCTATTATTTAACTTTTCATATTATATTTAGTTAGCCCATTATTTAACAAGTAAGTAGGAAACAATTATTCTCACACTGTCACCTATTTCTACCCTCTGCCAATTTTTAAACAAACTGACTTGAAGAACCAGACCTGCTAAAAAAGAAACAAAATGAATAAGCAAATTGGAAGTCGCTCATATCTAAGAACAGATGCCCCATCTGTCTCATTTTTATATTTGTCCATTTTACACACACTGTTTATTGTATTATTAGAAAAATGCAGAAAGTGTGCATATTGCTTTTTGGGGAAAAAGTCATATGAAAATGCAGATGATTTTACAGAAAATCAATTAAATATAAATTGAAAAGTTGCTGCAAGAAAATCTTTATTCCACAACACTGCAGTCCAACAAAGCACAAAAAAAATCCCTCCCAGAACTGAATTTAATATCTTTATACATATTCATGTCATATGGTATTAGTTTTAGTCTTAGCTTCGTGCTGCCAACATTGTTAAATCTCCTGCTGTAGCTAGTCAGAAAGTCAGATAGCACGTGAATACGTACATCATTTAATAACATGTTTTGATAAAAAGCAGATCAGAGGATTTGAAGAACCAAGGAAATGAAAACAGTGTTTGACTTTGGTCCTGGTAGCATAAATGTACGGTAAATACATATTTCCATGTATTTAAATGTAAATAGAGTTTGGAAACCTTTTCTTAGTTCTGGCATGAGATACACATCATTACTGTAAGTAATGACATCACTCAGTGCATCTACCACCATTATGGTTATGGCTCCTTCTACCTCATCCCCACTTTGCCTACCTCCCGCAGTAGCAGCAACAGAAGGGCCAACCGAGAAAAGCTGCCCCTGCAACAGAACTCCCTGCATACAAAGAACCAGGGGAATCCAGTGCAGTAGCTAGGAAGGATCATGATAGTCATCTCCTGCCTCGGGTTCCCACCTCAGGCAGTGCCTTAGAATCACACAGAATCATTAAGGTTGGAAAAGACCTGTAAGATCAAGTCCAACCATCAACCCAACACCACCATGCCCACTCGGATTTGAACATCACTTTTCTGGCAATCATACGTTTCCCTTCTGACAGAGTATGGACCAAAGTGAAAAATTTTTAAAGGATCTTCAAAGCTTACTCTAAAATTCATTGAGTTCCCAGAGAACCCTCCAAAATCTTTATTTCTCAGAAGCTGCTTACCCAAGTTACCCATTCTCGGCAGCCTCCCACGGGGAGTAGTACCCGTGCCAGATGACCCAGTCCCTGGACAGATTCAGAAGCTGCCCCCCAAGCACCCCTCCCTCCTCCAAGGTTTCACAGCACCTTCACAGTACTCAATCATCAAGAAGAAATGCAACATAAATTCAAGTGGGAAAACACACTCCTATACCCTACAACTTTGTAGCACTTCACTAGGTTCTACTAATTGGGGAATGAATTTCAAAAATCTTAGACTTTCAAATAAAACACCCCAGCAGCAGGTCCCTGTTATTTTACACATTTAACTTGAAGCCCAAGAGTACGTCACTAAAAAGAGAAGCCTGTGAGAAGCAGACGAATAATAAATGTAGTTTGGATCAAATGCTCTTCTAATTTATACAAAAATTCAATACAGAAGAGAAAAGGAAGATACAGCCATGACCAGAATTGCTAATTTGTGGCTCACTGTCAGGCTTTAGTTTCAGATCCAAATATTTAAATAATAATTAGATACCACAAAGTCCCCCCAAATATGACATTCTCTTTAGATTCCAGAACCTGTCAACCACAGAGGCATTTTGATGGTGGCAATGCAGCTCCTTCCTCGCTCATTCCCAGGAGGCTGCAGCCGTTATTATGCTTTTATCTGAAGCATGCAGAGCTTGGGAGGGCTCACTGGTAACAAATGCTGATCTTCTAACAATGTCATCAAAGACCTCCCTTATTTGTTAATTTTTGCGCTGAATAATTTAGTTCATGGTCACCTAGGGCAGCTTATTATGAGTTGGAAAGTGATTTTTAAACATGTAAGTGACTTCTATACAAAAATCAACCACATAGTGCAAGCCACATCTAAAGCATTTTAGAAGACAACTACTTGCTGTTCATGGCTGTAATCCTTTCTTTAGCCATTGCTTCAGGACGCAGAGAAGGAAATAGTTCCCCTCAAAAATTGCTTGGAAGCTAGAGCATCTGTGCCTTGCACGAATGGTTTATCTGGCTGTTGTTCTAGAACTTAATTACAGCATCAGTTTAAGGTGCATGTTTATAATATTCTCTTAGCTCATCCCACAGTGGATTTAAAAGTAGTCAGCAAATAACAGAAACAAGCCTTGACTGAGGAATAAAATTATACCAGTAACCACATCAACCAGTGGATTAACGTGCTGTTCAAGGGATCAGCCTTCAATATTGGCTAAATTCAGGCTAAGCGCTGTAATGTAATTTTCTGCCTTGTTGGGATGGTATGGTAGCTTACTTCTGGGCTTGGTGAGACTTTTTGTGAAATCAGTGGGTGTTGGGAGACGATGTCTATCTCTGCTATTAGGTTTTGAGCAGAGAAGAAAGGCAGAGTTTAAGAAAAGAAGAAACTATCAGAGCTGGAGGAAATGGGAGGTGACCCTGAGCTGGAGATGAATGCCACAGGTAGACTTAAGCCCCAGCTGCACAGACTCCTGTAACAAATGCCAAATTTAAGTACAAATATTCACTCTAACTTTAACAGACATTAGATAAGAAAAATAATTAGTTAATTAAAAGTAAGCACATGCATCAAAACTACAAACCAAATTACGCCTTGGATACCTTTCAGCCTTTCTTATATGCCCTGTCCATGGCCACAGCCAAAGCCGAGGGGATGGTTTTATCTTTCTGTATGATTGCCTGGGAAGAGCCACGCCATCCTACCAGTACCAGTCTGCAGTCCTTCTGCCAACTGCTGTAACTGGGTAGTCCCACCTGAGATTTGTACCCAGACCTTCTCCCTGAGCACCTGTGATGGTTCTGATTAAAATGACTGTAAAATACTACTCAAACCCAAGAATCCTGAATTATTTTGTCCACAGGTAAACACCACACTGAGCAAAGGTTAAATAAAAGATTATATATAGTAAATATAAAGTATAGAAAGTATTTTTTTACCTCCACTTTTTCTTCAAAATATTTCAAGAATTTCCCTCAACTCCATCTCTGGAACATCCTGCATTTCTGAATCTTCGCCCATGCTGTCCCTCTGACAATGGTCCCCTCCTCTTACTCAGCAATCACATGCTTTAGTAAGTGAGTGGCTTTCCATCTCTTTCTTCTCGGTTTTGGCAAAACTCATTAGCTTCATGACAACTAACAAGGTACCATGGTCTGTGGTTATTGTGTTTATGCTGCTGAATGCAGCTTTTCCAGATCACTGTTTCAGCCCAGATCCACTAACAATGCATTTTGAAGCTACCCTACAACAAACAGTGTAGTTTGTTAACTCACTACCTGTTAACACACAGGACCTGCATCATATTCAATAACAAAAACAACCAGCCAACCAAGAAACTATTTGCATAAACTTGTTATGGAGAATAAGGGAATTAAATGCTTAGCTGGATTGAGGCCTTAAAGTGTCATTCTGATTATGAATTTACACTTGTATGAATCAGAAATAACTCTGCCAACATCAACTGAATGACACCGCAGTAAAACCAACACAAGCAAACCCAGAATTAATCTGAAGGCAGATTCTGATTTTTGTTTACTTATTTAATTTTTAATTAGAAGGAATCTGGAAATGAAAAATATATAACAATTGCACTTCTTCCATTTCAGAAAAGGAAAAAGGCAGATGTGAATGCAGATATGGTTTGCTGAAAGAGAAATGTGACATTTATGAGCCACTTTCATAAAAATGAAGATGAGAAAAAGAAAGTTCTTTCAGAAGTAGCACAGGATCTTAACAAGGAGCAATATAATAATGATACAGTGCTGAAAGAAAATAGCAAATGACAGAGTTTTAGTAAAAAACCTCAAGATGCTTGTGCAGTAACACACTGTAATGACGGTATTAAAAGAGGTGCTGGCTGATGTTGTAGACACCCATTAAGAGAGAATTGAGTACAGCAGTAGTTTAACAATTTAGAGAAAACATTTTAGCAAATACATTATATTAAGGTCAGAACACTTTGGAGAAACAAGTTAACAAGATGAGAAAGGTCACAACACAACAGTGTTTTAAATTTGTAAAGATATTAGAGACATTCTAATGATGTATTGGATTTTTTCTTTTTTTAAGTCATTTGACAAAATTTCACATCTATCTTTTACCTCCATGAAGCACAGCCTATACCAAAGAATAGCTGCAGACTGAGGTTTAATGGAAAAAAAGATACATTATGGAGCTCAGTATGACTCTTATTCAGAATCATCACCATTTTTAAATAATTTATATTCAAGGTAAAGTAAAATGACCAGCTTTACATGAGATCATTAGAAGTAACACAAAGAAAGAAAAATAGCTATAGAAAAACACAGCAGCAACATTGCCAGAAAGTAGGCTAAAAAGCTCTTTGAAGAACATAATGTGTATTATATTACATTAAAGATACATGCCAATCAATTACTTCTTTTTTGAGGGCATGTTACCAGTTTGGAGGTTCTAAAATTAGAAGTCCTTTTTGTCATGCTGGGTTTTCAAAGAGAATGCTCTATGGGACATAGAGGTGCTCTTAAATCTCAGCAAATAGGAAGCCACGTTCATAATAAACAATGTGTTTAAAAGCTGTCCACATTACTGTTTAAAATAGCAGAGATATCATTAACTCTACAAAACTTCTAACTTCACAGTAGTTCAATATAAGAGAAAATTCTTAGAAAATCCAAACAAATTAAAGGCGGAGAGGATTCATCGCAATTTCAACTAGGTTCACCTTATATGATTCTCAAGAGAAATCACTGACCAATTCAACTGACCACTCTTCTGTGAGATTTAGCAGACTCATAGGACAACATCTGTTGCTTAATGGATCATCCCCTTAACAACCTAAACAAGGTGTATCTCATGAGGAGACAAACTGCCATGCAGCCAGATTGATATCCAATGTCAACCACTTAGAGCTTGGTGGTAACGAACAGTTACGAGAATAGTTTGCATTTATTTTCCCTATATATGATAGTTAAACATCATTAGAGCCCTGGCCTGTAGGCAGAGCGTGTCCACAAAATCAGTCTCATCACTCAACAGATCAAACTTATCGGGCAGACAGTATTTACAAAGGCACCCACAAACCTTAAAGCTCTGATTTGGTCCAGTTACGAGTCTAGCTTTGAAAACTGAGACAAGAAGAATTCATGCCAACATCGAGTGAGGTCACTGGACGCTTGAAAATAAAAAGAAATGTTCCCCTTTCTCTGGGGTGGTATTTAGATTGTGTTGCTATTTGTCTTTTGTGTCCTTATTAATAAAATGGCTGGTGGGACACAAACAAAAGCTTTGTTTTTCCCCATGATTATGACATGATGAGCATGGGTGTGGGAATCTGGTTTTCTGGTCTTTCTTATCGCTTGTTCCTCTCATTGTCCTTTCTGTCACATAATGCTTTTCCTAAGAAACAACCACTCTGTGCTGATGCTTCACTCTCCTTCCTATTCCCATTTCTGAGCCATTCTCAGAATTTCCATTAAGCATGATTCTTCCCTCCCTAACAATGTCGCCGTAGCACAGAAGAGACAGTCTGCTAGCTTCTACCTGGAATACTTCAACAGACAGTTCATATTTATTTTCTTGGCATCTGCAAAAGTATTCTATGAGTTGGCAATAAAGGAATGCTGATACAACAAACACATCTGTTCGCCAGGCCAGTTCTTGCCAATGCAAGTACATAATCATTGCTCTAGAAAAATCTCAAGCCTATGAGATTTGGCACCTCTTCCTCTACTTCATGGTATAGCAGTTTGTCCTGCAGCAGCAAAGCCATGCTAGACTGGTCAACGGTTACATGTGGTCGCACACCAGGGCTTTTGCTGTCTGAATTTTACAAGCACTGTGAACACAAGGCAGAAAAGTGCTGGCCTCAATAGATAACATGCTTGTCCTGCATAAATTACCACATTTGCATGCCTAATAGTGGCAGAATATTCTCTAGAATTGATGTCATCTTAAAACAAAAAGCAAACACAGAGAGAAACAAGGTTCCCTGCCAGTGCTAAACTGCAACATGCAGTTGTAGAGATTAAAGAACAAGACTCATAAGCCAGAAAAGACTTTGTTCTGCTCTATTAGTACCAAATTCACTATGTTTTCTGTGATTCAATGTGACATAATTGCTAATGACCATTATGAGGGACGTGACATGGCATTTGATGATACATAATTTTGAAATTGCGGCAGAAATTATACCATGTACTACAGTTTAAGATCATCTTTTTACAATACAGAGCTATTTCTTCAGAGCTTCATTCCCCCAAGCCACAGCTGAAGATAATTGCAGTAGTATAGTCATAGGGAACTCAAATCCACAGTTAGACAAACTTCAGAAAATCAGAGAAAGGAAAAGACATCTTAAGACAGAGGTACACAGGGGTAATGGAGGTATTGTTGTGCCCTTTCTGGTCCATCAGTCATCCAAATACCTGATACACATAAAAAATGAAAGAATGTCATCCTCATAATTTGGAGGCCACTGCACGCATGGGGACTTTCCAGATACAGCCTCGTCGTTCCAACCACAGCGCTTCTGCTGGACATCCAAGATTAATACTAAAGGCATTTCATTGACTTACTATCACATGAGGGTTTCCCACACACAAGGAATTGCTCTCCATCCAGACACACCTTTTTTACAGGTGCTTCCACCCTCAAAGCAGCCCTCATTCACCACTGAATTGTGTGCTGACTTTTCAGTGCAAAGGGTCACCTTTAGATAGCTGGGACACTGCTTCTCTCTCTTTCTTAAGAAACCTATGTCACTATGAATGTGAGGTTGACCATATTCTCTTTGCAAACTTATAGCGATGGGTGACTTGCTATGTAATTGCTTTTCTGAGCAACTCATTCTCCTGAGTCAATCTTTTATGCTGCTGAAGGTGCCAGAGTAGTTTCTTTGCAGTCATAACAAATGTTTTACCCATGTTAAACCATTAAACAAAGGAAGGATACAAGCTTTTTACAAAATTCTCCTGTGAATTTATTTATTTAAAAGAGCTGAAGTTAAAATAGTCAAATATTTTTAGGTTTATATTAATATGACTATTACTTTGATCTGAAAAAGTGATGTTTAGATAAATATTAAGTAAAACTAAACAAAGCACGACAGGAGATAAAACTCTCCCATCTAAAACACGTAATTCAAATACAGTCTCTTGTACACATAGATATTCAGCAGTCACAGTGATCCACAAAATAGTGATTGAAAATTTACCCACTCCCATCCATCTACCTGATTCCAAATAAACCACAGGAGCATGATAGCCCCACTGAACTTCAAGTTTAAGACCGGATTACAATATAACTGCTGATTTTTCTAAACTATTGCACCGGTCCCCCTTCAGTTGATACTGTTTAAATCTTCCTGCTCCGACTTGCACCACAGCATAGCTCTTACCTCTGTTTCAGGACATACTGATTTGATTTGTAACTCAAGGAAATCCAGAGTGACAACTCTGATTTATACGCTCTTACTCCACATGTATGTAAGTATAAGCAATCATTCTGGGCTCATTAAGACTCATTCATTTTAACTTACAGGCTCATGCCATGTACTTCTGCAACAGTTTTAAGACAAAGCTGTTGTCACTCGCATGCCTGGGGCTCAGGAGTTAGGATGGCAGCAAATAATGCCATGAATAAGGTGAGATTGCATTAAAGTTGACTGTCTTTAAAGCTCTAATGTACCTCTAATATATCTTTCATTCTGGCTTTTCAGTATATCCATTGTACCAACCTACAGTCCCTCAGAATCACTCCTACATGAGGAGTATGAGTGGGTGAGTGATCTAAATGAGTATGCAGTGGCATCAGGGAGTCTCAATTAAGGCAAAATAACTTCCACCGCTTCACCTATCACCACTGACGTGGGTACTGAATGCTTGTAAATCTCTTCTGAGTGGCCTCTCTCATTTGTCTTGTATTTAATCCGCTTTGTGAAACTTTCCCCACCCTTTGAAGGTAACTAAGATTCATCTTGTTCATCTGTTCTTTGCACCTCACTGCAAAAATTGATGCTTGAGATAAGATAGCTGGATAATGATCACAAATATCTTCCAAGAGCCTCTTTGGTGTTAAAATAACTTATTTTAAGGTACTTTCTCTTCTGCCTGCTGGGTTTAAAAACTTCCCTTAGCACACATAACATGTAAGACTGCGAATTCTTGTGGCATAGTTTCCAGAACAGCTTTTTAAAGCATCAGTGTCATTACAAATCTTTATCAAGTACATTAGGAATTGTTAAAATTATGCAGAAACAGAGAGCTGCATCACCTGCTGCAGGTATAAACAGCCACTGCACTACTAGTTAAACAGCGACTAGGGGGGAGGTTTGGCAACTGTTACTTAATTAAAATTGTGACAAATGTTTTATGCTTCTTCAAATTACATCTTGTAGCAACTTGCTGCTTGTTTCTTTTTGGGGTATAAAATGTCTTTGTG
This sequence comes from Gavia stellata, assembly GCF_030936135.1. Classification (NCBI taxonomy): domain Eukaryota; kingdom Metazoa; phylum Chordata; class Aves; order Gaviiformes; family Gaviidae; genus Gavia; species Gavia stellata. The sequence goes on along the minus strand of NC_082615.1, from coordinate 8,707,695 downwards.
AATCTGCCTGCTTGAAACAGCATAGAACCACAAGCTATGAGCGGACAATATTTGATTGTTATAAGAGATTTTCACTGCACCAGAAGTTAGTTCATCACATCTAAAAGGTTCTCTGATCCTCACAGTGTAGGACAGAGGGATTCCAGTTCACTCATATCCCCTGGGAAAGGTCCTAATCCTTTCCTAGAGCTTATGAATATTACAGATGAGAGACTGAAGGGAGAAAAAGATGCAGAATGGGAGGCTCACCTTAGATTTGAAAAGCCAACCTGTTTATGACACAAAGACTTCTTGGCTTTTTCTTCTTGTGCTTAAATTGCCATATTCAGCTTTGTATTTCCACAGATATTCTCCTGCTTAAGAAACCTCAATGACCCTCATCAGGGTCATTTTGTTTCTGCCTGCATGTCCTTCCTTTCTTTAGTCCTTTGTCTGCAAAACCAGAGTCTACCAAAATTATATCTCTAAGAAAGTACATCTCTACTGAACAGAACGTATTCTGAGGTCAAGGTCAAAATATTTGGAGTTTCCACAAAATGGTTCAGTTGTTTCCAGGAAGGGGGTAATATCAAAATTTTGGCCATACTAAAAAATAATAATAAAAAACCCAGTAGCCTTCATGTTTGAGAAAAGGGCTCTGCAATTGATATGAGGGGTCACTCTCTTGGTGGGGATGTGCCCTTTGCTGTTTTTTTAAAGACAAAACAAAACCCTTGCTCCCATTTGGCTGACCAAAGACTGTGAGAGTGCTTGGTTAGCACAGCTAAGTCCAAAGCTGTTGGTTTGGCAGAGATTTTCTGAGCATGCTGGGATCAGTGGCACTTCCTCTGCAATCGCTCTTTCCAGTTCAGCGGGAGAAGCCAAGGGAGCCAGTGGAAAGAAACAGCTTGAGATGAAGAAACAGGCATGAGGGATGCTGAGCCAGGCTTAGGGAAAAAAATTGAAATGTGGAGCGTGAGAAGGATAGCAAAGGACATTAAAGGTGTCTAGAAAACATTTTGTTTTAATTTCAAGGACTTAACTGCATTTTAAGTAAAAAAGGGGGACATTTCAAAATGGGAAGGTGTAAGAAACACTGTCTAAAGATTTTGTGCTGGAATGAAATAAATTTTGCTGCTGCTGTGTTTTCCAATAAGAAGATTTCATCAAAATTGATCCAATTTTGTGAGACACTTTGATGTCCCTGGATCCACAAAAAGAGTGCTTCAGCTAAAAGTTGGTGCCATGCACTAACTATGCTCTCATTATTTGAAGTCCTACACATACTGCCCTAAAGAACTAGGTGTTTTCTTTTGCAATTCTTCCCATTTGGCTGTGGAAAGATTTCAACATCTGCTATATAAAGAATCTCCTATTTCATATCAGCAAGGATTCATTACGGTGAGGCTCCAATGCTACATGCTTTATCTGAACCTACAGTAATTACTATAGCAAGTCTGCTGGTCTTCACTTATCTTGTTTGCTAACGTATCTATTGATAGTGAAACAAACAACAGTCAACCTTCCTAATGAACACAATCAATCACAGCACGCACATGCCTCAACCAAGGCCAAGATGTTAAGACATGCTACAGCCCTGCAGAAAAGAAGCCTCCAACAGTGGCAGAGCAGAAATATTGGAGGAAAACACCAAAAAAACCCAAATATCAAATTGAAACCAACAACTGTGGATTGTTTTGCAAAATAAAAGGGCTGCGGTCTTTGTGACAGGTTACTGAGCCATATGCTTTAGGCAGAAAGCCAGGATGAAAGGGGGAACGGGGAAATTGAGCTCTCTAACACTGCCTGCAGCAAGCATCCTTCCCTAAGCACAGGAAACACCTTTCATTTCTCCATGTCATTTTTGTGTTCAATAGCTAAAAATATATTAGTGAAATATCTGAATTCATCTGAACAGAACATTGTGCCGTGGAAGAAAGCTGTGAGGGTGTATACCATGCAGTGCTCTCTCCCTGCTTACCCGAATCCTATATTTCTTTCCAAAGTGTCTGCTGCTGGTCTCTGTCAAAGGCTGAACACCTGGGATACAGAAACCCCTGCTCTGACCCAAGTATAGCTTGTATGTTCTTACGTATTGTCGATAATATAAATAGGGATTGAAGTTAAACACATTGGTTGAAATTCCATCCCGGTGAAAGGAACTAGCAGACAGCCTATGCCCTGCTTGATTTCTCAAAACAGGCATTAACTGGAGGTTAAGCAGGGCAGTGGCACTGCATCGGTCCTCTGCCTCAACATGCTTTTCCTTTCAAGCCGGGAAAGGGACCAATCTACTTCTCTCACCATTGCAACTTGTGGACTCCTTGGAGGCATCTGAGGAGGAGAGGGAATGACTGGCTTGTCACGTCACCCAGACATCTGTAGCAACTATGTAGCATGATGCAGAGCCCAATTAATTTCCAGCCCTGTTGATCCAAATTCTGAACTTCATTCTGCAAACTACCTGGCACTTCAAAGCTCACAGTAATTCCTCCTCTCCTTAAGTGTCCTTAATTAAGCATTGTTAATTATGTTTATAAATGCAGCCACGTAGCCCAATGCATTTCACATCACGTTGATATCAGGAGCCCAGATAAGCAACTTCTTCCCTTTCATTTAGCCGTCATTCCACTACACAAAGCACTGCTGGTGGCTGGTGGCATAGACCTTCATGCCTGGCTGCAATACATCTGCCAGAGCACATGGGACCATGCATACCTGACCAGGCAGGTTGGTTTGTAGGTAGCCAGACATGCTTGCACCACTTCCCTGCAGAAAGTCACTCTGCGAGACAGACGCACGTCTGGAGACAATAAGGATGTAGGCACCAGATCTAACCTGAATCACGTGCAGGCAGGAGACTTTTGAGGTTTTGGAGACAAAAAGCATGCCAAGTACTGGGCTTTATGTCACTATGACCATAATATGAAATTTTCTATTGTCTCCATGTTGTTCTGCTCCATAAAATATTAATGTATTACAGAAGGAGGGGAATGAGACTGCTGTCTTTGTGGACATGGATATTCAGAGTGAAGTACTAGTATGCAGGTTGAAGCTTAGGGCATTATTCCATCCCTGCATTTACTCAAATGACATAGCATCAATGAATTTTAAAAGCTTACCATACCCATTTAAATTTAGTCAGTCCTAAAACATTAAATATAATTAAACAATGAAAAATATTTTAATGGCTTAAGACTTGACAGGATGTTCTGAGCAAAGGCTGAAATTTTCAGCTGTCGCTCCAAACTTTATGACATTCAGCAACAAAAATGAAGAATTGTGATACTCTACATTTAGGCATAAGAGTCTAATAATTTCTTTTCCAATTAAACTGCTTTTATTGGTTTTGCCCAAGGTCTTAACTTAATTTTAAAAAAAGCTTTTAACATTCACATTGCTGGAATTTCAGAAAAGGAAAAAAATATAGCATGGATATGCATGTATATGCATATATACCCACTTATTCATACGTGTATGGAATAAAAGTATAAAATACATATATATACACTATATGAGTTTTTATATAGAATGGATATGCACATTTGCACATATGTACACTCTGCATTTTCATTGTACAGTTTTCTTTGGAAAGGAAAACTATGAATGATGGGTAGATACAGGTAGCTTTTGCTTGCTTTCACAGCACATACTTATAAAGATTGTAGCCAGTTTTCATAACATCAGTATTATTGTAAGACCTAGAAATCCCTGCCAAGGTTAGCGGCAATGGGCAAATATAACTACACAGAAGGGATTTTATCCCTCAGAAAAGGTGTTTATTGCACCTTGGCCTGTACTGGTGTGACCTGAGTTTGATTCTTCCATCCCCAGTCCAGCACTATCATCCTCATCTATGGGGATCTCTGGAGGATGATAACAGCCCAGTGCATTTACTGGATAACCTCATGGTCTCTTCTGCCTTTAAAAATTTCCTATCTCATAAAACAGAAGGCTTTATTGTTGGTTGTGTTGGTGCCTAGAAGCTTGAGTCAGAGGTTGAAGCTTGAGTCAGCTTGAGTCCCACTGTGCTAGGATCGACCTACACAAAGACATCGTATCCAAACTTTGAAGAGTTTATAACCTACGTACATGTTTTCAATATCAACTGTCCTATCAGGTGAAAGCAGCTTGATGGAAATCCAGCCCATTTAATGTGATTTCCTCATGCCAGAGGAAATGCACGTGGAGCAGTGGGGAAGCAGAAGCCGGTTTTGCAAGGGGGAACAAGTTGTACTCTGCATCCCAAATTAGCATCAGTTGCAAAGACTTTTGACTATGCATTTTTTTCACAAGATGGCTTTTAAAATTCATCTCTGCTTAATTTGTCCTACATCAGGAACATTCACAAACTTACTATGCAGATCTCACTGTTATCAAACACCTTAGTGTCGCTTCAGTCCCCATCTAAAAAAACCCACTTATTCCCTAGTACACTGCTCCGTGATAAATATTACTCCGTAATTACTGAGGGAGCCATAGAAGGGAATTGGCAACCTAGCGACAGAATATTTGCACTCCTTACAGATTTGCAACTTTAGTATTGACAAGATACATCTTGCCGTATAAAATAGTCCCCAGGCTGCTTGTTTCCTTCAGCTGAAGACTGAGCAAACGTATCATGGTTTGAAGAGCAATCACAAGACAGCACAAAGTAGCATCCCATTTACAAACAGCATCACTGGCCAAGCAAACAACAGAGGAGGATTTACAGGGACACATTCCTGAGAGCCTGCTGTTGAAATGTGTCAGCAAATCATCCACACGCTTAACTAGATTTGGCAGGAACACCAAGATTCAAACTATATTTTATTATACAGGTTCACAACTTAAATGTACAGGCATGGCAATACACTAGAAATGTTCATGACTGCAAATTGCTAGGAAATCAGCCTACATTTATTAAGGGAATCAATGCAGAGATTTTCATACCTTGATCAAGAAGGGAATTTTATGATTCTTTCTGTGAGAAGCCATTAGAAGAAAATGCCTGCCTATCCAAACACATACACCAAAGAGAGCTACTTTTTATTAAGAGGTGTCTGTCAACCTTTAAGTATTTGTATGTGCATGTCTACTTAAACGTAGAATGAGCCAAAACATTACATCAGTATTAACACCAGTTCCGCATATTCTGTATTCAAACACAATAAACTGGAAATATGCTCTGAATCAGCTAAGCTCCCTACCACTCTATCATAAAGACTTCTCAGCCATTATCCTTTCTCAAACCCTGATTAAGTATAAATTCCCCTTGCACTGTGTTTGACACATTCAAAAAGATCAGGCTATTTTGCTCCAGCTGGAGTCCTAACATGTGGACTCTCTATAGGAAGTTTCAATCTTGAGCATCTTGCCTGGAAAACGCCCCTCATTCTCACACCTCATTGCTGATCACCACTCCAGCAGATTCACTTGGAGGGATTCACAGGAAAGCATCTGGAGAACATGTGCGGGTTCAGCAATAAAGGCTAGGTACAAATGGAAAGATGGCGATATTATTGCCAAAGAGAGATTAAAAAGAAAAAAAGTCTCTACAGATCTCACGTTAAAAAGTAGCAAAGCTTTTCCAAAAAGAGATTGCCAAAACTCATCAAATCTACTGATCAATTATATTGAATAAAGCATCTATTAATATGAAATGAAAACCTCCACATCATTTGCTATATCTAATTCTATTACCTTTAAAGGAAATGCACGTCCTTTAAGTAAAGGAGATTCAGTACCTCTTTCTTCATACTCAGTTAATGATAGCCCTTAAATCAGGAGCATCTCCTGACTTACTGTTCTGTAATTAGCTGAACAAGAGCCTTTTCTGTTTGAAATAAGTAGAGAGAAAAATGAACTCTATACCAAAGGCTGCTTAAGCTACTATGAATATGACAAGAAGATCTGTTCTGCTGTGGTCCATCAGGAAGGCACTGGCCATGTCCAGCAGCACCGTTTGGCACTCTGTGCCCCTTGCACGGGACACCAGGCAGCCTGCTCCCAGCAAACCCGTACAAGACGTGCTGCTGCAGTGGTCCGACAAGTTTGGGAGCAGCCTGTCCCACTCACTGCACAGTGGGAAGGCTTGTTTTGCTTCTTCCCCACAACAGAGCTACACAGGGACCTGTAATCCACACCACTTCTGATGACCTCTTGAACGGTACTCAAGGATGTCTAGACACATCATTTTCTGAGAAGCAGATGGTGCTGCTCACTGTGCCAACAAGCACAGTACAGAAGAGCAGGTGATAATGGTAAAAGGAAAGCCCTGCGCTGTAGATTGAGACTGGGCAGATGCAGTCTGTATACTATAGTCCTTAATGCCTCCAATCTTGGGTGATTTAGTGAATTCTTAGTCTTTTCCTTTTAGGAGCCTCCTGAAGAAATTCAGCACCTCACAAAATAAGTACACAGACTGTGCTAATACTGACAGACTGCTTTCACCTACTGCAATTATAATAAAATTTTAAAATTGTGCTAAACTGACTTAGGTACCACATACAGACAGTAGAAAAAAGTATTATCGATTGAAAAGAAGAATAAGGTCTTAATTTTTTCCTAACCTAGCTGTAACAACCTGCTGATAACTAATGAAAAGGACCAGGATGCAATCATGTTGGGCTTTGTAAGATGTTTGGAGCCTGCTTGTGACTGTGCATGAATTGCAGGCTTAATGTGTGTAAATGGGCATAAAACCTGCACATCTGACTTTCAAATTGTTATGCAAAATTATTTGGAGATCATCAGGCTTCTTCAAAGCTTATATTCATTTCATCTTCTCTTTGTTTTACAAGCTTCGATCATACTTTATTATAAGGCCAATATCATTACAGAAAAAAATGATTTAAAACTCAAATTGAATTAGAAGGGATTAACCACAATTATTTTCTTTCATTTAAAATGTAAATTTTGATGCCATCTATCTGGAACCAGAATAAAAGAAAGACTCCTGTTTGATGATTCATACTGACTTGTAGGATGGAGTTAATAAGAAATGACAGGAACTCCCATTCTACACAGCTGGATAGGCTCCTCTCATGCCATGCTACTACATTTCCAACCCAAAATTTACAATTTCACTTCCACTTACCAGTTTTGCAGACCTCCTGGGTCACGCTGGACCAAGCATCTTTAGTGCTAAGTGTGTTAGTGTGTCTCCTATGTGGTGTTACTGCATACTCTTTACTCTCTCTTATGTGGACGAGGGAACGGGCACAAGAACTGTGGCTTCCACGCAAGCGTGCATTAGTCACTATAACTTATTATTAATTCAATTGAGTTATCTTGCTGCAAATAAAGCTTGAGAGTAGAATCACTGCTGTAACATCCATCAAAGCTACTTGCACTTGCATAGCTGCGAGGCTGAAGCTTGTCCATTATTTTGGAAGTGAATGCATTTTGGTTGAAGTTTTCCCTGTTAGCAATGCTCTGCTTTCCTGTCTCCCACATCAAACCAAATTATCATTCAATCAACATCACGACAAACACACATGAATGAGCTTGATTAAAATTCAGATAGAGTTTGCTGCAATATCAATATCATAGATCAATAAGATCCAGACAGAAATGGATCACAGACAAATGAATATATACATATTATTCCCTCCTTTCCTTCATTTTCTATTGTACTTTTTATATCTACCTTCCAGCTTTTTTTCTGGCTGCATCTGTCTCTTTAGAATGACATTTTAAAAGATCCACACTCCCATGTAAAACTCTATTTGCCATATATAGATAGTACTATTATTTGTATTACAGTGCAAAGCAAAATGTGGGACTAATGGTGTTAAGAGCTGGGAAAAAAGCATACATTGTGTCTCAAAGGTCCTTCAGTCCAACAGAGAAGAACAATCAGTGAAAGAAAAGCTGTCCTCTTACTCTCCTTTATGTGTGGGAAATGGATAGAAGAGCAATAAGAATCAAAACAAAAGAAAAAGCAGTCTTGAAACAAGTAAATCAACTGAAAAATAAATGATGAGCTCAAGTAGAGCTCATGCTTGATAAGTCATTAGATAAAAACCAAAAGCCATCCTTGGAACTGGGCTATTCCCACTAAGCAATGTTTCACTCTTTCCCTAAGTAACTTGGGCAAAGTCATGCAGGAAGACATTGGCAGAGTCACAATTTAAGTTTTGCCCTGCGAGGTATCAGTTCAGTACGGATGTACCCACCTGGGGTAGGTATGAGTTTAGGGAAGTCCACCTTTGTAGAATTTACCAGCTGAAAGGAGCAGGAAAAACATAGCAAAGACACAGCATTAGGGCAATCACTAATCACGGCCAGTTTCACTGTGTGAAGGAGTACCAATAAGATGTCTGCAGTGAAGTTTTCTTTCTCTTTCTCATAAAGCTCAGACCTGTCCTGGCTTTTTATGAGCTCAGTATAACACCATCCAACACCACGCAGTAGTAACTGTGGAGTACAACCCGACTTTCCTTTCTTATTTCATACATCATTTCAAACTCACTGCAATAAGCCCACAAAGGTAGCAGAGGCTTTAAAAAGTTAATGAGAAATATGTAAGAAAAATGTATTACTGTTTGTTTCAGAGAGTCCTGCAATGTTGGTGGTTATATACTCTGAAACACTATGTCAGTTCCACATCGTGGGGTTTTATTGCATTACTCTGGCAAGCAAACCAATGTATCATTAATGACCAAATCTTTGTGTCCTTACTTAGTGCTGCTTTTGATAATAATGATGCCTGAAGCAGGGGTTCAGGCTTGGCTCTAGTTTAGATTTTCCAGCACAAACTAGGGTGAATCTAAAACAAAGGCTATAATACTGTTTGGGATTCACACAAAGCTTTACTTATTGCGTAAGTTCTGGTCTCATGGCATTTCTATGCTTCTGGCTTCATCAAATTGAGAACAGAGCCACAGAAACATTAAGAATGCTACAGAAATGACAACCAAAGATGTAGTAGCCTTCCAAAAGAAACTGTCCCTACAGAACTGCGTGCAGGTGCAAAACTGGGAAACAATATTTCATTTGTCTAAATCAATGTGCCTGTTCCCAGGAAACTACCTTTACCACTAACCAAACCAGTACTAATGAAAAAAAGTCTTTATTTTCCATAGATTCAGTCAACCCAAATAAAAACTATTATTGAAATAGACGTTGGTAATAATGAGGTTTGGTCACCACAGATAAGCATTCTGTACCACACTTATACTACACTTTCAGTTCCTTTACTACTCAAAGCCCTCCGCTCCATTAGGCTGAAATCAAGAGGATTCCATTTTAATATATCCTGTGATTTTCCTTAAACATTTCCATAACATTTATACTGTATCTTATCCACAAATGAAAATTTTTCTTAGAGAAATATATGACATTCATGATATTTTTCAATATAGAAGTGTTGGGATTTTTCAATTAAAATATGGAAAGCTTGGTTAAGGTAAGCATGCAGTAACCAGAACAGCATACATTGTACTTGCCCGAAGATTTATGTGCTTTATTTCAAAATATTGCTTAGCTCCTTGTCTTTCAGACACTGAACTGACTTGAGGGAAAAATGAATCAGTGTAGAATAAATAAATTCATGTCTTGTAAATACAGTATGATTACTCTGCAATCTATTTGATGACAATCTGTAACTAAAGATGCAGAAATCCTTTGTTTGTGACTAACACATCTATTAAATTAATATAAATAATATACTGCAGCTACAATAGCTAAATCTGAAGTGAAGTCTATTACTTAACCAAAAATAGAACTTCTAGCACCACCAAATATTACCATTTTCCATCACCAGGAAAAAAACTAAGATCCATGAGTACCAGAAGAAAACCTGCTTTCAGACACTTCCAAGTACACGCTTGTTGTTTGGGGTGCAGGTTTTTAATTTCTAGTGCTTTATTTTTTATTGTGGAGTGTTTATTCCTCTTCCCTTCCCATCTAAAATGAATAACGGGCTGCTCCTGCTCCTACTGATTTCAATGAAAGAAGTCTTTGCGGTTTGTGTCACACCTCACTGATGCAGGCTCAGTTCATACAGGTAACAACAGACATATTTTATACCAGTTTTCCAAATGCTGCAAAAAATTATTTCTTATTTGTGGAAGAATATATTTAAACATGAACTTTGAAACAATGGTCAAAAAGAATTACAAGATGAAGAGGAACAGCTATTTCGTTTGCTGTAAAGTCCAGTGAAATCAATTCACAGATTCCTGCTGGTTTAAAGATCGGATTCTGGCCCTGGCTGAGATGAAGATTGTGATTTTATTGCCTCATGGTAACCAATGACATTGAACCCCCCTATTGCTGACATAGAACAGATAACTGAGACAGCTCACTTATGTTTAAAAATACATATCATTTAGTTCAAGTTGTTCCTACAGAAATAGAGGCCCAAACACTACTTAAAAAATTAGAAACTGAATACAAATAAAGGAATACATATACATACATACATACATACACACACACAAAACGCTGTGGTTTTTGGTTGGGTTACTTTTTTTAAATACTGATTTAAAGAGCTCAGTTCATAGCTGCTAGTATCTAGGGCCCAAATTTTTATACTTAGGTCATAAATATATAGCAAAGATGAATGGGCATGATTCATAGTACGTATAGTGCCTGAACAGAGTCTCCCCATACTGCTTACTGGCTCTTTACACCAGCAAGATTGTCACCCCAGATAATGACAACTATAGGCATGGAAGATTTTCAATCAGACTTCATGCGCTCTGTATCACGATCTGATAACGCTTTTACTTGTAGGGCATGACCATACTAAATCATACACTATCTCTGCACATGTATCTCATCGGATGAAGTGCAACACAAAGCAGTACTTTTTTCAGGTGACACATTTGATGAATAGACACGTGAATGCCAAAGAACACTTCAAAAAGCTACAGCGCAGCTATTGCGAAAGAACCTGTGCTTAAGATCATTGCACACGCACACGAAATCTCACGGGAGGCTCTTGCCAGAATAAGGTTTGGTACAGGGGCTCAGGGAGAGGCAGGGAGCTCACTGCTGAAAAGGTTGCGATGGCCAAACCGATATGAAGGAGATGTGCAGAAGTGCATCTGGCGTTAGAAGCGTCCAGGAGGGAGCTCTGACTCTGAGTTAGCTTGGGGGCCTCCCTTCTTTTTGACAGCTCTTTAGCTGGGCCAGACTAACTGATTTTCCAACCACAGCTACACGAAGGATTTCACAGAAACAGAATATACTTATTATGGAGCCGTAGTCTTGTTTGCTCCAAGTGGGAGAAGATAACCCTTCCCTGCCTGCCTGCTTGTCCCTACTCTCCCAGCTGTGTTCCTCCAAGAGACACGAATGCAGGCACCACCAGCCTCCCTCTTTGTCAGAGGGACAAATACCTGTGCCCAGGACTCCCCGTTGCATGAGGATTCAGATGACATGACCTGGGCTGGGACTACCTCACACACACAGAATGATTTTTTTTTTTGTGTGCTGTGCAACAAGCTGGCGCTGAGTTTCTTTAGGAGACGTGTTATATCTCCGTCATCTCTAGCTACCACAAGGTATGATGGTTGTTATGGCAACCCCTTTTCATTGAATGGCAAAGTATTGAGCACACATAATGCCTTGGACAGATGCACCAGCATCTTCCTCTTTCTTTACAGCAGCCAGATTTCTTTCCTTTCTTTCTTTTCTGATTTATGCTTATCTAAGCAAGGTACAATATATGAGATTTGTCTTTTAAATCCAACATTGTTTCCCTTCGACCTTGCCCTCACCCCAGTGCAAGTTGTCTTAGAAACCTACCTCAGAACCAATGGGAGATGCAGGATTGGATGATTTTTCATACATATAAAGAATTTATGATCTTACAACACATGCACAAATTCACTGAAAAAAATTCCCTTTTTTTGATTTCACCAACAAAAATGCACTAAAATCTCAATGTATTTAACTTTTTTATATGCTCTTTCTAATGCTATGGAATTGCTCATATGCATGAAACTGAGGCTGCATTTGCATATGACTGTTTAGGAGGACTGTAGTCCTACTTTATAATGTGTATTCTTCCTTTTCTATGCTCTATCTTCCATTTTCATTATGCCTCAATTAATACACTGAAATATGCTGAGTGGTTTCACATGAAATATGTTTCTCATTTTAATCAGTTTAGCATCAAAGGTTTTAGGCTGGTATTTTCTAGGTTAGCGCGTAGGGTGTTTATTAATTTGTCTGTGATGCCTTTTCTCATTAGTGTTTAATGGAATTTCAAGCAATCCCAGCAGCTAGTAGATAATTTATTTTTTAAACACATTCTTATCAGTGTATTAAACAATCAGAGTCTCTATTGTTTCTGAATAATCTGGAGTGCTTGTTTCATCTCCAGATTAGAAAGCTGGTACACTCTGAGTCCTGATTGCACAGGGCTGAAAAAGATCCATTTTCTATTTGAATTTAGTGTGATTGAAAAGTAGCAGCCTAACAACCCCTGAGATTTGTATACTCCAATATTCCCTTTGCAAAGAACATGAGCAAAACAAATGCCACCGAGTCCTGATCCAGCTAATCCATTTACTGGCAAAAAAGGCGCCTGCCACAGCCTTAGCCAACGCGCAGGACCTCTGTGCGTTGGAAATCCGCTCCAGCAAGGCAGGCTCAAATCAACACCAGCACTCACCTGCACTGCTGCCTATGGGTCTTGCCTTTCTCCTGATAGCAAGGAAACCCATTTGACAATACCTGTGTTACGCAAATATTCAGCAACTGAGAACGTAGCAGTGTCTGCTAACTATTGACCTTTGCTGCATTTGAACCTAAGTTATGGAGTCTAGACAGCCGAGAGTTTCAGCGCCCCTTAGATAATGTCAATAATTTAAAAAGAAATTGAGTATTCCCATCGCTAAAGCAATATTTTAAAAATCAGCTTGTGTTCCAAAAAGATTTTTAAAGGGTCCCATAATAGCCCAAATATACTTTTCAATTCTTTATGTGTGTTTAAATCATACATTTGAAAAAACTGACATATTTAGGACTAGAATGAATTGTGAGGGCATAATTTTTGTTCATAGAGAAAGTTTTTAAATCTGATAATAATCTCTATAGGGAGAACAAAAATAAAGGTTTTCTATTTTTAGAAGAGTGAATAAAACCCAAGAACACAGAAGGGGTTTTCCATGGACACAGCCTGTCCGCAGTAATCAAGAGGCATGGTTTGGTGTATGGAACAGTAGTTCCAATATTGGATGGAGGTGAAACATTACTAACAAATCTGAGGGTATTTTTGTTTTCATTCCTCTGACATTGTCTTCTCTCAAGCCTATATGAATAAAGAACTGTATCTTCTTGATCACAGTGCCATGAAATCACATTTACATCTCATTCACAGCTCATGTTCTTGTTTCACTTGGTTTAGCATGCCAGACGAGAGTCAGAAACTGACTGCAGCCGTATGAAAATGGCTTAGCCACACGTGTATGAAAGACAGGCTCAACAACCATTAAACTGGGTCTCATGACTTTGTCAATGATGTACATATTGCTAAAGTTTTGGTAAAGAAGAAAACTCAGCATTTTACATGAAAGCTTGATTCATCTCTTCTGGTCCAGAAAGGGCACACTGCAATACAGTGAGGCTACTGTTTTCCAGACCTGATATTTAACATGTCACTGGTATTTACAGGGCTCTTTAGACTCTATGTTCCTTTTTGTCACTTCCGTCCTCCTTTTCTGCAAAGGGATCCTCTTGCTTTCCCTTACTGGTACATAACCTTGCACAGTCCTCAGACAGGTTTTCCCCTGGGTTAGCATTTTTCCCTTCCTGCGGCTGCCAGAAATAGGAAACAGAGCTGTAAAGACAGTTTCCAGGTGTACCAACCCCCTGTCCCCTGTAGATAACCTAGATGCAGTACTGCTCAGGTGGATGGTTTTGTATCTCTGACTGTAAGAAGGTTTGAGAGATCCTTGCCACAGTGAAAGCCCTTCTGTCTTTGGAAACCTTGAAGTCCAGAAATCACGCCAGCCCTCACAGAGCTGGTCCCTCTGCACTACAGAGGGGCACCAGCTCCTGTCAGTGGGATGCTCTTAAAAGCAGAAATGGTGAGGAACAAAGAGACCCAGCAAACTGCTCTACTTTGCCAAAAAACAGCCGAACATTTACTATGATTATTACAGGATCAAACACCCCGGCAATTTTGAGTGGAGAGGAGAAATGACAGTAAAAGAAGAAGGAAATCTATCACCGGACTGCCTGACTAGTTGTTTCAGGAAAGTTATTCTTTTCTATGACAAGTCAGGAAATGTTTAAAAACTGTTTTAGAAAAATAAGTGTAGTCAATTAACTACTTCATTGTTTTCACTATATTACACCTTGAAATAACCAAGGATTTGTCTCAGTTACAGAGATGAACAGCCATTTTGTACTGGCTGCAATGGAAGTTGTTGCAGAAGAGATGTACGCATCACATTTATCTCACATGATGTCAATTACTTAAGGAAATGGCCTCAAGTTGCACCAGGGGAGGCTCAGGCTGGATATTAGGAAAAATTCCTTTACTGAGAGAGTGGTGAAGCACTGGAAGAGGCTGCCCAGGGAGGTGGTGGAGTCACCATCCCTAGAGGTGTTCAAGGAATGTGTGGACGTGGCACTGTGGGACATGGTTACTGGGCATGGTGGGGTTGGTTGATGGTTGGACTTGACAATATTACAGGTCTTTTCCAACCTTAGTGATTCTGTGATTCTTTTCAAAACAGATGCAAATCATAGTCTTTCTCATCAGAGAGTAGTTTACAGGCATTTTACCCAAGTCCAGACACTAATGTCAAGTGCATGATGATAAGAGCCTAGCTCATCCCATGTTCTTTTGTGAAAAAATGCAGTTTTGCTCTCTCTCATTTTGTGATGCTCTTCACCTAAAATAAGAGCAATTCCATGGGAATGTATCTTCTGGTGTATGGGAGAAAAGCAACTATTATCAGTGCAGAAAATATGTCCTTCAGCATGCAGTCCTTGAGTTTTTCCTTCAAAGAAAATGGCAGCAGGAAAAACAATGAGGCTTGACACCCAAGGAATGCTCTGAAAAGGCTAACAAATACCAACTTGCATAATTAAAATTTTCTTTCTGTCAAACATCAAGATAACGTGAATATGAAATAATGCCACTTTTATATGCTTAATTACAGAATTTGGTTTTCTTTAGAATACGGGCTGTTAAAAGTGGCAATAAAAAATTCAGCATAATGGCAATATATGTTAATTCTTGCTAATTGTATGAATTGTTGGGATCATACCCTATGTAAACCCCTTCCATGCCTCCCAGATTTGCTTACAAGCGACGATTCTAAAATTGAAAAGATTACTGTACATGTTTTCATAGGGAAGTTACTAATTGCTATGCACTTTGTTCTGCTTTCTTC
Organism: Gavia stellata; assembly: GCF_030936135.1. NCBI lineage: Eukaryota > Metazoa > Chordata > Aves > Gaviiformes > Gaviidae > Gavia > Gavia stellata. Next base: position 8,692,372 of record NC_082615.1, on the reverse strand, counting down.
TACCCTACAAATGAAAACATAGCAGGAGTGAATGGTTTTACCTGATTAAACAGAACACATCCTCCTGAAGGAGTGGTATTAGGAGCAGAAGCTACAAACTGATTTTCTTGTTATTAAAACTTACGGTACAATATTTTCAGTATGCGTCCAATAACACACCAACCTGATGAGGCTCCCAGCATGCCCAGATCTCAGATGGCAATTTAGAAAGCCCACACTTCAGTGCTACCTAATCCCAGCTGTGCACGATCTATCAGTGCCTGCACACCTCCCTAAGCAACTCCCTCACGGCAGCTGCACACAAGTCCACCAGCCCAAGGATTACGTTTGCTGAATAAGGGGCTAAGATAAGGGGAAAGAGTAAAGATACTGGAACAAATAAAGAAGGTGAAGAAGAAGACGTCTGAGGGATGTGAAGAACATGGAAAAATATCAAAGCTTGTGATAAAAATAGAAAAAAGCCTGGAGATTCTATTACATTCAAGACTAGGAATGCATGTGGGTGATTTGAATACTTTTATAATACATGTGTTACATTTGTTCAGTACCTCAAAAGTTATAAGCCTACGCAAAATTGCAAGAGTTGTCCCAGCTGTAACTACACATTTTTTGAGGGAAACGTGTACTTGGAAAAAAAAAAGACGCGTCATTTCTGACACCTACTTGGAATACACTCGAGATTTACTTCTTTAGGAAGAATTGATGAAACAACAGCAAAGGAGGCCTTTTTCCTCCGTGGTTAATCCTCCTTGTGGTTTTACTTACACCCTCTGCCAGCAGCTGGAGTGGGGTAAATTCTGGAAGAGGCTGGAGTTGAGAGCTGCTGGGCTTTCCCCATGTTCATCTCATTTCCTGCAATTTTGTACACAGGAGGTGAGTGTGCACGGGCCAATAATCACCTCCAGTAGTCCTAAAGCAATCCCTGTTCAAGTGAATGACCCTAGGCAACTTCCGATCACATCCCCAGTCAAGAAAAAAGGGCACACGTGAAAGAGCAGTGAAAAAAATGATTCAGAAGACTCACATAAGCCATTTGGTATTTGACAATAATAAAAATCCTATGGCTCTGTCTCTAGGGGGAAAAATGCTAAATAATTAAAAATTCTCCTTTAAAATGAGCCCACTGGATTGAATTTAAAAATATATGCTTCAGAAATCTTGCAACTGACAAAAAATATTAGTGCTATTACCAGTCAGTGCAAGTAATGGTGTCTTATCAAGGAAATTTGACTCATGGACCAACAGTGTGGAAAAAGAGGTTAATTCACCTCAAAAAGATTAATGTAATTTTTCAAGTTACCATTGTTGAGATTCAAAGCCAGTATGGGAGCATAAATTATAAATGGCTGAATATAAAAAAGATTCCAAATGAAAGGGAGAATGTGAATTATAGCAAAGGATGTATTCCCATTCTGATGCGACGAAATTTATGTGTGCAAATCCCATTAGCATCAATAGGAGCTGCACACAAATACCTGAAATGCAAATTACTTCAAATTTACCTACATAAACATGTTCATAGACTACCTCTCGTGGCTTTTTTTGACTGTGAAATGTGGACACTGACAAAAATATAAAAAACTGTAGAAGCCACATACGCACTTTTCTATAGCAAAAAGACTGGTATGTGGCTTACGTGTGCCCAGGAAATTTCCAAGACCTCAAGGGAAGAACTCACCGTATTCTTCCTTTGGCAGCATTAGAAAAATTCTCTCATTTCCTCCAACCTCAACTTTAATTTCAGGAGTCTGATACAAGGACTGCTGCAATATAGGACTTAGTTCAAGAAATAGGATCTTTTAAGGTATATTTGAGGCAAAAATTCCTCATAAGATTACTGCAGAGAATCTTTGCGACATCTTAATGGGTTTACATTGGTTGGTGGATTTCTCAAACCAGTTGCTACGCTGTAGATCAGTCTTTGATCACACAAAAATGGAGAACAGATTTGGAAATCCAGACCACAACTGGAAATTAGAACTTTCATTCCAGTGGAAACAGAAGGAAACTTTTGTGTCAGATCAGAACAAAACACAGAATTTCAAAATTTTCAGGTGAGAAGAAATTGTCAGCAATACAGTCCTGAGAGCGTGGAAACATTTCATTGAAAGGATGATAAAAAGGGACAATATATAAAAGTCCAAGTGGAACGAGGTGAAATGCGATGACAAAGTTGAATCTGCTAACTTACTTACACATTTTTCCACCTATAATTTAGAAGAAGTTTATGTATCCCTGAGAAACACTTACATTTTGATTAATCTGTATTTTCTGACAGAACACTGTTGTGTCAAGAATCTTCACCCATGCTAGTCATCACATTTTGAACATCTTGTGACAGCCATGGAAATGTTCCCTACAGACAGTGAATCAAATCCCACAGAATGACAAAAAGGAGGCAGAAGACACTTTCACTAGGATTAGACAAGTTGAATGCGTTGCAAACTTTCTGGGATTTCTGAATTTAAATTTTAACCCCAGAGTTCCTTCTAAAACCTCTTGTATATCTAGGCCTTTAAAATACACTATTTTTATGAACAAGGATAGAACTTTATAGACAGGAAATATGGGATCTTCAATCTATATCTTTGAATGTTTTCATCAAAACGTATTTCAAATTATATGTGATCAAGAAAAAAATTCTGTTGAGATTGATTTTTTCACAAGACAAGTACATTTAACTGCTTTTGCCATGATCAATGTTGACTCAATTCGATTTTGCCAATAATTCATGAGCTTTCATGAATATGCATATACTTTTCTGTACAGGTTAGCATTATTAAATTTGACTTTTCCCAAGAGGAGGGAAATGAATTGAATGAAAGGGGAATTAAGAAGAAGAACAGGTGATAGACAAATGGATGTGAAGAAAATACTGTCACTTAAGCTGGTTTGTCACACATATCCTGCTTGCCCCAAGATTCACTCACTGCCAGGTCCCAGGTTGCTGTTTACTCTGATATCTTTTGGTTTTGTGAATGTCTTGATGAAAGTCTTTCCAGCCAACTCTAATGTGCAGCAATTCATGATGGCAATATAATTCAATTCTGCTGTGCCAAAATGCCCTGACCCTCATAATTTTAAAATAATTTCCTTTTACTTTCATCAGTACTCATTGGAAAGTAAAACACTGACTATGCTCACTGGAAAGTAAAACACTGACTACGTGCTTTGTTTCCTTCAAAAAGAAAGCATATCTGTCATTCATGTCATAGAGTAGTTGTCTCCAAAAATAAAACATTCTGTTCATGTAGGAAAACTGCCTGGAACCACAAAAGACTGATTCTTCTCCTAGAGCAACTCTGACATTTTATGCTAGCATCTGCTTTGGTTTACATGCAGCATATGTATTAAGGACCTCGTATGCCATGTCCAAATCATATTGAAGCATCTCTGAAGTAATGGTGCTCATCCATTAAAAATTAGGACAAAAACCCATGAACAGCCTCTGATTCACTTCAAGTGAGGCAGTCATCCTCTGCCATGTCTGGGATTTCAGTCGGGACATCTGCCCCCAATGAAAATTTAAGGCTCCAGATTCTACTCCCAAGCAGAGGACAGGGCTGTGAAAGCACCCAGCACCCTCAGCTTGGTTTTTCTGGAAGTCTCTCACCTGTGATTCTCAAACACTTAAAGGAATATTTTCAATAGGGAATGTCATTATCCAGGATCCAAATCAAACAGATCAACTAAGAACATTCCCTCCCCAAACACCTAACCCTGAAATCTAAAAAAATAAGATAAATGAAATTACTTTACTCTCAGTTTTATGATATTGAAGAGAATTAGAGTTCATGTATCAGACACATGGAAGGAGAGAGCTCTGCGCACTGACAGCTTTTCAGGAAAGTGAATTGTACATTATGTGAATAAAGTAGGAAACTAATACTTGAGAAACAACAAAAAAAACCCCCAAAAATTTAAGCTATAAAACAACAGTCAGAATACCAAATAAATACCCTACCCTGCACCCCTAGCTCTAGAGCTGCTGTGAGACAAAGAGCAAACAAAGAGCAGTATCTAGCACAAAAGTGCGGTCTTCTACTCAGGGAAGCCAATAAACTTAATAGAAGGAAAGTGAGGAGGAAATACCACATTTAAAAATCTAGTGGCTGGCTTGGAAATATAACTCCCTAGTTTTCTTTTAAAATCTCCCCCATACATATGCAGTGGAATGAATTATATTGAAATGGATGAGCTCCTGTCATCTATTATTTGAAATGTGAGTTGAAGTTCACTTTAAATCATTCCTCTGCCAGGGAACAGATAAAAAAAGAGGACCCGAAAGTTTCTACTCTGAAAGCCATTTCACCATAAATATATGTCTCCTGTTGACAATATATTGGATGAGCTTGTTTACAGATTCCTGTTCCTATAGTATTACATAGTCCCCAGCTTCTCAGGTTTATTCTCATCACAATATGTATTTTACGTAGTTATGTATAGGAAAAAAATTATTGTTTTAGAAATACTTGTACTCTTCCCCCCGAATTAATAAAAACTAAGAGAAAAGAGTGGATAGCACATGACAAGCTTCTAAGTGCACAACTGTACTTTGCTAAATCATCTTGCTGTCCCGACTGTGACCTGGCACTGCCTCTTTTTGCAGAAGGACAACAGTAAGATTTTATTTATTTTATTTATTTTTTTTGTGAACTTGCTACTAAAAATAAAAGCTGTTCATGGAAGACTAGACACGATAAGGCACTCAGGATAACAGCAACCTAATTTCAGCTAATTCTTCTTTCTTCGTCCCTTTGTACGGGACAGGTGATACCTCCCAAACTTGTACCCAGTGTCAACGTTACCTTATTGCTTTCCCTGCCACTTCAAACCTCAGACCACAGTGATGGTCACCTGTATAACAACCTTGAGAAACTTGTGCTTGCCTTTTACAAAGATATGAACAGTGGAAAACTTGATAACTCAGAAACGTATTCACTGGCCATCAATCCACATTTTCACAATAATGATAAATACGTGATGTGTCCAACTGATGGATGGCTCAGTCACTGGCTGCTTCCTGTTTTTAGCATCACTATGACAAATAAATATGGATGTGCTGCGGGTGGGCTTGGTATTTGTGCTGGCTGTTTTTTTGAAAAGAAATACTCAGTCTTCTCATAGATATTATCTCATAAAATTAACTTCAAGTGATATCCCTGAATAAAACAACCAAATAACCTAGCAACATTTTTTCTAGCAAAGCTAGAAAATCATCTCCCATTCCAGCAATCAGGATGAAGACAACTGTCTACATTTCTTGTAGAGATGCTTGTACATTTTGGTAAGAAACAATGGAAATTATTTGCCTGAATTTTCAGATCCCCAGTATTATATTAAAATTAGAAGCTATATGCTATATACCATATATCACACTATATATCAGTGGGTGATGTGATACAGTGGTAGAACATGAAAATGCATTAGAAAAAAGACTAGTATTTTGCATGGTAGAACACGAACAATTACAGCACGTTAATAGATTATGTTTTCATTTACATTTGAAATAATTATCTATATACTTTTGTACATATATACGTATACACACACATTAAATTCTAAATTAAACACACTTTGTCTACCATACTATGGGCTAAATTATTGGTTTCCTTCTGAAAGCACAACATCTTATTGAATGTCAGTTATACTTTGGAAGACCTTGGTCACTGGAAATTTTGATGCACATTGTTGTGCAGCATTTCAGTTGCGAGGTTTGAATAGAGGTTTAAAAGAAGCTCTACATTCAGGAAAGAGTTTAATATCTAAATAATTTGAATGAAGCCATACCTTTAAATAGCGTTTTTGTATGAAAATAGCTCCACAGAGTGCTAGCCACAGAGCAGGACCCTGCTTTCCAAGGCCGTCAAACATAGATTAAAGACTACTGCTACACTGAAAAGCTTAGAAGGAAAAGATCAACCTCAAGCAATTTTCTGAACATCTTTCCAGAGCTACTGCTTGAATCTGCAGTTCTCCTGCTGAATTTTGAGTTACTTGCAATTAGATTAGACATACTTCTGCCACACATTTGCTTCAAAACACTGACTACATGTTGGATTACAAATATGACTTGTTTCAACATATGTTAAACATTCCATATCTCTTTTAACATAAAACAAACAGCTACAGTTATAACAACACTCTTATTTTCTGTGCCAGGTTTTAATTACACAGAACTGGAACTCAGAGCATTGCTCAGTCCAGTAAACACTATTAATAGCCATGGATCATGTACATCATTCCTACAGTGCAATTTGAAACACTGGTATGTATATTTTCAATATTAAAATTATTCACTCTGGGCTGTTTAATAGACCTGTCTCAATATTGTTTTACTGATTCAAATCAACTCTAATTAATGTCTGTAAAGCACCTGATCACGCAAGACATTATTTGAATACCAGGGATTTTTCCTGCAATATAATTTTAACAAGTACTCCTACTATTCATTATTTATGAATCATGAAAAGGTGTTTGATACTTCACAGACACACAAAATGACAGATTTTCTGTCCCTGTATACTTATAATGTAGAGAAATATAAAAAATAAGTGTATTGGTTTGCTTTTTGTCAGTTTATCTTGACATAATATCAGCTCAAAGATTTGCATCATCAGAACAACTTGGTGGATCTAAGGAGAATCTTAAAACTTTTGATCTGAAATCAGCTGTATTTTGATTCCAAGTACAGAGTCAGCCACTTGACACTTTAAAAGACATTTAAAGGCTTAGAATAAACAATTTTAAAAACCCCAGCTAATTGCAGCAGAAAATATGAGATTTGCTTCAGAGAATCATCTTTTATTTTTCCTAAGCTGGTAATTCTAGCATTTCTCAGGGGGAGTTTTTCTTCCTTTAGGTATGCAAATCAATTTTATACATATTACTAATTAGAATTATAATGAATGTGCCTTTGGAAGAGATGTTGGCCTATTTGCTCATTAACTGGAGGGTAAAGAAGCAGTCTTGTGATTTGCTCTCCCGATGCATCATGTTGCACTCTAAACCATGTGCCATCCACCCTATACGGTACTTTCTGTAGGGTGCACAGCAGCAGTGTGAGGTTGGGGAGCAAATGCTATTCTAATGCTGGAGAGGGGCTGAACTCTACACTGCTGTGGCAAATGCTGCAGACAGCCACCGTTGGGGTTTTTGAGTGCAGATACATCAGGTATGACTCAGAAAAACTTTCTTCACAGAACTGAAGTCATCTTTTGAGGTCTGAGATATGGTTGCTCGTATAATTTATCTTCTACTGTTTTTCATAATTAGAGATTATAAAACTACCACTTTTGTTTTGTACCCTTGTCAAAAGACCTCCTTTTGCAGTATATTTTAGTAAAAGATATTCCCATAAGCCAGATTTTTCATAGGCACTTCAGGTGAATGGTAAGCAGTCCACTAAATAATAAAAACACTAGAAGACAAGCACTAAAAGAAAATATTAAAGGAAAAGAACATGCATGGAGACAGTTGGCCAAAATCAAGACCAGAGCCATGGCTACAGCTTCAAGAAGCTTCAGGAGTTTTTTATGAGAAATTGTTAATTTAAAGCACTCCAGCATAACCCTACATTTTCCTCAACAAACCAGGATGGAAATGCTTTAGGATTACTAGCCATTTGGAAGCAGGAAAATATATAATCTTGGAGAATGCAGTTTCACAGAACATGTCCCATACTTAAACATATTAAAGGAAGAAAAAGGTAATAATAAAAATAGCTAGGACCTATGAACTTCGTAGATTAATAAATGACAGGTTAGACATAACTGACGAGTGCAATCATAAAATAGTCTCATAACAGGTTGTACACAGGCTAAGAATGCGTACCTCATGACTTCAACTAAAAGACTGGAAATTAGCATCAAACACTCCTTGCACAAGGACCTAGCTCTAGTGTACAGCTTCAATTTTAGCTCTTTCAGTGTCCACATCTTGCAATCAACATGTAAGCTGATTCCAGTTCAGAGCCAATAAAAATATCCACTTGCTCCTGGGGCTGCCTTCAACTCCAGCTCTAAATTCAACCCAATCTTAATCCCTCTCCAGAATCCCCAGCTTGCCCCAACCCTAATTCTTTCCCAAAGTCAACTGCTACAAAATCTTTTACATACAGCCACCTTTATACCATCTCTGAATAACCAAGGATCTGGTTTGCATTTTGAATACCTGCACCTGTAGTTTAAAAACAATCCCCTGATGAACTGCAAACTGAGAAAAAAAAAAAAAAACGTTGTACAAAACTATTCAGGAAGACAGTAAATCTTGAGCTCCATTACATCAGCTTTTATAGTCACTTACGGGAAAGGTACCCCTAGCTATGAATATTTTAGTGAGAAGAAGCCACATCTTATCACCTCATCAAAATATATGTGCATAATTCTCTTCTATTTCTGTTTTATAAAGCAAAACTGTGTTTGTATGTTACCAGATAGGAGCATAAATACTCTTCTACTCTTTTACAAGACTGCTCAAAGCACTTTAGCAAGGCAGGTACTGTTGCATTCATACTTCCAATGCAGAGAGCAAGGTCATTTGTACATGGCACAGCTAGGAGCAGCGTCGAATCCTCATTCCTTCTTTATTTAGCTACTGCACTCAACTGCCAATGCAAAGCATTCCTATAATGCATACCGTGACACTGGGAATATGGATATAAAGTTCTTATTATAGCCATATTCCTTACCGTTTATAATACAGCTGGAGTTGATTGTGAATAGGATGGAATTTTCTCTATCAATATTACTTTAGGAAACAACCTTTGCTGGTTAGGAACAATACATTATCATGCCACTTCCCGGACCATCTATTAAGGAAATGCAGAACTTTCTAGCCCCCACACTGACATCACATACTAAGCGATTTTCTCACTTTCAGGTGTTTGTTGAAGGGCTGTTTAGCATAGTGAGAGCCAGCTATGCTTGCCATGAATTTCACAGCAACCTCCAAGAAAAAAATCTATGGGGAAACTACTAGCTGAAGTCATGCGCAAAGCATAGTTTTGGCTGCACTGGTATGCATTGCGACTAGCAGACATCAGCATATTCAGGACCCACTCATGCAACACCCAACTGGTCTCAGCAGCAGAAAGGGCAGGAATAAACAGTTTGGTTGATTCAGTATTGGACAAGTAGTACTGGTCACTTAGCAACCTTCACTTCTTGGAGAGATACAGACGGTTAAACACCTGCAGCAGTCTTCAAATCAGGGACTAGCTTTTTCTCTCATGCCAGTTTGACACTTCAAAAGCTTCTTCCATTTTACACAGCTTCTTACGTTACATCCTCGCAAGAGGGAGGAGAGTCATCAATCAATTACTGTAAGCAAGGCTGGAGTAACCCATTCAGTCACAAATGGATGATTTAAAATTAATGTGAACATAGTCTTGGGCACAGAGTGTTTTCCCTGGGGAAAATATTTGGTTTACCTTCCTTTTATGTAAATATGTTGCCAGGAAATATCAATCTGCATGTGTTTTATGCAATTCAGTATAGCAATCACCTTTAAGCAGCTAGAAAGAACACGAATAAAAAAAGATATTCACTTGACTTTCCCTAGTTACGTTCACTTGGCACGCTACATTTTGATCATTAGCAATCTATCAGCATAGACGTCTGCACTATATTCACTGCTTTTACTCCTCCTCTGTTAATTTCATACACAATATAAAAATCAGAGATTAAAGAACCACAAAGTATAGTGCTTTACTGCATACTACTGTGTAAGTTATATACTTTGGCATGTTTATCACTTAGAGGTGGCTGGCAGAGACTTAGGTCTAATGGGCGGCTCATTAGCCTAGGTGAGCAGGGCTCTATTCCTAGTGCTGCCACTGACCTGGCACGTAAATTCAGAAATGACACTTTGCTTCCCTCTGCCTCTGGGTGGATCCACAGCTTAGGAACCGATGTGGCTGATGTATCGAGGACATGGATATTCTGACGAACGCTATTATGGTAACTGTGCTACTACTCCCATTTTGCAGAGCGGGAAGAAAGCTAATGAGCTCACATTCTTCCTTCCAGCAGCACTGGATGTCATTGTCAAAACTGATGGCAAAAATGAACAGTCAGACTGTGGGATTTCTTGACTCAGTAGATCTGTGAGTTTGAAAGCTCGTGAGGAGTTATAGAGAGATTAGACATTTACAAGAATATCAATAATATCTACGGTTGTAATTATAAATTCAAAACAAAAACCTCAGCCCTTAAATGCTTTAGAAGGCACATAAACTCCTGTGCTTCAGGGAAAATTTCTAGAGCTTTTCCTCTCTTTGAAGATGGGAGAAAATTTCCCCCTAGAGTTCCTTAGACTACAAGTGCCTTTTGTTTAGGTTTCCTCTGAAGCCTGTGGTTTAAACCCTATCTGTGACAGCTGTGGGCTACATAGACACTGCACTGATCCAATACATTGACTCCCATGTTTCTGTTCTGAAAATACTATCAATTTTGTATAAAACTTCCTGCTTTCCTCCTTCATCGTATTTACCGCATGAATGACCCGGCATACAAATGTAATCTCTCTTTTTTGAAAGACTGAAGACAGGATTCCAGCCAGATACAGATCTACTCAGGCTCTTTTATCTCTCTAATGGTCAATGCTGACATGTACTTAAGGAGGCTGAGAAAACAATGACAAAATAAACACTGGCTAAAGAAAAATCATTTCTGCCATCAACTTAGATAGCTCAGGATTTCTGCACATTACCAAGTCCCCTATGACTAAAGTCTGTTATGATCTACCCAGATACGATGACTTTGGTTGGCTGTGTAGTTTATTGCAATTCTAAATGTCACTATTGATTCAGACACTCACTGACATTTTCCTGCATGGACAGACATTATTTTAAGCGCTGCTTTGTTGTTATGGCTAATGTATTTGTGGGCAAGTTATTCACCAGATGACTATGTGCTTGATTTTCAACCATTAATGTCAATTATTTCCCAATGTATATCTTCCTCAAGATGGACACCTCTTTCATTAGGAATATTGGTTACATTTTACCAGCGTTATTATGACACCAAGGTATTAGTTTATGGGTGATTTGGGTTTTTCCCTTAAGAATTTAATAACCTTTTTTTTTGCATTTTAGGGTGTTCCTCTGTATGTGCGCACAAGGATGTGATGCAACACCTGAAGATGCATCACTGACAGCCTTATGGAAGCCATGTTAGTAAAAAGAAAAAGTTGAGATGTGCTTTGTGATGTGGATTAAAAATCAACTCTGGTTAGGCTTTATTCTTCCCATATAGTAAGATTCAGGTAGAGAATTCTGAGGTCCTCTTAAGTTATCACTCTCCTATTGTACATTCTTTTACTGGTGCTCTATTTTTAAAAAGGAATTATGGGCATTTCACATGGTAATGTTGTGATCAAACACCTTAGGAACCAAGCACTCCACACTTTAATCATCTAAACTAGGTGCATGTTTACATGATTAAGAGAAAAGAAAAAAGAAACGGAAAAAAAAAAAAAAGAGTTGAAGCTGATTGAAGACTCTCCAGGACTTGACTTTACTAGCTGTATAAAAAGATGTTTCTTTTTAAAGCACTTATAAAAATCCTAAACTTTCATAAAGAAGTTATGCTGAACCATTTGTGATGACATACTAAGAAGTGATTTATCATCCTGTATTAGCTCTCTCTACAGCCAGTACATGAAGGCATCTGTCAGGTTTGCTCTTAGGACAGAAATAGACTTCATGGTTTAGATGCCAAATTATATTTGACATTTAATTTACCATCTATGAAGCTGTAATATTTCACCTAAGCAGAAAAGGAAGAAAACAGCAGGAAATTCCATTTGCCAAAGAGAAATGCCAACACACCTTGCTCTCAATAATCAGATATCTAAGTAATAGATTATCGACCATAATAAAGTACATCTAAACATGATGAATGTAATGGACTAGAGAGGATATTTTGTATACAGATGTGAAGGAATAATGCACATAACAAGAATGAGTGTCATCATTCTTACCTCTTTTTCCTGATTTGGTCTGGACAACAGGCAGTTGGAAGAGCATTGCCAGAGAAGTGCCGGTCCCAAGCAACATAAGCTCAGAGCAAGACTTATTTCCAGCATCAGCAGACTTGGAACCAGTCCTGGACCAGGAGCAGGGGAACATCCTGTACGGGATTTCTCATACAGTGGGGCAAGGAGCAAGTGGGGTCACAAACTGTTCATACATCCATATTTTTCATGGTTGCTCTGCCTGAATCTCTTGTGAAACTTTGGAAGGCAAAGCTGGAGATGTTTCTGAGAACTTCATGTACTGCAAAGAAAACAAAACAATATTAATTGTGAGTATTTATCAAATGGATTCCATGTTGCATTGCTTCCCATCCTTGATGGGTAGAGTTACTTTTTCTAAAAAAATTTTCATTCAAGCTCCTCAAGTTGTAACTCTTGAGAAGAAGCGGGGGTTGGATTAGATGACCTTTAACAGTCCCTTCCAACCCAAACTATTCTACAATTCTAAGTGGAGGAGCCACCTTTTCAACTTTCCTTGGAAAATTATGCAGAAATTTTAGCAGTTACCAAACTTTTCCATGCGTGAACTTAACACACACCTTTCCCATTTTCCATTTTTTGAGGAAACAGAAATTCAGGAACTATTTTTTAGTGACCACAAAATGCACATAAACACAAAGCTAGCTCTGCCAGTGATCTCAGACACTTATTCATGATATCCCTAGTGACCGTGATGTGCAGGATTTGCATTTTTCTCTCTCCCATATCTCTTCCCCTTCCAGATACACATCGATGGCTCTGTCCACAGGACCATTTCTCCAGTTCCATTCAGAGTCAGACAGGTAAGGATTCTCTTAGGGAACATTATAATTATATTCAACAAAACATCATAGAAACATCTCAAGCAGAAAGTGAAGGGAGATGCTCTCATGTAGACAGATACTTCATTTCACTAATGTATACCACTCACCATTCCTCAGCAAAGAACAGCTGCAAACTTCTCTCAGGAACAGTCAGGAAGTAAATGTGGACTATACTAATGCCTTGTTCCATATCTGTAGTTGCCAAACTGATTTGGGTATTCTGAGCTATCCAAGTGAAGGTTTCATTAATGGAGGAGCCAGAACTATTCTTACAGAGCATATTAAAATTAATTAGCCTTCAAGAGTAGAAAACTATGAGCAACAAGATTCAGAGGCCAGTAAATTAACAATGGATCTCATTAAAAAGAAGCTGTGTTTAGACTAGAATGCCATGTTATTTTGGAGTAGATGAAAGCTTTCGAAATGACCGTTTTCTTTAGCTGCAGAAATTAAGGGGAAAGCATTGCTGCTTGATCCTCCAGATGTTCATGTAGATTCTAGAGTTCTAGAAGACTGCTTGGGGGGAATTACCTTCAACTGACTTTCAAGCTTTACCTTATTTACAAGCAGAGCACCTACAGCCGTAGTCATCACAAGAGGAAAATGCAGTAATTTCAAAGGCTAGCCACAGCCTGCAGTAAGAGTGCCTTTCTGCCAGAGAAGCTGGGAAACAGCTATTTTCCAGATAAAAGATGCACAGAGTCTGCATGAAGTTGCTGCTGTACACGTAGAGACCTTGTTGGCTTTAAAATTCCTCTACAAGAGGAAATCACCATCCAAGGATAGCTTGTTGGCATATTGTCAGTGGCAGGCAGATATTTCTGGCTTGTTTGCAGTTTAATAGTTTAAGTTTCAGACTGAGTCCCATGAAACTGGGGGAGTGGGGGTGGGGGGGGGGTGGGGAGCGGCACGCAGATTGTGGTAAAACTTTGAAAATCCCATCTGTAGATCGCTGGTAGCAACTTATACCCAACTGCAAATATTGAAGCATTACTTCACATGCATGCGCAGACCTTCATTATTTTGCCATTTTTTTCAGCTAAGACACGTGATAGAAAATGAAAATGGATCAAAGAAATTATAGCAAAAATCCAGTATGTTTAGGAAGTAACGCCCCGGTGCTGTAACACAAATGCAGGATTAATTTCATTGGAACAAGTGGTCTCACTGCCTTCATCTCGGGAGAGGGAAGTTAAGAATTTGCCAGTGAATCATTGTAGCATCATCACCATCCAGACTTACAAAAGCATTGACCATATGGCATAACGTTTAATTTACCCAACTCTGTCCAGATACATTTTGGTGAACAGGCAGACTGAAAATAGATGGTCATAAATAAATAAATAAACAAACCCCCAACCAACCTTGATTCTCTGTTAATAGCCATTATATGCCTAATTTGCTATTTTTTCAGAGGGTTGCTTCACGTATGTGCCCTTCTCAAGAAACCTTTGCTGTGAATCCTAAATTTTGTTGTTGTATAAGGATTAGACTCTGGTGTCAGTGTAAGTGGTGCTGCAGGTGAGCACTGAATGGACTTCAGAAATGCTTTCTTAAAGCAGTAAAATACTAGTTAGTTTAATATCATGCAAGCTATTAATTTTGCTTTTTTTTATTAACCAATTAAATAATTGTCACCCATCTGTGAGACAGTAATATAAATGACTTATTGCACCCTTAATCAGCTTTGTTTTATCTGTCTGTCAATGGCTACCAACTTAGTCTATTTGTCTTGACATTTGCTTGTGCTGTCATCTGCAGAAGTGAAATTAGTTGAGATAGTTTAATTTCAGGATACATAAGGTGAGGGCAATCGTTACAGACATTCAGGTAGCTTTATGTCTAAGGCTTTACCTTGGAAGTTATTGAAGACTCTAGGCCTGATCCAGTAAAACATGCTTGATATGAAACACACTTATTACCACAACAAATATCTATTATATAGCAGCTTTTGTTGTTTATATCAAGCAATTTCCCAAAGAAGAAAGCAACTTGACAAATAAAGATGCTGAGATGCAAATGATTTTTAAAAAGATAACCTACAATGCAGTATCAGCGGCAGGAGCAAAACTCAGTTTCCTGGTTCCCAGTTCAATCCTTTATCCACACCATATGATCTATATATTACTCGCTACATTAGATGTTCCTTTCTCAGAGCTGGATGGGCCAGTATATTTGTACCTCACCCAACATTAATATGCAATCACTTTTAAAATGGTGCCTGTTTAATTAGACTGTACTGGATACATCAATCTGTAAACAATATAAAGAAAACAGGTTTTGATATTTATAGTTATCATGAAGAATTTAGTGATGACAGTACAGTATATCACCAACATTAATTTCATTAGATATAAATTGTACTAGTAAGACATTGATATATTATAATTAAAACTAATGATCCATTGATTCTCATCCAGAAATCCAGTTAAGATGACAAATACTCTTCTATTACAGACCAATGAATAAATATTAAAAGCATACAAAAGTCCAGGAGGTAAATTCTGCATTCAGTTATGCCAAGGTTCATATGCCAGTAAAATTATTTAAGTTAGGGCTACAGTATGAATAAAAGAAGAGTCTGCGATGTTTTGGAAGCACACCGTGTCAGAAGCAGCATACGGCCAATTCCATGCGAAATGAGCTGGAGGATAGCTCCAGTTGCACTGTACGAGCTATTTCAAGCTATAAAGAGGAACCTCTGCTGTCCCCCACCCAAATTCACAAATATCTGCGTAGAGTCACTATAGATTAGAACTATTCAGACGTAAGGAGACAGAAATGTTATTTGAACACCTTTTCAAATGCAATTTCAACATCAGCCATATCTAGACTCCTACATGACCACATCAGCTGTTTCAGAGAAAAAAGCTGCTAATGGCTACCCGAGATCCAGTGCTAATAATCCTTAAATGCTTGACCGCATTTTATCGGCGAAGAAAATGAAAGGGAACAACTGGAATTCCTCTGAAGGAATGGATCTGAATCAACCTAAAATGCATTTTCATTCATTGTTTACCTTAAGTGTCACTCAGGACACAATACAATACAGATTCCTCTTTCCTCCCGGATAAAAACCCACTAGTCTCATGGGTGCTGTAGACACAATTACTCCTATCTCTTGCTTTCACGCGTCCTTTGCTTTTGTTACATGATTTTCCAACAATTAGACCTTAAAAGAATTGACCCTCCTTTCACCATAAAATGGAGAGTCAATTTCTTCTGAATGTTTAATAAAAAGTAGTAAAAGCAGACTAGACATATTCTTTTAACCTCATAGTAAATCCCCACTAAAAGTAAGGCGATCACCTAGATTTCATCAGTCTTGCCTGGTTCTACTGTTGACTTGCCAATTGCCAGTGAAACAATAAAATTTGGCAACTTTTTAGAAGTTTAGAAACTTTTGTATTGATTTGCATAGGCGTATGCGTATTTGCCATAGGCCTGACACATCTCGAACAACCCTTCATTTATAACTTTTGTTTGACCGATGTGGTCACAAAGTGGGGAAAACTTAGCTATTTGCACACCTGAGAAAGCTATTCAATCTGTCCCTCATTTAGACACCACCTGGCAGCCCAAGCCCCTTAGACTTTCTATGCAGTCAGTGGTAAAAAATTAACCACCTTCACGGAGTGATTCAGAGCAGCTCATTTAGGAGCCTACCTCTCCCATTAGTTACATAAGCTATCTAAGTTACAGATCAAAGTTACACATCTTTACACAACAAATAACCCTCTTTTCCCATCTGCTTGAATTCAGACACGTGGTGTGTCTCCTCTGTGTAACTCGAGGAAAGAACATTTCCCCATTTCACCCTCTCTTTGGCCGGCCCAGCAACAACTGCCCACGCATTTCCCAGTGCATTCACCATTGCTTTGGAAATACAAATATTGAGTATGTGATAAGATGTGCTGGGGACAGCGGTAACCCATAAAGCCTATATTCGAACACAGACAAATGCAATTAGAGGTACAAAGGGCATTTCCCAAGGGGTGGAATACATATGTAACTTAATTAGGCCTTTTCCTGCAGGCCTGATTCATTGGGCCAATAGATACTGTTTTTAGGAGTGCACATGTTTAATTTACAAATTACTGGATTACAGTAATATGCGTAACAACATATTAAATGAAGTATTAATGTAATACACCCCAAACGACGCATGACAAACTATATAAGCACATATCCAAATTTGATTTAATATGTTAGCTTCCTTTGCCCTCTGTCAGTCTGATTGCCTTTGCATAATCCATGTTTCTAATTATCCCCTGGTATGCCTTGCATATAAATAGCTAATTAGATAGTGTCCCTGTCAGCTATGAAGTATGTAATATCTGAAAAAAATACTCCTTTGGAAATTTAATTTAGGATAACAGATTGTGCTATCCAACTGAAGAATTAAAGCTTTCAGTTTACTAAGATGTTTATGCATTTACTATCAACCTCATACTATTATATTAGTGCCCCCAAATGTGTCCAGTAGTTTTATTCTTTTTAAAAAATCATTCTGTCAAAAGCTTGTACAGTAATTACAGTAATATGCTTAAGATCTAAAAATCACATTACAGATGATCATTTTACATGTGCATTGACTGTCTACTGAATATATGGTAAGTGGGAAATTCTCAGATGCACCTCTAGAAACTGCTATACCAAATCATACAAAAGGGACATGTAGTGTGTGCTCTTCCCGGTCATAGCCAGATGTTCCAGGGAACGGTGTTGGTGGTCTGAGCCTGCCAGATGTGGGATAATCTTGAACATCAGGTTACCTTGCATCGAATGCCTTTTTCACATCTTGCTTTCACATCTTGCCTTATCACAGTTATTGACCAGTTCAAATGCCACCCTGATCACCTCCAATGCACACAGAACGCTTCCAAGACTGTCTTACGTATTTAAAAAAAAAAAATAGAAAAAAAAAATCGAATCTTGTTGACCATCCTCTTCCTCACTTGACCTGCATTCTTCTACAACTTCTTAATCCCCCTCTCCCCCCCAGCCTTTACTGGACTTCAATCCTTTTCATTTAATCAGTGTAAAGCAACAATAACTTTGTGCAGTAAAAAATCCAAATACATAGCTATAAGTAAAATGCTGGCTGCAACAACTACTTTCTCTTTCTTGGCTCCAAGGAGCAGGTATTAAGATGGTGAAGGCTGGAAGGAGCACAGGGAGGCTGAAAGGAGCACAGGCAGGGAGACGGCCGTAAGGCTGGAAGAGGTGGTGTGGCAGGGCAGATGCAATGGATACACAAAGGCCTTGCTGCCCTCTCACTGTACAGCTACGATTTCCAAAGCCATACGTGAAATTTAATAGTAGTCCTTATTCATTTTATGGGCAAGAAATGTTCTTCAGCTTTAAAAATCTCTTTCTCATATACAGGTATTTTAATCTGAAGGGAGCTTAAGTGTTTTTAAGGGTATAGACCATTAAATACTCAGAGAAAAAAAAAAATTAAGCCACAGCCATGTGTCCCCCTCCCAAAATTAAAAGGGAAGATCACACATTTTTCTTTCAATGATTCATTAATACTACATGGCAATTTAAAAAACACCACTGGATTTCTTATTCATCATGTTGTGTCTGGCAGGCAATATCAATGGGTATACTTCAAATCTAGGCCATCATGCTGGGAACGAGACCAAGGGGAACAAAAAGCCGCTGGAACGTTGTGCTCTCTGGTTTGCGTACGGCACGCCAGATTCATCCCTGGTGCAACTTCACTGCAGAAGCAGCTCAATATGTTCTGTTGTGTGTATTACATAGCCCACGTAAAGGGCAATGATGCACATTTCAGAGTAATTATGGTTAATAAAGTACTGGGATTGCAAAACAGGTTTTTATAAATAGCACAGGAATAAACATTAAAAAGATGGAATGAAAATCTTTTCCATCAAGGGTGGAGGGGAGGGGATTTTTAAAAGCAACTGCTTCATGACTTCACACTCCTTTTTGAAAAGTGACCCGTGTGCACAAACGACCATAGAAACATGCTAACTACTCTGCGACGCTGCTGCAAACCACTCCTATCAGCACAGCTGAACGGCTGAGGACAGCTTCCTTCAAGGAGGAATAAGACAAACCACTGGAAAGATCCCGCACAGGAAGATTTGTGGCAGAACAGCTAGCGTGCCGCAGACCTGCACCCCCTGATGACTTCGGGGGAATGCCTGTGTGCCCATAGCCAGGTAGCAAGGGTACACACCACTACAAGTCAGGGAGATTTGTCATCTTAAGTAATTTCTGAAAGCAAGATTTACATTCTTCATGGCATTCAAACAGCTCTATATTTTCCTGCTCTCCTACACAGGTGCATTCACTGCTATGGAAATTTTATTGATGTCATCTTCACATTGCTGTGGTAGAAGTTATAGAATAAGCTGGCAGGACATTAAGGAATTATTCAGTATAATTCCTATGGAATTTCTCAATTATTTAGAGCACAGTATGAATGTACCTGGCATTTTGTTAGACATTCCTTGTAACTGCTAAAACATATACTTCTTTTAATAAGTTAACGCTAATAATGTTTTGGAGGCAGAACAATACCCTTAGGTCTCCTGGGTGTTATACACTGATTTGTGTTCTTATGTGCCAACATTTAAAACAATTTCTATCTGGTCAGAACAAACATAGAATCTTTGCATCCCATGTAACTCTTCTTATTTTACTCTGTTAAGGAAACCTTCTCAAAAATTTGCTTCCTTACACTTGAAAAGATGAAAAAAAATGTTTATACTTCTTAGCTATTCCCCCAGCTGAGTTCTTATTTGCTGTGCTTGGCACAAAGCTCTTTTCTGCTCTGCCACATTGCTGCCATGACTGCGCTCCTTAAAGCCTCAACTTTATACTTTAAAGAAAGTCGTTTCAGCATTAAATACATTCATGCATTTTTAGAGCGTAATTGTTTACACACCAGATATTAATTTGGAATATCAGAATCTTCTGTAGTAGTATGGACTGTTTTATAGGCAACAAGTTAACAATGCAGGTAAGCACTCTCAAGTGTTCTTGTTAAGACAGAAAAACAACTGAGAAGATAAAGACTTAAAGTAGTATTTGGAAAGTGGCACTGAATGGCAACAAATGCAAACCATCTAGGACTCAGTTCTAGAGATGACATTGCCCCTGGAGTTCCCCCTATATGTGAAACAAGCATCTGAATACGACACCTTTTCGGTGAAGCATTTTCACTAGCAAACATAGTGACAGCTTTTCCTGCTTGTCTGAAGTTTTTGCACATTACAGTCCTTTCCTCACATGAGGGAATTTGTGCTTGTAATATTATAATATACCATAGCAACCTGCATTACTTTCAGTAAATATATTCCTGTGATTATTTTGTATATGATCAGCAAATTAAATGAAAATGACAATGTCTAGGGATACTCTTAGCTGATAGCTGTATTTATTCTGTATGTTTACGTTCTGCCTGCCAAAACAGCTGTAAAATATGCATTTAAGAATGTAGATCTCCTAGAAACTCAGAAAAATGAGATAGTCCAGTCTACCCCATTTTAGATACACAGGCATTGCAAAATGTATCTCCATTGATGTTTTTGTTACAGTCTAAAGTAGAGAGGGTTTTTAAAGCTTTGTAGGGTGTCACTAAGAGAATCTCTATCTATCCAATTCCCTTTACCAATTTGTCCGTTATCAAGTGTTTATCAGGCTGTGACGACTCAAATAAAGTGGAAGGAACTCTAGAGGTGCCATGTGCCACTTCTGCATTAATACTTTTTTTTTCCCCCTTTTAAAGCACATTTAACAGTTTTCCCCCCATTGAGGCAAAGTTACAAAACCATGATTCATTGTTGTCTTTTGAATGTTGTTGCATGGAAAATGTCAAACTCAGGAGGTCATGCAAGTTTTTCCCAGGATATTGCTCTTTGCAGGTGAGAACTGGGAATGGATAGCCAGCTAAAAGCCACCATTTATGCTTTGCTTAACTTCTGCCTAAACCCTGGCTTAAGCCTCACTCTGTTTAACGTCAGTATCAGGTTTGCAGTGCAGAGCCCTGCCTGCAGGACTGTGGTTTGGTGTATGACTCGCAACCATCCATATGCAGAGATGATTTTTACCCATACTGCCCAGTACCAATGACTGTATACATACATACTAAAGAGACTCTCTTTACCCACACGTGCCTACAGTTGTCCCAAATTAGCCGCAGAATACGGGAGCCAAACAACGCTCTCATCCACCTAACAAAGTATCCATCACAAGCATTCAGACTTTCTTCACTGGGTAAATTCACTGGATTGCATCAAAGATCTTCAGCAGTTAAGGGCAGGGTTTGATTTTTCTGCAAAGACATTTTGGAGACAGACACTAGCTTGAACAGCCTACACAATCAAATCCGCTCCCGTTAATTATGCATCTTGCCTCATCTGAATGAACAAGCATCTCCGCATCTGATACAAGTCATGTTGCTAGCATTTTTGTCAGGTGCTTGTCTTCATTTAGCAATTAAACTAGCACAGCGCTGAGAGGAGGTCTTTTAATTTGCATTGTGGCTAACTGCAAGACATCTTGAAGCAGTATAAGATTTCAGGATAGAAAAAGAAAAAAAAAGAATAAGGTTTTGGTATATAGGCCTTCAAAGAAATCTCAGAGCCCAAGCAGGTTCCTGTTCCTTAGGAACTGTAATGGGAGCTGGACACCTGCTTGCTATTCTGTATGTGTGTGAGTACTACTGGCTGAGCAACCACTGTCATGGTTCAGGCATAGGCTCAGTAAACTCCTTTTCACAGAAGAAACTTAGATTCTAAACACATTTCTGCCGTATTTCTAGATGGTCTTCCATGTCCTTTCTTTTGGATAAGTATATCTTCAAAACACTTTCTCATAAAGAATCTTATTTTATTTAACCTGATACGCTCAAAAGAAATAGTATCTGCTTTTCTCCTCCTTGATTCTGCACTTAGAAACTGTGATGCAGCTCCAACACACACATATTTTCAAACTGTGGTAACCTATTGCTTGCTTTTGGCCAAGACACACAGCCTTATGGTGCAACCATTATGCAGCATCTTAAACAAAAATGGACTGGCAGTTTTGCTTGGCTGGTTGAAGTAGTGTGACAGCTGCACACCATGACATCCACTTTTTGTGTGTAAAGGCATATTGTATTTTAGGCTGATAACAAGCAAAACACAGGAGGTTGAGTGGCAGATTCCCTTTTCTATTCACTTGTCTCAAGCTCCTTCACAGGATACTCTGGGCAATGCTTTTTTGGGTGATTAAAGTCACTTGAGATTGATAGATAAAGGTGTAAGACCTGGGAGAATCTAAACGTGAACCTGCTGTCAAGACACTTTACAGCATTACCTGAGGCATGCTCTACTTATCTGGATATGCACCGCCTGTCATCTCATATTGCTTAAATACTTTAATTCTTTATTAGTATCACAGTTCATGGTAACTTCTCCCATCACTCCCACATTTTCATCTTTGCTCCCGGATAATTATCTGCTTCTCTAGTTTTCTCTGAGCTGCTTCACTGAGTTTCAGTCTGTCCTGATGACAGATAAATTATTTTTCTCCTCCATACTATCTTTGATCTGCCCTCAGATGCAGCTGGTAGGAGATCTTGTGTCCTACTAATTTTGAACTAGAATCCCATTTTATCTTGAAGAGTATTCCATGGTTTCTGCTCCTCCCAAATTCTTTCTGAAGCCAGCTAAAGGGAAGCAATCCTGATGCTTGCAGGGTTTCAACCCCAGGGAGGAAGGGAAGGTTCTCCTCTGTGCATGCACCGCAACTCTGTAGCTAACTTCACAGAAGGAGCCTTATTCTTATTTTAGCTACAACTGTAAATGCTTCTTTTTTTAACCTTTCTGTAAGAGACTGTTTAGCTGGACTCAGGCCCTGCTTATTCCATTCCCCTCAGGAAACTTCTGGTGGCAGTAATAGGTATCTGTTTCAGACAGGTAACCTCCCCTTAGCTCCGTGATCTCACCACTTAGTCTTACATACAATAAAACTTGAACAGCTTCACTGCCTCCAAATGCTGGGGACAGCTATGAGAAAGGAAGGAGGAAGAGAGGAAGAGGGAAGTCTGACAAATTTGCCTTCTAGGTTAAAATAAAATTATAAAGACTAGCATGGTATGTGAATTTTGGGCTAGATGTTCAAAAGAGCTAATTCCTTGTGTAAGCGCCTTAATGAAATGGCCAGATGTTTCTCTGCAGGTACTGAGACCTCAGTTACGAATACTGAGCCCGCCTAAACACGCTTTCCTGAAAGCCATTCCCCTTCAGTTCCCTTGAGTTTCTCAAATGTAATTAAACTGGCATTTAAAAAAAAAATAAATCTAGCTGTGAAATTTGTGAGCACTGTGACAGTTTTACGAGAAAAAAGAAAAAAGTGGCAGCACCTTTTTGGAAACACACCATCCATTGCCAAACACTGTATGGAAAATAAAAACACCAGTGGTACCGCTGGTGCCGTCAAGCCGCAGTGACAGCACAGCAGTAGTGACCAGAGATAATCTGGGAAAACGTCCACTTTCCCCTTTAAAAGCTGGAGCCACTATTTCAAGTCTGGTTGCTGCAGAGGGAGTTGAGTTTTAATGAGTTTGAAATCTTTTCATATGTTTCTTTTCTTCTCCTTCCAAACGAATTAAGGCTGCATCGGGCTGCAGCACCAAACGCTCATCTGTCCAGTTCCCTGTCATGCTCTTCAAGTGGATCAGGATAATATATTAAATGAGAGCAGTGACCTGGGAGATTACAAGGAAGATTAATATCTGTGCTACAACACTTATATGCATACGTATATATATGAAGGATGCATACAAAATACGTATATTTCAAGTATCTCGGGAAAAGTAGTGGCAACTGGGCTGCAGTATAAACAGAATGTTCTGGGTTAAAAAAAAATAATCAATACACTACAAATTCCATTTTTCAAAGATTTCTGGATTGAATCCATCCAAGTATCAAAATTTACGGGAAGTATCACATCACATAGCGAGGAAGAGTAGCGTTCCACAAAAGCTACATGTTTGTTGCACAAACACACATCTCATTTGTGCCTAGTCACAAGTACTAGTAAGGTCCAGTTAATGAGAGCTGATTGCTACCTAAAAGCATATAAAAATCCATTTATGTATCTTAATGCAAAGCTTGAAAGAACATGTTTCCACGTGTCTAAGTCAGCATTTTGGCTTAACAGAGTCTGGGTTTCTCACCCTGAAGGGAATTCAGCCCTCAACGCAATGACAGGACAAGGCCTTTGCAACGCTTAAGCATTCAACACTGAGCTTACACGAGGTTTGTGCTTTGCACCAGCCTCCCACTGACCTTCCCAGGGCTACATTTCAGCTGTTCTGAAGGCCTTCAGGGAGGACCAAGCCCAATAAGTAGCAGTAAAGCAATAAATATGAATCCTTCAGGTACAAATTTAAAGACAACCTGGCTCCTCTCTGCTTGGCTTACACAAGTTCAGGTGGAAGTCTCCTATCACACTTTGTCCAAAGTGGTTTTGATTAACATACCATGCATGAAAACTTTGTCCGTCATAATCAGGGATTGAACTGAGCGGGGGGTGGGGCGGGGGGGTGGCCTCCAAAAAACGGAGGTGCTGTGCACTGAAGCTGAAAAGCCATGTTCTGTGGCTGGGGACTATAACAGACTCAATCGCAGTAAATCGAATTAAATCAAAACCTATACTGCAGATATTCAGGGTTTTTTTTTTGTCCCCAAAATACACATTTGCTCATGTGAAGTAAAACTGAACAAAAAAAGTTGATTTTATCATAGCAAGAAAAAGAAAAGGGCCTGGAATGACTGATGCAGGCCTTTTGATTAAAGTCAATTTGCTTTCAACATCATGACTTACAATGTGTCCTAGGCCTGCATTAACAACCCACTAGCACATGGCTTCCCTGGTTGTTTAATTATTTATAATTTTTATTGCTTGTTAAAACAAAGCTCCCTTAAGGAGATTAATAAAATAATTTTCTTACTTAACTTTTACTTATTAAAAGTAAAGAATGGAGTTTCACCTTTCCCTGATAAATGGGAAGCAAACCTTCACCTCTCCCCTGGCCTGCCTGGCTGGAATTCTTCACTATGCAACGAAGTGCTGCAGGGACATTTTCAGGGGAAGGTGGGTGTAGTTAACCCCTCCCTGCTTGGGGGATTGGGCTTGATTGCTGTCACTGCCACCACTCAACTGCAAATGCTCAACTAAGAATTTAAACAACAGATCCAAATAATATCACCAATCCCACATTCATCCCTGAAGCGGGCACAGTCCCCACGGGGAAGGGGGTCCAGCACCGCGCACTGGAGGCTGTTTGTGTTCACTGGGACGCAACAAGAACGTCCTCTGCGCGCTCCTCTCCTCTCCTCTCCTCAGCATCCTGCAGCCACGCTCCCACCCACACGCTTTGCACAACTAAAAGAGCTAAACCCAGGATGGATTTTTAAATTGCAACTGTGTTTTTCAGGTTACAGCTCTGGTAAAGCCTGGCTGGGATGTAAAGGATAATCTGAATAATGTTACATGGACGTTACACATCACTTTATTTTAGGAAGTTGACCATCAAAAGCAGAAATGCCACCTGCAATTAGGAAAAACTTTCCCACACACCTCGCAATTTATTAGTGGTATGAAATTCTGTCTTCTAAACTCTGCGCTGAACAAAACAGGTGCAGCTTTTCCTCTACAAAATTATCCACACCACCACAGCAAATGTACCTCTAATCAAAAGTGACTTTTATTTAGATTCCACCTTTACAAGCCCTAAAATGTCATACTTCTGAGATGTCAGCAATGGAACACACTTTCACATATTCTTATCTAGGAAATGTAATTTTTTTTTTCTCAGAAGTTATTGAATAAACAGTTTATTTTGAAATATACTTTTACATACTTCTGCAATTTAAAGACATATTGTAAAATAGCATTTTCAAGATCCGAGAAAAGCATATGGTGCATTTAGAAAAATCTGCTTATAGTTACTCGGTTGAAATTCAGAAATACCTAAATTAAAAAAAATCAAAAAGAAAAATTACTTAGTGCAATTTCAAGCATCAGGCTGGGTTTTTTTCTTCCATTTCTTCCTAATGTGTTAAATTTTCTTTGTGAAATGACTTTAGTATTTCTGTGAAGGACATTGCTTCCTGCAAAAAGCATCGACTAAGAGCTTTATTAATTGCAAGAAGACTGCATTTACAAAAAATAAAAATCTACTTGGGCAACAAATATCTCATGTAATATATGTACATCAGCTCAAGTGAATTTGAATAGCTAGAAACAGCTGTTCAGCATACTGATAGACTCAAAGAATTTAGTATTCTCCCATCACCTTTCTTTGAAATATTTGATTAACCTAGGAAGACACAAATAAATTCAATCAGACAAAGCCTGCAGAACCTATTCAGTGTAAGGCTAGCATCTGTGCCATTCATAAGACTAATTGCTATCGATCAATTTATTTCACTAGCAGTGGAAATGAAAAACCTGGAGCAAAGTAAGGGCTTGGCTTTCAGGGTAGTTCATCGGTACACGCTGATACTGTAAATCACTCAGCAGTTTCAACAGGGCAATCCACTTTAAGGCCAAATACCTGCAAGATTTCTTTTCCATATTTTTTTGTTAAACATTCACAATTGGGAAAAGTACCTTTGCATGCACAGGGCTGTGCTTTGTCCCTTCTTTTGAGCTTGGTTGTCAGGAGTACTCTTTTTAAAACAAATATTATCCTGCTTAATCTTTTCCAATTTCATTACGGCTGACATTGTAACAACAGTATCCAGTGGCAAACGAACTCACATACGCTTGGGATAGACGCGGCACCTAAAACAGATTTATACCTTCCCTTGATATTTTAACACTAACAAGTTTAGTACTCAAGAGTTGCAGGCTTCCTAGTGGCATCTTTATGAGGCCCGACTGACTCTCCACCAAAATTTATACCCGCTCAGGCATGTTCCCTGAACCACAATCATAGACACAATAAATTTAAATGCTCCCTTATATGACAGTAGACACTATTCAACGCTTCCTTTACATGGCACAGGGGGGAAAGCACTCCTCTTATTTGGCAAAACTCTGCAGGGCATTCTGGTTGCTCATTCCTGGTACTCACACATATTTTGCGGTTTGGAAAATAAATATATTAAGGAGAAGAAAACCAAGTTCAACTCATTGACTTAATTATGTCTCAGCCAGAAGCACAGCCATGTATTTTGATGACTTCAGCAGTGGCCTGCCCTCCATCCACCCTGTCAGCAGCGCTAAGCCGATGGCTTTGAAGTGTCAGCCTGAACACTGCAACAACAGTGCAAACGGGGAGGGCTGCAAAAAGGCTTTGAAAGCTGACAGATTCACAGGACATAGATAAGACCTCGATTTCTTTTATTCATTCAAAACCCAGCAGCAAAGCTTATATGCAATACTGTTGATACTGAATGGTGTTCTATGGTAAAGTCCAAATGGCTCCAACAAATTTGCAAGCAAGGGTGAATGTCGACTACGGCACACATTTTCACCTTGATCTTTAAAGTACTGACCTCCATTTGAACAAATAATCTGAGAAATCTCAAGAACTTCGTAAAATCTGACTTGCTAATATAGTTTCACCTGAGACAATTTCAGAAGAGGAATACATCACATTATTGCTAAAGTTTAAGTTGGAGGAAGGTTTTAGCTGTAAACATAGTGTTCAAAAGATAAATATTTAAACACAGACTTCATGTCAGAGTCTATAAAATATAATATTCACCACTTGGTTGTAAGCCAACGGGAAATTTTAACAGACGATAGACTACTTCTTTTCATGGTTATTTAAAGCAAATTAACAATGACAGTAATGTAATTTCCTTGGCATGACTCTTCTTCATTTCTTTTCAGCTGCCTCCTGCTAGAATCTTTAGAGAAGTTTAAACTGATTTCAGGAAATCCTTTGAAAAAAATGCACTTTGCTATTATATATCTTTCAGGTGTTCACAGAAGTGCAGAGGAAAGAACATTTGCATTTCCCCTTAAATGCTCTGTTTATACAGAGCTGTAGATGGGAAATGACAACATACATTTTCCAGGACCATAAATATTTACTTTTCCTAAAGTGAAAAGTTAAAGTGTTGGATTGTGACCTGTTCCGGGTAACTGGTGCAGGAAGACTCCTATATAAGATTTTTGTAATGAGGTAAGTTGCTGAAGAACCAGTCTGATATAAAGCCTAATTAAAGGGTGCTGCAAGTTCACAACTAGTGATCTTTGTAGTTTGAAATAGGCTAATTAAACCCATTTTTAGGGAATTATTTCATGCTGCTGTATTGTTATAATATTAACTGTATTAAAATCAGCCTTCACTATAAGAAGGAACTACTGATTTCAATAGAACCCTTTCCAGAGTTCCACTCATTTAGTCCAATAGCAATTCTATACTGTAAGTAACTTCTTCTGAAAATACATGTCATTGCCTAAAATCATTGTTTCATATGTGGAAAAGTATAAAAACCTCAAGACTGAGGATTCTCATGCACTGAAGCCAACAAAATTACTTTAGATTCAGTTGGATTGTGAGGGTCTCTCTTGTCTTCTAAAGTCTGATAAAAACACCTCTGAATTCAAGTCTTATCTTTGTCTTCACTTTAGTAGTCCTTGGAAGATATACCTAGAGAATACTTGATTCAGAGCTATAAATCATGTATGTCATAGCTGAAGCGGAGATAGTTTTCAGAGTCCACTGTACTTTAATCGAGATTTATGCTGTTAGGAAAAGACCTCAAAAGAATTTGGATTTTGGGCACTCTCTCCTCCAGCTCCTGCTTTCTGCCAGTGCAGATCCCAGTCAACAGTCAGTCCATTCCCACAATTCCACCCAATGTCACTCGCCTCCTCTGTTGAACTGTCTTTTCCAGCAGCATCACCTGAGTTATTTACTGTAAAGCACTGGCTGTTTAAGAATGAGGGGTTCTGGCAGAACTCATCTGATATTTTTACCTGCTTCTGTCAAGGCATTCATGCTACAAACCTCTGGTTCTTTGGGGAGCCTTATGGTCCCACGATGCCTGACTGCATCCTTAATTCCCCAAACTCTGTTCGTAGCAATCCTAATTAATACAGGTCATATCATGTGTGTTAGAGTAAAATACAACGAAATTAAATCTCTTGACAGCAAGCTGACTTTTAGGGCCGTCTGCCAAGAAACCTAATTACTATAACCAATCATTTGCAGAAATTACAGAAAACCAGCTTGCTGGTAGTAACTGTGCTCATCCATTGGGGGAGGTGGAGGGCAATCAAAGCAACAGAGTTTAGGTGAAGCCATTAAACAGACAGAATTAAAACAATATGTACAGGATTTGTAATATTTTTGCCTTAAATAATCAAGTCTATTACTACATTCTCAGTGGGCTTCTCTGTTTTACTAACATACCTTCATTTTTCATGCCAAGGTTATATTTGACATAGCAACAAGATGACATTTTTTGATGTCTTAGTTTTCCCAAAACTCTTCTCAAAAGTATCTCGTGAAAATATAGCAAACTGCTGGCATAGGTACTTACACGAAGGCAACCTTAGAGTCGCGCTGCACAAATCAAAGGAGTTCAGTGGAGCTACTTCTTCATGTCTTACATTATTATTGCCCAGTATTGGACAAAATTTGCTTCAATAAAAGTGTAGTCCATTCCAATAATTTAGTTTGTTTTGGTCAGGGGTTTTCTGCTTTGTTTTTAAATTTCTCCTTCAGGCAACATCTGGAAGTGTTAATAAGCAGCTGATGTTGTTTTTCATAAATCACATCCAGGGCTAGTTCCTTTTCTTGGAAGGACGTGCCAGTGCTTGGACTTAACAGCCAACAGCTCTCCCTTTGCAAGATTTCTGTTCCAGTTAAAAAGGTTTGTAACTCACTGAAACAACACGGAGCAGGGATAGCAGTTCATGGTATTTCTGGATACATCTGCCTAAAGGTAAGCTGCTCTCACAGGTATTTTTATCCCATATTCTGTTATTGAGATATACTACCATGATGATACAAATACAGCTATTTTAAAAAAACTTTTCTCTCCCCTCTGAATTGTTGTATAAATAAATAATTTTCTGTAAAACCCCTTCTAAAAATAACTCAATTAATACAGTAATTACCACAAAGTACACTGAGCATTCAGTAATTAATAGTTCCAAATGCCCATATTTTCCTTTATGCAAATAAGCACCTATGTCAACAAAGTGTTAGCAGAGAGTACTCTATTAAAGAAAGACATTAGGGGAGTTTCACTTTGTTTTTCTCTTCTTCTCTCAGCAGTCTTCATTAATATAATAAAACTCTCATTATAAAATCATTAGTGTAAATGCAAATAAAGTTTTACATTGTTAATGTCCCCACCAGGTCCTTAATCACTTGAAAAGTCATGCTGCATTAAGTATAACATTGATTACACATGATAAAAGGGAATGACGTAGAAGATGTTACATTACCTTACACTGATCTATTAAGAGAACAAGAAGGTCTTTGTGTTCAAAACTATTTTTCTGTATTGTTCATAGGTTGGAATCTAAAAAGCCCTAACTGAAAAATTAGGCAAAACTCTAGACTTCAGTTATCTAAGAAGCCCTACACCTCCTGGAGCTCTTTACTGCCCTTTGCATGTTGCCCCCGATTCAGCTCGATCTTCCCCCCTTATGCTACACCTGCACTGATGAACCAGTGGGGAATGATGAAACCTCCATTCAGGAATTTAGGTTAAACAATGCAGCATAATGCTATTGAATACATTTCCATCGTAGTTTTTTTTCCTGCAACCACTCTGCATTTTCACATTTATCTAGGAAACATTGGTGTGATATTAACAGTGGTCACCATGAGACATCAAGACAGGACTGCACTAACCAACAGCTAAATTATAGGAAACAGGATCTACACAGTAGAGACAAATACCTCTGATTTAAGGCAACAGAGAGATAATGTTGCAGACATATTTTTAGCTTTGAGTCCTGTGTATTGCTACTGAGAAAACACAGGTGCTTACACATTGTAACTATTATGGTGTAGTTCCTGTAGAAAAAAATGCTATATACATTGTAAATGCGTGAATGTGATATGACTAGAATGTAGAACATCTTGATCTGGAATCTCTTTTTCCTTGGTTTCTACCCACCCAAAGTTATTTTTGTGCTTCCAGAAGAAAATCATTAGGACTGTTCTAATTAATTAGTCCAAGAAGGAAGGGGGCTGATTACGCTAATAATCATAAACAGACCAGGTAGACATTTAAAATGTGAAGCCAGATAAAAAAGGATAGATGAAAATAGCTCTTCCAGATTTGAGAGGAAGAGTGTATTGTAATGAAAGAAGTTGGAAACTCCTGGTCTTAAAATGTTCTTAGAATAATGTGCTTTTTCATAATCCAAAAATCAAAGGAACAAAAAAATGGGATATAGAGTTTGAGTAAACCAGCACAAAAAGTGGAAACCAAGGTTCCTGACTTCTGATATTCACGATCTGTTAAACCCAGCAGCTAAGTGCCTATCAAATTAGCCTGCGTCCAGTCATGAGATGGCAACCTACAGCCACTGTTACTCTGTTAGCAATCCAGGTGACAGGTGGGTCCAACCCTGCTGATGTTTTATGTGACCAAGAATGACATGTTACTTGATGGCAGCTCAAAGTTAAACAAAAAAAATCAATTCCCCTAGGAAACTGCTTGTAAGTAATTTTTAAAAAGGAAACACTATTAAAGTTGCAATTCAAGTATTTGAATGCTAGGAAATGCCAAAATTAAGGTTGTCTGTGCAACTTCAATTCAGCCACTCAGAGATCTTCTTTCAACCATGCCCTGTATGCATGATGATACACTCTTTAATTACAGAGAGCAACATCCAAATGAGTTCTGCCAAGAGACATGCCAGTCTTCTGAAGTGAGATCAAGGAAATGATCTCCTTTTCATCTCAATGTATTGTGTGAAGCAGTCATTGTTAGCATATTGTAGCTGCTATTTCCAAAGGGGCTTCCCAGATTTACAGCTTAGAGAAGCACTGAGTACCTGAGGCTTTCAAGTTAGTTAAGGAACTACAATGAATGCTCTCAACATCTGGTAAGTCTATTGGAGGGGGAGGGGGGAAAAAAAAATAAAAAGGAAAAAAAGAAAAACCTCCAACTAAAATGAACAGACTGCACCGAGATAAATTTCTCCTTTCAACTTCAGAATTTCCTGAGACCTTTGCCTTCTGCTTAGATCAGTAACCTCCAGAAGCTTTGGCAAGACAGTAAGTAGTAAGTAGTTCAATGGCTGCATACAGCAATATACCTACCTTATATACAAAATACTATATTAGAGGCTAACAGGCTCAGTCTGGTGATCAGAAGTGTAGCTCAGGAAATGGAGATTTATCTGTGTCTTACTGGACTCCATGCTTGCCTTGCACAGGTTATTTAGGGTTTATCTGTATCACGCAAAATAGCACTTAAGAGACATCTGAGCTAGCTGGAAATGAGCTAGCACCAGAAGGGAAGGCAATATAGCAGCATCAGCTTTACCCAAACTCATTAGTCTGGGTGTATTGCCATGCTAATGGAGCTATACTGCATCTGGGACTTACGAAATGAGGAAGGCAGCTCAATCAGAGCCAGCTCAGGTATCTTTACACCACAGCGGATCATGTAGTTAAACATATGTTAAAAGTGCAGCTACGCTCTCAGTGTAAGCTGATTGAGTTACTAAGCTTCTGCTTCATGGGGCAGCCCTCTCCTCCTCCCGGGTGCTCCTCACCCCTTCCCCTGTCTCAGCACCAGCGGCTGTAGCTGCCCGGCGAGTGGGGTCCGCAGAAAACCGACCTTCCCACTGGAGGCCAGGGCCAGCTCTTGCAGCGGCAGAGCTCTTGGAGGAGCTGGCTGTCGATTGCAATCGGGATTTTGCATTTCATTATCCCCAAGAGAAGTAGCAGGCAGTGGGGACAGGGACTTAGGAGTAGTCTACTGGGAGGGGGGAACATAACAAAAGGAAGAAACACACATCAAGGAAAAGGAGGAAAAGCA
The DNA here is from genome assembly GCF_030936135.1 of Gavia stellata. Classification (NCBI taxonomy): domain Eukaryota; kingdom Metazoa; phylum Chordata; class Aves; order Gaviiformes; family Gaviidae; genus Gavia; species Gavia stellata. The sequence continues at coordinate 8,659,530 of NC_082615.1, read as the reverse complement.
TTCAATGGTGTAAACAGCGTTCGTGTACCTCCACCTAGAGCAGCAAAGGGGAGTGTTTAGCGTTATCATCTGTTCAATCCGCTGTACATATAGCTTTAGGCATGAACTAGATTTGTGACTGTGGGGGTGGCTGGGAAAGCTCAAAGAGAAAAGTGGGAGATGATTAAGCAGAGACATTGCCTACCGGGTAGAGTGATTGCAGGAGGGTTACCTGTATGGCCTGAAAACAAATGCCTCTTAATTGTTGAAAGATTAATACCTAAGCTTCATCCCCAGGTCGTATTTCCTAAGGCCATGGTTAATGCTTATGCTTTTTTTTTCCTTCCCTTCCTATGAGGAGTGACACAGACTCAATTCAAGGTTGAAGTTCAGCGTGAACTAGGGCTCAAAAGGTCTCAGAGCAGCCAGGGCAGCTGGGAAGTCACAACTGTGGGAATCAGAGACAAAGGAAAAGGATGAGGAGAGGGGTTTTGTTATTTTTGTGCCTTTCAGTTTTAAATTCTTCTGAGACATAAAGAAAACTTGGCGTTACCCTGTGCTTCACCAATCACTTTGGAAATTTTTCACCCTCCGCTTCAGACTTCTCCAGAAACTCTTAAAAACTAGATTCTGCACAGTGCAGCATTCCTACCTCCTGGAGTTAGATTCTGTTTAAATCAAGCTTGTCCAGGCAGTCTAGTTTGCACCAATTACACTCCCAAGTCACAGGCCTTGTCACAAAATAAAAAGCTCACTGCTTTTTCAATAAAACAGTTAGAAGTAAAGTGGAATTAGCACATATGTTACTGCCTTCCTATTAATTCTCACTGCCTCATACTTTTTCTTTCAAGGCTGTTTACATGGGAATAAAGGATATATTTACATTACCAACCTTGTTAAACAACTTAATACTGAGCTAATATTCTCTTTCCAGATCTTTCCTTGAATAAGAGCAGCAGGGCCCACATTGGCAATTTCCGAGAGACGTATTTTCAATTTTCAGCAAAAACCTGCTAGCAACCAAGAAAAATTGTAACCTGTGATGAAAGGGAGTATTCCTCTTAACACAGTTATATGGGTGTTTTGGCAGCACATACATTGGCAAATGCACATACTCACTTGAGGCTTATTTACTTGAGTGAGAACAGCAAAAGGACAAGATCCAATTCAATTCAACAGCCTGCCCAGCATCCTGATGCTGTAATATTGCCTGGGTAATAAGAAGTGTTACATGAGGAACTGGATTTATACAATTTGTTCTTAATGACCGGTGCCACTCCCCCCGAAAGTTCCCAAATCAGAGGGGAAGGGTAGATGCTTGCACATGATCCGGGGTTTTTCTAAATGATTTTTTTTGAGCAAAGAGAAGCTACCAGATACAACCTCTCAACAGCAAGTGTATACCCAAGTTCAGGCAGGATTTGTTTTTTAGATGTCCTACCACTGCTCTGGTCAGTTTGGCATATGGGTGGAGCAAGCCCATAATAAATGAAATGGAAGTTCTCTATCCCTAGAGAACCAAACAGTTCAGTCTTGTCAGCAAGAAATCAACTGCGGGTAACATCAACACCAGGAATATACATTTTTTTCTGCTCATGCTGTGTCCTTTCTGTTTGAAGAACATAAGAAAGGCTGCAAAGATGCTTCACTCTGCTCTCCGCGCTGGCTGACAGCCGCTGTAGCCTGCGGGGAAATGTGCACCCAGCACCCTTTTGTACCACAGAACTCTGGAAAGGATTGTTATCTCTGGGGGCACAATCTTCTTTTTGCATGATATAGCTCTACACTACCAATCTCTTCTAGCCTGAGCCTGTAAATCTCTCACCATATATTTAACAAACTCAGCAGTGTGTGATATTGCTTGCGGGGAGAGTGCTTCCCAGCCAGAATTACCAAACAGCTGCTTGAGGAGGTCCCATCAGCCTCATCCTTAATGCTCAGAATCAGCATCAGAGGGAGACACACGAGATGCCAGGCTTGCAATTTAACGTGATGGAAATGACAGCAGAGGCAATTCTGACCCATATTCCTCATTACATCAATTGTACCTGAATGCTTAATTGTCATCTGCTGCTCCTGTCAGGAACAGGACACTGCAATGGAAAGCGTGACGGATCCTGTGTATCCGAGTGGAAAATACTCTTTCCTTGTCACACTGTACCTAGGCAGCAGAAAAGCAGAAGCCATTCAGGGCCATGCCTGAGTTGCCAGGAGGATAACAGGGAACACCATCTCCTCAAACACTTACGGGCGATTTGGTGGTTATTGCACGGTGCACCTAAACCCCAGAGCAAAGAGGCTGTCCCACGGGTCACACAGAGCACCCGTTTGTGGCCTCAGCCCTATCCCATGCTCAGTGACTAAGGGAGCCACGTCAGGGCAGCACCTGGACCTGTGCAATAAGGATTTACTATCAGGAATCACCACTACATCTATTGCCTTTTTTACAGCACTTGCATCCTCCCCACTCTCTCAGTGCATTCCCCCTTTGAATTAAGCAAGCACTGAAGCAAGCCACACGTTGGCCGTGTCCTTACCCCCAACATGTTGCTGGACCTAAGAACCTAACAACAGGGGCTGGGTTTGGAACGAGTCTCAAATGGCGTCAGCCCATTATTTCAGAGAATATCTGTTTCAGAGAGGAAGGTAGGCTAATCTTTTTAACATCCGAAGTTACTTTCAGAGATGACTCGCAGAAAAAGTTGTATGCATTATTAACCTGATCTCAACACAAATTAGTATCTAGTGTGAGCCCTAGTGGAGCCATGCATCAAATGATAGTTATATCATGTAATCCAGCTAAGCCATATATGCAAAAGATCAAATATTAGAACATATTATATATATATTCACTGCATTCAAATATACAACAGAAACATTGACCTGATTCATCAGCGCTGTCTCAGTCTCCCACACGAAGAAGCTCTAAAGCCTTAAAAAGATAACCCTTCATAGAGACAATGAATTTGTAATAAGGAATAGAGGTATCACATGGAGGGTGTCCGTGGACTACATTTGACATACCTAATGAAGATTTATTAAATGGAAAAAAATCTTAAGGATTTATAAAAATATAGAAATATGTAGGAGAGTGGCAAAGCTACTCTCTACTACTTCCTACTTTTAATAAGGTTTTTTTAATGACACAAAATAAAATGTGGTCCTCCCAACCCCATTCATCTTTTTATTCCCTTCCTGCTAATAGCTATCAATTGAGTCCATTGGTTGTAAGGCTTCATAAAACAACAATCAAAGAAAATATTGGAATAAAAGAAGAAACAGGAATGTGAAGTTTGGATACCAGGAGTCTTAACAGAGTGTCTTTATGAGCCTCCTGCCTTTTAAATCCCTGCACTTCTGTTTGGTTAGTTTTATGTACATTCTTTCTGAGAGTACCTTGAAAAAAATAGACCAAAACCAGCCTAAAAAGGAGCAAAAAGAGTCTCATCATGATTTTTTTTTTTTTCTTTTTAAAGTTATAATTTTAAACACTTACCTATTTAGGGATAGAAAGCGAGACCAAGCTCATTCTGCAATGATTTAGGTTGGCAACGCCTTACCTGTTCGAAACACATATGCAGGGACACACAAACGCACTCTCAGAGCTGATCAAACCCTGCTATACCATGTCCTGACCTCTCTCTGAATGGCTGCCTCCAGCTGCCGACAACTGACTGACAGAAATGCAGCGGGCACATTAAACATTTAAGTTACCTACCGCTGTATCATAATATTGAGGTTTCTACTTGTATTCTGTGCTTGACAGGGAAGTCATACCCTTATGAAAGAATAATGTACAGAAGTTCGTATAGCAAAACTTCCAACTGACATGGTTGAGTGTATCCCAACGAATTCTAGTTTAGCAGCCCCTAACTAGTGACTCCAAGTCTTCTGTAAACCTGATCCATTTATATTCACCCATATGTGAAGATAAGGAGCCATCGTCCAATTATCTCCTAGTCAAGTACATTTTTCTAATGCACAAGAAGATTCATTTTCATTGATGAAAGCCTAAAAGATGTCCAGCTGACACCAACGTTTGTAAACTACAGGGTACGCACAATTAAAATTATGCTGTTACTGTGAATGAGCTTAAGTTCTCTGTTTAGGGCTTACACCCCAAAGCAATTTTCTTCTTAGCAAATTAGTGAGAAAGCTGTATTTTGCCAAGAGCAAGAAAAAAAGACTGGGCTGCACAGTGGGGACCCACAAGTGTCTGGCTCAGTTTTTGCTGGCTGGCATTTAAACAGCAGAAAAATAGCATTAGCATTTTCATGAGCTATTATATGCCCCCACAATTTAAATGTGATTTAGCTTTTAAAGTGAAACTCTGCAGCCTTCAAAGTTCAATGTGTGTGGAAACTTCTAGTGCAAAAAGGCCAGAAAAAACCATCATCTGTGGTTCTTAAGTCCCAATCAAATGTAAAAGCTCTCAGTTTCCAAGTCTGAAAAACACAGTTTGAAAATGCAATGATGTTCTCCTTTTTCTGTGGTTGCCAAGAATTGCTGCCTTTGAGAAGTGAGACAAATTGTCCATTATTCACTGGAAAATTGCCCAGTCTTAAACAAGACCTTAGGTGCCATGCATTTTAAGATGCACATCCACAATAAAAGTTTTACTCCTCAAGGCTTGGTCCGATTCCATCCTCTGCTTGCTCTACCCACTGGAAAGCTGCTCATTTACCTGCAAACCACTAATCTCAACCTCTGGCCACAACCATTCACAGAGAAAACCAAAACTCTTTCCAGTTTATTTTTACTCAAGGCAAGACTCAGAATTCAGGCCAGTTCCTGGGACTCAGCCACATCTGTGGCATTAACAATCTGATCATTTGACATGCATGAAAATGATTTCTTGTCAAGATTCAGAATTGTGGCCCAGATGGATGCAGAAGACAATAATAATTAATAATAAATAATAAATCTAATAATAAAACTTGATGTTTCCCAATATTTTTCAGGTTATTTCAGGTACAGAAGGACTCAGAATTGCACTGAGGTGGCACAACCAGCTCAGCGCCAAAGCCAGCGGCTTTAGGAGAACTCGTAAGACATCCCATGGTACACAGACTTGGGGATCAGCTGTGAGGAGAAGTGTTTGCCCCTTAAACTGAGGCAATCTGCAGCTGACTTCTGTACTACAGCAACAAGATTGTGATCTTTTTATATATATATTTAAAAACCTTTCTGGATTCTCAACAAAAAGTTCCTCTTCCAAGCCATTTTGTCAGAAACGCACTTCCCCCAGCAGGTGAGCGTTTCAAGGAAACTTCACTTCAGGACATAAATAAGAGCATTTGGATAAGATTAAAGTGTTTCTATCTGTTCTTTTCTTAGCAAGTAATTTCTCTTTTGTTTCAAATAGCTCTGTTAAGACATTTCTTCTAAGGTACAGCTATACTGCTGATTTTAAACATTGCAATGGACCTAAAATTATTTCATTTCATTTTATAGGTGATTGGAGATTCTTTGCTTGCATTTCCATTTGGAATACTTTTTTGTTGTTGTTTTTTTTTTTAAACACAATATCCCAGGAAATGGAGATGCTGCGCCCCTTCTAACATTACCACTACTGTGTCTGGGTAGAAGGGGAGGACCAGCAGCACTCTGTGCAGCTGCAAGTTCCCCACAAAACTACTGCTGTTACTTTAAATCATTCCTTGCTGAATATCTGTTTCTCTCAAAAGGGTACTTTGTGTTTGTTCTGACCTCCTATAACATAAGAACAAACTGAGAAAAAGAAAAATGCACAGAGAACAAAAATAGTGGGGGAAAAGAGTCAGATGTGAGCCCTAACCTCACAAAAGTCCCTACTCTGAATTCAGTATAAGAGCATGCAGCCTGCTTTAAATATTTCACTTGCAGGCAGCACAGAGACAGACATAAAAGTGTTTTGAATTATTTCTTCAGAGATGATGTATCAGAGCAAGACAACAATGACTTTAAAAGGAACAGTTTATCTCTACAAAGTATTAAACTTTTGAAACATTTTCCCCCTCTACAGAAAAGCCTTTTAAATAACAATGCACTGAGTCACTGGATTAAACCCTGGGACCCCATTCTGCCACTGCAGCTTATGAGCAGCTTCTATTCTAGGGGAGTTATTCATGTGCTCTAACAGGGGAAAGGGCAGTCCACAGCAGCAAGACTCTCTTACGCCTGCAATAGAAGTTATTTCCTGAGCAAAAATTGTGTGATATGGGGCCACTAAAATTTGAAGAGATGGGATGGGGCCAAGAAGAAAGGAGAAAGAACCTGAGCATGAACAGAAAAGAGAGGAGATGATGTTACTGTCTCAGAAAATGTCCCTGTCCTCCATTCTACAATAGCATGTCTGTAACACAGAGGCAAAAGTGCTTTTGATGGGCACTCGTGCAAATAAAACCTGATTGCTTGAACATACAGAGAAAGTAAACAGGAATGACAAGTTGCCAGGGTCACCAAAGCAGCTCCAGTGGAGATTCAAGCAAATAATCAAGATTAGTATGTCAGATTCTGTTGTTGATTTGTTTTGTGTCTATTTGTTTTGGGGGTTTTTCCCCTTCCTCCGGGATTTGGTCATCTCTTTCAAAAAACCCAATGGCCAAATTAAGGCTGCAAACAAATCAGTACACCAAGACGAAGTCCACCCTGGCCTCGCACAGGGAAGTGCTTGATGCCTTTCTGAGAGAGCAACAAGCTCCGTCTGTTTGCATCCTCCTCTCCCCCACACTCCAAAAGACGCACATTTGCTTTCAGCTAACCCACCTGGGAGCACCAGCTCGGTCCTCCACATCACTAAGTCCAGATGTAAAGAAAAAAAGAAACAGTCCTGAGCATTTATTAGTTCAACTCTTGTCTAGTGCTCTTATGTACTTGCTGCAGGGTACTGGATCTTTTAGTTTTTTAAAAAATAGTTTAAAAATAAAAAAGGTAGCCTTGAGGGCTTAATTTAAGAGCTGGTCTTTTCTAATATCCTTGTGGATAAAAAAAACCAACGAAGTGATACCATGTATACTGTACTACTCACAGTTGAGATATCTAATTCTTTCTGAAGGTGAGATGCATCATTCCCAACCCAACATACAGATAAGAAAACCAAGGAAGAAATGGGATTTTTCAGACTGAATTTTTTTTTTTCAAAACAATATGTGAAATATCCCAGGAAATGAAACTCCTTCCTCCCTTTTTACCACTCCTGTGAATTCCTCATAAACAGTTATTAACTTAAAGTATCCTATTTCAATACACTGAGTGAAACTAAAACAACTCTTATAAGAATAATTAATGATTTCAATCTCAATTCTCCCCCCTAGCCCAGTACGGAATATCACATATCTCAAAAATATATTTTTATTTTCAGAAACATTTCCAGTGGAACCAGCAGAGTAAACAGCTAGCAGAACCAGGTCTAAAACAAAAGATTAAGTTTTTTGCTCCCCAAATAACACAGTCCAAGCCAGCAGTGGAAAAAGCTTCCACAACCAAAACCCCTTCAGAGCTCTGCTTGGAGTTAAAGCACCAGACATCCGTTTCACCTAGCGTTACAAGCTCCAATGTGTAAAAATTGTTTCAGATCTTATCCATGAAGGCCCTACAAATGGGGTTACATAGACTTCTTTTGTTTATAGCAATCTACAATGGAAAGATTTGCACAGAATCATTACTGAATCTCATTCATTTCATTTTATTCATTCTCACTTTGGAGTACAAAATGAAATTAGCAGAACTCCATCTTCCAAACATAAAATTGTGTTGATGTCTGAAAAGCAGCCTGATTTGTAAATATCTATTATGCACCACTTGTGCATAAGCAAGGATGCAATTATTCAAATCCATTCTGTGTTTGTGCTCTTTGATTGCCAGAAATCGTTACTGCAGCAGCAGAAGCTGCCCTAGCTCCCAGGGAGCCTGGGCTAAGGTTTGAGCCCAGCTGTTTTCACCCCCCCAAGCCCCTCCCTCCTGCATCGCTACAGGATTTTGCCTCAATGGACTTCTGATATAACCAGGTTCAAAGAAATTGCTGCAATTGCTCATCTCTGAAACTGGCATTAAATGCTGGTTTTGAAAACCCAAATGAAAGGATTAAAAGGTAGATGGCTTTTCAAGGTAATTCAAAGCTCTGAGCTTGGTTAATGGTTTTACTCAAATATTATGGGAAATATGGTTTTCTGGTTAAAGATGGATGGACCAATCTGGCTGACTGCCTAGCTTAAGTATTTGTCTGCTGCTGAGTGTACTTTGAGCTACTTTTCAAACCTCATGATGACAGGACACCCCTTACTATCAATGGGACAGTTTCCATGAAAAATCAACAGAAATATCTTGCAACAGGCAGGCTGTGCTCACAGGTAGCTGCTTGTAAATGGAACGGCACAGGCCCAAGTTTGACTTTCAGTTTTGTTTACGCTCAGCAGTTGTGCAAGTTTTAAGTCAGTTAGAAATCTAATTCATTTCACTGCAACCTGCTCTTTGGCTAGTTATATGCCAGTTTAAATTGAGTTTATACTAGTTTAGGCTGCTCCTGTCAATTACCTCTGAAAACCACATGGACAGCCAGGCACAGATTTACAGAGGAGACCAATGTGTAAGGGGGAGGTGGAAAGGGGAGCTTAACGTGTGGGTAACACTTAGATGAACATAACTAGAGCATGTTTTGGGTCATATGTGGGGAAGCAGCAGCATCTCTCATCAGTCTGGAAGCTCCTGTGGGTAGCTCAGGCGTTGACAACTGTAAAGTCTGTATACATCTACCTTTGCATGTCTCCTCAGCTGCAGCGTTGAGGCTATTATAGGACCCTAAGGTCAGAACTTCGGATTTAGTACAGAGTGTAGTTGGACATATCTTCTTCAAAATCAGAAGTATTATCTGTTTGGTGTATGAAGCACTAGCAAAACCTGATCTTCTGCAATCATAAAAGCCAAGTACTGCAACTGGAAGCCTGAAATAAAGGCACTACGTTCATTACATTATTCATGCCAGTCTTTACAATGCCAGATATGTCACTAATTATACCACTAATTGTACCAAAAGTGACTGTTAAAATAGAAAAGTAACTCTTGTACTTGATTGAAAATTTGCCATGATGCTTAACTTTTCTGAGTTACTCTCCACCAGAAAATGAAACAGACTAATTGGCCTCACTTTTGTGTACAACCATTCTTGAATCTTTTAAGTTTTCTAGTCCATACGCACCTGCTGTAGGTTGCAGTGTTTGGGAGAGGAAAAGCAACAAGAGTTCTAGTGCAAATAACAATGCTAGAAATACCGAGTCATTGGCATTTGATTTTGTAAATGCTAACTTTTTAAACTTAGTGGTTTTCGCCAAAATTGACCAAATAGCTTGCCCTTAAAGAGCAAGAGAATGCAAGTAAATTAAATATTGTAAACTACTGGACACATTAATAAAGTTTTTTGCTGGAGGCAGGCTAGGTAATTAAGAAAGCAGGGATGCCACAAAACTTACTCAAAGAAAGTTTGTTTGAAGTACGTACATCCCATTTAACAAATAACATTTCCATCAGCAAAATTCTTGTGTGTGATAATTTGAGGGAAGCTCAGATTTATTTTATTTTAGCACCACATCTTTAAAAACAAGTCATAATGCTGGCAGATATTCCAGACATTCTAGTTCAGCATTTTTTAAGTTTTGAGTTATGCAAAGAGAGACAATATCTTTTATTAGAAGAGACATTAAAATACGACAATTAACAACAAACTGCTTGATTTGCAAATCTGATGCTTTCTTTTGAAAATGGACCTAGTTAACTAAAGCACTGTTCTATTCCAATGACATATTTTTAACATAAATACATGGTCATCACACATCAACAGTTCACACTGTGAACCACAAATTAATTCTAGCAGCGGCACCGATGCTTGAATTCTCATTTTTCACTGTCATATGTGTGTCTTTAGTGTCAGAAGTGATACGTCTAAGCCCTTCCCTCCCCCCTGCTTTCTGTTCGAATAGCGTGCTATCATACTGTGACATAATCAACAACCTTGGAAAAGTACCGAGGCATGGATTTGGATATAAGTTTATATATCAAAGAGGTATATACCTTCTGATCCAATTTAAAGCTCAGATCAAGCAGTACTGGGATATGCTCCACACAGCTTTAGTTGGCGAGGAACTGCATTAAAAACCCAAAAAGTTAGCTTATGTAGTAAAGTGTTTATAATGCTGCTGGGGTGTTAGCACCCACAGTTAAACCCCAGAGTTACAGAAGTCTGTGCAATGCTTCAGTCTCAGCCACTCTGAGAACTGATGTGATGCATCACTCTGCTCCGGGCTCTCTGAACAGTGGTGAATTTTACCTTGGCCAGGTCCAGCTTAGGATCCTGTTTTGCACATAACTGAAGCAGCTGTTCCGGCCACCATACAGGTTGACTGAGGAGAACCTATGAGCAGTATTCACTCACTCTGATCGACAGGGTTTGTTTCAGCTAAGTGGTATTTTGAGTAAGGGAAGAGTTTCCAAAATACACTGTTGATGGAAGTGTAGATATGAGAAACTGAACCTTCCCTAAGCAATATAATTAAATACCACTAGGCTTAATTCAGTTCCCTGGAAGATGTCCCAGTTAAGTAGATTTTCTAATTAAGGATAACCCAATTACCTACTGAGGTGTCTATAGCATTCAAGTGACATTAAAAATAAAATAGAAGAGAAAGACAAAAAGTGTGCTTACTAGGCCTTGTCCCCTTTAGAAACATGGTATGGTTCAGCTGTTAATGAAAATTAAAGTAGGTGCATGTTTTTTTCACAGATTGATCTGTGTTGGTAATTGCAGAGCAAAGAAGAATGACAGCCATGAGCTCAAATCTGGCCTTCACTTCCAAGTGTAATTCCATATGAACTAATGAGAACTGGACCTGGCGTAATAGAGCAAAATTGCATCTTCAAGAACAAAAAAGGCTTGAAAAGACAGGCTGTTTAATTTCAACAGAGTTGACATTTTGAGTCCATTTTTATCACAGATGCTCCTGTCAAGATTTGCTTGCTTTAAAAACGTGGAGCAATTAAAACCCAACTAATGCTGGGCAAGCTGCCTTGCAACACTAAGCTAAAATCTGGCTTACCAAATGTAAGTTAACTCACGTTGCTTCACTTCCCTGGCTTCCAGCCTACGTGCTGATGCCCCAGTTAGGCACAGAAAGCTTCTGCCCGCACAGTTCTAGGTCTGTATTTAACAGTACTTGGTGTGACCTTTTTCTATAGAAGGTGCGGGTTGAAGCTTCCTGATGTCAAAACATTCATTTTGAAGAATTTTTTTAGACCTTACTATGTAGCTGTGCTACTGCCTTTCTAAAAGCAAGTGTAGTATAGCCCTACATCCAAGAAGCATACTAGTCCTCAGTTTGGTCTGCAATTGGGCTGCACATCTAAGATACCATCCTTTGGCATGTCCTCCATAGGACTTTATTTTTGTCCATTTTTCTTCCTGTCTAAATGTCAACCTTTCAGTAATATTATGGCAACTGAAACAGAATCACAGAATCACTACGGTTGGAAAAGACCTGTAAGATCATCAAGTCCAACCATCAACCCAACCCCACCATGCCCAGTAAACCATGTCCCACAATGCCTCATCCACATGTTCCTTGAACACCTCCAGTGATGGTGACTCCACCACTTCCCCGGGCAGCTTATTCCAGTGTTTCAACACTCTCTAGGTAAAGAAATTTTTCCTAATATCCAGCCTAAACCTCCCTTGGCGCAACTTGAGGCCATTTCCTCTTGTCCTGTTGGTAGTCACTTAGGAGAAGAGGCCAACACCCACTTCTCTGCAACCCCCTTTCAGGTAGTTGTAGAGAGTGATAAGGTCTCCCCTCAATCTCCTCCAGGCTGAACAACCCCAGCTCCCTCTGCCACTCCTCATAAGGCTCCAGACCCCTCAACAGCTTCATCACCCTTCTCTGGACACGCTCCAGCACCTCAATGTCCTTCTTGTAGTGAGGGGCCCAAAACTGAACACAGTATTCGAGGTGCGGCCTCACCAGCACCAAGTACAGGGGCACGATCACCTCCCTACTCCTGCTGGCCACACTATTTCTGATGCAAAGACTTTAAAAAATATTCAGTCTTTGTAGAATGCAGGAATACAACCTCTAAGTTTCTGCTGACACAACCCATTGATCTTCACTTCTAAAGTACCTTCTTTTTCTTGTATTTCTACTCCCCAAGCACAAAAACTGAGGCTAAGGTGTTATTCTTTAGGTCGTCTTTGGTAGTGCCAGGTAGATAAATACTGCAAATGCGAGTTATGCTAACTGTGAAGACATATTTCACACAAAGATCACATAAAGCAAGAAGTGTCCTAAAGCTTATTGTGCATGGGCCTCTAAAATGCTACCAAAGCTCTCTAGTATCATGGATGGGTGCCTTTCTAAAAATCCAGCATGATGTTAATGGCTCCTTAGTCTGGGGGAGTTCACCAGTAATCAGGAACATAGCAAGACAAAAAGGAAAAGACTTACCCATGTTTTTAAGAAAAGCTGCCAAGCAGTACAAATCTGCATTAGAACCATGGGAGACCGGGTGGGCACAGATTAAACTGTTGTATTAAGAAGGATCTTGATATGCCATGAACCTTTTGTACAGCAGGCAGTCCACACAGATAATACCATCATGGCTAGACCGAGACACAAAAGTTAGCATTTTGATACTTTCAGTACCATGCCCCAAAAGGCCACACAGCCATTAAGACAGCTGAAGCACCACTGACTTCCAAAAACTGCTGGCTCAAATTCAGTGCAAGATCCAGCTATAATAATTACAAAAGGCACAGCATCCGTCAACTCTGTCCTCAAGGAATGGGCAGCAAAGAGTTAAAGAAATAGGAAGAAACCATAAAAGTTATCAAGTGTTTTATTCTTTAGCAGGTTTTCTCTGAATTGACACCAATCAAACAGTAAGGACAAATGTAAAAACTCCTATTACGTTAGGAAGAAATCGAATCAGACAACACAGAAAAGGCTCACAGATGTCTGAAAGGCAAAAGACTCCAGCAGTATAGATTGGATAGCAGCACCATGAAGTGATCTAATGCCACTTCAGGGCTGCGTATGACTCTGATCTCATCCCATTATCTGACCTGGCACTTAGCATTAGTGTACAACAGACAACACAAACCAGGAGACAGAAGCATCTTGGGTCTGGTATCTGATAGATAACAGAGTTGTACAGCAGGCCACACACCTAGGAGAAGACTATTTAAAAAAGAAAGAAAGGAAAAAAAAAAAAAAGGAATGATTGCAGACAATAACGCTACAGAACAGAAGTCATATACTTAAGTGACTTAGTACCCACTAAAAAAAGAATCAATGATGAGCACTATGTCCCACCACCTACTCACTTGACAATACACACCAAAGCAGCAAGAATGCTAAAGCGAACAGTTTCTGAGAGACTATGCCGTATCACAGGCTAGTCACGGTGCTGCCAGTCCCTTCCACAGTCACACATACAGAGGGACCATGATAATTTGCACTGGTTGTTCCACTGTGGTTTATTTCTCTGGCTAAGCAATAATGAGCTCTAATCCCTTGTTTCCAGCTTGAAGAGGGAAAGTGGAAAAAAAAAAAAATTCTTGCCAGCCTTAAAATGTCACTTGTTTCAGTTACTGATCTGAAGGGGCAGAATTTACCCCTCTTCTGAGGAGCATGGAGCATGCAGCCTGCAGACTTTGTCTTTCAGCACACTTTCTGACCAGCACCAAAGGCTGGTTTTAGACTAGCTGATTTGCTTCCTTCTGTTTTTTTGGTTTGTGTTGTGTTTTAGGTTTTTTTTTTTTTTATATCAAAGGTAAAAAGTACTTAAGCAGAATGACGTATTGCAGAAATCCTCTTCCTATAGTTTATCTTTCAAGTGCAGACAGAGATGTACAAAACAATTTAACAACCAAGGAAAGCCACCTACTGCAGCCATAGCTTCACAATGGATTGGTTTAATTTTTTGAATTAATGACTACTGAATTTCATTTTCCAGTGAGCACAAAAATGAAATCCCAAAGCCTGCATATTTTCCCTTTGTGTATACATGAGTGTCTGTCCATGACTTCAGGACAAAAAAAAAAGCTAAGAGGTTGAAGCACCTCTACAGAAGACAGTGAGAAAGGACATTTGATTTTGCATGCACAGATTCAAACAGTGAATATATGTTTAAAATGGCAGCAAAGAATATGTCTTTGTCTGTCTAGACAAAATATTGCTAGAACCACTTGCTTCCTTGTCAGCCTGACCACAGAATAAAAGTGCAGAGTTAAATTCCAAGAATTGGACAGGAACGTAAGAACAGCTTATTTTACACGGAAGGGACAATAGTTTAGTAACTTCATGCATTGCAACTTCTATCTTTTCATAGATTTGAATAAAGAGAAGATGTGGAACAGGTCAGAGCATGTCTGAAGAAAGGAACTGAGCAGAGCCTATGAGCTGGTTTTTGGTTTGTTTCTTTTTTCCCCCAGCAGGAAGCACTTAGGAAGAGGCAGATGGCAGGTCCTTATTTTCCAAGTTAGCCCTTCTGTAGCAAACAGAGGATCTTCTCATCCACAGTCTTAGTCCCAGATACATAAATAAGTCTTTGGACAAGTCTTTCTCCTGTACTCAGGTTTAGTTTCTTATCCGTAAAGATTTTCGTGGTGCTTTGGAAAGAAGCTTTTCCTGCAGAAAAGCCAGAGAGCTTTTCGAGTAGACAAGTCATCTCTCCCATCCTCAGTCTCAACCAAGTCCTATCTCCTCTCAAAAACCCACAAAAGCCAGATTTGTAATCAGCTCTAATCATAAATTTAGTTAGCATAGGGTGACACAGAGCTTTTCATGCTTGTGCTTTTTCTTTTTTAAAATGCGCAAGACTATTTTGAAACACAGGCAAAAGAAAAACAAACCTGCAGCCCAAACCCCTTATAAATGAACGTGTTTATATGGGACAGGTTTTCCTAGCTGGCCGCTGCCCTGAAGCACTGAGGGACGATTTATTGCTGGGGCAGATATTTATGAATAACAGTCGCAGGCATCTGGGGGGGCAGGTGGTCCTACCCCTTGCCAGTCTGGGCCACTTGGCACTCAGAGCAGAAGCATGCAGTTTAAGAACACGTTACACTGCTTATGTTTCATGTTATTCTTTCAGCAGCTTAACGATTTGCAAAATCACAGTTCATCTGCTTCTTGTTTGTTTCTGGGTGAAGTAGTATATATTAATCATTGTCAGACTACACACAAAGAGTTCCTTCCCTGTCCGTGGTTGCGTAATCAGGGTTAAAGAGATTGGGGCTAGATCAGGGAGATCTCAAGCGGTGACTTCTCGCACAGGTGAAGGGCACAGGACTAAACTGGTGCATCAAAGTCCTTGGGAGACCATGACGAACACCACCTTGAAGGAACAAAACCAAATGATGAAGTAACAATGATCAGGGCATGGAGCCAGACGACCTTTAAGCTAAAGCTTGTGGCTGTGATGGAGTTGGATTTGGGACTAGTGCATTAGCCTGGGTGTGACTTGTGTATAAAATGGCTATAAAAGAAATCCACTCACCCTAATCTTAAATGTCTTATGAGGCTTCACGTCACTATTACGTAAAACTTGCTGAGATCTTTATCTCGAGTATGCTGCATACAATGAGCTGCAATTACTAATAGTATCATTAAAAAATAATTAGCTGGAATAAAAATGCTTTTTGTTGGCAGACTGCTTGAGTTGTCTGCTGTATCTTCGTGACTTAATCTGAATTTTACAAAACTATCTTTCCAGTAAATCTGCGTGTGTTAATTAGAGAGACTGAAAGAAATTTCATTCTGGGGGCAGAATAGCAAAGTATGACCCTTAGTGAATGCTCTGAACTACTTCATCCTGAAGGACCTTGCCTGTGGTTTTTGACACTTGAGGTAAAAGTACAATAAATAAAATGTGTGAACACTAATGACTAATTAAGGTGCCTTCATTGCATCTCTGCCAACCCTGATACATATTTGCAGACCTACAATGATGAATAAAGAACAGTACATACGGGAGGAAAAAAGTGTGCTAACAAAATTTGGAGAAATCCATGCTAATGACTGCATGAACCTGTCAGAAGGTAGATGGGAAAGAAGGAGAAGGGTCTGCAGCTGCAGTTGTGTTTTGCACATCATCCAGGAGCAGATCACAGACTTCCCAGTGTGGCTTCTTACTGGAATTGTTCATCAATTAACTCCTGGCTTTGGTTCTGGTCTTTAGCCAGACATTAAAAGGGGCACTGTTTTGACTAGACTGATGAGTTAGCTAGCATCCCTGACTACACGCTTCCAAGTCCTAAAAGATCAGACTTGGAAAAACTTAAGTTTGTTAGTTTGTAGAAAAATCATATGAGCATATTTTAAAGTGTTTAAATATTTAGGTATATGAGGATGCACTGTTAATTCCAGCCTAGCAGTAGTGGAGCAACCAGTGCAGATGCTCAAGTATGAATTAAAAAATAAAACCACAAACTTTCCCATTTTTATTTTAAACACTCATTTAAAGCTTGCTGTTTCAGACAGTTATTTCTTAAATTATGCTGTGACCTATAGCCTTAGTGTGAAAATAAGTTAGTTCGGGGAAAAAGAGAAGCAAAAGAAAAAATGAAAGGATGGGTGCTTGAGAAAGGTGTCACTTGGAACAAATCCTGAGCTTCTGTAAGAAACGATTAGGAGTTTGGATACACTACAAAGGGCAAGACAGCTGTGGTTGACCAATTAATTCATTTCCTAAAATATTAGACAGGGAAAATACAAAACAGGGTGCAGAGAAACAAAGAAGGATAATTGGTTTTAAGATTTAATTAAAAATAAAGAGATCAGTATTCACCCAGCTCTGGAAAAGACTCCCATGGAAACCACTACTTTTTGCGTTTTAGGTAAAAAAATTTCACCTATTGCTGCAAACTGGACCTCATTTTACAGGTCTGCTTACTTAGTTGCTTTCTCAGCCATTAACAGGGGCAGGGCAGATAGGTGGTGAGGAAAAAAAAGTCATGAGACTCACTTAAAAGAGAATTCATGGCATTAAAATAATTGTCAAAGAGTTACCTAGTCTCTACACAACACAACTAAGCAGCATCCGAATTTGGGTTATACTGAATACAAAAGTTGGTTGGAGCACTGTTAGGAGAAGACATACAGGAGAAGATACTGAGCAGTGAGTAAATTAACAAACACCATCTCTTTCCCCAGACTACCTCTTTCCTACGTGCCGGGTTCCCACAACATCTCAGTGGGGAGGAGAAGACAGGGACAGCAAGGGACCGAAGATGTCTCCTATGTGACAAGAATTACTACCGCTCTTTGCTCAACTGAGAGAAGCTCTAAAAAACTTCCATGGCTCAGCTAGCTGTTTCCAAATCATGTAAAGTTGATTTGATTTGCATGAAAGTACAAACTGATTCATTCATCTCAAACCCCAAAATTCTAAATCTGCATTAACAACATATGCTGCAGAAACGCCACAAGCTGCCAAGAAACATCTGAAAAGTGTTTACTTCAGTCAGGTTGGTGTATAATCTACCTGCTGGAGCAACGAAAGGCATACAGCTTCTGACCTTCCAGTTGTTGCAAGTCCTTCTTCATAAGGGGGCAGAAATAATCTAAACCCAGGGATTTAGCTGCCCTTTCTGAGGCGGTGTTTAGCTGTTGGTTTGAGTGCACAGTAGTGCATTGTTATCCTTCTGTGTGTGCATGTTATTTATCATTCATGTTGCTCTAACAGTATGCCCAGTGCTTTATAAACACCTATATGTTCATTGATTACAAAGAGGAATACAGAAATGATTATTTGTAGGTATACAAACTACCATGGTATTTATATGCTAAACTGGCACAATAGTAACAGCTGATGTGTTTTGCTGAATGGTTAAAAAAGTGGTAATTAGTTACTAATGCCTTGAATATTTTGATGCTGTACGTCAGACAGGAAACCAGTTGTTTATAATTTGTGGAACAAATCTTTGCAGCCATCACTATGCCAGGCTGGTTGATTATTTTTCCTTTCAAAACAAACCAGCCAGCATGACGCATCAGTGGCAAAAGAAGGCAGAAATGCTAATTCATAGAAGCAATAGTCTACAACCTCTCTGCTGGGAAGAGGAGCTTTTCAACAGTGCCTGTCATCACCAGCCTCAGATCCTGCTACAGCAAAGCACAGGAACAAGCAACTGTAGCCTCTGAATAATGGTGGTCGTGCTTCAAATAAAGTACTTTGTTGGAGCAGAATGTTAGTAGGGCACCCACGATCCTGTCCTTTTGTTTTTATAATTAGCTCAATACAAACCCTTGGAGTTTACCAAAGTCAAATACATACTTCCCTTATGAAAAACAGCCTACATATGTCCGTTTCTTAAAAGATTTTTCCATTATGGCAACAAGGACTTTTTAGAAAGCCATTTTTCCTGGAACATAATTCAGAGCAGCTGCTGATCCAGCTATGAGTTTGCTGGAGCTTTTATTTAAAGAAAATCTCAAGGAAAACCCTTTCTGCTTAAGTGCATTTTGTCAACCACTTCTGGTTTTCCCCACTGTTCATTACTGAACTGCCTCAATAAGAGGCTTCAGTATTAGCCCTCTGACAATGAGCTGACATTAAGTGGAAAGGCTGACTAGTACAAAAATCCTTAAATGGGAACTGAAGGGGAGAAAATATAAAGGAGATATATAACATGTCAATACTCAGTATTTTACATGAAGTGAATCTAATTCCAAGTATTCAACCTGGACCTTGGAAGAGCATTTGGAAGAGGCCCTTGGAAAGCGTATATTACTGACACTGAGATACAAGGAGCCAGTGGGAAACCTGGTCAGTGTTAACACAGAGGAAGCTAGAAATCATTCTAAAGATACGTTCTTATCAACCACAAAGACTTTTTGATGCACAAAGTTGCAAGCTTTTGTCAGAGGGGAATCTCATGCCTTATTTTTGCACAAAAGCACACACCACCCTTCCCTTTTAAAAAATAAATCTCTACAAACACTACTGAAGGTAATTACTATTCTTATGTCTGCAAGTACCAGACCTAGGTTAGTAACATTAATTAGGCAAAAGTATAAGGATTCTAGCACCCAGTTCTGAGGCAGAGAGACGAAGAGGGAACAGGGGAGATTTGAGTTTCATAACGTTTTCTAGCAGTTTAGTGAGGAGTCAGAGACAGAGGGTCTGCAGGAGGGACAGGAGACAGCACCCTGCCAGCTGGCCTTTCTTAGGGAGCAGCTTCAACTGCGTAGCCATTGCATTTCAAGGTGGCATCATTCGCATTCCTAAAAGCTTCTCTTGAATAGGAATGAACTGAAACACATGCTTAAGTGCTCCATTATATTCAGGCCCACAGGCGTAGACAGCACATCTCCCTCTTCCACAACACCCCTCTTGCCACTTCCAACATGCCCTCTCCAGCTGCAGCTACACTGTCTCCTCTCCTGGTGCCCCTAGCAAAAAAATTTTATTTATATGAGCAAACAGGGAATTAAGCTGTGCTTGCCTGTGCCTGCCCCAACACCATATGCCCTTGGAACTATTATACCTTGAGCAGACTGCGGGTGTTGCCCTGCAGTCAGCTCACTGAGGAGAGAGCACGGTGCAGCAGCTTTTAACATTAAGCCAACTTGTGCCAAGCTTGTAATCTAAGTAACATTTAAAAGTGATTACAACAGCCTTTTTGATTTAGATACATGCTTCCATGTAGCTA
The DNA here is from genome assembly GCF_030936135.1 of Gavia stellata. NCBI lineage: Eukaryota > Metazoa > Chordata > Aves > Gaviiformes > Gaviidae > Gavia > Gavia stellata. Next base: position 8,639,876 of record NC_082615.1, on the reverse strand, counting down.
CATAATGAACAAAAAAAAAGTGGCTAGTTTAACCACAAGCAAATACCAGGATATTAAGCAGTGTCCTTTGAATACCTTAGGGCTTTTTCATTTTAATAATTTCTCTGCAGTAAGAGGATTTCTGCAGCTGTTTACCTTAAAATCTAAAACAATCTCAAGCTTTGCTCCATAGAGGCTCTTCTATTTCTGTTCAGCTACCACACTGTGCAAAATAAAAGATCTTTTTCTCATGTCATACTTATCAAATGTCTCTGAACTTGAGGACTGGAAGAAACTATGTAGGAATGAAAAAACCAAATGGTTTAACTTGAAATGACCTTGTGGGAGATTTCTATATGAAATGCATAATAATCTGCTTTTACACACCTGGCTTATACATCAGCCGGTTGGCTTTAAGCTTTAATTCCTAAAGCCCTCAAGATAACAGCTCTCTGTATTTATGGCTAGGTCTTCACATTTATCTTTCAATATTCCTCCCTATCCCAAACCCTCAAACTCCAAAAATGGAATTGGGCATCAACCAGTGACCACTCGCCCTGGAAATGTTTGATAGTTTTGCTTTTTTAAATTGTCTTTAAGAAACATGCCAGAGAGACTGGCCAGGAAATGTCTTTTGCTCATCTTGATTATTGTATCCATTTGTCTTCCAATTTAACCATTGAACTTTTACAGTACAGGCATGAAATGAGTTTAGACTCCTCCTGATAAGGAAGCCTCTGAGCAACCTAGGATAAACCTTAGGAACAGGAAAGTTTCAGGGAAATTAGGAAAAAAGACTTTAAAAGAAAACCCATTTCTCCACTGAAATCTTAATGGAAACATTGAAGCTGTGGTTTGTGCTTTGAGGAGGGGAATGAGAGGAGGAAAAAGAACCACTCCTATAATTTCTGGGTAACATCTGCCTCATTTGGAGATTCCTTTAGAATGTGAACACTAACATCAGCTATAGCAGTTGCCTCTTCGTTGATGCAGACAGATCCTCACTGATCGCAGACTGACTGGAGGCTTCACATGGACCACCAAGCAGCCTTGACATGATTTGAGACTTCAGATGCTCCCAGAGGAGATCTCTGCACCAATGTTTGTACACATGAAAGGTTCCACAACCTACTTGCAATCCTCAGCAGAGGCTCTGCGCTCTTCCACACTGCTAAATGTAATTAGAGTTTAGCAAAGAGTTTATAATTGATTTAATCGCTGCTGTTTTTCTCTTCAGGAAAACATCTAAAACCAGATCATTAACCCCTCAGCTTTCTTTGTGGTCTGGGATTATTCAGTGGCATTTCCCAGAAGTTTAAAATTTTATTTTATTTTGCTATTTAAATACTGAAATCTGAAGTACTACTTCTCAATGTACTGTGTGCATATGTGCATTGATCAGGGTTCTGTTCAGCAGCAACAGTAACTAAAGTTCTTGAACCGGCTGTTAAAAGACAAAAAAAAAAAAGAAAAGAAAAACCCAACACCTTCACAGAAGTCCTGTCCTCAGCAGCTGCTGTTCCCCCCTTGGAGTAACCAGTTGTACCTACCTCTTCACCCTCTTTTCTCCTCCAGAAATTCCTGCTTTTGACTCTATGTTGCCTGGGTGTCACCTCCAAACTCATTGTAACAGTGGCCAGATGCACATTTCTTGTCCAACACTACTTCCCCACACCAATATTTTTGCAGAAATGCAAGTACCAATAGGAAATAACAAGTTAGACATTAGAAGGGTAACCCCTGAGCTGAAACTTAATTTCCCCCCTCATTACTCAAGCATCAAAGATTGAATCTTGGAAAATTTCCCTAAAAGAGGACAGTCAATGGGTGCAAAACATAACTGAAGGGAATTCATTTAAGACTCTGGATGAATATTCATGTAAAATATTTTTGCATTGTTTGCCTAGCTCTAATTGTGTTCATTAAAGAAAAACTTCATTAGCAAAAGCAAGAGCATATTGTTGTGCACAGCAGTGAACAAAATACAATCCTAGAAATAGCACTTAGAGTTTTTTGAGCAGTGTGTGCAGGTTTGTCAGTTACTGGTAACAAAGGAAACATTTCAGAGTTATAATGAGCTCAAATGTTCACATTAACAATTCAAATTCATAAAAGGGATAGGCACAGTCTGAGCTTCTTGCAAAACAAACAGTAACACCAAAAATATTGGCATTGAATACTGAGGGAAAGGGTTAGATTCTTGGAGGAGCTAATGGATAAATAATAGAACTACTGCCATGCATTAGGGCATATGTACATCATTGCCCGATGATGGATGACTTCTCAGTGTTTGTGAATATGTTTCCATCTAATTGCTGATGCACAAAAAAGGTATAATCTCTTGTATTAGTGCCAGCTAACAGAAGGGGGCTCTGTTTTTCAGCAAAAACATCCTCAGTTCTGCAAACAGCACACATCAACAACCTTGCTTCACATCGTAGTAGGCTTGACTCTGGGTATTGAACCAGGTGTTGGGCAAAATCAAGGTTCCCTTCCTCTCAGAAACACTCTACCTTTCTCTGTCATTAACAGTATATCAGTATTCTGCTTCTGGGTCACATTTTGGGCACACTGCTCAGCAGTTCCACACCAAGATGCTGAGTTCTTCCCACGTGCTGTATATCACCTCGGGGAACCTCCCTCCATCCTGCCGAGAGGAACTGGGTGTCAAAGAGTCTGGAGCTGCGCCGACATTAGGCATTGCACTGCTTGGCATTGCAATAATCAGGTTCATTTGCAGACTGAGCATTTTAGGGAAGCTCAAGGGACATTGCAGACCCTTCATCAATTAAAAAAAGAAGCCGATAATGCTTCTCCACAGGCTTGGGAAGATTAAACACAACAGGAACCACTTATACAGTGTTAGGGACCACACAAGTATCATAGTGAGAGATCATCTTTGGTAAACATTTAATGTGATGTCCGGAAATTCACCCAGGGATATTATGTAAAGCACAGTAAGTTTTGACTAAAAGGGTCTGCCTCAGAGATGCCCTCAGCCTTGCTGTCAAAGGTTTAAGTGATGAGAAGCTCACTGTATCCTGTGTACGTCAGAGAGAAGGATAAGGGCCATGAATCCAAAGCTACAAGTCACTTATACAAAACAATTTTGGCACTTCATTTGCTTTACCAACAGCATCTCAGGGAGAAGCATCCACGATCATTAGCAGGATTCAAATAAATTGGATAAATGCATTGCATTTTTTCCTTCTCTCTTGTTTCCCCTAGATTTATGTTCCAGTTTTCATCAACATTCAGCTCACTACAGAAGAGGACATTGAAATAGCAGATTAACATTTTTTGGAGTGGGTATTTGCTCACTGTCTATGTGTATCAGTTATATGAATGTTTATTTTTGTACTTTTATACCATTTCTGTCTGTAACAGGCCTCTCTGAAGAACAATTCTATGGTTTTTTTCCCCTAAATGGCTTATTATCTAGGATAAACACTACCTTTCCCTCCCTTCTCAGTTTTCCCTACTGAGATTCTAGATTTTCCTCTTTATAGTATGTTTACCTTATTCTTCAGGACTTGGACACATTACTTGTACCTGCTCACAATATATTTCAGCTTCTGCAGGTTATACAGTAATTTGATAGTCCTAATACCATTTTTGTTTCTCCTCCTCACAATCATCATTGCAAACAGAACACCTATATAGCCTCTCAGTGGTAAAGAGTTTATACATAACGGCCCAAAAGATTGCCCCCCCGGTTTATTTATTTATTTTTAGAAAGGCCGTGTAATGTCCTTATTCAAATTCCTTTCAAAGTAGCCCTATTGCTGCTCCCTTAATAGCTCTAATTATTTTTGCTCACGTACACTGAAGGTTGAGTTTGGAGGAAGCGGTATTTTTAAGACATGAAGGTTCGGTGGGCAGTATCCTGACCAAAGCACACACTCAGAGCAGCTCCACTGAGCAAGCTAAAGCGGCGTGGGTGCGCATCAGTCAGGCGCATGCCGTGCTGGCTGCGGTCCCTCTGCGTGTATCCAACTCCACTGCTGAGATGCCAGCTTTCGTTCTGGCTTGCTTCAGAAGCGACAGCAAGAAGGATGAAGCGTCAACATTTTTTAATAATACTTTCTTTTATGTACTCTAGCAGATGAGAGCTTTCTTTTTCCTTCTTTTTCTTAAAGTGTATATGAGAATGACTCCACGTTCAATAGTTTCTGTTACTGACAAATGGCAAAGTTCCCATTTCATTTTATTTTGATGTGTGTGTTAAGTCATGACAGGTATCCATCCTTGCCAACTAGCTCTAGCATGAAAATAAGGAGGCCCAGGAGACTTAACACTATTTCAAGTAGTAAATAATATCAAAGGAATTTGAAAGAAAGAGATAAGCCTATATTTTCTGTTAAAGAATACCCAGATGGAAGAAAGCATTCTGTCAGATACAACACAGACTGAATTAGAGCTTGTCTAACTGTTAGAGCCAATCAGCTACTCTCAACTAATAATGAGCAAAAAAAGACAGAGTGTCATAGGTAGACTGGAATTTACGAACTTGATATTACCATCATATTGGCTTCAAGATATCAACTCTGCCTGCTCTTACCCAACATCACGTCTGAGAAGATCCTGACCCATACTACCACGTTGCCCCACAGGCACTCAACTCCGTTGTTCCCTGCATACCTGCCATCACTAGGTTCACAAGGAAAAGATAAACTGTGACATGCTCTTGTCCACTGGTGGCATTTGCTCTATATCTACTGGGCTCAAACAACATGTGATGGAGGAATAAAACCACCAGTGTTACAGGAGAACAAAATGTAAAAGAAAACCCTGCTGTTACCTGCCAACCCTAACAAGTTGGGCCCAGTGTTAGAAAGTTAGAGAAAGCCTGAGGAGGACTTTCTTGAAAGTTTATGACACAATCTGGGGAGTTTACTTACCCCTGGGCTGCTTCTGAGCACCTTCACAGTGGCTAGATCTCACCTCTCTCTTGTTTCCACCAAACAGGAGGAAATCAACGGGAATGTCCCTAAAAATAAGCTTATGAGAGGAATTTGGCCCTCTAATGTCAATTCTGGGATGTTCCACTCATCTGGGAATTAGTGTTTTGTGGGGGTTAATGTACATGGCTGCCATTAATCACTGTGGGTGCCATGTATATGGAAAGAGCAAATAAACATACCAATAACATTCACTCAGCCTCTGGGGAACAGAGTGGTATTTCAGCACTCCAACATAATGAAGAGAACAGTACCCAAACTGCCTAGCGTAGTACATAAATATACTTACCGCATATAAGGAATTCCTGATTATTTTTGCTAGGGCTATATGTAACACCACTTTAAGTTGGATTAGATGTTCCTGACAGAAATATCACCAGACAAAAATCAATAAAGCTGTTAAAGAGCCCAAGAGATTTATCACCTACATATTACACCTGATATTTTCACATGTCCCACTCTAAAGTGCAAGCTTTTGTCTATTGGCATTTTCCAAATGTGAGAAGTTAAAAAGATTCGAAAACCAGCGTGTCAGGAAAAGGGAGGCTTAATAGTTAAATCAAATTAGACTCACATTACCTGATATAACAGGAACACATTCCAACAATTACTTTTTGACATACTAATCTAGGAATTGAACATTTGATTGCAACAGTTGTAAATGGCTGTTTCAGTTGTCTGCATGTGTTGACAAAACAATCAGCTAGGGTTGGGTGGGTTTCTGGATGGATAGTGTGAATTTCCACCTTCAAGACAACTTTTAAAATCAGATCCGAGAAAAAACAGAGTTGGAAATAACATTACCTGCCTTGGAGTACTGCAAGTATAGCAGATACAGTAAAAAGAAAAGACATGACCCCCTACACTGGCTAACTGATACCAACAGCAAACAGGCATTGCAGTAAATACTGTGTTTGTGCATTAACTCATTTGCTCACACAAATTTTGAACTTGAATGACCAATAGAGCACCACTGGTTTATTAACAGATAGATCTAAAGGCAAATTTCCCTCCTAGTCCTTGAGGTAAGAAAAGGGTCGTTAAATGACAAGACTCACCAAAACTCTGGATGATTATTGCTTGCTATGGGAAGCAGCACTGAGGGGAAAAAAAAAACAGGATTGTAGCCTCCAAACATTTGTCTCAGCAGTACAAAGATGCAACGAGGATAAACCCAGTGCACAAAGTCATTCTTGCACTGAGTTTTAACAGATCAGTTCTTTCAGACAGCAAATCTTCCCAGCAAGATCCAGACCAAGGGAGAGCACAAGAAGGACAATTACTACCTATTATTCTGTCCTCCCTCCTTGGGCTCTGCATTCCCTGGGGCTGAAAGGTCTGAAGATGGTGAAAGACTACAGTTGTTCTTTCACAATTATCCTCTTTCAGCTACTCTGCTTATGTTAAACTGCCCATGCATTTGTGTTATAAATTTGCTCTATGACCCAATGCCTCGGCTGTTTGCAAACACAGATGTACTCCAGAGCAGCATGTTGCTGTAGGCAATCCAACATTCAGTCTTGTGCTGATGGTGATGCAGTACTACTGCCCATCCTCCATTTAAAGACTACCAATAACTGACAATAAACAAACTCATAGCTTCGGGGGGGCGCATCCCTTAGCACATCATGGGACCAACCTGCAGAGAAGGCCTGGGCAGCTATCTGATGCATTCCTGCATCTATCAACAGCAGCAACCAAACGCTATGGAGGCAGTGCGGCTCAAAGGAGGTAGTGTCCTCTCTGCTACTCACCTGCTATAGCACCTTCTCAACATTTTTTTCAGTCTTTGTCCACCCCCCCATGACATTCACTTTCTTCTATTAAAAGAAAAAAAAAAAAAGAGTTTCCGAAGTCCGGAACTGCTTGGTAAGGTGTACTTATGCAGTCTAATATAATGGGAGCCATTCTCCTGGCTGAGGCATCTAAGAAGCATCATAATAAACTTACAACAAAGCTAGATTAAAACTCCCAAACCAACAGTTTTTCTACTTCCCCTCTTTATGGCTACATGTGACAATTTCTTCCTGGACTTCTTTGACAGGAATTGCATGTCCGTGGGATGTCTCACCATTCAGCACTGCAATGATTTATGGATGTTTAATCCACACATTCAAATCAAACTCCTGTCACCTATATTCAAACTTCCACCATTTTCTTAGTGTCTCCTTCCCTTAATGTTTTTTTTTTTTTGTTAAAGAACTAGAAGAAAATAAAAAGCTTACTCAAAGCACCTATGACACTTAACTGGTCTCTGGGAGACAAGGCAGCTCCTCCCAATTCATCCTGATTTTAAGGAATCTTTTTCCAGGGCTCAAGACACTTAGGAAATACCCAGGTCTCACATCACACAAGAACTATAATTCTGCATCCACATGCTGAGAAACCGAGGCACATCGCTAGGGAACCAGCCTGCCAGGTCACAGAGCACAGCACAGATGAGGACAGAATCCAGGCCACCATGCTCCTGTTTATAGGTTTTTCCCACTAGATCTAGCCTATGGCCTCTATGGAACAGATCATCAGACAAGACTGGGTACATGCAGGCCCAGCCTCATCCTGACATAATGCTCAGGTGAGAAAATCCATTGATATTACCATAACAAGTGGTAATAGTAAATGCTGTCACAATAATACAAATGCTAGAATTAACACCTCGACTCCAAATGCAATCAGAACGCAAACTAAGGGCACTGCACTGTGAAAACCAGACCCCACTTAAAAATGATTAAAGACTTAGAAAAAGAAGGTGCACATAGGAATTGGGGGAGAGGAAAGAAGGCTTTTCTACTTTTACAGGGGGAGAACAAAGATATGACAGGGTCAGAAACTGAATGCAGGCCCTTTAAGTCCCAGATGTTACCTTAATCTATAGGAATTTTTTTCCTGAAAGAATTTGTTTCCAGGTGAGCTTCTAGCAATCTGTTAGGTCTCAGCACTGTCCCTCTTCCTTCATTTTCAGCCCTAAGTTATATACGGTGCATTGATTTTTGAATGTCTACTCCAAGAGCTTCTTTGTTTCAAGAATTCTATTAAGCGCAGTATGCAGGATGAAGGTATCATAAGCATTAGCCAGACCATGAGAAAGAAAAAAAGGTTAAAAGTAATAAAGCATAAAGTGAAATAAATAATGAGGGGGAAAGAAAAAAAAAAAATCAGGCTAAAATGAAGTTAAAATATACAGTCCTCTAATCTGTAAAATTTAATTTAATTTATACTCCTAATGATCACATATTCCTTCCTTATTGCATTTCCTCTATTTAACTGATATTGATGTTGTCCCAAATGTAATTGCCCTACATTGGCGCCAACACGATGAAGCTCAGCTTCAGTAGTTTTCCAAAACCAACTTCCTATTATCATCTTTCCAGTTTCAATAATGCAGTCCTCCCCATAATACAATATGGATGACTTCTCATTTGTATGCACAGCTTCTATATTGCAGAAGCAGTCCAGGATTACATCCAAATGTCTTATGGGCTTTTTATAGCTACAGTACATTTGATTTACAGCTACTCCAGCAAACTGTTGTACTCATTACCATTGTAAGTCAGGCACTTATATACTTTTTGCTTTTCATGTCCCTTGTATTATTGCAGCTTTAAGAGGCTCTAGTAATAGATCATTGACAAAAAATGAGACTCATCTTATATTTTTCAGTTTATAATTATCTCATTTTGAGGACAGAGAATATTTCCTGGCCACAATGTGGCCAAAACACTATTTTTAGTATCGATACTAAAATTTATGCAAAACACTCCTTTTTACTACAAAAAAAAGCATGAATCATTTGAGTGATTGAGAAACAGTTCCTCAAACACTTAATACTATGGCATTTTAGTATTCCAAAGTAAATTTCAGAAACTTGAACTGCACTTTAATTGCACTGATGTTTATCTTAGGTTTATAGGAACATCTGTATCCACAAGGGAAATTATTTTGTTAATTAGAAGACAGGCATGCTTTTGTTTGATTAGCTGACAGGGTCAAGGATTAGAAAGTAACATACCTTGACATGAAGAGATCTGAATAATAAAAAACCCCAAGCAAATCTATGAAACACCTTTGCACACCTATACTAACTCCATTTTTAATTAGCACACCTTAACTTCATTCTTACATCAAGGAATTGCATCTACTTTAATTTATAATTACGCTTGTCAAGAAGCCAAGAAAGGAAACTGTAGAACAGATAACCCAATAGCATCATTAGCCCATCCATTTGAATGCAAAAACACTTGTTCTAATAGAAGTCTTCTAGGCAGTAAAACCAAAGAGATGCTTAAAACAAAAAGTTTTCAGAGAAAGCTGTTTTTTTGGTCTCTGAACTCAGTCTTCAAGAGAGTCCTAGATCTAGTCAATAGTCAGGGAGATCATGAACTCCAAGTCACAGAAACGGCACGCGTGCAGGATTTTAAAATTATTTTGGAGGATCATCTTCACTCCATTGTGATTACAAGACAATGGTCTCAAATTATGGCTTGATGTATGCTTAAGAGGGTTTGCCATATATTGTTCCTTTTTACCTACGAGTGTAAGTAATGCTATTCTTATATACAAACTGATTACATATTCAAAGCTGCTACAATGGTTAGCAGTTAACCAACCCCCCTTTGCAGATTTTCATTTGGCTTCAATTCATAGGCAGAATCCATGGCTAGGAACAAGATAGACACTTCAAGGTTATTTTCAGAGCCCTCATAATTTCACCTCAGATTTTGATCAAAAATTGCCTCCTTTTTTTCAGAAGAAAAAAAAAGTACTCACCTTTGAAATCACTGGTACCCTTGAAGAAATCTTTACTTTAAAAAAGAATTATTATAGCAAGGTCTACACCTCAGTCTTTAAGAATAATTAGGATCTGTAGGGATTTCAAAATTATATTCAGATGCATATTTATCATAGCCAAGTTAATTAAGGACTAAATAATTAAACTAATCATGTTTAATGAAATTTCTATGATAGTTGATGTCTCCAAATAAGAAATCTAAAATACATTAGTTGGACTGATTTGCTACTAGTTGGATTTTTACTAATTATAGGTCCTTTCTCAATTTATGTTGAACTCTCTTTTCCATTTCTACTGCTATAAAATAAAGGCGTCAGAAGCTCCCAGCCACTTCTTTTGGTGTTTGCAAAAGTACTTTAAATTTCACACTTAAGTGTAATTTTTAGCTAAGCATTTATTTTTACATGCATATTTCTTGCATTAATTTTAATTATTCCTACACATTCAAAAGCTTCTCCAGGCTGTACCAAAATCCTGGGCATGGGATGAACCACCTTTCTCCCTCTGTTCCCACTTTGGCTGGTATTGCCTCGCCTCTCCTTGCTGTAGAAGCATCCCAGCTGTTGGATGCTTCCATGCATATCTTTGCTGAAGACACAGCACAGCATTGTGCATGTGGGGATAATGTAATTACCTAGACAAACTGCCTCTGTCCCATCTGGTATTTATTTAAATTAGGTATCAGTGTTAAAAACAGACTCAAAGTCAACACTGTTTTGATTTCTATCAACTCCGCCACATTGCAAGCGACGCCATTGCACGGACAAATTGCTATGGGTTACAGCATGTGCATTTTCTAATGAACTCAAGCAATCAGCAACTGCCTGCGCTAATCTGTCCTCCACCTCCTTGGATGCTTTTGAAGAATGGAAAGAAGATCCAAATTGGAGAATGTGTAAAAATGAAGCCAGAGTTAAAGGATTACACCCTCCCCTCTGTTTCCTCTTGTCTAGAGCCAGAATTAAAAAGTAATTCTTAGCCATCAGCTCACCCCTTTTCTCCACAGCTCTTCTCCACCATATGGTGCAACTCTCCTTCAGCACAGCTGAAGCCAGGGGACACTAGGGCCACTAGAAGCATGGTAGGGATCCAAGGTCATTTGAGATGTGTAATTTCTCCATTCAGACAGCCTGGCTGGCCTCCTATGAATAAGCTCTGGACTCCGATCAGGTTCCCTGCTAATTAGGAGATACGATCAGACCAGATCTTTCTTCCCTAGCCATAAAAAGCAGTGTCCCAGCAACTGGTTATGACACAGCTCTGCTTTACTGGAAAAGCACCCCTTCAGAAAACACTGACTGGTGCAAAAAATAAAATGCAATGTTACCGCAAGACAACTGTTTTAGGCAGGCTTATCAATCTTTTGATTATCTTTTTGTAATATATAGATATTTTGGGTTGTCACACTATGTTCATTAATCTGTTAGCTTTTAAAATCATGTTTATCTCTGTATCAGTACAAGATATATAGAAATTACTAAATAGAGGAGCACAGCATTGATTTAATGGCTTTTACTTCCATATAACAGATTTGTTTTCAGAACTTTATCTATTTCAACAAAATTTTTCTTAGTGATTTAAAAATATGCTTGTTCTGCCTTTCTGCTGCATGGCACTCACAAGTGGGGTGTAAGTACATGATACGAAGCAAATGGTTTCACAAGACTTCTTGTACGTGCTCTTCATGGAGAAGAGCACTAGCATGGTTAAAGCTCAGACGCTGACTCAAAAAAAAAAATCATCGTGCTCATTCCTCCACCACAGGTCCTGCCAAATAATTTTCGGGTCTCACCTTCGCATTTGCATCATGAAGATGGTCCCCTTGATTTTGAGATGCATTACCATTAATCTGGTGGCTTCCTTTGAAGGTTTTAATCTTAAGAATCCTGCAACACGATACGGCTTCTTTATATAAATTAGAAAACCTGAAGGTTGATCTATGCCAAACAAGTCCCCCAAGCAAGAAAACATGGCAGGTAATAGCACCTGCAGTCAGCCTAGGACTGAAAGTGTACAAAGGACACCATCAGTTTCTGTTCTCCCTGATACACTTTGTGCTATGCTCTCCTTGGCCAGAGTAGACTACCTGGCATCATCAAGTTAATTAGACATTGATATCCAAATAGAACAAACAGAAGAACCAAAAATACTGGGCAGCAGTCTGCCTGCAAAAAGCTCTCACATGTAACTTGAATGCAAGAAGAAAGGCAATTTGTTGTCTGTCAGTGACCCACAGGGTATGCCCTGCATCTCTTTCCACACCATTCATCTTATTTCCACAATATTTCAATTTTTTTTTCCTATTTCATCTCTGACACATCTTACCCCCCTTAACACTGAGATTCTCTCATTTATTCAACCTTCAGATGACCTCAGATCCTATCATCACAATATATAGGATCTACTTTTCCACTGAGGTACTTCTGTAATGTCCATTATCATCATAGCTAGATGATGCAATTATTCACCTCTTAGGAACAATTCAGATTAAGATGCTACAAAGTTCAAGCATACATTTATGTCTGTTCAAGCATACATTTATAATGCTTATAAATACTTGAGGGGTGGGTGCCAGGAGGATGGGGCCAGTCTTTTTTCAGTGGTGCCCAGTGGCAGAATGAGAGGTGACAGGCACAAACTTGGTCATAGGAAGTTCCATCTAAACATGAGGAGGAACTTCTTTCTTTGAGAGTGGCAGAGCACTGGAACAAGCTGCCCAGAGAAGTTGTGGAGTCTCCTTCTCCAGATATTCAAAACTCGCCTGGACGCATTCCTGTGCAATCTGCTCTAGGTGAACCTGCTCTGGTAGGGGGGTTAGACTCCAAGAAACTTGAGGAATTTTAATATTATAAAGCAAGGTGCCTACTAAAAACAGTTTTAAGAGGAAGAAATCGGAACATATGTTAGGGAAGTGTCCCTAGCACCCGTCAGCCAAAATCCATAAAGGGACATCACTTGCCCAAGCAATTTACTCAAGGTTACAAGCATAACCTGCAGCAGGGCACGGGAAGCCAGCTCAGACAAAACCAGGCAAGCAACTCATTTTTCCTCTCAAGCACCAGTTTCCTTGCTTTTCTAGCAAGGGTAAGTGAGATAGAGAGAAGTCACGGGCCTGACTGTCAGAGAAGCAGAGCACTGGGAGCTCAGGCTGATTACTCCCACCCTTGGCAGAGCTAGCACTAGCCACAGGCCCCTCCGATCCCCCACAGCTGTGCAGGGGCTCAGCTGGTAAACAGATAACAGTGTGTGCACATATTGGCTGATGGGGACACTTCCATCTCCCCTTTATTTATTGGCTACATCTTTGACCCTCCCATTAGGCTGATCATTGCCTGCTTCCTCATTACATTGCTGTCACACAGTTTATTTCCTTCAATTTATTCTCTCACATATCTATAACCCAATGACCCAGCAGGTTTGCAGTATTTTAGTGGCATGTAAACTAGAGGGAGACATTAATACATGGAGATCACATATGCTGGTATTTAGCTTGAGGACTCATGAGTTTCACTGAAGCATTATATGAAATGAATAAATGTTGTTATGTAGGTGACCAGGAAGGGAGAGGCTAATCCAGCTAGTGCTTGGAGAGCTGGCAGAGCTCTGACTCCTGCTATACCTGAAAACTTTTTCCTTTTCATTAGTCTTTCTCTGTTGACAGAGCATTTCCACTGGGTATCAGAGTCATTCTCTGAGCACAGGCTTGGAAAAGACAAGAAACTTCTCCTCCCCTCCACCCACGCTTAAACCTGGAGGCTGTGGAAACCTGCTTCTGGGGTTGACTTTATTTCATTCACAGCAAAACCAGTTATATTGTGAAGTGTTACCAAGTAAGTGACATATTAATTATTGCGGTAATAACAAGAGAACCGAGGTCACAAAGTCTCTTAACACGACATACACCTCCATGCTAGCGGGATCCATCTCTGCCAGGGAGACCAGAGTGTCATATTAAAAGAGCTCTGTCAAAGAGGGATTGAAATAACTGCTGCAGCTGTGAAGAATTTTTCCTTCTTCTCCCTGTTAAGCACAGAACTGCACTCTGAGCCTCATCACTCAGCTTCAAGAAATATTAATTGGCTACTGGGAACTCGGGTGGAGGAGGGACAGTCACACTGCTTAGTTTTAGTTATCACCCTCAGCTGCTTAAGTTAGCACCCATGCCTCTGAGGCACTCACCGGAGCTGCTGGAGGGGCTACCTGTTTGCTTTGACTGCAATACATAAAGCTAAATAGCACAAACTGCCCCTCTCCATATACAGTTCACAAAAGAGGAAATATTAGATAGAGATTTAGAAACCTAAACGTAGTTTTGCCAAAGCAGTAGAACATGATTTCCGTTTTTATTTGCCTGTGTTGCAGCAGTGACTGAAAAATCCCTTTACTTAGGATATGAATGTCCACGTGCTGCATAAAGACACATCTCTTCCACAGGAAAAAAACCCCAACCAAACGAAGAAAAGGCATGATTGTTTGTGAAATTTGGCACTGCTAAATCTGAAGGTGACACACAATCTACCCAGGAAAATAGTCTTGGGACAGCCAGTTCACAGAGGCAGAGACCTTTAGGAAAGCGTAACAAGCTGAAGGAGGAGCCTGACACCAAAAGCAGGATAAAATGATGGTGTCTCTTGCTCTCAACATACTCCGGTAAGCTTTAGTCCCCATGAGAACAAGAGAAACACTGCCGCGCACACAAATCCCAAAAACTTCATAGCAGAAACAGGCATCCCTGGATGCACCAAGCAACAGCACCAGTCAAACCTGAGAAAAGCTTCCCTGGCAGGACAGTCTTGCAAAACTAAACTAAAAATACAACATGGAAAGGCAACAACATACCTTTGAAGAACATCTGTCTTATTAAGAAACATTGATTTCAGGCTTCACCTTTGTCCTCTAGGTCTAGCTTACAACCATGGAGAGAGTTTTACTCAACCAGGCATTGCTGCCCATGCAATAAATGCTCTGCTTTCACTTATATTTGAAGTTCAAAGGTTATTTCCTTCACCTCTTCTCCCTCAAGTCACATACCTCAGTCTGCCCCGGCTCCAGCTCCTTATTGCTGTAGCTCTTGGCAATTTCCTCCTGCTCGGCAGGGCCTGGGCTGGGGGTAATTGGTGTCACCTGTGTGGCACAGATATTTCTTCTTAAGGAGACAGTCCTGTATTTCCACAGCACCCTGGGTGGGAAGCACAAGCTCAATTCCTTTCACACGTGGCTATTTTTGATGATATTTGAAAGCCAAGAGCTGAGTAAACATGTTTAGGCTTTAAATTGCATTTGTATGTTGAAAGGAAATGGCTGCTAAGGGTCAGTCTCCTGAGAGTCTCATCTTGCAGCCTGCCACTACATTATTCATAGCATCTTTGAGTTCGTGTCTTTGCTAATCATGGAGGCGTTGAGGGAGGAGGAACGTCGCTCAGTTTCTCCCAGCGCCAGCCCTGTGTGGGACTTGGCGGGGGGGAGCTGCCAGGCCAAGATGGCGCCCACGGCAGTGGCGCAGTGCCACAAGAACAGGCCTTCGCTTTAGCTGCTTTCCAACCCTTCCAACAGCAGGCGTTCTTATAGCAACCTTCAACCCCTCCGATAACCAGCAGCAGGGTTTCCTTTTATCTTCCTACGCTCTGGAGAAGCGGCTTATAGACCCTGTGGGCAGGCGGGCAGGCCCCAGGTGAGAGGCGGCCATGGGGCACCCCGGCTTACGTGGGGGTGAAGGGAGCCAAGCTCCGCTAAATCCACAATGATCACACATCAACCATCTAAAAACTGCCAGGAGCTGCTCCGAGGGACCCCAGAGGCAGGAGTGAACCTTTCTTTACGAAAGCGCCTGGCCCTGTGTGACCTTAGCGTCGAGGCTGAGGGGCAGGGGGGCCCGGCCTCTGGGTTAAGAGAGCGGCATCACCTGGGTTTGGTATTGCCCTATGCAAGGGCCTTCTCTTTGGCTGTTTCATTGTAAAAGTTAACAAATCTAGTAAAACGCAAAGGTATATCCAAGTTTGGCAGTTTCCCTGATCTCATAATTTCTAACATAGACATAGGAGCAAACTAATTCTGCTCTAGACAGATTTTTTTCTCCCGTGCAGTTTTAATTTTTGTAGCTTAAGTGTTGAACATCCTTCCTGAATCCCACCACGTGCCACTGCAGCATCCACTGTCACTACATAAATCGACAATCTTTCCGGTAAGCCAGTCAGTACAAAGTACAAATTCATACTCAAAAATTACATTATTCCTGTAAGCAAATTATGTTATGAATAAAGCCCTAAGACAGAACCCAATTCTCCATGCAAAGCCGATGTGCAAACTCCTAAATTAAAAAGAAATCTCAGGCAGGTGGAAGTGCTGTTTTGGGACCTTTTGGGGTTGCAGTTGCCAAGGAAACCGCTTCCTTTGTGCCCAGTCAAAGGCACTGGCTGTTTGGAGCCTCATCCCAGCTATGCCTGAATATGCTGTAGCATCGGAATGGAAGGGAAACTGCTAGAAATACTCCAATAAAAGAAAAAAATGTATTAAAAATAAGGACTTTCTCATGAAAACATCTCTCCCTAAAAAAAGGGGGGAAGCAGGAGCTGTTCTTGTGAAGCTTGGGGTCTGCAGTTGCAGACTCCCATAGCAGGTGACTGCCTCCTACCTTCAAAGATGAAGGCAGAGGCACACAGGGACAGCTCTTTGTACGTGATGCACTCTAATAGTTAAAAGCAATGCATAATAAACTGCAAAAATTTAAAGGATAATTCTGACTTAAAAGTCACACTCCTCCCTATAGTTTTGACTTGTTGTAGAAAGCACCAATAGTTAAGAGAACTGTCAGGAAATGAAAAAAATAAATAATTCCTGTTTTATTACTACTTTTTTCAGCGTTTGCTTCTTGTACATAATTACCTAGTTCTGTGTTTTTCTATGTGTTCTATGTAGACATCAGGGGAGTCTCAAAAGGAGGGGTTTTTTTGGTCTAGAGCTGAATTATTTCCAGTGTTACTGATTAATTTTATATGAGGAATAAGAAAAACAATCGCAAACCTACAAGAATGAGGAGGACGTCTCTCAAGCCTTGGCTTGATCTTGGTGAAACTGCTTAGTTGCTGCTAATATCTTTACTTTTCTGACATTGATTTACATTAGAATCATAGCAAAACAATTCTAGTTTAATGGATTAGCCTTCATTCCTTGATGCATTCTTAATCTAAAATTAATAGCACCCTCAGGTTACTTTGGTTTTCTACAAGTGGTTTGTATTAGCTTCAACATATTGATGTAGCTTCAATGCATTTAGCTAGCCCTCACTTTAATACAAGCCAATTTAATGGTCACCCTACATCAATCTAAAGTCAAAGCCAGGAGATTTACAGGGACAGGGAGCATAAGCAAAGCAGGAATGAAAGAAAAGTGATGCCTAAGAATCTGAGATTTCTTTTCGAAATAAGAGGGGAGTACCAATAAACAGTATAAAGTAAACCATCCCAAACTCTTTGGACTCTAATGACCACTAACATCTCTTAAAGATAAAGATGTGCTACAAGGACATGTCTATCATGTTTAGTGGAAGAGTATTCAACAGTCCATGGTGTTGCTGTGGGATAAACAATGCCACAGAACATGATCCCATGGATCTCAATAGTTGATCTTACCACAAACTATTAACCCCAGCTTCCCAGTCTACAGGATTGAGTACCATCAGAGAAAAAGAAAATCATGTGATCTGGTAATTTGCTACATATCCCAAAAAAGGCCATTTAAAATGAACGCAAAACCTATCAAGAAAATGCATTTTTAGTCATCTAAGAAATCTCTAGCAGATATTATTGCCATGTATTTTAGGGAACAAAAGGGGAAGCAAAACATTTGTCATTCTAAATGTCATTTGGCCTTTGAAAGTGAAAGCACTAGAACAACAAGGAAAAAAACATCCAAAATAGAGCAATTATTTCAACTTTCATTGGGGAAAAAGTTCCACAACATTTTTAACTTCACTGGCAAGATGCAGCTACAGACAGAAATGGCTGGTTTCTTGTCTATTCCAAAGGGCAAGTGCTACGCCTTTATTACAGCCATTTCATAATGTCTGAGAAAATTTAAGTGATTATTTGTAATGGGAAACAAAAGGTCAGACAGCTAGTGCTAGATTAATAAAATGGAGAAATAAAAATATTTTTCAGAACGAGTTCTTCAACTTTTGTTTATTCATTAAGAGAAAAGCCCTATAAAAGAAAAAATTGGGAGCAATTGTTAAAACCAATCCCACAAATGAAGGTGAAGGCCAAGCAGGCAAGCACGCTAGCTTATCTAAAATTGCAAGGAACGTGAGTGAAGAAGCTGCTTCCTACCAGGCTCAGAAGCGTCACTGGACGGGAATACTCTGCTTTCTCTCTCCCAGGACCTGCCAGTTGCCGATAATGCACCTTCCCTTTGCACCAGCTATGGCTGCACCTGTTTCCCTTGAATTCTGAAGCTCCCCACTCATCCAAATAGGTTTTTACATTCCTGTACCACTTGATAGAGCCAGGAATTTCTGAAACCACTCTAAAATGGTTACCAAAACAGCTCTGACTCCCCCTCCCCTCACTTCTTTAACGCCTTCATGAACACGGCTAGGTGGATGTGCATCAGACATCCTGCAGGATTATTCTTCTATAAACTGGTGTAAATCACGCAGAGCTCAGAGACCATTCCTCCAGCTTCGGGCACATTAAAACTCTTCAAACTATCCAGATAGAAACCATGCTCCAAATCATAGGACTTCTGGCAGATCTTGTTAGTACAGATGCAAAAGTCCTTCACAGACAGCTGTTTTGACATTCTGCTTAGGAAACGGATGCCACACGCACAGAGCTTGGTGCACATGCTAGCTCCTTGGCAGAAGCATGCTCAAGTCCATCTGCTGTATGAGGCAACTTGCCAATTCACATTGCAGATTATAGGCTTCAGTTTGACAGAGGAACACAACAAAATCATAGTTTAAAAAAGAGCCTGAGAAAAAAAATGCTGCTGTGAGAGACATGGGGAATGCTGGAAATTAAAACCCTGAGAAATACTCTTGGTTTGTTTAATTTTTCAAATTTTTTTTAAAGGAAGTAAATTATTCTGTATAAACACTGCAGTGACTGGGCATAAATGTAACACACTATGTGCAACTGTAAGCGTGCTTGTATGCTATTGAAGCTTCACTGTATGTCTCTCTACAGAAAGCTGCAGTTCTGGCAATGCATGTTATGTTCTGGAGGAATGCCACCTGAGGAGAACTTTTCCATTCTCAGAATAAAGTTTAAGAGCTGTTGGAGTTGATTCTGCCGTACTTCTCCAGGTACGTGTCAGAAGTCCATAAAGCAAAGAGGCTCTGAGTTGTGGTCAGAGAATGAGTCCTGCCAAACTGACAGAACCAAACTGTTAGGAATTACATTCTTTTGTCTGTTAAAGGTAACAATTCCTTACATTCATATCAACAATTTAAAGTACTGATCTTCCAATCCCCCCCAAAAAAAAACCCCAAAACCCAGCGACATCTATTATTTATAAAACAGTACCTGGATGAATTGAACTTTTAAGACATTCCAGAGAACAGGCTTCTTTCCCTGATAAACGATTGATGTGTATTATATACTTTGTATGTATATTAACAACGTACTGTAAAATGAAGAGATGCAACTTTAAGAATTGAAAGAAATGACAACTCATGACTATCGCAGGTGGGTGATATTTGGTACTGCTTTCTCAAACTCCTTGACCTGAGGACATGAAAATTTGAGAATATCGGCTTACCTTAGGGAAAAAGTGGTCAACAATAGCCACTTCTCTTTAACTTTCTAGTCCTTTGAGAGAAATCAGGCAAATATTTAAAATGTTTGAACCAAAAGATTCAAAAAGCTCGAGATGACAAATAATAGGAAATAATTTGTCCTGGCTTTCAAGCCCATTTCATGGTAGGGAGGGAGAAACTAGGTAAGGAATAGTAGTCAAAGCACCGTATTATTTTTTTTTTTTTTACTGTCTGCAACGTGGAAAGTACATAGTTATAGGGGAGCCACTAGCTTCTAAGAAAAAAATAATTAAACCATTCTGCAACCATACTCATGTGCTCTCTTTTAATTCCCAGGGAAACTCTAGGCTTTTCAAGGAAGCAGTTTTGCTTCCAGGGAGTCTGAGCTTTCAGAGAAACGTTTTCACTTAATTACGTAAGCATGAGAGAAAACTGGATTCAGTTTCTTTCAGGTCCCTGAACTTTGACATCATATCTCTTATCTTCTTTCCGTTAATTTCCTGGAATGATGATATGTCACAGAGCAACCTGCTCTTGGTGCCAGCAGTGATGGTTACGATATTTGTTGCCACCTATGGATTAATAGAGGAATTCTACCATTGTTCTAAATTGTTGTAAGACATTTACAGTGAATGCTTGTTGCTCTTAAAATTACTGTCCTTGATGGAGATCCTTTGCACGTATATCCTTCCTTTCAACTACTTCACATCTAGCCTGTGTTAGGGAAACAGTGATATGGCTCGAGAAGACTCAAATTCTGGTTTTTTTTAAAGAAAGATTGATGCTGATTTCATTTTATTTTTGATATGTAAACATCTTGTCAGATGCCCAATTTAGGTAAATTAAAGAAGGAACTTCAAAGCAGGAAAGCAAGCTGGCACTTAGGACACTTAAAAATGTTACTGACATTGTACACATGACAAGACTGAGGCGGAGATGTTCCAAAAAAACAATTGTAAATTGCCATTTGATTTTGCTAAAATTTTGTCATCATCCCCTGGGAGTGACAGGGGAAGAAGTGGAGGATCAATACAACTAGCGGATCTCTTTCTCCAGTATATTGCTATCATTTAGCTAAAGCTGATAAATACAGCAACCAAAGTGCCAAGAAGGAAAAATGAGAAGCAGTAAGACTTACTGCAAATTAAAATGAAGAACAAAGAAATAAAAAAGAAAGATGGTTTAGGACATGTTTTGGCATGGTCAGATACCACCAGGCATCCCACTATAGATGAACAGTCAGCAAATATACTAATGTGCATACATGCATAAGAAAATTTTTGAAAGTTATCAGTTATGTGTTATCAGTAAAGAGGGGACAGAGCAGAAAATGAAGGAGATGGTATTATTATCCCTTTTCTTTTTTTGGCATGAACCACACCGAGCTGGACAAAGAACTGATTATCTGCCCACTCTGTCTTTGGACCCCAAATTCCTTCCTTAACATAGAATTAGCAATAGATCAAGAAATAATTGCTTAGACGCACCAGGAGAGCACCCTGGGAGCAGCACCACAAGCAGCCATGCTACATAGCTGCAGCAGACCAGCCATGAGGTGCTGTTGCTCTTTCTGCTGAAGAAAAGTTTCCTCTAAGGAATCACTGCAGGGATTGAATAGTGACAGGAGATACAAGTGGCAGAAATCAGACATCTCTATATGGCAATACCATAGCAGGGACTTAATCATCTCTCTACTTATTTCAGCTGCCACACAGAGGCAACAGTGCACAGGAGAAACATCACTAACTGAGTGTCAAGATTTCAAATGAGTTATGATTTCTTTCTTTGCTGATACAGGCAAGTTATATTCCCTTATCCTGAGCCAGGCAAACACCTCAGATGGATTTTGCTCGAGTAAGAGTCTAGTCCCAGGGTCCCTGACCTGTGGGACCCTCCAGTCTAACTCCTAGTCACAGAAAAATCAAAGAAAGAAGAAAGCCAGAAATGATGTTTCTCTCACTACATAATTTGCTTCCCCTTGATGCCCACATATTAATAAAAAATGACGTTGGCATGTGCTGTAGAAACTAAAATTTCCCCATACCTTTTCATATTCTTAAAATATAAATGCCTGATTAAAGTTGGATGGTGAGACCTAAAATAGTCCCAAACGCCTCCTAGTCAAAGAAAAGACAAAAGCATTTCTAGGTCAAGATTTATCTCATCCTTAAGTAAACACTGAAAATAAATCAGATTAATCTCTCCTTCAAAGTGTCAACTACAAAACGAACATAAGGCAGCAACTAACTGAGCAACAGACATCTGCCTGGTGGATGGTTCATGTTAGGGGAACCTATTCCCCCTATTCCTGCGGCATTCATTCCAAGTCTGATCTTACCAAGGAGACTTTTCAGCAGGTCACTTTTTCTGCTAGCACCTCATACATGCCAGTGCAAATGCCCACCATCTATAAAACCATCTCACAGAAAGGCTAACTTGGAGTCCTTTTAATTGCTATTAACTCACTGAACTTGACTCAAACCTAATTTGAGAGGGACATACAAGACCACTGCTACTCTTTGCAGAATATGTCACCTTGCCATTTTATGATGTCTCTAGTTATCCAACTGCTTTAGTTCTAACCAGCCAATTTGGGAAATCATTCCACAAAATTACAACAGGAGTTACCTGGTATTTGACCTGTGATGGTGTTGACATCTTTGCTGAGCTAGCAAGGGGTTTAGTGTCAGCAAGAGCTTCTGTAGCAGCCATGGAAGGATACTGTCAAAATGCTCCATACCAGCTGCTGTGCTCTCCAGCCAGTAGCTGCTAGTGCAAATTAATGTTTAAAACATGTTTTGATTTAATCAAATGGACAACCCTCCTGCAATGCATTGGCTTCTGAAAATAGCTGAGCGACCATTATGTTTTATGTTAACTATTAAAACATTATGGCCGCATTATATAGTTATAGAGTCCAGTAAATAAGAATTTCCACACATATTTATCTGGTTGAGCTCATCACCGCTCTTGACAATTGAAAGGTGGAAATTCTTTCAGTTTGACAAACAGGAAATGAAGAAGCCTAAATGCACTGAACCTGTCATTTTCAAAAGACCAGAATAAGTGCCCAAGCCTGGGAAGCAAGCACTAAAATTTTTTATGACTTGTTGAAAACCCCAAGCCTATCACTCCTTTTTCTCTCAAACCACTGGGGATCAGTGATCCCCACTTCCCAGCTCATTTCCACTAACAAAGTGAGGTTGTACCACTTAGGGTGAAATAAGCAATATAACAAGAAGGAGCTTTATAGGAATGGGCATCCGTCCTCATTGGTAGTTGCGTTTTTAGGGAACTGACTAATAACAATGGCACAGATGCTACGTTTGGTGACATACAGCATTAGCTTTTTGGATATGGACATGTGATGTGCGATTTGGCTTGAGATGTGCTTCCAATAAATTTTGGACAAAATCCTCTGTTTTGCCTCCATCTTTTGTGAGGCCAGATTCATGCTGATATAATATAGAAAGTGTTTGACCCAGACAGTCACTTTTGCTGTGGTCTGCTTCATTGTATTCAAGCTAACTGTGCTTCCAGGGTCTGACTTTATGAACATTTCAGGGAACAGATACACATGTAGCTCCTGTGAAAGGCTACGTGAATTCTAAAGTGCTGCAAAACTCTTTAATATGTGGATTGCGATCAGAATCAATCACTGGGCTATTCATCCAATGCTATTCAAAGGCCCCATAAAGCATGCAAGTAACCTTCATTTCAGAATTTCTATCAAGGTATTTATTGAGAACCATGCTGTATCTTCCCATTTAAAAAATTTTTTTGAGGGATAGAATGGGGCTATAAACCAAACTAGCCCCAAAATGGAAAAAGATACACTGATAATGAAAGTGCATTTAAAAAAAAAAAACAACAAACAAAACATAGTCTAAAAATCCCACAAATTCACAGATAAGAAATTCAATTTATTCAGGAGCTTCAAATATCAGATTTCACCTTACACACAGCAAATAGCCAATACAACAGCTGACTTTAGGTACTTAAAGCTAGGATAAACCACAGAGACTGACATTTTTCAAATGAAACCCAAGGAAAATCAGTGCCAATTTTATCAGTGAGAGACAAATTCCTTTTGATTTTTTTTCATTTTAATCTGACCCAGGCAAAAAACATCTGGCAGTTGCTTAGAAGCTAAAACCAGCTGTTTGATTGTCAGAAGCACTGGGGACCTGTGACTCTCAGCGTAGCCCAGAAGGGCTTCATTGATGAAGACCTTCTAAAAACCAGATTATAAGGGTCTCAATTGGTGCCTTTTTTTTTTTTTTTAAAGAATCTGGTCTCATTTTTTTATTTTAATTTTCACTCCTGAAACTTGATTCTCACTTGCAAAATGCTTCTATTAATTAAATTATCTTTAGTGGAATAATCTTTCATTCACTATCATTCCCATTGAAAGAAGAATCTTTCTACTTGAGGTTGGTCATAAATTAAGTATCTCCTATGTGGTTTAAAAGTGGTTAAAGATTCTGGTTTGCCTTAAAAATCATACCTGTTTTCAGAATGGAAACTCATCCCTGGTTTTCTAGAAGGCAGCAGCTGATCAGGAAAAAAAGAATAGAGTAAGTCTAATTCTAAGTAGCAGTATTATTATTTGAGCTTTTCACGGTAGGCAAAGGGAAAGCTACTAAAGATTGCCTAGAACTAGAAATAAGAGTGAATTCACATGTCAAAATATGACCCAAAGCCCCACTCATCCTGACTGTCCTTTGTGAGACTAAATTGATATTTCTATAAGGCTTTGAAGAAAAAATAGTGTAACTGCTTGCACAATTACCTCAGGAGAACAGGCTGTATCCTACTTCCCTTTCAACTGCTAATCAGACCGCCTATAATGAAAACATACGCTCCCTCTAAAATCAGCGAGAGGTCCATGTCTCCAATTAGGATTCACACTGCACCTACACTGCTAGGAAGGACTGACCTCCTGACTTAGATTCTTAAATATATATGCCTAAAATCAAATACCTCATCCGAGACTGAATCTGGGCCTACGTTAAAGCATTAGCCTAAAGGTACAGAACAGACAAGAAATCAAACCACATCCATCTTACCCAACACAATTCCAAGATTTGAAATGGGAAAACAATCTGGTTGTCTCCTTACGCTACCCATTATTCTCTTAAAATCCCAATACTTCCAGGAATTGTTTTTCCCCAAGCAGTAATTAGAACAGCACTGCAGTCCAGAGTTTGCGTGAGATGCAGATGTTATAGTTAAATCTCCTCATACCAGAGAATTAGAAACATCAAGGGAGGAGACATCAAGAAGGGCTTTGCATCATTCCATCTAATTTTCATTGTAAAAATGTAAACTTAAGTCTCAAGTGTCTTGTTAGGCAAGTTCAGCAAATGGGAAGCTTGAGAAAATTAGTTTCAATTTTGCTAGCTGAGATTGTTTTGGCATCTGGAAGTATGCTTTGGATGATAGGAACATGGTTAGGAATTTGAATATTTTTTTCTCCCCCCCAGTCTTGTAATAGCCTCCTTGAGAAATGCCTTCAGACTATTGCATTTATATTACTGGTCTCAGATCATTTACATCTAATCTTCCAGTGCTGTTAACAAAAGCTGGGCTAGCATGTGCAAATGTAAATAACATTTTTTTGATGTGAAATCCCAGTTTAACTACACAACCGACTTCAAAGAGGGTTTAACATTAGCAATGCCTGCCACACTGGTTATTAAACTGCTTCCTGTAAGAGTTGGTGCTTAATTTATTCATCTATTTTGGCTGCATTAAGCCCTGCTTCCCCCTTCATTTACTGAGATGCTTTTTAAAAGAAAATATTTCAAAAAGGACAAGTGAGGTATAAACAAGCAGACACAGGAGTGGATACAATAGTGTTAACCTAGACGTTGAGATGGATGCCTTTATGCGTAGCCTGGTTACTATGATCTCAGAGGGGTCTGGGTTAAAGCATCCTCTTCCACCTCTGACAAAGGAGGTTTCTTGCATGCTATTAAGCTCAGCATCACAGCCTGCGAGCAAGTCCTGTGGCAAAGCACAGCTGGCTGACTTTCTCAGGAAAAGTCATTTGGGTGCAGGAGGGGATGGAATCCCAGCATGGGAGTCCATTAAATAGCTTGCAGAAGAGTCTGTTGAGCTACAGAATATCCACAGGACATCAGAACACAAGCCCCACTAGGGTATCTTCCAAAAGACTGGCTCTCTCAGACAGTTACAGCCAAAAAATTGAAAGAGGGGGAGGGGAGTGAGGGAAAGAAAAAGAAGAAAAAAGTGCTATTATTGTTTCAATTTATATTCTGTTGAAAAGCTCCCCCCCCAGTAGTTTAATTTTCCGTTACATAAAGTGGAAGGGGAAGAAAGAGAATTATATGATTGGTGGGGTTTTATGTTCTAATGAATTTCTGCAAAACACAAAATGTCCAAGTCCCTAGCTGCTAAGGCATTTTTGACCTATTTTGCCGCTGGAATTTGTTTTCTAACATAGGTGCAGCAGCTGCTTCAAGCCACAAAAGTATAGAAAACCTCATACCTGTAACCAGTGGTTTCAGTCACATAAAGCTCAAAGCTACATAACACTTGAACTTATTCCTCCTTGTTCAGAAGCTCAGCTAAAGCAGCAGCAATGTCCAACACTGCCTCAGGCTGCACAACAGTCTCTTAGTTTTAGACGAAACCCTCTGGTAGGAGAATAAGTGCTGCAACTTTGTCAAACAGATGCAGGGAACGCTAGGTTTTTTTTCAGGATGAGGCTGCTGGAATTCACAGATCACACCTGACCTCGAGAAGAGAAGCAATTCTCCAGTTATTGGCGAGTGGCTTTTGGATAAAATCGTGAGCAGAACTCCTCTAAAAAGAGAATCACATTGCACCACAATGTTCAGGTCCGTCAAAAGTAAAAGCCTGGTTTGTAAAAATTACTGGACATTCACTAGAATTTATTTTTTTTTAATAAGAGAGAACAAAGAGAATATAAGGGCAAAGCCAAAACAGCTCATGTTGATATTTTTCAAATAGCAAATTTTGATTATTTTGTGTTTTTTAATATTGAGTTATACATCATCTAATGGAAAATCAAAATAAAAAGCAAAAAAAGTATTTCTTTCTGCCAATAAGAAACAGATCCGCTTCCTCCAAAATACTTTTCAGGCTTTTCCTTCATGGAGAAGAGTATTTGAACGAAGCTAATGTTTTATTGATGGGGGTTCCCATCCTCCACACAAACTGAGCGGTTAAAGCAAGCCTTATCAAATCAATCAGAAATATGAAGAAATCATACTTAGAATAGATCATTTCAGAAAAAAGCCCTAGATGGTATATTAATGGTTTTCACTGCAAAGCTTTCCTGCACTTCAGAATGAGATAGTATATTGTAACACATAGGTTTCCATGGCAAACATCTAATTTCAATATAAACAGAGTATGCTAAAAATGTATCTCACTGGTAGCGGCTAATGCCTAAGGGCTGTAGAGATCACCTTCCTCTTTTCAAACTACATTCACAGTTATTTATTACAAACAGATATTAGAATGGATGCAGAAATGTAAACTTCTTAAATGAATATCTCATCTACATACAGCGGTGCACAAAAGCTGAGAAATTCGCTGCATTATGCAAATACGCACTTTTTTCCAAATGTATTCCACCTTCTTCTGAATAATTCCCAAGAATGTTTACTTAATGTGGTAAACAGCATGAGCAGAACCAACTTATTTGTATTATTTTGTAATAATCTTCCACTTTTTAGCTCCTGCATCTGCCTTGCTACCAGTGTAACCGAGCAACATCAAAAATGTGGAGTGCTCACAGGAGGTGGCCAGTCTAGATGGAGCAAGAACGTTATCCTGTTTAACACAGAGTACTTGATCGGAAGAGGGGGCGGGGAAAGGATCACAAGTAAGATGCACACAGTGCCTTGTCTTTCACTTCTTTTAGAAAATACATACAGAGAAAAAGAATATCATTAATTCAGCTCCATATAAACCCCCAAAAAATCAATTACAGTTCTCCTTTCCTATTCTTGTGCATGGGGAAACTACAGTTTGCACAAACTAACACAGCAGGTTGGTTGCAGAGCGACTACTAAAACACAGGCCTTCCCGTTTTTGGGTCAGCATCATACCTATTGAATCATGTCACATCCCACAGGTAACAATACTGAATTTTGTTTTTGCACAATACTAGAGAAATTAGGATCTGTTCAATTTAAGGCAATGAATTTAATTTAGATCTCAAATAGTTTTTCACTTAGACCTCCAGAAATCCCAGAAAACTCTTTCAATTTGCACTTTTACACAAAAAAAACCCCAGTAGATGGAGTGATTACATGCAGATTTAAAAAAAAAAAAAAAAAAACAAAAAAACAACCCACACAAAAAAAGGAGCTTCCACAACTCTCCTAGACATAAGCGGCAGCTAAGTCTATTTAGCTTCATGGATGAATGACTAAATTGGTTTGGGAAGTCAGCAGTTCAAAAACAAATTGAGGACACTTTCTAGGCTACTCATCAAAACTTGTCTCCCCCCCTTTTTTTTTTTAGCACCCCTCAAAGACTTATTTTTCCTTGCCATTTTCTTCACCAACCTGGACAGTTTTGCCCATTGATAAAAAGCCACATTCTGCTTCTCTCCAGCTAAACCGCTGGCTTTTCTGAACAGAACAGCATCATCCTGGGGAGCTGAACAAGAGACAGACAAGACAGCACAGACTAAAAAGACGATTTTTGCTCCACTTCCAGTCCTAGGGCATCATTCTGCTCACTGCTAGAAAGAATGGAGACCAGAGAAGAAAAAAGGATTAAGAAATCAAGCAGAATATTTAATACAGGACCAATTTTCAAGCAACTAATTTATTCCAGCATTCAAGACTGCAGGATGGAAATAAGATAATGAAGGAAGGAAATACATGAAGAGATGAGACAGCAAAACTAGTCTAAGAAAAGGTGCCTAACCAATGAGAATTGTTATTATGTTAGTGTATTTCATCATCAGAGACAAAAAAAAGTTGAATTAGGCTCATTATCATCGTTGGCCTTTATACATAGTAAGATTTAACAAACATGTAAATGTATCACTGATTACTTCTTTTTTTTTAATCTGCTGTTACTACTGTCAACATTTCAGCTCATTCGTGCTCCTGTTCGACAGCAGTACCTAGAGCTGGTCAAATACTGCAAAATGGTGTTTACAAAACGGTTGTATGAATTCTGAGCAGCTGTTTGGTTCAACCATGTTTGTGCCCCTTGTTGTTCATGAATATTCAAGGGAACATGTTTTTGTTTGCACAAATGGTTGGGGAGTGGCTGTTCCTGTATGAATATATTCTCAGGCAAACAAAAATATTCCCGTGGGATCAAGAGCGTTTGCTAATTCACTACTAACTGCTTGTTATTCCCTTGTTAAAAAAGTTTTGGGCATTTAGTCAGAAATCAGAAACAACGTCACCTGACTCAGTTAACCAGTTGGACGCTACCACACACAAGTAGTCAGCAGCAAACAGCAAAAAGAGCACAAAATTCAGGTTACTGGCAAGTATGGATTTGAGCAAAAGATTGACGGAAAAAATTCAAAACCTTTTGTGAACAGAATAGAAGAGTTAAACAGTGAGTCCTAGTCAAAATGAACAACCAGCCTCAAATGCATCTCAATTTGAAATCAGGTAACTGTTGTTGTTAGCATATTCAGGAAGGAGGGAAAAAAACCCAAGCTAGGCTAGTAGATGTTCTCCTTAAGATTGCCTGCACTGCATTAACTATGTCTTAACTCATCTATTTCTGAGTTACACACAACACGATCTTTTTTTTTTTTTTTAAAACCGTTTCTTCCAGTAGGAAAAGCAGATATATGATGTATCAATGAATCCTGCTTAAAGATGCATCGGCTGCAACAAATTTGGGCATCACTGCCAAATGTAGAGTTGACAGTAAGTGATGTGGGCTATGGGATCACTGCAACAAGGTCTGGATGTACTGCCTTGCCTGTTCCGTATTCACCAAGTCGGAACAGCTTTTGACTGTTCTGAGAGTTAACCCACTCACCCGCTCAGCAAAGACGAACATATTGGGAGTTTAGTTTGGGGAGGTTCCTGCTGATCTTCAGACAAGATCCTTAGAAGTTTGAAAACAGAGGTTATAAAGTGCCCAAATTCATATAATTCATCACAAGTTTTTACTATGCGGGAAGCCGAACTTAAGAAAGAGAGAGACAGAACACACACTGAGTCTATTAATTATGTAGATGTATTTCTCATTTGCAAATGAGAAAGTAGCATATTTCTATAAACACAAAGAAAGTGGCACAGCATTATAATGCCAAGTCAAACAGTCAGCAGTAACATATGTATAGCTGATCCTGGCTTGGGGGAAGGGATGGCATAGGTTGCCTCCTGTAGGTACCTTCCGTTTTATTTCCTATGATATCAGGAAGCCCTCATAAAAGTGAGTTTGGCATGTTCATCTGTTACTAAGCAGCAAATCAGTGGACATAGTCATGTCCACATTTCACCTTGCTTTTTCCACAGTATGCAAAGTTTGTGGAGATTTAGGGTAATTACAAAGAAATAAGCAAAACTCCACATTACACCATATTTAGAACAGTACCAGTTTATCATAACATAAAAGTTATTATGTCAGTGTTGCTCAACTTGTAATGATTTTGAAAAATATTGTTTTTAAGATACTAATTGAGTTGTTAGGGAGGTAGTATTAACTATATAAATGATATCTGCAATGGTATCTGAATATGAAGCCTTTTTGGCCACACAAAGCCTTTTTCTATTTTTCTTCCTTCATGCTAGCAGTTGTACATTGTGATATCCTCCCAGCTAAAGGGGAACTTCGAAGAGCATTTCACAGCTCTCTAGAAAACCCTCCTGCTAGCATATATCTGAATCTTAATACACCCATCTAAAGATTATCTGAGAGAATTTAATGAATATTCTAGTTTCTGCAATTAGGTATTGTTATTCACACCTAGGGATTCCAGAGTGCATACATATTGAGCAGAAATTAATATTTATGCTTAGAAGCATAATTATTCTGAAACATGAAAAAAAAAAGATATGAAGCTATTATTTGATTATTGACCTAACAAGACCCAACTCAAAACCTAACTACTTCACAGATTTCAAGGCATGGACTTAATTTGTGTGGAAGATGGGATTTACCATCTCATAT
Organism: Gavia stellata; assembly: GCF_030936135.1. NCBI lineage: Eukaryota > Metazoa > Chordata > Aves > Gaviiformes > Gaviidae > Gavia > Gavia stellata. The sequence continues at coordinate 8,609,236 of NC_082615.1, read as the reverse complement.
TATAAACCAGACAATTTAGCTTACGTTTTGTTCAAAATGTCCCAGCCTTTAAAGCATGGATAGCATTTCAGCCTCAAACCTGGTAAGTATCCTTCCTCAGGGTAGATGCTTTTATTAGTTTATTGCTTCCCAGATGCTCATCTCAGAGAATTTTACCCATTTACAACAGACATTTCTTTTTGGCTCAAGGAATAACTGGACAATGTTTTCCAACCTTTTATCCAGCTCTGGCTGGAGGGACTCAGCCCCTGCAACTTCCATGTACTTGAGAGGAGGGCAGCGGTGTTCAGGGCTTGCTAATCGTGTGCTACTGCAGCAGGGAGCACAGCAGCAGAGCCACAACCCTTTGCCTTTCTCCTTCCTCTCTCCCTAGTGCCGGGACTGCCAAGAGCAGAGTCATCCCCACCAGGAAGCCCTGAGCAACCCCAAATTCAACCCTGGTTGACCAAAAGCCCTAGGGGCTTAGGTCAGCTGGAATACATCAAGGGTCCTTGGGTTCCGTGATCCCCCTCCCAGCTCAGAAGTACTCTTAACATGTTTTCCGTTGTGGGAAACACTGGCAAAGGCTCATGAGACTATTCTGAGGAGCTGAGGAGGCCACCTGTGAGCCAGGAGTCAATCCCCCAGCACCGATCCGGTCTCTCCTCATTCAGGCAGCCAAGCCAGCCTCCCTCTGTCTCACTGTCACAGTCGGATGCTTCATCTGTGTCAACAACCTCTTTTCAAACCCTGCTTTGAATTTTTGTTAGCAACCTGCACGAAACAAGGCTGACAGAAAGGGACAGCAAGGACCCTTGCTGCAAAGCTGTGAAAACACAAAGCCCTTGCACATCTGCAGCTACAGAACAAACAGGCTGCTCTGCAAACAGCAGAATTAAAGAGGGCTGGAGTGCTCTGGACCTGCATCTTATGGATGGCTGTCCTGAGGTCTGATAAGGTGCCAGGTCCAATTGTAGGTTCTCGCTGCATTTGAAGCCTTCCTTACACCTCTGTCTGTGCTGATTATTTTATATTAGGAAAGGGGTCTGGGCTGTCCATATAGCCTCTTTCTCAAAAGAGTGCTTGAAGTGACTTCTACCCAGCCACCTATTCCTGCAAAATCCACAACAGTTAATTGCCTCAGAGACAGCCCTCCCCTTCTGCCAGCTGGGCTGAACTCAGTCAATGGACTCAAAGCATTGAGCAGAGGAGTGAGGGGTAAAGGAAGAGATGAGTATATATCTTCAGTATTGGTTCTTTAGGAAATAAGGCTAAAAATAGAAGCCTTGCCATAATAAGAAAAAATACATTCTCTACTCTTGTAGTAAATAAAGTCTCACTGGATGAAGAATAGCAGTATCACTTCCTATTTTAACAAATTCAGCTGCAGGAGATTTAATTTTTATCTGAAGACACATCAGAGAAAATTAAAAGTCATTGATCTTGTTCATCTACCTCCCTTTCTTCTCCCCCTCCCTCCCAGTTCCAGATTTCAAGCACTTACCAAGAAAATTAAACACAGTCATTAAGGAAGGACTAGAAATCACTTGCCTCTCAGCATCTTATTTCCTAAAAGGAAGCCCACCAAAGAAGCCTTTGAAAAGCAGCAAAACATCCACCTCCCAGCCCCCAAAGCTTTCATTGTTTTGGGAAAGTTGCAGCCAGCTACATCCCTCTGTGCCCTCTTTAAATCAATTATTCACAAGTGTGCTGACCTTAACTTATTCCCCAGGGCCTCCTATGTGACATTGTTTAACTTGATCTTGTTACTCACTTATGGCAGATAAGAGGTTTGAGGATTTCTTTTTAATCTTTCTCACTCAAGTGACTCAATCCTAAGAAAAATAATGACTTCTGACCCATTTTTATGAGTTGATCAAAAGAAGGATTTTTTTAGTTTTTTTAAAGTTAAAAAGTAACAGAAAACAGAAAGGATGTCCCCCTTCTCCAAGCAAAAATCCAAGACTGATTTAAGCACTAATGTAAATTTAAAGAAGTCAAACCTGTAACAGAACTATTTTCAGCTCTATCTCTTGAATTGCACAAGAATGTACTTTTAATAGTTTCTTTCTAAAATTACTTTATCAGAAAGAAACGTTGTTGTCATGGAATATCTGCTCATTTAGATAACTGCCGTGTGTACATTTCATTTTTTTTCTGTCCCTAACAAAAAACTCGATTATAGCACTGAACATTTGGGCAAGATCTCAAATTAACTGGAATACATATCCTTAGAGAAATCAGCTGTGCATTATGAAGTTCATGACAATACTAAAAAACCATTGTCCAGCTGAGTATGCTTTTGCATTTTGAGGGTTTTTTTCCTCCCTACTTGTTCCTATGAACATGTCAAGAACGGTACCTTTATCAAATAAGGGGGAAAATGAGCCAGCCTGCTGAGAAACACCTTACACAGCAAGTTGGTAATAAAAATGGAACAAGAGAAGGCTGAGGATCGGATTTTCTCTTGAAAATTGAACTTGATCATATTAGACCCAGATGATTGCATATGAACCTGAGAAACTTTTTTCTGTAATGCGATCAAATCAAGTTATTCCAGTTTCTGGCAACAACCAAAAAAAAAAGCCTTATGTACAATTAAAGTGAAGAAGGGGAAAATGCACAGTTTCTGTTTGGCCTTTTACAGACGGATGTGTTTTTGAGGGCAGTACACTGGGAGATCTTGTGATATAAAGCATCAGAATGTTTTTAAACTCTAAGCTAGAAGAGGAGAATTCCAATTGCACGTTTGCCTTAGAAAGCTTTAAGGATCTCTATAAGCAGCCTAAAATTATTTTATTCTTAATTACTCTGAATATATTGACTATTTTCAACTGCAAAGGTAAAATGTTTCTTTAATGCATGTGCATTTTGCAGCTAGATACTAGGAGAAGTATAATTTTCATTCATTGTGAAAAATGAATAGGAAATTGTATTTGAGATTAAAAATGACATTTTTTTCTTATAAATTATATTGCCAGAATATGGCTGGAAACCCTTTGCATATTCAGTAGAAGGCTATGTAAGGTCACAGCTACTCACTGGAACAACAAAAATACCAGATGAAAATCCATAGAATATGTTAAAAACCTAAAAACTGGTACCAGTAGTGTGGCAATCACTAGTTTGTAACTAAATAGGTGATTGAGGAAAACCAACTTTATTCTTTTGTCTTAGCAGCAACGCTGAGAAATATTTAAAGGTTGGGGAAAGCATTAGGGAGAAATCCATAACACTGAGCAAATACCAAGAGCTGTTCCAATCAAACGAAAGAAGGGAAATCTTAGGAATTTTTTGTCCAAATTACAAACACCTACAGCTTATCTGCCAAGGGAAATTAAGGCTCAACATTTATTGCAGCTAAAAATATAGAAACAGCCTACAGCATAGCATCACATAAACCCAGGAAAAATGGCCAGGTACAATTAAAGGTTAAACATCACCAGTCTGCCCTCGTGGAGACTCAGCAAGAATGAGGCACATTAACCAGGAAAATTATCTGTGTTGTTATAGGGTCATCAAATTTAGAATTAATTAATCACAATATTAAAAAAATAATTTTGCTTCCTAATTAACCATGTTATAAGGCAGCATCTTCCATCTTTTATCTCAGGAACATAGTCTGATGCAGATGCAGACTCCCAAAGATCTTTTTGATACTGAGATTACATTGACTTCAGTGAGAGTTTGGCTCTTAAATTCAGCCGTATCCAGGCCTGAGTCACTAAGGACTTCGCAACCTTCAGGCGGATGCATGTGCTGGCTTGTTTGACAGAGCAGCACAGAGTATACAATAAAGTGAAGTTAAAAATGTTGTTTCGCATGCAGGAATCATACAGAAGAACCTGGAGAGAAAGTCTGTAAAAAATTTATCAAAAGTGTTGAAAAATCACTCAAGTGAGGCTGGGCTGCTCGCCTTTCTTCTTTCTGAGGGTGAATTGGTAGAGAAACGAGCAAATATTATCTGTTTTATCTTCAGGTTGGTTTTCCCACTCCCCCTGAAGTGCAGTGTCTTACTGACAAAAAAAAAGAAAAAAAAAAAAAATCAAAGGGAAATGAGTCCTCAACACAGCCCTAGCTTGAAGCTAGGTTTGATGGCCCTCAGGGGAATAACAGTCTCTATTTTTTCCATCAAAGAACCCAAGGACAAGTATTCTAAAATTTTTGCGGCGAAGTCTTTCATTGGGAGGCATGTCCCCCACATCTGTTCATCCGCAGCCCCCTCCCTTGGCCCAGATGCAGGCTGACCATGGGGCACGGGCAGGACCCTGAACATGAAGCTTCCTTGGAGAAACCTCCTGAGGCCTGACAGTACTTGCAAGCCCCACCGTCAGCCCTAATCCAAGCCCTTGCTCAGGCTAGGGGTCTTTCAGAGACTGGAGACTTTTTAGGTCCACTCACTTCCTTCAGGGTTGTCTGATTGAGGTGCCAGCACGAAGAAGCATTTGACCCGCGAGTTCCTCTGTTTGCCTTGGCCAAGGACCAGCCTGCATAAGCCTCCCCAAACCTTTTGGCTGATCCTCTTTGGCAGTGGAAGGAAATGAGAACAGCCTGTGTGATGTCTGGCAAGAGCTCCTGTGGGAGCCCTCACACCAGCTCCCCCACTTCACGTCCACAGCGCCCTCAGCCATGGCATTAGGCGTATGGGCAGGTCAGGCCACACGTGGCACTGAGAAGATGCAGCCACCCCAGCCCCTTTCATAAAGTTTGTCGATGTGCCGCTCAGCACAGCTGCGAATGCACAGTCCTCGCTGCAAAACCCACCCAAGAAACAGCAAAAACAGTGCAGGAACAAACCCACGTCCCAGTCCTTGCTGCTTTACATACGGCTCCACACATGCAAGTGCAGTGCAGAAAACAACCAGCAAAGCATGATGTCCTATAACATAACTGTGAAATTGCACTGCTGTTAAACAGTGGTTTGCATTCACTTCTTAAAATCAGCACCAATTCCCTTCACTGAATAACAGAATGATCATGGGAGCAGTACAGTTTTGTTATAATACCTGGTTGTTAATAGTACGTGTATTCAGAATTATTCCTTTGGAGTAAAAGGAACTCTAAACATGCAACTGTTCAGCTTTATTAACTAAGAGAAAATTATGTATTAAAATGCACTGAAATTGCATTGTAATTTTAACATAAACTACAACGTAATTACAGCCTTTGTAGTGTAAAGTATGACTATAACACAGTAATGAATTAAAGATGAGAAATAAACATATAGGCTAGTTTGTATTTAGAGTCGACATCTCCGTTAATATTCCCCTTGTGGATCCACTTTCAGGAATATGGCCTAACTTTCCTAACACACTAGCTGTTTTCGGCAGCCAAACACGGCATGTCTGTCCTATCGCCGGGTTTCCTGAGCTGACCTAGCAGCTGTAATTGCTCCCTGCTTTGCATTTCCCCTTTGGAAACAGCTTCCTGGAAAATCTGAGGCTGGCAGCTTTCCCCACCACAGTGCAAGCATGAATGGAAACTGCTGGTGTAATAGCACTGCTTGTTAGGCAAATGTGTCAAATTTTATTTTTTAAGTGGAAGTGAGGTTATAAAAAAAGTTGGGTTTTTTTCCCCATTTGGTACAAATATTCCAGTGTATCTCAACTAACTCTTCAGCTACAAATTCAGAAAATTTGCTTTGCCAAGAATTTTAACTGGTTGTGCAAATCTTTGCCATCTGTTGCACTGTTTAACTGCAGAGACAAAACCAGCATAATTTGCCATTGTAGCATAATAACATTAGATCGATGATTTATGGGGCCTTGAATGTTCTTTGCTCGGAGCTGTGTGCTTTTGTTGGCCTCTGCACCTATTCCGAATACAAACTCAAACACGAAGCTGCTCCCCTCCCTCCACTGCAGTCTCTTCATGTCAAACACAAATCCTCTAATATCAGATACTGTATCCCTGTGCATGCAACCCCCAGCTTCCAGTGTAACAAGTCTGGGGAAAGGATGCTATTAAACTCTGCTATCTTGGAACACATATAAATAATTGACACCTTTCTTATAAATATTTATCCCTGTAACCTCAATTGTCATTCAAATAAAGGTTACAGTCTTCATCCATGTCCATTTTCCATATACCAACAAAATCATCTGAGTTTTCTAACTGCCTTCTCTACTTAATTTATATTTTTCTTAAAATTCAGATGTACAGTGTGTTTTCTCATAGCAGTTAAACAAAAAGACTCCTGATTTTCCTCTTCGCTTTAAACCAGTGCTTATCCATTGGCTTTAATGGAATTACTGTGGGTTTACATGAAAATGAGAGCCAAGTCTGGGATTACATCTTTCTATTAGTGTCCCATGGTTTAAAATAAAAACATCATGATATTATAATCATATCTGTATGGTGCAAAGACATCTGAACTGTAACCCAGAGAATGGAAAATATTCATGAACTTTCTACACTTTCCCTAAATGCTAAACCGACACAAACTTCTTTTTTTCCACGTGGTCTCCTCCATTATCTCTTGAACAAGAGAACACCCACAACAAAATCATCCTGAAATTTGGCAGCTTTATAAGCCAAAATTAGACATTTATCTCCTATCACCTCAGGAAGAAGAAAGGGGAAACAGGGAAGAGAAGCAATAAAAGTTATGAATGCTCATAAGCAAGAAGAGAGTTGTCAATCAGTTACAAAATGACTCCCTCCAGGCTGCAGCATTTCGGTTTTGCCAGAAAGTCATCACCAAAAACACATCCTGCGATAAGAAAATTCCTCTAAGTGGCCAGCTTTTTGCTGAGGAGAGATATTAGAACCATAAAAATTATGTGCTGCTTCCGTTTCATGAACGTTACATAATTGCTAGACTAAATAGCCAGAATAAACAGAGAACGGGCATTTTTACTAGGCTTCAGAAGAGTAAAGCCATAAAGAAAATCACTCCATGAAATTTACAGGAGAGACCCATTTCAGAACATATGTTGGGAAGGATCCTCATCCAAAAGTATGAGTCAATGTGTTAGCTAAGTGTTGCACGCAGAGTTCATGAGTTTGGGACTGTCTGAGGTTTGGGATTCTCAAAGCCTTCATGCTGGCCTGCTTTTGTCCTCCAAAACATGACACATCACATCAACTTGACTTGACTTCCTGCATCACAAATTTTTCCCCACTCTACACTGTGAATCTGAGCAGAAAAGAAAAAATAAAATTACTTGACTTGCTCATGGTATGGACACTTCAGCACATGTGTAATTCTCATTAAGCTCCACAGCCTTAATTGCTTGATTTTGCAATCATATAAAGACATAGCACAATTATAGCCAGGACTGACTGTAATCTGAGGCTATCAAGGTATTCTGTAATCCAGATCCCTAGCTTTATTTCTCTGTTGTCTTCTGACTAGATGCTTGTCTCTTTATTTATTTCTATGGTGAGATTTATACACCTTATAAAATTATTATTTCAAACCTTCCTGTAGGCAACAGCTGTATGACTGCATAATTACCACTAAAAGATGGCAATGCTAGAAGAAGATCCTCTCATACAAAAAACCTCATCTGGTATAATCACTCATTTATTTGTTTAATAGATGAAATTAGTGAGAGAACAGAACACGGACAATCACGAGGGTGTTACAGACGAGCTTCGCCGCAGCACTCTGCCAAGTGCTACCCCCAGTTCAGCATTCCCCTACTTGAACAGAAACTGCCAAGTACAGCTGGCCCAAAAATGACTGTTCTGTTTCACAAAAACTTTCCAAAGCTTTGAAATTTGTTTTTCTTCCATACTGAATAGTGGAACTTTTCAAATATTTTTGTGAAACAAACTATGCAGGCATGTTCACTAGATATGGAAAAAGAAAAACCATCAGGGGGTTGATTTGGGAAATGTTTCTTTAAGCAATCACAAGATCTTGCATAGACCTCAAAACCTCATCATTAAATTGGGAGCCAGAGCATAAAGGATGGTTATTTGGGGGCCATACATAGCAGTCACCGCCTTGTCACACAACTGGATGCGCATCTCTCCTGCCACAAAAACGCTGGTCTCATCGTGGCAGCTGCGAGTCAAACTGCCGGTGCTCAGATGGCCAGAGAAGGCTGGGGGCCAAGTGTACTGTCTGGCCAAAGCTGATCGGAAGGCACCTTCTTTAAATGCCACAAGCGTTTTTAAAGGGAGCACTACATTACACTGAGAACAGTCTCCCAGCCTCTGCAGGGACTGGGGGCCCTTGCAGCCAGGGCCCATCCCACCACCCCAACCAGGAATATGAATTTATTTCCCTTTTTCTACCTTTCTCAGCATCCTACAGGGTGTTTCAGAGACTGCCATTTCCAGCTGCCCTCCACTCTTTGAGGGTGGCTGATATTGTTGCTGGAGAAGTGGGCTCTAGTTTTTCTATTCGCACAATAAGGCAAGTTTTTAATAAGTAATGAAACAAAAATATTGTGTGCATGTGTTCTATTGCTTGTGTGAATAAATGCTAAGGATGACAAACATAAGCAGAGCACTTGACTTGTCTAATTTGGGCATTAAGCCTTTTATCTCAAAACTGGGTATCAAGAGCAAGAAAAAACCTTCAGTCTGGTTTTCTAACGGGAAGTAATTTCCCTGACAAGCAATTCCAGCTTTGTCTGCCATCTCTGTTTGTTTCAACTCCTTGAAATCCTAACATTAAATCTGGATTAAGGGCATTTTCTTTGCAAAACTACAAATGCTACTTGAAACAGCCTGAAATGTTTTTCATCCATATTTAAATGCAGAAAGTATATTAAACCTTCCTTACAGTTGACCAAAAGCTTCCCAAAGCCTCTGCGTATTAGGTGACCTTGATAGCTAACCAAGATGGGCTTGTCCAAATGAATTTGGCTGTTGCAAATATTCATAGCATCAATGACAAAACCACCCCAAAGTGTTACTTAGCAGGCAAGCTTTTACTGACAGGGTAGAGGCCAGGATCTGGCAAATATGCTTAGGAAAAAAAGGCGGCAGAATCATGTTTCCCTCCTGCCTGTGTGGTTCCAAGCCCTGGCACCCTGCTCGCTCTGTGGGTGAGCGTCAGCCGGCGTTGCACTCCGGCCTGTTAATTACTTCTCTGATTAACAAGCCAGGCACTGAGCTGGAAGAGACAGCGTCAACTCCCAGCACCTGAATTAGAAATACAAGTGTTTACCCATCTGAAACTTATACAGGTGGATATGAAAACATTATTCAGGACTGACTTTTCATGGAGGTTAGGAGGCTGTTAGGATATCGAATGCAAAGGGGACGATGGTAAGGACTGACCAGAGCCCTTCAAACCCTCAGCAAAGTAAAGTGTTCAGGCAGCGGCCCTGTGACATAACTGGTAAGTCACCCAGCGTCGGTCGATGTGGGGATTTATTTACTTCCACCACAAGAAGTAAGACAAAGATGGACTTGACAAAAAAAAGGTGAGCCCAGGAACAGACAGTGCACAGGACTGCTGGGCAGCAGAAGATGGGCTAAGGCGGGTACTGCGGCAGGAGAGCGCGGTGGTGGGGGCCCGAGCAAGACACAGCAAAAGACATTATATTTCAAAGATCGAAAGGCGTAAGAACCATGTGTAAACCCACATTCGAGGTGCAGGTTTCCAGCTGCGCCCACAGCCCTGCTCTTCCCTGCCACTGCCTTTCTTTGCCATGCTAGCCTTTGCTATGCCTTTGGTGTCGGGCTCAGCCTGGCCAACAGCCAGACGCCCCTCCTGCCTGCTGCCGCCCGCCCGGCCTCTCCCGTGGGAAGGGGAGGAAAGAGAAAGAGGGCAAAAAGACTCCGGATAGTGACACTTGGACGAGGAAAGGCAAAGGCGCCCATGCAGTGCTGGCAGAGGCGATGCAGTAAGGAAAAGCAAACTGCGCGGGACCCTGGCCGGGCTGCCCGCGGGCAAAAGGGTTGCGAACCCCGGACCCGAGGCGCTTGGCAGCTCTGCTTGTCCACGTGAGGGGCATGGGGTGTGCAGGGGGTGGGCACTAGTGGTGGGGCACGGGGTGGTGTGAGGGCTGTGGGGGTTGTATTCCCCCTTTGCCCCACATTGCCTGCATGGAAACATGTCTGCATGTGTTTCATATATAAACATAGGTATGCTGTCTCTCTGGCACATGGGAGATACAACCCTAACCAAGGAGCTGGTCAGCACGCTGGTTTTAGTGATGAAGAAGGGACATGGGAGAAGTCTCTTTAGTATCCCACTGGACCTGTGCCTTTCCATAGTGTATTTCATAAGGACCTGCAAGTAACAGGAGGTCAGTCTTAGCACACCCTAAGTTTGTCTTTAGATGAGCCTAAGGACCAGGAGGAAGCAGCTGGGGCCACAGGAGGCTCTTCCGTCATGTGGCTTTCCTTCTGTGCGATTTCCCATTAAGACCCAAGGCTGAAAGGTCAATTTATGCTGACTTCAGAAAAGAAAAACATAGATAAAGATTCAGAGTAGCTCACTTGCCTGTACACCAACACCTGTGGGAAATCTGTTCTGTCTGGTTTGGTGACCACTGTATAACAGATAGTTGGGGAATAGAGACCCTTAATCAAGTTTAAAGATGCATCGGTTTAAGTGCAGCAGTGAGGAATAGAAAATAGATTTTTTTCTGGAGATTATAAAAGTTGAAGTGGAACTATTTTTTCTAAGCTGAAATGAGGATAGTGAGTTTGATTAAGCTTGACACACCCTACCTCAAGTTAGAATGTTAACAACAGATTTGCAACACTAAATGCAAGACTAGCATGAGATCCACCAATCTGTAAAGGCAATCATAAAATTCATACAGCATATAGCACACAGACCATCTCAAAAAGATCCAGAGTCTCTTGACTTGTTGGAAAAGCAATTCACATAAAAAATTTAAGGGATAACCAATATTCCTCCTCCACCTTCTCCAATATGCAACCTAAGGATACGCTCAGGACTCTTCACTTATTTGTTGTTTTCCTGTTGATACTCTCCAGAGAAGGATCCTGGCAGGGAACTAGCCTGTAGGTAGAACTTCCTTCGTGCTCTATGGTCCAAAACAATCATGATCTGTTTATGTGCATTAATTGGAAGAAAGGTTGCAGCAGGTTTCATGCATATATTGTATAGGCATCTAACCTGTAACAGCTTACTCACAGTTCTATGAGGCAGCACAGAAAAGAAGGATGGATATAGATCAGGCATTTAGGCTTCTACAGCTTCAAACCACCTTTTAAAACTCTGCTCAGAATTGATTAATTAGCAACCAATACACATCACATAGCCCACACATCTTACCTTTCCAGAATGCTACTACCTTCTCCAAGTGGGCCATTGATTATCATGGTTTCCAATATAGTTCCACCGATTCTACCCCCTTCAAAAAAACAAAACGAAGAAAACAAAACCAACCCCATCCAGACCCAAAACTCAGCTCTTTCTCCCATTCCAGGCACTTGTGTTACTGCTTACAAAGATCGGTTCTTACAATCCCAACTTCCACAGTGCTTAAATTTGACCCACACCAGCTGGGGTTGGTCCAGTGGGACAGGTGTTCTCTTATTTCCTCCTAACAAAATGTGCTTGATGGCAACTCATCCCAATCAAAGTAAAATCTTGTGCCTGGAGGGTGCTGTTGGATCAGTCATTACTAAAGCACATCTAGAAATCACAATACATCCTGTCAGAGGAAGTGCCCTTTCCTAAATGAGTGGAAAAGTTTGTGTTCAGAAATAATAAGAATGTTTGCTCTTTAAGCTCACATTTCAGAATTTGCCAGAATTCAGGAATATTTTATCTTAGAAAAGGTATTGCTTGTCTCGTCTTCCTTGTTTTTAAGATTTTGCTTCAACAGGCTTCATAGCAAAAAAAAGCCAAAAAAAAAAAAGTAGTAGAAACAGTACTGCAAGAAAACAATAAACATGAATAAAACACTACCCCTTCAAAGCAGAACATGTGAGGTTTATCTAACCTGAATACTGAGTCAATCTGGAGCCTAGCAGCTGCAAGAAAATATAGGAAGAAAAAGGGAAAATTCAGCAGGAGAAACCAAGAAATATATTTTGGGCACTTACTCCCCAATATCAGATGTGTGACATGGTTGTGGCTTATTCCAAGAAAAATGTTATATCTATGAAGTTATTAGAGTGACAGAAAGTGTTGTGAAAAGCAGAGTAAACTCAATTCCTTCCCACCACCATATCCTAACTGCCATACAGCTGGGTGAGAGCAATGCTCCGCTCGCCGCTGAGGCAGAAAACAAAGGGAAGTTTCCTGGATCCCCAGCAAAGGCAGGGCCCCCGGCCAGCAAAGCCGCGTGAACCAGTCAAGTTTGCACCTTGAGTTTGCAACCTCTTTGTCCTGCCGTGTAGCAATGATACCCTCTGTCTTCCGAACAGAAACACATGAAACCAGGAACCAGAAATTCTGGGAGCTGTGAACATAAGTCACTGCAGGTACCTTCCGTGACAGTATCTGTGGAAGTGAAGGCACGCATGTGTTTATCTGTGTTGTTGAATGAAGTTCACGAACTACAAAAGGGGGTCTGGGTCAGTTGTCTCACGTGTTGTGATCCAAGCGATGACTGCTATGACACGAACCCCGGGGCCGCTTCCCTGCCTCGGTGGCCTGATCTGGAGGGACCCAGTCCTTGAGAAAGTGCCAGGCTGAGGCATGTCTCACATACTCTTATTGACTTGAATGGGTCGCTCTTTTTACATAGCATACATAATGCCACAGTTGTGCTGTATTTTGCCATTTTTGTTCATTTTCGGTTCTTATTTAACTTAAAAAATATTACACAGGCACAGCGTGTGTCTGCATGGTGACACGCCACTCTGCTCATATAGCACTGTGGGAGATAAAAGGATTTTTTTTTTCTTTCTAGCTTGCCTTAAGCCTATTTATAGGCAATCATCAGCAGGTAAATGTCCTGTAAAATACATCTTCATCTAGGCAAAAGTTGAACTTATGAACATGGTAAAATGAAAGCAATTTCTAAATATACTATGCTGGGGATTTATGTTAATTCAGTCTAAATCATATCAATTATAAGTGACAGTTTATCTAGGACATTATTTTGTGTTTCCAGTCTTACCCTGATTATTTTGGTTCACTAGATTTATACCAACAGCTGTTACAGATCTTTGTGCCTTTGTCTGCTGCCTTTGTTGTGATCCCAGCCTTCTAGGAAACAGATACGTACTACAGGTAATCTCTTCTTCTGCCATACTGCATAAAACCATACTGTGCATTCATACATTGTGGTATTGGTTTTGCTTAAGCAAATTATTACAATCTTTATAGCATTTAATATAGGTCTACAGCTTGTGGGATTTTTTTTTTAACATTGGAGGAAGTTCATGTTTACGTTCCTGAATGGCTAGAAATGCCCCAATGCTTTCGGAATCTCTGCTGGCCAGAAATATTCTGCATCCCCAAGGTACCACAGGTAGATCAAAGGATCACAGCCTACTCTGACCTCCACGGGAACACACGTGGGCCAGAAGTTGCCCCGTCATACACATACCCCTTTTCTGTCAGGCTGGGTTTGTATAACGGGTTCACAGTCTGCCCTTTGGCTCTGGTTACAGGGTCAAAATAGGTGTGTTTGCACGGGCTGTGTCTGTGGTAGGAATGACAAGTTTCAGATGAAATTTTAAAATTTTTTTAAACTGTTTTAGGAAAAAAATAGTCTTTGAACGTTTCGTGCTATTTCCTTTTGATACTGCCTAACTCTGAGCACCCTTTTTGCAGGAAAGCAGGGTGTGTACCCGCATTCAATTAACTCAGTGCATGATTGAGAGAGGAGACTTTGACAATAGTGACCAAAGAAAATAAATTAAGGAGCAGCAACGTACACAGCAAATGATTAGAGAGACAGAAAACCTTTCCTTCCTCCCTGAGACAAGTGTAAATTAAGACTGTGTGGAAAACATGGCAACTAGACAAATTGCCCATTTTCAAGACACCTACCAGGCTTGGCCCATGGTCCAGTATAACAAACCCCGAAGGCAGCAGACACTAACAGCTTTCCCAGCAATCCTGACACAGTCTGTCCATCATCCATAATGCCTTGTTTCCCAGGGAAGGCTACTGATGGAGAAACCCACCTTTAAGTAAGGAGAAAGGGCAGAATCAATTGCTGCTGCTGTAGAACATACCGTACAGATTACAGTGGCATGTTCCTGCAACTGTGGGGCTTGCATCACAGGAGAGTACCTTGTCTACATGAATTAGAGCTATGGGGCCAGGCTGTGCATGAACATACAATGTCTATACCCCCCTCACCAGTCAAGTACTATTCTGCGTGGGATTTTGGTCGTGGTTTCACTAGAGACAACAGCAAGACTCTCGCTGGTATGAGAAAAACTAGGATTTCTACAGAAATCAGTCAGGAATGCTGTTTGTAGTCTGTCAGTAAATAATTATTTCAGTAAATAGAATATTTGCTGTATGGAAATGGATCAAAGTTTTTGTCTTTGAGTCAATAATCAGCATTTTTTTAAGGGGTTTGCGGGTTTTTTTTGCCTTCTTCCCTCCCCTCCCCCCTGATCAACTGTCCTCTGAACTTAGTGGATATCTTTCAAGAGAGAAGAATGGATTTTGGATCTGGTACTTCATGGCAGATGGTATAAAGGACTACCAGAAAGCAGCACTCCTTACTTAGATGTCAGAGGACATCTTCCCATCCCTTTAAATGGCTTAACAGCTCTGTAAGAATAACAAATCTGTTTAAAATAGGAAATCAGAAGGAAATAAAGCTGTGTCAGGAAACATTAACACTCCCATGTGCAATTTGACCTTGGACAGCTCGTCAGATCTCTTGTTCAGCTCATTCATCATTATTCTGAGCTGTCATCATGAACACCCTTGCTCATTAATTATACATTAACCTCATTCATGACTTTTAATCTATAATGGGTCAGGATGTTTAAAAATAATTAAATAAGAATGTGCAATGGTAATAAGGATAATACCTGTACCGGGGTTTAGGACATCTGACTGCAAATCAAAAATAGGTGATGCTGAAAAATTAAATGGGAAATAAAACAAAAACAAGAAAGAAGAGGTCTCCAGACCTCCAGCCTTGCATTTAGAACAGTATTAGCTTTAAAAGATTCCCAAAACATGCAGCCTGTAGACTTCTGGCTTTTTTTTTTTTAACTTACAAAATGATCATGAGTTTTCAAAGCAAGGAAATATGATCTGCTGTAAGCAGATTAGTGGATCAAACTGTTAGGCGCTAGCTCAGGTGAAATAGGGATGGATTCTTGACAGTATTCAGACTCTCTTCTCTGGTCGAACTGCCAACGCTCCCATTCGGTGGGTGCGTTTGCTGGGTGGAGTGCGCTGACTGCAGGAGATGACTTTGTTTTCAGAGCACTCTGTGTTCCCACAGGTTGGCGTATCCATCTCCTGGAGGTTGAACCAGTTCTCGGTGGGTCTTCTAACCTATGCAGTGGCTCGATTTCCAAGCAACCTGGGATGACAGCTATCCTCTGAATCCGTCAGTCAGTTCTCTGTGCTGAATATTGGATTCAACAGAGGATTTACCTCCATGTTTCCAGCACTGATAATGTTTTAATTCTGAAATTATTGCATATTTTTTCTTTCTATAATTAAATGAGTTTTCACATCACACAGCACTGGGGCACCTTGCTTTCCAGTATCACAAAGGACTTTTCATATTGTGGCATTTGTCTGCAGTAAGCTGAAAGTGCCAAGGTTTCCAAAACAGGCTTGAAGCAGAAATAAAATTTTATACCCAAGGAAGAATTACTACATACCACATAGCATTTCAAGCTAAAATAATGTTTCATCAAAGATTTAGGGAACAAGGATTAGTTTTTTAAACCTAGCTAAATCAATGAATCTTATATCCCATATACTGCTATACATTATATTCTGGGATACATTTCACTATGCTAACTCAAGGCTGTTGTAGTGAGGTTGCTTCAAAGAAAAAACCCTCAACTGAGAGGACATTACACTGACCTAGTTTAAAAGAATTTGTGTGACCCACTAGCACAAGAATGCCCAGGAAGGTGGTCAAAGAATATTACACTGCCTGTGAAGTACTTAATGACTTTTAGAATGGTAAATTATGGAGTTCAATAATGATAAACTATGGAGCCTCAAATATATACAGAAGGACTTACCTTAAAGAGAAAAAACAGAAGAATTTGTCCCAGCTGTAAGTGGATGCCATTTGAAGTATCCAGAATATGCTTTATTATTCCCAGAAAAGCTAAAAAACCTTAAATAATTTTTGACCACATCCAGGATTTTCAAAGGACTCCAAGAAAGTTAGAGCTAGTATCTGGTGAACTTCAACAGAGGCTGGATACCTAACTACCTTGGAGCTGGATTCTGCTCAGATCAAGCAAAATACATGCATTTCATAGCTCTGAAATACTCTGTAGGATTTTAACCTTAAAAATGTCCACATGCAAGGGTAAGTGCTTAATCTCATTGCCTACTGAGTTTAATAGGACTCTGCCTATGGCGTTAAATAACAGTACCTTTGTGGAACCCACTGGTTACAGGTCCCTGCTGTGTGGCATCCACAGAGGTGGGGCATGTTAAAACCCATCTGCACAGCCCTGCTCTTCTCCCTCCGCTGCAGCAGCTCATGCGTTTAACTCCAGACATCTCCGGGGCAGGTTAGCCAAGCTAGTCATCATCACATATTTACACTTATAAACTACCTCCTATCTGATGATCTCAAAGCACTTCACATCCATTAATTAAACTCTAAGGGCTTGGTAATAGGTTGAGATGAGTATTTTCTGCTGTCCCTCAGGTAAAATAGCATTTTCACTTATACATGAGCAGCAATTGGCTTTAAACCCAGAGAATCTGTTTTTATGAGCAATCACAGATCTGTATATAGTAAAAAGCATGATTACATGGGATGGACTCGGCTTGTGCTGAAATGGAAAGGAGATTACTTTTTCATTTGAAATACCTTTACTCTAATGTATGTATTTCTTAAACTGAAGTGAGCATATTGGGCTATTTATTCCCAAATGAAATTCCAGCAATTGGGGTTACTGAGGATTTAGTCCCTGAAATGTATTTTTTTCCTTAAATCTGTTTCAGAAAATCCTGTTCCACATGTGATCAGAATCATAATTAAAGGACTTTCCTGTATATGTAATGCTTCCAAGTTGACCCATCTAACCATGTATTTGGGCAATGTAAAATCAATCCAATATCAGTAAAGCAACAGGAGTAAATTATTTTTTTTTTAAAGGGATGTTGGTTTACATCTTATAAACCAGGTCTAATTTCTGTTGTTGGGAAATACTGTCTTTTACTCAGAATCCCGACTTGAGGTGCGGGACCAATGAACAGCAACTTGTAAAGGCAGAATTTCTCCTCTGTGGGAGGCATCAGTGTTTTAGAAAAGAAAGAAGGTGCATCTATAAAGAGGAGTATTTTCAAACTTTCTGTCTGCATAAAAATAACAGAAATCATACCTTAAAAACAAAGAGCCACATTTGAAAGCATGATTAAAAGGATAACATGTTCTAAGCCCCAAAATGTCATGCCTTCTCTGTGCCTCAGTATCCCCTTCTCTGAAACGCACATCATGACAGTAACCTGTTTGGTGAAACACTTCCACACCACCTGGTAAAAAGCGCCATCCAGAAGCTTACGTACTGTTATTGGAAGTGGACATGAGTAACTGTTTCAGATAAAATAACAGACTTCCATAGAATCACTACATCCTTCCAGTCTGAATCCTGCAACACCAAAAAGATATTCCCTTCCCACCCCGAGACCACACTTAGACCAGCTGTGACCTGTTACGCATGAACGGGGTAGCAGTGACAGTCATTTCAGCTGGTCTACGTGCATTTCTTCTGTTTGAATGCACAGCATTTTTCTTAATTATTTCTGACTTTTCATCCAGCATGCTATAAGCTTCTTAGGAAGAAAAGAAAATAAATAATTCAACTTCCACTTATTCCAGGAGGAGACTGGCTGTTCTAATCTATCCTTAGAGAATAAACAAGCTAGCTGTTCACATACAGCTTATTAGAGTATGACAAATAAACATGTGCACGATATTGCAATGACAATAAGGATGGGGAATACCAGAGCTGTATTTTGGGCTGGAATCTGAGGCTGGGGCCATTTCCAGTTCCCTCCCAGGGGCTTGAAAGTTTGGTTACACTTTTGCCTGTAGCTGCAAGCCAGAGACTGGTAACAAATGTCAGTGCAATAAGGAGTGAGGCAGGAAGGACAGAGCCAGATTAATTCCCCATCGCGAGAGCGCTCCGGGCTGCTTTGCGCAGTGTGTTCAGAGAGAGCTCTCAAATAAGCTAAAAGTCTGACCGAGAAATATGGTTCCTCAGCCACCCAGGAGTGAGACTGTCTGTTTAGGGTAGTCTGTTGGAAATATTAATGTGTTGGGGCAGCACGCTCGGAAAGCTTCTGCACCTGCTTTAGAGAAACCTTTCAAAACACGTATTACTTGCTGCCTCCAGTAATGTTCCTGTTTTACTTGGAACAAAAGGGGGATGAAACATTTGAAGCAGTTTTGGACCACAATCTAAGTTTTTCCCTTTCATGGGGTCTGTGAATCTCTTGTGCTTTCTGTCTGGTTTAATGGATCCTCAATTTCAGCTCTTACTGAAGGATGAAGGGGGCCTCACCCTGGAGGAGTCCACAGGTTGATGGATCAGGTGAACGACAAGAAATGAGCTTGCACCCCTTGAATCCTAGGTAAGAGGTCTTACATCTAGGCGCTGGCACACTGGCTGCAGTGAAGCAACAGAGGAGAATAATCTCCCTGACAAAGTCTCCCTGAAGCTTCACTGAATCAGCATCTGGCCACTGCCTTGGGAGCTTGCGGAGCATCAGCCTTGCAAGGAGGTTGGGTTTGGCACTGAAGGCTGCAGCTCACTTCCAACACCACGGGAGCAATGGGGGCTGTTGTCCTCACTTGAAAATGTTTCAGTAAAACATAAAAACTTGGGATTCTTTCCTCTGAAACATTAAACTATGCAATTGGATTAGAGTTGATTTCATCCACAGGAGATACCTGACGATCTTGCTTGATGAGAGCTGCATGTGTCACCAGAAAGAAAGATAGAGTGTCTGAAGAAGAGGAAACCATCCATCTTACCACCCTGACCTTTCTGATAGCCAGCTAGCAGTATGGGCAGAGCTCCACAGATCACTTCAAAGTTTATTGCTCTGTTAGTCCTCTTTGATTGACAGATCACCTAATGGATAATAAATTACTGCCCTCCACTCAGATTGGGGGCTGCCTGCATGTTGCTAACACTGATTTTTCAGAACCTACTATCACTCACTCTCTGCTTTTGCAATTTAAAGGGATGCAAGTTCAGAGACAATAAATAAATACAGAGGACTGGGATTTCAAGGGTACGTGTGGGGAATTAACAGCACGGCGCCCTCCAAATATCAGTGTGACACAGGCTCCCATGTCCCTCAGGTCTTTTTAAAAATCTTGCAGCTTTACTTTTGTGCCTGCTGCAAACTGGGTTGCCTCTCCCCCCGGCATCTGGGGGTGGGAGAGCGGAGCCCCTTTCCTTGGTCCCTCCACAGCTCGGGGGGCCACACCAGGGAGGTGGGGGTGCTCAGCAGGATGCTTGCCTCGGGTGCCTGCCTGAACCAGAGGAGAAAACGTGCTCTGCAGTGAGATGAATCTGAAGAAACTCCACCCAAAACCAGTGGTGTCTCTGCCAGGACGGGGCCCGACTCTCAGCTTTTACTTAATTCCAGTCACAGTGACTTGCTTTGGCACGCGAGCAAGCGTGGAGCAGAGACTGAATAAAGACCTCAGGGTTTTGCCCATAAAAAGAAAATGAAGTGGAAACGCCTCTCTTGAGGTTGGAGAGGCCAGGATTTGTTATGGCTGCTCTGGGTCTCTGAGAGCGCCGCGAGTCAGCGATGCTTTCCTCAAGAGCTGCTGTCAGCCCCGTCACTTCCATTAGTTCTGCCACGTGTCAGGACGCAATTACAAAAACTGTCTCTCTTTCACACTGGCCTTCGGGACCGGTGGGCTCATCACCAGCGCTTGGGATGAGGTGCTCCAGCTGCTGGTCCCACCGGTACCCGCGCTGCGAATACCAGAACGTGTAAGGTAGAAAAAGCAGCAGAAAAGCTCAATTCTCACACGGGCTAGATTTTCCAAAGAGCTCTGTGCAGATGGAGCAGGACATGTTTAAATGTAGTAGAAAACTGTATTCCCTAATCTTAGGGCATTGCTTTCCTGAAAGAAAATTTCGCATGTAATTTTGCACAGCTTTCCTGAAGGCAAAGGACCTTCCTCCTGTGCCAGGGATCTCCCTGGTCGGGGTGCTGTTGCTGAACGTTCATGCATGCCTGCAATAGCTTTAGCTAAGATTGTGGAGAAGGGAGCAACTGCATAAATCTAAAGAATGTGGGGGTCAAAAGAAAAGATGTTCCTCCCCCAAAAGAAACCAACACACTCAGCTGGATCCAAACTGGTGCTGCTGGAGCTACACCATTATTCCTGGGCACATGCAGCTTCTCTAAATCTCCCTGTCCCTGCATTTTCTAGGGTTCTCGCATGGTGCACCAACTGTTTTGAGGCTTTTGTTTTAAATCAGCAAATTAAAAGCACCGACTGCAGAGGCACCATCAGCATGGCAGGGAGCTCCTGCAGCTTGGGTCTGTCTTTTCTGGCAGGTGCTTGTCTTTAGTCGCAGGGTCGTACCTTTTCCCTACGCTCTCTGAGTTTTCTCTCTCATTGCCCCCAGCTCCAGTCCCCGGTCTCTGATACCAGCTGCCATCACCATTTCATGCATTTTCAGACACAGACTTGGGCATTCTCCAGGCAGTGAGCTTGGGACAGAGGTGCTGACCCTTTCATCTTGCTGCCCCATAGCATCCCCCTTGCTCCTTTATAGCCACCATTAGATCTCTTAATTCTTCACCCACGAAACTGTAAATTTTTGGGACAGGCAACATCTTTCATTGCTTTTGTGAACATTTGCATCTCAGAAAATCTAGCCCAGGGGGGTTTGGTGCATGTCTGCCTCTCCAGCCCCTACAACACCGCACATACTCAGAGCTTTCATTATACGCACTCCTTTTCCCTCTTGACTGAGGGAACAGTGAGACCTTCAGAATGTGTTTATTTATGAAATCTGTGTTACTTGTTCCTATAACATTTATTTTTCTCTCTCTTTGGAAAGCACAGAAGTTCAACACAGGCCCTTAGAAACACAGCTGCTGTTATTTTGCAGCTGGGTGCTACTATGTGGAAAGCATCTGAAAAGGGAGGCTTAAGCACAGGAAAATAGATGCAAGTTTACATCACTGTGGAGAACAATACATGAAAAACTTGAGATGTAGATTTTAATCCAAGATTTTTAATATTAATATTTCATCCTGCAGCCTTTACAGTTGAATGGAGGTTTGGAAAGGTCCATCTATGTACAGATCCGTGGAGGACAAGACAGTATTTACCCTTGTTTCTTTCTCAAAAGACTGTAAGCCTGGTGCGTTACACAACACAGCCCATCTTTATAGCCTCAGTTTAGGAATGTGCTATGGCTGTTTAAGAGAGCATTTCTGTACACCAGTGAACTCTTTAAGTGTAAGCTGAATGTTTAGCACATATTTCAGTGCTATCTTCACAGCATGGTCTACAGGCAACTTGTTCCCTTTACCCACGCTTCTTGCATTTCTGCATCCTTATATTAAAGCTCACGGCTTAAAAAGAAGGGAACTATGTTGCTTCATTTACCAGTATCAAATATTTTTACTGAGAGTAATTGCTTATCCAGAGTTTGCTTATATAAGAATTAAATGTGGTATTCCATTAAAATTATTAAAAATATCTTTCTATAGCTCTGCTCTCTCCACTTCTTCTCTAATGTTCAGAATCACATAAAATAGTAATGAGCATACATAGCCTTCTGCTGTTTTCATAGACAAGGCAGTAAAAGAGACAGTTGCTGTTCCCTTGAGTGCTAGCCCACGAATCAGAAAGTCTAATCAGCACAGTGTCTGACACACTAGATAGCCCCTGTATTTCATTACTGCTATATTAAAATCTTTCCTGTTTGAATTCTGTATCCTCTATTAAAAGCGGAGAGAGAGGTAGAAGAGATAATCAAAAGAGGACAAGAAGAAAGGACTTAAGGAAAAGTAACTCTCTGTTAACTCCCCCAGCCTGATGCTTTGGAATTCTGTTTCCAGTGCAAGAGCTGGTCTGAAAATACCGGGAGCAAGCACCTGGCATGCTGCAAGTACCTGGCATGCTGCAACCGTCGTACACCCCTGGGGCTGTTTTGTAAGAGTTCAGCTTTGGTGGCCTGAGCAAGACCCAGCGCTGGTTTGTGCTTCGGCCTTGCAGCAAATGCTCAGTGAAAAGTAAATGAGCAATGGTGTTTTTCACTGCTTGCCCGCGCCACTCGCCTGCTGTGTCTGTGCCTGCAGTTGAATATTCAGGGTTCCCCGGGTTAGGTCCGAGATTGCAGAGGGGCAGATGTTCTGAAACTGCGCTGTGGGTCAATGCAAAGGCAGGTTTCCTGGCAGAATCCGCTGCTGGGTGTTGCCAGCCTCTGACTGTCCCCAGCGTGGAAGACGCAGCATCGCTGCAGCCTTGCCAGCAGTGTGGCTGGTGTGCAGGTTTCACAAAAGCAACATCTTCCGACACTCTCAGAAATAGGAGGTGCCTCTCTCTGTGCATCAGTCCACACTGGTCTGTAAATTAGGCTGTGACAAAACAAATTAGATTTAATTTTGCATAGCTGTCCAACGGCATTACTACATGTGTTATTACATAATTCTTTGAATCAATAATCTGACTTTGCATGCTTGCATCTTACGAAATTGAGAAAGATCAGTTCAATACCTGTAGGCAGTTGCTGAGAGTGGTGCAGATGTATATAATATCGAACAATAGATGTCACTGTTATGCCAATAAAAATGGGTTATATTTACAGCTATTGGTAGTTTCAACCTCCATTGCGCAAAGCTGCTAAGTCAAAAGTGAAAAGCCAGGGCGCTCACTGACACATGATACTTTTTTAAACATGCATCCTGCACCTCCCTGTGTTTTTTCATCTATCAAATTGCACACCAAAGTTCTAAAAGATTTTAAAAGCCAGTTTAAACAAAATAAAAAAGATATTTTCTAATGGCTTTATGCAAATTGGTCACACAAGAATAGCAGCACTGCCCAAAAGTTAACCATGAGTGGGAGAAGAAGGAAAAGGGATGTGGGAAGCTTAACTGAGGAAATATCAGAGATGGAAACATTTCTGTTCAGACTTTCTTTCAAAGAGGAGGGTGGTGTATTTACTCTCCTCTCCTTGGAATGATTACATGGAGAACGGCACGTATGAACTCGCCAAAAGCAAAGGACCAGGTTATAAGCAGTAGATTGTTGAGCGACTAGAAATGAGGGAGAGGCATCACAGGCAATGTCCCACAGCAGCAAAAGATGGGGAGAATCTGCAGAAGGAGGGAATAAGTATCCAATCGAAGCTTGAGCTCTGACATCCTGTTTCAAGAGGTTCTCAACACTGCTTCAAATTAGTATAAAATTGTGAAAATTAGACTGTGAACAATATAATAAACTCCAGACCAGCATGGTACCCTTTTGCTCAGCTGCAGAGTCAGCTCCAGGTGATGAGCAAAACCAGTGAAGTCTAACAAATGAGAATGAGTTTAAACCTCAATTTCAGGATGAGACACAGAGGAAACTAGGCAGGTTATTACACAGTACCTGTTCACCAGCTACTGTTCTATGCCTCAGTACCAAGAACACAGCACACTGAGAGAAAACGTCTGTGCTCAGCGGTTGTAGGAACCTATTTGTAGCCGTAACACAAGGAACAAAATGCTTCTTCGTGACCAACTGATTTAGCCAGAAAAGGCGGACAAGCGTTTTGGTGCACAGTGCTGTCATCAGCCTGGCCCCAGGCAGCTGCAAGGAGGAGGAGGAGGTTCCCAATTTTTTGCTTCTTACCATGAGTTTGGAAGACATAAATTAGTTCAAGCAAAACCTAAGTCTATAAAAATAAGAAAAGCCACATGGTACATTTTCACCACACCTCTTTCATCCAGAATGTGAAGGAGACCAATTATCATTTCTGGATAGAGGTCACCTGAACTGCACGCACAAATAGGTGTTCCTTCAAACAAAACCGCCGATGTTACGTACATAAATGCCAAATCTTTACCATGCAGATTTGATCACACCTCCTCAGTAAAAAAAACCCCACCAGTATTAAAATGAGGAGGGCAGCCCCCTCCATCCAGTCCAATGCCTGTGGGAATTGCCAGGAATTTTCTTTCTGGTTTGCAGACAAGACTGTGCTTGTGATTTGGACAACACTGTGATGCAGATTTAAACATTTCTGCTTTTATTTACGGAACTACTGGAAGTTTTGCATGTAAACAGGATCCTTACATCTCAGCTTTCCTCTTCTCTGGGGTATTTTTTCCTCTTCACTTGAAATCATCTCCTTGCATGTCACATCCCAGTCTCTTGCTGAGGAAATGATTAGGAGGTCACAAGAAGAAGAATGACTTAATATAAAAGTAGAAACAAGAGAAAACTTCAAGGAACAATCTGAGGAATAACAACATTGTTTCCATCACATATTCCTTGTAGCGTTGAAGAAGCGAGAGAGGCAGAATACCAGGTGAATTGCTTCAAAACATAATGTCTTTCAACATGCCCTATGAGATATTACCTGCTTCTGTAGAAAAATAAAAAGAAAGTGATACAAATACCTTGTAAATCATAGCTGAGGTGCATATTTCAAGATCCATGGGATTCTGGTACAAAGTAGGGGATGGTATGGTTTGCAATGCAATGTTGCCTGATAGCACAGAGGAATTTCAGCCACAGGCTTTCAGCTTGGGAAATGTAGGTATAAAAATTCAGTATTTTACATGTACTTTTATAGCACCAAGATGAAGCGTGCTCCTGGACACAATGCCATCGAAAATGCAAAATCTTAGCATCTGTGAAAGTACAAATATTGATGTGCATCACTAAACATATGTTGCTGACTAAAGCTATTATTAGCGACAACAGTCATTCTCTACTCTGGAAAATCCCAGTTGCCTTGGGCTTTGTCTGAGCAGAAAACCAGAGAAAAATCTGAATAAAACCTTGTGAGTTAGCCTCATGATAACAGGCTAATCTGTAATACTCAGATAATAATAAAGCCAAAAATACAGGGCTAAATTCAGCCATGCTTACTTGATGCTAAATTGAGCAAATTGCATACCGCCTGCTGCAGAGGCAGTACCAGAAGGCGTCTTGTTCTCCCAGATTGTCTTTGTAGGGTACAGATTATTTTGATCCATTCATCGCAGCTCCCATTTTGACTGACACCTCAGAACTGAACTGGAAACTCCAGATGCTGCAGTTTGGGAAGCTGGGGGCTCCCGCTGGGGTTGAACCTCACTCGTTTCCTATTGCACAATGCACACAGCTAGCAGATCTCCTGCCTGCCTCTCTCACCCAGCCCTCCCCTTCCACCCTCCTCCTGTCCTAGCTGCCCCATGCCCCAGGTGAGCTCTCCTACAGCCACATCAAGCCGTGGGTTTTCTGGGCCCTGAGCCCAGCCCTCTGGATCATTCCCCTGGACTTCCATAGGAACAGCCAACTAATGAGGTCTTCAAATGGTCAACGAACCACCTGGTTATCAGAGGTGTTGAGGAAAGGGGATACCTTTGCATGGGCCTGATCACAAGTGCCTGAGCCAGGACGGTTTAAGCAGAGTTGTATTGCCAAAGTCGAGCTTTTAAATATCCTATTTCTGGTTCCAAATTTCATGAGATTAACTTCCTGTAAATATTTTTGTCCAGTATGGTTTTCCAGCTTAGCAGCATTTAATTGTACCTTTCCAAGTTTTTTTCTGCTACCAAGAAGTCTAAAAGATTAATTAACCACCAAAAAGTATGATTCCGACAATTAAATAATTCAAGAAGATACAAGAGGAATGAAAAAACCCTATATTTTGTGAGACATGAGAGCTGGCAATGCTGGCAGAAATTTTGACAGGAAAGATTATAAGATACACGCAACAATATTACTGCTGACTGCCTGGTATGGAGAGTCACAGCTAGACAGGCGGTTTGAACGGGAGGAGTAGACGGGAAGGCAAGTGGATGTGAGAGCAGAGGGCAAAGCAATTGAATGTTTCAAAAAACTAGTGGATGAATCAATTTTATTTTTCAGCTGACGCACATGTTATGGGTTGAACTGTCCTGACTTTTCAAGGGAGCATATGGGCATTCAGTTGCTTTAGACTGAGGGAATTCAAACCTCTGAGGACTGCACAGAGAGAACATGCAAGAGTTGGAGCAAGCGATGAGGAAGCCTAACAAGGAGTTCAGCAGAGGCTGAATCAAGCTATGGAGGCACTGCAGCGCTGCAGCACTGCTCTGACAAAATTAACTGGCAAACGCTAGAGAAATGTGGAAAACAAGAATATATTTTACAGCCAAAGCTGTTCCAAGCTCAGAACTGGGAAGGTAGCAGCTGGAAAATTAGACCAACATATATATGTCTGTCTGTCTGTCTATCTATATATATGTAGTTGCAATGAGAACTACTATAACTTGTTGACAGAGAACGTTCTGAATGTATATGTTCAGTGTTTATGAAACACTGAAGTCAAGCAGAGGCATATGAATTATTGTGGGGGGTGTAGAGCTCCCAGGTATAACGTCCCACAGGCAATGAAATCTCCCATAGAAATAACACAGGTAGGAAGAGAACAGATTTAAATCCTTGCAGCATAACAGAATAGTAGTACTTATGGTTAATTATCGGACGTTAAATGACTAGATTAGCTGGGTTCTATTTATGCAATGATTGCTTTTCTTGTTCATTTAGCTACAATCAGTCATAAACAAAAATTCATCCTATAAAAGTGATTCAGTTGTTTAACAGGCTAAGTGAATGGCCAACCTCACTATAATTAATTAGGGTTCTTTGTTTAATTTAACATTCATGGTCACCAGAGCAATGCAAACCTAAAACCCAGCACACTTACCTGATTCTGGTTTCATTACAGAGGCATGCCTTGGCCACTAAAAATTAGAATGAATTTTCATTGAATCTGTGAACCTTTATGGGTTAGGCTCTGTGGGCACGTGGAAACATGCTTAAACTACATTTCCAAACCCAGAATACAAAGGGGTATTCTGTGGCTACAAACTCATGGAAACCAGGCAGAAGTCATGCTTGAAGTCCAGGAAATAGGAAGAAGGGGTTCTGCACTCTCTATATACACAGGATTTATGTTTAGAAAGCAAAGGAAAATATGTAAATGAAGATCATCAAAGAAGAAAAAGAGGTTAATCAACACTTCACGTAACCACAACAATGGAAAAAAAGGCTAATTTAGTTAATTCCTTTTGCATCTGCTTTATCAAGCAGTAGGGTGTGCTCATGAGTCACCTTCTGAGCTTAGTTGCAAACAGCCTCCTGAATGTGTGAGTATAAACAAAGAGAGAATAAAATTCATTTTCCTACTCACTGCAAACCATCCCGCCCTGGTATGACTTTGTTCCAGCTCATTAAAACTGTGTTTCTAGAACTGTGCCCAACTCAATTAATTCATAGCCCTTTTTGCCAAAACAGTTCACGCTCATGATTTATAGCTAATGCATGGCCACAGCATGTGAATGAACAGTGGGAACTTAGACCTGGAGTAAGGACCACAGGCGGCCAAAAAGTGAATCTATCACATGTCATGTGTGGAAAACACTTCCTACACCCAGCTAAAAGGGAGCCTGCTAGATGTTCCCAGGCAAGGGACCATGGAGCCGGTGTGCTTTCACATACGGTACCCCATGCTGGGGTACCTCGGCTTTACAACCTGCTGCCTTCCTATGTCCAGCACCTCAAACACAAGAATCCAAGAGAAATGCTAAGGAAGGAACCTCAAAAAAGTTTCTTTTCAGAAAGTAGAAAACCCTTTCATGGTAAATCCCCGCTGGAAACCACTCACTTTTATCTTAATCTGGCAAGTAGTACCCTATGTCTCATTCCATCTCTGAACACTATGAGCTGCTGAAACTAGGAATATCAAAACAAGCAGGATGCCAATAAATAAATGCTTGCAAAGTGCACTGAAGCTGAAAAGCACAGCATATTATTACTAGGAGATGACCAGCATCTAAACAATGTTTGGTGTCTCATAATTTCATCACTGAAAACAAATTTCTGGCTTGGTTGAAAGGCTGCTGAAGTTCTTCTGTTGGTTTCATCAGACTTCAGATCAGATCTTTAAAATGTTCGCTAGCATAAACTGGTGGATGAAACCAACAGCCAGAGAGAGCTCAGACGGCATGAGGAAATGGAGGAAAATTATAATCAATTAGTTAGATATGATTTATACCATTTAATTTCTTCCACTTATTTGTTACCCTTTCAATATTTTATACTAATTAATTTCCAAATTGAATAATAAGCATAGATATGTGCCTGATACTTTAACCTCTCTACCACGAGCAGTTTTTTGCAGGGTTTCCCATCAGAGATGATGTGCCAGTCTAGGGCTGCCGCTCCCTGCATGCCACTATTGCACTTTTACGCACTATCAGATGGTTCTTTGTTGGATGCAGCTTTTCTCACCCTTTGATCTGGCAAATCTCCTCTCATCAGGCCTCTGATACAGGGCACTGACTCCCCTTGCAGGCGTATCTTCTCCCCACCGGTCAGGCAATTGCCATGATCTTTAGTCTGATTTTTATGAAGGCAGATTGTAGCATCTTTTTCTTTTAATGTCTCATGAGAACATAGTTAAGAAAGAAAGATAGAGAGGGAGAGAGGGAAAAAAGTGAGCTGGTGCTATAAAAAAGCCACTGCTTATGCCACGACAAAATAACCCTCATTTCCCAAATGTATCATGCTCAGAAATGACAGTGCTTTGCACTCTAACGCCTTTTTAAATCACTCAAAATGCCTGCTACCCTGGGAACGCGACTTTCATTTTGGTGCAGTTTCACACAGCACTGGAGCAGGCCCCATCTAGGGAGGTACATATATATATATGTGTGTGCGTGTGTATGTATATATATATTACAGGCATGAGGAGGAAACCTGCCCAGATGAGGTGAGATACATTTTCTGTAAATTCTTGCCTTTTCCTACAGGTTAGATCCTCACAACTGCACAATTTTACTTTCTACAATGAAAAATACCTGGAAATAACACTGTACTATTTTCCTACATGTCTAACCCACTATTTTCAAGAAAGAAACAACCAGAATATCCCTGCAGACACTATTTAAGATTTTTCAAGCATTCGAGTTGTTGAGCAGTTGACGCAGTGGCATCATAACAGCTCTCATTTTGCAGCAGTTTCAGGGTCCAGGGATCTCCGGCACAGCTTACAGTATACGGGATCTCTTCGTGCAGCTCTGGTTGCTGCCCTGTTCTTCCTTGCAAAGAACTGACCGAAATAATCTGATTTTTTCTTGGATCTCAAGCCAATTTTTTGACCCAGGACTGATTCAAACTGTGCAGTGTAAAAATCTACATTATAGTCTATTTCCCCAGCCACTTCTAGGAATACTTTCAACCGTCACAGAGATTCCCAATGCTCCTCCATAAGTGTTTTCTCATCCACCTCTTTTCTCCTCTTCTGTGTTTTCCCTCCAGCACTGAAAGTAAATAACTGGGGCGAGACGTCCTTGTCTGCCTGAACCCCGCATAGCTGTAACTCAGCTGTCCTGGGACAGTTCTGAATAGTCCAGGGTTTCTTCACATCTTCCAGCCTATGTGGGAACCTGAACACCTCCTGACAGGGTTGTCCAGGGGAATTGAAAGTCACCACCAGCTCCTTCACACGGTTGAAATACTGTAGGGTGTTAAGGGTGTGCTTGCAGGATCTCATTCCTGGAGAGACAGTGGCAATCATGCAAGCACAGGAGTTTTCCCCTATAAATGAGTCCCTCAGGCCCTCCTGAGTCTGCTAGCCCTGACTGGGGTGTGGGCTCTATTATGCCCCAATGCCCTGATACACTCCTTGAGTGCCAAGAGGCTTTTATTAGTATCAGCCCCCTCCAGCCTCGTTTGCCTGTCTGCAGTGGAGATGTCAGCTCCTCGCTCATTCCCAGCCAAATCAATCAGGGAAGACTTGGCATACAAATGCTCTCTCTTCTTGAGTATGATCTGGAAGATGGCATGGCTCCGGGAGGAGTGAGTGTTGGCAGAGGTCTCGCCTGACATGCGACACTTGCTACCCGTTTCAATTAGCTTGATGACATCTTCCACGCTGGTGATTTCTTCCTCCCATAGCCCCACCACTTGGATCTGCTGTTTGCCATCTTCCAGCACTCTCAGCTGCTTCTTCCAGTTCAGAATGTCGAACACTTTCCTCCCAAAAATCTCAAAGAAGGCCCCATAGACTTGAAGCTCCAGGTTCTGGCAGCTGGGGTCCTGCAGCCTGCAGAAGACATCCTTGACGACCAGGATGTAGATCCCTTTGGAGGGCACAGAGTTCTTGACAGAGAAACTTCCCCTCATGGTGTGTGTCTTGCCGCTGCCTGTCTGGCCATAGGCAAAGCAGGTAGCCATGCTCCCCTGGAAGGTGGTCTCTACCACGGGCTGGGCAGTGTCCACGAGCTCATGGGTGGCACTATCATCGAAGGCATGGTCAAAGCGGAAGACCTGGTTGTCTAGGTACCATATGAGGTCCAGCTTCTGCTTAGCTTCATGCACCATCACCCTATCCTGGCAGGGCACTGTCACTACATCGAAGTCGTTGAGCTCAGCCTCCTCTTGGTTCAGCGGCCGCTTCCAAACGCACATGCAGATGTGATGCGACTGGCATGGTGCGGTGGCCCGCCGTGCCTCGCAGTCCAGGTGGCTGTGGCACTTCTGGATCATGGCCACCACATCAGTCCTGGTGTGGAGTGAAGCAGTGGCCTGCTGGGCTTGCTGCTCCCACGTCTCCAGCCGCCAGCGTTCCCGCTGCCTTTTTATCCGCCGCACACATGGTGATGTCCGCCTGGGTCTGCAGCCCCTGGAGCCAGGCCGGGCAGCCACGGGGCTCCTGCTGTCCCCAGACGGCTTCTTCACTTTGGTAGGCTGTGACAGCCATTCACTTACCAGGCTCTGGCCCCCTTTTGCTGACCGTGAGGCCTCAATGCGGGTCGTGGATGTGCTCCTTGGGGCCAGGTGAGGGTTAAGGGCAAAGCTGAGCTGGAGATCCACCTGCTTGCTCTTGTTGGCCCCTTTCTCGAGCCACTTCACAGTGATGCTGGAAGTGGTTTCATGGAGCTCCGTCACCAGTGCTGGGTGGATGTGCCCGTTGCTGCGCTTGTTCTCCACGCAGGTGCCCAACTGGATGTGCCCAAACTCCCCAGCCATGCTGTCCCTGTGCCCTGGCCACGGCTCTGGGGTGGAGGTGCCCCCCTGGTTGGGGCAGGCAGGGCTGGAGCTCGCCCCTGGCCATGGCGGGGGCCGTGGGGCTCAGCGCTGCCTTCGCCCGGCACCGTCACAATGACCCGGGTGGCCCCCCCAGGGGGCTGTGGAAGGGGTTCAGCTTCAAGGTTAAAAATATATGCGTTTTTAATCAGCTGCTATGGGTGGAAGGAGCATATAAAGCTGCCGTCACCTGAAAAGGCCTATTTGAGTTTCCAGGCTGGCGTGCAGCTGCTGTGACACATCGTGTCTAATTAGATCAGTCACGTTGTGTTAAGCTAATGCCGGTGACACATGAATTTATAGCGGTGACACAAGCACAGAGACTCAAGAGAGCCTTCCTGTCCTGCAGTGACCACACAAAAATGCAGAAAACAACACGTTGTTTTCAATTACCTTGAACATAAATTTTGAGTTCTTTTAAAAGGCTTTGCATGCCTTGAAATCCTGCTTGGGAAAAAATGGGCTTAATAGAAAATGAATGAAAAATAGAGTTGCAGCGTGAATGCAGTGGGTACATCCACATCCACAAGGAAGAATTTGATATAATTTTGATAACTGGAACAGCTGATGATATTTTTAATCCATTTCTGTAATGCTCTTCAGTCACCTGGATTCCTGAATAGAGAATTTCAAAGTTCCGGCTACCAGAAAATCTTTTTAACATCTTGGCTTACATAAGATTTTTGGTTCATTTTGGCAGGTAGATTCAGACCTTCAGTGACGAGGACTGTTATTTACAAAAACATTCAAATGCTGTAACAGCCCTAAGAAGAATGCTTGCAGAAATAGCAGTAAACTTACATAAGCTTGAAGCAAATAAAACCAATTCAGAAGGTTTATTTTAGGAGATAATGAACTATCTCCATTTGTTCTTGCCTTTTGACTGGTAACTTAAAATGATGCATTCAGGCAGTCTGAGATCTCCAAAACGTAACAAGAAGGCGAATCTTGGGCATCCTTATTTACCAATCCTCCTGTGGAGCCAAAACACCAATTAAGGTGTGTTATAATTTCTTGAAGGAGTGCAATTAATATTCACATTTTTTGTCCGGAGATGTAGGCACCACGGCTACTGTTGCTTTCAGCTACTTGAGCTTGACTGAATCCTCATGCCTTTGAACGCGCTTTAAATGTTATTCAAAACATTTTAATGTGGGGAAATGATATCACTGTTATAGAGAGATCTAGTTCTTGGGTCTCCATCTGAAAATGCCAGCCTGATGAAGGATGCAGAGTAGTAAAACGGCAGCAACTTGTTGGCTAGATTTTGGAGATAAAAGCCTGCCATGTACACTGTTAGATAAGCTTGAAGAAATACAGAGCGCCAGGGATATAGGGTAGAGCAAAGCTGTGATTTTAAAAGCTTGTTCAGCTTTCCATGGCAACGTTGTCTCTCTTAGTACGAGTCCTTGCTCAAATTCTTTTGTCAGATCCGGAGGTCAGAATACCCCAGAGTAGCAGGCTGCGGCAGTATCCCATGAATGGGCCAGAGGGATATAATGAAATCAATCCTTGTGGCAAACTGCCTTTTCTGTTTAATGTTTGGAGACCTTTTTAGAATCTCAGACGGGCATCAGAGTTCAGTCAAGCTTTTGCTTGAGGAATTTGACATTCGCTCTTGGATAGCTTAACAACTTCTATTCATCTGATGTTCCTGGAGGATACATATGCTTTAACATGTGCTCAAGTAACTCTGAAATCATACCCACCAAGCTGTGTAAGCAGTTGCTCATCTTGGTTTTAATTAGTGATACCGTTGTAGGAGAAGATGACTCAATTTCGTAAAAGTATCAAAACAGCCCCAAATAACCGTAACAGAAATCTTATTTGGGGAGTGTTACGAGGTTTATTACAGCAGCGCTCAGAGGAAGATGGCTTTTTAAAGGAGCCTAACTGATTGAGGGTTGCCACCGAATTTCAGTTAGATCGAGAGTCATTTTCCAATGCTCTTAGAATACAAATTTCCAGCCCAAGTAAATACTGAAGAAAAACAGGGGACTCCCAAATCCTGTCAGTTGTAAATTCCCTGTATAGAAAAGGTAATATAACCTCAGTGTGGGGCCAGGATCATTCTGGATCTATGATAATATACTTAGTAAAGAAGACAAACACACTTCAAATCCTCTGACCCAAGAAGGAGCCAAAGATGCCAGTATTTCTCATGGCTGGACCATATGCTAAGTAAACAAAAAGATAAAATTGGTACACATTGGTTTGTTTACAAAACCTGAAAATTGCCAATGAGGCAGCTTGCCAAAAAATAAACTCAGAAATCATGCTATTGATCAGGCACAATGTTTGGACCTTTTTTAGAGAAGCATTCTGGAGAACTTAAATATCCAAATACGTTTTAAATATGAATCTCCCATGAGACAAAACATCAAATCAGCTCTTTTATAGTATTGTTGCAAATTGACACCTAGCAGCTGTTGAGCTCATTAGATCGCACCAGGCTTCTCTGCCTGCCTGGCACAGCCGCGCAACCTGAAGTTGATTTAGTTCTTCGGGAGCCCAGCCTACATCCCAGCCCCTCTCTCACGGTAAGCACTCATCAATTGTCCTTTCCTAAACAAGCCACTAACTACTCTTTACTGAGAGACCATCTGTTGAAATTCTAGTGTTTTTATAACAATAAGAATGTGCTTGGATCTATCAGCATGTTTGGTTTTAGAGGGGATGGCTTCGATTTTCAGGTCGTATATGTAACGATAATGGCTGAGCTGTCATTAGCCCACAGATTTAACATTTTAATGGGAAACAGAGCACCCTGATTTTCAGAGGCTACACATAATTGCAGACCTCAGTGAGTTCTGCTTCCAGTACAGGTATAAATTCATCACGGTGAGTATTAAAGCTACGTACCCAAAACTAGAGCATACCTTTCAAAACGGCAGTACTGTGCATCTGCTTCAGTCATTTATATAATGGATTAATCCTTGTGAGAAAGCTGCTAGAACATGGATGATCAAAACCCTGTTTTTATAGGGACTTCAGCTGCCTCGGCACTGGAAAGAGATGCCACTAGGAGAAAACTGAACAGTGGAGTTCTGCAGAGATTGTGACAGGCAAATAGAGTGGCTAACTGACAAAGCAACTAGGAGTAAACATATCAAATGCACTCACGTTTGATTATTTTAATCAATTTAAAATAAGCCAATTTTTTTTTCCTTTACTTCTCTGATGCAATACTTTGTTGCTGTTTAAGACTTTAGGATCCTTAGTTGCAGTGTGGCCCCCGTTATGTCTGATTATTTGCCCTTGCATCTTTAAAAAATATTTGCGTAGGGCTATCTTATAACTCTAATAAGACACCCAGGCCTGCGAATTATAGTGCAGTAATTCACACCCACTGCATTTACCAGCTCTCAGCCTTCAACCTCACTCCAGCAGCACCACCTTGTGAAGTATGGTGCTGTACGTCACTCCCAGGAGTGCCTTGCTGCTCCCTCGTCGTGTTGGCGTCTAATTGCTGAAGTAATCGTGTGTGATTTTGTACACAAGAGAACTAAAATTTATGCAAGTGCCTCTTTTATAAAGAATATGCTTTTTAGAAAAGACTGTACTTGGCTTGAGATTAAGTGTTTTAAACTCTGACAAGTATTAATGGTTTTGATGGCTGTGCGTTTACAAGCAGCTTTTATCATCCAACACAGATGGGGAAAACTAGAGATTAAACCAGCACTATGATCAATTAACCAGTAATTTAAAAAAGAAGTGCAAAATCCTCTTCATAAAGTACAAGGGTGCCTGCATGCGTGTTACCTTAGGGAGGTGCTTAAGTCCTTGACAAACGTGGAATGTCACAGCCACAGCCCTCATCTAAGCAAATGGGAACCGTCTGCTCCCACCGTCACCCTGTGATACCAGAGCAGTTTCCAGTGCCAACCCAAACGCACACAGAGGCCAAAGCCCCCTTCCAGTGCTCCTAGCCAAGTGCTGTCTTGAATCAGGACCCAAAGGAAGTTTATGTTGTCTGTTTTTCCATTCCCAAATAGTAAATTAACATGAAATTACTGCCTCAGTGCTCCAACTTCCCTGCACCATCCTGGAGAAGAGAAGCACATATCTGGACAGAAAAGGCTGAATTGTTATCATGGTAGGAAGTAGTTATTCTGTAATATATCAGAAAGTTTATGTCGGCTTAGGATTGAAGACTTGTCAAAAGGAAATTTTGCCGCAGACCTAGATGCTGGCGTTTAATCAAGATTCATGTCCACAGGTATTTTTAGGGATGGTTATTTATTGACCAGCATTAAGGTGGCATCTAAAGACCTTATGTCAAAATCAGGATGCCGTTGTGCTGAACAGCATGTAAATATTTCCAGAAAAAGACAATTTTTCTTCAGTTAGTTTTCTGCTTGGGTTATAGACAGCAATTATAGGGTGGAGAGGAAAGGAAAGGAAGAGGACAGTGTCTCCAGAGAGGAGAGGGGACCGGTCTTTTTCCAGAGTCTTTAAAGCTTTTGTTTATCTGCAAAGAAACCTTGAAAAATACTCTAACGCATACTGTGAAATAGCTTAAAACCTTGTAACTTATTCAAACACCCTTCAAATAATTTGCAAACATACATGAGATTTTTTGTTTGTTCTTTTTAAAATGCTACCATATTAAGGAAGAAAGTAAAGGATTTGCAATCTTGCTATGAGTCATCAGAGAATAAATGCAATGTGCAGCAGCAAAGATACAATGCACAGTCTGTTAAAAGAAGATGCTTTACTATCACAGGATGTAAAAAAAAAAAAAATCCCACATTTCTTCTGTTGCTTTTCCACTGCTACCAAGCTGTCAGCTCACCCTACGTGCAAAAAGCTGTGGTCGCAACCCACAACATTAATACAGACAACCAGTCCTTTCTGCCAAAAAGCACAGCATTCAGATGAAAAGTGATGAGGCAAATAACAGTCTGTGTTTCACACTTCATGGGAACTGTAGGGATGCACAGATCTGCCCACACACAAACTCCTTACAAGACCAAGATCCTGAACACAATTTGTAAAACAAAAACCAAAAACAAACCCAACACAAAGACCCCAAAACAAACCACAAGCCTTGATAAGGGAAACAACTGCTGTTCTGTAAGTAGGAAAGCACAGATGGGGTCTACCATACTGAGGGGCCTAGAGGACTTGCATAATGTTGTGTGGAGAAGTGGGACCATTGCCAACTCCATAGATTTTTATTAGAGCTAAACTGTGCTTCTCTAAGCAATGGAAACAACTTTCATTCATCTTATGAAGTAATAAAAAACAAAGCAAAATAATTATTGGTGTCATTATAAAAGAGGATAAATTGCAGCAAACTCAATGAAAGTTGTGGATTACCATGAGGTAACAACAACAAAAAAAAAAGCTGTATATTCTTTTCTCAATGTTTTAATGAGGCATAGTCAATTTTTATTATTATGCATTTACTAGTCTCTTCCTGGCAGAAAGTAGTATTGAAAATTAATGTAACTAATCTGAAAATCAGAGAGTGAGTACTGCTAATTCATACAACAGTTTAGTTAGGTCTAATTCATTTCATAGTTAGAAACATCCTGTTAATGTTTAATACATGGAGAAGCTTTTAGTGACAAACTCTTTCTAATTACTGAATCTTTCTGACTATCCTCATCTGGCTGAATGTATAAACAGACTTGTTCTTAAATGCTCCAAGATCCCCTTTACAAGACTTTCATTAAAAAAAATTATGGAGCTGTGCCATCATATAATTGTTTTAAGCCTTAACATTTCAAAGGACTTAACAAATGTTAATTAAAACCTGATCCTACTCTTAGAGCCATGCATAGCTGTTTTTTATTGGTTACCAGGATCTACAATTCTGAACCACCCTCCTTGCAGTTAGGTACCAAGCACTCAACGTCAAACTCCGGCACCCCCACGTTTCTAGGTCTTACCACCTGAAGTGTTGGATAACCTTCAAACTCTGAAGTTGTGGGGAATGCAAAGTTTTTGCAGTTCTGAAAGTCACGCTACCTATCTAAGTGCTCACACGCGGATTTTAAGCGACTCACTTTAGATTTTGCAGTATGAAACCTGAAACAGAGAATAATTTTTCCAAAAACTGTTGAAGGCTGTTATCCTCTCTTGGTCTGCATAAGCAGGAGCTTGCTTCCCAGTTACCTGTCTGCCACTATAATGATTGATTTCAGTGCTTTATGAACAGCATATGCAGCCCTTCTATGTTTAGATAAGAGATTACAAGGACTATCAATCCTCATGCTCTTGTGTACAATATTAACACTGTCTAGAATTAATCTGTTTCTACTAGTATTTTTTAAGTATATTAGTAGTAATTCCAACCTGCAGAAAGGATGAAGCACTGTGAGGGATCCAGCCTGCCAGGTATAGTTTAGAAATGTTTTTAGCAGGTTAAGTTTATTTCTCCTGCCAGGTCGAGGACATAACATTAGAGGATAAATAGTCACAGGAGCCTATGGGGATCTGAATTAGAGCTTGCACAAGAGACTGTTGAGTCGTCTCTTGGCTTCTTTGTCAGGAGGGGCAGCGTAGTCTGGAAATGTGAATTTTGGTAAGAGGGGTGGGAAAGGAGCAATATCCTGAGTTCTAATCTTAATCCTGCCAAAGGGAATCAGTGAGCTCAGGAAAGGTATTTCATGTTTCTACCCATCTTATGCAAATCATAGGAAAACATTTTGGCATCTGTCATGGCCTTTACAAGACTTAGTTGTTATAAAGTGCTGTACATGTGCTCAGTATTAAAACAGTCTTATGTGAAGTAGTGGACTGTAAGTGCATCATGTAATAATACAGTATGCTAGGTGATAAATCAAAACAGCCTCTAAAAATATTATAGATATTTAGGATACATCATGTGCTATGAGGGAAGTATCTTTGGAGAACCAGCTTTGGTATCTTTCATTGTAATGGCTGTCAGGTCCCTTTCAATCTCTTTTATAAAATGTTTCTCTGACTCCTGTGCCAAAGCAGTGCTCATTAGTTAGCTTGTCCCAGAACTAACGAACAACAATTTGCACCCAGAAAACATGGCCATGCTCAGACAGTCTCCCTGGAAAATCACAGATTCTGACATTGGATTTCATATTCAGAGACAAAATGCCTAAATACCAGCTCTGGTTTGCAATGCGCTGTATCTTCTTTTGCTCTCCGCGACAGCTCAGCCAGGAAAGCCATTATCACCTTCAGTTCAGCACAGCATTTGGGAGGTTTAAAGAAATAGGAATGAACCCTTCAAAGCTAGATGATCCTCTCAAAGCCAAGGAGCTGTACTGACAAGATGCCAATGTCTTGTGGTCAACATAGCGGTGATTCCCAGCTATGTGGATGCCAAGTTCCAAGGCAGTAACCTAACTCGTGACAAAGAGCCAAATTCTGACACCCTTCCTCACTTGCAGTGATAATTTATTCTGATTAGTCTTATCGCAGTGCCAGACCGTAAGCTCTGTGGACTCTCATGGGGGAGAAATAACTCTCATCAGCCGTTGCACTTCCGTTGACATTATCGAGGGAATGACCTGACTTGAATGAGCCCCACTGGACCAGCTAAGTGCTACTCGGTAAGAAATGTACAATCAGCCTGGGAGAATCCAGCCCTGTGAGGTGTTAAACATCTCCCGGTAGTGCTCACAGCCCGAATAGCGCAGTTCTTTGACTACCTAGAGGGTAGCTTAGTAGGACTTACCAATAAATCCCTAAGCAGAGCATACCCCAATGCCTGTTGAAAATCAATGCATGGTGGGTGCTTTTTAGCCATTTGGCATTTCTTACTAACTACACACCTACAACTTAACAGTTTGAACAGCAGGTTTACAAATGGACTTAGCACCTAAAACCCCCTTAAAGCAATGAGAAATGAAAGAGCATAGCTTTTTTTAGGATGTGACCCTACATTTTCAATAAAGGCTGTTGGGATTGTCGGTGTCATGTAACAGCAGTGCAGTAGCTATAAGCTGGTTCCAACAGAAGGAGGAGTTGCTTCATGGTAAAGCTACCATGTCCTCTGCTAAGCATGCAGGAAATAACTCTTTTCAGAGTTACAGCTCCAAATATTTGCACACATGAGTGTTTAAAAGTTTTCTAAATTATTCCTAACAGTTGTATATTGGACAACACACGAATCTGCTTTCTTGTGTTTTTCCTCCCTCCTCCCTTTTGTGTTTATGTATCTGCTTGCAAAACTACCTCATACATAATGCAGTGCAATAAACTGCAGCATGGAATGGCTGTGCAGCCTTGCCCACGTGTAAATAGCAGGAGAAGCCATTACTCACAATGTATCCTTCAAATGCAATTCAAGTTTGACAAACATTAAACAATTTGAACTGACTGCAGAAAGCAGTGCTTCCTCTGAGTGCCTTTTAGGAAGCTCATCACCAAGCTATTCGTCAAAAACGCTAGGCAGAATTAATGATTTCCGTTAGGTAAATGACTATGTGCTGAAACAATGCTGAGGTACACCGTTAAGCATTTTCTCTGGTAAGAGGGAATGTTGTTTCCCAGTTCCAACATTTGTCCTGTTCACTTGTTTTAAAAATCTGCCTCA
Source organism: Gavia stellata (assembly GCF_030936135.1). Taxonomy (NCBI): domain Eukaryota; kingdom Metazoa; phylum Chordata; class Aves; order Gaviiformes; family Gaviidae; genus Gavia; species Gavia stellata. The sequence continues at coordinate 8,569,396 of NC_082615.1, read as the reverse complement.
GTCGCAGCCGCTTTGTGGTGTGCATGTGTGCATCCGGCTGTGTATGTTATCTAGCATAACGTTACAGTTTGATTACAATTTAAAACACAGCTTTTCCTTCTGTGAGGTAGCACAGTCTCATTTGTTTGTGCTTCATTTACATTACTGAAAAGCAAGTCCATTTTCTGTTAAAATAGATGTCTTATTTTAGAACATTTAAAACAATCAGCACCAGACCACAGTATGTTTAATGCAAAGCATTTTTCTCCCCTACCAACACAGATCGCGAGTCACTCTATTAAAACTAGCCTATATCCAGACAAGGTTAATTTAGAACCAGGATCACTACATTTAAATAAAATCTTTCTTCCATTTCCATTGACTAAAGAGTAAACTCTGCATAGAAAAAAAGTGATTCATATTCTAGCCTACCAGAATTTAAGTCGTTTGCAGGAATAAGGCATGGATTATACTACTTTGAGACGCTGCATGACGATCACAGAGTATTTTTCCCTTTAGCTGTGATTAGCCCTGCACATGTTGGCCTGCAGATTTACACCGATGTAGTAGTGCAAAGTGATCTTTATCACCTGGGCACTCCCAATGAAGCACGTGCTGGTTGGGAACCCCAATGAGTTGTTTCAGGAGACTCACAGTAGCGGAGATACCAGCAAGAAATTCTGAATGTTGGCTTTCCTCTTTTAATTTTGAACCATGGAACTTTTCCCCAAATTTGAAAATGTAAATACCTCAACCATTTCTAACCAGCGCTGATCAAAGTGTATTTCCTAGAGCCACGCACCCTGAGCCCCGGAGCTGCAGCCGCAGCAATGAACTGCGAGGATACATCCCCGACCAACACACACCACTGCTCTTGGCATGGTTGATAGCGTTTCAGAGAGTTTCTCATAGTTCTGACATAACAAGCTACAAAACGCCCTCCATGGCTGGCTGTATAGGTTCTTTAGAAGGGGCCAGAGAAGGACTGTTTCACATTGTGCCAAGTATCAATCCATAGGTGGGCAGGTGGGTCTAGGTGGAGCGGAGGAGATGAAAGCAGAGAAGGAAGACAACTTAATGGGCTGAAGCGGTGGGACCTCTTCTGTTTCCTGCTTGCATTTACCTGTGAACATGCTGATTTGTGCCTTCAGGGAATGGTAGGAATACCTATCAGGTAGCAATGAGGAGCCGAGGCACAAAGTGGTATACTCGGTATAAAGCCTGGCCTTCTAGTAAAAGGATCTTTAGTAAATGACAAATAACAGATTAACTGCCTGGAGCACTAGCCCCTCTACCTCCGTATTTATAGCTTTTCAAGTTATTAGCTTTTTAATTAACACCGAAAGATCTGAAAGCACCTAACTGTATTGTACGGTAATTATATTTACAAATTACAGACATGAAAATGAAAATTCAGTTGCTCTAATATTCTATTTAGAAAGGTGGAAAGCGAGTTGATGTTTTGCTAATAAATGCTTCTCAGATGTTATGTTTCCAAATGAAAAGAGAAAATGTACCTTTATAGCATTGCTTTAAGTGCTTCTGCCCTCATTTGGAATTAATCAGCAAATACAAACAGCACTCCGAGCTTTGGAAATACTCCTTCCTTAACCTCACTCCAGTTATAACAGTTTCCTAAATTACAAACTGTATACATATTAGGTCAGTGGTTTTACACCAGGGTTCTGGATACAGTCAGCTTCATTGTCTCTCCTTTTTTCTCCCTGTCCGTATACATATGTGCTGGCATACATACATATGCCCAAGGAAGGAATGAGAAGATGGTATAATACTAATTAAGTGTCGGTTATGTACACATTCAGAAGCGCAGCATTTTCCCTTTCCAGCCAGCCAAATACACAAATTTGCTTTCTCCCACCAAAAAAAAAAAAAAATCTATCCAAGGCAAGCAGGCATGGCATTTGGCAATCTCTGCAAATAAGATGCCAAAGCAAACACGCACTGTTTCCAAACAGGACCTATCCTCAAGCTTTCCCAGTTTTGCAAATGGGGCAGTTCCAAATGTGTAAAAAGGGGAACAAGGAGGAGAACAGCCTGTGCTGGCTGGTGGATCGGATGGAAACCAAACCTCCAAGCCTTCAGGCGTGATGCTGGTGAAGAGGTGGCAGGAGAGTTCCGTATACAGAGCTGCCGGCTTTAATACCAAGTTGGTATTCTATGATAAATGCGTGGGTAAGGTGTGGTGTCCAACCACTTCATGCAAGTTAACATTAACCATTTTGCAGAGGCCCAGAAAAGGCTTATGTATCATTTACACCTAGCATAAGGCTAATACTGCTGATTAATGAGGCGCTGTTTAAATAGTTTACAAGACCTATACTCTGCCTGAAGTAACCACAAAGAGCTAATTATTAGCATTTATTTAGTTTCACTGCCTGTGTGATGATACATAGCTATGTGAGAAGACTCCTGCCTTAAGGAGATTATCTATAAAGTCTCCTAACTTCAGAAAAGTTATTCCTAGGTTACTCCAGTGTAACAGCAAAAGCAGACACAGACACATATTTTGCCATATAATCCAGATTTCCTGCTAAGTCTTTCCATATTGAAGTGACTGAAAAACCCAAAACAGATAACACTGCTTCAGGAGTCTCAAAATCATCTGTTAGTTTGTTTTATCTCACACATAGTGCAAGTAACAGTCTGAAGATTATGTTGTAACCAGATTACTAGAAGATTTATTATTAATTATTGCATAAAGAGACAGCAGTATGTGTGGTGCTGAGTAAAGCACAGCAGGGAGAGGTAATCCCTGCCTGAAGTATTTTACAGTATGAATACATAAGCAGTATAACTGACATAGGGACCCAGCAAAGAAAGCTTCTGTTTTACAGATTACATTTGTCTGCGTCTTGAGAGACTGACTTCATTTTAGCTGAAGTGATTTGACACTGGTGTCCTCCCTGGAATTAGTGAGTCATTATTTATGATCTGTGTATACATATAAAATGAACGACCCCCCCAACTCTTCCCATTGGAAAAGTCAAGTTACTTGAACAGGGAAAGGGGCTGTGGCTTTGTTACCCAGGCTGTGGATCAGCAATTTGTCTGCACAGAAGAAAGCGTGAGAGACATTGGAAAAGCCGGCAAAGAGCATTTTGAGTCCACTGCCTACTGCAGGGCAGCAGAAGGGAGTGCCTGTGGAAAGCCACGGTGCTCTGGCATCCATCTGCAGCTGTGATAAAGGAAGGCAGGGAGATCCTGAGATCTGCTGCTGCTCCTGTATCTGACCTGAAGCCTCCCCTGGACAAGTAGCTCAGGACTGAGCAGCAGACAAGCCTGGAAGCAAAGCCATGGCCAAGCTGGCCCACAAAAATTGCTGGGGTCTGGCCCTGCTTCTTTGTGCATCAGTGAGCTCAGTACTCTACCGTTCAGCTCCAGAAAACCTTGGGGAAAAAACCCATGTGTGACTTTCGAGCACTGGGTAAGGGAACAGTTGGAGGGCAGTGGAAGGAAATCAGCAGTTAAAGGGACTTGCCTGCATCCCTACTGAAACATTAATAGTCTGACTAAAATAACTCACTTGGATTTTAGTGTTGCAACGATCAAGCCTTCGCAAAACCCACTCAGTTTGGGTGAGAGCGCTGTGCTTATTCATAAACCGTGGTTTATGTGATAAATTGTGCATAGGGAACAAGCTGCACAAGCTAAAGGTCCAATAGAAACATAGGCTTAGTAGCGCTCTAATGCTGGCAACACGGCAACATACACAAGGCACAGTACCTGAAAAGCACTGAACAACGTGACTCAGTGGCTGATGAACCTACAGAACTGCCTTGTCTCGATTGCTATTAGTTCAGCAGATTTGTACTGCGTGCACTAGTGGAAAAGATCAGCGCACAATTTTTAAATTGCAGTTTTATTGCTGTGGAATAACACAAGACTGAAAAGGACAACTAAAAAGCAATGCACTGCCATGAATGCATAGAGAGGTGCCAGCTCCTGAAGCCTTCTCAGCAGTGTAGCCTCCTGCAGGTTGGTTCCTATGATTTATTTTTTGGACATAGAGTTCCCTGTATTTTTTATAAATTTGAGCAATTGTGTACAGCTCTTTGAAAAGATATTTTTAATAGCATGACTAAGCAAGGCATCTTATAAAAAATGCAAACAAGAGAAACAAGCACTCTAGAGGAATGCTTTCTAGCTCTGACTTCATTGTTTTCCAAGGAATTACAGCAAGGATTAATTTATTTATATTTAAAGCCTTAACACATCCAGAGAACATCAACAGGTAGCCCACCAAGGTGGCGGAGTCTCCATTTTTGAAGAAATTGATAACCCAACTGGAGAAGGTCCTGAGCAACCTGCTGTAGCTGACCCTGCTCTGAACAGGGGATGGGACAAGTCAGTCTCCATCCAACCTCTGCCGCTCTGTGACTCTGTGGACATTCCCCGTTCAGAGATGCAATAGAAAATGTATATATAATCTATACATTTAAATTAGGAGACTGCATTTGCTTTACTAATATTTTACTTCCAAGTACTAACTACTGAGATATATAATACTTACACACAGGGTTTTGGTAATGAGAATTATGTAACGCTTTGTACTAGCTGAGAACTGAAATACAAAATTCGGCTCAGGAGGGAAATCCAGTGCTGCATATTAAGACTCCAAGCGATGCTGCTGTTAATATGAAAGGCGGTTTCATACTGAACAATCCCACAAAACACATAGCTGGGTTTTCCTGGCAATTCTAGATAATTCTGATACCTCAGGTAATAGTCCAGCAAACCACTTGAGCTGGAGCTCAACTTTGGGTATTTAAGTAGTTGTATTGAAGCCAATGCTAAATCTGCTTAAGTATTTTCCAGGGTGCAGCTACATATTACAGCCTCTCCTTGCGCTGCTCATTGCAGCTCTGCTAAGGATACAGGTTCAAGATCAGGTCATCCGATAACTATGCATATTGACAGCGACGCTGACCCCTGCCCACCTCAGCCCTCATCGCCTCTAACCCCAACCTTAATAGTACTCTACTGTCTCAACCCATAGCAACATCAATGACCAGAAGAAGTGAAATCACTCGTTTTTCTTGACGACAACCATACCCTATTTGTAGGTGATTAATAGGAATAGAATAAGCTGTGACTATGCTGCCCCGTATTCCCTGTTCCTAAAACCCATAGCTGACCCTATTTCTAACCCCTACTCTAGGTGTATGCCGTATTCTAGTGACCATTGTCCAGAAATATTTTACCCTTTTCCTGTTTCTTCAGGTCTAAGATGATACAGGAATAAACTGAGCTCTTGAGATACTACTACATCAAAATTTCAGTTTGACCAGAAGCCATTAGACCAGTGACCTCCATCTATCCTGGAAGAAACTGAAGACATTCACCTGTAACAGTCTCAATCTGCATTTAAGATACTTTAACAATCCACTCTGAAAAGCACGTCTGAGAATGAACATGAATTATGTCGACTGAGAGCTTGTTATTTAGAATATCACATCAGCAGTTCCCTTCCCCTACAGAATCAGTAGGTTCATTATAGGTTTTTTAACATCCTTTTTAAATGGCTGGGATTAGTCACTGATGTAGGCAGGATACCAGACTACTTGGGTTTATGTTCTCATTAGGAATAGTCAGTCCTGAGCATCCCACTGGGACCGTGATCCACATGGCGAGCAGTATGCAAAGTGCAGTACCACTTCCTAAGGACCTAATCAAGATTGTTTCAATCCCTCTACTTTTCCCACATCCCCAGTTCCTTCTTTCAACCCACGTCTTTCCCTTTACTGACAGAGTCATAAAACTACATCCTCAAAGAAAGCTCAGCTTGGTGCTACTGAGATTCATTAGTGCCCATTTAGAATCCAGAGGGTTGGCAAGCTGCAGGTGCAAGATGAAGGAAGACCTTAAATCTCAACAAATTAAATTCAAGCACAACAGACTAAAAAAATGAAATCAAGGTAAAAAGGCAGCTGTGAACTCTTCTCAAGATCCTATCCATCCCCAAACACATGACCAGCAGTGGCTGAAATGAGTTTTGAAATTTCTCCCATTGGACCTGAATGCTCCCTTAGCTGCTTTTAATTATTACAGTTAAATGCAGAAAAGTTTTAACTGTAAGCTTTAAACATCCTTTTAAAGATAACTTGAGGGAGTTGAGATCAGGAAAAGAAAGAATTAAATAAGCTTTCTGTCTTTTCCAATCTGCATTGCTTTTCCACCCAGTGCCCTGGCCTTTTATCATCCTCTGCGTCTTTTCAAGAAGCTTCATTAACAAGGATCTTCAGAAAGAATAAGAAAAGAGGATGGAGCATACGATTGCTGGCAGATTGAATGCATGTCTACAGCTGACCCAGCATTCAGGAGAAAAGAAATTCTGACAAGGTTGGGATTTGTATGTTGTTCATGAAGGATAACTATTTTGAAGGTGTTTTGTTTGTTTTTAATTTAAGAGCCAACACGGAGACTTACTCAGGATATTCTCTTTGATAACCACGCGAAAGGACTTTGCACATCGGTGCTGGCACTTGCCTTCCTGATGAGAAGGTTCCCAAATGATACACACATATCAAAGAGTGAGTCAGTCTCTGGTTTCTACAGACTCGGGGAGATCCACGAGGACCTGGTACATGTGGAACTCAATCCACAGGCTGCAATGTAAGTCAGTTAAAATAAATGGTGCAGCTACACCTAAAGATCTGTACAGGCTTATGAACAGAGCAAAGGAACTTGGTTTCAGCTTGCCGTAGCCAGTGAATCAATCTTTTATTTTTTTTTTCTTTGCATGTTTTCTGAAGTTAAAGTTAAAAAAAAGGTGAGAGAAAAAAAAGAAGAAAGAAGATCTGCACCTCTGTCTACTAAGCAGTGATATCTAGCTCTCAACAGCACTGCCCGAGTTCTTTTGCGCATCCTTTTCCTTGGGCATTTCCAGTATTTCATTCTGTAGATTCATTTTTACGTGGCAGGCTTTCTCAGGTGAGCTTTATGGAAGGCCATTATTTCCTCCTCTAACTTTGTCAGAGCGCACACCAGGAGAAGCTAAAAGCAGCCTTATATAATTTCCCAGGCTGGCAGCATTCCACTGCTTTATCTTTCAGCCAACCTAATAAGCCAGGAGTGAAAAGCAGCACTGCAATGGGCAGGAAAGGAGAGACACAGAACGAATCAGAGAGCAACAAAAAAATCAATGCAGACATATACACGGCTACATATGAAAAAAAGTTAATATATTATCAGCTGAAAAAAGCCTCTCATTCAGGACCCGTAATTTTCATTCTTTTTGCCAAAGGCATAGTCACAGACTGGAAATGTCCATGCCTGTCTCCAAAGGTTGCCATTAAAGATCTGTTAGATGGTAGTCGGCGTACGCCATTGAGTCATGGAGGAGTAAGAATACAATGAAAGATTTAATCAAAATCATCAAAATTTTCACTGACATTTCTGTTGGTACCTGGAGCTAGTTTCAAAACTATAGCATCCACTGAGTATTGCAAAAAAGATAGGCCTATTTATTGTTCTGGGAAAATAAATATATTAGCAGGCATGTTGTTTAGTATTTGGATTACCATTCTGCCACTCATTAGCGAAATCATAAATATTTAGAAGAGGTTAGGCTATTACATGTGCAGGGGACATAAACATTCTAAAGGCTCTAGCTTGCACTGTGATCATTAGGACAGTAGTATTTTTACCAAAACCAACGAAGTTTTCACTTAAATAGTTAAGAAAGCAGCCATACGATATCTGCATACCCTTCCAATTAGGGAGGAAGTTGATATGATGCAGAAAATCTTATCTGGATCATACTCTGCCTGACCTTTTAAGGTTGCCTGCATTCTTATTTACTGCTTCTTAGGTTTGCACAAATTAATATATTCCTCTTTGCTAGAAAGGTAAACAAAACCAAATTCATAAATACAGATTTATGTTCCCTGACTTTATCCAAAAGCAAAACATTTACTATTTCACTCATGCCACTTAATGCCAGTCTATCAAATGTATTTGCAGGAGGAAACACACAGAAATAAATAAAACTACAGTCCCTTGGGCCCCTGTGTGGATCCTGATTTGGGACAACAATTTGTTGTGCTGAGCAAGTTAGGAGTCTAAGCACTGATAAAACCAGCTCATCGTCCTCCAAAAATATATCTGCTTTAGCAAGATGACAAAAGGGTCATATAACTAGATTGAAGAAGTCTAAGTTAAAATTCTCAGTACAATGATCAGCAGTCATTCATGACCCCTCTCTCACTACATCTAGTTTTCTTTCAGTATACTCTACTCTTTTCACTCACCCCTGGTCTCTAATTACGAAGCTCTTCTAGGCAGTGGCCCTCAGGAATTCCTAATGTATTATCCAGTATTGTATGTTATCAGGACGCTGACTTCGGTGGGAATTTTTAGATGTAACTGTCCCAAAACTAAAGAAATAGGCAATTAAGTGTTGAACCACAGGATAGAAAATTTAGCAAATAAAATTTCATAGGGCCTCTAACAATACACTGCTTGCTGCAGAGAGAGGCTCAGGGATCTGAAAGCCTGGGAGGAGGGCATTCCTTCCTATAAAACGAGGTCTGCATGCTTGCAGGACCAACGGGACGGGAGAACTAACATGAACCGAGTTTATTTAAAAGACAACTGTAGAAGAACAGATTCCTGTCCCTCTAACAGCTATGAGTAGCTTCACTCGCTGTACTGTATGCCATGAGTTGCATCTCATGGATGTTCAACAACAGATAGCAATAAATAAAACAAAAAGAAAAATACGTGAAATCAGTCTACTTGGTATATCTGAAAAGTGGAAACAATTTCCCAGAGTGAACATCTTGTCATGTTCTCTTGGTGCATTTTCCAGGGTGGTGGGTTTTTTTTTTTTGGTTGGTTGTTTCTGGGAATTTTTTTGAGGGGTAGGAAAGCATTGCAAACAGAATTAAGTATTCAAGAGTAGATTTTTTTAAACTTGCAAATTAATTTATTTTTGCCAGAAATGAACCTAGCTTTCCTGGTAGCAGTAATTGGATGTTAGGATCCACTTGCATTAGCAAAAGCCAAGGAAAATGCCACCTTTCCATTCCAATGGAAATAGAATTTAAGCTGTTTCTTCTGCAAAAGATTTTTCCCCCCAATGCTATACGTACATTATACTGTGTTTTCTTGATCAGTGGTGGAAAAGATACCAAAGGTGACCTAGCATAATAATCTTTTCAAACTTAACTGCCAGAGAAATGCATTCTCAGCTAGGATCTCACAGACTTGCTCCATCTAACTTTCATGCCTCTCCGAGTGCTTGGACCAAAATTGAGTCTGTTCTTTGCCATCCCATAACAGCTCACCTACTCAGAATTTATAAAGCAGGGAGGAAACAGTCTCACCTACCACAGTAGGGTCCTGCATCGTTGCCAGGGGCTCTTACGTGACAGATAATGCACATTTAATAGGTACTAAGCAGTTGAAAAAGAGAGAGCAGAGAAACTTAATTAGCTCTACCTAAAACAGTAGGGTGCCTGCTGTGTTTTAGGCCTCTAAGGTGCTACTAAAATAATAACTACATACATCCAGGGGAAAGAACTTCGGTGGGAAGGAACAAAAGGAGATGTACAGACACAGGAAATAATGTACTTAATCAATAACGCAATCACGTGGTGAAATAGTGACATTATCATAGCAGATGCTGGAAGGATGGGAATGCCTTCACTGCCATGCGCCTGTCTCCTATCATTTGTCCAATTGCCTGTTTCACAATAGGCAACTGTTCCGAGGCACCACCTGCAGTACCCCTGACGGAGGGGTCCACAGGTCAATCCAGAACTTCAGCGACAACCTGAGTCCTGTTCCCGGTGAGGCTTGCAATGGGTACCCAGGGCCAGGTCAGAAACCAGACTGAGCTACAAGGATGCAGACACATCAATGTCCCGTCTTCTACCAGGGGAACTCAATAAAACTAAATGAAGTATGTCTGTCACTGATGTGAAGAAGTAAACATGTAATTACATGGTATGATCCTTGAAGAAACTACACCTTTGTGGATGTTTAAAGTGAAGACACATTTCTGAGATGTACTACAGGCATCTGAAAATCCCAGATGCTGTTAGTTTCCACCATAGAAGGGTAGGCATTGCCATGGTGCCTAAACCATAAACTAGATGTGTATATAGATTCTGAAGTTACTGAAAAGCCAAGACTCAAGATTGTAATGATAAAAAATAATCCACCTTTGAATCTTACTTTTTAAAGAAAAAACAAATAAAATCTGAATACTGAGGATGAACTCTAAATCCGAGCTTTAAGACATGCAAAGGGAAAAGGCTTTATTAGCTTTCGTAACATTTGCTATCAACGAAGTCTACGAACTCCTAATCAGTTGGATTAGTATTGATAAAAGTTCAAGATCTGATTCTCTCTGTGGCAAATTAGAGACTAGCATCACAAATTTATGTTTTCATTGCAAATGTAAAGAATCTTCATGGACCGAAGAACCAGGACACCCTGACTTCACAACAAAGGCTGCTATCTATGGCAAGCCCAGTGCTACGCAGGTCTCAAAACGCACACCCTTCCTCCACACTTAACGGGAATCACACATACTTGCTAGACCACATACTTGCTGCCTGAATAGAGTAAGTACATTAGTTGGACCTTGAACAAAAAATTACTAGTATATTTTTTTTTTCTTCATTTATAGAAAGAGGCATGAGATTTGTGAAGCAGATTTTCAGGCGGGAACATCTGCAAACTTAGCCTTATATAGAAAATAGGCACTAACTGGCTGTAGGCAAAGATTCAGGCCCTTGCTCCCAATATACAAACACTGTATAATGTGGCCAGTTAGTTTCAGTTAGCTTCAGTGAGTTGTTTTGTAGCAAAGTATACCTACAGATGGGAGTACTCTGGCTAGTGCGACTAAATCTGTGCCAGCATTTGCATCTATAGATACAATTCTTTTTTGTGTGTCTGCTTTCTTTTTGGCCTCTTTCTGATTAAAAGAATTGTAAAAAACTATACTGCATCATGTGTTTCTTTACTCACATGCCATTGGAGAAAAAAATTATTCTCTGGTATAACGGTTGATAATTGAATTAAAATACCGTTAAATAATTCGTTTGATAAACGATATTCAGATGTGCATAGCTACAGTAGTAGAAAATTCAACCTTGAAAATTATTCAAAAACAGCTGTCAAATGTCCCAGCAGTTATTATACATAAGGACTATATACAAAGACAGTAATTTATTGGGGTTTTCAAACACTGTGTTTTGAACAATTTCTCAGCCATGTTTTTCCTAGCAGAACTATGTTGTATTAGTTCAAAATAAGATAACAGATACTTTCTTCTAAACTGATAAGAGGTTGCTTTATGTATTTCTGTGAATATGCAGAGAGAGCCACCTCTTCCCAATGACCCATGCTTTAATGGAAAGTATGATTAGTCACAGAAAGCTATTAAAACTCACCGAAAGAATAGCATAAGTAACCTCAGTAAAGTTAATCAAACCATGACTTCAGGTTTATGACTTGAAATCCAGAATAATCTGTCTGACTTTTGTACATTTACACCTGGCTTTCACAGTATAAAAGTGATCAGAGTATTGTCCCATCTTTTTTTCTCAGGAAGACGATAAAATCCTAAAATATCAAGATTATAACAGGCAACAACAACAAAAAAATCCAATTATTAGTTTCCTGGAGCAAAGGCGCTTTCTACAAAATTGAAAAATTCTGCAGGATATATCAATTTTGACAAATTTCATTTCAAGACAAAGCAATAAGACCAAAACATTTTGATTGTAAGAGTGAAATAAGTCCTCTGTGTTTTTAAATGACATGTCAATTTGTTTTTTATACTATTTATTTTATATCTTAATGTGAAAGCAAAAGGAGATGTTTCATTCTGAAACAATGTTTTTCAAAAGTGGCATTTTCTGAGGTCTGTGAGTTTGAGTGATGCTGACCAAATACTCTGTCATGTCCTACTACTCATCTGTCTGAATCCGCCCATTGTCTCCTTTTTTGCAAACTTTCTCGTAGGCTTTGGGGTAGAGAAAAAGTACCCTTTTTTTCTTCTGCAGAGCCACATATAATGCGTCTTCAATGAATGGCTAGAGATGTGTAATGAGTGACTGTCCCTGTACAACTAAACAAGTACACATTCACTTTGTAAACTGTTTGTAAATCTTGGCAAGCAGGTCTTCTACAGAACCTGTATGTATAGTACATTATGATGATATAAATATCAACTTAAAGTCCAAAAAAGAGTCCAAAATTCTCCTAATACCATAGGAATATTACAGCACCTCAAGTGGGAGATTAGGCTTCAGAAAAATCCTACATTATTTTCCTGTTGACTAACTTTCTGCAAGAAGGATTTAGCGGCTCTCATTGTGAGTTGCTTCACTCACTCCTTGCATTGCACAGGAGCCTGATTTCTGAAATACGCTGGGTTCTGGACCAGACTCCAAAGGGCCAGGCAACTTTTGGTAGGGAAACCTATGTCTCTGCTGTACTACTTTAATTTTTGGACACTTTTTTCCCTCCATATAAGAATCTCATCCATTTACCCTTTTCAACAGGATGTGTTAATTAATGTTAATTTAATGTATTCTTTGGTATGACAGACTTGCAAGATGACTTTTCTTTTTTTCTTTTTTTTTCCCCCCGTGCTGTGGAATTCATTCTGTTTTCCTCTGTCAGAGCCACACCACTAGGAGAGTACCTTAATGGGGTTTTAAAAGGAACAGTGTTCATAAGCATCAAGCAGATTTGCACAAAAGGGAATATATGTCTCTTTCTTGTCAAACCCTTGAAGTGTGCTGCTTCAGTATCTTAAAGGATGAGAGAAAGGAAAAGAAAGCCACAACTGCTGTGAACTTTGATGATGCATGTTTGGTACCACAGCTTCGCTCAACTTGGCTCGGCTTTAGAAGCTGCACATTTTTAGAGAATTTTTTTCGTACGGAGAAGCACATATCTGCATAGAGTTTCACTGCAACTGTTAGAGAAAGTTTTAGATTGTCCTTATCAGATGCAATCCCAGATGAGAAAACAAAGTAGTAGATTAAAAAGAATCTGATAAAATGTTCCCCATGTCATGAAGGTAGCAGCAGTATGCGATTGCTGGCTTCTGTTTCAAAAGCATGCCATGAGCGTGCTTATCAAAGCAGCCTGTTTGAGGACTGGGGAGGATTATTCTGTGAGCATTTCAGGCAGCTCTTCCTGCAGTGTTACAGGAATTGCAGAAATTGCAGCAAGTCTATTAAGAGATGCCCTGCAGAAGTGAGAGTCACTATAGAAAAACTACAGAGAGATGGGCTAATATCATTAGTTCATCCAGCTAAAATTACTTTAATTTTTATAAAATACGGCTCTGGATTCACTAACAGGTGAAGTGGTTGAACCCCCCAGCTGTTATCCAGCTGTTACCCTTTCACCACTGTCCAAAACTGTCTCGCAAGTCCCTGTTTGCAGCCCAGGGAACACCCAGTTTCTTAGAAGCTTGACGGAGTTAATAGCCTGGAAAACGCAAAAACCCAGTTATGGACACAAACTGGTCACAGACACTAACCGTTATCTGCACATGGTATTAGACAATATTCTGTCAAATTCAGCTTTGTTGTGGACAGTCACTAAACACCTCTATGTTTTATTGTCATTCCGGTAGCATGCATTTGATTTGAATGGATCTACAAGGTAATCTGCATCTTCCAAAATCTTAATAATAAACAGCCCCTTTGGAAACAGTACCCTGTGTGTGAACCAAAGCTGTACAGACCGAACTGAGAGAATCCACCACCGCTGACTTTGGAAAAATATTTGTGGTGGCGAATCGAAATGTTTTCAGCTCTCGGCAGTACCCGACGAGGGCACAGCCAGGTTGGGTCCCCATCTGATTGATACTTTCCTAAATGCTGCAGTCACCTCTTGGTAGTCTCAGTTCCTAGCAGACTCCATTACGGGAAACTCAGTGAAAAAAGCATGGCAGGATCACTCCATCAAACACAACTAACACGTTTACTGCTTCTTTCCTGAAAAATGGTTTCATGGTGTTCTTTTTTTATTCATTTGATTAAAATAGTCATAGTCATCGAAACAGAGCATTAACTACCAGCTAATATGAACAGGAACAATTATCTTTTGAAAACACCACTCATGATGTGGCTTCACACAACTGCCTGTCTGTCCTTGGTATGTTTAACAAATGCTTATTCAGACTGACACTGACTGTATATTTCTGTTTTACTGCTGCATTTGATTTGACAGTTGCTGGAAATTCTGCTGCTGATTTATTTATCTGTTGTATCCCTGCTGTTTTTTCAAAAGTACTACTTCCACAGAGTTTCCAGGCAGTTCAATATAGCCTGCCTCAATCAACTTTCCTATTTTCTTTTCTTCCTTTCAATAGTCCCAAAGTCCAAGATACCCATTTTTCAACTTAGAACATTCTTTCAAAGAGTAATATATACTATTTTTAAGAACACCACACTGCTTTACCTGTAACGGGAGAGTCGGCTAGGGCTATCTCTAGAGACTACTGCACAGTGATTACCCTCTTTCAGATGGGGAGTCAGAAGCAAACTCAGTAGTGTGAGGACATTTGTTACTCTCCTGCACACTCTCGTGTCTCTGCAGCCATCGATGTTCAGAGAAGGGAATACCAAAAATGCCGCAATTTAGAAACCCAAGCTCGCAAACAAAAGCCAACCCAATCAGCTATTTATAGCATAACTGTAGCATGACAATACCTAACCTGTGCAGTACTTCCCTTCTCTCCTGCAAATCTCAGTGCTATTCAAAAGAACCACAGAATACTGACAGTATGGCTGCTCACAAGTTTCCACCAAAACAATTTAAAAAACAGAATTAGATTTTCAACAACACAAAGATCCTGTAATCTATTACAGTGATTTGAGAATTACGGTAATTAAAAATTGTACCATTTAGCTTGCATGAACAAAAGTTACAGACTATCAGGGACTATTATCCCACAACAATATCCATTCATCCAAGACCAGTTTCTTTTTCCTGTTGGTTTTTCCAAGACCAATTTCTTTTTTCAGCAAATGAGTAACAGTTAAACAGACAGTAATTTCTCAACTTGTAAGCTTTGACTTAATTCCTATTAAGTCCATAAGATTTAAGAACAAGTTCAGGTCAAAGACCAAAATAGGCATCCATGTAAACAAGTTCCTGTGAGAATGCAATTCTCGGCCTGTTTGTAAAGAATAACTGGGTTTTTTTGGTACCCTGGGATTCAAAGCCATTTCAAGTCTTTTTTCCACGTTAACATAAATGTGGAACAGGGGTAATTCAGGACTGAATAAGGACAAAATTCTTCTTCACAGCTGCATTCAATTTTGTTTTGCTGTCTTGGCCTTCCCCACAACCAGGGACACTTTGTACATAGGGTAGCTTGCTTGGGCTAGAGTTTTGCCTCAGAGAAGAAATTAATACTTTAAGCTAATTCAATATTCCGATACCACACTCCTTTTGAAATTTAGTTTATTAAACATTACTCTGAGACAGAAGCGGCACATTGAAAATAGTCCCCAAAATCCAGGGTGTCCTCAGCTGCGATTTGTTTTGTTCCCAAAACCTGAATCCCTTTGCCTACTTTCAGGGCAGCAGGACATACACCGCCCGGTCCAGCCCTCTCCAGACTGTCAGCTGAAACAGCCACGTGAGTCTACATTTTTAATGCACACCCAATTCTTCCTGTTCCCTACAGCCAGGTCTTGAAAGCTGCAGCTTTATCATCCTTCATGGTTGCTGACAGTTCTATTAGTTGAACCTTAAAACCCTGTACTTCATATGCACCGTGTATGTTTGCCACAAAATCCTGTAACTGATTATGTCCCATTTATCTGATGTACATGCATTTGCTCTAATTATATAATTAAACCTAAACACAGCTATTGCCCAAAGGATAATCTGTCCTAAGCTATTATCAGAGAAAACAAAGACCATCATAAAACGATCCAATTTGGCTTGTGCCATTTTAGAAAGTAGAGAGTGAAGTCTGTTTTCAGAGGAATTGAAAGAAGCAAGAATGAGACTTTTTCTTGCATCTTAGCGGGCTTTAATTCCAGAGTTTTTATCTTTTTCTTCTCTTTTCACTGTATATGACTGTATGCACATGATATCTAGAGACACGGGACAACTGCAGAGTGTCCAGCTCTGGCAGCTCTCAGCAGCAAGGCAAAAATGCCAGTTTCCACCAGTTGCTGATGTTCCTCCTCAGGACCATCCTAGTATCCAACAGTGATCATCAAAATTACCCAGTTTCTGCCTTCCCAGATTTTGACCCTATAGTTCAAAAGTCCCATTTTTACCCCTGTCTGCACATTTACCCCTCCTCCCTCCCACCCACGTGCAATCTGTACTTGTTATAATTTAACACACTGCAATTTCAGCCAACACATGAGAAATGCATTCAACCCTCCCACTATTAAGGTAGGTGACTTTTTTTTTCCTTTCTAAAGCAGAAAGTAGCAGTAAACTACCAAAAAATATTTAAAATAATGAAAGGGTAGAAGACCGCTCCCCTCCCACCCTTTACACGACTCTCCAATCTGTATGTGAACAGGGGTAGAATCTTGCACAATATCAGTGTAGTTTGCATAGAGAAGTGCTTTTCACGGCAGCCGGATGGCAGGTAAACCTTTTTGCAAGCTGCACATCTTACCCACCTTCACCGTTGCATGGCATTTACACCCACAGGGACCAACACTCCTTGTCAGAGCAGGCATGGCCCCATCTCAGCTGATGAGCAGGGAAGGAGTCAGGCTGCCGTTAAGCCATTCAGGAGCAGTGGGTGGGTGTGTGAAGGCAGCAGTCACAGCCAGGATGGTTCTGCCTGATCACCAAAACTATACACGCCTCGCCATAGAACTTGCTGAAAGACAGCTTCAGCTGCTTGCATTTGATGACATGCATCTCAATCCACATGACACCAATTTTTCAGCAAGAAGAACTAATGATGTTAAAAGAGCTGCTACTCAACCCTAGTATTCTATAGTGCTTAATCAAAAATCACTGAAATCAAGAAGAAAAAAAGTCTATAAACTTTCTTGGTCTTTGGATCCATCACTTAGGTGAGGGAGAATCAAATCTGATGAAAATAAAAGAACATTTTGTTGTGTGGTTGATTTTTTTCTTTTATTTTTCTGCACACATCTGACATTTCTATTAGGCTGCTGAATATTTGTGAAGTCAGAAGCATCAATTTTTCAGACTTGACAGTTCAGTATATGATATTTTTCAGTGTAAACAAATAGAAAATATTTTTATTGCCTCTTTATCCAGGCACCTCAAATGCCACTCTAGTTCCAATAACTTATCAGATGCAGACTCTGGAAAAAGCGTTTGCTTGAGATCCAGAGTTTGACAATGAAAGGGGATGCCTGCTTTCTCATTTCATGCCTACCAGGATTTCTGCCAAAAGGCATATTTCTCATAAAAATCAGAATGTAGCCACTTTTCATTTCCCTTCAATCAGTCATGACTTGAGTAACACCTTCATTGCAATAATTTGCCTAACACTTACTTCTAATTTGTTTGTTCATAAGGCCACATGAAATAGCAAATATGCAGAAATGGGGAGTTCAGGGTAATTCAGCTACAAAGTTTTGTTTGCGTGTTTTTGTAATGAGCTTACCAAAACTCATATGCTGCAGATGAGTTTAATTAAAGTCAATGGAGCAAAGAGATTAAGCACTTGTGTGCTATCTTTGTGGCTTACAAAACTTGAATAAGTCAAATCATTAAACTTTCATTTGCCTGAGATTATGTAACATTGGCATGGAAATACTTGGGCCTCACCTCATCCCATCTGCGTATTAGAATTTTTTATAGCACCTCTCACTGCAGTAAAAAGCTGCACAAAACAAAATCCAAACTTCCAGGGGAAATATGGAAGCAGACGGGGCCTTTTGCTAGAGGACAGCACTGCAGGGAGCCAGCCCGCCTGTGTCTCCACTGTCCCCTGCGTAGCATAGGTCCAGAAATGCCAGTAACATTTCATTTGTGGCTCATGTATTATGCCACAGCCTTTGTTTCAGATGGCATTTTGGTACTTTTCAGATCATTTGAAAATAAGAGCGTTATATCCCTTATTATTGGTTCTTAATGTTACCTCCATCCAGCCCCCATCTAAACAGGGTGATTAGAGCTTGACCCAGGGGCAGTTTATTCCCTGCAAAAGCTGGAGGTGATTTTCCCTGCCCTCGCATGCAGGTGCGTAGCATTGTGCACAGTCTTCTTCCACTGCTGCAAGTACTGCTAGAGCAGTTGGTCCTTGGCCTTACCAGTGCTGTGCCCCCGGTACTGCCTCACGCTGATTTTTTCAGTGCAGATATGGACAAACCCCTCCTTTCGGCTGGGCTCAAGCGTGAGCAGGGAGCTTCTGCCTTTGTAAAATAGCAAAATCCCACCACATCCAGTTCTGCCTGGGAACTGCAGGCCATGGGGAAGGCTGCGGGACTCTCCATGAGCTACGGCTTCCCAGAAGGAAAGGCAGTTTGCTTTTGGGCAGGTAGCTATGTGCAAGAATTGCAGTGATGGCCTGTTTCTGGTCCGAAAGACCATGTCTTACACTCTAGCATTTCCATGACATCGATTCCTTCCAAACCAGCTGCGGGGTTTCAACCTCGGACATTCTGCCAGACAGCGACTAGGATAAAAGCGGTACAAACTGGGATGCCCACCAGTGAACCAGCCATTCAAGACAGATGTGATATCTACATGCTGCCAATGTCTTGTATCACCCATGCTTGCAAAAACGATTACGATTTAGTCACATTCTTTGTTAAAACTCAGTCACCTCTCTCTGAGCTGGATGAGTTTTCTCTAGGTTTTGCTCGCTCCCATTTCCCTTTGCTGTTATTCTTTCATGTTTCTGAAATGAGAGAAAGGAGCAGCCAATTTCTTCATGGCTCATTTCTAACCTTTTAAAATGTTACCGTTTAAAGTATTTATAGGTTTTATAGTTGCTAGCAACCTTCAGAGTGAGACGAAGAAGTGTTATTTCTCCTTCTGAGAAAGTTACTGAGCCTGGGAGCCCCCAAATTCATTTCATTACAGAGCATGTTGACAAAATTACTTCAAAATTTCCCTTGTGGCAGTGAGAAAAATTAACTGTATTTTATATGACAAAAACATATTGTGTTTGCAAATTTCATATGCAAAATATCACTCACTGATGAGATAAAAATTCTGCACTGTCATATCATATCAACAGGCTCTCTAGGAGATTAGTTACTTTCTATCATACCTTAAAAGTTAGTATTTCTACATCTAGACCTCAAAAATCACATTTGCTTAACACAGGGTTTTTTCTGCGTGCAGTTTTGAGAAACCAACATAAGCACTACCGATCTCTGCATTTTTGTCAAATTCTGACTTGGTGTGAAAAGTCACATATCAGGTATCATTAAAAGCCTAAAACTACTGTTTTTTAACTGGTTTCAAGTACCATCCTAATGTTTAACTAACCAGAAATACCCCCATCTACTTCCCTAGAAACTACATTAAGAACTTAGGGAAAAAACAGAGCCTCGATTTAAGCCATTCTTATACCTGTGCATTCAGTGCATCTACTGACAGGGGCAAACCCACTGAATCATTTCCTTCCCTTTCCGGACTCCAGCTAACTCGCAGTACTGTGGTTTTTTCCTGTCACATCAACCCCACCCAGGTAAAACCAGCTTCCTCCTGTGTCCAGTGAGCTGTCTTGTCAAGTCTCTTCTGTCCCAGGGCACCAAGTCTGGCTTAGCAAAAGAAATTTCTTCAGCTTCTGCATGGTTCAGACTCACTGCTTTCTCCAGGGAATGGTTTATTGGTACTTGCTACTGAGGATTAATAGTTACATGTCAGATAAGTGACAACCAGTGCTCACAGACAACGGTTGTTGGCTGTAACCACTTTCAGTAAAGACTTCTTGATGAACTCCTGAAAGCAATTATTTTAATTTGTGCCTTGAAATCAGAGCACAGGTAGACACAGGTCCTCTGTCACACTTTACTTCCAACCATCCCCTTCTTTTTCACATTAAAATCTTCCTCTCCAATCACTGGGATTTTCAGTGTGCTCTCCCACCATAAGCACAACACGCTGCTTGTGGAGCTCCGCTACACAAGCTATGCATGATGGCTCGTTCATCTGGAAGCAAAACATTAACGTCCTCAGTTCCTGCCACTTAAAGCATTCAGAAGAGTAAATCACAGCTCAGTGGAAAATCCAGCAAGATCCTTAAATAGAAAGTTTTGAGCGTAAAGTTTAGTCTGGAAAGACCCCTTTGCTGTATATGTATAACAACTTTTCTCCCCCCTCTATTTCCATTCCCTTCTGTGCACCTTCTCTTTTGGCTCACTAATTAATCAGTAAAGTTAATCACTCTCCTCCATAAGGAACGCACAGAACGGATAAAAAGACACAGGCTCTTTCTGTTTAGTTTCAAACACAAAAAAAGGCTTCTCGGCATGTTCTAGAAACCCTACGGCTATGCATTAAGCTCCATACAGCTCAGTACTCCTGGTCCTAGATTTGCAGGGATTTTAGATACAGACTTCAGTGGAAGACACGGAGGTGCCACTGAAAGTCACCGCTATCACTTGTCTTGCTGTGAGCCTACAGACCTTTGATAATCTTTAACATTTGGAAGTGAAAACCCATCAAGTTTCAGTGATCCAGGTGCTGGCCAAGATGCAGAAATGCATTTCACTAGTACAGGTTATTTTTAGTTACAACAAGCAGTGAGTTCCATCATATATAATAAAAGATGATGTCCTTAATACCCTTATTGCTATTTCCATCTTCTGGTGTAAGTAATTCCAGCAAAAGGAATGGGATTATAGCAAAAGAAATTTTACCAGACTGGTTCAAAATATTAAAATGCTTTATATTTGTCCGGGGTCTTTCATCCCAGAGCTAAAAGCATTTTTGCAGATATGAGTTAATTCTCACAATACCCTTGTGAGACAAAAATTATTGTTAGTTGCTTCTACCAATATCCTGGATGTGACTGCAGAGATACTCTTTTTATATATTCTCTATTTTTCTGTGGTTTTTCACTTAATTGGAAAATAAGCACTGGGGATACTTCAATCACACACAGAACACATAATGTTGTTTTCCTTTTTTAAGGAATGTAGTATTCATTGCACATACCCTGTGTTTATTTGCTGTAGAGAACTTGTTTCCTTAAATTAAGGAGTATGTAAAAATACCTATATAAGGATCTCAATTCTTAGCTGCATGGAGAGTCTAAGAAATCCCCTAATTCATGCTACAGGGACATTCCTGTGAAGAGGAGCTGGGAACCTCCTGAGATGGGCTGAGCTTTCTCACCCCTTTTTAAGTAAATTGAAATTGTCACAGTAGGCACTTCACAGGGGCCTCAAATTACAAGGACTCTAACATGTACAGAAGTGCTTTGTTAAAGAGAGCTGGATACAAATATATGCTTAAAACTCAGGGTATGCACATTTACTGAACACAGGGAAAAGGCAATTAGCCCAGAGCTGACAACATTCCCATTGATTTAAGTCATGCAGCACAAGACTTCCAGGGCTAGGCTTTCTTGCAGTGAACTACTAGTTCTTCCCGGGGAACCCCTTCTCCCTCCTTCCCATTCTTTTAATTTACATTCTGTTAAAGCCAGTTGTTGGATTTTCCATTTGATACTCCTCTACTTAGTCTCAATTTAGGAAAAAACTCCAAAACCTACAGAAAGGCATTGTGTCTGTGAGGTTGTGGTTCTCTGGAGATGATGCTGAGACTATCTGTGCTGATTCTGGCTGCATCGTTGTGCTTGCATATGTCTCTGCATAGTCAAAAGATCAATGGTGAAGATATGGTCTCTGCCAGCACAAACATCTCATTTGGCTGGTGGGGCCCAATTCTGTGCTGAAGGATACCCCACCTTCGGCAAATAGCAATAGCACTCTTCAGCCCCAGTGACTTACAGGAGCCAGTCAAACTTGCGTGGGAGAGAATTCACCCCCAGACTAAGTAAGCATGTGTGGAAGAGTCTTGAAAAGAGTAGCAGAAGGGGAGCATAGGAGAAGTCTTTCCAAAGCCCAGCACAGAGGCAGTTAAAATAGTAATTTACAGGCTTTTCATCTACATTCCCATGCATATTTATAACACCAGCGATCATTAACACCTAATCTCTTTAGATGACTAACAAGCTTCACAGAATCCTAAATCTCCTCCAGATGATGCCTCAGGCAAGGCTATTCTCATCCTGAAGAAGCTCCTTTACCACCCTAATGGTGTGCCTTATCTGCTCTCTCTCCCAGGACTGGGGTTCCTAGGAGCTCTCCTGCTCATCATATGATTATACAGGTAGCCTCAGCAAACAACTAACCCCATCGACCTGACCCAGTGATCAGTACCTTTTTTCCTCAGTAGCAATAAAACTGCTGTTGAGTTACGCCTGAGTGTACCTTGCATTGAAAATACAGGAGACCCTGCCCGAAATACAAAGCGTTGCTTTGGTTCTGTCCAGCATCAAACTAGTACATCAATGTGATAGCTTCTTCTACAAAATGGATTGGGAACAGAAGCAAACCCAGCTGGTAAACAGAAAGGAAATACAAGAAAGCTCATCGTCCTAATTCTGACCTTGTTTATTCTGCTTTTCCATCAGCATCACTCCACTGAATTTCCGTTATCTCTGCTTTATAGCACTGCAAACGAGAGCCGTATGTATTTATAAGGATATGGAAGAACACTGCTCAGTCCTGGCCCCCCACATTCAGTCTTTCATTATTGTGTGACTTGCTATGCATTAGGACTTCCATACTGATGCTCTTGCTGGTCTCATGTTGTAGTGATTGCTATATAGGAGAAAGCAAATCTTTTCCATGAGATTACTTTTATTCCGTATTCAAAGATTAAATGACAATTTGTTTCTATGAGTACTATTGCCTAACATTTCTGATTAGCAAAAAATGAGTGTACATTCACAGCAGATACTTTTCTAAAAGCAGGACCACAATTTAATTAACCACTCCACTAACAAATTCCAAGTAGAAATTAAAAGTGGTTCAGATTAATGATTTTGTATTCACTGCTCTGGGAATTTCTTATGCCCTGCTGGTTTTAACTTCAAGTTTGTTATTTAAAAACCTTAATCAGGAATTTGTATAGCACCTGATTAAGACGTTATTTAAATGGTCCTGCAATAATTTCCATCTGAAAAGGACATTGCCACACAGCTCATGCACTTAACCCAAGGTTTTGAATCAAATAAGAGCTACAATATTGACAACCACAGCTGAAATCGGAATCAAACCCATACTGAGTCAAATATTCCTGCTTCCACTTACAATATTTAAGTCTGGACTAACTCCCTTAAGTTGCTCCAAATTAAAAGCTGCACAAGTGAGACCAGAATTTAATATTTGGTCCTTCTATGAAGTATGACGAACACTCATACTGCTGTGAAAATAACAATAGAAATTAAAACTCATACCCCTCTCTCTTTCAAATTTAGGTCACTTGTGGTGATGGTATGAAGAAATAAATAAAAGCCCTGCAAAACCCCATCACAAAAGTGTCTGAATTAATTCTGCTGAACTGAAGACTCAAGTATGAGATCACTCATTTGCATTTTATAAAGGTTTTCAGACACTTACTCATCATCACAATACTGGAAAACCAGGTAGGTTTTCTAATGAACTAAACACCCTTATTTTTTCTCACTGTTCTACTTCAAAGCACCTTATAAATTGGCTATAGATCAATAGGGGGGGAAAGTCAATTCAGCGTATACTACTTCATGTATTCACAATTTGATTAGTTCTTTTTTAAGATATTAAAAACAAATAGTGTTCACTTTCCAACTTGACTTGAATCTCATTCACCAGTGACTTCTAAGAATAACCCCAAACCTAAATAATCTGTGCTCTCTGTGAGGCAGTGACAGAGAACAGACCTTTTGAGTAGCTGATCATAGTTTGAAGCAGCCTTCAGTCAAAGCCTTTGTGCAAAGACGACAGAATAATAGACAAAATACCTAGGGTTATTTCAAGCTTTATAATAAACTAGCTAAATTCGGCTATTGCAAGTGCCAATTAATTACTTAAAAGAAAAGGTAATTGTAAACTACATGAATCCGGTAATTTGTATGTCTGTTGAAGATGACTGTGTCACAGTGGTGAAAGGATACAGGAAAAAAAGTTGTTAATGGATTTATTGGACTAGATTTCATTGGCACTTGTGCTGGTGAGAGTCTGAAGCAGCTCCAAAGTATGCACGGTAACTCAGTTGGGTTACTTTGGCTGTAGGTTTGTCTGAAAATGCAGTCTAACCTATTTATTCCAGATAAACACCAGAATTGGTTGAAAGCTTTCCTACAGATCTTTGTTCCACTAAGTAATATTGATTTACAAAAATCAAAACATAGGCTAACATACCAGACTCCTCAATCTTCCGTATGGAAAGTTATCAAAGCATTTAATTTCCATTGTCTCAGCAGTGCTATACTATCCAACAAAAACACTGTAGTAACTGAAGTGAAACAAAATTTGAGACTCTGAAATCAAAATCTCTCATTAAATTTAAACTCTGCTTCCCTCAACCCTTTTACATTTGGTATGGCTTCTAAATTAAAAGGATATACCCATGGGATGAAAAATCCATTTTCAACCTGTTCTAGTAATTACCTCAGATTTACATGGAGTGAACAAGGGCAATATTTCATCCACTCGCTCTTCATTTTTACCTCTACTTGAACTCAATGGGCCAAAGTGTGGTCTGCTGTGTAAGAGGGAAGGAAAATGAAACCACAGCATGGAAGAGAAACAGTTAAGTTTGAAAACACATACAGAGATTCTACATGGACCTGTCACAGAAAACTGGGCGAAGAAGGGAGAACAACTGCATGAAGTACAGACTTTTAGAAATTCATTAGATTAATCTAGTACTCCCCGCATTAACGTCCAGGGATAAGATAGAGCTTAGTGCTCAATTTTTACTACTAAACTAAACTGCTACCTGGCTCAGTAATCCGTGCACTGTTTTGACAGCCCAAACCTTATGAACCATGCAGATGACCCCACTGCAGGAGTAGCTAGAAAAGCTAATATTAAGGCTCATTTAATTTGAAAATTAATGATACCATTTTCTCTGCTCACTCCTTAGTAAGAAAGATATAAACAAAGAGACCTGGATACAGGTCTGTCATTAAGATCTACATTAACTTTCCATTCATACTGTAGGGCTTCTCAGATATTGTTGTTGTTATCTTTCTCCCTGCTTGTGTTCAGCAGTATGAAGTTCACTTTGACTTTTCACATCTCTCAGACAACACAGCCTGAAGTGAAGCAGACTTATACAGAATGTCCATTAACACAATGTCCTTCACCTGGAAAACATCATTTATAAAGCTAAGGAAAAGACCATGACAGGTCTATGTCAGCAGTTTTAAAGTTAGCCAATTTATGCAGCTGAAGATGATGACTGGGGCATAAACCACAGAGGACTGCATACAAGTGTATTGCCTACTAACTGCAGTAAAGTACGGGATCAATTAAACTACTAGCAACAGAGGAGAAAAATTATGAAAGAACACCATATCAGCAATATCTCTTTTTTCCCCCGTTACACCAATAGGAATAAGCGAGTCAAGGAAAGATACCACGATTTTATGAAATAACAACACATATTTACTTCTTGTTTCAGATTCTGACATATCTGGCTCTTCAGAATGGGTATGAGACCCTCACAGAGCTTTTTCTTTCATGTGTGAAAAAGCAGACAAACCCAGCGCTTATTTGTGCTGGTTAAACCAGGATTTAAACAGGTAAGTCACCCAAAAGAGGGAAGGCAGGAACACTTAACAGAAAGCCCAAGAAACCAACGACCTGTCCCCACACAACAGGGAAGTATCAGAGAGCTTCTGTACTACCCCTGTGTGTTGTCCAATAATTAGCAAGGAAGGCCCAACAGATGTTGGGTTGGAGCAAAACATCCACTTTTGCTGGATTTCCACCAGTTTATGTGATATTTGGCAAATCTCTACTAAAAGAAAAGTAACTTAGAGGGGTTGTTGACATTTTTTTAGTTCTACTCATAAAACAACTGCTTGTAACTCTACCTATTTATTCTTATCCTGGCCTGGTTTTGACTATCTATATTAGCTGTTACTACATAAGCTTGCAACTCATGCCTCCGACCCCACAATTTTGCTCTTTCGGGGACTGATGACTCCTTGGTTTTCTAAAGTTAGCTCATCAAAACCAGATTCACTAGCAACAAGTTTTTCAGGTGCTTCTGACATTTTAGTCCATAATCCCCAGGCAATATCTGTCTCACGTAGGAATTCTTCAGTCAAATGCCTTTAGGGAGATACATGAGCAAAAGGTCAACAATTGCTAATGTGAATACGAGTTTCAGGTGTCTCCATTTGTGGATGCTGAACTTCTGACACTTAGGGTTCGGTATTTCGGAAGGGAGATAACTCACCACCTTCTGGTAGTAAAGCTTTTAATGTTATCTCTAGCAAAGCACTGAAAATACGAATGAACTTAAGTCATTAATCAAAACCTCAAAATAATAAATAAGGTGCTTTTTAAATACAGAGTATTTCCACTCCCCAATTTTGCCTGAATTACAAATGTACTCCTCAAAATGATCAGTTTGACAACTGATAACTTTTTTTAAACAAGCAAGATAAGTTTATAAAGAAAAAGTACAATAATTTTCAACTGTATTTAAGTACTAAAGCATCTCTCTACTTCCTGGTAATAACAATCTTTAATTACGTTTACGAATATACTGAATTTCCCATACACCTGTTTAACTGAAAGCAGATGTTCATTCTGCAGTGGGTTATTTTCATAATATGCATCACTATTAGTTTGCTATTGCTAGCACAACACACTGGGAAAAGCAATATACACATAATGCAGAACAGTTTGTGTGGTTATGAAGTTAACTCTCTATTTATTCTATTTTTTATTACTCCTCTTCTGTCACCATCAGTGATTTCATAAAGCGCTGCATTTCTTATATTATTATTGTTACTACATATACTGTTCAGCATCTTATTTGACTCGTACCAAAATTCCAGTTCAGGTTATTCACTGTTTTGTTGGTTTAGATAACAAGCCAGTGATCTGGCCTCCCGCGTTCTGTGGGGAAGACTCTTCATATCTGTCACAGACAGGGCAGATGATACCAATATAATCCACATGTAAAGGGGCACTAAATCTTCTTTATAGGGGCAATCTCTTTTCAGCACTGTCAATCTGCACAAGAGTAGAACTCATGACCTAAAGGTGTAAGGCCCTGTGTATCCTCACTCATTTCCTAAGGCTATGTGTTAATAAGATATTAAGGCCCAAGGGACGAAAGGACAAGCAAAACTGAGCAAGACATGTTCAATGTCTTTGAAAAGGTGCAAAATGTGCATTACAAAACACAAAAGCATATGGATTCAAGTTTTCCTCACATATTTTCTCTTAGTAATGAATATAACGTGCCTAAGTTTCTAAAGTAAGCATATATGCTATCAAATAACTACGCAAAAAGAAAGCTCTAATAAAAATAATTAAACAGAACAAATCAAACGCCATTTGAGACATGATCAGTTAAAAAAGTGTAATTTTTCAAAATTTTCTCATTTAATAGTTACACCAGCAACAATACTAGCAGTAGAACGCCCTCTGTGCAGTAGTGCCAGGTACTTTCCTTAAAAGAATGAGGGGCCCCACTCCACAAACCTGAAGTATAAAGCAGACAGTATTCAGAGAGATACTACAGATGTTTTAACAAGACAAAGTGAACTCAGTTGGCCAAAGCTGCACAGGAGGTCAGGAGAACACACAATTTCAAAGCATTAGAGGCTGCTGTGAAGGTCCTTGGGTGGGTCAGCAAGCTTAGCGCTTAAATCTGCCCTGACAGTAATGTGCTGAACATTTCCCGTTTCCCTGATGTGCAGCCCAGGTCACCCCTTCTTCCTCTGCTTATTCCTGCCTCCTGGTTTCCTCCCTTGGGACTGGTCACCTCTGAACTGTTTTGGCAGGTCCGTTCTCTGTTGTTACTCCTCTATGAATCCCTCCCCAGAACTCATTTGCAGCTGAGGTGTAAAGAGTGTAGTACCCACCTCATCGCTGCTGAAAATGCCCTTGTAGCTGATCTGTAATCGTCTTGAAAACATTAATTTTGTTGCAATGGTGTTGTATTTTATGTTGGTATTTTAACTAATAGTTCCTCCTACATTCTATGTACATTTTCTCAGTGAACATGATATAGGCAAGTACATTGATTGATCTGGAGTCAGACTGTGAAGTATCTCGTACTACCTGTTGACCATTGTGGGGGTTGCCTTCTAGAATCCCCCAAACAGCACAGATTCTCTTGTGAGTTTGTTTGTGCATTGACACAAGAACAATCTGCAGAAATTCAACAGAGACAATTCCCCTGGGGTAGAACCAAGGAATTAAGTTCAGAGTATTCTACATTTTATGGGCCTTTTTAGGTTTGATGGAAGATCATGCCACAAAGCATCAGTAAATGGGAGCCAGGTCCCACTCTAAACTGTGCTCCTAAGCAGGGACTGCTGTATATGAAGACTAAGCAGAGGCGGCAGTAGTTTGCGTGGTGATTGATTATGATTTTTTTTTCCCTGTACATAACATATTGAATGCCACATAAAGCATGAAGAACGGCTACTGTGTGTCTGATTCCAAAACAGGAAAGCTAGATAGACTGCCAACCAGCAAAAACTATTTCTTTTCAAGAAAGAGACTTCAAAACTCATAACCAAGTCTACAGGGAATATACAATATGAAATATAACATAAGTAGCTAGAATAAACTTTGATTTGATTTCCTTTGGTGATAATGATTTCAGATAACCAATTTATGACAAATGCACTTGGGACATACTACCCAGGGTACAAATTAATACATGTAAAGAAAAAAAGAAAGGGGAGTTCAATTTCTTTAAAATTCTGGAATAGAAATTATAGAAAAGACGCGTAACTGTGATCCAATAATTTAACTTCCTGTATCTTTTTAAAGAATAATTATTAAAAACTCTTCTCAGGTCTGTTGATTTACTTCTGAACACTTTATTCCTAACTAGTGATGCCATAGCCTAATGAGAAATAAATTAGATGATGGCTGTAGTATAGGAACAGTGGGAAAAGTTGACTTTATTAGAAGATTATGCATTAGATCTGGATTTATAATTGCATTTTCTCTAATCGCAAGCACAAGAAATTACATTTTACTGAGTATAAATATTTGGAAGGGAAAGAAAAATTCAGCCATGCTATTAACTGTGTGGTAGCAGGAATGCTAAATGTGTTATTGATCTAATTTTTTCTTACTTTTTTACTGTCATTACTCTTCATTTTTTCCACTATTAAATGATTCCCTACACTGGAAACATGGGAATTACAAGGGAAAACATGGCTGTTTTCAATGTCAAACTCTTCCATTTCTGCTACTTCCCGATTTCTTCATAACAACTTCAAACAATGGAGTTTAACAATGGTGAAGACTCCCACAAATCCCTCCATGATTTTTTAGATTCTACCTATTAACTAAGAAACTGAGTTAGTTTAAGGAAATTAGGTAACACTTATTATCTTAAAGACCTATGGGTCATTTATGTTTGTGTGGGGTAGCTTGAAAACATACTTCAGAATACGTTTGCTGTTCTCACCATCCATGCCTGCAAACTCCAGTACTGAGCCACACAGTACCTCATGCATGAAACCAAATGAAAAGATAGGCACAGGGGGAAAGGGAAATGCTTGATCAAAGATATACAATATTAAGTGCTATATAGCAATAAAAAATGAATGTGCAATTGCAGCTTACCGAAAGTCATAGGAAATGACTGAATTCATACCATCGCTGAGCAGACATTAGTCAAGAGACAGATGTTAAATGTTACAGCATTTTAAAGCTTCAGGAAGAAATTTCCAACCCTTTGTCTTGTGTTATTCAGCATTTTGAAAACTATCCTAGAATTATGTAGCTTTGCATGTATGATTGGTCAGAGCAGGATTTAAAGCTTGGTGACTGGCAACACTTAAAACATCCAAAGGTTCGATCCATATAGCTTTCCAGAGTTTTGATAGTTTTTCAGATTTAGTTGATCAGTTTTGGGGAAAATCCCTCCGCCCTCAAAAGTCAATGAAAGTTTACTGCTGGCTTAATCAAATCTCTTGAAGGGGAAGAGTATGTACTTACTGATTGCATCTCACGTGTAGCCATGAAGGTGAGCGGATTGGTATTTGTCCTGTGTTCAGCATCTTTGCAGATCTAAGAACTGTTCCATAAGCAGAGTTTAACAGTTGTCTCTTTCCAGCAAAATCCATCATTGCCCCAAAGCCCACTTACAGACTTTATCCGATGGGTCTTTTGGTGCACTTGGGTTAGGCAGTAGCTGAAGAGAGATTTTGAGTGTAAAAGTTTTGGATATAGCTACATCATCCCCATTTTAGGCACTAACATCATTTTGTGGATCTTGCTTTCCCAGAGGAGACAGCTACTCATAGAAGTGGGCCAACAGATGGTCAAATGTACCCGATTTTCCAGGTTCAGAGTTGTTAGTTGAACCCTAGTTCTCACGAGTCAAACATCTAACTGTTGCATTCATAACTGTATGCAGTTTAATGTCTACTACATGCCGAAATTACCTCTACACTCAATAATAAATGATAATAGATTCAGTTTTCAAATGGTTAAAATATAATTTATTACAGGTTTTTTTTAATACACGAGTCATGTAAGTGATCCAGACCTTTTCGGCTGTTGTCCAAATATTAACTGTGTCAGCACGGTATTTTCTTTCCCTCCTGGAATAAAAATGTAGCAATAAACTCCAGAGGCAAAGTGGCATCTAGCTAATGGCATTCAATCTAAGCTTATTGCAGATCGACCTTGAATGCTGCCAAGTCTCTAACATGTGCTGACAATACAGCATCGTTGCTAAGCTACCTATTATTAATCTTTGCAATGAAAAATGAAGAGGTCAGAATGTGTTGAAGGTGTGTTTATTACAGAGCTTGCACAGAGGGTCTCATTTGAAAGCTTGGATATTTCACCATTTTTATTGCTGTGAAAAGGTTTTAATTTTTTGTGAAGATTTGAATCTGACTGACAAGTCACAATTTATGACACTGATCATCCCTTAATTAAATAGCAGAAAAAGAAATACATATATATTTTGTAAATACTCATCTGTCTACATTCAGGCCAACAGAAAAAGAAGTTATGGTCATTTGTAATTGAAACAAATTATTTAGTTCTTTTTCTCATGGTCAAAGTTGCAGTACGTTGGGTCTAGAAAAGCCTCATAAAAATGCACGGGGCAATAGCTGGTGGTTAGGAGAGAACTATTATTATTAGAACATTCTCCATTCTTATTGTCTGCTCCTGTCTTCTGGGTTTATTCCTTGTGGCTTGGGTTTTTATTTAGCTTTGTGGTGTTTTGGTTGAGGATCAAGATTGTATAGAGAAACAAGACACGTTCTATTTATCAATAAATCATCAAACACAAAACCAAAGACCAATGAATGGGATGTGCACACAAAGAACGAAAAAGGGGAAACTCCACATCTTTTGAAAGAAGAAAAGGCCAGGATAAGAGCAAAAAGTGGCCAGGTGTCATTCTGTCACAAAGGAAATTGATATAGGAGGTGAGAAAGAGACAGAGTATATATTTTCAAAGGAGAAGTGCATAGGTTATCAAAGTCCATATGCAAGAGCTGCTGATACACACAGGGACCCCCCGCAAAAAAACGTAGCCAATGCTTTCTAGGAAGGAAGACATCTCCTTGAAAAAGCAGAAGTTGAAAGCTAACCAACCAAACTTTCTGAAGACTTGTTTTCAAGGGAAGGTTTTATCAGCAAAAGCTGAACTGTGTATTTCAGGAGATCTCTGCATGGAGATTTTCTCTCCCATGGAAACACTTTTGGCATGGGTTATGATAATTTGGAGGGTTGTGAGACTTCGCCCAAGGATGGGAAAGGAAAAGTGTCCTGAGGTGGATAAGTACTTTTGTATAACTGTTATGGGTTTAACTTGACTTGGGAGTTACGCACATATCACTGGTAAAGCTTCATCATGTGAAACTCATCTTCACTTCCCTAAACACTAATCACACGAGGGCATTGGAGAAACTGAGACGACTTCTAGCCCACAGGAATCAGCCTTTCTTCTAAGGCTAATCTGAGATTGCTGGAGGGCTGCTGGGGCTCTGTCACCCCAGCAGCAGGTCATGAAGAGCAGCCACGCTCCAGGTCTGCCTGGTGCCCTCGTGGGGAATGATTTGCTCTGTCCTTCCTCACCTTACCTGCCTAAGCACCAGCTCAGCCTTTCTGGTCTGCGCTCATGACTCCAATGGCTCCCAGCTCCGTCCATGCCAGTGTGCTGCCACAGCTGCTGCCCACATGGACACTTGAGTTGCTCTGAATTACAGCATCACTGACAGAGCACCACAAGGACACTTTGAAACAAATGGGTTTTGATCAAATACTGTTTAGAGATTATACTTCCTCAGTCCTTAGTAGTGGAATGTGTTTCTGAGCAGGGTGAAGATTTAGGAATGAGCTCACGCAGAGAAGTTTAATCTATTTTAGCTGCGTTGATCTCTTTGACTGCTTCAGTCACATTAATAGCAGCCCTCAAGTTCTAGATTTTAAAGCAGCCCTAAAACCACTCTGCAGTAAGAATCCTTCTAGCACCTGAAGATACGCTCATCAAAGACCAGTGAAATGTCTTCCAAGTGTTTGTAGGATGGGTTTCAATCCTATGCTTCAAAAGCTGGAAATGCTATTGGTAAAGATGAGCAACAGCGTCCTGGTTCCTGCCGTTCCTGCTGGAAGAACTTTGTCCCAAGTGACAGAGGGGTGTCAAGCACAGCGTTATCAAGCACCACACAAGCAGAGATCTCAAAACCAAACCAGTCTGAAACTTCTCATGGGAAGCCTGATAGTGCAGGTGGACATGGGATACAGTCCCAACTTTTCTGCCTCTTCTATTTGTCCTTGTAGCTTTTTTATTTATACCGCAGCACTTCAGAAGAGCAGGATGGATGGAGCTGCCTCTGTGAAGAACGTTTCTGTATAGCTAGAATAGTATCTTGCAATTGCAGCAGAGAACTTATCACTTAAGATACAGAAGGTTAAACTACATGTGGCTTGTCAAAGATACCCTGTGGCCTGGCTATACATATATGCTAGAGATGTAGCTTTGTCTTTTGTGTTTCTTGGCATCATCCCCCTGTTTTCACATGCCTTTAGTTTATCAGTGTGAAAATTTTGACCATGGCACACTTGGAAATGTGGTTCCTTGTTTATGCACAATTTAAATTTAGCAACAGTCATACACACTTCCTGATCTCTTCCCTAAATCCTATCTTGATAGGGTTGTCTTGGGAAGTGCTAAAGTATAGCTCTGTTTCAGCTAGTTCTGAATGTCAAAGCTGCTCTTGAAAATAAATGTATTGATTAGGAAACTGCTGCTTCTGCTGTGGCTGCGAGGGGTGGCTGGAAAATGAGAAAGACTTTGTCAACAATGTGAACCTGGAAATTCAGTTTTGTTTCAATATGAAAAGCAAAAGAGATCGTTCAGGATTTTTCTTGAAATGATGCAACAGATAGTCACAGAAGAAAGGCTTAGAGGCCATTGATTAAGACATTCATTTGCTATGTGGTATGTTCAGTTCCTGTCCTGTCTGGAGAGATTTGAACTGGATTTGCACATATCCCACTGGAACATATCATTCCTCTCTCATCAGTGTCAGAATGATGCCCTCAAAAGATTAATCAAATCTTACAGGGACTTATCAAAAAACATATGAAGAAATCAGTTTGTATCTCTCTTTCAGATCTATAAGCAGATAAAACCATTAAGGGGCAAACTGTAGATTTTTCTGTATTTGGCCTGGTTACAAGTTTTGAGTCCTAATAGCAAACATTATTTTATTTAGGCTGTATATGCAAGTTCCATGAAAGGTGGGAGTCGATAAAACAACTGACTTGTTTATAGAATGGTACAACAAGAGTACAGTGCTATTTTTCCATGCAAGTTAGTAAATTCCACAGCTGAAAGCAAATATGCAGCATCATTCACTGATACATATGCAATAGGTGCATGAAGAGCTCAACTCCAACTGTGAGTACGCAGGATCACACCCGCTGTTTGAATCAGAGAAGCAGATAAAGAAAGGCAGTGATTGAGAGGGTCATGTACCCAACAGGTGAGCAACTACATAATGAGTGTCTTAAATATTTTACTTCAGCTGAGCAGCATCAGCTTATACCAGCAGAGAAGCTGCCCTTTGTGCTTAGGATGACACCCAAAGTCTAGGCTTTCTTGAAGTCAGTGACCAGATTTGCATGTCTCCTTGATTAGGGTTTCTTGCCAGAGACAAGAAAGATTTTGTGTTACAGAATGTTCTAGGCAGCCAAACAGAATTCAAGCTAAGACATACTCGTGTCACATTATATTATCCTGGGATGACACAGGCCTCATGAGAAGTGTACATGAAGTGCTGAATTTATACTGGCAGTCACAACAATACATTTTAGGTGACATACACTAAGATGAAAAAGCATGCCACCTAAACTGTAGATTTTTACTTACAATGTATTTGACTGTGCTGCTTTGCTGCAGTGGGAACTATGTACAATTAATGACTAATATAAACAGAGTGAATGAAGCCAACTATCAACTAGGGAGAACCTATTAGGTGAAGTGT
Organism: Gavia stellata; assembly: GCF_030936135.1. Lineage (NCBI taxonomy): Eukaryota > Metazoa > Chordata > Aves > Gaviiformes > Gaviidae > Gavia > Gavia stellata. The sequence continues at coordinate 8,534,721 of NC_082615.1, read as the reverse complement.
AATTTGAAAAAACATGCTGAATCTGGACAAAAACCATGAGGATCCTGCAATACGTGTAGTTCTATAGCTGTTGTTTGGAGTGTGCTGTGATAACCAGTTGTACTGTAGATTCTGCAATATGTTGGTCCAAAGAGTTTCTTAAATGATAAATTTATCTGCATGACCCTATATTATCATATATTTAGATCCATAGTTCTAAGATCAAAGACACTCTAAGCCTAAACTTCCAAGCCTTGGTTATATATATGACTTGTACATTCCTTCTGAGTTTGTAGACTAATAGTCTCCTGATTAGGAGTGCAGAACAAATAATTTAATACAGCGTGCCGGCTGAAGTTGTTACTGTTCATCTTTACAGCACAGAACTACTGAAACTGATGGATAATTGGAAAAAAAACCCAGTATAACAGAAGGGAAAAGAAGCCATTTAGCAACTTAAATGAAAGATAAGCTACCAGCAAATTGCTATGAAAATTTAGGATTGGGGTCAGATGTGGAAGGATTCCTTTGAAATGCTTTAACATTGTGGGTAAAAAGATTCATCTCAAATCAGTTTTCAACCAGGAGAAACACTGGGGAAAAAAAGGAGGAAATGCTAGAAAAAAGTTGAAACAAAGATGACTGAGCCTGGGATGAAATACCAATGGAGAGAAAGAACAGGCAGAATAAAAAGTGGTAGAATTGCACAAGAGAAAAATGATGATGAAAACCCAGCATGTATATAGGTATCACTTATATGTTCTACCAATGTATATTACAAGGCCTCTTTTAGTTGGGGGAATACCAGTGAATTCCTATGGTTTGAATTTAATTTTTCTTTAAACATGTTTCCCTGTTTTCCACTTTGCTCAAACTACAGGAAACGGAAAGATGAAGAACCTGATTTAGCTTTGCGATTTCTCTGTTCTGGAAAAAAAGAAAGAACGAGGAGAAGGGGAAGAGAGGGTGCTGAATCAGAGGGGTAGACTGTGATCCTCAAAAACCTACCTGGCAATCAGGTATCTTTAACAAGAAAGCAAACTTCTATGGATCAAAAAATTGCAAAAAGAAAATAGATCTTGACGAGTATTATATATTATTACTAGAAAAGTTTTAAATTGTAGTGATACAACTAGAAGTCTGTGGAGTCACGGTGATGTTTCAGTACTATTTCTAAGTCATATCTCTACTGAAAATGCTGATAAACTTCCTAGTAAAAACACTTCTGTCCTACACATAGACAGCATGAATACAGACTGAGTGCAGCCAAATGCCACTGGGCTAAGAAAGCAACTGAGTATGCTCTGAACCCTTAGCATGTGCATAAAACCAACCTGACTTCGGACAGCCTTCAAGATTATCTTGGGTTAGCAAAGATCCATGGAGGATGGTGCTGTTCACTTAGGAGTGCCAGTCTTCATGGCTCGGAGATGACCGAACATCACACTTCGCATGAAGATGGTCAAAAAGCTCTCGAGAGCTTTTGCAGGCTCTGTGAAAGCTCCCAGCACAGCTACCACAACACTCTCACCAGCAGCCCAAGGAAACAGCGGGCAGGACTCTGAAAACCCAAACTGTCAAAGGATTAGAAAGGCAGGCAAAGCTGTGGGGTTCCAGTAGAATGGTGCTGATAGCCTTTTCATTCTCCTAATGCGTCATTTTCTGTTGATCAAATTTTCCATTGGAAAAATTCTGACAAGCTGCTATTTCCCTCAGACCAAATCGCAGTAATGAAAGTTTATAAAGTAGGCATTCATTCAATCAAAACTTATTACTCAAAGTGTAGTTCTATTTTTTTCCCCTGTACTCAACATTAAGCATCCATATTCAATGCCTGTTATTATGGGAATTGTTCTGTAATGAAAACATAAATCGTCACAACATGAGTGCATTTCTACAAACAATGTAAGAGGGGGCACATTCTCAGTACCTCCTATGGCTATAATCTGTGGTACCCATTCATATGCTGTAGTTAATGCCATACTTAATGGCTTCGTGATGAAAAAAGCCTGCTAGCCTGAAGATGCATAGTGCTCTAGAGGTCTCTCTTGCAGTTTATTGTGTCCGTAAGGAATCTAGTTCTCTTTATCATAAAAAATACAGTCACCTAATACAGCGTGACAGATCCCTGCTCTGGCTGGGTATAGTCAGACTTGATTTTGCTGAGCAAAAGCTTGAATAACTGAAATGTACACATGTGAATATGCCATATAGTTCAACAAAATGGGAATACAGTGTGCTGGATAAATATGTACAATTTGTTACCTGACAGTCCAACTGATGAACAACTAGGAGTTAAATTCGCCCCTGCATTAGAGTACAAGAAGCAATATTTCTAATTTCCTTATTGATAGGACCACTGAAAATGGCTTTCTCTTTAAGTGCAGGGGGAGTGAATGAAGCCTGAATATTGCACACTCTCCATTTCTCCACTTTATTTCCACATGAAATGCCATGCTAGAAATGAGTTTGCTCCCTTAGATAGCTGAAACAAGAAACTAAGGCTAAAGTCATAAAGCTGTTCGGCTGCTGCTGGGCCAGGCTGAGGGCAGCTCAGCTATTCTGCCAGCCTACCTGCAGGCACATGAGCTCTCTGTCCTACCAACATGCTCCTAATTCACTTGGGTATTTTCAGTCATTTTCAGCCCAGCTCAGGAGGGCAGTGATGAGCAGCAAAGAGATGCTGGGAGCAGAAACCTTTTACCTACCCCCACGGTCACCAGAAATCAGATCTGACTACCACAAAATAAATAAAGAGAAAACAGCCATGGCAGCATCAGTGCACAAGTCCCAGATACCACTCGGATCTTATTTAATTGCAGTCTTGAAGGCTGAAGTGAGACACGCAGTGCGTAAAGGTCTTTGGCCTCTGTCTAGGAGTCAGTTGATGTCAATGAATGTGGATGATCCCTAAAGGGGAGTAAGCTAAACCAGCCTGTCCTACTACTTTAAAGTCAATTTCTTAGAAGTCGCATGGACTTTGTTGCCTGCACAACTACTGCCAATTCCATAATTGTTCAGCACAATGTAGAGCACTAAATGGCCATTCAACTGCATGTCTGAAGCCATAGCTGCAATCCCAGAAAAGCCAACTGCAGAAGTGCGCTGCAAAAACCTCCCTGAAGAACCTGGACACCCAATGGAATGATGAGGCGGTATGGCACCTTCCCTGCTCTTACATCCTGTCATAATCTCCACCAAAGGAAGAAATAGCCAACTATGGAAGATGTAACAAACTTGTGGCTCGCTCTTAGCAGTAATTGCAACTAAAATCATTACCATCCATCGTGTGTCACTGATTCCACTCAGTGCTTGATTTGCAGGTGATGCAAGCTTGTTAGTGCCAAGTATCTTGGCTGTTCAGCCCAGGTTGTAGCAGCTAATGGTCTGAAAATTGCCAGTTCATTCCCTGGTGCTTAGACCATCTTGTTATTAATAAGCAGTTCTGTAATCAGCAGAACTAAGGATGCCTGGTCTCCTATAGATTTTTACCTTGTGGTTTATTGACATTTAAACTGAAATTATACTAAAACCTTGTTTTCTCTACTCAGTTAGCTACTCAGCTTATATAGCTACTCAGCTTCTCTTCTCACATCTCTGTGCTTTGACAGTATCATTGAGGCAACACATAGAATTTGCCAACAGATTAAAATTACTGAGGAAAAGATTGCAAAAGTTTGGATATTGTTCTCATCCAAGCTGCTTGTTCCCAGTGCAAGCAGGTATAAAGCCAGAGAGGTGTCCTGCCCACAGAAAATCAGGAAACTCCCTTACAATACACACACACTCATACTTCTTTTACCCGAAAAAAGGTTTGCGTCGACCTTTCTAATCCACTGAAACAGGACTAGCCAATGCAAACCACAGGTGCAGCACCACATGAAATACCTGATAAACGCCCAATGATCTCCACAGATGTAGTTTGAAAGTGATTTGTGTTTAAACTAATTTCTTTGAGCTTGAGCAAAACAAGCAACCATGGCGTCTGTACAGCTGCCAAACTAGTATCATTCAAGATTCTCTGAGATGTTATTGATTTTCAGAATTGTGTTTAACATTTATATTTTAATGCACATCTAAAGCAAAAAAAAATTAATAAATCCACTGTAGTGACTTGTGAATTACTACAAATGCAATTTATTTTGCTCCACTCCAGTTGAACTGAGACGATAGAAATGACCAAAATTGTTCACTGTTTGTATACTTCCACAGTTAATGTTCCTCAAAGAGTTTGTCAACTAAAGGAGTTAGCTAAAGAACATTAACAAGGCAAATGAGCTCATGCACCACCATTTTCACTTTGCTTTGACAATAAGATGCTTTTACCAGGTGGAGTTCAACAAATATATTTCTATTTTCAGAGACAACAGAAATACATAAATACACTGCTATAATTTGTACATTGCTATAATCGGTCATAAATACAACATTGACTCTCTGAGACCTTAATGAAGCTCTTTGTTGCAACATTAATGAAGAAAGCAAACACTAACTTTGCATTTTCATTCTAATTAGCAACCCCCTTTCAAGAAAAAAGTGAACCTGGGTATGTGTTTCTGAATGTCAGCCACTCCAACCTCCCATTGTCTTTATCCCCATCACTAACCCAACTTGCAGCTACCAATAGCTGCTATTAACAACACCAACAAAGTGAAGTAAAAAAACTCAACCAAAACACAACCAGAACAGTGCAAGTTCAGCCCACTTTATGCCCTTGGTGTTATGATAGATAAATCAAAGCAATATAAACGCTATAATTCCCTGACTATAAGTTTGGTGTTTGGGCTAAAAAAGCCATTCCCAAACAAGAAACGGGAGATCTCCTTTTCACTCAGAACTAATAAATTACTTAAATCCAAGTACTCTAAAATATGAAACAGAATCTCAAAATACTATGAGATCTACTTCAAAATCATGAAATGTTCTTTTCTAGTTAGTTGACCAAATTTTTGGGAATAGTTATGTCAAGTGTCCAAGCCTTCCTTTACAACTTCATTTTCCAAAGGCAAATAAAGAATTTTATTGTCACCAAAAAAAAAAAAAACCAAAACAACCACCAAAACAAAAAAACGACCAACTTGCGATTTTGAGGTAGTTGCTTGACAATTAGCCTATACCATGAGAAATTATTTCCATATATTCAAACTAGCAATCTGCTGTTGACAAGAAAAATGTGAGCTTTGCAGATGGGAGAAGAAAGCAGATTTGAATTAGTAGGATCATCATTTCAGCTAAAGGGGCACTCTTAAAACTAGGCTTTTTTTAGGTTGTCAAACAGGATGTTCAAAATCACGAGAGCTGAACCTTGACCTACAGAACCACTATAACCCTTTACATTTTGCCAGATACCTGTCTGAAAAAATCACAGGAAGGTATAAATGTAAGTATTGGTTTCGTAAAGGGCCAGAAGGGAGTAATTTCTGAACCATCCCAAAGCTAGCATGTAATATATTTATAAGATGGTTGCCATTTTAGCTGACTACACCATTAACGGTTTCAATGTTATTGCGCTTGTCTTTACTTGATATCATTTCTCCTATACGTGCAAGAATGATGCTTTAGAAAAATGATTATGATCAAAATGTGTCTGTGTGAATGAACACGTATTGAGCTCGAAGTGTGAGCTCTTTAACTTAACCCTCCACAGCTGAAGATTAGTTGGCAAGACACTGTATCGACCTCCCTACCCATAATCACCTTGTGGAGCTGTTAGATCAATTTTAGAGGCTTTATGCACCCCAGGAGAGACTATTGATCAACTTCATGTGTTCTTCATCAGTACATAGCTTTTAAAAAAAAGAATTGTATTTTAAAGGAAAGCTATCAAAACCAAGAGAATACCATTTTATATGAAATCCTTTAACTCTAACAGGTTCTCTAGATTTAAAGTTCCATTAAAGAATCTGATTTTGTGTGAGAAGACATTGCTTTGCATTAAGACCCTTGTAAACTTCAAAGGCACGAAGACATCTCTTCAAAGAGCGCAAGATTTAGGCATTTCAAATATTCTTTTTAATCTCGCCCTATCCCTCATAATCTCTTGCCATCAGGCAGAAAAATAGAGTGCTTACAGAACATCTGCTATAGAAGTCTTCACAGATAGCATCAACAAAGAGCCGCTAACATTGTATATAATCATTCTTAAAGACGACAGGTAAGTTCATCAGCAGTTGTGACAGGAGAAGGGATGATACACCACAGGTACAAGCGTTTGCCATGCAGAAATACTACACCACACCACAGTTATCAGATGCCCAAAGTAGTGGTACCTCCTCCCTCACTGTCTTGCACAGCCCTGTTTCAGTTCAGACCCCAGCCCTCAGTACCTGTCGGCACCTCTGTGCAGGGCAGGACTCACTCTATCTGCTGAGCAGTAGAGAGAAGAGATGAGGGTTGGATGAGAGCTGTGCTAATTTCATCTCCCTTTGTCCACCTACCTAGCATAAGAGAAGCTGTTGTCATGCTCTCCCACTAGTATTGAGAGAATTTGCGGACCTAAAGAGGGGAGTCTGGTAGAGGAAACTGGGCTGGGAGGGAAGAGTATGATAGGAAGTAGGACAGGAGAAAGAGATCCTAACCCATGTAACATTATTATCTGAAGCTGCCCTTCTTATTGGGACGAACACTCTTCAGCTCCTGAGCCGGGTAAGGCTGGCAAGAAAGCGAGGAGTAAACTGAAGGGAAGCAAAAGTCTCCAGTTACCAGCTGCCTGGAGGCTAACAATCCTTTAATGAGCCGGTCTTTAAATGTCTTAAATTCAAAATACTCGATACTACCAAAGATACATTTTACTGCTATAAATATTGCGAAAGTCTCAAATAGTGCTAAGAGGTTTTTATATACTTATAACTTTTACATCATTCCAGATCCTGATTTTTATTTTCGAAGATATCAAAGAATAAACCCAAACTGTCTCTTTGATGGTGTTTCTTCCCCTGATCTCACTGTGGCAGCTGAGATAGGTACAATACTGCAGAGGGTGGTCTTCAGGGTGCCAAGCACATTCTTCTCGCAGCACCAAGAACAGCCTTTTACTGACTATTACTTATGGGGTGCAGAAATGTATGTGTCATCTTCATTCTTCTTTTTCATCTGTGCTTTGAGAGAGATTCATCACATACCTACACGCATTTGGGCTGGCATCGACCTCTTTAATCAAGAGGAAAGTCAGGTGCTGATCTACTGTAGGTGGGAGGGAAAAGAGAATACAATCCTACTCTTCCCTTCTTCAAATGACCTCAGTACAGCACTCAGCAGGGAGCCACACATTCTGCGTAACTCGATGTTGTGGTGGACATGTATCTTTCTCCTTTGGTTGTCTTGGCACACCCCTAAGCTTCATTCCAACAGGCACAGTCTGCTGAGAACATTGGACTTATAATAGTACAGCACAGAACTGCAGCACAGCTCCTTGAAGAACAATTTTGCATCAGCACGAGATGGAATAGAGCTTTATATATCACAAATTTTTGCCACCACATTTCATACGGATGAAAACAAGAAATGTGGCAGTTTAATGAATCAGGTGTAAAGGCAACTGAAGATGGTAGAAGAAACCGAAATGCTAAGGACAGCTGCCAATGCTTCGATACAGCTGAACCAAAATCTTAGTCTTCAAATCTTTGTCTGAACCTTAGCCCAAACTGAGCTGGGGTCCAATATAGGGGTTTCTGGCATTTCACAAGCTGACTATAGAGTAGTATTTAAAATACATTCATATTTACATAATTAAAAAATTGTGCTGTATATATACTTTTCATGAAGGAGCTGTTTGTGTACTATAAGTTAGTGATCAACCTTGCTATTTTAATAATTTAATAGCACACTTCAGATGTTACATTTTTATATTCTTAATTAACCAAGTAGTACACATTTGCTAATTAATGAATATATGCACCTGACTGCGCTGCATTTCATGCTGATGCCATCAACAATTTTTTTCTGATTTTCTAACACAGCTTTGCGGTTTAGTCAAAGGCAATATGCAAATATTCAGTGAGATACATTGACAATTGGTCTTTATGCTTTCCTGATAATGCTGTAGACTTCACTGAGCTGCAAAGATTTGATAAAATTGCACACACTTTACTTATTGCTCCATTATTCTTTGCTAATTGAGCCACATAGTTTAGTCAAGTGTTTACAAGCTTTGCTAATAGACTCGCATACAAATTTTGTTCAATATGTTATACTAAAGAGAATGTTTACTACCTGCTGAGCTGTTGGAATCATGATAGATAACAGTTCTGAAGTTGTCAACCAGTCAATAAACACTGACAGCAGTGTAACCCGTTGAGTTGGGGAGCTTATTACTTTTGCAGTGCTGATGTAAATGATCTGGATTAAGCAATACAATAACTAAGGTGGAAAGTCAATGGGTGCCAGATGCCTAACTGCTCAGGGCTTCTCTGAAACACTAGCTAAATAGTTCATTAGGCAAGAACTTATTATTTTGCAGAAAGAGAAGTAAGAGAGCAAGAAGCTTAATGGGAAACTGAGTTCACACAACACACTTCTTTTAAAGCTCTCCTTAAGTCAAGGACCTTCAGAGCTCCAGACATTTGCCAGAACTGAACAACTCCTCTGAGGATGCTGGGTGGTCTCACACAGAGTGAGACGGAAGCATTTTCAGCACGTGTGGTAGCTGGACAGCAACGTGGGACAGTGTATGATTTATCTCACTACACTGTTCCTGGCTTTCCCTCATTCTCACTTGCTTTGTTTTCACCTCACAAAATTGGCAAGTAGCTACTACCAGTTCTATGGAGCCGTTTCTCCTCTCTGTCCAAATATGCACTAGCCAAAATGTATTTGGTGCAGTTCTTCTCAAAGAGGTTCTTGGAAAGTGGTTTCGGTTCATGCTTGTCATTTCCCATTACAATGGAAGTATGACACAATCCTACGGCAAGTCAACACCATTCAGTTAAAAAGAAATTATCATGCTATAACAAAAATAACTCATAATAAAAAAATATTCTACCATTATGGGAGGGTGCATGTTTTCAGCTAGTAGAAAACAACAGAAGTCCACTGACTTCACCACAACTACAGCACTACAGCAGTTAGGTGGAATTATCCACCTGTGAATATTGCCCTGCAAGCCTCTATGAAGGGGGAAGAAATAATGCCAGTTATGCAGTTTGTTTTAATTGTTAAAATGCATCAGTAAAAGAGGAACTATTTGGAAAGATAACATGTAAAGCTCAGAAGAGATAATGTATATTCAGTCACTTTCTAAACTCTGCAAAATGCAACAAAAGAAGCTGGTGCAAAAGGTCGTGTGACTAAATTCCACTCCAGCATCTCAGGACTCTGTTCTCTCTCCATTCCACACTACCCTCTTCTAGCAAGGTTGCTCTATTACTCATTTTATGCATGAAACTATAATCAAAGATTGTTCTGCAGGCAAGGAGACAATGCAGAAAACTCAAGAGGTATCTGCAGAAAGCATCAGAGATAAGAGCATGGCTAAAGCATCTGCCTTGGTCAGCGAAATACAATGGGATTAAGTATTGAAAAGGACAATTCAGTCAATAACAATTATAAAATCATTGTAGCGCCAAAGAAGAGTTCAATGAGCCAAACACTGAACTAGAGTTCTCATGTCGGGTGGTGATAAAAATCTGCACCTTCATATTAAAGACATCTGTCTTTGAGCAAAACTGAAAACAGAAAGGGTATTTAGTCAGACAGGCAGAATGTACACACAGTCCCCATGCAGGGACCTTTTCTGTGCACACCAGCACAGTAGGTAACCCTTCTGGCTACCTCATTGCAACCACTTTGCTTTACCTAAACCAACCTAGGACTGAAATCTATTCTGAGCTGAGGAAAAGCATCAGCTATGCCACTAAAATCCCTCTCTACAAGGATTTCTCCCATCGCCAGCATTGTGTTGGCCCCAGTCACAGTAGTATATGTGCTGTATATCTATATGTATTTTGCTACACTGTGCAGTGGTGCGGACTTGTTTCCCAACACCATTAGCTTCGTAGGCTGCATGTGAGTGGCAGTGCGATATGTCCAACACGGATGCACCTGCTTCTTCTAGTTGAGTCTGAAGAGAAATTTCCCAGGCCAACAGTCTGGTCTAGGACATACAGTTGCACAGTTCTCATTGCACCCAGGAGACAGCAGATCTGCATACTCCTGTGGCCATGTGTATTACGGTGCGTTTGAGTGCCTAGGAAGAAGAGATCACCTCATGGCTTCGGTCCCCTCTGCTCTGCAGTTGCCTGCTGGAAACCACAAGATGAACTTGTAACACACTGAGAGCCTTAATGCTGAATTTCTGGGGATTAGGCTCCAGTTCAGAACATGGTCTACTGGATCTGCATGTGTCATAACTTGGAACTTTACTTTTCAAAAGCAAATCTAACATTACTCCCTTTAACATAGTACCCATCCTGCCATCAATTAGCTCTCAGTCCTCCCATAGGTTTAATTAGTACACACTCAGTGGAAAAATAGAAAAATCTCCCTGAATGTTGAAAGAAGAGCACCTTAAAAGAGGCCAGAACAGTATTATTAGGCTCTGTATCTAGGCATCCCTTGTTTAATCCATCACAAGGCTTAGAAATGCGTGCAGCGGTGGCACATCTCCTGTGTCCTCATAGCACTGAAAATATTAACAAACCCAAGCACTGTAGCACGGGGTAATGACTATGTCCGATCTTTAATGATGTGCTGTGTCAATCTGCAGTATTGAGACATTAATAAGCCTGTCTTTTATATGAAACAAGTCTGAATTCTTTATAATGGATAACGGTTAGACATTTTACAGAGCTGTACCAAATAAAGCTTTGTGTATTTTTCTCCCCTATTAAAAGAAAAAATAATTTAAAAATTATTTTAAACCAATAGCTCAATTGATAATTTCCTCACGATAAATAGGGTTTTAACACACCCTGACCATAGCATCTTTATACATATTGTTTCATTTTCTGTCCTGTGCAAAGACTGCAGCCAGCTAGGTGGTTAAGCAATATTCGAGTTGTTAACCAGTCCATCAATCAACAAAAGCACATGCTTAATTCTAAGCCATTTAAGTAAGTAGCCATCAGTCCCTGTAAGTTTGATTACATGCTTAGAAATCATTCTGCATCTAAAGCTAACAAATAAGCCTATGCAATTAAAACTACTGAAGTTCTCGCTACATACTATTGTATTTTTTTTCTGCTGGAAATAGGCTCATAGAAAACAGGAGACTGATAACATATCATCAGAAGAGTTTACAAATTTCTTGATATTACAAAAAAAAAATCACCACCATGCCATGTAGAAAAAGGTCTACTACAGTTAAATTACCCTTTTTATTTAAAACAAAGTGATTTTAATTTAATTTGAAAGATGTGCTCATACAGTTTGGGGACCATCTGTAAATCAGTCATTAACACCTCACCTTTTCAGGATTGTTTACATGCTGTCTCAGTCACCATTAGAAAAACATAAGCTGAAATACATATGCCATGTCCTATCTCCATACTGGCTCAAATCCTGCTCAATTCCATGACTGCAATTCATTTGAATGAGATGGATCTGCTACAATGAGATGGTTTTCTGCTACAGTAGAGCTATCTAGGCATCAGATACCAATGGCAAGTTCATTTTGGAGATGACTGTGTTCTTGGGGTGTAATTTAGGAATCTGTGACTCATTCCCCCACACACTGGGAGGTGGAAGAGAAATCACATCAATTATTACACTACATTGTGCCCATCACCATGCTAAGTAATATAACAAGTAAGGCAATCTTTCCTCTCTAGCTAAAGAATAAGGACTTTCTCTTATTCATTTTCCCATCACTCATAATTTGAAAGAGAGGAGGGAGAGAGACTGATCTTTGAAAGCGAATTGAGTAGTTTATAAGACTTTGATAAAGACAGGACCTTGCCCAAAGACGCTTTTTATTCATGTAATGTTCAAGAGTCAATTTTACCCTCTTACTCATGACTGGTTATAGATTAAGTTGAATCAGTTTTGGACACCTTGGGAGCATATTTTTCTTAAAATCTATGGCTCTTCAATATAGTTTCATTTTTCATAGTGTTTAATCTCTTTTGCTTAGTATGACTACACTTTTTTCTTAAAATTGACAGGTTACATTATATCACTTCAATAGTTGTTCTACATTTGGGGATCAAATGCATACCTCAAAACCTTTGGGACGGAGGAACAAATGTGCCCCAGCTTCAGTCCTAGATTTCAGATTAAACATTTTATTTAGGCTTTATATTACCACACATTCCAATAAAATATATGCATGTATTCATCAAACTTGAAATTTATATTGTAAAAAGGATGTCTACATTAAAAAATTGCTGTCAGTTCAAAGCTCTGAAAAATTACGATTTAGGATTTTTTTCCACCCCACTAATCCTGTTTCTCTCATTTATTAAAAAACTCAGCTAGAAAGAACTTTTCCTTATTTCTCAAAGGAATAATTCTTTTACTGATATCATCTGTAGTTGGCATGAAGTAGACATGAAAATGGAATTTACTTATTGTCTCCCAGTCACTCATATAGTAAATAATTCCTGCCCCACCATTTCAGTGGCTTGTTTTGACAGCACAGTTCTGGAAGCTCCAGCAGACATGAAGCCAGCCTTCAGCTGGCTGTTTGGCTAACACCCTCTAACCACAGAGTATTTCAATACAAAAGAAACATTTGTCCAGGCTCCAACTATACAATTTATTTTAATCTAATCAGCTTTTAATAAATCGTTCTACAAAACTTTCTTATTTGTAGTAAGCAAGATATGTAGAAGTGATTATGTACTCATTTTGCTTCTCTAATCAATCATATGCTGATGACTTAGGCAAATAATGTAGTTCATAAAACAGTATGTGGTGAGTTTGTGAGGGGAACATCCATCAAAGTCAGGGGTGGGTTATTTTTATAATTTGCTCTTGTTGGTACACTTCCTATTGCATTAAACTTTAAAGAAGTTAATGGCAATCTGAATTTTATTCCATGTATTTCTTTTTCTCATGTAGCCAGACACATCGCATATGATGCAGTAAGGTAATAAGCATGAGAAATGTAACACTCTTCCAACCGCATCCACAGGATTTGGATGTTAAAGGGCTGCAGTACACCAGACCACGGCCATCGCAGCCTCCTAGTGCTTCATCTCTTCTCCTGCAGCTGTTGCTGGTGTTACAGGGTGGGTCAGACGGCACTCACGTGCCAGACTTGTTCATGTGCTTTAAAGGAAAGGTTCACTTAAATAAGGGAGAGCAGGGAAAGCGGTCACTGTGAGATGCAAAAAAATGTATTAACAAAGTCTCTGGGCTACGCTCATCTCCTGCAAGCTTTGATACCTGATCCCATGTCTTGCCCTTGGAATGGTCTCAAGTACTTCAGGGTTTCCCTTTTTGTGGTCTTCTGGGGTGGCCCTCCACTACTGCTGAAACAGTCATCAGCCAAATAGCTTGTTGTTTGGACTCCCAGAAAGTTATGGCTCAATTACAGTAAAACAGTGTGTCATTATTCCCCTCATATATGCATAAATAGTAGTTCTTAAAACTCAAAGTTAAATTGAGTTGGGTTCTTTGGGTTTTGGTTTGTTATTCTGCAATAATATTTATGTCCGCTATCAGACTCAAATAATGAAAATGTCAGGGAATATAAGGCAGTGTATGCCTGGCTTACTGAGACTCTAAAAATATAATACACTAAATGCAGTGCCCCTGTAATGGCTAAATATATTTTCTAATTTTCATGATGACTTGCCACTCTAAACATTGTATTTCAACAGTTTATATTACTAAATCCATCTCCTCAATCTTTTTAAACAAGACTTACTACAGTCACAGTGGCAACAGGCAAGCTACTGTTATTTTCCCCCGTGTTCCTCTATACCCCTAGACTCCAAATGTTGTTCCCTATTTATATCACAAATTTCTCTACAGTATAAGCGTGAATCATCTTCACCTCGTAACATCAAATCATTTAGCAGTGGCAGCAATAAAAAGGAAACTATGGAGAGATGCTGGGCAGTGTGTTGATAAACTAGTAGTGACCGGCGTGACGGCTCGATGCAGTGGTAAGATCTGGGATTCCCCTACTTGTCTCTCTAGGTTCTTGCTCAGACTTAGCACCCAGACTTTCTCACGATGGAGGAACACAGCTTTACGAAGTGAGCCAGCTTTCTGGTGAGACTGCTGAAAATATTCAGTCTGGCATAGGACAGCATAGTTCAGCTGAAGTCAATGGAAGTTGTAACGGTCTTTACCAGCATAGGGGAACACCCAGGGTTTCTCACTGTCCCCGAGCTCTGCCTCAAGGCTGTACAGGCAGAGATTGCCAGAAGCCTGCAGAACATGGGAAATAAACACCTTCTGAGTCCCCTGCCAGCCTTGTCCCATAGCTGAGATGGAGCAGTTATCTGTGGGCATGGCAAGTGTTTCCCCAAAAAACCAGCTCAGCGTCCTTTACACAGACATACAACTGCACATGGGCCTTTTCTTCTCCAGGATATAAACGTGTTTGCCACTGTCAGCTGGCTGACAGGGAATGAACTTGCGTTCACAATAGCATCAGGCATTGCTAAGCAAGCCCTGCTGGAAAGCAGACCCAGCAGGTACCATGCTGAATAGCTGTCCTCAGCTACGCACTGTAGGGTGATGCCCTGGAGAGATAACCAGTGGGACACCCAGATCTTCTGTTGGCTGTGTATGCTTTTCAGCTAGAAAAATATGATTTATTTGTAATTTGAGAAAGTTTGATCTGGAAGTCATTAAGACACATCAAATATATATGTTCACAGTGTCACTTTTACAGTTGCTTTATAATGATTAGTCTGCTGCACAAGCTGCAACATTGCACAGGGAAATTGCAAGGAATATGTGCATCAAACATGCTTTCAAATCCCTGAGTTATGTTTTCACAGAATCACAACGGTTGGAAAAGACCTGTAAGATCACCAAGTCCAACCATCAACCAACCCCACTATGCCCATTAAACCATGTCCCACAATGCCTCATCCACACGTTCCTTGAACACCTCCAGGGATGGTGACTCCACCACCTCCCTGGGCAGCCTCTTCCAGTGCTTCACCACTCTCTCAATAAAGAAATTTTTCCTAATATCCACCCTGAACCTCCCCTGCCACAGCTTGAAGCCTCCTCTTCTGCAGGCTAAACAACCCCGGTTCCCTCAGCCGCTCCTCATAAGACTTGTGCATTTCTCAGCAGAAGAATCATTAACAATAACCTTTCCTCTTCACTATACTTCAGTCTCAGACCAGTCAAATGTCAGCTGCATTAGGAAAACATTAGAGCATTAGGAAACAAATTTCCCCTTTCTCTATACTTTGTATAGCAATTGTAGGAGTATAAAGTTGCCGGTTCAGAACGATAGCATTTTACTTTGCATTTGCATCAATCATTACCCAAAAGGCACAACAATGAAGAATACAGCCCTGAGACTCCACAGTTGTCTAATGACTTAACAGAAGATTTCACACTCCTTGCTGGAAAGAGAAACCAGGGAAAGGCATTTTTCAAACTGAAAGCCAATTGCCTGCCCCGAAAGTGAAGCTTGTAGTCAAATATTAGTATATACTCATCTCTGCAAATATTAGGGCTTTAGAGTGGAAGTCAAATAAAAAACTGGTAATAGGGGTCTCATCAACTTCTATAAGCATAGAAATATCTAAGCCAGAATGCTATAACTAATGCAAATGCATAGAAATAAACCAGGAAGAACTAGTCTAGAAAGGATCTTATTTTTCCCCAAGCTTGTAGAATTCTATGCAAAACATATATTTATAGTTTGACTGTTTCAGCATGCTCATACCAAGCAAGATACAACAGAAAACAATTCTATACTGCTATCTTTACCTAACTGCAATACTCAAAATAACCACAAGTAACTGGATATATTACAGATGTATCACTATTTGCAAAGTTTTAGACATTCTCTCCCAGCATGTGTACAAACACAAAGGATTAATCTCTGATGCAAAGTTTACAGCTTGGATTACCCAACATTTACATTACCCAGGAAAAGAAGGTCTTTTTCAGATTTTATTTTTTACTTGCTTTAAAAAGTGGGTATCATTAACAAAGCTACATATTTATATTCAAGGACTACATTCTAAATATGTTAGCATCCATAGATCCAGATTAGCCCATTTAAGTGTAAATAGGCCCAATTAATTTATATTAAGTGATCTTTGCGACTGGTCTAGAAGCTACTTCAAATGAAAAATAAACACAAAACTAAACCTCTAGAAAGAACATCAGCTGTAACTCTGTATTTTTAAATATTATTATAGAACCCCTGTCAGTAACCTTTTATTCTGTAACAGGGTTTTGACCAGCTTGCTGTACCCAAAACAAATTGTCAGCACTCAAGCATCGATTAATTTAAAATGAATGACTACTTCCGAAGACATTGATGTTGATGGAGCTACTTTGCTGAACAAGCAGAGATCAGAACTACGAGGTGACACTGGGATAAATATCGCAGGTTGTCCCTGCTTAACAAGCCCCCTGCCAAGCCGCTGTGCTTTGGGGGGATTCTTCACCTGGATCTTTTCCCAGTAAGAGCAGCAACAAGGAAACCATCAAAGATTCCCTGAGCAAGATGTGATTGATATGGCAGAAATAACAGACCCCATTTCAGTAGTGCTCCCAATAGGGATTGCTGGGCCATTAACTTTCCCTTTATGACTTTTCTCCTCTTTCCGCTACGTTTGAGCCTTGACTGAGCTTTGTTCCTCACTGGCTCAGGTAATTAGACTGCACAGAGATGGGAGGGGGGAAGAGTTGTGAAAACCAACGACTCTTTGGGCAGTGGGAGGCTGGGAGCTGACCAGAGGAGCACGTCTCAAAATAAGTGCGTATCTGTCTATCAAAACAAAAACCAGGTCACTGCCAGTGAAGGTGCTGTCTCTCATTTAAACAGGACAGAAAGAGTCTACATTTGCTATTGTAACTTGAGGACTAAGGCTTTTCTTCACTTCCTTGAAGGACTTTTTTTTTAACCCAGAAGCTCTGCCTATTCCAACCTATGACATTGAAATACTAAGGGTATATTATTTTTTTGTCCTCAGCTGGTGAGTGCTTTTCAATCGGAAAGGGTGCTATTCCTGCATATAAATCCCTTTCAGAGAACTTTGGGATCATTCTCAATGCACAATGTGTGTTTATTGCATTTGCCAAATTGAGACCCGTGGAACTAAAATGTAAAACAGTGCTGTGGCAAGTTTTAAACTCTTACAAAGGTTTTAAATCCTTCTACAGACTGCTGGTTATGAAGAGGGGGGAAGGATGCAGGTGGTAAGATATGGCAAGCCAGAAAAACTTCCTGATCCTGATCTTAGACTACAATTTGACATGACAATTTTCCTGTGTTTGTATTTCACTGTACTTGTATGAAAGAAAAATAGATTGAAATCACCTAAGGTCTGACAGTGAAAGCGTTAATGCGTCGCTTTTACTCTCCATGGCAGAACGGGTCTTGCTGGATTTGTACGCTTTGTACCAACTCAAGGTTAGTAAACAGGCTTCAGCAACAATCCCACAATGACTTTGATCTAGGAAGACAGGGGATTTAATCGAACAAGTTGCTTTTTATTGTAAGACAGTTCAGCACAACTACTCCTTTAATACCAGAAAAAACTTGTGGGAAATTGGAACCGGTGGGACTGGCCGCCCCACGGCAGAGACTGGAGCTGAGCAGGGAGCCTCACCTCTGCGCTAGGTGCTGGGGCTCACCGGCATTTCATGCCTTGGTTTTGATACTGTCATTTGTTAGGGCAAAAAAAACCCCCCACAACCAAACAAAAAACCAGGCAGAAATCAGGCTCTTCTTGAGGAGCACCCAGCACGGAGTTTTCATAGTAGGTTTAGTACCAAACAAGACAACCTGCAGTAGATCTGACCGCCCTAAAACCCTTTGGTGGGACTGACTTCAAACTTGACACTCTTTGAACTACAGACCCTGCTGCAGGGTACAGCAGAACCCTTACGTCCCTACTCACATGTCCTCTGTCGTTCTTTGGGTTTATTCATGAATACTTCGGCTGGCATCCCAAGGCAGTACTATTGAACATATTTTCATTTACTGTCATATTTAATCAGTCAGCATATACGTAACACATCCATCAAAAGGCCATAACTTCTAGACAGAAAATGCAAACAAACAACAACTTGCTAATAGGATCATAAGTTTTCTTCAATTACAAAATGATAATGTGGGAACATGGGAAATACTGAGCTGTCACTTAAAGTCTCTGCATACTTGTCATGCGGTAAGATGAAGATCTATAGCCTGGGGTTGAGACACAAGCCACTGCAGATTTAAGCCTCCTTATAGTCGAGGAGGTGGTAAGCCAACTGCTTTCGGCTAGACCACAGCCTGAACTGACGCTGGGGTTACACCGCAGCCCGCAGGAAGAGGTCTGCTTGTGGTAGGGGACCTGCAGGCAGCTCACGGCTGAGCAACAACTTAATCATACTCAGTGGACCACTTGCTTAGGTGCCAGACCCCTCTCCGGTGCAGTACGAAGGTCTGTGTAGTTCAAGGGTGGAGAATGGCAGGACATAGAGACCAAGCCCTGATTTGCTGAGGGTTGCATAGGGAGCCTGTAGCACAAGAAAGAATCAAACCAGAGTCTCCTACAACCATTAAACATCCTTTTGATGTTTAGGAGAAGCAGGATCAACCCCGCCCAGGGAGGAAAGGCTAGGACAAGCACAGTGAGAAGTAAGCAGAGAAAATACCCTAAATTGTGTCCATCCTGGGTGTCCACGTTGTGGCAGAAGGATGGACAGTTCTTCACCTGTATTTTTTTACAGGGCCATTTCTGTTTTTCCTTCATCTTATCCAGCTCTTTCCCTTGCTGGACTACGGAATAACCTTGAATCTCCTGAGTGCTCTAGGTCTGCATACAAAATAACATGTCACCTGAAGCATAAAATACATGCACCCTATTTATTTTTACAGCAGTCTTTACACTGCTCCATGTTGGAGAGGCAGGTAGCTCTAGGCTAGGAGGCTGTTTCTGTGTTTTAAACAAAATAAAGTGAAAGCTCACCAGGCACAATGAAGTGAGGAGCCGCCTTGTTTTCATCTGTCAAACTCTCTTCTTCACAGAAATACTATTTTAAGCCTGACCCAGACAGTTGAAAGGAACTGTCACCATCAGGATTAAGGATTTTCCCAGGCCAGAAACCTGCCCTGCTTAACAAGTGAAAGCACTTTTCTACTGACAGAAATCAAGCTTTAGGAATCTGAAGCTTCGTCTGGAGCATTTATGGCACTGTACTTAACAAAGCTGCTGGACAAGCCAAGCGTCCTTTAAAGCAACGTGGGAGGTCTGTCAGTTTTTGTTGAGGGTAAGAAAAGTGACATTTGTGATTACACAGATTCTGTCCCCAGATTCAGAGCTGTTGGGATGCAGCTTGTGGGCTCTCTAATTCTTGTTCTTTTTGTTCTTTTTCACTGTGCATCTGACCCACTTTCTTGTTACGGACATTTCTTCCTCTCTTGTTCTGTAAAACTCCATTGTAAATAGTTAGGGGAGCCTGCTGTCTTGACACTGGTAATCATCCAAGCTTACAGCACTTGCTTTTCAGTATGTGGAGTTATTCATGCCCTTGGCACACCAAATGCAATTTTATTCATGCAGCTTAAGTGTTTCTGGATGATAAAAGCATACTTTAAGCAGTGTTGTTTTCCTATTTGATTCTTTCCCTGCAGGAACAGCTCACATTAGTCTGCGACTGGGGACTCTGGGCTCAGCGTTCAAGTACATCACCTGGAGTTCTCGCGGCTCAAAAATGGCTTTTTGCTCATCCCTCCCTGCCTCGGCTTTTCCGAGCAAGCCCTGATTCATACAGTAGTAGGGTGCCGCAGTGCGCTGCTCTGCCACTCTGCTTTTCGCCCTTTCCTTTTGTGTTACACCACAGACACTCACTTATGTATCTGAGTGGCTCATCCACAGGGCACTGGAGAGGGCAATTTCAACCTGATGTAGGAGTTGGCTCAGTGGCAGCCCGAGCCGGTCCGGGCTGCCTAAGGGAAAGCAAAGCCATGCAAGGAGCGCTCCCACCCCCGTGGGACTTCAGCATCCCTCTCCACTGCAAATTCTTTTTAAATGGACACTTTAGGAGGTTAGTATAGGGGAGAACTTACCTAAGCCTGTATAACCCAAGACTAGCAGGTGACTCGTGTTACGCATTGCCGTGAAAGATTTTACCCCCATTTGGAGGACACGCCAATAGGTGTCCGGCGGCACAGCCTGGACACGCTCGGTGGCTTCGGTCACTCTTCAGATGCAGCCAAGAGAGGTGCATCTGCATTACAGTCTTGTGCTATACAGGCACATGGCCACCAGGAGCTACATAAAGCACAATCAATCTGTTCCAGTATTCAGTCAGACATATATGAAAGGAAAGATTTATTACATCAGTTTCTTCATTATGCCAGTGAAACCTACTGGAAAAATGTGTCACTGAAGTCAGAGGTGGACGAAAACAGTATTTGGCCTACTGCTTAAGCATTTTTGGATTCTGAACAAATTTATATTAATGGTTTGGACACATTTTTGGAATGTGATTCTTATTTTAGGTCAGTTTAATTTATCAAGCAACAAAGGAATTGTTTTCAGATTTACCACAGTATTTAGCACTGTCAGTTTAAGTTACGGTTGTACTGGTTGTGACAGAAAAAAAAAATCCATCTGTGCTCTAAAATAAATAAAATACTCTCTTCTATTGTGCTAGCAAATGTTTTGCTGGCATAGGAACAAGGATCTGAGATGAAGATGTGAATTTGTATTCACATTTTCAAGAGGCAATATATTCATAGCCCAGAGATATGCTCCTGGTTGCTTTCAATTCCCATTATTCCAAACTAGAACGACATGGTACAGCTTGCAAAAAATCACGCTTTACATTGTCTGACCGATGAGATGAAATATGCAGTGATGACTGGATTTATCTTCAGTGAAAAAGCCACATTTTTAAAGTTTCTTTCAAAGCTTCCAGTTGTTCTCGCAGTTGTTCAGGAATTTGCAAACAGTGTGAAGATCTCCAGAAGAACATCCATTGCACAGGGACCATAAACATTTAAGGAAGGGGTAAGTACAATCTATCATCTGTTTTCGATCTTTATGACTCCTCAGTTCTTATAGTTTGCACCCCAAAATTTGCATAGTGATTTCTGTACCTCTTTTTTTTTTTTTTTCTGGTTTCATTTTGGCTGATCAGGACTAGATTTCTGTAATAGTAGAGGCACACCAATGTCTTCAACAGCTACTGACGATTTATTCAGACCATTTCCCTGGCTCTCAAATCAGAAGGGTTTGTTCTTCCTCTGCTCTGAGACAGAAAGATTCACTTTAAAGCTCAGACTTCTTTAAGGAAATGAAAAGAGAGAGTCTGAAAGTACTTGGCTATTTCAAACCACAAATCACTCAGGAAAACTCCATCTTGGTCAATCGATTTACCTTAAACAAGGTGACTTGAAAGAAAGGAGGGTGAAGGGGAAGGTCTGAATGTAAGACCTAAATTTTTTTCAGTAAAAGAGTCTATATTTAGCTCATCGTGTTCAGGTCTCTTTGCTTGAGGCAACACCAGGATTTCTGTACTTCTGAACTCATTATATATATGCGGTCTTCTCGTTAATCAGTTTTGCCTTCAAGCTCCATTTAAAAATATGGGGCTAAAGAAGAGCAAAACTAACATCAGTGTATAATTTATTTTAATTTCTACTTTTTGTTGAAAAATGTCTGTAAAATTCTGATTGAAGAAAGAACTTATCTAAAAAAGGAATTAAGCGTCAAGCCATTTTTTAAATAAAAAATTATTTGGTCAAAAGAAAAAAAAGTAATCTAGTTGCAATTTTAAAGCTCTTTCCTCTAACCACAAATCCATTCTCTGTAAGTCAACTGAGCAATAAAGCCAAAGCAATATTTAGTTACTGGGGAAATATGAGACCCTGCTCATAATGTTCCTCCCTGTCATATTTAGGATAGCAAAATTATTTCACACATTTTTTTTTTTCCAGTTTCTTTAACCCAAGAATAATTGTCACACTTTCCTCCCAGTTCACATTGCACTGCTTTATTTTATTTTCCTATGTAACAGCAGAAACAGATGTTCATATTCCAGGATTGCAGAGTAGCCCCATTTCTCTTTCGGATTCTCTGTATTTGTATTCTATCCACAGCATGAACCACACTGAAGTACGCTGATAACTCTGTTTTTGAAATCTCAGTGTGTTTAGAGATAATTTTAATAATGTGATAGACCAGAAAAGAAGTCAAGTATATTTATTCCCTTCAAATAAAGGAGGAACAGATATTTAGTAATAGATCCTCAGGAAATCCATCACTAGATTTCTTCCTACATGCAAAGACGGTTTGGGGTTTTTTTGTACCAGATTTTACTCAAACTGACGTGAACCAAAACTCATATTTTGTACCTGCACCACAGTGAAGTCAACAGTCCCCAGTTGGTGGATCAGGATCTCCTGATGGCAGAAGTAGTACACATAAGTCGTAGAAAAATTATTCTCACCATATAGAGTTTACATACTTGGTGTAAGAGGTGAAGGGAGAAGAGAATTAAAAACACAAGCAAGGTAAGAGTCAGCACCAGGATAGCTGTAAGATAACATCAGCATCTCTGAACAAAGTACACAAGCTTATAATAAGCTATAATGACACTGTTTATATGAACAATGCTATTCTTAAACAGCTGTCTGAAGCAGTTCTGTGATAAGAGATTATTCAGGTCTCCTAATATACTTGATATATCAACTGTACCTCCTCAGCCCTGTGCAAGAGGCTGCAGCACAGCCTGAGGCTGTTGTTCAACTACAGGCAGAAGAAAAAATAATTATAATCAGTCTGGAAGGGGCTGAAAAATTACATGCCTATCATTTTTGTCTTGGTTTCTTTTATAAATACATAAGTAATGTCAACTTTAAACACTGCTACTGCTGTCATCACGATCAGTAGTCCAAATGAGAAACCAGGGCTCTGGTCCTTTGCGAATATAAAAAGCCACCAGCCAAGAACGTCGTTTTGACTGTGCAAGCTTATGTAGTACGAAACAAAACAAGTGTCTGATTTAAAGGCTGGAGGAGATGGACTGTACTGGAAGACCCACCACAAACCATTTGTAAGGCACATGAAGTCTAGTGTATAAGCTTGTTCTGTTTTGCACGGGACATCCTCAGCGTCTCATTTCACTGGGTAAAATCAAAGCAAGGTGGAAATCTGACAAACTGGATCAACAGAGACTGTATTGGTAATGACAATATCATTAGCTAGAATCCCATCAGAGGAAAGGTTTGATCAGCATACGTTGTGTTTCTTCCTAACATCTCTGAGCACAGAGGGGAGGAGGTGAAGACGTCTGTGCTGTATTCAAACACCATCATTATCTTTGAACATCTGCCAGCATCAGTTCAGTTAAGCTGCTGTGCTTGGTTTATCTGTGCAAAAATTAACATTACCACTTTGAAAGGACAGGGTCAGATACACTGATCTGAAACTGTCATAAGGGAAAAAACAATTGCTGTGACAGAACAGATTCTGATTTATTTTGGTACAAGAGCAGACTCCGGGCTAGAAAGTATCATGTTATCGAGCAAAAGATTTCAAAATATTCTGCTACCTGAATAAGCTTTGCTGCATCACAGATGCAAGAATCAGACCTGATTCTTAAGATGAAATCAGGGGCTTTTCAATACCTCATAAAAGAACTAAACAACTGCACATTAATTAGGGCCTGGAAGGGACCGTATTGTATTCATTTAAACTGTGGAAGAACATCAGAAGCTGAAATGCAAGTAAATGGGATGGAATCTGGCTCCCAGAAAATAATCTGTAAGATATCTAATGACTAAACATGCCTTAGACTCTTGACTTGATGTCCCATTCAGAAGGACATTCCCAGGACAAGACACTGTTTCCTCACAGGAGAGGGGAAACTGGAGAAGCTAAGTACTCAGCAGGACTTTTGCTAACATCTGAGTTAGCTTCTTCCTGGCCACACACCTATTCTCCTTTCGCTAATTATCTTGAGCAGGATCACAAGAAAAGGTAGCCTGGATGCAGGTCAGAAATAAAACCAATAGTCCTGTCTCACTAATGATGTTTTGCTTTGGAGACTGAGATGAAAGATGCTATACAAGTAGAAGTTATTATTGTTCTTATTTTTCTCTCTCTTGCCCTTTGCTGTTGCCCTATGAAAAGCTGGCAACTGAAATACTGACTCTTAATAAGAAAGCATGTTCAGCTGCTTGGGAACGCAGAAAAAACTGTAGAACAGAAAATGTATAGAGTTGTTAGAAAGAGCATAAAACACACAGCATACGATGCAGTGTAAATATCAGAGCCCTGAAGCACAAAATTATCATTTCCCTCATTTAAGTGTTAATCAATCCATATTAGTGTGAAATCAGTATTTTGGAAAATCTTCAGTTAATATATTTTTGCAGTGAGCCTACATTAGTATAGGAATTAAATTAACCCATGTGACATTGCACAAGACACTTGTGTCTTTGGAACTAGCAAATTTATATGAGATTACATTCTTGATACTACCAGCAATTACAGTAAGGAAGGAAAAGAAGGACTAATCTCATTATATCCACTAAATCATGAAGATCAATATATAAAAACATTGATGAAATTTAGACATATGTGAAAGTATTAGTGTGTTACATAAAAATCTACATATCTTGAAATACGGAAAGATTCTGGAAATGACTTTAAAAATGTCAAGGCAAAAGGATCAAACCAGGTGAGGTGATTATAATATATACTTATCAGAAAAGAACAAATACTCTCCCTGTACACTTCTCAGTGATTATCTTTAAAAACCCAACTTTATGAGACACAGAAGAGAGGCATTAGTAGGATACAGAGTAGTTACCACCCCAAAAGGATGGGTTGTTTTGGTCCTGTTCCCCGTCCCCACCGTGGGTGTCATATATAAGGAAGAGATCAACATATCTGCTTCTATTACAGAAAGCACAGCATGCCCACATTCAAGGGTGGTTCAAAATGTATTCCCCACTCAGAAGAAATATTGCAATAATCCAAGAATATAGTGTCCTTAATACTATTTCCTCAGCAAGGGCTCCAGTGTTTTGGACATATAGTGAAACCATACGGCATCCTTAGCTCATTTAAGATTTAAATCACATATATAGCTGATTTACAAAACCTGTTGCACACAAATGCAAATATCTAGATGACTTATATTTTTGATTTCATCATTTATATATCACAGAATCACTAAGGTTGGAAAAGACCTGTAAGATCATCAAGTCCAACCATCAACCCAACCCCACCATGCCCACTAAACCATGTCCCACAGTGCCATATCCACACGTTCCTTGAACACCTCCAGTGATGGTGACACCACCACCTCCCTGGGCAGCCTCTTCCAGTGCTTCACCACTCTCTCAGTAAAGAAATTTTTCCTAATATCCATAATATATTTATGTGTGTTTCCCCAAGCCTACAGCAGAGCTCATTATGCCAGCTTATCAATATGCTCACTTAAAGTTTAATTTAAAAATTCCTATAAAGTTTC
The DNA here is from genome assembly GCF_030936135.1 of Gavia stellata. Classification (NCBI taxonomy): domain Eukaryota; kingdom Metazoa; phylum Chordata; class Aves; order Gaviiformes; family Gaviidae; genus Gavia; species Gavia stellata. The sequence goes on along the minus strand of NC_082615.1, from coordinate 8,509,173 downwards.
TAACAACCCTCTACCAAATTTTTTCTCCAGTGGATGTATAATATTGTAGTGCAATCCAACTAAGCAGGGAAGTTCTTACTGACATCAAAGGGAAAGTTTAGACCTTTAGTTCCACACTGTTTCTACATGAAAAGATTTACAAGTCCCATATAAAAGAAGTGACAGTAAATATATTTGGAACTAAAATTTGATCTAAGTCAGCAGACAGATCCCAGTGGGTATTGCCCCCCAGGTTCCATATAGCTATTAGGAAAAAAATAATCTATGGTTAACAGCTGAGGACTAACAGAGGACAAACAAGTAAATAACTTTTCTCCAAAGCAAGATGACATGGTGTACTACTTTGCTGTGCACATCTTGAAGGCAGCGCTGCTGCACAGGCTTAGCTGATGTCTTGGCAGATGCCACATTCTGTGGCATGTATGGAAAGCGCTTTGCTGGACTGGCAACGCCCAGGAGGAGCAGTCAACAATGCCAAAACACAGAGAAAAACAGAAAGCGGTTTTTTTCCCTTGAAAAGAAAGATGATTTATGGTATTCGCAATCATGTAACCTGTTTTAAAAAACAAACCCCGCTGAATCACTAGCACTGCAAGTTACAAACTTATCAGCAAGATTACGGTAAGTTTACCTTAATGACCTCAGCAGCTGCTTTGCCTGTGGTCCCACATGGTCTATGCAACATCCTGCCCCGACTCCCCAGTCCTCCCCCTTCTTACAATTTTGTGTTGGGTACAATGAAGGTGAGTGTCAGCTGAAGACAGTCTTCTGAAGTGCACATTATGTGCTTGAAAATATAAATGGAAAATTAGCAAGCCCCAATAATTGTATGCTTAATTAGAGCTCTGTAGGTTGGGGATGCATATAGGACCTCTCTTTCGGTAAGAGCAGCACTTCAAATACCTCAGAATAACTTGGTTTATATCCTCATATAGCCCGTCTCACTGCTACAGTATGCTTCTCTCCTGGCTTCACTTCTCTTTTGGCAGCACAGGAGACTGCTTCCACTCACACCAAACGGCCAGGACAAAAACTAGAAAGGTAGTTTATAAAAGCTTTCAAGCAGGACATTTGAAAACGTGGAACAAACACTTCTGGGTCACTGGACGGTGACAGAGGGACACTAACAGAATGACGAGCAATCCCAGTTCAAAACTGACATTTCTGAACTGTTATGCCAGAAAGTCACACCCTAAGAACAACATCTTTCAGAGATTTTCCTTGCGGTAACGCTCCCTTCTGAGAGAACCTTCCAAGACTGAATTTTACGGGACAGCACTTGTGCTACTAACGTGTACAAACAGCCCCATGACTGATGGTTTGAGTAATTAAATACAACTGATCCACTGGGTGTGAATCAAGTCAAATACATTTCCCAAACTCACCAGAGAGGAAGCAAGCAAAATTTCATCAGACTGGCTGAAGGAGGAAATAAAGAGACTACTGTTGAGAGTAGGTCCTCTTACTAATGTTTTCAGATTTCTGCAGTCAGTAACCAAAACAGTGCACAAAAGCTGAGGTCATCACAAAATCAATAACTAAAATGCACTATGATTTAAGGATTACTTTAAAACAAAACTGAATACAGAAGGTTGCAGGCCTAATGCATTTATTAGACTATAATAAAAATCAAGTCTAGCATTCGTAATATGAAGCAATAGAATTTCTCCTGTTTTAGTCCCTTGTGATAGCTGGTGTCAGACAAACTATTTTGCAAAACCGCTATATATTGTAATGAAAGGTCTTTTCCAACCGTACTGATTCTGTGATTCTGTGATTCTGTGAAAGTATGATATTATGCTAAAACACAACTATACTGTACAGGTTTAAAAAAATCTCAAGATACACAAATACTGGTGTACCTAAGCCAGTACAAAAGTCTTATTTTAGTATGAGTATCTTCTATAATTTATTGTGTCAACTTACGGTATCTTCTTGCTTTTGTGTGTGTGATTTGCCAAACAGTGGTCTAAGACTGTAGGAATTTATGCAAATCTTACATATAGAGGTGGGAGAAGTTCTCAAGAGGACTGAATTGAATAGCAATTTCAACCTGAAAATTTCTTTGCTTGCAAGTTTCAGATTCTTGTAGAAAAGGGGGTTCGTGACATGCCATAGTCAGAGCTCTCCAGAGCAGACAAAAGAGCAAATATTCATATTTACATTTCCAAATCATAGTGTGCATGTTCATCTTGACAACAAATAAAGTCAGAGAGCTGTGGCAAAAATCAATCTTTCAACAAGCAACTCATATGAAATATTCAACAGTGGAGAACAGTTCTTATATGTGCATATCACCACTTTCTTATCTAAGAAAGCAGAGGTCAGCAGTAAGGGAAACAGAAATGGGAGGGAGCCCTACTACTTCTTTTATCGCTATTTATTAGCAGTTATTCCCCAGAGAATCCAAGCACAGGGCTCACAGGCATGGGAGAGAGTAACACTGAAAAAGTCCACTGTGGCTCTCAAATTCTAGGAGCTGACAAATTGCCTCAGTCACATAGGAGCACTGCTAAGAAAAGAGCTTCAGATATGGTGTGATAAAAATTAGATATCACTTCCTTTTTTTTTTTTTCCTTTTTTTAGCTTTGAGCCAAATATAGACTTCCCACTAATACTGGAAACAATGGCACAAAGCCATTCAGCTAGAGGAAAGTACATCAGAGTCATTGACGCAGCTTCCAAATCCACCTGAACCTGTGTGTAGGTGACAATTATTAGCACCTGCTGGACATCTGTGGTAGACTAGATCTGAGCTTTCGTGTACGGTACGGCCTCACCACAGCATTTCACACAGTGAATCACCACAGAGATGACAGCTGCCCATACCCTCCACTTAAGACATCATATACAGATAATGACTTCCTAGTTGATTCTGTGACACCTTCTATCTTCTTCATTGGAAGAAGTCTACTGTAAACCAATGTTCTAGATAAAAGTTTCCAAACCAAAGGCAAGAAGAACAGAAAAGTTTTCTATTCCTTGGCCATTGTTGAATGATTTTATGAAACAAAAAACATATGTACCAGTACTTATAGTTTGAGTCATTAATATTTTGAAGGTAAAATGTCTTGTTGGGAAATCAATACAGCAATACTCAAATATCATGTACAGTAGACGAAAAAAACAGCTAAACAATATGATGAACTTAAAGAAAATCAATGAAGTGTTCAAACATGACAGTAAAAGATTAAATAGAAGAACTACTTAGAGGATAAGCTATTCACCTACAAAGTGTTAACCACCATCGGTTGTTCCTATTTCCTACATAATTAACACCAGTGAAATGTAACACAACAAAGAGCACAACAGGGAATTCCCTGAATAAGTCTGGAGAGAAAATCTGTCAAGCACTGGAGAAGAGCACTGATACAATAGCCTACATTAATTATTCTACACACGGGAAAAAAGAGAGACCACCATATTGGCAGAAGCTGAGGATGAGAAGAAATAGAAAGCAAAAAGCCAAGTGATGTCCTACAACATAGAAGCCATAAAGCATTTTTAATGGCAGTTAAATCAATGTTGACTGTGTGCGGACAAACAAAACCATTTTTTGGAGAAGAGTCCAAAGAAATTAAACGAATGCTTCGCTGTACTGAGAGAGCATGGCTGAGTCTGGTACTTGGGATGTGCATACTTGCTCTACCTTTATTCTGAATGTGGACAGTCTTGGTTTCGATTCCCAGTGTGCTTTAGTTTATCACCACATTGACATCTGCTGGACATAAAGGAAATTCTTACAGCAGTCCATATATTTACAGCTGGAACAGACTTAGCTTTTCATTTTATATCTTATTTTCTGTAATTTTTTTTGAGACTGTCTTTGACACATAACTACAGTGTAATTCACAGTTTCACAGAATTTCACCAAAATAACTGTAATAAATGTTTTCCTTATGGAAGATCTGAAAAGACAGTTGCTGTACATTTCTGAATAAGCCAAAAACTTCTCTACCAAAATTTTTGCTTTGATAAAATAAATAAATAAATAAAAAGTAATGCCAAACAACACTTTATGGGCTATTACATTGGTTCAGTCATCCTTGTGAGCCATAAGCCTGTTTCTTGTACAGTTTTAAACATTATAAATATTTTGTGGTTTGACTTTTCTTTTCTTCTACGCCATTTGAGCCAGCAAAGCCATTATGGCAAGCATTGGAATCACACAATTGTGAAATCGAACCCACTGAAAGGAGAATCAGACCTAATATATTTTCATTTGTTTTAATATATGCCTTGTGGAAAAGGTAGAATTTAAACTAAGCGTTTAATATGCAGAGCAGGGAACAAACTTTACATTTGAAGCTTTCGCTCTCTTTTGCATTGCACAATGAATTTGTCTTGGAGCTTGGGCCAGTGTAAATACTACAAGCAAGGGTAATTTGGACTCAGCAATGGCTCATTTCATTTCACTCTGTATTGAAACATCTACTCAGCTGCCTTGTGTGACCCAGTTGATATGTTAGGAATTGGTGGCTGTCACAGCTGGCAGGCACATTTACAGCTCTGAAATTAGGCGTACTGATCAGGTAATGTTTTCTAATGAAAGCGAACCTGGGTTAATTTTGTTGATTGCTTAATACTATTGAGAGACACATGGGTACATTTCCAGAGCCCTTCACAGGTTTTCAGTACACAGTGGATGTGCCAGAAGCCCGGTTCAGGATAGATGTACAACTTCTATTTTCATTTTGTGGTGCTGGGTCATGTATCAGAGATCCCTCACTTAGCACAATTACCTTCGATGGGGTCCACCAGAGATCAGATCGGCCCCATCCTCCCAGGTATCTACCTATAGAACTATGAAACCTGCAAGCCTCAAGCTGGATTGAAATAGCTGCAGATACAATTTGTCCCAAAGCCTACTCGAGCCCAGGGAAATCTTTCCAGTGGATTTCAAGTTACTCTGGAGCTGACCCGGGGTAACTGATCATGCAATGGTTAGATCACTTCTAAGGAAGCACTCAGAAACCTCAAAAGCCCTTAACTTTTCTACAATAAATACGTTTCAAGTTGCAAATCATGATGTAAGTTAACAAATATTTATTTACAACAAGGAGTAAATGAGATTTTGTTAAAGCTGATACCCAAAGAAGTCACAGCCTCAAAAAGCCTATGTTACAACTTAAAAAGTAAATTCGCTTATTGTAGTAAATTCACTTAAAAACTCAACAAGGTGCCATGTTTGCATATACACCAACCTTAGTCTATTAAACGGTTTTGGGCATTAAGTAGATAAGATCTCTGAAAAAAATTGCATGTGTATTTTAATCTCATCAGTATTTCACCATAGCAAGTTGAAGTCTCCAAAACTTGCCGAGACCCCAAATTCTGCCAGACCATAAGCAAATAGATGCCTCAAATGTCAAAGCACCACCTGTGCTACCATGAAGAGAGTAGACAAATCACTTCCCACTTTGGTTCTATTTATTTATTTTTTTAATCTAAACCAACTTTTGTGTAAATTCATAAGCTTTGACACCACTTCCAGTGTTCTATTTCCAGACTGGTGGATGGCCATACTGCTGAGCTTATGGAAAGCAAAATGCTTATATATAAAGGAAGGTTGCAGTAACATGCTGTTACCCAGCTCTCACAATCCTATCACCCAGCAGCCTTCATTGTTCTGCCCTCGGCAAGAGCCTGACAAAGTTGAAAACTCTAGCATCAGCCATATCACAAGGTGAAAAATGGTGACTCAAACTACAAGGGGACGTACTGCTTGCTTTTCTAAAATCTATTGTCAAAGTGCTAGGTCTCTCTCTACAGCCCACAGGTGTAACACTCTTGAAAACAGTAGAGCTATTCTTTTAGACGGTGATACTTGCACGACAAAGGGTCACAAGATCTGAGTCTTTAAGGGTATGCTCAGCATAGCCTGATAGTTGTTCCAATCTATAATTGCAGCTAAAATGAATGTGAGCTTTGTTTGCTACCTCCAGATGCCTCTTAAACTCTAAATGAGAAAGCAGATTCAAATGAGATAATTGCCATCTTCCAAGAAAGGAAGAATTGGTCCATGTTTCTGAGCAACTGTTGAAGTGAGAGAATGAAAGCAGGGAAGAAAATGGATCTCAGGCTGTTTTTAAAGGAAACATGTACATGCTACAAGATGCAAATCACTCACAAGACAGAAGCATAAAATCAACTAATTATGCTTTCACACTGGTACTATCTATTAGCAATTAAACAGCATATAGGCTACGCAATGGCCCTCCACATGGGAGATGAAGGAAATATGAACAATATAAGTCAGTTTACCAGATATTTGCATTTTGGACCTACTATCCAAATCTTTTAATACTCACCTCACCGTATGGATATATAAGCTAGGAGAAACTATGACAATGCAAATAAAGGACATAAAATAATCACAATCAAACAGTGTGTGGGTAAGCAGAATATTTCTAGTCCTAGTATCAATAATTACTGCAGAAGGTATCAGTACACATTAACCTGAACTCCATATTACCATGTGATTTATTAAAATTATGGATCTCAGTACCTAATGGACAGCACCAACACAGGAACTCTGCCTGCTATATTTCAAAAAACAGACTGCAAGGATCCAAAGCAACAGTTTGGACTTAATGCTTGTAACTAAAGTAATGACAATTTTACACAGTAGCAGAGACATTTAAAAAAGGAAATTGTTCCCTTGTTTGCAGGTTTGGTACTTTTGCTTGGAGAAACAAGGGAAAGATTAATTATTAGTGGTAACCCTTCCCTCAGGATTCAGTACAAATACAGGAGCAATGCAGAAGGAATAACTGAGACTATAACTCTTCCTTGAGGCTTTAGTACAACACTTTAGACAGACAAAAGGAACCATCCTGAGTATGATGAACAAAATGCCTGTAAAAGTTCCTTTGGCTCTTGTAACAGATTACATAGTTTCATAGTGATGGACATTTAAAATTCAGGACAAATCCTCATTCAATACTTTTCCTCACTTTGATGGAACTGCCTCACTTTTTCACTACACAAACATTTGGTATCAAGGAATTGTAAAGGAAGCCCTGCCTTTTCTAGTTTGGCTTCTAGGTAGAAACTAAACAGAAGCCTGACATGAAGCCATATTAAAGCAGCCATTGACCTATTGATGGCATATTAAATACCTTCAGCTTTTCTTTGACTACCATTTAGTCTGGAATTGAAGAAATTGTTCCTCTTAAATCACTGCATCTACAGTGCAAGGAAGAATTAGATGCTGAATTCCCATTATGGTTCATTTACTCCCAGTTGCCTTCTTACTCAACAATATTTTTCCCCTGCAGCTTCAGAAAGCTTTGGTCTATGGCAGTCGCATGGTCCTTAACATCTATAATTTGCCAAAAAGCATATGCAGGCAACTCACAGGCTATTGAAAAAAATTCCAAGCTCCTCAGGCAAGTTTTGCAACTAGTAGATAACAGTATTTCCTCTCTCTCCACTCTACCCATTCTTCGAAATGCTGTATTAAGAAAATGGGAGTGATGGGAGTCCCATAAGCTCAGAAAAGGCAAACGTAACATGATCCATTCCAGAAGCAGATAGCAAATCTGTAAAGCCGCTCTACAGAGCATCAGAGAAATATCATCTGGAGTATCGTTTTCCATCTTATGCACCACTGCTCCGTAAAGATCAAATCAGATTGGGACCACTTCATGAATGGATCATTAGTAGCTTATTTCTGCATAAAACATTTAAGGAGGGGGTGTCAGACTTTAAAACTTCACATCAAGCAGAAAGAATTCAACTTGTGAGAAAGATTCTCAAAACTTATGGGATGGAAATCAGCAATGCTGGAACCAGCAGCCATTCTGAAAACTGAACTTTCTAAAGGAAAGCAATGCAGTACATTTTAATGCAGCTTCACAGCTTTTGGCAGTTACATCTACAGCTAAGATGTCTGTACATTATTTTATCAATTATTAACATGGAAAATCAACAATTCTTTTTGAGAGTGATTTCTAGGCTTTTATTTCAAATGGCCTGATATCTTGGCATTTTATTGCCTCAGGGCTCATAAAACCTCTCAACTTTTTCATCATCAACTTCTCACTGACTATAAATCTCTATTTCTGTGTATACTAAACCCAAGGTATACTACTCAAGTTTAAGAATGTTTTAGGGAATATTTGGGGACAGTTTTTATTGATGCAAGTCTGGCTTTAGTTTCATCAATTTCATCGCAGAATTCCCTGTTTGCCTCTTGGGGAATTAGATTACAACTTGGGAGCAGTATTTTATTCAGAAGACAGTATCTGCAAAATAAGGCTTTATTTCACATGGGTAATGTAGACATAGATGGTCTGCTTTCTTTTTTGTGTCATGCTTTAAAATGCAATGGACAAATATTACAAGTGAACGTGAGGAATTGTACCTAATCATAACGACATGTTGGAGCAACATGGGAACCTTCAGACCAAAATGGCTTCAGTATTAACTGGGAACTCCATGGGATCTTACGACAACATGGAGCTCCTTATTTACTAAGTAAACCTAGTCTAAACAAAAATTCAACAAAAATTGCTTTACAATGGTTACAAATTACATACTACTTGGAAAATACTCTGATCTGCATGTCCTTAGCAAATTTAAGATAAGCATCTTGCCTAGTTGCATTGTCATAGCAATGTAAAGGCAGGACCAGGAACAGAAGCCTTTATCTAAACATATTGTCATGCAAAAGAATTTTCCTGGAAGCACTGGGCCTAGGGATTGTATTAGTAAAAAGGCAGTTCTGAAGTGCTTGATTTGATGCCTTTTTTTTTAAGTTTCTGTTCTAAGCATATCAGTTCCAGGTACAGTGCCAATACTGAAAATTACAAAATACTTCTCATACGACTAGATAGAAGTCTCAATTACACGGCAAGGAGAGAGTTTTGTTTGCTTTTTCCCCAGTACATGTGTCACTACTTCTTCAGATGCTCACAGCTTTGGACTCTGCATATCAGAAGGTGTTTTTATCATTCAATGATTACCTTATTTTTATTGCATCCTCATTCGTATCTATCTTGTCACTGATTCTTGCTCTTGGAATCATTTCCTTCACACTTTGTATTTAATCACCCTCAATTTAACACTTCATTGACCTTTATGCAAAGTCAGAAGCATATTACTCTTGAAAAAGAGAGAGAACGGCCATACTAATTTACTGCACCTTTCTCTAAAATACATTTGATCAGATCTTCAACATATTAGACAGTTATAGCTTAGTGGAGTAATGCTGATTTACATCACACGAGTAACAGTTCTGTTCTTAGATCACTTGTGTTGTGAATAGACCTTTTTGCACAGATAACATCTTGGAAAAATTCCTACAAAGGCAGAAAGAAAGGTAATACTTCCTCTTTTTCTTATTTTTAGCCACTTCACTGAATTTGGCAGAGGATCTACCACTTTTGTTTGCACATGCCAACCATTTTCACTTCTCACCTTTCAGGTCCTGCACCAAGTGTTATAGAAAAGCATAATGCAACACGAGAATTTTTTAATTTAACAGGTATTAACTTGTTAGTACATATAAAATATCATGGTATTTCTATCTCAGGAGAAGATATTAACCTCTTTGGTGAAAGAGGCCTTATATCCAAGGTAATTTTGCAGTCACCTCATTATATTTCTCTGGAATATTAGGCAAGACACTGCTGGAGAATCACCGTTCAACACAGACATACACACTTCAACATAAATTCATTAAAATTTTTAGGGGGACAAAAGAGAGGGGCAAGAAGGATCATCTCTTCAGAACTATGGATCTTGAGAATGAGTCCTATGAGTGCAACTCACAGGAGTTCAAGATTTTAAAATCCCTGCTGTAAATTTTAAAATGGATCAGTAAGATCGCTGGGGCATTTCACAAGGTATTTTGCATGCTTTCTCGGGAAGCAACACATCAGAGAAAAATGCCCATCCTGACAGGGTAATGATTTAACATAATTTAACCTTCACCTTTAAATATCTGAATGAAATACAGAGGCATTTAATTGGCATAAAAGCAAGTTGTATGTTATTGATTAACACGCTTACTAAAGGTCAACTAGTATTTTAAGCACTTTACAACTACAGTGTGTATTCTAATTATCCTGAAGGACTTTATTAACAAAATTATTTTGTTAAATGTCAATTAAATGCAAAAACATTTCTTACCAGCCTGACACTGGTATGTTACAAAGTGTACAAGTTTGTGTTTTATTGTTCATGTAATTTTCAGACAATTACTTGGCAATTAGATTGACCTCTCATCTCAAATTGCAATACACCATGTTCAATTACGGTTTAGCTTAAAACCAATAAACAACAGTCTATCAAATCTGTACTTCACATATGAGACCTCATGGAAGGCAAAGGTCATTTTCATAGTGAAGAAAGGTTTTTGGCAGTGGCTTGAACCAATTTAAAGACAACACTACTTATTATCACAAGCCACTAGATAGCCCTCCGTTAGCTTGCCGCATACGTCTTGAGTGTCCTTTTTGTAGCAATCTCCTTTGATGCACACTAACCCCCCAAAGCTGGGTAAGCTCATTGCCACCAAACAAGCTGAATTGTTGAAGTGGAATTCTGAATGTCAGTCACAGACTAGCATAAGAAGGGGCTGATGGGTAAAGTCATCATGGTATCTTTATATCATCATAGTATCTTTATATCTTCAGTTTAAGTTTTCTGGGAGTCTCCTACAGACTTTTCTAACTCCTCCTTACACCTATGTGCTTCTACCGTTTTACTTATGATGCAGTTTGGAAGGAGCAGTGTAGGGTCCCTTTACCGTGCTCTACGCTCATTGGAGAAACATTCTGAGGTGGAAGGTTTTTTCCAGGGACAATTACCATTCAAAATACCAACCTAGAGAAATCTAGACCATAGCCATTGAGAATTTTGGGCCTGCAAAACACCAAATGCCCTAGACTTTAATTACGCTCACATAAGCTAAGGCTCTAGATTTTTATTTGCATTCCCACAGTGCTGTTCATCACACCTTTTCGAACACAATGACACTGTAATAACAGCTTGCATGGCGCAGAAGTAGTTTTTATCATTTACCACAATAAGATTTTAATTTTAAAATGTGAGATGTAGCATGGGTTCAGTATTCACATTCAGTCTCCCTAATACAAGCCTGGATTTCGGAGGACAAGTACATGAACACAGTCTGGAAACCCTGTTTTCCTCTAAGGCATATGCAAATAAGTCAATAGAACTGAAAATAACATTTACCACCTGCATCTGAATGGTCAAGCTGTATCAGCATTGCTTTCTCCCTCTGCACTGATGTCCACCTTCAAGGCCTTGATGAGACTTAAACTACAGACATTTGTAGATCAGTAAAAATGTAAACCTGCAGGGAAAGGAACTACCGAGCCAATGATGCTCTTTATTGATTAGTTGGTAATTGTCAGCTCCTTGAGACCTGACTGTAAACTCACCCAGCTAAAGATCAAGCAGAGTTTCCTTCCAAATAACATTAGCAATAAAAACAGTAACAAAATTGGGGCAGTTTGCAGTGTATTGTTTCATTATAACTCCCTCGGGATCAGAAGTGTCACTGGCAAAAGGGAGGTGTAGGCATGCTAATGAGAGTTTTAGCTTTGTTTAGTGTGCCAAGGGGATGTTCTGTTATAATATTCTGGTTCTATGTTCAACTTTTCTCCAAGGGGCTGTGCTCATCAGTGTCACTTGACAGTTACCAGTCTCACAATTTACACTGGAAGCAACTGCCCTTCTGCTCTAGATTGCCACTGAGCTGAGCTTGAATTTTGAAATTTTATTCATCTTGGATACGATGATAAAACTCAGCCTGTCTTCTTATCCAAGGGAGCTGGACTGCTATTCAGAACCTTAGCTGCTGTTTTGATTTTTTTTTTAATGTTTTTGTTTTATACATGCCTAAATTCTTTTTATATCTGCTCTGTCCCATATAAAGTTATAAATGATGCAAAAAACCAAACCTTAATATTTTTTTAAGTCTTTGAAGATTAGGAATTCTATAGAAAACCTTAGATCTCCTCATTGACTCCTCTTTTCTTTGACATAGCAAGATAAAGCTTTTATTTTTTTCTCACTTTCAAAATTTCTCCTCATAGCTGTATTTCTGCTCCCGTTTCTGTTTGCATTGCACATTGCTTCTGCTCTGCCTTATTCCCTCCCCCCAGCCCCGACCCTTTGAATCTCGAGTGCTTTTCAGAGGGGCCCTTAAGTGATGCCTTTTGAAGTCAGTCTCAGAGACCTATTTGGGGAGGCACTTTGCATTTCTTTGCATACCTCTTCTTTTGAGACTGAACTAGCAAGATTCTGGACATCTCTCACAAGTAGGTCCTCAGAGACCATGTCAGCAGACACTGGTTAAATGGGAACACTCCTGGGTTAACTGGGGCACAGCTCTAGGTTCAACCTCCAAAAAGGGTCTCTCATCCTAAACTTAATAAACTGTTGCCAAACTGAGTATTCAAAACCTTGTAAATGAGGTTTCTATCTAATTTTTTTTTTTTTTTTTTTTTTTTTTTTTTTTTTTTTTTTTTTTTTTTTTTTGGTAACACTGAAGTGCATTACTTTAGTTTCTGAGCAGTACCAAGAACTTATGATTTTGTATTCTAGATTATGGCTTTCATGGTTATGGACACAAACATACTTAAATGGAAGAAAGATAATTAGAGATACAGCTAGAAAAATAGGAAGTCAAGACTTTAATGTAATTACTTGACCTAGAGGGCAAAATCTGGCAAAATTATTCATGTTTTCCTTTTCCTCTCTCTTCCGCCTGCTCCCCTCCTTCTCTCACCAAATAAATCATCTCCTATGGGCATTGGCCTTTGTGGACATGTACTTCTGCTGCCTTCATCAAGAAGATGAAGATCCAGCATGCTGGCATCTTCACAGTGAGACATTCAGCTGAACTATGCAGTCAATTTGGAGAATAAATCAGTGCTACAGAGTTAGACCCTCATTTTGAAATAGCTTCTTTCCTCCCTGTACCCTGAAATAATTCTGCAAAATAAAATACACCCTCAGAACCCCCAACCCCTCCTCTTATGCCCCTAAGTCAAAGCATTGCACATTTACTTTCATTTCCTCTATGCTATAAACAACCCCCCTAGCTTTGCTCATACTGGATAGAATAATAGATGTGTTCTATTCCCTAGGTAATGACTGAAATCCTGTTTTCATGAAAACGTGGCTATTTGAAAGTCCACCCCCTCCCACCCAAAAGAGAACAAACCCCCACAAACTTGTTCATACACACACAGAAAAGTGATAGCTCAAAAAATATTTTAGGTATTTCCAATAGATGTTGACATGAAACGTGTTCATTTCTTAAACTTAACAGTTTGTGCAACAGACCTGCTCATCACTCCATCCTGGCAGTTTGCATCTAATAACCTGATACCAGTTGATTAAGTTAGTGGAAAGAATTGCTATAACATTTTAGCATGCAGGGTTAACAGCAATGTGCATGCTATTTTCCACACCAGGCTTATATCTGAGTTACCCAAGTGTTGCAGAAAGCTAAATTAATGCTTACTGCAATGGCTGATGGATCTACGTCATGCCTACATGCATGTTCTTCGTTCCCTCTGAATGTTAATAGTAATGACTTTTTTTTTTTTATTTTCTCTGTGGCAGGCTTCAATCTCAATATTATTTCAGCTAAAATCTATGACTAGGGGTTTGTTTTTAGGACTGATAAACTGTTAACAAAGATTGATGCTTGATACTGCTCATCCATTCACAAATGCTTCTCTGCTATGATTGGTTTCTGACCAAAATTAAGACTGAAAGAGTAATCTCCCATTCTTTCAAGCACTGGGTTGGCTAGTCACAGATAATAAAGCCACCAAACCCTCAAAAGGCATGTAATTTCTACCCTTGTGCTCGGATTCCAATCTAAAATGAGATTTCAGCACAGGAAAAGAACCGTAATTACTGTAATTGCCATTGTATTGCACGTAGCAAACTGTGCATTGTATTTCATCAGAACTGATGAACTGGGAATTGGAATGCCAGTGAAGAAAACACATGAAGATAGGGTGAAAGTCACCTGTTACCTTGCTCCCAAGGTTTAACAAAAGCTGAAATACACTTTGTCTCAGCCCCAATGGTTTAAGCAGTGGCAAGGCACTGGAGTGTGAAAAGCAATGGAAGGTACTGCTCTCTCAAAATAATTGACTTATTTTTCTGCCATTGCTGCTTCCAGGTCCAAAACTTTTCAGAAAGTCTTGGAATTGACTCAGAAAGTGTGCTGGTGAGCATGTACACATGAGTTATGTTGCTTGATTTGCTCATGAGCTGGTTTTTTTAGGGGTTCTATTATATGTCTGAAGGTATTTGCAGTTTGTACTGAGGCTAATTGACCTTGCACTGCGGTTATTGAACAACGTGAATCATGTTGGTTTTGTTTACTTTCAATTAGATATATATTTTGTAAGTATTTGAGGCTGTATACTGAATCACATATTAGATGTTATTTTTAAAAGCTCCCTTGTTTCTACTAACCTCCATCCCCATTCTTGTCAAGGAAGAAAATGAAAACAAACTCCAGCCATCTACCCCCTTATACTATCATTCAGTGGTGTTACCTTACCTGTCAAACTATTCCTTCAAAGTGTTTATTCCCACTCCAATAAGAAGAAATAAGCTACATATATAGCCAAAGCCTCAGAGACTTGTTTCATTCTAGCTGAAGCTACACCGACACAATGGAAAGACGTGGTGCTTTTTATGCCAGCGGGAATTCACAGAGACTGCGAGGTGATCTTACAGTCTCAACCAGCACGTTACCCTTCTGCATGTCATCTTAATCAGGTTGTACGTGGCTGTGCAACCACTGAAACCTTTGGTAGTGCTCTCATTTACTAGATCCGAAATTCAGCCAAATACTTAATCATTTGTGAGAGTTTGAGCTAGTGCGAAGTCTCAGACATTTCAAATGAAATTATTTTTCTGTGCTTATATGCAAGTCCATTCTTACTGCTTGTATGGGACAGGGATGTTTTCATGAGCCTGGGCTTTGTTTAAAACTCACAGCAGTAAGCGGTAGACTTTTCACTGACATTGATGGGGCTCACAAGGAGTAGGTACAACATGACGGGAATGCTTCTGTTAAGGCGAGTTAGATAGCATTTAATTGTTAGAAATAGAGAAAAATACAGAAAAGTAGGGAAACTCTTCACCTGGAGGAGAGTGTATTTTCCAGTGCTAGTCACTGAAGTATAATCCCTCAGTAATAAAGATTTTACAACCGCTATGTCAAAAAATGTTTCATTGTAGAAATTTTAATACTGTAATTCTGAGAGGTCAAATTGGAAAACACGCCCAGAATGAAAAGTTTAATAATTCAACTAAAAAGTTTTTAAAACCCCAACCAACCAACCTTCCTCAACACTGAAGTATTTGCAGCAAAAAAGAGAAATGCACTTTATTGACTCCAACCTCTTGTCCAAGGTCAGGGAGGAGGAAAAAAACATAAACAGAAAAACTTTGTGTAAAATAACCTGAAACTCTCTGCATACATCGCAGACTTCCCCTCAGGAGGAATTGGATTTCTACAATTAATGCAGGCCTCGTAGAAGAGTTGTTGCTCCTTTTGCTACTCGAATATAGGCTACAACCCCCACAGCCCGAGTCTATTCCATCAACTGCCTGCAAACTATTAAAAAGAAACTTGCTCTTACAACATTATTATTAGCTACCACCTATCAAAAGGTCACTGAAAACTCACCTATTCTACAATTTCACTTCATTCTACTTTCCCTCATGAAAGTTGTTCCTAATGATAAAAAGATAGGGCTTGATATCTTCCTAAGACCAACCCAGCATCTACCACAGAGCTGAAACCCTTCTTGTTTAATACAAAGCCAATTCAACCACAATAAAGATATAGATTTAAAAAAAAAAAAAAAAAAAAAAACCAAAAAAACCCCAAAACAAACAGGGAGTGGACAAAAAAAGAGAAGGAAAGCTGATTTGAAGCTGAAAGAACAATCAGTAGCCAACAGAACTTACGTCTTCCCCGAGCTCTGCTGCTGAAGACCACCTTACAGCTTTGAACAAACCACTTTAAGTTTGATGCCTTCATCTGTAGAATGTGTTTTTATTCAAGAGACGTGATCAGCAGAAACCTCTTGGTACAGACCCCAAAATGCAACACCCTCAGATAATGCCCATTCTAAATACTGTTCTACAACATCAGGTAAAGACTCAATCCTGCTGCATCGTCTTGCAACACTTCTACTTAACTCGGTCATTTTCCATCACAGCAGGCCGATTTTCTAGCATCTATCGGCTGTCACCACAATCAAGTAATTTCTCATGAATTTTTAGGCCTCTACCATGGGCAGTTCTCCCCAAGTCTCTGCACATTGCTTTGCCTCTGGATTAGACCTTCTATTCAGACAGTAGCAAGGAAGAGGCAGGGAAGCTGATGGCTAAATTCTTAAAATCATGTCATTCGAATTCGTGCACCACACTGTTCTGACGGAATATTTATTAAGCAGATGGGACCTACAGTTTAGACTTTTAATTGCTGGAAGTCAGCAGGTTTATTGTAATTTAATTTCATTTTTTGCCATGATTTTTTAATTGGTTACTTTTTTTTAATTAAGTATTCCATTATAAGCTATTCACAAGTATGTATTCTAAAATTGCTTTCATTTTAAATGTTGCACTTATTGGCCTCTATTAATTAATCTTTTTTTTCCTTGATGCACATCTGTTTTAATGCCCTTAATGAGAAATAGTAAATAACATCATTAATTTTCTCCTTATTCGAATTTATTAGCTTTAGTTATTTTGTAGCAGTCAAGTGTACGGTCAGGAATTGTTATCTTAATCACAAACAACCAAGCATATTAGACTCCAAACTCAAATAATACAGCTTGTTTGGCAGGTGAGAAACTGAAATGACAAACACAAGCCCTGAATGAAGCAAAGAGGTTTTTCTGCTTTAAGAGGAAAGTTTTCTTTTCTGCAGTTTTCTTTTCTCTTAATCTACCTTATTTTGCGGGCTTAAGACTTGTTGTTTTACTTTGCAGGAAAGATTAATTTCAACTTTAGTATTCAGAGACAAACCTGATGTTTAAATTATTGATCTCCCTGAACTGGAGCCCTGTCTAAGGTCATGATCTTGGGAAAATCTGGTTCAAAACCCAAATCATAGGCATGTTTGGAATTTAACTTGAATCATGGCATTACTGTTCCATAATATAATTTTCTGGAGGGATGCATTCAAAAATAAATAAGTAAATAAAACCCCAAACCAAACCAGTACTACATAAGGAGATGAATCAGCAAGTTAAAAACCCATTAGCAATGGCTTGTCTCCTTTCTTCATTTCTCTGCTGCACAATTTATGGGATTTAAACTATCTGCTTAGACAGCTATTCTCAGACATTTCATATGACTTTCTGAATTTCTCAGTCCGACTACAGATATATAAGCTACATTTGCCTTGTGCCTAGAGGCCTGCCTTGTTGATGACTGCAACCTTGAAACAGCATCAGTAAGATCTCTACCTGAATAAGCGAGAGAACTTCTCTTGTAAATCTTTCAAACAAGCTGATGGTAGAGTGCACCATTAAATCTTGGTTCACATATATTTCAGTTGGCATACAATACTTTTTTTTAAAGGGAAGAACGAACAGGTATTTGTGTAATTCTTAATGACTGATGAAGCTATCATTGTATGGAAAAAACAATGTCACTTTAGAAAATAACTGAGCACTTCTGCAGCAATATCTATTTGTTCTTTGAATTGTCTTCTTGATTTATATTGTTATTTTCCTCTGGTCTGTTTTTTTTTTTGGGGGGGGGGTGGGGGGGTGAAAAAACATTTTCCTAATCCAAATACAAGTTGCATTTTGTCAGTAAGAGACGTTTAGAAATTCAAGCCCACAGACCAGGGGCACTCTATGCCATTTTCTCTTATGCAAGCAACATAAATTATTTAACCTCTAATAACATTAAGATTTCATGATGCTTGTGCAAGATGAAAAAGTGACGACTTTTAGATACTAAATGCTTTATTACGATCTGTAATCTTGTAAGGATGACTGATTTATTTAATGTGCAAATTTAGAGCGTGTGGAAATACAGAGACAATATATTTAGGGCTATATTCTGTCAAGTACTGAGCAGTGGTCTCAGTCTTGATAAAGCCTTATCTTTAAGTATGTGAGTAGTTGCACTGATTTAACGGGACTTTTAACATGCTTTTAAATACCTTGACAAATAAGGATCTCCATTTTCTCTACCTTGCAAAACCAAGCTAAATAGCAGGTTTATTAATACTTAATACCTGCCTCCTAGATACACATCACAATAACAAGTGTGGATTACAGCAAAGCTATTAAGAAACAAGCCTAAATCTCTGACTTCATTCAGAAGATAAAGAGCAGGGTTGCAATGGGTGATACTCCCTCTCAAACAGCTTCTCTTATAAGGCAGTAACTACTTTCTCCAGCCCTTACCACTCATGACTCAAAAGGATGAGGCCACAGGTCACAAGGTGCCATTAACTTGGGAAGGAAGGTGAAGTGCTTTAGTTAGTGCATGTCTTAGCCCAACAGCAAGGAAGTTTTTTCTGCACAGTAAACAGTGTAGTACATACAGGGCTTTAAAGGATACTAAACTTCAGAAAGGAAAAAATTCACATATCACACTGAGATCTCATTCAGAAAACAGTTTAAACTTATCCCTCAAAACACTGCTAGGTTAAAAGAGTTTTTTTCAAATATCTTTCAAATAACTGTAGACTTATTGCAAGAATCATAGCACTACCCTTCAGATCAAGACAAGCTAATAGAAAGGGGCCTTTGTTGGACAGCTAGAATTAAAAACTGATCTCACTTCTCAAGAGGATTCAGATTCAGTTCTCTGCGTTGGGACCCTATCTACAGCTTTGCAGCTTGGGACCTGAATGGAATTCCACATTTGCAAAATTATTTTAATGCCGTTAAAATCAATCGAGTCCTACGTTTTAGAAAAGATTGGGTATTAATACTTTAAAATCAGAAAGCTCACCAAGATCTCAAAAGTATGGAGCAGGTACTATGTTAGCAACATTCAGCCACACTGATTGTAGCCAAAAAAAAGAAGAAAAATCAATGATCAGATCCGGACGGGGAATTAGCTCTGCAGGATTTATGTCGAAAGTTTCCCAAGAGTTTAACTGGAAACAAAGGACGAATATCCTTGCATGGATACCAATAAGCTTAATACCAACAAGGGATGCTGACAGGTAAGCTTTGAAAACACCTGTGAACATACTTGTTTGCCAGACTAATTATAAACTCTGTGTAGATAAAATACAAAAACCAACCCCAACCCAACAACAGATGAAAGACCCTGACTTGTTAGACAAAGCATTTCTGGAGCTACTTATAAAGAACAGTGTATAAAAAACCCCCACAAACAGATATTTTTATATTTTTGGCAATTCAAAATGCAGGAGCAAAAAAAAAAGTCCATAAGGTGAATTAGAGATTAATGCACCTTAGAAGTGAATTTTCAACTCCAACATAACTGCAGAAATTGTCATGCATGTAAATGAGAAATGTGCCACAATTTCATTTTATTATGCTGGTTTTAGAACTGCCATTTAACAGTCTTTACAAGGATTCCAAGAAAACCTTTACTCCTTCATTTTTTAAAATTCAGATATAATTCCCCAGTTATTCCCTGCATTTGAGCTGGAAATTAAATTCTCAGCTCAAGTAGGCAACACAGTATGATGAAACTGGACATAGGCTATTTAAAATGAAGAACAACTGTGGCTGCACCAGAAAAAGAAAAAAATTAAAAGCACATATTGTGTAAATGTTAACTGTGGATCTAGATTTTTTTTATTATTTTAATATATATACACCTACTTTTTTTTATTATGGTAACATTCGAAGGTCTCACAATTAGCAGATTTTTTTTCCCCTCTGGATCACCTCTGCAAAATAAGGATGACTCCCCTTTCCCCTGTTTTCGGGTAACAATAAGCACCCAAGAATGTCTTTCCTCCTTAATTTACTGATAAAGATATAAAGACCTGAAAAGATAAACAACTTCTGCAAGTTATTCAGAAAGTCTGCAGCTGAGCTAGAAATGAATGCCAGATTGCCATACACCTTTACACTGCTCTAATTAGGTTATGCTTTTTATCTGTGGTATAGGGTATGCTATTATTTTTTAATGAGTTCTTCACGCCGTTGAAACCCCTTCCTTTGAGGCTTGAAACTACATAATAGGACAACCTCAGTCATCAGAAAGCCTGATTCTCCATACTTGTAATACCATCATACTAATTTTTCCAGTTGCAATTTTATTTTATTAATTCACAATTTTATGCAAACCCTCAAATACTACGAGAACTTTTAGGAGAAAAAGTTTTTCAGGCTCACATGCTTTCTTGAAACTTCTTGTTTGAGACCTACTTTACCAACTACATTATAATCTACTTTATTACAGAAATTACAGCAAGTAGATTTGAAAATGAAGAAGCTCTAAACTAAAGCTTGCATTTTTGTGACATCTTAAAGGGCAAAATAAGTGAATGATTGAGTAAAAGGAGGGGGACCCTTTTAAAAATTCTGAAAACACAGACTGAGAATACAAGCCAGCGACGTGCTCTTGTGGCAAAGATGACCAACAGCATCCTCAACTGCATTAGGAATAGCATTGCCAGCAGGTCAAGGGAGATTATTATTCCCCTCTTCGCAACACTGGGGAGAGCACATCTGGAGTGCTGTGTCCAGAGCTGGACTCCCCAGGATAAGAAAGACATAGACAGACTAAAGTGAGTCCAGCAAAAAGCCATGAAGATGGTTGAGGGCATGGAGTATCTGACATGCGAGGAGAGGCTGAGAGTTGTTTAACTTAGAGAAGAGAAGGCTCAGTGGGATCTTATGAATGTGTGTAAATGCCCGGTGGGAGACAGTAAAGAAGATGAAGCCAGACTCTTCTCAGGGATATCCCATCAATGAAGAGGAGACAAAGGGCAGAAATCGTTA
This sequence comes from Gavia stellata, assembly GCF_030936135.1. NCBI lineage: Eukaryota > Metazoa > Chordata > Aves > Gaviiformes > Gaviidae > Gavia > Gavia stellata. The sequence goes on along the minus strand of NC_082615.1, from coordinate 8,488,195 downwards.
TAGAGGAAATTCTGCTTAAACATAACAAGGAACTTTTTTACAGTAAGAGTGGTCAAGCGCTGCAACAAGATGCTGAGGGAGGGTGTGAAGTCTCCATTCTTGGAAATGCGCAAAACCCAACTGGACATGGTCCTGAGCAACTTACTGTAGCTGACCCTGCTCCAAGCAGGGGGTTGGACTATTTGATCTCCAGAGCTCACTTCCAACCCCAGCAATTCTATGGAGAAATATTTAGTAAAATTCTAAGATCTACGAGTTATGAAGGATGTCAGGGATGGAAATATATTCTTCAATGCAGGTGGGACCCTTAATCCAAATTAGTCCCAAGGTGCTTTATAAACAACACAAAATATGAAACACTTCATGAGCTATTGAAATGCAGCCAAGTCTGAGGTGAAATGTAGAACAGTTTAATAGTTCCCAGCAAACAAAAAAACAACAGGAGCCAAAGAATGCCATATGCAACTGAAACTACAGGGGGAATTAGGTAGGAAGAATGTAATTATCCATGCTGGATTCTAGCCAGAGCTAAAAGTAATCAGAAAGTCAGTGAAAGACCAGAACAAATTGATCTCATTATTCTTGCATTACTCGGATCTACTTCTAAATGGAAACCTCTTTCCTGAGTCTACCGGACTGGCACTCGTGCGCACACGTAGGTGTGTTCAAAAAGAACATTTCAACACAAGTTAAAAATATAGGAAGCTGATGACATCCCTGTGCAGAGTGCCAGCCTGGATCTTACCTCTCAGTCAAGACTCATTAAGATACATAGGGATTTAATTCTCTCTTTCTCCTGAGGTCAGCAGGATTTTGGCTTCAGTGGAGCTAGGTTTTCTCAGATTTGGTAGTGAAATGAGATGAATTACATGCAAAACAAAGTTGCATCAGGTAAGGCAATTAATAAATATTATTCACAACTGTCTACCTAACATCAGAATTTTGCATGCAATGAATTCATATGAACCAGTACAAAACCTGATCCTAAGAAGATAAGATCTAATTTAGTTTCGTATGTACGAAATAAAAACATGTTGGGCAAGTGTTGTGAGGGAGAAAGCAACCAAACCCAAGTGTGATTATGTTTACTCTCCAAAAGTAAGGAACGATTTGGAAACCAGCTCCAAAATCAAAAAGAAGAGAATGGTGAGTAGATTGCTGAAAAGGTAAGAGCAAAAAAGACATGTGAAATGTGAGCAGAGGCCAGAAGTCTAAACAAGGAGTTTCAGTGTGAATGGCAAGAAAGGGTGGTGGGGAGGAAGAGAACGGCAACTGCACATAACCTTCGGAAAGTCTGCTTTGGATGTCAGTGTTGTTCCAGAGGTTCATGTCCTCAGGAAAACACACATGCAGTATCCAAGGAGTATTTTTCTTCAAATTGATTTTTCTTCCCCTTTCTCAAATATGACAAGTCGCATTATGTAACATAAAAAGCATTCATTACAGAAGATCACAACTCTACAAGGCCAAAACCACTTTCAGACAGGGCTGATCTTTTACCCATTATCAGGCTTCTAGTAATGAATAGCATATTATTTCAGCAGTGAAGCCTTGTATCTGACAAACAACTAGCATTGTGCTACAAGGAGAGATAATAAATGGAAAATATAAAGGTTTGGGTAAGAAAAGGTGAGAAACAATATAAATAGTGATTTGTTTCTTAAGTAAATACATTAATGTATTAGTTCTAAAGTAGCATTAGGGAGGCGGAAAACTTTTGGGACTAGGTTTTTTTTTTTTATACTACTTCTTTCACTTCATATTAGTGAAGAGTTTTTCAATAAACACAAACATAAATCTCTGATGGCAAAAGCCGAGAGGAGCACACACCTCCTTGTCTCCCACAATGAAAGCTTTAACAAATAGCAGTGCTTTAGGGATTCTGTACAAAAGTCTTGAGACCGGGGTTTTGAAGAATGAAAATTAAACTGCACAGGTTGCTAGCACCTGCAAAGAACCTACCCCTTCTTTGTAACAGCCCAAAAGGGACAAAGAGCAGAAGCTGGTCCATCTTCTAGCCTGCCACAAGCCACTTACAACTACGTGTGCACCCCTGCACAAAGCCCTAAAGCCGACTGCTGAAGTGGAATATGGACCTGATGTTCCTTAGGTAATTGTAATAGCTCCTTTACTACAGAGAAGTTTTACCAATGAGATGTTCCTATATTTTAAGTGAGAATTACACACCCTTCTTAAATAGCTACATGAAAAAGAAATTACTATTTGGATGAACTATGCCAATGATTAATTACCCTTACTGTTAAAAATCTGGCCTTTTATTTCCAACTTGAATGCTTTTAACTCTCATTTTCAGACACTGGATCATGTTGCGCCATTGCCGGCTAAATTAAAGAGTCTTTGAGCAGAATAAACATCATTAACCAGCTCTTCCTAGGAGCCTAGGGGTACGTGTACAGTCTTCAGTGCAGTATGTGTAGGCACGTCTGCACAGACTTCAAATGAACCAGTTCAGGAAATAACAGCAACCGTGACAAGGAGCTAGGTAGGAGCTGAACAAACTCTCCAGGAATTCAGGATGCAGGCGGGAGTCGGCTGCTACACTGAGTCTGTGCTGATACACTTTCACTCTTACTCTCAGCCAGATGAAAGTGTATTTGGGCACTGTCTCTGATGATACAATCACATCTCCAAATTTCAGTGCAGTCTTATCCCAAGGAGGGTAGCCACCCACATTTCACCGACTTGCAGGTCATTTAAGAACCAAAGAGACACAGAAAATCACCCTATTTGTAATTAATCAACAGTAGCCACATTTGCATCACAGCACAACCTGCACCCATTTGGCAAAGTGACATTTTGGTGATGTAGAGATGTACCACCTGGGAGCCGTGGAAAAAAAAAGCCCTGGACAGTGTCTTCGGAGAGGGAACAGTTTCTGTTTTGTGATGCTGCTGTATACGGAGCAACTCCCAATTCTGTGTACAAAGTCTTCATCAGCAAGGGATGCTTCCCTCCTCAACCCCAAACCAGTGTGACTGAAAGATTTTGGCTAGCAGGTCCATGGTGTGACATACCGAGAGTCAGACTGTTTCCCTACACCACCCTGTGTGGTGGGAATGAGACACAACTTTCCTATACACCCACCGTTTCGCGTCCCCGATATGGCTGCTATGAAATGGTGGGGTCCCTGTATTCACAGGGGCTCATCCACCAACACAGGAGACAGCTGGGTCCTCTGAAAAACCAGCAGCATTCTGGTTTTTCTCTATTGTACTATGTCCATTTACTCCACTGAAAACATTCATTTGTCTGTGTGCGCACGCACGCGTATTTATGCATGCATCCTCTGCATGGCCAGACAAATCTGTATTCTCTGATCATCCCCAAAAGCATGTTCCACAATATTATTAGAGCCATAACTCCTAAACGGGTGTTGCAATCTCACTGCAGTTAATGGAGTTACCCACAAAGCACAGACGAATCGAGCCTCTGCTGGGTGTTGGCAATCGTCTCATTAAGTCAAGCATTTAGCAACTCCAGATTTATGTAGAAGAAAAAAGTCAACGAGCTCGCTAATGTACTAAGAAAAAAGAAAAGTAGAAGACAAAGAATAAAAGGAAAAGAGTGAGAAATTAAAAATAAATAAAATAATAAAAGAAAAATCTTTCTTCGTTTTTGACATTTCATTTATTGATTCCAGCTTCCTTGCTAAAAATAACGCAGCAAAAGGATTGTTAGAAGAAACATAGGTGGATTAAATAAAATTAGATTTTAAAAGATTCAGGTGATAAAGCTGATTAGATAAACTAGACAGGTAAATCAATAAATAAATGACTAAATCAGATACCAAATCTACTTTCTGGGGATCCACTGAGCTCCTATTAGAATTTGAATTTACCTTGGAGATTTCTCAGAAGCTGCCATATCTGACAAAATTACGCTGCACTTGCTAGCATTGTTGGACCCCCAATCCAGATGCACCTATTTTAGTGGCTACCCTTTGAAAGAACACACTCCAATACAGAAATCATGCTGACAAATACCACAGCTCACTTTCATAACTATAGGCCAAAGAAGGTTGTGTGAGGAAATAAGTATTCCTTTATATTTGGTCAGAAAAATATATCACATTTCTTGCTTCTACTAAAGGTCATTAAATTGGCTTTATTACCCCTTTCTAGCAAACTTCCTCACTTGCTTATCATGATGAGTTTATTCTCCGGGGAAACACTGCTGGCTTAGTCACGCAATAGCCCTCCTCCCTCTCCCCAGCATCTCGCTCGTGAAAGTTGCTGTCTGACCAGAGCATGACAGGGTTCCTTATCTTCTGGAGTAGCCTCTGAGGCTACAAGCTGCAACTCAGGGAGCTTTGAACCTGCCCTAAGGTACTCTATGGGTAGAACTGGTGACTTTTTCACACTGGGAGAATATAAAGCCATTTAAATTCTCCTTTTCTGGGTCACATAAGAAATGCGTTTTGGCCAGCTGCAAGGATTGGATTCAGGCCAATGCGCTTACTGTGTGGGCTGTGTTAAGATTTATGATGTCCCTTAACTAATAATTTTCTAGCTGTTAAGTTCTTGAGATTTGTAAATAGTGTGGCAGATAAGTACACTGCAATCACTTGGCAACTGAACTGATTTTTAAAAAAGTTATATGTGTTTGGAAAAGAGGATGACGTCTGCACATACCTTCACTGTAGAAAGAAGCACATATTCTGTGTCAGCAATGAAAAGAAACATCTTTCAATAAACGAGTGTTTCGGTGGATCGATTCCAAACGCGCTGTATGAACCACTAGTTAGACGACCCTGTCAACAGGAGGACTCCTGCAGTTCAAAAGGTTTCCCTTTTGTTATCCACTTGTTGAAGAACACTATGTGGAATGCCTGCACTCTTGGAAAAGGTTTTCAAAGGTGATACAAAATGACTGATGTTTGCTTTGCTATAAAAGCTATTTGCAATCACTGTGAAGAAACCTAGTCAGGTCATGTTCTGTACCTCATTTCCAAGGGATAGCTTAATTGCCATATTTTGGATTTGATTCACGGTCATTCAGGAGAAGCTGCCCTGCTTAATCTCATCAAATCTTATGTTGTTTCCACTTATGACTTTATGGTCTTTACAAATACATAATGAACAGCACCATCCGTTTCTGCTTCATCCAAATAAAAACACCACTCTAAAATACATTATCACTAATGTAGTGCATTACTCACCTTGTGTCCCAAGTCTGTTTTTAAAAATGATTTATGAACAAAAATTGACACACATAATTAACCTAATTTGAGTATTCCATGGTAAATGTTATTGTAGAACTCTGCTCTAAATTAAACAAAATTAAATCCTGATAAAATTTTACTATCCTGCAGTCCCCAAATGAGTCGATGGTTTAACAGAAGATAGCATGTAAAAACTATTACTTTAAAACTGAATTAATCTCATTCTTGTACTATTAATTTTAGTCCTTTAGTTTTATACTTCAGGTTTTTGCAGATTATGCTTAATTAACTTTTTATAATGGTATTTAAATTAGCTGTTCTAGGTGTGATAGGAATACTTTGACAGGTACGTTTCTAATTTGACCTGCAGGATTTAATTTCAGAAAGTTGTACTTATTCTGATGTCTGTTTGCAACCTTTCTTCCCCATCCTGGCTTCCTCTGAGCCAACCATTTTCTTCTCATGCCTTTGATATTCTAGGAAGGCAGATAGCTACAAATCTTCAGCTCAAATCATGCCAATGCATATTTATTTGGATTTTAAAAAAAAAGTGGCATTAGAAGAAATTTATTCTAAAGAAGCTTAGACAGAAACATACTTTTAAAAAATTGCTATGTTAAACGTATGTCTAGCTTTACCATAAAATCACCCTATTTTGAACAAAGAATCCTCTTAAGTATGCCCTTCTTTTTACCTACATAGCAGTGCAGCTTAGGTGCACTCATGGAGCACAGCTTTGGTCATGAAGCACATGGAGATGAACAACACCCTTCAAAGCACATGAAAGTAATGAGGTAGAGCTTCTATACGCACATTAAGTTTATTCAGCTCACACTAGAGCAAGATCTTCCAAGAGAGCTCAGCTACCTTTTACGTTTTCAACTAGAACAATATTTTCAGCATCAAAAATTAAAAATGGGTCTAACTCTGGCTGACCAAATCCCTAATGTTAATGACACTACTACCCAACAGAAATGCAAAAACTGTTTGGACAATAGTAAATGAAGAGTCTGAATTTACTTAGATAAAAGCTCTACAGAAGCTGACCTTGTGTATGTACCTATCATTTCTGTGCAATGAATCACTGAGGTGGACATTGCATTCTTTCATCAGCTGGACCAACAGAACACGCCATCCATTTCTTACCTGAAGTCCCACTGAAAAGGATGGAAGGAAATCCTTTTTGTCTGGATACTTGCAAAGGAGTTTGGATGCAATCTCAGGTCTGCAAAATGGTCAGGTCCTCCCCATTTACTGCAGGAAGTTTTGCCACTTACAATCATGCTCATTTTTGGGAAATCCTAAAATATAATAGGAAAAAAAATACAATAGGGTTAAAAAAAATCCTAAATCACACATTCTGTAACAGAACAGATTTTCTAGTCTCAAAACGGAACAAGTACTGAGGGTCAGGCTGGTTTTGGTCATTGTTAGTGAAGATTATAAAAACCTCACAAAAACAATTTGAACAGATGCTTGTTTCCCACAATGAGCCTCCCTATGCTAGACCCATAATTGCCTTAATTAACTTTTAAATTCTGATAGTAATACCATTGAATAGTCTCAAATCTTAAGAATTTTATAAAATATTGTTATAATGGCTTGTCAAAATAATCTGACTAGCAGGACTTAAAATAAAAACATCTATTAATTGAATTATAATACAAATGATCAGAAATGCCAACACATCTTTTTCTGGTTTGAAGCATTACATGATCCTTAACATACCCGATTTGATTGCTGACTAGTTCTTTCACTTTTCACCCTATTATTTCTGTAATCCCAAATGGATGCTGTTTCCAGCGTACTATGGCTACCTGTTTTCCCTTGTTTCTGCTGAGAAGACAAGCTGGTTTCGGGTTTGAAAAATTTTTGGCAAGAGGTACGTTCCTCAACATCTACTGAGCCTTAACCGCAAAATTATTTCCCTAGGATGGTTGCAAAATAAGTCGGGCAGGTTAGACAGTAGCGTCACTGATACTGCATCAATCACAACATCCCCTGTGCATTACGTCCGCTGTAGAAAAGAACACAGTCCAAGGTCCCACAAGTCTGTTGGTATTTTCATTAATGTAATGCATTATGTACAGGTATCATATCAGGCATTAAGTTTCCCTAGAAACTAACAGTCCATTTGTATCTTGCTATCCAATAAAGCAAATGAATTCAGAGAATATTTCATGTATTGAACACTTTCCTGACCTCATTTAGAAGACACTGTGAAGGATGCTACCATTTACTCTGATCAGAAACATTGCTATCTTATCATCAAATAATCATATGACACACACATTTACAAAGCAAATTCTTTTAGTAATTGGATACTATACTAAAAAGACCAGGAAACTTGTAGAAAATGCCAACAGAAAATTATTGTTATTGTCTTTAAGAAATATTCAGTCAAACTCTATTCTCGGTTGCACTGGTGTAAATTTATCATAGGTCCATTCACTTTAGCAGTCTCATGATTTTGTCAGCTCAAAGTCTAGAGCCTGCAGAGTCACTGCAAAGCCAAAGTTATTTGCAGTTTCAGATTTACAGTGATAAAACATAGCTGTGCTCAGTCTATCAATCATCATTCTTCGAGACGCAGTAGGTAAACTGAATCATGGCCTCTGTCCTAGACATCACCACATTTTTCCGTGATCTATGCCATCTTGTCCCTCCTCCAAGAACTTTAAAAGCAGATACAAAGAAGACAAAATGCAAAAGTTTTTTTTTTTTATTATTCCCCTCTGAAGACTACTAAAATTTTCTAAATGGTTCAATTGGTCTGATTTGTAAAATGAATTAACCCACACAGAAAATTCCCTTTATGAAATTTCTGGCTGAGAAAAAAAAAACGCTAGAGACCTTCCCAGACTCAAATATTTTGGATTAAACTAAAAAAACCTGCAGCAGTCTGTGCTTATCTCAAGTTTTAAACTTCTTGGAGTTCGCTCAGCATAATAATCAGAGGTAAATTAAGGTTTTCACAACTTAAAAAGACCTCTACTGATAAAGCATGTTGATACATCAGAGGAGAGGGAAACACAGTGTCTATCTGTAGCGTTCAAATGAAACAGAAAAAACAGCATACCGGGTAATTTATTTTCTCTGTTTCCAGATTACAGATGGGAAGAGAAAATTATGTCAATTTATGGACATTCTCAGGATATTTCAGCTAGATGAACAGCATTTAAAATATGTGTATGAAATATTAGATGGATAAAGTCTTGAATCTGAGAAGTCATTAAGTCCTTATTTGGCTTAACTTAGAGAGACTGTTCAATAATTAGTAGAATTTTTAATATTCAAGAGGCAAGGAGAAAGACATTGATGATACAAAAATGACCACAGAGAGCAGACTATAAAATAACCAAGGCAAAAAAATCTATGCAGATTTTATGTGAGAGGTAATATTTCATTTGTAGATTTACATCATGTCACATTTATGATTCCTAAAACATTCAAGAGCAAATGGGCAATGTCCACAGTGATTTCAAAATGCTCAGATTAATAGTTGTTAAAGTAGATGAGTTTATTAGTACAAAAGTTATAAAATGTGCAGACAGTAGAACTGCAAAAATAACGATCAAAAAAGAAAAGCACATACTGTTGAGATGCAGACAAAGCTGACTTTGCAAGAGAGTTTTTCAGGCGCTCCAGAGTGCTGTGGAAGTGTGTTGATGAAAGCAGTGAGGCAGAAGTTTGCTCCTGCATGGAGAAACCGCCTGCTCCTACGGGAGGCCAGGCTGGAAACCAGGGCGTCCTCTTTCAGCACAGCACCTAAGCTTCAGAAAAGCCTCTCAATCTTTCAGGGCAGGTGGGACATTTGATAATGCAACAATACAGGACACATGATTTTTTTTTTTTAGAACATACTAGTGAAACTGGGCTCCTTCATTAAGTCTTCTCCTTTTCCAAAGTTCAGCCTGGGTCAGCTCTCCTCTTCCTCAGGTTAGTTCATCCCCTGCTAGTAATTCAGGAAACATCTGGATTTTTCCATCCATTAGTCATATAATTAATACTTTATTTTTTTTATTCATCAGCTGAACTGGCAGTGAATCCGCACAAGATGTAGCTTTTTCACGTTCACACAAGGGTAGCTTTTTCTATGTACAAAAAAGGATCAAATGGGACCACCCACAGCAATGAACCAGTCAACCAGCCCGGAGTTTTTTTGTTCTGCCTTACAAAAAAGCACAACCTGGGAGGAAAGGTCACAGAGACAGGCTTGTGTCAGTCACACAGTGCAGCCTGCAAGGGACATAACCCATTATAAACTCAAAAGGCATTAACATGAAATAAAAAAATAGGCAGGGGGTGGGGGAACAGCTTGTATACACCTGGAAGCTAAAAAATATCATGTGAAACTTTAGATTCCTAAAAAGACAATAAATGGCAGAAGGGCATGACCTGTTCACTGATAATTTCTGACCAGCACAACAAACTCCCTCCTTTTTCCTCTCCCCGCTGTATTTTTCTTCCCTTTTTATTTCTGTTTTCTCTGGAGGCGAGTTGTGCAGCACTCCCCACCCTGTAGGCAGTCTACATTAAGTGCAGAGAAAAAGCCGGCTAATCTACCCCTTAAAGAAATTACCTCCCCTCTGCCCCACTTTGCCACCACAGGAACTCCACATAGAGCCTTCAAGTTTTTCCTATTTAAGGGAGCAAACACTCCACCTGTAAAATGAACATTATCAAAGAAGGAGAGACTGGCTTTGCTTATTTGTGTTAATTACCAGAGCATCTGACAAAGGAATATTTTTTCCCTCTCAAAATTGTTTGCTTTCATGCATGGAGAAAGAAAAGAAAAGGAAAAATTACAAGCACATATTAATATGTGAAGGTAATTGCTTCATACAGCGCAGGGTGAATAGACAACGCTCAGACCTTTCACTGAAGCTGCAATCACTGGTAAATGGTAATACATGCTCAAAGCAAATAAATTAAAAATATTTCTATAGAATTCCACAGGAGATTATAGCAGTTCTACAGATAGATATTTTCCCCTCAAAGGAAAAAGAAAAAAACAACCTGTCTGCATAGTTTTATCTAAAGCCCAAAACAAAACGTTAGCTAGAAATTGTTTATTGTAAGTTTGGAAAATTCAGTTTGGTACATGACAGCTTCTTAGTTCAGTGACATCCCCCCTGCACCGTGGCGATATCCAGCGGTAGAAACACCTTAATGCCTCCAGTTAAGATGAGCTCTTTTCTAAGAGCTCTGTCTAATCCTCTATCCATATTTGGATGTATAATCTTGTTATTTGACTCATCTCTTCCTTATCACTAGACAGCATTTTAACCATGTACCTATTTTGGATATTTTTTAATAAATACATAAGGGAGTGTGTGCGTATTTGTATGCACACATACCTGTCTAAGAATATACATATGAACGTCCTATGTATACAAAGGTGCAAAGCTAAAACACTTTGACAGTCATAAGGAAGAGGTGAGGATAACAGCAAGATCATAGAGTAAATCATATGCTAAATGACTGTCATAGGAATATGACGAAAGCCTGCCCTTTATTTTCCTAGATCAACAAAAACAACTGATGGATATTATCACAAGTCCCAAGAGATAATATGTCTCGTGCCTTCCGAGACCTTGGAAATGCATTTGCTTGCGTGTCTAGACCACAGAATGACTGAAAGGCATGGGGTTAATAATGAGATACTTAAACACCAGGAAAAAAGAAACAGATGTTCAGTAATACCAATATTTCCCGTTTCACTGGGACTACAAAGAAAATATTTCTCCCAGCTACAAAATATACCTATAATATACCTCTACAAACTTACCTTCTTAATGCGTTTTAGGACTTTTATGTAAACTTTTCAAAAATCAAAACAGTTCAGAAGAAAAAAAGCCACATTAAAATGACCTTGCTTGGGTTGAAATACAATTCAAGAGTTCTCGTGGGGAGGTGGGGTCGGGGACAAAAAAGGTAACAAATAGACTTAAAGTTTATGCTTTACAAGCTTTAGTGGTAAGCCAAATACAACAGAAGTAAACCAAATACAACAGTGAACTGTTATTCATGACAGAGCTAGAGCTGGTGCTCTGTGCTAATTTTAGAATTTCTAAAAGAATCAAATTGACAGCAAGGTGACAGGTTTTGCTCACAATCATTATTATTTAGATAACATCAAAGACGTGATAGGCATTTTGAAACCAATATGATTTGTTACTTTAACAACACGCTACTTGCCAGATCTAAACTTGGGCAAGTCAGAGTTACAGAGAAAATGGTTACTGAGCAGCCTGCACTAAGGGCAACATTAGAAAGAGGTTTTCCTGTCCTTTGTATAACTTTCTTCACGACAGCTCTCCTTTAAGATCTAGGGTGAAAATTCTTAAATCCAGATAAATATCAGGAATTAATTTCCATTCCAAGAAATGTTATTCCTTTCAAGAAAATTTCCCAGCATAAGGTATTCCAAGCAAAGGAGAATCTAATTTGAAATGTCAGCCTGGTTTTGTTTCTCATCTCCAGACCTCAGTCCGCATTTCCCAGTTCTAACAAGAACATACTAGTTCCCATTGTGATTTCTCTTCAGAAATGAGTCCTTATGATTCTCATTTTTCAGCTCCTTCCAGAATATACCTAGAGAAGTCAAAATCCCAGAATTGTCGTATCTCTCAAGTTGATGGTGCTTTGAGACCATTAAGTTACTACTATTAACTTAATCACGATATACTTGCTTTCAGTTTGTTTGTGACCACTGATTGTTTGCAGTGCCCAACAGAATACTCCAGTCAAAATTAAAATTGAACAAAGCAGAGCAATATGCTGCATTGCTTCATTTATTTCCCCTAACTAAGCACACTGGTAATACAATTTAAATACAAAGTAAGTTCATGCAAGTAGCACCCAAGAGAAGATTTCTGCACAGATATATGATACTAAGAGAAAATCCTGTCATGCTCTGAAACTCAATAATGATTATCTTGCTGCCATAAAGAGCAGAGTAGAAAGTTCTTCATCCAACAAGCCTGCTACTAAGTGGTTTTGACATTACAGATAACAATTACTGTAATACTTGTCAGCAGATGCTGCCTGCCACCTTTGCTACAGAAACTCCTTCCGAATAAAACATTGTAGAAAGGATCCTGTCAGCTGAAGACCAGAAGCAGGTCATGATTATTCCTTGCCAAGCAGTCAAATGAACACGCTAGGGAACAATCAAATGAATGAACAAATGAATGAAAGCATTCTGTTAAAGACAAGCCATGATTAAATATTTACTTTCAAATTTTTTTTTATTTTTTTTTTGTCCATAATTTCTGAAAGGCTTATTTTCTGAGGCTATGGAGGCCAGTTTTCTTCTTCAGGAACAGCATTAACACTGACCTGGTCAGGCAAACTAGGTGTGACACTGCTGGTCATGTTCAGCAGCTCTGACACTGTGTCTGCAAACACATGATGTCTCTACACTGAGATGTTTTTTTCTTTAATTTAGCTGGCTCAAGGAGATCAATGCACTGTACAAAAAGCTGATATGGTTTAATCATTGCTTCCTTTGAAAATAAGTTGCAAGTAAACCTAAGGGCCTCTTCTAGACACCTTTTTAAAAAATATATCTGCATCTGAAACTCAGGTCCTCACTGTTTCTGCTAAGCTCTTTCAATAATAAGTAATATGTTCATTCAGGATATATCGTCATAAGTGCAACCCAGAAGTACTGCATCCAGAGAAAGAACTTCAGTTAGAACAACTGGCACAGCAAGACTTCCAGCAATAAACAGCCATCACACTTCGCCCGTCTCTACGTCTTATTGCAGCAATTCAGTCTCTGTACATTCTATAGCAAACATCAACCAGCCCACATATATTCCTCTTCCGACCTCGCTAGCGTTCCTAACCACAGTGAATAAACAGTTCCTGCAATACCAAAGTCATGCCTTACTGTATTTGCTGCAGATGTTTCAAACACACTGTCTGAAAACTGGAAAAGTCAAGCCAGTCTCATCTGTATCAGAGATCTTTTGAATTCCTGAGCCAGGAAGGGGTTATCATCTGTGTATCTGTACCTGTCACAGTAGAAAGTCAATGCTACCTATTGGAGATTGAAACTTCTGGCAAAAATGTGTGCTGTGCTTCTATATAAAAAAGTCACCTTTTAACTGTGGTTGCAAATCTGTTTATAAATAGCTGAAGACATCGCTATTAGATACCCAGGCTTAAATAAGAAATAAATAAAAAAAAAAGAAAAAAGGACCCTTCAAAGCTGAACTAAGGTGTGTGATGATAATATGAAACAAACTGTGCATGAAAGCCTGTTTACTAAATAAAATATTGATATATCATTGCTGTAATGGTCTACAAAAATCTTACGATTTTCTGCAGCAGGCTTTCATAAGGAGCACTACAAAATTTATCAGCTGTTAAGAAGCAATGACTCAAAGCTGCATTTTCAGCAGAGGCCCCCTGTATCAGCCATCCACGCTCACGTTAAGCTCGCCTGCCTGATGTACCTGGCTAAACAACTGTCAAAAACCACAGAGGATTTGGAAAGCCCTTTCTTCAGGAGATGGCTGTAGGAAAGGGCTGTGAGAGGAGAGACTTTTGCCTGAATTGAGAGAGATCTTCCACAGTCAAAGCTCAACTGTTAGGGCCTTCTATGGCACTGTCATCCTTCTGTACAGGAGAAATGAGCTGGAGAGGATTTTTACCATGAGGGTAGCACAGCCTTTGAAAAGGTCAAGAGCAGAGACTGCAGAAACTACATCTTCAGAAGTTTTGAAGACTCAGAAATGGCAAGACTGACCTGATGCAGCATGGGCAATAACCCCACTTCAAGCAGGAGATTGAACTACAGCCCTCCAGAAGTACCTTCCAATCAACATCTCTATGATTAAAAGATACTTCATTTTGTTATCAGATGAGCTAATGGAGCTGACAGAGGGCCATGTTTTTCCTCTGGTGTTCTCCAACTGTTTTCAGTGCACACATCACTAATTGCAAACCTCATGATAATGTCCCAAAAAGATGAAGAATTAGAGTTATTTCCATTTCTGACACCAATAGCCTCTTCTAAACGCTGGCAAGTCAGAGCCTACTGTACATTAAAATCGACAAAGAGAAGTCACAAATACAGCATATAAATCCAAGCATTCAGACCTTCAATATATTCATAGAGACTTCTGTCCTGTAACTGAAACAACCTAAACACCAGGCAACCTGAAGTGTCACACGTACTCACAAAAGGGGGAGTACTCTCCAATGTTTGACTTCCTGGCTATGGAAAAGAAAAATATCATTGATATAAAGAAGAGAAGATTACTTCTAACGTGGCTTATTAGAAGCTTCAGAGAGAGAAAAAAAAAAGGAAAGAAAATATAAACTTACTGTCAAAACCAGACCTCTGATTTGCTAGAGCAGATAAGGGTCTAAGTATGGTGAAAATGACAGCAGGAGGAAAAGTTAACACACCTCCAAAAATGGAGCATTTTGTCTTAAACAGAACCATGTGATAATATGATTGTTTCTAAATGAGAATATTCTAATCAGGTTTATTAAGAGCTAATTTTCAGATCTTTACAGGAAGAAATCCAAAGGACTCTTACTCAACTCATCACTCTTTGTGGGGGGTGTTAGCAAATTTATACTGTTATAGAATCTAAAAAGAATGCTACAGTCCTGAAGTCTGTGCCTGTCACTATATAGAGGAGGAAATCACAGAGACTATATGCAAAGGCAGAAAGAATAGCCTTATTTGCACACAAACTGTAAAAAAGCACAAACAGATTTGGATATCATCTGCCCACCCTCCAAACATACACACCATCTTCTAACAGTAATTAACTAATGTTACTGGAATTATGCCTACCGCGAATTCAGCACCTACTGACGAGGTGTAGTAAAAATTGTGAATAATTAAGTAAACATATGAACACACGCTCACACACTTAAGTAATGGAGAATCTTCTATTCACTGACAACTCCTGCATGAGAGTTGAATGAAATTAAAAGTCAATACATGGACAAAAACAACATAAATGTAAAATACTCATTTTATGTTATTGGAAATCTGTGCTGATCACTGGATAGATTTCTGGTCACAGGAAGGAGACAGACTTGTTGGAATTTCTGACGTGATTTATCTTCCCAGTGATAAGCATGTTACTCTGGCAGTTTAGTCTCACTTGCAACGCTGAACTTTCTATTTTGTGACATTTATAACTCTGCCACAGCATCTCCCTAATGTGACATTTTAAAAGCACGGATATCGATACATTGCTCCAGCAATATGGGGGTTCCAGTTCCCAACAGACAACTCAAAACCTGATAGCGTGCCCAGACACCTTTGCTCACAGACATCATGACATTGATGCTTGCAATGATGCTAACAGAGTTACCCTATCTCTACGTATGACAGTGATGTGGACACAGCCATCCAAGCACAGAGCTAGAAGAAAAGCAAAAAGAAAAATTAAAGGCAGTACTTAGTGTAACCACGTCAATATTTGCTAGCGTGGGTCTGCTGAACGCAGCTTACAAATGTCCGCATACCTACAACACAGCGGTAGTCCCAGAAGTGTTCGGCAGCAAGGCAGGCAGCCTGCCAGCGCTGGCGTACCGAGTCGGTAATGGTTTGCACACTCAGCAAACAAGGAAGCCTCTGAAGGATCCACACAGACATATATGATAACCAGCATACAAAAATAAAAAGAAGTAAATTGAAAAGTTTTCAATTCTTGAAACTTCCATTTCACTTTTAAAGAGTAGATTTACTATTATAACATTCTGTATGAATGAACTAGACAAAACCTAGCAGCTCGCCCTCTTATATTTTGCTTTAAAAAACCCCAATATTCTTAAAGAGTGTGACATTTTCTAAGAGGTGAAGCTGCTTACACACACTGATACAATTAAATTATTTGCTATTTCACACAGCTCAAAAGATTTTTCTGCTGGAAATTACATTGGCAATTGAGGAGCATGGAACAATAAAACGGAAACCTATTTTGTTGTCTTCCATTAGCAGTTCTGTCCTTTGAGCCATTAAATTTGACAAAACAAACAGTGGCATTGGCAAACCATAGAAAAGTAAGAGAGGGAGCATCAGAACACAAATACAAAACAAACCTTTTTTTCCCCCCCAAGATATTCACTGACTATTTATATATATGAGCACATACACGTCAAACCCAGCACATGCTGCGAGAGAAACTGAACTGGCTCATGTAACTGAGGCTCAGGATGCTGCTTGCCACACGCACCCCGCTGCAGTCCGGGGGTGCAGAATTCCCTCTGTTCACACACAGAGGAGCAGCACGAGAAGTCTAGCCTCTCATATGAAAATACTCCTGAGAATCACAAACATTGTGCAGTACACGGACTGTTAATGGCTATTACCGTCAACCAGCTAAACAGCAACCTATATATAGTCTTCCAGACAGATGTTTTTTTCCTAACTAATGCTGCTGGTAAGTTTGTTACAAAATACTAAACGAGCATCACTGAATGAGACTAGTTCTGGGAATATATGTTTTCCACTGATTGTTCCTTTCTTCCGAAACCTCCTTGGAGTGCTTATTCAACTAAAAACTCCTTGTGAGCAGAGAATAAATTATACTGAATTTAAATACCAATTTGTTTTGGCATTTTGTAAAAATTCTTGTTAAATTAATAACTGGATCCTCTTAGCATCCTAAAAAGTTCCTAAAAAATTTAGACAGTCCTAGTACACCCAACAATTTATAAATCTATTTCTAAAGGAATAATTCCTTTCCAGATTCAACCAGCTTTCACGGTTGATTCAGCCCTTAGACAAAAATCTTAGCACGCTAAGACAAAGTTCTCAGCTTGCCTAACTAGCCACAGCCAGCTGCAGTTAGATCTCGCTCCTCAGAAAAAAAAGTAGTACCCTATCAAGGCATTACCAATACATTATTATGGCAAACAATTGGGATTAATTTAAAAAAAATAAAAATAGTGAGATGAGTCAAAGCTGCCTCAACTGTTCATCCCACAGACAGTGGGATGAATTTTGAGGTAATGGAAACATTGCCTTCCCTATAGCGAAGCCAGGACTTCCCTCTTACTGTTTTAATGAGTGAATTCAGCAGCTGCACAGCAATGTCCACCTACAGACACCCACACAGGCACATAACCACTGCCTGTAAGTGCCAGAACTTCAAAGAATAAAGAATATATTTATATTTCAATGTTAGTTCAGTATTAGGAAAAAATCCCATAATAACTTAAGCAGGTGGTAGGGGTGGGAATGTGCTTCAGCCAACTGGCATTTTAAAGTAAAAAGAAAACTACATCTATAAACAGACCGTTTACTGTGCGATGATCTATTTTTATGGATATCACCATCATATGGAAACAACTCCGGTTTCTTTTTTACATGGCCATTCATTTTTAATTGCATGGACCACAGATACATTTATTCATTTACATCATAGATGTAGGTATGCATCAGTATGTGCAAGAGGTACTGCAAATATATTGTGCAGCTGCAGCGAACATTAGCAAAGCTATCCAACAAATATGCCTGAAAGCCACATTTGCAGTTTTGCAGAGAATGAAAAACAGCCTGTCTCAGTAAAAGGAGCTTTGATGCTGGTTCCCCACTCTTACTGCCAGAGCAACTGTTTCTATTCTGGAAAACTGGAAGTATTTTCTCTTATAAAATACATATGAAAAATAGGAAATGAATTAAACATATGCAAACGGCAGGCTGGTATAAATCAGCGAAGAACAGGAGAAGGAACCACAGGCGGGGAACGTGAGCTCTGTACGCAGACACGTAAGGCAGACCCTGCAGGCAGCCTGCGTTTCAGAGCACCCCCCGAACGGGGCTGAGGCTTAGAACGACACCTGAACTTGGAATCCACGCTGGTATTTTCAGACTTGCCTGTTTATATCCAGGTGCCCTTCTGGCACTAACCCGGAGCCAACCGCCCATGAGGGTGGGGGGGGAGACATAGCGAACCTCCGGTGCTGAGTGGAGGCTTTGGGCCTCTGATGAGAATAGAGTGGGGTGCACAGGGCTGAAATGCTACCCCAAAGAGAAAGATTTATCTTCCTGACAGATAGCAAAAAAAAAAGTAATGGATTTTTCTCCCCAGCAGCCGCCGCCTTTACTGTCTCGCTTTGACTCAGCACTAACTCTGTTCTTCCGATTTGTTTTTCTGTTCTTGGTTCCGTTTAGCCTACCTTGCCTCCTACAGATTCTGGGTTTCTTTGGGTTTTGGGGGGTGAGATGTTTGTTTTCAAATATGAGCTCTCAACAACGTTGTTGTTGGTTAAAATCAAAAGTTAAGAAAGCAAAATAACGTGCAGTCTAATGGTCAGATTTCTGCTGATGTAAAGAGCCTGAGCACCACTGGAAGTAATGATTTATACTGCATGAGAATCTAGCTCTAAACCTTCCAGCCACTTTAAATTTGCCAGTATCATAAAATGTCACAAATTTCCCTTGTCCTTCAGTTTTCCTTGACAGCGTTTTGAAATGGTATTTCTGTGGAGCATTTGAACTTTGATTGCTATCTCGTCAGCTTATAAATATGCACGGTATCAAAGCGAGCCAAATGCATGCATACTACATTTCTTTTTTCTGAGACTCAACAGTACAAGATGTGCAAATGAATTTTCAAACTCCAAACCTTCTTTATCCTAAATTCCTGGTAGCCTTCCTTCCCAGAAAAATGTGTGAACTGTCATAATTTTCAAGTGTCTTGACAATGTTTTTTGCCTTAGTCATATTTCAGCTGATGACATCCAGCATCTCAGTCAACCTCGCTGTGTCCGACAGTTTCTTGTCAGCAGTCATTGTGAAAGGCCACCAGACAAGACAAAAGTGTTCGCTCTTCAAAGGACAAATCAAATTGGCACAGGATTGTAAAGCTTTTAGCACACTCACTTCTATTTCCTATGCGATATTTACTTAGGCAGATATCTGGAAACACTACTTTCAGGTCTCTGCATGTGCTTGAACTGAGTCATTTACTGACCAAGAGCAACAATGACATATGCAAACACTGAACTCATTTTATTTTGTTTTTTTAAGGATGCTGTCATCTTCGGAATCAGCACCACAGAGGTTGAAAACAGACCAGTTCGGGCTTTCTAGCTGTGCCCTGCAGATAAACAATACAGAGACATTTGATTTTCTGACACCTCGGGCAGCAGTTTGGCCACACACACAGAACACAAAAAACAACAGTTACAAAAAAGGCAGTATGCAAAGGGTGCTCCTTTGCTTGCACTGAACAACGTGGGACCTTCAGCAGTAAATAATTTGTCAGTAATTGCTTGGAGTAGTGGCGCTCCTCTCTTTGTGGCATGCAGACACATTGCTGGCGGTGCCATCATTCTGTAAGGATATCCAGTAAAAACACTAAAGAAAGCCATAAATTAGCAATTTAGAAAACAATAGCCAGATTGAAGAAGCAAATAAGCAAACTTCACAAAGTCAAATTAAAATACCAGTCTTTAACAGCTAGGACAGCTGAGATACATGATGAGCTTTTAGCGGCACTGTGATGTCATGACATTTCGGTACTTTAAAAAGTCAGGTGAGATTTTTTTTTTTTGTAGGTCACTGCATGTAAACGTGATAGGGTTTTTCTGTCTGTCTTAATATTACGGAAACAAGCCACAAGGAGGTTTTCTGAAGAAATTTGTGATGAATTTGCATCAAATGGTCAAAAGATCAAAAGTTCAAAACAAGAAAACATAATTCACCTTTTACTGAGGTTCACAAGATACTCACTGCGTTTAGATAAAAATACTATTAAGAGTTTGCAATATTTTTTCTCCCACCTCTCTTCCTCTGCTTCATCATAAATATTTTTTACAAAATGGGGGTGGGGGGGTGGGGGGGGTGGGGATCAAGACAGCAAGAAAAAAGAAGCCTTTAAAGGTGAGTGACTACAATGCAATCCTACCTCTTGCAACAAAAAATTTACGTCTAAAATTCTCAGCTTGAGAAACATGATGTAGAATTCTCCACATTTTAATAATCTTCTGTGTACTGAAATGGCCACTGAGAACTATTTCTGGGCCTCAGGCCAAGCAGGTTCAAAAGATTTTTTTTTTTTTAAAACAAAATCAGGCAATCATCATCATGGTAAGTGATAGCTTTTATCTTGGAACAAAGGAGAAAAACAGAGCTGGAAGTGTCTCTAAGGGTTATTCAATACATCCCTCCTGTCCTAGACAGGATCAACGAGCAAAGCGACCTGTTCTGGCAGATTTCAGACCTTTCATTAATTTTGGTAGCTGAAGGCAGCTGTGGATTTGAGTCACACATCTGGACATTCCCAGACACACCGAGAGACATGGCTCCAGCATGTGTGCAACTGCATTGCTCTGCCCATAAAAGAAATAAGAGAAATACATT
Organism: Gavia stellata; assembly: GCF_030936135.1. Classification (NCBI taxonomy): domain Eukaryota; kingdom Metazoa; phylum Chordata; class Aves; order Gaviiformes; family Gaviidae; genus Gavia; species Gavia stellata. The sequence continues at coordinate 8,467,661 of NC_082615.1, read as the reverse complement.
GTGAATAAGCCTGTGTCCATATGGAAAGCCTATAATAATTTATGGGAGTACTTTACTCCTGAACAATCTCCTTTACATGTAAGGGGAAGATTTTTGGAAATTACTGGTGTCCTTAAAGCCTCAATATTAACACACATGGAGAAACTGTGCCAACTTTATTTTGGCACATTTCTTTACATCCAGCAACTGCAGAAGGGCCTATTCCTTTAGATAAGCATCTTCCACACGCAAGAGAATAAATCAGTGTATCAGCTTCTTTAGGAAAAATAAGTACTGTGACTTTTAAAAACTTTTTAATCTTTTAATTATAAGAACATGTGGTTTTGGAACACTTGAGCTCACACTTCACAAAGTCCCTCCCTGCTCTCCACTGAAGTGTATACTGATGATTCTGCCATATTCCATGAAAGATAAAACGCAGAGAAATCCAATATGCTGCTTTTCCTTTAGGAATTCATTTGCTGATAAATAGTTATTCTGTCAAGAATTATAACAGGGTAGGAAGACATCAAAAGAATTTGTCCAACTACTTTCTTTTGCACAGTACGCATCTGCAGTGGCTGCACTGTGCAAGCTGTTTAATAAAATAAAATATAAATCCTCAAATTCAGGGCAAGCATTGTATGGGGTATATACTGCCAGGCCCAGGCTATAAGGTGAATTAACTCTATCTTTGAAAGGCTATAAAAATGGTTTTAAATGTCCTATGCTTCCAACAAAAGAATATGTTATCCAATAGATATACAATGCACTCCGATGCAAACGAGCAGTGCATATATACCTTAGTGCTGCTAATCCCTCTAAACAAGCCTCATCATGGTTTTTTTGCTGCAACATTTAATACTGGGTTTGGAAACAAATAGTTTTGAGTTTCATGAATAACCAAAATGTTCTTGAAAAACACCTTCTTTCCTGACTCTTCTTATTCCCCTACATTTCTATTACCAGCAAAAAATATGGTAGAACAAAGAGAGAGAGAGAGAAAGAGAACATTTCAGGACAGACAATTGTCAAATAAAGCTTTTCTACAACAAGTTGATTCATAAGATGTTGAACAGCTCCTTTTTCAATCCAGTAAGACTTGCAAGGATATGTCATATCATAGCCATGAGAAAACACACCAGAATACAGTTAGTCTTAGTTTTATTCTTTGGTTAACCTGTGAACAACATGTTTATTTACCTTATTTAAACACTGGGCTTTTTTGCTCTGAAACACTTCACTCATCGGTAGATGTAAACTCTTCTGATATAAATAATCTGTTTATCTATTCCTTATTGAAGACAAGCTCTAATTTCTTAGTAATTTATGGCACATGCCAAGTAGTACTGAAATACATTATAGAATCCAGACCTTGATTCTTCCTAAATAATGATGAGTATGGGGAAAATATGTTAACATGTTGTTGGTTTGAAATTTAAAGACTATCCAAGTTTTTGATTTCAAATTGGTAACAGCACAATAACACGTATTGCCTTTTGAAACATATTTATTCCACAACTGATAACATACTACAGACTACAATAATGTATTTCTGAAAACATAATGATTTTTACATGTAACATAGATTACATTCATTGAAATATAACATCGTCACAACTTGGAAAGAACACAAAACAAATCTCAGGGGGACTATGGAGAAAATTAATTCTTTGAAATGGTTGCTGTTATGGAAAATAAAATCACTAGTTACTGCAGTAAAAAAGAGGAGACATAGCAGATCTGTCCTCTCCCTGTATAGCCGGAATACGGAATGCACACTGGTAGATGCCCCTGTGTTCAAATCCAAACGTCCAGGAATGTGGCTGTGCAAGACACTGCAGTGATCACGGTGTTGGGATGTTCCATGTTGGTGTTTGTTTCCACCCGTCATCTGTCTTGCCTTGTGTTTGGGGAGCAATGAAACCTCGTACATTAGCCAGAAAGAGAGATCAAACTGCCTGTGAGGGGACATTTAGCCATTTCTGACTGCAAGATGAATTACCCTTTACTTCCCATGTTAGTTCATATGTCCTAAACTCCTAAGGTTATACTTATTAAAACTATGATAAAAGTCTTCAGGCTAAAAGCCAAAGATCTGATAGTTGAACCAAAAATGGGAGAAGTCTTGCAGCAACAATACTACTCTATGAGAATGCCAAAACAGAGGGGACACGCAGTGTAACTGCTTTGCAAAAGAATAGCACATCTACACCATGTGCCGCTGCAGTTTTAAGAGGCAGATCTGACAGATTAGAGGAAGCACCAACTCAGGTAAAACTCAGAAAGTTGGCAGGTAGAATCCTCTGATTGCGGAACACCTTACATGCAATATAAACCATCATATGCACCCGCGGGAGTAATTTATCCATGATTTCTAAAAGCCAATCTGACACCATGCAAAGATCTGTTAACACATCACTCAACTTTGCAGGTTGGCAGATTACTGCCAGAAACTGCAGGTTATTGTCCAGATGAGTACAGCAGACAGAGACTCCAACCTGTGAGACAGGGCATTAGCCTGTCTGCAACCTGAGTTCAAAGCACAAATCCCAGCTGATGAGCATCATTTAACCTAAGACCTTTTGCAGTACAACCACTACCTTCTGCTACTTGTAGCTAATTTCTCTTCAAGGTTTCCCCCATCATTTCTCCCAGGCTGATAATACCTATTCAAATCCACCTACATTAATGTAATATGAATTTTCAAATACAAGCAAGGTGCAAATGGCATTCAATTAGTTCACAAGGATCTCGGAGCCTCTCCATGGCCAGCATACTGCTCATGGGCCATCAGCACCCCTGCGACTAGGCAACACCAAGCCATCGGTTCAGCCTGCTGTTGACTGTCTACACTCATGCCAAAAACCCGATTCCCTTCCCCATCTCCCTCTCTTGTGGGATCGTGTAGCATTGTTGCTTTTTTTATCCTAGTAACTCAAAGGTGATGCCACATATGACTAAAAAGCAACTTCTTGTGACACCACTTGTGTTAGCCACCATTTTCCCTATCACATCCGTGTTCTAGTGGCTGCCCTAAGGACCCCAAAATCATAGAGCTGTTTTGTTTTCTCTCACCCTCCTCATATACATCCACAAGCCCCCAGTGACTCCGATATCAGCTCCTAGCAGCACAGATGACTATTTTTTTTCATTTCTCTGTCAAGCAAAATGTCAGTAGGTAACTGTCCTTGCTTCTCTGATGCCATTCCAAAGCTTAACAGTGCTAAATATAGGCTAATTTAAATGCAGTCCTTTTAGTTGGTATTTTGATTTTTTTTTAGACAGACCTTTTGTAATGAGACAAATGGGCCAGCAGCAAGATGCCTAAGAATATATTTTATTGAAAGTAGCTTCAAATCCTACCCCCATTGTTGTAAATTACTGACTAAAGTATATACATTGTGTGCAGCAAAACCAGATTTGACACAAACCATCACCTGTTCAGCTGGAGTATCTTGTGATAAGGCTATTTCAGAAGTAAGGATAATATTTAGATAAGCCCTCTTTAAAGAAAAAATCATGGTAATGACAGAAATGCTTGATTAAATATGTATCTCCCCATTTTTTTCAATATCTTAAGAAAATTCCATGCCTTTCCCTTATTTACAGAGGCAGCCATCTCAGGAACACCCAGACTCCAATCTGTACACCTTGCTGGGCTAATGGAACCGGGAGAGATTATTTTTGACAAACCGAGTTACATTTTTTTATTGGGAGCTCAGCAACATTCTCTCTTTCCAAAGCTGCTCTGAGCCTCTTTAGCCTTAATTACACACCTGTATGCTTTCATCACCTCCTAGAATCCTATTTAAAAACCGTGTCTGAATGTTTTGCGTTTACACAGGCTGAAGCGTTCCTTTTTTGAACACGGGTCCATAATTAGTTTCCTCTGCATCAAAATGCAGAGGTGGTCATTTCAGATTGGAAATCAATAGCTTTAGTTTTCTTTTTGCCTCTCAAAATAATACTCCATTTTTTTTTTTCCAAGATAAATAAATCATCAGATAATGCATTACCTAATCTAGAAGTTATTTTCACTGAAAGTACCACTACTGACAGCTTTAATTCTCAATAGCCAATGCTTATGTTAAGTCAGAAAGTAGGGGAAAGTAATTGTCACGTCTGTGACTGTTTCCAACATTTTATTCTCTTTAGATGTAACTGAAATGGCAATATTTTTGCTGAATATATATCAGTGTTATGCATAAAAGATAAAGTATTTTCAGATTGGAGTGCACTTCAAATTTGGCCTCTCAATATACAAGCTTTTATGCTCCTCTTGAGGACAAGTGAATTAAACTGAAGCTTCAATGTGCTGGTACTGTACATGGAGCCAATATAAAACAGGCAAGGCAAAAATAATTCTGTTCCAAAACCATGGAACAAGCATGTGAATAGTTTAAATCATTTCTGGATGTATTAAATCCAAGTTCCCATAACCAAGAAGTGTAGTCTCTACCACTCTAAAAACACCTTGTACCACAGCACAATCCCAGCAGAAGGGATATTTGAGTTTTGAGGTGTCATTTTCTAGTCTTGGGGTGACTACAGGCTGGCAGTACACACTCCAAAGCCGCATCTGAGAAAGCTGTAGGTGCTCTGGTACCTACAGAAGGAACGACCCAAAACAGTCCACGACATAAAGCAAGTCAGTTTTGAACACCATGGTGCTACGCGTGCCATATAATTATTTCCCAGAGTCCCATCCATGTCGTACCCAGCATGCGACCATGTAAATACAGAGCTGCACAGGGCTCCCAGAAGTCACGTTGGCAATCATTGCTACCACAAAACAAGGTCAACTATACCCTTTTCTCAAATATTTGTCTAACCTCTTTTTAAAAACTCCAGTACAAGAGCTATAACAAGCTCTCTGCATTATTTGTGCAAGTCCTCATGTACCCTTAGAGACAGAGTTTTTTCCTACTATCTAAGCTAAATCTCCCACTGTTATTATCTGAATAGCAGTTCTAATGGCAATTTGGATCAAAGGAATATGCTTCTTGCCGCGGTGTGAAGAACAGTGAGATGATATTAGTCACTTTGCTTTCCAGTGACTGCCAACTTTTTATGATTAGTAGGGCAGTAAATGAAAATAAGACTCCTGTGGAATCACAAGGAGTCCCATAAAGCTTCTGTCCACGATTCAAAGAAGCCATTTACCACAGCTAAGTGCAATGTTTCTATGCAAACAAATATTTGTTTTCCTAAAGGACAAAAATAAAGGCACATTCAAAAGAGCCGAATTTTCATCAGATTAAATTCAGAGGTGGAAGAAACAATTCAGGTGAATTAATAAATTACCTAAGCTTCTCAAATGAGCTTTGAGATTTATATGTGACTGAATATAGCTTTTCTGGATGCAATTAGAAGAACATCTGGAGATTCAGCTAGATCATTTGAAAAGCATTTGCAATTTCAACAGATTATTCAACTGAAGACTGGACAAGTTGGAAGTTATATCTGTGTTTACAGTAAAAATCACAAGTCTTTCAGACTTCTGTTTACACAGAATAACAACAACAGTGGAAAACAGAGTGAAATGCTGGCTAGGATAAGATCTTGAAAAGCTAAATAAATGCAGTTAAACATGGCAAATGCATTTAAAAAATAAAACTCATTGCCAGCGATACTCCATTGAATTTCATTACTGAGGAGCATATTGTATAGATAACTTCTCCTTTAACTGTGTATTTCCCCTTGAATTGTTTATGCCCTTAAAATGTAATTAAACAAAGGCTGTAAATGCAGTTCTGGAATCCAGAATCAGACCCAGAGTAATTCAACAAGGGTTTAGACAGGTTTGAAACAGATAAGCCATTCATTACTTTTATTTTAGAAGCTATTTAAATCTCACAATTCAAGCAAGTGACATTTTAGTCTAACTAAGGGCAAATCTCAATTCACCTGAAAAGATCTGCTCTGCTGGGTCTAAATCAAAAAGACAAAACAAAATCACAAAGCAAGCTCTCTTTCTGGTCTGAAGATGAGCCAGATCCCCAAACCAGGAAAAATACCCCATCAAAAATTTTCCAGTCTCTTGTGAACAGAAATTGTGCTCCAACACATAGATATGAAACAGGAAAGGGAAAAGGGAGATCTCTAATTTTGGAGCAGGACCATCATTTTGAATATCCACTCTACACCTGGGCAGTCATGACCCATTGTCCTGAAGGAATGACGACTTCATACTATGTAATGGTTTTTTAATACAGGTATTGTTTGGCGAAATTTGAGTATAGCAGGAATGGAAAGAGCAACAGACTTCAGAAATCCTGATTTCCCTAAATAAAACCTATCTTGCCGGCTACCATGACTGACATTTCTATTAGTTCTGTAAGTGCCAGTGCCAGCAACATGCAATTTGTGAACATCCGGACTGCTTCGTAGTCATTTCTATTGTCAGTCTACCTATTCAGAAATTCCTCATGGTTTCTGAATGACCACAGATAAGCTGTATGAGAAGACAGAAATACCTAGCAATTGAAGGAAGGCCACAGCAGTTTCATATATTTGCATACAATAAACTAACCTCAAGCTTCACGACTGTACTGCCTCTGTTTGTGCATGACTTAGCACTAGAGCACTTCTTGGTGCAATACACCTGAGCCAACCTTTCACTTTCTCAACGGTAATGCAAAGCCATTTAAAAAAAATAAATAAAATCAATCAAGAAGGAAGCAAAAGTGTGGCACTAAACAAATTAAAGTTTTGCAAATAATATTGCTGTTCGGCAAGAGCTACAAAGAAAAAGAAATACACATTCTCCTTTGCCTGCACATGTTGTGATTTTTGGCAAAATTATCTTCCGGTATGTACCAGAGCTACAGCTCTTTGATTAAATCCCATCCTAAGCATGTGTTACCATTAACGCCCTAATTTTCCAAACTTGAATTGCATACATAAGCACAGCACATCAACAGGATTATTTATATTGAAGTACCAGGACAGCATGTGAAGTTAAGCCTTTTTAAGATCAAGGCCTACAAAGATGAAAACAGACTCAGGGGGACACATTCAGAATTTCTGCATTGGATCAAATCACTCCAATAAAATATTTGCAAAATGTAATTTTTTTTTTAATGTAATGAAGATATTCTGGAGAACATATAAAGCAAAAAAACCTGAACAAACCAGAAAACAAGTGAACAAACCAAAACCATTTAACATTTACTGAAGCTGATCAAGATTCTTCTCCCAACTCTGGTGGGATTTTTCGCTCTAGATGTCTCTATACTTTGGACATTGAACGTGCGGCACGTGAACAAGAGAGTCATGAATGAGAGAACAGGGAAAAACATAACAGCATGGATTAGCTGAGATAAATTGGTTTTAAGTTTCCGTCTCTTATTCTCTGGCTATGTCTACTTTCCTTTGCCTAGAGCCTCTGTTCTACTATTGCAGTGATAAAAGATCATTTAAAACTATGGTATGACTTGTTTTACACAAGGACTCTCCCATGCTGGGGCAAGCCCCTTACACATAAGTTGTTACCTATCTATTTAAATCCAGCAGTCCAAATACCACGTGAAACCATAATTTATAGCTATTGTAATTTAGAACACTACAAATAGCTCTTTAGCTGTTGTATTACACTCATATTAACTTTGACATAAGAGAAACCAATGATTTACCCAACCTTAAAAAAAAAGAGGTGTCGTTCCTAAAGGAGATTAAAGTCCAAAAAGACATCTCAGCTATTTGTGGTTATTAAAGACCCTAGGACATGTTTTGCTAGAACAAGAATTTCACCCAGAAAGTCTTCATTAAATGTAAATGTAAAAATGAATTATCAACATATAGCTGTCTAGAGCAAGCTCGTATTTATTTCCTTAAATAACCAACACACAGTGGTGTCATTCAGAGCTGTCTTCAGGTTCTGGAAAGGACAGATGAGGGGATCACATACACTTACAGAACATACTTCAGCGATTCTCTAATTATTTAGGCAGTACTTTCAGAATCTTGGAAATTACCATATTGTGGGAACTATTAAATACCAACATCTTAATCAACAACCACAAAACATTTGGTAATAAAAAGAAATATTAGGACTGGTCTTATTTCTTGTTCTTCAAGGGAAAATACCATGGCATAGCAGAATTTAAGAATTATATACTAGAATTTCACATGGGTAAGTCGTCTGAAATTTTGTTTTATTTTTAAGTCATACTTAAAGCACGTACTTCCTAAAAGCATAAGAAAAGCAGTACGGTTCATCCTGTTAGAAATTAATTCGCTGGAAAAAAACTATTCTGTCAAGAATTATGACAGTATAAGGAGATATCAAAAGGAATTGTTTACTTCCTTTTCTACAGAGAAGGATTTCAGCTTTAAGCTTTGCTTTGAGATCAGTTTTCCAATACTACAGTGCCTGTAGAGCAGATATAACCAGGACAGCTAATAAACATATATAATCTTTCATTTTTCAGTACATTGATATTTAGTGATGTGCAACCATTGTGGAACAGCTCAGCAGCTGCTCAGCATAGGAAATTTAAATGAGACATTAAAGGCAACCTAATCTGCTTTATGATTAACAGAACTTTAAACATATGGACATCTCAGGCCTGTTTGAACTTGAGCTATTCCTGAATAGTATAGAGTTACCCAGTGCCAGCAAAATCTTTTTTGAAAACGCAGGCATGAGGGAAGTTAAGTCTGAAAAAAACAAGGCATTTGTAACATCTTCAATGAGACTTCATTGTGTATTAGAATACACTTATCAAGGTGCGTCATAACCTAATCCTTGTGGCTACTAGGGGTTTTACTGAGAGTTATACCCATTTAATTTTTTTAGCACAATTAAAAAAAATACTTAATGTCAGTTAGTTGGACAGATTTAAGACATTGCCAAAGCTATTCTAAAGAGGAAAGGACAGCTATTGATCGCTGAATATGCATCCTGCACATAATGATGAAACCTCTCTGAGAAGAGAGGTATTACATTACATTCTGAAATGTAATAGCCGCAAAAACTAGTGGGTTTCTGGTGCTGGCACACAGAATGATGGAGAGGAGGAAGATGAGGGATGCTTTGGAAAAGGTTTTGACTACAAATGTCAAACTCATTGACACATTAAATTATGAAAACAAGCCCATTTTCCAATACTTTCCAGTACTGTCTCACTAGTTGACAGATGTATTTTTTTTTTAAACAGTGAAAGTTGAAATCAAAAGATTTTTAAATGAACAGTGGGTTGCAGTACCCAGCTTCCCAGAGATTATGGAGTCTGGGCAGATATAACTAATGTATCATATACTTCTCAATCAGATATACAAGCAAGACATACAGAGTCTGCAAAGCTCCTAATTACTCACTGATAGAATCCATGATCTTTTTCCTGCACATTTTTATTCTTGGCAATATTTCCTCTCCCTCAGGAGATAGTCCAATATCAGCTATATTATACCACATAAATCTCCATTAAAATTAAGGACAGAGTTTCCACCCATCCCCATGTGTATTGTTTTGCATTTAAACTGTACTTTCACTACAGACAATTAGGATTCATCCTGTGTCTAAAGTGCCTGAGTGGGTCTCAGGAGACTTGGGCTTAAGTGTTGCTTGTGTCACAGACTCTACATAACATTGGGGAAAAAATAATTTAAAATTTCTGCTCCCACGTAAATAGCAAAATACCATTTGCCTACTGGCTCTGATCCTACAGATAGGTATAGCGAAGACAAAGTTAGGTATACGAGTAATTTCAGTCACATCAAAGTTAGCAGGTCAGCACTTGTCGCTCCAGGGAGACTATCATAAAGTGGGGAAAGTGGCGTAGCTATTTTGCAGACTGATACTGTGTTTCTGTTTCCAGGTTACTGAGATTGAGTCAGTTTGAAAAGAGGATTAAGAGAAAAAATTATTTCAAATAAAAAAACCAACCACACCCCCCCCCTCCCAAACAACCCCGCAGGCTCCATGTAGGGTTCCTCAACCAGGACCTTGTTTGCTAGCCCTTGACTTCCCACAGCCTCTTCCCCACCACGAGCTGTCACTTGCCAGCAGTCCCTGAGACTGAAGGACCGTGATGGATTCCATCACCTCCAGAAGCCAGGTGTCACCTGGAAAAGTTCTGCTGAATACCAAAAACTGCTCCCATTTTTATGGTCGCCTCCCATGTCTTAACTGCTCCTTTCTTCAGCACTCGCAGCAGCTCAGCACAGGCTAGTGCTGTAATGCTTGCACGTTTTTAAACGCTCTGCACATTACAAAATGCTTTCACATCATCTTTAATTCCCTCCTGTTACACTTCTTTCCTGTCTTATATATCTGCAGCTCATGGAGGGTTTTCAGATTTTAGCTCTTGGGACTGGCATCTACAGAGTTAATTTTAAAGCTTAAAGAAGTAAAATCACCTCCAGGCAAACCCCTTATGAGCAGTAAGCACTGCCATTCATTTCTAATCCCTGCTTCTCTACACCCACAGGAAATAATCGTGAGAAATATGGGTACTATGAATCATTTATGGTGTTTCCCTTGCATGAAAAATTGCTTTCCTTACCTATATGATCAGGGTGTCCATTTCAGTTTGTCATACCTTTCAGACAGCAGCAGCAGGTCAAAACAGAGGCAATTTTCTACCCATACCCTCACAAGGACAGATAGCTGGAGTAGTTTTCCCTGAAATACAGTTGTTGCCCTTCTGCTAATTGCCGCACTGCCCACTTCTGAGCTGAATCCTGAGGCAGCTACCTCCAGCCCATCACTTCGAGGAAGCATCACCTCAGGAAAGATAGTTCCTCGTATAATGCTACAGAATAATGCATTTGCTTAGGCAACAACGAACTGAAAATCTGTGCAGAAAGTTAAAAAGTCATTTTAACCTAATTCTGGAAACATCATGTTTATATTAATTTCATTTCCATTCAGTTCAATACTGTGAGTGTCTGTATCTGTTAAGTGATAACTGGCTTTCCAGTTACGGTGTTCATAACAATAATCACTTTAAAACTAACACAGCCATCCTCCCTTTCCTCCAAACAGAGAGCTTGGAAACCATTCTGAGAAGGTATGAGAAGCTGCGGCAGGAGCAGGGAAAGGACGGTACTGCACGGGACACTGCTACTTCCCTCCACTCTCACGTACAGCCCACATCCACTCTGCAACAGCTCTGTGAGCTCCCAGGCTCCTTGATAAGCAGACAGGGAGTGTTGGGAAGGTGAAAAAGACTTGCTGCACCACCTAACATCCCTAGGATTATTAGCTGTCATTATAATACAAAAATCAACCGCCCTGTGCCTGACAGTGGGTATAAGAAGGTAAGATGCCCAGCTGGAGCCGGCTGCAACTCCTCACTGCAGATTTTGCTCTCATAAAATCAGTATAAAAATCTACATTAAAGTTTCAATAATGTGTCCCTCTTAACACCATGTGCTGCAGGATCATGCAGTCCCCAAGAATAAGAAAAAAACCCATGTGATGCAATAGTCTTCTCAATTCTGGAAGTAATGCCTTATGGTTAGCCCAATCTAATGTTAGTGGATAAAATCTGGGCATGCTATAGACACATCCCAGTACTGGAATTCTTTAATGCCACTGCTTCCTTTAGTGGCCAGCTCCATATTCCAATAAACTGTGGAGTTGAAGGTTCATATTGTCTTGTCTCAAACCTCTCTCACAATTTTGATATATAGATGATAATAGTGTATTAAGTTATATCCATGACTTTTACTAGCTGTCCTTTTTTCTTTTTGCTGTTTTTATACTTTAGCAACTAACTCCCATCTGAGGCAGAAACATCAGTGTATTACATGCAGTACCACTGGTAACTGAAACATGCTGATGATTTCTCACACTTTCTATTTTCCCTTGAAATAGCTCATAGATGCTGCTTTTATTGCAGACAATTATTGTCTTTTGTGTGGAAACACACAGAACCAAGTCCCTATGGAACTGAAGTTTAAAGCTGAAGTAAACTAGTTAACTTTGGGCACTCTTCATCCACTACAACTGAGCTGTGCAGGTGGTGGAGACTGCTCTGCTCTCCCTTTGGCACCTCTATCGAATTATATGGAAAGACACAAGGAGCTCTGAATACAGCATTTATTCAAAGCTGTCAGATCTAGACTGAGTCAAGTCCGTCTAATGTTTCCAGGAATTATTTATCCCAAGTTTGTGATATTTTTGGGTTCTTTGTCTGAAAATCCTAGTTTTTAACCACAGAAACTTCCTTAAGCCAATCAAAATCAAATTAACGTCTCCAGTTGGTTTCAGACTTAGCATCATTGCAATTTTTTTTCATAAGAAGAGAATAAAACCTTGCTGTTTGCTGTTACAGTAAAAGTCAGCCTCAGAAGAGCAATACATTAGTACTGGGATAACCATGATAACCAGCAGTTTACTACAGTGCTTATTTAAAATATTTTCTACCATAGCAAAGATTGCCAAAAGACTTTTAGGTTTCTGCTAGTGAGTTACTGGTAATGTTCTGGACTCAGCATCATGCATAAACTGGACTTCCCTAAAATTGCTAAGCTTGAATAGTATTTCACAGCCACTCAGCATAACTGCAAGGGAAGAACGGGGGAAAAAAGGAAAAATAAAAGCAGCATAGATAAAACGATGCCTGAGAAGGGAATATATATACTTAGAAATGAAGATTTTCAAAGACAGTGAGAGAAATTACACTGCATTTCATAACTACTGTGGGAATGTCAACTCCACAGTGGCCACTCTGAGAAGTTCAGCCATAATTTTGCTGTTAACTCTCTCCAGTTGATGCCTCAAAATTATGCCACCTATCAGCACTTTAAATCAGTCTTCTCCAACACATGGTGACTCACACCTCACTGCAGGCGTTGGTGGACTTATTAGCCTCTTCTAGAACTTTTATTGTCTGACTGACTTAATGAAATTGGGCTTCTTTATTTCAATACCTACAGCACTTCTGTACTTAACTCTGAGTTACTCGCATTTTTGTATTTATAAATAGCAATTTGCATGTACCTTTCACATTGTATTTGCAGACCTCAAAGCACTTTGCAAAGAATATTTTCCCCACGTGCTTCGCAAAAGAGAAAGAATGAACAATCCCATTTACTCATTTGCTAAAACACAACAATTTTTAGCGTGTCACAATGGTATAATGTACTCCCTTTCATCAGGTAGTATTGTTATCCTAACAATACTAAAGATGGTAATAAAACAGGCAATAACAGCAACCATTTTACATGTCGAAGCAGCAGGAAAAAGGACTCCAACTTGCACTCTAAAGATTCTGCAAAATCAACAGGCTCATCGTGCGGAGAAGCAGCTCTAGAGCCACTTCAAACTGAAGCAATAAAGCATGCAAACAGATTACAAGCTCTGAAGTTAATCTAGTGCTTTACATCATAGTCTTTTACAGCAGAATGCATTAATACCATGCTCCAATAAGCATAGCAATAGATGGAAAGATGTAATAGCATCTGTGGATCCTAAATAATACACAGGAGGCTTCATATAGGGGGGAGCTGTTTTCTACTGCTATGGATCTGTTACTTTCCAGAAGTGCTAAAAATTATTTCCTTCCATCAGCCTTAAAGGAAGAATAAACCAGGCTAAAATGCAGCACGTTTACATTCAATATCCTGGCTTCAATAAAGTTTGGAGTCTTTCAGAAAATGCGGAATGAGTTTAATTTCAGCATCATTTGACTAAATCTTACCCCTAGGTTGGCTTAATTATAGACACACTGGAAGAGAGATGAGATCATAAATCTCACACAGTGTTGGGAAGCTATGCTAGTTAAAATTCAGCTGATAGAAAAGAGGTGCCTCCTGCGAGATTCAGCATGGCTACACTGTAGAAACAATGGTAAAAAAGCACAACTATATTATGTGCAATACTTACTAACTTGTTTTTTCCAGTATATTTACTGCATCACAGCCTGAACATTTTTAAGTGCTTTATTATTCATTTCTCAAAAACCCAGCACACAGTGCCTCCCTGTTTCTCTTTTCACCTAATTCCTAGTGGCTTCAGAAGTAAGATGCAGAGAGAGGAGAAAAGAACGTTCTCGTCCTTAGAGAGAGCCACAGCCCAGAGGAACCTACCGAATTCTTCAGCACCTCACTGGAAATCTGTGAGGAACGCAATGCAGACCAGATGCCCCTTCTGTCATCCCAGCTCACAACCAGTATTTTTTATAACTGCCTCAGATAAAGATAAAATGTTTTTTAATTAAATGGCCTTGGGTTTCAAATAAAGATGATAAAGTTCACAGGTTTTCTTGAAGCACGTCTCTATTCATACCAACATAGCTGAGAACTGCAAGTTACCCAATAGACCAATCACAAAAACAACAAAAAGCAGACAGCACACAGGCGATCAAATTAAGACCCATCGGATCTTAAAACTTCCCCTGCAATTCTATTTAGTCTTTTGCGTTGTATATTTTTAAAAGACAGTGTGACAAGGAGAAAAGCTACAAAATATTCTCCACAGTTGGTTTAGAAAAATTGTAAACGGAACTCCAGAATGAGGCTTTTATGTCTGGGCTACTCTGATAAATCAGACTACTGTCAGTCCCAGGTAATGTAAATCACGTAGTGCAATTTTGATGTGACAAACGCATTGATCCTGCTCACAGTTTTTTTGCATCATTTATTTGAAACCCACACCAAGCCAGGCTTATAGGAAAATTCTCTTCACCTGAGATAAACTTCTCAATTGACTTGAGTCAAGTTTTGTTGCAAAATGCAAATCCTGAAACTTTCTTCCAGATTGTTTTTTAATTAACACCTTGCTCAGAGCTAATTCACAGTCTTTAAAACAAGCCAGTGAGACACTTTGATCTCTTTCCCTCTACACCATACTCTTTGGTTGATGGGGAAAGCTTCCTCTGGTCTACCTGTTTAAATACTTCTGGTACATGTTCAACAATAGCCCAGTTATCTCTTTCCCTCGTTATCTTGAGCGTAACACAGCATCTCACCTTTTCAGGTACAGTGTATAATTTGTTCCAAATAGCAACTGCTCTGACTACACTGCAGTCCTATTCAAGCGACATGCCTGTGTTGTTCAAATGAGTTAAGTCCCGCATCACTCTGACTTATCCACTAACACGGACTTGGAGCGTTTATTCATGTAATCATGCATTTATTGTTATGCTCCAGTCTTTTTTCAGTGCTATCATTAGTTGATCACACTTAGTCCTGGATGTAATCCCTCTGATCAAAAAGCCAGCATGGCAAGGTAACTAAAAGCAACCAGATTTACAGACCCTTTCTTACCGAAATGAATACAGTAACTGTCTCCTCCAAGAGCATGAGAAGCAGCTATGCGGAAACCTATCTTAGATCACACTTCTGAAAGCCCAGGAATTGCTTTGTAAGACTTGGCATGCAACACGGCATACAGTTAGAGGAAAAGATTCTGTGTTTCCATCCAGTATTGCTCATTATATTGTGATCAATAGTAGAAACTAAGTCCTGGGATCAGCCTGAACCTTCCGCACAGCTTCTGGTAACAACCGCTTTAAGTTGCAGCTTGGTGACTTCTCACTGAACTCGCCTGGAGTTAGATCTTACACACATTATACACAGGCTACAAATGGAGCTTGTGCCTTTGAGAGTTATACTAAATAGAAGATTATCCTTCATACAGTTTTGTATATAAGATGGTGATCTTAGCGTCTACAGCTCTCTCAAGGAGAGAAAGAAAAAGAGGCTGCTGCAGAATCCCCTGACTTACTGCACATAATGCATATGGGTTCGGATCTCTCCATACAGGGCAGATCTAACCATAAAGGTGGCAGAAGCTCAATTCTGTGGCACATTTTAAATTTGAGTTTTTATATATTTTAATACATATACGATATCCAGATATAATCCTGAGAATTGTCTTTGTTCCATTATGGTGTTAAAGAGACCAAAAACCACGGCAGTACGTTGTTCCACCTCACGTGCCTAACCTGTTCTGTTCATACAAACTTCTCAAAAGAGCAGCATTTGTCTTTTTACTTTCACTCATCTATGAAACTCTTTCCAGACTTCCAGATATACGGGAGAGAGCGTGATTAACTTTAACCAAATGCCCTCTTTTGTTCTTGCAAGTTATTCTTATGGAGAACATGTCTAACGCAATTTCTCACATGTGCTGACTCTAACAGACTGATACCTGTAATCCTACTGTACCAAATCAAAACTTTACAATCCATTCAAAACAGCGCTTTTATCTGACAGGGTTTTTCATGTATTTATTCTTTGGAGTAGCATACACCTGATATTTTGTATGAATAAAAAAAATCTTTCAAATAAACCAAACTAAGAAAAAGATCATTTTTCCAGTATTTTTTTTGTTTATTATAGAAATGATATGTTGAAAGTACCACGAAGTAGCCTAAAATCTTGGTTCTGTTCTTTGAGACACAAGACAGCAGAAGAATTGACATTTTCTACTGATTATACACAGAGTAATCCACAGAGAGAAAAATAAGAGTAAAGAGATGGAAAACTGAACTGAGTGTTTCACTACTGCTGCTGTTGTCTGAATGTTAATCAATAAAGCAATAAATAAGCTGCCAAGTTAGGGATATCTTTGCTGTGGATTTTGGCCATAATTCTCTAGAGCACGTTTAAGGAGAGAAAGAGGTTGATTTCTATTGAATTTGTATTCAAATTTAAGCTTTAGAAACAAAATACAGATCTTCAGTTAACACTGAAGGAGCTTTTCCTTCCACTTCAAGAATAGAATAAAAATGTCTTTCTGCTACAATGCTCAGAAATCTAAACTTCTCTAAGATCTTATCTACAAGTCTTTCAATTTTTTTTCCTGTGAATGCGTCAACAATCATGAATTATATACTTCAAAAGGAACTGCACTGGACTTCTAAATATACCAAATAAGATAGGCACATAGCCTTAAGATGTCTACTACGAATGTCTTCCACCCTTGTAGGTTTTCAAGACTTCGGTAGACAAAACCATGGCTGACCTGGTAGTCCTTCTTTGAGTAGGACGTTAGATCAGAGACCTTCAGAGGTTCCTTACAACCAACACTTCTCTGATTGTGTATGTGTTTCAAAGTAAAACAAAACAAAAAATATTTTCACTTCTTTCATTATTCTATTTTCTTATTCTATTTCAGCAATATGGTTAAAAAAAGAAAAAAGCATATCTTTTTCCAGGAGGAACATTCATGAAAACAATCAATTGAGAAGTAATGGACAGTCAGAAGATTCATCCAGGTAGAAAATTAATAATAATAATGAAAAAAAAATAAATCATGTGAAACCTGTTCCAATCAAAACCAAATAAAAAAGCTGAAAACTAGAAAGGTATTTAAGATACTATAATAATTAAGCAAACATTACATAATGGAAACAAAAGTAAAGACAGTCTGTTCTATATGAAGAGTACAGCACAGCCTCTCCAGAAATACAGCTCTGCATTGGAGCAGAAAACGAACTGTGATAATCCATGAGCTAATTAATTAATTGCAATTAAAATTAAAGGAAAATTCTTTAGGAATTAGAGCAACCTGCTTCAGTTGTTTTGTCTTGAACTGATTTATTAATACATATCTGCTATCTTTCTGTGTTGTTAAAACATGGAGGCCCATTGACCATACTCTGAGATTATCTAAAATTCTTCCATGATTTTCCAGCATTGATCTTTAAACCTAAAATTACTTCAGAGAGCAGATGTTTCCAAATGTTTTCATTTCCTTTCTGAAACATGCTCTATAGATGGGTGGTCGCCCTCCAAGCTATGTCCACACCTCCAGTCTACCTCCACAGAAAGAGAGTTTTGTGAAAGAAGTTGTGGACATTACACTATGTATCTTTTTCTACTGGAAGCACAAGAGATGGTATATAAACTGAATAGGAGTGGCTTAGTTTTCCCAAGGGAAACCTGCAGGGACCAGCCTGCTTTATTTAATTTTAAAAGAAGAATTACAAAGCCAGATCACAATTCATTCCATAATCTGTTTTTTTAATTAGCATTTTCCCCAAGGGAGGGAACCTCATGTGACAAAGCAAACAGAACTCACTTTTCTAGTGAAAACTGGCTGCCCCAAGGTTTAAAAAAAATGCCATTTTTTATCGGTAATAACTCCTGAGGGTTGCAGTTACTGGTGTGCTTTATTTCTCATTGTTGATTATGTTTACGATCTTTGCAAAAATCACTTTCACCATGTAAGCCCACACTCAACTTTCTGTATATATACACATCTTATATGGACTATCTTCGCAGGACACAGCAGTCGGGCTGAGCAAGGCAGCGCAACCGTCCTCAGGCTCTGCTACGCTGAACCTCAATATTGGACCATCGACAGCTTTCCTGATGTTTAGCAGAACTATTGCTCTTCCTAGCACAATACGCGGTTAAAGCCCATTTTAGGCTGCTGCCAGAATATAAACACGCTACAAGTCAGCTAGTTTCTATGGAAACCCCACTCAGCAAGGCAGACAGGGTAGGTCACTGCTTCAACAAAAGAGACACAAACCGGGAATAGCTAATGTGTGAAACCTCAAATTATTTCCCCTCTAAACAGGAGTGCTGTTTGCCCTCAGTGATAACTCTGGTTAGGAAGCAGCACATGCAGAAAGCGTAGCGTGAACGCTCCGATGGTTTTTACTAATTTGGGAAGCACAGTTTTGGCATTTTAAAAAGACTTAATTTTGTAAGGTGGTGAGCCAATGCACGATTCTGACGGTCTCAAGTTTGATTCCTTAAAACAGGGAGCTATTCGATATTATCAGTTATCTCAAAAGCTGAAATCTTCATTTGAAGACTCTGTACTCACCCATCACAGTTTAGTCTTTGTCCATTTTAATGCATCAAAAGGAAGATTTTATAAGACGACAATCAGTGGCGTCATAAAAATAAAAGCCGGATTGTCAAAGAGACTTAGAAGATACTTGGATGCCCAAATCTCTTAGGAGCATGTGTACATTTCAGGCTTAAGCTTTTAAAAGAGGTAGCATCCCGAAATGATTGCATTACTTTGTTCAGTCATACCAATTCATAAACCAAAAATAAACAAACCCCCAAACATTTCTACCTCCTGATCTGAAACAACTAGGAAATTAAAACCAAATTAAAATTCAACAACAGCAGTTTCTCTGCAGTATATCCTCACCAGCAAATACTTTAAGTATTTACCATGAATATTAATCCCAGAAAAAGAGGAAGACCCCAACATAAATTGAAACGGACACAAAAGTGTTACAAAAGGCAATACACCAAGGATTATTTTCACATTCAAATAGTCATGTTTTTCTACCACTCCTGAAGCTTTATAAATAACATAAGAGCTAGCTGGCATAGCAAGAGACCTAATTATAAACAAGTTATAATTAAGTACCATCTCTAAATTATATAACATAATATCAATATAAATGTATTCATTATGTTAATGGTTATTTTATTGCTCATTTAAAATACATAATGAAAAGGCAGATAGTAGGTGGACAGCATGCTAAATAAGGGCACAAATGAAGGAAACTTATCTTGGCAGAGAGAGAAGATGTAGGTGTGAAAGAACAAGAGCAACACTTAGTTGTCTCTTTGATAACAGACAACTATGTAAGCTCATGAGCTGGTCTCACGCACCATATCCAAGTTTGAAGATTTCAGCCATCAGAGACATGCACCATATTTGCTTTGAATTTCAGGAGCCTCTCTCCTTTCCCTCTCAAGAGGGCATGAGAAGAACGAGGAAGAGCCATACGCATCCAAACTACTGCTGTTTTCTCTACCAGAATCTCAGGCCAAAATAAATCCAAGAACTCCCCCTATATGTGAAGCTGACCAGAACTAAGGATTGAACAAGATACTTGAAGAGCCTAAAAAACAATTTTCAACTACTGGAGATCCTAAGGAGGCAGCCAGAGACTAAAGAACTCATGTTTTCTGTGGAGCAGGCCAGGGGCATACTTACAGGCGTGTGCTACCCAGGTAAATTTCTGAACTCTGTGAGATGAAATAATAATAATTCATCACCCCAGAACAGAGCTTGGAATCTAAATACTCCAGGTGAACTATATTTGTAATTATTTCAACCACCCTGGCATATACCGTTATTAACCATATTTACAGGTCCTAAGTGCAGAGTGCAGCTAACAAACACTATTTCAGTCACTACTTTTGATAGAGATTATCTGAACTATGTGGCACCTGCTGAGTGCTCATACTCAATTTTGACAAGAACTATATTTATTTTGCCAGAACATGAAGCAACATGACTTGGCATTTCCCAAAGAAGCCTTTCTTCCTCCCTCTCTGTATTTAATGTTTCGATTATTTTACAACCCCTGATTCCCGCTACTGAAGTTGTCAGCTTGCACACAATGACAACATTCAGCTCTTGAGATTTTTTCTAAGAAAAACGTTGGTCAGTGCTTTTAAAAAGAGTTCCTCATTTTGAGCATCTTTTTTGTGAAATTGGAAGTGTAAAAATTAGTAGTTCTCAGCATGCAAAGCAAGTATTTAAATATCCTTTAAAAATAAATATCACAGAATCATTATTCTGTTGAACATTTACTCAAATCTACTCAGAGTCCTACAAAAAGCTTCAAGCCAATTCCCAGCTCACTCCCTTCCTTCAGCTTCTCTCCAAGATGCTTTTTTTCCCCAAGGGGTTTAGCATACCCTTTGATTCTTTTTACCTTAGACACTTTCTGTTTAATTTCTTAATTATAAGAATGATACTGCTCATCATTTTGCAGGATTTATAAGTCATAGTTAATATCATTACAGCACTGGTATGTGCCCACTGCTATCTTACCCACCTCATGATTTACAGCTTGCTAGTTGTTCAGCGTATTTGCTTCTGTAGTAAGAGAAAAATCCCCTTACCATACCTTTCAGTTTTCCAAACTCCTGCCTCTTACCTCCACACCCCCTTTTATACTAAGCAATTCTTTGAAAACAGACTCACCAGGGGAAATCCCAGTTTGCAGATACCCATCAGACTTGGCTGAAGCCACAGGTGGGGAACGTCCTTTCACGAATGAGGCCGCCCTACAGCTGGTTTGGCACATCGCCCTATTATAATTACCGACACATAGCTAAGCCAAAACCCCAGCAACTGCACAGCTTCATTGGTGTTCACAGTAAAGACCTAACTAAAACACCACCACCCCCAAGGCACCGTTATCAACAAGCAAAAATATCTTTTAGACTAAACCACGTGTTTCAGCACCAATTTTCAAAAGAATTAAAGGTGAATTGGTGTTCACAGTAAAAACCTAACCAAAACGCCACCACCCCCAAGGCACCGTTATCAACAAGCAAAAAAATCTTTTAGACTGAAATTCCACGTGTTTCAGCACCAATTTTCGAAAGAATAAAGGTGAATTTCCAGGCCTAGTTTTTTCAAGCTGTGCCAGGAATTGCTAATACTTAAAACTTTGCACAGTTTTATTTACCTCATTACCACCTTTGCACTCAAAGTCCATTCTGAAATTCAGAAAAACTTAAATTTCGCTAGTGAATCATTTGTTTTAACAAATTAAAGATTTGTCAAGTTAGGGAGAGACAGATGCCCAGCTTGCAAGCATTTAAACATGCAGAGCTGGTCCCTCATTATGACACTTCACTATGTGCTTGAATATGCACTATGAGTAGTCCCATTACCTTAAACGGGTTTGATTCCAGCATATAAAACTGGGCCAGAATGTAAGGCTGTGCTGCAGTTGGATATTAAGCAGTCTTATTTACTTTAATGAGTAAGATGTACACACCCTTAAGGGGTTTTTTTCCTCTTTCTAGACAGGAATGAGGTTATTCTCTTCAGGCATCACATTTGTAGACTGAAAACCTTGATCTTATTTTCCAGGCAATTATTCCTTCCCTAGAGTTTTATCCTGAAATATGTTCAGACTTTGAATTTTACAAAAAGCCAACACAATTTTGTAATTTTGAGATGCTAACTTGTTTTTGTTCAAATGACTGCCACTTTCTGCTCCAAGTCAGGATGCGAGCAAGTTAATAATCCTCTTTTAGCCTGTCACCTCTCTAACCCAGGACCAAGGAACTCCAATGATGCCTCCCTCAGAAATACCAGAATAAGCACGCCAACACTACAGAGGCAGCGTAGAAAACACAGAGATATTATTTTCTGGGGCCTTTACTCTGAGCTTCACAAATGATTGCTGTAATAAATTAATCTGGGCTTTAGCCTGTTCAGCCATGCAGCAGAGGAGAAGCCAGAATGTTAACTCTGTCTCTGCCCCGGCTGGTGGCCGTATCAGTGGTCAGGTCAACCAGCTCCATCCCGCACGTGGGTCGGGGGAGCGGGACTGGAGCAGGACCAGCTGTGAGCAAGCCCAGTTCTGGAAATCTTATACCTGCTGCATGACATCCATCAGGTCTGTGCCTGCATAAAGAAGGTAATTAATCTTTTGTTGAAAGCTATTTAGTTTTGCTGTCTTGGAGCATATAAAATACAATACCTGTTCACAAAAATTTGAGCTATCTTTTCCAAGGCAGAATCTGGAATCTATCGTTAAATGAATAAAATTACTCAGTGTCCTTTATAAGTGTGAGCTGCTGTTAAAGTGCTACGATATGCTCAAAGAATACTCAATAAATACTTAAGAATATGGCTTCTGGACTCAGCCGTACACAGCAGGCTGAATCTCTGAGACCACATTTTTCCAATGGTCAAAATTCCATTATAACTGGCCTTTTATTTACATCAATGCAAACTGTGTTTTCATCAAGCCTTCCTAGCACCTCCACCACAAAATATAAAAATAACCCCCTCGTTAGCAATTACTAAGTGTTGGTACACAGTCTTTTCACAGGTATTTGTGCTGCAGAAGTCTGGCCAAAAGGATTAGAGCTATTGACTAAAATGAGGGGAAAAAACTGCAGCAACTTGCATCATGCATTATACATAACATGAGAAATCCCAGTGGCACCCAGGCATTGGAGGCAAAATTTCCTCCTCAGATCCTCATGGTAATAGCTGAGTTGGGTATTCCGCGCACGCAGAGAGAGCAGATTCCCCCAAAGTCAGGCTGACATCAAGGTTCAGTAACTGAATATCACCATTCAGTATAATCCCAGGAGAAGGAATTTGCAGTGAATTTCTAACACTTTAATGCACATGTGTGAATTTAAAGGGAAGCTGATGGGAATGCAAGAGTAATATGTGATTCTAGAATTTTAAGGGTAGAAATAAACCTATGTGTGAGGGTCTGGAGGTGACATTTCAGCCAAAGAAAGAAAATTCAGCCCCCAGTTATTAAGTTTAAGGTGCCAGTTTGAAGACTGTGGAGTCAGGTCATTTTATACCTCAATATAAAACTACTGTCACACAAGTACAAGCAGCGTTACGTCCTCTTTAACCTCCATCATCTAAAGTCACATTAACATGCTAAAGTCAACCGCAAATAGCGAGGGAAAAGAACTTAATTTATCACAGAGTAGAAGTAGGATTTTGATCAGTGAATATAAAAATATCTACGCAATTGTGTAGTGCAGAAACATCGCTAACAAAACTTGCTGTGTCTAATTCTCTTTTTACACTATTTGCCATACTGACTTTATTAAGTGTGAATTGGGAAATCCTCCCAATTCACACAGAAGGACATTCCCTGGTTTACTGGGTGAGTTCTAAATGGATGATGTTTCAAGGAAGAAGCAGAAATCATCCAAAAATTCAACAGCTCACAGAGTGAACAGGCAAAATATTCACCCCACTATAGCTGCTTGGAGCTTAAAGCAATTACTTGAAGCAGTATGATCTGAAGATTTAGTCCTGTATTTATCCAAAAGGTTGAGGTTTATTTTCCCGTCCGTTTCCCAGGAAAACTCTGGCAGAATCAGTCTTGTGGCACTTATTTTTTTTCTTTTCAGCTGTTGCTCAAGATGCAACATAATTATTTCCTTCATACTTGAGAAGGAAATTCTACAGCCTAAATCATAGTGATTAGTTATCTAGCAAAATATACCTTGTTTCTACTATTTTTCTATTTTTATTTATTTTTTTTAACTTTTCACTCAGGATTCTTTTCTCTTAGCATTTCACATCAGGGACTTTGGTGTGACTATCAGCTAGGAAGTTATCAATTAACTAAGGGAACTCTTCCCTTCTCTACAACTCCTTTCATCAGTGAGAAGAAAAGGAGGAAACCAAAGAAACCTTAAGTGATTTATCTGGATATTTCTCCATACAGTCAAGATTCAGTCCTAAGAAAATACAGTAAACGCAATCATGTCAGGCACTCCTCAGTAAAATGATACTATTTACAGAGCTTGTAAAAGGCCTCCATTGCTCCTCATTTTAAATGAGGTTGCAGAAACATTATTAAATGCAGTGATTTAAGTGGTTAAAATTGGTCCTCGCCAGGCAGACTCCACTCCTATCCCTCTCTTTCGACACTTCCCCACTGGACAAGTTGGGATGCCGGCTCTGACAAGCCCTTTTCTCAGGAGCTGCGGAGGGCATTTGCTGCAGGATCGTTTTGTCCCCAGGCATTCAGATCTGCTTTTCTACGGGAGTGGTAAAGAAAGGCTGGAAGGGAGAAGGGAAGGAGTTTCCCCAGGGACTCTTTCACCTTCTGGAATTACAAATTCTTCCTTTTACTTTTAGCCCTATATGTCTACCTATGACTGTGCTTAAGGAGACCTACAGGGAAGGCAGCTCACAAAAAGCAAGGAAAAGCAGGCTGCCTTATAACCCTTGTTAAAGTGAGGATGCTTTTTAAAGAGGGAGGGCAGAGGGAGGAGGAAACCTCGGTGAAGAAAGGTGAAGAAAGGAATGGGGGAGGTGGGAACTCCACATCATGCCGGGAGAATGGAAGAGTGAGGGAACACCCTAGACTGGGAATTTCATGGGAATTGCAGGGATCCAAGCATCACATGCAAACACAGACTAGGTCGTTACAATGCTGGGATTTCACACAAGGTATAGGTGCCTCAGAGAAGAAACTGGACCCTGAGTTAATAATACTCCAAAATAACATATGAACAACAATATCTGAATAATGGGTAACTTTCATATTTCCACAGATACACTCAGGTAAAAAGCTGGGGTAAGGGAATCCACACTAGGGATAAGGGATTTGGTGTATCCTTGGGCATACTCAAACCTTCACATTCTCAGAACTTTCAGAAAGTCTCTTTACCTCTCTTTAGGTGGCTGTACATCCTAGCCTCAACAGTTATTAGTAAGGCTCTAAAAATGTTCACCTCTTGAGGCTAAATATGTAAAACACTGCAGGCATTCTTCTATAATTCATTAAATTTAATCAGTCTACTACCACCATAATTAGCAAGGTAATATATGCATAAACAAAGAGGTAATAAACATTAAATATTTATTAAAAATATTATTAAGACAAATACCAATAGGTGCTAGGTTTTAAAACACTAAACATATTTATTTTGCATTATTAAAAAAACCTCTGAATCTATTAAGCAAGTGGAAGATGAGAAAGCCTGTGTGCCAAACCAACCCAAACTTCTCCAACTTGCAGCCTACTGCAGAATTATGGCCTAAATATCTTTGTAAAAATATTGTTTCATAAAAATCGTACCCCGGTCCCCAGGTTTTTGAAATAAAGCTGCAATTATAATTGGATGGACTCTAATTCTGCTACCACGTATCTGATTTTCTTCAGCACATTCAATTTGGTTTCAGCATGTGCATAGCATACAGATGCTCTACAGCGCAAGTCCAACACATCCAGAGGACATCAGCCTCCAAGCACATGCATGTGCAACTTTTCTGTCTTATTTTATGTGGGATTTCTTAATTGGAGGTATACGTGTTAGTTTTAGCAGGAATCTGCACAATGGAGTGTGCATATGTGTTTCTCCAGACCTTTAATATTGCAGCAAGTTCTGGTAGTACACTGGAAAAAAAACCAAACTTTACAGCTTTTATGAAGTGGAGGTTGCCTGATATTTACACATCTAGTGCCACCAGCGAAGCAATATTAATTAATGCTGTCTTAAAATTCAATTCAGCTACCTCAGAACTGAGAATTTGCCTTAGGCATTTGTAGTGTTGGTGTCTCTTATGCCAAAACCAAACAACAAAAACATCGTTTCAACATGAAATTCAGGAACTCAAGAATGGTTCCTTGCTCAACTCTTTCCTAGACTGGATTTTTATTAAATAATAAATTTTATTATTTATTAAATTTATTTAATAACTTAACTATTTATTAATTTAATAATTTATTTAATAATTTATTGAAATGCATTAAATAATAAATTTTCTCTTTTATAGTTTTCCATTTATAAAATGGAAACAATGTACTCTTCACAATTCATAACATTGACAGTAGACTACATTAATGTGTTCACCCCACTAGCCATAAACAAATGAGAGACAGCTATTTCCTAGGACATAAGAACTCTCATGTCTTTTCATAGATACTGCATGGCTTTTTCAGTTTTGTTTTCCTCATATTCATTTTGAGCTGCTTCACAATCTTTAAGCATTGAAAAAAAGCTGTTTCTACAGATCCATTATTTTGCTCATTCACATAACAAATGTTAGACAGTCCATTTTTTCTTTTTTTTTTTTTCCTAGGTATTTTTAGATGAGGTATTTCTAATGTCTGATGAATTCAAAGGAAGGAGGACTGGTTTGTACTGTTTTGAGTTTTCCAAGCACTGATGGTAAACTGCGCTCCAGCATTACAGTTTTGCAAGACTAGCTATGTCATGCCCAGTTTAACATCAGACAGATAAGTGTTATTAAATGAGCCCCTAAACGTAATAGAATTATAGTGGGGAAATGTAGTAGTAAAGTAAATTATCTCTATGTGATCACATAATGTGGAAATAGGCTTTCTCCACTTTATAGTACCTTCAGACACACAGTTTATCTCTGGAATTTTCAAGATGACTTGCTGATTGATGCTGCACACTTTGCAACTAAATGTATTTTAATTATTTTAATTTTTTTTTTACTAATAAACATGGAGAGATTAGAAAGATTAACCTTGTTTGCTTAGCGAAACTAGTCAACAATTTGTGCTAATTCATTTTATTTGTAGTTTTTCTCTTGGAAACAGCAGTGGGCGACACCTAATTAGCTTTTTAATTTGGACAGCAACAAACTGATGAAATCAAGTAAAATCCATCTTAAACTGAATACTAATAAACCACATTTATGGCTGAACAACTATTCACATATTTTCTCAAGTCAAACTTCCATAATGAAATAGATACTTCTCACCAATACTTTAAAAAAGGGATCTAGAAGATGATGTAATGCCACAGCCATCTCAGGGCTGGTTGGGTTTTAGGCCTTTGGTGAGGAGCGTGGGCTTACGGCACAGCCACACTCGTTTCTGCCCAGGGAAAGTTTAGAATTTGCGCCTTCAAACACCACCCACTGACTTTAGATTAATGAAAATATATTGTTAAACTTCAGATTAATAAAAATAGGCCATTAAACTCCATTTTCCCCTTGCTCCCCAGATTGAGTCTAAACACACATTGAGAAATGTAATATATTATAACCTCTACATAATGTTTGTGATTTATTCTTATTTAAGAAATACTGCAAAGTAAAGACGACTTATATGTTTACCTCAAACATTCACCTAGCTGACAACAGGTCCAGGGGAAACTCAGCAATGGTTTAAAATAGTTACATTAACACACAGCCTTAAATGGTACCTGTACTTTAAACCTGTCTTCAAACAAAAAAAATCTTAATTTCCACAGAAAAAAAATCCAAGAAAGCCTTTTTTTTTTAAAAAGATGAGCACTTGAAAAGCAGTTACATTTTAGTGAGATATATTTAATCAAATTATGCTTTAATATTCCTTAAAATTTTTAGAAAAACAACAGGTTTGATCTTCTCTAGCCTTATTACCTGAGAAGAACTTGATATAGAAAAGCACATTACTAAATGTTGTTTATAGTTCTCCTTTTTCCTAGATTGCAATACCAGCAGCCTGCTATTTTTCATGCAAAAAAAAAACAAAGCCCTGCCCAAAGAATACACAATTAATACTCTGGATAACCAGTGACGGTATTACTTAACTTATCCCATAAGTTTAAAAGAAGAAAGAGACTTCTAAAAGCATTTATAGTGCTTCCTCAACTGGAAATTGCTTCTTTAGTAAATGCGTTAAAGCAAAAAGTACTTTTCTTCTATAACTCTGCATCAGGCAAAAATCACTTCATGACACAAAATATTTCAAGGAGGAAAGATCATCACAAACCTCTATAAATAGCAATCTTTCCGAACTCTAAATTAAACTTTTACTAATATTTAATTGCACACCCTTATCATCATACATTACAGAAAACGTAAGAGAGAGGACTGTAAAGCAGAATCAGATAATAATGCAGATAGTAATTGGAAAAGAAATGCAGTCACACAAAAATACGAACTCCTATTTCTGTAGATATATTTAGGCTCACATCTATAGGTAACCAAAGTCATGCAACCGTAATATATAACGGGGAGAAGGCAGAATATGACCTTCAGTTTATCTTTTACCTACTGCTCATAGAAAACTAATGGGCTTAATGCTTGCCAGGATGTTAACAAATGCAGTGTATCATGGGATGAGATGGGGAAAAGAATTGCCTTATTAACAGCTAGTGAATCTTAGGTGTTTGGACATGAACTGTGGTAGCATAGTTTTGTTGTAAATCCAGAATATTAATCCTGGCTCCAACATTGACTTGGCACGTAGATTAGGTTGAGACATTTTATTCTCTACCTTTTTTATTTGTAGAATTCTAATGCTCGCCTTCGGACAGCCCTTCTTTGCCTCCTGCTGTACACCATATTGCCCGTTTTCCCATTTCCCCCTGGAAGAAGTAGAATGAATTGCATTCCTCCCTGAAAGAAACATCTTTCAGTGTATTTATCAGCTGCTTCTTTTTTGAAGCTGATATACTCTTCATTTTTCTCTGCTCTTTATCTCCTCTCCACTACAACAGACTGTCAGTTAATCAGGATGACTTCTGTTTGAATTTAGCAATTCCCTAAATGGGGTATAGTTATTAGCTGAGATTAGATCTACACAAATACCAAGGTATTTGAACTGTTCTGTCATTTACAACTTCAATCCCTGGTGTCTTGCTAGGATATTCCAATTTTGGTCTGAAAATACAAGTCATACTAAATCCCAGTCCTACAATTTATACATACGCCCTCCCAGTCTCACAAAGTACACCATTATTTTAGGATATTATCCCTTATTACTAGTCCAGAAATCTGCTAATTTAACACTAAGCAATTCATACCATTGTTTCCTTTGTTCACTTACAGTTTTCTTTGTATTCATAATTTCATTATTCCATTATTATTTTCAGGTGTTACCTACTACCTATATAGTCTTTATTGCATCACCAATAACACCCATACATTAACATCTACTTCTCTTTTAAAGATGGTCAAATGTAATATTTATTTTTTTCAATTCCCTCTCCTTTAACAGAGATCTCTGTTCTGACCCTGTTGCAAAACATTATGGGTTTTGGCCTTTGACAAGGCTAAAATGAAGTGAGAGGCTAACAAAGTGTTGCAGGATCAAATCCCCAGGGGATTTACTGACTCCCCTGTTGCTGAATTACTCTCAGATGGAGCCTCAGCAGCAGATCAGGCCAGGAGGACATCTGAAGGGATGCTGTTCTTTCCCATTTGTTTAGATATCACCTGGTCCTCCAAGATGCACGATTCCTCTTTAGCCCAGAGACAATTTGGGTGTAGAGCCTGGACAACGTACATCAGGCCACCCTGATGTACAAGGACAGTGATGATTACTGGCAATTTTCTCCCCCCCCATAACTCGAAGATCATGATTCTGCTTCTAGTCTAATTATGTTCATATAAACTACAATTAGTTTTTCCTGTTTACCAATTAGCCTGGAGGATTTGCTGAATATATTTTGATGCTCAGCCACCAGGTACTTGCAGAAAATACAAATTATGAGCTATGAATTCATTTGTAACACAGTGGAATCTAAATAAAGAATGAATACTTAGCGATTTATTCACGTGATAACATCAACTACACAAAGTAATTCTTGTAAAAATCAACGGAGTCTTATTTCCTGGCAGTAATGTGGATTAAAAAAACCCAAACAATAACAAACATCCAGAGTACATTTATAAATAATCTAACTCATTTTTTCTCTCTTTAATTCAGAAAATTCATATTATCTCATCTAAATTGTTTTGTCTGATATGTCTTGTTCCAAATTTTATTAGTGCTGTAAATGGTTACTGTAGTATTTTTTTTTCAGCTGTTTCCATTCTTTACATAGCTATATGTAAAGAACATGAGTATAATGAAGAAACCTTCCTATAAGCTCCCTGAGGCAGTGAGATTCCGGGGAGGAGTAGGAAAGTCCTCCAATTCAAGTAAAAGTTTTGGAGCTTTGCCTAAAGATAACCGTAAGACCAAAATAACTACTGATTTATCAATAGGTGCAGTTAATGTTCCTTAACATCTTCCCATTAAAAAACTAAATTTCTAAATAGTTTTCTCTTTGAATTACAGGTGAATGTTCCTTCTAATAAATATAGGGTTTTATTTAAATTGCAGGGAAACATTCCTTCTAATATAGTTTTCTTCTTAAATTGCAGGGAAATGTTGCTTCTAATAAATGTTTTTACCTTGTCAAATAAGAGTTCAAATATTTTTTCCAATGCTATTTCAGTGTCTAGTTTATCAAACAAACCATAAAAACATTCTCAAACAACTGAAAAGAAAAAACTCAACAAACAACTCTTCTTAAGTGAGTGCCAAAATTCCTGAAGGAAAGGGCATTTTTTTCACTTCCAAGTTACAAAAATCCCCAAAAGTTCTTGACAGAAACATGTGTTTTCCATCCAGCTCCATTTGCCTTTAAAAATGTTTAGGGTGGGAGTCATCTGATGCCAATGTGCATCTGCTTGAGCTCATTGTCAAGGCTCCCTTTAACAGGGAAGACCAAGTGGTACTTTCACCGCACAAGGCACCCTGTCCTAAAGCAGCCATTTGAGATAGACCAGATGACTAGCTCGGATGCTATCCCATGTTGTCTACCACAATGTTACATTAAATCCATTCCTCAGACCAATATTTCTGAGTTCTCAAATCCTCGCACTTAGACAGCACCCATCCAGAAGGATCCTCACGTACTCAATTGCGTAGAGGCCAATACTGGCATCTGTCCTACGCTTCTTCACAGTGATCCTTACTAAAATGAGAGGTTACAACAGCGATAGCCTCTTTCATCCCAAGAAATAATACAGTGAAAAGAGCTCAGATGGCTCAACAGAGATCTAAACTGAGGACCATGCCTGTAGTAGGAATGTACTTAGTCCCACAGTCTTTATTTGGACAGTCTTAACAGTTCATTGATTTACTAACATCAAGTGGGCTTGTTTTACCATGGAACAGAAGGAAAGTTTAGCAACCACTTCAGCAGTTTAACAGAATCCCACAGTATTTAGTGCAGAAAACCAGGGTGTTTACACTGTTCAGCTCCCTACTTTTTCTCCATTCCATAGGCAGTATTTTTTCAAAATATCCCAATTAACGCACTTGTCAAACAACTCATTTTTCTAGACTCACCATGGCCATACTTCCACTTTCAGAAGCTAGCTCGAATAACATGAAAGTTAGCTTCCTAGTACATCCCAAGTCAATCAACAAGCTCCAATGGTTTGCTGATTCCATTAGTCTTTTCCTGCCAGTTTTACAGCAAAACAAAAAATATCTTGAAAAAATCCTCGGTGAACTTGCAACCTTTAGTGGGTTTAATCTAACACATCTTTGATTTTAACTGGTAGAGACATAAGAATAATTCTCTCTCACACAAATGTTAGGAAGAAAATACTTTTAATGTAGTGCTATTTTTTTAAAATTACAGCACAAAATTATCACAGGCAGTCAACATTACCCATGCTCTTCTTCCTAAGGTAAAAGGAAAGAAGATAGAAAGATATACGGTACTGTACCTGATTTATGAATTATATAGTTTATTGCATCACATTTAAAGAATAATCTCATGATTTTGTAGTATACAGCAATCGACAGCTGGTGAGTTTGATTAAATATTGAAGCTGAGGCATTTAATCAATCCCGATAGCCATTTATGGGAGGCACATTGAAGCTGAGGCTTTTAATCAATCCTGATACGCATTACGGCAAGCACTATATACCACAAAGCAATAAAGATTATGGCTATTATACAAAAACTATACCACAAAAAAGAGAAAAGGAAAAAGTATGTCCCACTATCTCAGAAGATGGGCACTATTAATATTCTTTGGATTCTCCGAAGAGATGATGAGTATATATAGTACTTCACTAAGAATGAAAGTCTGTCCTTGACATCAACGCACTTTGGCTGTAGATGATGTGATGATGGGAATAATGTCCACAATAGCCAATTTAGCCATTTTGGAAGTAAAACACTATAGAGAGATTAGAGCTACCAGTGGAGGGCAATGAGAGGATGGAAAGTTATCTCCTTCCAAGGAACTAACAAGACCCTTAGAGATCCTGTGGCTGGCAGAGCCATCCATTCAGGTATTCCTGCATTCCCAAGGGCCTTAGTCTTCACTGCCTTCCAGCCTGGCAGAGATTTACATCTGACAGTATGTGACTAGAAAGATAGATTAAAATTCTGTTTGTCTGCCGCATAGCTTTTTTACACCTGCTTCACAAACACCCCCCCCCAAAAAAAAAAAAACCACCAGAGAAAATTATTCCTCTTCCCTACCCAAATCATTCCTTGAGAGAACCAATATTCACTACATTTTTGACTTTTAAATCCTATTGAGAGCATATATGAGTTTTTGTCAAGTATTTCATTACAAGTAAAAGCTTTCCAGCTGCTTCCGCAGAGCAAAAGATGCAGTCAATAAGTTTTACAAATTTTTTTGCGCATAAAGCGAAATCAGAAAGCCATTCAAATTAAAAAAAACTTATAGTCAAACCTCAATATTGTGGGCAGCTCTGGCTTCCAAAATATTGAGCCCCTTCATTTTTTGTAGTCTGTATTTTGAAAGAAAACCTCAATTTGATGAAAGCACCATTGACACTTATGCATATCTTTCCATAGCATTTTGGTCAAGGGTGGAGAGATCTTCAGGGGCAGAATTTTTATTGCTAAACCACTAAGAATACTAGTTGTATGCTTTTGGGTCACATAGTCTTATTTAGGAAGGAGATAGCCAAATGCTTTCCCAAAGAAACAGGTCGGGTCACATCCCAATTAAATCAGGTTTAAGAGATTGTCCTTAGATAATTATACATTACAAGGATTCCTGCCCTTGCTAAAGGATTAGTCCTGCTCATTGTTAGGTCAACTATCTATTTACCTGCCTTGCTTCTTAAATTTGCAGCCCAAGAATGTGTCATGCCTCCATGTAAGTGTACTTGCATTAATGAGAAACGCATCTAATCAATCCCTAGTACACACCTTACCTTCCCCTACCCCTAGCAGCCTCTCCCAGAGAACCCCGCTGCTGATGACACCTTTCATGGAAAAGTGTTCAAACAAAACGGAAAGCAGTAGTAGCAACTGATTCACAGCTTTCTAACATCATGATTATAATAATTACATTGTTTAACAGCTATTCTCTTACCTGTTAAACACACACAACAATTCATTTTCCACTATGAATGTTCTTCACATGTGTAATTTCAGCACTGTATGTGCAACAGGAATGTAATAAAATTAAGTCACATATGAATGAGTTTTACAAGGCACAGTTGCAACAGCTGTTAATTTAAAGCCATTCACAGTATATTTACATTTTACAGGCAGTATTATCGACGCTGTCACTGTAACACATTTATATTGCTTTTCTATTACTTTTGAGTTTTGCATTCTTTTATGCCAGGCTGGGGGGACTCCATTAACGTACTAGAAAACACCCTTAAGTGCTTCACCCTCTCAGAATGTGGTAGTTACCACATTCATCTCCTCCTTCCCACACTTCTCTGTTTAGGTACTTCAGTGACCCCAATATACAATGCTAGTAATTGGGTCCTAGCATTAAATGTCAGAGAATTTGCATACACTTCCCTCCAATCTTCCCCTCTCCCTAGAAAGCAGAAATCATAAAATCATGATTTAAGAAATGTTAAGAACCAGAAAGCAAATAGTTATATATAGCTGTTGGGTTTGGTTTTTGTGGTGTGGCCTTTTTTTTTTTTTACTAATGGGTAAATTTGAAGTATAACTATTAAAAAAAATAATATAGCAATAAGTATCAAAAGCAGGACTACAGCCCAGCAATTGTAACCTACAGAATCTACCAGTCATCAAGACCTATAGACACCCTTCAAAATTAATTTAGCTTTTATTCAGAGAGCTGCTGACACTGCAGTGAATTTGGCCAGGTCAGTAGGACTTTTCAGTGCATAACCCATGAGCCTGCAAAACTGCCTGAGGTTTCCCACATATCATGGATATTAAGCCAAGCTGCGGGGGAAGAGCATTTATCTTTCAGCATACAGCATGAGGAAGACGACTTGGATTTTTCTATGGAACTGATGACAAACATTTTGCAAAACAGCAATCAAAAATAAAATAAGTCATTAAATTCTTAGAGGACGAAGTTGCCAACCTGAATAGCTGTGTCTTGTTTGCATCATCTGAAACTAACATCCGCATATTTTATTTTCTATTAAAAGTCATTTTTCTGTTCACTGAAGTATACTTGTTTTGCATTAGTCTTGCTGTATGGTCCCCGGGATGTGTACAAAACCCTGAATTTTACATATTTCCAACACAGTCACATCTCAGTATTACCCAGTTGCAAGGTATATTTAATTGTAACAAAATGCAACTTCATAAAGGAGGAAGTAATTTATGTTTGAACAGAGATACAGAGTAGGAAAATTTGGATTGTTTACATTATAGGTGAAATACTGTCCTATATACAACGCCTTGTGCGGCCCTAATAACATTCATCCTTCAACAGTCTGATCCAGCATTCAATATATCCAGCACTCAGCCTGACAACCATCTGATTGCCCCAGCAGTAAGAATCCAGAGTCTACAGCCAAAAAGGGACAATTTGGTCCACTTGAAGACTAGTCTAGGAATGGAGTCTAATATGTCGCTCTAGTAATAGATTCACACTTCACAGAATCACTACGGTTGGAAAAGACCTGTAAGATCATCAAGTCCAACCATCAACCCAACCCCACCATGCCCACTAAACCATGTCCCACAGTGCCATGTCCACACGTTCCTTGAACACCTCCAGTGACGGCGACTCCACCACCTCCCTGGGCAGCCTGTTCCAGTGTTTCACTTGCATTTTAATTTTTGTTTTTAAATAATAGATTAATAATTTATTTCTGCTGGTTCTTTTTGCATTGTTAAACTTAGCATCTCTACAGGTTAACATATTTCCTCTGGTTGCTTTAGAGTGTTTAATAGCACTTGGTTCTCCTGCTGTGTTCTTAATTGTACTATTTGCACTCAATGCACCTTAAGTTAATTGGCAAGATGTAGGACTATAACGATGAGGCTGGTATCTTCATATTAGGTGGGTTACAACATTTTTGCTGCAATTCTTAGCTTCAGACCTGCAGTGGTTTACCAAAGAACAGTTAGCGTGCAAGTAGGATGTTCTTCTGTGTACAGCTGGTGTTTAGGTTCAGCCAGTTTCCATTTTTCACAGAGGAAACTACTACATGATAAGCAGAATCATTGTTTTTCTGGGATTTGGGCGATTTTTTTTTTTTTTTATCCTGGCTCAAAGCCAAATTTCTGTTTGCAGAAGTGGTCCTTAGTACATTACATCCAAAAGGCTTTTATGTCTGAAGTAGAATTACTAGTTAAGTAAAAGGATAATCATTCTGCGAGAAGCAGGGCGTTATCCTGGAACGTGGGAAGTCTCAACACTTCCAGTAAGAGAAATGGGTAGCAAATGCCATAGAACCAGATTACTCAATGTACCAGAGGCTCTTCTAACCCACATAAACACATAGTCTTATGGAGCCAGAGCTCAATTCAAAAGCTGTGTTTTTAAGATAAATTGTCTAAAATGGGCTATTGGATATTCTAGCATGGAGTATGGTGTTCTGAACAATGTAATTTTCCTTCTCAAACAAAATAAAAATGTCAAGGGCCTCATATTTGAGGGGGAAAAATGGCCACTCTAAAGCATTCAGAAAAGCTCTGTCATACTAGCTACCTTGAAAGAAAATTCATACAGAATACACAAAAATGGGAATAGACACAAATATGGAAACCAGCTGAGTTTCATGGCAGCATCACACTGATTCAAAGTTCTTTAATGAAAAAGTTTGGTAGATGAAGATGTAATCATTGAAGAGTGCACAAGAAACTGCAAACTTGAAAGCGAATGGATAGGGCTGCAGGAAAGAAAAGAAAAAAGAATCAAAACCAATTGAGCTATTTCAGGGAACACTCCAACATACCTTTAGTAAGGCAACAAAGGGCCCTTTGAAAGTAGAGTGTTAGGCACTTATTTAAACAAGCCTAAGTGGAAAAAACATCAATTACAGTAGAGGCTTATAATTATTTTAGTAAGAAAATAATAGAATACAACAATAGAATTGTTAAGAAGAAAATGTCTGTTTCAAATTATTTGACTGCATAGAAGACAGAAAGGGAATGGTGATGTGTGCCTGCTCTGGGTACGTGAAAAAGGGCGGGAACTCAGAAAACCCATGAGATGTTTAGATATATCAGAAGTTACAGAAACAATTTTGCAATTTTTTCCTAAAGGAGAAGAAAAAAGTGAGCAAATGAACAAAAAAATACTTAAGCAAAAGAATTTCTGTGTATTAGTTCTTTCTTAAATAAATTTTACCCAATTTCCTGGTGAGAATAATGAATCATTGCTGGGAGAAATGTAAACATAAAATGAAGGTGAAAGATGTCATTTCTAGTCTCAGATCAATGTCATTTGATGCAGCCTTAATCATTAAACTGCAAGGGGAATCCAATTTTTACTTAATTTAATTAAAATATTGGAATACTATTAGATTTTATTCCATAGAGAAAAATACTCCATGTTCATCAGCTTAGTGTGTATTGTTGAAGTATGCATTGACTAACTTGGCTATTATCAACCATTATTTTACCTGTCCATCTCCCTCGCAGGAGAAAAGAGCCCAGATCATCTCCCCAAAGACTCCAAAAACTGAAAATCTGAGAAGAGGTCAGAGCTAAAATCCTTCAGTGCCTCCAGGTTCCCCTTCACTCTCCACTAAATCTACTTCTAGAAAAAGGTTTCAGCTTCTCAGTATTTGAATTCAGGGTGTTGTTTAAAGTACTACAGTGCAGGATGTGCTATGCTGGAGAGATGATGTCCATTTAAAGAGCTTATTTTAAATTTTACTAACTTCTCATATCTCTGTCACATGTTTGCAATAGAGTATATAGACCAACTGGAATTGAAAAGAGAAGCAGTGAAAACTTGTCAGTTTTCTTCACATTTGAGAACAATTAATGATTTTCTATGTTATGGATTTGAGTATTTTTTGCTTTAAATTTCCTTTTAGAAACCATATCAACTGACAAATTCCAGAAAATTGAACATGATCTCCTTATATCATCCTCTTACAATGGTAGCATATTTTAAAGTGACAGAAATAAAGTTACTGCATTAGAAAAGATCCTGAATCTTTGACAATTACTCACATAATGCTGTGGAATTAAAGGGAAAACTAGGAAAAAGAAATTAATTAGCACTATTCTATTAATTCACAATCTGTACCTCACCCAGAATATCCAGCAAGCCCTTATGACTTATTTGAAGGGAATTCTAATGACACAGTCATTTCAGCAAAAGAAATATAATGACACCAAGACAGAAAAATAATTATTCTCATTAAAAAAAAGTTGCATTAATTCCACGGTGAAGCCAAAAAACTGGAGACACGTTGAAATAATTCCTGGGAAAGCGACAGGTGTTTCAAAACTAAGCAACAAAAAACATCAGTAGGACACTACATAACTCCAGGGCAAGAATCTGCAAATGAAAGATCAGCAGTAATTTATGCACATGACAATTAAAAAAAAGAGTCGAAAAGTAGCCTGAAATCTGAAACCTCTGCACATGCACACCGTAAGCTCTACCTTCTTGAAGCACAAAGGAAATCAAATATGATCAAAGGATTTCTCCTAAATAAAACCAACTACAACTATTCAGTATAGGAGAATTGTAATATAAGTAATGAAGATACTAGCAAGAAGTGTTAGCAACTACAGACAGACTAAGAATCACAAAAAACCTCAGATTACTCGGTCCTGTTGCTGTTGAAAAACATGACTATTTGTCTTAGATTCTGTTCTACAAATCTTCACTTATTTGCAACATTCCTCACAGCATGGTGTTCATTACCGTTAATTAGCTGAACTTCATTTCCACAGGGAGTGCAAAAGCAGCAGAATCATTGCAAAGGTAGAAAATAATAGGTACAGAGTTCTGGGGCTCCCTGCCAGTTCCCAACCCTTTCCTACAGTCACTCCTGAAAGGCACGTCCTGGCTGGATACTCCATTTGTCAGCAGCAGGCTGTTGTCTGCAAAACAACAGCATCCTCTTCAGAAGGAAAGCCCGGATAACCCTTTACCAGCCAGGTTGCACAGCCCTTGTTTGAGCCAGGCAGAACATCCAAACAGCCAGGATGTCTCAGCAGCGTGTAAAAATTATGATGGTACAAATCCACAGCTGGGATAGTGGCAGCTGAGCTGATGAACCCACTGTGCCCCACGACCGGCAACTTAGAGATGCCAAACTCCACATGCCACCCATGTCAGCGTTTGGGGGCTCACATTTTTCAAAGGCTGTGTCACCCTTGGTATACATAAAATATATAGTTTTGGTTTGGTTGGTTTGTTTGTTTGGGGGTTGGGGGGGTGTTTGGGTTTTTTCCCTGGTTTTCAGGGGTTTTTTGTTGGTGTTCTTTGTTTGGTTTTTGGTGGTGTGTGTTTTGGGGGTTTTTTTTAAGAGAAAAGGTTTTGCCAGTTAGGCAAAATTCTGTACTGGATGTGAGATATAAGTATGTTTTGTAGCAGAATTCTGGTTTTCCCTTGTCAGTAGCTACCTAACATTATCAAGAGCCATTTTCATGAAATTATTTACTCTACACTTTGGCAATACGTTACTGCTTCCCAAACTCTATTTATCTGTGGAAAATGCACACTCTCTTCACTGAACACCAGGTTAAATCGTCACGTAAAAAAAAAATTTCTTTAATAAAAAAATGCATCAAGGATTATGGATAATGATTCTACAAGAGATGTAAGTTTTTTTATTTTACTTTCCTATGGCTGAATATCCCACAGATTTAAATGTCCTACATGCCAACTATCCCCATGTCTCTTTGGAATCAGTTGTAGAAGACTTAGTGTAATATGTACAAAGGAGACAGATAA
This sequence comes from Gavia stellata, assembly GCF_030936135.1. Classification (NCBI taxonomy): domain Eukaryota; kingdom Metazoa; phylum Chordata; class Aves; order Gaviiformes; family Gaviidae; genus Gavia; species Gavia stellata. The sequence goes on along the minus strand of NC_082615.1, from coordinate 8,428,390 downwards.
CAAAGTCACAGATGGTGTGCCCCAACTGTGGGATTTGTTTGTTTGCTTTAACAAATGATGATGGTCTTTCTAGAAATGGATTTATTTCCCACTTCTCCTGTATTACTCCTTCTTTTTGCATTTTTTTAAAAACTCCAGAATATCAGAGCAATTATGACTGTAGCAATTATTTCATAAGTACTTTAATTTTAATATCCAGCCAAGTATATTCATAATGTACTAAGGTTGCCTATAATTTATGAGTTATAGAACTAAAATATCCAAATCAAAATCCACAAAGTATAACAACTTTAAACCAAACTAACTTATGTAGGAGCAGTTAATCCTCAGTGTCAAGCCATGCTGGCTTTTTTTTTTTTTTCCCCTTAAGTAATTTAAAAGATAATTTCCCTGAGGATTTAAAAGCACTGAGATATGCTATATGGAATAGCATCAGCTCTGCCTGGGAAGAAGGACACACTTCACACATGTCTTTAAAATAAATTGCAAGAGAATGTAATGTAGCCTTCCTGGGTACTTTCATCACAGCACTACCTATTTATTATTGAGAAAGTGTCAAATTCACATGTTAATTCAGGAAGCAAAATCTTATAGATTGAGCCATGAAAATGATACTCATAATGCACAAAGAAAAAGCAGCAAAACATCTTGAAGGGAACTAAACCGATGAATGTGAGCTTGAGTATATCTGTAATTAAAATGGATAGTGCACATACAGGCATGTTTTATACATGCATATTAAGATGTAATGCTGATGCGCTAAGCGAGCCCAGAGCAGCAGGAATGGATTCCCACAGATCCACAAAATCAGAAAGTACATTGTCCTATTAAATACGTGCAATGCAGAATTGTGGGAAGCAGACAATTCTGCGGGTTCAACTGCTGCCACGATGCAGGTGATGCTCAGCTCTGGCAGAGCTCTGGCAAATCTAGCTGCTTGGACTTCAGATGTCACTGCATCTGACTGCTACTCAGTCTGTGGCCACGCATGATTCTGCTGATCTCTCGAACTTATTGCTGAAAGCAGTTTTATCAAATAGCAAGATTATGGCTGCTGAAGAAAATGGAAATATATTTTCAAACATTAACTTAAAAATATGTATTTTTATGCTTAATATTTTGATTTCCCTGCACGCTCCTGAGCAGCCACCCTCTTCAACATAAGCTCTCCAGACCACGAATCTTCCACATTTATCTTAAAAGCTGTGGCTCCTCAAACAGACTTGAGCCAAAATCAAGTGACTGGTCTTGAATTTAAATCCCTGCATGAGCTTGGATGAGTCTGTAGACATACTGGACTAGTTCCACCTGCATGTTCCGTATTACCAGACAACTATTTTATACCGGAGGAAGGAAGGTGTCTGCTCCAGACGTGTGAAAGTCATAACCAGCAACCCAGCTTTCTTCGCCATGAACACAGTTATGGACAACAGTACTAGAAACCACAAATCTCATGGCTTTCATCTCAAAATGTGGTCACACCTCTGAGCTGATTTTGCTCCGAAACAAAAAAAAAAACCCAACAACGTAAATTCAATAAAGCAGGTGAAAAAAATGACACTAACCATATATACTTACACCCAAGATAAATCTCAAAAACTTGTAATGTTCTCAATTTTATAGTGCTGGAGAAGGCAGTATTTTGGCAGAGTACTTAGGTATTTATAACCCTGCACTGCTGGACAAAAACAAATTGTCTTTCTGGGCATATAGTGGAAATACAAGTATTTATAAAGAGGAATTATCTTATTTTAAACTTAACGTGCTAAATAATTTAGCACAGTATGTTGTTTAGCAGAACCTTAAGTTCCCAAAGAAAACGACCAATGTCTAATCAAAGTTGCCCACCTGGAAAATTGTGGTACTCGTTCAATGTTGTCAGAATAGGCCCATTTACTGTAGTGGCATTGTGCAAAAATAGGCTTGTGTATAAAACATTATCCTGATTATAGGATTACTCCTGTTAGCAGCCGTTCATTTTAAAGCATCACTACCCTTCTTAAAGCAAGACAGAGTATTGTGTTATTTGACAATAATGGCAGTGAACACTGCACCCTAATCATGGAACTCCTTAGGATAATTACTGCTCAAATACCAGGGTAGTTAACAAAGCTCTATCTCTTAATACCTGTAATGCAAAGGTATCACATACGAGGTAAATCTCAAGAGGACTTTAAGTTTCCAGCTGTTAACTGGCTTCCTAGCACACTGTCCCTGCAGGTCACCATTGCATCTTTCTGGAGACACAGGCTCCTTCACTGGGAGACCCATGCTCTGCCTTTGCCTTAAGGAAAGGGCTGGCTGCTGCTTAGAAAGATCTGTCTATCCACTAGTCAGTTATTTTCAAACCACCACAATAAAATCTAATGGAGCAAAAAGTAATGGAGAAGCTTACTGCCTGGACAGAAAAGTCTGAAGGCAAATAGTGATAAAGGGAAACAAAGGGTTTTAATAACAGTGAAATCCCTGTTGAGTCATTAGCCAGCAATAACCACCAAACAAGACAGTGTCCTTTGCCTACTCAGCCCTGCCTAAACAAACAAGGAAACAATCACCCAGAGTCTGACAGTGTACAAATTAAAAGACCTGCTTGTGCCTGCACGGGAATGAAAACCCACTCCTCCCTACTGCTAACAGCCCCGACAAGTCATCACCTACATGACTTACACTCCTTCTCCAAGGAAGGGAGTGAGACCCGAGTCCTTAGGGCATCAGTGCAGATCTTATTCACAGATGCCCATCTCTCTATTTAATGAGCATGAAATAACTGAAGAAGCAAGGAATTCAGGTAGTGAGCACTGTTAGGCAATCAGACAATGCTCTTGAAACCTTGTATCCTACGTACTTAGCCAAACACAGTAAAAAGAGAATTCATGTCATCTGTTCGTTGGACAGAAGTAGTGAGATAGGACAGATTAAATACAGCTTCCTATTAAAAGGAACTCATTTTACTAATAGTATGAAAAGTAAACAGAAAATGAAAATTAGTAATAGCACAGTTTGCTCTCCCATACACTTTTCCATCTCACTATTTTACATGGCACTATAAATGATATCAGGCTACTTGCTTACAAGTAATGAGCCATTAAGTAGAATCTTAGCAGATACCTAACAAGATGCACTTCTCTAATTGACTTCATTGTTAGAGTAATTAACGAGATCCAACTTTCTTTCTTTATACGAAATATGCCCAAGTTGTTCCAAGCATTGCACAAACATTTTCTCCATGAATGCTTGTGTGCAGTGAGAACAAATTTGGAAGATGAATTTCATACTCTGTTTTAGAAGAGGAATGTGTGCATAAGCGTCCTTGAGAATCTCAAGGTGAAGTAAGTTTTCAGCTTTTTTTATGACACGTTTTTGTCATTGTAACCATCAGTGATGGCTGGAGCTGACATTCTTATTAATGCGTTTTCAAAATAATTCTCAAGAAACCTAGCGAGGAGAGAATAAGTCAAACAGGCTGGTATCCAAAAAGTCTCACTGGTCAAATATCTTGTAATTGCAAAATTTTGATGACAAAACAAAACCACTTCATGTCTGTCCACATTTTCCAAATTTTTACTCTAAGACAGACTGATTCTAACTCTGATCCCTTGCGTGGGAAAATCAAGAGAAACAGCTGAAGTCTGCAGCATGCAAACAGGGAGCAACCAGAATAAGCAAGAATCTCAAGAGACACAGAAACGTGTACAAAACTGAAGTACCAGACATCAAAATGGAGCACAGCCAGAATTTCAGCAAAAACTAGTGACCACAGGTGCAGACTCCCCAGCAGCCACTGTAGGTCAAGTCACAGCATACACATTGGTTCCCTGCTTTTCTGAGAGCATTTTTGTCTGCTCCCAAGAGTAGGGAAGTCTAAAACTAGGACCCTGGTTATGGTGGAAGAGGCCCAAGAGCAGTCACTAACTAACCTGGCTCTACACATGAGTAAGAATTGCTGCCGGACACTGGCAGTTTAGCTAGTGCACACCTTTCCAGTCTATTGTGATGCAAAATCAGAAAGTTGTCCTACTAGGGACAAGAAACAAAAATTCCTCCAGTCAACAAAAAAATATTACACAATAATAATATCTAATTGGCAATAGACAATCAGAATCTATAAAAGAAAGGATCTAAGTTACAATATTTTTATACCAGTTATAGTTACAAATGACACTGTGATACGATGCAGCGGTTTGAAACTACAGATGCCAGTGTCAGGGGTCAAAAAGACCTGTTCGGCATTGTACGAACTGATACAAATGCAGACCCTGTTTCAGAGAAGTCATAATTTATGACACGATGCAGTAGCTTGATACCAGACAAACAGGGTCGGGGGTGGACAACTATGAATGTGGTTTTCTGAATTCACGGTTTTGATAATTAGTGCAGTTTCAATTATTCACAATAAAGGCGGCGGGGGAGGAGAACAATTTTCTCCAGCCTTTCCATTCTGGAGTTTACCAAGGTTTGCTGCTTTTTCAGTTTTGCATTTTAAACTGGATTTCTCTTTCCTTTCACATCCAATTTGGAGCATAATTTTTCATTGTCATTCTGAGATGTAGCAGCAATCAAGTGGAAATAGCGGCCAGTAGCCACAGTAAATCATGACTGGGGAGTAATCTACTTGTCTATAATTAACCATGGTATCTGGCAAGAAACTGTGGCATAACTAAAGAGTGGAAAAATTCACATCTAGCATAATTATTGATGATCACTTCAAATGGAATTTATTATTTGGGCATGTACAGATTTTTGCAAGAAAGCAGATCATCTAATCCTCTGAACATCCTCACTTCAAACAAATAAAATCATTTCTTCACCTAGACCATTACTGCGGACTGGCTTTACAGAAAGTCCTGAAAGTTTGCTAAACCTGACCAAATATCCATTTCACCCGAAACCTGCAGATTTCTTGAAATCACTATTAAAATTGATATTTCCTGTGATCTCTGGCATAACTTCTAAATTGCTTAGGGACACTACTACAGTTTATACTTGCACAAGAAACAGAACCAATACTACACTTTAGGTATCTACAGGTCAGAAGAGATCATAGCACCTAGTCTTACCCCAGCCTAGCTCATACTGTGGATACCTTCAGAGATGAAAAACAAAGAGGTAACAGGCATTATTGTGTCAGAATTTGCAAATCGGAACCCCATTAATAGTCCACCTTTGGTTGACTTCTATCACAAATTAACACCAACCAATATAGCTTCAAACGCTCTCCGCACATTACATAATTTAGCTTCATTCAGACCAGTAGAAAGTGGCCCTAAGTGTTCCCGGACTTGTACTTTGTATAGTCTTTCCACTGACACAAAACAAGAATAACATTATCTAATTTAAATGGTGCTACATGCATTCTACATTTATTTTGCACTAACGCAAGTAACTCTGCTTTTACTTATGCAGGTCCCCATGAGCGCGCCAAATGTATGCCAACGAGCACAGGCAGAATAAGGACACAGGTGGTTTAATATCTGTGGATGCTGACAGGACTTGTCAGCATAAATACAACGCATAATAGCTGTCAAAATGCAAATAGTGGAAAAAGACCCTAAGAACAACTTATTACCATCGCTGACCTCCAGAAGAACAACTGCTGTGCCATGAGCTTCTAACAGACTGAAATGCAGAGATATAATTAGTTCTATATAAGCTGAGCTTAGGGCTGCAACAAGAAAAAAAAAAGTTGTTTAGATGCTAATTAATCCTATAAAAGTACAAGGAGGAGTGAATTGTGTCATTACATTGCAACACAGATGTTTCTTGAGCTCCATGCTCAATTTAAAAAATAAAAGGAGTTGAGTGTATGTTGGATTATTAGAAACAATTTCTCCTTTTCATAATGAAAAAATAAAAATCATACTGCCCTGATGTTCCAGGCCAGTGGAGCTTTGTGATAACTCCTCTTCTGCTTGCACTGTGAACACCCAATAAAGCCGGTAAGCTATAACAGAAGCTGAAAGTAACCTCACAGGAAAACTTAATAGGGTGTATTGTTGGATCGAATTCTAGATTTGAATATAGATGTGTTTAGATACCTTGCAAATAGATGCAATACCAATAACTGGAAAACACATTCCTCTCTGCTGCTCTGGGAATATTTTCACTTTTGGTCCTATGGCATAAAAATCGTAACGCACCTCCTGCTCACAGGGAAGTTAATAATGTATTGAATCATTGTTGTGTATTTCTGTGGTTTCAGATCTGTTTGTTCTGCAAAGCCCTTTGTTCTAATATTTATAAGATGTCACAGTAAAATATGTTTTACAGGGAAACATTTAAAAGATACAGGTCTTTTGTGAATAAACCGTCATTTCAGAAATTACTTTCAAACACAAATAATCTGATTATTTTAGGTTCCTAGTAATTTCTTAAGCTAATTACTTAGCTTGTTTAAAAAGAGACAAAAACAACAGCCATTTTAAATGGCTTCTGTTTCTCCTCCCCTCCTTTTTTTTTTTCCCATGCTATGAAATTTGGTAAAATATATCTGGAAACACCATTTAACATGTTCATTTTCATTCGGGTAAGAGCTTTGGCAAGGAATAAAACAGGAACATCAACACTGTTTCTCATTAGACTGGAAAAGGCAAAACTCCTGATCCTATAAGCTGGGCAACTAAATCTTCCCCAGACTGAGGCAGACATCGCATACCTCCGAGAGCAAAGGAGCTGCTCAGGATGGATAATTCATAGCCAGTCGCTGACAAGGGCGTTCCAAGGAGTCCCAGCATCAGGCGGGTCAATCTGCGATATGGGTAACTTGCAGGACAGCCGGGCAGAACTGCTGTCTAAAATTTACTAGGTTGTCACAGCTACAACTCTGGGTACGGCAGCTCCCAGTTCCCACTAATCCCATTATGATATCGAAACTACACACACTGTTCATCGACTGCCTATGGCTCCAAATACATCTCGGGTGTTGCAAGCCAGAAGACCAAGAAATACAGGGGTTTTGATGGCTTTATTCAATAGCAGAATCATGAATTTGATGTCTCCTCTACTTCGCTTTTTGATTAATCATTTACCTTGGACAAAATTGATTGCAGTATTTCCAGAAAGTGAGTTTTATTATGTAAAAGCAACATTTCCTCCCTCCTCTCTTTTCTCCTACGTTTCCTCTTCCTCCAAGCACTAACAGTGGTCAGAGGAGATACAAGATCTCAAATTAATTTATTCAAAAAGCAGAAATAAATAGAAGTAAGGCAAACAGAACAACCAGTTCAAAAGTGGCGGAGAAAAGAGAGTAGCTCAGTGGGCTGCTTATCCTTCCACTGACTTATTCACCTTTACACTCAAATATTTCTCATAAGATTTCAGTTTTTCTCAGCTTTCAAGGGATGATAAGAGCCCGCCCAGGATCAGGATTTCTTGACAGCACACAAGAGCCAGACTTTTAAATACTCATGAAAACAGGCCCCAAAGCAAGATCAATGAACAACGACTGGAAAAGAAGGTACCTCATGGAAACCAAGGATGACACTAGTTGTGAGAAAACATTTACAGACTGTTATGTACTTATTTCCCCTTCCCATACCCTGTTACAAAAGGCTCCAATCAACACACAAACCACCAGAGAATTCCCCTGAAAAGGCTCTTTCGCCTCACACAGCTGTGGAGTGGGTAACGTGGGGCTCTTCCAGGCCTGCTCTTCCCCGGGCCCCCCGCTCAGCAGCCGCTCATGGGCACCTCCAGGCCAGAAAAAACACCAGTGTGACTAAACCAGTAACGGTTCTTCACCTTTGGCTCCTGTATCTAAGAAAGAATTTGCCCTAAATACGCAGTTTGGACGCAGGTGAAATGCCGACGGCCCACAGCTCCCATCGATCGGCAGCTATGGGGGCTATGCGCGGTTCACGGCTCCCTGGCCCTGACAGCCTGCATTTTGCAGAAGTGGTTTATTGCTGTTACTGAGCCCACTCCTGCATGGAGCTCATTACTAGACATTGAATACGAGGCAGCTTTTGTGAATCTGTCTGCTTAGGATTTTTTTGTTGTTGTTATTTACTGAGCTTTTCTATATCAATATACTTAAGGGAGTAATTTCAAATTGCGGTTAAACGCAGCTCCTTCTTTCTCCCTGTGAAATACCAATGGCCGTTTCAAAGCGCTACAAGAGCGGCGCTGAACATCATCTTGCACCAAACACGGAGAAATCTTGCGTTCAGCTGGCACTGTGGAAGGGCTGGCAGCATGGATCCCAAGTGAGGTGGATCCCACTGATTCCTGTGTCATCACGCCTATTAATTCCAGTAGCAAATTGGTCATGGTGGGCATGGGCATGGTGCAGTCATGGTGGGCATTTAATCCTGTATTACTTAGCAAGAGTCAGTGAAAGTAAGGTTAGACCCTAAGCAGTACGTCTTTCTCTTGCCACCACCAAATATCTGGCTATACTTACATCCCAAGTCGTTACTTTCCGTGAAGAAAACATACCTTCCCATCTGTACTACAGCTCATTCAATAGTAAATATTTATACATGGCAGTGCATTTTGGCAAGGAAATACATCAGCACTGTGATTAAAAAGATGAAATTTTCTGCATGTTGAGCAAACAGCTTAATACCTTGATTCAGAAATATTCATCTAGCTAAATCCAGGCTTATGGGTCCTTCCTTGTGCTGATGGATTTAAGTATGTGCTTAAGTGCTTTCCTGAAGCAGAGCTTAACAGATGGAAAACCTTTTGAAACAAGACTACTGAAAATCAAAAAGCCCTGAAAGATGGCTATTTAAATCTTTGCATAATCCTATTCGCTCAAATATTTACAGGATTCCTTTTCTGTCAATAGCAAAGAACATCATTATTTTAATAACTGTAAAGAACAGGTTAAACAGATAACTGAGAGCACCAAGGAAAATTAATTTTATAAATTCAACGTGCTTGAAAAATCCTTTTCTCCCCACCACCACCTGACCCTAGGATGCTACTATTAGGCAGTCTCAAACTGGGGACCTGTTATACTTCTCCACATGGCTCAGCATGAAGAAATACCTATTCATATCATGACAACTAGTTGGAGCTGATCTATTAGAAAAGGAGACAGAGAGCACAAGAGAAAAAGCAGCTGTTACTTAAAAATCAGAAATATGTTGCCAAAGGGTACAAAAAGACCAAATACTTAGCAAAGCTTCTATGACAACTTAATTTATTTGAGTAAATGATACAGCAATTTAGAATAAAGCTGGAAAGAACGTGACATGTGGAATTAATGAAGTGTATGACAGTGAGGGAATCCGAGGTAAAAACCACAATCGCTAGTGCATTTACAAAGTTAGAAATACACAAACTAAATCTTTCATTAACCCAGGTATCATTAAGAGAAAAAAATAAGCTCTTGTGGACAGATTTACATTAACTATCTGTCTTTTCAGAAATAAATAAAGCATCTTCATTTGGGTAAGCAAAACCACACACAGAATGGGAGCATAATCCTGAGTGTGACCCACAAGGCTGAGGAAAAAAATGCATCAGATGTGTTATTACTGATACAATTAATCACTCCGTTCAAGAAAAGCATAGGTCTGGGAGGAAAACAGAAGTACTGAGGAGTAGGAGAATGAAGGGTTTTGGCAGAGCTCAACAGCAAAGATTGCCACAGTAAATACTCATTGCAGACAAAAAACATTTCAGCAGGAATAAAGCTGGAAATATATTTTAATAATAATATCCCAGCTCTCCATTTTCTGCAACTCCCAAACATCTGCTGATGTCTATTATGTTATTTACATTTATCAGAGTCTTGGCCTTGTTATGGGTCCTTACCAGAATGCAACACTGGAAACGACTGTATTGCAGCTAATAATCTGCTCGTCACCAGGGCTGGTAAGTACACACTTATATCCCATCAAAGTCAACAGGACTAATAACATGCTTGAAGGCCAGCATATGCTAAATGGTTTTGCTGGAGCAATGTCAGAAATACATGACTTTTCAGGATAAAAAAAGAGAGGATAAAGCAGCTAAAGTGGAAATAAGAAAAATAATCCTTACAAAGGACTGTGGCTGTGTTATTGAAGTCTATGACTAGGTCATTATGACTTCCGTCAAAAGATTACACAATCGAGTTTCAATCAAGGCCCACTCTAAGGGCATAGCAGCCCTATGCTCACTGCCAGACAAATTCTATCTGCCTAACACCAAAGGCATTCCCAAAAAACAGACACAGTATTTCCTTCATTTAAAGAGTTTTCTCATTTTCGTGTATTGGCAGAAGATGATACTGCTAATTCTAGAAAGACTAACTCTTGTGCTAATGGTATCCACAGCTCACATCCATTCATTTCAAAATTAATGGTGACATTTATGTGTATTTTCATAGGACTATTACTTGACCCAAAGAAAATTTAGCCCAAGAAGGATGCAGTATTTTGTCTATATGTTTAATTTGATATTTTCAAGTTTTAAAGACTTGTATAATGGTTAAATGATTAATATATTTATTCAGCAAAGTCCTGCATTCATTATGCTTATTATCAGCTGGAAAGAAAGAAAATAAGACCAAATTTGCAGAAGTGAGCACCTATATTTCAGTGTGGAACTGCTGGAGATTGTAAGCACTCTCAACCTTTACAAAATGAAGCCCTTGATGTTTAAACACTGACATCCTCTTTGTGATGTCAAATGGGTATCTTTGCCTTTTGTGAAGACTAAGATTCACAAACAGAATGCAAAAATGGTATTTATCACAATGAGTGGGAGACGAGAAAAAGGGGACAGCAAGAAAAAATGCAGCACAATGAAATGAAAGAATATACATATGTGCTGCATTAATGCAAGAATTTAGGAAGAGGGAGAGCCATCATAAAAAGACTAGGCAATGGGCACAGTAAAGCCAGTGAATAGGATTAGATAAAAAGCTTAAGAAGATAATAAAAATAGTTTATTCAAGAAATAAAAAAGAATGAGAAAGGGGACAAAGGGAAAAGCAATTCACATTTTTAGCAGAATGGACAATGGAAAAATTTCTGAGTCAGCTATACATAATTACATCTTGTTACCTTCTATACGCCAGAAAAATACTTCAGGTCATTGTGTATGAATTTACAGAAATACTAACATTTCAGAAGTTTGGAGATTTAAATATTTGAAAATATTACTCTATGTAAACCATGCCAACATTGTTTTCAATATACAAGAATAGAAAAAATACTATCTGACTCTAGCTGAAACCAAAGCCATTCATCTTAAGTGTGTCACGTAAGACTAGAAAAGAAGTGATCCCTCAGCTTAAATTCACAGACAGATATGCATCAAAGGGTGCAAAATCAGATCTGAGGATATTCCTTGTGCAGAAAAATATTCTGTATACCATTGGGCTTTTTAATAACCAGAAGATCCACACTATTTCTACAGTGATGATGCAGTTCCTTAGTATGAAAACACAGAAAATACACATTAAAAAAGCTACACTAGAGTCACTGAATTCTGAAGTGGAGTAGCAACACATATCCTCTAGACAAAACGATGACCCAAGCTATTGCAAGGTAATAAAACCTATTCTTGTACCTTACATTCTTATGGCAACTAACCACAATAGAAGCAAGACTGTATTACAGTAGACACCAAATAACTGTGTGTCCTTCTCAACAGAAAGGGTAAGGCTGAAATCTGCCACCCAAGATGTTATGTAGTATAACTATTACACTGCCTGAGGTAGCAGAGGCCACGTTAGTGTTAGATTCAGTATGTCAGCTCAGCCCAAGGCAATGCAAGATACTTTAAGTCTGAACTCATGGGAAAGCCATAATTGAGGCCTTCCCATTGGACAGACATGTGTCTCGCGATGTAATACACAAGAATAACCAAGTCAAAATGTAAGGAAATGAGAAAAATCAAAGTTCTTTGTCTACTTATTCAAAGCTTCAAACTCTTTTAACATAATACTATTTTGGTGTACCATACACTGTGTTCCAAAAGAGATGAACAAGGAACACTATGGTAGGCGGGCTGAGCAAAACAAGCAACAAAAAATGTCCCTACACCAGAGGGCTTGTAATCGGAGGATACAAGCTGTTTCAATATAGTGAAGCAGATTACAAAGAGAGAAAGCACACAGCGTGGGATGGTCTTTGCAGCCAGCATGCTCTGTGCAGTAAGTGAGTTTTCAGAATTACTCTGAGAGGTGAGAGGAAGGAAGCTTGACATAACGGACCCAATCCAGCAAGTTCTCTGCATGCAACACTGCCTCATACAGAGAGCCCACAGGCCAGAGTTCATTGATTGGAAACCTCGTGCAGGGAAGGATTTCAAAAACGAATTATGCAGTCTCACTAAAAGAAAAACACTTCATGGAGAATCAGCCTTCAAACAGCAACTTAAGACTTCATACTTATTTTGGAATAGCTATTCAAGAACAATTTCCAATATTGACAAGTCTTTAGAGTCATGTTTCAGTAGAAGAAACCATTCTTGGTGTGACATGTTGTGTAACTTCATGCTCTAATATGAAACAGTCAGTCCTCCATGCTAGTATTTTGTAGGTAATCACCACGGAGATCAGAGAATCCAATGTTTCCTTTAACATATAGAGAATTAGCTTGATCTAGTACCGAGAGTTTACTTTCAGGAAAAAAAAAAATGTGCTTAGAGACACTAAATATAATTCAGATATTATTTCACATGTGACTAGCAATTCTTCTTACTCAGCTCATTTATTCAGTAGTTATGTTCAGGTCAAACACTGGGGCCCCCTCTCTCACAGATACTGCATTTGGTCAAGGGCAGGAATGACCAATCACCACCGTCTCTTCTCATTTTGGGTGAGAACTAAGAGTTTGCTTAGACAGTTGAAATACTAAGCGTTTGACATGTGATTGTACTTAGGTTTATCTGAGTGAAGAGACATGCCCTTCAGATATTTTAAAGTAATTTTCACTTTCTGCAGTGATCTGCAAGCTTCCCTTCATTGGAAATGGCTGCCAAGGTATCAGTGTCGGGGTAACTACATAGGAAAAAAAAAATTCTGGATTAATGTCATGTTCAGAGCCAGGCTTTGGAGAAGTATGATGCAGTGATTAAGAATTCAACCTGCATCTAAAAAACCTGCTTTCAATGTACTGCTGCTACCATTATCTGTAAAGGGTTAGCAAACACACCATCATCCCTGTACCTTTGTTATGCGTACAAAAGTGAGGGAAGGAAGGACACTGTGTGTGCTTCATACAGAAGCTTTTTAAGAGGTATTTAGTGATTGCAAGGTAGTCTGACATGGTACATAAATGTCACATAAACAACCTGGCATAGGCAAGGAGAATGAAATACCAGACCATACGGGAAGACAGAGGAATATTCCCAAATGCTCAGCACCAGCTGACCTGCTTCCTCCAAAATCAATAGTGATGTTTCCATTTCCTACAAGAACAGGACTAAAGAAAATGTTCATCACTTCCAAAAATGCTACCCAAGAGCGCAACTGAAAAAGAACCACAAAACTGTCAGCAGACCAAATTCTCTTCACCAGCCCACACAAAATTACTCTAAAACAGCAACCAGGATAATTTTTCAGACAAGCAGAACTCAGACAGAAATATTGAGACCCCAGGGAATACTTCATAGGGATCATGAATCTATTATTAAAGATTTTTATTCATAAACGGCAAAAGAGACTAGTATGTATGAGAGAGACTCCATAGTTCTTTGTAAGAGTAGACCTGTTCTGCTTTACTAACTCAAAGAAAACTCAGAAAAATCCACATGAATTTTGTTCCCAGGAGGAAAACAGAAAGGCGTCTCTCTTATGAACACTCTTGGAATGCTGCTGCCAACACATTTTCAAGTTGGGTACAAGGAGTTAAAAATCAGAAGTTTGGGCTTGCCAGATCTTATTGTAGTACTTCCACATTCAATTAGCAGCGTAACAGTTTATATCAGCTGAAAACATGACCGAGGGTATCTTTAAACTGGCAGGAGAATAATCCACAGAGAAAATTACATTGGGAAATTATTTTTTCCTACATTATCTTTCTTCATTCCAGCATGTCATACAAGCTACTTGTAGTGGGAAATTATTCCTCAAAGCATTTGATTTGGAGGAACTTGTTTAGATTTTTGTTTGCCTGTTTATAAAGCCAAGTTTTAAATTGAGAGAAGTGTGCTATTATCCTTAGGAGTGGCAATTGCAAAGTTTCTGACCACTGTGTCTAACAGAAAAAAAGCTTAGTATTTAGATAATATTGCATTCATTAAAAAAAAAGAAAGAAAGAAAAAAAGCAGCACTTTGAAGAAAGAGTTTGACTTCTGAATATCAGAAAAAAAAAGACCTTTCCAAATTCTTTTCTGGATGGAATGAGGGCACTTAATGTTCTGACTAAAGAATGCCTTAAATAACTTCTCAGTGAAATGAATGTCTGTGAGGCCTCTGTTAAGATGGTATGAAAGAAATTCATAGTGAAGATTGACAGAGTATTGCTCAATTGGATACTGTGGTGAAAGACTCCTAAAATAGACAGCTTAGTAGAAACTATCTTTATTGTAGAGATTTTAAACCTTCCTGTCCAACATGACCATATACAACTCTTTCCAAAAGTGCAAAGACAACTTAGTTTTGTGCCTTGAGCACCCATGCCCATTACAGTGAGCAGCAGGAGAATAGACTTTTCTCCCAATTTTGTTATTGGCTTTGATGAAGTCTTTCTTCATGTCTCTGCTTCAAGTTCATTGCTTTATATTCAAATTGTAAGCTCTTTGTAATTTGGGCTGTTCCCCGTGAAGCATTCATACAGCATCCAACACAACAGGGTCCTGATATTAATTAAGTTCAAGTTGTACATCTGGAATATACACCATTTAGTTTTACGTTACAACACTATTCAAGTATAAATGGTAAGATAAGTTGTAAAGCAGTGGAGAATCAGCCCCAGTGTACAAAGAAGCATTTTTCTGCTATCTTTTACCTTTGTGTTAATTTATAAAGCACACAACAGTAATTTGGGTTTTGCTGTTATTAATCCCGTTTATTATCTAGGGGATTTTAGTAGTGTTTACTCAGAATTTATGATGAAAATTTACAGGACAGCAGTGTCAGGGGAAAGAGAAAATTTAGGACTAATTGTAGGCAATCGGTAAATTGCACCATCAGCAAAAGTTGGTGAATAACTGATTCCCAATACATATAGCTCAGCATTTTTCCTTTAAAGCTAAAAGAGAAGGAACACTGCCAGCTCGTCATGCTTACAGGAAAAAAGTGAATTAAAACAGAAGGGCCAGGTTTAAGTCTGTTGAAGACTTCAGAGCCTTAAAAAAATGGCAGTGACTTGCTAGATTTTCCAAGATAGTACTGAGTGAAAATGAGGAAGCTCACAGTAGCGATGACTAAACACTAAAAAGGTAAATGCTTACAGAGGGCAAACACTTTATTTATGGTAAATTGGGCACTAAGTTAAGATTTCATTGAAACTCTGCAGATTTACCCATTTGATTATCTTGCCCAAGCTACAGCCACATAGATAATTTAATTAGCAACCTGAACTTTGTTCACTGGTCCACCACAAACAAAGAAGTTTAATTTTTCACTCTTTAGTAATGAAACAATTCAACAAGGAGAGAAAGGTAAATGGATTGGTTATTTCCTTCAATAAATTTAACAAAAAAGACATTAGGGAGATGAGGTTGAAAACGTAAGGATCACAAGAACAATTTGAGATACGCAGGTAGGTACTAACAGAAGTAGACAGCCAGTCACTGTAAAGAGGCAGGTTGCTGAGAGCAGCTACACTGAGCCCCTCTCACTACATGGAGCTCCAAGAAAGCAATAGCTTGTGCGATAGATATTGCAGGGGGTCAGGATCAAATTTTAATATTGTCAAGTGTGGGTGAATTATTATTCCTTTCACTGTTATGTTCAGCTGCAAGCTGGCCTCAGATGATCTTGTTTTCCCCATAAAAATTTATAGGAAATGCAGGAGATGGGTGAGATTAGAGAAAATATGCTCTACATTCTAGTCACCCAGCTGACATTGCCAAAGTCAGTGGAACTATTCACCTACATCTGGCAAATGATATTAAAGTCTTTCCTGATGCCATTAGCCTGCCGTGAATATAGGACCTCAGTTTATTAACATTAAAGAATTATAACGCACAAGTCTTGAAAAATAATCAAGACATCATTTGCCTTGATGTCAGCATACCTAAAAGCTGTTCTGCAGTCCTCTCTCACTCCGTCCTGCCACCTAGCAATGGTCTGACCAAACCCTACTCGACTGTCTCTATGAGACTTCAACAGCTCTAGAAACACAGTTGGCTTCACTGAGGGAAGAGAAAGAAGGAAGACCCAGAGACTCTCAGCCTTCTTTTTTTTTTTTAATAACTTCCCAAGTCTTTTATCTAATACTTCATAAAATTTTAAAATTCTTCCCATTTCCTAATATCTTTCCTTCCTCTATCTAGGGAAGGTGATTTTCAACTACCACCCACTTCAATATCTTGTGCTGTGGTACATGCCCAGGAATACAGAAACCAGCCCTCAAAACATCAAAAAAGATCCAACCAAGGTCAACAGGAAAGAGGAGAACTTTGAGGTTTTGGATTAACATCTCAGTTGAAATCACTGCCGTAATGAAATCAGTAAGAGTTTCGTCATTGGCTACCATGAGGTCAGCCTCTGTCATTTACCATATCTAACCACACAACCAGAACTGTAACAAAACCAACAACAACAAAAAACCCACAAAAAAAGGAGGGACATTTGCACACCTATAGTTTTCCAAATTATTTCAATGCCATGTGAAAAAACATGTTTTGACAGCTTTGTTCACAGCAGATTCCTTACCTCTGGAAAATAAAAGTCTTCCCCAGACTTAATATCAGTGAAGGTCAGAACAATTCCTTGCGAATTAAAACACATTTTTAGAAAGCAGTAAGAATCAGTCATGTGGATAAAAACATTTAAAACAATTTTCCATTTTTTCCACATTTTTACAATGGATTATACCCCTCATCTTGGCCTGTATTCATTTTAGTAATTCTGTAACATGTCCATTTTCTAAGCAGGACAAAACAGTCCCCTTACAGTGGAAAATAATAAACTGAATTGTATTCCATTTATTTCTGTATAGTCTTTCTCATACAAAGAATCTGAAAGTGTCAGGGATATAATAATGACACCATTTATCCAATTCCTTCAAGTGTTATATTCAGCTTCAGAACGCTTAAAAGCCTTGTGTTCTAGTAGGACGAATTATATTCCTTATAAAAATGCTGCACAGAGAAGTTACATCTGTCTTCCTTTTTTTAATTCGTTATACCACTTTTCCATAGAAAAATGGTTTCCAACTTTCAGAGGTGCTGAGCACCTCTACTTCAGTAGTCACATTTAAGAAAAAACAGACTAAAAATTATGTACGTTGTATGAGATGAACAGTTATGAGCTAACTTACTATGTACGAATCAACAACCTAAGGGTGTCAGGTCCAACAAAAGGATGGAGGGCCTGGTGTGAAGACTGGTCCTGGTGTGCACTGTTCCACTGCCACTGTACCATTCCTGCCATCTGCAATATTCCACTGAAGTCAGTTAAAAGAAAATCTTGGACCTGTCCAGACGACACTATGATCCACATGCAGGGTAACGTAGTTCCAGAATGTCTTAGTAGGAAAAAACCTAATAGTACTAATTTAGCCTCTTCTTTTTCCAGTTGTTCTGAGCAGAGGTTTGGAGAAAGAATCGGCATCTATTAAAGGGATTGAGATGCACGTCTTCCTATTGCCTGTTGAATCACTGTGGATAATCATGAAGTAATAAAGCCCATGAATCTGCCGCAATCTCTAATCTTCGGTGTCTGATCCACAATTACTACAGCAGGCCATGGCCTCAGGAGCAATAGATACAGCATAGCCAACAACTTTGACAGTAAGCCATTAAGAACTGTTCTTCAGCCCTCAAGCTGGAGTGGGAAATGCCAACATCTTCATTCAGTATATCAGCATCGGAATAGATTTTCTTTAAAAATCTAACAAAAAGACAAAGTATCATATGGAAATGCACCTAAATCTTTCATTCATATGGCAGCATCTTGGGGGAACAACCGCCTCCCGCAACGCTTTCTCCTCTCCTCAGCTATAATGAAAAGCTTCTCATAATTTTTGTTACAGAAAGTACAAAGAGACTAAGTAAAAGAAAGTTGCAGGAACATTTCTATTTGAATGACTGTGACAGCATGATCCCCTAAAATTGATAAAAGGAGACTTGTGGTAAGGAAAAGCTATTTAGAAGAATCCCTGTCTACACCACGTCCACTCTGTATAAAATGATGCCATTGTGACCTCTTAGAAGAATTAAAAGTGATTGAAAGATGATGAATATAGTAGCATGTACATACAGAAAATACCATTTCTGATGTATGTTTCATAAAATACTAGATTTTGCAGAGGACAGTTAGGTGCCAAGTGATGAACACAGAGCCATAAAACTGAGGTTCTGTGTGGCAAAGGGGAGGGTAAAGCTTATTTATCACTTTTGACCTACATGGCAGCCTATGCCAGACTGAGAATAAAAATAGGACCATGAAGGGAAGGGAAGGAAGAATGCCATGTTGAACAAAAGGAGAACATAAATTTAAGGAGAGAAACTGTATCAGTCAATCCTAGACTGACAGATGGCATGTCACCAGGCTCCTAAATAAGCCAAGAACATCCAAAAAAAGGATGTCATTGTTTAGCTTATTCTGCTGTTTGCAACTGTTCTCTCACTTCGATCACCTAAAATTTGACTCTTTTGAATAATGTTGTTGTTTTTTCTGAGTTTGTCCAGAAACAGAAGAGTTACCAGACAACTATAAAGACACAAATTTCAGAGAAAAATAAGACAGTAATGAAACAACTATGGATACCCAACACATAGAACTAATTTGCAAATTTTCAGAGCTGTATCTTTTTCTTTTCATTTTGAGGGAGTTAGCTTAGGGACTGGTACTTTTACTGCAAGCATACTAGAAGAAATCTCTCCCCACTTGGCACTAACAAGAACACCCATGGCAAGGCTTAGGTGGTACACAGCATTTGTGTTACCTTTCGCTTTGGGTGATATCGCTGGTTGTAATCCAATTGACTGGGTGGGTTTTTCTTAAAGAAAGAAAACAAAACCCAATTCCCACCAGTCTTTTATTAGCAGGCGGCAGTCTTGGATTTTGTCAGAGCTGGTCTTTAGGTAAAAAACTGTGCCTTTTAGACATAAGTTGTCAAAGTTCAGAGGGGTTTTAAATTTATTTCATGTATTGGATTCTGTAATGCGATCTTAGTCTGCCAGCATTCTTTTGGATCTCACCACAAGCATGCAGCTCAGAAAACTCTATGGGGAGTGCCATGCTTTTCTATTTACTGTGTGTAAAAGACCTGAATCAACACAGTGAAATCCTCAGAGCATGAAGGAGGCCCAGAAGAAAAAAAATTATACTGAATCATCTTTTCTCCTGCTCTCCAGACTAAAATAACACAGAAGAAACTGCACAGATGCGTGAATTGGGAGTCTAGAAGTTATCCTTCCACTTTATTCACCAAATGGCCAGAGCAAGGCCATTTTATAAGCTGCAGTTAGCAGGATTTCCCACTCATATCACAGGCAAAAAACCCCCACCATACTTCCTTATTTTAGAGATGAAGCAATAGAAACCTAGACATTTCTAGAGATTACAGGGGAATTCAGCGTCAGAATCCCTCTTCTATCCACCATATTCACCAGAAAGAGCACACCAGGTCCTCACCTGCCAATATAATGGGAGTAAATTCGTGCTCTTCCTACATGCTCGCTTTTCCAGACAGCACTATATCCACAGACGAAAGTGCAGTATGAAAGAGCACAGCAATTCTGTGCTCACAAGATGAATGGTAGGTGCAAATTTGAGTAGTTCAGCCTGGAGTTGCAAGTATTAATACACAGCTACAAACTCTGCCGGTGAATGGTGAACCAGCTTTTCAGAAAATATACTCTTACCTACAAACATATCAAAGGCTGAGTTTACATTAATAAGAAGTGTAAAATGTTTGACTGGAAGACTACACCAAGATAATTTTCTGCCTCAGAAGCATAAACTTGCCAATGGCTTAAGACTTTAAATTGCAAGAAGGTTAAGGCGGAAGGAGGTTTTTCAGTTGTTAATTTATGTAATTTCAGGTACTGCAAAGCTCTATCCATTATCTCTTCTTAAGTGGAAACTCAGATGTGCAGTACACCACACAAATTTATAAAAATTATCGCTGTGAAACACCAGTCAACCTTTCCTCCTTTCTGTGGGCAGCAGATACACACTACAGATAAGCCAAGTTAGTAGTCAAGATTTTATCATCTGTGAGATCGAAGTCCCACAAATGTAAAATGGATGAAGTGGAAAGACATCCTGTGTGGCTGGCACAGTCTCTGAAGCACCATCACTCCCTGAAAACACAAGGGAGCCGGCAGACACTTCCTAGGGCTGCCACCGGTTCAGCTAGCCCACCCGCGGCTGCTATTAGACGCAGGACACTGAGTTAGATGGTCCCTTTTGAGCCACGTCCCAGAATTCAGGTCTTCTGAACAGTGACCTTAAGACCATATGGCCAAACCACTGTCTTGAAATAGAGATCTCAAAAACAAAACACAGACTATTAAGACACTTTTTTCCCCCTAGGGTCCTGTGCCAAAATACCCTTGATGATAACGGAAGACTCTAAGGGGCCACAATTTTAAGAAGGAACACATCTATCATGATGGCAGCCAGATATGACAGAGCTGGTGCAGAACAGAAATCCCAGCTGAACACCAAAATGTCAGATGGTTGAGCAGACTCACAGGCTGAGAATTCTTAAACAAGAATTGAAAGACATAGCATTATCTACCCTCAGAAGAGAAAGACAAAATGTTTTCTTTTTCCATCAAGTATTCAGACATTTGTGTTCTGTAACAAGTCACCTTAATAGATTTAATTATGGTTTTCTCTACCATGTATACTAATATCTGCTGCTGAAAGGAAAGATATTTTTCTAGGGAGTGAATTGTGCTGCTAGTAATTTTCAGTGGGATTTGCTGCAATATCCCAAACATCTTTAATATTAATACTGTGTAGTCAAGGTCCTTTATTTTTCTAAAAGCACAAAAAATTGTACACGTAGAAGGATATACAGTAGGTTGAGCCACAATTGCTCTGCCACTTACAGTCTCATTATCTATTACATGGAAATCAGAGAATGTTCTTAGTTTTAAAACACAGGCTGAATTTTTTTTTTTTTACTTATCTTTGTGCGTGTCAAATTTACATAATAATACTAATTTGTCCTGTACCGTTTGTCATTTCTAATTAAACTGTGGCCTGCCATGAGATGGCAGCACGCTCATAGCTAGCTCCACAGGAAAGGTGAACATGGCACAGAGGAAAGTGCATCTGGCAGTCTACACGCAGACAGATAAAGAAAAGACTGTGCATGTCTAATATGCAAGTGAAAGACAAATCCACTTTACATTAGAATAGTTTAAAACGTAAGATAGTAATAACATAATGATATAGTATTTACAGAACAGGACAGCTTTGCTTCTTTGACCAGTAAGACACTTCAATCAATATTGTTATTGCAGAGCTTAATCCAAATGTCATATGAGCCTCCTGAGGCCTAGAGGCAGCTGGTAGGAAATAACTGAGTTCATAAAGGGAAGGGAAGGCGTGTGAATGCAAACCTTCACACTATGTTTATGCCTCTCATGAAGGGCCTGATAGACTTTTTCTCATATTTCTCACAATTTCATAGCGAAAAAATGATCACAAACTAACAACAAGGCTGCAACATGCTCATGCACAAGAACTTTCACAATCCAAATTGCTGCAAACAAAGAATATTAAAATTCGCCAAATTCGCTATCAATCTATAGAGAAGATGGCAGCAGAAAGGATACCAGTGAGGATATGATGACACCTATGAGCTGGTACTGGTCATTACCAAGTAGTTCAAAGTACCAGAGCAAAGAGAAGGTTCAACCTGAGATCCGAGGGAGCATAATGAGGTAACTGAACACTTCCCAATACCAGGAACTACAAGGAATAAGATTCCTGTATGTGGGATTGGGGGGGCAAAGCTATACCTCATTTTATCTGCTCTACAAGCATATACAGTCTTGGATTCACATACTCCGAAGTGGCAACTTGGGGAGGATGCAGGTACACAGCATTAATAGCCACTGAAAACACAGGGATGCTAAGGAATTTTTGCAGTGATAGCACATTGTTCTTTTTCTTTATTATTACCGTGAGAGAACCTCATCCAGAAAGTCTTTGAAATAGACACAAGAGATACTTCATTATTCTCAGTCTGTAAAACTAAGTCAGAAAGGACACACACTTTTTGCCTTCATTCCTTGCAGGGAGTTTAATTCTACACATTACCTGACAATAACTGGAAGCAGCTTCTTTGATTTCCTCTTGTTGGTTTATAAAGATCTATCCAGAAACTGCCTTTTGACTATACCCCCAAAGAGCTGATATGGCTGGTGTTCTGAAAGCCCAAGCAAATATTTCTTCAATGAACAGCACGTCCCCTCTCCACTTCCTGGTCATTTTGGGAGATAACATGCTGCCTTGTTCTAGCCACAGAAAGTATGAGCGTCACCACCACACCATCTCATCCTTCTTCGTTCGGCACGCTTTGCTCCTTCCTCATGCACATATATAAATGTGTCTGCCCCTCGGAGTAGCACTACTCTGGACCACTCAAAGATGGAGAAAGAATTTGAGAGATGAGAGGCACTGACTTGTGGCTTTCAAAGCATGATGACTATATATATGTGTGTGTGTGCATTCATATACACGTAGTACATATTTTTCATCTCAGAAGTTCCTACTTACTAAGTTTGAAAAACTGCCTTTGTAAAATGGATATTAAAGCATTAACTTTCTGGGTCGGCAAAGAAAACATAGGTTCACTGTTTTATGCTACGGCAAAGTGCAAAGCTCAACAATCAATAAGAAGCATTAAAGTGTAATTATGGTACTTTATATTACAATCCCATAATTGTCTTAGTAATTTTCCCAAAGTAATTTAAACGTGCCTTTTAGATATTTAAGCAGAGAAACTCCAGATATCATCATCCAAGATAATAGCCTTGAATCGATAACCAAATGAAATAAAAAATCCCCCAACAAAACCCACAGGCCAAAAGAGCCTCCTCCTTTCTCAGTGTTTTTGTGAGTGTGACATAGCCAGCCAATAACTTGCAGTCCCACTCTATAGCTATAAACTATTTCACACAATTTAATTTTTCCTGGCAGAGACTTCTTATTTAAATAAGTGATACATTTTTACAGCAAAAAGATCTCCCAGTCTAAACTCCTCCAACATACAGACTATCTCAGTCATTTTTCACACCAATAATTTGGGTTTCATTGAAGGAAAATAGGCATATATGATTGATTTTTCTTCCCTATGATAGCATGAGATTTTTATTCACTGGAGAACATCACATACACAATTTTACCGTTGCACTAGAGAATCTGATTTTATTTAGCAGAATCAATATTTCCTGCAAAATAAAAAAAACAGATACACAAAAGTCTATGTGCATGAACATGTACCAAGAATGACAACTCAGGAAAAGGAAGTATGGACAGACTGACATGCTTTCTGCTGTCCATATACTGTGATCTGTATAGAGAGCACCACAAATTTGAACTTGGATATTGCAGTCTCCAAGAGCTGTTCCAACATTTCTAGCAGACTTTGGATCATATTCTCTTTCCCTTCTATTTATTTGGTGATTAATGTGTGCATTCTTAAACAAGTAACACAACCAACTTTTTTATTTAGTAGATTTTTTTTTCTCCAGACACTTTCCGTGTGCGATGTCACTATGCTACTGAAGCTGCACTAATACAAAATCCATCGTGCCATAACATGATAATTAGATCAGATTGCTGGTGCACAATGATATTCTGTATTATTATATTGTCATGTCACTTGCTCTTTTTGAGATAAACTCAAGGTAATTTGAAACATCTCTTTATCAACTTCTGCTGTAAGGACATCGTCTCTCTCTTTTTTCTAAACATCCAGAAAATAATAATTCTCAGGCAACAAAGAAACAAGTGAACTCTACGTGTTTGAAAATGGTACCTAATTTAATTTTGGGGGGAATGATGGGTCTGAGGGTGGGAAAAGCTATAAAAATTTTCAGAATGCCTAAAATTTACTGAGCTTAATGTTGGGACCTGATCTTAAAATATCATACAGCTTCCCATCTCTTCAGAGGAGCCTACTAGATCTTCTCCTGTATCATTTCTTCTTCTTTTCTTACTGAACACTACAAACTTCTCTGTCGAAAAGCATCTCAGGAGTCCTGTAGTACCTCCTTTCATCCTACTTCTTTGACCAACTAAGAGCATGGCTTTTGACTGTACATTGGCATTATTACTGAGAATCTGCCCACCATGTTCCTGTTTTACCTACTCCTGTTTTTACTCAAGTTCTACTATTAAATACAACTTCCAACTATTTTTTTTTTTTCCTCCCTGCAAGTTACAATCATAGAAAGCATAAGAGTTTCAGTTGCAAGTGAACTGAGGGGACAGAAGAGGAGATCTTTCACTAATAAATCCCATCACCAAAAAGTAAAATGCACCATTGCACAGAGCTGAAAAAAATATTTTCTAATGAGTAACAAGTTTGCCCCAAAACAAAATACTTTCAGGGTCAAAAATTATCTGTAATCTGATAAGTTTTAGAAAAAGAAAGAATGAGTCCTTCACTGAAATATCCATCTTCTTTGTCTCCAAGTGGCAATTTTACTTACTGGCTATTTACCAGAGCAATCTGTAATTGCTAAAGCGTACGCAGAAAGTTTACAGAAGGCATATACACATTGTAAGACCACAGAAGAAGAATTAAAGAGGACATGGGCACTTGTAACATGTCTCTGCAAACTGGGAATTCTGAACCAGAATCACCATTCATTTTTAAGACAAGTCAGGAAAAGCCTAAATGCCTTTAGTCATGGTTGCCCGTGGATTTTGGCTTTGACTTGTAGGACACTAGCATCTCACTTTATTCACTTCCAAATTACCATTTCTTAGACTAAATTATGCTTCTGTACCCATTCAGCCTGCATCAGTTTATTAACTATATCTTCCTAGTTCTATGAAAACATGAGTCTGTAAAAGTCTCTCTATTTAGAACAGAAAAAGCTCACTGCAATATTTGAAACAATAATATTTGATTCCATATGTTTAGATGATGAAATTGTGCTTTAACAATTCATAGATTTTAAGGCCAGAAGGTATTTAGACCATTTTTTTTTTCAGTCTTTGAATGCTTTTGTATTCCCATGAAAGATATTCAGTATTAGCAAAAGCAAAGTCAGCAGCAGCTCATCTTTCTACAGTTAGAAAGAAGAGATGGCAGCAAATGTTTACACTAGACAGCAACTAACTACCTTTCCACAGTGACTTCTTCCCTGCGAGGCGGGGGACTGACTATTTGCATTCTCAAGAATTTCAGTCTGTTCTCGCTCCTGTAACCTGGCAGACCTATTCTGCTACTTCAAGTAGTCACAGCAAATGGGTAAAATAAAGGGAAAGTGGAGTGCACAGAGTTTCAAAAAACCATGAAGAAATAATTTCAAGCTTATTCCTTACACAGAAAACTAACATCTCAAACAGTTCCTCCTGGGACTAAACTATCATTTGTGTTCTGCTAAATGTAACAGAATCTTCTGGAATGATCAACATCTAGACTGGGAGAAAAGCCGTAACAGCTATTATTTTTTGTTCTTATTCATGTAAGTGTTCTTCAGCCAGCTAAGGGGATTACTCACATGATTAACAGATGTGAATCTGAAATATTTTGAAAAGTAGACAGTCATATTGAAATAAATAAAAAAGAAGAGATCCTGTGTAACAGACTGCAGAATGAGAGATGCAGACAGTCTGCAGCCAAATGGGTTAGACTACTGTCAAAGGAATTAAACCAAAAATGAGCAATCTAATCCTCACAGTTCATACCAACCATTTAAGAAACTGATTTTATGGTAACACCATCCAACTCCACTTTATACCTTTCTTCCATATCTAGAGCATTTAAATACAGGTTCAGCTCCTTTCTGTGACTGATGGCCCTCAGATTTTGTTGTTGAAAACTGGGGCGTATGGCATGCTGAGAGGTGACAAGCACTGCTGATGGCCCAAGATTTGGACATTGGTGTTCAAATCATGTTGCAAATACAACTCCACACACAAAACGCTTAACACATCGCTCCTTTATACCGCGGTTGTCTGGCAGAACACGCTAAGCAGACAAGTCTGTTTTGTTTAACCTTCTGCCATCTTTCCCATCAGATAAAGCGACACATCAAAAGGCCTTTCTCAATAAAACTTCAATCACTAGTAGCTAGTATTCTTGTTAGGAAAAGGGGAGAGAAAGGGGAATAAGAGATGAGAATCAGAGTGTGATCTTTCTCCTGTAGGAGGAAGTCAGGGAAGCTAAGTACACCAAAAAGTGTTTACTTAAAAGGATGATTGTTTCAGAATCTAATTTAAAAACTCCACACTAAAGCATTTCCTTAAGTCAGTATTTAATGTCCTCTAAGCAGGTAGGATGGAAGGTAAGACAGATTAGGTCAGAGGTGGGATGGAAATAAGCAAACACTGTGTGTCAGTTTTGATAGCTGAATCAAGGTCATTTAGCCTAAACATTGACACATGCTGTTAACAAGCTGAAAGCTCTAAAGAGGCTTCACCTGCCTACCTATGCTGTGTTTTTGTGTTTGGTGGTTTATTTTAAAGAAAAGGCTTACCCTGTTAATTCTGCACTGGTTAATGGGGTTTACAGGTGCACATTACCACTGCACTCCAGGGATAGTACGTGCACTGTTATTGCACACTTCATGGCCAAAGCTCAGAAGGCAGCAGAAATCTTCCAGGTAGCAGAGAACAGCCCAAGCCAAATGAATAAATCAGAGTCCAGCACAATAAAAATCAATCTCATACAAGATGGTTAAATGCATCTGGAGCATGACTCGTAGGGATGGAAGTCTATAAGGCTTCAGTTACCCTGAACATTAGAGAAGGCTATTTCAGCATACTCAGGAATGAACATAAAAGTATGTTTTCACAAGGAGGTGGCTGATCAATATTTTTGGTGAAATCTTTATTTATTTTTTGATGCTTTCACAGGCATGGCAGACAAAGTTGATTCACCACAGTATTGAGCTCAGTACCAGGTGAACAAAAAAAAATA
This sequence comes from Gavia stellata, assembly GCF_030936135.1. NCBI lineage: Eukaryota > Metazoa > Chordata > Aves > Gaviiformes > Gaviidae > Gavia > Gavia stellata. Next base: position 8,401,211 of record NC_082615.1, on the reverse strand, counting down.
ATGTATAAGGCACTGCCACAAGCTTCTTGTGAGTAGGTAACAAATGTTCTTGTTTTCTCCCATGACATTAGGTACAATCACTGACAATTAGCCTGAAGTTAAAGCAGCCTTGCATTACTGACATGCTAGAATAACTTTAGAGGAACATTGTGCCAATAGAACCAAGATGAACTTTCTGCCCCCTGAGCAAGAGTTACTCACACTTGCATGGATGGACAATAGGTGCTAGTGCACTAAGTGGCAATGTTGCGAAAGTTCAACAGCCTTCATCAGTAGCCTCGCTAGACTGAAAGCACTAACACATTGTGCATGCATGAGGACAATCATCAAATAGGACTTTTTTTGTCCCCCTCTTAGAAGGAAAGCAAATGCAAAACATTACCACCGTATTTCATAGCATACCTGAGAATAAATAAATAAATTAGTTAAGGCTATATTAGAGAGAGAGATTCTTAAAGCAAACATGATTTTGTCCGTTAAAATTCCTTTCAGAAAATTAAACTTATTGATGTAGTCTGATCAAGAGCATAAAGGCAACCTTGCTAAGACACAATAATTTCTCAATGTTTTATTCCTATTGAGACAGAGATCTCTGTTCATTCGCAGTGTGTTACACATAGGCCATGAAACCATCATTAATTACAGCTTTGGGACATGGTCTGCAGCCTGCATTCACTGCACTACCGAAGCAGTTTCCAAAACGAAAGACAGCCTTCAAACCTTGACATAAGTCCACAGGCCTTCAAAATAATATATATTTGCCGTAAGAGGCAGCACTAAACTAGAAAGCTAGTCACTTTTTACTTTATTAATGGACTGCCTTGTACATGGAGTGACATGGAAGTAGTGATGCCCAGCCTTGTACGGGTGGGATCAAAGGGGCTCCAGAGGTAATGGAGCCTTTCCACATTATTAGAGCCACAGTTTCTTTTCAAGCCTGATCTCTTCCTTTTCTTCTAAGTTCTCCCCTCTTTTACGCTGACACAGACAGCACAGTGACCAGTCTTAGGGATCAGTTTACACAGGCTAATTCACTGACTAACTGAAAGCACAGTTTCCATCTGTGGGACCCAACGGCACAACAAGGAAAACCTTTTCTGCAGTTTCCCCCACAGTAGATGTTATTGACCCAGAAGTACTGCCAACTTTTTCTTTCAGAAAGATATATAGTCTCTCCTACTGATGTTTTTACATAACAAGGGCTTTATAAGCTTCAGAATTAAGTGTCTTAGACTTCAGTTTCTTCTCTGCATGAAAAGGCTAAATAGCCTTCAGTAATAAAGCCACAGGACTGTGGTCAATAGAATGAAATTATACTTGTCTACATTGACAAAGACTTAGCTAATTACATAACTACTTGTCAAGCACTTATTTTTTATCTTTCTATTTCAAGCTGAAGTTAGCATTCAAATCTTTTTACAAGTGTTTGTTCTCAAGCTTAAAAACACAAGTAAAAACCACCTCAGTTAATAAAACAGATATTCGTAAGAAACAGGTATCGATATAAAAGCAAGAGAATAATTTTCTCCTTTTACACTTGTATCAATGACTGGTAATTCAGGTCTGGAAGTGGTGTTTGCTAATTAACTGCTACTGCACAGTCAGCAGCAGACTTGCAGTAAGGTGTAGCATGGGTGCATGGTAACAGCAGTTTGGGGAGGGGTGTTTTTTGGGTTTTTCCCCTTGGCAGTAGGGATCTGGAGAGATGAAAATTGAAGGTCAGAGAGACACAGCACCTACCTTCCAGGCCTCCTTGTTCACACAGCCTGGCAATCTACCCCCAAGAGTGGCTCAACCATCATAGCCCTGTGGCTCAGGCACAGTAAACCAACTGCCCCGCGACGCAGAGAAGGAAACCAAGAGAAGTGATGGCACATTTGCCCTAACGGTTGATTCCAGTGGCGCTTTGCACAAGCAACGTCTGTTTGCAGGGTGAGCTGTTAGCAGACCTGTTACACCTCTGCAGCACTTCCAAATAGGGATTATACGCTGAACCAGAGGAGCTGCTCCACTGTCCAGTTAAAACCCTGCAGGTTAATGAAACTGAGATGATAAACATTAATGAATGGCATCTCTTATAAAGAAATTATATTAATAGTGCAATAATGTAATTTACAGATGAAGAATAAAATAATAATTTAACAAGAGCCCACTGATTTTAAACAAAACCCTATATATTTGGTTGGTCATTAAATAGAGTTGTGTGCTATGCTGTTTCATTCTTTACTGGTGGATTGCACTAGTTAATATAATTTATTTACCATCATTTCAAAAGCATACTTGGGAGTTTTCAAACAGAAGAGATGCAGTTCTATTATGACCTTTCTCCACTAGTTGAATGCTTGTGGAAAAGCAATTCCACGTCGGTCTCTACAAATTTGTTGCTTAATCCATCATAAAATTATGCATATACTATCAATAATCCCATCAAAAGCAGATGTTCAGTATTTTCTTTCTGATTTACTCTTTGCATTATATATGGCTGTATTTCCTACCAGCCTGTGGACAAGGTACCTTTTATAAAAGCAACAGTTATGACAAGTATTTTTAAAAAAATTATTTACTACTGTAGCATCCTAGCTATTTTTCAGAGAACTGACGTTCTCTTCTTCATCGACCAGTAGACAAAAAAGAAACTTTTTTCATTTACCTGAGGGGGTTTCAAGACCAATAGACAAAATTTCCCACCAGTTCTGCTGTTAATTATAATTGGCTACAACTATGTTCTTAGATTGAAGGTTGGTGATCTTGCAATGGGAAAAAAATATTTTCAGCTGTGGACAATTAACAAACTCAGTAGACCAGGAAAAAATGCAGACCTAGTCTGTTAAAAAAAAAAACACAAAACCCCACCAAACCCAGAAACCAATTCAACTACATCCATTGCTTCGACAGCTATATAATTACATGGGCCATAAATTACATTCAGTAATCACCTTGTTTATAATTACACTCCCTGTAAATTAGTAGTGTAATGGAATGAGATTTTGTAATTGCTAGACACATAGTGAGTACTCACTAGAGAGTACAGCATAGAAAATCTCCCATCAAATTTGCTGGTGACCGCCCATTAGGCTTATGATCAATAGATCAAATAGGGATACAGAAGAGTGAGGCAGTGGAGGTCCAGGATGCCAGTGTATATCAATCTCCATGAAAAACAAGGACCACAGGAACTGCCAAAACTACAAAGCCATGTGCAGAATGGAACAGCCATTACTGCTGTCACTACTACAGTTGCTGGTGCACTTTGCTTTTTCTGCTTACTATTAGGAAATAATTTTTAAAGCTTGGACAAGCTGTGGGGATGAAGACTTGGCAAGAAGGTTTCTATTGCTTCCATCTATCAGAGCGTGCAGGGAAGACACCTCGCAGGCTGAGGTTATGAATTTTCACAACTGCGATTTCCCAATGCCCAGTTTATGTCTGAGATACAGACGCTTTAGTGTTTTGTTAAGCTTCCATAATGTTGGCAGGCTACGCTTGTGTAGTATCAGACTGCTCCTGAGGAGTTTTACAGAGCTCTCATCTCTAATAAACCATCTTCAATCATAATGGTTGATAATTACGGTTTCTTTACATAAATAATACTTAGCTACACTTCCCACACTCCACAAAGGAAAACAAAAAACAAAGCAAGAGAAGCATAAACAGTTTATATTTTCTAGCCCACTAAGACAGAGAAATTTCAAAAATATATTTGAGGTCTATCTGCTCTGTAACAGGGCTGTGCTGCTACAGAATCCAAATGAACCACAGCTGTTCCTAACTTGGAGCTAGTAGCTAGAGGTCTTAATTACCTATCCAAATTTGAGCCCATTATGCAGGATCCCCTCTATATTAATCATCATCCAACTAAAACTAATCCTGGCAGCAGAGATGATAAACCAGCAAAAAAAATGGGGTCTGAAGGTTAATGTGCACAGCTGACATAGGCTGACAAGGAGGAAAAAAGGCTAGATGTGGGATTGTGCAAGTTTCTATATTCCACAGCCAGCAAGACATGCTTGCAGAGCTCTTTTCTTCTAGAGATGCTGGCATTGTTCCAAAAAACTAGACTATTCCAGATAGAGGGAACTAAGTTGCCACAAAAATTTCTGTTTGTGGCAGGAGCCGGTTGTGTTAAATATCCTGGCTCACTGTTTCCTTTTGGATGTCTCAGCTTCCATTTCTCCACACTGAGTTTACAGGTCTAAATTCAGATCAATAGCAGCAATGAATGGGAAACGTTTGCAGTTCTGAGCTGCATGATGTTATTCCTGGGAAAGAAAACAAGGGCTCTGTACTAATGGGCACTATCTAAATACACAGACCAACCAATTAAACAGTCTATATACATAACCATCTCAGAAAGCCTTTGCTTCATAAGCCATGGTATTGTTTCCAAGACTACAGCTACTTAAGAACATAAACAAGAAATACCCCTTAAAGCTCTATTTAATATGTAGGTAGAAAACAGAATCATTTGGGAAACATGTTCTCCAAACCCATATTCAAATGAGTTTCATACCTCTCACGCTTGTTACCTTCATTTGCATCTCAGAGCTTTATGCTGGTTCTCCTGCATGCCCAGAAGAAAGATAAGAGGGCACATTATAAACATCAGTAGGGAGGGCTGAAATCAGGCATTCGCTGGTACACCAAGGAGGTTTCAGTGTTCAGTAATGAAGCGATAATCATCAAGGTAGATTAATGATTGTCTGAGAGAGTTCATCGCCTTGGGCCATTAACCCTCATGTGGTTATTAATTTTGCAAAAGACATCCTGTGCTGCTGAGGTCATTACTGCTGTTATTAGCTAATGAAAGATAAAACAGCTGAAGTTCCCTCTCTCATGTATTTATAAATTCACACACCCTTTTCTGTATTGTACACGTGCCTGATTAAATTGGTCATTTAAAAAAGTAAACAGGGTAAGCGTGTGGGGACATCAGAGTACCCATAAGCAGCGTAAATTACCATAGACTGAGCTCTGTCCCACCCATAAGGCTATTTCTACTGTCCCAGGCTATGTGATTTAGTGGAGCAGAGAGAAAGAGCAATAATATAAGCTTTTTTTTTCTACAATAGGCAAAGCTTTAGCCTATAGTACCACAGAGTTAAGCTTCAAAGACAGCTAGAAGTATCTCATGTGAAGCTGCTTTGTGACAGCTACAGCCTGCAATTTCTATTGCTATACTATAGTTGGCAACAGGTCACGCAGGGAAGGCCGGTGTAAGTGGTGATCCTCTGAGACATCATTAATCAGGTAGCAAATAGTCCAAGTCCTTCCACCTCCATGCCTACCGTATTAGGATGTCGTTCCAAATCAGTTTAAGTCAATGCAAGTTTGGTCCCATCTTCCCTCTATGTCCCCAAACACATATTCCCACCAGCAAGGTGTGTACGATGGGATGGTGAAGGGTTGATTTAGCTAAACACTAATCTCTCCCCTTTGTGGGGTTATTTTTTTTGTCTTAATTAGCTCCTCGAACCAGCTCACCACATGCTCACCAGTGCCAGCAGGCAGCAGGGGCAGAGCTGAGCATGCCGAGAGCACGACTCAGAGCAGGAGCAGAGCAGCTGTAATTTAGATGAGCTTAAGGTATCAGAGAACTTCCCCCATAGCTTGCTGTCAGTGAGACACCAGCCAAATTCAAAGGAAAACTTGTAGACGAGGAAAATTTGGTCAAGCATTTCTGCTGGCGGAGGACACAGCCCAAACCTGCTGATGACAGAGTTTGATTCATTATTTTGGCTCAGGGCTTTTTTCAAAGTTATTTTCAGTGCAAAGACCCATATTGAGGAATGGCATACAAACTTTGCAACAAGGGAACAGATCTTGCCTCTGAAAGCTCAGAGTCCAAGCTAATAATACTTAAAAAAGGGCAGGGACAAATGGAAAAAATGACAACAGGGCAACTTTGTTTTCCACTATGGGCCGCACCCAAGGAGATATTATCAGAGAGCTGATCCTAAGGAAAAACAAGAGCCATCCTGCATGAAGCCATCTTGTGGCTCCACTGTTCTCAATTTTCCATTTGCTTTCATTTCTGCTTCAGCCTTCAGTGTATAGGTCACCTTTATGCTTCCTCAGCACAAGGAAATAGTCTGCTGTGACTGGCACATTTCTGCATAGAAATTGTTCTGGAAAAAAAGTGTGTAAAACCCCAAGAGGCTCCTATTGAAACTTAATTACTGGAATGAAGATGATTGTTTGGGTGCCTAGGAAAAACTGAAGACTGAAAAGTTCAAAAGAGGAAAATAAAATGTAATACTTAAGTTTCAAGTCTGTTTTTTACTGAAAGGCCATCAGCTGGATAATAAAGTTGTCTAGACCACTTCCATATATTTATCTTAAAAATCAAAGAGGAAAAGAAAATTTAGAGGCCTCCTCCTTTTGCAAGTACTGATCTTACTGCTTGCTACTTTGGTAGCAAACTAAAGCTCATTAAAGTTTCTAAAGCAATAATTCAGAAAACGTGTAGCACAAATATGTAAGCTCTTCCGCATTTTATTCTCATAGAATGTAAAAGACCCAGCAATTTTTTTTCAATGTGACCTTAGATATCTGTTTCACGTACAGACCATAATGACAAATATTTTATATAGGCTCTTTTGAAAGCTCCTAACATAACAAAGATCATGAGCTTCACAGACTGTACATATAACTACGAATTTAAAAATATTAATATTTAATATGAATGTAACACTACTCTCAACAAGTCTGGGGAGATGATAAAGTGCTCAGACTGGCAGTAAGCACAAAGCTGTCTAGGAAGAAAGGCCTACAGAAACTGAAGGTCGAGGAACAAAACCAGCAGCTTTTATAGCTCGTTCTGGTATGAATAACAAAGTTGAACCAAGACATGGAGGGAATTATTGTGGGGTACCCAAGATGCCTTCCTCCACCGAGCCATCAAGGGCATTTACATCGGTATTCATCCCCAACCCCAGTGAAATGCAAGTGTGGCTAGTTTAGGAGAAAAGGTATTCAGTCCTCTGGAAAGTAAAATGACTCTTTGAACCTGGGAGCTCAGTGTTCACGAAGAGGCTGTGGCAGAGAATTCTAGATGAGAGATACAAGAACAGGCTGGAAGAACTATTGTCAAGTATAAACCAGGATTGTGGTTTATGTTGAGTTTATGTGTGATCTTTTGTTTCCAACTTTGCCGACAAAACCTTGACCTCTGGTCTTGTTAAATCTTTGCTTTGTTTACTATTAAACCTGCCTAGTGTTCAGGGACAAGGTGAATCAAGATAAAAATTGAAAAGTTTAGGAAACTCTCTTCTCAAAGACAGAGAATCAGGATAATGCAGAAGTTGCAGCCAAGCCTGAGAGACTCGAAACTTGAGCACGTTTGGGGAACCCAAGGTTGGGGTTACCTTACCATCTACGTAACATCAGAATGAGTGCTTTTATTGTCAGGTTTTCCTACTGGCAGGCAAAACCCAGCATCCTTCTTATACAAGCAAACAGCAGAGTTTCACCTCAAAACTCCAGATAAAGAAAACATCACGGAGAGAAAACAAAAGCTTCCTGTAGGGCCTAAAAGAGAAACCAAAGGAATGCTGTTAAGAGAAAGACTCAGTCCAAATTCCGATTTCTGTTTTGAGAGACAGGTTCTCTGAAGATGGCTATTAATTGGTAAGCAAGCAGCTAAGAGATGGTACAATGCTTTCTGTTAACCACTATTTAACTGTTAGTTAAAAGAGCCAGAGTCGCCATGCCGAGAAACATGGTAAGTAAGCGTCTCTGGTACAAAGGCAAACACGTTACTTGCACTGCGCTTTTAGAAGTTAAAAAATGGTTGATACTACTGGTAACAAATCAAGTTATATCGTCACAGCATACATTTTAGGTGACAAACTGTAGAAGGACAAGATACATATGTATAATATAACCATCTTTTTAACAACAGCAGAAATGAGAAAGAAGATCATCACCCACTATCAGACAGTTAACTAAGAGACCTATCTATTTGCAAGCCAGTATCGAGTCGAATTACTTTAAGTCAATGAGAGGGTCCATCATATTCAAGGAGCATTAGTAGAGATGTTTCAGCTGCTGGTTTTGATGAGGAATAACTAGGGCTCCAGACTGAAATATTCCTGAAGTTCTCACCACTTTGGGAATGATTTACACAGTTTATTTTTATCCTTAACAGAACAGGAAGTTAATTTCCATATTGGATTTTTCCACTCAATCAGCAGTTTTTTCCTTTTTAATTTCATTTTAATTGATTCAACAAGACCAATTAAATATGTCAACAGATTTGTTTATGAAAAAAAGTCATACTCTGGGATAAAGCTGATCAGGAATCATTTGCCTTCCATAGCAAAAATATTTCAAATAAAACCTTACATGTTACTGGAGAAAGTTCATACATGAAAACACATAAAGATAGAGCTGAAAACCAAAATTATTTTATTTTTCACATTCCCTGTGCCCCATAAATTGTATGCCTCTCTCTCTTACCACACTTGCCAGAGAAAGGTCATTTGAAACAGAAAGCTATTTTACAAGGTTAACATTTAAAACCAGCTCAGGTGAAGGAGACTTCCGTAAATATATTTCAGCAGTGAGAGGAACACAAAACTTATTTTCAAACTATTCTACGAACACTCCCACTAACATGTGCATGTCCTGTCACATGTATTTACTGAATCCTCAGCAGCTGCCTAAAGATAGGAATGGGTTTTTGTAACCAAACAACTGCTTCCATTTGAGACAGCAACAATAAATCTTGATAAAAATTTAGTCTTGGAAAGGAGTTACAAATAGATGATAATGGAGAAACTAGCTTTTTATCTAAACCTTGTTATAAAAGAAGCTTTGCTCTGACCATCATTGCCAATTTCTCAATATATAGCATCAGAAAGTTAAGCAGAAGGGCCACCGCGCAGCTATTCAACATCAATATCTTTAATCACAACCTCAAAACTCTATTTCGAGTTTGCCAGTAGCGTGCCTCTACCTGTGTGCTCTGTCCACCAATTTTCAGAGCGTTTAATTAAAGTTTCTATCATTTTGAAAAACAGGACTATTTCAGGTATCTGTCATTAATCTGTATCTATTCATTGCTTTTTCGGAGTAGACTACAGCTTTTAGAAGAAACTGGGGAAGAGCCAATTCTGCTCTATTATTATAGTGCAATTGGCTTTAACAATGAATACATACAAAAGTTAGGACAATGATTTGTTTAACAGCGTAAACTAGCTCAGAAAGAAACAAGGAAATTCAGAAAAACACAAACTTTCTGAAGGGTCCAATTCCAAAAATCCTTCTGTTATGATCTCCTAGAATACCACCTTAGCCTTCTCGGAAAATAAAGTGGCTTTAAGAGACAGCTATTTGTAGCAGCTGAAGGAAGTGGAAAGGGTGTTTTCTAAGATAGCAATGCTCTAAGTCAGTCACTGTAAACCATCAGCAGCTAGATCGTGTCTCCTTTACTCAGGCAGTTGTACTGAAGTACAAGGGTGAGGACAAAATTAGCAGAATCTAGTTAGTAGAACCCAAAATGCAAGAAAATGAAGGTCTTGAAGAGATTATATCCAAGCTCCAAAATGCACCTGCTCACATGGCTGCATATAATCACACACACTCATACTGTCCCATCTCTTCCTTCAACCCTTAATTCTGCCCACCCCACCCCCCAATATGTTTGTGCAAGACTCTTCCTTCTGATCACTACAGCTCTAGAGAACAAGAGATCAGAAATGACAGCAAATAATGAGCCTAAACTTCATATTATCCTTCACATTGTCAGCAGATAGAGAACTATCCCTCCTCTGCAGAAACACTCATCCCCAGATTACAAACCAGGCACTGGTCTAATTAACTGTGCTGTTTCCCAACAGGCTTTTTGCCAAGAGCATGTTCACAACTCAAGCTCTTTTGGCCAAGGTGAATGGCACAAGCAGCCAGGACAACAAACGACCAGCCCTGTCTGGACCTAGAACTGTTGCAGCCTGCAAGTCTGGGGTCAAAGTTAAGCTTAAATGGTAGACGGTGCCACCGTTTCAGCCAAGGAGGCATGGAAATGGTGGCAGTCTGGGGTTTGCTTTCTCCTCAGTTACCTTCCTGTGTCATTAACTCCCTCTGGCTGAAGAGGGCAGCCCAGCAGAGTTAGGGGAGTTTATGTTACCACCCTAATAGATCCCAAATGGAAGAGTAGAAGACGACACTGAAACTGAGTTTTACCATCTGTCCTTCCTATTGTATTTTGTGGTTTTACTACCAGTGCTGTCTCTGGGACAGCGAAGAAAAGGAATTGTTTTCTCCTCCCTCCTTGCTTTGAGCCTGATGTAGGTTGTTATCCACACCGCCAGCTCAGCTGTTTAGGTTGGCACAGAGAGGAAAAACAGTCTAACTACAGCACTTTGCTTGCAGGAGGAGATACAAGTGCACAGCACCGGTTTATGTCAATGTTTCCAGACCCACATCTGACCAGCCAACAACATAACAAGTAACTGAGGCTGTATTGTAAACATAATGCTCTCCACATGAAAAAGACCCACAGTGCTAAGCCTTGCTCGCCGTACCCTAAACGAACCCTCGGCTGAGAGTCCACACAGCCACAGCACAAGCTGTTCTGCGGGACACCCGGATGCACACAACGTGCCACAGGATTAATGATAAAAGGAATTTGCTGGGCCATTTTCTACTGACTTTATAGCATAGGCACCAATATTGGCTGTTTAACACACGCATCCAGCAATAGCACATTCTGTTCATTTTACATGCGCGTGTACTTACAAGTTTTGCTTATCAGGAGACTTCAGCTATCAGTACAGTGAACTGCTTCACTGTTCTGAAAAGATGTGGTCAAAGCTTACCTAAGGCATCCATTGCAACTGGCATTCAACTTAAGGTGAAGACAACCTATTAAGAAGCACAGCAGTGCTCACCTGGGAAGCTTCCAAAGATCAGAAATGCAAGACCTTTAATGCTTTGTGGTTCTCTGTTCTGTATACTTCCACACTCTGACAGTTAAATAACTAACTACCCTCCCTCCTTTCTCCCCTCAAAAGGTACCTTATTTATTTGTTTTGTTGTACTGATAATGGGATAAGCTCTCTCTTCACCCTCTCCCACGGTTTATTTGGGGTTTCTGATAACACATTTGCTCCAGCAAAGAAACAAATGCCTCTTGAGAAGTGCTGAGAGCCCTCAACTTCAGTTAAAGTCAAGCACCCTGCAGAAGGCAGCCTAGACTGATTCAGAGCAAGACATCACACTGATAAAAAGGGAGTTTAATTTTCTGCTTTCCCTGCTGCTGTTTCTTACAATATATATTTTTATACAAATATAATCCTTATAATCTGTCGAAGCACCAGAACAGCATGTGCAACTTCTTGAGCCTGAAGCTATTGGTAACAGAAGATTGTCCAACGCCTGCCATGCTTAAGCTTTGTACTAGGTCCACTACTAAAGGCTCCACTACACGTGGTCACCAGAATTATTATTGTAATCAACAGCTTCCATAGCGAAACATTCATACTATTGCCTAGTGACTGGAGACTGGGTTATCCAGCAGCAGTAATTTCAAAGCAAATGACATCACAGGAGTTTTGGAATTTACTGGTGACCTTTGCAGTGAGATACAGGGTTGGATCTCCAGTCGGGAAATCACAATTATTTTTTTTTTTTTTAAGCAGATCTTCTTTCCCAACTAAAGGTCTAGAATGAAAAAAAAACCACCCCAATAACTCCTCTTTGTCCTAGTTCCCTACGGGCAGCAGTAAAAGGCACTTCTTATATTTTTGTAAGTTCTTAAACTTTCCTTCTTCTCACTCAAACCTGAAGTTCAGTGGAAACAGGTGAATTTACTGGCTCTTTCATCTCCCAGCTCTGTCTCCCAGCTTCATACCAGGTTGAAAATAAACTTTTCATGAAATAATTTCAAAATGAGCAAAATTATCATACTTGCATTACTTTCAAATTATTTTACAGAGACGGTATAAAGAAAAAACTCAGAAACATCAACAAAAAATGCAAAGTAGCTATCAAAAGGGGGAAGAGAAAGGCAAGGATTAATTTTTATTACCAGAGTAAATTCTGATAGTGAATCAAATACATTATAGCAATCTTTTTTCAAACTACAATTCCTTTTCATAGTGTCGTCACCCAAAAATGTAATTAACATAAAAGGTTGGGAATACAGTTTTAAATAAGGACAATTTCCTGTAACAGTCTTTGAAACAAAGATGCATTTCTGCTTTAATCCTGAAGATCTCGTTTTAATTTCCATAGAAATGAGATTCCCTTCCTTGTGGCAAAGCTGCCTGTAAGTACATAGTAATCCAGACCTGAGAGAAAGGACTCAAGTTTAATGAAAATTTAAACAGACTATAAAGAAAATAAATTATTCCCACTATCTGTAAATAAATAGTTTGGATTGTTCTTCCTCCTTCCCTCACTCCTCTTTCTCTGCCGCTCTTTGCAAACATCTCAATGTGTTGACCTGCCACAATAGCAACTGCTGTTGAGAAACTACCTTCCCCGCACAGCTGACTTCAAGAATCTTTCCGCATCCATCAGTACCTGTTGGTGTTTACAAACAAGGACATTTTGCGTCCGTGAATTTCCATGGCTTGTTGCTCCCAACAAGTCAGCTAAACCTCTTCTCATGGGAACAGTCTGATCTATCATTTAATGACTGCTAGGAAGCCATTTTTCTCAGATGTCGATTACAATATCCATAATCTCCACTGCAGAGCTAGAATTTAATTTCTGTGGACTTTGGGTTAGAACATACACCCAGGAATAAAATATACACAGACTTGCATGTGCACTTTCAAGGACTATAAGACATTCACTTCTTGCTATTAACCGACATTTCAGAAGTTCAGGTTTAGCAGTTTAAAATCAGACTTTGGAAACAATTCTTTATTACTTCACTGTCACCATTAACACAATGGTAATTAAAAACTGAAATTTACTCTAGATTACCCCAATTTTGAGAATTTGGGGTTTAATTTTTGTTTTCCTATACTTGAATCACCAAGTTTGTTTTGGGCTTCCTGCAAGTCTTCAACAAGTCTGGGAAAGCATCCAGCCCTGAACGAGGACCTCAGCAGTTGGTAGGCAGCACTGTGCAAGGGCTGGATTCCAAGACTAGAGAGTTTCTCTTACTTCTCAGGGCTTTCCAACGGAGTAGAAGTAAATGAGTACATTAAAGATCACCTCCTTTCTGGCAATCCGACATAAAAACAGAGAAATTGGCTAAATGGAGCATGATTTCATTTGGTTTTGATGGTTTATTTGTTTTGGTTGGATTTGTTTAAAAAGCTTTTTGAAGACTGAAATGTTGTTGGTAACAGCAAAATCTTTAGCTGAAAACTTATTTCCTACCCCTCCCTGATAATCCTTCTACTGCTGATGATCAGTACTTTGATATGCAAAAGGTTTCATGTCAAAAAAATACCACAAGAACAGTGCACTGAATATGCTTGACTTACCTGCAGGAATAATCCATTAATATCACATTTGAAGTACAACAAATATCTCTGTTTCACACTGTTTAAGACCCCAGTGGTTGCAACTTAGCAGGATGGAATCCAAAATTGCTGACACTGCCCTTCCCCAGGGCATGAGAAGAAACTGTTTTTTATTGTTTGCTTTTAAACATACAGAACTGAAGCCAAGGCTAATTAAACAGAAGCTCAGAACCACCTGAGACTTAAATTTTAATAAAGGCTAAAGGGGAAAGTTCCTTTGGGAGTTTTGTTGACAAACTGCTTAATTATTGGTTTCCAAAACTACTTTACAACTTGAGATAACACTTCTAAAAGCCTTTAAGAACTGAACATCTTATTAAATCAGTAGGATTTTCAAGATTATTTAATGCCATAATCTGCATGGAAGTAAATGAAAGTTTTGTCCATGTGAACTTTTGAAAATTATGACAAATAATAGTATTTACTTTAAGGCACTAAATACTTCTAAAAATCTAGTTCTTTGTAGCCTGTTATTTCTAAATGTGTATTTCTAAGAATTTAATGAAAGAAAAAGGAATCGAACCCAGATGTTCCAAGATCAAGGATTTTCACCATAAAACCGTGTCCCCTCTCTGCTTAGAGAAATATACAAAGAAACCTCAAGGCAAATCCTTTAAATCCTTTAACATCATTTTTCACTGCTATCCAGAAAGGCACTGGTTTCAGGGCTTTCCCCCCTTCATCTTTCATTTTGATTACTGATGTAATTTTTTGGTCAAGACACATACAGCTGAATGAATAGAACTATTAACAGAAGGCAAAAAAACTAGTAATATGGGATTACTTCAGCAATGGTCTTATTTTCCAGCAATGAAGTAGCCCCACTCCTCCATTTTAGTTACATTACACTGATTTCATGGATGGCCCAAAAAAGAGGATTTTATGACATTAATGATAGCAAAATAACCCCTTAGAGCTTCAACAGACCAAGCTAGCGTTGGTGGTGACTGAATACCAAGAATGCTTACAACTATATTCCACCTACACCGTTAATCATATACGTGTAACTAAAGTTACAGTATACTCAGGAATGGAGCAGAATTTGACCAAACTGACCTGACAACAATTATGGCAAGGAATGCTGAACAAAAATTACTAATTTACTTAAACCCATGTGTTTTATATGTAGGTATAACATAAAAGTTAGACTGTTCGTAAACTGGAAAAAACCCTTTCATTTTGCTACAGAGTTGACCAGTTGGGTTAAACATGGACTTCAGCATTTTCCATGAGACTAATTTCTGCACAAGAGGAGATAATTTTAAACCTTAATAATTTCTAATATTGGCTGAGAGTGACAATGAGTTCAAATGAGTAAATTCTATCCTTAACGCACTGTGGGAAGAAATGTTACAGCTCCCATTGCGTTTGAACCTTTTGATGAACAAGGAAGCTACCAGACAATATAACTACCGTACTTAAAAATGAGACGAATTAATATTTCATCACTCTGGAACACCCTACTGCTTACTTAGATGACCGTATTCACTGGAGCAGGAGGTAATTTTATTGCTATCTAACAATAAGGTACAATCTTTAAAAGAATTGATTGAAAACTCATAACATTCAATAGCTTCCCTATAATCAGGCACAATACTTGTACTATCATATGCCCTGGCGCTTAACAGAGTTAGCGTCAGAAAAACAACCAACAAGGCCTACAGAAATCTAACAAGACAATCATTTCATCTTAAACAGATGTTCTTCCAGACACAGATTTAGGATACCCTGTTGGAGTAAGTAGCCCCACAGTACCAAATGCTTTCTATCTCAGTCCAAAATATTGCAGGATCACCCACTACGTATTAGATGATTAAACTGTTGTGGGTCCTGTTAAGAAAATACCAAATAGTGCAGTGAGGTCTTGTTTCAAGGAAGTAGTTCTCAGAAAATTGAACTTTTGCATGGAGTTTCATAACAGAAGAAAATTAAAGGGGACCAACTGAGAAGAAATATTAGCAGACTCAGAAAAAGAAGTAAAGTAATTATGCATGTAATAAACCAGTGATACCACCTGCACATTCTGGAGGACTTGCATGTTTCACAAGAGTCTTGAATTTGCTTCTCAGAAACACAAGACTCCTGCTCACTTTAAACTCTCTGCCAAGCTTCCTCCTCATCAGGAAGGAGTTGCTTCTCAACCTGAAGATTCTATTTTTTGTTGTTGTTGTTTTTTTTTTTTTACCTTCTTCTGCAGCATTTACCAATATTCGCATTGCATCATCTCTACAGACAGTACACTCACAATGTCCCTTCTCCTTACAGCATTGCTACTGACTCAGAAACACTGTGATCCAGATGTAATTTATGATAAATCATCTGAGACCAAATGCAAATGAAAATTATAGGATTTCCCATTTTATTTGATTTCTAACACTTAGCATAGTTTTCTTCTCTGTCTTTGTAATACCATTCGACCAAAGAACTTGCATCTTAACTTCTTTTCTGATAGGTACTTTGTTAGTCTTTATCTTATCATGTGTTACTTCCACCATACCACCTGGAGGTTATAATCGAGATCAGGGTCATAACTATATTTGCACTGTCCACTCAAAGAATAGAAAAAAAAAGTCCCTGCACTACAACAATTATAACTATGGATGATTTAACTCAGGAAAATAGAGCTCTCTCTTCTTAGAAATGGAAAACTAAAGGAAATTTGCAACAGAACACTATAAAATAGGAGCAGAAGCCAAGGCATTCCCAGGGACTCTAAAACCAACCTCTTTCTTACTGTACTAACTAGCGTTTTTGGACGTAACCTTTCTCCCCCACCCCTTGCAGAGAAAAGAAAAGGAACATTGTCAGATATCATCAGTGTTTCTCTTCCAACTTCAAAAAATGTTTTATTCAGTTATATTAAAAAACCCAACAACATTGCTGCATTCCATGCTGTCCTGTAGTGGTATTCCTATCGGCCAATATAACGGCAAAGCAAAAGTGTAATTCTTTCCCCTCAGAGCAGAGGTTAATATCTGCTCTTTGTGTTGATTTTGTAGAAGCCGAAAGTCAGGAACAAACGTCTGGCAGGCTAACCTTCTTCTTCCATTTGTCAGTCACACCCTATATGAATGTTATTAGCTTACTGAATAACAATCCAAACATAATGAGGTAGTGATTAACAAAACATAGTGCTCCCGCAGCAGAGCACAGAGTAAAACTATTGCATCTCAATTACCGAGCACAGGCAAACAGCAACCTAGTCATTAAGCAGGGCCCCCACTCTGCATGACCGATATTAATGTAATATTAGACTAGCAGGTGCTGCTTTGCTCTGTTAAATCTTCAGCAAATTCAATTTAGTATGGAAAATAAACAGAGAGCATATTTGTTTCCCTCAACAAACATTTCATATTTCCCTTACTAAATCTGGAGTTTACAGACCTATCTGGGAAAAGACGCATAGACAGACAAGAGCAAGTTGTTTTTCAGGTCATTTGGACGTAAATTTAGTGGAACAAACCCCCAGTGTATAATGATACACACAGTGATCTACCGTGGGCTCTTTTCTCACGACTTTTGCATCAAGTTTTACATGAGGGTTAAAGTTGTGTCTGGTACATTAGCCACAGACATTTCCCCTTAACAATAAGCATGGGGTTTTAGTTCAATTATTTGTTCCTTGAACTAAAATTCTGGGGCAGATCGCCATCTGGCACTATTTGGCGTAATTCCCTACTTATCCCTTCACATGTGAGAAGCTGGGTGTCTGCATTTGCTTTGAGGGATAAAAGGGAATTCTCATGCAGGCTACACGAACTCCCCACTGCTTTTACACAATTCTCTTATGTGAATTCTCCCACTAATTTTATGTGGATAACATATATTCCATTTTCTGTCTCAAGGTCTACGTCTGCGAACTTTAACACATCCCAGTAGCTTATTCACTCCATTAATCAAGTGCTAAATGTTCACTGGTTAATTTATGCCAATATTTTTACAGTAATTATCTACAGTTCTTGCATCATAAAATTCTACCAATCCTAAGAAGTATTTTTTAGAAAATGGATGGAAGAGCTCAGGGTTTACCACTGTGACTCAGCCTTCTCCTGAAGAAAGCACGGGACAGTAAGGGTCCATCAGAGAGGGTCCCCGTTTTCTGGAGCAATATTCACGCAGCTGGTGCGTGCATGTGGCCAGACCAAAGCAGGAGAGGTGTTTCCCCACACACAACAGTCATTAACGTTCCTTTAGAAAACCACAGCTGTACTTTCAGTCTCCCCTGGTTTTGGGGAAGTACAGATTCACATTTGAATTCCACAATTAAAACACAGGCTAATGGCGAGTTGTTTCAGCTGATTTCCACCCCACCTGCCTTGCAAAGATGACAGACAAGCAATGATTGCAGAAAAACAGAGAAGAAACTGTATGGAAAAAACACTAAATATCAACTCGCTCATTTAGGTACCTTTTTGTTTACGCAGACTTATTTACACACTTGCAATAAATACCATGAGAAACGGGTACTTTAATGAAGAATATAGCAAAGTATTATCAAATTTATGTGTAGAAAATCACTATTCAATTAGAAACATTTTACAGTACTTTAAAGGTTACCAAAGAAGAAGGTACAACAGGTTAGATGTACACCTTTCCTCTCATTGTACCAATAGTAGGACTGTGTGAACCTATTGCTTAAAAATAACAATGCCAATATCCATGTGTCATTTAGACCAAATCCTGACAGCAATGCTCCAAGTGTGTTTAAATCACTGCTTTTTCAAGTTGCCTGATGATATTAATATAATAAAAATCGACCTTACAACCTGTAGTGTAAATCAGGACATTTTCAGTTCACTTCTTTTTCTTACCTTGCTATATCTAGATTTGGAGAATAGCACTCCAGAGATTTTAACTGTAATTAATACCTCTCTTCTTCCCCGACCCACCTTTTCTGTTGGAAATCAGACTTGCTGGAGCTTATCTCACAGATTCAAGCCTAAAAGCTCTCCAAATCTCTACTAAAACCATATATACTTCTCAGCAGTAAGATTTCTCACTCCAAAAAGCCAGAGCTTTAGTTTCTCACATGTAATGATTTAATCATTTCCATTGTTCTAGAAAATACGTAAGCTGCTTCAAGGTTTTCCAGACAAGATACAGATCTATACATTAGGTATTTTCCTTATTTACTTTTTTCACGCTGGATTGTGAGCCTAATTGATCATAAAGTGACAACGAAAGTTCCACTAAAATCAATGTGTCTTCTTGCAAAAAGCACTCACTGACATGGATAATGTATTCCGAGTCAGGATCTGTGTTCGGAATAAATGCTTTCCACCCGCAGCCCCAGGGTCATTCTGCTAACCAACTCCTGATGCTAATCAGGACCAAGTGGCAAACTGGTTTTGAGGTCACAAATTGTTCCAGTTTTGGTTTTGAGGTTGGTTTGTTTGTTTGTTGGGGTTTTTTTAAATGCCAAAGTGTTTCCACCATTACATTTATGCATATGATAGACTTAAAAGCCTACCAAACCATGTAAGATGGAGAACACTAGAGAAGCTGTGAGCAATAGCTTTTTTTTGGCAGCACATCTCAGTCTGGAAGAGGTTCCTGTCCTTGGCTTAAGAAGGCTAGGGAGTCAGAGTACAGTTTTCAAAATCAATGAACATATTTAGGGCCCAAAGTGTCACCAAATAGCAATGTAGTTCAGTTTTCCTAGCAAATGAATTAATTTGGGGAATAGAAATTTGAGTCCTGGGGGGGTTTATCTACATGTGGAGATAGAAAGTCATTAAAAGTAATGCAAAAAAAACCTTGGTTTTAACACTATTTCCTGAAACAGGAATACACTGTTCCTTTTTCTGTGACCTGAAGGTAGATTAAAATAATTCCATTTTCTGAAGCTATGACATATTTGAGATGGTTATATTCTTTTTTCTTTTGTTATATTACATTTCCAAAATATGCAATACCCTGAAGTTTGTCTACATCTAGATTTTACACAGAGCATTTTACTAAAATCTCTAAATTAAGCAAACCCTTAATTCAGTCTTAAGGATTTCCTTAATAACTGGAGTTATAAGCAGTACCTTTAATTCCAAAATTAAAACTGGCCTGGAGGTGTGCAGAAAGCCTTTTAACATTTAAATTAATTATTTTCAGAGGAGGAAATTAAGAAAAGGACAACCCTATTGCAAAGTTATCTTTTTATCTTATAAAGGGTCAGGAGAGTAACCAAGTTTAAAATTAGTTTAAAAAATAATATTTCACAGGATCAGGACTGATTTCAGAATTTAGACAGAAAACCTCATTCTTGTAGGTACTTCCAGAACAACTGCTGAAACTGTAACTCAATTTTTGATAGTTTGATCAATACTAGTTTAAGCAGCAATAAAACTTGCTTTGCACCAAAAGTCAATTTTGTATACAAAAGGGTGAGCTCAGGAGTTTTCTAAATAATTTTTGCTACAATAAAAGTGTTTTACTCTGCCACTTCAGGACAGATCGATTGTCAGACATATACCATCTGTTTCTGTGAAAATTGGGACAGAAAATATATATAAACCTACATACAAAGGTTTAAACAATAATCAAATGAAACTAGCAATAAAACAGATTGAGCACTTTATAACAGAATTACTTTTAACACAAGGTATTTTACGTAAATCAGGTCTCTTTCGGACGGTTTCTATTCCTTGTGAGACTCCTAGTCTAAAGCAAGTCTAAAGTTTTCAATGTATGATGGAATCCAAGATAAAAGGGATATGTTCTGCACAAAAGGAAGGTATTTGCTTCTTTCTCCCCAAGGTGTGCAACGTTAGATGAAAGTCACAAACTGCACGAGTTTTAAACAATGTGCAGAATTTCAGACACATAGCAGAGACATGTTTCACACTGCAAGCGACCTTTCCCAGCTACAGACTTTTCCAGGAAGAAAACTCAGGATACAGGCATTTGTACCAACTGCATTCAGAAGAAACTCTTTTCCTTATTCCCAAACCAGAAGTAAGTTTCTTTATGAAAAGTTAATCTATTTAAGTCTACGGTGCGGTGCTGTTAACATGCAAGGCTTCATATGAAGTCTAAGATAGGTCCCTCAGCAATTATTAAGGTACACTATAACGTTATTCTAAATTACATGAGTTATTTTTGTATCAAATGCCTGAGAAGTTCTCCTCCCCCTGCATAACCAGCCAGATTTCACCAGGAGTCATCATTGTCTTTTGTTTGAAGGGTCATCTGAATCGGAACCTGAATCACAAAGAAACCCCTCTTCCATACAACTGGAGTCTTCCTCACCTTCGTCTTGAAACCCATTTCTGCAACAAGGAAATCTTTGAAAGAGCTGTAGGAAGAATTCTTTACTGAGAAGGATAGACTCCTTCAGCATTTTATATTTCCTGTTTAGTTGTTCAGTCCCTCTTGTTTTGCACTTTATTTTGCATTTTGACCCCAAACATGGACTTTGCTAGGTCAGAGGCAGAGTTACCTCAAAAGGCAGCAATTCTTAAACATGGCACAGAAGATGCAATTCCATATTCCACAATAAATCAATGGCACCATTCTTTGAGAAAGGTGAGCAGAATTAGGTTGTTGCTAATAAATGGTTGCTCCAGATGAGAGAAGTTACTACAAACATTACTGACATTGTAAAATCCCCATGGTGCTTGCATTATCTATGGAGCGGTAGGTGAATATGAATATCCCCTCAATCCCCAAATAGGTCCCATGTTATCATCCATTGGGATCCTACCCAGCCCATGTTTTCCCCCTCTGTGAATTCTGCATTTTAAACCCAGTAGGATGTGGTCTACAGAGAGTTTACATTCTCTGTTCTATTTCTTTACCAAAATAAATTGCACGAACACCTGCTGATCTTATGTTCCTTCAGTATTACATTACACAGTGACTTCTCAGGGGCTGCAAAATATGCTTTTAACTCTTAACCACAGACATCAGAAAATTAATCTACTTGATCTCTCTTTGTACATACTTGCTATGCTGGTCAATATACTTACTAAAGACAGACGTTTTAAAAGCGTGAAGGAAATCTTCCAAAGCCTTGTTGTCTGCAATACCTCATATATGGATAACATACCTTTCCTATGTCATGCTGTTATCCTGCCTCTCTCATCTGCCAATATATTAGGCCAAAACCAAGAACCTATTTCTCTCTCAGCAAGAACAAGCTGTTCCTTCCAATAAGCTTTTATTTTTATTTCTAGAGAAACAAGTTCCACACCAGGACTCCAACATCTTCAGAATTAGAACAGTTTTCTCTGCATTCAAGACTTAAGTCAGCAGAACAACATTCGCCCTCGTTTTATGGGCAATATAAGTATTTGATCTAGAGAGAAGCCTGTTATTTTACTTATGAAGGCTACCTTGATCACAGGCTAGAAAATGGGATAACCAAAAGAAGAGTGTAAATAGCAAGCAAAGACAATTTTAAATCTCTGAAATTTTTTTCTACACATCCACATGCTAGGTGAGACATCCATACCGCTTACAGATATATCCCTGTTCCTGGATTACAAATAAGGTTGGCTGCATAAAATTTTGAAGCAGTTTTATACAGTCTTGTTTTAGCTCCCAATAGAAAGAATAAACATGTCCCAGAGCTCCATAACCCAACGAGAAGCTTGCCAATAATTAGTGCACCAATACTGGAAAATGAGAAGACCTCACGGAAGAAAGTATACTGTCTTTCTCAATTTAAGGCTAAACCAAAAATACCTGTCTCAGGCTGGACACAGAAAACATGTCTGACATGTAAATCCTTAGGCAGAAAAATAACTGTTTGAAGAAATGGCTGTCACTTACAATTGGAGCTGGGGTGTTGGTAGTTGACCCAAATTTGAATTTCCATCATTGTTGCTCTTTTGTTTCTAAAACTACTGCATGTACCAAATTAAAGATATAATCTTGCCATAATTTACTGAAATATAGTAGGTACTATACAAGGTTTAAACCGTGTTTTCACCATCTTTGCACATTTCCCGAAAGCTATTAACGGGCATTATGTGTTCATGAGATGAATAAGCATCTCTGGTTACTGCTGTATCAGAATTATCACCAGGTCACCTGGGTGCTCGGTGTTATCCTGCCAAGGCACTGCAGCCAGAAACCCAACTTCACCCAGTTTATAGCTGCTTTGTGCCTGTGGGGTGGTGCAAAGCAGCTGGTAGCTGTCAGTGACTCCAGCTGAATAAAATAATGTTAATGCAATGGAATTAGCCTTTTGATATGAATAGTCAAATTGCAAATCCGTTGCTGTGGGATTTAGGGCCTGATCCAAAGGCCACTGAAAACAACGACTCATACTCAGCACCAAAGGGAGCAGATGCTTATCATGAGCAGATTCTTAAGCAGAGCCTTTCCCCCCATACAGTTTGGGTCTTATATCAGGCCTTAAGCAAAGAAAATTTATTTTAAATGGTTCATTCCCCTTTCTCTCCTGATTTGTAGCAATCCGTAAGTTTTGAATCATTTCTAGTGACATTCCTCTCGCTGGAGGAGAAGTCAGGTGCCCACAGTCCCAGTGCTCTGCCTCAGAGCATAATGGCACCCTGAGGGTCAATGAGGTGGATACTCTGACAGAGAGGGCGGGGAAGAGATAACTTGTTAAATTACTACAATAAGAATGTCACTACCACTTTGTGTCTAACCCTTCTGAAAAAATTACATAGTTGGATTGGTAAGAAATAGAATTTCTATCTCTAGCTTTGGATTTAGTCTCCCATTTTTATGCATTTACATGAGATGTAAATCTAGCATATTTAAAATGTCTGGTGCTACACAGATGATGAAAGCAATGAATAAAGTAAGTTTGAGCTTCACTTCCTAAAGTCAAAGAATTGCTGTTATGGAAAGAAAAGGGAAAGAAAAAACCCTCTTCCTTTTATCCCATAATATTCATGAGGAAATTGAAAGACAGGATTGTATTCACAAATAGAGTAGTCCTTTCAAATATGTTTCAGGTCCCTTCGGGGTTGGTATGCATCAGTTCATCAGAAGTTTTTAGAGAGGGAGGGAGGGAGAAACCAGCTCATTCACTTCTGACAGCTTCATCGAGAATCTTCAAGGTGCCAGCGAAACCAGAGCTACACCGTTTGCCAGCTGGAGCCTGGTCCTGGTGTGAAACGGTCATAATACTCAAGACACTTGAGATCTCAATGTTGTCCGGCCGCTCTGGGAAAACTGAAGCTGGTTTGTGCTGCTGATCAGGAACGCTGACATGACAAAGAGTTCTTGCAAGGGGTAGCAGCATCTAGGGATACGTAGCTATCCCAGGACCCCCATGCACCCCAAACTAGGACTTATCAGAGCCAATGACAATCTGGGCTTCTTTAAGGGTGGTATCTACAAATTGTGTTCGGGGCTCATGGCAGGTATCTAGGACTTCAGTTCCACTTGATAACTGTATGAAGAGCTAGATGACAAACATGGATAACCCTTGACAGAACTATTTGGTAAAGTACTGCTTATGTTTGGAGGAAAAAAAGAAGTGATTTTACAAAACCTGGAGTGTCTTTATAACATTGCAGGTTTCTTATAGGATTTTCCTCCCTGCTAGCAGAGGGCCTAATATTATAAAAGCAACATGCCCCTTTTCTTATTCAAGGCAATGCAGAAAGCTGTAGGAGCTTTTTAGGGGGCAAAAGCTTCCTTTTAAGTTCTTTAAAGCAAGGTTCATTTGCAATGTGAAAAGCTGCATACTTTATTTTACAAAGCAACCAAAGCATGAGTGATTGTGCCAGAATATTTTTGTATCTTTTAGAACATCACTTCCTTCAAAGTCTCAAAATCAGATAAAAACATATAAACAATTTTAAAAAATCTCTTTAGATCAGAGCAAAGGTTGGAGCATTGATTTTCATTTGCTTTGCAGCTAGTTCAGCCATTTTCTTTGTGCAAGTTGTAGAAAATGGAAATTCTGCACTTGCTCACACAGCAGCAAGGATTTATACTGCTAAGCACCGGTACGCACAACTGCAAAACTAAAAGGTGGTTTAGAGAAACTTCCATTAGAGCAAGCACTTTCAGACCACATTTCCACGCAGAACTATCTTGTTTTTAAAAGAACAAACAAAAACTGTAAACATTGCCTGTAAACTAATATTGCAGGGTATATATATTAACAATTAAAAGCCAACAGCAGCTGTCTGCTGAGCTTCATGGATTATTTAGTTGACCCTTAGCAATGACAGGCCCTGAAAAGTCAACAGGAGCATGAGTTGTCAGGTGGCTGATGAGAAAAACCCAAGAAAATAGCAAATGGAAAACTTGGAGATCAACTGAAGAATTTTCTGTTATTTGTTTCAACTACTTTTTTCCTCTCAAGTTCTCTAATAGACTAAAAGATCATATATGTATAAGCATCTTGAACATAGGAGAAAATACAATCTGAGAACAATAATTCCTGCAGATAATCCTGAATGAATATTGATTGCAGATCGCTGACTCTCCACACAACCCCCGCCCCCCAGTAACAGATATTCAGTTAGCTGCCACATAACACAAAGAAAAAAACCACAAATGTAAAGCAGGATTTAGCATTTGTTGCTTATAAACACAGACATATGCATGTGTATATATCTCAATAGGAAATAGAGTTCTTTTGCCTCTAGAAGTTGTCAATCTGATACCTTTAATGGGCTAAAGATACATTTTTGGATTTAAAGAAAATGAAGATTCTTACAAAACTTTCAAGGCACTGAGAAGCCACCTCTAAGCTGGACTAACTGAAAAGACAAGGGAGTATTGCTATCATCAATGCTGCTACAGTTTGGTACCATGAAACATCTGTGGTTTGGAAGGATACGTAAAGTCTCTAAAAACCATGAATGATAAAATATGTGCCCACAAATGATTTCTTGAGATAGCTGCATTTGCTAATAATGCAGTGATCACAATTGAGCACTTCAGTGTGTCTGAGTCACCCATAAAGGAAAGAAAACAACTCAAAGAACTCTGTAGATCCCATTAAAACCCCTAAAATAAAAGTCTGTGCCAAAGATGCATAAATCTAAAAGGACCACTCTACACCCACATGCTTTTTTTCCCCATTGTATTCTACTTGCAGTATCCCTCATACACTTCAACCAGGCTTTCTTTTACCTCTACAGATGATACATTTTGCTTAGTTTTACTTTTAATGCCACTTATATGCATAAGACAAACTGGTCTAAAGCTCAGTGGTATTTCTGTTAACAGGAAAAAAAAAGCTTTGTAAGTAATATTTCTTCTAACCCTGGGCTTTCAGATAAGCTGAAAGTTCCTCACAGCAGAAACAGCAAGTGCTTAACCTACTCTGTAGAATCAAATACGAGAGGCTCTTTTCTTGCTCCAGTAAGTTGGCCCCTTTGTGTGCCAACTTTATTTTCCCAGGTATCATCTGCCTCCACAGATGTGCACCATTAAGATCAGAACAACCAAAAGCAATATTTCTATATAATTAAGCATTTTTATGTGGTGAAGTAGGTATGGTACGAAAGCCATTAAATGTCTCCCATCAGGAACCTAGCAGCAATCAAACTCAATATGCTGTTCTTAGGAAGTCTGGATTTAGGACTTACATGTAATGGTGATAGGTGCTGTAGAAAAATTTAAGATCCATTAACAGGGAGTTTAGATATAATAGTTACATCTTGCATCTGTGAATGCTTCTGTGATCAGCTGAGGGAATGCATCCCACAGAGAAGTCAGTAAAAATTGAACATTTCACTAATGATGTTTCTATATATTTTTTGTGTACAACTTAAAAAAGAACAGGTTTATGCCCTTTAAGTAGTAATGATGCATTACAGTAAGTCAAAAAAGAAAAAGGAAAACAATGAATCTCAGATGAAGGAATAATGTATGTACTTGTACAGTTACATGTACTTGTATTCTAGCAATGTGTTTGAATGGACGAATTTGGAATACTATCAACTTTTTCATCATTAGCATCCTTTCATAATGTATGACACCAGTGTGCCTCTAAAATGAAACAAAGAACATTTTTCTTACTACTTTCAATGAATCCTACTCAGTTTTGTTTCTTAGGATAACAAATAAGTTTAGGGTGGCAGATACACACCTTTCTGTCTCAAGTGGATATATTCAGGCATTAATGTATATGATAAAACTGCATTTTGAAGCACAGAAATTAATACTTTCTACCTAGCAATGATCTTTACTGGGGCTTAGTGCTTTCTCCCCAAAGCACAAGGAACAAAAACAAACAATGAAAATATGAATTCCCTGTAAAGGATAATGATACTTCAATCAAATTAACTTTCGGTGTTTACAGAATTTCAAAGACCGTTATTCCTAGCTATGTACAAGTTAAACATGTAAAAAGGAAAGCCAGGAGTTGTGTTACATCACACAAATGATACAGTAGAGCTATATGAATGTCAGCTTCTGCTATTAAGAGACAATTATGCTGATGGAAAAAATACTACATTCTAAAAGTTTAAGGTGGGGGAAAACAACAGGGTAGAAAGCATAAAGAAAAAATGTAAAACATCTGGAAGTAAGAGAGACAACATAATGAAATACCATGTCTTTTCCTGACACTGAAGCAAAAGTAACCAGAAGTAGGATAAAACTAACTTCCAAAGCTATTTTTTCTGAAGAATTTTTTTTAATTAATCATATTGTTGCAGAAATACCTCTGTGCTCCTAAAACTATTCAGGATTTTGCCAAAACAGAATCTCTGTAAGTATCTTTCTGACAATCCCTTCCTTCCTTTTAAAAAAGAGTGGATGTAAACGTCATACTTTTCTTTCAGCCACACTTTAAAATTCTCTAGTGTTCCTGGATGCATGGACACGTCCAACTGCAAAAATCAAAAGAAGTCCTTTCAGAATAGAAAGATCCAAAGCTGATAAGCAAAAAAACGCCAAAGTCTCAAAAAGAATACATGAAATACCACTAATTTGTAGCCAGAAATTGCATGCAGAGGTTCCGATTCTTAAGGACTTTGCTGTGTCAAAACTAGGTTTAATTGCTTAGTTGAACTGAAGGCAGGAGAGCTACTGAGGAATTGCAAAGCTACAGAGTACAGCAAACAAAAGATATCACGCTTCTTAGTTTTGCCTGTTTCAGAGTGAGAAGTACATTTGATGGGGAAATACTTCTTCACTCATGAAGTCCCCACAGCTTTGTTTTGCCATGCAATGTCTCCATCAGTGCCAGCCTTCATTCTGCTCTTGCAAACAGAGAAGGATGCCTGCCAGGACCCATTGCTTCCTATTATTCTAACCCCTTTTTACTGCATACCTAACAGACATCATCCCCTTTTGGAGCTTTATCTAGCTCACCGTTTCGCATTTAAAAAGCCTGCCAGTGATTTTAAAACACTGTTCTATCACTAAAGATAGTAGAGCAAAGCACGGTCCATGCCTCATCCTGACAAGAGACACAGCTTTACACAGGTTGCAAATATCCTCCACTCTGCCGCTGGAAAAACAAATTAGTTGCATGGGCAATAGATCATGAGTGGCTCATTTGGTGTTTACTTACAGTTTCGGTGCCTGCTAACACACTTTGTGACCTGCTATTAACTCTTTAC
Source organism: Gavia stellata (assembly GCF_030936135.1). Taxonomy (NCBI): domain Eukaryota; kingdom Metazoa; phylum Chordata; class Aves; order Gaviiformes; family Gaviidae; genus Gavia; species Gavia stellata. Next base: position 8,373,226 of record NC_082615.1, on the reverse strand, counting down.
CTCACCTCTGCTCTCAGGCGGTCAGTTCCCCATTTTTTTTGAGCTCTGTTGCCAGTGGCGTTGATCCAGGGCAGGGGCTTGGGCCAGACCCCTGAAGTGCTGTCATGTTTCTGTCAAATCAGTAACATTTTTCTTACACTTAGTGTAGCTTCTTTCCGTACAGGAGCACCAAACTATCATACACTTGTCTTTTCCTCCTCCAAGTTCTATCACCTATTTGACCAAATACATTCCCTGTTAATAAACTCATTTCCATAACTAACAATTGTCAAGCTACTTTAAAAAGGCCTCATCTTAAACTTGCTAAGTATTGACAAAGTTGTTCAACTACTATGGAAACATCATGGCCCTAATTCAAACATAATCCTGCAACTGAAATGTCTGAAAGTATTTGATACTACATCAGCTATAGGACCAGGCCACATTCTGTCCCCATCACTGGGCCATGTGTTTCACAAAGAAATTTAAGGCAGGACTGACAATTTCAAGCCCCTAAACAATATAATCAATCAATGCCTAGAACTACAGGATAAAAAAAATATTAAAGTCTTGGAAAATCAATTGAATTAGTTAACCTTATGACCCTCTCAAGCAAAGTTCCCATGGAACTCGACTGATCACTGAACGTCACGTTCTGAATGTCTGCTGTTTTCATTGAGTTCGGCTGGTGATGGAGCGGCTACAAAAGGGACCAGGTAAACATACTGACAAAGAAGGACATCTCCTTAGCCAGAGTCGCCAGACATCCCTGATAAGCTCCCTTCCTTGGTGGGGAGTAGTTGGCAGGACAGAGAAACCTGGCTGGGTACAGGACAAAAACTGTGATAGCCAACTGACTTTCCATGAAAGCAAGAGCCAGCAACAACTACTCCGGGATCTGACGTCCTAACACCAATTAGTCCCACTCCTGCGAGCGGTTTAGTAAGCGTCATAGCGCTAACACCTCACATAATATATTTATAGGCACATGTAACAGGTAACGGTTCTTAAGTATATATGTGCTTCACTAGCTGGAGTTCTGTAATAACTTACAATATACATACATTTGCTTTACTCTTGTAATATATATATACACACTTGCTTTCTTAGTGGTAATTTTGTAGTAACTTCTAGCATGCACATATATATATATTTATTTGTTTTTACTAATACTAGTTTCGTAGAAATTTGTAACAAAGAAATTCCCAGAAACCTAGACCTCCATGACCACTACAGCTGGGCAGTAACCTAATAAGCTAGGACTATTGTAGATATGAATTATCCAACAAGTAGAATGAAAAAGGGGTTTTTTTTTCAGGGTGTTTGGTCACCTGGAATGTACTCCAAAACAATTACTTGTTGATCTGTAGAGAAAAAAACATTAGACTTGTCATTCTACCTACAAACCATTTATTGCAGAACCATGTGCCAGGTCAATTATAAGCCAATATATTTACACAAAACCCAGAAAGTGAGGGAGAGGTCCAACCTCAAAAGAAAAAGCATATACGATCAGTTTTTTCTGTACATATGTTACTCTTTCACTCTCAATTGCATCTCAGTAGAACTCTATCAGAGAAGAGTTGTCTAAACTTACTGAAGCAGCTAATTTTTATCTCAGTGATACATTCCCATAGGCCCATTGTGATGGAAGATAAGGTTATCAGGAAGACTGAGCTATACTACAATAAAGGTTAAGAAATAAAAGACTAAAAAGTCTGCACAGCAAAACTATTGAGTAAGACAGTTTAAAACTCCAAACTTGATAGAACCTTTTTTTTTCCATAAAAGCAGAAACAGATTCTTTGGAATTCTGTTTGACCCAACCCTTTGAGGTGACTGGTTATTTAATAAAGGCAAACATGAATGCAAATAGTAACAGGCTGTAGAAATACATCTGTTGACTATTTGCCAGTAAGACTGCACAAATCAGAAAAGAAAAAAATAAAAGAGACTAGATAACTGGAGTGGTGAAGCTTGAATCAGCCACCAAAATGAAATGATGTACACATGCCATCGGCTGTTTCTACTGTCTGCTACTCATAATCTTACTCTTGGTTTACCCTCAGCATCTGACATGTTGGAACTCAGCAGAATTAATAAAACCTAACATTTCTCCTCCACTGAAAGGCTTTATCTCACCACACACTGTTAGCAAACAAGTTTCAACTTGAGAAGCCCACCCATTAGTGTGACAGCAGAGAGAAAGCAAATGTGTGTCACTGTAGCAGGTGTGATGCCTAATATTCTCAAGAAAGGATTGGAATTGAGCTTTGTCATTCTGAGGACCATGTATCACGTTACAATAGCTAAGCTCATTACTTTCAAGGTAATAGACTACTCAAAATTCCGTAATCAAGGCGTAATAATTCCATAATCAAATGTACTACACTGTGGAAAAACGAAAAGATGATGAAAATACTCTCACTTTATTACATTTTCATCTTACAAGCCATTAAAATAACAGGACTATTTACCTCTTAATGTATCATTTTTATTAAAACATCTAGATGTTTGTTTTAAAATTTTCATTAAGTATCTTTTCTAAAAAAACATTTCTACCTTAAACCTCTGAATAAAAACACTGTGTAGCACGACAGGGAATTTCACCTGCACTGTGCTTCCACTTTGCAGAAAAATGTTTGATATTGAAATTTATACTTAAACCTGGTAGGGAAAGGCAAAGCAAACATATATATTCCAGTTCACTCTACATATCATCCACCCAGTCATACTCAAAGTTGTTTAGATGAGCACTTTTCTATTATAGGAGTAGGTAAAGAAATTTCATTCCCCCAGCTTATTCCCGTTCACCAAAAATACTAAAATTCTTCTTTTAAAATTCTTAATGCACTGGAAAAAATGGCAATACTGTTTACTGAGGAATTATTTACTAAATAGACTTGCTTAGAAAAAAAAATAGCAATGTCAGCATATACACAGAATCCAGTTTTACATGACATGCTACCAGACAAATATCAGAGGTTCTTGTTTAGAGAGATGTAAATGTTGGACTTGTAATGACATCTGTAGGTTGGGCAATGTTAAAATTCTGATTTAAGACATTTTTTCATTTAACATACACATGACTGCTAAGCCAATAAATTTATTGAAACACTACAACAACCTACATGTTCAGCATTAAGGCACATACATTTCCCCTACTTTTACAATATATTTACCTCTTTCTTTAATGTTTGTATTCATGACCTATACCAGTGAATTATTCACAACGTACTGCAAAGCATGTCTTCACAGACTGTGGCTTGCTCCAGTATTCCACTGCGCATAAAAATTTGATATGCAAGTAATGGCGGAAAAGGGGAAAGCGCTTCAGAATGTGGTAGAGGTAATAAACAAAAGAGATTGAGTGACTATACTGAAGTAACCCTCAGGCAAAATGACAAGCCAGTAAATTACTTTAGTCTTTTCCCCCTCCATGAGACGATAACAGCTAAGGACTTACTGTTAGCCAAAAATAGGTCAAAAAGTCCATGCAGGAGAAAGTCTAGTTTCATCTGCCTCTGGGACAGAAAGTATAAAGACATCTATAAGCAATTTACAACGTGCCTCTGATGTGCTTTTTCCCTCATATTTTGATTTTTAAGCAATAATTCTTTTTGGACAAGTCTAAGTATGGCTCATGATTGTGCTCTAAAAACTCTAAATAAGTTAAGAAGCAAGATTGTCTCTTTCCTTATGATTAGCCTAATTAATTAAAGGCTTAATTAAACAAACCTTTTACCAGCAATCACCATCTATTAAATGTTTATAGGGAAAGTAAGAATATTTGACTTTTCTTCCAAGTTCCAAAGTAGCCTCAGACAGGCAGTAACCATACAAACGAGTTTGGGAATACTAATAAAAATAAAATTTACATGAAGTCATTCAAAAGATTTTGAAAAGAAGATATTTTTGAAAGGCCAACACATTTTGTGAAGTGTTTTTAAGGAAAATAATTATTTGACCTGAAGTCTCCTGAATCCCATGCAAAAAATTTCACTGACTTCAAAGGGGCCTGGATCAAGCCTTAAGTGAACAATATTCTTTTTCTACAGATTATGGAATTACAGGTAGAGGAAAACCTTACCAGAAAGACATGTTGGTTATTTCTTTCCAGTGCAGGACAGTTAGCTAGCCTATGAGAGCATCATTTGCAAATGCACCAAAGCTATTCAAGGAGCTCACCTCTCAAAGAAACATACATTTCTAACTCATTTAGTCGCCTCTGAAAATTTTATGTGACTATATATTCTCAAGAGGCATGAATCCTCTAATGGTGTACCTCTGTGTATTGCTCTGCTTTTCTAAAAGTTGATATCCCAAACTAGCTGACAAACACCGTACTCTGCAGTTCTGTCATATGCATTGTTTTCCTTTTGTCTATTTTGTCATAAAGAGCTCTTAAATAAAACACTTTCAATTCTTATAACAAGACAAGAGTTGACAGCTTTTAGTTTTGTTTAAAGGAAATACTTGAGCTGAGTGAATAATTCCTTTGTGAATAATTTATTTGATGAATTTTGCTATTTCCCTGTTTACAAATTGTTTGTACAAATGGTACAGCCATAGGAAAAAAAACAACTTACAGCAGTGGGAATAGGTAGAGATTCCTAAAATATCAAAGAATAAAATAATTTCTGTAAGTTCTTTACATCATCCGATAGACTTCTGTAGCTGCAATATAATTCCTGTACATTTCTCTTCATTGCCTGAATGCAGTAAGTATTAAAGACTTACTTTCTAGGAAAAATTATGAAAAAAAAATTGCATTGTCAATCAAAACTGCAATTTTCTCTCTTCTTCATTTAACATATCATGGCATCACAGAGCTTGAGCTGATGTGGTCACCTTAAGACTCAAGTAAAATTGCAGCTGTAATTCAACAGAGGAAAAGCAAAGCTACTTTTCCTCCATATGTGTCATGATGCTTTAAACATCACGTATTATGCAGTGAACTGTGTAGGATCAGCTATCAGGTTGGGATATTTTATACATATAATATACTTTATTAAGGACTTTTCTATATTTACAAGTTACGAAGTTAAGAATATTGACAATACTTTAGTATAAAAACAGCTAATCCAAAAATAAAGAAATAAAAAAATAAGGGAAAAGCAGCAGAGTAACTTTCTCTACCAACTAAGGACTGCATTGGTACACACAGCGAAGAATTTGCTAGGAGTCTCCACAGTCTGCATTTCTGCATTTTGCTGCCTCTCCCTGTATTTCTCTTGAGGCTTTGCTACCTTAATGATTTCTGTCCTATGCATTGCTCCCTTTGTTCAGCATTTGACATTAAGTTTTTGGTCATGTTAAAAATAAGCTTGTTAGGCTGCCTGGATAGATGGTAGGTCCTTCACTCTTAAAATCCTCATCCATTCTCTTTCTGAGGACGCTTGGTTTATCAGGGAAAATACCTACTTTCTATTATACACAAAACCAAGTAGAAAGCTGAACAATAAATCCTGGATGTTGAATAGCATAATACCAAGTAAATGGAGGTACATTTAAAGTTTTTTTTTTAAAAAAAGTACCTCCTTTCTACTCAACAGGCAACAGAAGTTTTCCTGAACATACGTGATTGCATATGCAAAGAATATGGCCTTGAAGGAAAAATGCTGTCAAAAAAGTATGATGCTATCCAAGTGATCAAAGACTTAACAGGATAGAGAGATTTAAGTGTGCTGAAAGAAATAGCAGATAGTAATATTTTTTTTAGAGAACAGAGGAGAATCTAGAATGAGGCTTGTTTTATGATATTAAATAATATCACAGGCTGACAAAACACAATTCCCTGAAGATGGTCAGTAAATTGATCCCACTGGCACTATAAGAATGTTTTAGCGATGATGATGACGATGACTGAAAGCATTCTGGATGTTCTCAGATAAATAGATATGAGATGAAATGCTGCTGCATTTGAAGGCGGAGGAAGTCTTGCCATTGGCTGCAAGGCGCAAGGAATTCACTCTGGAACTCTTCCAACCAAAATTCAAACATGAAATAAATCTGACCCTTTTTTTAGAGCAGTTCAATGCCACTGCAGTTTCACTTAGTTCAAGCAGTTATCCCAATTTACATCACTCTACCCAAGAATAAAATTATGACTCAACCCCTAACAGGCTATACCTAGTCCCTAAGCAACACCTTATGCTACCTGTGAAGTCTTCCTAAGCGCCATCACGGGAGGTTTTACTTGGCATCCCTAGAAAAAGTGCCATAGCTGCCTACATGAAGTGTATTTGTGTGATTTAATCAACAAAAAGATGTTCATTATGATTCTCATTACCATAAGGTAACATTATACAGCTCCTAAAAACACAGCCTTAGTGAAAACAAATGCATCTCAAAAGCCTTCTGTGGACCTAATATATTTAAAAGTAGATACTTCTGGAAAGCTACAGTAATTTACTGTTCTCTCTTTAATTTAGTCCTGCTGGGCTGATATACTGGATATCTATGATTAGCTGGTGTTATAATTATGGAAGCAATATGATCTGAATGAAAATTCACGCAGCAGAGTTCAAATCCTAGACGTACACAGATTTCTAGCATTATCCTAGAAAGTCTTAGCTGCTTCTCCTCAGCTTTTTCTATATGTGACATGAAGATAATATTTTATTTACTTTACAAGAATATTATGAAACTGAACTAATGTCCACAGGATCTCTGCCTGAGGCAAAAAAGTATTACACAAACACACAATCTTATTTAAAGAGGAACTGAGCCTTTTACAAGAAAAGTTTCAGACAGTTTCCACTCCAAATTCTCTTAGTTTGATATGAGAAAGGTACCTAGCATAGAAGCAATTTGAGATTCACAGAGCTGACAGATCACAGGGGTGATCAAGACCCACCCCACCCCCAACATATGTACACATTATACATTAATAATGGGAAAACAGATTATGAAGTAGAGAAATGAAATTTGCTGATCACAGAATCACTACAGTTGGAAAAGACCTGTTAGATCATCAGGTCCAACCATTAACTCAACCCCACCCATGCCCACTAAACTGTATGTCCCACAGTGCCATATCCACATGTTCCTTGAACACCTCCAGGGATGGTGACTCCACCACCTCCCTGGGCAGCCTCTGCCAGTGTTTCACCATTCTCTCAGGAAAGAAATTTTTCCTAATATCCAGCCTGAACCTCCTCTGGCACAACTTGAGGCCATTTCCTCTTGTCCTGATGATGTGGAACCAAAGGCAGGTAAGGAAATGGCTGAAGTCATAACAGAGCCAAAATCAGTAATATTTAGAGAAACTTAAGAGCAGTGGTTCTGCAAATTTAATATAGAGATCCTGGAGATAACAAGGTCACAGAGAAAACTACAGGAACTTGAAGTCAGACAGTGCAAAACCGAAACAGAAGATAAAATTTACACTAGGAGCTACGCGAACAAAATTCCCAAACTTGCCATACTGAGATCACAACAGTGCCGATTCTTATTCGCGTCTGGTTCTTCCCATTCTCCTCCCTTGGTAGAAAGATTTAAGTATAGATGTGAATGTTATGGATCCTTCTTTTACCCCCCTTAAACCACCCAGGCCACGTACAGGGGCTTCATGCCAGTCAGAACCAGTAGCTCAGCTTTCTGTTTGGGTATGAGCATCTATAATGACAAAGTCAGAGGAGTTGTTCAAGAGCTGAAATAAGCCCAGTGACTTCGCTGGGAATTTTGAATGAGAAGAAATTGCCGGTTTCAGCCTGGAAGATTAGAAGATTTGAGCCTGTAGTTCCAGCTGATGCGCAAATTTATTTTTATCACCTTTTATGTGCCACTTTGCCTTCTGCTTCCAAATTGCTGCACTGTGAAAAGTAGCAATACTAATTATCCTGACATCCTTACTCATATTGGACAGCACTTACTTGCATGGTAAGTGCCATTGAACTGAGTGTGGATAAGAATCAGCGTGGATCTCTAAATCGCTGGTCACACGCTGAACCTGAACAGCAAAGAATCTAGGTCTTTTCAGAGGAGTTTCATAGACTAATCTGAAAGGCAACCTAATCCTAAGCAACAACGAAATGCAGTTTCACACTTTGTGCTAGAGGCACGCAGAATTACAGACAAGAGATTCACCCTTAGTGAAAATCAACGGGACTTGCGGTCCTAAGTCACTTTAGTGCTCTTCCCTATTTAACCTAGGTCTTCTCCCACTGGGATATGATTTTCATAATTACTTGCTGTTGGCCTCCCTCTGCTCCTGTTGAAATCAATTGCTGTTTTCCACCGACTTCAGAAGGAACGGAGTTGGGTCACAGCTGAAGCCTTTAACAAATTTCAACCTTACCGCATAAAAAATTGAAAAATTAAAATATTCACAGTGTAAGTCTATTGAGACCATTCGAAAACTATATTACAATATTTTTCTTAAGGACTCTAGATTTCTTTTAGAGACTGCGCAAAGAGGGGCAATTTTCTGTTCTTACATTTCCTACAAAATTAAATACTTCACAAATACAGAAAATATTCTAAAGCGTATATATCAAAGTAATATTTTCAGCAAATATAGGTCAATCTTTCACACCAGTAATATTAGTTATGCAAGACAAGGAAAATTTGGAAAACACAGGCAAAGAATAAAGAAATAGAGATATTAAATAACAATTTTCCCCAAAATGTAGTAACAATGACTACTAAAAACCTGACCTGAGCCATATTAATCCACTCTTCATAAAGAACTGACGTAGTAAATAGAATAAAAATGATAACAATGATAGTCTCATTAGCAGACCTGGGTAGCACATTATGCATCCTTTCATGCTGAATTAATCTCCCCTCCCCTCATTCATTTTTACCTCCTGCTGAGAGGAAAAAAAATCAGTTTGAAGCAGATGGATTGTATTGACCTTCTTTCAGTTAAATTAAACCTGCTGTAAAACTAAATTGGCAAACCTCAAGTCATCCAGGCATGACCATCGCAGATAGACACAGATTCAGGGGGGTGGGGAAGTTCTCATGTGTTTCAGGTTATGAAAGGTTAAAGTTGTTCAAAAACATGTAAATAATGCTAAGAAAGAGAATCCAGATGTTCAAAGAGCAACCACACAATGATAAAAGACTTCAGCAAGTTTCCAGGACCTGGGACTCTCTACTGAAAAGGAGATTGTAGACTACACACCCCTACTCACACATTCTGCTCAGGCGCTTACCAGCACCTGGGGAGCTGCTTATGCAGCCCCCCAAGATCAAAGAAACACCCATCCTATGAGTTCTAATTACTCCCTCTTCCTAGGCATGGTGTTTTGTTTTGGGGGGGAGAGGGTTGTTTGCTCCATTTGTTGTTGTTTTTCAAAAAGTATTTGTTTTGATTTAAGTGAACTCCAGGCTTTTTTGTTTCAGGAGAATTTGATAGGCACGGACACAGACACGCTCACCTAAATGAAGGTTGTCAGGGGCATAGTTATGCACTTCTCTGTAGAAATGAATTGAAAAATAAATCTAATTTCCTTCTGCCTCTTGCTGTTACTTGCTATAATTCATAGTTGTGACTGTTCCCTCAGAAGTGCAGAGGTACTTGCTGAACTTTAATTTCTTGAGAGTGACAACAGCGAAGTGCTTTGCCAGTGACCCAGACTTGCAGAGCAGTGAAGAATTGACTTAACAGACTTGGAGCAGATGGTTGCATGTCAGAACAAGGTAGCACAGCTTTTCCCGAGCAGAAGGGAGAACGAGAGGTAATCCACAGTCCTGACTACCTCAGAGTGAACAGATTCATGAATGAAGTTTAGCTTGCGTTTTGTGCCCAGAAGTTCCAGTATATCTAAGACATTTAATAAATTTAAATACATTGTAAGACGCAGTAATTTTTTCCCTTGATTTTATTCATTTTGTGCCATATTATATGTGGTTCTTTAAGAGGTTTCTTTGCGTTGCTGACATCTAGTGTGAGCCCTCACTGCAGAGCTGTTGGGACGCAGCCTTCACATACTACACAACCTTAGAGCCTTCGTTCCTTGTTGGGGCAGCTTTCCTCCCTCGCCCAAGTTCAAGTTCCCTCAGCCAAACATCAGCCAAACCTCACTGTTTGGGAATAGCTCGGGCTGCGGTGCGCTCCTTTCAGCTCTCAGGTTCCATTCCACTGGTTTAACACTTACAATCTTAGCAGGTTACATGCTTAAAACAGACCTGTTAGAAAGTGAGCTATTAGGAAATTTTTTAAATACACACATATTGTACAAACAACCACCACACACAAACACACTCCTCTTTAGCAGATGGAAAATTTTGTTCAACTAGTGCTGTTCCTGAATCTTAACTACGTAAAGCTTTTAAAGTGTTGTAAAGACAAAAGATGAAGTAAAACCAAGTCAGCAGGGCTTTTCCCTTCTGGATTACACAAGAACTTAGACCTCTTCTGTAATAAATGTACTTTGACAGCTGCTAAAAAATTTACCAAGCTTGACAACATGCACAGAAAGCAAAATCAGACAGAGAATTGTATGGGCTTTCCCGCTAACCCCAGGAAAACCTGTTCATTTTAAAGAAATAATAATTATGTTTGTGTGGTAAATTTCAAATGATAGATTTGTTAGCTACATTCTACTCTCCCCCAGATGCTATTTTATGTAGTCATTTTGTAGACAATGTATTCTTCACTCAAATATAGCTCTGAGGAATAAATGAGAGTTCAGTTTGAGCAAGCGCTGGATTGTATTTGGAATATAAAATACGCTGCCTTGTCAGGAAAAGTAACTTCTCCTTTTCAGACTAAGATAAAGCAGAAAAATAGTGCTTTGATGATTTCTACAATGAATTTGGAGAAATGACTTTGAAGAATTCTGAGCTTCTCAGAATTTCACTTTCAGCCACAAAAGAAGATTAGTTTGATTTTGTACCTATATGGATTTGAATCCATCTCACTTTCCTCCTTAATGCTTCCAAAGTGCTAATGGCAGCGCAAAAGACTTCAGTGGTTCAACGTAAATGAAAACAAATTGCAGGAACTGTGGCCAAGCTAAGTAACAGGACTGCTGCACGTCAAATGAGAGTCAACTGTTTACTCTGCTGGCGTTCAGTGCAGACTGCTACATTGATTTGTTTAAACTGCACACCGCATTAATATTTCTTATCTCATCCCAAAGCCTTGGCTCTATCAAATCTGGAAGGCGATAACCCAGTATATTATAGGAAGAACATGTGCTATCAAATAAAGCTTTAAATGTGATTGACTGAAATATATTGATTTTGCATGGTTGGGCTTGAAATGTAATTTTGAACAGAAGAAGGGCAGTAGCTCACTACCGCTGCAGATTGCACGCACGAAGCAACAAAAGAGAATTGCTTGACTATATAAAATACACCTTTCCTAATTGCTAATCACCTTTGAAACATCACTTTCTTCTGGTGCTTGTTTGTTTTCCTATGTGCTCAGAGTGAAACATTTAAAATGAATTATGGCTGGAAAGAGACGCTCCCGAGCAATATTTATGTCATACCTTAGGAGGGCACTGCAGAACGCAAAGGGACACAGGAGAAATGTAGGATGTAACAGTTTCTTCACAGAGTTTACTGGGAAATTTAGCATTTAATCCTAAAGAGATTTTTTTTTCCTGGCTGATAAGAGATAAATCATACCCCAGTACTGTGGGCCAGAGCAGCCCAGACAGATAATCTAAGCATCTAAAATATTCCTCATCTACTTTCAGAAACTGATAATTAATGGCATATAAAAAGTCACTTTACTACACATCCAAGTACCGTATATCCACTTTATTTCACCATGAAAAATTATTGATTTCAGCATCCCTTAGAGATTTTAAGAGTCTGTCCGTGAACTTCTCTTCCTAACTGAAGCCATGCTAGAAAGTGAAGATTTCCTCAAATCCCTAGATAAATCAATTTAACTCATACTTGTGGGTTATTCTGAAAAAGTGACATCTTGCGGGATAGAATTTTTTTTTAAATTAATCAATTTCTTTAAAAGCTTTAAGTGGAGAAAGAGGAATGATTTTATCAAATAATCATATTCCTCGCTCCCTTAAATATCTTAAGTTATCAACAAATGAAAGAAGACTTTACAATGCATTTCCTCGAGCAATTTCTACTGATAAAAAATTTATCTGGAGCAACTCCTGCAAAACATCTAAAATCCATGTATTTTCACTATGTGGATTATCAGTAAAAGATACTGAATAGAACAATTAAAAAAATGGGAGTTCCTTTAACATACTAATTGGAACATGTTCACTTTTTTTTCCCCCTGGTCTGGTTGGTTTTTTCCTCCCCCCCTCACGCTTCTTGGACTTTACGAATATATTTTCAGCTAAGCACAATTCAGATATAGCAATGAAATACCTCCAGAATTCAGATATGGCAATAAAGCCTACTTCAACTAACCCGCTCAAAAGGACCCTTGGTGCTAAACAAGATCTCTAGAGGAACATTTGACAAATACTAGGTTCTGTGCTGCTAGCTTGAAAGGTTTCTTTTTAGTCCCCCTCAAGTTTGGTCATTTTTGCGGCTTTTGTTTTGCGTTTATAGTCACAGACGTTGAAGACGCTACTGGGAGCATCTGTCTAGCTCTGCCACAGCATTGTCCCAGCCGTAATTGGACTGTGGTCTACGTAGTGGGAAGCAGATTACTTTTTTTCCAAGCAAAACCATATTTCAATATTCTTGCTGCTTCACAGGTTTTTGGTGGTGGTGACGTATTCTGGAATTATGAACTGCAAAACGTACCCTTTGTAATGTGGGTAGAGTGATAATTATATGGGACTGAGCCAAAAAAATTAAAAAAATCATCACATAGTGCAAGCAGAAAAGACTAAATCAATGGGTAATCTAAATAACTAGGGCTTGATGACCAGCAATCAGAAATACCAAGTGAATCTAAAACTAGCATTAATAAGGTATGAGAAAAGCAATGTGACCTTTGAATTGGCATAAACAAAGAAACCACAATAAATGACAATGACACAGAAGCAGAAATACACAAGGAAATCCCAATGTTCAAAGAAAGGAAAAGAACTTGGTGTTAGAAATGAAAGAAGTGCGTGGGCTGTGTGAAAGGAGTTGATCATGTCTGACCAGCACTCTGCGGACAACTGACCAAGGGCACGAACTGATGTTACGGTATTTCTTTGGGCAGCCGAGCTGCCTTAGGCACCTGCTGCCTACACAGATATACCCTAGACCAGCGCTAATACAGGTGCCGGGACAACATCAGCAGAGAGGGTGGTAATTTTGTACATGATTCAAGACCCTTATGAGACAAGCAAAAGCCATAAACCAGTCCTCAGCGAGGAAATGCTTTCCTGCATAGAGCTAGTCCCCTCAAACTGAGTGACACTAAGGGCAGTAGTGGGAGGCTTACACCACAGGGAAAATATTGTGTGACAAGCTGTTCTCAAGAGATTTCCACAGCAATTTTCCACCTTAACACATCAGGCCGTACAGAGCAAGTTCATGAGCATCCGTATCACTATACCTCAGGATTACTTGGTTCAGAAAACAAGCCTGTCCGGGTGTTAGAACAAAAGTGACAGAGAAGCAGGTGCACAGCGAGGTTCATTAATCGAAGTCTGCTTGCTTTTAACTGTCAGGCGGTAACCATAACTTGAGGTCACCTCTTGAGAGCTTATTCTTATAAACCCTGACAAGTGCACATCTTGTCAAAGCTGATCTCTGTGGGTTTGTACACACCACCCATTACAGCTGTTATCCTGTACAATCATTCCCCATCAGAACACACCAGGCCATACAGACTGGTGCACACACGTACTCAAGGACACCATCTGCATTCAGGCTGGGCAGCAGTCACAGAGAAGTCAACAGCAGTACAGACCCAGGCTACAACAACGGGCTCCCAGGTCAGCAGCACTTGGGCGGCTGTCTTCGTATTTCCTGGGGGAAGTCTATACGTACACAATCACACAAGAAAAGTCGTAACACTACTGAAAGCAAAGATCTTGCTGTGTTAAGACACACATCTGGAGTATAGGTCTGCGACTCATGAAGAAAATCAATGATCTACACTTTAGTTAATTTAAACTTTCTCCGAGTTGAGTATGTAATTTGCAACGAGTGATTTCCCTATGAAAACAGACACTTTTTGTCAGCTAGGATTTTTCCCACATTTTTTCATTTTTCTGGTGCTCATTCTTTCTCTCGTATTTTATATTTATGTGTAAGATCCATCTACATATATTCACATACAAGCAGAAACAAGCACAAGAAAAAGAAAAACAAAATCCAGACTAGATATCCGATATAAAAGCTTGTCTTATTGCTCAAAACTTTCCCAACGAGAAGGAAATGTTTTGAGTGCATCTAACTCCCTTTGACATCAACATTTATTTAGTTCACCTAGAGGTCAATGGGAACTGAGTGCCTCCAGCAACCCGAGAAGAACATAGAGCATTTTACAGGGCTGTAACTTGCAGCTATTTATGTAATTCAATTGGGCAAGATCTATAAACTCTGATGACACTAAAAGGGTCTGCTCTTGAAAGATGCTGAGCATGCTTACTGCTAAGGAGACCCCAGCCTCATGTTCACAAACAGCAGCGCAGGTACTTCTTCCACCAGCTTTGTGCTCGTACAGTCTTTTCCCTTCTTCTGTCACAGCTAATACATTATGATTACAAGCCCAAGGATCTGCCAAATATACCAGCAAAGTAACTTCTCTAAACCCTACAGAATTAAACAAGGATAAACTTTGACCCTGCATTTTGGGAGAAAACAAATTTCTAACCCTTGAAATTATGTTGAATCTTCTGCAAACCCTGGTAGTTGATATGCCTCTGGTACACACTGTGTGCTTGCTGGGTAAGCCTACAGCTTCTCGTTTTTGTTTGATTCCACTCTCAGACCCAACATGTGCTTCTGTTCCTTAAAGGCAGGGAAAACTCTTCCCACATTCAAAGAGCAGAATATGACTTAGGCACCCTTCTCTTGTTTATCTCCCTTGACTCATAAAATGTACATGGGATGCTAAAGGCACAAAAGAACTTCTTCTACTTTATGGTCACATAAGACCTTCATTTGGAAGGAACAGCTCTTAAGCAACAGCACATACAGGAATCATATTCCGGCATCCTTAATTAAAAGGAAGGCTTGTGAGGAGTTGTCAATCATAACCATTGCGTTTACCCATACACTACAGGATTCTTTATAGCCACTGAGCAGTGGACAGTCTACGAAGGATCCCTTGGCAGATGTCTGGAAATTGAATTTTTTGTCCTAATAAAAGTCCACAGATTTGAGAAAGAAATTCCATTCATTTCAGTCGGGAGCAGTTTCTCTGTCAGGCACCTGTTCTTCCAGAAACAGAGCTTCATGGAAGGTTTAGCTACGTTGTCAATGATGAAAAAACAGCAAAATAGCTGTTCTGCTTTTACTGTGTTGTGTCTACAGTGCTTCTGAACAAGCTGCTGAAAGGGATGTGTCAGGCAGGAACATGGCAATGTTCAAATAAACGCTTTCTTAATAGAAGAGGAAAAATTGTTTTGAGGACACAGCTTATCTAAATGATTACTTTGGTTTAGACAGCCTTGTATTTCACTGTCAATTACATGCAAATTTTAACAGGCTACAAATACCAAATCAGCAAAGAAAAAAACCCCATGGAATAGTTCCCTCTGTTTAAAAATAAGAATGTTTGAATAATGAGACTGACACCTACAACTTCCAAAGAAAAAGCTTTAAATATAAGGCTCAGATTTATATAGTAGTAATAATGGATCACACTCTCAGGACTGCCCAGAAGCACAGAGCAGCCTTAACTAGCTACCTGTGGATTCCCCCTGAGTTACAGATTTCTCTAGACAGAGAGAATTCTTTTGACCCTCCCAACCTTTTCATTTTCTTTTTTCATTTTTTTTTTTTCAGTGCATATAGTACTCTTGTTTCTGGCATTTCTGTTTCTCTCTGAGAGAAAAAGAAATAGAAGCTGTCAAAATTTGTAAGTACAAACCATTTCAGATTACCCAGATTGTCCTGCAAGAGACAGCAAGCACTTTTCTCTGAATTTAACGTGTGAATTTCAGGACTGATTTTCCAGTTGGATCTATATGCATGCATATATATGTTATTATCTCTTTTTTATCAAGGTTGCTAGGCTAAGATGTTAAGGAATCAGATGTTCCTTAGGCAGCTGTCTTGAAGAACATGCAGTAGCCTATTTCCCTAAACTTGTATTTCCCTTCTTTGCTGACATTTCCAAGTCACACAACATCACCTAACACTCCTTCTTGGATCGTTTTCTGGAGACGAAGCACACCCTATGCTTTTCTGAATGTGTTTAAAGATCTTTAGTTTTTCCCTTCTGTGATGCCACTGTTGGCCTGTAGACAACTATAATCTAATGCAATCCTTTTACCTAACAGTGAAAGCCCTTCATCTAACATTTACAATTCTGAAGCAACCTGACCTGTACAAAGCATTTGGGTCAAAACTACTATTCTGCATACCTAGAGAAGGGGTTACCAAGAGTACATCTAACCTGAACCACATCTGAGGCATCTCCTCCTATCATTTGAAACTTCTTCTAATTAGAAACTTCTGGATCTTAAAATTGGTTCTCCAAAATATTTAAGCTAGGTGCTGCAAGTTTAACAGAATAGATAATATGCCTGCTGTGCTATAGAGAACACATTTTAAATTGGTCCCATACATCATTGGAATGAAAGTACATCTACCAAATTGAGATGGTTCCTCCTCAGTCTCTAGCCTAATGAGATTGGTGAATTTTTCTTTCCATTCTTAAAAAGCCATGTTATTTTTAAATGTACACTATCATGTATTACCTGTAGCGTCTCTTGCTGACGTTAGTGACCATTATACATAACCTTTTAAGAGGTTACAAGAAGTACACAAGAAGAAAGTGAGGAGGACTAGAAATAAGTGGCAAAAAAAGGTCAGAAGTATACCATATGAAGTAAAAGTAGCATTTAAATAAATACCAGGTTTGGGTAAGATTGAGGTTTGTTTTATAACAGTATCTCTAAGAGAGCTTGTCAAGAACACATCACTTCTGCCCTGGGTATCACACAACAAACAGCCAACTTCAAAAAAGCCCCACACTACAGAATGACCTGAATAACTTAAACGTCTATTGCAAAACAATAAATAGCAGTTATCTGATTTTGAGTAGTCTCACAGTAGTGTTTTAAATAAGAATAAGGACTAATAAGCAACTTCTGAAGGTAGTTTTTATGAAAATGAAGCCTTGTAAATGCTTTTCACGATGCTCTATGAACTTGTGGCCATCCTCTTAGTGATTTGCAAAACCAAGAGGCTTGCTTGACCTTGGAAAACAAGCCTCTGGAGCAAGATACTGCTGAAAATAAATATATTTTTTCAGTATTTCATTAGGCAGTTGAAGTTATCTGCCTTATGCCATACTGCACTCGGAGAGGTCAAAACAAGTTCAGTCAGCAATGGAGCAATTCCTGCTGAACTACAGACGTCCTCGATGACACTATCACTGCACATTTTGCAGGGTAATTTAAGGAACATGAACATTAGTGAAAGTGCTGATGTTAAACCAATATTAAAAGCATGTGTTGAAAAGTTACTGTTTCACATTGCTGTGAAAATCCAGTGAGGTACAGGGCCAAGGGTTACCTTAGCCTCAGCTGTGAACGTCTATTATTGTTCACTTAAACCTCACTTCTAATATCAACTTTATTCCTTCTGTTCTCCTAGTTATTACCTAGGACTAGCAGTGCTTTTTATTGTGATTTTATCCAGCAATTAGCTCTAGAGCAACAGATTTCTGCCAAAGGAGAGCGCGCAATCACCCAAGCGCATTAATTCCGGGCTGACGGAAGTAAAGGGGATTTTTCTCGCAGACTTCCCTGGGCCTGAGATTGCACCCTCAGAGTCTGCCAGCACCCCAGTTCGTTGACAGATTACTGTCCTCTGACTCTGTACTGGAATAGGAATACATACAACCACAAAAAGTAATTAGTGACACGGTATTCTTCAAACAGACCTTTTGCTCTGTATCAAACTGCCGAACTAGCAGAGTTAATTATTTTACTGTGAGATTGCAAGAGTACTTTAATGCTGCATCTTAATGTCTTTATTATCTTTCTGCCAGGGAAGTACCGGCGGGCTCCAAGGAGAGCAACCTCAACATTTCAAACATCACATATCTGCATACAAGAAAATGAGCTTTTCCCTGGGACTCAAGATGAAAAGTTTCTCTGAAAAGTTTGTTGAGAAAAACCTGTCGAGACTCATAATTGCATGCAACTTAATGGTTTATTGGCTGGCCAATACTTCAGGCCACAGTATTCTCCGTCAGTCAAGCTTGGAACAACATCAGAGCAAAAGCTAATGTAGGAAAGACTTCTGCTTACTCAGTGGCTTAAGTTTGCAAACCACTTTTTGTAAAAGGACTTATTCTGGAACTTCGTTCACTAAATTTTCAGTTAGAGAGGAAATGTAACTAATATCTTGAAGTGTCACAAAAATAATCAGGAGGATATAGCTTACTTTGTGGCATTACCATGTATTAATCCAGTCTAACTAAACGTATTTCTCCTCTTAGACTGCCTCAGAACACTGCTGCTAATGAGGTTTTATAGTTCATGCCAAATATCCTCATATCAATTTTCTTACTTCTAAGAAAATTATCGATAATGTATTTTTCTGTGTCTCACAAACTAATTCTCTTTCACAGGGAGAAATGTGAATAAATCCTAATATTAATTACTTAAAAATTGTATTTGTCTTGCAAAAAGAATGGCATTGACTACATTAGGTGCCCCTAACATAAGATTTAACTCTGTATGGGAAGTAAAACTGCACCTTTAATTTCCATTTTAAATATTTAGGTGTTTATTATCTATTATTATTTATCATACTTTATTATCTATTCCGATAGATGCAAAACTTATTAATTGAATGAGTCTGACTGAAAGATTATGTTCAACTTTTGCATACGGGCTCCTAAGTGAAACCACACTGCCTGTCTGTGTCTGTCCAGATCACAAACAGTGTAAAATGCACACAATAAAATAGGTTTTGTCTTGGCAAAAAAAAACGTGTTTCATACTGGTAAATGTTCACAACAACAGAAAAGGATCCATCTGAAAAATCAGGTTCTTTCTTCCTTGTAATGACGGACTGACATACAAATGATGTGACGCAACTCTCAGCATACTGTGCTCCGCATCTGATTTACACTGCCATTTTAGTGCCGCGTCCTCGCGAGGATCAGCTGCCCTGTCACCTGCAGCAGCGGTACCAGACGAGCGGCACTCCCGAACATCACTCCTCGCCCAGACAAGCGGAGGTAAGTGAGCTCCAGCCTGCTCCCCTCCCTGCTCGCCTGCCGGGGTGGGGATCTGAAGCAGATCACCGCCTCTACAAAACCAGCAAAGGGGGAAACCCAGCCCTGCCCAGTCACTCGTAATCTGCACCTGTACTTGTGGAATTCCCCACAAGCCGCTCCTCAGGACCCTTCAATGGGGGAAACGCACTAACACGAACAAATACTTTGAACTACACTGCAGGTTTAACGAGGTCTCAGTTGGTCTTAATTCAAACTCCTCCTGGACGCAGAAGTTTGAATCCGCGAGCCCATTTCTGGACAAACTTCTAACTGATGTAGGGTGGCATTGCTTTATTCAGTGGTGGAAGCATTAATTCTCAGTAGTTTTCTCTTTTCTGGGAGTTTGGTTTTTAAAATATGTATATATATATGCATGTATACATAAGCTTATAGACTTCTATATATAATAGTGTATCTGTATATAGAAGAATGGGTGGAAAAAGGCAGTAAAACAGTTGAGCTAAGAGTTGCAGACTTTCATGAGTATATATATACACACACACTTTTCTGACTATAGAATAGAAGTTCTTGTTTTTCAAGTACAAACATCCAGGATCCTGATTTTCACAGTTGCTGCCGGGTAAATTGGCACCAGTTGAATCAACTGAGCTGGCAAAATTAGTAAAAGCTGAGGACCTGAACAGCCTTTGTGAATATAAATCTTACTCAGGTAGGGAGAATGCAGATTTTTCAAAGACATTTAGACATCCTCGACTTTTGACAGCATGAGCTACTGCTTGTGTATTTTCTCCTCTTTCACATGGCAAAGGCAGCAATAAACCCTAACACCAAGGTGTTCTCAGGAATAACAGATCGCTTGCCTAGCTATGAAAATAAGCTCAGTTTAAAATTCGTTGCTTTTTTCCAGCAAAGGAAATGATGCTAAGTGATTCAAGTCTCACATCCATTTACAGAAACAATTATGAAAGAGGCAATAGCATATAAATCTCTTAAGCCCCAGTGTATCTTCCAATCCTGATTTAAAAAACAAATGCCTGCCTTGTGAAAATCATGTTTAATAATTCTTCTTCTGGGCACCGTGCAGGGAAATGAGAGAACTGTAGCTTTAGGCACATTTTGCACACTGGTGTCTTTGCCTGTCTCCCTGAACAGGAGTTAAAAACTACTGGAAATAAACATAACATCTGCATTTTCTCCCACTTCAAGTTTTACAGCTAGCAGAGGTTTACATTTTATTCAAGCATGTTGTCAGGGGAGAGGGGAGGAACAACTGACCTTTGAATCAGTATCAAAAGTCTTGTCAAAACCAGCTAAATAAAAGTTAAGCCTGAAACCGTCTGATACAGTCTTTTGGTTAAAGGAAATCTGCAGTAGGTCTTTAGAAGAGGGCGGAAAAGGTAGATTTTTTTTATCTGCAATATTCAGCTGCAAAATGAGAAGATAACATATTCTTAATTCTTTCCCCTCGGCGCTACAGCTTTTGTCCTAATCAGAACACAGCCAACTCCTGACATCATCTACTACTTAGATATTGTGATGATAAGCACACTACAACTACCTTCATGGGTCATTTGGACCTAAGAGACAATTTCTGTATTAAGATAATCTCTGAAACAGCCTGTGACGCACTGCACCTAGCCTTGCTGAGAAACGGAACAAACCCCACTCACTCCTCTACATCCAGGAGGCTGCAACACCTGAAAATACAGTGGCTCTCACACAATCAAAATATGTTCTAATTAAAACAAAAATTTGAGTGGATGCCTTTAGGGAGAGAGAGATGGGGAGGCTGAGGACACTGACTATGTGCAGATTGCCTGCCATAGCCACTCAGTGAGCCTTTCCTTTTCAGAAGCACGTATCTGGCCAGATTCTGTGAAATCAGTGGAGCTTCACCAGCTGACAAAGGATGAGGGTTTGTCACCATGTGTCTGTAAAGCTGCTAGCATCTTCTTTCCCGTGTTTCCCCAGAGATTCATTGCTTTCTGGTTGTCCCATAGCTTCTTGTCATTTGTCTCAGATTTTGATTTCACTTTGATTTGAGTGGAATTGCAGATAAACTTGGGTGAATAACAGCTTCTTGAAGTTCTTATTTTTGCTTCCTCCCTACCCTCAAATTGGTTGCAGTCTGAAATGAATTGAAATTGGGGGTATGCTGAAAATATGGGAGAAATGTAAATTGAAGAGTTGAAATTATTGGTACTTTTAATAAAAAACCTGAATAGATATTTCAAGACAAAAGAGTTGTTTCAAGAAAAAAGGAAAACTGCAACACGAAGAAGAAAACATTCACCTAAAAGGTGGAGATTTCCCAAGAAACCGTTAAGAAAAACTGATTTGAATTTGTAGACTAGTGCAGAATTTCCAGAGCAGTGCATTTTGCTCTACAGACATTTCCATTAAAAAATACTTCCACGATCTAGACTGTCTTCTGCAAACGTCAGTCCCTAAGATCCTGAAGATGGGCACCTCAAAATCCAAGAATCAGTCCAGGATTGATGTACATGCTTCAATGTTATCAATATCCCGGCATTGGGATTACAGAACTTCTGCTGGAGTGTGTTCATCTTGGTGCTACATCAATACAGCTAATTGTCAAATAAACACAAAAATAACTTCATTTAAAGTTGTCTAAGATAGTTCTTCAGTACAACATTAAGTTGAATAAATCATCGTTCATTCCAAAGAGGCCTCAGTTTCCCGGTACTATCAGGGCAGTCTTGTCTTTCAGAGAGATGCTAGCTGAAGGAGTGGAGGTGAGGAATGCAGAAAGCGGGTCAGAACCTGGGAACAGCTGCTTTCACCCCATAAGTTCCTACCTCTCCTCTTAGATTTAACCCTGGCTCTCCCACTGCAGATGACCCATCAAACATCACTGCAGGAGCAATCACCCCAATAGCAGTTATCACCAAATAAGCACTGCAGCTCTACATCATTCATTAAATCAGATTCTAGAAACTCAAACCAGAAGGGCTGATCCATGCATACGTGATCATGAAATGGCTTTGAAAAAGGTGTCTTTTCCATTTTACAATCCTGCTGAAATAGCGTGGTTTGCTTCTCACATGTATGCAGAAAAACAAGTTGACCCACCACCACAAATCTCTGACAGTGATTAGATGCTTCTGTTGGGAATTTCATTACCATTTCCCAGTATTTTCTCAGTCGCGTTATTAAATACAGAGCTTACAGAAGTTAGTGTGTGTTTCATATGCACAATATATATGCCATTTAAAAATCACATCAAGGGTGTGGGATGATATTTTCAAGGTGAGATTGCGAACTCTAATGGAAGTGGAAAAAGAATTTAATCAGTCACAGCAAGCCTGTCAAACTTTCTATTTCACTGTCTGCCATGTACAAATATGCATAATAACCATTGCTTAATAGATGAACGCTAACATACATTAAAAATCAAGTGTTGGAATAGATGCACAAACACTTAAGGTGAAATTTGTAGCAGGATATGCCTCTGAAAATTCCCTTATGAGGCTTTTGAAATGCTTGTATGAAGGACTCTTGCTGCTTTCAAGCCTCCATTTATTCTTAATATACTGAGACAAGGAAAGATAGTCTCATTTCAGCTTCCAGATCCATTACTCTAGGCAAGCAGAACCAGTTTAATCCATGTTTCCCCAATACTTAATTAAAACTCTGTGGCAGAGGGAAGTATTTTCTCTGCAATACTAATCTTATTTTATTCTTCCTCTTTTAGAAAAGGAATAAACATCATAAAGCATATGATTAACTAAATGCTGAAGTTAAACCTTGTGCCTGCATGGGATCTCACCAACATTCCACTTGAGCAGCTTCCTATGTCCAGAACCTGAGCCAGGGTTGGCAGGGAAGCCAAAGAGCCCCCTCACTAGTTTTGCTTCTTACAGCCACCCCCAAACCTCCAGTTGTTGAGCAAGATCCAATTGTCTGTTATGCACTGAACAAACAGAGCAAAAGTTTTCCATGCAAGTCCAGAAATCACAAAAAGAAATAAGAAGCAGCAGGTCTAGATCCCATAGCAGAGCCGCTGCTCCAAGAAATATCAGCATACCGCAAAAAGCCAGGGCCTGCTAGCTAAGACACAGCAGGCAGATGGTGACTGGACCTAATTCATTTCTCTGCGTGATGCTACGCTTTGTGTGAACACGCACGGCTACTTGCACTAACAGAGACTCGGAGATCTCTATACCACATTCCCCCATGCAGGGCAGACAAATCCTTAGTCAGCGTGATGGATATGGTATTGATACAGTCTAGTGGCTTCTTAAGCGCGAGGTTTTTATAAAACAGTGTAACAACAGATTTCCAGAAAGAATCTGAAGAGTTCTAAGAAAGCTCTGAAAATTGGTGATAAACTCCTAAAGCACGAAGGGGCAACACGCAAGAACACAAAAAAGCGCTTGAATAAAAACCTGACAAGAGGGAAGATAAGTAAACATAGCTTGGCTTTAAGGGGCAAGGTGGGAGTCAAAAGCTGAAATCATGTATGGGAGATACTGGGAAAACAGGACATTCCAGGGTAATGCCTGGTAACTTGCCACTGCAACCATTAAAACACTTTCTCAGAATGATCCTTTAGGGGCTATAAGCTCCAGCACAGAGAGGCAATCAGCTTAAAACCAGAGATGATAACAAAGATAAGTCGCAGTATATGGTACAGCTCCACGCAGCAAGACCTGATCATTCTGAAGAGTTTCACACTTCCAGGCTCCAGCTGGTGAAAGAAAATATTCCTGACACACTATCATTTAAATACTCTATTTGATGATGGTCCTGTGTAGCTCCCTTAGGACCAATTTAAAGTTTACCATATCCTTTCTTTGAAGGGTACTTCTAAAGTGCTTGCAGAGTTTACCAACCGATTTGACTATTAATATTCTATTTCTCTCTCAACTTGCCAAAAGACTTTGAAAACAAAGATTGATTTAAGAGTATCTCAGTATATTTCAGGATGCACATCTGCTGCTTACTTCAACATCATTTCTAGTCAACTGCAAAAACACCCACCAAACAGCTGGGGAGACAAGCAAAAAAAAATCCATCTCAGATCATTATTTTGCATTTCTTTACTAGACAGTCTTCTTTGCTTACACAGTACAGTGGATTTACACCTGAAGAGCATTTAAGACTTCCTCTTGTGCCTTACTTTGCTATTGCTGCTGTCAATTACAGGAAGACTGAGCCCATTATGTTTTGCAAAGTTGACTGGACATCTGCAGTGATATAATCCCAAAATGAATGAATGAAGCACTGTAGCAAGCCTGAAGCTGAAGTCTGCAGGCAGTCTGGACAACCTCAGCACCTGCTGTCTTTTCTTTTTGAGGACCACTGTGTACTTTGGTTAAAGAGAGCTGCCCTCAGAGGCAGGTGCCAATAAACTCATTCAAGTCAAATAAGTCTGGTCACCATTCCTCATCAGTGAGAACTGGCTTTCTCATCTGCTTATTTGTCATTCTGTTCTACCTAGCACATGTGGAGAAGAAACAGGACAGCAGAGCAAAATTTTTCAGTGATTAGAGCCCATCCTGCCTCAAGCACAACACTTGGCCATCCCCTGTGCACAGTGTTGTTTGTCCTGTGATGCACAAGAGCCTGTGGATCAGTTCTGCAGTTTGCTTGTTGATACCAACTTTGGTGGATCTTACATCAGAGCTATGCCGGTTGATGATCCAGCCAGTTGCTTCCTATCCTAGGACCAACACATTTTAGAGATCCTGGGTACCTGGCAATTCTTACTAATTGCAACTAGAGCTGCGAGTTCTTACTAGCCATGCCATTCTCGTGCCTCTATGCAGAGTGTTCTAGAAACCCAGGCTCTCATATTAGAAAGAGCAATTGAGTTGCTACCTAATTAGCTCAGTATAAGGCACGGATGGTGCCATACCAGATACTAATCCCTTCTTTGGTCTTTATACCACAAAGATTTAGGAAAAAATCCAAAACCTAAACAATGTTGCATCTAGTATTTTCTCAAGTAACAGTTCAGCTTCCTTCAGACTGATCACCCTGACTGATCATTAGTCATGAGCAGTAATTCTGAATTTGCAAGTTCAAAGAGAGCATTCTTGAGTTAGAATTTAATTCTCTGCTTTTGGATTTCACACCATTATTGCTACAGTTCCTCACCCCCCCCTTCTTTTTAAACCTTTCTTCCCCTGTGTAACATTACCTGTGAAATAATATTCTTTAAACGACACAGGAGGAGACGTGCACCTACAATTCACAACTCCAGATTACAAATAGAAACAATTAAGGAATTTCCAGTTTTCCCTAAACAGTACTTGCTACATTTGATGCTAGAAACATATACAGTTACTTTTAAGCAACTTTGTACGGAAGAAAATTTCTGAAATCTAATGCAAAAATAAGAAAGCGACAATAAGAAACCCCTTTTATATAGATGGTAACATATACACACTAAAATAGTTTGTTATTTGTAGACAGGAAGAAGAAATCACAAACAAATAGCAGCAGAAGGGAAAGGTCAATTATGATACATCATTTACCCTAAACGTGTTAAAGGTTAATAAATTAAAATCTGATATGAAGGCTCATGTTGAAGGACAGTAAAAAGGGGAGATTATCACCAGTGGATGACAGAGCAACTTGCAGTAGTACACCAATTACATCCCTGTCTGCAGGCACAAGCAACATGTTCTGTGGGTCTCTTTTCCTTTCCAGGAACCTGGCCAACCTAGCATCCTCCAGTCCTTTAAGGCTTTCTACTGCTTTTACAAAAAGTTCAAGGAAATTGTACAGCTGTGCACTGTGGCAGACCCTTTACGTCTTTACCTCTCCTGGAGAAATAATGCCAGTGACTAACAGTCTTGGGGGGAGGGAGGAATACAAAAGATGGAAGGTCATCAAGGTCGAATCCTTCCATGAATTGGCACAGTATTCAAAACCAAGAGGATGCTAAGTTAACACCCAGAAAAGGTGCTCAGCTGGTACCAACAGAGCTAGTTTCACAATGTGTTTGCATCTGTGGAGACTTGCTGCCTCATCGGTTCTGAATGCAACAGCTGCCTTGAGCCCACCTGAAACAGACCTCACTCTTCCACCAGCTTCACTCAAATTGCCACAGGGACAATCTTCTCACCCATGCCTCCAGACCACTGTCTCCTTTGGCAGGATGACAGTCTTGTCCTTACTGTATTCTGTTTGTCACATTTACTTTCCCCTGCCTCCGGAGAGCACAGGGAACTCCAGGCGCCCTTTGAAGCATTAATCAGCTGTGCCTCAGGACAGAAGGACAAAATCCAGTTGGCCTCTGGTTACAGAAGAGTGGTAGCCTGTCACTTACTGCACTATCAGCAGGAATCACTTTGGACTGTGAAGTTTTCAGAGTTAATGAGTGTATAAACACAATTAAAGCAATAGCTGCACTTGTGTTCCTTTTATTTTGACAGATGTGCTTCAGCTGTGATTATACTCTGTTCTGTACTAGGAAATGTGCTATCTGTCATATAACAAACTCTGCATAATCTAAAACCTCAATGTAAGACCCAGCAATTAAATATTTGCAAAGAGATGGACCGAGACCACCAAATCATAGGCAGGTTCTAAAATACAGAGATTAGTGAAGTGTTAATCGGGCCCTGCAGTGTTTTTTAGTGACTAACTAGACAGAAAGAAACCGCAATAGGTGGGTTAAAAACAAGGACCCCAGAAGGTGCACATCAGAACAGCTCTCATGCAGTTAGCTGAAAACACAGGCCACAGAGGATAAGTAGTAAAAATGCACAACCCTTCTCACCAACCAATAATCATCATCATTCACCCAAAATGTTATTTCCACACTGAAATCCTGACCTCCAGCTCCAGTTTGACTGATGGTGCTGGCAAAGGGGGCAGCTGGTAAATTGAGCCATCACAATATTCCCAGCCCAGAGGTAATTCTCAGAGTATGTTGATCTACTACAGCAACTGTCATGCTTCACCAACACTTTCCAGCATCTCTGGACAGGAGTCATGTTGAGAGCAAGGGGCTGTATGCAAGACTCCACAAAGATCTGAGATAGAAATGTCTTGCACCAGGGACAGTGGAACAAGGGGTTTAGAGAATCAAAGACATTAGAATAAACAAACCTAGGATTCGATGTATGGCATTTGAGGAAGTTCAGATGTTCAGGTTCAATTTTTTTTAACGAGTGTTAGTGGTGGTAATTGGGACAGATCTTTGTGCACTGTCATTCCTACATTCTTGAGCCAGATTCATCTATTAGAAGCGTACAACTATGTCACATGGAAAGCTTTACACGCAGGTCCTTTGTTCCACTAAAAATCAAGAGTTCCCACCTCAGCTGCTGTGAAGCAGTCACTACAGGAACAGGGTGGACCAAAACTAATTTAGGGTGTTAGCATGAGAAGGATCAGTGTAAACCATTCACCTCCTTTGTTAATTTATCCTGCCAGCGTGGGTATGTGCAGGTATTAAAAATCTAACTCACTAACATGAGCACTGCAGCCTTCCTCAGCTGTTACAGTCTATTGTCCCTAGCCCAAGAGGCAAATAAACCCTTTTCAAATAAATTTCAATTAGCCAGGCTTCCCTATTGTTAAAGATCAAGGAAAAACCCTGGAGAACCCCATTAACATGCAAATGAGTAGGTACACAAACATAGTTCCTATGTGAGCCTGTATCAGCAGAAACACAATTAATTCTAAATACAGATACATCCAATGAGATTAACATTGGACAGCTTTGTAACAGACTCTCATAACCTACTAATTTATACCCACTGCTACCACTGAGCCTCCTCCCCAAGAGGCAGAAAAGCCTCCCTGTATCTTTCCTGCCAAAAAAGACAAATCCCTGTGGGTAACTCTCACCAGATCTCATGCTGTAAATGCTAACGGAGAAGCAGTTCTGCAGTCTGCACCACAATGCAGCTATGGGAGTTGCATTACAGAAATGAGGTCAAGCCCATCTAGCTCTGGCATGGTGATGTCTGCCCCAGTGCTTTGTCTCCATTAGGATTTCTTGCTCAGGTTAGTTGTCTTGCCATGAAACAATACTGCAGCATATTCTGCTTTGCACCAGCAGTTTGACTCCCCTGACAGCTGAGCTGATGTTGTCTTTACGACCTTTGCTGAAGATGCAAGTCCTGTGGACAAAGACACCATCAAGCCCAAAGGCTTCTAGACAGCACAGGAGTTTAGAGCTCTGAACTCCACTGCAACTCCAAATATCATTTGCTTTTTCGTTTTGCAATAATAAAACCGGTCTGACCCTTGCTTTTTTCATTGGCTTTGGACAAGTTATTTAACCTAGCAATTTCTTGAGGCAGTAATACTTTCCTTCCTGAAAGGAGTATTTTGACAATTTCTAATTTAATATTTGCAAAATGCTTTCTAGAGTTTTATTATGATTACTCCGATACTGAACGCAAAAATAATCCAAGTCCTTTATCACATTTTGCCAGAACAGCATGACTAGGCCCCCCATACACTTTGTACAAACTACCATAAAGCAATTTTCATTAGAAATCATTCAGGTCTAAACAAATTTATGTTGCTCATGAGTGCCTGCCTCCAACCTTTCCACCATGATGTGTGATCGCTTGTTACTTTTTTTTTTGCACTACTCATATTCCAAAAAGCACATAAAGTTTAGACACTCTACAACTTTCTAAAAGTATATTTTAAAATACATTTTCCACAAGCTTTGACTCCTGTAACTGAGTTACAGGTGTAATGCTTACTCAGCCAGGAAAAGTATCACACTGCTGAACACAAGCCACAGAGCATAATTTTAAGATTTTTGAATAGAATAGTATAGATTAAACATCTTATTAAAACAAGAATACCATATCAATTGAAAAAATAAAGAGCGAGCAGCGTAAACGAAATGACAAAAATCAATGAGAAGTCTCAGTCTCTGTGTTTTCTCAGCTCTAAAGTGATGTCAAGTCTTCGTTCCTCTCTCCCCCTTCTTTTCAGGCATTTTGACAGGGAACTGAATTGTGTCATACAACAGTTTCAGAACACAGTATAGAGCTGTAATATCGAGATATATTGGCTCTCAGAGCCTAGATCGTTATACACCCAGAAGACAGAATGTTAACACTTGCTAGCAGGCCTGTTTAAGATAATTGTAGTATGCTATTCTACCAGCTGATGTGTCTCTTACATCCACTGCAAAACCCATGTGATGCAATTACAAGCGAGGGAGAACTCAAAATGTGTAGTTCATTTGCAGATGAGTTACCCATAAATTGTTTGTGCCACTTTGTTAGCAGATGTCCACTGAGGGACTCTGCTTACTGAACCCTGCGCGATCATAAAGGGGGAGCATTTGCTAGTCTGTATCATGGAGACACTCTCTGAGGAGTCTCCTCACATTAATGATGTCCCTGCCAAAGAGTCAGAATAAAGGCATGATGGCCTCATGAGCCCTCAGACTGAACAGTTTGGCAAGGCAAGCCTTTCCAGCACAACAGTGAGGTTCTACCTCCCCAGAGATACGGGAAAGTAAAAAGAAATCGCTTCTCTTTGAAAGCAACAGCAACATACAACAGCACCAGTCCTCCCTGTTTAATTCCCTAGCTTAATTTAGCTTTTTTGACTGGAGGCTGGGAAGGAAAAGGGATGGAGGAATAGAAGGCATTTTGCATAGCTGCATCCATAGCAGCTGCATTTTGACAGTACCAGTGTACCAATACTCCTGGGCCAGCAAAGGATTGTAGATGCAGCAAACATTAGGAAACAGGAATAATCAATCTATATTTGATGGGATTGCTTCATAAAGATTATGCTTGTACTACTGCTGGAGGAATTCTAAATTGAAATTATTCCCCTGCATGCATACAAAAATGTACAAAACAAAAATTGATTTATGCAAAGGCAGAACAACTTCTAAACAAAGGCCACAGAATTTGCTGCAACCGTTTTAGTTCAGGAAGATACCTGTAGCAATAAAGTACCAATGGAAATTAGTTGCAGACTTTTAGAAGACTGCAACACATCAATAGAGGCAAATCTAGCCCTCACACCTCCTGGGAATCCTGATCCAGCAGGAACTTCTCAAGTTGTTCAGCCATAACAGAAATTGGTAGCCTCAGCCCATGCTAATATTCCTCTTGCAATATTTAAGTGTTATGCTACAATTAAAGGAGATGTTTCAAAATACTGTGATGTCCAAGTATGTTATTACCTCAACAGGAGGTCATTATGGGGCAATTTGAAAAGAAATGCTTTTCAAGAACAGAGTTCTGTTACTGTATGAATGACTACTGAGCAGCCACAAACTGTCAGATTTGCTTCTAACAGGTTTTTAACTATAGCAGTGTTTAAGAAGAGAGAGAGGCAAGCTCAATAACACTGAATCTTGATCAAGCCTAACTACATACTTCTAGTTTGCCAGCGTTAATGAACAGGACATGAATTGAGTTGAGTATTCTGCTAATTTTCTTTAATAACTATGAGATTCCTGGACTTAAGCTGCAAAGTGTAAATGGTATTGCATGCACAAAAAGATAAGGGTGCATGATTCTAACACGCTGCAGTTGTTAGCCGTAAACTGAACTTAATACTTAGTCACAGCTGCAAGAATATCTTGGCACCTCCATACAGCTGCTGTCTACTTCACTCCAGTGCTCAGGTCCCCCAGTTGTCCAGATCACACATAAACATGTGCATGTGCTCCAGCCTGGAACAAAACTACATCGTTTTGTTCACAAATAAATTTGAATACAGATGACAGGTTCTCCCATGAGACAACATGGGAGAATGCCGTGACAGATTTTTGGGTTTTGATCCTTTTTTTCTTTTTGTTTTGCTCCAAACAATTCTCCAAGAACCATCCCAGTTAGCATGAAATCCAAAGTCAGCCTACACGAACAATTTCAGGAGTTACTTTTGAGCTCTATGATCCATCTCCACCCTAACGCGTATGGAATCTGTAGGCATACGATCATGGGTTGATTGCCAAACAGCATCAGAATTGAGACCTTAATTAGGGGCTTGGATAAACTCTGTTAGCCTAAACGGTGATAAATGCAACAGAAGAGCCACAAGCAGGAGGGAGTTCTGCTTTCCAGTAACACCCCTGTATCAAATAAGAGGGGTTTGTGCTTTGGGAATTGAAATTCCCTGCTGGACAGAAGGATAGCACACTTGAGACCTATTTTCAGAATTTAAGAGGCACATCGATCTTGAGCTAGCCCACTGCACAAGGATGTATTTCCTTCCCAGTGCTGAAGGTCTCAGAATAATGGTCCATTACCGAGATACATGGAGAGAATTACTCACTAAGTGCTCTAGGAAGGGAGTGGTCCTGACAGCTGGAGCAGGCACAGAATCAATAGTTTGGGGGGTGGGTGGGTGTTTATTCTGCAAATTGAAATATAGAGAAAAGGACTTTCTTCACATTTTTGGTATAGAAAAATGAAGATTAGATAGAAAAATCTGAACTGGGGATTTGAATGTCTAAACACTGCAAAGGAATGTTCTATTGCAGCTCAAAATTACACATTTCTACAGAACGTTTTTATAGTCTCACTGAAAATCTGAGATCATAATACAGAAGGAAATTATTTTAATGCTTTGGGGGTATTTTACAAAAAATAGATATCCTTGTCCTTTGCACAAGGAATTTCTATGCAATGAGCTATTCTTATTGATTACGACAGGGTCAACATGAAGGAAGCAGCTAACAGATGCACTCTCTCCCCAGAGATGTAGTGCATGTCAAAATTATCATGCTGAGACATGCACTGGCCTTTCAAGCTGCTCGAATCAAACTTCATGACACGGAGTCTATAAAATATACGCAGAGTTCAATCCCATTATTTCCCTATCTGATTGCACAGATAATATCCTCATATCTATTACAGTCTGAGACTAGGCTGATATAAGAGACCTGCTCCTAACTTTGTACATAACAGAAGCCCAAGGAGATGCCTGCCACGCTCAGAACAACACACTGATAATTAAGGCAGCTGATTCCCAGAAACCAGCTACTCATGGAAGCACATACACTGTCAGACATAGGCACTGGTGTTGCCTTATACCTAAGGCTGGGGAAAGCGAGTCAGTCACCTGAGAAAGAATCTATCCTCAGTGTGTTAATTGTCAATACAGGAGTGCAAACACATTTATAGACCAGGGCAGTAACGCAGGCTGGCTCAGCTTGCGCTAACGCACAGCCGGCAGCCTGCCCTAACACCACTTGCAGCAACATGCACCGCAGCACCCAGATTTTCTACCTCTCCATTTTATGCCACTACAGCCCAGTTAGGATCCAGGAGGCTGACATTTTCTCCATCCAAAATAATCCTCCTCTGCCCTGCAAGGGAGGTGAAACCCTGCAGCTCCGCTCTGGGCAGCCCGTGCGGCGGCCCTTGGCTGACACGTGTTGACACGGTTGCGCAGTCAGCCATGATGCAACCACTTCACTGGCAGCACGAATGGGACTAATCAGGACATTTGGGAGATTTTCCTCCATTCACTTGCTACTTTTAATCCCTGCTTGTAAAGCATTTTGAAGATAAAAACATGCTGGACCAGTACTATGTGTTATTATCTTTACTCGATGGCACTTGGTTTAGGATACCTGTCCTAGGTTACCCAATGAGGTAAGCAACAAGCAAAATAGTTACCCAGTTTTACCAGCTGTGAAAACAAAGACAAAAGAAGGATACAACACCTGGCACACACTGAGGAAATACAATCTCCTGCTGACACCTTGCTCTTTACTGAAGGAGCCCAAAATCAGCAGAGAGGCTCTGGAGAGCTACTTGCCCTTTCCCCTGAAAGACAATGGGAAGAATTGGTTTTTGACACCAGTAGGTGCTGAAACTGTACGGAGAAGCTATTTCCTCCTTCTTACGAGCTTCCAATTTCTTTAACTCCTGCAGTTCATTCTTAGTGATCATAACCTGATGCTCCAGGCTGAAGACAGAGCAGTTTGTGAGAATGTACAGATGGGAAAATATTTGCATTTATGTAAGATCTATTTACCACTACTTCTCAGTTTCCGTAACAAAACCTAGATCCAGCAAGCAGAGGATCCACCTCAGGCACATAGTTACATATTGCACTGATGTACAAAAAGATTGTCACTGGAAAAGAGGACTTTTGAATGATTTGCAATATCATCCAATATTCATTTGACCCATGAAAGTACTCTGTTAAAATTCCCCAGGATTTTGAGTTAGTTACATATGTAACTAACTAAAGCATTCAAAAGAGTAAGCTAGAAGACAAATGCTAGTAAGACACAGACTTAAGTCTTTGCAACTTAATGCTTAGAGGTTTTGCTCCCCAGTCACACTATTAAAGTATAGGAAAAGCCTATAGCCTATATATAAGTACAGGGAAAGCCTATACTGCATCACTGTGTAAAGCGCTGCACTTCAGTTAGCCACATCTTCCCTCTGCCCAGTACCTCCTTGGAAACTGCTGTCACTGGACACCATTTGCTGGGATTCACAGCAGAAGCCACTTGTGCCAGTGGCTATAACCACCCTGCGTGGACTCTCAACAAGACCATGACAGGACTGGAGACTGTACCACTCAGCTTCTTTGCTTTTCCCCAGAGATTCCCCTGCTGTAAAAGTGTATCTAAGGTGTCTGAGAAAGGGATTCTTCCCTTGTGAGCTGGTTACCTTTATGGAAAACTTTCTGTTCACTTATTTGGATTCATATTACAGAAAATATCGCTGCCAGCAATTTCAGCATCCCTGCAGAGCCTGCTTTGCTCTGACTCTACAAAGTAGGAAAACAAACACATCATTCCTGTTTATCAGCCAGAACACCCCAACAGGCTGGATCACTTTTTAGGGCCAGATTGTCCTTTGTTTAATTTGTCGCTGCTCTTTTGACTTCAACAAATCTATGCTAAGATACGGCGGAATGATGTAGCCTAGCCCTCGATGGCCCTGAAAGCAGTAATGGGTCACACATACCTACGCAGCACATCAATCAAATGCTTAAGATTTCAAAAAAATAGAGTCACAATATGACAGAAGTAAACAGAAATAAGCTCCATTGTAGAGAAAGAATGTACAGGATGTATGCACTTTTAGCACATGCAATTTTGATGTCACAATATATACACTTTCCTGGGGTTACAGGAAAATGCTGGCTTTTCCATTATAAATGGATTGCCTAAGAACCTCTGAAGTGCAGCAACTGCTGGAGTATCCAGCTGCAAGCAGTTACCATATACAAACAGTACAAGAGAGGGGATGGGAGAAGTAAGCCTTCATTCATTCAACCTCATTTCTAATGCAATGGGAGCTCAAGCACTCACAAAAATAAAACAAGAGGACAAATTTTCAGGTCACAACAGTTAAATTACTACAAAAAAAGGGCAGAACATGGACTTTCCATCCAAGGATTACTTTAAAGGAAACATGCAACAAATAACAAAGGCAAGTTTTTGTCAGAGAAAAAAGGGGTAGACCACAGACTGCATGCATCTCTAGTCTAAAAGCATGTAAAGCAGGTCTCTACAGAGAGCTTGTAGAAGGGTCTCTGAAATGCAAAACTCCAGGTAAATGCAAAGGGAAAGATCTCATTAGTTCCAAGGATCATGCCCTACTGAGTCTATCTGCATTTTTAAAAATTACCTTTGGTAGAAGTAATATCATAGTTTGAGTGACTCAGGTTTTCATTACACAGGAGCTTTACTGTGCTATTCCAGCAATATAAAGGCCTTAAAAGTAGCAAAGAAGGGTGTCATACTTCGGAGACTCTCCTCCAGCTTCACTCTCCCCCAGTTAGGGAAAAAACCCCAAGCTCTAAATAAGAGCTATTTCAGAACATGTAGAATAGCTTCATTACATGAACCAGCCAACTCCACAGCTAGACAGGAAATATATTATATCAATGTTTAGTATAATTTTAGCAGGGAACCCAGACCTGCCCTTAGTATAGTTTTCAGGAGCATCAGGCTTTTTTTTGGTATCACATAAAATATTAATTGCTGTAATTACCACAACAGAAAGACAATACATTAGTTTCTAGAAAACCTTTACAAGTCATAAGACCTGGGTTTGAAACCCCAGTTGTGCTCGAGTTCCCCGTGCAACCCTCAGAAAGTCATTTAGTGTCTGTGCTGCAGCTTCCCATCTGTAATGTTGCTCTACCCTGCATCAGAAATGGGTTTTATAAACAGCATGCATCATTTGTGTAAGATAAGGAAGCACTTACAGTTTTCACTTATGAAAGAGGATCGTATTGTGTTAGGCACTGTAGGTTGCTGATGACTTTCTATTCTCCCTGCAGTTCCTCACCGGCTTCTCATGATAGTCACATGTTTTGGTGGCAGTAAACTCACTTGAGGCCTCCTCTGCTTTTAGTCTGACAAAACTGTAAAAAACATGCATTGACCTGTCACATATTTTGCTTTTGGTTCTTTTTGTCTTAGTTTGGATGTTCCTGATCTAACTGAACAGCAACACAGAGCATCTGATTGATGATTTAATATTTAATTGCATCATTGCAGTTACAGCTATAACAGCGTTGAAAGTTCCTGGGTTAGGTAAAACTTCCTCCTAGGGAATATTTGAAAAACGTACCCCTCAAAGAAAGCAAAGGAACACTTTGCCTCATTGTAATTATTTTGTATATGTGGTATATTGAGCTCTGTTTGGGGAACCATAAAAATTACTGAGATAAGAAACAGGCTGTCAACTGAATGGAAATGTGGCTCTGGTGATTATTTATTTAAATGGTACAGTCAGGCACTTAATGTTCAAAAGAGAATGCATCCACAACAGCAAGGAATGTTTTTTTCAAGTCTTGGCTTCCCATTCGCAAGGAACCCTTGGGTTTCCAGACCTACGTGTGGGGCTGGGAACCCCAGCTGTTTCGCTCTAGGCCATTGCCTGTCTTCTGGAGATGCTGAGAGAGGGGTGAAGTCAGTAATAATGAGTGCTTGAAGTAGAAAGCCATTACGCAGAGAGAGCAAGCTTCAAGGCAGAGGAACTCCTCGTTCAGAGGAGTGGTGGAGTGACTGGTTTTGAACTCTCCTCTGGTGAAACTGATTTCAGATAAAGCACTACTACAGATAACATTTAACTTATTTCTAATAAGAAGTAGAATATTCTTTTCTACATTACATATGACCTGTGTCTTAAGCTCTCAGCACCTGCCTGTCACATTAAGATTTCAGCCCTTGTACATAATTTAAAGTAATTACAGTAAAGATATCTAAATGCAAGTTAATTTTATTACACAACTAATACCTCAAGAAGGTTAAGCCTCACATTTTTTCAAGTGAGTTCTGATTTTAACTATTTCCAGAAATATTTAAATATTTCAGTCAGAAGAGGTGAATGTATTCAGCATATCTGGAAAAAGTCTAGACATCCAAAACATTACCACATGTTGGGGAACACTTGAAAGCCTTACCCGAATCAAACTTCAATTTTCCTCTATTTAGGAGCTAAAGTGGCCATGCAGAAGAAGAGGTAGAGAGGGGCGAGATGGCTCGCCCATGCTCAGCCAGCAGAACCAGATACCAAACGCCAGGCTCTCGCTGCCTGCTCGACACCCCCCGTGTCAGTTTTCCCAGCCTTTCTGAAACACGGACCACCGACAGACAGACCACCACATTCAAGAGTTCAGGTTAGAAACATTATGAAGGAGATTGGCTGCGGTCTCTTACTGCTGCTTCAGGACCAGTCTGGGATGTTTGACCAGGATTTGGGACCTAGTTCTCTAAATCACACTGCCTCCCCTTTGTCTAGTGATTTATTCAAGCAGCATGCTGGAAGCACCTACTTCCAAAGTTGTGGCATAACCTCCCTCTACAATCCTTCCAACAGCGACATTTTAGATATATCGTAATTACTTCATTGCTGCTGCAATCAACAGGGTATTAATGATTTCTATTAATATAACAGACTCCTAAGAACACAGGCTTTTTATTTTGTCTTATGGCAATGCAAAATGTTATGCTACTGTCTTCAGAGGACGCACTGAGCAAGCAGAAATTGCATCACTCAAAAATTGTGCGCTTCACGGGGAGCTCTGTTTGGAAACAGTAAGCCAGGTGCTGTGTCCTTGAGGGACTCTAGGTGTAATCTCTGCACAAGCATAGAAGAAATATCGAAGGTCAGAAGCGCTTAGTAACTGTGGGAGAGTTAGTGATTGCTCAGTGGCTAGGAAAAGAATAATTAGCCTTGCCAGAGATTTCTGAGGAAATCCTGATGCGTTATGGGACCTATTTTACATCCTGCCTGCTAAAAGGATTATATCATCTATCAGAGGTGGCTGCACTACAAACTTCCTTTTATCATACACACACCAATGATCAGGTGAGAGGTTTAATAAAACACTAAATGGAACAAAATGCTGACGAAACGGAACTATAATTACCTCTGAAGCTTTTTCCTTGCCTAGCAGGAAGTCTTTTCATTACACACAGTCTTTACAGTTTGAAGGCACCCAAGTCTTTCCTTGAATAAAAAAACATCACCAGGTTAACATGCAAAGGAAAGACAAAGCTTTCTCACCAAATCCTGCTTCCTTGTTACCCTAAAACAGCAGGGTCGGGAGGAAGTCGAAAATCTTAGTCTGAAAAATAGGTTGCTTTTCCTCCCTCAT
Organism: Gavia stellata; assembly: GCF_030936135.1. Lineage (NCBI taxonomy): Eukaryota > Metazoa > Chordata > Aves > Gaviiformes > Gaviidae > Gavia > Gavia stellata. The sequence goes on along the minus strand of NC_082615.1, from coordinate 8,335,434 downwards.
GGCAAGGGTAGACCAGATCTTTACTTGGAGAAAACTGACATAATTTCTTTCTAGTCAACCAATTAAAAAAAGGAGAGCTCTGGAGTCCCAGAGGCTCCGATTATTTTATACTCTGCTACTGCAGACATTGTAGTCACCATGGGGTAAAGTTACCATGATGCATGTCCTTATAGATATATTAATAGCGAAACACTAGTACTACAATTTAATAGGATTAGCTGAAATTGCTGTAATACATTTTACAGATGGGGAAACTGGAACACAGGCAGACTTAATTTTAAGCAACTAAATCCATATTTTGGCACCAAAGCAACCTGATTCTCAGTAGTGCTGAACACTTAACTCCCACAGTGCAAGAGGCTACAGTTTCCACTATTCATTCTTCCTGGGGCCAACCACACCTCTAACTCATGCACATTCCTGAGAGGTAATTCAGCACTTAACAGCTGTATCTCAAGGCCAGAGCTGAAGCCTACGTACATCACAGATTCCCACTAAGGCAATGGACCTGCTTCGCAGGGAATTCCTACAGCTGCTTTATATGATCACACATTCTCTGTCCCATCCTTGACACTGGCTTTTTCCCCCCCGCTCTGAGCTGTACTGGAACATCTTTTCTCCCCACTTGCTTCAGAATCCAGGGATACATACTTTCCTCCTCTAAACTGGATTTGCTCCATTAGAACCAATGTTGCTCCACTGTAAAATTTAGCTGCCTGCTGTGAGATGCTATGCTTATTTGGTTTTTTCCCCTCTTCAACTCACTTCTCTTCCTTAATTTCCTTACTTTTGTTCACTAGTGTTGAGGGAGAAAGCAGCACCAATTCTCAACCCTTCCCAGCAGAGATGTAGACTGTTAAATAAAAACCACTCAAGAACACAGCCCAGTTTCTACAGTTACAAACCAAAAGCAAAGCAAGTTTTTTCAGTACTATATAGCAAAGCTTACCATGCCCATTGCATTATTCATTGCCACATTTCTAGTACCCTAAACTGCCACCATTTGTGCCAGTTCTTCTTGCATTCTTATTCAGGAAATTGAGTATGAATCCTGGCTGTTCTTTCTCTGTGCCAACTCAAGGAGACCTCACAACACTCTAGTACAGCATCTTCATTATATTCTGCCCTCTCCTGGTGTCTTTGCTGAGTTCTCTGGCATTCATTTTCTCCATTTCAATAGGCCAAATTAGCATCTTTGCTTTCCATCTACCACAGCCATTAAAGCAAATTTATTCTGCTGGAAAACATCTATGTCACCCACCAGACCTAATTTGCATCCTGTAGTCCCATAACTGGAGAAGGAAAGTGTCACTCTCTCCTAGTTTAGCAGCCTCCAAGCTAGGGATCCATCACCCTTCACAGCACCTGACAGCTTGAGTTAAGGAAGAGTTTCTCACCCTTTGATGACCTCCTCCAGGAGCCCTGCTGACCACTGGTGACCTCTGTCAGTGATCAGCTCCTTTGACAATATGGATATATCAAGAGAATATGAAAAAAACTCCATCAGTACTGCTTTTTGTCCAAGGTTGTTACTAAACTGAATGCCTGATGAAAGAAATTAAAATCAAGTCTTTTGCTTCCACAGGGTTAACTAGAATGAGATCTGACAGCTCCTTCACTTTAGAGGCTTTATATCCCAGATGGTTAACAAATGTAGTAAATAAGCTTACAATTGCACTTTTTCTTGTTGCTGTCAACTCTAAGCTCCCTCAAGATAAAGAGGCAGTAGGTTAATTGTATATGCATTGCTTACCATCTCCACCCTCTAGCCAGTACCGTGGGGGAAGAAGACAGGAGGTGCTAGGTCCAAGTCCCCCATCCCTCCAACCTTTGCCAACATGACTTCCTAACACTAGCAAAAAACCTGGGAGAACGCAGCAGGGAACTGCACCCTCCGGAGGCACACCGTCACGCTACCCACTCGCAGCGGCCAAGATCCCCAAAGCTGCCGGTTCCAGATGGCTCGAATGCAGTGTCGCTCGCATCCAACCTACAAGCTGTAGAGCAGCCTGCTGAATCCCGACGACAGCGCTGCATTATCACCAACTCAGCTCTGATGTTTAAATGTATTTATAGTCATGAATACTACACATTATATAAACACACACTCTCCTGTCAAGCAGTTAGAGCTAATCCTCCTACAAAGGAAGAGTAGTGTTTCATGCAAATGCATATAGAGCTAAATGACATTTTTTATATGTGCATAGTAAGTATAGAGAAAAGAGTAAGTGGGATCCTTCCTTGCAAGTGGCAATTAACAAAATTATCACAGATAACCTGTCAAAAAAATTACAAAAGAAAACAAATAAACATTTACAACTCAGCAGTGATTATTTAAAGCACTCCGCCTTGCAAGGATGTCTGTATTTCTGGCAAAGAGGTAGGAGTAAGGAACCACTCCAGTACAAAGCCCCCAGTGCAGGAGCCAGCAGCTCCCTTTGAGCATTGGCTTTGCTAAGGTGGAGAGAACAGATGTTCAAGGCCACAGTCACAAAGTCAAAACCATCAGGAGCTCCCAGGGATGAAGGGTTTTAAGCTCACATCAGTGCAGCCTAGTTCCCCCCACAACCTTCTGTAGTGGAGTGACCAATGTGCCAATAAAATATGATTAACAAAGAATGGGCTTTAAAAATGGCTTAAAAGTGAATACAGAAACTCAGCATTTGGAAACTTTCCAGCAGCCAGCTCTAATAAAAAGAAATGACAATGCCTGGTACCCCCAGCAGGACAGTGACACTTTATTCATACTGGTAGGTCACAGCCATGTCTGAACACCTCAGTGATGCTCAAGAACTTCTTGTGGGAAGCCCTGCCCAGTTCTGCAGCGTGTTACAGTCTTTGCACCTAGAAGGTCTGCATTCTTACGACAGCATCTTCATTATCTTCTGCCCCCTCCTGGTGTTTTTTGCCCAGTTCTCTGGCATTCGTTTTTCCCTTTTCAACAAGCCAAATTAGCATCTTGCTTTCCATCTACCACAGCCATTAAAACAAATTTATTCTGCTGGAAAACATCCATGTCACCCACCAGACCCAATTTGCCTCTGTAGTCCCATAACTGGAGAAGAGTGTTGCATCTCTCCTAGTTTAGCAGCCTCCAAACTACGGATCCATCACCTTTCACAACACATCAGTTCAGGCTGCTTGCCCACATAATGACCAGCACATTCGAAACAAAAGTTTGTTCAGGAGTACCACAGGGTTTCATGAGGTGATGCTGGTTTTAAGAGTGGTTTTTCTTTCTTGTGCTACTGCAGAACAGGAAAAATCAGATGCAGCACAAAGAGGAGAGACCTCTGACACCAACTTCTGGACCGTAAGAGTTACAGAAAAATTACTGCCTTTTGTAGGTTTGGGGCTCTATCCTATAACCCAGAATTCATCCACTCTCAGTACATAGGAGACTTCTGACCAGGAACTGTGAGGTTTAATTCTGCATGTGTCAATTAACCCAGCTAAAAAACCCCACCACAACAGACAAAACACTCAAGTGCATAGCTCATGCCTTGCACAGGAACATGGTTTGTATTCCTTCAACAAGGACTTTTCTGGCTTCCCCCACAGTGACTCTTCACCTGCCACGGCAATAGTTTCTCGAGTCCCCAGTTCAGCACTGTAACAGAGGCAGAGCTCCCAGCATTTTGGAAAAGGGCTCGCTCCAACAAAGGACTCTTCAGCATTGCTGTCAGGGGATTCTCAGTGAGTTGGCACTTGTGTATGTCTTTTTTTAATTCTAAATTTGTACCAACATGAGCAGAATCATTATAAAGTACTTAGAGAATTTCAGCAAATTAGAAGGCTGGGCCAGATGAACTTTCCCTAACCCTCATAAAGAAAATTCACTATTCTAGCACAAAGTACTAGATTGTCTATTACACATCACATCTCACTATTGCTTTCATCCTACTTAAAGAAGTCTCTCATTACTTATATATGTAAAGTCAGGTTCTTTACCTCTAATTTACAGAACAGTCATAATAGAAAATATGTGTCACCATCAAATAACAAACAAGCAAATCTGTAATTCTAGAACTGCCTACAAAAGTCCTTACATACTTTCAAAATGAAGTCTGAAATTCAAACACCAAGAGAACAACAAGATATAGTATTTAAAAAAACAACTAATTAACAAATATACAACAGAGAATGATACAGAATATAAAGGTTTTATAAGCTTCTATTTTACCATTAGTATTTTAATAAAAAAATATCCTACATTTGAAGAGACCATAGCATTGACTTATCCAGCAATGTTATTTGGCAATTTAAATTCTTCCTTTCAGCTTTGGAAAGAAATTGCTCAGAGTTTGGTCAATGACTTACTAATGTGATTTGAAATACACCCATTAAGACTGAGGGGATTGATGCAGACCCCAACAGCACAAAACTATTTTGATCCACCATTGCAAAGCAAATGTCACTGTGCTGTTATCAGAAATCCAACAGCAGCCTCAAGCCATACTACAAAGTAGTGGTGACCAAATCTTTGCAAATGCTACATTTTTATGGAAGAACAAATCTCGTGGTCAGAACTTTTATTAGAAATAAGGGTGAGACAGTATGGGGACACTGACTTGTATTGCATTATCTATCCTTGAGCTTTGTCACTGGTCCCATATGTCACTGAGGAGACGCTTTGTTTTCAATACGGTGATGGCTGCAATGTCCTCAGCACTAAAAGCACATGCTTACACTTCAGCTGATGCCAAAGTGTTTTGCTGAAGAAGGCAATACACAAGGAAATTTACAGTTTTAGCATGTGAAAAGCTGTTGTTTCCCAAAAGCTGTGAAGCCTTAGAGATACACTCAACACTGAAAGGAAAAAGCTCTGATGAGCAAGAGAACTTCCACGCACAAAGAACACACGCCTGGCATCCCCTCCCAGAATTGTCCTGCTTTTCTTTTGTTTTTAAATCATAATTCACTATTGCTTTAGAAAAAAATTACACAGCAAGAGTTCATTGTAACAACAGGGCCCGAGAGAAGGTGCTAAGTATGTACAGTGAGGCGGTTTGCATGTGCCAAGAAGTCAACTTGGAGCACACCGAAGCTGCTGTAAATTCTCCATAACGATAGGCAAACAGACATATACCCCAGATATCCTTTCAAAAACTGCCAGTTTTCATCCTACAAAATGGCTGCTCAGCCTTGAGTCCAGGGTTTCCTTTAAGTCGGCTGCTGCTGTTTTAATCGCAGCAGTTCCTATTAGCTTAAGTGGAGCACTATTACAGTTATGAAAGGAACTTGGGCTCAAGGGCTGCTGCTTTATAGAGCCTCATGTTGTGCACATTATTACCCAGACCTGCAAAAAAAAAAAAGATGCTTCACATGAGTCAGTGCTGTCCTCCTTAACTGAAGAAATGCAGCTGTGTACTATCCCCTCCCTGGCAAAGTACGAAAGCCTTTCTGAAACTGAAGTGCAAACTGGAAAAGAAGTTGGTTGAAGGCCAACAGATAGGCCTGGCAGACTGTATTTCTGTGTTTTGGTTCCCCAATTTGCTGGAGACACTGTTTGATACTGAACTTCTGTTTGGACTTAAGTTTCTAATTTGCTAAAATGGTGACAAGAACAGCAGCAGCAATCATAAAGCAACACCCACACTTCTTGACTGTTCTGTGCACTCACTCATTTCCCAGCACATTATCAACAAAGCAAATGCAATCACACACACATGTCCTCTGCCCCCTTCCTCTTCCCCAGAGTATCCTATGTGCTTTCGGAGTTCGTTATTACAGGTTCAGAAGTGTCTGCTCCCACAATTACCATTCATGTGCATGCAAAGCATTTTTCTCCTATAGGAATCGCAGAATCACTAAGGTTGGAAAAGACCTGTAAGATCATCAAGTCCAATCATGAACCCAACACCACCATGCCCACTAAACCATGTCCCGCAGTGCCATATCCACACGTTCCTTGAACACCTCCAGGGATGGTGACACCACCACCTCCCTGGGCAGCCTGTTCCAATGCTGTACCACTCTCTCAGTAAAGAGATTTTTCCTAATATCCAGCCTGAACCTCCCCTGGCACAACTTGAGGCCATTTCCTCTTGTCCTGTCACTCGTCACTTGGGAGAAGAGATGAACACCCACCTCTCTGCAATGCCCTTTCAGGTAACTGCAGAGCACGATAAGGTCTCCCCTCAGCCTCCTCTTCTCCAGACTGAACAACTGCAGTTCCCTCAGCCGCTCCTCATCAGACTTGTGCTCCAGACCCCTCACCAGCTTCGTCGCCCTTCTCTGGACACGCTCCAGCACCTCAATGTCCTTCTTGGAGTGAGGAGCCCAAAAGGATTTGAAGTACATGTCATGCATTCTATTTATTTACCTCCATGGCAAAATTCTCCACTTTTATTTCCTTTTGCTTAAAAGGATGCAAAGAGGAAAGTCTTGATTCTACAATGGACCTTGATTTATCAGTGCACCTAATAAGCAAATGCTTCATTTAATGAGACTAGAGTAAAGCATTGTTTTCATAGCTGAATCAGGAACCAGATTAATAAAATATCAGAGAATTTTTGATGTTGGAAGGGATCTCTAGAGGTCACCTTGTCCAACACCCCTGCTCAAGCTGGGTCACCTAAAGCTAGCAGCTGGACCATGTCAATATCTGTAAGGTTCCTATTAAGAACTTTTAAATTGTCTGCTCTTTAGGGTGAGCAATTCATATTAGATCTGGACAGACCTCGCTAGGTCATTGTTTGTTTTATCTTCTCTCTATGAGAAAAGTAGTTTTAAAGTTAACATTAAAACTTCATTGGCAATTATTTCCTCCTAGAAAGAGTATAGTATAAGCACCTAAAAGCCCATCAAATAGGTGAAAGATAGCACAAACTACATATCTGAATGCACTGGGAAATCTCCAAATACTTTAAATGAGGCTACTTCAGAATGAACGCTGCCTCAGGATGTTTGCATCACACCACGCTCTGGTTCTGAAGTTTTGTTTTTATGGATTTTTCATCCCTTGCCTCAGCCTTAAGATTCTGTAAAGGAACTTGGTAGAAACTGAGTTTTAAAAGCCTTTAAAATTCTTCTCTTTAAAATTTCTAAAAATCAAATCTCCTTAATCCTGGAACAGATTTATGTATAATTTATGTGTGCAAACCCAAGTCGCATACACTGACTTCTGTGCTTAAGGCCAGAGCAGTAACAGCATTACTTTCATTTGTAATCTAGTTACAGGGTAACAACGAAGAAACAAAGTCTGGTAGCATCAGCCAGTACAGCCATACACAGTTCTTTGCATCCCTATCCATCAATCAAGCACCAGGGAGAAAAAAGTTAATGCTTACAAAATAAAACAAACATCACTGCCGTAGCCCTCAGAGCTATTGCCGGTATAACGCTGGAGAAACTGTGGAGGTTGATTTGCAGCATGGTGCAGACGCTAGTGTTCAAGGAATCAATGGCTTTATAGATTCTGTACTCTACACAAAAACATAAAACACAGGAACCCCTACTTGCGAAACTTGTCTAATATCTTGCCTGAATTTACCATGTCTTTAACAGGACCTCAAAGTCTCCTCCTGGACTAAAAAAATCCTTCAGAAGGCAAATTACAGATTGCAAGCTGCATACAAACAATAGAACAGTTAATTTACACTTAGCTAGGGAAAATCCACAGCACCAAAGTTATTCCCTTTGAAACTCAAACACCATTTGGGGCCCTTACTAATTCTAGTTATCATTGTAGTACCAAAAATAGACTAATTCATACATTTGTACAGTGATATCTCAGAATGCATATAATTTTCATTAAATTCCAGCTCTGTTAACATACCTGTAAGGGCTGCAAAGTCTCTCTCAGACAGTGAAGCTCAACTTGATGAGGACCAGATAGAACAGAAGAGATTAAGTTGTACACAATCATAGGCTTATATTCAAAAGCAGTCAAGGCATCTACAGAAATACTATTAAAATAATAACGTGCCATCTGTGTCTCAAGGAATTCCAGCATAATAGTTTGAAATATCACAAAATGGCTAGTACTGATTCAGAGACATAGCTTAAATATTCAAAAGGGAGGAGTACACCGCCAGCGGCCAGGGACCGATTTGCCAAATCCCCATTCACCATTGCAAAGATAGCACAGCGGGTGACCCAGCAGTAATGGAACAACTGGATGCCAAGGCAACATGGAAGGAGTTCTGCTGCGAGTTAACTAAGGCACATCGTACAGCATTTACCAATTACCTACACAGGCCTCAGAAGCACTCTCTCTGCAGGCATAAAATCAAAAGTGCAGCAAAACAACTGAAACTTGCAAAGGCACATTAAAGCAGAGCTCATAAAAACTGTCTGTCAGAATCAAGATGTACGGACATGGGCAAAGGCCACAAATCAATCTAGACTGCACTATCTAAAGGAGAGATTTGAAGGAATTTGAGAAGTAAGGAAGATCATCAATCTTGCATGTGCCAGGTTAGAGAAGCGCATGCGATTCTGATTCACAGTAACAAGACGATGGAGGCAAGACTGACTGTCCCTGCATTGGAGACGGGCGAGTCCCTAAACTATCTCCTGCTTCAAGAACTGCTTAAACATTTTATGGTAAAGAGGTTTTTCACGTAAGCAGTGGCAGGAAGAGAATAGCAGTCTATTACTTTCTGGTTCTCCCAAGAGTACTCTGCTCACCCAGGTACAAGACCACGTCTCCACTAGATTGCTCTCCCACTGCATTTTTTCCCAAGAGCAGCCCAGCTTACACTAGAAGAGCTTCAACTTCCCTCTCTCCACCTCAGTTTACTCCCTACCCTGCCATGGAGGAGACTAATGCGATAATAGCACAACTAAAGCAGGAAAGGAAAGAGCAGTACCGTGTAGAAGAATGGCTGGAGAAAAGCTGGAGTTGCAAAGTGGTAAGGTTTTAAACAACACAGAAAGCCCTTGAGGGCAAGAGAAGTAAGAAGCTTGTTTGCTGAACAAACTGGCATGCTAAGAGAGGTAAGCCCAGACCATTACAACTCAACAGCTGACTTGGTTACTAACAAGTTTTGTTTGAAAACCCCGGTATTTGCTTGAAGTCGAGTCGATTCTCTCTGATCCGTGCAGGTTGGTGTATTTTAAACAAAGGTTTAGCAACGGTTGGCGGTGTATGGCCTAAATGACAAATGAGCAGGCAGAGATGACTTCATAAATAATTTATGATATATTACGGCCGTTTTTGTGCTACCATAGTTATCAACAATCATTTGTTGTTAATATTTTTGCTAAAAAGGTTGTGGGAATGTTTGAGTAATTTTATTGTATTTGTAATACACAGTAGTAGTAACGTGAAGCCAGCTATCAATGTTTAATAAATGTTTTAGCAACATATGCTATAAATTATAAATGGGTGACTATATATGCCATATAAAATATGCATAATGGTTTTGGATGTTTGCTAATCATATGCTATAACTGTTTAAAAAACTATTAATAAACAAAGTGACTAGAGATACAAAAGTTTCCAGACATGTTCAGAAGACAATTTCTAATTAAACAAGTAAATTTTAGAATAAATTAAATGCAATTACATTGGGTCTCTAACATACTGTAATTGTTTAATAAGTCTTTCACTCTAAGCTGCATGCAGACACTGCATACTCTAAACGCTGTATTTTGGAAAAACACTACATAGGAGAAACTTTCCAGTTGTTATTCTCTGCTGCTGAGCAACTTCTTAATTCCAAACATCTATTTTTAAAGACAAAATATCTTTTTCTTAATAAATATTTTAATGAAAGACAATATCATGATTTTTGTAGAATCTTTGTAGGGCAATATCACGTCTGCTTCTGAATGTGCAGGAACCAGTAAACCTGTTCTAATGACAAGAAAGGTCCTATCATAAATTAAAACCTCTGCATTATTATCATTGGTTCTGAGGGTATTTGGTACTTACAGTTGTATACATATAAAGAGAATACATCAATATCTAAAAGGCAATTAATTCAGAAGTACTATTTTAAATTCTCCCTTCTTACATAAAGCAAGATCTTCACAGCTGGTAAAATGGTATTTGTTCAAGTTCACCACAGGTGAACTTGTCTTTCATGCAAATGCAAGACAACCAGTTAAAAGGAAACATACATTCCCTTTCATTTAGATTAATCACTTGATTTTTCTAGCATTTTCTGGCCATGGAAATATGCAGTGTTCGTTTTTGTTTCTTAGCTAGCTGGGTCAACAATAAGGAGTTACTACTGCTGACATGCAGACCAAGTCACATATTTATTCCTTAACATTATTTTTCAAAACAATACTATTGCTGAAAGAGAACTAAACGAGCTAAAAATAAGGGAGACCATTTTATTTTTCTAATGAGGAACATGAATACACACACCTGCACACAGCTCTCTCCAAGCCCTCAACAAATAGACTTGCTATTCAAAATGGAGCCTGAGTCCCTTTGCAGCTCATGTATCATATTTTACTTCATAATAATTCCAGCCTGTTACAGCAGTGCACTGATTTCACTCTTTCAAAATAATTTTCATTGCCCTCTAAAGTTTCAGGCTGTATTCCATGGTTACTAAACACTATACAACTCAAGTGTGTAGTTGTCAAGCCCATCCATTTGGTTCAGTTTGGACTCTGTCAGCAGCAGAAGACAGACATTACTCCAGAGGCTCAATGCCTTGGTGAAGTTTTGATTCATTTTCTAGGGTGAGTTTATTCTCAAGGATGCTTTTCTCTGCCTGATCTCTAATGACACTATTACCTGGAGGGGGACAAACTTCTGCAATAATTGGAACAACTTCATAAAACAGAGCCTAAATTAGCTGAATTCAAATATATACCGTAATGGGGAAATTGTTCGCAAGCATAAAACTTCATTCCAATCTGATCTATCAATTGTACGCTTACTCCAAATTTCAATTAACCTACTGCTTGCAACAGTATTACACAAGTACGTAAAACTAAGCACATGGGTAATTGTTCGCAAGATCAGGTCAGTGATTCACCTACAATATTACGCTGTTCAAAATTGAAAAGCTTGTGTGTATTAATTCCAAGGGCTCACACCTTCCATATACAATTATCATCTATGCCTCCCAGTTTGTCTTCACTTATTCAGTGAAGAACGTGCATATTTACATAATTTAAATGAAAGCTAATGTATATTTCACATTAATATTGCACCAGCTCTGTATCCTCCCATCTGGATTAGAGCAGGCAACTCCATTCATGTTCTATTTATGTGAAACCTGCTCAGAAAAATGACAGGAAGAGAATCAAAAAGGGAAGGAATGGCACAAAAGGAACATTTTGCACCTGTTCCCTCCTGGAAAAAATAATACAGATCTCTCAACTAATCTCTCAGTTTTAGACTAGCACAATGTTATTTTGCTTGCCTTTTTGTCCTTAATTTTACACCTGGATATGGCAATAGAAATTCTTCAAAAAAAGCTAAAAATTAAGGTTATTGTCTCCTTTCTGTACCCATCAGAAAGAAAAATTTTTCCCGCTACTTATTTTCCTGACAGTCTTTGTACATAAAGTAGATTGCATGAAGCCTTCCTCTATGAAGCTGTAAGAGTTATCAAGCCCCGTATCGTAGCACTGAACAATTCCCAGGCAGAAGAATAAACGTGAATTCCAGATCACTAGGCTAAGGAAAACACAGATTTCTGCCACTGATACACTGGCAGACATTGGGTTTCAGACTGACTCCGTAGGACCGCTGCAATATATGGTCAGCAATTGCTAACAATAACATTTCCACTAACACAACAATACGAGAATACCAAAGTCACCTCCTCCTAAAACAAACCAAAAAAATTGGATGAAGATGGCATTCATACTGCTGAGGTATCACTTCTGATCATTTAACTGCATTCTCTTTTATAGAGTTATTTTTTCAGCACCCCAAACATGTTAGCAGATTGCTGAGGAATTAAGTAAGTGCCCCCTGTACCTATGGTTTGTATCACACAAGGAATAATCCACTCAAGGAGAGTCTGCATTTCCCTGATCAGCAAAGTGAGCGTTGTAAGCCTTTGCAATGCTTTCTAAGTTAGGAAAAGTTTGTAATTTTTAATGTGGTCTGAGAGCATCAGGACAAACATATGTGATTGCTTATGGTTTATTATTAAACACAGTTATCTTCATGTACTAAACACTGTATTTGAAAATTAGAGAGCAGTAAACAATGTTACTGCTTATTGCACCAGTAATTCCCAAACTGGTAAGAGGATTTCTGTCTAATTTCAGTATACATTTATTGCATGTTTCACTGTTCATCTAATCAGAACTGGGAATCATTTGCTTCTAAAACAACCACAAGAATATAGATATCCAAGTAGGATGACTGTAAACAAAAATCTCCCTGTTGGCTCCAAGAGTATACCTACTCCCACAGCTATATCAGCACCCAGCGGGCAATACAAGCGCCTTTCCTTTTCCACGCCTCAGGTTTTCCTTTAGAGGACAGCAGGGCACTTCTGAAGTCTACCATAAGCGTCTGTACGTGACCTTCTGCAGCGTGAACAGAACTCAAAGCAGATTGTGATAAAGTTACACAGAACATTTAAGTTATACTCTGATCTGGAGGTCAATCACGTTTTCAGTAGCTGTTTCAGCTTCTCACAAAAAACCCATCCACTTCTGACAGAAGCTAATGGGAATCTTTCAACTTATTTCCACAGGGTCTGGATTTATCCTCAGTTTACTTGTTTGTTACAACACACAGCAAACAAGGACCACAGCATGCTGTAATTTTAATGATCTTCAGTAAAAATCTAAAAGGAAATATTAAATAATGATTATCTTTTGCCAGTGCACGGTCAGCTATACCAGTACTACATAGTCTTTACGACATATTAACCATTGCTGTATAAGGATCCCTAAAGCAGCGGAGTACCAAGCCATCTGGGTACAGCAAACCTGGAGATGGGGTATTCCCACAAAAAGTGAAAAAAAAGAATCACACCAACCACCTGGCTATGGAACAAATGGCTAGAGAAGAACAGATGATGATGACCTGCTTCAAGAAATTTCTAAAATGCTCCTCAGTTTTGAAAATATCTACAATTCTGACACTGTCTTCCACCCAAATCCTTCCCAACTAATAAGAGAGGGATAGAAATAGTCTATATTTTACAATTAAAACAAAGATCTTGCTCCCGGTAAGCTCTGCCACTGAAGAAGCAGCGCAGAAGTTTCCAGGAGGTCTACCAAGGTCTGTGCTACGCTAGCTCTATTGGATTTAGAGTGAGAGGCTCAGCAACATAAAAACAATAAACGAACCAGATTAGATTAAATAGTTGGACATCCTCTCTTTTTCAAAAGAGGAAATAATCTAATTGAAAAAAATTACAAAATAAATTACATACCCTGGGCACAGTCCCAGCAGAAACTGCTGAGACTGATCTTTTGAATACTTTCATTTCTGCAGAAGTGGAATAATTTCACATTTGGAAGTGTCTGCTAGCTTCTGGGAAACCAGATTAATTGCACAGTCCCAGTTTCAGAATCAAAAATATTCTGATGTTACAGTACATGCTTTTTTTGGACTGTCTATCCCTAGCTGTTCAGTTCAGATAAAGCCCATAAACTAGAAACTTTATGCCACATTTTATTCAAGTTGATACTCTGGGTAACTTCAAAACTGCTAACAAGGTTCCTCCTTTCACATTACCATTATTACTCGTATTTCTTATGTAGCATCTAAAGACCACACCAGACTGATGGCAAATTGCGTCAGGCACTGTACACGCCAAGTACTGCGAGTCCCTGACTCAAGAAGGTTATAAACTATGGTGCAGAGACACAACCTGGGCTTGAAGTGGCAAAATACACAGAGCAAATACCCTAACAAGTGTCATAATATCTGCTACATGGTTTGCTCTCAAGAAAAGTGAATGGTTACTAGGAGCATATAAGCTAAAGAGAGGGCAGGGGAAGATTTCTTGTCCTGTGGATTGCAGGACACAAGGCACGAACAGAGAAGGAGATAGCATGCAAGCCAGCGTAGCCTAGGGAGAGAGAAAATTCAGACAAAACTTCAAGAAGATTTCTAAGCACCAAGACGGTCCCTGCTTATTAGTTTCTGTTCTCTCCAATTTTCTTGTCAAGTTCATCCAAGGAGAATAGGGGACTTAATGCACAGATCCTAATGCTCCTGCAGCGAAGGAGAAGGATTTATTCTGCACAGTCCTGAACTGAGGGAAGGATACTGACTGCCAGTATACCATTGCTGTAAAAGTAATTCTTTGTGCAGCTACACTAAACTTGTGCTAGCTTATATATTACTATTATGGTTTTCTTTCTCCAATTCAGCTCTTGCTCTCTCTAGATGTAAAATATAGGTTTTTTGATAATTCTCAGAACTAGATGAAAATTAGTATAATTTTGGTCAAAAAAATTGAGTATGAAACTGTCTATTTTAAGTTTTTAACCAGCACTGCAGAGTCTTTGAGCAGTTGCCTCAAACTAGACTTAAGATGAACCTTTCATAACTCCAAGCTTTGGAGTCCCATCCCATTCTGAGTTTTATCCATAATTTCTTATTTTAGCCAGGGGGAGGGGGGAAATCTAATCAAACCAGCAAGATGTCATGAGAGAAATTGCACTGTGTGATTCCTCCCGCCTGCCTGGCAAGCTCCAGAGGTGCTCCAGGCTTCTGGGCGACCATCCAAACAAGACTTCTGACCACTTAAGATTACTTGCTGCGTGAACTTTCAGATTCCCTTACAGAACAAATAGCTATGATTACCTATAATAAACCTAAACCAAATGTTGCACATTAGAGCTTATTCTTTTGTTCTCATACTATCAAAGCACAGTGCAGCCAAACAGCACGCATCTCCACTAGCAAAAGAGGCTGGGCAACACTAGGAAGTGTTTAACGTTAATACTTGGACTACTAATACAATAAGCCCTGAAGCTTTTAGTTTCCAGATACTAAGACCACTTGTCTTAGCTTTAAGTTACTCATCCACAGAGAGAAGAAAACCATGCTATGGGTAACACCGATATCTAAGCTAACAACATCATTTAAAGCCAGATTTTCAGTGAGATTTAAATTTTGACACTCACTGCATTGAGGGTTGAACAGCTAGCCGCCGCCCCATAGGCTCCTTTGGGTATTGTACATGGGTCAGCAGCAGACAAATATTCCTAGAATACCAGCCAAAGAACTGCAATGACAGGCTTCAACAGCTTCTTTTCCACTCATTTAAATAGCTTCATAGCCACTCTTTCAAACCCCTTAATCCTCCTGCCTACCCTTTACCATATAACATAACAAGATGCACTCTCTCCCGAGTACAATGCCAAGGTCCACGCTTCCCCAGGTATTGGTCATTCCTCAAACCTAACCACTTGTTTTCCTTCCATATGTCACAGGGCTAAAGCCAAGGAGGCTTTTATGCCCTTCATAATGCAATTCCTGACCCCACACAAATCTCTCCCTTTCACCAGTACTGATCAATACAACACTAAAGGTGTCACTGCTCATGTATTCGTGCAAACCTGCTGCTAACCTCTTTGCTGTTCCATTCCCCTTTGCTCTAAGAACAGTCCCCTTAAATCAATTATTTATCAGATCCACAGGGACTTCAGTAATAAGTGCAATGAGATTTGTGGCTTCTGGGCCAAAATGAAATCCCATAACACATAAAAAGTTTTCTGTTCATACCTCATTTTCCAATTTCTTTTGCAGTCCCTACAAAACAGTCAAACCCTTGAGTGAGTTAAGATTTAATGGCTCTTTGTCGGCACTTACTGAAATCATCCCATACACAATGAGAAATCCAATGCTGAAGGCAAGAAGATGACATTGCCTTCTCTTTAAGTGCCAAGCCAGCTAAACCCTCAGAGCTTATTTCCAACTACCTGCAACACCTCTCTACTATCTCATTATATTCAGCTCCACGAGAATCCTCAACACATGCTTTATTTCTAATGTGCCGGTTCAGATGCTGTGAGTTCATCTCCAGAAATGATCTAAGTTACCCATACTGGACAAAATACTTTATATTTTGTTCTTCAGAAGTGTTAGCAGAGCTCAAAATTTTGCAAGGAAAGACAATTCAATAGAGAGAAACTTTAGTACTGGGAACAAGGAGGCTTTTAAAAGATTCAAGATAGCATGCTAGGTTCCCCATCGTATTCTCCCATTTCCATCTGGTTGCAGTAGCATAGAAAAAGGGTCTCAGTGGTGAATTAGGACTCTTATCTGTACATCCCCTAAGTGAGAAATGTATTCTTATCAAAGTCTCTTAGGCACTGCTGTGCTAGCTTTGAGTAGCCTTCAGTATAAACAATACCATTAGTAACAGGTTGGCTACAGCAAACATCCATGAACAGTTCAACAGCACAGAAAACTACAATTCCCATGCTGTACTGAAGGAATACACTTCTCTCAGCTAGATCAAGAGCTTTTATACATTAAGAATGATAGTAGGGGAGCCTGGCTGGGGTGGAGGGGAAACCACCAAGAAAACACAAAAAACAACTCATGTGAATCCCATCCTGAATTTTTTCTTTTAAACACTAAGTTGCAATAGCCTAGAGAGAATTAAGGTCATGTCAGCTCTAAATTCCAGTAGTACATGGGACCCATACAATAAAAATCCATCCTTCCCAGGGGGTCCTCCAGCATTCCCTGGTTGTTCAAAGCAGGAATTTGGAAATTGTAACACACTTTTTTTCTTTCCAGCTACAGCATTCAGGTGGTACATTCACCCTACCAAGACATTAAAAGAGACTAGAATGAGCCCTAGATTGTTTACTTTATCTGAGAAATACTACTGACTAGGGTGGTCTGAGAATTTTTTTGGTAATAGCAGCATATGAACAGAGAATATAAACCATACAACTACTTGATTTTAATGTATACTTGAAGTGGCCCTTAGGCTTGGCCATCTGCTCCATTTCCAGCTTAAATCTTACTGGCCTTCCTCACTTTTAAGAAATATAGTCAGCCATTTTTAAATACATGGATTTCTCTTCTACCATGAGATTTACTTTTATTAAACACATCCACCCCATCTCTTCTCAGTGTGAACGCGAGGCATAATCACTCTATACATGAACATCCACATTGCAAAGCATCCACAAGAAACCTATTGGCAGTGCCTGAATGGCCCCTTCAAACTGAGAGTCCCACCACAGTCCGGGGCGAGAGAGCCCAGATTACATAAAGGCGTTAAGCAGAGATAATATATGGATAGGGTAGGGAAGCAGATTTTAGTAACGCTTGCAAAGACAGGAAGGAAACAGGATTGTTTCCCTACTCCTTCACAGATATTTCAAGGGGCTTTTTTGCTACAATTAAACAATATTTTGGCTCCAAAACTACTTGGTGAGAAAGGAACTTCAGGCCTCGCAGCAGAAGAGAGAGCAGGGGCTGAAAGGATTAGTGACACATACCGCATGGCTCACCACACTTTCCACAGAGCTCACCACAGGTAGAGCTTGCAGGCGAAAGAAGTCTGACATAAAACCAGGTGAAGAATATACATTAACATGCTTGGCAGAGTAGTATTATGTTAAGATGGAAGAACTTCTTTTATGGAGACAATGACTGTGGCTTTAGAGACTGGGGATTCCACAGATCAAACGCCACGGCTGACAGCATCAAATCCTAACATTGAAAAGCACCTCCTGCAACTGCCATCCCATCACTGAAACCAGCACAGCCTCATTTCTGCCCCCTATCTTAATCCAGTTTTATTTCTTTTTCATGTCTGTCTCCATTCCTTTAACAAGCTTTTAATGAAGTTTTCTGCCTTTCCCACTGGTTAGGATGGAAACAGTCAGGGAAAAGTTACATGTCCTATGTGAAATTTCTTCCTTTGGGAATTGAAAGACATCATCATCAGGCAAATCTTTAGCCCTCCGTGCTTGGAAATCTGGCAGGTTCAGAGATTCAGCACAATCTACTTCAAAAAAACCCAAAGCCATAAATAGCATATATTAGCACTGGGTCATTTTGTAATTAGAATGGTATATACCTTGCTGGGGAAAAAAATACCACTTGGTGACATACACATATCATTTTGACCTCAGGGTCATTTTCAAGAAATTTCTAAATTATCATGAAATTCCCAGAACCAAACACTGGTTTAAGAAAAGCTAGATACACTTAAGACCTGGAGCTATAGAAACCCAGGAGAACTGCCTCAAGCACATTTTGCCATAGCTTATGGCTGGGTTTACAGAGTGGTTGCTAATATCATAGCAAAGCCAGCTATTAAAAGCACCCTCAGCAAACTTTTTCCTGCCTCTGCAGGAATGCACGCTTACCTTACCATCTTCCAAAGCCACGATAAACCAGATTATTTTAGAATAAGTATTTGAGTGTTACAGCTGCTGCTGCTGAACATAACCACAAACAGGCTTTTTTTCCCCCTAAAACCATTATCACAGCCATTTTGCTGATTTATCACAAGCCTGAATGCAACACCTTTCTAGACCAGGTCCCTTGCAGAGAAGGTCTGTGGCGTGCAATAGAAAGCGCTGCATTTATTATGCATGTTTAAGAGTGCGCAGTCGAGTTCCACAGGGATGCTGGCAGTGCTGTAGAGATCCTGCAGGGCGGTGTAAGAACCTGGAAGGGAGCGCTCAAATTCCATAGATCTGACACACAATACAAGGAGAACCCATTGGTTTAATTCACAGCAAAAATGTAAGATTTATTAAACGACACAAACTGTGGAGGGCTTAACAGAAGCAGCATTTTGTGCTGACATCAATTCATCCCCACCACCCTCAGTACACTAGCCATGCTAGAAATAAGTGATTTTTTCCATTAGTGCTGTTATTTCAGTTACAATACAAACTTGTTTATCATTATGACAGTCTAGAACACAGACTAAAAGACACTGTTCATCACAGAATTAAATACTCTGTATTTATCTATACAAGAAGGAATGTGCATTGTTCCTGACAGCCATTAAAACTGTAGTGGATTTTAGGACTAGAGTCCAACAGGGATGACAGTGTATCAAATACTTGAGGCTTTTGCAAGAGCAATGAACAGTGATACATCACTTTCATTACTGTCAATAAAAACAGACAGCTTTGATGAAGCTCTCAACATAACAAGCAAGGGTTAAGTAACAACAAGCTCGTGAGCTGTGTACATAAAGCATGCCAAAAGTTTAAGAAAAAGAAAAATCAATGATTTCTCTAACTGGCTAGTCAGGGACAGCTACGCTGCTCCACCGCACCAGTATTTAAGCTATTACTGAAACACAAGATAAAGCCTGTTAAGGTCCCAAGCAATAAGCGATAACAGATCAGTAGATATGCTGCACTCAGACATCCCAGAGACTGAATGGGTAATTCATTTAACAGACCCTTAATTTCTGAATGACTCCATCAGGTCAAATAAGAGACATTAAACATAGTTTATTAATAATTAGTTATAGCATAAAGCATTAAAGACACCCTGGTCTTTATTAATCTTTTGCCTGAAGTGATTTGCAGCCTTTCTGTATCGGTCATTTCATTTAAAAGACAGAAGGTCCATCCCCTGTCCTAGCTGCCAAAACAGCTCTAATCAATTTTGTGCCCTGCGCCCTACCAGCTCACTTTACAGTTTGCTCTGTATATGGAGGAGATCTTTATGGAGCCTCTTCATAGAAGATTTATTAGAAGTACACTTTTTGTTCCACCATTTTTGTTCCATCAACTTGTTCCTGCCACACTGCGCTCCCAGCAATGGGAGAACCCAGTTGTGTTCTGCCCAATCCTTGAGGATTAACATCACATAACCCCAATTTTCTCTCTCAGGTCAAGATTTTTTTAAATACAGAAACTCATTGGTGGAGGTTCAAATGAGGAAAAGCAAAAAAACAAAAAAGCCTTTCTGCTAGGATATATGTGGAAAGATAATGAAGTCTGTAAGATTTCTTTATTATAAATAAAAACAGACTGGTGTGGTGATGTAATTGGGTGGTTTATATTGGCCTTTGCTGTGAAAGCCGCTCCTTAAAAACTTTCAGCAGCAGGAATGCAAGTCAGCACCTTCTGCTATGTAAGCTAATCTAAAAATCACCAAGATGAGTAGTTCTTTTTTAAATTAATCTGCTTACTGCATTGTGGAGGTGGATCTAGACTTAATTTGGCTTTGGCTACCTCGCTTCATAATTATAGGTCACTGTTTTCAGGCTTGAGTGTCTACAGGTAGGCTCCTCGCTCACCAGAGATACCACTGTATTCTTTGAATAGTAAAAAAAGTAACAATAAAAATCAGAATTGGTGAACTCCTTGATATCAAGGCATGAATTTCCTGTAGTGGTTGATGGCAAGTCTGTTTTTCTAGCTTCACATCTGGCAGACTGGATGTGGTGTAATTTAAGGGATACAAAGAAAACAATTTTAAAACTAAAACTGAATAATAAATTTAACAACTTGATTCTTGACCTCCTAGTAATAAAAACATGCCCACGTTAACATGATATTTATCATCTCAGTCCTCCTTTCTCCCAGGTTGGTGTCAAACAGGATGGGAAAAGTCAGAATCAGTGACCTATGTGAAGTGGCTACAGCACGGCCAAACTGTATCTGCACTGTGAACAGGGGAAAACGCTTATGCCAGCTGAGAAAAGAGAAAATAAGCGTGAGACAAGACTAGAAAGGATAGCATTTGTGGCATCAGACTCTACACTGGGTGAGTCTGGTGCAGAGCCGTATTTTAACTGAGCTTTTGAACACACCGAGGGAGAAAGCCGACATTCACGCTACCAGTTAGTAGGCTGATGGCTCCTGGAATTTCCTGTTCCCAAAAAGAGGGTGAATTGTTGGGTACCCTGTTCACTCATCACTGATTTACTGCTGAAAAAAATTAATTAGAATTTCATAAGAAATAAAGATAACATGCTGTGGCTTCCTGATCCTTTCCCTGCACTATTTTGGGGGAAAAATTACAGTAGACTCAAATAGAAGGAAAAAATTCAAAAATTTCTTAAGGCTATAATTGGGCTGTAGCAGTATGCTGCATTGTCTAGGGGAAAGGAAAGAAAATAAATCTGACCAAGGGCAAAAAACCCAAAGCAGTAATTTTTCACCAGTCAATTGAAGAAATGTATTCTAAATACTCTAAACATAAGAGGATTTTGAGTGATATTAATGCATAATGAATTAAAAAAAGTAACTAGAGTGGAACTCGTTGCCACAGGTATCTCTCAAGTTAAAGATGTCTTAGAATCCCTCAACTCAACCTGAATATCTACTATTTAGTAAAAAATGTTACAAAGTAAATTCTTGTACACATAAAAAAAGATGAGCTTACAAGCTAAGAAACAAAAAAGCATTGTTAGCCAGATAAAAACCTTAAAGGGTGCAACAGAGATCGATCACTTACAAATCTGCTGAGATTATAGTTCAAGGTTTGTTTATTTACAGTAAAATTTTAGGGGGTTGCAGCAGAGAACAGGTTTAAGGATTGAGTGGATACTTGACTCTCAGCTTCAGGGAACTTAGTGTGTTTCTTTTTCAATACCAATGTTGCAAAAACATGTTTGGTGTATACATTTCCAGCACAATAATGTTTCTAGGAGAAAGCAGGGTAATTATGCCCTTGAGCAGTTCTACAATTTCATATTTAATCTTATGAAATACACTCTTTCAGTTTAACAAATCATCTCTAAATTGCCAATCAAATCACTCCAGGAAACAAGACTCTCCATCTCACAGACTTGCAAGAAGTAATTTACCAATTAAAGCCAAAGAGAGTTAGAAGAATAATTTAGGGAAGCTTTCTTGGAATATATTCCTTTAACTGTGTGCAAATCAAGCAAGAAAAGAAAAAACCTAGTCATCATTATCCATTGAACCTCCCATAAAAGCAATACACAAATACCTTGATTTAAGTAGCATAATCAATGCTGCAAAGCCAAGCACTCCAAGGTCAGAAAAAGCCAGAAGTAAGCTGACCTAAGCAACCATAATTCAGCCCTATTGGGTGGCTGAACTACACTACAGCCTTTTGAAGAGACAGAGAACACATCATTTTAATAAACTAACTCAGCACACATATTGCCTGGTCCTCCGTTTCTGGGCCACTATTCAACTCTACTAACCAGCGCTGAGCATCAGTTGAGACCCCTTAGACTTAGTCTGCCTTTGTGTTCCATGTTATGTAGCACACCCTGCATTTAAGCACATAGATTTCGTCTGCAGTGGGGTCTTAAAAGTGTTTTGGGAAACCAGGCTTCAGAGTCACCTATGTGGAAAATGAAGGAAACTGTTTGAAGCACCTTGTCCAGTATCCTACCAAAAATGTGGTAAAAGATGCCCATGTTTCACAATTTTCAAGTACATTCACTACTTTCTCCTCCTGCAGCACCTACATAAACCAGCTTCCTTCACTAGCCAGGCAAAGCAGTCCCAACCTGTTCTTCTCAGGCAGGCACTCTGTCTCAATATGTTTGCCCAGACATTTCCAGGTTTCCTATTCAGCTGCTAAATCTGCACAGCAGATGCCTAGGGAAGAACATAACATCGGAAACAGATATCAATACTTCAATTTTGTTGAAGTTTTCCCAATTTGTGTTTGTCAGAAAGGCTTTGGTTTATGCATTTCTTCATTCTCATCAACGCCTTGTATGCACAAAAACTGTTATCTGAAAATCATTCAATTTAAAACTCAATTTCCATGCAGAAATGAATGTTTTCAGCAAATGCCATCCAGGCTAGCAGTACCAAGGCAATAACCAGCTCTGCAGGCACTTGCTGTGGTTGGGGTGCCTGTGATTAGGGAATAGGACATGGCCAAGACTGCAGGAGCAATTGCTGGCCATTTTGGCTACCACTGGAGCTCATTAAAGCAGTTTTAAGGAGTAAATGCAGCACCTCCAGCTTTTTCCAAGGGAAGTATAAGGATGACTCAAAGCTGCTTTTCAGTCAGTCCTCCACTGAAAATTTGCCCTGAAGACCGCGGTGACATACCCACAGCAGCCAAAAAAGGCAGCTAAAAATAACATCGAAGTTACATTTCTCTGTATCAGAAAAACACGGATAATATTGGCAGCATTAGTCTGCCCTTTAGCAGTATGTGCCTGAAGGGCACTAGTTATCTCATTCTTCAAAAGAATGAATTTCTCAACCCTTTTCTTTTGTAGGTCACTAAGCCTGTCCTGCCAGGCGATGACTAAACAAGTCAAAAGAAGCAGCCACAGCAGCCAGGTAGCATAGCCCATACAAGCCACTTTCAGAGTGGGAATTTATTGAAGAATCTTTTGTAAAACCCTCCAATACAGCTGAGTAAGCATGAGGCACATACACTGAAAAACTCTGGAATATCTTCTTGCTGGTCTCCCTGGATTGGTATTGTTTGGTTTTGTATGCCAAGATTTGATTAGTTTTATTATGCAGACCAGAAAGAAATAAAAATAAGGTTAGATAATTTAAAAGTCCCAGTCAAGTCCTATGCATTCCATATAGGAAATGTGATTTCATGAGCTAATTTTGCTTGAAGGCTTTTTGTAGTACATTCCAGATAACCTGTGCTGTGTTCTGGTCTTGCTATTTCAGGTGCTGTTCAAGTGCTGAACTAAAAAGATTTCTGACCTAGCAAGCATAGACTCTTCCGTGCAACACAAGGTAGACATGAGGTAGATACAAGAAAGGAGAAAACGGAGCAAAGAGAAACAATAGAATATCAGTCAGAACAGCAAGAGGTCCCCACAGGACCTCAGCTGACACATGGGAACTGTATATATGTGCCATTTACTACTCTGTATTTGCCTTCCCAAAGAGCAGAGCCCAGTTAGAGAATCCCTTGAGGTACTTTGAATTGTATTAACTGAAGAAAGTGCTGTCAGCTCTGGATGACTAAGGTGCATCACATCTCATACCCTCAGCACAGGTCCTGTGTGAGAAGTCAAAGTGCTGGAAACAAAAGACTCTCTCACCTGCCTGTCTTCTTTGGATAAGCACCCTTCCTCTACACTCCTCACAAAGGCCAAGTACAGGGTATACTTGATAGTGTTTTGCCTGAAAGATGAAAATGCCCATTCTTCCTTGCCGCAATATTCAAGGAGTCCTAAGACACACAATAGAAAAAGTTCTTGATACTACTTAACATCAGGCCTGCCCAAGATGGCAGTAAACCTTTGGAAGGATCACAAAAGGAAAAGGAACTGCTACATAGGTAAGAAGGCGGCATCAAATGAACTAGTAGGATGCAGATTGAAAGCAAAGGAGGTGCTTTTTTTCCCCACCTCCACAAAAGATACAGGTAAGCTCTAGAACTCTTCGAAGGACACTGTAGATGCAGATTATTCATTAGAGAAATTCTTGGACAAAGAGTCAAGACCTAAACTTAAGTCTAGCTACAGTGTCCAGAAACCATGTACCAACCATGAGGTTTGGGCTTAGCTTAACATCAATTAAAGTTCACAATTAGCTAGAGTTAGTTCATTATTGAATCTGTGATTTGTTGTATGACCAAAATTGTCTAGTTGCCACGGCTGGTAACTGCCATGTTAATCTGCCTGGACAGCTTAAAATGAGTAAGTCCTGAAATGCGTATGATGTGTTTTAAAGTGAAACAAGTAAAAGAGATTTATCTTCTACCAAAAATAGCCAAAACATCATTATGCAGAACCATAATTTTTCCTTAGAAATAGTGGTAATTGAAATCACTAAAAAGGCAGATACTTGTTCAGACAATTGCAAAGATGACTAAGAGCATTTCAGTGCGCCCACTCTCCCTTCCTATGCATCATTGTGTATTTCCATGTCCAGGCTACAGCTATAAGAGAAGTTTGACAAACATCTGTTATCACAGAAAATAACAGCTTGATGGAGCATATCCTTGATCATGACGATTTCTCCATAGCTGAACTGGCTCAAGAAAAATAGAGGTCAACATTTTAGAAAGATTTATTTGCTGGAGACATCAAGTTTTTATCCAAAAAGCCTGACAGGCTTTCAAGTATTTATACAGGTACAGTTTATAGGTTATAACACGACATTACCAATGTATTCTGCCCTTTGAAAGAACTCTTCCTTATTTTTACAATTTAATATTCACTGCTGAGCTGTCCTTGCTTGTAAAGGACTGTCAGGTTCAAATGTAGAATTAGATGATCCAAGACATCCTGTCTCTGGTGAATATAAAATTTAAAATATTGAAGTCACCAGAAGATTAATAAATATGCCTATTCTGTATTGGCACACTATTATCTCTATTTCACAATGTTGCACAAATTGTAGGATTTGCACACAGGCTAGTTCTTTCTGAACCTAAAGAAAGGCTTGGCACTCTTCCTATTTATTATGTGTGTCACAGCATTAATTTATCTTTAAATGTTAAGTAGCAATAATCAATGCATAGAGCTGAAAAAAGTGTTGGGAATTATGTCTAGTTACAAAATTCCCAGAGTGATTATTCTTCAGTGGAGTTATCACAGGCAGTTGAAGGTTCCGAGAATAACAATGCTCTGTCAATGAAAGCGTTAAGGAAAAAAAACAGCTACACAATATGGATTAAGTGACATAGTGAAATAAAGAATTTCAGTTACACAAAGCTCCCAGCACTCTTCTGGGAAGATTTTTCTGTACATGTAAATAAATATTCCAGGCACAAGATAGCAGACCACTCCCTACTTTATCTTTGTATTCACTGCAAGAAGCAGCTTTTTTCCTTTTGGTGATTTTTCTCCACAGCATTACATTCAGCTCCTTTTATTTGGCTCAGAAACAGAAATTGTATACATTTTTACTTGCAGCAGTCAATATTAGTGTGAAACAATACAGTTAGGAACTTTGTAAAATGAGACAAGAATAAGGTATCTTGAGCTAAAGTGCTTTTAAATGTTTTGATTATGAAATAACTATACTAATTAATGTAAACAGAGACTGGTAAATAAACTTTTAGAACACTTCAGGTATCTTTAATGACTTTTACTGTTGAAGTACTCGGTAAGATGTAGAAGCTTAGTAAGACCATTGCTGCAGTTCATCCAAAGCTCCTTAAGCCTTTAAATTCTTACTTATTACAGAGATTAAGAGTGCCATAAATTATATATGTTTAGGGAAAATTTAATTACAGTTGCCAATGGCTTCTCACACATAAGTCCATTTAACATTTCAATAAACATCCAGAAATTTGTAGGAACAATTGCAAATATTCATTTTATCACAGCTAATGCTGTTTCGCTTGTAAAGATTCAGGGTATTTTGGTTTTTATGGCATTCGGTACCCAGACCCATTAATCTCTGTGCTTCCCTCATAACAATTGCATATTCTATCTTACACAATTCATACTATTGCTAAGTATTTATTGACTGGTATTGTTTTTTGCCTTTGAAGAACCACAGCACTGACATAGAGTTGAAAGGGAGCAACACAGAAGAGTCAAGATGCACTAGAAAAATATGCAAGAAACATCTCTCTACACGACCAGTGTTTTCAAGGAGACTTGTTTGTAAGGCATCTTGCTATAAAAATGTACCCAAATCTTCTGTATGGCAAAGGCTGTACCTTCACAGTAGCTGCCCTTCCCTAGACATACTGCATTCTTGCTCATCTTTGCCACCACGTATTTTATGTGCCGTTTCAACAAGAGCATCCTGTCACCACTGCCACCTCTCTAACGCAGGTTACTCACTAGAGCACTGACTTCATCCAGATTCTGTCAAAGCCAATAGCATGGGGTCACCATCAAACATTCCTCTTTTGGTTGTACAAACAGGACTGCTTCAAAACAGGTAATTCAAAACCACAGAGCATCTTATGGGTCTATGGAATAAAGGGGGAAAAAATATAGCATTAACTGCACAAAATTAGTATAGAAGATCAATAGGCACCTATTTTCCCTCTTCTCCCCCAGCAAGCTGATTGAGCAATGCAGTAGTGAAAAACCACTGACTGACTTAAAAGGAATTCTCAACTTCAAACTGCCCTACTGCTAAGCCTAAAAAGAAACTGTAATAAAAAGAAATGCTATTTGCTCCTTAGAACTGTCACACACACCTAAAAAGTTCTTTGAAAATAAAAAATCAATTTATAAAACAATCCACATAAAAATATACTAATCAATATATACACAGGACTGTTTGCAGGAAATCAATTTAAACTGCAGCACTACAGATGGTCTTTTTGCTATGAATTACTGTAATTACTACTGTAAATGATAGAAAGGGGGCTGAGTCAGAAAACTAAGATGCAGCCTTAGAACTGAACTTTGACATAAATTGAAAGAGATTTAAGCTTGGATGCTAAGTCAAGGCCATCTGTAGCCACAGTATACCTGAAGAAAACCAGATGTATTAGCCAGCCAATGATAACATTAAGACAGCAAAAATAATCCATAGCAGCATTCAAACTTCCTTGCAACTTTTCCATTACTACCTCTATTTGACTTGGGGTAGGAAGAACAGCAAAGGACACTGATAGATCAGCACACTAGCAGCACCGGTCCATGCTCCAGGGAGCACTGCAGTAGCAAAGAATCGATATGGTGCCAGTCTGTATGAAGGGAACAACCAAGAACGAGCATGGTGGGGGAATCTCCAGCGACTTCTTCAACCCTTGCTCACAGAACAGTCTTGGCGCCTTGAGCAGTCAGACTAAATCAGTGTCACTCTGGGGCTACTCTAACACTCACCAGGGAGCAAAGCAGAAATTGGGTGTTAGAATTGGCAGGAGACCAAAGAGATAAAACCCTGCTTACTGCAAATGTGCTTGATCTGCATTTGCTGCAGGCTTTCAAGTCCAGTCCCTAGCAATAGCACTGAAGTAGTCCTGCTAGAAGGGGAATCATGGCACCCATTAGAAGATTAACAAGCCTAAGCAAAATTCAGTCTGTCATTAAGAACTACAATAGCAGTTTCAGAAATGCACGCAGCACTAAGGTCATCAGCCAATGGTCCATGCCAACCCTGTGTTTTTAAAATACAAGTAAGGAAGAAACATAAGTAGGTGCTCAGCAGCAGGATCCTATGTTCAGATACTCTTGGGGATTTTCTTGTACTGTAGTTTTAAAGAGTGTGAGGTGAATATTTTAAAAAAAAACTACAGCTATCAGACAATGCTGCTTGAAGTGAAAAGATTTTACTAATTCATACTTCAGATACCACGTGTGCATTATTAAATTACTGTCGTAACTTGTGATTTGCTAATGGGAATTGCATGGGGTTTTTTTTTCTATGCTGCCTATTCGTCTTCTAATGGGACAGTATATGTAATGCAGAAAAGTAACAAAATATGAAGACCATCCAGTCTGTCCTTACAACACTCCAACTACTTCTCCACTATTAGTCATTAAAAAAAATCCCAAAAGCCTGGGAAAGACCTGGGCAGACTTTCTGCTGAAACACTTGAAAGAAAATCACCTAGGCAGTTTACAGAAGTAGAACTTGTTGGAAATTGGGGAAAGAGAAACACACAATCCCCCATACTAAAAATAATGAAACACATGTGGAAGGGTTAGCAGAAGAAACAGCAAGCCCATTTTCAGTGTTTACCATTTGAGCCCTGCTCTGTTGTATTGATTTTATGTTGCAACAATTTAAAATAAATAGCCTAAAAGGCAATGGTTGCAAAATAATGGTCACTCTGGAATAGACTTGCAGTATGGAACTGAATGCAAAATTATTGACCAGATCTCTGCGAGCTGATGTAGCTGCACTGATAGGAAAGGGGCTGGGCCTCTTGCACTAGAAGACAGATATCTTCTACCAACTGAAAAACCACAGACGAGATCTTAAGAAACTTTTAAGACAACTAGTAATGGAAACTCCACTTGTAGTTGTTAATATTCTCCAGGGCATTCAGACACACAAGCCATATATATGTTTTTAAACCATTTTTGTCTAAATCAGACCTATCAAGTCTCTCTCATTGACAGAAATTCAGTTTGAGGCTTCCATTCTTTTCCAGCAGCAGCGCCGGTTTAAGATGTGAGTGTTGACTGACCTACCATGAGTTTTTGTTTCCATTTCAAGAGGGAAAATAACCTAAAACACAGGGGCATTATGTAGGGCTGCACTGTTTCTCAAACAGCAGTCAAAATAATTTCTACCTAGCTGTCCTGGCCTTGATAAATGCAGTAATACCAAGCACATCACCAGCTTGGTAAATGTTAGCATCTCTGGACATGTCAGTGTTAACTATCCATCTGAACTCTAAGTACTCAGCACATCTCTTCCTAATGCTGCTAATGTTCATTTCATTAAGGTAAAAGTAATTATAGATTTGCATGCTTTTCTTTTTACCTTTATTCACAACTCTAACAGCTAGTATGAGGTGCCAAACCAGCACTAATTGAAAATTGATTTTAGATTCAGTTAAATGGCTAGCCCAGGAGGTAAGTAGACATGCAGAGGTCTCATCAGCTGACTCGTTCCCCTGCGAGCATCCATACCAAATTTCACTGACATCATCAGTATCTATAACAGGAACAGTGGCAGTTATAGATGATGTCTAAAGAATACACAGAACTAAAACTTCCACGTTTAATTGCTAAGGAACAAGAGACACTTACGTAATCTCAGGTGTTACTTAACATTGTGACAGCAACCATTTGTGATGGTCAAGCAGCGCTAGACCTGGAAGATGAGCCCAAACTCACGCTGGCCTGCTACTTTAACAGACCTGCTCTTTGACAACACTGCTTTTTTCTTTTAATCTTTGTGCAAGACATAGGAAAGCGATGCTTGTTTTGACAGGCGTTTCAAAAATAAGTTTCAGAAAACCCTACAGTAAAATTGCATGATTTTCTTTAAAGTTTTACTTCAGATTTCTGTAGTCTCTTTTATGATCCAAACCAGGGGTTCCTCATCCTTTCTCTCCTCTAATGCTACTGTAAAAGTCAGTCCAAAATATGAAGAATTCCCTAACATAAGTACCTACAAAGGATACAACTATGAGTGAATATTCTATTTCGAAGTACTTAGAATTACAATGTTTGCATAAGGCTTGTGACTCTGCACAGACGTGGGCTCTGACCAATTAAACCAAGTCTAATCTGCTTGTATCTGGATATAATCCATGTTAAGGACAAGGTTGACATGTCTTGCTTTCCTGTGTAAAAATTGCTGGCCTGAAAAGCATCACGGCACCTAGACTGTTCAAGGCAATTTACTCTGTCCACAGGCTTCGGCAGCAAAGTACACTCTGTGGTGAACGTCCCAGCAGGGAAAGTGTTGATGAAGTCAGAATCATATACAAAGGGTAAACAGTTTAGTCAGCGCATTGGCAGCAAGAGCTGGTGGAATGCTCTACATACCTTAAAATGAGGATATATAATCAGTAATATGCAATACCATCCACTGTAGAGAAAAACTGCAATTCTCTTTTTGGTGGTGTAAATCAGCCTGGTTTTATTGTCTTCAGTGGATTTCCACACATTTAAGATTGCAAAAATTTTGGCCCTAGAAGCCTAAGACCCTCTGAATACAAGTGATTAATCACCAAACACTAATCTGTTATTTGTAGAAGGAAGAACGCAGTCACCTTTTAATGAATTGTACAATGCCGTTTTATATTCTCTTTGATAAAACGGCTTGTAACTCCACGTGCCTTAATTACATATTGGCACATCAGCAGCACTGAGTAGCTCTATTATGAAGAAATTAATGTGGTTTATGGCCCAAAGCAAGTTATTGAGAATGCTATAGTATTCTTTATCCTTTAACACGTGGAATAGTTAACATAAGGTGCTCCTTAGACACATCTGGGAAGCCACTTTACTCCCAGAAAGATATGGAGATAAGTATTCTCATGGAGAGTAGCAAATACTTGGAAACTAACTACAAAAAAGTGTAATCAAGTCATCCTTTAATGCTGGAATTAAACATATTGTCATCTGCTCCGTATCACATCAGCATCGTGTCACTTATAAATTAAAGCACCGTAAGGATACAAAAGGCTCATTACTAGATGAACTCATGAGTCTTGCCTTTGATTCTAGGCAGTAATTACATTAGCCAATTCTAGAGAGCATACATAGTCAGGGGACAGCCATGGGGAAATTCTGGGCACCTACATTAGAGGACAGTTCAGACCAGAATGCTAAGTGAGTTTCATTTTCTGGAATTTGAAGGCAAACTAGTCTTAACTTCAACATTTGAGTTAATCCCATCCTGAAGCAGAATTTTTTCTTTGTACTCATATTTCCATTACTAGGGATACTTTCAAAAATTAAAAAATAATAAAAATAAAAAAAGAGATTGACCTCCTTAGGGATATCACAGCCTAAGCCTCTGCTTTTCTCTGTTTTCTGGTTAAGTCTCCTTTACCCACACTTTGCCTTGTGTGTCAGCAATGATATAACATAGAAACTAAGCCTATATTCCATTATACATTTGCAGAGTACCTAACACAAGAGGTAGTATGAGCTAGAGGCCTCCCAGTACTATTACAAAATCACAGTGGCAGGAAAACTGATCAGGTACATACATGAGAAATAAACCAATATAACTAAGACACAGTGTAAAAATGACAGACAACCAGCAAAATAAAAATATAACCACATACCATTAAGGACATACACAATCCCCACATAATAAAAAGTCTGCATTTGATAAATCCACTATGCCTTTTTCTTGCTGAAAACACAGATCCTATTCCAGAACAATGAACAAACTTTGTCC
This sequence comes from Gavia stellata, assembly GCF_030936135.1. Lineage (NCBI taxonomy): Eukaryota > Metazoa > Chordata > Aves > Gaviiformes > Gaviidae > Gavia > Gavia stellata. The sequence continues at coordinate 8,303,895 of NC_082615.1, read as the reverse complement.
TCTGTCACAACGCTGGCATCAGTAGGTTTGCAATTTATTCGGTTCTAATGGAAGTGGCATATGTATGTTCATACATTCTTAACCACTTTTCTGCTGTGAAGCTGTCCTTCACCTATATTCAAGTCAAATGCAATTCACATTTTAACTTCCAAATTCACATTTTCCAGGGTAGATGTGCATTAATAACCTGTGTGTTCTCTTCAGCTGTGTTCATTTTCCTTATTACCAGAGTCGATAACAATAAAAAGGACTGGCTACAGTTCCTTAAGTAGTTTGCAGTTTTAAGCTGGATACCTCACTAAGCAGACAGGCTCTGCATTTGCGTCCAGTCTTGGATGCTGCTGCTTTGAAAAACACATGCAACAGGAATCAATGACTGTTTGTTCAGCAACAGGGTAAATGAGAGAAGAACACGTTTACAAACAGCAGGTGAGGCATCCGATTTGAAAAGCAATCGGATTGTCTGCTGTCTGCCTTCAAGGGCAGTGCTCATCACCACATTGCTGATACAGGGAGGGAGATAATTTTAGTTTTTTTTAAACTTGGTACCCTGACCAAGGCCCCTAATCTGAACATTTAGAGTCATTGAGTAATGCTTTCCCTGGTGAACAATACCATTGATTTCACCTGAGAACTTATCTGTAACACTTATTTATAGATTAATGGAGTACACTGATGCCCAATCTTGAATGCTGTTCCATGCAAATGGGCACAAATAGCCATATTGCCTTGAAGGGGGCTCCACACATGAGCCGTGTGCTCAGTTTCCGAAGCTGAATCCAAGATTTTGCATTTAAAGCTCATGTTTTTTCTTCTTCTAAAAAAGCACAAAACAATAACAAATGAGGGATAAAAAAATTAAAACCAACCAGATATTACAGCTGAATGAACTCAATCACTAGGCTACCAACAAGCCACTCTAGGTGCAAAGGCTTAAGCCACTCTGTCTGTCAGCACAATTAGAATCCTCATGTCTGGTACAACAGTAATCTCTGGAAAAAACATCTTATGGAAAAGTGTTTTCCATAAGGGCTTCTAGACTTTGAAATTTTTTCTAAGTTGCACTCAAAAAGGACAAACACTGATGAAGCTTCTATTTTTTTATAGACTTTGATACCTCCAGATTATGCCTCAAAACACCTCTGCTCTCCAGCCAAATCCCTTCTAATGATTTTCTCCTTCCATTATGTCCAGAACCAGACAATCAAGCCCAACTTCCCGCTACAGCCTATTTTATCTCATGCTAGTCATCCATTGAAGCAAACCATAGCACTCTTCCTGCTTTCAGTGATACAGGGAGACTTCAGTTCTGTGCAGACTTATGAACGTATCTCATGTTATAAAAGATGACCCTTATCCTTCATTATTGCATTTAATCAGAAATTATTAATGGCTTTGTGAACACTGGAACAATGCCAAGATGCGGTCGCAACTCCTCAAAAGACCTGAAGCTGGTTCCTCTATCAGTTTCATAACGCACTGGAATACAGACTGTGAACTTACTGCTCTGAGGCTTTTCTTCTCATTTGATGCCTCCTTCAGTTTTAAGATTACTTTCAATATCTTGCAACTATCCCAATAAGAAAGCACAATGTATCAGGCTGCTGCTCTGTGCCTAAGGGAAACTTAGGCTGGTGAGGCTTTTATAGACTCGCTCAAATATCTCCCAAATTAAATCATTAAAAAGAAACAGCAACAATTCTTAGCATTCATTTTAAGGTGGTAGTTTAGTTCTGCTATGAAGTATACTTCATGTATACCAGCACAAAACAAGTGGGGAAAAAAAAGATGTACTACAACTGTTCAAGTACATGATGCGAAAAACCACCATCCCAGATTAGAATGCACTGAACTTTACCAGCCCAGGAGGTCCAGAACACAACCCATAAAACAGTAGAAAAGGTTTTTAGATTGTTCAGGTACTTATGTATCTGCCATCAGTGACTGACTATTTCAAGACAGATCATATTTGATCAGGAACAGAAAAATAACCTCACATAAAAGAAAACAAGATTCAAAAAAGAACAGGACCCCATCAAATAAGCTTAAGATACGCCACCTGGTACTGAGAACAAGGTTTCCCTTTTCCCCATCAGGGGGAGAACTGGCCATATCAGCATGTGTCAAGGCAGCAAAATGCCCCTAGGAAGTCTGAACTCCACAGTCAGAAGTCAGAGACAAAACAAGGTAAACAGCTTTCCAGTTTGCTGACCATGTTAGTTCATTTTATTTACCTGACAATAAACCTAGGGTGGGGTTTTTTGTTTTGGGGGGTTTTGGTGGGTTTTTTTGGTGGGGATGTGGTTTTTTTGCGTTTTTTTCTTTTAGGAAAACAGCTCGCCAATAGACATTTTCTTCTCCATCACGAATCATTCTATAAAACTACGAGAGAATTACAAAAGAGAGGAAAATAGAAAACTGGATTCACCTCTGTTACCCTCAAGAACATTGTGATAAGGACAACTTTAGAGGTGAGGAAGGCTAAAGTAAATTTGAGACCAAGATTCAGCTGTGACAAGAAAGATAATGAAAATTATTTAAATGTACACAAAGGCTTTAAGCACCTTCTACGACCTATGTGCAAAACAGGCTGATGAAACTTTGCATGCTCCACAGCCTGCTGTTTTTACATACAGCAATCCAGCCACCTTTATACTGGTAGGCAGCAGTCTGCCAGAGGGGAATAATGTTAAAACGTGAACTTCTTTAGACGAAGGGATGCACTCATCCTGCTCTCAAACTGTGGTATTAAAGGAACTCAGTAGCTGGAGGGATGCTGGAGTTAGTCTGATGCTACCACCACTAAGATTTAGATACACCTATAAAACCCCAGAAAAGATGATACCAAAAAAGGAAAGATTGGGGATGTGGTGTAAGTAGTGAGAAAACCCCACCATCAATACAGTAGGCAGCAAGGGATAAAATTGAAAGGAAGCAGGAGAAGAATGCGTTTATTCATTTCCTTTTCTACGTTAAGGTATTCAGACTAAACTCATTCTTAATAGCTGTGTCCCTCCTCTGATTTACTTCAGAATCAAAGTCTGGCAAGAGGACTTGGTCAAGATCAAAAAGATAATTAAACAAATTGCAGAGCACACATATGATTGGGGTGGGGAGAAATCAACAGAACAATCAACCTTACAACTCAAAAAGCAGCTGTGGGTCAGTTACCATGAATTCAAACATTTGTTATCACTGAAGGGACCTACCTATCACCATCTTTATTCAACCTTTTGGGAATGGTCGGCACTATTTCACAGTTTCACCATGTTACATTTGCTGCAAAAATATTGAGATGATTATACTTTCAATATGAACAGCAGTGCCGTATACCATGAGAAGTAATCAAAGTCTCACAAGAATCACACCTATTTAGTTCCAGCTTAAACTACCTTGAATCCATTATTTGATATATACATAAAATACTAAACAAGGATGCCAAGTCTTTTTCTTGCATGCAGAAAAGTCATCCAGATGCATATTCCTGAACAGATCTGACAAGGTGCAGTGTGGCATCTGTTCAAAAGCACTCGTCAGTAGGGACACAAGAAGGTGTTGAAAACAGTGAAAAGTTGAAAGTAAGGGAAGAATAAATGCAGGAAAAGAGGGATCATTGATTGACACAGGCTGGGATTCGGTAAGGCTGGCTGCTGAAGGTGATAAAGCAGTCAGAGCAAGGAAGCCAGCATGGAGAATTCTCTGCACAGGAGCAAAAGGGAAGAGCAAGTCAACTGCAGAAAGCCTTTGCACCACCTCCACTCCTCCCTGCCCCCCTCAGCAGAGCCCTGCTCCTCCCCAAAAACCAGCTAGGAGGTGGTGACAAGTCAGTCTACTGTTATGACAGAATTAATGGTCCCCTGGCAGGAGAAAACAGAAGAGGAAAGTGAAGTTAGAAGGGAAAGAAGTGAGCTTTCTGACAAGGCAGGGCTGTACAGCACAGGAAGCTGTGTCGTTCTCTCCAAAAAGCAGGAAAGATGAGGAATTCATGGTGCTATCACAGTAACAAGGACTATGAGTGCACTTAGTGCTTCAGGTAACAAAAGCTGCCTGGCATTTATCATTTCCTGAAGACACACATTAAGTAATGTGATACAATACCACGTAAATGGGAAGGTAATTTTAGCCTGGGTTCCTCAAGGAAACAAGGCTTATGGGATCACAATGTCTGCCAGTTCTCTGTAACAGCTTTTGAACCTGGCCAACCATAATGACGTGTGACAAAGAGAAGACTTGGGTGTTACACTCTTAACAGCTTCATGAAAAACAGGCTGGAGACAGATATGGCATGCTCTAAGAGAAAGGGAGGGATGCTTCACCCATCCAACAGTTTAGCAGTGTATGCTGACCAACCATCTGGGTTTAAGACTGGTCTGGGTACAGGAAACATGGGAGGTAAGTCAAGAAGAAAACAAGCTTTATTAGCTCTATTCCTCAAGGAACAGCTTGTATGTTTTGAAGACATTTGTTAACACACATGCAACACATGGCAGTGCTTATTCACATTGGAAAAGAACACTAAACAGTTTAAAAATAAAATCAGAAGCAAGCAGAGAGTAGAATTAAAAGGTTTGTGATGTACATTCTCCACATTATTCCTGGAGGCATAGAAAAATAAGCAGCTTAAGGGATACACTCCAGTCTTCCTGTGATGATCTGGATGGGCAATAGGTAGGACTATGGGTCTTTTCTGCAGTGCACCAGCAGGTTAATACAGGGAGTAATCCACTACTGGTAGACAACAAGCCTTTGTGAAACCATATGTGAAACCCCATCAGACATTGTTTTATTTTTAAGGCACATACCACAGCTGTCAAAAACATAATTGTTTCCTCATACAGAGGACCTAGTGTTTTAAACTGTTAACCAAGTCTCTGACCTCCTTCTTTAAATTAACATCCTTGTACAGCCACATATTGGGATGAGCTCCCATATGCTCAGATTCACAGACGACATTAAAGGCAATCAGTCACATAACTGTGCTTGAGCACATAAAAATGAAAAACTCAGTAGACAGAAGAATGATTTTAAAGGAGTAGGAGAAACAGGACAATTTAAATAAACTACACAAAAAGTTAGAGTACTTAATGCCCTTCAGTACTACAACTATTTACTGTATCTGAAAACAAAATAACATTTGGCAAATTACTCAAGTCCTTCAATGGATGCCTCTGATAATCGCCCTGTGTAGCACAGAAAGCCGCATACACAGCAGAGTATGCCAATTTGAAATAAGTTCATTTCTATAAAAATAGAACAAATTCCCAATTTTCAAGAAGGAAATGTACTACCAGAAACATGGCTTAAAAGGATATAATAGCTGATGCTAAGAAAGCTGCATGCCCTAATGTACTTATTTCCCAGAGTAGTGCTCTCAGACCCATGATGCAAAATTTGATTCTAGCCTATATCTACCTTTTCGTGGAAATAATGTACTTTGATCATTTACTTAGACCAGCCTGGCACCACTCATTTCCTCCAGTAATTTACAGACTAAGAGTATGTCAACATGGGCTTACCTGGAGCACCACTCACACAGAACTCAATTTCAAAATATTCCTGATCTTCCAAGACAATTTTTTACTAATGCCTAGTGAGGGTTTCACAATGATGTTTTTCCCCTTACACAATTTACTCAGCTGTGAAAAAACAAACTGTTTGAGTGAATTTATGAAGAATGGTAGTTCTACTAGAATGCTGTCCTTTGGTTCTCCGTTGCTCATGCTTTTCAGACCATGTAACACCTGAAACATTAAGTTAATGCCAAAAGCTGGTTTTAATATATTCTTTATTAAGAATTTGCCATTTAAAAATGCTTCAAATTCAGACTTCTTGAAATGCAAAAAATTATAATTTGTCTATTGTCACATTTAAGTATCATATTGACAGTACTGTTTATAACTAAGGATGTACTCCCACAGATTTGGGGATGAAGACATTGCCTCCAGTTCCAGTCAGAGCTTTGCACATCAGTTTTAATTTCCCTTTCATGTACATATGAAGCACGCATGACTTCTGTGAGGGATGTGTAAGAAATAGGGAGAGCACATGACTTGCCAACCATTATGCAGGAAGCCTGAGATAATTGAGGTCTTTGAAGTTTAGTTATTAACATAATGACTGCATTGCCCTTTTATATCAAGCTACAGATATGGCTTCAGTGTCTCTGTAGTTTTATTCCTGAATATTAGAGACAATAGGTAAATGAAAGAAGAGCCAAGCTAACCAAAAGCACGTAAGGCAAGGAACAGGCACAAGTGCGTTTTTTTGAGCAGTAGAATCTAACATACCAGTTGGACAGATTGTCCTGTCTACCACTGTCAGGACAGCAGAAGTTGTTTGTTTCTCTGACACACAGATATAAACAGGATCTTTTATGTTAGATAAACATTTATGAACAGATGTTGGTCCTCATCTATTTTGTGCCAGACTTCCTGGGCAGTCTTTTACTGCACATGCTGCCTCTCATCATGGGCAGCGCAGAAGCTCCTGAACCAACACAAATCACTATTCCACCTGCTCACCACACCCAGGGTTCCCTGCTCTGCAGGTTAATTGCACCAAATAATGTTATATAATAAAAAAATAAAATACTGAGATTTCCCAGACCATTTAAGGTATTTCACTGTTGGTAATTCCAATTTAAATTAATGGGAACTGTGCATCTTAATCCTCTTGAGACCACTGTGAGAATCTCAGAACAAATGCTCTTTCTGCAAAATGTGAGTAATTTAAAGGACCAAAAGAGTGAGAAGCTGTTGATAGTATGCTCTGCATTTCTCATGTAGCATACATTTTTCTCCTGTAGGTACAACTAAGCCCGCTCCCAGCAGTGTGCACCTCACTTCAAAGAGGGGAGCTTTGTCACACCCTCCAAAATAAGAACCAAGAAGCCTCCTTTGCCTAATTACTGTGTGTAACTGCAGTTACACATTGAAATAACCCAGCATGGTAGGAGCTTAGCTGATGTCTAGAATCCCTACAGGAAAGCTCTTGTCTGAATAAAAAAAGAATTTTAAAGGAAAACTGATTGCTTTCCTGTCTCCTCTTTTTGAAGTCACCAAGGAATAAGACAAAGACAAAGCTCACCAAGTAAAAAATTCCTACCTAGACTCTGAACAAGAGTTTAGCTCAAAAGAAGTGATTTTGATAACACAGTCTCCTCACATCGGGAGAAAATCTGTGACATTTGTGTCACAGAGCCTAGTTTCCCCACAAATGCACGAAGAGAAAGCTCCTTGGGGAAGAGCAGCCCTGGGCAAAAGGGGGAGGGAAGATGAGTAGCACTCAGAGGTGGTCCTAGACTTCAGATAGACAGGCTGTGTTTTGCTTTAGGGTTTCCAGCCTAGTGTGCAGGAGGTGACCCCTTAGACACCAGTTGCAGTGAATGAAAAATTAAGTTACTGCGTACTGGTGCAGAGCTCAACAGTCTTAACTTCAAGCAGCATAAGACCTAAGGTAGTGTAGAACCTGGCACTTCAGTCAGACATCACATTGTCATTATTGGAACTTCTTGCAGCAACAGACATCCACAGAGCTGCTAAACTCTTAATACCGTACTTTTCCAATTGTTTGGCTAAAGCTGAGCTGACAAAACCCAAAATTTGACCAAGAAAAATAACTTCAAGTAGCTTTAAAGGGATAGTGCACCATTATTTAATATGCACTAAAATAAGCACACCATTATCTAGTGTTCATGAATATATTTTAGATGCTGAAGAAACTCCTTAGGCCGCAATACACTGACTTTAAATCCTGTATCCACATGCAGTGAAGCACATAGAAGTCTTAACGTATCATAAGATATTGGCCGTAAGATGTCAAGGGAACTCCAGCAGCTATAACCGTTATGCTCTTCCAGAAAAGCAAACTATTACTCCATCTCAAGAAAGATGAGAAGCAACATAGGTTAATGATGCAGAGCTAATTAAAGTAGTAAATAACTGTGGTGATGTACCCTGAACCAAAGAGGCAACAAATAATGCAGCAGGAACTAAGAAGAAATATGAATTTTTGATTAATTAAACTATATTTCTAAACATAGGTAGGACTATAAAATACCAAATATGGTATTAATGCAGAGTAGGTTTATTAGAAAATTATAGTTTAATATAAATTAGATTAAGAGTTTGTTTTCTGTAGCCAGTACTGTTTTACTTAATTGTTATAGCTTACTTTTTTTGGGGAAAAGAAGCTGCCCATGACTAATGAAAAGGCTCTGATATGTCCCACAGAGATGGGTTATCTGGAGTGAAGGAGGCAACTCAGTAGAATCTACATTCAGGAACAGGCTTGACCCATGTCCTGGAGCAACACACATATGTTGCTCTAAATTGTTTCAGATATTACTGTGGCTCTGAAACAAGAATTTCCCCAAACAAAGCAGGAGAATGATCAAAGAGCCTTGAACCTTCTGTCCCCCTGCCCCATCCCACATATACAAAAGCAGAGGAGAGCAAAGGTCTTCACTACCAAGTCTTCTCAGCACACAGGTAAATGGGTTTGGCCAGCCACTATAAAAACAGGAATTTGCCCATCGTACACTAGAGCACCTAATAGTATATCCCAAGAATGTTAGTATGTTGGTTACATATTTATTCATCTAGTATTACAATCAACCTCCGTTCTTAACATTACTTGGATCCTAATTCAACAGTATTACCATGGTTACACTATTATTACATTTTAGCCTTGCAGGTGTCTTATCAAGATGTCTGGTACCAAACCAATCCCAGTATTCATTCTATATGTGTTCCAGGCAAATAATCTAGCTATCATATCTACTCTGTTAACATAAGGCCTCAATCTCTATTCCTCAATTAACAGATAATCACAATACCATCTTCTGTGTCAAAAGCAAGCTATTGTGCATCATCCTTCCCATAGTCCAATCCCCAATACAAAACAGCAAAGCTCCTACTTGCTGCCCATCTTAGGGAGCTAGTTTCCTTCAGCTCACATTCCTGTATTATTAAGAACCTTTTTCTCTTTTCAGCAGGACCATTAAAGTTTTAAAAACATCCACAACACTATGGAGAAAGAAAACGTAAAAAAGCTTTCTTAAAGAGGTGAAGATACACTTTAGAAGTTATTTTAAAATAATGAATACCCTTAAAACAACACTAATGAGCATTTATAATCCCAACTGAGACACACCTGAATGTACAGGGAAACCTTAAATTATGTAATCCACCTAAGATGGGACAAACTTTCTGAAAGTCCAAGCAGACTTTGGCGATTTGATCCCATTTAATTGAGCTTCTCGTGATTTTGCACAGATCGAGCTAAAATCCAGCATTAGCATTTACCTTGTGGTAATGCCCCATTTTTACACCAGATGCCATGGCAATAGAGTGCACTTTGTCCTATTTTCTGAGTATGACTTATGAAGCAGCAGTAAGCAATTCACTAAAATACATAGTTTAAAGTTGCCAACATGACTAAAACAAAGATCCTTGGCTTCATGATTATTAGGTATTGCACTAGTTTCCACACTTTTTACCAACATCTCCCTTCAGTAGTCTTGCCTTTGTATTCCTGTTGCTCTTCACTTGACATTTCTCTAATGTTTCATCTCCTTGTGACCATGAATCAGACTGTTCATTATCTGATGATTAAGTTGATAAACACTGATTCATTCCCTGTTACTTCATTAAGCTGGTCTGTTTTGCTCCTGATTTATTCCATGTCTGCCTGAGACTTCACCTGCATCTTCTGGTCTCAGGCTTTTGAAAGTGCTTTACAAGAGTGCCGTATCTTGTGTTTTGAGTTTTGCGGTTGAAATGTGTCCTGAATGCGTGCTGTGTGACATGACTGTTTTTAAACAGGATTAAAACTATACATCCTAATTTGAGCAGGGTCCTAGAATTTCAGTGAGCTAAATAACACTGAAGTAACACAGATTATGAGAAAAATGTTTTTAAAATACTTTGTAGGGATGTGGAAGATTCAAGTTTCAGCAATTTCTCTGACCTATTTTACAATCTATTTATCTGGCAAGCTATTAACTAATGTAATTATACCATCCATGTATTCCACTGGTGTTTGTAGTAACCCACAGAAAAATTGATGTAACACAGAAACATAGATAATTATTTTATTTTGAAAGTGCAAACTACGCTAGAGCAGATCTTTGAGAGCTATACAATAGCCATACATTGAAATACCAGTTTAAAATATTATATAAAATAAAGAGTAATTAATCAAAAACCCACATCTGGGAAAATTCTGCTCTTGCCATAGGGCCTGTGAACTACAAGCTCTCTTTCACATTCACTGTCATCCCTGGCACAATTGCCACTTCAGAGGAATCCCCATCTACTCTTTCTCTCACTAGAAACACCAATTGTGTCATGACCATCATATGCAACATACTGGCTCGGTAGAAGTTTTGGTTATCTCCCTGTCCACTGAGAACAAGTATCTCACCTTCGCACATCTGCTGCCCCATGGAGAAGGCAAATCTGATCCTGCAAGCAGTGTACGTGCACTTGGTTAATTTACCGAAATGCCCAAGTTCAAATATTTATTTCAATGAGCCCATTCTCATACTAAATCCTAGTGGGTGCGTGAAGCCTTGCAAGCATGAGTCCTAACTTCGTGTTTATGATCCAGATGCGTGTCTTCTATCAAAATCAGGAAAAAATACAAGCAGCGTGACTGGAACAAGATTTGCCCAAAACTGGGAACTCAAGACCAAAGTATTAGGACAACTACACTGAAGGAACTGTACAATAACATGTCCAAACATTTCCCACATTACAGCAATTTTATCTCCATTTAAGGGGTTTCCCTACAGGACTGTGTTTTTATTTCCCAAACAGCTGAGCTTATTTCCAGGATATACCATCCTGTGTCTGTGACTCAGAAGCACAATGATTACAACAATCCCAGTATGATTAAAAACTCATTATCAGAAATATTTTTGTAGCACATTGAAAATAAATATTTCTAAGCTAATTTTACTCACAGCATATAGTTGATGATATTGCCATGTCCATACTAAGGCGAGCCAAACAAATTATTTGTAATGAATATTTTCCTTCAGAAATGACAGTGTTCTGCCTTTTAATTGTACCTGAATGGAGCATTATTTTCTGTAATATATTTCTTATTCAAAACAAAATTTGTATGTTACATCACTTGAGAAGTTGAAATAACACCTGTTTATTGATCAGAGGCTTATTTCCTACAGGTCTGCAAACAACAGAGTTAAACTAATTTTACATCTATGTAAGCAAATGCTCGCATTCAAATTGACCTACAAACTGCATTGCCAAACCAAATGGAGATACAAGCTCATAGTATTTACAAAGTAAATGGCAGGGGAGAAGTCAGATTCTCATCATTTAGAAGAACAGCAAAATTTAGCTGTTTTGTTCCCTGTGATTACCCAAATTATCTTGCAATTTCATGGCTAACACAGGTTTTCAGAATGAGATAACAATAACATTTATGTTGCAAAATAATTTTGCAATCAAAAAAATCAGACTACTTTAATTATTTTTACATTGTACTTCAGTTAACATGGTGACAGTTGTTCAGGTTGCTGACAATTGTGCAAGCTGCTATTCCCTGCAACAGCATTTATTAATCAAATAGTGCAGATAGCTGTGAGCTATGGTCAGGAGTGTTTTGCTGAAAGTCTCATGCATAAATATAATTCACAAAATCAGTAAGAGAAAAGCAATACTTATTTTATTGACTTACTCCTGGTTGGCACTTGCTGATAAAAAGGACAGAATATAACCCTGATATGACAAGTGCAGTGCTCAGATTGGAATGTCCTTCCCCAGTATAGCGGCTCTGGATTTGATCTGGCATAGCTGATAGTAGAATCAAGGCTTAAAATGGACAATTTTCCAGCAATAAGGAAAGGATTACAAAACAAACTACTCTATAAAGCAGCAGGGGGAAAGGGGAGATAAAAATTGAAACAAGAGCAATAGAAGTCTCACTGCATTACAAGTATCAGTGAAGAAAATGCTTCCAATAAAAAGCTCAAATCAAGGAGTGTTATTTATCAGAGAACATCTGTTTGGCTGACCGATATCTGTGCTAGTGTTGCCTGACGTGCATACTTATAGAAAGGAACACAGTCCAGTTTGACATCAGAAAGATGTCTATTAGTGTGATCTTAGGAATGAGTGAATATATCCCTCACACGTGTACTGGGTAAAACTCCTGAATTTCTGCTGATTTTTGTAACAGTAGGCTTCACTCATCATTTCATCCCTGTACCTTATGTCTATCCCAGGAACCATCCCTAACCTCCTATTTCAGGTACCCTGTAAGATTTCTGTCTAATCTGGCTCCTAATTCTTTCTCTTATCTGCTTTTACCCAGCTTCCCAGCTACCCATATAATTCCACTTACAGTGTATGCTTATTTTGGAGGCCAGTGAAGCCTTCTGACAAAGACATACCTAGGTTCTACACCCAACTTGGTCTTTGGCAGCCTGCACCTGGAACCTACAATACTACCAAGTTTCCAGAGGACGAAGGCAGGGGACAGGGAAATGCACTAAATGATGAGGTCCAGTACTTGGAGATGGTAGAAATCATGTGGGGAAAATGCTGCAATTTATGAAGTCAGCCACAGGGAAGTCTTCTCTTTCATTAGTATTTAAAGCATTACCAGATAATAAAATTTTTGCTGGAGAAGTAAAACCCATCAATGGGACTCATGTCCATTATTAAGTTCAGCAGTCCATGAACAAGATTGTTGGAAAATAGGTGTAAAATAAGCACACATTGCCCTAAACTGTGGGGAAAAATACAGTATGTTTACATTTAATTTTAAAGTAAGATGGGCCAATCTGCTGTCAATGTCAGAAGGAAGTTTAAATACAGGCTTATCACTCCAGAGTCAGCCCTATATTTGGCTATAGATTCAAGGTTCAAATCCCCACTGCTGGCAATCTCATGACATGACTGGTTGTACAGAGTTCCACTACTTAGAACTTCAGCTTTACTACTGCCATCAACTTTTCTTAGATCTTACTTAACTGAACCCAAACCTTGATCTCATTTGATTGTCTGACCCAAAGTTTTATTTGACCCTAATCTAGATGTGAGCACCTCATTCAAGTCTTTTTTCACTAAACACACATTTTTTCACTAGCCATCTCAAAGGAACATCATTAAAAGCCATTAAGAAACTGGAGGAAAAATATTATGCCAGAAACAGCTGAACCAATCAGACATTCAATTCTTTAATTCAAAATGACTAACGTTTTTGCAAGAACAAGCAGGTAAATGAAAAATATCCTCCTCTGTCAGAACTGCTTAGGGGGGAGTAATCTAGAGTGATTTCCACTCATAGTAAATACATAACCAGGAATGAACTGGTATAGATTCTCTCACATCCAGGAAGAGTTGAGCTCACACTACACTGTTGGTGTTCACGCTGTAACGGAATCACTAGTCTGTCTTCACTGACAGTTATTTTAACAGAACTCGCATTCCTGTAGACATCTATAATCTAAGTTTCATTGAAGTTAGCCCATTAGTGCAAAGTTTTCATGCACCGGCTAGTGGTGTGAGGGCAATGTTAAGTCTTACAAAACCAGACTGAAAACTTAACTTCAACAGCATCTGACTTTGACCTTGAATTCTAGGCACCCTGACTAAGAAAGCAATGAATGCCAGGTTTAAGTAATAAAAGAATTATGCCAGCACACAGGATGCTTCAGAATCAAATTTCCAAGCGAGAGGAAAGAATTCATAATTCTGCAATGTAACCTCTTCATGGCAGAGGATAAAGGTTATACTACAAAAAAGACTTGTCACCCACCAAGTGTTCTCACAGAAGCAGAAATTCCTGTATACCCCTTCAAAAATACCCAAGGAGCAAGTGGTAAAAAAATTACATAGCCTTGCAGGGCTGCATGCTATACGTCTCCATTCTCCTCAGTATGTACGCAAAACTATGCACAGATTTGACAGCGTAACAGCTACCATTAACAACAGCAACGACAGTACCACAAGGACACACCAGTGCTCAACACATCCACCGCTTCTGGGCAAAGGGCAAACCCAGGTAGAAATGGAACCAGCTTAAATTGGCTCAGGTGATGACCTTTCCTTCCACCGAAGACTACTGGGATGCAAATGTCTGAGATTAGCATTTGATATGTTGGCTACATAGCCATTCCTTGCAGTCAAAAATACAAGTGAAAACTCACATCTGACTCCTCTTTGGCATCTTCTGAAGACTGGAGTATTAGGAGTTTCAGCTCCCACAAAGTGCTGCTTAAACTCAAGTTATTTTTGCCTCGAATACATGTAGTTAAATTGCTTCAGCATGCTACAAAACCTTACAAATCACATCATAAGCTAAGTGATCATATTTATGAACTTGCAATATATTAATCAGATGTCTTATAATTATTTTTTCACTAGTAATTTAAAAGTACAGGTATAGGTCCATCTTCAATGATGCTTTTATTATCTATTTAACATCATAAATAAAAAAATTTTTGAAAGTTGGGTAAATGAACCACTGTCCCTCCTCATGTATAAGTGAAATTATTGTTGCTATTTAGAAGTTAAACAATATACTGCTATCTCATTAAGTAGGTCAAGCATGGACAAGGATCCTTCCGGACTGAGTATCTTTTCTATTGGCTTCATACACTGATAGGGAACTAGAGTGTCCCCTTCCAACCTTCTGTCCCTAAGACAAAAATAACTATGTAGACACTCAGTTGTTTCATAAGACTAAGTACACCGCAGATACTAGAACACGTGGTGGTTTGTATGTTACTACTTATTTTCTTAGAATTTGTATTTGCTTCCAAGTTTCCTTGTTGGACAGCACACTGCATGCCAAGATACATGACAGCATTTAAGCAAGTTTCATGGAGTTTTGTCAACATGAAGACTTATTGGGTTGCACCCTGATAGCAGATCTCATGATGATGTTAGTGACCACCATGTCCAATCTTTATACAACCATCAATTCAGACATTTACATGTGCGGTTTCAAAGCAAAACTGTCTCTTAGCTTTATGGTATTATTTAACTGCAAAGCTTTTTATATGTATTTATGTCTTCATAGTCGTACTTCCTAATAACCACTTGTCTAGGACTTTATCAATGTGCCCGACAAGTAAAAGTTTTGTCATAGTTTATTTACCAGCACCTCACAAGATAGTTAAAATAGCTGTGATTTGAGATCTAGCTATGCAGTGCCCCAACGCAAAAGATGTCAGTTGAAACACAAAGGGGAAAAATTCCGCCACTACAATCAGCCTCAAGATTCTGACATGCTGAGAAGGCTTTGGGGGAACCTTCTAACTGCAAAACACAGCAGGTATCCTGCAATAAGAAAAGGAACAAACTTCCAGTCTCCATGCTACAAAAGTACTTGGGTACCAGTTACATGTTACAGCTTGGCAACATCATCCCTTGAGACCAGATTCAAATATTGCTTTAGTCATGGTAATATGCTTCATTAATTGCAGCTGAAATCAACATGAATGGCAGCATTTCCTTTCAAGACTAGGTCAAATAGACTCCTTGCCTTGGTCCTGCAGCCCCTTGTTATCCTCAGTCTTGTGGAATTATTTACGCCAGTTTAAAAATAATACTAAGTGCAGCAGAACGGTAACACTGTTATATAAATGAGGGTACAAAGTACAGGGCAGTACAGATCCATTCCAAGCCATCAGAACTGTTCTATCTTCTATGGATGATAATTTCTTTTATGTGTCCTGATGGCAGGATCAGACTATTAACTTCTGCCATCTGTGTGCAGCTTGTTCCTTACCACAGAATTTTGACTACAGATTGCAAACCTCTGGCTCAGCAGGCAATACCTGCTTGATTGCGTTAACAAAGAGACTAAATGCTTTTCTTTCTGTATATATGCAACAGGGTCAAATTGCATTCAAGAAAACACCAGACTAATGGCTTTCCTTTTTTAATACAGGGCAAGCCAATATTTTATGTATTTTTATGGACAGAACATGAAGGTAATTTAAGCTACTAAAGGGAGCACGTGAAAGTATTCTCATTGCCACTTAGTCCAGTTCAGCTGAAAGGGGTCCCTCATGCAGCTGTCTTCCACAAATCCTTAAGAACCTTATATTCAAGCCTCAGGTTAAGTCAAAGAACGGTTTTTGCAAAAATACTTGTTAATCCTTGAATCTTTTATGGTGCAGTTCCTAAATCTCTGAGGCATTCCTTCTAAGCTTGTAATCTCAGATGTACCAGGCTACTGAAGGAGTATCACAACAGTCACTACAACAGATCATATACTAACACCATTTTAAAAGCGGCAGAAAAAGTTCAAGCATCTTTTCTGGCAAGTTTCAGGCAGAGCCGTTACTTGCTTCGGATGCAATTTCTATCTAAATGCTTTTCTGCATTTTGGCCTCAACTAACATATCCTACCACACACACCTTCTCTGGACCTCTGCCATCTTTCTTTAATGTTGAGTCCTGCCAGGGTGCTTAAATAGAGCCTCAAGTATTAAACCAACTGAATTCCAGATCACCTGGACTGACTGATGAAGGAAAGGAAAAATCCCAGCCTAGAGTTCCATAGGTCACCTGCATAGCCAGGACACAAACTCCATACCTCAGCTTGGTTTTGGCAGCTTAATCCATATATAAGGAGGTCTCAAGTCATGATCATTACCAACACCCAACTGGCAGAAGCTGACATCAATCCCAAGGGAAAGTGACAAGCAGCAGAAATTCTGCAGGCAGTTATCTGCCCTGTCATTCCTAGCAAGACCGACCATCTGTCTTCGTAACCACGTTGCCATTTATAACCATGCCAAGCAGGTCCAAGTGAGCCAGCCTGTCACCCTTGCCTTCACACCTCAGGAAGTCCAGGATGCATTAAGCTCAGTCATAAAACCTGCTGTTTGTCACATCTCCAGAAAACTGTAGCAGTGTAACTGATGCTTTCATTTAGCTTATCATGTTTAAAATCATAGTTCATTTCTAGCTTCTCCACAATCAACTTTAATGGCAGTGTGGCGTGTAACTGCCATTTGTAACGTGAGAGTATTTGGCCTCTGTTTGTCTCAAAATCTCCCCTTACTTCCTGAATGGTTTCTATACTTCACATTTAATTAAAATCAACGAATTTACTCTTATTGATTACTACTTCAAAGGCAAGTAATACTCCAGTAACTTAGATGACATGGAACCAGTGAGACCATTTACAGAAACAAAGGAAGCAGAGTTTGGGCCACAGTTAAAATTACTTCACATTTAATTAAAATAAATGAATTTACTCTTATTGATTACTACTTCAAAGGCAAGTAATACTCCAGTAACTTAGATGACATGGAACCAGTGAGACCATTTACAGAAACAAAGGAAGCAGAGTTTGGGCCACAGTTAAAATTAGGCAAGGTTAATAAAATTCAGCTATGACTTGGCCATCTATTCAGGGAGCTGTGACAATGCATCAACTGATTTAGAGCTTAACACCGCAAGGTTCTCCATGTCAAAGTATATGAAGCCAGTGGGAGGTGAAAACATTTAGTAGCTTAAACACAGGCAGCCTGTCAGCACTCAGCCTCGCAGGCTTCTTGGTTAGGGACTAGGAAGGACCTCTAAGTTGCAGATAAAGGAGATTTTTCCTTGATAAGGTTGAAATTATATTCATCCTTTTTCCCAGGTTACACCCCTACCTCATAAAGGAAGCATACCAGCCGTCAAATCTATAGTCTGTTTTCACCATGGTCTAGTATAGGAACTCTTCTCACTTTTGCTATTTTACTGTCTATAGCAGTGACCAGAATAATCCCAGCAGATGAGCATCCAATTCCAAGTAGCTGGAGGAGCAGCCATCATTTCAACAGGAGGCAAAAAGGTTGCATCCAACTGGCCTTTACCCTTCCTCAAGTGAAATGGACTTCTTAATCATTTAAATGTGTATAATTAAACCCAGGTAGAGCAAACAGGTAATTTCCCAGGCAATTCAATCTAACTGTCAAATTAAGTAGCCTCCTCACTGTCATACATATTTATCAGGATGTTAATGATTCACTTGAAGACAGCAGTTGGAAATGGTTTCACTTCACTGGCTGATTACTGTGGCTCTTACTTTCACCACCAAAATCAGCATGTGCCATTTCAGTATCTTTCATATTATTCAAAGGTCATGTCTACACACTCAGAAAGAAGACAGCAGAAGATATTTCTGAAATCCCTAAGCCTTGTCTAATTGTTAATTTGCTGCACTACTTCCTGCTGCTTCCTTCAAAGTGGTGAGTCTAGACGTGCATGGAAGTGTCAAAGGGTTTGTGGTTCTGCATA
This sequence comes from Gavia stellata, assembly GCF_030936135.1. NCBI lineage: Eukaryota > Metazoa > Chordata > Aves > Gaviiformes > Gaviidae > Gavia > Gavia stellata. The sequence continues at coordinate 8,285,617 of NC_082615.1, read as the reverse complement.
TCTTCAGCGTGGTCCATGTGGACCATAACTCAACATTAGAAGACATTTGTTCCTCCTGACTTTTTTTTGACCCTTCACATTGAAAACTTTTAAGGCAAAAGGGGAAAAAATAAAAATCACAAGAAAATCCTTCCCTTTGGCTTGAATCCCTCTGAACTTTTGTGAAGCACCTAGTAGAAGCAGTGGCCCACCTGAGAAAACAATAGATCAAATTCATCCATTTTCTTGATGAATGGCCAATAACTGGAAAGTCAAACCCAGAGACTGTGCTAGCATTAAATCAGACCTGAAGGACATTACAGGACTTGGGTCACACCATAAATCAGGAAAAAAATCATTCTTTGCTCCACTTACATTTGTATTTACATAGCAGCCAAGTTTTATAAGAGCTGACCTTGTCTTCCATCAAGATAAGATGTCTGCCCTTCTATCAATAGATCCAGAAGTTCAAAGCAGGGATTGATCTTCTGTAGTTTTGGGTATTATGCCAATCTGGCTGCAACAAGGGTAAAAAGTTATTTCTGCTGTTTCTTCTTAAAACAAACATGCTTAAATCATATGAATAAGTTCCCGACAATTAGTAGCAGGCAACTTTCAATCTTGTAACTGAACTGGCGAATAAGGCAAAACCACCTTTGCTTAGGAATCAATCAATAGAGTGGGTAAAGCATAGGAAAGGAGTTGAGCTTGTCTTCATTTTGGATTAGAAGACCTGTTATTTGAAGTTCTCTTCCAGATAAAGCCTTCTTTCTTATCAGGCTCAAATCAAAAGCCTGTTTTATTTCTGATCCCTCAATGACTAGATGATCTAGTTGAGTTTCCAAAACTTTTCACTATTTACAAATGTTTGATTCAAGGTATATTGACCAAGTCCTCAAAACACCTGAAAAACAACTACAATCAAAATTAAGTGGTTTTACAAATTTACAAGTATGATATCTCACACAACTATTTTACACCATCTACCTTCAGAGAATTCCTGGAAGCTTCAAGCCAGACAACTCCTTATGTGAAGCAGATTGAAGTCTTTCTACCGCATTTTCCGAGTAGTGAACATCTTTCCATTTGTCAGATAAAGGGCATTCCTACTAAGAGGATCTGCTAGATCAATTAATTCTGAGCAATCACCTCTGTGCTGCTGTGATGCTTAGGCTTAAGGAAAGGTTTTTTTGAAATGTTTTGTCCTTTTCATAGGAATTATTTAATCAGTAGCCATTCCCAGCTATGTTGAGATCCAGTCAAACTGTCTACCAATCAACCCGGCTTTCTCATTGTATGTAATACTAGTCTAAAAACACAAAAAGCATCAAGCACATACAATTCATCTGCAGGTGCCTTGTGGTATGTAATTTTGTGCTAACCTACTACCCCTTCTTCAGCAAAGAGGAAATCAAATTTTCTTTCTGTCATGAAAGCACCAGTCTGCCTCATTTTTCTCAACTATCATTTAGAAACACGAAAAGGGCTGAATGACAAACATTACAAGTCCCCGACCCACCAGACTTTGACAGCAGTTTCATAACATTTTTATCTTGAATCGCACCTTCTGGCAAAAGGTGAATATATTCTGACATTTGTTCCACTATTCTGATCCTGCTGTACCAGCTGCCAAGCCTGCTTTGCATTCTTTGTTTATTGCACATCTACATACATTAATATAAAGAAACTGCTCACCAGGATAAAGGTATTTTTAGAAACATTTCCCACCCCCCTCAAGTTTTCCAAAATACTATTACTTATACTCAACCAACCATGCACCTAACAAGATAGGCTGGAATCTCCATGAAGGTATATCAGTGTGCAGGTTTTCAGCGGCATTTGGGAAATTTTCATGTCAAAAATCTCCTGACCTGCATCCTTCCCCAGAAGTTCAGGGTCCTAGTCTAACACCCCAATCAACAGAAATCCTCAATTCCCTTTGCAATAGCAAAAGCTTTGCTCAAACCATCAGGCAGTTACAGCAGTCCCTTTCACCCTTTCTCTTATGCAGCCTTTATGAGGAACAGTTATGTAAAATTATCATTTCTCATTGCCAGAAAACTCCCAGTTATTTCCATTCTACCCTCAGTATCTGAGGAACTTTGTAGGTTGGATTCAGAAGCACCACAGATATTCTTCAAGGTGAGCTAGATTTACTCCCCACAAGATGGAAAGGTCCTTTATCCTTTCTATGAATGGAATTGTCAAGTGATCATAAATGCACCACCCGGTAGCAGTTCACTGATCTAACTGCTGTGACGCAGTATAGGGCAGACATCTCTAAGGTATCTTTATACTAGCTAATTGGGTACTGCTAGCAACGCCTCTGCACCAACTCCAGGTTTGACAGGAATTACCCTCCTGAGCACTTGCTCATTTCCCCAGGTAGTTTTGGCAGAATCCTGAAGTCTCTGTGGTGCTGCAGCTACCAGAAAACAGCTCATGAATCAAATAGTTGAAAGCTAGTTCATATGTATCAGCACATCAACAGCGACACTGTAGTAAAGCTGAAGTGAGAGCAATGACTCATATCTAGATGTAGCAGATGTGTAGTAGTTGCACATACCCACAGGCCAAAATCTAAGCAAATGTTGTGTTGGACTGACCGTTCCCAGGACCTTAAGTTCACAAGAATTTTAACTGTTCATACTTACTGAGGGTCAGAGACATTTGCAATCCAGCCTTCAAGTTTTCAAACCCTACCTCAATTACCTCCTAGCAGAAAGAAGCTCACACATCTTACCATAGGAAAATGGCTATTCTCCTAACATCATAAAGCAATTATGAAACACTGTTGAATTATCCTTGTGACTGGAACAAAAATATTGAGGCAAAACTAAAAGGAATGTCAGGAAACTGTGCTGTAGGAGAGACAGATAAAGTACAATTGGGAAAAGGACACATAGACTTTGAGAATGGGGGAAAAGAGGAAGAATGCTCCTTCTGAGACACCGGAGATTTTCCCCTGCAGAAAAAGACATCTGTCAGCAAATAACAGCATGTATATCCAAGTATCTTTCCTGCTCCTGTTCTCCATCCCAGTCCAAAATGATGTAGTTATCTCCTTAAAGGCCTACAGCATGTGAATGATCACGGCAGATGGAACTTATAAGAAGCCAGAACTGCTTCAGACACAGAGTTCAGATTTCTCAGCAAGACCTCACTAGGTCACAAGGACATCCTAAGCCTCATGAAGTCTGGGATCTACCACCTTAAGTATATCATAGATCTACCAATTGATTAGGGCTCAATGCAAACTCCTAAACCATCATGTAACATGGACTGCAATTTAAAAGTCATTGACAACAGTACTACGGTAACCATGCTTCTGAAGACAAAAATATTACCAATAAATTCAGCTATACAGGCCAATAAAATCATAAACCAGAGAATCTTTTGTAGACCAGTCACCAGACTAATCACTAGTGGAATTAAGACTCTGTATCTGCATTCAGGTACATAACTGGAAAGCAACAAGAGAAAAGGGGCAAAAAGCTGAGTAAGCTTGGATTAACCTACAATAAGAAGGGCAATATTCAAAAAGGAAATTTTAATCTAAACAGAGAAAGACAATTTGTGTTTATGGCACATCTCCGCATCCTACAGAATGCTGTGTTAGTGCTTAATAAAAAATAAGCAGCATATAAGCACACTGTTGTATGATAAGTAGATAGAGAAAATAGGCATAATATTCTAGTTTCTATTACTGTTATTCTAGGAGGAATACTTCCACATGCAATTAACTATGTCTGCAATATACCAGAGACAAACAAAGGTAAATTGAAAAAATCCAATTAAATTAGAGAACCACAAAGGACACATTCAGTGACCAATAAATAATACATAAAGCACTACTGGAGTAGGTCGATGAGCATTGCTGGTTATCAAATGTTGAAGGGAATTCCTGGAATAACAACAGAGGGGAGATATAATACTCCAATTCATTAAGGGGTTGCAGATGTGACAAGCAAGGGAGTAAGGGCAGCTTCACAGCACAGGTATTGGCTGTTTAGAGAAGCTGTGTTCAGGTCCAGATCCCACGTTGAACAGGTTATTGCATCTTAGTTTCTCAGCTGAAGAGTAGGGATAAAATTGCACCCTTACCCTGCCTACCGCACTGTAGTACCAATCTCTGATGAATCCACAGCAGCCAGCTCCATCCCCTGCTTTGATGTAAGTTCTAACAAGCATTTTTGTGCTTTTCCCCACATCACTTCTCATGCTAGGGAGGAGGTCCCCAAAATTGCTCAACATGTCATTGATGTACCTTCTTTCCATCTTTATTGCAACACTTGTAAGAAGTTTTAGAACAGCCTGATAATAAGGCACAGGGACAACGCAGGTTTTATTATGTCACTACTTGTGGAGTTCTTCCTGAGCATTCATTGACTGAACCTTCCCACATGAAAGCAGGCAATGGGGGATTTTATTTCTCTGCCATTTATTAACTCCTGACTGCAAGCTGCACGGAAGTCAGTGCTTAGCACTGAGGACTTTCAGCCCACAGGTCTTTTCAGTTTCTTTTCTGTCAATAGACCAACACCTCTTCTATCAGAGAATCAGGTTTAGGACATTGAGTTTCTTTTAGTTACCTCAGTCTGAAAGATTTTCTTTTTGAACCTTATTAACAAAAACTCTTAACTACATCCTTAACTAAACCAAAACAGAAAATCTGATGATTGTGAAGCTATTTCAACAGAACAGCTTTAAAGTCAAGTAAAAGCTGAATGATTTCTATCATGCAGTGACCATCTCTGTGGTTTGACAATAGTGTTTTTGCAGCAGTGGTGGACTGTCAGACACAAATCCACCCTTATGTGAACCTTTTAGTCCAATGATATATGCCTGGAGGTGCAGAGTACACATCTGCCTTGGGGACAAAAAGAAAGAGCAGTGTGTCCCAACAAGACAAGAGTCTCTCTAGCTAAAGGAAAATCTTTATCTAGTCTCAGGAGCACAAACTTTACATCTTCTTACAAGTGTAACAGATAGAGAGCAACACAGTTGAATTTATGTTTTAAAAACACCATTATGAAGTAAACTAGAAATGCCTCTACCCTCTGAATCCGACCTTTGTGTCATGTATTTACAGTAGGGGTTTTTGTATTTTAGTATACCATACTTGTATAAGATTATATTACTTACACCTATAAGTCAATCAAGTCAATTCCATACATCTCAGTCCTTGTAAAACCTGAGATCTACTGATGAATTGTACTTTAAGATGTACATATTTTTCTTATTTTATCTAAGTAGGTTGCTGGGGTTTTTTTGGGTAACCTGGTAAAGAGGCAGGTGTATGAGCAGGCCAGGTAATTGCCCCTGCAATTTGTCTTATTTTAGAAAAAATATGTAATTTAGAAATACAAAGCAGTCATAGAGCAGAGGAATATTTCAAACCATGTGAGTGACAGGGGCAATGACCCTTAAGATGCTTTTGAAACATTTTCTCAGAAATCAAAACTCACACAGACTGTAGAACACTGAGCTCATCTCTAATGGGTTATAGTCAAAATATTTCTCAGCATTCCTACCTATTATTTTTATTCTATACTGTATTTCTTCCTACTTCATGTTCAAATATAGACATATAACTGAATTTAGAGCTATGTAAAAATGTGGGTGAAGTCAATGAGAAAAATCTCAAATGGACTTCTGTAGGCTTTAAATGGCACGACATCTTTGAAGGCATGACAAGATCTGTTTCTGTAACCAACTTGTCTGGTTTCTTTTGATATCAGAACTAGAGGCTGGAAAACTAATACAAACAGCAATAAAGGCATTTTGGTGTTTCAGAGAAAATGTACCTGCACATCACAGTCCATCTGGAGTGCTTAACTAACATGGGCAGCAGCAGATTAATTTCTATTTACTCTGCTTAGCATTGAGTTGGCCACATATGTTGTATTAAGTAGTAAGGTTATCTTGGTTTTATTTGTGGTTTTGAGGCATTTTTAGAATACCTTCTTTCTTTTCAGCCAACACAACAGTCTGGGTGTGTTGGAATATTTCTACAACAAATACAATCACAATATGAGGTTATGTTTTCTGAGCCTCTTTGTTAGTAGCAAATCATTTTTCTTAAAGAGGATGCAAATAATTTACAGAGTGAGCATTGTTAGAAACCTGTTGTCTTTAGCAGCCAACTTGAGCCTGATCAGATATGCAATTTTAAGTAGGATTTAATGTGGCACTGAAGTTACTTCGCTCAGTAAAATAAACAAAACTGCTGTACAGAAATCGCATGCTGTATATTCAAACAGAAGCAGCAAAAGGAATGTCTTTTTCAGTAAGAAGCCTTAGCACCAAGTTATCAGGTTGGCCTGCTTCACACCCAGAACAGAGTCTTAGAAGAAAATCCTCAATATAGAGTCAGGTTTTTCAGATGGACTCAACATCCAACATCATTGGCAGTATAAAATACCACTTCCTACCTGTCCGTTCCACCCAAAACACTCTTTGCATAGAACAAGCTAAAATTATGTCACTCTCTCTGCCTGTTTCCATGTTCCTCTTTCTATGCTACTACTTTTCTTTTGAGTTCTTTGGGGCAGAACATTGTATACACATCTATTATTTGTAACGTGCCTAGCTCAAGAGGCCACCTGCCCCGTTTGGTGTACACCATCTTCAAAATTACCCAGTAAAAATATGGTGTGGGAGCCACCATGCACATACAATATGGCTTTCCCTAACTCATTCTGTGCAGAACTAGGACAACCAGCTACCCTTACCAAACACAGCATTTTTCCTCTTTCTACAAAATACTGTTTTGGGGGTAAAACATAATCAGAATTGCTTGTTTTCTTGTGGGGTTTTTTGTTGTTGTTGGGGGTGTGTGGTTTTTTTAATTGCCTTCCGGATACTAGAGGCAGCTGCTTCTTAAAAACATACAATAAACCATCTATTTCATTTCAGCTACCATGGTGCCCAATATTGTCTCCAATGCACAAAGAAAAACTGAATAACTTTTTGTGAGTTTAAACTAATATGATGATTAGGGAAATACTGATTCAAGTCTAAAATGTGATATTCTCCAGGAGAAGGGAATATTCCAATCAGCTTTACAATATACTCTCCTTTTCTCAGGGTCTTAAGCTCAGCTTTCCAACACAAGTCTTCAGAACAATGAATTCACCATAGCTGCTCTCAGTATTCTTGCATTTACTTGGGAATCCTGGAAAGCTGCATATCATTTAAATGTCTTACAAACTGACAGTCATACCAATATATTGACCTTGTTATGTCCCTTGCCTTAAGGGGTACAAGAGCTCTGTGATCCAGTGCGTATGATTTTTTTTACAACAGGGCTAGTAAGGATTTAGTCATTTTGGAGGCAACAGCAAATCCTGAGATCCTTTCGTTTACTTCATTACCCTGGATAATCCTCAGCTTGTATAACTACATTCACCTTAAGGGACATCCCCTGCAGTTTCACAGGATTCTACTATTGCCTCCACTTCCCCTCCCAAACTTTCTTCAGTTGCACTGTTTACCCTAAGGAGTACAGCCATTTCTGTGACACTGAAAAAGCCCTCCTCTACTTGCAAACACACATCCCCTTCAAGCCTTTACAAATATTTTCTTTCTCACCATGCCAAGTTTTAACCTGTTCGTGCCACTAATACTCTGCACAGTTCTGCACCACCAACATTGCATTTATCAGAAGCCAACTGTTCTCCTATGTTCTCTCCTCATTTTCCTTCTCCTCTGTATCAGCATTCCTCATAAAGCATCCAGCATATTTATATTCTCCCTTGAAATCCATTTCTTTTTATTAGCTTTCCCTTTTGACTTCTAACACTACAGGGTCTACTTCTAATCTCTTACCACACCTCAAAAGCCATCAGAATTCAGTAAAGTCACCTGTGATTGAGTGCAACTCTCCATTCAGGGAACAAACCCAGCTGGGCTGAATCTGGTCCCAGGAAAAAGCATTGCTGTTCTTCTGATACTTAAGTATGAGGAGGAAACTGGAAAGAGAACATATTTAATCTACTAGTTAGGAACTGTGCAGCCCTACAGACCCTGTCCTGGCAGGACTCGGACAAGCCAAAGGAATCTAGTTCAATTGTGAAATGAGGTAATCCTGCTCTTGCCACCACCTGAGATTTTCTGCTGTTTTGAGAAAAATTAAAATCAGTGAGTCAAAGCTGTAATACAAAGAGGTCTGCACTGAGACTATATTATTTCCATTTGTTTTCTTTTGTTTCTGCTAACAGCACTTCAGAGAACAGTAAAAGTCCTTTAAAGCCTATCTATTGACTTCAAAGGGAACCAGTTTTCCTTATGCATTTGTTTTGTTGAGGTTTTTTGTTTCATTTTGTCTGTTTTTAAGTTTTCACCTTGTTTTCAGGGGCACTAGTAGCAGAAATCCCTATGAAAACTGCAGTAAGGCTGAGTTGAAAGCCTGAGAAGTGCTTGGGGCACCACCTAAAAGAAAAGAACCACAGTTCTTTAGTAATAGCAGTGATATTAAACTTGCTCTGGGTTGAATAATGTCATTTTCTTACCAACACCTTCCTCCTATGAAAACAGCCCTGAGTTACTACATAGCACAAAAACATTTGCATTGCATAAAGGGATTTGTTCTGTGTTTTTTCTCTTATCATCCAAATGTTAAGAAGAAGCTGAGCTCCAGGCAGGGGAAAGGTGCCACATCAGAGCTGGGAGGTTCACATCATTTCAGGAGCAGACATGAAAAAATTAATTTAACAGTGTAGAAAAAGAGTCAGTTTAGCAACCTCGACATGCCAGGGTGAAAAAACCTTTGCACACACACTTGAGGAATCAAATTGTGAAGTTTCTTAGGTCCATGGTCTTTTTGAGGAAAGTCTGCCTGGTAGATTTTGGCTAGTCACAACCCACCTGTGCTCCTCACAAAAGGAGGAGCCGATATCTTCCTGTCCTCTTGTAGTACCTTAAACACTGCTGCACATGGATGAGCACAAGGCTCTGACTAAGGCTCATCATAGCATAGGGGAAAGAGTAGTAAGGCACAAAGCTATCACAGCTGGAAAAGAAGTGATAACAAGTTATTCTGACCAAGAACTCCAAACTTATAACCTGGGAAACCATTTTATTGCACAGACATCATCTCTTCTGTTCTCTCAGCCAACCTTTACTAATTTTGCATCACTGCTTATTCAGAGACAAACAAATGATATTAACTAGCAAACTAGTTTCCAAGAAGCCTTGCCAAGGTTCGAAGCAAGAATTGCCTTCAAATTTAAGCTTGGACTGCAAAGCTGACCTGCTGTTTCCTATCATCTTAACAATTGATTTGTTGCAGCTGCCAAGTTTATGCACCCTGGCCTTCCTTAGAGTTTCTCACTGGGTAGATATGTCTCTTGTAGTTTTAAAAAAAGAAATTAACACTATCACACAGGAGCCTCTTTCCCAAATCACCTGTGTACAGCACAAGCACAAAGAAGTACAAACTGCAGACATTCAGGAAAGTGGCAGAAACACAAGAAAGAATTCTCCAATTGCTGTTAAAGCACTTTCAAGAGATCTGATTGAATTTTCCCCATCAAAGGGGCTCTGTCTAAAGCAGATAGCTTTTACCATCATTCTGCTACTACAAAAGTATGCCCTTCTAAAGAAGCATCACAGAATTTGTTTAATATTCCGCTATCTCTAAAACTGCAGGTATATTATTAAATAGGCATAACTTAAAAAAACCCAGGAGATGTGTCAGGAAGGCTAGTGAATTTAAACATGCACAAACAACCTGTTTGTTCACAAGTGAGGGGAGGCTAGGTGTGGCTATGTGATATTGTTCTTAAAATTGCTTTTGAAAGTTTGTGTTAATCCAGGGTGGCAGCAAACTATTGCTTTTAAGATACACATTCCCTTTACAAACAAAGCCAGCTGGTTTATTTTTTTTTTATTAGAGAACCACAGGCAGACTGGGATTTTTCCTCTGTGAAATCTTTTCAACTATTGTGGCTGGTCTCAGGTGTGCAGCCTTAGTATAAAGGGATAATACTAAAGGGTGCCTTCAGGCATAGCCTTGAGCTATGGGGAGTAAAATACACTGCCTTATGAGCAGCCCCCAGCCCAAGAGAAAGGGGTAGAGAGAGCAACCTGAAATTCAGGCTCCTTCTTGCTCCCCCAGTTCCAGTTTTCCCTTTAATTCCCTTTTTCCCCAGGAAAATTCGTTTGCACCTTGATTGTGAACACTGAATCCTCTGCATGTGAGTGGCTGCATTAGTTGAAAGAAGAAAACTGCATAGCCCATATTTCCTCTCACAAATCTTTACACAAGATTTTGCTAGCCCACAGAGAGCCCTCCCTTACTCAGATACTGTTATTCCAGTCCAGTTTAGTCTTAAGTAAGGTACAAAGGCAATCTACTACCTCTGCTAGGAACAGGCAGGAGACCTGAGGGCATAATATCTGTTGTTTAGAAATAGGTGGCTCAGGCCTATGAGCAGCTCTATGAAACCACTTCAGAAAAATAAGCAGACTTTAAAAATGCCTCCCAACCTTCCCCCATAAGACATTCCCCAGTTCACATGTTTGTTTGTTACGTGATTCAACCAAAGAGATGATAAACATTTTCCTCACATAGAATACAGCTGTATATAATGCTATGGCCTCTCCTTTCCCAAACTATACTCTCCACATTAATTTAACAAAAACAAAACCCAAAATTTTGGTTAGGCTAGCAAGACTCATTGAGGTTAGCCATTAACAAAACCAACAAAAATCAGTGCCTACAGAGAGCTAACCTCCGTAATCAGAGGTAATTCTCCTGATCCTGCTGCATTGCTGTTCATGCAAATGAATCTGTCTGTAAGCATAAGCTCCTAAAAGTGCTTCACCCACCTCTTTCTGATGTGTTACGTGCACTCTCCAAGCTCTGCTCAGCCTCTCACAAACCTCTCCGCCTTTCACAGCATTCATCAGGTCTCTGGGAACTTGCCACCAAGAGCTCCTACTCTGTTGCACTCCAGAGCTTAATTAGGCAGCCTCCCCTCATGCTCTACTTGTACACTCTGTAATCAAGGACAGCCATTGGAACCAGCTGTTCTGTTTTAAAGGATCCTCACCTTTACTCAAGTTTCCCACCCCATCACAGCTTGATCTTCAGGTTGTGATGAACTATCCAACCTGGCTCTCGAGCCTCCATCCTGTCACATGGCAAAGGTAATTCAGAGGCCACAGAGCACTGATCTCGCTAACACAGGATCAATACTGTGCCTCTGCACTGTGCAAAATAATGCCTGATGGGTTTGGTTATGTATAGGCCAAGGCGAATGTAAGATGGATAAATTCTACGGTGGTGCAATGAAATTTGTGTTCAGGACATTACTCATCACAAATACATTGTGTCATACGCTGACATGACAGATGATTCATCATTGTACTCTACCAGTGCAATACAGCATATAAAGAAGCAGTGGCATCTGGAGGAGGATTTCACCTGATTTCTTTTAAAACCTGCTGAGCACTCTTGTTTCTCAAATGCTTGATCATCAGCGAGCATCTCTTTTCACACAGGGTGCCCTGATTGCACATTAGATGAAAACCCACTTAGTACTGCAACCACAGACACGACAAGACTTGTTTTTCATTGCAGGATGTAGTAGTCACAGTATCTTCCTCCCTGTGCTGATACTTCATCATCTTTTAAGCAGACTTCTACCATAAATTTAAAAATTACACTATTGCTCCTTTCCCCTTGCATTTTCATGACAAAGGTATATTTATTAACTCTCTGCTGCAAGCTGAAGAAGGAGGAACTGGAAGTAAAGAGAGAATATGGAGGTAAATTATTTGAACTCCCTCTGTGTACAATAATCCCCTCATCCCTTCTTCTTCTTCATCACTAACTTGTAAACTTGTGTTAGTCTCAAGTTGACCTACTCTATACGAACCTCACAATCTTACAAAATACACCAGCAGTCTGCTGGTCCATACAGAGACCATCTGGGAGAGTTTGAGGAGAAAATGCTCTTCTTTCTAGTCCATACAAACTTATTAATTTGGCTTAATTATCTAGGAAGAATATTTCAATGCCTAATGTTGATGTTTTCATTCAGATATGAGCCTCAGAATCTGACAGCAAAACCCAGGCAACCAGGCCACCATCTCATTACTTTTCTTTTTCTAACACTATGTTTGACGCAAGACTACTACTGTCACCAACACATGCCTCAATTTCTCAGGTATAGCATAAGACTAGTAATATTTACTCCTCTGGAGAATGTGCTGAGCTTTGCAAGAGAAAGCAAATACAGAAGCTTGAAAATACAAGCATCACTGAATACCATGACACATGGCCGTCTTTGAAATTCAACAATACATGTTGTGTCACCTAAGGAAATTTTGATTCACCTGCCTCTAAGTGCTTTATACAGTTTTCTAACATTTCTTTTTTGTTTTTCTCCAATGTATCGGAAATAATTCTACTGTTTATACCAAGCAAGATCTTGATTCCTCAAAAAAGTTAAAAACACATACAATGTCATTTCTGATTGTATTTTAAAATCTTTTACATGAACTAGCAGACTGTACAACAGATGCACAAACACAAAAGGATTCAACCAAGACAAGCCCACACATCAAGACATTGTCAGTGTCAAAACTTTTCTTTCCATTAAACCCAAGATTAAAAAACAGGACAGAAATAATTCTTGAAAACTACATGTGTGTTTTAAAAAATCTCCCCGATCTTTTCTGTTCAAATAACTGTACTGATGAACGTTTGCAACTTTAGAAAAGAAAAAGAAAAAAATCTTCCTCCCTAGAGCAGAGTCAGGGCATTACGGTTAACAGTGCTCTATCTACATCACAGGGGCCATCTGCTAAATTTACTTGGGAACTCATAAAAACAAGATTTGCTGCAATAAGGACTACTTTCTAATGTTGATTAACTTCTCTGCTAGGAGAACAGTCATTTTGCCACAGCACAGCAAACCAGTGCTTACACCAAGTGACTAATCTTTTTTTGAAAACATGGTTGAAATCCACAATTGCTATATAAGATTAAAATACGGTCACTAAAAAGATTTCTGGGGTTCCTGGGCCAAGGCAAATTGTTAACGACCTTGGGATACACATAAACTTTCACAAGTGATTGCTGTCCTGCATTGTTCCTCAGGGAACTGCTCCATTCTCTCCAGGAATCAAACTGAAGACATGGAAATAAAACTGATTAACAGGTATTTAACACCTAACCACACTAAAGAAAAGCTCTGCATAAAACAGATTGAGGAACCTAAGGCAAACTCGGGTAAGAATGAGTTGCCTTCTGCATGTCATCATCTACGGAACTGGACTTTCTGGATCCACTTGTCACCCTTCTGACAGTTGCATCATTTGCAAATAGGTGTTTTACAAGCATCTTGTATGAAGGCATGACACTTCTCCGTTGATGCAATGAAAGGGGTCTACATCTTTTCAGCTCCCACAGTATTTTGACAAGTGGTCTCTGTATATGGATGAACAGGGTTAACTTCAATGTAACAAGCTTTGGTAGCTGTGAGCTTTGTAGATATTGCACTGGAATGCACCAAACTATTCAAAGACGAGAAGAAACCCCACATCTTATGAGAAATATATATATACATGTACAGGCATACATATGTGCTTGCACTGATACAATGACAGGCTTAAATGACATTCATCAAACACAGAAGTACTACAAGTCAGTTGTTACAATATGTAAAATTATTTGACATTGTCCATCTGCCCCTTCTGTCTTCTACCCCTGAAGGACAATCCACATCTTTTCTGTATGTTCATGAGGTTTTTCACACCAAACTGAACGGTATACCAAATTTATTGTTGGTGGCATAAAACACACATGTAAGCTAAGTAGGCTTGACATTGATGGGCTGTTCACGTTCATGACCAGAACAGGTACTTCAGTTTAGGGAGCATACTAATCTGGAACGTCCATCTTCTTTGAATGCCAGCAAGCATTTGTGAGGCTTCATTTTGATCATCAGATGCTATTTCTCCCTAAAAATGAGGGTCTGCTTTCTAAAAGCATATGGTATTTCTGAGGACATGCCCTACATTTACTGCCTTTTTTTTTTTTTTAGAAATTCTTAATATGCAAAAAGTAAGTACAGGATCTACATTCAGTTCACGTGTGTCTTGAAATTAAATGTCAAGAATACCCAAGAGAACAATGTTAATGAACAGTCTTAGCCCACAGCACCCACTATCTGTCGTTCTTATTAAACACAAAAGAACAAAAAGGTTAGTATAAATGTTGATATTTAACCAAAAGGGAACATCTTCTGTGCATATTCATGAGGTATTAACATTAGCACCTTTTTTGTTCTGCCCAATCAGTTCAGTGATAAATAGATATAAAACATGGTTGAACATGGTTATTGAAAATAAAGATGTTCTGGTAGCTAGCCAGCACATCAATTGATTTTACATGCTTGGTTTTTCTCTTTCATTGTTCAGTTCTACCTCAGGTTATGAATTTTCAGAAACAAACATGAGCAATTCAGAGTAAATATACAACTGCTACTTGGGCTGGTGTATCACTTTTCTTAGTTTTCTATTTACAGGTTGCTTAAATCAACAGAACTGTACACTTGAAAAACTCTGCAATATATTTTCCTGTATTCTTCTTTGCCATTGAAAACCTTTCCATAATTTCTCCGTCTCCTTTAATGTAAAATAAATACCAGAAGTCCTTAATGATCTTAAGGACTGTGGCTGGCTGTATGATACAAAGATTGCTTCATTAATATTTTTTATGAATAGAAGTGGTGAATTCACTGCTTTTATCACTTCATACTATCAGAACATATATGTAAATATTAGTAAATTCAAAGTTTCCTTACATTTTAACATATAATTTAGCTCAAAATCTGAATAAAGCATATTATTCATTATACACTCTTTATTTTTTTAAAACCATCCAGACATGCAGAATCATGATACCAAACAGCCTAACACATAATCCCAGATGAAGAAAACGGTTTACAAATGTATAGCTAAACTGCAATTCCTTAGCTCAAACCTATTTAGCAAAAATAGGTTGTAAGAGACAAATACACTTGTAGGAAAGTTGTTTTACTCCCTAGGGAACAACGATTCACAAAGGTAGAATATGCAAGTGCCAGAACCAGGATATGTAACTATTTCTGCTAGAATAACTGTTGGCCATAGTGCAAGCACTGCATCAACCTGTGGTTCTTCTCCTCCTCCCACCTAGGGCATGTTATAGCTACTGTATAGGGTCTTCAGAGTAGGAACCAATTAAGTACTCCTGTATGCAGCGCCTGTCTTGAGTGGTGCCCGGATGACTCTTGGGGCCAGTGGATGCTGCTCGAAATGTATGTAAAAATTACCCTGAAGTCATAAAAACACAAAAAGTAATTGTCTCATGGTTCACCGGTTGACTTAATATTAATCTATAGCAGTATAATTAAGGCATCTTTTACAGTTTCTCTTAAAATAAATTCTGAACCAAAGATGAGCTTTCCTTTCTACCTGACAAGCGTATGTGGACATGGTCTGCTTTAGACGCTGTGCATGGAGCTCATGAAAGCCAAGGTGTCCCAGCGCCAGGCTGCCGTTGGCGGTGGAAACACTCCACTGCTGTCCCGACAGCGAAGGGCCTGTAACGTAACCTCTCCTCATTGCAGTTCGTCACCAACACAATGTACTGTCCCTCAGCCTTTCTCTGTTTTGTTACTGGAATTTGTAAGTTTGGCAGGGCAGGGACAATCTCTTGATCTGCGCCCAGAGCAATTCCTGCCACAAGAACGCCAGCCTCCGCGCCAGCCCCTGGCACGACCACGGCGGGGAAAAAACAGCTTTAACTGATCCACTGGTGCACTTTCCTTCTCGCCATTTCCATCCCTTCCCCATTAGTCTATCTTTGGTTTACAACTGACTGTGGTCACTCAACACACTCTGTGAAATACGCCTATTAAAGATGAAATGTCTTGTCTGGGTATTTACAGTATTCACCGCAAGCGTCACTAGTAGTGAGTGACTGAAATGAATACTAATTGAAAAAAACTCAGTATCACGCTAACGAGGCAGTGAGGGTGGAAATAAAAAGGCCTGAAAATCCCGCTCTGCATTTTGCAGACTCTACGCTCAAGTATTAAATCCTTCACCATAATCACTACTGAATTTCAGGTTATTTCCTCCCTTTGACTCCCAGTGCTGTCTGTGGCTGTTAGATGAGGTAACTGTCAAAAGGTGGATTATTTTCTCAGGCACACGGCCTGTCACTACAACGGCAGCTCCCGTAGTGACTGAGGCAGAGCACTCTGCCAGCAGGCCAGGCTGTGCCAGCCCCTCACGGCTGAGCGGGTGCTCTTGTCTTTAACAAGTTTTAAAGGAGACATTGTGGATGCAAGCGAACACTGCTTTAGGTAGTACTGTCAACAACAATATAAAAGCGAGCAGAAGAAGCCTTCCACTATGTACAGTGTGACATTTCTTTCCATTGGGAAATTGCTTTGCCAAAATTTGCCATAATCAACTGTAATTTCTTTCTTAGTCAGCCTCTCAGAAGCCTTCCTGACCCCCCAGTCTGTTCAGCCGCCTGACCGCCCCTGTTGTCACGACCCTCCGCCATTTACCGCCTTAAACTCCACCCTCGCTGCGCACCGCCCGCCGGCGGCTCGGCGGGAAGGGCACAAAGCAGCAGGGGGCGGGGTGGGGGCTGAGGCGGTATCGCGGGCAGTCGGCCGGAACCGGCTCCAGCCGGACCCGAAACGCGCTTACGCGGAAGTGTGCAATCCTCAGAGCTCCAGCAGGACGTGGAGAGAAGGGCTCTCCCTCTGCCGAAATATTTCAGAAATAAACCGATAGCTGTGCCGGACTGCGGACACATGCTGGGGGGGACTACCTGCTGAAAGGGGGGATTGGATTCCAGCGGCCTGCGGGGACCCGGGCTGGGCAGGGACGGCCCCGAGGGGCAGCAGCCTGGGGACAAGTCGAACCGGAGCAGGCCCACCTCCGAAGTTTGTGCTGATTAGCAGCAAATTAAGTAAAATTTCTCAGCTCAAGACTCCTGCTCTGACAAACCCACCAAAATCAGACAACAGACAATCTCTGTGCTGAGATCATCGCGTACTATGCTGACACTATTTTTTCGATCTCCCTCTGCTCCCTGTCTCTACGTCTGTCTGGGTTTTTTTGCCTTCCCTGTAGTCTGTAAGCCTTTCTAGAGAGGTTTTTCTCTGTGGTCTGTGTTTAGACAGACAGTCTTGGCAAATTACATTCAGGCTGAAGACTGGCACTTCTAGCTGATATCATAAAGTATTAACGTGCATACTTTTCATTGAGCATAATTTTTTAATGATATTTAACAGGAACTGGATGGGTATGTTTGCCAATTTAAGGGCTGGCAGCAATGCTATTTAATGTGGTTTACTTCAAACGGTATATGCAGTTTACTTTAAATGGTATGCAGATTTTTGGCTTCTAAATGGTGTTTTAACATTATTTCCATAGCATACAAATAACCAAACAATGGTTTAAGAGGTTTAATTGCCAGACAGCAGAGAATTTTTTCAACACAATGCGTATGGCAAAGGTTGTGTTATTAATGCTAAAGAGCAGCCCATCAGCAAGCTTTTCTCAGCGGTTACTGGATCTTAAGCATTGAAAGCCTTTTCAGTCATGCATTCATGAAGACTAAGTTTTGTGCTTTTCTCTTTCAGTTTTGCGCTGCTTATTGGTGAGAAATTGAAAGAGGGAGTATGAAGTAGTAAGAGAATCCCATGTAGGTGGACAGCAAGAGTGTCAAACTGTCTTTCAATCAAAAATATTATACCAATGAACTAGTCGATGAAAAAATGGATTGTGTCACTGAACGGCATCAGCTGAACGTGTAAATTTGAAGTATTGGGTATCTGTCACCCATGCTATGCATTATGCTTTTTAGCCACCGATTCAAATGAACCTTGTAAATTGAAATGTGCATGTAGACTAGGGTGTTCATAAAAGCCTTTGAGAGTTTCACAGTTTGGGCTATAATTAGCTTTTTAGCACAGTTCTTTGAGACAGTGACTACCTTTCAAACGAGGACTGATTATCCACAGTTCCTACTGGTTTCATTACAAGCTCATTGGGGATGGCTTAATGGTATACAGTGTCAATGGAAAATGGACTAATAAATAAAAATGGGATGATTGATTAAAAGCCAAGAAGTGTCTAAGCACTCTAGATGATTCATTGTGCTGAAAAGTCTCATGATCTGTAGGCAAAAGAATGCAAGATTAAAGAGGCAG
Organism: Gavia stellata; assembly: GCF_030936135.1. Taxonomy (NCBI): domain Eukaryota; kingdom Metazoa; phylum Chordata; class Aves; order Gaviiformes; family Gaviidae; genus Gavia; species Gavia stellata. Next base: position 8,267,405 of record NC_082615.1, on the reverse strand, counting down.
TCAGTGGCAGACAGGAAAAAGAACCCAGAAGTCAGTGGTTTAGTCTGATGGTCAGAAATTGTGAAATTATTATTAATAAAAAATAACTGGAAAAGTGGCTGTCACATGGACAAAACAGACCTGATTGATTGTCAGATTAGAGACATAGATGAAGTAGGTCTCTGGCTAGCCAAAGTAACTGCATCTATACTTACTTGAGCTAAAGCAATAAAGTAAGGAAGAATTAAACAACTCAGTTTAAGGAACAAATCTTTATGCAAATCACATGTAAATGACTTCTCTCTCACTCACTCTATTTTTTTAAACATCTAATGCTGGAAACTTACCTCATATTTTTCTTCATTTCTCTTGGTCCTAAACCACAGTAAAATGCCAATACATCAAGGTGAAAGTGGGCTGAGAACAATTATTCTGGAGAGCTAACATGATAACATTGCGTGTGGATGTGGCATTGTGGGATGTGGCTTGATGGGCATGGTGCTGTGTGGTGTTGGGTGGGTTGGTTTGTGGTGTGTTGGGGTTTTTTGGGGTTTTTTTGTTTGTTTTTTTTTTTTCTTTTAGGTTGGACTTGATGATCTTACAGGTCTTTTCCAACCTTAGTGATTCTGTGATTCTGTGATAGTGATCTTTAGTAGCTTATCTATAGCCTTATCCAAAGCACAGAGATCTACTCATTTAAGAATGATTTCCTTCACCTAACTAGACCATCCTAGTCCACGTTACTCATCTAGTTTCTTTCTGGAGTTAATGGAGAGCACTAACATAGTTCTTTTTCTAGGTGAGATGATTCGTGCTCTGGAGGTGTGAATTTTTCTTCCTCAACTAAAGAGGGAGCTTAAACAATCTTTTAAGATAATTTATTTTTACATAATTAAGGGAAATTAATATTACTGTTAATGATCAACTTCAGTGCAGAACCTTGTTAGCCAAAAACGGGTTACCATCAAAACAGCACACAAAAAAGAGAGGCCCTCAGTCAGCTCAGTCTCAATGGCAGGACAGTTTCATTAGATTTCATGACAGCAAAAAACTTCTTTTGCCCTGAGTTAAATTGTGGTCCTGCCCTTTAAAAACTTTCAGAAGTCCGCTGCTTGACTGAGATCATGAGACAGGTTGATTGCCTACGAGCTGTCCTGCATTCTAGAAAGATGTGCTCGTACTATAAAAATGGAAATGTGAAGCTATTTTATGACTTTTTAACACTCAGAGCTATTGGGATATGTTATAAGCTCTGACCTGCACTTACAATTATAGTTACCATCACTCCTTTGGAATGAGACCTGAAGTTATAAATATGTCCACTTCTGTGAGAGATTAGAAATTACTTCAAAGAATTCACTTTCAAAAAGAAATTATGCACTAATTAAATAAAACTCTAAAAAATTAAAACCAGTCCCAGAGATAAGTCTGCTTTGAGAAGACGTTTATGCAGATGAGTGCTTCTGTCTTACACTAATGCAGAGAAAGAGACGGTAGAAAAGTTTCTTCAGCCCCAATACATCAAGCAGGTGGTCTTGTGGTACTCAAGTGCTACTGTCAAGTCTCCTCCTAGTGAAAAGACGAATTGCTTGAAAAAGTGGGGAAAGAGAAGCATAGTTCATCAAAATGTTAAAATAATTTGTCAAATAATTGCTTAAATATCCCTATTTATTTAATTTCATTAATTTGATTTAATTGCATTAGAGAGACTCCACCAGTGCGCGGAGTTTCTCGATTAGACTTACTTTAATATGGAAAGAGAGAGTCTTTCCTGTGCCTAGAACTTTGCATGCATTAGGATACAACTTTCAAGTTTCCACGTAGAGTGCAATATGCCACCCCATTCTTCAATTCCTAGGCTAATTTCACAGTACTAACTTTTGAAGGGCATAAAGTATTTTAGCTATGTTACTCTTACAGCTTTACATAGAATCTTTTAAAATGATAAATCATTTCTACAAAATAAAAGGGTTTATGAGAAAATTTGCTTTTACAATAGTTTTTTTTAAATACATATTAGGATGCTACAGCCTAGACATTCTATTAAATTCTTTGATGTGATTTAAAATAACCTGTAATGCTGTTTTCATTTAAATTCCACAAAATTTTTCTGTAAAAGCATATGTTCAAGACAGGAGAGGAAAAAAGAACAAAATTTCTAGCTCCTTATTCCTAGCTTACCGGCCTCTGACTGGAACAGGAGGCATTTGCAAATGTATCTAGCTCATGTATTTTCTCACCAAATTTTCTCAGTGTTATTGTAATAATTCATTTTCACTTGTGCAACAAAGAAAGAGAACCCATAAAAAGATGATGGGGGAGAACTCTATGCAAGTCTTTGAAGTAATGCTGATAATATATTCCCAAGAAACCGAATTCCCATTTGCATAATTAAATTGGCCAGAACTATCTAACTGTCCAGCTTGCAGGAGTTCAACTTCTCTGCAATGCAATATCTATACCCATGAGACGCTGGTCAATTACACAGGTGAATTGATAGAAGAATTCAAGGCACAGTATGCTTGATTCAATATTACACATTAATGGGAGGTCTAATACAAGTTATACACTACGCAGCAGCTATAGTCTAATATTTTTGGTAAATAACATACAACTGCTGAGGACATACAGAACTGTGACACTGCAAAATTGGGGTCGACAGGGTTTTTTTTCAAATCGAGTACGGAGTAGACATAAGGATGTGGTGATATGAGTTTGTTAAAAAGCTGACTTGGTTTCCCCCTGCATAAATACAAGGTGTCCATGCAAATTGTTTCTCCTGCATTTTGGTACTCAAAAAACACACAAAACTTACTCATGTAAGTACTGGTCTGCTGGAAGCCTGATTTCCATATACATAACTGCAGTGACTAGGGGACTTGTGTCATACTGCAGAGAAGGAAACTTCTGCCACGTGGGTCACTGTTAACCTCTCCACCCATAAATTTGTGTAGAGAAGAAAAATGGTGCAATGGAATGCCTGCCTTCCCAAACCCGCAGCTGGAACTCAGCCATGTGTTACATCCATGGCAAGTGAGGTCGAGAGCAGGAAGGGAAAGATGTCATGGGACAAACCCTCTTCTCGAGACACTATTCTATTTCTGTCTGTAGAGCAAAGAAAAGCCTTTGCTACGTCAGTACTAGCAGCTGTGTCTGGCCAGCTAATTTTCAGTTTCCTTCGGTTAGTTGGTTATGCATATATTTTTCCTAACCATTACTCAGCATAGAAAAAAAAAAAAAAAAGGTTCTGCTCCTAGAAAACTTGAGTGAGGCTGGCTGAATACTCTGAGACACTGCAGCGTTTCCTGAAGGATCCAGAACACACTGAACTTCCCTTAAGGTAGCAGTGCCTGCAGTCATGATCTTAAGGTACCAGCAATTACATTAGTAAGAAAATGTCGTCACTATGGAGTGAATATGAGACTTCCATACAAATTATGGTTTCTGTGGAGTGACACTTTGCTTTTAAGTTCAGGAAACAAACGTGGAGTTTAATACTGATAACCTCTGCTAAAACAAAACCAAAAACACCACCAAAAAACCCTACTCTGTATTTGCAACCAATCATAAAATGGCAGAAATCTATCAAATGTACTCTGCTCGACCATAATCAAAAGGTGACTCATACGTTGCCTGAATATCTTTTTGACGTTGTATCCATTTATCAAAGACAATTTTTTGTGACTAATAAAGTGCGATGAACAACCTAAAGAAAAGTTGGACCATCTGTTTGCCTCCTTAGTCATTAACATTCACCTTCAGTATATGCTTGGCTTGTTTTATAACTACTTGAGTGACAGGAGAATTAGTTCATTCCCATGGTTTGTTGGGGGTTTTTTTTCTGTAGACTTTATTTTTTTCTATCATCTATGCATACATTTGTTAAACAGAAGGTGGGGGCGGCGTATGTGAAGTCTAAACTAATTTGAGAAACTAGCATAGCTTCTGCTTGCAGGTGTCATGGTGTTTGCATTTTACATATTCATTGAAATGATTCTTCATTTTCAGGGGTAATGAAAATACATTTTTAGGCTGCCTTTAAGCCCCAAGTACACCCTGAAGTTGTAAACATTTTCAAGTTTTCCCTAGTGCTGAGGGCAATTGTTCCTCCAAATGTCTCTGTATGCATTGATGGTCGTGCATTTGCTTGATCTCTGGGCTTCTGTATGTGAGGACGATGGTCCACACATACAGATCTTGCATCTGTCTCACATCTGTTTTTCATAAACCAACAATGGCCTCCACAGAGGTACAAGAACTCGCCACGTACTGTCCAAGGTGATAAAATAGAACAAAGTAAAGGGAGTCAAGAATTCTGAGCAGAATTTGCAGGATCTAATCTGGAGATTGGCATATTACCACGTGTAAGAGATTCACCACTTTCTAAATTTACAATTTAAAAAGAAATATCTAATTTTTACTCAACTTTTAAGATTAATTTTATGCCTCAAAGATTTTAAAGTAACAAAGTCAGCAGAATTGTGTGGGACAATAAGGACTGAAATAGATGAATGGTGACTAGAATTGAGTTCCGATTACTTGGGTGCTTTCAAGATTTTTTGCAAAAGTTCTGAACTAAAATATTTTCTTGAAGCTCTAGCTGCTAACCCTTATTGTGTGTACTCAGTGGAAAAGAAAGTATGGGCAGGAAATGTACTGAAAAAAAGCAACCTTAAAACAGATTTTCAATAAAAGGTGTAATGAAAATTGTAAATAGTGACAGGGTAATTTGAAGTCCACTGAATTCAACAGCCAAACTTTGAGAATTTACTCAACAATGACATAGGCAACATATTTCTATAGTTTCTTCCAATGAATTCTCTCCTTCTGTTTGCTGTAAGTTCAGAATTTTTTGACTCTTATAACAAGCGATGTGTCTAAGCCCATTTTCTAAGATAAAACTGCTCAAAGAAGTCTCTTGTTCCTCTAGAAATGAGAGTATTTATAGCTTAGAGTTAAGATTCAAACAGATGAAGGCTGATTAAACATGAAAATGTAGAGGCTCTTTTTCAGTGGGGTTCCCTTGTCTGTCCACAACTTACTAAGAGTGTTTATATTGAAATTCACGTTTTACCTAGAATTGCTGAAATTAAGTTCTTCTTCTAGCTTATTGGTACAAGTTAAAGAATGAGCTAATTAGTTACTAATTCTCATAAAAGACTTGCGCTGTTAACTTACAGTTAACAATTCTGGTTTTGCTTCAGCTGATTTAAAACTCTTCTGTGGGAAGTACTCCTCAAATGGACTCTTGACAGTGATTCAAAACTGCTTTCATCTTGTCAGTGAAACAAGGGAAAAGAGATGGAAGTTAAGGCTCAGACAAATGAGCAGGTTGACACGGCGTAAGGAGTTACCAGTCAGCCAGGCCCTTTTAACCGATAACATGCTTTCAGCCCACTTAAGGTAAAGGATGTTAACTTTTGCTGAGATTTAATCTGATACGCGTTACCACACTCTTGGATGCACAAACCAGTTAACATAACCACAGTGAGACATGATCACTTGTTAAATGTGCTAACTCATTCAGTGTATCAACAGTGTATGTTGTAAGTCTCTGGTATCCTGTACCGCAACACAACTGACCTCAGATAACAGCCATTTGTATAAAAGGCCAACAATATTTCATCTATAACTTCCTGAATTAAGCAGATTTCATGTGGCTTGAATTTGGGGGGGGGGGGGGGCGGGGAGAGTGGGGGTGGCTGTATGTTTTCAATCAACTTTTATCTGGCTCGGTGACATTTCTACCAAAAAACTGATGCATAGCAATATGTCAGTGGAAACACCATTGAGAAAAATCTACATATTAATTTTTAACATGCAGGTGGAGATGTTTTTATCTGTATCAGAATGAATAAACTCTTCATAGAGAAAACAGGTGACATGGTATTGCCTTATAAGAGGTAAACTCTCACTGGAGATTCACATAAAGGGTATAAATAATAAAAATGGATGAATAAAGAATCAATAAAATTAAACACTTTCGCAATTGTTGACAGCAAGAAAAATTACCCTGTCAGCCAGTAAAGAACAGATCCAGCCTCTGATGATTTTAGTACAACTCTACAGTGCTGCTACCTTCTTGTGGCTCAGCTTGCATTTTCTTATCGAATACTATGAGGCGGGCAAATTAAATTAAGCAGTCAAAATCAATGAAATCAAATAATTGAGCCGTCATATTAGTTACTGGTGATTATTTAATATGTGACATTTATCTGAGTTGAAGTGGGAAATTTGCAACAGAATGAAACAAGGTAGCTTTTTCTCCCGTTTAAAAATGCCTATTGCTTATATCTTTTAAGTCTTCTGCATTCAGGGCACTGGGCTTAGCAGATGTAATGCAAACTTACTTCATTATTGCAGAAACTATAGGGACAGAGTGTCATGGAATGAAGCAAGGATGTCCAGCCACAGGTCTGTCAAGTGATGGAAATCACCAGAGACCAGTGGGTCCTGCTTGAAGAAGACACAGTCCATCCCTGAGCAGCCACGCTTAGGGAGGAAGGCACAATGAGGATGAATTTCTAGGTTGGTCTGGTTTGCCCCTCTCCACAGGGTATAAGGCTACAAGGCCTTCCTGCCACCTCTTTCTAGTCATGCTGCTGTGTTCAGGATGACACCTGTCCTTCAGGAAGCTATGACGAAGACAGAATCATCGACTTCTGTTAAACCGCAAACAACATGATGCTAAATGTTTTATGTGTTTTGTTGCAGTTAGACCCACTCCTGAAATACATGAATGTTAAGCCTACAAAAATTCCATTAGCAGAAAGCAGGGCTGTATCTACAGTGAAAGATCCCACACAAAAGTCTTTGAAGAATTAGGGTCTGACACACTATTCATTCAGTATGTGCCTTCAGTTGAAAAATGCATGTTTTAGAATCTCAGAAAGTATTTGATTTTTCTTCAAACTCCTTCAACTGAAGCATTCATTAAAAACATTTAAAAATAAAACACTGTGGTTTCAAAATAAAAAAGCTTGCTTTATGTGAATTTTAAAATCTACCTAACTAAAGCGTTAAGTAAATCCCAAACAAAAATACCACATTTCAAAACTAAACATTTGATACGAAGTAAGGGGGGGTGGGGGTGTTATATTCCAACAGGAAAATGCAAAGAAAATAATATGAACAATTGTTGTTCTGCCAACCTAATTTCATGTAAAAGAAGGTACTGAACTTAAACCAAAACAATGATTAATGATAACATTTTGCTGATACTTCATTCTTAGTTTAAAAAGAATCAACATTTATGACAAGTGCCAGAGAGAAAGCCTCAAGTGTATAAAAGTTTAAAAGGAATTTGTAATCTAGCTGAGGTCTCTTTTTAGGTGGGAAGCTATCTGATTGATAATAATATTCACCATGCTCTTTATAGCTAATTTCTGCTGAGTGGCTGCAGTACAGAATCATAGGTATTCAGAGAAGATCTGTCAACTCATTTAAATATTTCAAATGCACCTCTTCAGAAGAATCTGTTCTCTATTTTACCATCATTTTTTTAGGTGAAAATTTTTTTGGTGAAATGCCCTCTACTTAGAAGCTTGGCAAAAAAGATAGGCAACAAAACACAACCCAGGTTTGGCCATTGCTTTGTCTGCAGCTCTTCCTGTTCCTTACTTGGTCAACATCAGTTTCATCTTGGTTAAAAACTGTTGAACTCAACAGTTTGCAGGTGTTAACAAGACTGACTAGCATAATGCTGTGATTCTCTGTAGAGCTCATTCCAAAAGTATACACATGTAAAATGGGATTATAATTTCCTCAGCTATACTTCATTTAATCCACTGTCTCTCTGAAAGCAGCATGGTTTAGCTTATTTTCTATAGTATCACCTGGTACCGTCATCTCCTCTCCTGCAGTACGGCATGCAAAGGGAATCACATATTTAGTTGCAGGAAGAACAATGCATTCGCTTCAGTGCCATTTCTGTGTTTTCTCCAGTTGGTTATAAAGATGCCATTAAAAAGCCATGTTTTCCTTCCAGTTGCACTCAGTTATCATTGATCTCTGCTGTTTAAGTATGGGGTGAAATTCTGCCACAGTCAAATAACCCCACAGGTAACCATTAGCAAACATAGCATTTTTGCTTATAGCAGTCAGTTGGTTATAAATGCTGATGTGCATAATGTTTAGAGGTGGAAATGCTACTTTTCAGAGGAAAAAAGAACAATTAAGAGATAGTGATCCAATACTGGAATCAGATTCAAATAGGAAAATTCTTACTAGACTGTCCATAGAGAGCAGGCTGTAAAATTGTAGCCTATATTGCAAGACTGTATTGCTCAGGGAGTCAGTCTTGTTCCAGTACATTTATACTGACACACCCATTTACACTCCCACATTCTTGCCAACTGAGAGTAGTCATACAGGTATGGCATGACTTGTCAATTGAATTATAAAATCTAAAAAAAAAAAAAGCAGATGTTAGAGGGCTAAGTATTGGATCAATCAGGGTAATTGTGCCCCTTTATTCTCTTTTAAATTCAATCTCGCAACATAAAACACTATCTGACACTGATAAGGCAATTCACTGCGATTCCTGAATTTTCAATAAATTCTTTGCCACCTTCTATACCAAATCTTCCTGTGCAGGTATGGCCAGTCTCAGACCAAACCTAGACAGGTTTGTCTGGTTAGGCTTTAAACTCAGAACCATCCTGGGCAGCAGCTATCTTTATCATGGAGCTGTAGACCTCAGCTGAATTTCTGACAACAGCAAAATTACTGAGAAGTTATGGGTTTACCCTAGAAAACACCCCAACCCACCCCCAAAAAAAAACAAACAAAAAAACCTTCAAAACAAACAAACAAAACCACACAAAAAAACCCCAAAACCAAAAACCCACAAAAACCAAAAAAACCCACAAAACCCCCAAAAAACCCACAAAAAACCAAAAAGCCCCCCACACAAAAACACACCAAAAAAACCCCAAACCCCAAAAAAGCCAAAACAAAACAAAAAAAACCACGCAAAACCCCACCCCCCAAAAAAATCAAAACCCAACCCCCCCACCAAAAAACCCGAACAAACACACACGCACCCCCAACAAAAAAAAAAACTTCCAAAAACCCACCCCCAACATAACAATAAAAAAGCCCCTTACTTTGTTCTCAGTCCTTTCATTGTTTTTTACTCCATGAAACAATACAGTCTGTGCTTAAGACCTGTACACGTGTGGGCGATGGGGAAATGACTTTTCATTGCACAAAGGCACATTTTTATTGTTTCACCTTCTTCCTCCCTTTTTCTTCCTATTGTTCACATCTTTTCTCCCTTGAATGACTGGAAAAGAATCAGAAAAAGGATTAATTTTCTCAGCATCTATGTCAGCTTCTCCTCGGCACATTACTCGCCCCAACTGTTCCTGCCTTCCCTTTTGCCTTGGAACTAATACGCCGTTCCCTGTATCACCTTCTCCGTGTCGGTGGTCTCCAAAGAGCACACAGAGGAGCGGGGAGAGAATCTGCTCTCAGTAACACCAATGTTAGCGCAGAGCACGTCTTTCAGATTTAGTGTAGGAATTCAAATCTGCTATTTGTGTAACTGAGAACAGAATTTGGTCCTCTCTGTTAAAGAATGTATTCGACTGCTTCTACTGGAAGAACTTCTCCTTAGAAGTTACTCTGTTAAGATCTGCAGGACAATTAGGTATTGTGTGCATAGTAGTCTATATGCTGTCTGAATTTTTGAGCAGTACAGATACAAAATTTACAGTCCATTTTATTAATCTGCTGTGCATGATTTTCCCTCAAGATGGATGCATTTCTATCTCTAAACCTATCTATCACATAGCATCCACTAATAGACAGTCTTACATGTAAACTCTAACACACACAAGTACGTTTTAAAGAGAAATTAAAGCCCTTGACAATAGTGTACTTGATCCTCTGCAAATCCCCATGGACTTATAGTACACAGTAAGTAAAAAATAATTAATAGGGTCAGCTCTAAAAGATGTCAGGTTCACTGAAGCATTGAATGTTTCTTTGAAAGAGAAACAACGCTGACACATTTTTAAAACTTAAAGGTAAACTAAATGTTGTCTCTAGAGATTGGCACTTCCATAGTGCTTTTGTAACAACTTCTCGCTGCTACCTGTGTTTACTTGTAGTCATATTGGAGGAATCCTTTTCTTCTTTTAAGGTGGAAATCTAAGGGTAGAATTGAGTGAAGAAAACTGCTATGTATGGTATCACATTGTTTTGCAATTAATGAAGATGTGTAATGGCCACGCCGTTCTAATCTGTTACTCTAGTAAGCGAAAAAGGCTTTTTTCCATAAGGAAGAAGTATTCACTATTCAAACCCAGTGAACACACCAGATTTTAAACACATGTCAAAAATTGGATTCGGCAAAGTCCTTGGTATTTGTCTACCTGAACCCATCAAAATCAAATGCCAACAAGCTTCAAAGAAGGAAAGTCAATGCTTTTAACAAATCCCATTATGTGGGAAGCCATAATAGGCACTTAAATTTTGTCACCCAATTCCACCTACATTTAGCAACTCTGTTTTTAAGCTAAATTCAAATTAACATTTGCTCTTCTAGACACAAACAGCAACAATAGTGGCACGCTGAAATTTCAGTCAATGAGAAAGGAGATTCATCCTATGCAAATAACAACCTAACAAGCTGGTAACTTGCCCTGCTTAAGAAGCTCTTCTTTCCAACACTGAAAATGCTTCCCCTAGAATATAAATTTATCCCAGCATCACACATAATTTTTTCTTTTGTTAATCTGGAATTTAAAATAAGCCCTGAGGATCTGTTCATTTGTATTCAGAAGTTACAGTGAGTGCTGCCAACTGAAGTTCTTCAAATTTTTTTGCAGTTGGGAGACTGTTTATTGGTAAACACTGATTTTAACAAGCAAATAGTAGCTTTGGTTCATTGTTTTGAAAGTCACAGACAGAGCTCTGACTTCTTAGTGGCACACTGGAGGCTCAGAAGACAGGAATCGTTAGGAAGAGGACTGTCAGTTCCAGCGGCAGCTCTCTCGTGGCTATGACAAGTGACCTCTGCCAAGGCAGGTCATTGCCACGAGAGAAGCCGTATAGGAAAAAGAGAAAGGATGAGGCAAAAGAAGCCAGTAGACTAATGCAGTATAATTTAAAAGCTGACCCTGTACATTAAGGCTGATGGAACTAAACAGCTGTAATCCTGAAAAGAAAATGGAACATTATTGAGAATGTAGCTACAGTACTTGAAATCCAATTAACTGTTGTATCTCCCTAAAGATTTGGATCCCTTTTTTTTTTCTTTCATTAACTGAAATTTGTTTTTTCTTTGATTAAGCTTAATATTAAAAAACCCAAACAGACAGAACAGTAATCAAAAATACATATCATCTTAGTTGCACTCTGCATCACTAAAATATCTCATTTCAATCATTTGCACGATATGTCACCAGTAGTAGACTCACTTAGAAAAAGTCTGTCTGCCAATTAGCAAAATCCTCCTCAAAACCACACCTTCCATAGTTCCATGCTAAGTATATTTCTGCCTTCTACTCTAGTTTGACACATTTAACATCGAGAACTCAATGACCTTCCAAGCATATCCAAATCCAAACTTATACCAGAGCAGGTGAATCTGAAATCTGAAGGTTGTTGTTACTGATACAATTAATTAATCTTTTAATCTGTCTGTGATACATTTTGGGTAAATTATCTGTAGTGAAATAAAACAACAGCATAAAGAGCTTGCTTTCTACCTTATTTATTAAAAAAAAAAAAAGATTCAACTTAACATCTGGGTTTGATTTTGGTTTTTTTTTTTAGTTGAAGAAAGCCAGAATTAGACCACTGGGTACCTTCAAAAGAGAGAACTGCAAACACATTCACTGGTCATAAAAGACATGAGATAGATGGAGGAGTATCTCAGCACATAATTAAGGACCAACATTCTCTCCAGACTCCCTTGATGCACTTAGCAAAGGTACCAAATCTCAAGTAAACCCTGTGGATTCTGGCAGTGTACATCTTCTGTATTTCACAACAACTTCCCAGACCAAAGAGTAAAGGCATTAAAGAAAGTGGGATCAATATTTCTCAGCCTACTTTCATTCTCCTCCCTAAACCTCAGAGCCAAGAGTCCTGCTACTCTTTCTCTGTAGTCATCACCCTCACTATGCTGGCTGCAGAAGTCTGCTGTTTAAAACAGGACAGGCAACGTTTTTTCCATTCTCACACCCTGAAGGATGCAGAGCTGGTTTATATAGCAGCATCTCACTGTTGTCATGCAGCTGCACAAATGAGTGGACCAGGAATACGCCCGTAGTCAGACATCAATTTCCGCTAAGCAGCAGCAGCTACCCTTCTCGCAGCTAACGATGGCCATTTCGAAGCTAAAAGCAGTGCCTAGCCATGTGAGAGCTGCTTCTTTGTACTATGAAAAAACTTAAATCGCCAGCGGAACAGATAGCCAGAACAAAAATTGCCAGTCTATAGCTTCAGATAAAATTCCACTGTTGACATGAAAATTATCTATTATGAAGATGGGCACAAAGCATGGTAGAGACAGGGGCACCGATTAGCACGTGCTTGACTTGGGGTGCAAGGCTACAGGGAGCATGGATGGTCCCATTCCAGAGAGCCGGCTCCCCAAGCATCAGAGTTGGGCTTTTTGGGCCAGATTCTACCTTAGCTTCAGCATCACATCGATTATTCTAGTAATTTCTTACCCTGTCTTCTATCAACAAGATTACAGAAAGGACATGGTTTCTTTTATTTTAAACAAGAAAAGGGAAATGAAAAAAGTCTATTAATTAACCGGTTTAGTTCTGTGCTGTTCTGTTTCATGAAACAAACAGCTAGCATTATTCAGAAAGCTAATATCCTTTTATTTTAATTTTCTGAAGCTTGTTTCAGAAACTCATTAAGTAGTTTGAGACGGTCAAAACCTGTGTCCGTGTCCACCCTGAACATGCCGCAGTAATCAATCATGTTTTCAAAATATACTAGTCTTGGTCCTTCAAGCAAAACAAGCTGAACTGTGCTAGTGCTAAGCAACCACGTGGTCAGAAACGTATCTCAGCTGGTCCAAAGCTGGAATTTATTAGCTCCTTTCCTGACAACAAATTCCACATAGGACATCTAAGGATCTGTTGTGAAATTTTGGTGATTCATTTCGTATCAAAATGATTGAGTACAAGTACATTTGCAGCCCAAGAGTGTAAGTGAAATCTGGAAGCTAATTTTGTGTAAGATCACAACCTCCAAATTAAATAATAGATGTAGCCTGCCTGCTGCATCATCAAATTTTAATTAGATTCTTTGCAGCTGTATGTCTTTGATCTCAGCTAAATAAATCATAGATGCGTTGTGGTTTTTTGGTTGCATTTTGTGTCATGCTAAACTCACATATGAAACAGAAAAATGTGTTTGAATCTGCATTGTTACAAGGAGGAAAGAAGGTAATTCCCCCTGAAACTTCACCTAGAGCACTGAATTACTTCAACGTCTGCCTTTATCCTCATGCCTGTTTTCAAAATTAGGTAAAATCAATTTTTTTCAATTTTTTTTTTCCAAAGGCAGTACCACAATCCGATAACTGCATTGTTTTAACTTATGAAGAGAAGACGCAGGCTGAATCCAAAAGCCATAAGAGCTCCTCTTGAACCAAGATTTGAAAACCCTTTGCTGTTTGATGTTGTCAGATACTGAAATGTGTTTGTTCTTTTTTTATTGACTATTCCAATCTGAATTCTTGGGCTCATTTATACAGACAAACTGAATCAACAGCACTGAAATACAAAAAATACTGACGTTTACAGTTCCTGCAGCAAACTGCTGCTCACAATTAGGGCAGTTTGATTCTGGTTTAAAAGATTAAATGATAGGCCAAATCCTGAATTATAGGACATGGGCACCACATATTTTGCTTAAGGAGGGAATGGATTTATGTGCTAATTACTTGCAGTAGGATTTGGATTTTGAGCATCGCAAGATTTCCAAGAGCTCTGAATGCACATACACACCCTTAACCTAGTTCCGAAGGAGATCAAAAGGAATCCCTCCAGGAGCTCGTGATGGAGCTGGGAACTTCACTGCTTCATGTTTCCAAGAGCTATACATTTTAGGCTCTGGTTTGCTCCTGATCTGCTAACAAGAGCTGATTAAAATCAAATCAAATTAAAATGCAACTTTGTATAAAGTACATATAAATGATTGCATTAGGTAGATTTCATCTGCTAGTGTACTGCAAGTCATAGGTTAGCAACAATCCATAAACAAGTAAAGCAAATTATTATAAGGTCAGATTCTGTTTGTGGTTACTGGTATTATGAAAAAGTTGCCTGTTTTTAAAAAAGCATACAAATTACTTTGTAAAACAACTGATATCAGTTATGTTTTACCCACAATTTATTAACAGCATTGAAATTGTTAGTCTTATAAATGAAAATTGTTAACCCACAGTCCCACTGTAATGAGGGCAATTCTTTTAATGCTTGCACATACAATTGTTTTGAAAAAATAGTAATATTTAAGGAGACAAAAAGCTGTCCAGCAGCTTATCTCTTCCATAATGTAAATATATACATTATAATTCCTAGGAGGGTATATCAAAAGGTTTTTATATATGAAAATATATCAATACAAGATAACTAATCAAATTATTACATATTTACACACTGAAGAGAAATTGTCATTTAAACCCGATGCCGACTCTTCTAGAAAAAATACCAAGAAGAACTGTTAAAGAAAATATTCCCCATGTTATTTCCCACAGAGAGAAAGTTTCAAGGAACACTTTTGTAACTCAGATAACAGTAAATCTTTGGATTTCTTTCTTGAACAGAATGGACATACGCTGCATTTTATTTTTCTATTATTCTACACTCTTCACAATGGCTGCAATGTAAGTTTTCTCTCCTACCATGTAATGAAAGATATTTTCTAAAAACAAGTTTGCAAATTGTGAACAAAGTCAAATTTCCCTGGATCTTGATTTCTTGTCATTTGGCAAAACTAGTTCCTTACTACAGAAAGTAAAAGTTCCTTACTTATCGAAGTAAGGATAGCACAGGCTCTGTATATTTGTTAAATGTCACATAGCCATTCATGCATTGCACTTCTGCTTTGCTGCTTTAAACCTCGTGTCCTCCTTAAGTCAATATATACACACTAGTTGGACACAGCAGTAGCTGGCTGGCAGACCCTGTATGTACACAGCATCTAAGGACAGACTGTATCTATATCAGTACACATGCATACTAAGAGATTTATTTGGTTCTTTAAAGCATCTGCCTCAGTAAGCTGCATAGATTTGATACAAAGTGTTTAGACATAGACCATTTGTACAATTTAACCTTCAGTATTTATACAAGTATAAAGGGAATATGGTGTATTTTTATGTCCCAGAGCAGTACATAAAAGGAATAAAAAATGCAAAGAGTGGATAGACAAGCTTTCAAAAAAATGTAGACCCTGCTCTTATGTTTCTGCATAATGGTGTGTAAAATGTACTCCAATTTTTTGGTCACAGGACACAGAGTGTAGCATGAAAGCAAGAATATTAATCACATAAATTTTGCCTATCACTTGCCTTGAAACCTTCATATGTCAAGCAGAAGTTTAATGTTCTCCCTAGACTTATTTTTTTTCTTGTTCTTTTCTTTTTTAAAACAAAGTACTTTGCATAGCAGAATATCTTGATTACCTACTCCTGTGGCAAAAAGCACGCCGCAAGGCATGTTAAGTTACCCGCACACACCGGATTCTTTTTTGGCTTAAGAGTTTTCTCATCGACTCTTTCTTCCTCAATAGCTTTTCTTAAAACTACTAAAGCACATGCTATAGTCCAAAAATATGTAACTCAATCCATTAGTTTCGTTGCCACGTCTAGGACATCTTTTATAAAGTAAGCAACCATGACTGGCTAAGAAACTATGCTGTGTATTATAAAACACTTTGTGTGTTATTTCCCTTTTTGTTAGGCTTTTTGAAGCTAGCTAATTGCTGTAATAAGTTCCTTTACTTAGTTTCTTTTCCAGCTTGATAGCTTGCTCTCTGTAGTATTCTCCAAGTAAGCTCAAAAGAGCACATCTGTAGAAACACTCCCAAACTTCCGAGCATAAGCATCTAGCTTTTTGAAAATAGTTTTGAAATTATACAGGGGTCCAACTTAAGCCACTTTAGAAGAGTCTGATTTACAGAGTGAGAACTTAGTTGTTTCTGAAAGGTCTTTTAAGATGTCAGGTTAACCATGTAAAAGGACTAGTCAGCTTTAAAATTATAGGTCATTATGAATTAAACGCATGACAGATTTTCAAAAGGAGCCAGGGGTTATTCCTCAGAGTAACTAACACCGATATCCTAAGTCATTCTCAGTCAAAAGAAACTGCTATTAGATTCCTACTTAATTCCATATGCAGATACTCAAACTAAGACGAAACGTAACTCATAAAGTCAACAACATAACTGCTACTGTATGAAGACTTTTTTTGATAGAAGCAGAGGAACTGAGACCTGTTTTCCTGCAGGGAGAAAGAAGGAGGCTCCACAGAAGTGTTCCCAGGCTGCGTGACCGCAACGGACAGGAGAGCCAGGAGGATGCTCTGGTATCCATGTACTGACCGGGGAGCTGAGCAGGCAGCTGAATTTCACACACTGGCACAGACTTACAGTGTGATTTTGGGCAAATCAAGCAGCATAGCGCAGCGCCTTGGATGACACCTAAGCAGCACCACCAATACCACGGCACAGGTCTGTCGAGGTCAGCATGCCCTGCTCCTCTGAAGAAGGGCTGACTCATTGTGGTTACGGTGCCTCCAGTACTCAAGTACCCCTTCAGAGCCCTGCGCCACAGAGACCACCCCGTGGTCTGTGTGGGAAGTGGGAACAAAAACACTAGTCTACCTTCAGGGGACATTTTGTAGATAAACACCTTGAGAGGCACTCGGGAGCAGCTTGAACTTCCTTGCTCCGTCCTCTGACCAACAGGCACATACACACACACATGTGCACACAGAGGAAGCAACAACTTGTTGCTGCTACTCCCTCCTTTTTCAGATGGAAAGCAGAGATATGAGATGAGAGAGAGTGGCTTCACTCAGTACAGCCTTTTTCAGGGGCTGATTTACAAACAAAGCAATACCTCTGTGCTCTTTGCTGAAAAAGAGATTGCGAACTAGCCATTAGTCCCTGAATATGACCACGCAGCTGCTGTCTGTCCAGCTATTGTTAACCATACACAGACAAAAATGAAAGCAGTTCATACAGAAAATTCAAAGTATGCAATTCTTTATTCATTTCAAACCTTGTTTGAATTGCAACTTCTTTAAATAAAAAACTAGGCTTCTAATCAGGTCACAGTGAAATTTTCATTTCCTGGAACCCCAGCGTTTAGGAGACGAAAATCTCTTTTTATTATGTATGTCACATACACTGTCATATTTTCTGAGTGCCTCAGAAGCATTCTTCACGGCAGTCTGGGTCAACTAATTTAGTCAACACTTACATAAAAGTCACTCACAGTTCAGGTCTCAGTCCTACCCTGAAAACCAGACAATGCCCATGTTATCATGAGTGCCTGACTGGGGGACTGTGCGAAATCATGACTCCGTTAATTGGGGAAGGAGAGGAAAGATATGGAAAAGGAAATAGAAATATACTCAAAACAGAGGTCTAAGATTAAAAGAATCAATTACCTGTTGCTTTAGTCTTGTGTGCTCTTTTACATAAAGATCTTTTATAAAATAGGTGTTGGAGGTTGTCAAACAAATAGCTAAACATGCAGAAGGTGCAGTTTTTTCTTTTAAAATACAAGGCTAGCTGATGCTTGCACGCATGTTCTATACAAGCTGAAAAACAAAAGCATGCTCTTATAGTTGACAGCAGCCAATTTTCTCGTTAAGTCTAAGAGACTATTATTCTTTCATGTTCTAACTCTTCAAGACCCTGAGCCATTCCTGAGTCACATGTGTTCAAAGTAGGGCACGCAAAACAACATGGCTCAAACCACTTGGAGAAAAGATTCTGGGAAGCCTAAAATAGGCACTTCAGTTGTAAAAGTGAAATGAGGACAGGTATTAAATAAACAATGCACAGAAGGCATGAGCATACAGGCCATGCTAAAGATGACACAAGGAGAATAGAAAGGAAATAATGTCACAAAAGTTTTGAAGAGACATGGTACGTTAAAGACTTACCACAATATTTTCATCTCTGTTTTTACCTCCAAGTGCTTCATCAATGTGAGGACTGTGACTCTGGGAGCATAAATGGAATTACTGATTATAGGAGGAGTTTTGTTCTGCTTTAGCAACTGGATTATGAATTTGTCATGCTTTACAACTGAGAGGAACACGTGCCTATAGTTGTAAAGAGTCTATGAATTCTACTCTCTGCGTTCCTCCCCAGATGAAGCACAAAAAAGTCACTTCCAGTTTTAGAGATGGCTGAATTAGAGAATTTGAGGAGACTTCCTGTGAAAGACCTTAGCAATCTCAGAAGTCTGAAACAGCAAAATTCCTGTGTTGCAGGACAGCAGTGTAGCACCAAGAAGTGTTGGACCAAGAGGACTCTGGCAGGAGTCAGAGACATTCAGTACCTCACAGAAATGGATTCAGAGCATGGTGCGCAAGGCTTTTACAAAAACAAGCAGAGCTTTATGTTGGTTTTGTATTTAGCAACGTGACAGATAATACCCATGAGGGGCATATTTCAGTTTCCTTGTAATCAAGCTGAACAACAGCACTTAATTTAATTCATGCAACTGCCATACCCAGATAGGAGATGTCACAACAATATGAAAATGGAAAATGTGATTGCTGAAAAGAACAGTTAACAATAACTTTCTAAAAATAATATCACATTTTTAATTGTACTCTCAGTTAGAAAAAGCTAGCAGAGATGCAATAAATTAGCCTTCAACATCCTCCCTATCCTAGGGCTCCTATGAATTAGCTGTCACATTCTGGAAGGGCATATTCTCCTGTTGGGACCTGGCATTAGGGGTCTGTCTACAGGAGTGGTGAGTCCTAGTAGATGACCTGGATCACTCTCAGGAGTGGCCAAACTTAACCAGGAAAAGCGTTTCTGTATGTCTCTAGCACCTTTGCTATCAGACTATGATTGTGTTTATTTTCACGAATCCTCTATAAAAAAGCATTATCCAAGAAGATAAGGAATGTGCCTTCTGAGGCACAGAATTTGAGGGACTTCCCACAGGCCATTCATAAATGCAGGATGAGTAGGGAAATGAGTACAGGTTGCTAGAGTCCCACACCAGCACTGACTATTCCTATTCTCAGTGATTAGGGTGTTAAATCCCTTGTTGGTCGAGGGTTCATTAATCACTGATTTTCATAATTAACCTCTTGCTTTAGAGATCATCATTTGTGTGCAAATTGCCTATGAGTAAAGCAAGATCACACAGAAATGAAAGGCAGCATTTCATCCGGTGGAGACATTCACATGGAAGGCATCAGACAACAAATATTATCAGTAAAATGTTATTGGGATAATCTCACTCATCTCAGCAATGTGTCAGAATATCCCTTTGACAAAATAAGAGCCCAAAGAAACAAACCAGTTTACAACCACGGATAAAAAAAAATAATCACTCAAAGACAGAGGAAGAACTAGGTAGGCAAACATTGTACAGTCATCATAAAACACGTATAATCATGCCACAAAAGAGAAAATTACTAGATTTATTATCTTTTTCCAGGAACTCTTCTGTTCACTGAAAAGAAGTTCCCATTACACCGCATGCAAGAGAAAACAGGTTGGTTTTAAAAGGTTCCCCACTACCACCAGTTTCGACAGCAGCAGACGTACAAATTTACCATCTGAGAGTCCTACCTAGCTGATTTCTGATGATTAGTGTAAGCTGATTTTCTCTCTCCCTGGGCTCTAAGCTTTCAGTTATTTGTGTACATGCAAGCGTTTTCAGTCCTGCACCCACTCAACAGTAGTTTGGTTAGCTAACTATTCATGTTGAAAGAGAAGATAAATGCTGTGGTGCACATCCCAGCCTTTAACAAAATCTAAACAGAGAAACCCAGAACCTTTCTCAGACTGCAGAGTGCCAGCTATGACCACAACAGATTTCCCATCTATTTTTTTCTCTATGTCCAGTGGATCTGTATGGCTTGAAACCATAGGTTGTCCTTTTACCTCTCCACACCGCCATGTCTCTGCTCAGCTCAGAGAGCCGAGACAAAGCTTCTTTCACAGTTTGAAAGAAATCTTTGCTCTCCTTTCATCCTCTGGCTTCCCATCCCCAAATTTAGCCAAACCTCACTGGTTCCCCTGTGTCCAGGGTCTTGGGTCTAACACGGAGACTGACATAGCGAAGGAGGGAGGGAGGAAGCATTAGAGTTGCTTGTTGGCTCTGTGACAGACCCAGATGAAAAATGGGAATATTTTAGCAGCTTTACTCACAGCTCTGTTATATTTCCCATCAACATTTTGAGAAAATAATCGGGTTTTCTGCAATAAATGACACTCAGTGACAAACAATTGGAATCTGGGAGAACATTGACAGCAAACTTTGACAGCATGGCTTTAGAGTACAAAACAAACTACATGTGATTAAATCAGCTACATAATAGCATTTATACCACCCTAATTGGTGTAGGAATCAGCTCATGTAGATCTTCAAGTTACTGTTGTCCATAAAGGCTGCGAATCCAAAGGACTTTTGTTAAGTATAATTTAATTGCATAACACATTAGCCCCGCTGTCACTCTGGTCCTGCCTTAAATACATCCTGCAGGATTACCATATTTATAATGAGTTATTTATTGGCTTAATTAACTTGGAACAAAATATGGCTCGCTAAAAAAAAGTTTATATATATACATGCATATGTCCGTGTGTGTGTGTGTATGTCCCTGTGTGTGTGTGTATATATATATATAAAAAATAAAATGGAAAATAGTTTTCCTATCTAAGTTGAACAAAATCACTACAAGCAAGTCTTCAAAAAAAGTTCATATTGTCACAACATGTTTTTGTTTGATTATATAGAAATTAGCACAGGAAGCAATGAAATCCCAGGCTTTCTTTTGGGGCGATGCAAGAGTTTAGAAGCTGGAGAACTAGTTCCTGTTTCTGTCAAAGGACTTGGATTAATCAACTCATTTCCCTGTGCCTAAAATTATTCTACGGCACTTGCATCTTTATTATCAGAAGTCCACAGATTAAACACACAGTGCAAGGATTAATATTGTTAGCAGAAATGAAGAAATTGCACATAGCTTCCACTCTCTCCCTCTTTTCCCTTCCCCCAGAAGCGTTAAGGTTGGTTTTCACCTGGTGTTTATCAGAAATTACTATTAGCAGACACGCTTCTCTCAAGTCATAATTCTTAGGCTCAATACTGTGCACTTGAAACTCCCATTGAAGTCACTGGGAGTTTGGAGACAGCAAGTGTTATGACCTTTATTATGGTCTGTCAGCACGCCAGAAATACTAGTCCATATCACTGACATTGAAAAAATAACTCCATTACCCAAGAGTGGTAGTAGGAACTTACTCCTTTTAGGCTCACGTTCTAGAAAGACGAGTCACCATTTATTCAGTACAGTTTGAGGACTGTAGGAGCAAGTGGCTTATTTATATGTATGGTTCATATAATACCTCAAAAGTCTTATAAAAACAAGGAACTTATACTGCAAGGTGCTGAACAGCACTTCCCATTTTAAATACACTGCTATCTGAATATTGTGGAAAAAATGCATTTCTTTGGATCAGCCTCTCTCCTGCGAGTAAGTACTGGCATGCGGTCCAGTTAGAACTGGCAATACCTGGTATTAACCCACAAAAGTGCTTTGCTCTTTCTCTGCAATTGCGTTATGTAGAAAGAAATCCCTTCCAGCTCCTTAACATGCCACCGATCAGCAGTGACACTTAAAGAAGATGATTATACTGATCCTTATGTATAAATTGATGCTTACCAAATCCTGTTTCTTAAATGCAGTTACATTTCCTTGTTTCCAAGTGAATGTTAGAGCTTCAACTGCAATTTTGCAGCTCATAAAGCCCCAGATGAATACATTCCTAAATACGATTTTAATCTCATTAAAAAGTTTTCATACATTGTGCTCTATGTCATAGGGCAAATTAGCAGAGGATGAATGATTTTTTGGACTGAGGCATACTGCATCTAGCTTAAAATTTTGTCTGAACCAATATCCTTATATGAAACAGTACAAGTTAAATAAATAAGAATAAATTCCTGTTGATTTCCCCAAGGATATAATCTCAGTTCAAAATGTTTATGATTTTTAACATTTTGTAGATGTCCTCTTTTACAGTTCTATGGAAGTACCATTATTATTTAGAAATACTAATAAAAATTATTAATATTTCCCTGTTTTTTTAAAATACTTTTCTTGCCTCTCAGACTATGGCTTAGGTTTTTCTTCTCTACAGAGTTAATATCTAAGCAACATGAAAAGAAATCCATCAACATGACTGGAGGCCTCAGAGATCTGGTAAGAGGATATTGAACCTTTCACCCCGAGGTGGTCGTTTCCAATGTGCCCTTGGCTGGTCGAGACTGAAACTCATTAGCATTTGAGGGCTCTTCAGCAGTCTGCAATCCTGCATCTTTACAATTCAACTTCTCATGCAGTCAGACTTGGCCTTGCAGAGGAGATTCCTCCAAACAGGACCAAATACTTACAAAAGTAATGCACTTTTCTTGCTGACAAGTAGAACACATTTAGTCATAAATGAAATTTAGACAGTCATTTATATCTGCCCTTGTTTGTAGCCCAGGAAAAATAACAATCCTCAGTAGCTAGAAGATGTCAGCCTTAGCACTTCTGGGAGACACAGTAAGTGAAAGGAAATTGCTGGTGAGGTATCTTCTTGCCCATAGAGAGGGTCCAACCACAACAGCACTGAGATGAAGTGCCAGTACTACTCTCAGTTAAGCTCAGTCTACTCCATGAATAAACAGAATTTCAGTCTCTAGGGCTGTCAGCCCAGGACATTTCATAAGCCCTTAATTCTTACATGAAGTACAAACAGAGGTATTTTATATATGAGAAGTGCAAGAAATAATTGATGGTTACAGTGCCGTTGCCTGCGGTAGGAGTAAGACCAGGTCCATCATAAACTACTGATATGTAGGTTCCAGAGACAGAGATCAGCTGTGACAATAAGTCTTCTGCTCATTAATGTTCCATTAAAGAAATTCCAAGAATTTGCCCAGTGGAACCGCACAGATGCCACTATTTTCTTCTAATCTCCTCCCATGTGACAGTCATAAACCCAAGTCTTCCCTGGTGCTTTATTAAATAACTCAAGTGGACTACTTGATGGATTTGAGAATTATTTATATTCCAACCTCCTGAATCGTTCTCTCTTCTGCTGTCTTAATGTCAGATGTCCCTGTGCCTTTGCTACCTGGAAGCAACATATGTCAATGGGAGCTGAGAATTTCCCTTCCCTCGGGATTATGTCCTTTAGCTGTATCTCAGAGAGAGAGAAATAAAGCTCCCTAATTGTGCATATAGTTTATTTGAACATGTTTGCTCCATGAAATTAAACAAGCATTGCAACAATATCTTGAACACAGCTCTACAGACACTTGAAAGTCTGAGTCAAGTTGTTGAGGCATTAAAAACACAGTGAATAGCATATAACAGATCACTGGAATAGGTGTTTCCATTAATTCTTGGAAATGCTGAATTTTTGGCAGGAAACTTTTCAATACCCTTAAGGCTTTGTCTGCTCAAATTTCAATGAAAAACTTCACTATAGTAACAGAATTCCATAGGGAACCCATAAGCTTCTGCTCTTAAGAGCTAGGTAAGAGAGGAAAAATAAATCAAAATAAATAAGGGAAAGCATTCCTGAGTTAATTAAAATGTTGCTGTTTAATGTACTGATTTAAGTCGGATGGGTTTGCTTTTTAAAATACACCCCTTATGGTTATAGGCTTAGAAATAATTAAGGTCAGTTTGTGAATTGTGTTTGGAAGCAGATGCAATTGAATATGTAAACAATGAGAAAATAATCATTGGAACGAATGGCTCTCACCCTATAAGCAGTTCACAGTATATTAAAAATCAGCTACCGCATTATACTCCTTCCTACCTATTTCCTTCCTAATATATGCAGAACTAGGTCAAACATAATGTCCTTATACTAACAAAGTAAGAATGTAATTTCTCCCTATTAATTAAATTCATGTTTTTAATCATATCATACATATATTAAAATATATATGGAGCTCAAACCGCTGATCGTAAAGATGAAGATTTGTAGCATGGGTTCAGCAAATAGCTTCTACATCAATCATGGCATGAGAAATAGCTTATGGGCCAGATCTTTAACTGGCGTAACTCTTCAATGAAGCTGATTCTACATCACTGGAGGATACATCCTTCCCCTCTCTTCCCTGGGAGCCATTCCAGTACCACCGACCTCCTGCCATTCCCTCCGTTCCATCCCCATCTTCCAGTATGAGGGAGAGATTCATCTCGTTGTTCTCTCATGTACCACAAAAGCCCGCTGTAACGACTGGCCATACATTTATAGAGCGCACGTGTCATTCAAAAGGATCTCAGGTTCTTTACAGACAGTTTTTTATGGAATCATTTTGTACACTGGTAAAATACAGCCAGCTCTGGAAGGATATAGAGCAGATATATAAAAGCAGAAAACAGCTGCACAACACACTGAAATTTAGGAGATGAGAGAATACTCTCTACGCCTGGGTTTATGGAGGTAGATCACGCCAGACTAAAATATTTCACTGATAGCAATCCTACAAAAAAGTGCAGTTGTTGAAAACAAGCTAGAAAATACAAGAAAAAAGAAGTTGCTTTTAATCTGGCATCAGGGGAGCCCCGTGAAGCTATACTGGTTTACGTGGGTTTATTCACACCTTATCTGATACCAGCATAACTTTCTGCTTTAGACAAGCCCTTAAAACAATGAATACCATGGAGAACAGAGAGTTTTATTCTCCCTGTTTCCAGTATATTGGGGCCTCATTCTTGGTTGGCAGCTTTGATACCACCGTAATAAACATAGTACTTCTGGGCTGGTCATTGTGATTCCAATACAAAGAGGAGAAATTAATAGTAAACTTGTATTTCAAGATACCACAACTCTTCCAGCTGAGCAGCACAAATTTTAATTTGCCCCTCACAGCTGAGGCACAGAGTACATAAGCAACATGCAAAGCTGCTACTTCACACAGGAAGCCCGTGGTAAAGCCACGAATCAAATTCATTTCTCCCAAGTCACAGTCCAGTATTCAAACACAAAACGATCTTCCCAGTCTGCAGCTATGCCACAGTCAAACAGCTGAAGAAACTGTAGTGTAATTCTGCACCTCAGAGCTGGTACTTAACATGACATCATACTTTCCCTGAGGCCACTCACAACTCTCTGGATCCTATTTTATCACCCCTGAGGACAATGTTCTTCTAGGGCTCATAAATTTTTTTATGGGGTACTTCTTCCTTTGTCTGCCCCACAAGGCAAGTTTACAAAACTTCCTGACAAGAGGCTCAGGTGCAAAATGACCGGGGAGTTACGGGTTTCCCCCCGACACCAAGTCCCTCCCCAGCCACTCCTACGAGCTGCTGGTCAGCCTCTGCTGCTGATACGCTCAGTAGCTTTGCAAGATGAAGTGCAGTCTTTCCTGCTGCATACAGTTTGCAAACCAACAGTTGGTCCTCTTAATATAAGCCACTCAGTTTGTTTCATGTCCAAAACAAAACCAAACTAAAATATTTTAATCACTTAATTTGTCACTTTATGACTTGTTGATTCTTTATCCCATCTGTCAGAGTCTCCTTTGCAAGTAACACAAAAGATCTAGTCTGTATTTAGGGGAAAAAAAACCCCAAAACCAAAAACCCCAACCCAAACCAAAAAAAACCCCCAAACCCCTCCATGAGCTATTGAATAAGCCGTACAAAGCTGTAGGAAGCCCTACAGGGCTCATCCATATCATAATCCCTCTGCTTTTATCTTCCATCTTCTATTACCGTGTAATAGATTCACGAAACATCGTAAGATAATTGAATTGTGAAATGATCGTATTTGGAATGCAGTGGGCAAATGCTATGGGCAGCATTGCCTTAAACCCAAAGGTTCCCTCATCACCTGTGTGTATAACAAGCAAGAAGGATTTGGGAATGTGACAGAATATCAATCCCTGATGCAAACCCTATGAACACGGAAATTTCCATCATACTTAGACTTCAAAATAGCAAGCAATAATGGGACTAGGTAAAGGAGTTCTGGCATGGCCCTCTCTGTTTAATTTATGAGCTCAAGTATTTGCCTTAGTTAGCATGTGGCTGCAGAACGGGAGTAGATCTTGATTATTTGCCCACTGAGCTGCAGAGCACTACATTGAGCTGCTAATCCTAACACTATAGTGTACCTTTAGACTTTTATTTACTTAAAAAAAAAAAAGAAGGGGAGAGGGAATAGGGAGACATTCCCAAAATCAGAGAGAAAATTCTTATTAGACTACATTTCTGAAAGTCCTGGCTACCAGTCTCATGCACAAAATTATATATATTTCTTTTTTGTGAGTGATTTTATTAAATTCACAGCTTGCTTTGGAGAAGGCCCTGCATTGCTGGGGAAACGTTTGCTGCTCCCGGGAATATATTGCCCAGAATTCTGGGAAGACCCGGGGCAGATTCAAAACAAGGGGTGACAGCAGAGATGAGCAATGTAATCGCCACCTTCCATCAACACTCACATTAAGGGAGGAGCATAATCAAATAAACATGCATGTGCTGAGGGAAACAGAAAAAATGCATCTTGCTAATGCACCAGTCATTAAATAAACAATAAAGTGGTTTCTGCAGTATTTCCGAAACAGTCTGCCCAGGCAGCAACAAAGCGGTATCTACCCGCTTGTAGTGCTGGGATCTGTGCAACAGCCAGGTTCAGGCACTTTTCAGGCTGGATCAATTTAAAAGTGGAAATTAATTTGCCAGGTGAGAGCCCTCATCTGCAGCAAGTTGATATTCCCCAAGTGCCAACCACAAAGACTTTGCAGCTGTTGAGCCTAATCCCAATTTAGAGAACAAATCTCTCCAGGGCTGTGTTGCAGATCTCTTCTTTTGGATTTGGCGACGGTGCCAGGGCTGCCTGCATCCACCGTGTGGATATTGGCTGCCTCGCACGCACACAGATGAGTTTCCTCACAGGCGTGCCAGAAACAAATGCATTGCTTCTCAGTCTAGCACCTTTGGAAAAAGGACTGCCAGGCTCAGACCCAGAAAAAACCCCCGACGTTCCTGACCCCCCTCCCTGAGCAGCTGGCAGCGCAGTAACTGCCCAGCCTCTTGCAGGCTGCCCTCAAAGGCAGCTGTCTATAGTTTGTCTATGCATACAAGCAGCTTTTTTTTTGGAGCACCTTCTCAGACTGTTTTCTTTCTTGAGCACTTTGGTTAGATCCAGGGATCCCACAAACCTGAGTAGCTTTTTCTGTGGAAATTTCAGAAAAGCCTGGGGAAGTGAGAGGTCCACATACCAACAGAGAATGCTGCTTAGCTTCCCATGCTCCTTGAGAAACTGCAGCCTGTCATATCTCTTTCTTTGGAGATGCAGTCGTGTTTCTCAAAGTGGCTTCCATACATTTTCAGGCATTTAAAATAAACACTGCCTCAAGGTCTCTTAGTAGCTTCATGCTTCCTGATCATTCTCTTCCGTTCACTGGTGCTAAACTAATAAGGGCTCCAGCAGTTGATTAGTTCACTAATCTTAAGATGCTGTGTGTAGCTCGTAGCACAAATTCTTTGCTCCTAACTGTTCCTAACTGCCCCAGTTTCAGCTTTTCTAGCTACCATTCCAGGTCTATTTGACCGGCGAAGCTTGTGACCACTCTACTTTAACTCTTTTATTAAGCAATGCCCTGGATGCATTTCTTCTTGCTGCCTGGTTAATTTTTCTTGCATTTTCCTGACTCTTCCCAGACCTTGTGTCAAGTCTATTTCTAGACAAAATGGCCTCAGCTAGTTTCTTTATCTGACAAGAAAAGCAAGTTCTCTGAGCCAAACTTCCTTACAATTTACCTATCGATGCTGATTCCCACAACACCATCAACACTAATGGAACTGCCAAAGGGGTACACAGCAAAGTCTCATCCCCAAGCTGGTGGCATTTGCACTTCATTATATAGCATATAATAGGTTGTGATACTTTTGTATGAAAGATTCAATACAAAAATAAATCGTTTGGTATATGTGCAGTCTAATTTGATTTGACTAGCTTTTGGAGAGTTTCCTCAGACACTTTATTGTACTGCTCTATTTACTGATGTTTCCAGTGCTAGGAGCCTGAATTTCTTGTTTATTAGAGATGGCATAATGAAAGTTTGCCACCTGATTAATTTTAATAGTTTAGCAGGGAACCTGAGGATAATGCATATTGGCTGCCAGGCTACAGATGAATTTTGTCCATTTGGTTGCAAAGATTTTGGCGGAAATAAAACCTGTTTTTTGCTATTGTAGAGGAACATTTTGTTGGGTGAAACAGTGTTTTCTAAGGAAGCCACTGTCTCATCTGCCTTTATTACGCACCGAGACTTAACAGTCCCAGACAAATAGGTTTGAGATGATACAATGTCCCAATTCTGATACCCCTCACACCGAGTGCTGACATAACAGACTTGAGAAGACTTTGTGGATCTAGTACTAGTTTAGAGTCTATTTGCCTGGCAAAGTTCCAAAAGAGCCCAGGGCAGGGAGTCAAGAAATTTGGGGCTTAGTCCCAGCTATTTTAATAGCCACTTTTCTCTTCTGTGCCTTAATTTCCCCAGCTGATGTGCACATCATGTTACTGATTTCCCCTGCAAAGTACTTACAGGTCTACTGATAAAAAGCACTATGTAAGTGCTCATTACTATCAGTTGTAGTAGCAGCGTGTTCCAGGAGAATCTGAAAAGGCTTCAGAGATTACTTGGAGAGACTATCTGCAGGTGAAAGCATAACCTAATTGGCTCTGGACAGTAATGCTGAACACCCAAATACTCATCCAATCTGCAGGGGAACATTTTTATTGAGCTTTCAGACCTTTTGGAAGTTGCTAACACCTTAAGTTGACAGGCTTCATAAATGTGTGCTTTCTCCAAAATGGAAGGAAAGAAGAAACTTTCTATCCTCCTCTTGTGTTATCCTAAGGTCTTCTCCTTCAGAGACATTATAACGGGACTAAATTTTCATAACAGGTACATACTTTATCTGGATGCTATCGCTGCTTTTATTAGGGATGTTTGACTTCTCTGGAAGAAGTAGGTGCCTGGTGGATTTGTACAATGGATGGGTCCTTACAGCTCAGGCTCTGGCAAGAGGAATTAAAAAAAAAAATTGTTCTCGGCTCTTTTTCAAGCCACTTAATTTGGAATATAAATGATTTACACTGAAATGATTAATCAGTGTGTTCATTTTACTTGCATGGTTACTGTTTAGCACCAAAGCAAGTAAACAACAGCCTGCAGTATAGCAGAAAAGATGAACAATCTTAGGCCTCAAATCTACGAATTAATATATTAAGTGAACATCAAAATCTCTGAACAGAGGCAACTTTAACTCAACCCACACAAAGCAGCAAGCAGGATCAAGGCAATAGTGCATCTATGCTAATACTCCATGGTGCAGATCTTCATTTACTAGCCAAACATCATCTATTATAATTAAAAGGAGTTAGGAAATTTGTTGTTGACATAGTGAAAAAGAATATTTAATTCTATTTAAGAAGTACATCTATTTAATATAATTCATATACGCTTGTCCAGTGATGGGTTGCTTGTTTGTATGAAATTCAGAGGGTTTTTTTCAAATGTCACCTAAAACTTTCAAGAAACTTGACAGAAGTGTCCTACCAAAGGCATCAAAAATACTGTGTGGTGCTAAATTTTTCTCATTTCCTATATATATGTTTAGTCCAAAATCCTGCAAACATTCATTTATAAAGTAATACATTAATAATTTCAATGTAAGTTTATCTTTTCTCCCCTCTCCTCAGTTCTATCTCTTTTGCAATGTGAATTGCTAAATTCTAGTACCCAGTAATGAACATAGTAAAATAAGTAACCTGGATAAAACACATAATGAGAAAATATGAGTTTGGATCTTAAATTATCACTAATTTAAAAAAGAAACTGCACCTATCTAGAATAGAGTAGAAAAGGTTATAAAATGGAAGGATACACTTCACAATTATGTCAGCCCACATCTATATATTGATGCACGAAAGAATCACACAAAGTACAGTCACATACTGCACGATACCTGCATATGTAAATATACAAATCTTAACAGCCGAGCAGGAAAAACAAACATTCATTTCTCACCGTATCAACTCAGTATGCTTATTCCCTGGATAAGTATTCGAAGAAAACAGGTTCATTATAGAAATGCCAAGGGAACTGGTCAGACACAGGGGATGGTGAAGCAGAACAATAGAGCAAACCTCAGCTTAACTAGAAAATGAGCAATAATTCATCAAAAGGCCATTCACTTGAAGAAAAAGCACTGAAATAAGTGGATATCTTAAAAACAAAGCAAAATAAGAAATTTCTCAAATTACTGTTTTCAACCACATTAAGTAAAGTATATCAAAATTCCCCAAATCCCAAAATTGTCACAGTATTGTCTCCAGAAACCTGGAGGTTTGTTTGGGTTTGGTTTTAAATCGTCGTGGGTTTTTTCCCTTCAGGTCCCTAGCTTTTAGCTTACAGTTGGGCTTGGGCCACATTTCAAGACTGGTCTTTTGGTGGACATTGGGGGCAACCAGAAAGGGGGTAGTGGGGCAGAAAGGAAGCGTAATTTAAAACTGAAAACCGGAAAGCAGACACCCTCTTTCCTCCAACAACATGCCCCTCAGTAAAACTCTCAATAATCATGAATGTCAGAAAAACTTACAATTGTACAGGAAAGCCATGACAAAATAAATTTTGAACAATTAATAAAAGCCCATATCCACCCCACACTAAGTAGATTTTGCTCTTAGTCCTTAACTACCTTCACAGTAACAAGCCCTTCTGTACAGAAAACCTCACAGAGCTTGGTTGGACTATTTTGGCTCATCAAATCTCACAAAGAGGCAAATTTCAGAACGCTAGCCTGTCTTCAATATTTAACGTATAAGCCTACCTACATTAGCACACCTGCTTTCTCTCTGCTCCAAATGTCAGTTAAATAAACTAGCTGTGCAAGAATGTACAGAAATAACTACTCCAGAGTTTACAACAGGAAAATAAAACCAAAGAACACTGCCCTTAACACCATTACAGTCCCCAAAAGACCCATCTCCAGACAAAAAAAAAATGTAAGGGGAATTTTCTGTGCACATAATGAACTGCAGCACGGCTTCTTTGGGGTTTATTTATTTTTAAAGGACCAAGGATTTTGAATATACAAAACAAGTTGGGACACTTTGGAGGGCTTCCACAAAAGCCAACTTCAGCCTGGCCACGCTAGTGCCCCTGGGCTCTCTCTGCAGGCAGTGGAAAGCAGCTTCTCCTGAAGGTAACTCAGGACAGGAATCCCTGGTCCCTGAAACCCCCCGGTCTGTGATACTCAAACAAAAACCTACGCTGTTATCTACTTGTAATTCCAGCACACCTACCCACACCAGCTTTGCTGAAACACTCGGCTTTCTTGGAAATGATCCCTCATTCTTTACAGTTACAGGCATATCCGTTGCTGAATGTTTTTGCCCAGTGAGCAGAAGCTGGATCCCTGGAGCTTGGGACATGACAAACAGCACGGAGCACATGTCATTACCTCGTCTTCCACAGCAGCACGACTGCTTTCTGACTTACAAGAAAAATAAATATTTGCTTCTTTCATTTGTCCCAGTAGGACTGGAAATGTGAAATATTTGCTATAAGATTTGAGATGGTGGCACAATTTTCTCTCTATCAATAGAGAAAGGCTGATTCATGAATAATCTATAGCCACTATAGACTGAACTCTTAATCAGAACTACTCAAAACAAAATCAAGTCTCTTACATAATTAAAGAAGGGGGGGCTTTCAGGGGTACACACAGTAGAAACAAGTCAAATCACTACTCAGAAAAATCCCCACTCACCCACAAATTATCCAATTAAACATCTGACAGATGCTGACAAGTGTTATATACCACTTCCACACCAGATGAATCTTAGTATGAAGAAACTGTGTACTGTAGACTTGTATTTTTAAAGGGACTAGCAGAGACTTAACATTTATCCTCACCAAATTTCTTTCTACTCACAAATCTATAACCTAAGGCTACAAATATAGCAATAAACCAAAACATATTTGCTGCTCTTATGATTTATTTATTTATTTATTTAAATGTGACATGTCATCAAATCTCTACCAATTCATAGGAAAAAAGACAAGCTAACCTACACATGCAATATGCTGGTATTGTACTCTACACCTAAACCCTTTACCCATGTAATTCCTACCTATAAGCGATTCTAACCTAATCCTTTGGACACAGCAAGCAACTGAGAGCAAGGTAGGGCCTATAACCAGATCCTCCCTCCCTAGGGGAGCAGTGCACATCCATCTTAAGAGCAGCTCATCCCAGCACAGGTCCAGCCACGTCACCAGATAAGTAAGGAGCTCCATCCCCATGCCACATTGTGACCTACCATGCATGTGCTGCTGCTCCAGAGATTCACTTGTCCTGTGGTATTTGACACGTCTAATGTTCATTTCATGGAGAGGTGTCTGGCTGTGGGGCTCTTGGGAGAGTAGAAGGGTGACCATCAGTCTAGCTCACTGTCCCGTTGTCCTGGAGCAGGCTATGGTACCTGGTTTTGCCATGGTAAACTCCTAATAAGGAATTTTGATAGATATCTTTTGTATTAAGTGAAATCTCAGCACACAAAAAAAAAAAATAAATATACCCTTTAAGGCATTTCATTTCAATCATCGAGCCTGTGTTATTTCTTAATGTACTCATAAAATTCAGAAAGCGCATTGCATATCACTGCAAACATGGTGAGTGCAGACATGACACAAATCAGAGGTCTGAAGCTGTAAAAAGCATCCTGTTTTCCATCCAGCTCTTCCATTATAGAGCACTGATCACCCCCCTGAAGTTCAGATAAACTCTATGAAGAACAGCAAACCTCCTGTTTAGGTGTATGGGATGTGGTTCCTGAGATCATCTTTCATTTTGAAAATGACAAATAGGAAAGAGGGAACTACTGTAAACAGCAGGTATTAATGATTTTACTTGAATAAAATAGCAATAAATTAATCAAATCTCTGGCTATTTCAGCAAATTTGTGGCCAGCTCCAATAAGGCTTCATGTGGTCTGAAAGATCTCAATGCATAATGGCAACCTGACTTTGAAACTGCCTATTTGCTTTGCAACATGCAGCCAGGTTAAAAAAAAAAAAAAGCTTCCTGCCATTTTCCAGTTTCATTAAAATCTTTGTCTTTGGAATGAGACATTAGAAATGAAATGCTTAATATATGCAGTGAAATATAATACAACTGTTTGCCACGGTGACCTTTTCGGTGTTCTGTATTTTATATTTTGATTAGCCATGTACTGGTAGAAAATCCCTTCCATAGCTTTTGATAGCAGACCTAACTCGTAGCTGTGCATGCTTTTGTGAAAAGTAAAATAATGGAAGAATGTCAAGAGCTAGCTATTTCAGAGCAGTAGTATCTCATACCCAAAGTCGCATTTCCAAAAACTTTGCAGAAGGCTCACATGCAGGTTTTATAGCACACAGGGAGTGTAGACAGGGAGTCTCAGCTCCTGCAACCTTTATGAAAAACTACTGCTTCAAAAGCAGTATTAAGGAATGATCAAAAAATATATTTATTGAAAAGAACAAATAAAGCTACAATGCACCTGTGTTTTCATATTCTTACAAGGAGTTTTGAACTTGGGAATATTTGTATCCACTTCAGCCTTCTCTACATGCACAGGCAGAAAAACAGGTGGATTAAGTAAAGTATGAGCACAGATCTAAAAGCTGGCACTGTACCCTCAAAAAAAAAAAAAAAATTAACAGATTCTGGCTAAAAATTGTTCCCAAATCATTTGGGCTTTGGTGTAGACCATTACGATTATTGATAATAGACAGTGGCTTTAAGCTCAAAAATGGTATGATGGAATGAAAGAATTATGTTTATATCTATTGCAGATGAGTATAGGAAATGGAGATGTAACCTGTACTGTAACCATTCTGTTTCCTCTATCCATTTGCAGTTGAAAAGTTTATTACCAAAAAAAATATAGAAAAAGCAAAGCATGTCTATTTTCAAGACATTTATATTAAATGCAAAAATAAACAACTAAAATGACATAGAAATATTTAAAATAACTAATAGTTGCTTCACCAATTGACAAGACATTGAAATCACAGTTAAAACTGACACTGTTACTGATGGTGGTCTAAAAAGCTTTTGCCAGTTCAAAAAACTGCCATTCTAAATCTGTCGCAGAGTTGAGAATAACAAACACACTCACACTTCAAACCGAAATATTTGACAAGTTCCTCCTTATTTATAATCCAAGAGTCTGAGCTCAGAGACGCAACTGAAAGGCTGAGCGCTTCCTTGACATGGCAAGAAGCACCCAAAGCTCCTGTTGGGTTTAACATGAATTCAAGAGATTAGAATTACTCGGCAGGTCTTCTCTTGGCAGCAGGAGCGCCATGTCACTATAAGAGATGATGCTTCCTTGGGAAGGACTGGGACACCACCGGCTTTTAGGATACAGTGTAAGAAATCAAAGACAGGGTCAAGCCTTTTTTTTGTTTCTCACCACAGGCTCTTTGGATGGTGCAAACTTAAGCTCTGACTCCTGTACCTTAC
Source organism: Gavia stellata (assembly GCF_030936135.1). Classification (NCBI taxonomy): domain Eukaryota; kingdom Metazoa; phylum Chordata; class Aves; order Gaviiformes; family Gaviidae; genus Gavia; species Gavia stellata. The sequence goes on along the minus strand of NC_082615.1, from coordinate 8,232,642 downwards.
CTGTCTTCTCAAATCAGCTTCCCTCCTGCCATTCAACTCTGTGTTTCAGCTAAACTCCAGGTAGAACTGAAGAGTTTTCTATGCTATTGATATCACCACATGTCAAATAAATCAAGAATAGGATGGAAACATTTACTTCATTCTTCCAGACAGATACAGCATAACATCAAAGCAACTGTCAGATCAGACCCATGGCACTTCTTCAATCAATTTTTTCTGTCCGACCCCAGCTTGTGTAGGTGACTTGCAAGGGAGGTGCAAGAAATTGTCTCATGGACAACTGTGAAGTAAACTGCTAACTGAGAAACCCCAGTTAGTTAGAAGACAGATTAGATTTTGAAGCTGAGTATTTTAAAATCTATCACTCCTACTGACATCCCATTCTTTAAATTCTGTTTTCAACAATACTTTATGGTGACATGCTCAATAGGCTACTCAGTATTGCATTAAATTTATGAACTTATATTCATAAATTTTTATTTCCCCAACATGGGCAACATGAGCCTAATACAGAAATTGTCTGGAAAAAGTCTATGACTGTCGTACACAAGAGGGCAGGTAGGGCTTTAAGCTGTATGAATCTATGAAAATAAAAACTTGATGTTCTCATCGAAGTTACTGTACTCACCTCCACATATGATATATGCAGCCTAAATAATTAGGATAAGAGTTTGGGTTTTCAGTTTCTAGACTTGTGTGCATTTAAATTCATAACCTTATTAGTTGCATCACCAACTTTTTTTCACATTTAATTATATGGCACATGCCATCAAACATATAGACCCTTACATAGTGTCACATACTTAAACATATGGATGTAAACAAAACTGCAATACCACTGGAAGAAATTCTAATATTGAGTAAAAGACTTTCTTATCTAACATGAGACTGCATTATGAAGCCACAAGTTTATTATTTAGTTTTATTGTTTTAAATTAAATAGAACAAAGTGGCTATTTCATCTTACTGATTTAATAAGTTAATAAAGTCTGCTGGCAAACATATATTTGATGTATTGTAGAATACAACAGCTCCTTCTCATGTTGAGGAAAGTATTAAAAAAAAATCTGCCTAGGAGATGTTGCATCCTGCACTGCACTTGATGAAGCCAATATTTACCAACAATGAAGATTTAATTCATTCTCTGACACAGCCTTTTCTCTCAGTTTACTTGTGCTTTGACTATATTAAGGTACGTTCACGCCATCCTTACAAATATCTTCCTCCTTATAACACTTTCAGGTGTGGCAGTGATTTTTTTAAACATTCCATTCAATCAACAGTGTTTTTCTCCAGTAGGCAAAGTACTGTAACAGGAGATGCAATATGCCTTTCTCATCCCGCAAGGAATGCGAAGTTCACCACTACCAGATGGCGAAGGGATCAAAGCACCCAGTCAGTTCTTTGCCGGCTTTATGCTCAAACTGTGCCTTGGTCTGCTTTCATGCTATTAGCTAATGAACTTCAGAGGGATGTTGTCATGCAGGTCAGCATTAGCAGGGATGTCCACCGTGATCTGACAGCCATGAGTAAGAGACGCTGTGTTAAGTACAAGCTTCTTCTAGAAGAAAGATGATGTACCTGAGAGACAGGACTGCTAAAGTCTGCAGGTGGGTCTATTTTTTTTTTCCCCTTACAATAATACAAAGCATGCTGATAACTAAGGTAATTAAAATAGTTAAACTTATCAGATGTATCTATGAAACTTATTTTTCCAATATATTGATGACGTATTTATTTGCATGTTATGGTTTTGGTTTGGGGGGTTTTGTTTGGGGTTTGGGGGGGTTGGAGTTTTTCATTTTCTTTGTTTTTCCCATCAAAACATGCAGTAAGTTTTGAACTTCTATCAGAACATTAACATAATCTAAAAGGCAGGACAAACTTTTGGGAGACAGTCAGTTAAACAGCACTGGATGATCAAATTCTTGTCAGTACAGACATGATAAAGCTTCAATACACCTAAACTATGTCTTGGTATCTTCACAGTTACCTAAACAGTTACACACATATGCCCCACTTCAATGGGGAGCTGAACTTTTCTGGGTTTTATAGTTGAAACTAGTACAAACATCTAGAATTACATTCATCATTTAAAACTAACATAAAATTGGTCTGTCATATAGATTACCTCTCTACAGACTACAGCAGTGTCCGTCAGTTGGTGACTGTGAAATATGAAACCTTGAAAATAAATCTTGACCTCCCTCTGTACCAGCTGGCGTTCGTGGAAGTACTGAGCACCTCTCGAAAAGCAAAGCGCACCTTGTCTGTGACTTTTCCATAGGCACATCTTAGGGTCTTCATTCTGCACAGTACTCAGTAGGCGATGAAAATTAATCGGAGTTAGACAACAGTAGGCCAGAAATGCAAAGCCAGATGGAAGAAAGGAAAATAGAAAGGGACAGCCTCGTAGAGCCACATGAGGAAATTAAAACTTGACTGGAAAGGAGCGAAAGTCAATTAGAGAGAAGATAATCAGAAAGAGAATTTGAAACAAAGGCTTTCATTTTCTCTGACACTGATTTTAAAATCTTGAAGGGACAAGCACAGTTTTAATGAATGTTATTTAAAAATAATTAATATATCTCAACCAGGCATGTCAGAGAAAGATGAACATTACAGGCTTAGAAGTATTTTCTTCACTCCCTGCAGAGAAGTGCTTGATATGATGGAAGCCAGAGCTGGAGGAAACTATAAATACGTGTGTGAGATACTTAATGCAACAAGACTATAGACTCAGAAGTTTAGGTGAGATAACACAATACAAACTTTTCCCCTTACAGTACAATGGCAGTAATAGAATGGTATCAGCTCAGTAATTTTCCCAGGAAGAAATGCAGTTTGGTTAAGGCAATTTTATGCACATATGATAATTATTTTCTGTAACTTTAATGACTTTAAAGAGAAGGCAAAATTAAGACCCTCAGCCCATCAATTAACCAGAAAAAATGGTTTGGTTCTCAAAGTGATAGGACTGAACTATGGTTAATCACTGCCTCTTGAATGAAAAAAACCAAAACCCAAAGCATCCTGAAATGAAAAAAAGGAGAGGGTGCTGAAGCACATATTGTCCAGTAAGTTCCCTTTGAAAGTCATGTATCTGCTGCGCAGTTGCCACCCGACACCAAAGCAATAAGCACAGCGGTAAGGCTGGGATTAGTCACGGAGCTTTATGGGAAATTTGCCACAAATCACAAGAGATCTTGAGAGTTCAGCCCGCATGAAAAGGATAAACTAACTTGGAGGGAAGTGGAACAATTTCAGAGAGCCAAGAATGACTATTTAAATATTAAAAACCAGGAAATAATCCTATCAATAAAAAACCCCACATACATGCAGTAACCTGACTGAGGGGGGTCAGTAGATTCTCAGGGCTACAGATAAATAAGTTAAAAATGCTGTGAAGAACCCAGCCAATTAAAATACACTGGAAAACACATACTCTTACCTCATATAAGTTGAAATCATGACTTCTGGAATGAGGCTAAAAAGACATAGAGCTAAGATCTTTGCAGAGGTTCCCACAGGGAAGGGATCAGGAAGGCAGGGACTATGGGGGGGCGTTGGTATTTTTTCTTTTGTGGTTTTTTTTTTTTTTTTAAACTCCTACCTTTTTTCCATTTCCATCATGGCTGCACGATTTGGTTCCACATAAGTAATTATGGAAATGGGGTGAGGAGATAACATCTGAGATTTCAGAATTAACTGAATATATGCACAAACCCTTCCACTTCTCAGAGCAGACAGCACAGGAGGCTCCCCGTGGAGTACCTGTGAGGCATGAAGAGACCAGAAGCTGAATAAGAAATATGTTTATAGCAGCTACCGTAGCGCCTTTCCATGCCAGAAGAAAAAATCACCCCTGTGCAAAGGACCAGCACAGGACCCACGACACCTTTAATTTCCACCTGAACCCTTAAATGCAGTGTTTGTGGGGCATCTCCAGAGACAGCAGCCCGAAGGCTTGCCTCACGTCCCTCCTCCACGAGCACACAACCCACATTTACTAAAGCCAGGCTAATTTCTCCCCCTCCTTCTCTCCTTCAAATAAGATTGTACTTTATTGTGGAAAACTACAGAATAATCAAGCAGTACGGATTGACTTACCCGAGGCAGAGCCACCAGATGTAATCAAGAGCAATGGTCTCTATACTTAGGTACACACAAAGTTATCCACACGCCGCGTTGCACAGCATTCTACCAGAGAGAGGCAGCTGTAGTGTGGAGCCTCCAGCAGATTACGGGTACCTATTAAAAATAACTTGTTAATATTTATTTGTGACCATATAGGGTACATTACACTCCATATCTCACATTCTCCAGAGTTTCACTACTTTCATAGCAAGTCCCTAATTCAAAATATTATCGTGGCATAAAGCAGCTACTCTCCCATAGCAATTCCAGTTCAGAGCCAGAAGTCCTTTAGAGAAGAAATCCTCAAAGTGTCTGTCTTGAAGGAAAACAGAAACCCAAATGTATTACGTGGGGTCAGGATTAGCCAGTGGACCCACAACTGTCAAGAACTATGTCATGTGGTTCTACACTCCTTTCAGTGTTTTCCTGAATTAGGGTCTTAGTGAGTGTGAAAGCACTCAAGTTTCTCATTAGATCTCACAGTAATCATACTGAAATATGGTATCCATTTTTTGTTCTTCTTGACACACTTCAATAATTTTATAATTAGAAATACTGAAGTTTCACAAAGAAATTAAAACCAAGTATCGCGCTACTCATTAAAATAAAACCAGAATAAAGAAATAAAACACAATAGTTTCAGAAATAAGAAAACTGTTACAGAGTACAGTAACGTACAGTAAATTGAGACGTTAACGTAATAATGGAGGAGACTCGTTCAAATCATTACCAGTGTTGGACTTATATGTGAAAAGGTAACGGTTGATGAGCTGGTTCCAGACTGAGTGGGTAATGGGGACTAAGGTACATCCCTAGGGAACAAGTAGTAAATGCTGCGTTCTGGGGTAGGACCTCGATGGCACATGTGTGCTGTGAACACAGAGTACAGCAGGCTCTAATAATTGTAAAGGGGGTCAATTAAGAAACATGCAAGGCTGTGCCTGACACTGTATATGCAGGGATTCAACAAAAGTAAATAAAATACATCATAGTAAGTAATAAGTTAGAATGACCATATCAGCTGCACCAAAAATCTGACCATCTAAGTCATTAAATTGGTTCTATTAGAGAAACTTCCAACACCTTTGTTTTTGGAGAGCACACCTTTAACCAGTCCTTCCCTGCACTATAAAACTGGTACTTGTGGCCTCCTGAATTTATAGTTTTTAATATGTAAAAATAGTTCTGTTGCTTCTCTATCTGTCTCTAAAATCACAAATATTTTGCAAATTATTTGAATTTAATCAGCAAACTTTCTCATTTTAAAGGTTCTTTCTAATTATTCTTGGGGCACATGGGTTATTTTTCACTGATCAAGTCCTGCATCTACTTCTGGACTGGGGGGGGGGGGGGGATATCCTGATGCAATCAAATCTAAATTGTGTCACCCATTGTATCAAATACAGAAAACCAAACCACAAATTGTTCAAAAAGGAGAGCAAATATTTTACTGCATAGTTCACCGAAAACACAGAAAACAACATAGTCGTCGTCTTTTAGATATTTGCAGAACTTGGCTTAAAGACCTTATTACCATTTTATAGGAAGCTGATTTTACTGATAAAGTTCTGAACAGGTGTTTAACTAAAATCAGATCTCACACAACACAAAGAAAAAAAAAAAAAGAGCCCAAATGGAGAAACAGAACAGAAAGAAAATTGCAGTGATTAATGGAAGCACATTCTAGCAAAGAAACAGATTTTAATCATAGCTATTACGTTATCTGAGTTTATTCTAGTCAAAGAGTGAAATAAAGCCACTGAAAAATTTAAGTCCTGTTACATGTCTTGAAGGTTTTAATTTTTTCAAGAGACTAATTGCTAGATGGCAGAAATCTTTTTGTATGTTAATCTCAAACTGACACATATCAAAATAAAGTCACTTGGGTAGGTGGCAGGAGAACATTAATCTCAAGTGTAATGAAAGAGGAAAGACAACTCTCAAATGAAATGCTGAAGAAATGCCAAATTGGAAAAACTAAAATATTTCAGGAAGAATACACACAAACATCTATCCTTTCCTTTCACATTTATCCAGTATATCTAACAACAGATATACACCAAAGTGAAGCTAGATCATTTTCCAAATATTTAATTCCAAAGAAGCAGGTCAAAGGCACCCCGTCTTCGCATCGCTGTGTAGGTACAGAACTACTCTCCCAACCCGCAGAGCGGGTCCCGCACACCAGGGAGGCACCGGAGCCGTTGCACCGGCAGCGTGGAGACACGCTCCGCAGAGGGACAGGGCCAGGCTTTGCAAATGATTGCGGCAACTGCATTTGAGCAAAGCAGCAGGGCAGCACACGGCCGCTCCACGCACCGCCATCCACTGAGTTTACTCAAGACACTGAAGCTCATTCAGCCTTAACAGAGACTGAGTGTCTGCTCAGTATCTTCTCATAACTAGACTATATATTCTGCTGGATTCGAGCTGTGTAATTTAAGGGGATCAGTTCACAGAACAACTCCGGTTGGAAGGGACTGAAGCTCCAGAAATGGTTGAATTAGTGTTAGTGGCATCTGACCACCTATTCACACCCTCATTAGCAAAAGGCGAGAGTTCTCCAGAAAAGCTCAGCTGCCTCTGCAATTGCAGGAGCACCATGGCTTCAGTCGCAGCCGTGGCATGCTTTCCGCTGCTATACTTCCTCAAGACGGATTAAGAATGAGTCATGATACAGTCTGTCTGGATTATCCTCAAATACATTTTTAGCAAGGTAGCTAAATTTAAATTTATCTCATTAAGTGAGATTGAGCTGCTTGCTCAAAATATTTGTCTGTTCACACCCACCAGCTAGGGTGTTACAAACTACTAAAATCTTGAATCTAATACCTAAAATAGTCTGCTTAATTCAAGCAGAACTGAGAATAGGTTGAGCCTGAAGTTTCTCCATTGCTCACACAAACTGAAAATGCTGAAGACCAGCTGTCAGTACGGGGCACTGCAACCAAATATTTCTGCAAGTTTTGGGCATTTTTTTCTGGATTTTTTTTTGGTGGGTGTTTTGTTTTGTTTGGGTTTTTCTGTATTCATAGTTCACTTTTCAGTAACTGTTAACTTACATAGTTAAACACTTAATTCTCAAATGCACTCTTTTTTTTTTCCCCAGGGAAGGTTTGCTTTTCATAAAGATTATTGCTACATGCATAAATTTAAGATAGGTTTTGCACCAAGAGCTGCTCTTCTGTCAGGTGAATTGTAATAATGAATATCTGCCTTCCAAGGTAAAGCTGGTCAGGGTATTACACTTCTCAAGTACCTAACAGAAGGGGAAAATCTATCCACAAGACCAAACGGCCTTCAGTGTAAGTACAGCAAAAGATGAAAGAGAGCAGATCTGAGCTTATTAGATACTTGTCAATAAGGGGAAAATGCACCTGATACAGTTGACAGCAGGGAAAAAAAGATTACTTTAATATTGCTCACCTCCCAGAAGCAATCCAGTTAGGCAGAGAACAGAAGTATTGGTATGAGTAGCAACGCTACACACTAAGTTGGCCTTCAGCTAACTTTCAGTTTTCCTACAGAGAGCAGATTTTTTCATACTTTAGACAAATGATTACCAGTGATACATGCAAGCTACCTCTGTAATGCACGTGAATATGCTTTTTGGGCGTACAGTTCCATTAAACAATTAAACAGTCCCCATCAGTGCCTATATAAAGAAGCTGTACCTAATTTTGCATAGGCATTTGTCAGACTAAGCAATTCAAAAACTTGTACATGAAAGGGGTTTTTATAAGTCTGTTATTATTGTGGAGTCCTTTGGTAGTTGCTTTTCACAACCATTTTATCTTATATGTCTCAAGCTATTTGGACATCATCCACTCTTGCCTCTCTAAAGGCTCAAAAGACACTTTTCCCAGTAATTTGGTGCAGAACTTCCTCCTCCATAACTTTTCATCCAGCCCTTTACTAGCCTCTCCTTTCCAGTAGCTTTCTTGCTCTTTCCAACACTTTCTGTGCTGTTCCATTTCTTTAACAGGACAAAAAAAACCAAACCCAAACCTTACTCATTCTAGAGCACTGATTTGTTGATGAGCAAAATTCCCATAGAAATTTTGAAGAGCAAAATAAGACTTGGAAGCAGTGGGATTCCTGGTTTTAATTTCAGTAATTTAAAGTTATAGATGTTTATAAACTCTTAGTGATAACCTGGTGGATTATAAAGCAAGCATATTACTAATAAAAAAAATTAATATTTGAGTCTGTTTCACTTTTCACTTCCACAAGCATAGAAGTGGGGATACACAGACAGGCGTTGCTGAGTTACTCAGCACACTGCTCCGCTATTCACTGCTGCAGAGGTAAAGACAATTCAACAACCCAGAAAACAATGGGATGATAATCAAATAATCTAGCAAAAGGATATTTTATATTTCATTTCAGCCATTTAATTTTTTATTTTTAAAGGCATTTCAAGCTTAAACAACTTGAGTGATTCAGCTTTCATCTGTCAGCCATAACTACCTTTTTTGTTGTTGTTTTTTCCATTGCTAGGAAGATTTTACTGTAAAGGAATGTGAGTCTTTCTGAGTGAGTTACACAGTGATGGAATTTAGAGCTGATACTTAAAAAAGGAAAAATGAAAAATATTCCATTAAACTTCATTACATTTCTTGCCTTTCATTTAAGTGAATTGTGTTTCTTTTTCTCTGTCAGAAATCTACATTTGGAATTGTACAATGAATACTCTCTTAATTATGATCTTGCTCAAACTCAATTGGATGTCTCTCTGTCTTTATTTCTTTCTTTTTCTCCTACTGCTGCTAATTAAGATAAATACGTCAGAAGTGTTATTGCTGAAGGGAAAAGCTGTAGCAAGTGTCATTGGTCCCTGTGATATTTCCCATTTTGCCATGAGCTGTCACCAATGATTTAGAACCAAGTGCCAAGGATTGTATTAATCTTGATGAAATTAGCAAACGCTCTGTGATGTTGACATCCCTGGGTGCTAAATGACATTCCCCTGGCTGGACCATTACCACTGAGAAAAAATACTCTTTCTTCCTCAGAGGATAGCAAATGAGGGCATTAGGTGAAGATATTTTTATTCCCAGAAAGGATGAAGGTCAAATTCTAGTGTTACTTGCTATAGATGTTTAGCCTTTATTTCAGCGTCATTGGTGAAAATCTGTGACAGACTCTTAAAGGATATGAAAAAGCCCATCTGAGCCCAAGGGATGAAGGAGGAAAAGAATCCTATTCTATTTCTGCTTGATAAAGGACCACTGTTATATAAGTAAATACTATGCAAGAAAGATTATCTTTATAGCCAATGTACAATAGAAAGAAATAAAAATAGATATTGCACACTTCCAAAATTGACCCTAAGCCTTTTAACGTAGTTCATATATGACCTGACAGCTGAATTAAGCTCCAATGACCTCAGGTCCCACCAGATCTTTATTCCCACTGAATAAATATGCTGATATTCTAGGAGGACTAGTGCTCAAGCTCTGTCCTTAGAATAACCTCGTAACTTCTCCAGAGCTTCAGCTGGTTGCCTGTGAGCATGGCCATCTGCATGATGAGGGTTTGCAATTGCTGTGCTGATGCATCTTAATACTGATGTGACCCTCAGTAAATTCTACAGTTTATGGATTTGCTGCCACTGCAATTTAAAAGTAGACAGTTCTCAGCAAGGTTGAATTAACACGTGTCAGCACAGATTTACACAAGGATAGCTGATAACTTCCTGGCAGGAACGGCAGAGAAAGTTATTTTTAAATGAAAGCCTGGAAGTTGTAAGGAAAATGCAGAATCAAGGGAGAGGTGCAGACACCTTTTGAAAAGGCACACAGCACCAAGTCTCATTTTTACATTTCTGATTTTCATCAGTCCAGTATCAGGAGGGATTCTGTTAGTTATTATCCTGCCAGTAGAGCCCTCCATAAAAGGCAAAAAGGCTGTTCCTACAGTTACAGGTACCTCTACTTAACTGTCATCTGTATAAATGTTTTTCTGCTTCACATCTTTAAGAAAAAAGTCTCGAATTATTCTGCATTTTAGTATCAAATAGTTGGGTTTTTTTAAATGTCTACATGTAGCTGCAGCAAAACATAATCTATCATAAAAATTCAGAACACTGTAATGCTTGTAATAATGCTGTATTTATTAGGAGCCTGAATAAATGGATTTTTAAAATTTTTGTTGGGGTTTTAAACATATAAACATACATAAAATAATGTCTATGTAAAGGCTACAGAATGTGACCATGAAACCTAAGTTAAAGCAGATTCATCATATTTAGTAAGAAGTATCAGACATGATGCCATGCTCTCACTTAAATTGTCAAATAAGACTACATATGGTATATGAAATTGTTTGACAAGTAAAAAGACCTATGACCTGTCCTATAAAGTTTATGTACTCTATTGAGTAGCTGTTCCTTAGGTTGATTTTCACTTGAAAAATAGTTAACCCAAAATAAAATAGCTCTCGCCATCTTTAAGGCTTTCTGCTATGACTGACTAAGGATACTACTTTTGGTACCTGAGTACATTAAAGCCAGTGGTGATAATTCTTTCTAGCAATACTGCTTTAACTCAAAAGAATTGATTTTTCAAAGCTTTGCATTAGCATAGAAGACAAATCTGTTAAAACCACCCAGGCATTCAGGGACATTCACATACAGACACAAATGTGCACATCAGTATTTAAACCTGAAGTAAACTTATGGGTGACTTAATACACATGCAGAAGTGGTTGAAAATATAACTATCTTATTGGCACACATTTTCAGTGGAAAAATGTGTGCATGCAGCTTTTATAATTCCTGGTAAACTAAGAATGAATGGATCATGTAAGATTTAGATTTTGGGAGCTAGGTGCTGTTGGAATAAAATTTCTGCCTAGGAGAAGAAAAATATTCTCCATAGAAAATAAATAATTGTCAAAAAGACCTCCTCAGTGGGAGAGGGGATGTAGGAGCTAGCTGTGCATACAGAACCTCTCCACCAAATCCCACGGAATGCTGCTCCATAGGATCTCCATCCATTGGATAAGATCTTGCTCTGCTACAATAGGAGTCAGCAGATAAATTGTCTCCAGTATTATGGTAACATATTTCAGCGATGTAGCCCATGACCAGGACTTTTAATGTTGACTACTGAGGTACTCTTACTTTTCTGTAGAGCCACATTCACTCTCTAGAAACAGTCTCCAAAGATTTCTCAGCAGAGAACTTTAGGAATTGCAGCTTTAATCCTTAGCCACTTTGGAAAAAAAAACTCCTATACATTTGTCTGCTGTTCGAACTATTGATGTTACTTATCTACTTCAATCCCAGACTATTCCTGCTCCAGTGGACAAAAGATAAGAGGCAGTTACGGGACAAGTCACTTTTTGCCAAGGTTAATGCCAGCACATCAACAGGCTTTCGGAGAAAATGCTCGCAGCAGTTTGGCAACTGTTTGCAGTCCTAGTCAGCATTCTGTATTATCTGAGCTGTGAAAGCAGTTAGATACTGTTAGATATAAGTTGTATGCACAGATGAGCAGGAATAATTGTCAGTTGTTCTTCTAGAGAATTATCAAAAATGTATTTAAATATAAGGATTTCTTCCTTGTTCTTGCAGAGGAATTAGAGGTGGCTAGAAGTTTCTTATCAGGAAATTGTTTCAATTACCCAGCACAAGCTCTGCAATAAATAGCACATTTTTATGGAAAGGAAAATGGATTCTGAAGCAGGATAAGGAGACAGAAAAGGAAAAATTTGCCAATATGTGAAGTTTTCCTAATGTCTGCAAGTAAGATTGTGTGTCAACTGTTACTAAAGAGGATTTTAAAGACATTTAAAATGTGCTCAACCCTTGCTATCAACATAGCAGGAGCTAAATGCTTTTTAAAATTATGCCATTTCTTCTTAACTACAATTTTTGTTGTCAGTCCAGTTCTGAACAAGACATTCCATCAATCATTCTATCAGAAGGAAACTCTGAGTGACTTTAAAGACATGACTGAGATAAAAGGATCTCATGTTTCATTCATAACATTAATATTTATACTAAAGCTCTCCTTGTACCCATGGAAAGTAATTAAGCAACTAAAAGCTATTAGACAATTCAGTTTATAAAAGAAAGTTTGTCAACTTCTGTTATCTGTTTTATTTGTGCGAGACTGCAGCTGTCATAGAGCAACTCAGCTCACGCTGCTGCCCTCGAGGTGCAAAAGTTTAAAAGATACCAGTCATCTCAGAGCCTACATCTGCACATGCAAGCACGCAGGTAGAAACAGGACAGCTCCTGCAGAGGCAAGTACGTGCATCATCTTTAGGCACTGATTAGACTGCACTAACCTGGGTAGTAGCTAATTCTTTAGCTTTCGCAACATCAGTCACTTCTAATTCTCGTAATTCAAGTCAGCAGCAGCTTGGTGAGCCAGCTCATTCTCCTATTAGTCTGCAGCATGTGCCACTGCCTCGCGAGCAGCGCACAATTCACCGAGCGAGATCGATACTATTGATTGCTTACTTAGGGGGTGCATGAACAGTCACTCCCAATGAGGCCAGATCTACCTCACTGCAGCAGCACCAAGTCCAGCTCTTTCACAACACAGCAAGTACAATTTTGATGCCTTGGGGCACCGAGTTAGTAGATTTAAATTCTTCTGGCCAGCAGCAAAACCAAAACTTGCTGTTACCCAGGCGCTCCCATTAATACAACAAATGAGATAATTCTAATGATGCTGAAACACTGACGAGTTGATCATTACTACCAAGGGCAACTTGCTTTTCTTGTAGATTAATAATAGAGACATTACCTTGCATGTCTGCCTAGTCTGGATCCATTAAGAGCAGTAGTATGCAAAATCTTTCACTTAGGTTTTGGATCATCCAGCTATCAACAAGAACCTAGAAATGTTTAAAAAGTTCTCAACCAAAGTCCAAACCTAAACTTTGCAAAGCTGAGTGTGCTTGAACACGGACATCTGGACTGATCTACTGTAAGAAGGAACATAAAGAATTGGGAAAAAAGAATCACTTTGAGACTAGAAGCACAATTCAACTACAGCTTTCGATGTCAGAGCTATGCTTTAATGTTTTTTTAGATTCCAATTATCACAATTAGTAGAGGGGGAAATTTACTAAGATTCTTCATTTCATTTTCATTCATAAAAAAAGGCAAATCTCTTGCTGATTAACTTTGTTCTGTGTTTGATGCTGTGGTGATGAAGCACAGTGAAAGAGGGTAAGTAAATAGTATAAATGGAAGGAAAATTGGTTTCAAGCCCCTACAAAGAATTACCCAGTGACATTTATGATTGTCACAACACATTTGTGGTTTCAGTGCCAGGTTCGCTTTTGCTGTTTGAGTGCTATCTTTTCCCTTTACAAGCATCATCTTTCAGAGTTGCCCAACTGAAGTTCACAACAAAGCAGTACAACTGAATAAAGCCTGGCAGCTTGGTTTCAGTACTGGCTTTGCTCTGCAAAGACTAGATGAGCCCAGAACTCCATACAAGCCCCACTAGGCACAAGCTCCATAGACCTGAAATGATCGGAAAAGTTCAAGAAACGTCACATGAAGTGACAGATCTGAGTTTCACAAGGCAGTGTTTAAAAGTTGCTTCAAACAACAGCAAAATGGAAGGAAAGAAAGAAAGAAAAGAAAAAGACAATGACAACAAAGGAGATGCTGGTGAAACATCTGCCTACCACTTGGGGGACTTCATCCTCATCAGTTTGGGATATCCAATGATTTTGTTATTAATTACAGTCTAGAAAAACCTTCTACTCCAGGAAGACATTGGTAAAATCATCAACTGAAGTAGCATGAACTAATAATGGTGAAGGCCCAACCAAAGAGTTGCACTCTGAACTTTCTTTTGTGCCAAAAACATATTATATATCTGCCTTCATGGGTTGAAGGCAATAAAACAGACATAATTCATGGGCTTATTGGCTTAATTTTAATGGTAGTAATCAAACATCAGACAAGAAAGAAGAATAAGCCCCGTAACTTACTGTTAGGCATTTTAAAATTAGTAGATGATGGGTACTTGTAACTCTGGGTTACAAGGTGCAAATCTTACCAGGCTGCATAGCCCCAAACAGCCTGCAGCAACCTGCAGGATTTTTTCTTTAGAGAGATGAACTTTAGAGAGATTCTTTAGAGAGAGAAGCCCCTAGGTGCCTTTCCCTCCTTCCTTGCCTCTCCTTCCAAGGCACAGGGGACAGGTGAAATACAGAACTCAAGTTCAAAGCATAGAAAACAGATGTACAAAAGGACTCGGAAGAGGAAAGCCACTGCCTTTCATCTGGGATTTGGGTCTGACTGGGCATTAAAGAGAATTGTGCAGCCTACCTTGCGGGGCTGACAAAGCACTTCGTTTAGACTAATGAATAAGTAGAGACACTGCCCTATTATTTGCCATATTAGTGATTCTGTAATAATACATATTATCCAGTATGTACCCTTCAAAAAATCTTTCTGCAGCATTTGGGAACTGGTGCAAACAGCATTACTGGAGCAAAATGCAAGGTGAAGCACTTTATAATTGTTCTAGGGCGTTATGACCGCTTGTGAAAGACAAGATTTTGAGGTTTATATGTCTAGGGAAAAGGGACTCCCCAAAAACCTGATCAGCAGCAGCATGGAAAAAACGAGGGGAAACCTATTAATTCTACAAACAGAAGAAATGTCAGAGCTTAGAGACAAAATTTAATGGGCAACTCCGATAGGAGCAACATACTGAGTACCTAAACTACAAAGTGCGGTAGCTACATGGCCAGTCATGGTAATGCTTCTGGGCTGTCCGGCAGTAACAAAATAACCTTATGCAACGGTTGTATCTCTGTTATCTGCAAGATAGCAAGTCCTGCAGATCTTGAGAACTTTAATTACTTAAATTTACTGCTTATCAATTGCATCAGTGAAGCACTACAGAGCAGCCTGGATCGACTTGGAAAGTCTTCTCTATGCAAGTCATTCTCAAAGAACAATGAAAGCTGCTTCTGCTTTGGCTCCGAGAACAGCTTTATCTCACTTTAGTTCTTAATGATTTCTCCTTTTGTAATATTTTACACAATTCAACAAAGCCTATGGTGCTTTTATTTATCCCCTGTGATGCAGTGCACAATCATGATTATGAGCTCTATCACGATTGCATAAATACAACACTTCAATCAGGTTTCTGGTGTGAATAATTTTACTTCCACAATTAACAATTTTCTCCCTAGAAAATGGCGAACATTTGCTTTAAGTTCTTTGCTTCTTTGTATTTTTTGCTAATAAACCAATTTGCTGTAACAGGTATGAAAAAACAAGATTTTTTTCTTTCTTTAAATAAAGTTAATGAAATTTAATCTCTTTCACTACCATATTGAAAAAAAAAATCATAAAAACACTACTAAGCAATAATCCTGAACATGCAATGAAGTTTGCTTATCTTTCAAGCAAAATACTCAAAAAAATCAAACTCTTCAATTCTATTCAAATAGACTAGTTATTTCATTGGAGAGAAAAATAAAATATTGATCTACTTTGATTAATAAGATTAGACTTAGTCATAAAATAAAATTTGTATTCCACAGATAATCCAGTTGTTTCAAAGTATCAAATCAGTATGAAAAACCTGAACTGGAATTAAGAAGTCATCCAAACAATTTCTTGGTTAATCTCAAAAAGCATGAAATGAAAGCAAGAAATTCTAAAGGTATTATTTTGACTTTTTTCTGCTGAAAAACCAACGTGCTTTCTGAAAACATTTTTTATTTGATGAAATTGCTATTTGTGATCAAAAAGCAGTTGTTAAAATTTTCAGCCAGCTCCAACAAAGATGTTTTCAAATATGTTCTCTGCTATTAAATTCATTACTTTGATTTTATAAGATGACAGATAGTAGAATCTAACACAGATAATTATTTAAATTAGAAAGCCTTTAAAACTTAAATTGACATGCCATCTTGGAGTCGGAAGAATATTTTCAGCTTATTATTTTGAATACCATCCACTGTGCCATTCAGTTTAATGTAACTATCAGGCAATTAACATACCACTCGGATTATTCTGAAGTTTTCATTCATTCTACCAGACCTCTGCTGAAACGTTCAATTCATTTACTTTACAGATTACCATTAAAAAGCCATTCCATTTAGTAGAAAAGACTAGTAGAGACCAAGTCTTATGTTGAGAACACCATTAAAGTTCAACTAAATGCCACTAATTACTCTGTTTTAGCAACAGTGACTACTATTTGTAACCAATGTGAAGGGTTTCATAAAATTATTGAACTCTACTATTTTAAGAGTAATTGCAACACATCCATCAAGGCATCACACACGTCCAGTGGGTCCAGTATCGCATTTGGGCACCAACAAAACTACCTATTTTGGTGACCTTCCCAGGCCCATTAATCTTGCCAACATCTAGTTCTCGCCTGACTCTGTGTCTGTTCTTAGCATGGGTTTCACTCTGTGCTCTGCTTCCAATCTTGAACTTGTCAGTTTATGAGACTTGAATGAATAAAAGAAACACCAAATAATCTCCTACACTATCTCCTTAGATTGACAACAACCATAAATGACCTAAGTATGCAATTATTAGTTAATCAACATGTATTTGTACTTCAGGCACACACAGATCAGGAAAACCCAGTCAATACTAAAGACAGAAATTCTCAGAGAAGATAAGCTGAAACATGCATCAGTCTTACAGATAAACCAAGAGATAGTTTGAAACACATTGATTTGGTCCTCTCATCCTTACCTATTTAAAATGTGGTACAAACACAACCTTCTTTATCACAAAATGATAGCGTAAGAGAGGCACTTTTGTCATCCAACAGCTTCCAGAAAAGGATACCTAGGGGGAGTTTTAGAGGTCGGCAAGACTCAGAGGATGAATGTTGCTTTCCAAGAAATAATTCCTTGTGAACAGATGTGTTTCCCATACGTATGCGCAGAGGACAGACTGTTCACTGTCAAAATGTAATTGTGGATATACTGCATAACATCTCTTAGGAAAATATCTTCTTCCCCTCCAAACATTAGACACTTAAATGAATGCAACTTGCTTGTAGGGAAGTTGAAAACCTTCTGAAAAAAATGTGTGGAACATTTGAAAAATCAAAACATTTATTTAGGTGTCTAAGTTTATGTTTGTGAGATCTGGCATCAGGCTTGATCCCCCCCATTCTTAAATTCTTAAACAATAACAAGTAAGAACAAGGAAAAGTACCTGAAAAAGAAGAGAACTGCCCATTTCCCATTTCCTGCAGCTCTGCTCCATGAAGCAGCTAGCATGCTTTCTGATCACAACTAAAACACAACAGCAAAGCATTTTTTTACTCCAGGTCTATTAGGACAGAAGAGCGTGAGAAAAGTCCCCTTAGGAATACTGACTGGAAAAGAAAAAAAAGCTTAAGTTTTTAAAATCTTGAAGGAGATGTTAAATCAAAACCAGTTTTTAAAAATTCAATTTTTTTTTTTTTCCCCCCCTTGCAAACTTCTTTGCAAAAACACAAGCATATTGTTGCAATTGCAGCTTATGGTACAGTGTGATTTTACCTTTGAGACACAGATTGTCATTGCTTTAGGAAAAGAACAAAGGGTCTAATTTTCAGAAGTAGTGAACACACAGAATTTCTGCTGAAGTCAAGTACACCTGTGGGCACTCCAGATCTCTTGAAACAAAATATATCATGCTCAGCCATCGTTCATAGTGTTTTGCCTATTTATGCATAAACAAAAAAGAGAAAGGGCTATTCCCATAGGATGGGCTAGTTTTCTTTTTAATATAAAAGAGAATGTAGAGTTTTTTAATTATATTATGCAAGAATAGACACTTTGCCAAATTCCAAAGAAAAGTCAAAATCCCCTCGAGTACAGTTATCTGAAAGAAAAAAAAAGAAAAAACTCGCCTTCATTCTAACTATTCAGTCAAAAATAGGAAATCATAACACTGTTCAAAGCCTGACTTCCCATATAAATCACAGAATCAGAGGATCACTAAGGTTGGAAAATACCTGCAAGATCATCAAGTCCAACCATCAACCAACAAACCCCACCATGCCCACTAAACCATGTCCCACAATGCCTCATCCACACATTCCTTGAACACCTCCAGGGATGGTGACTCCACCACTTCCCTCGGCAGTTTATTCCAGTGTCTCACCACTCTCTCAGTAAAGAAATTTTTCCTAATATCCAATCTGAACCTCTCCTGCCGCAACTTGAGGCCATTTCCTCTTGTCCTGTTGCTAGTTACATGGGAGAAGAGACCATTTCAGCCCCTTTGGAAATCAAGTTCTGGAAATCTTTACATAGTATGGCAAGATAAAGCCCCTACCCTCTACACTGGCTAATAACCATTGCTCTGTAGGGCTCAGAGGAAGCACTGGTTAGAGCTCATACCTCAGTCCATACTTGGGATGGGGCTATGGATGGTCAGATCCGCACTCCCCAGCCTCAGCTCAAGCGCCAGCCTTTGCAACTAGCACCTGCAACTCTCATCTTTCCTCTCAGCAAAGCACAGATGGCGATACAGATCAGACAGCAAAGCATCAGCACAATTATTGCATTTTACGTCCATTTTTTAAGTGTTATTAAAGCTGGGGTGGTTTTCACCATGACCCACATATTGCCAGAAACAGTGTCTAACCAGGGCACAGGTTTTTCTCTGCAGCGTCCTTGCAGCATCAGGTATTATTTCAGTAATGATATTAGTAATTTCAGGTGTGTCACATATTAATTGGAAGAGGAGAAATAAGGTGAGAGAACTACATTTTTATGCTTGTTAATCTTCCGTAATTAATGCATGTTCCTGCAAGGTTGAATAAAACAGAAGATTTGCATTTTTGATAAAAGTAACCAGACAGAATCACTAAAAATAGACAATATTGAATTGGATCAGTGACTATTTCTTGAAAATTCATCCAATATAATAAAAAGATTTATCTAGCCATTAAAAAAAGAATTTAAAAATCACCTGGAATATTTTATAAGATAATTTAAGATGAATTGGTAAACATGATTTGTATTCCTGTTCAGCTACTCGGAAGTGTGAAGAACACATGCCTTGTTTTTCTAGAGGAATATAACAAGATCTACTGGGGCAGGGGAAATACGAACGCCCCTCATCCCCTTGGATGAACAGGACTGGTCAAGGTGGGACAAGAGAGGGGGCACCCTGAACTGAGCAAGATAGAAGGGGAGAGACTGGGCTACTCAGAGGAGCGAGAGGGATTCTCCGCCTGCCTTCCATTTCCATGCTCTCCTCTCCCGCTTCCCCCCTCAGAGGAGCGCACACTTTACCCTCAATTTAATGCACAGCGGGATGTTGAGGCAATCCTTCACATTGATTCTGCCATCGTTCCAGGTTGGCAGCAGGGAACAATGAAGTCTTTCTAAAGATTTGTTTATTTGTTCAGTTGGCATAAAATACTGATATAAAGCTAAAAATAAATGTGTTGAGAGAGCCAAGTATAAAGACTGCAGGTAGTGTTCTGCTGCAAACTCTTGACTGGTGGAGGGTGCCTGGGGAACGGCGCTGTGGCCCCCTCAGCACCATGCTGCACAGTATTACTCGCTGTTAAAAGGAAACAGGGAGACAAGGAGTGAAAGCCTGTCTCCCTCACTGCCATGCCAAGGAGACGGTACAGATTAGATGATCCTGTTGTAGAATTACTGCTGTTCTGTTGAAATAACAGTTTATAAAATGCCATAAATAAAATAGCTTTTCAAAATAAAGTTGATAATATAATATAATGACACTTTTACAGCTTTTTGTTGCTGGCACATACTGTTGTGCATGAAGTTAAAATGTTGGGTGGATATTAAAAAGAAGATCGAAGAGACCTGTGTAAGAAAGCACAGCTTCAAGTCTGCATTTTAAGACCCTTATTACATTACCATCAAAGTCTAGGGAAAGGCTGCCTCCCCCCATCACCATCCATCCCTGTCTGTCCCCCTCCTTAAAATAGAATAAAGATAGACAAGATTTTCATATATGCGGGACCATCACATTGCAATTGTTTGTCATTTAAAACTGTTTACTAAGTTGCAGTGAAAGCCTTCCAAGAATAGGTGCCTTTCTTGCAGTGTGAATACTACATCATCATAATACCGCTGTTCATCATTGTCATAATTGCACTTCCTTTGCTTTTAGGACCTCAAAATTTAAGTTGTCCCGAGATCTAAAAGAAAGGATGAACCAGTAAAAAGAAAATTTTGAATAATACTGCTTCCATCAATGTCTGTAGTTTCCTTCTTACTAACAATAATGATCTCCAAAGTCTTCTAATGTTCCCAAAGCCATTTTGTTCAGAAACAAGAGCCCCGATGTTTTATTCTGGCCAATGATTTATTTCAACAATTGTTTAATTTTCAGTACCTTTTGCAAAGATTATATGGTTTGATGCTTCCAGGCACCTACCACTTCCTATTGCTAACAGGCTCACTGCATTCGCACTTTGGATAGGCACTGGAGTGCCTAAATCTGAGTATGGAAGTTTCTGATCACCTATACTGGGACTGAGATTTTACATAACAAGCTATTCACTTTAATTCATGGAGAACAGCCATCAAGCCCAACGAATCACTACAAGCAGAAATTGTAGGGGGTTTATAACACATTTGTTAGATATTTTCTGAAGGATCTGGGCCAGTAAATATTAGCAATTAATATGGAGGTGGGTGTGAAATGCAAGTGGGAAATCAAAATATTATTCAAATCAGAAAAGTGCAAGTCAGTACTTGTTTTATTTCATAGTATTCCTAGTGGATTGCTGAAGTTCATTGTATTTTCACTTTCCATCTTTACCCAATGAAAAGCTCAATATTAAATCCCTTCTAAACTTTTTTTTTTAATCCCCAGAATCCCAAAGTCTTACTGGTAGAAACTTGGGGAACTTTTTTTTTTCCTCTTTTTGTCATTAGTGTGGGTGAGGACTTTCTGTCCACAGAATTGGAAGGTGTCATCCTCTGCTGATTGCTTGGCTGCCGTACCCATTACAGTGTCACCCAGGAATCTTTCGCACGACTGTAGTGTGAAAGAGGCTGCCGCATACAGAAAGATTAGCCTCCTTTGCAAGGAGTAAAGAAACTGAGCAACGATGGTACTTGTGCAGAAGTGCTTGTAAAGAACCCCCTTAATTTTATAACTAGAAGTTAGTTCACATAATATGTAGTAATGGA
This sequence comes from Gavia stellata, assembly GCF_030936135.1. NCBI lineage: Eukaryota > Metazoa > Chordata > Aves > Gaviiformes > Gaviidae > Gavia > Gavia stellata. The sequence continues at coordinate 8,211,369 of NC_082615.1, read as the reverse complement.
AACCGTCACCTCAGTGTATTTTCTTCCATCACTCCATTTGCTTTCATAATGGAAGACTTTTTTGCAATGTCAGCTTCAGATACCCCTTCTCTAGGGTGTCAGTTTTTCTCCCTGCATGCTAATAAGCTTGGTAAGCTAAGTCTAATAACTGAACTCACCCAGAAATGTGCAAAAGTAACAAGAAAGGTCAGGTCCTCATTGGGCACGTGTTTGAATAAGGACAGAACATACAGCATACGCACCCTTACGGAGGCTGACGGGAGCTCAGTGTACACAGAGCGCAAGCCTGATGGGTATGGAGAGCTTCCCCCGTGCTATCCCTGGAAATCCCTTCCTTCCAACCCATCCCCCTCCAGTTATTACCTTGTGCTATGTCCATGTACAAATACCAATTTAACGAGCAATTTACTGGAACTTTAAAAACACAGACATCAGGGTTTAAATCTGGTAAAGCGAGCTCTGCATTCAGTTAAACTTTTGCTTGGGGCATGTTGGATTTTCAATGATTAATAACTATTGCAATGATTTCTATAGTTCAGCATTTGCCAAGAGACAAGGGAGCAAACACTCCTCACTGCACCATGCATAAGGAAAGTGATGTCTTGTAACTGCCAGCATCCCTCTCCCTTATGCCTTGAATTATACCCTACTCAAAAGGCACAAATGCTTTCAGCAACAGTGCAGATAGCAGTTAATGCAAAACATTAGCAAAGACGTAATTTTATCTTGCCATACTATGTGAAGACTTGCAGAACTTGATTTCCAAAGGGGCTGAGATGGTAAGCGACACATCCATTTACACTGCCCAGTTATGAACATTTCTATTGTACCTTATTGAGATAGAGGATAATTTAGCAGACTCCAGATCACTGGTTCTGAGGTCTGTTATTTAGTACTAGTACTTAAAAATACATTTGTGTTGAACATTTCTGTTGGATCTGAAAAGTCTGAGAGTGTGGTCCTGCTGGCAAGGACCTTGCAGGATTTAAATTGATTTTTCAGATATATGTGCCTTCTCAGATAATTTATATTTTCTGCCTGGTTTGCTTAAGGGCTTTAATTCCGTTACTGTGCGGTGTGCTCCAGAAGTGTACTGTTTGAGGCTATACAACTGCATCATGTTGAGGAGGTGATATTGTCTCCAGTTCCCCACTCTGCTGGGAGCTGTTTTACACTGTTAGTACCACAAGCGCTCTCTGCTTTGCTCATGGGCTGTTTAGTACATTGAGCCCACCTGCTAGGTATTGCAGGAGAGCCAAGGATTCACAGGGATTAATTGGATAAACCATACAAAGTTAAAGCTCGCCTAGACAACTGCCAGCTCCTGCCCTCAGACATATTTTCCCCCCTCCTGTCCTGTTTTTCCCTGAAGTCCTAAGAATCCTGATTGTAAATCATGATCATTACCCTCAGCTGTTTGCTTCCAGGGAGGTTTGTTAACTCTGGCTTTCTAATCTAGTGGAAAGAGCCAAGCTAATCTCCTGGTCTGGTGCAGGGCGATTCCCACACACAGGCAGGATTATTCATTTTTGGAGCTTCAGGTACTAGAGATTGGACCGTGTTTTCTTTTCAGGTTCAACTTTTAGGATAGATATGTGCTGTCAGCTGCAGAAAAAAATCCTCCCACATTGTACCATGTCTGTCCACCTGTGATCTAAATGTTTGCCATTAAAAAAAAGCCCCAACAAAAAACACCTTGCCATTTTTATGTGACAAGGTAAATGTCAGCATTTCCATTAACAACCCAGAAAAGCACTGATGTGAAATTAGCTGACTTCTGGTTATGGAGCCAGCTGGTATCCCCCACTCTCCAGCATCCGCTGTCTCGCAGAGGCACATTGGACTCAATGGATTTAACGATTTACCTCTAACTTCCCAGCCAGAGCACGGCTCCAAGCCCAGCCAGCCTGCAGGAAGCAGGCACTACCGCGGTCTGTCCAGCTTGGTAGAAGGTCTTCAGGATCCAGAAATCACACACCATGCTGTTTGACAAGTCCTGACTTTGCACTTCAGATATTATCAATATTTGGCAGCAAACTTCATTTAATTAACAATCTCTTACTTTAAAAGCAGATATATTCTTTTAATGAAACAACAGTCCTGCTGCTTTGAAGAATTCAGAGCAAGATGAAGCTGGCACCTAATGATAATTCTAAGAAGCCTCATTGCACCTTCTTGGCAAAGCTGTTCAAAAGCCCTGTTTCATTCCCCTCTCTGATCAGTGGATTGTATACTGCTTTCAAGCTATAATACACATTTTGCTTTTTGATGATGCAATGAAGAACTTGATGTAAATAAGTAAAAGGCGATGTCTTTAGAAACTATACTTTCAGAGGAGGGGGCACTCTAAGATCACTTTGTAGGAAGCTGGAAAGTCTTTAAACTGTATCATGGCACACTTTCATAATGGAATCTAAGATATGTAAAGTGTCAGAGATAAAGGTTTCAAAGTTTAAAAAAAATTATGCAATTAGATTTGTAAAAATGTTTGTAAGAGATTGTGCAATCTCACTATGTTTTTTACTCTCATTTAATGTGTCATTAAGACAAATTCTTCCTTAGCCTATCCATCAGCACTTTTATCTCCAGCATGGCAGGAGCCTTGAAAGAGATAGCAATATAGCTCTGAGGTACTGGAAATTCTCAAAGACATACAAACAAACAAAAAAAACCCCCACCAAAACCTAAATGCCAAACAATAGCTATCATCAGAGAAGTAAAACAACTCTCGATTTAAGAAATCCAGCTCATGAAATGCTGGTAAGCAGGGACACACTTTCTGCTCTTCAATATTCAGCTTTCAATATGGATGAAAATTCATTAGACTCTAATCTTTTTAGGAAATTTGATTATCACAGGTTTCTGTCATAATCAATGTGGCAGATGGCTTGGTTTTCCTAGATAGATGACAGCATTAGAAACATTTTAATAGAGTCATATATTCACACATAAAGCTCTAGCACTCTTTATCTAAAAAAGTTTACATTGCCTTTACAAGCTGCTAATAACTTCTCATAAAATTAAAGAAATTAATTATTAGCAACTGATCTCTAAAGGTGAATTACCTAAAGTAATTGTAATTCCACTTTGATCGACATTAAAAGTTCCATCTTAGTATTGATTTGTCTTAGGCTCCACATACAGAGTTTATGTTTAAAAAATAAGAAAAAATGATTGGTAATGAATTGACCCTACATTGAAGTGGCTTAAATTCTCATCACCACCCACAAAATGTTGCCTGTATTTTGAATAGTTATAGTTATTCCAAGAGAGTCATAAGCGGTGTTTTCTTACCCACCCTTTGGAATAAACAAGCTTGAAATCAAGTGAAGTTAAACCTTAGTAGACGGTCTCAGAGTCCAGCTCTACAGTCCACTTCCCAGCCTGTCAGGGCAAATACAAACCATTAAACTCTGAAACACTGTCCCTCAAGCTTACCCTCAAGATCTTCGGTGTGTATAAAGCTGACACAGTTTTGAATTGCAGTTTTTTTACATCTGAATCCTAGCACTAGAGGAGGATACAGACCCAGCAATCTGTGCTCAGAGTGGCAAATCCCCATTCACAAAAATGCTCCTTTAAGTCAACCGCTGCTGCCACAGACAGGGCGATGGCTGTAGCTGCCTCTCCTTCTCAGTTACCTACTGTTGCAGTAATACGTAATGCAAAACACCCTCAGGAGCTCAGAGGTACAGTTCTGCCATGCAAAGGATTAGGCTAAAAAGACTGGCGGGGAGAGGGGAGAAAAGAGGGTTAACTAGCATCCTGTCATTCAATGAGGAGTTTGAAATAAACTGGTTTTCACCTCCTCAAGTAACAGATTCTCAGTTATGTTAGTACAAGGATTTGCATAGGCACAATTATATGAGAGGAGAGTTTAATTTTCAGCTTTTACTAGAAAATTTGCTAATTCGCCATACTTTCTTCTCATGGGCATTTGCTTTATAGTTCAATAATGTCAGGGCACAGGTCAGTCACTAGTGCTCTGCAGAACATTTATCATGAGACTACTAATTAAATTAAACAATTTATGTAATCTCACTTTCCGGTTCTCAACCTGAGCACAAAGGCAAAGCAAAGAAAAGGAAATTAACTTCAAAACAAATGTCTCATAATTAAAGTTTAATCTTCATAAACATGAAGAAAGTTAACAGCATTCACTATCCCAAATTAAGAAGTCAGCCTATTCCCTTCGTGCACATGTGCACATCAACCATTAAATTTTAATGTTAATGCAGTGCTAGCAGTTCTCACATGCAAGAACTCTAGTCCTCACTCCAAGAATCATCTGCTCCAACATGATGCCCTCTACCACCATTCAGTAAAGTCTGTGTACCCTTTACACTTGAGGAGAGCAGGGAAGAAAAATAAAAAATGTAACATGGTTCAGTTAAGTTGAGCAGAGATAAAACACACCATTATTTACAAGCATTAATTCAAATTAAGATCCAGTCTGGATCAACAACGCTGATTTGCATTTCTTGCTTTCTGCAAACAGTTTTGTAAGTAGAGAGATTACGTTACTTACAGAAAAGTTACTGAGTAGCAGAAACAGGAAAGCACCTCTCCAAACCGCAAGACTAAAGTGTAAAATTCAGCAGGGTCCCCCAGACTTGGACTACAAGTACTGCCTGTGTAAATGTGTGCTGCCAGAGCAGGATATTCTTGCAGTCAATACACAACCCTCAAAGGACTGTACAGCTCCTTACTGCAGGTAAAAATCTGGCGTATCACCTGCTTAATCAACCAGGTCATGATAGGATGAAACCAGAGTAAATCCACCAAATGCATTTTTCTAGAAGGGCAGTTCTACTAATATGCTCACCCACTGTAACTTTCCAAATCAATATAAGCAGCCAGACATAAAGCTTTTTGTTGCAGATAGAGACTTACCTTCCAGGTCAGAGCCACGAGCATGGCACAGAAGTGAAATACCAAACAGCAGAGGAGAAGCGGAGTTGCGCAGAAACATTTTTCTTTCAAGTTACATATACTTCGACACAGGCAGACAAGCCCATTTGCCTGAGTAAGAAAAGCTGGATTCAATTAAGCCACAAATTTTCTTGCCTTCAGTTTCCAAATCTGTAAACATGGACTGATAGTAACCCTACCCCCTTCACAGATAAGCAGTACAATGGAGAATCGCCAAAGCTTCTCAGGGGGTCCCTATGTCAATACAGAATTGGGGCAATGAAATCTAAAGACAGTTTAAAAATGTCAACAGTTTTTCTTTTGAATGGAATTAGGAGACAAACTAAGAACTACCTTGTTTTTGTAGATGATATGAGCCTCAGACTTATCACTGCTGACTACGTGAACATCAGGCTGCTATGAGACTCGGCAAGGATCAGACCAAAATGAGAGCATTTTTAGTGTTCTGGTTATGATTTTTCATTATAAGAGATTAGAAGAATGGTCCCCCTTCACTAAAGAAAAAATAATTTCAAGCCAAAACAGCAGAACAAGTCCACTAGGAAAAGTTGCAACAAAGGTCAAAATACTTCCAGCATCAAAGAATTTGAGATTTTTATGCAAGAAGAATAAAACAAATAATTCCACAAAACCTGACATAGAATTTACTTATTTCCATGAGTCAAAGCTTTGATTTTTCTTTCCAGTTCAATCCATTCACACCATTTGAAAATATAAATGTGTCCCACCCTTTGGGGATGCACAGTTATGTATTAGGAAATTATGCTGTAATGTTCTCTACTGTATGCTTCTGGTGCAGCAGTCAGCCTTTTTGTTGCACTTTATCTTTAGCGTAACTACAGCCCCTGATAGAATTCTGCATAAGTCCCTGTTAAAAAATAGTGGTAATAAATTTTTTCCCCCCCAAACGCAGGTAGGAATTCAGAGTCAGCTGTTTTAAAATTTATGAAAAGAAGCAGTAATTTAAATGTGAGATGGGAGCAATTTTATTCCCATTTCAACTAATGCTAATGTTCAGATTTTAGTTATTAAAATTAATTTGCTTCAATTATATTAAAATCAGTGGAATTGTGTGCCACTGTATTGATGGATAATAGCAATAAGCACTAAGTATGATGTTTGAAACCTGTACTCACTGTAAGCAGGAAGCATAAATGCACCCACAAAGGCAAGAATGGAAAAAGAAAAAGAAAACATCCCTTTCACAAACAAAAGCAAAAAGCTACACACAAAATATTGTAATCCAAAAAGTAAACTTCTGTCGGCATTTTAGGGGAATCATGTCCTTTGATACTGATCTTATATTCATGGACTCACCAAAGCCTGGCCAGATCTCAAACTTCGTCTTCTACAAAGTTCTCTCGTGTTCACCTTAAGCCACAAAGCTCATCAAATTCTACTATGCACTTCTTTTATGTAAGGTAAAACCAAAGAGTCTGGGTTTTCCCCCCACTGTCATTGCAAAAAAGCAGAGACTTGCCAGCAAAATGTATGGGTAGGGCTGCAAAACAATACTTGGAAAAAATGTCTTCATCATCTTGGTAATCTTTAAAGGAGCTCTGATTGATCTTATTTACAAAAGGCTCACATGGATCTAGTTTTACTTAAGATTGGAAAGCATGTAATAGGAGACCATAAAGCTAATGGAGGTAAAATTCTTCAATATTGCGATCATTTACAAACTACCTTACATTTATCACAAGTGACTGTTTTTCTTTGAGCTGATTCTAAGCCCTTTATCTTCTAGATCTCCCTTCTTCCTTTCTTTTTCAATGTGTTTATTGAAAATCTTCAATAGAACACAGAAATGAAATTAGCTGGTAAAGTATTTGGGCATTCAGGCAAATCCAGCTGAAAACTGAAAGCCCTCCTCACAGATGCAATGATCCTTTTCAGTTCTGACATGGAACAGAACTGAATATATAGGAAAGACCTGCCACAGGCAGCTAATTAACCCTGAGAAGACACTTTATTCAGTGAGAGCTGTAATACAACATCATGCACACACTGTTTAAGGAGGAGGATATTATTGGCCAAGTATTCGCATGATCTGTAGCATTCCACCTTGCTATCTTTTGAGCAGCAGCACACATAGAGATCCACATTACTATGAGGTAGGAGCAGACCCCTACAGACTTCACTGGGAAAACGATCACAAACCTTATTAAAATACTTGCAATTTAGCTATTGAACAGGTTTTACATGACTCAGAAGATCTCAGCCCTATAGTCTCAAGGTGCTACACCAAAGGCACAGCCATGGTTATATGCATACTCACAGTCCATCATCCATCCAGCCTGAGCAGCAATTTCTCAGCCTTCCAACTCTCCAGTAAAAGTCACAGCAGTTCACTGGGCACAGTACACCTCTTCATCATTGACTTCGAATAATGTGAAGAATAAAACCCAGGATCGTTGGATTCAAAGGCAGGAACGCTTACTGTCTACAGCTCAAGAGATTCTCGAGTTGTGGAGACACAGAACCAAATTGTGACAGTTCAGTTTACCCAATTACTTATGTAGCCTTGAAAGAATGCATGATACTTAAAATACACAGGGTATGACACCAGTCGGGAAGTTTTTGCTGGAAGACAACAAAGCAGGAATAAACTTACAGATCGCCTGAACAGTTTAGAACTTGCTCTTGTGTGTTTTCATACACTTGCAAGCCAAGACAGCCTTTGGACAAAGTAGTAGTCCAGAAATTAGAGTTTCAGAGCTTGGCATTCATTAACTGAATTGTGGTATTTTAGTTTAAAACAGTGTTTAAATATGCAGGTTGTTCCTAAGCAACATTAGTCCCTTAGTCCCTAAAGCAGAGAAGAGATCTGCTAGAATGCAAGCGTCCCCTTTGAAATGATCATTTCATGCACAAGGGTTTCCAGGCATAATAAATTATTCCAGTCCTTAAGTTCACATTTATCTTTGTTTTTTGTTGTCCTTTACTACTTCATGGTAGCCTTAAAAGAGTTCTCTTTAGGGCTCCAGTATTATATTGTAAATGAACGTAGACCTTCAGTAGCATTTTCGTTTACTTGTAGTGTGAGTTATGGACCCCTTCAATGACAATGAATGGCCAAATGATACGGGGTCAAACGGAGTTTGCCAAAAGCTAATGCATATCATATGCTAGGCTGCATATGAAACTTAACTGCTATCATTCTTCCACCATACTTTTTATTTTTATCTTCTACATTTGGAGAGAACAAGACAGTCAATAATACTGTGGGGGATTCATCACACAATAGGCAGGCCTTTTTCAAGCAAGGACCTTGCTAATGAAAGTACTGCAGAATGATCTGTACATTTTAATGGACCTTGAACAAAGGTTTGAGCTTTCCTTTTTTATTTTTTTTAAACACCACATGAATTTTTATTAGTATATTACTCCAGACTTGTTTTGAATACTTGGGGGTCACCTTCTTTGTTGGAGCCTGCATAATGGCAGAGAGGGCAAAGTGGAGTGGAATGAATAAATAAGGAAAGATTACATTGTATCTTTCAAGGACAGGAACTACAAATAAGGTTTTGGGGGTAGCTTGTTTTGGTCTTTTTTTCCCCTCCTCCCAGTTTTTAGGTTGAGGGGTTTTTGTTTGGATTTTCTGGGGTTTTTTGTTTCTTTGTTTTAAATTTGTCAATACCTCACGCACCTTATGCATGGAAAACATCTGTCATACTTTGTGACTGGTGATTCATTTGATTTTTTTATATAAGATTGCAGTTTGTTGTCAACTATAAGCAGTCTTGATAATTTAAAGCTTGAATTAAGTTTGCCTAAGGGTACGAAATAAGAGCTAATGACAACTTAATTACAGATCTCATTAAACATTTAACCTTATCACATTAAGTAAAGCCCATCCCACATTCTTCAGTTCAGCTGGCAACAGCCAGGAGAAAAAAAATACACTCCTTGAACATACAGCCTAATACACCTCAAAAGAATTAGGGTTTTGTGCAAAAGAAGTCAAGCTGTACCACTGATACAGTCTACAGGTGTGTAACCCTGCCTCACTGCAACTGGAAGGATCATGTAGAAACATGAGTCAACCTAAAATGCCAAAGCGCTGCGCAGCCTTGGCTACAGCTGATGCATGCGTAGATTAAGATCCGCAGCATCCTACAGAATGAACTCCTGAGGTCACGGGCAGGTAAGGCTCAGAGCTAAGGGACGATGCGCGCCCTGACTCAAAAATTCCTTCAACGGGAAGAAACGTTGAAAAAGGCAATTCACTTTCAAGAGCATGTTGCACTTTCAGAGCCTGATGGAATCTCAGGATCAGGGAAAAGGAAGCACACAAGGAAGTGGTTTGGCTTTTAAATAATAACCCAGATCACTAACATCCCAGCTGTCTCCATGACAACGGAGCTGGATTGCTTTTGAACGCGATTGTGGATTGCCAGTTTTTAACTCTCATGAATAAAAGGGCATTGGAGAAAACCACTTACGTGGTTTCAAATCTGGTTTTCAGCGAGGAAGTTCTTTAACGTACACGTACTTTTACAAAATAATATAAAAATATATATTTTTTATTTATTGTTTGAACCAATAAATGCAGAAAAGGTACTCCCAAAAAGCCGAAATAAAACATTTTTCTGCAGAACAACCAGCACTGGAATGTGAAAATCCTAGGCAGTAAATATGGTCTTAACTGTAACTTTTCTAAGAGTTTTTAGGAAGTCATTTTGCAGCCACCTAAAAAGCAGCAGTTCCCCAAGAATTACATTCCATTATATTAAATCCACATATTAAGCACAAACAACATATGAGATATCAACCATTTGAAGATCAAACTACAGCATATTTGCCATGTAGCCACAAACAAATCCAGGCACCCCAAGTTTGGACGAGCAATTAGTACAACGGCCTTATTTTCTACTAACAACAAAAGTCCATGAAATTTTGGCCCATATTAATGCAAGCATCCACCTGTATGCATCCGATTAAGGCATCAAGGTCACCTGGTCCCCAGCACTGAGTTGTTTTGTTGAGCCCTCAAAGTCCTGGTGAGGAAAGGAAGACAAAACAGCAAGGGACCCAAAAATCCACAACATCACACCTACATATAGCACAAGAAAGGAAAGGTAGCCCAAATAAAGCATTCCTTATCATGAAACATTCCTCAATAAAAAGAATCCTCACATATTATTAAAAATGGTGATACTGGATCATGTCACCAATAAAAAACACATTTCTATGTTTGTTTGTACATGGCAACAATTGGTAGCAATTTTATTTAAAAAAATAAAATTCTATTGATTTATTCTCCAGGACCTTTTTTCAAGGTAATGTGCATTTTAGATCTATGAATTTTATTTTTAAATAAATACAAGAATTTTAGTTTACCTGTTATTTCTAAACACCAGTTATTTTTGTCTTACTCCATTTTTATTCCAGTAGAGCTCAACTGAGTTCAATAGTATTACTGTTAATTTACATTAGTATAAGTTGAAGAATAATCAGGCCTGGAAGACTGATATGAAAAAATTAGATGTGCAGCTGGGGTTTTTAAGATAATGCTTTCTGAATTACAACAGACATTATGACAGTACAGGGTAAATGTGTTCCCTCACCCTAGCTATGTTAATATGCTCCCTTGATTGCACTATACATATCAAAATGTAGACTACCGTAAGAGAACAGATTAAAATGCACAGTTGTGAAAAGGCCCATAGACATTAAACAGTATAATGGCATTTTTAATTGTCATATTTGCTGCAGGAGGGTTAAATCAGAAACCTATCACTCATTTCAAGCTACAAGTGATGGAGCCACAAAAACCATAATAGGAAAAAAACCCACCAAGGCTGTAACAATGTGAACACTTGAAGCTGAAGAGCACATTTTACTGTTTCTTTTTTAAATACGTTTTCATAGATTTTAATAAGTGCAGGTCAAATGCTGAAAGTTTCTGAGTATGTTTGGTGATGTATTAATTAGCCATTGGCACACCTAGCTGAAAAGGGCAATAGGTTCTCCATGAGAGAAAGAGTTTAAACAAGATTAGAGTTAGGTTTGAATGAATTCCCACACACACACACGATCCCTCATCTAAAATAAGATCTACTAAATTGGCCCTCAAGTGTGTTGCCGAAATCTGCTTCCTCTCACTTCAGGGACTGATCTAATGCATTTCTAAATATCTGGTGGCAAGAAAGGCAAGAGCACTAGAATGATATTTTTTGTGGCAAGTAGAGCTCAGGCACCTATATAGCAGAATCCAGCCACAAATCAAAGCACGTGTATCAGCAGTGAGTCAGTCCTTGCTTTGCTCTGGCCATGTGTTAGCTTTTGGAAATCTGCTTTGCAACTGTAAATTTTCTCCTTTAGGAGAGAAAGGTAGTCCAGTTTTATCCCTTTAACTGCCAAAAAGAACTAGGATCAAGAATCTGGTTTCCCAGATTTTCATTTTAGCAACTCATTGAGCATCTCTCTTCCATGGTTTCATGGAAATAGAGTAAGGGTTTTTCTGACCCATGAACACAATCAAGATTTATAGCTATCCATCTTAACTTGGTCTTGACATTGATGGGAAATGCCCGATTTCACTCCACTGATGTCAACATTTCTGCAGCCATTTAAAACCAGGTAGGGATCTATCCTCAGGTATAGTAACAGACTCCTGGTTTGCTTCAGCAATGTAAACCAGACTCAAGTAAGAGTCCATTATTTCGCATCATAATTTATGAATTCATCAATACAAAGGGCCATTATCAGAAAACCCATAGAACATGATGTGGGCTGTGGTACACGTCAATGTTGTGGTAATTCTGTCATGATTATTTTATTAAGTGCATATTAGCATCAGCCAAGTTTGCCTTGCAGTCAATCATTTGGGGCAAAAGGGGAGAATATAGCAAAAATGAAAACATGCTGTAGGCATCTTGTCAACCTTAATGAACTGCGATTAGCAAAGCTGCCTTTTCTTGCTTCAGAGGTGTCAGAATTTATGCTCTTTCTAGACTCGCTACTTTTAAAACATTGCCATCACCACATGGCAGCCTCTCATTTTATACCACTTATAAGCAAAACATCCTTTGGCCTATGCTGAGGGATGAGCAGCTGTAAGGGTTTGTGCTCCTCTTGCATCTCTTTGCAACTTCACAGAAAGTCTATCTCTATTAAAAGATTTTAAAAATCAAGTCCACTTCATTTTCTCAAATGAATTAGCCTGAAAAAATCCTCTATTAAAAATAATTGAAGATGCCATTAAGACTTCATTTCTTTTCCAATTACATTTGATAGATTTGCTTTATATGACATCTATGGACAGTATTAAACCCTTCATTTTCATCAAATACCACCTTAATGTTGATGGACCCTAATTGAAATCCATGGTGTCACAGATTACACAGTATTAACCCTAGGAGTAGAATTACCCTAAAACTACAGCAGAGATGCCCATATAGAACTGCCAGAAAAACTCACGCTTCTTTTAGGCTGCAGCAACACCATCAGAGCACAGCTGTTATAGATTAATCTGTCATTTTTCTGGCAGTTTTACATATTAATTTATGGTATTGATCATGCAGAGCACTGGGGTGTGTAAGGGGTAGCTTTGAAAGTGAAATCCATTCAAAATATTTTAGCAATACCTGTCACTTTTTAAACTTACATTGTACTATCCAGAGCTCTTGCTTATGATATTGATTAGTCTGTTAGTTTCTGCTATGACTTATTCTTACATAAAAGAGTGTAACATTTCATCCACATCCCACATAGCAGCTTCATAAAGTCTGTCTTCTAATCCTGCTCATCAGGAATTACAGAGCTCAGGTAAAACCTCACATAAAATGTCATCCCCAATTCTTTATTTGTTTTCAAGTGTCTTTTTATTAAACACTGAGGTGTGAAAAATGTCAAAACCACCTTTTCATAGATCCCTGAATGCAGTTGTGATTAAAACAACAAGTATTTATTTATTTAAAATTTAAGCAACAGCATGAACTCCTGAGAGTTGAAGCAGGAAGCAACGCACAAGACACCCCCTAAACGCAATACAGCCCTTACAGGTTTCTCAAGGATGCTGCCGCCAGGCTCTTCTGCTGTTCAAGAGTAAACAGACCAGGTGGTAAAAGAACTACAAGTCAGCAGCTGGAATGGGCTGAAGTTGCTGGTAGCTTGTTCTCCAGGAACTATGATTTAGTATAAGTTTCATGGACTATCTATCATCTGCATATTCTTGTCAGAATATAAACTGATCACTACTTGAGTCTGCCAGCAGCCCGAAACAACTGAGAGAGAAATTCACACAGCCATCATAAAGATATATTTTAAAACTGTTAAAACGACACAGATTTAAAGAACAGCATTATTTGATTACCAGTAGATGAAAAGAAGGAATATCAAAACAGGAGTCTTGTCTGCTGTCACAGGTGGGTGGAGCTTAACAGTGTTTATCAAACACTCATAGCTAATTGGCATAGAGATAATGAGCAATTCAGGGTGAAGGTGACACAGGAGCAGGCAAAGCTGCAGGAACGAATACACATACTCCTTGTATATGTGCACAGGACAGCGTGAGATGCTGTTTTGTCCAGCCATTGACTAACTCTTATTTACAGTCCCATACCACAATCCTGCAATAATCAGGCAATTTTTCAGACACAACTCCCCCTGCTTCATCTCTCATTCTACTCATTATTCTACAAAAAACATTAAACCAAAGAGCAATCAATTCAGTCACTTATGTTTCCTCTATGAAAATATGGTACTGTAGCTTGAATACAGATATGCTAAAGTTATTTAGTCCTGTAGCTTTTTGCTTTAATTCTGCAATCACTCCTAAACTAATATGAAATTCTTGACAACATGAGCTCTATTCCAAATACATCTATTAATGCTACCTGTATGAATGGTAGAGGTATTAACAGTGATTAACTGCTGATTGTTTTGCCTATCATGTTCATTCTGTTAACATGCAAAAACAACTGGCCTTACTAAAGCATGTTTTTGAGTCTCTAACTTCAGTGAGTAAATCAATATATTGTATTTTCTAGGATTGAGGAGTCTGAATAGTATCATACAATTCTCATGCAAGCAAAATAAGTGTAAATAAGCTACTAAAGCAGACTATCAATTACAGATATGAAAAAGCCCTTTATTAGCCCCAGTTTTAATATTGTTCACTTGGCTAGAATCCTAATAAAGGAGGCAGGTGATCAGCAATTCCGTTTAAGTAACATAAGTGCCATCCTCTTGCTGTTACGCTCCCCCACAAATAAAGCAAATATACTTGTAGGTTGATCAGACAAAGGAAATGGTGTTCAAAAGCACAACTTTGATAATCAGAAATGAATTAATGTTCCTTCAGTGCTTTAGAAAGGATCCCACAAATACTCTTAAAAATCAATTGAGCTGTGCTCGTATGCAATAAGCAGAGCACTTTACATTTAAAATCACCACTGCCCATTCCAACATGAACGATTGCAATTAAAAAGGTGTTAAGAACAATCATAATCTGGTTCAGAATTAAATCCATCTTCATACCATGGTTAAGGATTGTAAATGAAATGGAACATGACTTCCCACCTGTAAGATTTGTACTAGTACTTGTGCAATGATTCATTTAAACCAACAAGCTCATTTAGTACAAGTTGATTAGAAATGCCCTGAATTCACCCTCACCAGATACTTTCTGTAGCCAAGACATTGATCTGTTAAAAATGAGATGCCAGCATATCCCAGGGTTACACACAGCCTTCCACAGCACTCTAACCTATAGCAAAGTAGTCCAGTAACTTAGACATAATATCAGTTAAAGAGGTTAATAGCTATCCTACAGCTGATGCAAAGGACAAAGAGAGCTATCATTCTTACTGGGAAAATAACATGAGGTCAAAATAAACATGAATTACTCAATTTACAGGAGGTCAGACTAACCAGTCTGAATGGTCCTTCTTGGCTTTATGATCTATAAATTTTCTCATGCTTAGATTCTGTTTCCTCTGGCCTATATTCCAGCTTGCTTGTAAATGGGTTTTTATTGTGTCAATGATCAGACTGATAAATGGACACAGTACACAGGATAAGGTCTGAAGCATCTTCATCTATAAAAGTCCCCAAGATTTGAGCTTATGTAGCCTGAGATGCTCAATTATCTACTCAAGAGTATTTACTTCAAGCAAACACCAAGACACTGTCAAAGATCCATAGGGCATACTTGCCTTCTTCAATCACATGGAGCATAAGTGCCTTTAGGTGCCTAATTTTGATTAGCATTCTTTGCAAACCCAGCAATCCCACTGATCTTGGGCCTGACCTGGGATTGTTAAAATAATGCCATAAAATTGAAAGCCAGCAGCCAGAAAGAAAGCGGAACAGCAATTCCAAAGCCAGACCCTTGTGTCAACACAAGGGCTTTGTACTGGGAAAAGCAAATGAGCTTAGGGCATTTTTAGTAAAGTTAGTGCCTTCTCAAAAATATTGGTCAGAGGCACGCAGGTTTTTCCTACAGATACATGATGGATGCAAAGCAGCGGGATGAGGAAGACATCTATTGAATCATAGGCAGCTGGAAAAAAATCATGATAGCATCCTTCTTTTAAGTCTGCTTTATAATTTTGTATCTATGGGGAGTAACCTAATCTTCAGAGCACGCTAGTCAGACCAATTAAAACTCCATAAACATCACTCTGAAAAGGAGACTGTCTCCCCCGTAAACATCTACTCTAATATGATCGTATTTCAATACGAAGAGTGAGGAATGAAAAAGGAGAATGCCCATGTTTAAAACTTAAATTTACAAATGTATCAAAAAACCCAGCATAAAAGGATGTAGCTCCACAAAGAATTTCAGCAGTAGGGAACAAGTTGATGTACAAAACCTTTCATCACTGCATAGCTAGGGGTCATTAACACAGAGGCCTCAGGCTAAGACATTAATTTCCCTAGCTGTCTAAAAGTGAGAGATGTACAAAATAAGCTTTTCATTGCATATTTGAACAGTGTTAGAGTCTGCACCAGGTCTATGATTTGGTGTTTTGGTTTGGTGGGGGGTTTTGGGTGTTTTTAGGGTGTTGTGGCTTTTTTGTTTTGTTTTTTTTTTTAATAGTCCACATGTATATATACACACACATATATATAGTCTACATGTCTCCCATGTAACCAGCAATAGAACAAGAGGAAATGGCCTCAAGTTGCACCAGGGGAGGTTTAGACTGGATATTAGGAAAAATTTCTTTACTGAGAGAGTGGTCAAACATTGGAACAGGCTGCCCAGGGAGGTGGTGGAGTCACCGTCACTGGAGTCACCTTAGTGATTCTGTAAGTCTGATGTTTTTACCTACTGGAACATGTCCTGCATTCCAAGACAGCCACACGCAGCTCTTGACAAATGGCACAACTGGATTTGTTGTTGATGTTCACAATAATCAAACTCATAATTAACAGAACAGAAATGCAAAATGTACTACTCCTCCTAGCTAGATACAGGCCTATAAAAGCATGCATGGTGCTTCATAGCCATGGGACTACAGGTTGCCACTAGCACATACATCTGGCAAGCAGCACCTGCAGTTCTACACTCTTCATAAAACTGTTGCTCATCAGTGTGGTATAGGAAAACTGCTATCTGGAGACACTTCTGCCTTCTTTCCATTTAAGTTATAGTAACAAACCTAACTGCAAAACATTTAAGTTTACTATTCTTCTAGAAGTGATGATTTTTAAAGATTAACTTTCTGAAGTTTATTGCCTTCCATAGTTCACTGTTCCCCGTCTTTCCTAATGATATTCCACTGAGACTCAAGAAAGGCACGATTCAAAGCTGTTGGAGTGATAGATTTAAATGTCTGCAAATTCTAAAGATATGGACATGATTCCCGGACACCGCTCAAATGGGAGGATTACCTCACTTTTCAGAAGATTCACTCAGCATTTCACCTTGTTACTAGAAGGTTTAAAGCATCAGATCTTAACACTGTATCATTATTAGACATGGAGCACTGAAATTTTTAAGGTTGCTATCAGTTATCTTCCCCTTCTTAGAAATGTAAAGTTAGGTTCATTACCAATGTGGCTTAGACAAATTCACGTGAAGCATCAGAAGACAAGACAACATGGAGTTTAAAATGGGCCCAACGTTGATATTGGAGAGGGTGTTGCCTCAGAAAGGCTGCTGGACATGCCCACTTTGTATACTGGAGTAGAGCATAAAGAAAATTAAATTCACTACTGATAGAAGTAACTTAATTTACATTCTAAAGTGTTACATCTGAAATATAGTAAGTGTAATTGAACTAATGGGAGGTGGCTGGAAGGAACATGAGCATAATCACAGACTCGTTTAAAAACAGCTGCTAGCACTCCTGTGAAGAAAACAACTATTTTAATACTAAGATACATAACTGACACAGGAGAACAAAAGACCATGAAAACTAATGATTAGGTCATGTGATTTCCAGGAAACTCCCAAAATCCATATGTCCTTTATGTCCTTGTCCAGCTTTTCTTAGAGTACTTCCTCTCAAAAATGTCAAATGAGGTAAAAAAAAAAAAAAAATCAGAAGCATGAGGGTTAGAGCATGGCTTATTAGGAAATTGGAGTAGAAAGGGAAACGGTGCCCAGTATAGAGAACACATAACACAGAACTCAGAAAATGCTGCATTCTGTGTTGTTCTAGGACCTTAATCAGCAGAGATATTTACACCGCCACAAAAGCCTTTCACTCGTTTCAGTGAACACTCTCTCATTCAAAAGCAATTACAGCAAAAGAACCAGAAAGAAGATACAAAGAACAGTTGATGTGGGGATTTTCTTAAATGCTTTGGTGCACTGAGATGCAAAGCAGCCAGTCAAGCTGTAAGCAAGAACAGTGCTAAGTAAGAACAAGGGAAAGAAGTTTACTTTGGAGTAAATGACCTTTTTAAATTGCCCATCTTTCAAGAAACTTTAAGGATGACAAATTCTCCAATAGCATATTCTTTTATCATCCTTGCTCTTGCTAATTCTTCAGAAATACCCTAAGGTTGCCAGATGAGCCAGAAATTGACAGCAGACAGCTCTATTGTGCGATACATTTGAATTCCTACTGCCATCCATTCTGGATTTGCCCCACAAAAACCCACACAAATTGGGGGCATAGCCATTTCAATAATGAAAATGTAGACATTAGCAGTTATTGCATCTTATAGGCAAGGGAAGGAACGAGATAGCTGAGCACAAGCACTAGCACCGCTGCCTCTAAGTGCTAGACCACCCATCCCAGATACATATGGCACAGTCTTGAGTCCTTGCCTTTCAGCCTACTTGGCTGAACCAGTTCATTATAACAGTTTATTTGAATACCTAATAAAATTACAGCACTTATGGAAGGTACCATGCATCTAGACTTCCCACAGAAGTACAGTATTTGATCCAACAAAAGGCTATTTTACAAAGCCTTATGATAACAGGAACGTAAAGAAATCTTTTACAATTTGAACAGCAAAAAATGTGTAGGTAATTTTATCTGGCTTAAAAAAAATTAAGATTCTCTTTGAGAAATAAGTTGTAGTGATATTTTGAATGTGTTGGCCAATTGAGTGGGTTTGCAAAATAAAGACAGATGGCAATGGATTACCCAAGCGGTTCGTTGTGGGAAGTCAGCCATTTGCTGTGCCTCCAACATGATTGTTTCTAAGATCCTACCCCACTCAATTCCCCTACACCTCACATACCACCTGCTGCCCTACTCTGGGACTATATGATATGAAGAGAAGTGTTGCGGGTGACCACTGTTCTGTCAGCTATGGGAACACAAGAGAATGGTGTGGGAAATCCTATACATACAGTTTTTAGGACCATGTGTAAGTACGAGTGGTCAAGTCTCATTTGCTCTGAAGTCACCAGATGTTGGCGTGACTTTGAAATCACTGATTTGAAGAAATTCTTGGTGCCCTGGGTGATTTCTGAATTTTTCTAAGCATGAGGTGAATCATGTCAACAGCTACTCAGAATTGTCTAGAAGCCCTGGTGTCCCTGATTCTTCACTCACAAAGCAATGCCAGACTAGAACCAGATTAAACAGAAAGCATAAAACTACAGCCTGTGCCTGGCTAAGACACAGAGGAGTGCAAATCATAACGGTAATGAAATAAACTTTCCAGGATGTCCACCACATGAAAGGCAGCTAATGCGTCCGCTGCCTGGGAAAAGAAACTCCCAGGCAATGCCACTTTGGGAACCAAAATCTTTGTTGCTGCTCTAAAGCAGCCTCTTTAAACAAATGTATTTTCAAAAATAATGAACAATGGAATATCAGTTCACATACCTGGTTCTCTTCCGCTGCAGCACCAAAGAGGTTCATTTCAAGGGCTGACCGATGGTATAACTCAGCTAAAACTTTGAAGTGGACTGTTCTTCCCATCCTTCTTTCCTTTAAATAGACAGACCAAGAGACAGGAAAAAGTTCCCAGTCTCTAAAGCCACATTTTATTACAAAATACAAAAATAATAAAGTAGAAGATAAGCCCTTAAATATAAGGAAGTCTCAGGTCTGCTGAGGGAGACCAAGTAAATAAAAGGCTCAGAAACAACCCCCTCCAACAGCACCAGGAAGGATGACAAGTCCCTCCTGTCTTGCTTTGCAGCGCAGCTTCCCTCCAGGTGTTGCTTTAGGTTGGCTCTGTGACCTGAGCTGACCCCCAAATCCCTCTCAGGGATCACAGTCTCTCCTTCCAGCAGAATCCCTGCCCAACACCACTGCCCCTCCAGCCTGCCCTCCCCTTGCCTTTCCCAGAGCTTCCCTCCCCTCCTTCCCCCAGGTGACCCAGAGCACAGCCCACAGGGCAAAGCAAATGTAAGTATTTTCTCTCACTGCCAGCTGCACCCCCTTACAAAAAAACCCCCAAACATATGGTCTAGTGAGCTGTGAACCAACCACTATACAACTAGTCTGAGACAAACTCATAAATGTTGCTGCAAGAGCATGACAGACTTCCCTTCTCCTCAAGGCTGCATCCATTTACATCCTCATTATATCCTTACCTGCTTGATTTTTCCCCAATTTTTCCACACAAGCTCATGTTGCCAACTCACTGCAGCAACTTTGTGCTTTGCCAGAGCTGCTGCAGCAAGACTTGAGTTCTTTGTGCACAGTTTGTTCTGCAAATTTCTTCCTTTAACGTGGCTCTTACCATGTTCAGGCATCACTTTATTTTTAGGCTGCGATTCATTCCTCACCTGCTTTCTATAGCCATAACAGGCCACACTCAGGCATGTTCAGTTTCTTCCCTGTAACACTGAATAGTTCACTTATATGCTTTAAAATACTGGGACTACGTAAAAGTTTTCAGTCTGAGCTGTCACCAAACCACACAGGCCATTTGCCATCTCCAAGTTACAGCAATCAACTACTGATGAGCCCAGGGAAGTTCAGGGAAGGAGGTGGTACCGCTGCTGTGCAAGCCAGGGTTCTGTAAAACACACTCTGCCATTCAACAGAGCTTTGTGGAAAAATGGCATTAGTCTATTTTTGTATCTGTACAGATAAGCTCAGGCAGTTTGCATCTTGGTAGTACTAGCATTTCTACACTGCATACACAGCCTCAGCTTCAGACAAAATTCACGCAAACTGGTACCCCATTCTCTTTTTTTCCTACCTTATATTCACATATAATAACAAAGGAGGAAAGAGACTGTTGAATGCAATAGGAAATCAGGAAAAACAGCTTTACATTTCAATTACATTTACATATCATTAGGACTGCTTTGCAAAAGTCTCCCTTGCAACTTCAGGAAACCATTTAAATCACCCCCTTCCAAGTGTACTAATTCAGGCATTCCTACAGCCAGGTATCCCCAGTGTGACTATCTTGGCGTTAAACCACCAAAACTCTGAGTGATTAATTTAGAGCAGTTAAGCTATAAATCTATTGTTGCATTCAGGGATTTCCTGTTAAAAATGAAGAGGCTTGTTTGTCTCTTTTGTGATATGGCTGAGCACTGGGATCCTTTAGCCTAGATAATTAACATACCAGTATAAATCTATTTTTTTGCCAGTCAGTTTCACTCACGGCCCCTGTGACACAATAATGACAATCAGGAAATTTCAGAATAAACTGTCAGTCAATTCAAGCGAACTTTAAAGAATTACAGAACAATAAGGATGCATAAAATGTTGGATTATAAAATGATTTTTTTTAAAGGAGTTCTGAATGTGCAAACATTATTAAAAACAACAGATGTGCAGCTATTTTATGCAATATACAAAACATTTTGCCTTTGACAAGATTAATGTGAGGGCTGAGATTTTCATACAAGCAAGACCAAAAAGCCGTACTATAAAAATGTCAGCTCCACTGCAATAACCACCTAATATCTGAAATACCCTATTCTCTGAGAAGAATAGAGCTATGCTGAAGATACTGGATTAGCCATTGCCAGTTCTGAATGGTACGGGGGGAAATGGAACACCTTTCCCACGGTGCTTCAAGTTTCATTGGATTGGGCCCTATGCTCTTTGGTCATGTAGGCAAACAGCCACATTCAACTCCTTTGACCTTTGTCAATGGTATCGGAGGCCACATTACTATATTTTTACCCATGTTGCAGTTAATCAGATGAAATGAAGAGGATCATTAGGTTAATTAAGAGAACAAGGCTCACTAATGGTAATAAGCAACAGATTGCCCAGAGCAGGCTTCAGTGGATAAAATATAGTGGCAGCTATTGGCACGGAGTATCCACAATTATTTAAATCAGCCTCGGTTGAAGAAAGAGTAAAGTCCGGTCTAGTAAAGCACATAACCCACAGACAGCCATCCTGACCTCAATACTCACATGCCAAAGCCTGGCCTAAAAAGAATTCTTGAAAAAGAGCACGAATTACAACCTTGTTCTGCAAACCTCCTCACAACTGGGAGACACTTCCATTAAATTTCATATTCAAAATTTATAGTCCGAAGTTATCTCAAGGAGAAATTAAAAGTTGCCTAATTTACCATGTGCAGCTCAGCTTTGACTCAGACTCTATTCTTGATCATTACATTATGCAAACTACTTCATAAAGCTCCATAATCCCCTTAATGCAGCCCACACTGGTTTAAAAATTAAAAATCACTATTGTTTCCACTATCCTTTTAATTGGATGATGGCATGACTAATATACAATATAAAAGTCAACTATTTAATCACACATAATCATCCTGTTTTACATTTTATTCATGCCAGGTATTTCTAAATTCAGATGTTATATTGTCAAGTAACATAAAATTTATAGCTTTCAGCTTTTCAGACACACATTACCTCTGAATCAGTAAAATATTGAAGCATGATTGAAATGCATGGTAGGAATGCAGTGTAAAAATAAATAATTGCATACCAGACACTAGATGTTCTAAACATTTCGTGTCAGATTGTTGTGATTCCTCTATGCATGTGAGAGAGAGAGAAAGAGAACATGACAAGCATTTGCCCTAATAACAAGGCTTGTTGCATTGGCATCAGCTGCAACACTCCTGGGAAACCAAGAAATTCCTTTTTGCTTCTCTACAAGAGGATGAAGGAAGAAAAGAATGACAAGAGCTTCTATTCAGCAGCTCATAAGCACCTGCCTTACTAAGTGATTTGATGAGCTGATTCCTATGCTAAATTGAGCGCCATATACTGTTGCAGAAAAAAGGCATCAGAAATTCCTCTAGCAATGTTCACTCTTCAAGAGAAATTCTTTCTGGCTGAAGCAATTCCCCATGCAATATTACACTGATTCTGTAAAGATATCATCTGGTATTTTATAGTATTTAAGTGACTGACTACATAAAATTATTTGGTTAGAGAAAGAACTACACATGCATTGTAGCAGACAATATCAAAACAGTACAAAAATATCCAAGATTAAGGTACACAGGCAATTCCTTCCAGAGTGTCAAAGGAGAGGCTAGATGGGAATTTCTTAGTTAATGCTCAAGTGTCTTGTCCAAGTCATTTTCTGAAGCATCTCATCCCATCCAGAGCTGCTTATTAATTTTTAAATAATTCTTAATAAATGCTGATTTGCTAATCATTATGCAGAAACAGTGCTATGATTTTTTGTTGTTGTTGTTCTGATGAATTTTCTGTTCTGGCAGAAAAAAAAAAACAAGCCAAAAAAGCTTGAAGATGCTGAAAAGTCATGCTTTGACATTTTATAACAGATTTCTTCATTTAGACTTCAGAGTTATAGAACGGTTTTAATCTTTGTTATAAATGTAAAAGGTCAATATCTCAATGAAATATCTTGATTAACCTAGTGCATACTTTTTCAGATTCAGTTCACAAACCATTCAAAGTTTTGAACCTTACGTCCCTGCTCTGAGAAAAGAAATATTTTTCTAAAAGCTCGGATGTTCATTAGACAGAAAAACTTTTTATTACTCATTCTAGTCCCAGCCCATCTTTATATCCCCCCTTTAAAGATCCACTTGTCTGTTTTCCTCATGGTGAAATACTAATGGATTGCAATTTATGCAAAGGAATTAATTGAGAAAGAATGCTTCAAAGTTACTATAAAATATGGTAAACCATTTGAATGGTAGAGAGAACACTAAATCTATAGAGGACTCATTTATTTGGGAGGACAACGTATGAAACATGTGAAACACTCCAGTATTTAATAAGAGAAAGTTGAGTTTTAAGTATTAAAATACAGTTTGGAGTAAGGGAAAGAAGCTAATATTGTTCGTAATAAATTAAAAATAAATTACATGCAATTTAAATTGTAAAGCCATTACAGAAAGCAGTAGTTGTTAATGTCTATATAACACTGTTATTAGAAAAAAGTAGTAATTGGCTCTGTTATTAGAAAACACTAGTAATTGGCTGAGCTGTAAAATTCCAGAGCAGTCAGATGAAGTCAGTCTTCTCCTAAATTAAATAGCTACCACCTACAAAACAGATACGAAACCATATCAGATGCATAAAATCACCAGTGAAATCTGAAACAAAACAGGAGGAAAACCAAAACACACTTGTGAGAAAATAAGACTGAAGACCAGAAATGCCAAGAGTCCACAATATTTGCCAAACACAGTTTCTAAAGTAGTTAAAAGAGCCCCCCCATCCACCACAGAGAGAAATAAGCAAAGCTTAGATGCCGCCAGAATTAAAAGAATCAACTACGTAGATGGAGCTGTTATTTAACAACAAAAAAGTTAGCATTGATTGGGTTAGGATTACCAAAACCAAAAAGCCTTGATTGGGGTTAGGGCTATCAAAAAAATAATAGGTATTTCTAAAAGAAACAGTGGAGGTTTTTTTGATTTTATTTTTTGCAATAATTGCATAGCATGGCATACGTAGTTTGGTTTTGAAAGATTTTGTACAGTTAGGTGAGAAATGCTTTGTGAAGAAGAGGTTTATCCTTCATCTGCAAGACACTGTAGTTAAAATCTGGCAATAGCTCTTGCAGAAGCTATGAAATTTGTTGTACTTTTTATGCTCTAGTTGTGCTGGAAGTTATAGGCTGGTTCCAAGAATTACTACATGAAATCTATGGCCTGTGTATGCAGGAGGTCAGACAAGATGATCATAGCAGTCCCCTTGGTCCTTAAAACGAGTAAGCAGATGGAAATGGCAAAAGCTACGGAGCTTCAAGAGTTCAGATTTTACCCTGACATGAATATGTAATGCAGCCTGTGCTTATACCTCTGTAGAAGAGGACCAATGTATGGCAGCCCATGTTCTGATAACTGAAAACAGGGCTCATAGTAGGTGATTATATTCCTGTATAATACCAGTATTGTTTACAAACTACCCCCAAAAGCCAGGCTCTCCTTTCCTTTTTGATCCCAGTACAGGTTTCAGGTACATATGGACATAAGAGAGCCCAGGTCAGGCCCTCTGGTTACGAGGCCACATCAGAGCGACCAGTCGGAGCTTCCCATCACATAGACATCACAAATGAGCTACTTTCCAACCTCATTCTGCCCCACCCTCTGAACAGACTGAAGGAAGAAAAGGAAATTTTCTTGTGCTTCTGTCTGCACTCATTCATTTCCTCCTCAGTCTGGTGCACTCCCTGCTCCCCATGTTCCCCGTCAACTGCTTTGATCACCTCTCTTAGAAGGGAGGTGAAATAATTGAACTTTTGAGCTTTTGCACAGATCGGCTGCTGAACCACCCCCTAGCAATGTCCTCATCAATGTAAAGGCAAAATAGCTTCCCCAAAGTATTAAAAAAACCCGAACTAACCCAAACCTGCTGCAACAGGGTTCCTGTCCTGAAGGTAAGTTGCAGAAGCTTGGATGAATATTGATACAGTGCCCGAGAAAGAATAAAAGCCTTCCCTGAGACTGAACCAAGTGAGTGTTAGCACCACCATGGCATGAAAGAATATATAATTCTTTGCTCATATTTCCTCTCTTTCAAGTGGGTGGAAGGTGGCCTTCAGCATCCTTAAGCACCTTTGTATACAGTTTCTGTTTGCTCGTTTGGTTTTATAGGTATGGTGGGTTTTAGGGCTCAAATGTGTTTTCTAGATGCAATAAATCTAAGTAAGTATTCATAAAGACTTCTGTTTCTCCAGGATTACTCCCTTTTCCATGCCTGCATGATCTCTACCAGAATCATTTTACCTTAATTAGTGTCTTCTGTACAATGCTACCACATAGTGTTGTTTAAGAACTATGTATATCATTGACTTCTCCCACCTAAAATAAGAGGAATAAAATCAGCATGGCACTGCCCATGTTGAATCACAGATGGCTTAAAACTGGATCTGGTTGAAAAAACAACTTTTCTTACAAGTTCTAGAAGTTATTAGAGTATTTTTTTAGCTTAGTAAGAACAAATCCAGCTTCAAGTTTCAGACACTGTGTGTTTGGTAGGTTTGCTCTTGACAAAACAAAAGTAAATTTAAAAGTATATTTAATTTTTTAAAAAATTACAATTCAACTCCATAGAAGTTTTCCTTTCTTTTTGTTTCTTGCTTTGCAAAGTCTATTGAAATGAATAATTCAACTGTTTTCAGTAAGACTTTCAATAGGTTAAAAATAACGTAGAACAACACAAACAGTTATGTAGAAACAACAAAAAAAAATACTTTGAGTTTGGTAAACAAGTGCTGAAATCAAGTCTGCCTCAGCATAAAAAATACATGCAAGTTTTTAACAGAAAAGAACTCAGATATCCCTGTTTATATTATATAAAATTCATGCCAAAGATTAAAAAATCGATAACATTTCAGTGTGAATCAACACCAGACAGTGCCAGCAACTCTTAGTTCACATTTCAAGCATTCTAGGGCTCCTAGATGCTGCCAAACTGGCATTTCTCAAGAGTGAGATCACATTAGCAGTCCTGCTGGGAATAACATCCAGAGTCTCCAGAAGATATCTGAAAAGCCACCTAACAAGAATCTCATCCTATCGAGATAAAAATGAATTTGGATGGCTCGGGCTTGCCTTTGCCCAGGACATTCACTGTGAGTTTGACAGGTTATTTTGGGTTGGTTTTCAGGTTTTGCATAAACTGTTCTGTGCCCTGTGCTTCTTTCCCTCTCTTTCCTTAGCCTGGGGCAGAGGCTGGTACAGTGTCTTGGCACTACTGTTCCTCTGAGATTATTCAAGGAATTCACCACACAGAAAATATTTGCATCTATTTAAGACATTTCTTATTATGCCCAGCATCAATACATACATTGATCCATCTACCATTGCTCTGGCTTGCTAGCTTTCTAGGTGCTCTTTCATTCATAATGATGCCATAGATGTTCACAAGTCTGGTTTCAGAGCCACGGAGAAATCTCATTTCTTTATGCCTACTTCTAAAAATGTAATTTCACTAGCATTTTTGGCACTTTTTCCCATAAAGCATCAGGAGCACCTGAAAGCAAGTAAGTGTGGCATGGTGGATTTAGCATCTGCTTCTAGGTATAATTTTTGTGAAAGCCATTAAAACACAAACAGAAAAGTCAAAGTTTCCTATGGTATGCCCATGCTAAGGGAGTGCTTCTGTTTCTACTAAAGAAAAAAGGGAAGGAGAAACCATGCCCACCTCCCTCAGACTGATATTTTGAAAGGGGCCTTTCTTCAACTGAAAGCAATGGAATCCTTGGAAAAGAGCAGATTTTTAAATTAATGTTTGAGTTTTCAGAGCAACAAGGGTTAATTTTTCTATTGATTTTTCAAGTCAAACTGACTGCTTCACTTATTCAGAATGAAGACAACAGTAGAAATAGATAATATTGTTAATGAAGCTTATTAGTCACATTTAAGGGCTAGTCATGAATAGATACCATTGTGCTATGCACACAGAGTAGTGAAGTATTCCTGCCCTGAAGATGTGCTGTAAAGAGAAAAAAAAATAATACAGGAACTGACTCTGACAAACATCAGCTCTTTTTCTCAGGTGCAGGGAGGAGATAGCAAAGATCAAGTAAAGGAACAGAAAAAAAAAACCCAACAGAAAACACTAAGTGAACAGAACTGGAGAAAGAGGTGGCAGTACGAAGTGAAAAAATACTAAGGAAATACTCAAGCAAACAGTCAGGAACAGGGTGAAGGACTGTCTGAGCTGCAGGAGGCCCTGCCCAGTTGCTTCTGCTCCTGCTCCTCCCAGCTGGCACCCGGCTGGCTTTCCTCTGAACAGCAAAAAAAGCAGTGAAAGGAGCACAACACAGCCTCCTGTCCAGAAAGGATATTACCCAAGTTAGCCTTAGGAAATCATAAAGCATATACATGATGAAAATACCACATATGGTCCTCTTTTAGTTTATAAGCTATCTATACTAGTCAGAGACTCAGAGTAGTATGAGCAGATTTCAAAGAAACAGCTTGGCTGGCTTCCCTACAGAACTGCAATTGCCCAAGTATTCCTTCATTCAGAAGAAGAAAGGATTCCCCCTATGTTTCCAGGCGCAATTCAGAACAAATAATTCAAAAAATATACATATTGGATGAATCAAAATGATCCTTCTCCTTCAGTGGATCCCTAACACACCTGTACACTGAGTACAGAAACCTCTCTCTTCATTCCAAGGGTGGATGTGTTTGCAGGCAGGTGAAGTCTCAGCAACTTGCTAATGCAGTAAATTACACAGGGGAAAAAAAAAATGAGGGTGACAACATCCAGCTGTAACAGCAGGCACACAAAATGTAGGTAAACAGTTTAATTACCCAAACATTGTCAGCTCCACAGAGAAATTGATGAAAGACTAAATTCCCTTTTTAAATCCCCTTACATCTCCCCCACGTGAACATTTGCCTCCCAGAAGTACAACTCAATTGTAAATAAACACAAATACAGCCTGACCATTCCTCCTCAGTTTAACTTTGCTTCAAATCAACCTTAGACCATCCTTAGTCTTTCTCCTTATCTTTTGGATGAACAAATGTGTTTGAGGTAAATCAGATTTCCTTTTTCTGGTATGCAGTCAAGTCAAAGGGAAATCATTCTCTGTGGAAGCTCTTTGCAGCTCATAAATAGGAGTTTAAGGCTTAAATAGTCATACCTCCTCCAAAACACAAAGGTGCTGCATGACCTACTGCAGCCACAGGCTTTGATTTGGTTTCGGTTATAATGGTAAGAGCAAGGCTTCTAGCAATGTCAGCTGAAACACAATTAGTTTCACCACCTTTGCCCCTCCCAAGCCACCGCCACCTCCGAGAGGTCTCTCCCTTGTGCATCTTGCCATTTGCTATGGCTCCTACCAAACAGCAGCAGGTTGCACACTGTAAGTAAGCGGAGCCAATTGTTCCGAAGAAACAAGGCTTATGGCAAAGTTTCTGCTAAGCTGAAGAAGCAGATTTTACTATGCAAATTGTAAATTGCAGCAATCTTTAAAGAGAAGTTGTTGACAAGCTTTAGGCAAGGTAAAAACAGACAGAAGAGAGCAATTAATTTATTATTTTCCCCTGTACAGAACAGTGTATAGGTAATAGCCCATTGTAAGCATGAATAATACTGAAGCTGCAAGCAACATGGTATAATTTTAACATTCTACAGCCTTTCTTAATCAATCTTATTGATGTTCATCACATCCATAACACTCAAAAGAATGGGTTTACTAAACTTAAGGAAAATCTAAGATCTCATTTTGCGCCTTTCAGTTTCTTCATTATGTTGCCATAATGTCATCAGTGTAATATATTTCACCCTTTTGCCTCTGTTTTAGCATTCATTTTTTGATTCTGCTGTGATCATATCTGGTTCTTTGAAGCAACGAGATGAGTTATGAATACTGCTTTAACTCCACTACCACATCCGGGAGAAGAGTATGATGTGCTGAGAGGAAAAAAAAATTACCTGCTTTAGGACTGGGAAGTCAACACTAAGAAGCAGAACATCTCACCATCTGACATACTGGCCTAAAGGAGCTGCGGGACATGAACAGCGAGAGCAACAGCTGGGACTGGTAGAAATGGCTCTAAGATCGGCATGGCTTTGTGGGAAGATTTTAGCCAAAGATTTTAGCCAAAGATTTGCCAATTTAGCAACAGGTTACACTCTGCTGAAGTCTGCAGTATAAAATGAGATGCAGAGAACAGCGTTACCTCTAGGACAGAGAAGTCAAAGAATCTATTACATTTGCAAACCCCAAACAGAGGGTTTGGGGCAGAGCTATTGAACAGCCACATGGCTGTTCTTGTAACAGTGTCAGGAGCCTGCTGCCTACCTCTGGACAAAGACTGCAAGACAAAGTTTAAGCCAGTTCTTCCACAGAAGATAAGCAATGTTCTAGTCTATGAAGCATAGGGCAATCAGCAAGCTGTAATAGGCAAGACCAACATTACATGTTCTTCCGAGCCAGCATCTCACTCTGTAGTTGATGGTTTTGACTACATTATCCAAGGTGGAACAGCTCCAGTGAAGGCACTCAGATATTTTGTTTATGAATAGCTCATTCAAAAGAGCAAAGTCCAAATCCCCACCCCAGATCTGACAGAAAAGGAATTTAAACTGCAGACCTTTAAGCCACTGGGCTACAGGGCAGTGAGGAAGAGCCGTGGAAAGACACTTTGCTAAAGTGTCTTTCAAAGCTAGGTGGGAAAACAGGAGACTTCTTACTGTGCTAGGGCTCATCCCCTGTTCTTATGTCTTCTTTCCAAATGCCACCCTCTTCTCACAAAACCAAGAGCTGAGATTTAATTAAGAAAATAAAGTTCAAGAACTGAAATATATTGAACTTTGTCAAAGTTTTCTGCATGAATATCAGAACCATTTTAGACTTTCCTTGCAATAGATACAATAACAAAGGGAAAGAAATAAAATGAACATGCACACACAGGGAATTGTTGATCTGATGGATTTTGTTCTACTTGAAAAGTTTGTGTTTTACCTGCAAAGTTTTCAAAGTCATCACTGAGCATCTGAAATGAAATTATTCAGAAGTTGTTTGTAACCACATGCTTGCCCTCAATCTGCCTCATCTCAGTTTGTAATTCCTTGGGGAGAATGACACTTTTTTTTTTTTTAAACAAAAAAGCAGGAAACAATGGCTTGGAATCTTGCCACTTTCTTATTAAAAATGAGTATCTACGCCCAACTAGTTGTGTGCAGACAAAAAAAATCTGTGAATACATAATTTGAAGCACAACAGCATGCAAATATATTCAACAATTCATCTTGCTTAAGAAGCCTAAGGAAAAAGGCAGACTAAACAAAAAGTGTGTGAAGCGTTCCAAATGCATCCTGCTATGTTTTCAGTGATCACTTTAAAAAAAAGTGTAAAGGATGAGAATTAGATTACCCACTTCATAATGACTTTGTAGAACAGTGATCCAAAGAGAATGAGACCACAGTTAGATGTTCACCATCAGTGCTGCTTACAACAGCTTGAGCAGCAGCTGCCCTACCCACCCACTTCTCCAAGGCCCTCTACTTTGATCCATACAGCCCCACCATGAAAGGTAGGGATGAACACCTAGGGGAAAGAAGAAAAAGGCAGGAACTGTTTAGCCTAGAATAAAGTTCACTTGTAACTATAGCCTAAAAAAACTACAGATAAGATATTAAACACCAAATTTGGATAAATTTAAGTCATCCAGATCTTCAAGTTAATTTACTTCCATATAAGTTTAAATTAATAAGATTAACTGGTAGATTTTTATCATTGCTTAATGAGTTTTAAAGAAGCATCATGAAGTTTTGAAGTTTTATTTTCTTTGCTAAATCAGGTATTTAGTCTATTTTTCAATAGATAATATAGTGAAATATGTAGAATTGTAAGATTTCCATATTAGGCAATTAACAGTTTTACAGATTAGCCTTCTTTGTACTAGAAGCACCCAGGCATAGCTCAATGTCTTTAGTGTAACACACACTTAACCAGACAAAAAAAACCCCCACACATACACATTTCCAAATTAGTAGGTGCCAAGAACTAATGCCTATCTAAGCTCCATTAGAAAACCAAGCTTTGGATCCAGCCCTAATAGAAGTTGTTTATATCCTGTTCAAGCTTTTTACTCACTTTCAGGAATCCAACTGTTGCATAACATTTATATACCTGTTACCTTTAGTAAGTAACCAGGTAAGTCCTCAGAGACATAAGCAGCAATGCTCAAACGTGTGCCACATCCATGCTCTCACAACTGGGAAGAAAATCCCAAAGTGCCCAAAGTCAGGCAACTCCTATCACTTTCTACTGTGGCTTATCATATGGTAATGAAATGTTCCCAAAACTTCACAGGAAGTGTTCTTATTTAATCAAAATGCATTACAGTTCCCAAGACTTAAGTATTCAGCATATGTTTTCAGGAAATCTTTCTCATTTGAGGCAGATGTTTGTAAGAAGGTTTTTCATTTGGATAAAAGTCACTAGCTGCAGTTGGACAGGTCATTCTGTGCCACACAGCAAATTGTTTCTTTGAGGCCACACAAGATTTAATATCCTGTGAATCAAAGCGTAACATGCTTTTTGTTTGCTTACAAAGAGCTTTATCACAAGCACACGCCAGTGATTACTGGTAGAACAGACCGTAACTACAGCAAGACAGACAAACCCCTTAGGACAAAGAGCTCCAGGCAGTGGGCAGCATCTACTAAGTGGTCACAGCATATGAAAGAAAAGGATGTCCTTTCTTTGTTGCTCATAACATCACTTCTGCTTTTGGCCCTCTAGGCCTTTTCCCACTTCCCTGTCCCAGTAACCAGAGACAAAATCAGAAGTACCCAACTGCTAGGGTACATGTTTTAACCAACATTTCCCCTTCCTTCACCATTCAATGGCTCTAACCGAAGAACACCATTCACAACTTCAGTGGGACTGGGACAGCTGGGTCTGTACATGACTCAGGCGAGATAACCAGGCATGAGATTCTTCTTGCTTGCTTCATGACCTTGATGTATTAGTTTAGTTAGCCCTGCAAGCCATAGCAGCATAGTAAGTTAGGTCTGTAAAATGTGAACAGATTTCATGTGTGCCTGGATGTGTCCAGTCCGAATTTAGGGTAAAAAAGAATGTATTTAATACTCCACAAGAAACTCAGAATCACAGAATCACTACAGTTGGAAAAGACCTGTAAGATCATCAAGTCCAACCTGAAAAAAAAAAAAAAACCCAAAAAAAACCTCTCTGCTCTGGCTTTTACTGTTGCGATTGCACTGGACAAGTGGCTGTGAACAAAGGAGAGTTTGTGCTGCTCTTCTACAATATCTCAACACTATCACCTGTTTCCATGAATCTATCTTAATTTTTCTTACCTTTATTGGACTGTTACATGGAGGGTAAGACATTTCTCTCCCGTATCCTCTCTCTGACCAGTTTGAAATGTATTCATCCGAACAGCATCAAATAAATGAGTAAAACCCATGGCAGTGACATTTGTGGTGTCAGAGGAGGCACACAGGACATCAGAACTTGATCTAACATCTCCTGACAGTTGTGGCTGATTAAATGCTTAACCTCTCAATTTTTGTTGCAGTTGATGCAAAATGAACATGAGAACCTTGCTAACAAAGGCAAAAGACAGAACTCATCCCCAGGTATTGCAGATCGAGTGAAAACATTTAAGCTTTCATGATCATTTACTGCCATTTTCATCCTGCTCAGTCTTCCACACCCACCAAGAAGCCCTGTGCTGTTAGCACACCTTTTGAAAATTCCAGGGAAAACGCACCAGTAGAGGAGACTGAGTTTATCCATACAGAAAGGCTACAACCCTAGATAGATACAGTCTTTGAGGTGTTACAACCCTAGATATAGTCTCTGAGGTGTTATCAAGCCCTTTATCAAAATGCATTAACATTTGGGTTAGATATTAGAAAGAACTGGAATATAACTGCAAGCGAAAGCTTTCTAAAAATTGCCAGCTAAATGCAGTGGGACCCGTTTGTCAGCAGCTGCAAATCCCACACATGTAGCTGCATCTCCCACTACGCTTCACTTTAGAGCCCATAACTGTGAACACCAAGTGCCTGTTGTGAAGCTGAAGGCACAGAGGTCTTCAAGAGTAGAAAGCTGAAAGATACCTCCTTTGACTACTGCTAAGTGCAACAGAGCTGAAAACCATGCCAGTACAGAAACAGGAAAATGGTTTATAGCAGGATGGCACACAGAGTCTTAGGGGCTAATTAGCCATAAATCATTTAATCACAGAAGACACCCGGACAGCAGAATAGAGTCTTCATTTGGAACAGTTATGTGAAAGTTAGTAATAATAATCCTATTATTTCATTAGCAGTGTTCTTTAATGAACTTCTATTCAATTTCAAGGTCTTACATTCACAAAGTATTCTAGAAGCCTCAGCTACACTCAATCTTCAGATATTTAATGTCAGACATTTTACAAGCAATCACTGATCTAAATTCCACTTGAGTTATTCTTTACAGCATAACATACTTAAAAGGTATCAAAGTATTAAATATAGTACAAACACTGGTATTTAATTCTGTTATATAAAATATTTTCATCTCTATTCAAAAGATAATGCAGATAGCAATTATGATAATAGTGCAGATTATACACTACAGCACCCATAATTTACCTGCTACAATTTTACCAAGGCAAGCATTCTATAAGTCTCCATCCTGCATGTCTATTTGCAAATTCACTGTTCGACCTGCTCTGTCTGATGTTAAATGTATTCATACATATTCAAATGTAAACTAAGAAAACTAAGTATATGACCATGACTGCCTATTAGAATGCACATCTCACAGCAAATATATTAATAGTGAGCTTTTGGTTATTAGTATTACCAGAGCACTATTGAAAAGAGGAGCGTTGTTAGCCTCCCTGTTCTGGACAGCTTCCAAGGCTAGTAATTGCTTTCTGCACACTAGAATCATCCCTGTACTTGGAGTCAAAACCTCAAATTCCCCAACACTGTAAGCTAAAGAAGACTTCCCACCAGCTCACTGGAGGGACTATCATGTGTTAAATGACTTACTATATTGCAATAGAAAGCAGCGTCACAAGCCACTGCAGTGTATATGGCAGAGACCAGAAGCCTCTAAGCATAATTTAAAGGTGGCAGTCTGCAATAGATTTCTAAAAGGAAAAAAAAAGGAAAAGAAAAAAAAAAGAAAAAAGGCACCTTCAGTTCTCACAACCAGCCATCATTATAATTTGTACTATTAAAACAGAAATAAACCTACAGAGAAATGGGCTTGAAAAAAACATACTATCCTTAATGACTTGGTGGACCATCATATTGGTCTTGATTCATGCTCTTGATTAGTTTAGCCTCAGCATGGAGAAGGAAAACTAAAGGACAAGAGAAAGAGAAAGATTTCACACTTCTCTTTCAAGATCTCTTGTTAATCTCGGGGCTTTTTTGTTGTTGTTTTTGCCTCAGTTTAAAAAAAAAATTAAGAACAAAGAAAATGTCCTTATTCCACATCATTGTGTAGGCACCAGATCCTGTCAAAGTGATATGCCTAGAGGATTTGTTACAGAAGTTGGCACTTCAACAGGTTTTAAAATAAATTTGAAATAAAGTAAGCTGGAAAAGGAAGAAAGAGATTGCAGGGAATGGTCCTCAGATAGATGAATGAGGGCAGCAATACTGAAGATTCCAGAAGAACTAAGTTTCACTTGAGCTAAAGATCCTACATATTATTTCTTTAAGGCAAGAATAATTCACTACTCAAAGGAAAAAACTTAATAAGACTACTTACAGCAGCCCATCCGAGCCATCTTCTTGTCAATGCAGGACAATTCAATGCAATGCAACTTGCCCAGGCTAATCCTAGAAGTCAGGACTCCTCTTCTAGAAAGGAAAAGCAACACCATAACTTAACACACCTAATGCAATTATTAAGCCTCTCTTGGATTTCTGTGTATTTTTAAATAATCTTTTTCCTCCCCAGTATTTTCCAAGATTTTTTTATTATTTTTACTGTCTCTTTTTAAGGGTTTTAGAATTCATAAGTTCACTTGTGTTGACCCACTGGGTTGACACATCAGACATCTGATGTAGGTACCTAGCATTAGTTTGGGAGAAAACCATGCTGACCTCTCTGTTTATCATACTTAGTCAGCCTCAGAAGAAACAAATCAAAACACTAAGGGAACTCAGTTCCCTTCTCTGTTGAAGGAAGGGAACGACAGAGAAGGTTAACACTTTCTTTCAATTTTTTCCTTCAGAAAGATCTCTCCCGCTCCTTCCCAAAGGATCTTGACTATATCCCAGGCAAGTGAAGAATTGCAAATATAAACCCATGTATTAAATTTAAAAGATAAAATAAAAAAAGGGTACCCAACAATTTCTTTGGGAATCAGTGTAAGACACGACCCTAATTTTTTAATGCTTAACATTTCCAAAATGAATTTAGAGGCGTTCAGACCATGCCATTTTGAGTATTACTACTTTCAGAAAAAATAAAGCCTGTTTTAGATCAAGTATCCAAACAGCTGCAGCCAGTTGAAAAATTTAGCAGTACCTATTTTGGGGAACTCTAGCATAGTAAGGAAAATTAAACTCTGTTTTCTAGGTACACTTCCTGGCTACCTGGAACTACACCTCTGAGTAAGAATAAAAGGAATTTACCTAATATCTGGTTGTATATAAGATGATTCAGTACGCATATTGACTAAAACTATGCTAGATACATGTCCCTTCCATTACACGGAGAGTTATTGATTTTTCCCTGGTTTGTTTCATTTTCTTCCAAGTTTATCAAACAAAGTAAGCTATTATCCAACCAAGACAGCTGCTGCTCAGAGCAGCGACCGGAAAAAAAGCATCTAATTTGGTACTAAGTATTCAGGATGATAACAATCACTGTACTCCCAGCACATCTCGCAAAGGAAAAAAAGAAAGTGTGCCTGCTGTGGGAGGGGAGAAAACGCACATACTCACTGACTGCCAAAACGTAATATCAGAGCAGGAACCCATAATCATCAAAGCAAAAATGGCTGTAAAGTAGCAGTGCAACTACTGTTAAGCTCTTCCTATCTTCATGAGATTGGAAGACACAACAGCCTTTTTGTGTATGTGCATGTATATACGTACACAAATATTAAAGCTTGCTTACTCTTCTACACAAGTCTTTGCAGCCCTCACAATCCAACCTCTCTCTCCCTGTCCCCTCCCCAAGATTTTCTTCCTTTATTTTTCCTATTTCAAGTAGGACAAGCTCGCCGTAGAACAAGCAGAGAGCATCCCAGTGAATTGCACGCTTAGCAAAGCCTCCACAAGAACCAACAAGGGCCTTCCCACAGAATCAACCATATGGTGGTATGCAGCTCTGTGCAAAGAAAATACCGAGTTCTCTGACATGCTGCACTAGAATACAGAGTTCTCCATTTGAATCGTGCACTCTGAGATTTTGCTTACCATTTTTAAAATGTAAAAATACACATTTACAGAGGAAACCACATTTAATGGGACACTGCAACCACTAAGACAGATTTTTTTGTAAAATAGCATTTTTTCCTGAACAGGAGTTTTTGAAATATCTGTAACCACAAACTGTTAAGAAGACCATGCATTAGATAGCACTGCCCTCCCCCACCAGTGAAAATATCCTGCTTAACAGCTTCACCCATTAATTCACTTATTATTTCTGGTTACCCATTGAGCAATTCAAAAGCAGAGCAGTAGAACTCCATGCCAGGACACCAAGAGACAGAAACTTGAAAAGAAATATCATATATGCAGTACAGAAAGTTTTCAGTAGAGTTTAAAAAAAAAAAATACAGACCCAAACATCTCTTCGTTTCCACTTGCTGCTTTACCCACTGATTAGGTATAGCACTCAGGACCCACCTGAATCCAATCAAAGCTTTTAGGCAGCTACCCAATGCCTTTTCTCTGAGTACTCTCTGATGGGCTTCCCACCTGGGGGAATGCTGGCCCAGAAAATTAACTCTGTAACTGCCACGCTACTTAGAAATTACTGTGACACCAGCTTTTGTCAAAACCTTCTGTTCTATTAAACAGTGCCCCATTTCCCACTGTGCAGAGGGCCGTGCTGGGCTAATGGTTCCACTCTCCTTGATCTGTTTTGGAAGGAGAATTTTATACTTCCCTGTGACATTAGCCTGTATTTTTTCCTTATGAGCAGAAAAAAAATTGAGCTGAGCAGAAAAAAAATCCAACTCAGTGCAATTGATACTTTTGTATTTCAAAAGGAGAGTGTATTTGTCAAACTACTGCCTTAAAGTTCAAAATATCCAAAGAATCTAAATTTCCTTCCAGCACATCCAAAGGATACACCTACTTATTTCATGAAGAATAAATCAAAAATTTATATTTTCTTCTGAAATACAGAGATGGGGCTATTCTGATTAATTCTTGGAGTGGTTTTCACACTAGTGATGAGACAATGGCAAACTGAACAGCCATGTCTCTGTCCTTATGCCTCATAAGATACCCAAAAATTCAATTTTCCAAGAGAGAACATCAGCTGAGGAATGTGTAGTGAGAATAACAGTTTCAGAGCTCACAGTAGATCCACAAAGTACACAGACAACCAAATATGAGTTTATAGCTGTTGATTTGGGCCTCTTCTGTAGGACTTGTATATGCACTGATAAACAGTTCAGTAGGCAGGAGTTGTTTTAAACACACACCTAAACTGAAAACTTCTAACAGCAGCTTATGCTAAGTGAAGTCCCAGCGTAGCATCAGCCAGCCACTCCCTCTGCCATGCCAGGGCTTCCAAAGTTGTTACAGTCATCCTCAGACCAGCTGCGATGGGGCAAATCCCCTCCATCAGCAATAACCGTTTCCACATCTTCCACGGAATCCAGGAGCTTTCCAACCTGCTCAGCATTCATAGCACTGAAAGGATCTACATCTGAGGAGCCAGTTAAGGAGTTCTCCTTTAATAGCAACTCAATTCAGAAATTAAATGGGACTAGTATGCAGAAAGAAATAAGGGGAAAATCTTAATAATGACTCATCCCAAAACTTCATATTGCAAAAGATTTCAAAAATCTTACATGACAGGGAGGGCTATATTGCAAAATGGCTTCACAATGTTTTTTGAAATTTCCTCCATATCTTTAAGCATTGCAAATAGTGAACTTGCAGCTCAGACTGCCAGAGAAAATTAGCCTCCTAAGGATGTAGGTGGGCATTCCCTTGGGACTAATGAAGCCACCCAAGCGTGTTAGGTGCCTGACTCCACTGGGAGCAGATTCCCAGACTATGCAAATTGTATAAGGTGCCTGTCTGCATCTTTTAATGTTTTATAAATGCCTCTGTGAATTTAGCCTTGGATATAGTGCAGAAAAAAACCCCAAAGCCAATTAAAATGAGGCTTCCAAGTGGTGTTTTAGTTTTCTTTCTTTTCACATAAAAGTGGAAGATATAATGCTTTACCTTCCTCAAATGAATGTATTCTAGAAGGGCAAAGCATTGTATCCTACACTTTTATTGGATTGGATTTCAGAACACTCTCCAACAATAATTAATGAACATCGCCTCACTGCTCTTCTTTAATCTAGATAAGCATCAGCAATATTTTACACAGCAGGGAATAAGGGAACACAGGTGTTAAGTGGCTTGCCCAAGGTCACACAGCAAGGCCATACCAGAGTTAGGAATGAAATCAGTTCTCCTTCGCAAGACACCCATCCACAAACTTTTAAAAATACTGCTGAAGTAATGCTGTTCCTCTTAAATTACAAAACCCTGTAAGTGCTTACATGCAATCTGTGAACACCTTTAAAATCATTGTGAAGAGAAGACCCTCCATGTACATGGCATGTTCCCCTCAAGTGGGATGCAGAACTAAGGAGAAGGGGAAGAGCTCAACAGTTGTCCAGCACTGCTGTACCATCCCTTTCTTGCACCAAACTGAGCATTTGCCCTGGCCCAGAAGCTATGCATGGAAAGAAGGGTAGGCCAGAGGAAAATGAATGTGCTAAAATATGATATATCACACCACCCAGTAATCCTTCAAAAAATAAGAATTCTGGACTGCATTAATTTTCTATCACACCATCCTGCTAGTGAGACTCCTTTCTTAAATGCGATATTAATGGCCAAAGAGCAGTGAAGGGTCACTGGAAGTTATGAGGAAATGGCAGATTTGAGGGCTTCATTCTTGTGTCTATTTCTTGGAAATGGGAGAACAATATACACCAAAAGAAGAAAAAAAACATCAAACCTGTCTGTTATATTTCCTCTCTCCTAGACAGCTTCATGATCTATATTGTTAATATAATGACATAGCTTGTTCCATTCTTCAACTGCTTGTCACCTGAACTTGGCAGACTTCAGAAGGCCAAAAATGGAGAGAAGGCAACCAGTAATTACCAGAACCAAACCCACTATTTTACTAGTAGGAGAGGTAGAAAACACAAATTATCAAATATCTATCTGTCTATCTATTTTTAGTTCAAGAAAAGGGCTACATGACAACGTGCTTCTGTTATTATGTCACATCAAAAGTTACCGTAAAAAACAGTTTTAATCAATATTTTTCAAACAACAATAAGGAATATGTATACTCCTTATCATCTTCCAGTCACATTCTTTGTTAGCTGCACTGTCCCCTGTTACCCGAATAGTGCTATATTGATGTTGGGTGTGCAGTGCAAATGGGATGAAAGCATTTTGTCATACAAAGATAAAGCAGGGACGTTTTGTTTTATCTGCTTCCCAGCTACCAGGTAGTTTCTGATATCCAGATTTATCCTTCTGTAGCAGTTCCATAATATATTTCCGCAGTTCCTTAACAAATAATAAGACTAATCAAACATCACTTTGAAAATTCATGATCTGCTAGGGGGGAAATGTTTCCAAGTATCATGGAATTATTTAGTTTTCCACATTAGAAAACTGACAGTGTCTGACAGAGGGCTGAGTTTTCAGCTCATTTGAGCTGGTATAGCTGGAACCAGACTGTAGCTGTTGGCATTATTTACCATTGTTTACCACAAGCTAAAACTTTATTCACAAGAATAGTTCTTCATAAATACAAGTAGAGATGCCAAAAAATTAGATTTAAGGCCCTATTGCCTGTAACTGAGCTCTTTATGAATAAGGATTACTCACAAGAGCAGAAGGTGCCCAAGGAGACCACTAAATCAAAACACAGATTCAAAACCAAAAAGGAATATATTATAATGAGAAGAACAGGACAAAAGTAAACGGCAGACATTTGGAGCTGGAGAAGAGTAGTAACAGAGTAAACTGCACCTCCCACGTTCTCAGCTGTCTACAAGGAATCAGCTTTACCTGTTGCCAGTAAGAAAGTCAGATTATTGCTCTATTAGGACTATCCCATGATTTCATGCCTTGTCCTCTGCAGAAGTCCTACAGACATAAGCTATCTCCTTGCATGCATATTAGAAGTAGGTGAAAGGGTAGGTGCAAACAGCTACTGTCGGCAGCCTTCTTATGGCTGAGATTTTCTCTTAATCAGGAAAATTCCCCAGTACACTTAGATGACTTTAAATGGACTTTGCACTGAGTGACTGCAACTTGCATGACATAAATTTACCTAGTAGATTTAAGAATTTGGTGTTGTATTAGGAAAAGATGTGAATCATCAAAATAGAATGCTAAAAAGCCTTATCAAACAGGTCCACAGATGTTACATTAGTCTATGTGACATGGCAAAATTCACAGAAAATAAGTCCTGCAGATGTTGGAAATGTGATCTGTAAGAGGATATTCTTTGACAAGTGGTAAGGGGATTAGAATAAGAAAAATGAGGTTAGGGTAGTTGCATTTCAATCCTTCATAGCTTTGTTGAAAGTAAAAGTCTACAAACTGACCTTGTAGTTGGATTCCTGGGATAGGCACTGTATTTGAGATATAATGATCACAAAAAGTTTTTTACAGATTTTTACTCATTACCAAGCTCCCTTGAATCTGAGCATCCACAAGTTAATAAAATACAGCGAAGTGAAGTGTGAGAGAGGACGATGCAGAGAAAGTGGCATACTGCTGGTCTGTCATATCCCTTCTCTAGGCACCACATCTTAATGACAAAAGAGGCACACTTCACAACAAGAATAGTCTTCCCATAGCCAACTGGAAAACTTCTGAAATAAGTAATGGCTTTTGCTCCACTTGTGTGTCTGGGTTTTCCCCTGATGAAAACAAGGCCATGGAGTAGAAAGCAAGTAAGAGTGTGTGGAAGCATACCTGGACCTTCAAGTTATGAGATACTCCCAGAGCCTTCAGTTTAGTTGCAGCTAATGATAATGCATCATAGGTCACAAGCATTAAAAGAATGCATGTATAACTTATGTCTGATAAAATATTTAATATGACTGTACTAGAAACCCTAATTATGTGTGGAGAGTTTAAAGTGAACTGTCCAGATTGTATAGTGACAATTAACCAGCTGTGACTAGGAACAAAGGGAAAATAGCCTGTACTAAGGAAGAAACAGCAATGGCATTTACATAATTTGCATACATTCTGATTATTTGTAAATCAGGATTGGGAAACAGCAAAGCTATTAGCTCCAGATAGGCTCACTGGACATTTGTGTTTATATCCAACACTTCACTCTGAAGCAATATACATAGACGTAGGTGGGAATGAAAGTCATCCAGAAATAAAAATAAAATCATAAGAACAAAAGAAAGCAACCTTATATTTACAAGATTAAAAGTTCCACTTCAAACTGTAACCACATAGACACAATTATTTATTTTGGTTATATTTGAAAGGATTGTATATTGATACTGAGCATTGATACTGATACATTGGGATAATTCAAAGAACCACAGTTAGTAAGGGCATACCAAACTTTGTCTGAAAGGGTAATCAGAGTGGAACCGTTTACCCATTCTGTAGAAAGAATGTTTCTTACCTTTCATCAACTGTCCAATGTTTGATTTAAAGCAGGATTTTTTTCCTCAATTTGATTTGCAAAATACAATTGGCAAGATCAAGAAAGACATTTTATTCTTTCTTATTCCTATGGAAAATTTCAGCCTTTGGACCACCTTCAAATACAGTATTGTATTCCTTTTATCAATTCACAATTCAAATAAGGCACCCTTTCTTCTCTATAGGCTTACACTGCAACAATACACATTAGTTAGATATGTCAATGTATGTTTTATTACAAAAGTCAAACTAGGCTTTATCCATAATTTTCTAAATCTCATTAAAGGTTCTTTCATATTGCAGATAGGATAAAGTAGCACTTTAAACTTTATAAATCTATTTCCGCTAGTACAGGGAATCTATTGCCATCTGTAGTTACAGTATATGAAAAAGGAATGCCTTGGGGGTGAGTCTGTTCAAATGCAGATAAGGTGGCCTGCAATGAATCACTGTCCTCTGGAAGTGACTAGTTGTTAATAAAAGGTCAGAGATCATAGCATCACTATTTCTCGTATTTCTCCAGCAGAAAGAGAAGCAGTGACTGGATTTTCTTTATCACTTCCTTTTTTCTTTTCTCCTCACTGAAGCACTCTCAAGTATCTGTTCTTGTTCCTACTGTCTCTGTTTTGCAGATGAGCACTGCCTTTTGAGACAGCACAATTGCATAATATATTTCTAACTAGGTAGGACTACTATAGAATTGGACTGCACAGATTTCAGACTGCTTTGCAGGATGTGATTCAATTTCACTTTTGTTGTTAAGAACATACATTTCTCAGTAGCACAAAACCTTTTTTAAAATTAGGCTAATACGAAAAGTTGTGCCTTGGAGGACATTTCTAATCAGGGATTATCCTCTAGGGCTGTCAATGATGGCAGGTTTATTCCTCTGGACTAATTCCACTGAATTTTCTGAATGAAAATATAATAATGAAAGTTTCTCTATAAAACTTACCAATTTATATGTGCCAGTCAAGGTTATGTTTCCATTTAAAACTTGTTTAGCCTCAGGCTCCAATTCAGTAAAGAACTTAAGATCATGACTAAGTGCTTTACAGAACCAGCATTTTGGTGGGTGCATCTTTGCTCAGCAGTCATTTCACAAGCTAAAATTCCATAAACAGTAATCACAGCTAGTTAACTCTTCTCATATAAGTTTGTATTTGGCCAGAGGTCTGGGGATACCCCAATCCCCAGATACATTTTTATCATGATAGTTTAACTACTGAAGTTTGCATTTAAAGACTCTAGGGCAGCCAT
This sequence comes from Gavia stellata, assembly GCF_030936135.1. Classification (NCBI taxonomy): domain Eukaryota; kingdom Metazoa; phylum Chordata; class Aves; order Gaviiformes; family Gaviidae; genus Gavia; species Gavia stellata. The sequence goes on along the minus strand of NC_082615.1, from coordinate 8,168,033 downwards.
TCATGTATTTAGACTGAGAAGACAGTAAGGCTATAAGAGCTCTAGCTAGCCAGGAAGTATTTCCCAACAACATAGTATATAATTGGTATAATCTTGTCTAAATTTATCAAATACACTCTAGGGAGCCTGTTCCCAGAATAAAACAATCCAAAACAAATAGACGATCAGGTCCCAGAGATATTCCTTATTATTGCATTTTACAGCAAGTCTTTTTCAAAGTGATCCAAAAGCAGCAGGGCTGCAGAAGTCAACCTGATAAATGGAAAACCTTCCCTGAGAAACCTTGTGGACTGACAGATGGGAGAGAAGGGGAGATACAGCAGAGCTGGGATTACAAATGAAGCAGCTGGTCACTGCTTAATGGATTTTATCAAGAGTGGAGGATTAGATTTCATTAACCTATACAGACACAGTAGGTACAATTCACCTGAGCAGAGCAATACATTTTATACTGTAGCAGACTTACGAGATTGTTGAAGTGTTGTGTGGGTCTTGGCCTGATATGAGTTTTAGTGAAGAAAGGGAAATAATAAAGGAGAGTCTTGAAAGGCAGATTCTCTCACCTGCTTTTCAATTTCCTTGTTAGAAACATATATTACATCCCCAGCTCCTCTGACCTCATCCTACCCCTAGAGAAATCTTATGATTTTAAAAGCATCTTTCTAGGCTGGCCATCTATTTATTATGTAAGTCGAGAACATACTCCACACAGTATTTGATGCTTCTGATACCTAAGAACTGCTGCCACAGAAGGCCAGCCTTTCAGTCTAGAAAGGAACTGTAGAGAGAATGTCTCATTAAAGCATCCTTTGGTCTCACTACAACTGCTGGATGAATCAATTGGAATGGTAGCCATAGACCCTTTGCAAGACAAAAAGGGTTAACACTATTTTGGGACTGTGTCTCTCCTTTCTTTGCTCAGTTTCCTCTAGCATCTTGGGACATACCTCTGAATTGATCTATATCATGTAAGATACCACAGTCTGAGTCTCTTTTGCAGTCATAGCTGAACAAAGTTGATGCAAAATTTTAACAGTACGATTTGGCAGCATTTTCACCACCTTTGTGTAGATGACCATACCTGTATAAGTGGTAAAGATGTACAGTGAAGCCCAATGAAATTCTCCTACACACAAAATGTTGACTCTGAAATATGCATATTTTCCATAGAGGGAGATATCCCTGCCACTTTTCTTACTTAAAATTTTAGAATGCTTTTGGAATTCAGAGGAACATGCAATCTGCTCCACACTGAACTCAATTCTCAGTTATACAATGCTCCATTTATACCAGTCTGTCAGCTTAAAGGACCTTTGGAGCAGGAGTAATTACAGTTATGCACACTTCATGGCCCCATTATTGTGACAAAGTGGCATAAGGAAGCTCCGATGCAGAAGAAAATCAAGTCTACTTATTTTTTTAATACAGTTACTTTAATATGGTTGTGTTTTATCTCCAATTCTGTCTATATATCTCAGTCTTTTCCTGTGCTTTTGTGTGTTATTTCTATTGCTTGATACTATACTCTTGGAGTATTGCATCTTCAATAAAATATGAGAACGTTAGGGTTGAAGAGTAAGCTCTTAATTCAAGTCACATACCAAGTGACAGGGGAATGAAAGCCTATGTGTTTTGAACTTATGCCATTTTCATCCTTTCAGATGTGCTTGTGGTTCTGCTCTGACTACAGGTCTGTTCTCAGTACTTTATTTATCAACAGCAACTCCATACTCACTGCATGGTGGAGGTGTTCTTAACTTGGCTCCTGTGACATCTCATAGTTTTGAACTGATTTGATTCTCCTTTCTGGCAATATTCCTTGTTTTTGTCCTCCCCAGTTTTAGTAACTAGTAAACTAAAGAAAAAAGTTAATCTCTCTCATTTAATAATTTTTCTCCCATAAACCAGTTACAGGGATCATCCTTGTACTTGATGGGAAATCTTTTGGACTTTTTTCAGCATTCATTCCACCGTATTGCATTTTGGAAAGTTCCCTAAAACTGTAAGACAAAATGTAGGTGTGCTGGGACAGGTTGTAGGTAATCATACCAAAGGATCTACATATCAAGGGACAGGTTCTAGGTAGCCATCTCAGTAGAGCTCTATGTCTCCTTGGCATTTTAGGTAACATAGCAGGGGTTGTAGGTAAACATGACAGGGATATCAGATCCATGAGTTCTTGGAAAGCCATTGGGAAATATCTGAAAAGCTCTTCAAAAATTCCTAGAAAGATTCTAGATCAGTGAAATCCTAGAAAAGGTCTACAGGTAGGAATTATTAGAAAGCTCTGGTGAAATTCTAGGAAGGTTCTGGACTGGGAAAATCCTAGAAAACATGGGGGATTCCCAGAAAGGTTCTACATTAAGGAATTCTTGGAAAAACAGTGGGAAATTCAAAGAAAGCAGCAGGGAATTAATCTCTTTTGTATCTTCTGGAGCACCATACAAAGCCATATCTGGGTTATGCATCATTAAGGAAAAGGGAAAAGTCATGCAGCAATGAAACACAAAGGATAAAAGGGGACAGAAGGGTAAATGAAGAAATGAATATAGACACCTAATTAGCCTTCTTCACTGTCATAACAGAAATACATTAGTTGCAATCATTTTCACGGTGCCTTTCCAGGATCCTTATCTTTCCTCACCAGAGAATCCCATTTTCTATGTTGCTGTGTCTAATACTGCTTTCCAGTCTCTTCGGTGGAAGCCCACTGTGATGAGATATGTTCTTAAATCTGACAAAAGTGTGGAGGGGGCTTGGAAGTGCTTTAACCGCCAAGTCTTTCATTTGTATCATCTCTGTGTCATGTCTAGTTCTTGACGAATCTCAGTGTAAGTGCTGTGTAACTACTATACTTCATGATTTATAAAATATTATAACAGTCTTGGTAATGCTGTGGCCAGAAAGAGACCTTTTTTCAAGAAGAACTGTGCTGATGAAAGAAACCTGACTATTGTGAATTCAAAGGTGAGGAAGGGCCCTACTTGATGAATCTGAGTTGGCAGCTTAAACTACTTTAAAAATAAAAACATGTGAGAGAAAAGCATCTTGGAGAAAGGATCAAGAGGAAGCCAAGAGAAGCAGGTGTTTCGACTAGCCTTTGGTTGTGACAGTCTATGTTTCCATGCAGACTTTAAAGTTTCAGGAGGCTGACCGCTATTGAGTCAGCCCCCCTACATGACATGCCCCAAAGATTTACATAATGACGAGTATAACTCCTAACATACAACAGAGGTCAATTTGAGGGTACGCATCTCCAGGAGGAAATAAATTTCCCCTAACTGGGGGCCAGCACACCTCCACACAGACGATTCACAAATCGGACTGTGCCCTATTATCACACCCCTCAGTGTACACCAGTCTACATCACACCCCCTCCTGGAGGTTCATACAAAGAAGCCCATACAAACACAGCTTACCTCTATTTTCACAGGAAAAGTCCACGAGTAAGAGCTAATACTGCCAGAGGACAGAACCCACACCAAGCATTTGCCAGGGAAATACAGGTCAAAGCAATGGGACTTCCACTTGCAGCAGCGGAAGCCATATTTCTTAAAGTAGTGTCAAATGATGTGGGGCTCAGCTGTGCTAGACTTTGTGCATCAGAGCCTATCACCCAGAAAGACTTCGATGCAGGCAGGAGAAATAAAGCCTAGGTGAAAGGACTACCTCAAACAAGCAGAGCAAAAATGTCATGGTAGCAAAAGTCAAGTTGGTTCTGCAAAGCTGGGTTATTTGATGAAAAAAATCAGAGTTCTTTCCCTTCCTATTTGGCATTGCTTTCTACAGAAGAATAAGACCGTGTGCTAGAAGCCTATTAGTAGCAACTGTGATTTAAATATCTGTAGGAAGCAGGATTCAGATTCAAGAATGAAGGGCATGAATTCTACAAGGCATATTCATAGAAACATATTTTTGTGATGCAAATATAATCCATGTGAAAGCTTTGCTCCCTGCAGCATCTAAGGGCTCATATCTGATAATTCTACTAAAGAACAAGGTAATTAATTATCATGCCAGAAAATACTGTAGTGGTGCTCCCCTTCTGCAGCTTCTATATGTGGGCAGTATCACACCAGTTGTTCCAGTTGTCCCTATGCAATACTTGACTTTTTGAAAGTCGTCCCCCAAATATAAATTAATATTTCAGATTAAAATTAAAATCTGAATGGAAATGTATCGTTGAAAGGCCACTGTTTAGAAGAGATTTCAGGGTAAAATGGAGTATTAAGGTTAACCTCATGCTGTATAAAGAGATAAATATCTTCTCCCTGTGTCCCAGTTCACGATGGGTTCCCTTTTCCAAAGCTTGCTAGCTGCATTCTGGGAACGAATTTCCTCCACACACAGTAGTTGTTTTCTTGGATGCAGCTGTCCACATAGCTGGAGTTAAGAGGGCACAATACTTTTAGAGGGAGATTTCTGATAACATAATTTTTTTTTTCCCCATTTTGTGAGTAAACAATCAGATCTGGGCTCATGCAAAATCACAGAAATCTCTGTTTTTCATGTGTTGGTAGTTTCTTATTCTGATTGGCCTTAGGTCTCACAGTACATTAAAGTATGCAAACGCTATATGACTTTACAGGCACATCTTTTAATACTGTGCCATCCATGAAAGCATGTCTACAAAGTAATCTGGTGAGGAACTGGCAATAAATAAATAAATAAAATTCTATTCAGATTTATCTCTGTTAAAGTAAATATAGCTTGTGCACATAGTATATATATTTTACAACTATATCTTAGATAGGTAGGAAAAAATGCCCTCTTTTCTATGCCCATTTTGTGTGCGCAAGGCTGCATTTGTATAGGAAAAAAAATAAAGGACCCATCTATTTACTTCTGCTGTAACATTATTAGACCATGTAGTATAAGGCAGGAAGATGGTACATTTGATTCAGATTTGTACTTCTGGAAAACTCAGTTTGAACTCCCAGTCATTCCTTCTTAGGCTAATAGGAATTTGTAAGGAATTAGCACGTTAATTCTAGAATTCCCTATTCCACTTAGGAGATCTGTCATCTTGAACGACTTCTGAGCATCAAGGCCCCATGCTCTACTGTGCTATACTATCGCAGACATTTATCAGCTAGCAGAAGAGAGGACTTAGTTAAAAAGATTTGCTACATTTCAACCCTTTAAAACAAATTTACTAATAAAAATATGTTACCAATTCTCTTTCAGAAGGGTATCTACAAGGATGACTTCGCAGTTTGCTGAACCACACCATGCATGAAACATTTAATATGTGGGACAAAAGAAAGACAGGAGTGCTGAACAGGAACCAAAGGATTTGGATGCATGAATCATACTGAAAAATGTTTCTATTGTGGCTACTAAATCCTCTAATGCCTTTTTGTTTTCCCAAACAGACTAAATGTAGAAATGTTTCACTTACTGTAGCACTATGGCTAGAATAGCAACAAGTTACCTCCTTGCCTTGGTCTTCCAGTTGTTCCCTTCTTTACCAATTCTTGTCACTGCAGCTCAGTTCGATTGTTACAGAGCTTTCCCCACAATATTGTGATTTCAAAGTAATTCCTGACTACATCCATAAATTACCAACCACTACACATGCTCCTGGATCTCCTGGGGGAAACTAACCAGCGAGAGTTTACATAACAGTGTTTTGCACATGGGAAAATGACTGAAACAAATAGATGCAACTTAAACTTGTTGGTCAATTCCTTTTTGTTTTATGTGTCTGAACTGTTCAGCTCAGACAGGACAGCCGTTGCAGGCAGAATTTTCAAGGAGAACTCTCTGCTCGACATCTTAAAGATACCCCTCCTAACCTCGATGTTTATTTTTGCATTGACATTTATATTGATAAAGGGACTTGTCTAGTGATCAAGGTTCTAAAATGGACGATTTCTGTATAATATGCAAGTAATAAAGAAATATGTTCTATATGCTATTTCATATAGCAATACTGCCATATAAATACACATTGTGAAGCTGCTTTCTTCATGGTGGCAAGCGGTGTTTCAGGAAGAGAGAAAGAAATTCACACAATGGCAAGATTGTATTACCAAGGAATTCCTAATGAGCGTACAGTAAACAGAAGAAAGATGAGAAAAACTGGGAAATAAATGCAGATAGATTTATTGCAGTGCTGACAGATTGAATGAAATGTGGTGGAAAATGCAACAAATTGGGAAATAAATATTGAACTTCTCAGCTGCTCAGATAGATATGACTAATATTTACAAATTGGGAATGTATGTAATTCGAGTTAGCTAGCAGAAGATAAAATCCTAGAAAAGACAAGGCTTTCAGTAACTTCTTTACCAGTTAGCAGGGCACTCTGATCCCTGAGGTCTTTTGACTTGATCTGCTAACTCATAGACTGCTTTGATTTAGGATTTTACTTCATTTTACATTTTCTTAGTGACATTTTACATTTTCGTAGTGAAGAGGCAAAGTATGCAAAGGTGGTATCATAAACATTCAAGAAACAGAGTTTAACGTGCTTTCACTATATGAATATAGAAATTTTAATAAACTCATTTATAAATGATTGTCTGTACTGCTACTGTACAATGCATAAAGGAATCTAATTAAGCATAGTGAGTCTAGCAGCACTTCTACTATCAGTCAACAGAGCTGCACTATATGATGAAATTATTATGTGTGCTATTTGCTCTATACACAAATTAACTGACATTTTGGATGGTTGCTACCATGATCCTTTTACAGACTGCACTTGAAATAAAGTAAAACACATACCAAATGGAATTAAATCTAATTGAATAATGCAATACTAGCCTCAGTCCATTTCTCCCCAATCAAAGATGTAATAGGTTTTGCAATACTAATTATTAATGACTTGCAATTTGTAAAACAGATTTTTAACAGTTGAGTTAGGCTACCCACCAGCCTGTAATTTTCAAATTATCTTTTAATTTACTGGGATTACAGATTTTAATATGTGATGAAGTTTCTTTCCAAACACCTAATGCACTTAATAAATTTTGGGAATACATGGGCCCTGTATTCTGCACCTGCAACTCTACTGAGAAATTATTATTTTGATTCTATTCAGTAGCAGGCCACTTACTTAAATAGTATAAACATCTCTAAATCCAAATAAAAGGCCAACGGTTCTGCCAAAAAATATGCAAATTTTTCAGAGCAAACTATACAAGAAGAGCAGATTGGTGGCTCTTGGTTTTGGTTAAGACAAGCGTAGAAGAGATGATTGCGATGATGAAGTAATAGCAAAGTCCAGAAACAGTGTGGATAGATAACTTAAAAAAAAAATTACTCCCTCTCCCCTCCTTAGCCCATGGGACTTACCTAATCATATAGAAAAACAAGCAGCAAGTTCTCCGTGTCACACGGTGAGAGACTGCGTGTAGCAGGGATTGGTTGTACCAGAAGATGGCAATCCTCAAGCACTTAAACTTCTGAGACCTCCAGCTCCCCAAAAGGGCCTGAGTCTGCAATCACGAATGTCACTGTTAGAAGCAGTTTCCCCTGGTGCCAGACACAAGCAAATACGAGTGATCACAAGGTCAGGGCCTAAGAGGTCAACATCTATCCTGACATACCGAATGTTCCTAATAGTGTCATATACTTTTTTTTCCCAGCAAAGTGCTCCATTGCATGCTGAGCTGAACCAAGATGCTTACAATCAAATGCTTAATTTGAATCACATGCTTAAATACTTTGCTGAATGAAGACTTCTACTGGGGCACAAGCTTGTCCTTACATCTCCAATACTTCGTTTACCTTACCATTTATTACCACTTTTATTATTTTAATGAAAAAGAAAAAAATCATACTATTGCTACTAAAGTGATTTGCAATATTATGCATGTTTTTTCCAAACACTTTCCAAGTACCTTGTTTTCGCTATGCCGAGTAGAACTGAAATTCTAGCCTGTATTTGCAACTTAATCATATTAAATGAGGTTTTTTGTTTTAGTGATATCAACCACAAGGACAGAAAGCAAATTATGGGACACAAAATAACTTGTTCATGAAGGAGTTAAAGAATTCATCAACAGGAACACTTTGAAAACACAGGAAATTCTGATCCATCACTTAGCTGTAGGCTTATGTGACATTTACAACAAGCATGTATATTCTGAGATAGTTGACAATGACATCTTTATGTTTTTGTTATCAAAGCTTCCATCTTACAATCCCCTTTGGTCCTGAGTATTGTTAAAAATGTGCCAGGGTTATGGCTGTTCAAACCTTTCCTCTTCTAAGTGGTACAATGATCAGAGAAGAGCAAAGTTTTATGATCCCTTCAAGGTATTTGAAAATGACACTAAATGACGTTTATAAAGATTTCTAAAAGTCAGAAGAGCCTTATTTTCTTTTTGAGGGCTTGTTCTCATCCTTTTGAATTGTGTTAGATGCCAATTCCTCTACTCTCTTTCTAGAAAAATACAAAGCATAAGTTTCACAGGTCCCATAAATCTACCGATAGCACTTGCAGATCAGCCATCGTGGACTTTTTTTGAGTAACAGCTTTTCTTAGGACTTACATGGTATTTATCTTCAGAGCTTACTGCAAGCATTAACTGTTATATTTTTGCATCCTCATAAGCAGTATCTCCATTTTACGGAGGAAAACTGAGGGAGATGAAACCACTTTAGAACCAGGCATCAGTACAAGTAATTACTCCTGGAACTTGGAAGATTTAGAGGAAGGAGTTAGGAGAGGGTTATTTTCTTCTGAACTGTTGCAAATGAACACAGAAGTTCCGTTCACACTGTAGCTGAGGAAGTGCCATTCAGACTGCGGCTATTGCAGTCTGTTGACTGTAAACTGTAGTTGTGCTCTATGAGACACTGTGCCTCTGGAAGCCTCCTACAAAAAAACCTGAGTGCATGGTCTGTTTTAAGCACATGAATAATTCCATTTGCTGAATTACTTTTGTGATGAAAGTTATCCAGCTGGCGAAAGGCTGAATTGAGGCTTAATTCCAAAGGAAATGTGTTCAAAATCAAAGGGTGAAACTCCCATTCACTTTAATGGGAACAAGCTCAGGCTCATAACTGATGCTTTATGGACATTTGCAACATGTGAAAAGTTGCAGGGAACAACATCTAATGCTAAGATAAGCATATTAATCTCTGGTTTCAGAAATCTCATATTAACTGACTTTGCCTAAAAAAATACTGGAGAAGTAAGGTATTGTCTTGCAGAATAAAGTTCTGTTTAAAGAAAACCTTGATTACAAAATGCAAAAAATCTATAGAGAGCGAGAGAAGAACAATCCTACTTACTAAGTGTGCTTCCTCTTCCTTCTCAATTGCTATCATAATTGCAGAAAAATATACAGCAATGTATTTCCCAGAAAAAGCAAAATGGTTCATGCATTGATACAGAAAAACAGTGAATAGTAACAGGCAACAATTTAAACTAGATCGTGTCTCATTGTCCACGTGTGCACAAACCTAAACAATATCCACACACAAAGAAGCCAGGGAACATAACTTTTTTCCTAGACATACATCCTTTAGGTTCAAGCACAAAGCTCGGGAGAGAACAACTTCTAATGAGTTCCTGCGGTTCTCACTGGGCCGTCACGCAGGAAACGACGTGCGCTCAGAGTTGACCTCTTCCCTACCAGTGCCCTGGTGGCAAATCTTAGCACAATGGGAAGAGTGCTCTGGAAGCAGATACCTATTACATCTGAGCAGGAACATGAGTTCCCAACTCAATCCACTCTGAGAGCAGTATAGCCTGAAAATTGACAGCATAGCTACCTTGACTCACACACACATAATATTAATCTGATACTGCAATCACTGTTACTCTATGTGGCATAAGGAATTATATTAAACAGGCACCATGTGACAACTAGCTGTCAAAATCTGTAATGAGGAACCAGTAAGATCCATATCACAATAATATTCAAGATGTGTGTTCTTTTCTTTTAGATTGAGATGACAAAGAGTCCTCAATATCAAAAAATATATTTTGCTTTTGATCTGTTAATTAATTCAAACTTGCAAGAGAGAAGGATAGAGGCAGAAAAACAGAAAGTAGGAAGTTCTTTTTCCTGCTTTGTAGCTTCTGCAAGATGGCTTTAGAAATAGTCAGAAACATAGGGTGGCGTGCTGAGGTACATGGCAGCAACTTTGTCTCCCTTTTACCAAGCAAAGTTGCCTTGAATGTGGCAGAAATGGTCTTGCATGGCTTCTGGGGCAAGGTCTAATTGCAAGCAGTGTGCTAAACCAGCCCACCTGTGGTTGTTAGGCCAAGTGTGTAGGTGAACAAAAGGGGACGCAGTAGAGGCATCAGTATGGACCAAATACTGCTGTTGGCCAGAATGACCCTGCTGAAACACCAGGAGTTTGGCACAACTTACATCAGTCCACAGAGTCTCTGAATGGAGTCAAAGCCGAAAGCTAGATTAAAAGAATGTCCCTTCTAATCATCCACCACTCTTGGACTATACTGCAGTCAATTATTACGAAAACAACCCCCCCTCCAAATCGTGTTCTTTTATCTTTTTAATTATTTTTAACAGGCAAGTTCACTAATATACTCCCGGCTGTGGGAAATAAGAATATTACAAGGACTGTAATCAGTGCACCACCTGAAGTCAATTTTATCTGGTGACTTTGATACTAGCAAAAAAATCAGTTTTCCCACTCTACATGCCTACTCAGAAAAACCTAATTCTGTGGGCGCAAAGCTGCCAAGACTCTCAAAGAACCTATTGAGGTTTATTGAGGAACTGCAAGATAGCATGACGTTTTAAACACTTTTGTGACTAATTTCTCACTTCCAGAAAAGCTAAATCACTGCAGTTTACATATGTCTTTTTGAATTAGAAGAATGTTATTTCACAAATACTTGATGTCTTAACACTGTTTGCTGGAGTTCAGACATGAAAAAGGGATTTGGACTGAAAATAAGTCTTTATGATAATGAACAGACTGACTCACAGGAAAAACACATTGATTGACTTCATAGTTAACTGCCAGTCACTTTCCTTGTTCCTTTGTTGGGGGTGTTTTTAACTTCAAATAAATTGCATCATTATCTCTACCAGTAAAATGTAAATTCTGTCTCAGTTTTGATAAAGACCATCAATACAAGAAAAGAATTACCTTAACGTCCATTGCACTGATGGATTCTTAGAGGCTGTATTTTTACAATGATACATTAAATTTTTTATCAGTTTCCTTAGTGAGGTCAGCACTATTTATAAGCACTGAAGACATTCTCAGAAAATACAAGGAAACATGGCAGTAACAATATATGGGACAGGAGCACTAGAAATTAAATGGCAATATTATCGCTCAGTATTTGTTGTTATATTCTCAGCAACTGACCTGTTGCTAGTGGTTTTCTAATATTAATTTACCTAACCTCCGAACCAAGAAGGTACTTAAGCATCTTTGTAATTTGAGTGGGGCACCTAAAAGCTTAAAATGAGACATATGACTATAAGGATTGAGTTCAGGCATAGACAAATAGGAAATTGTTATGGGCAGCAGACTGCTGACAGTGATGAAATGCCAACAATGCTAAAGCAGAGGCTTTGAGCCCCATCCTCCTTGGCTGACTTGGACCACCAATGCAGCATGCCCCACGCATCGACAGAGCTGAGTGAGGGAGGACTGGAAGCTGGCTGAGTCCTGCGGTGCCTCACCACTTGCTGGCCAGTGGTGTTATATAGCCTCAAAGGAGCTGGGCACTTGTGAGCCGTTCTTAGTCTTGGAGTGGCAAAAGTCAATACTGCCTTTCTTACTGCAAATTATTAACCTGGTCTTACTGAATTCCTTGCTGAATTGTAGACCACTTTATAAATGCAAGATAATGAGATACAGACAGCTTGTCAGAACCCACATAGTCAATGTTGGCACAATCAGGACTATAAATTCTTTCCTAATCCCATACTTACTCCCTGAGATTAGAATTCCTCATACGGGAAATAAGTAAGTACCAAGGGTTTGAGTAGACATATTTTTACTTCTTATTTTAAAAGGAATATATATGTAATTCTTTATCATAGCTCCAAATGTTTGCATGGAATGCACAGAATTTTTCTGGTAGGATTTGCAATTTATTATGATACTTTACTGCCTCATCTGAAGTTACTTGGAATGTGCATGGAAATACATTGGAATGTACAGTCTAAACATAAAAGTCCTTTTTGTCTTCTACAAACAATTCGGTTAATTGCAATAAAAAATTACTAGTGCAAGTTCCACCTGGAATATAAATGTAAATATAGAATAAACTTGAGACAAGGAGGAACAGTGTCATGTTCATGTGATTTACAACAGCAAGGTTCAATGATATCACTATGATAATTTATTCCAAGCAACCACTTTTATTTCAATAGTGGTTAGGGTCCAGTTCTGATAAACAGATTGGTAAAGTTCCCTGAGCTGGACACTAATAGACTTCTGGTTTTGGATGATCTTCAAATCCCCATTTGGATTTGGAGACCCTTGAGCTTTCTTCCACCTGAGTGAACTGCAGCATTGGCCCTTTCTTTGATTTTGATTTAACATTGATTTTGGTTCATGCTCATATCTTGGCTGTTCCCAGTGGCAATTCGGAAGCCACTCGCAAGTTCCTCCATCATCCCTGCCATGGGGCCAGCAGCCCCTGGGACAGGGGAAAACAAGCAAGAGCAAGAACTGTTCCAGCTCTGCCAGCTTAATTGCTGGAAACATGCCAGGAGCTTCAGACAACTTCAATCACAGGCCTTTGCTGATCTGACTTATTTTGACAGAAATGAGCTAGAGAGCGCACAGGCAAGCTGCTGTACCAGATCAGTGGGAACCTTCAGCAGGGCAGTAGTGATGAATGGCAGCAACCTCTTCCATCGGCACAGGGTAAGCCACAGTTCAACCCATTTTGCTCAGAAGTTGCCCAGTTCAAAACAATTTCTACAACTGATCTTTTCCAATCCAAGCTAATTTTGCGTCAAATGAGTCAAAATGCTGGCTCCTCTGAGAAGGTACGAACCTTAATTCTGCCTTACTGAATTGGAATATATTACGTTGATATAAAAAACTTTAAGCATGTGGATTTTGTAAGTACTTTTTGAAGTCTATTCGCATAGCTAAACCAAAAAGTCTTTCTCTGTAACCTGGCCTGAAGAAACTAGGTGTCCAGCTTGTAATTAATACGTTAGGTACTCTTAAACTCTGACAGAAATCCCAGCCACAGTAAAATCCTCACAATTAAAATATACAAACATGCTTCAGAGACCTGTCTAAAACCACTTTGCAGTCATTTTTACCTCTAGGCACAGGACTAGTCCAATGACTTCAGTACAGCTTAAAGGTTGGCAAGATTAAGTTTAAGAAGTTTAGCCAACTGTAATACGAATGGAACTCAAATAAATGCAGCAAATGTCAAACCCCTTCATTTTAGTGAGTTACAGAAGGAGTTTTGAATGGAAACTTACACAATAAAAAATTGATGCTACAGACAGCATTTTTGTCCATTTTGAACTTAAAACTACCCCAATGTACACAGGAGAGTTATGTTCTGCTTCTACGCCAGATATACCCTACCATATTAAACCATTTCCCTTGGGATCAAAAATACTGTGCCAAATTCTACAGAGAAAGCCCGATCCAAAACTCATTGAAGTCTGCAGAAATATTCCAGCTGATTTCAGTGGGCTTTGGAATAGGCCCATATTGACATCCATTCAACTTTATTGAACTAAGCTTTCCTGTGGAGCTGCAGCCACCAGTATGGCCATAATGACTTCAAAACCAAGCTTTAAGGCCACTGCCAGTCAAATAACATCACAGCAAGTAAATGACAGCAGCATGAACTCATTATTGTTTATCTAGATTTTAAAAAATGCATGTTTTCTGAGTTCACTACTGTATTTTCCAGGTGAAGAAAACTTTCAGTTTGCCTTTGATCCCTCATAGATTTTTCAGTCTGAGTCACAAACTACTGATTTACCACAGGCCACTGAAATAAGCATAAGGTTTGCATGAGGACGATAAACATACCACACTAAAAAGATGCACAGAAAGTAATATATTTGGGAGTTTTGGCTATCTGCCAGCAGCCAACATCAACTACCTATTTTTTTCCTGCCATTAAACTCATATTAAAGTTCCACTGACATCAATAGGAATTAAACATGAGGTTGCCGCTTAAGATTTGGCACTCTCTCTTGTCACCAATTCAATTCTTTGCTGACTTAATGGACAATACACCCTTTTATGACAGGTCATCTCACTTGCTTGAGACATTTATTTTCCCACATGTAATGCCATAATTTCAAGGAGTTTAGGAACAAGTATGTCTGTGTAAATATGAGCACAAAAGATAAGGGTCTCTGTGCGTTTATTATGTTGTGGATTGGGATGTTATTGTAAGAAATTAGTTGGAAAGCCTGAAAGAGAATTTCAGTCAAATCCATGGAAAACATTTATCTACTTGAGTAAAGGAGTTTAGTAAACATCAATGGAAACATTTACTGAGCATTTCCTAAAGCATGCTTAAATACATCTAGACTACAGACAGGTGATGCCACTCATGCCTTTTGTAACACCAGAGTAGGAGATATTAACCTGGATTTTAAAAAGGCATAAAGAAGGGAATTGCATATGCTATTTTGCATGGCTGAAAACACAGAACACTCAACAAACAAGGTCTCAGGTTCAATAATAATTGTTTCTTCTGCTGACTGGAGCCTTCATTTGATAACATGATCTTAATGATTTAGAAACATTTAGATTTAGGAATGATTCAGAAGGACTCCTTGCAGTCCTCATTTCATTAACTTTTCAAGAACCGGATGCAAATCGTATTTCAACCTCTTTAAAAATCTGTACTAGTTTGGTACTTCTGGACAACGCATTCAGTGCCCAAAGGCATATCTATATGATGGCATACCTGATAAATGCCTGCTCACCCACAGGCTGCCTTAGTTCCCTAAATTCTATGCATTTCATTTTGCCCAAGAGGGACAATTCTCAATTGCCTAAACTTAAGTATTCAAATGACACTCAGCATTCTGCAATCCTATCAAGGAAAGAAATCTCTCTTGTTGCAGTCCCACTGTTTAATGCAAATCCATCAAAAAATATGGGGATTCTCTAAGTTAAGTCATTTGTCCCTAAAGCCTTGAAGGACTGTGCCTCGTGTCCAGCCTCGCTGTTGTCACTGGGCAGATGATGGCAATTAGTTTGTTAAAATCCTGAGTCTCTTTATAGCCCATGAGAAGAAATGGAGTAAACATCAGCAGACTGCTGCAGTGCAAAGAGCACTTATACTACCCTGAGAACTAGCAAAACAAATACAAGAATCGCATTGACTGCTAAGTGCCTGCAGTTCAATTCTTCCTTTCAAATACTGGTGATTTTGTCCCATCCAGTTGCTTTGAAGCACTCAAGAAATCTGATTACCACAGTTAAATACCGTCAGGATGACTTGAAACCTATGACTCTTATACATTTCTCAAAGCTGATGAAAATAACAACTTAGCCTGTGGTTTCTTCTCTTAGAGATCCTCTCTGTCCCCATTCAGAGATGCAGGCGTCCTCATTTTGCTAGAAT
The DNA here is from genome assembly GCF_030936135.1 of Gavia stellata. Taxonomy (NCBI): domain Eukaryota; kingdom Metazoa; phylum Chordata; class Aves; order Gaviiformes; family Gaviidae; genus Gavia; species Gavia stellata. Next base: position 8,152,510 of record NC_082615.1, on the reverse strand, counting down.
CCAGACAAAGGTGCATTTTACAAGTATGCCCTGGGCTGGAGAACTGTTTATAAACCAACCTATGTTCAATCTGTTATGCATGCATCCCCCGCTGGAGTATTTGTAATACGACCTTTGCGTACCTGCCAAGAGCTGGGATATCAGTTTGAAACCCAAAGCATCTCTCTCCCTCCCCCTTCCCTCTGCCTTACAGTGATCAATGAAGGCATCCGCAGTCGAAGCAGTTGCAGGATCACCTTTTCACACCTGCCCCGAGCCGGGATTTTCGTTTGCAGCCCAAAGCCCCTGTCCCCTCCCTTCTTTCGTGACAGACCGAGCCACCCCGCCGGGCGCTACGGCCCAGGGCAGCCCCTGCCCACCTACCCGCGCCGCGCAGCTCCCCAGCCCGCAGCCCCTTGGCTCTGCCAGCGCTGCCTTCCTGCGCCCGGTTTCCCCTTCCGCAGAAAGGCAAACCCAGCCTCTCCCCGAGCCAGGTGCACCTCTTGTTTTTGGCGAAAAAAACCCCCCAAAATCGGACCCACATTTTAAACAAAGTGAGCAGCAGCTTCTGGAATGTGCCTGAGAAGACAGACAGCCGGGGCGGCAGCGCGGGAGGGAGGTTTTTCCTTCTGCCTTCCCCCTCCCGGCCGGCTCACGCCGGACCGGTCCCAGCCGCAGACCCCCCTGCCGCGGTGCGGCCCCGCCGCCGCCCGCCCAGGCACCGCCTCCGCGGCGGAGCGCTCGCCCGCCGGCCCGCGCCCGTGCGCGCCGCCGCGCCGAGCCCCCGCCGTGCCCGGCGCTGCCGCCCGCCGGCCCGCGGCACCCCGCAGCACAGTCTCCTACTCGGGGAAATGGCGAAATAGTCGGCATTAGGGGAGGAGGGGGGAAATCCAAGGAGCTATGGTACCTCCTTACAGCTAAGGTGGTGGTAGGTGGCTGCAGCAAGCGGCTCGGAGCTTGACCTCGATTTGTTTTTGGGACTGCAGGCAGGAGTGGCGAATCCGATGAGCTGAAAAAAATAAAAAGCAGGAGGATTTGGGGGTAAGTAAGAGATTGCCCCAAAACTGGCACTGCTTTTTTTTTTTGGCGGGGGGTGGGGGGGGAGGGAAACCTATGCAGAAGTATTGTGGTTTGGGGAATGCCATTAGATAGGCGTTGCAGCGCAAGGTACTTCGCTAACTCTTGGCTGTATCCTCTTGATGCCCTTCCTACCACCGAACCCGCGAGAAGTTTGGGTTTGTTTTTCTTTTCCTGCTTCTTTAAATAAGTTTAAAAATACTGGCATTCTTAGCGAAGCCGGCCGGCGATGCGCGCAAGCCCCCGCTGCTTGCAGACTCTCGACTTCTGCAATTCAGATTTGGGGGGGGACGAGCGCCAATACAGCCCCCCCCCCCCCCCCCCCGGGCCTTTTGGCGCTGCTGTGCCGCCGAGCTGCGGGGCCGGCGCGGCGCCGGTGTGGGGCCATCCCGGCCGGGGAAGGGCAGCTCCGTGCGCGGGGCAAGAACGACCCCTGCAGTCGCCTGGCGGAAAGCCGCCTCGGCTCGCCGGGGATTGCAGAAGCCCCGCAGGGCTGGGGAGAGCCGGCTGCTGCGCGCTCCGCGCCGTGGAGGTGCGGTAGCATGCGGGGGCGAATGCGTTGCAGCGTGTATTAATCTCTTTCCGCTCATTTTGTAGCAGCAGGAGAGGAAACCCCCTCCCTCCGCCGGCTCCCTCCCCCCGGCATGCTGGCACTGCCCCGCTGAGACGTGCAGAGTTTGGGGTTAACTTGCAGCTGGCCGCCCTGGAATAGAGACTCTCCGGACCGGATCGGTTGGGGTTTGTTGTCTATGTCTTGTTGGGAAATCTGGTGGATTTTTGTCTCACTCGTGGAGGAAGAGCCCGGTGCTGGCAGTTGGCTTCCTGGTCTTTTTTGGAGGGCGAAGGAAGGGAAGGGATCTCGCTTGAGCCGTGCAGAGAGAGAGCTCGGACATGTGTTGTCAGCACATCTGGGGAATACAGTCTGCAAGTCCGAAAGGAGATTTGCTGGGATCGTTCAAACTGCGATATTGATCTTTGTCATTTTTTTTCGCCGAGGGATGCACTTGGCATGAGAATCGGAGGATGGAAATTGTTTGGGAGGTGCTTTTTCTTCTGCAAGCGAATTTCATCGTCTGCATTTCAGGTACGCAGCTGGCACAGAAAGGGAGGGGGGGGCAGAAATACCATACAGGGTTTGCAGGCTTCCCCTTAGCAAGGGCTACAGCTATATGTATAGCAAGGGGTGCAGCAAGGGGCGAGGGGTACAGTTAAAGCCAAATCAAAATAGTAGTTGCAAAATACATGAATGATATATTGTGAGTGGATCGCGACAGAAATCAACAAACATCAATCCGTCGTCCCTTAATTCCAATACCTGTGTAGTAATTGTGATACATTGGTTGCAATAAATAACCACAGTGTACTGATTAAGCAGATGCTTGTAATTCCTAATGTACCTGGTTACTGCAATGTTGTGATTAATTATCACCATCCCAGAATTTCATAGCTCCTGAAGTTCTTAAACTCGGCTGATCTGCAGATCTTAAAAGGTTTGCGGTTCATTGGCAGAGTTGTCATGTTCTGGTGCCACAGTTCAGGGTCTGCAAAGGAAGGAATGATACTGAAGAACGTGCCTCTGCTTTTACATGGAGCTTTACTGTGGCCGTGCTCTGAAAATGAATTTAAAAAAGGAAGTCCTATTCAAAGAACTTGATGACTGGGATTCCAGCTTTAGGCTTCTCAGTTTAAGCTTGCAGAGATCTCTCTCCCCTCCAGTATGTAGAAGTCGGGTAATTTCAGTTGTCACCAGAGCTTGTCCAATTAATGAATAGGCACGGCTGGGTGTCTAGCGTAAAGGATTGGAACAATTTATTCTTGGGGAAAACACTCCCTTCTACTGCAAAAGCCCTGGCTGCCTTGTTAATTTGTCATGTCAGTCATGCTGGAATAATTATGTTGCAGGAGGCAGGAGTGGGGAGGTGGCCAGTTTTCTAGTTTGGGACACTTCAGGGAGCCCCATGGGGATCCAGGCTGCCTGCATCTCCTGCTGTTCCACTTCTCTGCAGGCTGCTTCTGCCCTCAAGTCATTGCATAAGTCCGGAAATGGGAACACAAGCAGCACAGGCCAGGCACTGCAGGGGGGAGGCAGGGGGTCCTGATGGACCTCTCAGTGTCCAGCCTGGAGGTGCTTAGGGAGGGGGAGCTCCAAAGCTCCCTTGGGACCATGCAGGGATTGGCCTGGGCCAGCCCCCAGCCAGCAGCCCCTGCAGCATCTCCCCCCGCCAGTGCCTGCCCCCCCTGCGCTTTCTGCAGCACTTCCTGACCGATCCACCCTTACAGCCTTTGGACTGGGGGCACACATGAACATTTGGGGTGGCAGCATCTATGTTAATTTGTATTGCCTGCACCTGCCCCCAAACTTTTTTATTCCTGAGCAAACAGTGTTGCTGTCGGCCCGCGGGGTACGTCAGCCCTTCTTTTATCCCTACAGACTGGCACCATCTGCTACCAGGCGCCCGGGTGACACTGGCAGCACCCCAAGCTGACCTTCCACTTGTGCCCATTGGAACCATCAGAATAATTCCCTCTCTCACTCTTTAGAACAGCAAAATCTGCTGCCTCTTGTCATTTAAATCTCACACTTATCTATTTAGCTCAGCGTGACATGCCACCTGTCCAGTTCTCTTCAAATTAGGCACTTCTTTAAAGTACCACAGTGAGAATGGAAAAATGAAGCTCGTCGCTTTCTTGGCCATTCTGACAGTAATATCCTGAGACAGAAAGAAGCTGTCCCATCCTGTGCAGGTCCTTATGCCATGCATTTAGCTGCCAGTGTTTCCTAATCTCCCCCCCTCCTTTCCTCATCTTCAGATGTGGGAACCCAGGCTTCTGAAACGGATATGGGATCAGTCCTGCAGGGGCTCTCATCGCTCTCCATCTCCCTCTAGCACTAAGAACAGACTGATAGCCATCGCTGTTTTTCTCTTTTTTGGGGGAATAAAGTGAATGGTGGGGTGCTTTTGCTGCATGGTTAAAGCTGTGGTTTCAAATAATTAATGTTAACCACATAGAGGATGTGTGCATGCTTTAGCCTTTTTTTTTTTTCTTCTTCCTAGGGATTTTTATTTTTTTAAGGAATCCTTAGTATTTGTCATTTTGGTAAAAAGGATTAAGATCTGTAGATATCTGACTGGCACTAATGCTGTGTATCTTTCCTCTGTCATCCTTTTTACACTACGTTTTGTAGCATATTATCTAGCTGGGATGTCTGGATAACAGTGTAAGTAAGAGAAGGTGTAATGAAGCCTGTTAAGGTTTGCCTCAACACTGGATTCCAGAAACTGTGCATTTTTAGCACTTTGGCAGTGGTCATTCGTTCAACACGTTACTTAAAAAACCCACTAGTTGAGCACACTGCTGCAAATCACAGGAATGCGAATTAAGGACTGTGGTAGTATTCTTTTTTTCTTTTTCTTTCTGATTAAGTCAGTTGTTTCAGCAATGAAGATACAAGACTGGTCTTCTGTGCACAGATCTTTCCTGAACATTAGCAAACGCCTGATTCAGTGTCTGTTTAAACCTGTGATGGCCCTCCTACTAATTCCAGTGGTTATTTGGATTAGGGCCTATTAAAGGCTGCTGTTCAAAGGGACGATGTCAGTCACTGAATTGAATAGACTATTAAATTAGTTCATCATTATTAGTAAACTTCTTTATGAAACATAGGTTCAATGTTATGTCACATTGTCTTTTGCTATGTATTTACATGACATTTAAATGTAAATTATGCTGAATGTAGAACTTATGCTGTGTTTCTTATTTAAAATAAATAACGAATTTATACAATTGGCTTTTCGGTGTCTCTCACATGAATGAATTTTTGTGAGACTTAGTATATGGAAAGTAATTTCATCTACTAAAAAGAGGCATATATATTTTCAAAATATTTTATACCTAACATATTTTTTTATCAGTTAGTTACCTGTGTGAATGATAGATTGCTTGGTTTGGAAAAAACGGTACTGAGATTTAGGAATATATTTTTTTTTTATTACTGGCCCTTGTGTTTGGGGAATAATTTATCTGTGAACTTCGTAAACTGAATATTTTTGTTTTCTTGCCATACTGAATTAGGGTTTTTGCTACTTGAAATTGCTTGTTTGAAAGGCGAATCTAGTTTCTTTGTGCAGATGCAAATGAGAAATAAGAACAGATTGAAGGACCATGAAAACAATTTCTATCCTTTAGAAAGAAATGAAAACCCTCTCTTTCCTTCTAAGTCATGATGCATATTTATTCCTTTGAGTTGTAGTCTCTGAGGAAAAATAGTCATGATTTGTATTATGACTTTTGAGGTTTTGTTCCTTTTAATGATACCAGAGCATAGAAGGAACACAGGGTAGTGGAAGTGAAGATGTTCTGTGTATAAAGTGCCGAAATAAGACCTCTCTGGTTGTTGTTCCTTTGAAGATGCAGATAATCATGGCACGGAGATTATCCTGTTTATATAGAAAGAGGATAATAGTTGTTGGTATGATGTCCAAAATTTCCTTCCTGGGTAAGGATACCACCAAAGATTAATTAGCATCGGTGTTCTCAGGTGAGATGTTTTTGATCCCATAATGGCTGCCACCTTTGCTTGCATAGTCATTTGTATAAACCATGAGTGATTTTTTTGTGATTCTAGATATTAACAATCAATTTCAAGAAAAAAAATCAGGATGCTGTTTTCAAACTCTTGCAGGATACTTCATTTAAATAAGGAAATGCTACTGTCATGGGCATTGATTAAGAAGGTTTCTATGTACATTTTCTGTTAATCCATCAACAAAATGGTTTATAGAACCTGCATGTTCAACATCTTTGTGGATTCCTATGAGATGATATATTATCTCTTATTGTTTTGGCTTGCAGGAACTAATAGGGATGAAATTCATGCAAGCACTACAGCTCTCTTATTATTTGGAAGTATTTTCATCCTTTGCCATCATCCCCAAGTCATGTAGGGGCAGATCCCTTTTATGATGTAACTTCTTTGGCCTGTTTGGCAGCACACGGGTCATAAATCATGTGTGATGAACAACTAAGATGGTATAAAAAAAATCCTGTGCATCGAGGAATTCCACTGTGTATTGAGCATCTGATGTAGCATCTCCTGGCATTGAGGGCTAGGGGTGTATTTGGAGCACAGTTGCACTTAATTTTCTGTCTTGCTGCTCCTGCAGTCGCTGAGCTCTTGTTACCTGGCATAACACAGAGTTGTCATATAGGAAATCTAAATTATTCCAGGACTTGAATTATCTGTTGAATAATGGTCTGTAAGGTCTGATAACTCTTCTTTCTTAGCATTGTACAACCTGAGATAATTCAAGCTAAAGCAGTGTAGCAGAAGAGAGGAGTATCAAGGCTCTAATGTCCGTTAGTAACCAACAGTGAACGGTTCATTGTTATGTTTGGACAAAAATGTTGAAACCAAGTTAATTATTCGCAAATAGTGTCACAGAAATAGCTTTTTCTGGCACTTTTAAGAAAGAAGTGTAATATCCTAGGGGAAGGAATTATTCATAGCAAGATATATATATGAGAGAGAAAGTAATGACTAGGCATGTAGGAAGGTATAACATGCAGCCTGGTGCATCTGGTAACTAAGAGCCTTTGGCATCCAATCCCTTATAGTATTCTTTCCTGCTTTGTCCCATCTCCACAGCTTCATGTGTGTGGGCAAACCTTCATGCTTCCACGGAGTTTGTTGATGTTACTGAAAATCCACGTGGATTCAATCCTCCTGTTCACATTCAAACACAGGATGGAGGCCATATGTTGGTTCCAAAGACTCTCAGTTCCTTAGCGCTTGAATGCTTTCTCACTTCAGAGATGTTGCCGCCTTTTCAAAAGGTGTGAAGATGTTTCTGCTTTAAAATTCTATGGAAATAGCCTTGTAGTCTCCTGTAAATGTCTGCTTTACTTTTTTTTTTTCATCCTGTATTTTTCATCATTCTATTTTTATTGTTAGTTTTACAGCTAGAGCGTGACCAGATAGGCGCTAAAGTGCCAAAACAACACACATATTTTTAGCTTATGTAAAGGTAGTAGAAGGGAACGTTTATGAATAGTTTTGCACATATTATGCTGATCTATTTTCCGTCCAATAAACTGGCAGAAAGAAACTGGTAATCGCTGCTATTCTTTTCCAGATCTCAGTGACAAAGATACCCAGTTTTCAAAGGGACCTCTTCACCTTGTTGTGTTGCCTCATTGTTAATGCAACTGAACTAGATACCAAGCCTCCAAGCCAAAATTACTAAAACCAGGAATAAAACCCCAACTCAAACAAACACTCTCAATTTAAGGGTGTTCCTTAAGTCTTTAAGATACAACTGATGTTATAGAGAAGTTTTGCCCTTGATATTCTTGGAAGGGTTTCAGTTTTTAAATCTACAACAGCTAGATTTTAAATTCAGCAAGGATTGAAATGGCTTTCCATTTGCATTATGAATATTCCTTGTATACCCATGAAAAGGAATTCCTGCTCCCCCTAAAAGGCTGTTTTGCTTATTTGTTGGTATTGGTCAAAGTATCGCTTGCTTTCTTGCTTGAAAGTTTGTGATTTAGCTGAGGAGAGAGCTGCTGTTCTCATCGTTACTGATTGTTTATGGCTAAACTTAACATGGCAAAGACTGAAGTGGATGATTGGCCCATCTGGGCTGTTAATAGAAGACTATATAAAACTGTTTTATCATTATCTCATTACCAGCTCTAGCAGCAGACAAAACTAGATGACAGTTAGTTATGGACAACACTGACATACTGTGATAAGTGTTATTTTCCTTCTATCTTGTTTTTATCTTAACTATACATCATGTTGGAAGGAGTAGAAAATAGGAATCAAATTTTAAATGACTTGTTTAGAGGCAACACTGTATAGTGGGACTGCATTTCCATTGTAATGCCAACAGAAAGTGCAAAAGTGCCTGTCCATATGGTGGAGAATATTAGCGCAAAAAAAAAAAAAAATCCATTGTGATAGATAAATTGAAACATTAATGGTATATAAATGGGAAATTTTAAAAAGGATAATAAACTGGCATTTAGGAGAATTTGCAGCCTAACCTGTTTACAGTTGAATTCAAAGTAGTAGAATATTTTATTGCTGTTTTAACCATTGATGGTTAAAAAGTCAAGGGTCTTTTAATGGAATTTCTTGAAGATAGAATAGCAAGTTATTATTGTCATAAAAACAGAGGACTGAAATATTTTAGACCTATATTCTGTGTAGTATGGTAGCCTTTCTGGGGATGTAGACAAGTACTGGGTGCCTCATAGGCACATGGGTGCCCATAAGTGTAAACTTACTTGTCAATATGGGAAACACTTTTATGCAGTGCTTAGCAGCTGACAGTTGAGGTAAGAAAGCATAAGGAAACCTATATTTACACCCACCTTAAAAGACCTTGGAACTCCGAGAATGTTATAAATGGCTTTAGTGTTAATGAGATTTGGGCCTTACAAATTGCAAAAACTTAAAGCTTGACAATGAGAAAAGCTTTAGATGGCAGGTCTTTGTGTTCCTGTGGAGTGCCAGGTACAGCCTATCCAGGTTTACAGCACTAAAATATTTAATTTTCTTTTATTCATCTTGAAAAATGGAAGGCGATCAGTTCCTACATACATAGTGTATTGAAAGCAATGGTCAGAACTAAAGAAAATAAATGCTTTCATTGTTTGATGTATTTTTCCATATGAAAACATTTCTGGTTTAAATTCATGGATCTGTAGCATTTGTATTTCTGTAGTAAAACTAGTGTTAAACTTAAATACCCCACAGTTTTATCTTTTGTAATATTATTGCCAGAAAAATATTACAGCAGCTGTAATTCACAAATAACTAATTAGAATGTACCTTTTAACAAGATACTAAAATAAGTATAGTGATAAGATAATATCCATAATGTTATCTGTTCATTTTGATATTCTATCTTCTTCCCTTTATCATAAGTGCTTAACTTAATCAAGCTCGGAATATTCTATGTTTGTTATCTGGCTTTTAAGTACGGAACAGATAAGAGTTGTGCACTGACTGGTCCAAAGTGGCTTCTAAGCACATGCATGGAGGAGGAAGCTAAGCAATGTTATCCTTTTTTTCCCCTCTAAATGTGTTGACATCTCTAGCTTTTGGAAGTAGTGGTTGAGTAGATGGATTTAGAGGGAAATACAGTTTTTGAAAAGTCATCTTCTTGTCAGTTTTGTGGGTTGTTTCCAATTTCAGTTCTTTCCTATTGTTAACTACTATAGTGCCCTGTCCTGCTTCAAGAATAGTCATCAGAATGGAGTTTTTCTGTTCTGCCATGGGTAGAAAGGCTAGCACAGCAGGACTCCTACAGAATTTGCCATATTAATACTAAAAGAAAAAGATAATGAGTAATAGAGAAAGGTCTTTTGGCATGTGTGACTATGGAAAACTGCACCGTTTGAAGTGATGTTGAATGACCATATCCTCCAGCAAACCTTGCCTGATAGCTGTACTCCTGGTAGGATGGCGGTTGGGTAGCTGAAGGAGCGGTTCAGGAAGGATCGCTACTGCCACAGCTAAATTTTGTTTGGCAAGGTGACACACTTGGGCCACTAGAAAGAGCATTAAATTGCATTTGCCATCATGGCAGAGAAAGAAACTTTCTCTCTTTAGGAAAAAGGTAGTGCTGAAGATTTGTGCTTGCTGACAGAAAAGGAAAACAATACTTTAGTAGTGTCCCCTGAAAGTGAAGTTTTATGGAAAATGAGCTATTTGTTCATACATAGGTGGAACGCTATGCCATTTGCAGCTGAGGTGTGTTATTTCCCATGTGGGAAGCTGCAGTTATGGAAAGGAAGGGCTGTCGCTGCTGGAAAGAAATGGTGTTTGACTGACCCTATGCTGGTCCTAATCCTGCTGCTTGGGAGTGTGTGAACAGCTACTGACAGGAGATTTCTCTGAATGGGATTGTTCAGTCTAGATTTTTCTAAGGATGAAATGTATGAATGAGAAGAGCTTTGCATTATATTTCAATCAAAAAGAAAAAAAGAAGATGAATTTCAGTGGCAGAGCTTGGACCAGTTTGCAGGGAGCGTGTAGTGTTGGCCACACTTTCACAGATGGAGAAACTGAGGTAAAATGTCACGTGAAAGGTGACTCAGCAGCAATTTAAGTAATTACAGTCTATTTTCACCCTCATTTCTGCCTTGCAGCACTAGGATTACTCTTACACCTTCTTTCTGGTCAGGGTATGACACTGAACCTCCTCACTGAGAGAGTGAATCACCTCACTGAAATGAGGGAGCACGAGGCCTCCATGGCACCAGGGTCAGGAAAGAAGGCAGTGACAGACCCTGGGACAAGCCACAGGCTCTGCAGCCTCGTCCCCCACCCTTGGGGTCCGGCTGCTTCGTCCGTGTCAGCTCTCATCCCACACAGCGGAGTAGCCTTGGGTCAGGCTGTGGAGGGGACTGTGAGAAGCCATGTCTGGTGCCTCAGCAGCTCTGAGCTGCCTTTAATCTCGGCCCCTCGCCAGCCCTCAGCCTTGTGCCCTGCTGCTCCTCGCCTCGCCTCGCTGACTGGACTAACCAGCTCGACCGCGGACCTGCCTCGTCTCCAGGGACGTGTTTCCTCCCCACAGGCCCGCCTGGCGATGGCAGGAGGGCGGCTGACCCGCCTGGCTCTCCCTGCACCTGCTCCTCCTCTGCGTGGACTGAGAGGCTGTGCCCCACAGAAAGGTGACCGCCCCTGTGGCACTGCCTGCCCTTGCAAACTCCTTCTAGAAACATCTTCCTGAAAATGGTTTCTGTGAGCTACATGCTAACGCTGCCTTTCAGTTTCTGACTGGAGGGGGGACGGCTGAAGCTGGGCACACGCGACGAATTCAGTGGAGGATGAAACCTGGCCACCTGGCCCCAGGAAACATGAAACTACCATTTTTAAACCCGTAGAACTTGAAGCCCAGCTGAGCAGCGAGTTCGTGGTCATTTCTGCACCTTTGCCGCTTGACTTCGTGCAGTTTGCTTCAGCTAGATTTATCCTCAGTGTTTAAACTGGTGTGGCTTCCCCAGGAGTGAAGGGTCACAGAATGAGGCCTGGTGTGTCCTCTCAGAGGCTGGGTCCCTCCTTCTCTCTCTGCCCGTGTATTACAAGGTATTTTTTCTCTTCATAGTAATAGCAGTGAAGTTATCGTGAGGTATTATTATGGTACATTTAAGAATTACATCAATTAGAGTTTAACTTAAATTGGTTTCCAGGAGTTAGTGTGATACTAAGGTAAAATTCAGACCCACACAAGGTTCCTCCATGAACGTGTGTTATTTAAATTCTGCTTAAATTATTGACATTCATTCAGTTGGCCTCTCTATGTTTTTATGGTGACTATGAGTAACAGAGAGGTTCCTCAACGTGCAGCGCTTCACCTGCCTCGTGTTTTGCATGTTCTTGGCAGATATAGGTAACAACAGAAAGTTAAGGGCACCAGAGGCTTTGGCCCTAAATTTTCTCTTTGAAATTTGCTCTTTCAGCAGACCAATGGGTTCCTTTACATACTGCTGCAGTTGTTGCATATGCTGTGTACACATATATGAATTTATTTTGGGGGGTGAAATCCTCAGCCCAGGGCATTTCGCCCATGACGTCTGTAACTCCCACTTTTTCTTTTCCAGTATATTCACCTGGCTTCACCATTTGCAGATTTTTTTGTTCACATTCATATTTATAAGTGGTATCTTATTGTTACAGTATTTTTTGTGCCTGCTGGAAAACAAAGTAATCTACAAGGACTCCACCGTCTCCTCTCGTTTGCCCAGATGATCCTGAGGGTACTATGTGGCAGTTAGTAATTGCAAGTGGGATTTAAAGTTATCTGCAGATGCATAATTTTTATCTTCAGTAGCCCCCCTGGCACTCTCTCCAAGTTGTTAACAATTCATCTTTGCCAGTCTGTAATTGTGCCTTTGCTCTAGAGTCACAGGTGTTTAGCTCACTGTGGAACAGGATGCAAAATAGAGTAATAAATAATATGATTTATTTTTATTAGGTAGCATAAGTATGTTTGCATACTTGCGAGCTAAAAACTTAGTCATCCTCTTTAGATTTTATTGTGATACTTTAATACACAGATTCAGCAAAACACAAAACTTAAGACAGGCTTAAGTGTTTTGCTGTATCTGAGTCTTAATATGTAATTGTATAAAACAACCTAGATTAAGGATGTGCTGAAGTGCTTTGCTGAAACAAGGAGTAGTAGCGGTATAATACATGAATAATAGAAAATGTTTGGAAAAGCCCAGCTAAAATGAGCAGAAATTTTCATAATCTCTGATTAAATTATACAGTTGTGTAGAAAATAGTTTTTTACCCAGGTAAAATCATATAAATTCTTTGTGTGGTAAAGTGAAGATACAGACTTTTCTAGTATGACTAACACAGCAAGAGAAACTGTACAATCAGAATTAAAATAGTCCGGATTGTAATTTGTTAATTCTCATTTTATAGGATGCCCTGAATGAAACAGACACCATTTTTCACAATAGTAAACAGATGTCCCCTGGACTATGATAAACAAAACCAAAAAACTAAAAAGTGCAATAACAAGAGTTGAGTGGTAATCCACAGTGCTTTTCATATGTGAATTTCTGTTCCACTTTTTTTCCAGCACGAATTTTAGTTTTATTTTGATCAGACCTCAAGTCCTGCTATAACGAGGACATCCCGTGTACAGAGCTGGGCTGTGGGGCTGCATGGCACGACTGGTGGAGGGACAGTGGCACAGCCGTGCGGTGTGGTGAGGGAAGACCCACTCTACCAGGTGGTGCCAACAGTGGTGACTTGGGAAACCTCATGCCAGTTTTGTGCAAGCAGCTGGCACAGTCTAGATTGCATAAGCAGAGTTTAGTCAGACTGATACAGGAAACTTCTTGTGGGGGATATATAAAAATACCTGAGGTTCTGTCAGTCCCTCTGGGACCAAAACAAGCCAAACATGTCCTCCCTGCTGCAGGGAGAAGGTGGTAACATATTCAGTATGTATCAGTACAAAAATTCTGCATGTTTTATGAGGTAAGGCTTTGTATATGGTATTATGAATAAATTTCTACCATGGGCAAGACAGTTTACGTAAGTATTGCACTATTTCTAAAAACGGCTGGACAAAGCTCTACAATTCATATACATCATATTTATGTATTGGGGCTATAACTACCAAAGGGCACAGAGCTTGCAAACTTTCTCCCTTCTCTCCTCCAACCATTGTCCTGCTTTGGCTCTGCTTAATGCTTCACAAACAGCAGCAAGTAACTCTCATAACTCATGCCTGTAACTCTCCCAGTTTTAGTTCCTTACTCTATGTAACTGGGACCTTCTGTGTTTACTGTGTTTTTATGTTTTTAAATACTTATTTACTTTGCAGTAATAAAAGGGCATATCTGACAAGGTAGTCAGCATCTTCCTTTTAATGCTCCTGAAAAAGAACCCGTGACTCAGATTTCAGACCACAGCAAATAGCAGTTGAATTTAAATCCTTTTTGAAAGGCCTCCCTTTCAATGGCTTCTTTACTGATATCCTGGTAACTGTTGTGGAGGACCAAATGATGAAGTGTGTCTTGATCACATAGTATCATCACATTACTGGACACGAAGAATTGATTCTAGTCATTGAATACTCCAGAACTTAAAAACTTTGAAATAGAGCATTCTTATGTATAAAACCAGAGTAGATGACACAATACTATTGCATTATTTTTAAAACTCTTAAGTGTTTTGGATATAACTTTCACTGATATTATATAAACTGTACAGAAATAATCTCCTGGCATTTGCTTGGAATGACAGTCATCTATTCCTACACGTTTATTTAAAATCTTATGTAGCAACAAAAAAGTATTTGTTTTACACAAGTTTGTTTTGGATATTTTGCCAGGGAAGAAAGCAAGCTTTGCTAATATAGGCTGAAATAAAGTGTAAAATAAAATCTTCAAATCAGCTCTTAGTTCACAGAGGTAGTGTGCAGTGGAATTACTCCACCAAAAATGTTGGCGCTGAGTTCAGTTAAGTGTTAAGCAGAGGTCTCTTGGTAAATAGTCCCATTAGAAACATACTGTGACCTCTGCTGCTGGGATTCAGGTATGTGAGAGAAGCGTGCTTAGGAGCTTTACCAGTCATGTGGTCAGAATGATTTTCAATCACTTTGGTCATTGCTGGATTAAAATTGAGGCTGCAGAGATTAATGGTCTGTTGTTACTAATCCACTAAACCGCTGTTCCTAGATGTTTTAAATTGACTGAACCTATAGATTGTTAAGTTACTGAGAGATATGGATTTGTAACGGTTTTAACTGTCTTTCTTGATGTTTAGTGGTAGCAGTATCCTATTATTTATTGCTCTTTGAGACAGTGATCTTGGCTGTTCTTGAATGAAAGTGAACTTTATACTTTTTTATTTATACTATTCTATAGCATAGTAAAAGTGCGTATCATTTTAAACAAATGCGGATGAAGAAAGCTTTGCTATGTTTAGATATGAGCTGGCATTAGTAGAAGCTCAAATAAGAACAATAGAAATTAAATCTTGGTTTTACTTCATTGTTACAAATGGTGGTCACTGTCCCTAACCATCAAAATAGCCACTATCTCCCTTCAGTCTGTCTGCCGTTGACAGTGGTGGTTGTCCCCTCAAGTGGGTTTTACTGACATTTGAAGATGTGGCCAAAAGCAAAATGGCTGTTCAAGCTTTTGGGAAATTATGTTTTCTAAACTAGCACAGTATTTGGAGTATCAGGGCTCAGGACTACTGCCAGAGATCTAGCACAGCTAGACATAATTTCTGTACTTAATTTCAGTACTTAGTTTCTGTGCATGTGTAAGAAGTTTTCCCCAGGTGAAAAACAAAGTACCAAAGAAAAAAGGGGAAAGAAATGAGGGACGAGTTCATCCATCTACTGAGACGGGAGGAAACGTTGGGCACAACAGTGTAGTGGTTTGGGTTTCAGCACGGAACTGTAAACAAGATGCGTGAAGAGAAAGTTTTAACAGGTCTGCATCAGTACAGTATGGGAGAGACAGGGGAGAGGGAATAGCATGTGGAAGAAATCAGACTGTGATTGTGGCTGGCAGAGTTCTGGGGGCATTTAATCTGAGTGGATAGCTTTACATTAGGCAATGTATGTGTTTTGGGCCCTATTTACCAGATCTGTGCCTAAGGTTGCCAATTGGAATAGTTTTGCCTTTCAGGTGTTTGTAATTTTGTGAAATACTTCATTCTAAAATTGTAATTAAAAAAGGAGTTTGATTTTGAGTTCTAGAAGAATGTAAAATACATTCTTTTAAAAATTATTTCCTTTGATGAAAGGAGTTGAGTACCTGGTGCCTGCCAGATTGGTGTGGACATACGCAATGTCTACATGACATACAGAAGAAGAAATTGCTTTTGATTGAATAAATAATGACAACACTCTAGCGCTAAACAACTAGGTTTTGGTGCTTGTTTAAACTGCAGTGTGACTACCTCTTTCATAGGAAGCATGCTTAAATTATCATCTAATTAGGCCTTGCTCTGAATGTGCTTTTGATTCCTATCATTATATGCTGAAAACAAGCAGAATTTTTTTGCTTTTGTGTTCATCACAAAAGATGCGGAAAAGTTATAGGAAAGTATACTTTTGCATTTTAACTGCACTGGCATTAATCTGCTTGGGAGAGGGGAGTAAGCTGTATTTGTAATTGGTATAAATTAAAAACCCATTAAAATCTTTGAAAAAATTTGCATTTTTGATTTAAAGTGTCAATATGTCATAAAATTTTATGATTATTAAATTACTACAGATGTATTCTACATGTTTATACTAACATACAGCAAGGTGACATGGCTTTAACTTTATGATTAACTTACAACTCTGTCAGAGAATTCTAGTGATTAAAATAAACCCTTTATTTCATGCAACTATCTCTGCTTCTGAACCTTGGTGACTTGGCTTATTCTTTTGCCTTCTGGTTATCTCAGCAATAGTATGTCTTGATTAAGACTGCAAAGAGCTTTTACATCTGTTCTTGTCACAAAGCTATGTAGGATAAAGTAGGCCAAAGATAACTCATCATGCAAACTATGGACCTCCAGTTATTTCTTTCCCTCCAGATTTAATACTGCGTTCAAATAAAACTGGGACTGTGGAGGTAAAACCAAAGCATTTAAATGGATTTTTGGCAATTTCTTAAAGCTCTCTTGAGGAAGAAGAAAATATTAATATAAAACTGAAATATGTATGACTGGATGAAAAAGATGAAGTTACTGTCCTGCCAGCTATTAGGAAGTCCAGTCCTTATCCTATAGGAAATCAGAGTTCACCATCTAAGTTAAAACAACAGTCACACTTAGTGAGGTGAATAGATCAATGAGAATAGTTATTGTGAAACTGCAAGGAAAAAGTGACCTCTTTCTTATTTACAATAGAAATACCTGATAGCAGCTGAACACGAGGCCTGTCCTCAGGTCATGTTCTATAGAACACTAATTTGTGATAACTATACACGAATTAAACTCGCAATGTAAGGGAGCTAATGTTTGCAGCTTCCTAGACAGGCTTTGAAGCTTCAACCGCATGGGCCCACTGTAGGGTGGAAGACAGTACCCTGATCTTTAGCTAGCACTTAGACCAGCCACTGAGCAGTTCTTCCTACCTAATCAGGTTGAGATTGCAAACAAATGAAGCATTTGTTGAGTGAAAAGACGTGTGGTAGTTTCTCTGTATCCCTGTAATGCATTTGTGACTGCCTGCTGAATGGCTTCACAGGGTTAAGCTGAATTGCCCTAGCTAGCAGCTGAAAATGTATTGTGCTGTCAGACTTAGCTTTCTCTATTCAGACACTGTAGGGACCAGGGGCTTGAGGGTCCACTGTCTAGCATCCAAAGTAGTTATTTATAACCTCACCGAGTAAGTGAGAAATACTACTCTATTAGAATGATAGCAGTTTTTACGCGCTTGGCTTGAGCGTAAACTAACAAGCAGCCAGATCCTGTATCTACGTAAATCAGCGTAACTCAGAAGATCTGTTCTAGTTTGTTAGAGATAGGAGCTAGCCCAGAGCATGAGTACGGCAGGATCAGGTCCTGGGATATGTCATTTTGGTGAGTTTGGCTTTTGATCAGAAGCAGTCAGCCCACTAGCTCTTTTAACCTGAATGTTTATTGCATGGTTCTAATCCAGGTTTGAGATTGACTTAAATATTTTAACAGTTGCAAAATAAACATGTAGTCTGCTTATTTTTGGGGATTTGTTTTTACAGCAATCATACACAGAGAACCCTATTATTGATAGTCCATTTTTTTAAAGCTTCTGCCATCTCTTGCACTCTTGGTATTGCTGTTTTTTTCTCAGTTGCTCTTAAAGGCAATATTAACAGATGGTATGCATTGCTCATTAAATCTGCATCTACACCTCTCCAAGGACTGCAAAGATGTCGGGAAACAGACCATGTTACTGCAGTAAGCGCTTAGAAGCTTGGAACTTACTGTGCTATTCATGAGCAGTTTTCACTATCTGTGTTTCGAGTGCTATAGCAGTAGAGTTACAAATATATTGGTGAAATATTTCTAATTTAGCCAAGTCCAGGTATGTGCCGTTTCCTCACAGATTGGGTAAAATGTCTGTGTTTCTTTCATACTTCCGTATTTGCGCCTTGGTAGTGTCACAGTCAACAGCCCTTCCCTTTTATATAAATGTCTTAATGTTGGATGTTAAACCTGTATATCTGTAACACTTAATTTCCCACCTCTATTTACATGTGTTATCTGAGGTACCTTTGCTTTTCCTTGAGATCACTTTCTCTACAAAGCTTAGCTCTTCTTGTCCTGTCTGCAGTGATGGCACTCTTTAAATAGATTAGATACATAAATGTTACTTTTAGGCTTTCTCAACTTGAATGTCTTTGTCTGAAGAGGCAGCGCTTTGATGCGCCAGTCGAAAGGGCACGGTGCCAGTGTGGAATTCGCTTTCGGTATGTTTCAAATTGGTGGGGAGAGATGCAGAAATCCAACTAGCAGATAAGAGTTCTCATTTCAGCGTCTTTATTACTCTGATTTGGAACTGATGTGATCTGACTAGCAATCCCAAAAACATCAATATAGCCAGAAATAGGGTGTTCCCATCTTGTTTCTCTTAAGCTTTTCTTTTCTTTAGTAAAGTGTTGGATCAGAAAGGTTAAGTTGTCGTTGATTCCATGGTTCATGGAAGGTTAGGATTTAGTTCACATTTCTTTCATAGCTGGCCAGTGTTAGGGCTAAGGAAGCTGAAACATGGATAGTACATTAAGTGGAAATGAGATCAACACCTACCGTTTTTACAGAAAGAAACACTTCAACCCTTCCACGTTTGAGCTGGTCTAAATGGGCACAGTGAGGAGTGGAAATTCAGTATTTTGGGTATGTGTTTACGATTTTCTGTTGGCTAGGGATATTTCATGTTCTAAAAGCAAAGTCTAAATAAAAAGTGATTTTAAATAAATCAATTTCAATAAAGGGCTACAAAAAGCTGTATAGGCACTTGTAAGATGAAATTAACCTTGTTTGTATTAATTTAGATTGTTTATTTGGAACAGGCTGAAGTGAACCTCATAAACTCAGTTGAAATTTATCCAATACAATTTCTGAGCATAAGGTTGCCTACCTTACATGCACATTTTTCCTTGTGATTTACAAGAGGCAAATGTTTCCTTCACAGAGATTTGCAAAATGAAGGGGCCATCTAAAGTAGCATCAAGAAAATAACAGATTTTTTTAAGTTCCCAACTTAAGAAAATGAAAAGTAATAGAATCAGGAGTGGGACCAAATGCTCTTTCATGTACAATTAATAGAAGTGGTGTCCCTAAGTATGAAAATATGTCAATGTGTTAATTATCAACATGCCATCGATACTATATTTGTTGGTAGCACAGTAGATCCCAAGCCATATAGATGCAAGACAGTAAATTTATCAGTGCTTCATAATTTAAAGTGGCACAAGTGAGAACTGAAGCTGCTTCACTGAGTAACTGGAAGACCTAAGCTGTGCTTAATTCTGCTTGGAGTCTTGCTTCTGATCCCATTAAAAGTGCTGAAGGTTTTACCACTAACTTTCACTCTACCAAAATTGGACTGCAGGGACAGCAAGTGACTTTTACCTAAGGTATTTCAAAGCTTATGCAGTTTGAAGTCATTCACTTTTCTTTCCTGAGGATAATTTTCTTCTCCTCTTCACCCTCTATCATCACTTGCACCCATTCCTTAGTTCTGATTTAGGAGAGAAGAATGACAGGAGTAGACTAGTATGGGGGATAAAGAGTATTTGGTTGTGAGGGGTGGAATAAAAGAAGACTGGAGGAATAGATAAAAGAATGAGGTTATAGTCTAACAGGGAGGATGCTGGCAATGGAAGATAGCACTGAGATTGGGTGTTTCATAGTGCACTTTGCCAGAAGTGAATGAGAAAAGAGCATTGATGACAGTCCACTTCCTAACTGCTTTTGGTTCTAGTCCTAAATAGGAGTTGGGTTGGTGGCTTCCATAGGAGCAAGACAATATTTTTGTGTGAAGAATCACAGAGATAGAGATACAGAGAGTTTGACTGTTCAGTCATCAAATCTTAATTATTTTTTTTAAACCCTTAACTTAGAGCACAGAAGCTGTCAGAATCCTTGAAGACAAAATTGCTAATAACTTAAATGCTCTAAAGTTCTTCACTCTGTAGCTGTTGACCTTTGAGGAGTCTGACTGCTTACTGAGATTATTTCATTAGTATTTGCACATTGACTTCCTGCCAAAAAGTCAATCTGATTTTCCTTTGCATGGTTTTGTTATTTTGAAGGTCTTCAGCTGTGGAATAAAATCCACTGTATAACAAAGAGCTGGCAGAGTTGGAAGCTTTCCAGTAAAAGCCTTCCCAGGTTAAACTGGTGATGCTGAAATATTACAAGTGTTTTGTGTGGCCTCCTTTCCCTTGTGCCTTACCTAACATAGCTGTTCCTGAAGAAGGGCAACAGTTAGTTTTAGTTCCCACTGCCCCCAAGAGAATATTCTACTTCTTATGTACAGGATGAAATTTATACATCATTTGAACTTGGGACTTGGACTTTGCTTTCATTCTTTATCAGCCTCAAGACGTTTTTTTAAAAGATGTTTATGATGAGCTTAATGATCCCTCTCATAGAGTTGATCAGTTATGATGTAAATGACAGTATGGATCTCGTATCATATTTAGGTGCCCAGCACTTCTGCATTGTTGAAGACACTTATACAAGCTGTCTAAAATATCATGTAAATACACAATGAAAAAAGCACAAGGAAAGGCTGTATCAGAAAGGGCTGACTCGAGAGCAGATTAACTACCAGTGGCCACCAGGAAAATGTCAATTTCTTTCTGATGCAGGATAAAAAAAGAGGAAGATGGATGTACACTATCTCTTCTTTTTTCTCTTCCCCTAATTTCCTCCCCAAAAGGAGAGGAAGGTCAAAGTGTCACCTGAAAAAGCTGGGTGGAGCTAGGAACTTTCTATCGGCAGTTAAAGATGTCTAACTATGAATGTCCTATTTATTGAGCCTACAGGGCTGAGATCAATTTTTTTATGATAGACAGAAATTGATGAGCCTATCAAATACTTGGAGCCTGGAGGATGTATGTTTTATATATGTATTCGGTACTACATACAGGGCTACAGCTTGATATACCCTCACTAGATAAAGAGGAGGGGGGTGAGGGTATAAAACATACCTTATCATTAGACTTTGAATTCTATCCTTTGGTATATTGGCAAGGCCTGCATTTTGCAAGAGACAGAGTAAAGTAATTCTCATGTTCCAATCCAGTGGAGTAAACAAACAACTACATTCTGCAAATGTTGCAGATTCAGGATCAGTTTCAAGAAGAGCCCAATTAGAAGCATATGAAGGCAGCCTGGCCTGTCTCCCTGGGATGGGACACGCATGACTGTAGGTATTCATCTGGTCCCTGAGAGGATGGAGCTTTCCTCCTAATTGGAGCTTTTGGATGCTACTCCAACCTAAATGATACTGTGCACAGCAAGTCAGCACAGCTCCACTGATCTTGCTAAATATACATCTGACTTGCACTAGCTGTAAGCGGTCTCTTCCTAGAGATTAGAGTCGTGGGCCTTATTTTGCTGTGCAGGTACTAAGGCAACTTGAAGCAAGTGTGAGAAGGCATTATTATTATTATTCTCAGTTATTCCAAGGTTAATACAGTGAAACCTCTGGCTTGGGCGATTCCCAGACATCTAGCTGTAATGGCTGGGAGGTTTTAGATGAAAGATCTCTCTTTTTCTCTGCCTGTTTTTGTATTCTTTTTTCCAAAACTTTTGCTGCTGACTATTGTCGCAGATCAACAGTTCCCAGACGCGTTTGCCCCTGCATACAGGGTGTGGGATAATGGGGGATGGAGCAGCTCTGAAAATCCTTTGTCAGAGAAAAGAGGAGAGTGTGAAAGATCTGGAACAAGAAGCGTCCATGAGTGTTAGATGCTTAGAGCTCAACCATTGCTTCACAGTCTTCCCCCATGGGGATTACTTTCTTTCAGGACCTTTGCTAAAAAGCAGGGGCTCAGCTCAATACCTGTGGCCCCTGGTTCTGTCCTTGCTGAGTGCAGTGCCTGCCCCTTTCCTCAAGTTTCTTTTCACTGCTGCAACTGCTAGTCCAGGTACTCCCTTCCCCAGATATATCCCCTTCTCCTCCCAGAAGCTCTTCAGTAACCACTCTTAAAGGAAGCACTCATGTCTCATCTACTGGGTTCTTCCCAGGTTGTTTGATCTGATCTGCTGTTGTTATTTCATATAAATTACATTCACATTTATTATGGTTGCAAATATTATGCACATTTGCACACAGATGTATATCACATCACACACATACATATATTTGCATATGTAAGTGTGATAAAAATGGAGTCAGCATCTGAGAGAAACAGATTTCCTTGATAAACCTGAAATAAGCTACAAAGCCTACGTCTTTATCAAATGAAGTGCTTTGGGCTGGATTTTAGTATCTGCTATAACTGGGACTGGCTGGCTGGGTGAAGACAGCTGTGCTAGGTGCTGGGGTGGGAAGACAAGCAGACAGTTGGTGCGGAGGAGATTGCACCCAAATGAGGTGCTGTGGAATGGGGGAGGCAGAGAGAGAAAGAGAGGAGAAAATTAGGCCTGAGAGCCAGTTGGGTATGGGAAAGAGGGGAAAGACCTAACCTTGTAATCACTTTGGTAGGTACAAGAATTATGCTATTTGGTAAAAATTCTTTTAGTTTTATTAAAAAATAAGAGTAGGGGAGAGGCAAGTGAGGGATTCATACACACTCACAATCTAAAGTTATCTTAACACTTTAGAAATACCGGAAGAATGATTGCCTGTGCAAGGGTTGTGTGGGAAAAGGCATTAATTTAGCACGTTCTCATTTTATTGGAGAGTTTGTGGGACACAGTGAATAAAGGAGGGGATTGCAGGAAGAGGAAAAGATAGTCACAAAGGAATTTAAGCCTTCTCTAGTGAAAATAATTTTATCACTGTCTCTGCCAGAATTTGTGTTGCTTGGCAACACTCTTTAATCAAACTTTTCAAGGGTGGTCACTAATTGCATGTTTCTTGTTTCCCCCGAGGCCTGATTTGCAGAAGTGCTGAGCAGCTACAGCTAAAACAGGTCAATGGGAGAAATGTTTTGTATGTATCAAATGCTCTGCAAGTCTAAGTACTGTAAAAATTGTACACTGGGGCTACAGCTTGGCTAACAAAAGGTAGAGAAATATCTTTCTTTGACTCTGGCATTCATCTGCACATTTATAGAAAAGGGACACCACCTCTTCAGGAGCACTCAGGAATCAAACATTTTGGGAGGTTGAATCATGTGCTAAAAATCCATGATATTTCTACCTTGAAGTGGTAGGAAGACTAGCTGAAGTTGCCTTTCACGGCACTGCCTAGCTGGCTTCAATTAATGAGCCTTTGAGGGTTTTCTTTGGCACTGAGGGTCTAAGCAGCAGCCCTTTCTCTCTATCTTGGTCCCAAGTGTTAGGTTGAGGAAAAAAAATAGCTCAAATAGTCATCTTAAGGAAAGCATAAAGCAAAACCAGTCCCCTCCTTTTACTCAGCTTTCTACTTCCAAGTGTTGGCCCCACCTGAATTTCTACTAACCTATCTAACCTAAGAGCCATTAGGTTCTTACGTGATTGTTAAGTGCAGGTCTGGGTTCAGATCATGTTCTGTTGAAGTCATTGTGAAATTTGACCTCCACTGACTGCAGTGGAGGAAAAAGAGGATCAGACCCTTAAAAAGACAGCTTTTGCTATCTGTACAGAAGGAAGCAATGCCCAGAGATATCATAGCTTTGTAATGACAGCAGTCCTCTTGTCTGCTGTGGCTTAGACTGAAGTTTGGAAACCTTTTCCTTCCTAAAGTCCAGACAAGTCTTTTTGATATCTTTTTGAGGGGAAAGAGCAAGCATTAAAATGAATCTTATTTTTGTCATGTTGCTATGGGATAATGCTAATGTGACTGTAGGCCATATGTAATGAGGTGGCGGGCTTCATCCAGCCCATAAAGTGCTTCTTATTCTGTGTATTAATGATCATAGACCATCTCGCTCTTCTAATGCATGGAAGACTATTAAAGAATTTCTGTATTAGCCTTTTATAAAAGGATACGAGCATGTGTAGGAGGTAAGTAAAACATGTCATGTTTTAATCCATTAGGAGTGACTGTGGTTCTTAATTCAAAGCCTAGAGAAATGTCATTTATTTAAACAGTACTTTGTATTTCTATAGTACCTCTTACTCAAATATCTCAAAATGTTTTCCGCTAATTGTTATACAGAAATAAAGAGGTGCTGCTGCTCAGTGTGTAGAACCCTCTTTGATTAGGTCAAAGACTGTTGACTCACAGCTCACTGCCAAATCAGAATAGTGAGGCTTTGCACTGCATTTCACAGAGATAATTGCCCAGACAGACTATAAAGCAATGAAAAAGCTGCCTTGAGGGTCTTGAGGCTTCCAGGTCCAAATCTTATATTGTTCTTAATGCAGATTTATGTGAGGCAGGGCAGCTTACAGCTAGTTGATACTCAAATTTGAAAGAGTATAAATGATGCCCTTTTTTTTATTACATTAGTTAAACCCAATGCAAATCTCTGTGTTAGCATTATAAGTGGATTCTGACCTCATTTGTGTTGATTTATGGTTGAAATTGTGTTTACAGTTGTGATGCTAACCTGACTAGTACAGTACTGTTTTCTGTTGACTGACTTCACATGAACCGATGGACCCCCTGGGTTTGCAGACAAAACTTTGACTTCTTTGGGAAACAGTGCCAGGGAGAAGGGTAGGGGGTGTTAAATGATGAAGAAGCAGCTTTAATACAAAATGCCCGTTCAGGGTGATGATTGTCCTAAGGAAATAGGCCAGTGTATGACCCTCATTTCACTTAGTACTGTCAACCCCATTTCACCACAGCACTTGTGCACATGATGCCACTAAATTCAAGAACGTGACTGAATGCAGATGGCAGGAAAGTGGTGCTGTTGTTTAAGCAGGCATTTGGAGTTTAGGGTTTAATATTTTCCTTAGTTAGTCTGTCTTTAGCATTTCTTTGTAATTTTTTTGAAACGTGGGATGAATGAAAAGTTGTTCAGGGAAGAAGAAGATTGGCACCTGAGATCAGAGGTGACATGATTTCAGAATTGTTGTGCTTTTTGAGACAGTTAAAATCTGCTAAGCTTCTGGATCACCTTGACACTTGCTCAAATTACAGCAGTGTTATCTGTGGATTACCACTGTGTTTAATAGCAACAGAACGGTTAATGCCTAACATTTTAATGTGTACTTAGCCTCTGATCTGGGACAAGTCTATAATTGTGTATTGAAAATTCTTTAAAGATGTATAGTGAAAAGTGATTAGTGATCGCTTTTAGATTATTGACTTAATTTCCAAGATGGAATGCCTAGTCTTTTGGGTTTTTGTTTGTTTTAATACTCAGTAATGTAGCTTGATGGTCCACAAAACTGTACATGGTTTTTTTTACTCATTGGTGTAGAAAAGCTACCAAAAGAATTAAAGGAAAGAAAATGTTGACGTTCTTATGTGGTATAGTTTGCTAAATGCCAGTCATGCCAAAGTGTCATTTTACTCATGTAAAATTCACCAAAAAAATTTCCAATTGTGTTAATTAAATACCACCCAAAGGAGAACATTTGTTCTTCTATTATGAGCTATTTCTGGAGTAGGGGAGGGGGAAGGGTGTAGATCTCCTTTCCACTGAAATCCAATCCGCTGTTATCCCTACAAAGACTGTTAGAATAAATATTGCCCTGCGACTGCCAGGATAAATATTGAGAATTATTGGATTGTCTTTGACGAAAAGCATATTTTAAGAAAGCATGAACCCAAAATTGATTATTTTTGTTTGAGTAGTCTTCCGTTTTTTTGGGGAGTAAACAGAACTTACTTACTTCCTTAATATCAGAGGTTGCTGTTTTGCTTACTGTCCTGACATCTCCCGCACACTCCGTCTGCTTTCTAATGGCAGAAAATAATGAAAAGAAATGGTGCATGTTTGTAAAGCAAATATTATCACTATTGGGTGAACCTGCTGATGGCATAGCCCCATATCTAACCAGCTGAGCTGTGTAGCAATAGCAGAAGTCCAGTGTCACATTCTTCGTATCTACCTTGGGTTGCAGTTGGGGAATTCACAGTTAAAGAAATCCTTACTGAAAAAGAGAGATTGTGATACAGATGGGTCACAAAAAGACTTGTGTTTGTTCTGGAACCATATTCAGTGCATATTTGAAGTAATCAGAATAATTCCTATCAGTTTAAATGTTTTAGAATGTGCCTAGCGTAAGCTGCTGTGAGAGCACCATTTATCAAAATGTTGTGTTCTGCAGAGTACAGCGTCGGTCTTGTTAAATCTTATTAATCTTCACTTGTACAGGAAAACTCTTTGAGTTACATGGACTGCTTGCATTACTAAGAGTTATAGACTCAAGCTCCTTATGTTTGATGACGTACCAATAAGACGACCATAAACATGCATGAATTTGAGAACCAGGAGGTGAAGGCAGGACACGGTCAAACATTGCAAAATGGAGATAGATACAGAAAGGGTTTGGCCTAAGGTCTGAAGGTCGGTAGAATAGTTTGAAGCAGGTGCAGCCACGGTTAAACTGTTTGTTCTCCAGCTAAACAATGAGGTCTCTCAAGTTCTTGAATAGAGATGATCTGTATTTTGTACTGTTTCTAGCATATGACCTCTACAACTTTTGGTGCTGCAAGAAGTACAAAAAATAAGTAAGAGCAGTCTTTCAACATACTGCTGCACAAAGTTGTGCTGGGGAAAAAACGAACAGATGCCACATACATGATACCATAGGATTTAAGAAAACACATGATTCCTTTTAGGTATGTGGCTGGGTCAACTCCAAGCATGTGTGGAAGGGTAGGGATCAGTCTGACTAACATAAAATAAGTTGGCATCTTCTGGTACTGAGTTTAGTTTCCTGTGTAGCTGAGCGAAAACCTGGCATTGTAGCATGCTGATTGCAGTGAACCTGGCCTGGTATGAAGTTGAAAGCTGGATAAAAGACTCTGGTGTAAGATCCTTTCCATGCATCCAGTTTTGTCATCCAATTTTGACCCTAAGCATCTGTCTAACAAGGCTCAAAATCAAGTTTACAGAGACAGTAGTATTGTTCATTGCATAATTGCATGGTCATGCAGCCAGATATAGTGGACTTTGATTTGTGTGCATTATTCATCAGCCCTCACTAGGTTTCCCTGGTGGTTAGTGGGGAGTTTAATGAACAGATAGGCAGGCATTTATGCGAAGAACTAAAATGTGCAGAGTTCAGTCAGTGTCTCCTGGCTACTACTGTGACAATTTTAATGTCTGTGAGACTAATGTCAAACCGTCTTAATTATTTTTGGACGCAAACAAAAGTTTGTTTGCTTTAGATTAATTTCAGTATTCCAGTTATTTTTTAAAAAAATGCTGATCTCCTGACTAGTTTGCCTAGCATCCAGGAGTTTATTTCAAGTGGACCTAGAGTTTATAGAATAGCTGAGATGTTACGTATAAAATGTAGTGTGTTCCAGTGGGAAGATCAAAGGACTGGAAGTAACTTACTTCCTATGGAGTCTGACTTCTCCCATCAGTGTCATCACTGACTTCTGCATACCTTTCCACCCATTCTTTATCTACTTCTGCTCCTCACCACCCAGACACAAACCAGGTCTGATCCTGCAGCCATAGAGCCAAGTTAGCCTGGTACTGTGTACTGTAGCTGGTATGACCTGCTGAGAGACAGAGCAGTCTATATCTGCTTGGATATATATGCCATGTGTGACTTCAGGCAAATCTTAGTAAAAGAAATGACAAGTCAGTTGTCAGCAAAATATGGTTGATACTTTCCTTTCAGGACTGCAGATGCTTTGAAGTGGGCAGTGTGGTTGGCCATGCCTTTTTCATCTGTACCTGCAACCCTTTCTGCATACATAAATCAAAGGCTGAAGTGGCAAAGGCTGAAATACAGGGAAGGAGGCAGGTACAGGACTCGAGGACATGATTTTTGTTAGATGCTGTGTTTATGGAATAGATCTATAGGTGTGCATATCCCACTGTTCTCTATTCCATCTACAGTGCTCAGCATATGTGGAAGAATCAGCAGGCGTTTTTTTGTGGATAATCAGGTATGGGATGTCTGTCTCTCCGGGGTATGTAGCGTGTTCTTCAGGCAGCTGCACAGCAATGAATTTGCCAGAGTTATCCTGAATCATTCTTTGAAGCATTCACTGATCAAAATTGAATACAATACAGATCTTAACTGAAAGAAACAAAGCTTCTCTGAATTGACCTGAATTCAAGGAAGTTTCCCCCTATTTCTGGTATTTTGAAAGCTGGTGCGCTGGGGCTCTTGGACTTACTGCTGTTGGGAGTATATAACTTTGTGCTATTGCGCTGTGGTTGTGTTTTTAAAGTTGAGTATCTATACATATCAATAGATGGACAACTGTTTAGCATTTTTATAAATTAAATGTTGTAGGCAATGAGTATTATTGGTGGACAGGTTTTTCTGTACTGCTGTCATATTCAGTAGTTCCCACAATAGCTGGTAGGCAGCTAGTCTTTATGGCTAAGCCACTGGAATGAGCCTATGCACAGCTTGTCTCCAGAAGTTCTGCCCCATGGTGTGCAGGAGGCAGGGCTGTCACAGTTCCTAGGATTTCTTTGGTTTTTTTCAGTCAATGTCTTGGCCAAAGATGGAATATGGAACAATAAAAAGGGTTACAAGAGAAGTAGACCTTTAGAAGTCTTTAGAATAGAGGTAAAGATAAATAAAATATGGAAGAAACCTGGGTAACGGGTGCAATGCTGTCTGGTTTTTATATGACACTGGAACCTACCAGGCATCTCTGCTTTAGATATGCCAGGCTGATAAGGAGGGAAACATATACATTTAAAATCTACAACTTCCATTTCCAGTCCTGGGTTGGTTTTGCCCTCACTAAAAAAAAATTCTTTCCTCTTGCTATAGGCATGAATAAAAGACTGTCTGAAACTTCTGTGGATTTTGACTTGGAAGAAACAGGACCACACAGATGAAAAGAAGGAAAGCTAGGAAATCCCTGATGAAATCTTTGCAGTGGCATATTTCTCCATACAGTTCCTTTGAACTAAACACATTTTTAAAATTCTTACCTTTGGTGGGTTTTTTTTTTCTCTTTTTTCTGTGTCCAAAGTCTCATCTCTCAAAGACAGGGAGAGCAAGCTATGAACAACAGATACCTAAATGAAGGTATTAAAGGTATAGGTATTTAGGTATACCTAAATGAAGGTATACCTAAATGAAGTGATTAAAATTCTAGATCTGCAAAATGAAGCAGGTACAGGTATCACAGCCAGTATGAAATATCTTCCATCTTAACTTCAAAACTAAATGAGAGAGAGGAAAGAAGCATATCACTGCTTTTGACTAATAGCTAAAGAAGTGGCTGGGAAGGATGAATGGGGGACACCTTTGCAAGGACCACGAAGCCAAGAAATTTAGTAAGGTTCAGAAGGACAAGCTGCTCTCTACAGTCACCCAGGGTAGACAGAGCTGCATAATTTTTAGCCAAGAATATTGTTGTTTGGGATAGGAATAACAGAATAGCAGCAGAGTGCCAGAATAACACTGCTGTCTCGGTAATCAGTCCAGAGAGCGGGAGGTGTATGACTTCTTCCAGGATCAGTGGATAAACACAACTATGGACAGATGGATGATAGGAGTAATCTCTGAGGGATAGTCAACAGAGCTGCAGGGAAGCAAAAATGGTGGGGGGAGGTATGGAGGGTGATCTGTCCCTTGTCAAGACTGGGAGCATGACAAAGTAAAAAGAAAAAAAATGTTCTTCCCCATCTTCACCTGACAAGTGGGATAAACAAAGAATGCTTCCAAACTAATAAAATTTTTACGGATGTCTTTTGAAAGTAGTCCAAAATAAACTAGTAAAAGCTCTACATTCAGGTATTTATATGGCCGTCATCACTGTAATATCTAAGCAGTAATTAATGAATGGGAATGTCGATATAATACAACATGTCTGGCAACTGAGGTGAATAAGGCATGTTCTTTTCTTATCTCTCTTGTCTTATCCTGGCAGCTGATCTGACTAGAATGATTTTGCCCCCTTGCTGCTCCTCAGTTCCTCCACTGCAGTTCAACTTTTCTGCAATTGTTTCCCATCTCTGATTTTAGAAGTCTGAAAAAAGGCTGCTTTTCTTCACTTTTTCCAGGTTTGGATAACCTTTCACCTTAACACTGATGGTTACTTAGGACAGGCAGTAGTGAAATGTATGTACGCCATTTTATTCACAGGGGTTGACTCTTCATCATTTGGGTTACAGGGACTTAAGTGGATTGAGGTGTCGATAAGACTACTTTATTTTCTTCTCTATTTTCCTAAGCTGCCTCTTGTGTTGTAAATTAAATTTATGCGAAGTAAGGTAATGCTGGTGATACACAACGTTCATGTTTGTCTTGTGGCCAGTTTAATACTAATGAGATTCTGAGCTGTGTGCTTCATTCTATTAAATGATTTTGGGGTTCATTAATGACACGGTGGGTAAGTATAATGGCCCTTTGCAACCTTGGATAGCTTTTATGATGCAGGGCCGGAGCCTCTGCTTGCTTTTTGGGGACTCTAAGAATCATTTCTTGTTGGGAGTTGCTCTAACTTTCCCCAACTATCTCAGAAGCAAATATCCTTCTTTAGTTCTTTTTCTTGCCTTCAGTAACATACACTTATTTTCCACAGTTTTTCCAGGAATGTGAGTGAAGGAAACGTATATAAAACCCCTGTATTGTTAACATGGACCTTGGACTTTTTGATAGCCCATGGCATCTCATTGTTTGGTAGCACACAGAAATAAACCTGATGATCCTAACCCTTTTTGGCAGTTTAAAGGGAATTTAATGAGTTCATTGCTATTTAAGATTCTTCTATACTTGCCATGTATGGTAATGGGAATATGCATAAATTCTTTTGAAAATCTGTATGATGTAGAAACATTATTTTGAGAAAGTCAAGATCTGCTTTAGTCTGAAACAATATGTTGAAAAATACATCACAATCTTCTTAACACCACTGAAAGTACTGCTACTTACTGGAAGAAAGGCTGTCACTTATCAGTTCAGAAAAATTAGCCAGAAAGTTGTTTTTTTTCCCCCATTCTGTTAAGAAACGTCTAGTAACCAAGAGCCAACTATTGCTAAGAAACTGATAAACTGCAGTGACGATGATGAAGAGCAATTGCAATAAAGCCACATTATGATGGGTTCAATTTTTTGTCATGATGGCACTGCCTGAAATGGATCCATATCTTGGCTTATCCTCTGACATTAGATTTCTTATTGATGCTAGCAAAGCTGTTATTATATGGCCAGAAAAACATTTTTTGACTTTGTGATTGCAGAAAGCACCAGGACATAAGGTTTAAGTGCTGAGGATTTAGGTAGTCCAGTGAGCTGTGAGATGATCTGGATTAGTGCCCTGACTGTCAACCCCAGGATGACTAGAAATCTAGGTCTCTGAATCCAATTCAGTATAATCAAAATAATTTTGCCTTCCCTTTGCCATTAGCTTTTGAATTACTTTGTGTTGTTTGTTGCAATTGTTTATATGTAGCTATGTTAGCCAGGAGAAAATGACTCTTCCTGTCTCAGGAAAGTGCATCATTTTGTGCTGACTGAAATTAGACTAATGTGTCTACAAGACCTACAGATTGACATTCATAGTTCTGCTGAGTTTTCAAGGGAGATGGAAGGCAGCCTTCTTCCTTCTTTTTCAGGTATGTCCCTTTGTTAAGATTGTGGAAAATGCTCCTAATAGTATTGCTTAAGCATTATGAATTCTCTGCATATGATGTAGCTCTTTAGAATGTTTCCATATCACGTTCTGGACCACAAGTTTTTGTGTGCTGTAGAATTCAGTGGGATTTGAGGCTGATGTGTATTTTGTAGGATCAAGCACCTAATATCGATGCCGTGCCATTAGTCTTGAGGTTAATTGGAAGACCTTTATTTTTTCCCCTTGAGTTTGCCTAAGCAGTGATGAATACTTAAATTCTAGGCACAGCTCCCTCATGGGAAGACTACTGAAGAAATAATTTCTCTTTCCTGGAGCCAAAGATTTGGGAAAAGGAAAAAAAGATCTGCCTGTGGCAGCTAACAGGACAGTCCCCGACCGTTTGTACTATTACTGATTGGTGACTTTCGGTTTAGAGAATACAGAGAGCAACCTGGGTCAGAAACCCAATGAGACGTCAATATCGTATGTGCTTCTGAGGAAGGAACTTAGTGGTTTCCTTTTAAAGGAAGCCCTATTAATTTAGCATTAATAATGTATTGAACTTTAAAGGCTCAAGGATATTGAGGCCATTTCTTTGAAGTTGCTGACTGTCCCCAGACCACATTGAAATTAATGGGAGTGGAGGGCATGCAGTGTGATGTAAAGTAAGAGCTATTTTGAAGTTAATATCACAAGATATCTTGCTGCTTCTCACTGCATTATTTTATAGAGCTCTTCAGACTTTATATCTAGACATGATTAAACAACTCATTGGAGAGGAACTACCCCATCTAACACAACACAGAGTAGGCTATTCTGTATGCTGACACTCCCATCAGAGACTCTGGAAAACAGTGAGACAGCCAAATTGTGTTACCGTGGTTTAGGACCCATGAAACCCCAAGCATGCTCTCAGTGACTGAGATGAAAGGTGCTGAGTCTCTGGTGTTACCGTTTGAATTTCCTACACTGCTTGCAATCAGTATTATGTTCTAATTGCTGCAATACAGCTATGTATTTTTCTCCTGCATTAATTTATTTGCTTTGATTTCTTGCAGTAGTTCAGCTTTGATGCAATTTTGACTCTTGTGCCAGAGAAGGAAAAGAACTGTACCTGATTCAAAAGTAATGTGAATCCCATGGATATGTATGGGGTCTGAGGAAGCGGAGGCTCGCATCCCTAGTTGATAGTAATTTGTAGGTAGAACCTTCAGCATTCTTTCATATCAAAGCAAGCTGCTCAGCTTTCCCAGACAGCATGGAGAGCTATATAGAAGTTCCTGTCTCCCAGTCATTTCAGAAATGAAATTTTGCTGAAGAAGAAATTACGAAAAAAGTATTATTTAAAAAATTGAAGCAAATAACATTAAGTGT
This sequence comes from Gavia stellata, assembly GCF_030936135.1. NCBI lineage: Eukaryota > Metazoa > Chordata > Aves > Gaviiformes > Gaviidae > Gavia > Gavia stellata. Next base: position 8,119,781 of record NC_082615.1, on the reverse strand, counting down.
AACACTGCCTTAGTATTCCAGCCACGTTAGCCAAAAATTACTTGGAGAGGGCAAACATACTGTCTTTTACATTATGTGGTCTAACTCTTATACATGTGTGTTAGTCACATTAAAAGGACAGCAGCTTTATAGGGACCTTTGATGTTCTACAAATTGAGTTAGGAACAGTATGCAGAGATTCGTGTTAAATTGGGTGCAGTGACATAAAATAATTCACCCTGCAGTGCAATCCGTCATTTACATTGGTGTACTTAGGTGCTCAGGGAAGAGTGAATCAAAATGGTTTTAACTTTCCCTGACTAAAAGCTTTAGATACAACCTGTGCTTTTGTTCATTTATATTAGAACTTAAATAACAGTTGCATGATCGGGCATATATGCTGTATGGAAAAGTGCTTGTTACAAGTTGGGACCCACCACCCAAAACCATGTATTTATACAGCTTCCTTTATCAGCATGATATAGCATGCAGTTACCTAGCATGTTCATCTCACGTTCTTCATAAACATTACTGGGAATGTTTCCTGCTTACACATAAGCTTATTTAAACTGTTTTGATAGTATTCAGAGGTCAGAAAGCAAGGAAGTTGTTAACTAATTATATTTTTACAGCTGAGTGAAGCACAACTTACAAGCGCCTAATAAGCACAGTTTCATGGGATCCCTTCTACTAAATCTTGCTATTTCCTTTCTTGAACAATGGGATGATAACGAGTATTAAAAGCCAGTTTTTACAGGTAGATAAATGAAAGTGCATAGTCACATGCAAGATTAATAGTAGAGGAAGAAATGATGTTCTGGACTCCTGCCTGCCAGTTCTGTGCAGCAGCCTTTAGATTGGCTATCCCTGGCCTTCGCCCCTTTCCTTGCCTTTTAAGATTTGAAATTCTTTAGTGAAAACATTCACAAATGTATTTGACTGGAGGGGATGAGAATAATATCTGCACAAGATCCTTCTCTCTGCTGAACAGAGCTGAGCCTTACACACATTTTTTACTTCCTGCAGACTGAGTTATTGGTAGATACTGCCAAAGTCTTGCAGAGTTCTGGTGAGAGAGTGCTGTAAGCGGAATGTGCATCCTAATATGGGCTTAAGTACTTGTAAACATCTTAGTTTATGGTTCTTCAAGCAGCATTTAGTGACTCTGGACACTCGGTGGCTCTCATCAAAAGCCAACTATATAGGGATAGTAGATGCAGCTGTTAGCTATGTTGTAATGTTGTGCCACGTTGTTTGTCACTACTACCAGCATACATATGAGTCTGCTTGTATGGAATCCCTTTGGCCCAGGTTTTTAATTGGAATCTTATCAGGAAACAAACTTACAATATATAGAAAATACACAGAATAGTCAAGTCTCAGTGCCATAGCAGAGTTCCCATGATAGTGCCTTACTTTTGCCCTCTGACGTGATAAAAACAGGTCACGTCTGATTTGCTTGTGTTGAATACTGTTTGGAATTCACAGCAGCAGTGAGAGCTTTTACACATGGGGATAGTGGAAGAAGGATTTATGGAATTGGAAAGTATTAACTTAATGAAAGAGCATTTGCATGTTTTCTGAGCAAAACGTTATAAAAAAAAAGAAATCTGGCAGAGCTGATGAAAGCATTTTATTTATTGATCCCTTTATAATCCTTTGTTTTCTTTTTCCTCCCTTATCATATGGTGATGCATACAATGTAGGCTGTAATACTCATAAGCAGACTAACCTTTCTTGTCCTGTAACTATTGACTTACAAATGATGCTTTATATAGTGCCTGAAGTGTGTGTTGTTAGGTTCTTTTAATATAAAAAGGCTGCATAAAAACTTCTTAAATAATAGCTGCAGTTATGTACAGACTTGTTTTAAACAAAGTGAACATTAATTATAGAGGGCTGAATCTTCAGCTAATTGCATCTGCTTAGCTCCCCTGCTGTCAGGTCTACTTTATACATGTATATTCCACTTGCTTTAAGAGTCATTTCTTGGATTGAGCCAAAAGCTGGTACTGGTATGACTGAAGATGTTGAAACTGATTTTTTTAAATTGAGTAAGTCTGTGTCCTCTCCAAAGTTTAGGCCACCCGTCCTTGAGTTTAACAGTATGCAAAATATCCATATAAAATATAGTCATTAAAAGTATTTAAAATAATTACAGTATGTACATTACCTAAGAGTCTGGAAATGAAGTTTAGCAAAAAAGTTTAAACTTTTTCTTACACCTTTTTTTTTTTTTTTTAAACCATCCTGCACTGTTCTCTGTAAGGCTAATTTTCTATTAGAGCACATGATCTTCTGAAACACTACAGGAAATTTCCTCTAATTTTAATTTCTGCCATAAGGCACAGCTGTCTTGGATTACTTCTCAATGACTGAAGAAGATACCTTGAGAGTGATAAAGCTACTCAGAGTGAACTAGGGAACTCTGAATGGAAAGTCAAACAGTATTACATAGCTAAGCAATAGCTTCTGCTAGCTGGGAGAGAAACAGGGTAAGGCCTGTAAAGCCAATAGCCTGTGGGACACAAAGGGTGTATATAAGTGAAGATCACACCAGCATCTAATACCTTAGAAATACATCTTTCATTTTCAGTGTTCACCACTGTAATAGCAGATTTGAGGGTTTATTCTTCTTGTAGTAAGCACTGTGCCATTTTTCTGTGAGTTTCATATCAAAGTATTAGCAATTAATGCTTTGCACTAAGTTTATTATGAAACTATATGGCTCATAGTTGCAGCTGGTTTTCATTTTAATCTCGTAACTATGCAGAAGAGGTAACAGTGTATCATGTTATTATGTTATCATGTATGTAACAGTTACCATGTATTTAATGCCAGGCAATACTAGCCACGTTATCACAAGCAAGACTCTTAGGATGTAAGTTGAGTAGGGATAAGTATGCAGGGTGATTAATATAATCAGAAGAGCTCAGATCAATAAAATTCAGATGAAAAAATATTTTTTTCCTAACTGCTGTGAGCCTGATTCTCCACAGTCCAGCATTTTTCATCTGTGTGAAATGGCAGTAAAGTGAATGGAGAATTCTGATCTGGCAGGATTCTACTTTTGGCTTATGCTCAGATGTGAATGACATAAACGATGGCATCAGATACAAGCCTTTTTATCTTTTATTTAAGTATAGACAGTAAATAAGTAACTGTAGAATGACTTGTTTATATCTGGCAAATAAGCATATTTCATAGAATTATAGAATTGTTTAGGTTGGAAAAGACCTTTAAGATCATCAGGTCCAAGCGTAAACCTAACCCTTCTAAGTCCACCACTAAACCATGTCCCTAAGTGCCTTATCCACACATCTTTTAAAAAACCTCCAGGGATGGTGGCTCAACCACCCCACTGGACAGCCTGTTCCAATGTCTGACAATCCTTTCAGTGAAGAAATTTTTCCTAATATCCAGTCTAAACCTCCCCTGATGCAACTTGCGGCCATTTCCTCTTGTCCTAAAGAACAACTTTTTTAAGAATTTACTGAGGGGTGTTTTGTATTTATTACAGCATTTTATATTACGTCAGCACTAGCATTCCAACAAGATGAAGACCTCTTTGCAGTGCAAATTATATGCAGGTATTTGAGCATCTGCATTATGGTACCTGGTATCTGATACAACGTTAGCTGATAATTTTAAAATAGTTTTACTGACTGAGCAACAGCTTCTCTTTGAAACATAAGCCTACTCATTTTAACCTCTAAGCTAAATATAACTAACTGATGACTTTATGGGGCATTGGCATCTTTTGCTGTTTGCATTTACTGTACATTTTTATGATCCTCTACAGCGCTGTTTTCCTATACGTGGAAGTCACTAGGAAACAAAAATGCACGGCATCTTGCAGAATTTAGCCTGTAGTTTTATGTTCCACAATGAGACATACATACAATAATCTGACAAAATGAAAGCAACACGTGTCATCTCAGCTCCAGATAAATATCCTGTCTCCTCTACAGCTGCTGCATTGAAAGAGATCTGACATAATGGTGTTATATCAGCAGGGCTACTAATCTCGGATACTAGTGATTTCAGTACCGAGGGAGAGAGTGCTGTAGCAAATAGAGGTCATACAATATCCTCTAGCACTTTGGACAAACGTGGCATTTTGGACAGTCCCTACTAATGGCAGAATATCTTGCTGATGCTAACATTGCTGTTGCAGAGCTACTTGTGCAAGTAATCTGTTCCTAGCAGCAAAGTGTCTGTTCAGATGGACCTGTTTATTTTTGTGCCTTGCAGAAGCAACAATATTTCTGGAAGCAAAAGGCATACTCTTGGTTTTAGTGGTAAAAGCAAAAGTCTCTGACATATCAGAAATGAATTTTTTTTTACATATTTAACCCTCTTTAGGAATACAGCATTGCTTTCTAGGTCTTTGCCTCCTCAGTACTTTATGTGACAGGTCATGCCAAAAACAGGAGCTGCCATGGAGGAGCTGCAGTGTTCTGGTGGGAACATGGGAGTATCAGAATCCACACAGCAAGCACACATGTCTCTTTTTGTGGTCCTCAAGTGGGAGAATTGCAATAAGGGGTACAATAGTTTTAGTTTAACTGAAATAAGAAGGGTGCTGAGAGAATGTTGCTATTTTCAGTGTCATGAGGTGGCACGTATGAAGAATCCTTTTCCTTGGCAACAATTCCTGAGCCATAAGGTTGAACCTGTTTACCCAGGCACAGTGCCATGCTGTCAGATGGGCACTGATACACCAATTGTAGAGACCCTGTGTTGTATGTGCATCAGATGTAAGTGTCCCAGATAGGATTCCCAGCAAGGATTGTCCATACGTCTGTTCATTCTAATTTTATATTCCCTTGTTCTATTACTAATCCAGGTATGGGTCTGATTATGTTTAAAAAATAGAGAACAGCTTTTTTCTCCTTTAGTAAGACCTCTTGCCCACTTGCGTAACATAGATTGGAGTAATGGTTTAGGAGAAGTTTTTGGAAGACAAACTTTCCTCCCTGGCCTTACCAGACACCCTCCTTCTGCATTCAGAGAAATGAGAGCTTTATAAATCTTCTTCCTTTCTAACCAAAGTCCCTGTAGGATCCATCAGAGTAAATCTTTGGCACCAAGCTAGATTTCATATGCACAGCAGAGTGGAAATCTGTGTTCAGTCACTCTCTACACTATTTTGCAGGATGTTTTGCCTGAACTGGTATAAAGCATTGAGGTTTCAGGGTTCAAGAGAGAGCATGGCACTGGGGATTGTCTCCCTAGCTGCTCTCTCACAACAATCACCTGCCTTTCCTCTTGATCTCCTCAGTGGCCTCAGTTTTCCGTAAATCAGCAGGACTCCCAGCATTGCTCCTGCCCTATCTTAGATATTTTATATGGCTCTGGTACAACATCTTATTTTGCTTGTTGTACTCCTTTTTATGTGTTTCATTTTCATGTGTATTGAAGAGATAAGGATCTGATACCTGTGGAACGTGCAGAGTGATGCCAGGTCATGCTCTTCTCTGATAGCTGAAGCAATTGCACAGGCATCCAATTATGTAGCACAAAGCTTTGATAATCTAATTTTCTTGCTCATCTCATGCAGTCTGTTCCATACTAATGCAGCAGATTTGAAAAAATATGACAAACATCTTAGTTTTCCTGATACTCCTTTTGGAATTAACTTTACTAAGTGTTGGGCAACACACTGAAGCAAAGCTGTAGAGCTGGCCTCTTTTAATTTTGGTTTAAATTAAACTCTGAATAATGTATTATATTTTTCTTCTGGACCTGGCATGTATCATTTAGATTGGCCACATTTCTATGAATGCTGACAGTAAGCAGTAAGTGCCCATCCTGCCTGAAGTCTTCTTAACTTCCCTCTACATACATACTTTTTTCACCCACTTTTAGAAAGCAGCTGCCTCTGGTTGGCTGAACCAGCTTTAGCCGCGTATTACTACACTTTAATGCAATGTAATTTTCTGGGAAATTTTAAGTAGAAGAATGATTGCTGTGCTTTGTTGGGACTCATTAGTATCCTCTCCTATTGCTGAATCATCCTGAAATCTTTAAGGACTTCTGTTGCAGAGCATAGAGGCATAAAACCAACCTGCATAAACCAGTGTTGAGATCAAAAAAATTGCAGTTCAGACTGGGTATGAATATTTTGCTGTTTAGATATTTTGATTGTGGGTTGAGATTTGCCATTTTCCAAATGTTTGTATAGTGAAGTCCACAGTAGTGCAAGGAGAAATCTGCATCTACACATACCCCATTCCACTAGCGTGTCTGGATTTGTGGTAAAGCAGAGTGTTGGTCCTTCTGTCAGTATGTTTAATTAACTTCAGCTTTACTTTTGTTTCTGCAATTTACAGTCAGTTAAATCATAAATATTGTGTTGTTACTGATAGAACAATATGTAATGGTCCTCATCTTGTATCCCTTTTAGTCTGAATGTCACATCCTCTTTGTAATTTTTAATGACAACAACAATTTTTATTATATTGCTGGAACCTTTCCCGGGGTAATTGTGTCTTTTGTATATAATATGTGATCTAGAAATGAAAGTGCAGCAGAAAGCTGCTAAATCCAGCATCTTCTGTAGCTGCATATTTGTGTTAAAAAATTCTTGGACCTAGTGCAAGAGATTGAAAGTATCTCATAAAACAAAACCAACCCAAAATTTAAGTTAATGATACACAAGGTAGCTGAGCTTTCTGTAGCTCAGTGGAGTTACTCTAAATATGAAAATATCAAGCAAAATACAAGTGAAGGCAGAACATACTTGCATATCAGCTCTGATCTACTATCTTATGGAAATCAACTGCACGTTTGTCTTGCTGTGCGTCTGTATGCCCTTTGAAAGGATTTCCAATTAACAGAGATTTTACATTTTGACCACAAAATTTGTGCCAGTTCTGATTTCCTTCAAGACAAAGAGAAGTTATGACCAGCAAACTGACTGATCAAGACCTTTCTGCTCGTGGCTTTTCAAGAATGTAGAGAAGTCATTTAAGCAACAGCCTCATCAGGGGCAAACCTTACCCAAAGCTTAGACTTTATTGTTACAGCCTTCAGAATACTGGTCATAGAAACCTTTCATTTTGTAACTGCACTGTGCTATCAAATGCAAATGTAATAGAGTTACATGTCACATATGTGTAACAGAAGCAAGTATCTTGCCTAGCTACCAGCATGACTGTGGTGGGGGATAAGTAGCGGGTGCTACATTGCAGACAGAGAAGCTAGCAGAAAAAACTTATGCTATAGTGCTGAGGCAGGAATATAAGCCAATATTTGTGAAGCTATGGGCTATGCATTTCTGTACCGGTTTTGGAACTCAGAGCACATGGGATGAGAGGAGAAGCAGTTATAGACACAGCTATTGCCTGTGGTTCACTCTTGTCACTTCTTCCCATTCAAAGTGAGAGATTATTGGAGAACCTGGGAAAGGAAGGGGAGAAACTGCTTTTCAGTCCACCAACTTGGACTCAGCTATTGACTACTGTATATGAGCACACTCCTTTTCTCTGTATTTTTATCCCATACTGAATTTATGGGTGGCACAGAAATCATCAATAGTGCTGTAGATCCTCATTTTCTACCTGAATTTTTAAGTTTAGTGATCCATTCTTCAGAAGCTGAGTATGTTTTACTGTCTGAGAAACAAAGACAAGGTCCTCTAAGATACAGATGCTTACCATAATTCAATAAATTGAATAAACATCACTTGGGAACTTGAGGAATGGCTCTTCGATGATACTCTGTTTAGAGTTTCCAAAGTTCATGTGATTAAATATTTCCTTTGCCTTGCCTTAATTTTATGGTTTCTTTGATTATTTCTTTCTAGCTCAACAAAATTCACCAAAAATCCATGAAGGCTGGTGGGCCTATAAGGAGGTGGTCCAGGGAAGCTTTGTTCCAGGTAAGTGTAATTTAAAATCTTAGTTTTTATTAAATATTTTTTCACTGTTCCATTTGACTAGATGTTTCCACTTAGAAGTGGAGTCACGAAACTTTAGCAACCTCCATTTTCTGTTCAGTTGTGGAGCTGATTTGACAGTACATTCCTCATTCAGTATACACAGACACATTCAGTGATAATTTTGTTCAGTATGTTTTCAGTGCAAATGAGATGAATATGCATTAATTTATGTGTATTACCTATATATTACAAGCTAAAAAAGTGCTTCAAGTTCTATCATGAACACGCAATGAAAATTGCTACATGATCTTTATTTCCTCAAAGTATTGGAAAATATTACTTGGCTATTGTGTGAGCTATTCCTAAGAATCTGTAGATTTGATCTTTCATCAGATATTTTCACTGTTGTGACAACAGTTACAATCTCACAGTCATTCGAAATATCCAAAATGCTGATTATCTTGATAGGAATACTAGTGCAAATGAGATGAACTATTTCAACCCACAAGTTTCTGGCACTGACATTCCTGTGAAAAGCTCATATGAAAATCAACATCTTGAAGCCTGGAGCTTAATTACATATTGATGAAGCATAAAGTAGCTTTTCAGATTTACTTGAGATTGGTTTGGGCTATCAAAGACGTTGTAGTGTATTGTTACGCATGTTTAGTTCCTAATGTTGATAGTGGGGGAAGAAACGTGGAGAACATAATCACCTGCTTTCAAGAAGAAATTTCAGCCTTCCTGATTTGCACAACCCAGGTAGATGCCCAGTAGAAGATGAATGAAAAAAGTATTTGCTTAACATACCTTCTAATTATTTCATCTTAAAGTTATTGAGAAAAATAATTTGTCAGCATGTAAAAGAAACATATGTGATCAGGTAATGCTTGTGGTATTTTAGTCTTAATACCATGAGAAATTTGGGCTTGGGAACATCCTAACAAGATTAATGATGAAACAGTCATGACTCAAACTTTCAAGAAAGAAGACCTTTTAGACTGGTGTGGAGAGACACCTCCTTTCTGAGAGAACCCTGAATTACCCATGCATGTTGAATATCGGACTAACTTAGCACACATCCTCAAGAATTGATCCAGCAGGGCAATTATGACCAGCTCACTGAAGTGGCCATGCAGAAAGCAAGGGTAATTTGGGGGCACCTTTCTTGCAGACTGTCATGGTTCTTTCAGATTCAACTCTGCAACCTGTAAGCCTCAGCAGAAGAGAGAAACCCCATGAATTTTTTCAGAACAAACAAGTAATTTTTTTCAGCAGCACCTAGGTTTTGGAGTCTTTGAAAACCATATTTAAAGCATTTCAAGGATGCATTTTATGGTTATGATCTCAGACTAACACACCACAAAGGATATGTTAGTGCATATTAAGTTTATCCATAATGTTAGCAGTCACATATCAGATCTCGCATGAGATGCTAATTAGCACCTGAGAGGTGATAGCTGCGAGGCAGTCTGAGGAGCTACGGCTGAAGTTGCTGACTGATGTGCACTGAAGCAGACAGCTATAGCCATCTGCTAAGATGTTTCCTTTCCACGGCTGTTTGTCCTGTCCCAGGGCTGGAAGTTACCACCCCCAAAGATACTAGAAAGAAATATTTGTCCAAGGCTCTGTCACTGCAGTTCAAAACTGGCATCTCAGCTAATATGATTGACGTGAATACAGCTCTTATAGTTGCTTGGGGGAGCAACCACAGGAATAGAGATGCCTAATTGGGTTAATAGCATTGTAAAACACTGCAGGATGAGTTGCTAGCATTTGTCTGTCACAGCTTTAGCTGTGTGAATACTTTTCACCTACTTCAAAGCAAAGTCACTGTCTTTCTTTGAACTATCGCTTCTTCTTTCATGTATAGCTGTGTAAGAACACATTTAGGAGTGTATCACAACATGCCTAGGTTAAACTATGCCATTCATAAGTTTTCCCACTTAATACTCTCTTTTGGATGCATTTAAGTCAAGTCCTGACAAATGCTCTGGATCCTGTGCAAATTTGTCTTTCAGCAGTTCATAAAATCAAACCATACTTCAGTACATTCCCCAAATCCCAGACTCCCTATATTCTGGGATAGATTTTAGAAAAAATATTTTAAATCCCTTTCTAATGTAATATGTTCATGTGGACACAGTTTTTTTCCCTGACTCTGGGATTCACAACTTAAATTACATGCTGCAAAACAGTGGCTTACAATCACTGATGTGTACCTCACAGGTAGGAGAGTATATAGGCAGAGATGAGATGCAAGACCCATCACACCATCTTTCCCAGCTTCCCTTCTTGCACTGCTCAGCAGAGAAGAGCACCAGCAACTGACATTAACTGTGGCTCAGGTCTTTCTTAGTGCCAAGCCTTGCAAGTGAGGGTGCAGAGTTGTCAAGTGCAGGAGGGAAGGTGCATCAGTGGCTGGATCTGTGTATATACTAGCGATGCATAAAACACCCTCCCATCTCTCACCTTTTTGAAAAGGAAAGAATTGCTCTTATGATTTATGTCATGTAGGAAAACAAAATGGAAAGTAAGTAGTGCTTTAAAATGTTAGTTGAATGCAAATTAGGTTCCAGATTAAACTTCAGGGAATGTTCAAGGATGAAGAATGAATACTTTTCCTTATGCATGGTGATTTGCATAACAATCAAATAATCTATATTATTACATACTTTCACTACATAGACTTTCTGGTATAGAATATCAAAGTAGTTCATGATGGGTTTGTTTGGCTGAGTTTTGCTGTGACTTTGAATACGTTGTGTCACTGAAGTAGTGCAAGCATTTTCAGGGTGGCAAAGGCAACAATATTTCAAACTATTCTCTACCATTTCTTTTACTTCAAATAGATGTGCATAACCTTTGATACTCTTGTGTGTCTGATTGTATTAATTCTCTTCCTAATGCTCCTGGTTTCTTCATAGCATCATAAAAGTGGGCTTTGGTAAGCATAAAATATAAAGGTGGTTAAATCTAACTTGTGATCACTGAATTCACTTGCCAAAACTCCATCCCGTTACTGAAACTTTGGACTACATGTTAATATGAGGGCCTAAGTATTTCTTGCCCTGGGAAGACACTGTCTTCATGACCCTTACTGAATTATACCAAGTCTAAAGTTACTTTACAAGGTAATAGTGCTAATCTTAGCTACAAGCAGGAAGTCCATCTCTTCCAAATTGAGTGAACTTTGCTGAAGGAACAGATAATGTTGTTCTCCTTCCTTATAATAAAGGTTGTAAAACAACTTTAATTCCAGATAAAGATCTATGTCCACTATGATTCATTATTGGCTACAGACCACCAAATCAAAGGCTACCCATTTTCCTGAGATTCTGAGATGAGAAATCTCCTGTTCATAGTTCCTTTCACAACTCATTTTACTATAAAAGGGAAGAGACTGCTAGAGATTGATAATGCTGTGCCTTTTGCAAAGATCATGTTGATGGGATTATGCCTTATCATAGACCAGCTGGCAAAGCTACACAGACTCAAAAGGGACACAGGGACAGTGTTTGTGAAGCACTGAGAAACTCCCTCCAAGGAGGAAATCCATGAATTTGGTAATGATTTACAAGGAAAAAAGAAGCCTGAAACAATTGACAATCTTGGTCATGAGTGCCAAAACATGATTTTAAACTTCCTGCTATCACCACATGCTTTTGTTATGGCCCACGCAGGCAGTTCAAGTGTTCCTAGTTTCTCCTGTGGGAGCTTTAAGATTTCTTTTAAACTGCAAATGTCTTTGTGTACATGTCCAAAAATAACCTCTAAGTTCATGGTCACTGTAAGAACCATGAACTGTTTGTCCATGGCCTGAAACTGAGACATAGGAAATTTCAAACCCAAACACATCTTAAACTTTCTGAAAATCTCATGTATTATGGCATCCTCCAATCACATAGGGGTCTATTTCGTACATTGAGACTGGAGTTCACTTAGTTTTGCTGCCTAAATAACACAAAACATAAACCTAATGATCACTACTCCTGCATTGCTCCCTTTTGTACTAACTATAAAGTTTCTTCTAGTCTTATTTTGGACTAGAAGAGCCTGCAGCATCACTCACCGGCTGGTGCATTTTGCTTGTCAGTGAAAACAGTGGTGCTGTCTGAGCTACAGTAGTGTTTTAAACAGTCCGCACACACTCTTCAAAATAATTCAGTCTGGTGCCAACTCTGAAGAATTAACCAGCCATATATAATTATTTATTGCAACAATAATAGCAGTTTTTCTTTTAGAAAGCAATATATTGGAACACTTCATTTCTTCAGGGTGATAGAGCATAGATTCTGGAAATCATTCACTTATTGATTGGAACTTAGGTTAGTATGTATAATATTTCAGCTTTGGTTGTCAGTTAAAGATAGCTTGAAGGAAATATATTTTGTATCAAATATTTTCTTGGTTTCTTACTTCCTTTGGTGATTCTGCAAAACCTGACTGTTTACAAATCATGTAACTAGAAAAGAAACTAGATTTTTTTGTATTTTTGCATGGGAGTTAAATATAATTAAAATGTAAAACCATTGTCTCACTTTTCAATGAATTGCTGATACAGTTGATTATTTTAAAATAGCAAGGAACAGATGAGTTGACTGCTTTTAATTTGGAAGAAGGGAACACTGTTGAGGGGAGATATTTGATGGCCTCAGTTCTAATACAAATATGGCAACATTTGCTCATCTTTATATGAATTGTAACGAAATTATAGCACTGAGTTTGAGACACTCTCACATTAGTAGTAGTGCTGTACTTAATGAGACTATCAGGATCAGTCTCAGTCTGTAATTTTAAATCTTCCATAGAAATGTAAAGAGGCTGGTTAGAGAGTGACTCACACTTCAAAGGTTTGATTTATCCCTGAACTTAGATATGAAAAAAGTGGAATTTAGCATATTAGGATTTGGTTATGGTTTCACATAATACTGTACTTTCACAAGGAAGTACAATTCCATGTGGTACAACTTGGTCTCCAGGTTTAGTCAACATTTAGCCTTATTAAAACAGTTTTATGGGTCCGATGTCTGAATTAAAGCTGAGTTTTCCAGATTAATGATTTCATGGGTTGGATTTTCCTGACAAAGCCTCCAATGCCCCTGTTATGTGGATACTCACATTTTACTGGGAGATGAAATGCCCCTTGGCAAGTCAGTGATATAATTGAGAGAACTATGGCATACTTCTTTATAGCAAGAAGTATATTTAACAATCTCAATCTATGTCTCTGAACTTCTGATCATGCAAAGCTTTAAGCAAATACATATACTATGAGTTGCTTTATGAATTTACCTGATTTTAATACAGATGTGAATCTGCTTGCTTTCATGAATAGATGGAGAAATAATGCAAGATACTGTGTTTGAGTGGTGATCTGTAATGTCCTCCTTCAATAGCAACCATAGCATTGGTAGAAGAATCAAAGTTGACATTGATTGTGAAGGTGTATGTGTGAGAAATGGGATTTGTTTATTCATTTAAGAAAAAGCTACAAGTGGCTGCTGAACAAAAGTATCAATTTAATGATAATCTAGGATGTGCACTAAGGGTGCCTTCCACGTGTAATGGGCACATTCTTAGCAAGTTCAGGTGAGAATACAGAGTGTTCATTCATCTGTCTGTGGTCCAGCAGCCTTTTGTCTGTCCAGCAACTCTTAGTCATTAAGCAGGATTAAGGGCTTTGTCTTAAATGCTTTGGTAGCGATCCTTCTCTGGGGTTGCCAACCAAGCTGAATCCTGAATTCTCATCTACCCTGTAAGAAGTGCAAAATGAATTTCAAAGACATAAAACACTTTGGCTTATAGGACAGCCCTGTTTGCTGGAATTTCAGTTGGGCCATTTCTGTTGCCAGACTAGCTCTTAAAAGAAGGTGTCAACAAGGATGGCTGCGTTAACTAGCAATGTGCTAAATTTTTTTTTAGCTATATCCAGCTTCTGCAATGGCTTACCAATATGCACAGGAAAATTTCTTCTAATTGGTTCCTAGTTTCTAGCTAGCTTTGAATTACGTAGAAATCTCCCTAGAAGCTTTCTGTGAGACTGTTTCCTGAATTAATAGCTATGGTCAGTCTCAAGCCAGGAAGAAAAACTGCTGCTACACCTTTCTGAATGGTGTCTTATCCAGAGATGCAAAGGTGATGGGCAGTTCGAGGTTTTTAGAAACTCCCTTTCTAAAGGGAGTAAAACAGAGGAACAAAAAGGAGGAAAGGGAGTAAAAACAGGAGATTGATGGGGTAAGTGGGTTAGTCACATTATCTTGTCCAAACTGCATTATAAAAGCAGTGATAGACTATGTTAGGCCTAGTCATATCAGTTTCCTTCCCCTACTAATGGCCTTTATATCTTTAATGTTCCTGTGGTGGGTAGCGTAAGCACACACTTAACAGGCAGAGTCAAAGAGAACCTACTGTCTGTAGATGCTCTATACTTTATAGTAGTAGGTAGCATATTTCTTAATCAGAAGGAAATAGCTCCAGCTTTTTATCACTTTCTCCATTAGTTCTGTTTAGCAAGGAAAGAAGACTATAACAAAATTTTGCGTCAATGCAGAGGAAGCTGTACAGCACCACAGGACATACACGGTGTGGGTCTCCAGGGCAGTCGACTGCGGAGGAGGTGTCCTGGCAGCAGGCCTCCAAGGAATGCGCTCAGAAGAGGGCAGCTCTGTCTGCCTGCCTGCAGCATGGACCTTCTCCCCTTCACAACAGCTGGTGGCACTGTGGTTTGGTTCCCACAGCCCCCTTCTCACTTGACTAAGGAGCGCAGGATTGGGCATCATCCTTTACAGGTGCTTTTGTTACCGGCATAGAACTCAAAACGTTACTGTCTTCAGGTCCTTCTCACTCCTTTGAATACCCATCTATGCAGTCCTTTTTACAAGGGCCTTTTGAACAGAGTAGGTTACTGTCTTACATATGGCCTGTAGCTGCAACTATTTTGCAAACAGATCCCTGAACACTTTTTTTCCCCCTAAGCTTCCTTCACTCCTTCAACAAAACAAATAAATAAATTTTATAGGGCAAGCAATGTGAACTAGCCACGGGAAAGAACTCTGAAAATCTAAAATTTTAAACCTTGCCAGACTTGTGGTTGGACCACAGTTCTTCACTAAAGTGGTCTCAGATCCCTTTTCCGTTAACAGCCTAATTATTTCTTGGGTGTGTTTTTTCCTCCTAAATTATTATTAATATCCACAGAAGAAAAATTGCATGTAACAGACGTATCTCAGAGTTTGCTTCATTATATTGACAGGACCAAACAATTCAAGTTGTCTTCCTATCTATTTCTAGCCAGTCAGGCACTGCAAAGGTCAAGCCTTCCCATTATAACAAATACTGCATTGGATAGCATGTTGTATCTCGCTGTGTTACCAGCTGTCTAGTACCTCTCCTGCAGAACCTGCAGGTTCCTCCTGCTAGGACACAAGCAGTATTCCCCTTCTACTTCAGGAATGTGCTAATATGGAAGACATTCAAGGCAGTTATCTGCAGATCCTTGTCAATTATTGTACCTCACACTTTGCTGTTAGGTTAGATGCCAATTTTAGGATAGCAGTGCTCCAATTACTTTTTGATGAAGTTGAAAATCCTCTTTCCCCCCATCCTGAAGTGGTTGCTGTTTACCTTGCAGTGACACTAGTATGGATTAGAAGAAGAAAGAACAATTAAGTAACACTAATTCTTTGAGACAACTGTACTTGGTAAGGCTATCACAACCTGCATGGATGATGGCTTCCAGATGGGAGGAAGTTTAAGAGATGGCGATTACCATTTGGACATTTATATCCTCAAACAGGAGAACAGGGAGCAGTATCCAAAACATCTGCTGTCCTACACACTGTGGAGTCTACAATCATTACATCTTGAAGACCTACAGTTATTGTTGGTTAAGTAACTGCTCTTTCTGCAAATTTATTGCAATTTATTTTTTTTTTAAATATTATCCCAGGCCACTTTGAACTTGTTAAAAGTTAAAAGCCAGCAAGCCCACCTCTGTGATCTTTCAAGGGTTCATCATTCCGTGACAAGCACATCCTCTTAAGCTTTTGCATAAAAAAAGAAGGATCATTCCTGTGCAGGACCTTAGATGTATCATCAAAAGTTTGGGGTTTGAAATAAAAGGGTAAGGCTAATATTAGGAATCTTTTTTTTCTCAGGTTCTTCACTGTGACCTAAAAGCAAAGGAAGGAGTTCCAAGTATAGATACTAGTACATACAGGAAAGAATATATCGTATTCTTGACAAGCTAAGTATAAAAACAGTTGAAACAGTGGTCTGTGACTAAGTCATTAGTAACACAAAGCTTGTAAATCCTTATTTTGAAGGATCATTCAGGATAGTTCAGACAGCAAGGCTCCTGCGTGTTGGTACTGCTGAGTATATGTATTGCTATATTGAAGAAGTTTATCTTATCTTACGTCTTGACAGGCTACTCTTAATACAATATCTTAGTAGTTCTTGTCACCTTTTGGCAACAGACATTTTGATGGTATCCATGTCTTAGAGGAGTAGAATTGAAGCACAAAGAAATCTGATAGAAGAATTAGTGGCTGCTCAGAGACCCAAGGAACTTTTCTAAGCTAATAATCCAAACTGAAAGTGAGTAATGACATCTGCCATGGTTGATTATGTAAGGAGGGGACTTGGAGCTTTGACTATTAATTACCTCATAGTAGTAGTCTTTTTTTGTGTGTGTGCATATGTTTTTGTACAGGACAGATAGTAGCAGTCATCACTCCCTACATTAAAAAACCCCTTTCTTTATAGACTTTCATTGTATAGTGTAAAATAAGGTAATGTCTCGTGGAGAAAGAAGTCACTGAGAATAATAAGGAATAGTATTTTTCTGTACTAATAATGTTCTTCTGTAGTGACATGTAATTGGACTTAATCAGAGAAGGGTCACAATGCTTCAGCTTATGTTTGCTTAGGTACTTCTCCCATAAATCTGTATGGGATGAGATAGAACTGGAAGGGGTTGCAGTATAGCATGGAAATAGAGATAATGAGTGACACTAAGAGGTTGCCCCACCGCTCCTCCTGTCGTTACCCACTTACAAAAAATACTCTTGTAAAATGGTTTGATGAAGAGAATTATATTTTAAGAATACTACAATTACAGTTTGCAATTATCAATTAGGAATCCACCTCTTACTTCACTGAGACTATTTACATCAGGATATTTTAGTGACTTCAGGGAGATTATTCCTAACTGTTACATTGGTGATGAACCCAGCACCACTGAGGACTTTATATTAATACAGCATGCAGTTTTCAATTCATACATCTCATTAGTACAATTTAGTGTCATTAGGGTAGAATTTGCCACTTCATACAGAGGAAAATATGGTTACTGCAGCTACACCCTTATCTGTGGTTAAAATGAACTCCTGTGAAATAAGATCACACCACTACCCTGTGTACATTTACACAGAGTAGCTCTGCTTGTTGTTTGTTGTCAATGAAAGCTTTATTGTTACTCACAAAGAACTTCCCTGTCAAATCCTGTCCCCTGCCTAATGGAGAAAGAATTCAAAAAGAAAAGGAAATGAGGCTGTTACCTAAAGGTAGACACATCATAAAGTATGCAAGTACTTTCCTCATACTGCTATGATTTAAATGGTGAATATGGCATCAGAGGGTTGTTGTATCATAGTATTTATTCAGTAGCCTCCAAGAACTTTATTTCTGAAGTACCGTGTGTGTATGTGTAGGATTACTTAGGCTCTTCAATTAGGGGATTACTATTGACTTGATAGTCTGAAACCACTCATATATACTCAGTGAAAATTTCCTCCTCTTGTAACACCTCTCTAAAAGGGTCAGTTGTGAATGCACTGAACCATGAATCCATTGAACACACTCAGGAGCAAAATCCATGCTCATCATTTACCATGTCTGCCTGCCTATGAGTACATGGAATTATTATTTGGAGAAGTTTTACTGCTGTTACTTAAACACATTAAAATACAGCTATCGTATAACATCACCCCGCCATGGTATTTCTGGGCACATGCTATTTGTGGTCATCGAGATATTTACTATCTCTTACAAAGAAACTCACCATAAAATACAGTCACCTACTTAATGCATTTCCGGCTACCTGCTGACCCTGCTCAGAGCTGTAAATCGCATTATAGTTAATGACTCTGCCCAAAGAAGGAAGCTTCCTGAATGTTATTGATTGTTTTTTTTCTACTACTGAAAATAATACTTAAAATTTTCACTTTTTCCTTTCTGAATAGAGTGTGGTTTTATATTAGGGCACTTTTTCATTTTGTATTTATAAAATGTACAAAAATGCATTAGTGTTTCCAGACCAGGCAGTCACCAACTTTATAGTCAGGACATAAACCCTGAAAATAATAGCATAACATCATAATGGGAAACCTGACAGGTCGTTAACTACAGCTGTGCAAATGGCAGTGCTATAATTCACAAGCACATGGAGACAACATCACAACCTACAACCTTTCAGTATCTGGTCGAAAGAGAAAAATATTGAAGTACATAGCACAAAATAACCAGGTCACACTGGAAGTTGTTCACTTGACACCAGAGCACATTGCTGATAAGGTGTTCCGCCCCAACACAGAGGTGGTTCTTCAGGACCTCTTTATGGCCTCCCCCTAATTTATTTTTTCTGTGTCTTTAATATCTAAGAGCTTCAGTTAGGAGGGCTCAGGTAAAGAATGAAGGTCTTTACACAGAGAGGTCATTTTACAAATATTAAATGAGATGTAGGTAAAGAAAGATGGATAAGGTGAGTTCAAGGCAACAGTATCAAGGCTGGGAGAGAATTAAACAACCCGTTTAGATACCTGTGTCATCAGGCTAGTCTGCCTAGTGTCCCTGTGACGTTGATTAAAAGAGAAGAAAAGATGTCCCTGCAGATCCTTTGGAGAAACTCATGTCTTTTGGCTGACTAAAATGAAGTGGTACAGCTGCCCCAACAGAGAAGCAACAGTAGGCAACAGGATGGGCACTGTGAACTTGGCATACCTCCTTCATGTGCATTACCAGATTTTCCATTTCAAAGGCTCATTTTAATAGAGCTGAAGAATGTTACATGGTTATTTGCAGTGAAATTTTGGCATTCTCTCATACTATGTTATAACTTCAGAAGTGAGGGTGGAAGAAGGGTCGATGTGTGCAGGCCGAGTAACAGCCAATGGCACAGCCACCGTGTTTCAGTTTAAAAACAAACCCAAAGGTTAAAAAGCACTAGCATTAAAGCAATGCCATTTCAGTCAGATGGTGAGAAGATAAAATTTTGCTTCCTTGCTCACAGGAAATACTTTGGTCACATTTGGTTTAGTAATGTCTCTGAAATCCAGGCATTACTTTGTTTCTACACTAGAATAATTAGAAAGCAAGTCTGGCTGAAGTAGTCCCTACAAAAGCCAGCCACTGCCAGTTTTGAAAATCCTAGGTTATTACTTTTGTCTGAAAATAGGTCCCACTGAAAACGGTGAGATTTGCTTGTCGAGTCAAGTGCTACATCCCTTGAATAAGGACATCAGGAGCTGATTCTTTAAAAAAGCCCAACCAATATTTACAAGACTATATTCCTTTTACAATGGTTTTATTTAAACCCATCTCTTTCCAACTTCTTTCACTGGAGTAAATTACTTATTTACACATCTGTGCAGTGTACCCTCCATCTCTTTTCTTCTAGAGTGTTTACACTGCAATTGCATTAATAATGTGCTTTTTGAAGATATCACATTTTAATACTGTATACTTTTTTTCTCATGGAGGGGAGGCACTGAATTAGAAGGAATAAACCTTTATACCTGGGATTGTGCCAGTGTTACCACAGCATTAACAGGTACAGGATGAACAGGATGCTCAGTTCTGAGAGGAGCTCCTCCTTCAAATCTCAATCAGATGCAGTTAAAGCCATATCATGGGCCAGCTGCCCTTCTACAACATGCAGATAGGAATGATGGCTAATTCCCAGCTTTAGTCCCAATTTAGAACTGCAGGATTTAGCTGTTCTGTGTGACTCAGAGGATATAGCATATGACATTGGAGAAAGCATCTCAGATAATACAGTCAACCTTTCTGTATTTTCAAACTAGGCTACATAGGCCATGGCTACAGAATACCCATTCACGATTGCATGTCAGGCCATTTCCCAGGCGTGAGTTCTGATTAAATTTTGCTTTTTGTATCCAGCAGTTGGGCATCTTCAAATGACTTTTCTTCCTAGTCTTAAATTAGGCTTTCTTAAAATAAAGAAGAAATAAATGACTGAAGTCTAATAGGATATGGCTGAAACACTTACATTGCATGGCCTTGGCAAGCTCTATTATCCACATACTGACATCTTTAGAATTACCCGGTATTTTAATGTGCATTTAAAATTGGTTAACAGGAGTATAAATTAAAGTAATAGAGAAACTAGTCTCTCAAGATTTTATTGCTCATTGTAATTTCACATTTATGGGCTTATTGCTTTGTGGCAGGACTTGTGGCTTTTTATAGTTCTAGAGAGTATAGTAGTAAGAAGATGGTGCCTCACTTGGAGCCTGGTCAAATCAATGGAAGTCTTTCCACTTGACTTGCACAGGCTCTGTCTCAGGGCCATAGTCACATTATTCTCACTGTGGACTCCTTGGATCTAGTTTCCCAGTTAAGAATTATTGTCCAGTGCAAATTCATTTTTAGATAGACTTTTAAATACTATATCCCAACTTATTTTACATTATTTTTCATGCAACTCCTATGCCTAGTTTAATTAAAAAAATAATTAAGAGGGAAAAAAGACGAAAATGAAAATGACGTATTTGTTGAGACGTGAAATGAGGTAAGAGTTTTACGCAGAGATATGACTCTCTTCCTACATCTCTAACTCAGTGTGGCCACAATGGACTTCTGAAGAGGACCAAAGGAAAAGTACTAATTAAAGTGGCAAAATTGCATGGAATTGAAAGACATGAAGCTCTTCTCCTGTATTAATGATGCTCAGGTTTCTGTCTGTCTTACCATTGTTTCTGATTCTGTAACTACTCTTTTCACAGCCTTCTTTGAACTAATAGTACATTTGGGCAGGCACAGATACATGCTTAAGGAAGGATACAGAGCTACAAGTAACATTTGTAGAAGATAACACAGAAATTCTCTCAGCTTGTTACATCGTCATGAGTATTTATGTTTATTTGTATCCATTAATTATAACAAGCACTTTACATTTGTGTAGTTTTTGCATCAAAACTCTACCTAAAACACCACTAGATTGTAAAGATAAAAATGTGAAGGAGCTCCAGAACATGAATATTATAAAATACTGAAGAAAAAAAAAGTTACTCAGTTTCATAAACAACACTTCTTGATTTAGAAAGTCCTATTTGAAACACAGACTATTTTTTTTTAACCGTTTTCACTTTCAGAACTGGTTTAGCAGTCTAAGTCCCAATGGCTTTTTAAGATTGATGGCCAGATCTACAAACTCTATTTAAGTGCTTTAAAATGCAAACGACTGGCCAAGGAAAAGGAAATAAGTACATAAGATACACAGTTTCTCCCCAAAGGCTCTAGGAATTGGGCATCGAACTTACTTAGGCAAGAAGATGATAAGATCCCAGGAGGCACCTACTGTATCATTTAGTGCCTGAAGATCATCATAATTCTGACTGTAAAGTTCCAAAGTATCATCTTTAAATAAGAACTTTAATCCCTGGATGAGTGCTCTCTATTCTCTTAGGGGTTGAAAGTGGGGGGGTTAACCCCCCACCTCCCAAACCCTACCACATATTAAATGGAAATCCAGAGAAAGATAAGTGACATTAAAGCAGTATAGGCAGAAGAAATGGGTTCAAGTGAAAGATGTTCTTGTTTCTTGCCTCCTCCTGGGAAGAATTCTGGTAAACTGTTTCTAACGTGCCCTTCAGGAAGCCGTTACTGAGATACTGGCATTTAATATCCAATTTCCTGCTTGACCTTGTTCTGCACCATGAGTTTGCATTGGTTTTCATGCGTAAGGTACATAAAGACACCTTCAACTACTTAGTACATAATACTGTTGCTGGGTCATATATTTACAGCAAGAATTTTGTGGAGCGTGCTGTTCATAATTGGAGAAGAGGGGATTCTTAGTTTCAGGCTCTTAAATACAAAGCTGTTGGAATAATGTCAGCTGGCTTTAATAAGAAAATATTTTCACAAGTATTTTAAAGACATATTTTTGCTTACCAATCACACACCTACAGTCATATTTCCCGAACTCTCTTAAACTACAGAATATCATCCTCTGTGTTACATCTACCTCTGTAGAGAAACAGTGCACTAAATCTTGCAACATGACCTGTCTGCAAACATTATGTTTGTGGGATTGGGGTGTAGAAGGGAGGTTCTGGGTTCTTCTTTGCATTCTATATGATTCTGGTGCTTTTATAGACAGAATAGTTGTCAAAAGCCCTGCCATTTGCTATCCCTGGATAGAGACGGTAAATGAACATTTTTGTCATGCTTTTCTGTACTAAAGGCAAAAGGAATGGTACAAGAACTTCTGTCTTGTTTTGTGTCAGTAATGGAAAGCTCCACTTTTCCTCCAAATGGCCTGTTCTATGGCTTGATATATTTGCTTTTATAGCCAAAATCTGCTGTCAGAAACAGTGCATTGGGCAGTCTAGCACAGTACATATTCTTCTGTGATTATGAGATAAAGTGTGACTTTTAAAACTGTCTTCACCTGCACAGGGGTCCTCCATATTGTAGTGTTAAAAATACAGGCAAATTCATATTTTAATGAAGTACTTTCCTTTTACAGCAGAAGTTTAACAAATAGAACCAGACTCAAGTATCCTTATTCAGAGAATCTCTAAATTTGGTATGTGTTTCACTCCCTAACTTGCCTCTTCACCCTGTGATAGATATTTTCAGTGAACCCAAGATGATACTGTGTCTCACCTCCAAATGGTTATGGGTAATCTTCTCAGAGTACAACTTTATTTTATATTCTCTCCCTGCCATACTTTGTATGAAAGTAACTGTTAAATATATAGAGAATCTCATATTATGAATGGACATAATCCCAAATATATTTGTATCTCCTCATTGGCTGCCTGAACTAATTCCCAACTTTGTTCTTTGTCAGAGTCTGAATTCACTATAAGCTTAACAGAAATGATCAAACTCTAGTCTAGCCAACTCAGTGGGATTTTTCATCCCAAGAGCCCCATTGCTTCAGCAGAGACATTCAGCCACCTGGTGGAGCTTACAAACCTACCTGGTCCAAAGAATACGCAGAAATAGCTGTACCTTTAGGCATTGCACCAATAAGTGATCAAATTCTGCTTCTTATATTTCCCTCCTCTAAAACAATCAAAACTTCCAAATAGACCCAGCTACTGTGTAGTGTAAACCAAAATACCAAAGACCAGAGAAGATGATCACAGTATTAAATTTCACTAGCCTCTAACATCTTAAATTTATTGTTCTGTTCATGCTGATATTAGGTTTCTGGGTTTTTTCAAGTAGGTTTTTCAGAACCACCTTCTTTACTACATGGCTCTCCCGTTGAGGTGCATGCAGACATGTGCATATAGGTATATATACCTATATTTATAGAGAGTTTTAACATTTTTAACATTTAACACTCAAACGTTTGATATATAAAATGTTTATCTATAGCATTCCTTATGCAAGACTTACAGCTGTGTAACAATAGCAGGAAATAATACATCTATGGTAGAAATTAATCAAGTAGTTGAAGAATAGCAGATGTAAATTATACTAGAAGACAAAGCTTAATTAAATGGATTTATATGATATGTGGAGATGGATAAATTACTCCTTGAATGCTAACTGAGATCTTTGCATGAAGATGCACAAATAATTTCAGGTTGTTGGTTTTTTTTTTTTAATTTCTTTTAAGAATTGAAACGACCATTGGGATGCACAACCTTTTTTCCAGCACTGTCTTGTCAAGAGGCAGTTACTTTATTTAGGCATTCTTTCATGGTTTTTAAGATTTCACATTTTTTATGTGAATATTCTTCTGAAAGGATTTGGGCTTTTAAAAATAATTTTTCTAGAAATAAGCCACAGGAAATCAGGATACTAGTATGTAATTCAACATTAATATCAGCCAACCAATATTGGGAAAAACCTGTTACCTTATTTTTAGATGCAAAAAGATGGGTCATCTTGGAAACGCCTAATGTCTCTCTGGCACTTTTACCCTGTTTCTCATTATTTCTAAATAATTCTTACTCTGTTCTTTTTAGTTTCATCATGCTTGGGTACCAGGCTGTATGTGATGCATGGCTCTAGTTATCTTCATGTACCTTCAGAACACTCTTATTATTTTAAAATAGCTTGTACATTGCCATTTGCAAATAATCTAGAGTATTCTATCCAAAACAATGTTTTCAGTGATAGTTGAATTGGGCATTTGAGCTGATTTTAAATTTCAAACACAACATAAATCGATGAACCCTGAAACAACAAACCAGCCTGATTTTACTTTCATCTACAAAAATACATGCCAACTTCAGAGTTGTGCACTATGAGAAATTTTGTACATATTTCTAGTATTGAATCTACTGCAAGTAATTCAATTGATAATAGATCATAGGCGTTCGGGTGTTTGATTCTCTCATTTATAACCTAACAAGCATTGCAGTGTTCCTGTGCAGACACAATAGAGAGCTACGAGGGCTAATCAGCAAAGGGAAACTAGGATGCTTTGGACAGAGGAACAGCATATCCATATTGTGCAAAGGATAGCAACAGAAAGGAACAGAGTTATCATTCTCACCCTGATTTAGCAATGCAAGTTAGCATGCACTTAATCCATCATCCTTTCCAGCTGCTGTATCTAAAGTTAGGAATGTACTTGTAGGAGGACCAGCAACCCACAATGAAGCAGAAGAATGTCAACAGCAGACTTAGCTCTTATTGCTAGGTCCATGAGCAACAGTTTTAGGCAAAATTGGTTTTTGCTTTGACTGAAATAAATGGAAAATTTTATTTAGTAAAAACAGTAAGCCCAGAATTTTTTTAACTTTCACAAAACTGGCAGCTAAATTCAAGAACATATGTCCAATTTACTGTGTGGGCAAGGCATTTCTACAGAACTCTAAAAATAAGTTGTTGTGTATGTTTTCTGAAGGTGGAGTGACCTTCTGGAGATACTTGAGCTTTTAGGAATCATCTTCAACAGGAAATGAATCACCTACTGAGTTCACCATGTTCTGTAGGTATTTCTTGTTCTAAATTTAGAGTCCGTGGGACTAAGTCTTCTCACAATTTTTACTTCAGATTTGCCCTAGTATAAAGGGTGTGGGGAATAATCTGGGTGTGGGGAATTGCTTTTGGATTCTACCACAACCAAAATAATAGTAATATGAGGTACAAAAGTAAAAATTGATCAGTGAAAATGACTACCCTTTTGTTGGTAGGTGCATGTTATGTATAATTATGTAAGACTGGTATGTAGCTCCTGTTCTAATCTTCATTTTCAAGCTGATAAATATCTAAATAAAGTGAAATTAGAATTCTTTGTCATAAAAGCATCCTAAAGCATCTCTGTCTAAAAGTACTAACTAGCTTCCTGTGTGTTTGAGGTTTTCAGATACCTTTTTATTTCTCAGCTCTGCACGGTATTGCCGTTCAGTGCACATAATAACAAGATACAGTATTGGAAGTACTTAAGGAGCGTTCAGGTATTTAAGGCACCAATGATGGAAGCCTGTATGCGTTTCATGTCACTGTAATCATATTCTCAGTAGTGTTTTTGCACTGTCATGGCCTCATCACAAGATACTACAGTTCCTAATGTCTGGTTTCTTGCCACTCGGTTTTGTTGAAAGTGATTTGGGCATACTGCACCTAATCAACTGATTAAAGCCCAGCTGCCTACACCAGAGCCCTGTGCTGGTTTACACTAATGAGACTTTTCCAGTAACTTTCTCCAAAGTAGAGAAAGAAGAAAAAACACATTTAGCTTAGCTGTGAGCAGGTTCATATCTGGTTAGTTCAGTGAGAATTCAGCAGTGTTAAATGTGACTATAAGAGTAAACAATAGACGGTGAGCCTCAAGATTCAGTTCCCTCTTCAAGAAAGAAGAGGGTTCCATTTCTCTCTACTGGAGAAACAGTCCTATTTGATTGAGAGAACAGAAAGGTAACAGTCAACATGAGAAACCATCACCTGTCCTCACAGTACTGAAGAGATGCCAGGATCTGGAAAACAATGTAAATGAGTAGATATTCTTCAGCCATTGTCTTTGGAGTGGGTCATGTGGAAGCATTCATGTAGGCAAGCCAAAAAGATTGGAGAAAAGGCACCAAGTCCTGAGTAAACACTTCTAGTACTACTGTCAACAACTCTCTTGAGACTCACCCTGCAATGCCTCCAACACAACCAGTCAAGAGAAGCCCTAGAAGTCTCAGCTTCTTTGGAAGGAAAATCTGCTTCTCATCAGCTTTCAGAGTGAAGAAATACCAAGTGGTACTTGTTTTGGGGTATATGCTATGATTTCATGGGCAAGCTTCCCAGACATTGTTTGATGGAACAGAGAAGCCTCATGGCAGCAGGCCAGCTGGCATCCTCAACAGCACTTCATGATCTTTGGAACCCATGAGAAACAGCAAAGCTTCCTCCACAGATGGCTATCAACCTCCTCCTCATCCGTTCCTCAGTCTGTGACTCTGAAATCAATATTTTCATAGGCAGTTCAAAATTCCAGCTGGACCTTCTATGGACATGCACTCTTCCAGCCTCTGTTGGTAACCATTTCTTCCATTTTCACATGGGCTTAGCCAATGGTTCTTGGTGTTGAAAGTCTTCAACCCCAAGCACAAAATTACTGCATCATCCAGTCTCTTTTGCTTTCCTGAAAGTATCTGCCAAAGCAAAAGAAATAAACTTTGCAATGGCAGAGTGACTCAGATTCTAATTTGAAGAACAAATAACTTTCTAGCTCTAGTTTCTGTATGTTTGCCTTTGGTCCTTGTTCTGGATTCCTTGAATCCATCCTTCAAAATACAGAAAGAATCAATGGTTTCAGAGAGGGACCTCCTATCATCTGTTGATTAAGATACTTTGCCTTTCACAGCATGGTGAAAGCTGAATTTTCATTTTAGTCTGGCTATGGCACCATCATATTTGAGTAGAACAAAAATCAAGATTAATCCTGCCTTGTAACTAGCTAATGTTATGGGCACCCCTCTGGTTTTTGAAAGACTTGCATAATAGGTCATTGAGATTGTTATCTGGGTTTCACTATGAGTTAAGAGAAATTTACCCCTAGCTCAGATCAGATTCAACTGTTTTTACCTCCCTCCCCTCAATCTTTACAGCAGTCCTAACACAAGGCTAAATATTATCCCTACAAGAGAAAGGACTTGCTTCAAACTAGCATATCAGTTCTGTGCATCTATGATACAAATTATACAAGACTTCATAGGTAAATAGGAAGGAATTCAAATTTTCTGCTCCGGGGAGTTCAGTGCTCCATCCACAGGCCATTTCCATTATTCATAACTGTATGTGCAGATCACTGTTATCATTATAGTTCTTTTGGAATAGACATCTCAATATCAAAATGTAAACGTCTATCATGAAACAGGATTTCAAATACAGTATTTGCATTCTTGAAATTTTGTTTTAGAACATCTTAATTAAAAGAATACCAAGGGAAAAATGTCAAAGCAATGAAAAACCTTAATTAGAGGCCTTGCTGTACCCTCTGATCCTAACTGATGGTATTCTTGCAGTTTGAATTAAGAAATATCTGATGCACTTTTATTAAACCATGTTTTATAAGCATTTCCTTCACTGTTTCTGGTTATAACATCAACTTCATTATAAAAAAATTATTTTCCTGGGGATACACAAGTGTAAGCAATGGAAATTTTAAAAAAAATATTGTAATGCATCTATACAAAGGTACTTGCTCTGGGCTTTCTGTTCTACAAAGACACTTTAAAAAGACTGTTCCTCAGTTGTCTTCATGAAATAAATGGATTACAAAGTAATATGGAATAGTGAAAATGTTGCATTTCTGTGTTTTGATGTGTATCATCCTTGATCTCTGCTACTACTCAAATATATTTTCTGTATTCTGTCACTTGGGCACCACAGTGTTTCATTTCATTGAAAACCTTTCACATATGGCCAGAATAGGACCATCACCAGAAAGCTTATTCTTAGAATATTTCAAGGCTGATCATGAGAGGGCTATGTGTCCTTTGCATTGAAAATAAAATAGTAGTTCTTTGTCAGACCTCCAACACTGCATATTTTAAAAACACTTAATCATTATTTGTAACTACAGAAGCTTGTGACTTTATACACGTCGCATACTGTATTCCATATTCTTCAATATATATACACATTAGTACCAAATTTCCGTGAACGTAATTTCAATACATTTTGCCAACTCATAGCATGTCTTAGCAAAGGATGAAAGAACACTGAGATCTGTCCTTCTGACAACATGGTCCAGGAGTAACCCTTGTGTCTTGAGAATGTTGAGGCTTTTGTTGTTTTTAAAACGTTGCCACTTTCCTAATTAGCTTTTGTCATGTTGTCTTTGAACAGCTAAATAGCTGAGATCTCTTTCAGGTGTCTTGTCTTTGAGATTAATTGTAAACATCTGCCAACTGGTGAGGACAGTCATTCTTGTAGTTGTTCAGTAGAGTTCCTGAAAGGATATTAGTTTATTTTCTACAGCTCTGCTTTACAATTCCTTTATGTCCTCAGATTCTGTGTCTGGATTTTTCCTTTCTCTCCCTTATTAACAGTGTGTCCCTGGTTTTACATGCAATACTTTAACTGACTATTTTTATTTTACTTTGTTGCTGATTTCTACTTTCTACCTTCTTCTACTGTTTTAATGTTGTATTTCATTCTTAAGATGGCATCAAAAGTATGTATTTATGTAATCTGTAGAATCTTTTTCTATTGTCAGTGAGAAAAATTAATTGAGAAGTTACATTAAAGCCTTTCCTATAAGGGAATAAAAGTTTTCCAGTATCACACTAACATCTGGGAAAACCAAAAATACTTATTTCAAAGGCCAGTACAAGCAGGAATAGATTAAAATACATAAGCAACCTGAACAGATGGTTAAAAAAAAAAGAGAGTGGATTGCTGAGAAAAGGTCCCTCTGACATTCACTATTAGAGACAACAGTGGCTGTTAATAAAGCAGAGTTAATTCTATAGCAAGGAGTGAAATATTATTTAATCAGCAGTACTTCATACATAATTCAATTAACTGCCTTCACTCATCAGTATTAACGAGAGCTGGAGCTTGGATTAATGTGCTTGAGCTTCATAACAGCACTCCCAGTCTACTTAAATGCTGCCAAAACTTAATAAAGTGCTGCCAATCAAATTATAGTGTATCTGAGCCCAGCGCATCAATGTGCTGATACTACAAATCATCCTATGCTCACATCATTGTTTGCTAATTCCTTATTTATGCTGATCTCTGCGCTAAACAGTTTAATTAGTGTACAGTGGTAGAACAAGTTAAACTTCTTACCACTTTCTTGATGACATCTTTAGGATCATTCAGGTTGTTGAGCACTAACTATAAATGGTGTATCCATGTGCTTTCAAACACATAATTTTTTAAATATTAACTTTAATCAGAAGCATAGATTGCCATAGAGGGATTTCTATTAGTCAGCAAAATCAGGATGATAAATTAATTTCTGCTCTGGTCCTAAAGAACAATTCTATTGTGGTCTGTGCTTTTCTAGGCACAACAAGGATCACGCCCTCGGTTACAATGAACAACCCTGATTGTTGCCATTTGCTGCTGCTAGTACCCCTTGTGCTTTCTCTCACTCCAGGAAGAGGGAAGGGACAACGAAGGTTTCCAAAATATCTTCCTCTCTGCCACTGAGCGATTTGATTCTCAGAAGCTAATAAGGCTGCCTCAGCAACAGTTGAGGAAATGATGCTTTGGTATTATATCCCATTCAGTGCAACCTGTGGCCAGCCTCATCTAGGAAACTTCAGAAAAGCCAAGCCCAACCTCACAGAACTGCTGAAGGGGGAGGCAGCCTAATGCTGCTTATTCCACCTTTAACTCTTCTGAAATAAATCTCTACTGCTCCTCGAAGTGCTTGGCCATGTTTCAGCTGGGTGAATTGAGGCCAGACCACGGCACCAGAAAGGAGATTGAACTGCTGAAAAGTTCTTTGAAATGTAAGCTCTGGAAGCATTACAAGCTGTCAGAAGAAGCAGAATAAGATAAATGACATTACAGAGAAAACATAGAAGAGCATGCGCTTTTTTATATTTCTTTTTAATCTTAACAGAAAAGAAACGAAGATGTCAGAAGAATGCAGTTTTTGTATACAGCAAGGGCCTGATAGTTTCAGGAGCCCACAACACAAGTTTGAGGGAAATTTTGTTTAAAAGGAGTTTAGAACTGCAGATCATTCAGAAACATGTTTTGGGGGACAGAAAGGCATGTGCAAGTCACACTTGACTGGATTCTACTTGAATAGATTCTACCCTTTACTTTGCCTTGTGAAAATGATTCCTGTCATCTGGAGTACGTGAAATCCAAGGAAATAAAAGATGTCATAACCATTCAGTTCTGCAATTCACGAGGTGAAACCAGCTGAGGCTGAATTTGAAGTGGTGTCATTCAGCTCCAGCACTGAATTTGGCATCAAGTCTCTGAGGACAAGCAAGGATTATAAAGTGCAGCACAATACATAAAAGCATGAGACAGCAACCAGAATTTCTCAGAAGAACAGAGAAACTGGCTCTATTAAGTATTACGTAAGGAGGAACAATATTTATGCTGTATGTTCACCAAGTAGTGCCATCTGAGGATTTAGCAATTCATCTGAAAAATATTAGATGGTTAAGGCTAAGTTGGATATATTTTAAAAATAGAAAATAGTGCAGAACCAAATGCTCACTTTTTAATAAAGTCAGCACTACTCTGTTAATTTAAACAAAGTCTCACCAGTTTGGAACAAAAGGTTCCATACAGTTAGTATTTCTCCTTTGCTGTGTTTTTGATAGGAGTTTTAAGAGTGGAAAATAGAATGCTAAGTTGACAGCAGTTATTTCCTGATACAATATCATTATCAGAACCTGTATAAGTGTGGCAGATTTTCAGGGGTTCAGCACTGTGCAAGTGCCTCACAAGTGGTAGAAGTTAATATCTTAAAGGAGCATAAAATGAGCTACGACCACATTGAAAAAGATAGTTTGAATCTGCTGATAAAGTTTAAATTATACTTTATCCTTTCGCCTTCAATTTAAAATAAAGAAATAAAGACCATCTGAAGGAAAAAGTACAGTGTCTACACAAAATCTGGTTTAGAGTGACGAAGAGGCACTCAGGCTTTCAGCCATTTTAAGCGCTAAAGTCGACAGAGAAAGGAGAACCACTTTCTAATTCAATTTCTAAGTTTCAGACACTTTTGGTGACATTCAGAATAAGAGTGATCGAAAAAATCAGCAGACAATACATAATGTGAAAAGCGCTGATGCAAGTAGTATTTCAAAAAGGAAACAGAAGGCTTAGTTATGAATGGACTGCACCAGGATGTTTTTCAGTAGTGGCTTTGTTCGTCAATGATATAAAATGCTGGCAGCAAATACAGCACTAGTGACTTATGAATGATCTAGCCATACTCAGTTTAGAAACTAGTTTTAAGTAGCACATTCAATTCACTGTAGCAGAAGAGAATATGACACTTGCAGTGAGGGGACATGTAGAAAACTGTCTCATTTCCCCATCTGTACTCTTAATAGTAATATTGTCAAAAAAACCTGGTATGTCAGAAGTTTTAGTTGTTATAAAAAAATGAGGAATAGATCCTCCTGGCAACCTTTTCTACTTGTGAGTTTTATGCCCTTCACAGTGGGAGTGACATAGGCTCCATGCTGAATGTCTCTGCTAGCCATAGCTCCAAAATCAGCTGTAAATTCACAGATCTCAAGGCTAGAAGATGCTGCTAGATAATGGGTATGGATTTTCTGTACATCATGACTGTGTGTCATCCACCTACCACCTGTACTGAACCTAATAATTTGTCTGAATAAAGCAGTACTCCATAAACTTTACTGCTGAGCAAACAGCACACTGTTGGCAACATCATACTTTGCTCTCCCTTTCAGCTCATCAAAAGATGACTCAATTACCATTTAAAAAGTTTATACTGCCTATGAAGTCAAGGACTGTAGAATTAGTAGTCAGCTTAAATGTGTTTTGAAAAGAGTAAATGTATCTTAATGGGAAGAACTGACAGGTCTGCATGCGAGTGTTAAAGGACAAGCTGCAAGCCAGTTTTAGCCAGCATTATGTATACAGGGAATAATGGGCAGATGAAAATGACAGATTCTGTCAACATCTCGGAGGGGATGATCATTCTGGTCATGAAGAAAACATTCGAACAAGCCTGCCTAGTTTATGCAGTTGCCCAAATTCAGAGACACCAAGACTCAGAGATTTGAAATAGAAGAATTTGAAATCACAATTTCTTTTCCTTCTGGAAAAGTCAAGGCAAACGGTAAAACTGGTAATTAGAAACATGTTTGTGAATGTTTGCATATTTTGCTTTCTTAAGAGCTGTGGCAGGTATTTGGCTCTAAGGTGCTTTTATCTTACGGCAAAATTTCAGGGAAGCTGCCTTATTTTATGTCTCGTTTAATGTTGAGCCTAAGCCCAAAATGTTGACATCATCTTGTTTAAGGAGTGAAAAGAAGCTTACTTAGATTTAAAATCTATTTATTGTGCCCAGTGCCACCTGCTCCTGTACAGTCAGTGGCCAGAACAGCCATTGCCAATTTCAGGATCTGTGGAATTTGTTTTTTAATGCAAAATTTAATAGGATTTCTTTACAATTTCGAAATGCTAATGTACAAGGGATAACAAGAACTAGGAAAAAGAAGAAAGAATTTAAAAACTTTTGACAAACTCAGGAATTTCAGTTTATTTAATTAAACCTCATTCATGACAAAATATGGGGATTGAGAAGCTAAATGTATTTATGAGTTTCCACACGTCCATCTTTTTTTTCCTCATGAGAGTGTTATTAAATGATAGCCATGGAGCATCCTGTCAGATACTGCTTAAGTTTAAGGAAAACATTTTAAGATATTTTTAAGGGTGTTTAGATAGCACAGCTGAGTTAGGAAAGAGATGAGAGCAGACAGAAGTAGACAAGCTATCTGCATTCATCTGTCATCAAGGTAATGCACCAAAACTTGCCTAATAGAGGTTTTGTTACAATCAAATTTTCAGGCAACTTAAACTACAAATGTAAGTTAAATATAGCATATTCAGCTTGAAAATAAACTAAATAAGAATATCTTATGTATCTCAAATTAAGTCTTTTTTATTGTATAAATGCTAGTGAGTTGCAGGAATCATCCTAGATCTTGTATGTTACTTAAAAACACGTTGTGACAGGGATCTAGGGGGAGTTCATATCACATCTCCAATATGGAAATTATTACCTCCTAGGTTTGGATGTCCTCACTGGATGATTTTCTCATTGGTTGGGTGCCTATTTGCTTTGTACAATACCCAAGTGAGTTTTCAGGGATCTCAAGGTCTGGGATTTAATGCCCAGCTAGTTTTACATGGGTGTGAGTGAAATGTCCAGCAGAACATCTGAGGAGAAACACCTTCTCCTCTGTTACAGAGGGACCAACCATGGTTTTACCAGGAAGTGCAACTCATGAGTAGTTAGAAGTAGATGGGTAATGCATATGTTAGAGCCACCTCGAACATATACATAATGAATAGTTCCCAGGAAGAAGCTTGAGTCCATCAAAACATATTGGGTTTTTAATACCGTGAACACCTGTTTTAAATGTGAGCTTAATGCATCTTCAGCCTACAGAGAATAGCAGTTGCCTTGGAAGTAATATGTTTGTTTTGACTGCAAAAAATAAGATTCATCTGCTTAATGAGTTATAGAGTGTTTTCAGACTTTTAAGGATTTACAAGAAGTGTTACCTCAGGGAAAAAAAGATCTTAAAGAAACCTCACTAGGCTGCAAAAAACTGTGTTTCCTACTCTTTCACATAAATTTCTAGAACTGGAGACTTCATAATCACTGGCATCTTTGGAGATACCCAGGCAGGCCCGTGATGTCTGCTGTGGACTTGTACATTAGGCAGTCCATCTGAACTGCTTTATCCAGACAACATTTCATAAGAACTTTTGATTTAAAATGCATCACAGAAACCTTCCACCAATGATGGCAGCAAGAAGCTTCAGATGATATCTGATAAGAAGTTTCCTAGAGGTTACAGTTTATGGAGTTTTTCATTCTGCAAATTGGAGTATTTTTTTGAAGGAAGAGAAACTGAAAAAGGGCAAACTAAGTTGTGTGAACAAAAATAGAGATTATTCCTCACCCACCTGCAAATATCCCCTCTGTTTAAAAGGTTGTGTCCGCTTTGATTTTATATGCTCTACAGCCAAAATAGAACATGCATGAAACATGCCAAAAAGTAGAAGTTAAAGAGGGAATTTCAGGGATTGTAAAAGATATTAAGCATAAATTTGGAATTAGGTGTAGATAATTTATTTAGTATCTTTTGGCAAGTGATGTGTATTCAGGATGTATCTGTAATTCAGGGAAGCACTTAACTGCAGCACTTATTGTATTTTAATAATCTTTCGGCCAGAAGAGAAAGGGATAACTTGATAACTATGGTTTTTCTGTGGAAACAAAACGTGAAGAATTTTTTGCTGAAGAAATTATCAAAATTTTTGAAACACACAGAAGAAACAAGAGGGAACTTTAGGTAATCTAAACCTGGATGTTTTTTCAACAAAAAAAACCTACAAGACATCCGTTTTGAATCACTGAGAGAAAAACTGTCTTCTGCAAAGCCAGATAATCTGCTATTGTTAGCTACTTCTTTCCTGTTAGGAAATATTCACTGCTCAAATTGTTTCCTTTTGAAACTGTGAAGACATTCAAACTTAGGATGTGTTGCCACTGAAATCATCACACTGAGGTTTCAAAAGAGTGATTATTACCAAAAATCACCATCATAGCAAATCAGTGGAGTAACACCACCACCAGGCATTGTTATGGTTCTGAAATATCTCACATGCAAATATAGCAAAAAGTATTACTTCACATCCTAAGACTGAGGAGCAAATCACTGCGCCAAGTCCCAAGAAATGATGTATAGAGACCATTTTCTTATTAAATTGGCCACAGTTAATGCTACAGAAAAGAAATTCATACTCCTCTTGTACATTACGTAGTAGGCTGGTTATAAGTGGTCCAGGAATTGTCATTATATTGCTCTGCTGGTTTCCTTTGGCAGCATAATAGATACATCCGTTACCCTAGCTGACAACAGCTAATAGTGCAGAACAAAGAAAAAGCATCACTATTGATGCAGGTGAAGCTTCCAATGACAATTGCCCAACTGTGAGACTCAGACTTTGCTGTTTCTCTTGCACCACAATTAAATAGCCACAGTAATTCTGGGTAGTACAGTTAAGACTTTAGGAAGACAGTGATGCTAACACCAGCCATGAGAATTTTTTTGTTTTGCTAAGGTCTTGTGATTCATGTTCAACTTTACTTAGACAGAAAATATTTCTGAAATAGGCACTTTCTACTTTCCTCGTAACATATTCAGTCTTTTCTGTTAAAGAAAAAAGGCATGCAGTAAGTTTAGTCACTGCACATAGTTTATAATTGCTAAACCACTGTTGCTCTTCTACTAAGATGAATGCAAACCAAGAGGGATTTTTATTTCTGTGTGTACCACTATAGTTCAGCAAAATTTCTGCAGCTGTTTGAAAAGCAGCGTGGGAACTAAATTGTTTTGATTCTTGAAATACCTTTCTTAAAGCTCAGACAGAAAATTCATTGTATGTATTGTTGTGAGACATCAAGATAGAAAGCTCTTCTTAAAAGAAAAAAAAATTATTTGTCTTGTCAAGTCTCAAAAAAAGCATTCCATTTCCTGTCTGCCTGGGACAGTACAGAGACTTGGTTAAGTAAACCAGAAAGAAATACAATTTTGATTGTAAGCCTGGTGTTTACTTTTCTTTATTTGGTCAGATCATACTGGAAAAACTTGAGAGTAAGCTTCATCTATAGTGAACGGGTATTTGTACATGGCGATTTTAATAGGATCTGTGATTACTGATTTAGCTTTGGTAGCTTTGTGTTAGAGGAAGTTTAAACAGAAGCTATCTTTAGTGTTCTTGCTAATCTGTACTTACTAAGCCTCCTGGATATTACTTCTACTAGAAGTGCATAAATAATACTAAAGCACATTGCCATATACCTAAAACACATAAGGCTGTTGTAGAAAAAGTAGTCTTATGTTCATAAATAACACAGTTTGTGTTCACTTTTTCACTGAGGGTGCAAATTGTAATCATGTCAACTAACACTAAATGTATTCAGAATATAATTTGTGTTTGAAAAGGAGTACTTTATTACTTAGTAGTGTTAAAGCCAGACTGGTACATTGATGGAAGATACTGGCCAATATATGGAACCAGTTTGTTACAGTTCTGAATGACCTTTTGACAGGTGCAGTTTCTGTTTTGGGTTAGGGGGAATGTTTACTTCAGTATGTTTATTCAACTAATTCAAATTAAAACTGAAAAAATCAAGTGGGAACATAAGTCAGAAGAATTTTCTTCAAAAAAATAAGGTAGGAAAGGTTAAGAGCTGGTAATTCCAAAGCCTAAGGAATTACAATTGGCTAGTTCAGATAGTCCTATTTCCAGGATTACTCTGTTCATATTTTGACTTCTAAAAATAATAGCAAGTCTGTGACACAGAGGTCAACTTAAACTTACATTTTCAGTGATTATGAGGCTACAGATTTTGCCTGTAGGTGATGGCTTTTTTGATTACCTGGTCTATTTGATAATCATATTCACAATAAATTTTGAAGTCATTTGGGAGCTTGGCTCCTTTTCCATGTGCATGACCATAAATTTTCTACTCCATCTGTATGTAACCACTTAACACTTTTCTTCCTAAACCTCTTTTTTTCAAGGAAGTTGCAATTTTATTCTTCTGCTGCTACAAAGGCCATCAAATGCTGTATCCACAGGCTGAAATTATTGAGAAAATAAGATGTATTTGGTTCTGTGTGAAGGTCACAAGTAATAAAGCCTCCAAGGCACTATCTTCCGGTGAATCTTTGCTGCCAAAAAGGCAACATATATTATCTTTTACACATCTACCTTGGAAGCAATTGATGCTCATTCCTTCTGAGCTGTTACAGTCTCTGGCAGAGAGAAATAGGCTGTCAGGAGCATTCTAGAACTACGGGCCTTCTGTTCTCCCTGTGACACACTGGGAAGTAGATTATGGTCTTTGTGCCTGTGAGAGATTTTACAATTCTGCATTCTGTGCATTGCACTTCTGACTAGTCTCTTCACTACTTTGCTAAACCGTATTGGGTGCTGCTGTGATGCTCTTCAAGGCGGAGCAGTTACCTTGCAGATTGGATGATGCTCATGCACTGCTGTATTTCTCACATAGTGTACTTGCTACTCATATTTCACAAGCTGAAATAAGTCATTACAAGCCACAGAAAGAAGATATCACATGGCTATTGCCTTACAAACTTAAGCCACCTGCCAGCACTGGTCAAACAAGCAGCATTTTTTTGTGGTGCTCTGATTGACACTAGAATGAGATGTGCATACACAACCACAGCTTAAGAAAACAGTTAGCCAAGGAAGGGTTCCAGAAAGATTACTGCTGTGCTAAACAGCTTTTCAGTCATAGTTTGTGGAGTTGCTAGTTGGAAATAGAGGGTTCTTCTTGCAGTGGCTATTTGATCTAACCTTGAGTACACACCTGACATTCACAACTCAGTTACTCCTGTTGGCTTTCCACGTCAAGGCAGTGCACTTCCATTACCTGCATCCATCCTTGCTGATGCATTCAGAGCAAATTGATCTTATGATTCAATTGCTAGATCGAGTTGTGCATTTGACTGCAGTCAGAAGCTTCCAAAGCTATTTGGGGGAGTTGCTCTTTGTGTCTTTACATGTATGTGCTAACAGCGACATCAGGCACGACCAGATTAGGAGCAGCAATAGCAGTATATCAGGGTCACACAAGAGTATGATAGTGTTGCCCTACAACACTGAGGGGAGATAGTTCCTTCAACCTCCGTCTTCAGAATATCCATAGTGTTCTGGCACTTTGGCTTATGCTAACAGTCTCCTTGAGCTGTTTTCAAATAATCCTCTCTGAACAGCCTGTCCTGTGGGTCTGCTCTCTGACCTGCTGCTCAGAGTCCTGTAGCTACTGGCCTCCTGCCAGCAGCTGGGAGACTGCCGCGATGCATAGCCCTGCTTTATTGCACAGCCTCCATGCTTGTCCTTCTCTGGCTCCTTGTTTACGTAATCCCTGGCCTGTTCTCCCCCATCCATCGAAGAGCCATTTACAAGGAGATTGAAGACACTGAACTCAGGGGAAGCATTAATCAGGTCCTGCCCATTTCAGATCCTTGGCATAACATGCAAACCCTTTAAGAACCCATCATCTGCCCTCTGGTGGCTAATTTTAGATGGAATAATTATGGAAATACCTTGGCATGGTTTAACTCACCACTTCTGATTCAGTAATATATTGTAGTACTTAAGACCTTTTCTTAAACAAATTCAAGCATTAAAAAAATCATCTATGTCCTGACTTACATATTTTGATTTCTTAGCACCAAAGATCTAATACCTGTAACATAGCTAAATAAGATATTTACCTAATTTTTGC
This sequence comes from Gavia stellata, assembly GCF_030936135.1. Classification (NCBI taxonomy): domain Eukaryota; kingdom Metazoa; phylum Chordata; class Aves; order Gaviiformes; family Gaviidae; genus Gavia; species Gavia stellata. Next base: position 8,081,190 of record NC_082615.1, on the reverse strand, counting down.
AGAGAGTTGATTTAAAATCTAGACAGCAAAAGGATATGAAAGTAGAGATCAAAAATCTGTATTCTGTGCAAAGTTCAACCTAAATTTCAGCCCCTACAGGCTGAGTCTGTAGCTGCTGAAACTCACAGGCTATCTTCATTTTTCACAAAGTGTGTAGAATGGCAGTGGATCAGTGCGCACCCTGCCTCACCGCCTCACTGCCCCCACGCTGTACTGCCCCTCCCTGCACTGCTTTGTAGATTCCCGCCCAGATCTATTCCGCTCACATCCAGCAGTCTCTCCTCCCTTTCTCTGCTCTCAAGCAATGCCTAGAGTATTTATTTGCTTTATTTCTCCCCGCTTCTGTTTTTTGGGGGGTTGGAGGATTTTTGCAGAGGGGGTTGTTCGCAGAGAAAACCAGCTTGAGAACTTTCCCAGTTAGCCTATCTGGTGGGAGTGCTGCAGAACATTTCTCTGTATTTGACTGCAAATACAGAAACTTTAAAGTAAATGAGGAAACACTTACTGGTATCATTAAATACACATTGAGGTGAGTATTTAAGAACCTTCACAGCCTTGTGAAAACCAATATATTTACAAAATGTTTCCTCACTGACAGCAGAACTCAGCAGTTTCATTTGCTGTATCTCTCTCCAAAAGCAGCCTCAGCAAGATCAGCAAGGTTGTTTGGAAGCTCAGATTCACAGCAGAATTAAAAACTGAATGCATTAACGGACCAAAAGGTTTGAAATATGACCTTGTCATAAAACCTGCAGTATATTTGAGCAACACATATGGCAATTAATCCAATGGTAGAGGAGTTCCTAATAATGGCAAGTTCATAAAGGATATTAAAACCAGAAAGCTTGTTTGAATAATAGGTGTGCAAAAACTTCAGTAAGCATGTATTATTTGCCTTGCATATGCTACAAAAGCCAATAGGACCATGGACAAACCCACTTGAATAGCTCTAACAGAGGCAGGTTTGGAGTTTGAAAAGAGGATGTGTATAACAGGAGATGTCTCTCCAGCTATTTGTTACATTTTAGCCATTTGGTGAAGATGAGTAGTTCCATTTTTTTCTCTAGTTTGCAGAGGATTTACAGATAGTCTTATACCAGTGCAGATTCTTCCTCTTCAAGCAGTTACTTAGTATTTATGTTGTTTATACATGATTTTACTAATCTAGACACCATACTGATAGAATTTTCAGATTATATAGTGGCCCACTATTTCAGGAGTGACCTTTCCCATATTCCCTTATTTTCACCTGATTTCAGAATTCAGAGAATGCATTTCAACATTTCCAAATATGAAGCCAATAATGACCAGCCTTACACTCATTATACTAGTTACCACCTGATTGATGATGCAGAGATTTGTTGGGTAGGAACCATTACATTTCCTATGCAGTGGATTTGTCCTGTCATATGCACACAGAAGTCAGATAATGTGGCATCAACCAAAAGAATACCCTTGCACTCAGCTATCCCTGTACATCTCAGACAGTAATTCCTGTGTAAAGAGTTTGTCAAACATTGTAGAGACTAGGAAGATACACACACTGTTATTCAGGAGGAAGAGAGAAGACAGCAAGTGATACCTCTAGAGAAGATCCTTAGATACAGGGGCCCCCATGCAACCAGGTTCACCCTGAGTCAGAGGGACCACTAAGCCTTTTCTGCTTCTGCCTGTTGCACACACAGGGTAGCAGAAACATCCCAGGAGTATTTCAAATTAATCACTTGGTACAAGAGAGCTAGATTCTCCCTAAACATGCAGGAGGTTTTCCTGGATAATGATTAAGCTGGCTTCTGTGCACAGCAACAGCCTATCTGCAGAGGCTGTGTGCCACGTAGTGTATGTACAACATGTTATCAAGGAAGCAGTGACTAGATTCTTCCCTAACAGAAATATCAGATCCTCAGAGTGTAACTGCATTTAAGAAAAGCAGTAGATCACTCGGTGAAAGATCAATCACTGGACAGCAATCACTGGACAGCGTTTAGCTGAATAGTTTGATGTAGCAGCTGAGGAGAGGCCAAGGTTACTTTCCACTCCAAAATACTTCTGTTTGGACTCGTGGCTTGGAAGCACCACGTTGGACTTAATAGATCAGTACTGCCCAGATAACTTCTTTACAGTCTGTAAGTGCATCTAGTCAACTGTCCTAAGGACTTCTGGCCTTTCCAAGAACAATCAAAGTTAGAGACTTTTGGTAATCTCACTGTGGAAACAGCATCCCCAGGCAGGGCCAGAGCCCTGTGGAATGGGGTCAGAGAAATCTGATTACTCTAGGAAATACCAGAGTACAGAACATCAGTGTTTCTGTCTCGAACTGTCATTACAGATATGAACTGTGCACTCAGTGGTGAACTCTGTGCTTGCTCCTCACTTGTCTTTGCAAGTCAGCAGAGCCAGGACATTTCTGCATTACTTGCTGTCATTAGCTGTAAGAGCCTTGTGGGAAACCAAGGCAGTACATAGCTACAAGTAATTCTCAAGAGGCTGCTGACACACACAAATGTTTTGGAGAATGGGACTGATTAACCCTTACTGGATGCTCCTTACACATAACCCTTATGCCTCAGTGCCTGCCTTCTCCAAACTGAACCCCTTAATGCCCTGCAGTTTCAGAATGTGATGCTCATTATATTCATCCTAACAAAGGAAGTGCTAACAGACACAGACATATACTGAATTTAGCAAGAAATAGTTAAATTCCAACTTCCTACCTAAGAGTTGTTTGTTTTAGTAGCAGTATGCTATGAAGCACCGGGATATCCAGAAAGAGCACTTTTGATAGAATAAATATGCTGTCTTTTGTAATTTTTTATGTTCCTTCTTTCATTTATATTTTTCAGCAAAAGGATCAATAGTATCCCAAAGACATTAAAATAAAGCTGAATCTACAGAACAGAGCTCAAGTTATCTGCTGAATCAGCAGTCTTTCGCCTTTCCTTAAAGCAATAAGTTCCAAATTACATTTCTCTGAACAACTTTCTCCTGTGTTCCCATTTCATGTATGTGAAGCTTTCCTCACTTGTCTTCTGGATCATCTTTAAAACCTTAGATCTCACTCGCCCTGCCTCAGAACAGTCATTAATTTTCATAGTCACAGCCAAAGTCCCCACTTTACAGCATGAACCACAGCACAAACAGAAAAACAAAAGATGAAGAAACATGAATAGGAAATGTTACTTTTAGAGATCATACCATAGCTCAAAACCTGGATATCCTGCATTTCAGTGCAAAGCCCTATTTAAAGGGCAGAACAATCATTGCAGCTTTTTTGCATTTCATCGTTTTCCCTTTCAACCTACATTTAAGTCCAGGCCAAACTCCCTCTTTTCCACCCCCCGAATTACAATGACTGTCAGGCAAACTTACTCAGTTGTGATTGCCAACTTGCTCTGTGCCTGCTTTAAGGGGAATCTGTTGAACCCTGGCAGTGATTGATGACTGAAGGACTGACCAGACTTGATTAGAACCTGCCAGCTCAGTGGCAAGTAATTGATGCAGCTAGTTATTCATACGAGCATCCCAGGCACTGGCAGACATAATAAGGGAGCCCAATGTATGACTGAATGGCAGACACAGGCACTGATCCAGTTGACATGTATGGTCAGTGTCTTGTGTTGAGGCAAGAGGGAGAAGGTGTTGCCTTCCTCCCCTCCCCTTTTTCATTTTTAGCTCTTTTACCAAGAAGGATCTCCTTTACCCAAGACTGACATTCTAATGAGCAATCTGTGCCAACTCCACTAAACATCCCAGTTTCTTTTTAACCTTTAAACCAAACTGTCCTTTAATCTGCTTTCATTTCCATTTCTTGACATAGTTAACCTAAACCTTTCAGCAGCAGGAACTTCACTGACATTACACAGAAAGACAGTTTTCCTCAAGACTGTATATCCTTTTGATTGGAATGAGAGAGAAAACTACATTAAATTTTCAGGATAGTGGTAACAACAGCCCTAGAAGGTTGTTACTGAAGTTACTTAGTTTTGGACCTGGCTATACCTCTGCCTATAGATACACCCCTTTCTACTCCTGCCATATTAATAATGCAAAAAGAAGCGATAATGTGAAAAGCATCTATAAGTACCTTTTAACCAGTGACCTATATTTTGGGGAAACATTAAAGTAGTATTTGATTGTATAGTTTTAGTATATGTGTTAACTCACCACAGTGTGGCAGAGAAAAATCTAATTGCATACTGTTGTATAACTGCTCTTTACCCTAAGATTAAGATAATTTATAAAAGTGAGTTAGTCTGGTTTAATCGGTGTCATGAAAGAAGTAGTAGTGTTTTCTGCAGTGGTATCCCAAATGTGTAAATGAAAATAAGCAAAAGCTTTGCAAGGTTAGAGGTCACTAATTGTGATTGCTAAATACTTTTTTCCAGGTAATACTCTTAATTGAAGAAAATGTTTAATTAGGCAGAAATAAGCAGGTATAATTTAAAAGGTAAATTGAAGAGAGTATTGCAGGATGCCTCTATTAAAGGCATAGCAGAAAATTAACACTTTTTCAAAGAAAGTATTTTCTTATCTTTCCAGAATGTTAACTCTTTATTTCCCCCTTCCAATTTTCTGTTGTTTCTCATTTAGCCAGTGCAGTTGTTGAACTCTCCCTGTCATTGAGAATCGTTCATACAGAGGGTAGATGACATTTGCACAGACCAGTATGAAATTAGCAGTATGTAATATGATGCTGTTAGTTCTTCACAATTTTCATTTTTGGATATGTTTCGAGATTTATTGATGAAAACTTTTAATATTTTTCACCATCTTTTGATTAATGATAATGCTGTCTTACTCTCAATGATATATTTCAGCTATCAGCTTCTCGCTTCTTAAAAAGAGTATTTTCAGTTCTCAAATTTGAAACCATTGTGCTACTGCCTAATATTACTGCAATCTGGAGATTTCTGTGACCAATTACTTACATGAATGCCATTCTTTGGTGTCCCTGATTTATCTCTCAAAGCCTTTATGACTTTATGTTTGGCTTTTATGTAGAAGCAGAGCAGGTCATGTGGTTATCCAGAGGCATTAGTATGGTAATTTTCTTCAGGTTGAGTAGGTGGAAATAATTAATGGACTGCTTTATTGATGTACATAGATAGCTGATTCTCTCTGTGGTTTCAATTCCCAGCTTCAATAAAGTAGTTTGAGATTTTATCTGATGGACCAGTAATTACACAGGGCAAGAATAATTGCTGCACAAATACAATCTGATTGTGTTTTATGCTATTGCCATGGCTGATGTTAAAGCTTAAATATATAAACAAGGATCTGCTGCATGAACAAGTTGACTCCTTTTATTTAAACTCATGAACTCTAGAGTAACTTAAATTCAGAAAATCGGTGTTCTTGAAAGTTGAGCAGACTTCAAAGAGGAAGTTATAGTCTTAGTGCAACACAAATAACTATGCTGTCTTGACTAGACTCTATCTCCTATTATTGACAGTGGCCAGTAGCAGATACCTTGGGAAAAATAAGCACCATAAAGATTGGATCACATTTGCTACTTTTTATCTCTCAGACTGATGCAGATTTTATGTGAGGATTTTGGCAATTCAAGTCACTGTCATATTCAACCTGGAGTTCTGACCAACCCTAATGAATTTGTTCATTCTATCAGTTTATACTGGAAGTCATTTTTCTGATGCTTGATTTTGAGACAGTTTCTCAGATTCATTCCCCATAAAGAAGCTTCTGTGTGGGAACCTCCCTAGGCACCTTTGTAAGAAATAAGGAAGAGAACTGATACAGCTTTGCTGCTGCATTATCTTTCATGTGCTGCTTTTACAGCTTGATCATCAGCTGGCCCTACAGACTCAGGCAGGATCCTTGCCTCTCATACACTTGAAAAAGTTCTTAGTGGCTTTTATGCCTTTAGCAAATTTTTCTTCAGTGTCTTCTTTTGGCTTGTCTTATTTTAGTTTTATATTTAACTCAGAGTTTATAATCTTTTCCATTTTTCTTATTTGGACACCATTTTTTAGATGATGCTTTCTTACTTCTAGCCACCTCCTGTATTTTTCTGTTGAAGCTTGCTGGCTTCCTGGCCCTGTTTAAACAAAGGCTCAGAATAAACAAAGAACACCTTAAAACTTCGCTTTATTCTGGCAATCCCAGTGTCCCTTTTACCATTTAGGTGTTCTTTTTAAACGAACTTCCTCATTTTTATATAGTTCTTCTTTGTGTTACATAAAAATTGACTACATAAGGGTTTTCATTCATATAAGAATGCCAAATTCAATGTAGTACGGTACCTATTTCAAAGTCTTGCTTCTATAGTTACTTCCTAAACCAGAGTCCTTGCATTGCTCAGACCTAAATCAGAGGTTGTTTTCTCAGTGAAAGATTTCCCCAGCTAACACTATTTTAATGTCCCACTTATTCCAAGCACCTAGTGCAGGAAGCATGATCGTCAAATCAGTGAGACACACAAGGCAGACAGGAGGTTGGTGGCAGGACAGTCTCCACTTGTATCTAGTTCTGAGGACGGCAGCTTTTTTTAAACATGCTTTTCTCCCAGATATCTTATTATCTATTTGATTTGCTGCTATACCATCTCATTTATTTATGGGGCAACACAAGGAACATAGTAGAAAGTCTGCTGTGTTTTTCCCTGAACTTGAAGCTGTACTGAGAAATATGAGGTTATTTCCTGGATATTATGAAACTTTGCAATGATACAAGTCATTTGCCTACTATGCAGGAAGCCTGCCTGCCTTTTGCTTTTGTACCCAGAGCAATAGTAAATCATGTGTGTTGCCAACATTAAACACTTAACAGAAGTTAGCTTAACAAACTTAAGCTGTGAGTTGAGGATAAGAGAACCTAGGAAGGTAACACAAATGTATGAACAGGAGGGTGGAGCAAGGAGAGGATGAAACTTAGAATTCTTTGAAAACTTTGAACAACTAAGAATGGCTCCTGCCAGTGATTCATCATGGCACAGAATAAAGATCAGAGCTTTAAATCAGGATAAAAGCAGGGAGAGAGACTGGATTTTGTCATAAGTAGATTCTTACATGGTTTATGGCTTAAAAACAAATATTATTATTTTGGTGTAGAAACCTTGCAGAGCCACTCTCTGCAATTGCAGGCACATTTCCAAGTAAATGCAATTATCTTTAAGGACTCCCTAGATTGTGAAGTTGAGAGCTGATGGGATAACGCTTCACCAGGTAGGGCATGGTCTTTAGTCTTTCACAGTCACTTCAGAATGGAGAACACATTCAGGACTTGAATGTAGCAGACAGACACAGCCCAGGGAAGCTTTACTACGAGATGAACCTCCAGGAGTTCTCTGTCCCCAGAGCCAGGTATGCTGGGAAACAGAGTCATCTCACCCCACCCCAAGTGATGCATCTGTTCCCTTCTGAGCTAGACCAAACGATGTCAGTCAGTGCATCATAAGGACTCTTCAGAAAGTGCCTCAGAAATTCTAGCTGCAAACTCTTTATGGCTTTGCGAAGAGCAAGATGCAGAAGCAGAGCATGAGGTTGAACTCTGAGAAGCTTCTTTATAAACAAGCCCTTGACAGCCAGGCAAGTGATTAGGAGACACTGCTTAACTGTCCACAACCCTTTCAAGACCTAGACTTTTGAGTCCAACATAATTTTTTTTCTAAGCTCAAGTAATATTTAAGACATCATACATGGCATGCATCTCTGATCCCATACTGGGAAAACTACTGCCTCCTCTTACAACATGGATGTAGACTGTTACATGTCCATCAGCACACACTGTAGACAGCACCATTAGCTTATCTGCAAGTTTGCCATACCTACAGAAGGGCATCTTTATCAGACACTGTTCACTCATAGCTTTTCTCTGGAGAGGGGAGGCTGGTATTTATTTAGTCAAATCCTTGGTGCTCATCACTAGGAGAATAGCATTCAATCCTTACTTTATTGTTCTAGCTGCTATTATTTCACTGTTGTTATGCATAGATTTGGTAAAAGCCATCAGAATCCCTCATTCTATTGTGTCATGCTGATACTAGAGCACCTTCATATATCTCAATATAAACTGTTCCCAGTAAATTGAGAAAAGAGCAGCTGCAATAAGATACAGACTGAATAAGGATATCAGAGATTTTTGCATAGGTATAAAATATAAGTAATCCCCCTCACCTTCTCCCCATATAACACACACAAAAAAGTCTGTTCTCCATAGTGTGCCAACATACAGAGGAAATAAACTTTGAATTTATCCAATTTTCTTTCTATTATGAGAAGGTTGAAGACATGACATTGATCAGGCAAAAACCTATCACCTTATGTCTATGTAAGATGTTTGCAACAAATCAGCTCTCAAGCTGTATAAATTTAGGGGGATTTATAGATGAAGGCAGAGATGACATGATCAGTATACAGAAACTTTTGGTAGAATAACCAGTAGCCAGAGAACCTTGTTAAATGAGATTGTAAGCTAGTATGTGGGCTGCATGCAGACTAGCTTGTAAGAGTAGCTCCTGCACAGCACAGGAGTCAGGCTGCAGTCTAAAATGCTTCAGAGGTCCACACACAAAGATGCAGCATATTCCCACTCATACATGAGTAGATTTTTATGGAAATACAACATAATTGTGGGGAAGGAGATATGTTTCATTAATGATTTAACCCCTAGTAGAACCTTGTCTGTTACCTAAGCTGGAATAATAGAATAATGAATATTTTGATAGGTTTTCCTAGATTCATACACTAATTTCTTTAGACTAAACAGTTAATTCAGTATTGTGTTTAATTTAAGCCTTGGTTTCCTACATGAGTTTCCTCCTTGGATTTTTCCATTATGGTTCTGAATACTTTTCTATTACTTTGAGCATCTAAGCAGCAGCACTAATTACTTTAATTAAATGTAATCAGACATTAATATTGCATAATATCCCCATCCACTAGTTAACTTAGGTGTGCAGTCTTAGGTCAGTCATCCTTAATTAACCTTCAGCTGAAGCATAAGCAAAGTCATTCTGATCACTGGAGTAAGTTGACCATTGCTGCACTTCCTTTTTGTCTAACCATACATAACATTCTTAAGCATAAGCTTCCCAGGCATTTAGAAAGAAATCAAAGATTGCAATACAGACTTACGTGTCTGGCTGACAAGTGTAACCTTTGCAGTGCAACATCACAATATTGGAGCTCCACCTTCTTGACTTTCAGGGGATAGGCTGGTGTGACAGGCATTGCACAGAAGGCAAGGTTTCCCTGTCAAAAACAGAAATAACATTATAAAACATCCCCTTATAGCAGCTATTTTTCAGTGCAGCTTTTCTGGGACAATCCCAGTTACATCATAAATTCTTTAAGTAATATGAACTTGAAGATAATGGACTGACCTGTTTGGCTTGCCATTTTATTGCACTTACCATATCTAGTTTGTTTATTTTTAAAAAGCTTGCTAAAGAATTGGTTTTACCAATACCAAGAGTATTTCTGCCCAGAAGATTTTTTTAGTAATACTAGAAACCATTCAAGCAACAGATTTCCCTTTTAATATTTGCCCTTTTGAACCAACAGCTCTACATCTCATCATTAATTTATTTTTTTAAAAATAACAACACACGGGGATTTATCAAAGGAAACCAGGCTATCTCAATTAACCAAAAGTTTTATTTTAGGTCTCTCCACAAAGAGGGATTTCCACTCTGACAAAAACTGAAATGAGTGCCTATTGTATTTCTCTTAAGAAAAAAACACAAATAATTAAGTGTGCTCTGTTTTATTTTTTATTGCACTGCATTTATTTTATTCATTTTCAAAGCATTAGCATTATCATTTAGCATACTCTGGGAACTTCTATAGTCTTATAAGTCTCCAGTGGAAGTGGGAATTGACTGGTAGGGTAAATAGAGGATCCAAAAAAAAATTAATACCACACTGCCCATTCATTTTTCTGATCACACAAAGCCTTCCATCTGACCTTCTAGGGGGTGGTTACACACAGAATTTATTATTCCAATAAAAGATTACTGGCATACTTTGATGTGGGCATCTGCAGTTCTAGCCATTCTGGGTGCTATTCCCTGATCTTTGCTTTCCCAGAGCCATAGAGCATTACGCTATCTCATCCCTCCTTAGAGATTTCACGCAGTACAAACTAAAAGTAGTTACCCATTTTAGACTCTGCATGTGAGCTGGTTTGATTGTCCATGTCAGTTATTGAGAAAAGATATTTCACAAGTGAATTTAAGGCATTAGTAGCGCATGTTCACTTCAAAACTGTATGCAAGGAAACTAAACTTTGCTAGCTATAACAGGTCAATTATGGCTGTACCACTTGGATCCTTTCAGAGCTGTTTGAGCTCACCTACATCGGTAGCACCTGTAGATGCACAGACAGATCAGTACAAAGAAAGAAGAAGCTTCCGCTGAAAATTAAGTTTTCAGATATTTTGTAATAAAAATAACATATGTGGACAATAGCTTATGAGCTACTGGAACAGGCAGATGCTCAACAACTACAAAACACTTCTATGTAGATACTCAAGGCAAAGTTTTGCTGTGCAAGCAATAGCCTAAGAACAACCCTAAAGTTTATCTACTTTTGTAGGAAAGTTACGTGAAGCTATATGCTAACCCAACCACAGTTTTACACCTAAGTATGCTCAAACTTTGAGGGCAAGAACTGAGTTGTTCTATATAACATAACAGGAAAACACTCACCCAGATCAGCCATTTTCCTGAGGCTACACTACTCAGAAGATACTGTCCACATTTCTCCCTTCCAAGGAGTATCTTCCCAATGGGTTATGTCTACTACAAATATGATGTTCAATCCAAGCAACACACTATGTGGCTGCCACTAGACTAGCTAAAAAGAGCAAACAGAAGCAAGCATTCACACTGCAAAATCCTGCATACAACTAGCTACAGCAACTGAAAAGCTTTTTATAAGCAGCTGATGGGTTGTTTTCAGCTCCACCCTCTGGGCAAAACACCTGTGCTCCTGCCCCAAGGACTCAGCCACATGCTCCTGCCCCCGGTCTGAGTTTGTAAACTTTGTCACACACGGTTTGTAGATTAGAAGAAGGCTTTGAGGCTCAAACGTTATGAAAACTTTTAACAAAATGTAAAAAGAAGAAATAAAGCCAAAAAAAGGCATCAACATTCGCACCTGTGAAATTTCCACCTGCTACACAAAACTACAGAATAATTCCGATAAAGTCAAAGTTGCCTTATATACTTCAGACAGGGAGAAAGTGTGCAGACATAAATTTAAATGTGTCCTTTTTGTATCTTGTTAGTTGCTCTTTACTCATTTAGTCAGAAATTTTTTCAGCTTCCAAAGAGAAGTTCAGGTTGATTTTGTCTATAAATTGGAGATTAGATGCAATATGAACCTTCAACCTGCAGTTACCTGATGAGAAGCAGTATATAGTTGCATCACATTTTTCTTCTTTTTCCAATTAGGGGCAAAAATCTTTGAAAGTAACTCAGGTTGTCAAAAATCAGGTGTTCTTCCATGTTCCAAGCCATTGCATGTACAGGGAAGTAACTATCTTTCTTCATCATCAGAGTATGGCTTTTCCAACAAGATTTTTTTAAAATCAGCTCTTTAGTTAAAGAAAGGTTTGGGTGAATGGAACAGAAATTAGTAGAACCTGGCTAGAGAGCAGGCCTGTTCTCTGGGATTACAATGTGCGAGCTGCTCTTATAATGATGCTGGTTTTTTGAAAGAATTCTACTAAATATGAACACTTTTAAAAAGTTGAGTAGAATGGAACAGTTTCAGTCCAAGGACACATTGTATGTATGCAAAATTAACATAAGGACTAATGAGTCACATTGCTCAATAAATATTCTATAATACTAACAGCAAAGGAGCTATTTATAATTGAATCTGGGATTATTATCTAGGTACCTTCAAAAGACAAAAAAACCCCTTCTTTCCTGATACAAAAATATATGAAACAATATGTTTTGGTCATTGTATATGAAGTTCTAAATTTCAAATGCTAGATGAACTTGCCTGTCTTCAGTTTCAGTGTGTGTGTGCAGACACTATGACAAGTTTAATTATCTGGCTATCTGCCTTGCATGTATTTCTCTAGTCTTTCCAGACTTTTCTTAAACTTGCACTTTTTTATATTTTGCAGTTCCCTCCTTTTGGGGTTTGGTGAACTCAGCTTGGAATCTTTGCTCTGTTGGGAAGAGGCAGTCACCTGTCAATATTGAAACCAGCCATATGATTTTTGATCCCTTCTTAACTCCACTTCGCATAAACACAGGGGGAAGAAAGGTAGGTGTTCTATCATGTTCTGGCGTAAAAACAAGAAGTTAGTAGGCTTGCAAACATTTGCTATATTTTATATTTCTAAAGCATTTACACTTTATCTGAGTCAGCTCTGAGGCAAAATAACAACATAGTGCTTTGCAAATCACACAATTTCATAACTGCTGGAGAGAGAGTAACCATACATTTTTAGGTGTCTTCCATCACATATTTGTATTTTCGTATTAACTGTTACTTGCAACTCTGCTGTCTGGAAGAATAGCATCTCACTTAGAGACTCCACGTTTATAATTAAATTCTATGTTCATCCTGAGTGACATTTTAAAGGTGCTATTCTAAAAGTGCTATTTAAGACAGCTAGGACCTTCTTTTATTCATCTAAATGAGGATAACATTGCAGTGCTATCACATTAAGGGGTGGGAAGGGATGAATGAGCTTCTTTATGTTATGAAATAAAAGAAACTATGAGATACATATGTCAGCATGGGACAGGCAGACAGATGTGTTCAAAAAGTAATCTAGTTTCTCTGTTATCTACAGCATATTGGCATTCATAAGAAGATTTTTTTTTATTGGACCTCTCCTTACATATATTAATTAGAAAACAAAATGGCAATGTTTATTTTAATAGATCATAAGTAGATCTCCAAAGATACTGTATCAGATGGAAATGATAGGTTAGCAAAGACTATCTTACTCATATAAAATCAGAGTGATGATTTCTTGTTGAAGAGTGACTGCCACAGCTGACTAGTTTATTAACCTCTATTTCTGACCAAACCTTATCTTGTTTACCCAGATTTGGAAAGTGTATCTTAATAAACTGAGGTACGAAACGAGTCATTCTGGGTTAGATAATGTGTATACCTGTGGCTCAGGCACCTAGATTTCTTGGCTAGTACTTGTAGATTAAAGGTGGAGGCAGGAAACAATCTTGACAAAAATCATGCTCTTCAAATGGGTGGAGATTGTTGTCTGAGGTATGTATACATATAGAAATACTGCTGATAGATGCTAATCAGTGATCATATCCTCCCTTTTTTATACTATATCTATGTTAGGAGCTAAAATTTGCACGAGGTCTTTATTGTAGTAAAAACCTTAAGTTCAGTAAACTTTTCTACAAGTTTTTGTAACTCATATTGAAGCATTGTGCTAATGCATGTATATAAGTCAAAATAATTCACAAGAAATTATTTGTAGCTATGAATTTGAAAAACATTCAAGCATGTACACTTGTGCTTGCTGTCCCAGTGCTCAGAAGCAGAATTGAAACTGTCATATGTCAGTGAAAAAACACAGAAAGTTAACAAAACTAAACAATGAAAGCAGATTTGGATCTCAAGCATGTTTCACTTTTAATAATCTCATGCTCATATCAACAGCATAGTTAGGGACATTTTCATACATGGTTCTTAAAATTATTTTCTGCATTGCCAAGGTTAGGTGCTAATTCATTCTTTCTATTTATGTTTACTGAAATAATTATACTCACTAAAAAGTAGGAGTACAGACAAATGTTAGGGTGCAGCACCAAAAAAAATTTTTGAGATCTACTTGGTTCCTAAATTGCCACTCAAAGTATTTCAAAAACCAGACTGATCCCAATGATTATGCTTAATGATTTTTCTTTCACTAAAGACTGTATTCACAGTATGGACATTTAAGGACAATCTTCAAATAACTAAGTTATCAATTCTGTTTATCCAACTGGAGGGTTGATATTTTTCAATTCTAAAATTATTTTATAAATAAAACATCTTGAACCTGTTAGCACTCCTGGAAACAGTCATTAGTTCATAATGTTTTTGTGTTGCTTCCCTTATGTGGGGGTGTTTAAAAGGGTATTTTAAAGATTTTGTTGCTTATTCCATGCAGACAGTTCTCTTTTATTCAATCTGCAATACAGAACAATGCAGAAGAAAAGGCATTGTGACAAAAGGTTATTCGAACATGATTTATATTCTCCTGTTGTCTTGACAAATGAGATTTCTGCTGGAAACAGCATGAGATGTTAGGAATTTGCTCTGTCCTTTCCATTGAGGTTCTGGTGGTACATGTGCACATACATCAGAATCGATGTAAGCTTCATCACAGAAATTATAAAATGGGGGTATCGTTACTTACTGAAGGACAGTAATGCTTCCAACTGTGGTCCAAATTTCAGGGTAATATGTACATTTTGGTTTTTAAACAGAAATGCGTTGAGGTTTTTCATTTTGATACGAGAAAGAGTTTTCTTGATTCTGCTATTTATGTAAATGCTGATGTATTTCAGACTATTTTTAAATTACAGTATGACATAATATGAAAGTCAAGAACAAAATTACATGGAAGCTGTCAGTGGGTCAAAGCCAGGAGTTTCAGAATATTTAATATCTTTAGCAATTCTAAGAATTCAACTGTTTTTTTGTACCAGGTCAGGATAAAGCAGATATCTGATTATTAATAAAATATTGGAGGCACCAATGGCCTGGGAGATGCTATATCAGTAATGAGGTGTTCTTACCACACTCACAAATATTATCCTGCTGCTGTCAAACAGTGACGGCCTTCTATCATGTTAAAAGAACAGGATTTGTTCTAGTTGTGGCTAATCTGTTTTAGAGAGGTTTCTAAAATGGTTGAATCAAAATTCTCCTTTGAGGAAAAGATTGCAATTTTAATGCCTTAAAAAAAAATTCTTTTCTTATAGTTAAGGCTTCAGTGAGGATTTGATTTGGCAGGTAGTATGTTTGTGTTCACTTTTTTGGTAATGTTTTTTATATGTTAAAAGTGGAGTTGTGTTTCATATGGGCTGAAGCACTTCAGGTTCCAGGGCAATGAACCAATGGATATAGCAGCCAGGGAATTTCTTAGACAAGACTTAACTGTGATTATGCTGTACACAAAAGGATTTTATGGAACTGATCCTAGGAAAAATGATGAATAAATAAAAAAGGGATTTGCTATGGTTTCAAATCAAAGTTATAATAAGCTAGCTTACATGCATAGTGAACAAGAGAGACAGCTAGTTGCACACAGAGTCAAAATTATACACCTCTTTTGAAAAAGGAGCTGGGAGGAGAGTCAAGCCTTAACAGAGAGCTAGGTGGAAGGAAACGTTCGGTACAGTTAGTCTTGGAACAGTAACTTCGAATTTTTAACAAAATTTTTTGCTACTAAAGTAGAAATCAGTTTTATTTGAGTTCTGATTTTGACAACAACATTTCTACTTTGTGTGTTTCACTTTTGAAATTAACTTAAGAAGGAACAGAAGAGGTTCATCGGCAGGAATGGAATCCAAGACCAGTCTAGAGAAATTCAAATAACACATGCCTGGGTGATATGATCACTGACTTAATACGTCCTCTTAACTCTTTCATTCCTTACCACTTATTTCTCTTGGGCCTTTATTTTTGGGGGTGGAGAGCTTCGCTTAATTTCTGTAAACCAGTTACGTGTTTCATTCTCAATTTCCAAATCAACAGATCAAACCTGTTCCAAACCATTCCATTACAGAATTTATGACTAAGGATTACACCTTAACTACATACCTTTCTAGCCGATCCCATTACAGAGTTTATTTTATTTCAGTGTTAGTAATGGAAGGCATTTTAGTAAACTAGATTGAGACTTCCCTGCAATTATTTAGACCACTTGGGAATAAAAATGTAATTTTCTTGTTCCTAAAGAAAAGGAATGGTCTGAAAGAAGAGTATGAAGGACAACATCACTGTCTTCCTACCCTGCAGCCTACAAGGGGAGAAAAGTACAGTCTGTGGCCTGTTACGTGGCAGGTCACTTAATAGTTACTTCTGACCCAAGGCTGAGAAGCAGCTTCTTCCCATTCCATTCAGGAGCAAAAGGGATGGCAATGCAATTTGCCAAATATTTATACCTCTTTGGTCCAATCTTTCACAACAAAGTTCCAGTGAGCAGTACTATATTGCTTTATGTGCTGTCCGATGATTGCAGTGTGGTATTGGGACACGCGATGTACAATTCAGGCATCGTCAGATTTTATTCTGAATTGTGCTGTGTTGTTTTGTATGTTTGTGCTTCTCTGTTTCCTGAGAAAGTGGCTTTTCAGGTCCTGAAGGCTGAATATCATTGATACAGATAATTGGATTTCAAGATCCAGAATCTCAGCACAAGATATTTAATGAGTTTACATGCAGATAAATTCCCCAGAAGAAATGCTGCTTTTGAGGAAACTCCCCAAGTTTCAGTTCTCTCTCAGGCCCAGCTTTGTCTCTTGATTATCCATTTTAGTGAATTTAACATGCAGCCCATTTCAGATAAACAGCCCTTTTTAATAAACAATACAAACCCTTATTAATATGCAAATCGCACTCCGCCACTCTGTCACAAAGAAAAACACCGTTTTACTTTCTCTGCTTTTTTTCTTTGGATTCATATAAGCACCAAGGCAATCGGCAACGGGACAACAGAATAACTTTACTGACGAGCCAGTGTAGTCTAGTGACATTTAGGCAGCAAGCACAATGGGTTTCAGCTTCCAAGCAGGGATTTCTGGACTGTCATGGATGATAGTAGTGGATGAACAAACCACCTCACTTCTTACTGAGCTAGTCCTCTGCTGGGATTGCTTCCTCCATTCACCAGTGCTGGCAATCTCTCTTCCCCAAAAGCTCTGCCTTTGGTCCTCAAAATCTGTCCCCTGACTTACCTGTAGCCCATCTGCCTTTGATCTCCTCATTCTCTGTGGACTTAATTTCAAGAACCTTATTTCCAAGATTCTTTAAGACTGAACTACAGTTCTTGGCCATGCTTATTTTTTTTCTCCTAAAAACATGTTTAGTAACAGTATTTGCTTTAGACACTAAGTCCACCCCTGCCAATTAGTTAAACCTTGTCACATAAGTGATGCCACGTGTTACTAATCATTTTACGTCATGCTCAGGAACTTAAATTGTGGCTTAAAGCAGGTAAAGTTCTGTTTAAAATCACTTTATTTTTAAGACAAGGACGGCCATTGTACCTGATGTGGACCTCTGGGGAAATAAACAAATTGATGTCTGTTGGCCAAGGACTGTTATATACCTTCTCTAGCTCAGTGTGCATAAATGAAAGTTACTCAGTAAGATCCATAAGTCTGCCTTCTCATATGGGACATTAATGAATGCAATCACATATTATTTGAATTAATATCTTTATAAATAATTGGTTCATTCTATGCATCACAAGATAATGGCGATATTCAGCAGTTTCTAAACTAAAATAGGATAGGAGAAAAGAGATTTATGAATTGAAATCAGTTAAATGGTTTCTCTGCCAGCTAGTTCTGATTCCATGCTGTTCAATCAATTCAGAGTATTACTAGCATTTTTCTCAAGAGTGCAATATATGACAACTGCCAAGCTTTGCTTTGGTGATTACTAAAAGGACAGATACTGGTGTGAACCATATTTCAGCACTGCAGGAATATAAAAAATGAATTGTTAGAAATGGTCCAGGAGGAATGGATAGCAATAAGACATCAATGTCATCTGTAAACTGATTTGTGATGAATTTTTAGAGAGCTTAATAATATGGTGTTTTGATTTAGAGTGGCTTTGGAAAGTCAAAAGTCTGATGCAAACATCAAAAACTTTAATGAATAAAAAAATAAATACAGTATTGCTGCTTAAATAATTATTTAACATTTCTAATACTCTACAGTATTGCGTGTTCTCAGATGCATTAGTAAGTGAACATAAAATGAAACCAGCAGGTTAAAGTAACTTGTTTATTTGTCCTCGTCATTGACTTTAGAACAGGAAAAAAATGCTGAGTATTATTTCAGAGGTACTTGCAAACTTTCCTGTCAGTAGACCATATATAGGGAAAAATATGTTCAGGATCTAGGTCTGTCTTTATACTGGGACTTCTGTTTCCTTATCGCTTCAGTGATGCTTACTTGAGATTGAATCAATTTGGTATATGTGGGGACTCAGATGTGTATCTTGGCGTATTCTAAATTCCTGGTTGTCTGTGATAGTGGAGCACCACAGAAATCGTAAAGTAGGCCTGAGTGGGCACAAGAATGCATTTCTACAGCTTCTTCATAGTATCAAGGGTTTTTTGCTCCAATGTAACTACTCTGCTTGACATTTAATCTTGTCTAGTGTCATAAAACAAGCTCACTTGTCTGCCATGGGAAACTTCCTAGGAGATCCTAGATTTGGCAAGAAGTGATTCAGCAGGCTTACTCCACAAGCTATATTGCACCCTGGTTTAGAGCTCAGGATACGCTCTCATTTTGGCAGCAGTACCTTTCAAATTATATGTTAAACTGTGTCTCAGCTGCAGTTGTGTAGTAATTAAAAGCAAACCACGGTATCCTTGCAAAGGTGGGTGTGCTAACCCTGGAAATGCATTCAATGGGATGTTATTTGAAACATCAAAGGGATCTGCTGTTATGGACATTGGGCAGTAGATCCATTAGAAGGTTAAAGAGTCTGTGATATTATTGAAGCTGGGCTAACTGATACTAGCTAAAGGTGTTCTCCACTGTTTTCTTTTTTCCCTCCTCAATTGTTTATCGCAATAAGTTCCTTTCCTGTTTTCAGTTCCTAATGATGTAGCTTCAGAAAAAGATTAGAGCAGCAGCTGGCCTCCAACTACTAAATAGTTTGATATATTCAAAGGAATTTTCAAAAGGACCAACTTTGTTCTTAATGCCCTTTTTCTATCTTCTAATATACACCGCACATTGTTTTGATAGTATCTTATTTGGATTCTTTTCATCCTGCACTTAGGTCTATTTATAAACCTAGATATTTATTTCAAGCCTTGCAGAAGTAAAGGTAGCATATATCTTGTCTTTGTACTTGATTCTGTACTTGGGGCTATAACCACTGATGTGAAAAAGCTGAAGATTTTTTTTCTCTCACAGTGATCCTCCCATCATTGTAAAGGTGTGCAAGTCTCCTAATGCCATATGCTTTAAATTGAATATAATTTTGTATTTTAGCATTGTTAAAACACATTTCCTGGTCCCAGAAGGATGATTCATTCTTTGCTTTTTTTTTGTTACAAACATAAAATAATAAATCTATGACATATTTAAACTTAGTAAAATATGATAATATTTTCTTGAAAGCAGGTATTTTTGGCACAATATCAAAGAAACATTTTTTACTGAGAGCGTGCTGTAGTGAATGGGAACGTTCCATGTCATTTTGTACACAGAGTTGAATCATATTATCAAAGTCCAGACATCTGAGGAAGATGCTAGCATATATAAGGTTATTCTTCAGCTGCCACCAGTTCATCTGAGGCAAAACACTTGCCATGCCAACTAGAACTAACGAGAAACCACATACCTCTCCTCCTGGTAAATCCTGGCCTCAATGTTTTACAATTTTTTGCTCTCAGTCCAATGGCCAAAGGCTGCAATTTGTAAAGTAGTTTTTATGATCACTGTCTGTATATTTGATATATCTTTTATTTTTCTTCTCAGAAAGCAAATGTTAGGTACCTGTTATGTTCGGTTATCAGTCCTTTAGGAAGGTGACGTATTCAGAACTTTAAATAGCTATAGTAGCTAACATTACCTGTGTTTAAAAACAGCATTGCAACAGTTTCTTAAACATTTAAGAATAATTTACACAGCATCCAAAACAGATTTTCTTTTTTCTCTTCATAATCATTATAAGCCCATCTTGAAATTATTTTGAACTGATAAATAATTAATTAATTATCAACAGTTCAAAATAATTCTTCAGTTCTTTTTATTTCAGTATTAAGTTTATTCTCCTATGTGAGTCCAAATATTTGAGCTTTGCGGCTTCCTAGCTGGCAAGTGAGTATATTGTGTAATAAATAGTGCTTCCAGCAGTATGTTGACTGTGGTTTTGGTTCTTCACCAACTGAAGTTGGCGGCAAGACTGACTGTTAGCGGATGAGCCTTTATATCCTGCATCCATCAAGTATGTATTCATATCCAAGCTATTTTTCTTGAAGATGATTTACAAATTGCTCTGGAGTTCTATAACAGAGTGTAGCTTAGGAAACCAGTTTATACATGGCGAGAGGAGACTTCATAATGTATGTTAGGTGTCTGCTGCCCATCTAGGCAGGAGATACGTTTTGGCTGAAGATCTGTTTGTGGAGTAAGGTAGTAAGCCAGCTTCCTGAATAGTTTTGAAGGCAGCAGGCACCATGATGGCTTGTGGCCTGCTGTGAAGTGCGAGCTGTCAGAGACCCAGTTCCTGACAAACTCAATCGGCCGCAGCCATTGAGGAACCTGGAGAAAAGGTTCTCTTCCTTTTTTTACATAACTCTCACTTTCCTCCAAAATGATTAAAGCTATGGACTGGAGACTGGTTTGTCATTGGGTTGCAGCAACCCCAAATAAGTGAAAACAATCAGGAAGTAAACTAAGATCCACATTGACCTATCATCAGTTCATTCACGTAAACATTAAGAAAGTTAAGGTTAAGCAAACCTGCTTTGTGGCTGGAGCGTTAAGCACAAAATAATTGCAAGTCTGGTGGTTGTGAAACTTTTTTTTGGTTTTGTGTCTCCAGCATGACAGATAACAGTTCTCTTAGTCACATGTCCCTGTATTGTTTTACACTGAATGTAATCAAGAAATCACCATATATTTGGCAGGGCTTTCTGCCTCTCTTGCAGCTGGAGTAGGTACTTTTTAATAGACACATGTCAATTCTGCTGTAAGCTAGAAAATATGGGGATAAATAGCACTGCTGCCAGGGTGAAATACAAATTGATGTGGCAGTCAAATGTGCCATTCAGAATTTTGAGTAGCAGTTTGGTGTTAGAGAAAAGTGCGAGTTCATTGTTTTTCCTCCTGGTACTGTTAATCGCTGATTGTTGAAGACTGAAGCAGGCACCGTTTGCTTATAGATAGGAGAATTAAACTATGTATTTTAGGATTAGATGCTAGAAAGGAGCTTAAGGGAAAAAACTGAAGCAGTGGTCAATGAACTGTTTCTAATAATCAAAAACAAATCTGTGGATCAGCAGCTCCTCATCAAACTGGGATCTGGACGGTAAAGCAGTGGGGGAATTTAAGCTGCGTGTCACTCAACAGGCTGAGGAAAACCATCAGTAGATGATTCTGGAGCAGAGGAGGAAAATGTACATAAATTGGGGGTAAGAAACTGTTCTTAATGTAAGGGACAGTGTATGTTACAGGGGGTTGCAGGCCTTGCAAGGAAATTGGAAAGAGAAAATAATCCTTTTGCATGTACCCTTTTTTTATCTGGGATACATTGTTCCTCTACAGAAAGTGACAAAATCATAGCTCATAGTAATATTGCTTAGATGTGTGGTAGCCCTCGGTGTCACTTAGGTAAGTGTTTGAATCTGTAACTGTTGTTTGTTTTATGTGACTTTCAACTGAAAGCAATTATAACTGAACAGTTTTACCTCCAGCTTCTTTATCAAGTTATTGTTCGTGTCCCTGAACAAGAAACAGTCCCAAACTATCAATGTAGGTCTGACAATGGAAATTTTAGCTTTTAAACCGAAAAAAGAGAAGGAAGGTAAACTTGACTACCAAAAATCATTGGGGAGTCTGTTTTAACTGGCAAGTGTGAAGAAGATGACTGAAATAAAGAAACATTTCCTTTTGTAAACTTGCGTAGAAGTATAGAAAAAAGGTAGAATCTTAATACATCAATAGAAAATGCCAAATACATAACAGTCCCATTTTCATGAGTCTTCTCTAGGATCCAGTTCATCTTTCCTGTCTCAATTTAGAACATTTGTCTTATAGAAAAAATGAGTGTGTTTGTACGTATGCCTTTGTGTGTATGTGTGTGAGACTCTTAGCTTACCTCCTTTTTCTGAAGCTGTATCCTATCATTCATCATTTCAGCAGTCAAATAAAGGCGAATGAACATAGAAGGTTTCTTCTGCAGTCTATTTTCCAGAATTTTTCAGAATCTGAAAACTCACTGTAAGACATTTGATTAAAGCGTCAGTCTGAAGAAACAGCATCATTTGTAAGGGAAGTCAATAAACTGTTGATTTTTTGAATTTGTGTTTTGTTTCTGTTGCATCAGCTCCGGCTCTGAATAATGCTGTGAATAGGTAAAGGGATGGCTTCAGTGAAGTTATCTTGAACTTAAATCTGTATAACTTGCATCACAGCTTAAAACCATCTGAAGGAAGTTCATATGGGTGCTGAAACACCCCGAGGGGATTGTTTCACAAAGGCAGTTGGAGCATCTGAAGTGACTATTAAAAGATAATTCTGTTTTTTCAAGAAAGATGAGTCTTTATTTCAGTGTTATGAATTCACAAGGTCTGACTATCTCAAAGCCGCTTTGGGGATCAGGGTGAAAACTTACATCATATAAATATAAGTAGTGCTAATCTCTAACCTGTGACATACTACTCAGAAAAAAAAATGTACTGCATACTGCACTCTTATCGATTTTAACAACTCAGTGCCACCTGTCTCAGGGAAGCTATTCAGCAGAAGACGATGTTGCATAGAATACACTAACTTATATGGCATGTTGCCACTTGGGTACATTTGAGGTATGTATCGGGGATGAGGAAGAAGGGGAAGGAGAAGAGCAGGCAAGGGTTAATAAGGACAAATTGTGTTTCTTTACTTTCTTTGTATGTGTAGTAAAAAGGAATGGGTATACCCTTTACTCCCATATCCTTTCTTCTATGCCCCAGCCAGCAGCTGGAGGCAGCATATCAACATCATCATTTGCTACTGATACTATTAAATCCCTATACTCGCATTCTGCAGTCCTCCATTCCCTGCCACACAAACAGTGCAAAGAAATATATCGCAGATACGACTTTAAATCACGGCATCTTCCAGGGCTGTGCCAAGGGCAACACAGCTGTGCTGAGGTGGCACTTAAAAGCTCCTTTGAAGATACTTTGCCTCAACTAAGTATTTAGCCTTAACTAAGTATTTCATCTAGTCCTATTTCATCTAGGACTATTTAAGACTTCTACCCAAAATAGCGTTCAAATGCACTGTGCAAAGAAGCCTTTGGGAAAAAAAAGGATTAAAATGTGAATAATTTTTAATCACACAAAACTACTTTTGATATCATCACAGACCTTCCAAATAAGTGTATTTTTGTGTTTAGTTTTTTAAAGCGTATTATTTATATGATGGACATTAATAGTTACTTTTGAGTGACTTAAGCTTTGATGCAAATATACATTCATGATCTTTTCATTCAGTGTGTTACTAAAAACGACAGGCTGCCATGGTTTCCATAGCCTGAAGATGCATTGGCATATATCTCCCTGTTTGACACATATGGGGCTATTTACTAGGTACTGTTCAATTAGAAGCACAGAAACACCGTTAAACAGGTCTCCTGGTTTGATGTTGCCCAGGGACAGAGTTGAATGCTGGAGAGAGAAACTCTGCACCGAGAACCTCACTACCAAGATGGATTTGGCATGGACAGAGGCAGTGATATTGGAGAGATTCTCGGATTCATTAGCCACCCAACAGTAAATCCGTGCCTCTAAATCTCGACTTGAGGCTTAAAACTTTGGCACTATATCTTGTCTATTTGAAGTCTTCTCAATGCAAGTAAGCCACTGTCTACCCATGACCAGAGCGATGTTGTATCCAGGCTTTTTATAGTGCTTACACCACACTCCTTTTATATATATCTGTATTTACAGAAGGATATTGTTTGGAAGCACAGGGATGTATGCCAGCATCTATCATCAAATTTCAGATGGAATGGTTTTCTATTATTATGCAAAGTTTTGTGCCATCTACTTACCCATTTGTCATCACCCAAATGTCCTCAGTCCTTGAGGTAGCTACGTATTGGTCATAAATGATTTTTGTATCTTGTTTGACCTTTTGGGAGGCCTCTTTGTGACAAATCTTCTGTTAACACAAAGTGTTCCATAAACAGAAGAAATAATGCAGCCTGGTTTCCTACAGCATCTCATTTTAGCTTCTTTATAGCCTCTGTCCCCCATTATCACTTCACTGCTCCACAGATCCCCTCCATTAGAAGGCAAAGGCAGAAAATGTTGTGGCTATTTCCAAGTTCCTTTGTGTCAGCTAGCCTGCAAATGCACCTGCTGATTGCCCGGTTGACTGCTGCTAACAGCAGTCTATAATACCTGAGTTTTACCTGCCTGTTCCTCAGTACAAAATTGGTTTGGCCCTTTCTTCTACCCAATTTTCACAAAACACTGAGATATCTTCTTCTTTGTCAAAGTTGGATGAAACTGGCCAGCAGATACTGGAGTTAGCGCACGGAGAGTAGGAAACAGGTCGACAACCAGTTTGTTACTATTGTAATGAATTATTTGCAGTTTGTTACCATTATAATGAATTATTTGCAGTATCTTTTGTCATGGGCATCTTGCAAGCAGTGTGTGTCTGTGAAGACAGGAGCTATCAAAGCTAAGGACTTATGTAACAAACAGGGAATTCCACGTGTAGATGTATATTAAAGACAGAAATTGCATATCCTGTAGATTGCCACTGTTAACATCACGGTTTTGCACGTCAGTGTTTGGCAGCTATTTTCTGCAGCAGAATTGCATCATTTTCAATATCTTTCAGGGAGTACAGCACTGAGAACTCAACATCGTAAGTGAAATAAAATTAATAAACTAATAAGAGTGTAACATTGCTTGGATAAAAATGTTAACAATGTACCCAAGGAGTGTCTCACCCAAGGAGTTTTCATTCTTTTAGAAAAATCCAGCAGCATTTGAACATAAAGGGTATGCCGTTTTCTTGCTATTGTGATAAATTCGTGCTAGGGAGCTAAGCATCACAAAGCCGCCTGAGAACCATTGCCAGCTGCAATGCAAGGACACGTGTAAGGACTACTATACTTATACCGAGCAAGGTCACAGGTAAAATCCTCTTACAGTTATGTGGTAAGTCTCACAGGCCAAAGGTGCACTACAAGAGAATCTGCTCAAAAGTACCAAAGGTAGCTCAGAGAAGAACAAGCAGAGGTAGCAGCTTAAATTAGGAGAACAGGGTATCTGAGTTGGCACTGCACAGCTGGTCTGGAGCTCAGACAGCCATGGTGGGCATCTCTGCACTCGTCTCCGTGGTTTGGGGGGAAACTTCTGCCTAAACAGCTCAGGATATTTGAATGGACTGATGCTTTTCCAAATGTCATGTTCTTTAAATGCTGTTTGAAGTTGAAGGTTTACTCAGTTCCCCTTAGAATAGCACTGCAAATATCACCAAGATGTTTATATGTGTCCAGCTGCTTTATCACCTCCTGTTCCTACTCTTCCCAAGGGAAGAGGAGAAATTATTTAGCAGGAAGAAGTCTTAGACTACTTTCATGATGAATGCTCACCTCTGCAAGTGACAGTGTAATATCCTTGTGAAAGGACCAATCCTTCATTCTCGATGACTGTTATGTTGTATATGTTGCTGCCTGGACTGCTAACAATTACCCCTCATCCCCTACAAACTAAGCAAAAAATATAGAATCAGAAACACAGCTGTGAATATATTCTTCACCACCAACTCCAAAATATGTTTGTTCATTGAAGGCTGTGCAAATAAAAACCTCTAGAAGGCACTAGACAAGAACCCAGAAATCATCACAAGTCAGGGAGTATTTCACTTACATCTCCATCATTCTTTGGGTAAAAACCTGTTTCATTTCCAGATCTCTGATAATGCTGTTAATAATAAGGTATTCTCAGTCCAGTCTCTTTCCTCAGCTAGTTCTGGGCTCTCTGATTATCTCATTGAAGGGATTAAGTATTATTTTGGCCAATGGATTTTGCTTATATCCTCTCTTCCACTTAGACTTATCTTTTCCTTGAAAGCCCTTTAGCTGTAAAACCACATAACCATTTCAACATCTAAAATCCTTTGTCTAGTAACGTTTGTCCTTTTTTAGTGCACCATTGTGCCCTGCATAACAAATCATATGAGTAAAGGGATGTGCAGTGAACTATATACTAAAGAGATTCCCAAGAAGAGGAACTACTGGGAGAAGGGAAATGCATGCCAGCACTTTAACTTTTCTTCATGCCTCTGCCAGGTACCATCTGTTATCTTTAGAAGGTTTGGGACTACCATTTTCCTGTGAGCAGCATAGAGGTGATTACAGGAGAGAGAGAGCTGTGCTGTTGAGCTGTAAGCCAGTGCTGCATGGTGTGGAAGTGTGCAGCAGCCTTTAACTGAGCACTCCACACATAAATTAGGAACAATATTACAGCATCTGGTGTATGTAATGGGAGAATAAAACAGCTGTGCTGGGTGAAATATTGAGTATGTCAAATTATTACAACAAACTTTATAAGTATTACTGTTAGTCTGGCTGCAATCATTTTTTAATAGCATGAGAAGACAGAAAGAGAGAGGAGTTCTGCACATCAAATGTTATGAAAAAGAATGATACTACTGCCGAGGGCACATGGACCAGCACCCAATTAGAGCAGACAGAAACTGGCTGCAAACCAGAAGGAAACTGGAACAGCAATTCTAGAATGGGAAGGATAGTTCTCATCTCAAGATCTGCCATGGTAGCAAGAGTCCACAAAGCACTAAAGGGATATATTTTGCAATTTTTTGCAAAATGAAACTTACATTTCATTAGCTTTTTATGGTATTTTGAGCCCAATCAATAAGCTTTACTACCTGCATCCTCTATTGGCTCATTGAAGCTAACTGGGCTATCAGCTTTCTGTCTTGATGCACTATGGATGGGCAATCACACTTTATTTAATGACTAAAATGGACACCTTAGGTGGTACTGGATTCTTCAATGAGATATGTAATTGTTCCCCATTTATGCAGCTTTTATTGAATTATTATTGAAAACATAATTTCATGCTTGGTTAAGTGGTAAATTTAATTCATTCGCTAGCAAGATACGGTAACAAATATGACATTACCAGTATTACTTCTAAGAAAGGAGAGGAAGTCCTGTATAGCTAGCCAACAAGTATAAATTAGCTAAGCACTTGTTGGTTAGCCTTTCAACATTTACTGCTGATGGATTTAAAAGTGCAGGAAAAAACTTTTCCATCTAAAGTAGGTCAGTTGTGACTGAAAGTTGTCACTTAGTTGTAATATATAAGTTGAGTCTTGTGGGTACATTACAATCCCAGTTAGTTTTGGTAAAATGGAATTGCCCCTGGTCCTGCTTTTTGGTGGCTTCAGGACACAGATGAGTCATTGACTAAGCAAAGGACTTGTGGCTGCTTATGGGATTTCATTAGCCACAACCAAAAATTCAGCGTCTTCCTTCATGTAGTTGTGCGTACATCAATGCAGTACTTTCACAAATGTGTGCAAAAAGCACAGGAAAAAGGTAAGAACTGTCCTTTGTTAAACTGAAGTCAGTGAGACATGTCTGAACATGGACCATGTGTAAGGTACACCCTCTTCTTCCTTTTCAACATAAAATCCATGAGAAAGACTTAGCTGGATGAAGCCATAGATTACTTTATGCGGGATTGACAATAGTGCCACTTGGAGCAGGAGATTGGACTAGAAATCTCCAGAAAGCTGTCAACCAACATTGCTTTGAGTCTGTCTGTTGAATGGATTCTGGCTGCTTTAATCCTAACTTCTCTCCAAAAACATTAACTAGTATTCCTCTGCTTTAACACAGGCATCTAAGAATAGCCTGAGGAAATGCCTGCTTTTCTTGGTAAGGAAAACCTAGCTTTTAGATGCCTGCAGTTTAATGAAATTAATTTTCCCCCTTATTTCTTGAATATAAAGCAGTTATAAAGCAGACTGTCTTTGACACCTCAGAGTAAGCGCATTGTAAGTTAAAGGTAGCTAGACAAATTTGCAGTGAATTTGATGAGATGAAAGGGTAAAGCTTTCACTGGAAATATATTTTTTCATAATAGATTGGAATTTATGGAAAACCTTACTGACTTTGCAATTACACCAGTTATTTAGCATCTGCAACACTACTTGCTTCAAATGTCATTTTTAGATTACTAATTCAACTGGTCATCTTATAGGCACAGTGAAATTGCATTGAATATACTTAAAATATTTTTTTCTTAAAAACCCAAGATTATTTAATTATTTTTGCAACTTTGCACAACATAAACATGTATTACAAGGTTTATGTCTTTGACTCTTACTGGCTGAGCTAGCAGTATTTAATTTTAAAGTCCAAGTCGCTTCATGTAGGTGAGCAACTAGAATTAGACCCTGATACTTACACTGCATCCCTAAAAGTCAATAACACATTGAAATGATTAGGTCTTTTATGCCACGATTGTCCAAATTATGTTTTCTCAAGGAGCCCTACCTGCCTACAAAATTTTTTGTCATTTTTCTACAAAAAATCTGTGGTGATATTTTTACTTGAAATAGCAAGATTTAGTCCTGTTGCTTTCTTTCTGCCCAAATTCCTGAAGCACCACTGACCCTACAGAAGCCACCAGTATTTTTATTCCGGCCTGTTGGTGTTTGCAAGCAAGTTTTAATTCAGAACTTTTGGAGTCTCTTTTGTATGGGTTTGAGTTTCTTCACGACCTTTTGAAGTTGAGGATCTGACATACCTCATTGGCCTAAATGTTAATCTTTTTTCATTAACCAAATTTTGCTTCATTTACTTTAACATAGAATCTCGTTGCATTCAATGGCTTGCTTTTGGCAATCAAAGGAAACTATTTGGAAGGGGATAGCAAGCAATATTTGGTTCTAGTTGAGGAATCAGTGGATATGTTAAGTAGTATAAATACTGCTAGGGAGTAAAAAAACCTGATTTTGGCAAACACATTTGAAAGAGAAAATAGCTTAATGCATAAAAAAGAGTGTAACATAGTGAAACTATAGCTTTTAACTATTGAATCTATGTTTCTACAGTAGAACGCATTGACTGTGAGCTTGAGAAATCACTGGAAGTTAAAAAATTATTACTGAGTTGAATA
Source organism: Gavia stellata (assembly GCF_030936135.1). Classification (NCBI taxonomy): domain Eukaryota; kingdom Metazoa; phylum Chordata; class Aves; order Gaviiformes; family Gaviidae; genus Gavia; species Gavia stellata. The sequence goes on along the minus strand of NC_082615.1, from coordinate 8,052,098 downwards.
CAGTAATTCAGTGAATTAGGGCAAAAAAAAATTGGGAAATACACAAAATGTAACAAAAGCCTGGTTAAAAAATAAGGTGGAAGTTAGAATTTTCCTGGCATGGAAAAGTCACTTAGCCAAAGTTCTAAATAAAAGGAAAATAAATTTTTTTAAAACCACACAGGGGAGTAGTAAATTCATAATTTCTACTGAGTAAGAATTGGCAAACTTCTTGTCAATAGCTGTAAAATACCTTCTGTGTGGAAATATTTCAGGACGTTAAAGACGAGGAAAGGTATTTGGCCCGATGCTTTTGCCTCCAATATACAATTTGTGTCAGCTTTATCTTTCCATTTTTCAATACACTGGGTTTTTTCCGTGTTCTCTGTAAAAAATGGCCACACAGAAGTCAGGAATTCTAGTGACACTAGACTTTTTTCCAAATAGAGAGGTGTGTCATGGCTTTATTTGCTGTTATGCAGGCCACCATTTTGTATCGTTGTTATCAAACTGAGTAGCAACACAGTTGCTGCATGTGCCTTGAGATTATTATGTTCTTAACCAGAGTAAAAATACCTGCAAAAAAACTTTAGAGATATCTGAATTTAATTCAACAGTCTTTCTATCTCTGCCTGTCGTAGGAGGAAAACCTACTCTTTTATCTTAAAAAGCCTTTGATTAATTGTTCCTGGTCTTGATATCCTTTTAGAAAAGGTTCTTTACAAGTGTATGTAGTCCTTCTCTATTGATAAAGGAAGTGCTCTATGTAATATCACATTTTCTCATTTAAATACTTTCTCAGTGTTCTGCTTTTTTTATTATGTTTGCAGCTGTTTTAAAGCACCTTAGCTGAAGCCTTCAGAAGTAAAGTACACACAAATGCCCTTTATTAGCCTTTCTGGCTTTGTCTATCATGATCCCTCACCATTTTCTTTGAATGCATACATCTTTCTTTGATAGTTGCATATGAGATTGCCAGTGCAGCTCTCAACAAACAAGGGTGCATTTTAAAGGATAAGCAGAGTGCCTGTGAAATCATTGCACTGCATTACTATAGCCTGTCTTTCTACTTTCATGGTCTGTAGTCCTCATATGGATTTATTTCATCTGCACTTGCACACAGCTTTGATAGTGCCTTGTACCCTTGCATCATTTGTCCTGCTTAGACTCACCATAAAGCCTTATACTTAAAGGATAATGTTCATGATGGGGGAAGTATACAAGGCAATAAACAGCTTTTGCAGGTGATTAAACACACTGAAGCAAAGCTGAGGCATTTGAAAACCCCAAAAGCTGTTTATTGTAAGCACGGCAACACGTCACAAAGAGAAGCTGTGCTCAACAAGCCACAACATTAAATAAAAGCTTTTCTTTGCCTTGTCTTGCAAGGACTGAGAAGTTTTGTAGTCCTGCCTTCATTTCACCGAATAGATCTTTCCTTCTCATTTTTAATAGCGTGGGTGGCTTTCATTGTGTCACATACGGTATTACAGGAGATAGCTCCAGTGTAATTGCTTGGGATAAAAGCAGCAAAATGTCTTTCTTCAAATCGCTACGAAGGTTCTTGATGATAGTCCTTTCCTCCTCTCCCCCTCCCCCACAAGAGGCCCCCTTTATTCCCAACTCCTTTTTTTGCTCTTGCTACTACTCCCTTTGTCTGTGTTTCATGATTTGGGTTTTTGGTGGTTTTTTTTTCTTTTTGATGGTATCTTCACCTCTACTTTCCCCAGTACTTCAAAGTTTTCCTAACAAGAATGCTTGAAGATGAAACGTTTAGCCACTTTAAGGAGGGGGTTAGAAGCAGGAGTATTATGAGTCACAACATTTTTAATGCTAGGGAATCTCTGTCACACAAATAGTACTGCCTTTGTAACGATGAGTTATCTAAAACTGAACAGCCTTTTTAGCAATTATAGTTTACTAAACTGTGTGATCACCAGGAGTATTTTCTTTAAAATGTGATGAGTCTTTTTTTTATTCCAACAGAGGGCCATTTGATAAACTCGTGCAGATTTCTGGGGGGCTTCCTAGCAAATGCAGTGAATAAAACTGCACTTGCAGTTTTTCAGCCTCCACTCGCTGGCACACATAATAGTAGTGAGATATCACCATGGCTATTTGTGCAAGTTAGACACTTAAGTGATACTATAGTTAACTGCTGGCACAAACTGTATGACAGAAAAATAAATCATAGGTCAATAACCCTCGTGGAAGACTGTCATTTTCTATGAATATGAATGGAAGGAAACTTACAGTTTAAGGCAGGAATATTCAATATTTTGCAGTGGTTCACAAAGACAGCATTTTTTGCTGTTTATTGCTGAGAATTACAGCATAGTCTTTCTCATTTATAAATTAGACCTTGGGGCAGTATCTTCTATGAAAGAAAAATATGAAAGGAATAATAGAAGTTTGGTAACTAGCTTAGATTGAAGCCATATGCTGTAAAACCGAATTCGTCAGATAAAGCGATAGTCAGGAAAAAATCTGGTTAGCAATTCCAAGTAGTAGTTGACTGAGGTTTTTTTTCTTTCATCTTGTCCATTAATCATTTCTGCAAGAGCAATGTGTTTTAGGGAAACTAATATTTACTCATTTATGCATACAAAAACGTTCCAACAGCATTGTAAAAAAACCTCTGTGAACATTACATTCTTGTCTCAGATAAATATAAATCCAGTATAATTCTGGATTTGCACCAGTATTACTGAAACACAAATCTATCCTTGAATATCTTTATCCACTGTGCCCTGTTAAGTTTATCTAGGACAAATCCCAAATCACTAAAATTATGGCTAAATAGGGAGAGGTGGCATTCCTTAGCCTCACCGAGAGCCAGCAAGAGCATTCACATCATGGCAGCCCCTTGGGGAAACTGCTTGCAGATGAATACACTGTTTTGTGATGACTCCTTGAGAAGGCAAACTCAGAGCAGACACTGGTATCATAAGGAAAGGCACGCATAGAAAAGTGTGTTTCATCTACAGTCGCTGGAATACATTCAAAGGTGACTGCTCATCCACAGATTGTGCTGTAGCATTTCAGGAAAACATGCACATGTTGTGTCTGCGCAGGGCAGAAAAGATGAAGTGCAAGAAAGAGATGTCAGTGCCTGAATGTGAAAAAATATAACTGACAGTATTTGTGTGGATTTTCTGGGAAGATGGGTGTCATTTGAAGATGTGCTGAGGATTTCAACTGTCGTATTCGGAACAGGAATTAAGGCTAATGATAGTAAACCTACTGACTTTCTTTTAGAAATCTCATTTCCCTCTAAAAGGAACATGAGTTGTTTGTTCCCATTTCAGGTTAGGAAAGAAGCTCTCACAGACTGATACGGATTGTTTCTCACAAAGGTTAATCCTCAAACTCTGTTCTCCGTTTACTGTTGTCTTGTCAATCTCTATAATGAATATGAAGTAAAGGTACTCAGGTAGCTTTTTATATTTATTGTATACTTTCGAATATACTCAGAGTAATATGGAGAACTGGTTTGAATGAAATAGGATGCTTATATTTTGTAATTTTTAAATGGTTTGAGTTAACCAAGACTGGTTTTGTAAATGGATTTCCTCTTTTTTGCCAAAGATGTAACATTTGTCATGCATTAATTTGACTAGTGGAATATATATAACTGAAAGAATGCTTTCCTGATGAGTAGTTAGAAAAGCCAGATGCTTTTAGTGGGAGTTTTTTGGTTGAAATAGATTTGATAGGGCTTTTTCCCCCTATTGCACTTTCCATCACAGTGTTGCTCATTTTAATTAAAAACATGAATTCTATTATTTTCTGCACTACAGGGATAAATATCACAGTAAAGAATGTTTCAAGAGAAATAAAGCTATTCTATTAAAACATTTTTTCTGAAACATAAAGCCATTTCCATTACACAATTTTCAGAGGAAACTTTGTAACAGTCCTAGGACCATGTTTTTAACGTAGTTACATACCTAATGAAGATTCACAAATGTTCTGAACGCCATTTTCATCGACAGAATTTAGTGCCAGAATGAGTTTATGTCTTTCAAAATCACTTCAAGTGTCTATATGCATCTTAAGGACTGAATTAGCTTTAAAACTCTCACCCCTAGACTTCTGTGAGGTAAATGATCACCTAAGGCAGTGTTGTCCTCCACTAGATTAAACAGACATTTAATATTGTATCTTCATCTGAATATACTTTCACTTCAGCCACAGTTAATATGAAATATACTGCATTTTGTATTTGCTTCATGAAAGGAAGATTGATTTATTTCAGGTAGTTTATAGACTATTTTATTATTCACATCAAGATCTCGTCTATTCCCTCTGCATTCATATTTTATAGCACTTTAACTGATTGATTTGATTTGACCCAACACTTTGATGGCACCTTTGCCATGGAGGCTGCACGTATATAACACAGATCATTTACTTGATTCATTTCAAAACTATTTACCTTACCCTTGGGTTATTTTGTGAACTTCTGGCCTTTTGGTTCTGACCAGATTAATCAGGCAAATGCAGGTAAAACACAAGTCCCTAGTCCCCAGGAGTAAATGCCTTATTCACTAACTTACATCATCATATTACAGTGCTGTACAATACGATTGTGTTCATACCAACGCAGCAAAGACTGCAGAGTTTGAGCCTGAATTTGTCTAATTTCCAAAGTACCTCTTGGTACTTGTTTTTCTCTGTCTGGACTGCTAGAAACAAATCAGGTCTGGCATAAACGATTTCATCTCCACCGAAGTCAAATGAGCAATATTGGCTCCCATCCCTGTCTGAATTTGCCCATTTTGTGACACAAAAAGGCAAGATAAGTTTTTATTCCCAAAAGCTCGGTGGTTTATCTGCAGTACCTGAGCTAACTGTGATGGTGAGGCAGAAGCAGAGCCTGGATCTCTGCTCCCACAAGCAGACGTTCTGCATTATCCTTTCTCAATAGGAAACAATTTGGAACTCTACTGTACTTCAAACATGCACAAACAGAAACCCTTAATAAACTACTCAGAAATGGACCCTAGATATAAATTCTTCCAAAAAAGAGTCTTTAAATTATTTTTAGAAAAAATAGAAAAGTAACTCTGGGTATACTTTATGATTTCTTTCTCTTTATCTGTTTCGTTTTCTTTTCTCCATGCTCCTGCATCTCAGAAATGAAGTTTTGGCCTACTAGCGTGTTATCAGAGGGTTTGATCCTTCTGGCAATAAAGTTCCTACTGCTTTTCACAGTTGTGAATGATTCTCTTACTGGAGTTATGGCTCGTTCAGAACTTTATCAAACTAAATTTACACAAGAATAACATGGTGTTTGTGGTTGCTCTCATACATACACTCGGTGTGTGCTATTTCCAACACAAATGCAAACCTCTGTCTTAGCTATGGCAACTATTACTACAGTAGGCCATACTACCGCAGTCCCTGAAGTGAATCTTGCTTAATGGGGAAGTTGTGCTGAAATACACATCAGAAAGGCAAATTCATAAGCTTTCATTGTGAAGACTAACACCTGTCCTGCATACAGGCGTAAAATCCTGTTCACTTCAGTGAACCTGATTAATTGCACTGTAATGCTAGTATAATATAAAAATAAGGACTAGAGGAATTCTTTAATAGAAATTACTGCTATTCTCCAAAGTATTATAAGCTTATAAAGAAATCACATGGTTAACCTTAATTTCAAGATAAAATTCATCTTTCTATATTGTTACAACTTTCAAACTGTTAATTCACATACTTAGTTCTAGGTGGATTTAGTTAGTATTGATTAGAATTGCTACCCCAAACTGTTACTTCATAATTCTCTTTCTAGATCAGGCTACTTTTTTTTAAAAGAAATCTAAGTGCTGGAGTACGTTCTTCAGCCAAAGTCTTTACATCACAAGGATGAGAAAACCGATGGTGACTGTGTATTTTCTAGGCGTTGCCTTTCTTTACAAATCTTATTTTATGTTTAATCTCTGGCTTCACTTTAGTTTACAAACACACTAAAACTATTTTAAATCTCAGAGAAAGGTAAAATAAAGTTTCTAAATAACAGGTTATAAGTTCTCAACCTTTTTGTAGTAGATGTGCTGAGGGTGGATGACTGACTTCTCTTTGATTGAAATGCTTTCAGCATCTGGCTTTTGCAAACAACAAAGGCCATTCCAAAATGATTGTATTTGGGCTATGACCGAAGCTGTGAGGCTGTTATATTTACAGTACAGTAGATGTCAAATAACAGTCAAAGTAATTTGGGCATCACGGGAAATAATAGGAGTGATTCTAGTGCTTTCTGTGAAAACCTTCAAATTCCCATTTCATTAAAAATTCCACTCTGCAGCTGGTAGCAGAGATTACTAGGTTTCACCATCTGTGCAGATTAATGTTTCCTAAAGGAGAATGAATGCAACAGATGAGATGGCTGGCTTTGCAGATAAAACAAAACCCCGAAGTAGAATCTCTTCCCTGACTCTTGCATCTTACACCTGTTTCCTTTTAATCACATGACTGAATTGTTTAGGTCAAACAATTCCAGCTTTCCTTAAAGCAGATTAATTTTAAGATTGCAGATCACCAAGATGCTTGTGGGCTCGTAACTGTGTAGAATTAGTGATGGAAAGAGTTAGATTTTACTAAAAATTGGTTGAACACCTTCTTCAGATGTTATTCTGCTCACGGCAGAGTAAAACGTCTTCACCCAAACATGCACCATGATTTAAAGGCGTCACAGTATGTGTCACTGTGGTATTAGCAGTGACAAGCCAACATGGGGAAGCTCAGTTGCTTCAAGCCCACGTCCCTGTTGTTTTCAATCTCATCTCTTTCTTTTCTACCGGCCATAACTAATCTTTCCAGGGGAGCAAGCATGTGATTAATTGAAATTGCGTTTTTAATCAATCCTATGTCACTACATATCTTACAATGTTATAATTTTCAAATTACATTAGCTTCACCGCACACCAAACACTGAAATAAATTCTTGGCAGTGATCACTGTATTAGGATGAATCAGTAAAATTAATAGAGTTTCTGGGTTTGCCAGGAAATGGGATCATTAATGTGATTATTTCTTGAGGGCAAAAAAAGAAAGCACAATAGGCAATTACGGTGACCTTGAAACATCCACTGTGCTTACCAAGCCAGGTATCAGTCCCTGGCTGGGTTTCCTGGTATACAGGCATGTCTTCCCTGAAATACAAGGTGTTTTGCCTTGGTCTTAAGCGTACTGGCCAACAGACAGATGCTGGTATCTGAGACAAGGCAAATCGTAGCGCGGTGGGGTGGGCAGCCTCCCGTAGAGGCAGCACGCAGCAGAACGGGGAGGGGGACAGCTGCCTCGTGCAGAGGCAGGTATTGCCAAAGCCCCTCACGGTGGCTGCGGAATTCCATGTTTGTTCTTAAAAAAGACATTCACCCATGCATGAGGAACAGCAGTAGCACAGGGTATTACCATCCATATGGATTAAACATTAAAAAAACCCAACACCCCAGAAACCAATTACTAATACAAACATGAAAGTGGATAATTAAACTCACTGGCAACATTGGTCCTTGCTCTCCCTTGCATTTTCCTTTTATTGAAACCCAGCTGTTCTTTGGCTGTTGCCAGGGGTAACCAGCAGTGACATTCAAGGTCATCGATGAAAAGCAAGCCTTTTTCCCATGAATTTTTTCCACTTTCTCAGAAACTTGCATCTTAGATTAAATTCCTTTAAAACAACATATTTTGGTCAGTATAGCACTTTGGGGTTTTTTTTTAATTACCATTTACTGTGCTGCTTTGGTCAGACCGTTACTGCTTTTCCATGTTAATTGTAATGAGCAATATCCCCAATAGCTCATTGTTCAAGCAATGTCTCTCAGAAGCGTAGTAGAGTGTCACCAAAGCAGCTCTGTCCTCCTTTAAGGCAGATTGGTGACACCATAGGAGTGTACTTGTAAAGCTTCCCAGAGCCACTGTACTGTCAGAGGTGGTGTGGTACCAGCAACCCGTGTCCCATTTGTGTATATTCTACTTCAGCAGCAGCAAGTCTATTCATTTTGCTATTTTGCATATGTTACAATTTTCTTTTCCCCTTTCTGTATCATTGGTGATTCATTTCTATGTAGTTTTCTGCCAAGCACATAGTTTATAGAGTTCATTAAAGCACTTTCAGACGAATAAAGTCAGAGTTTCATGGGAAGATAGGGAAAAAATCCATTCTTTTAAACGGGAATTTTGTGGTGATTCATCATGCAGTTCTACTTTATATGATTTTGAAGTGGTTAGGAATATGCTGTATGGTTTAAATTGGTTTTTATTCTGTTTTTTATTTAGTCTGTATTTGTCCATTGCTCATTTTACACTTTTTATGTAAATAAGCTGCCTGGTTGTGAACTAGAGAGAAATGAATATTTAGAAAATATGTTTGATATTGACTGTGAGTTCCCCATGCATTTTTATTATTTTGTCAGCTTTCCAAACTAGTATTTTTCTCTAAAAAGATGCTGCTTAAGAGATGAATATCTGGGAACGGAGGAACCAAATTACGGCTTTGCTTAGGTGAGGAAAAGATGGCAGATACCTCCTCTTGATGCAAGTGGGAGTTTCCATTGTTTATGTGGTGTGTAATTTGGAACAGTGCATTTTACATCTAGTTTGACCCAGATTTTCCTATACCATATTTGGAAAATAGAGGGAACAAGCACAGCAGACATCAGAGCCGGTATTCGGTACCTACCCTGACCCGAGAGCATAAATTTCAAAGTGTTTTGCAGCCAGCAACTTGAAGGTGAAAAGAGACCTGCCTGCTTACCTAGGAGGGAATTCTCTCTCCCAGACTCAGCACAGCTTTTCCAGAGCTGCTTAGCTGGCATCTAAAGGCACTGGAAGTGGTTTAGGCTGGATTACGGGAGGTGCAAATGACAGTACTTACCTATTTTACAAGCAGATTATGATGATTAATATTAATTGCTTGCAGTGTAGGTGGAAAGATTTTAAAACTCACCAGAGAGCTTTACAGCTTTCGCGTGAAGCCTCCTCAACAGATAAATGTCAGACCCCATCTTAGCAGAACAATTGTCACCGTCAAAATGTTGCCAAATGCTGGCGTGAAAGCTGACATCGCAAGCAGCACGCCTGGAGCAGCGCTGGGGACTTGAACTAAAAGAGATGTAGCTGTAGGGTTATCCATGCCAAAATGTCTCTGCGCCGGGGTGTGTCAGCAGAGGGATGAGACCTGCACCACAGATGGAACAATAGGTAAGAAGGGGCTCATACACACAACCCAGCATCCCACAGCAAGAGTTTAAGATGGACAGGATTGTCATACTTCATGGAAAATACTGTCATTTTATTTTTTGTACATGCATATGCATAGCATTCTCTAAGTGCTAGGGACTGAAAGGTGCCTATGAAGCATACAGCCTCGGTTTTGGGAGAATGCAGAGGAATTTTTCTGAAGCCCAGAGCAGCTTTATGGATTGTTACAGAAATTCAGAGTGTATAGCTTAATTGGAGGAGTGTTTGTGCTTCACGGCGGGAGTCAAGGCTGCTCTTCTCTTTTGTTTTATCTTCCCTCCTTTCTTCACTTCAGTGGATTTTGAGTTAATTTGCATCCTGCAGAAGGTAAATGGCAGAAACTATTTCTTACATTACTACATTAGAACTGACTGTTGGAAGGAAATCTTGTCACTCCTTATTCTATCAGGAGAGAGACATATTACTTTCAAATACAGTTATTACGTACTACCTGTAAGGTAGCTTTTCTCTGATGGGCCTCATCTTCCACTCCCACCTGGATGAGGTGGATGTTTACACCTGTCAAAATGCGCTTGTTTCATGCTATGAAAAATAATTAGCTGGACAATGGAGAAGAGGCTTGTTGCTTCGAATTTGCATGTGAGATAAATCATCCCACAAGCCTTTCTTCCTGCATGAGCGTTTCTGGGATTGGGCCCTGTGTTTGGAAAATGACTGATAAATACTCTTTTTTAAACACCTGTGATTTCAGAACAATGAAGGTTGCTGAAATGTAAGCACTTCTGAAAAGGGTACTTTGTTTACATGTCTAGGAAATAAACGGAACTAACAGCTTTTGATGGTCAGGGCATCAATTCCTGTGTGCTCTTGAAATTTCTGGAAAACATATCCGTATTCTATTTTGGTTTGTTTATGGTTCACACACACACGCTTGGCATCACTGGTAATACGTGTTAGGAGAACTACTCCCCAGGGTAGATTTTGAAAGGGTGGGTCCAGCATTAACATAAACTCAATTAACTCTAGCATATTTTGATTTGCGGAAGATTAATGGACGTATATAAGGCCCAAACCACCTTTTTCTTCCTTATACAGATTATTGCATTTATTTCAAGGAATTTTTCAAATGAATAATGAAATACCAGGACATGACCCAGAAACATCTTATAGTTAGCTATGAGTACAATTCAATCAAATGCTTTGCTCAGTGTTACAGACTTTCAGTAGAACTGAAATTTTCCTGCAATATATCCACAGATAATTTGACACAAACTGAGTATCTTTGCTGACTTGTGAAACAAGATGTTTCCACATATCATGCCTTTTTTACCACTACCCTCTGTTTAACAGGATTAAGATCAGTAGTTGTGCTATCAAGAGAGTGTAAATATTTCAAAAGATACTGTGGGATATTTCTGGCCAATACTTCATTCAGAAATGAAAAGTATGCTGACCGTACTCCAGGTTCATAATGAGTTGGAACCATTTCACAGCTCTAAAATTCAGGGAAGAACTGTTTAAAATACAGGCCACACATGACTGATTAGAAAAAAAATAAAACCCCGTAACATGAGTTAAGCCTATTTGAAATCCCCAAAGTATAGACATTTACTGATGTAAATCCAGGGAGACGTAGCTACAGTTTTACTCTGACACTGTAAGTTTACATTGTTCATTGAATTAATACAATGCTAAAAAATTCCCAGTGCAGATATGTTTAGAAGTGCTTGGGCTAAACATGTCATATTACTGAGCTGACAGACTTCAGCTTTGTTGAACATTCACAAACCAAACCTATTTTCTCACAGCTGTCTTGAATGCCAGAAATCTGCGTTTTTAGAGTATTCCCATAAGAACCTGTTCTACTTCTCCATTCATCCTACCACTGAATAGACTGTTTAATGCTCAGCCTCTTTTTGGTAGACAATTAACTGGTTAGCTAATCAGAGGGATAGTTACAGGCGTGCCTTCTTGGAACTACAGACGTTTCTAGAACAGCATACTCTGTTCTTTTATACTTTTGCCTAATATTCCAGTTTAAAATTGGTGAACCTGATGCACATTCCCACGTATCGACTTCATCCCGTTTAAAAATAGCCATGCTGTTACTGTGATCTCATAACAAGACAGATTTGGAGTTTTCTGGATTAAATACAGTGAAAGCTATGTCAGTAATAAATATGTTGTTCAAGAAGAGACATGCTCCAGACTAGAGAAAGTGAAACCATAAAAGAAAGAGGAGAATGTCAAGGGAGTGTTTATATTTCATATGGGGAGGGTATCAAGAAATACAGAGAACAGATAAAGTGCAGGCAAACGCAGACAATCAGGAAAGACAGAATAGGTTTTCAGATAACTACAGAGAAAGCTATTTTAAGTGGGCACGCACACTGACAAAAGAACAAGTGCCTAATGGAAGCGGTCTGCTGGTTGTGTGGAGAACTGTACTCTGAGCATTTGCAACTGTCTCTCAAGGCAGAAGCTTGACTAGCAGAGTAGTCTTTTATACAACTTTTATATATGTATCCTGCTCCACCTGCGCTTGTGTACAGCCTTTGCAGAAAGTTGTCATTATGCAATCCAAAATCACTTCAGCACTTAAAAGCGTAGACCCCTATACCAGGTGCAGTGAAATGCACTTTCAACATTCGCTGCGGGGGCTGTTTCTGCTGTCTTCATCTTGGATCAAGGTTAAAGACACGATACAAATCTGCAAAAGGCAAACTATTCCCTAATCAGCAATTCAGTTTTTAGAATTCTGGCCCCAAAAGCAGGAAAATATAAAGGAGTTCTTATGAAAAATAGAGGGGAAATTATGGAAAAGCAGCAGTAGACAAATATACTTGGGAAAAGGGGACTGTTATCCACCCTTTACCCATCATTAAGGCTTCATTGAGGCTGCATCTTTATCTGCAGTGTGAAGAAACATCAGGAGGACCTCAAGGGAAAACCCATCTACAGAACGATTGTCCTTTTTTTCCTTCATTTCATCCATTTTCAGTGAAGCTTACAGACCCAGCACCAACAGTTTACAAGTAAGAGGCTTGCCCTTATCTCCATTCCTTTTGAGAACTGGAAGACAACTGCTGATCTGCAATCATGTTCAGCCACCTAAGGGGAATATAACTTCCTCCTGCCAGAACAGACCACCACAGGTACTGGTAAATAAGTTAGCAAGTATAACCCACTTGTAAAACTTACATCCAGTTCTCAGTCCCTATCTCCACATAGGAAATTACTGAGTCTCGCATCTGAGAATGTAACGCAATGCAAGAGTCTAGCGCTAATAGCACATTTCCCACCTGAACACATGGACATTCAAGATACATTTCTTACTACCACCGCCTTCTCAACTACTTCTTCGGACATCTTGACATAGCAGCTGAGCCCATCGTAATCAGCTATGAGAACTGTCCTGATGAAAGGATCCCTTTTTACCTGCATGATCAGCTCCTTATAATCCAACTAAGCCAATACAGTTTCTTGTATTTATATAGGCAAAGGGAGGCACCACTGTAATAGCTCAAAAGCCAAGGGCATGCCACTCAGACACTAGTGGCAAATCACTGCATCCTTGAGCAGATTTGTCCTGACAGCCCTACACAAAAATCAAGAGAAGTAAAACTATGACTTTACACGCTACACAGCTGCCACATTACAAGTGATGATGTCAGGAAAAAAAAAAAAAGAAATAGAAAGAAAGGGGAAAAATCAAGATTGCTGGGAACTTTTCAGAGCTGAGTTGGAAAAATAAAAAAACACCACTATATAAGTTTGGTACCATAAAACTTCCCAGCTAGTTCTGGAAAATCATAGGATGATGAAACAGCAGCTGCCTTGGTCTGGAGGGGTACTGGTGAGCTGAAGCCATGGGTGTATTGTCCTTGGTTTTGCCATGCTCATGGCAGATAAGCATCAGCTGAATATTCTTATTTTTGTCCATTTTAAAAACAAGTATTTCCTCCATGAAGAGCAGAATTAATTAGGATTCTGCACATAAAAATGTCAACAGTCTGATTCATCCAGTGGCCTGCTATGCAAATAATTTTTTCTCAACGGAGCTGGACGTATGTTGCCTGTGTGAACTCTCATTCCCTTGGAGCCCTTCCAGTTTCATCTAAACTTGTATCAGACTCTTTGTGGTATGTTCTTCAGATATCCAAGCAGATGTTTACAAAGGAAGCCTGCATTTCTAATAACTGGTTTGAAAAGCTACATATATACTTAGCCATGTGTTTTGCCCATAGCGTCATTTATATGGCGGTTTTTTTAATCACTACTTCCTCAGAAAGCTAGTCTGTTCTTACCAAGGTTATTTTTCAGTATATATTTATGTTGGGATGCTCTCCTATGCATTTGTATAGGTATAGCTTCTGTATATGTTCACAGAGTATCCAAAATAAAAACCCATTAAAAAAAAGTTGAACTTAATCATGCTCTCAGTTTTTGCTGTGCTGTATTGCTGATATCAGAGTCTGGGCTGATGTGTTCAAGAAGGAAGGGGGAGCAGAGCTGAGTACCAAAAGCACTAGAGAGTCAAATCATATATACATGAGTGCATCCAGTAAAGACATTAAGATTACTCCAGATTTATACTACTAGAAGTAAAAGCACAATTTTCAATTCTGTGGCCTTTGTCCACTGTTCGTTGTGCTCATCTGCACGCTGCGAGCATTCCTTAAAGCAGTCTCAAGCATCAGTTTGAGAAACGCATTTCCAGAGTGAGCTGAGATGGCAGACGGCTACAGGACGGATTTTAACAGTTGTTTAAAAAGAAGGATAATGGAAGCAGTCTCTTTGGGAAATAGCTTTACATATTTCGTAGCACCTGGCTCAATAGCGGTGATGCCCAATCTATGTTAGCAGTCCCTAGACACTACCGAAACACAAATAGCGAGCAGCTGCTTTGTGGAGACCACAAACACATCATCAGAAATTAAAAAAAGGTTCAAGGATTGTATAATGGAGTTTTACAGAAGTACAGCAATATTTGGGCAGCTTTCGCAAATACTGATGCAGTCAGGCTCCTTAGATATGCATCTTCTTGTCCTAATTTGATTCCCAGAGCTTCTCTTAAGACAAAGCAAAAGAACACATAGAAATTTCAGCTTGATATTTTAGGAAGGTTCTGACATGGCAACAACCCGAATATATCTTGGGAAGGCTGAATAAAATCTAAGGGTCACTTTGTCTCCTTTGGGGTCATGGCTAAAAGAGGGCAATACATGAGAAAAAACCATCCAAAACTGTTTTCACATATTTTTTCCCAATTCCCTCTCACAAGTAATGAACACAGAGCCTGTCCTTCAACCTCTTTTGAACGTGAAACTTTATGAACGATAGGGTTTTTTGATAGGAGGACCTTTTCAGATACTCATCGTGGAACTGTCTCAGAAATTCCTAAGCTGAGGTAACCTACCTTCTTACGAGGGTTAAAATAGTCACATATTTCTCAGCTCTGCCTGCTCCTTCTGTTTCATCCCGCATCTTTGAAGCAAATTAGTTGAAATAACAAAACTTAAAACCAGCAAGCACTATAACTTCCCAAGATAAAGCAGCGTTGTTTCCAGGTTGCACCTGCTCCACTGAGTTGTAAAATACAAGCATCAAAGCAATAACACTGTTTATTGCCCTGAAAAGCATTGATGCCTGATGCCAGCGCTTTTCTGTGGGGGGCATGGGAGAGGGACGAAGATGCATCAGTAGGAACATGCGCAGGCTGGGAGGGGAGCCCTGCTTGGGGCTTCAGCTTGGCTGGCTGACGTCCTCAAACCTGGCAATAAAGTTTTACAGCGGAGAATAACTGCAGTGTTGAGAAGATTCAGTAGGAAATAAACTGCTGATGAAGCACACAGGTTAGGAGTTTGGAAAGTAGAGTGACAATTTTTTGTCTGGATGGATCTGTAGATTTTTCTCTTTCAGGCTTCTCCCATGAGTTAGAAATCAGCCCCAAACCAAGTAATCCGAATCAAACAGGCCAAAGTCTACATGGATTAAAATCAAATTCTGTCTAGCTTTAATAAGCAAAAGGCATAGCTCATCTTCACTGACATTTTCGTTTGCTTTTAGTTTAACAAGAACTGGATTTTTATGGCACTTTTTTTAACTTAGTTGTTTTATTTGCTTTTTAGTATGGCTGAGTAAAGAATGCTTGAAACATGCACTGGAAGCATATTAAACTTTAATGAATAAAGTGCTAGAGTACCACAGGTTTAGTGTTAGGCTAAAAATGTTAGATCTGAAAAGAGGAGACCAGATTTCCATTTTTATTTACTAATATAAATACTAGCATTAATAATTAATCTAGGATTCTATTAAGGAATACTTCGTTGTTCAAGGAAAGGATAAAAATGGGAGCGATGTGTAAAGGGTCAGTGAGACAAATGTGACATGGCGTAGGCTTGCTTAGTCACCAGAGGAACCAGCTAGTGTAAATCTAGTCCTGATAATGCAGAACTTCAGAAGAACTTACTAGTTTTGCAAAAGAATCTTTACAGCTCTTTGTTCATTTTTAATGCCTGGCTTATATACCTTGCCAGCAGAATGAATAATTACTACCATTCTGCTTTTGTTTGTATTTCCTTCTAGTCCAACATATTCTGCACCATCAAGATGAGATTCAAAGAGCAGTAATAAATTAAACTAGCTGCCGTGGCACCTTTATTGTTTCTGTGGATTGCATCTGTTGACACTAGATGGATGGTACAAGATAAAGAAAAATGCCCACATTAAAAGCCATGAGGGGGGATTTAAAACTTTCTGAGCACCTGACTTTGATTCAAATGCTGATTCAGGTTTAAGTCAAGTTAAATGTTACTTGTCTGCTCTGAACCATCCCAATAGCTCCCAAGTACTGCTGCTCAGTGGCTTTGTTTCTATGATGTTCACCCACAGCTCTTAAAAGGGGAACCAGAGTCCAATTTAGCCCTGGATGTGCATTATAACAAAAAATTCATGCTACCCATGGGCAGAGTTATAGAGGCAGGATAGCAGATCCTGTGCCTATCAGTATATCCTTACTCAGAGTAATGCATAACAGGTTATCTTGCTTCAGGTAACAATCCCAAGGCACTGAAATGCCTTGTCTTTTCCGATAGGCAACTTGAGTATCTCCTTAGAGAATTTTGCAGGTTGTTAATTATAAAAAGGCAGTAAAAATGTAAAAGGAAAGACCAAGACTGTGATCCTGGATTACACTGCTGAGCCATAAGTACCGTATAACTAAAGTTATGGGAAGAAATTAATAGAAAATTGAAGCTGAATATCAGGAAAAACTTTCCAACAGTGAGAGCTACTAGACTATGAAGGAGTCTCCCATGTGAAACAGTAGATGCTTTTCTTACTTGAGTAGTCTCAAAACTGAGCTGGACAAAGTGTTTTCGGAGGAACCATCCCGAAGAAGCCTTGCAAACTGATCTGTTTTCCTGATGTACCCAAAGCGCTTGGAGAGAATATGAAAGTCACTATGGCCTTGACAGGAAGCCCCTGTTCCTTTGCTTTCCATGTCAGGGATGCTCTTTAACTTTGTTATTACATGAGGTTAAAAATATTCAGTTAAAATATTTAGTTGCTCTCTCACTATACCAATCAGTGGTTGCTGCAGGAGGAGAAGTCTTCATAAACATGCTGGTACATGTCAGTGCCCGTTACGCACAACAGAATGCATTTATTTTTCAATCAGAAATTTCTCTCAACCCTACTTTATTCGTTCTTCCTAGTAACATAGGTCTTGTAACATTCATCTTGAATGTTTTAACCTAAAATATTTAAGTGGGCTCTACAGCATTTTTCAGAGCAATTTTTGTTTTTATTAATGACATTCCAAAAACAGTTTATTACCATCTATATGCATTTCTTTCAAGTCTGTTTTTTGCAGGTCTAGCCTACATAGCGCAGGATGTGACAGTTTCTATCTGGTTTTATTTTTATTGCCGAATACAAATGTAGAGTTTGTCTGTGAATATTACTGCTGCCCTGCAGCTCTGGTAGTTTTTTATGCTCTGTCTTTTTAATGATTATGTGTAGTTTTTCTTCTAAATGCCTTTTCTACTATTTACTGGAGTTGTGAAGTATTCACCGACTTCATGAGATGTGACCAATGCATAAGGAGGAAAGGAGATTTGATTATTTAAATTGCATGGAAAAATATGCATGCTGTCAAAACAAAGAGGAGCGTAGGATTGTATTCTCACTTACACTCACACAAATCAGGAGTAACTGCATTGAAACTAATGGACTGATATCACTGCAAACCCAATTTAAATATAAGTAAAATCAGGTCTACCAATTCAATATACAAGAATACTGTAGTTTTAAAGATCACATTTTATTGTGAAAACTGTTGATCTTTTACTTACCGTGCTATCAGCAAAGCTAAAAGTAATTAAAAGTGGCATAAAATATTTTCCAAATCCTGGTTACTTTTTTCCATTTAACAACACTTCTTACAATCAGTTTCTCTCATTTTGTATGGATTTTTTTGTGCAGTAGTGACAGCATTTTACTATTATTGCTTTTATTATTAATTATTGTGAATATTAAACTGCACAAATTGGCAAGGATCTCAGGAAACGTTTTCATATCAAAACTGGTTTTAAACTTTTCTTATTAAGCTGTATATTTCAAGTTGATTGAAGCGTACTAAGGTTTGGATTGGCTTGGGTCATATAGCAGAAATTGAGCAACACAGTTCAAAGTACTCTAGGTTTATACTAGTGCAACTGAGTTAACGATCTGATTCCTAAAGTGGGATTCATCTCCTGTAACTGTAACCATCGAGTTTCACTTAGGCTGCATCAATGCAGAGAGATGGGCATTTGTAGAAGTAATTCATCCTACTCTAATGTAGCCATCAAAGATAGGTGAATGAATTATACTCTGTAGGCACCCCTCGCTCTCCCTAAGTATAGTGCTAGACAAGACTATTAGTTTAAAACAAGATAGTTAGGTATTAAATAGCAAAAATAAGGCAAGGTAACTCTGGACCCTAACATCTGAATAAACGGGAAAAAACAAACAAGACAAACTGTTTTCTCAGAAAAAAATCTTTTAGCCTTCCTTTGGCTGATATTTTTGTATCTGCAGAAGCATTTAGACTGCATATGAGATCATTGTTGCAACTTATCTTCGCTGTACCACCTTCCAGCCTTTGGGCCTGCGTGGTTACGTAGACAGCAGTACTGCATAGCGCAGCATCAATACAGCCCGGGATATGGTTAATGTAGCTGAAACGGTTCCCTGAGCTGCACACATGTGCTGGTAGGTGCTAGTGTTACTCTACAGCCTGGTTTTAAATCCTGACATAGAAACAACCTGAAATATTATGTAACTGGGAGAAAGGACTTATGCTGATTTAGTTTGTTTTTTAAAATGATCCAGGTTTTGTTTATTAATAATTTTATATCATTGCTGATGTACAGTGCAGCTTATAAGAAGACGAACTATTCCTGTTTTCTTACAGTTATCTCAAGTAAAGAAAAGATAGCATTGAGGCTCATCTGATTATATTATAGTTCTGTAGTTTAAAAGATTTTCCAATTTTATCTATTTATAAAATTACTTGAAGCTGAGGATTAAAGAGAAAGGTTTAAAGCAGAAAAGCTGATTTAAGACTGAAGATCTTTCTTAGCAGCATCCATTTAAAGTTAATCTTTGATCATCTGTGAAGCTGATTACCTAACATATAAAACCTATAAAAATTATCCTTTCTTTTATTATGCAATACAAATATTGTATTCTTTCAAATTCACTTGATCAAGAGTAATATTCAGAAAATCTGTTAACAAAACAGTAGTTATAAATGTTGCAGAGAGATACAAACAGACCGTGATGGAAGGAGGCAGAAGAATAGCAGAAGGCTTTGTCATTGTCACTCGCAACAGTGAAATAGAATCGTAGGATCACAGAGAGGGCTTGTAAGGCAGAGATATCGTTCTCCCAAGACAGTGAAGGGTTTAATATTTAAACATACTTGATAGAGAACATGGTCCATGATACACTCTTAAAATCTATCTATTGATTTCGCATGCTTTTCTGCCTGGATATTAAATACTCCAGATACTCCTCCATGCATCATTGCCAAAGTAAAAATAAAATAGGATGTTCAGTTTGCCAGATTTTCTCTTTGGGCCTCCTGAATATTTGCTTCTTGCATTCACCTCAGTAACTGTGTGATGCTCGCTAACTCGGTTGCTCTAGTCTGACTATCAACAGTAGCACCAACAATACCAATATCCACCAAAGGCGAAGACCATCCATATAATCTCTTAATAGCAGAGCTCCTAAAACTGCTGTGCTTTGGTGTCTCTGCTGACCATTTCTGCCTCTTGGAAACTCACTTATTCTGAGGAGACTTACACAGCAAGTAGGAAAAGTTTTCCAAAGTTTTCACATCCTCAAACTTACTGTAAGTGGAGGGCTTTTCATATAATCTTTTACTTTAGTCCCACCAGCCAAGAGGGGAGGTGGGGGGACAAGATGGGAATCAAGGACAACACTACTGATTATCAGAATCCAGGCAAAAATTAAGCAACTTAAGAGTCATTTCTCAGTTTGTAAATCACTTTTTGTCCATCTCTGCACTTTTATTTTACACACGTTTATTTTTAAATGCTGTAAGAGCTTTAAAGTTTTCTCTGCTCCCATCCTAGTTGTATTCCAAAGGTTCGATTAATAATGCACAATGACAAATATATGTAAGTCCAGATTAGTCTTGAACAGTTAGGAAAGCTTCTGAGGCATCCTTTCTTCTATACCTTCCAAGTGCTTATCTGTTGTTTTCATATACAAAATGAAACAGAGTGCATGAAACCTAGACTTATCGTTACTTTAGCTAGAAAACAAAATCTTCCTTGCCACAGATCAAGATTTTGCATTATCTAGATATGAAACCTTTCCATTTGACTTCTGTATTAAACAGTGATAAGGTGTTTGTTATGCTTTCTGTCACACAAACCCATCACACATGGGATTTGTGCTTCATGTCTATTATGTGCTCCCTAGTTTGAAATTAAAGGCAGGCTTAGTTAGTTTTATATTGATACCCATAATGGATACCCATTTTGAGAAAGAAAAAAAAAAAATCTATTTTCAACATCTAATTTGGAGAAAAAGGACTAAGTGTGGGATATTTCTGGGTAAAATATGTCACTGCCAGATCAGTAATGCCATTTGTAAAGTGTTTTCGCGTCGTCTGAAATCGCAGCTGTTGAGATGATTCTAGATAAAACCACTTTGCTCATTAAATGTGGCTTCACTGGCACAAAAATCTGTCCTGTGGAGTGCATTTGCTGAACTCAGGTGAAGTTAAAGAGGTTGCAGTGGTGCAAAGATCCATCCAAGGGAATCTAACTGCAGGACTTGGTGGTAGTGTGCTGCTCATAGTATTTAATCCACTGAAAACATAGAAAAGGGGGCATCTCAGGCAGTACTTATTGTTTTAAGAACTGAATTTTTCATATGAGTAGGTCACTTTGACGATTTGTTCATGCTTGATCTTTGTTTTTTACGATTTTAGGAGGCTTGGTATCAATGAGCATTAAATTCTATTTTGGGGTTTATAAGACTTACTTCTCAGAAAAATGCTACTCAATGCATAAAGTTACTGGTGCATCAAGAACAATGATGAACTTTTGCTGAAAATATATATCTGTTTTCTAAATTACTTAGACTGTTTAAAGAGTTCATGTTTTAAATAGCCCAAATAATACCGTTTTCTTGCTTAGAGAAATAAAATCTAATTTATAGTAATTAAAGCACATTAACCTGATTAAAAATTATCTCCATCATCCTGTATTTAATACCTAGCAGCTTTGTTGCCAAGACAATATTGGTTTACGCTGAGAAAGGATTGCTCTGTCAAATAGGCATGTTCAGCAGCAAATAAAATAGGGGGAATTGGAGAAGCTTTCAACTTCAAGGAGTTGGTAATTTTAGAAGTGGATATTTAATTACCTATGTGTTTATCTGGCCAGCAATCACAGTTTCATGGGAGGAAGGGAAGAATATCCTTTAGAAATTACTTGAAGTACTGGAGGGTTTTTCCTCTGAGGTGACAACTCAAGGAAGATTCTTGAGCATGACACGTAATTGGAACAAACTATTGGAGGCTCAGAAAGCTCCATCCTGTCCTGGTACAGCTCTTTTACAGAGACGTACAGGAGCAATGCATTTGGGTCCAACTTCCATATCTACACTGACACCCAATACACAAAAAAAAAAAAAAAAAAGAGGTAATCTGAAGTATTGACAAGATTTTCAAAGTGGGTTACCCTCTGAACTCCAAAAGACATTTAAATCTGTTAAAATCTGTTATTGCTGGTTTAGCACATCTTACTTTTGTAAGTGGAAAAAACAAGTGGAAGATGTGAAATACAGCCCTGGAATACCACTTCTTCAGATATGAATAGTACTATGGGATCCTTCTGGAAGAAAGCATGTATAAACCTGTGAGTTACTACCATGTGTTAAGTATGGGCATACGTTATGACCTATTATCACAAAAAGATTTATGATCAGTTTAGAAAGAGAAGGGGTATTAATCTTTGTCATTTCAATAAGGGAAAAAAACTTCAAACCTTTTTGATTCACATTCTAACCTTCTGTATTCCTTTTGGAATGTAGAAGTCCGGCATTTTTCTCCTGAACACTAATAGGAGTTGTTGGAGCAGGATCACTACTACACTCCACCACAGTGTTGCATGCAACCCCGTATTATTCTTTCCAGAGGACCAAATTCTATGGATTTCAGCCTTGCAGTAACCTTACAAAATCAGAGGCATTACAAATATCTGAGTTTAATTCAATCTACTGTCTAATTAAGTTGTTAAAAAATGTTCTTGGGGAAGAGACAGCAAATAGGTTGAAGATATTTTTACCATCTACAGTTATCTACTAACCGTAACTCATGGTACATGTTTCAAAGGTATGTAAATTACGCATTTTGAGTGAATTGGAAGTTCATTAGTCAAGAAACAATATGCCATTTCCCAGAGTCATAGATCCTATGTAACATAAATTGTGTAAGAAAATATATAAACTTATAGGTACCTATATTTTCTAGATTTCGGTTTGCAGTGAGTAAAAAAGAACACGCAGTGTACCATTATACCTTATAAACTTGAAGTATATTAAATACAAATCATTCTCATGCATCATAAGCTACTTTTTAAAGGAAAAATATGCATTAAAAAGATTTGTTCAATCTTAGGTCTGCCTTCTAGCATCAAAGATCAATGTGCAGTCTGATTAAGTTGTGCTCTATAGATTTCTGCAGCCAAGTTCATCAAAGAACCCATTTCTCTTCCTCTAATGATGCTTGAACCTAAAGTTCTTCTCTGAAGTACTTTAATTTTCACTTGGTCATTACAAGAAGACAGTGACTTAATGAACTGCAAATAGGAGAAGAAAGTAACATAAATCATTTTTGCATCCTTTTTTGTGGTATTAGCATAACTCTTCTTTCATCATTTTAATGCCTCCAGTGATTTCTCCACATATGATGGTAAAAATTAAATTATGCCACATTTTTTGCAATCCAGTGCACCAATAAAAATATAAAATCATTAGAATAATCAAGATAAATTAATGTCAGCAAACTGTAATATTATTTTACGTTGTGCCACAGTAACTGTTAGAGTGAGTTTTCTGCTAAGATAATAGTCACTAAACATGTATCATAAATAATCAGTAAAAAATTTGTAAACTGTTCTTCTGTGAACACCTTCTCCAAGTCACTTATTTCAAAAATATAAGCCAATGGTTTCTTGCCTTAGTGCTTCTGACTGAAGGTAATATTCAGGACTCAAAAGTGAGATAGTAATTTAAGATGTTTTCTTTCTGGCCTCATGTTTCTGGCTTCTCACCGTGTGTACTTTTGGATAACCTTAAAAATCATGTTGCCATATTATTTTTCTAAAATAGAGGACTAAACCAGTCATGAAAAAGAATATACCTGAAGATGTAAAAACAAAATAAAAGCATGGATCGCATCAAAAGGTAGTAAAAAGCAGACTAGAAGGACAGAAATAATTGCTGGTGTCATTTTTCTCAGTTTAGTGCACTTATGCTGATCTTGAATGCGTTCTACTGTATGTTCAGTTTGGAGCCACTAGGAAGTGAGGATACTGGAGGATTTGCCTGACAAGAGTCTGATGTGCTTATCGAAGCAATACGTAAGCAATAAAAAAACACGAACAGGTAGTTGGCTATTTTTGGTGAGCCCATCAGCCCTAGCTGCATGTACCTCCCAGGTATTTTTGAGAAAGAAGCTTTGTTTCAAAGTCATCAAAACATTTCTAAAAATTTTACACTTCAATTTTGTGTGAAAATTTGTAGTAATGTCAATGGAGAAAGCAAACATCTACATTGTAGGAGAGCGCTGCGAAAGTATTAATACTGTTTCAAAATAATTGTAGGGAGTGTGAAGCAACCACTGTTCGGGCAGTTTTTAATTGCTGCTTCCAGAGAGAGGAGGAAGATACCAAAAAGTAACAAACTTTTTAGATTTGTACCAGATCTGGGCTTGTCCAGACTTACAAAGTTTGTTCAGCAAACCACTGAACTAGGCAGCACTTTTGTTCCTCAGCTGTGTGGGGAGCAGTCACGTAGGAAACGGATGGACCTTCTCAGCTCAGACAGAGAAGCTTTGGCTAACTCATACTGGTGAAAGCAGGACAAAGTTTGAGCGGACCAGCCACAGCACAGGCCATTTGAAGATCTAGTGCTGACTGGAGGTTTCCCAGTTGTTCGGCACATATATCAAGGGTAAAGCAAGGCATTGCTCCCGGGGTGCCCCACAATGGATGGATCAAGCAGGGAGGAGCGCGGAGCAGTCCCGTCATACAGGCCAGGATTTTGTATTTAGTACAAGAAGTACTGCACATACTGAAGGAAGCTAAAAAAAATCTAAACATCTGAAAAGCAGGAAGGAGACCCGAGTATACAAAACACGTACAGCAGCTATTTACAGCAAGTGATGGTATAGGGGCGGCCACAGGCAGCGCAG
Organism: Gavia stellata; assembly: GCF_030936135.1. Taxonomy (NCBI): domain Eukaryota; kingdom Metazoa; phylum Chordata; class Aves; order Gaviiformes; family Gaviidae; genus Gavia; species Gavia stellata. The sequence goes on along the minus strand of NC_082615.1, from coordinate 8,027,905 downwards.
AGCAGTCCTCGGGTGGCTGGAACTGTGACTCAGTTCACCCTGCTTCCACCCTCCCCTCTCTCACTCTCTTCGTTCCCTTTGTGCACTTAAACCAAAGGTGACATTTGCTCTGCCCTTTTTACAGTCTTTTTTAATGCTACACTAATTTTGCATCCGTATTTTTGTTTCCACAATCTGCCTTTCTATTAATGAAAAAAGTGTTTTTAAAATATTAAATTATTAGTACATTCTCAGTACCAGTGGAGTGCTTGGTTTTATTCTTGAGTGTTGATTATAGGTGATGAGGCCCTTGCACTTGGCATGTTCTGGAAAGGCTCTGAGATGTATGTATAAATAAAATTAGTATTTATGGTCACTGGAGCCTATTAACCTTTAAGAACCTGAAATTAAAAGCTTTAATTCATTGCAAATGAGTGATTCAAAATTGTCATTTACACTTTTGCAATGTAATGGTTTGAAAACTGTAAATATTTTCAGCATAAGCGCTCAGTGAAAACTGAAATCACTGGTTAAAAAGGGATTACATATAGCTTTTGGAAAACCAGAGTTTTCTGAACTTGGCACTGCTATACTTCAGTTTATCTGAACAGCACGTGCTTCCAACACTGAAGTTCCTTATAAAACCAGGATGGGGTAAAAATCACTACAGTAGCTGTGCAAATAGGTCCCACAGTGGCTTTAGGCATTCATTATTAAACACAAAGTAACGCTTAAGGTACTGAGCAACTTCAAAATGACGGCATAAATCTTTAACTGCTTGGGCAATCACCTGTACAGGTAACACTCCAACAATAGGAACTGTTAACTTCATATGCTTTAATAATTTTTATGCATTTTTTCTTCGTTTATTTTAGAAAATGATCTTATTTCAGTAGTAGCTCTGGTGGGAGCTATTGTACAGTATTAGGCAACAGGAGCAGCTTAGTCCTAGTAACACACCTTTAAATATCATGTGGTATTTTTGAACATAAAGCTACTAGAGGTTTCAGTTCAGCTTTATGAAATTCTGCAGTAAATACAGGATAAAGCAGTTCTTTATTAGACTTCTCAGTTACAAAGAGCCAAATGCTGCCTCCTGGGATTTGCTCTAATAACCATCAGTGAAAGCGAAGAAGATCTTTCTCCTTTTAATTACACACAGTCCTGAATCACTGGCATTATCTAGCTGTATTTAAGACTGGAATTTAATCCTAAAATATAATTTCCATCATTAAAAAATTATCATTATTCTTTTGTGTATTTCATGCGAGGGAAGATTTTCCTTCAACTTTTAAAATTTCATTTTCAAAAATATATGCACATGTCTAACTTTGTAATGCAATTGCTATTGTTTTATTCAGTCGTCACTGTTACCCTTAAAACAAAAATTTAAGAAATCATAGTCCTCTATGTCGCTCTGTACTCATTATAAAGTGTTTCACTTCTGCAACACAATTTTAAGTGGTAAGGGTTTAGTCCGGATTTAAGTGTATCTTACTGATTCTGTATCAACTTTAATTACAACATCAAGGATTTAGTTTTCCTGAACAGCCCTTCTGGAGAGCTGGCCAGGCCTCTGACTGTCACACCAGTGCCCCAACTTCTTCTCTGTTCCGACGATGCATAAACACTGCTGGGGTCTGTGTGCACTTGATTCCTCTGCCACCTTACACTGAGGAGGACTAGTATTTTTTGACAGTAATTCAAAATATAATCTAAGGAAAATACACTTGCTTATGTGTAATTGAAGACATAGCTTCTCAGGCCATACCTATAGCATTTCTAGTCACATGAAAGAGGAAAAATTCAGTTAGGGTCCTGGATCCCATTCAATATTCTTGGCTCATTCTTATTAAAATACTGTTTTGCTGACAAACTGAGATGACAGCATTGAAACGCAAGATGGTAGAATCCCAAAATGTCTAATGCACTTACTGTGCTATTCTATTTTTGTTGTAAAAAACTAAAATAGATTAAATACTGCCACTTTTATTGTCATGTTTCAATACTGCAGTGTACAGCCATACTTTCAAAGCCTCTCAGGTCATCCTAAGAAGTACCAAAAGACCTGTTTAGAAAATTCCTAGCTAGGATCTACAAGGAAGGGCATAGATTTCCCCTCATTCTCTTATGTCTCTCTTGCACCCTCATCAGGCAAGCTAACACAATTTTTGAGCAAATGCAAGCCTCTCCCTTATTTTCTGTTCATCCTCCTTGAGAAAAAATCCCAACCTCTTCTTTCCGGGGAATAGAGTTTGCATTAATTGCTGCTTCAAACAGCATATACTTAAACATGGAAATTCAGTCTGGGATGAGACAGTAATGGAAATCTTGCCCCAAAAAAGGCAACAACTTTTCTCATAAGGATTCCAGTGCAAAAGAAAAGAGACAGAGAGAATATGCTACAGGGCACATAAAGAATCGATTCCAAACAAAATGTGTTTCAGAGATTTCCCACAAGGCATCAGCAGCTTCTTAATGCAGTTCATTCAAAATTCCTTCAGGGAGCTCAGTAAATAAAGGCAGCTGATTCCGCTTCTCTACATGTCCATGTTAAAGAGTACATTAAAAGGTACTTGAGGATTCAGAGAGGTGCTTAGAGCTTCCAGAGCAGCCAATACGCAGTTGACCACTCATTGGCTTTGGTCCTAACAATTTAGGCTGAGTTAGGGTCAAAAGTCCCTAGTGGAGCTGGGTACCATTTTCTAATTGAAATTCAATGGCAGCTGAGTAGCTTGCTCCCTTGAATGTCCAAATCTTGAGTCAATGATGGCTAAATGAACAGAAACAATTCTCATGGCACAGTACTCTATTTGTAGCTCTGCAGCCACCTATCACTCTAGTGTCTAAACTCATCTAAACTATCAAAACTCAGTAATGGTTGCAGAAAACCTAATAGATTTCAAGGACTCTCCAGCAGCACCTCGTGTTTTTGGCAGCCAAAGCTAGGCTGTAGGCAGTTACTTCAGCTTTGGACAAGGTGCTTTTCTGGTTTTGTTTTCTTTATACTTATTAATTCAGGTCTAAACAGGTCTGAAGAGAAATTGTAGGCAAAAGAGTGAACGAGAAGGGGAAGGACCAGGGAAGTACTGAATCCAACTACATTAAACGTGAAATTCTTTCTACAATAAATGGCTATTTCTGTTGTAAACTATGGAGCAGAAAATGTGTGATTTGGCAAAATCATCCACATTAACTTATCAAACAAAATAGAATATAAAGAAAAAATTACTTTTGATAAACTTCCTAACGTGAAAACTCAAGAGATCTTTCCAAATCCTGTTTTCTGAGAGTTTCGCAAAAAATACAAAATGAGTCCTAACTTAACACTAATCCTTAAGTGTTCTCGTAAGACTGTTCTCTTAAGAGAACACTTTACAATGTGAAACAGCTTCTGAACTTGAGAGACAGCAACAAAAAATCCATACAAATTAAAAACACACAGTCATTCCAGACTCTTGCATTAGTAGCTTGATCACCCACCCACATTTCCTTACATCTCTTTTAAGGTTTTGGGCTACAGACTATTGAAACTATTTTTATTCCTCATAGTATTCTATATAGGGAAATCACCAGGTAGATGTTCTGGCAAATAGTATCTATGCACACATGTGTATCCTGAATGTACTTTTTGTTGCAGAACAATAGGACAGTGTTTTTAATGCCAAGCAAAGACGACAAGGGGAAGAAAACTAACGAACATCTGTAAATTATTGTGAAGGTCTAGTGTTATTCATTGCACATAGATCAGGGTGGAGTTTTTTCTCATGCGAAGAAGCATAATATATCAGTATGAAAAAAAGGGTTGTGAATTAGATGTAAAGAAGTCCAAAAGGAGAAAATACTGCAGGAGAAACAATGATGTTGGAAATGCTCTTTACGGTTTGTAGAACATCCACTGAAGTTATCAGGTCTGTCCTGATGTTTTATAACTTGATGCTTCTAGGATATCGTAAAATTCTATTTTTAGGATAAAAGAAATGCCTCTATTTCTTAAGACTTCTGAGTCACGAAAATTAATATGTTTTAGCTAGATTTTTTAAAAAATTGGGTGCCAAATCCTTCCCGAAGTTCAATGATGTCTAACTTCCTCAGACTCCTCTGGAAAACTCAGTTTTAATATCTGTAAAACTGGTTAATAAATCTAATACCATAAAGAGCTAAATGCAACAGAAGAGTTACTGACTATTGGGTTGACACTAACCACTTCTCTTCCTGAAAAAAATAATGAAAAATCACTTACTGATTATAGAAATATTCAACATAAGGCCTGCTATAATCTCCTACCATGTTCACAAAGAATATTCTTTCTTTTATGCCTCGGGTCAGTAAATAATACAAGTTGTGAACAGTTGTGTTTACCTTTACTATTATTTAAATAACAGAAACTGGTGGTCCCTTAGAGAAGCTGTGCATCACCCAGGTGCTGTGTTCATCAATAGAATGAGCTGCCACATTACTGGGACTCCAGACACAAAGAGCCATGACTACAGATTGGTAATGCACATAAACCTGAAAAAGTCCTCTTCTGAACAGCAAATTCCTCTGCATTGGCAGACTACAGTCTGATTCTGCGTGATACCAGCTCTGACTTGATAAAATTCATGGGCCAAAGTAGCAGGCAGACGCTGAGTATTCTAGTAGCATCCGACTGCCAAAAACCGTTCTGTGGTGCTTCTAGACCTGGGCAACCAGCTGTGAAACATGGATTCAAATGACCTGGAAAGAAAATTCGGCTTCACTGAAATTGATGTCAGAAGTCTCTTTCTCTTCAGTGAAGCCAGGATTTCATTCCTGGCCATTGCAAAGCTTCTGTTTGTACCAAATTTCTTTCCTACTATCAAGTGTTGCTAGATTTGGGGGGAGGGGGCTGTTTCTCTTGGAATTATTTCTGTAGCTGAGCCAAGGTCTAGAGAATTTATCTCAAGCAAACCACTTCTACTATTAATTTTTAAAGGAATCTTGGAAAGTTTTCTTGCCTAGTCCAAGGAAATAAGACTTCTTTTTTAGCAGAAAACCTAAACTTGGTTACAATTTTTATAAGTCAAAATAAGTTGTTAGTAATGAGGGCTTCAGAAGTGGGAGAATTTATAAAGTTGTATGCTGAGCCGTAGGCACGCCCTATGGAAAGGGTTTGCATCCAAAGCTCAGAGAAGTCAGTGGTCAGTTACCTCATGTTCTTATTAACCCAAATACTATTTACTGACAGAGTTAACGATGCAACATTAGAATTTGAGAGCTCAGAGTGTGCAGCTTTACGTGCTGGTCATTGAACAGCTCCGCTGTTGCTGGAGGCTCCTGTGCGTGTGGTATTACACCTCCTGGTTTGTGCCCAGCTCAGCTGCTGCCATGTATTTACATGCACTGAGATGAGTGTCTTGGTTGCACAAGTAAAATTCTGATTGTCTCTATCCCTCCTCCAGCCAATCTGCTAGGCAAAGATAAGCAGACCTCAAACACAAAAAGGCAGGTAGGTATCTTTTGCAGCTACATAGAAAACAGCTAAATATTAAGAATAAAATCCTGTTTTCCGTACTAGTGAGAAGAGAAGGCAAAGGAGCCTGTTGTCCCCCCACAGTAGTGGATGGCGGTCTTGCGCCTGGCTCCCTAGGCACTGGGAGCGGCTCTAGCTCCGTCCAGATTACAGCAAAGATATTCCAAAGCCACAGGGAGGAATCACATTCCTGTAGACCCTTTGAAATAATTAGGCTTTGAATAACTTTTTTTCCCTGCTGGAAAAGCCCCTTCTACATGTCAAAGCGGAATCGGCATACAGACTTGGTGACCAAGACCTGCTTTTGTACCACCCACGTAAACTACCACAGTTGGTAATTTAGCCATAATCCTCTTTCACATCCCTTCCTCAGTGGTATTAAGGGGTTTTCTGTCAGGACAGAACAGTTGCCATGCAAGTTTAAACTCTGAGTGATGTTCTGTAATTCCATTTTTTAATTGTTTAATTGGGCACAGAATAATCCCTATGCTATTGGAAGAGGCTAAAAGAATAATAAATGTTTTGATACATGGTTTTGACTTCTTCGCAGTGATGTGGTATAAATTGACTCCATCAAAGTAGCACCTGATGTACAGTAATGTCACAGACAGGAATTTTGGAGTGAATCCTGTAGTACAGGGCACATGTTCACACCAGCATGTTTTAGAAACATGTTCTGTATTTTGAAAAACATTACAGCAGTTTTGGTACTATCAGTGCAGCTAGGTGTAATCTATGAAATCAAGTGCTGAAACTAGAGGTATGATTCTTTACCTGGAGGATATACACAAGTTCTAATCACTCCTACAGTTGAAAGAAAGATTAAAGCTCAACATATACAAAGCAGAATTGTGTTGATTTCCCATCCCAGAATGCCCAGAGCCCTGGATTTCCCATGCCCAGAATGCCCCCTCACTTTGCATGTCCATATTGAATGTATTAAACATATCACTCAGTACTAAACAACACCATTTCACCAAAGTTTAGCATATGTTTTATGTCTAAAATACAGGCTGGGTGATGCACATAAGATCTGAGTAGTGACCCAGAGGATATTTGGAGGCATCAGAACTGGTCTTCCCAGACCAGTTTTACTGTATTGATTTAGTCCATGTATCTCAGTATTTAGTGACTGAGACAACTATTCAGTATTAGAAAGCATTTTATCTGCTTAACTCATAACTAATCTTTATTAACCCCTGGGGACTAAGCCTGCATCCCTGTGCACTGGAAAATTTTGGATACACTGAGGGGGTTAATATATACCTTATGCCACCTTAGTGAATATTAGGTTTTCTCTAGTACTGAAGACTGAAACTCATAATTCTAGAATGGAACAGGCTGAAAGGAACAGTTTCCTGAACAATTAACAGCTACTGCTTAAAAAAATATTTCTTTTAATTTTGTAGACTGTAATTTTATTGTGAATAGGCTACTTTTCCATATTTGGGTTTCAGTCCTGCAAATATGAAGGCTATTGAAATAAACAGGAATTTTCCTTCTTTAGGTTCCTAGTTTGTCATTCATATGCAGTTTCATGTCTGTACATAACAATTCACAAGAAGGACACCGATATATGAATACTCATTATTCCAACAAACAGGGTATTTATTTCTGGATAGAGTTACACAGACCGAGTAGATAATGTATCAGACCAAATCACTGGGGTTGACTTTACTTTTATTAGTGTATTAACCTCTGAGCTTTCCATATAGCGTGTCATTCTTGCTGACAATAAAAAGGGAGAGTTTCAGCCTTTACCTTTATTTAGTTGCACCTACAGTGTATTTTACAAGAATGTATTTGCTACTGAATGCAGTAACAAATCTTCAAATTTATTGAACAACTTAGGGCAGCAACCACTTTCTGAGTAAAATAACCCTCCATGGAAAACTAAAGCACAAGTTTAGAACACGTGAGCAAACCAGTTGATTACAGTGTTCTAATACTTTAGTTGTCACTGGAATAGTAATTATAATTCTAACAGAATTAATTCTGACAGACCACTTCAGGGATATTTGAAAATTATTTTAAAAGCCTTTAAAAACTGTTAAACTGGTGGAGCATACCATACCAGTGACTTGTATGGTCATATTGGTTTGACATACTAGGTATGAGCAGAGTACAGCAACGTTCACTTTGGTTGGCTATTATTTCCCTTACTCATGTGGGTATTTGCATAAGGGTTGGAGACTATCTGCAGTGCTGCTCATTTAGAATTGAAATTTATTGTTCACTTAGCTCCTAAAAAATAATCTAATTTTTCAAACCAATAGAAAATTGTGTGAATTATTCACCTTGGTTCATTATTATAAGATATTTTATGGTAACACCACAGAAGTCGTTATTTATAACGTATGGGATCATCTTTTAGAAAATGTTTTCTCCTTTATCTTCTTGTAAATGTCTTGAAACTATGAAGTAAATCTTGAATCATCCAGTCAAAAGTGCCCAACAATGATAAATAGTCACATTATATGCACAGGATTGCAACTGTAATGTTTCTCCCAAAACCGCGTATTAGCTTTTACTTCTGAGAAACAAGACTTTTGATATGAATTTTTCCTCAAGTGCTTCACTTTATCATAACACTGAATAGCTACCCTGCAGTTTAGACGCAGATGCAACAAAAATTAGGGGTAGGGAGACTGTAGGCTTCTGGTTTTGAAAGAGATTTAAGTGTGAAGAAAACCTATTACTTGCCAGAAATAAGCCAGCTGGAGTAGTGTGTGTGAGATGGAGAGACTCTGTGTGTGCTTGTGTGTATGTGTGTGTGTGATGAATTGGGGGAGTGAGTTTAACTGCAGCAGTTGGACTTTGTCAGATTGATGTAGCGGAGAGAAGGTGACTTTTAAAATACCAAACCAGAATTTTTCTTCTGGAATTATGGCTACAGCACAGCCAAGGATACCGTGACACCGAGTTGGACAGCTCATTTCGTTTAAAGAGAAAATGCTCACCTGATACGTTACTAGATGTGGTCAAACCAAAAAACAGACGGTTAAAACTTAGTGAAATCTTATTGTTTAATTGTGTTTGTAATCCTGATTCAGATAAGATCAGAAGTAACTTTCCTAGTTTCTGCAAAATATATTTTCAATGAAACGTCTGCCTAGAAGCATCATTACATCTGTTTCAGAAACACCACTTTCCTCACAACGTGAGATGCTTTGTCTGAAAACTCACCGGCCAGGCCAGTCAAGCCATCTCTAACTTTTAAGCAGCTCAGCACCTGGTCCCATTCTGTCATTGTCTTCACAAAGAAACCTAAACTACAACGGGTTTCTGGTTCAAGTCTTGAAAAAGATGCACTGGCCAAAATTCAGCCCTTTTTCATGTTACTCTTTATCATCATGTCTTCTTTCTAGCTTCAAAATCCCAGAATGAAATCAATAGGGATTTTATACTTTGAGACTAGGATTCTGTTCTTTGAACTTTCTGCCTTTACACATGTCCGTAGACATGGAGAAAGCCAGAACACTGTTTAAATCCATGTTGCTGCTTTGTTACTGAGAGCAGAATCGGGTACAGCGACAATGTTCCTGTTGTATGTGTATGAAATGTTCTGAAAACAAAACCAACAGGGCATAAATAAGAGCAGAACTTAGTTAATATTAGACAAAATAATATTGTTGCAGTAAATTATGAGGTGATGTGTTGCTGATTTAAGTCTCTGAGGAGCGCCAAAACGGTAATGTTATGTGCTATATTGACAGGTTCATGTAAAATTCAGTACAGCCTGCTACCCCTTGGCAGCCATTCTCTGCAAGGATGGATGTGTCAGCCCTCAGCGGCAGCGGTGGTGGCCAGTGCAAGATGTGCCTCAGTGCTCCTGGAATTCCCTCTCTAACAGGCTGCTGTGTGGGTGCTGTAACATCCTTGTCAAACAGACGGCCGCTGCTCAGGGTGGAGGGGCCTTCCCACCGGTACTAACGCTGGCAGATGTTTTCGGTGTTCCTTGCAAAATAGTGACAGTTTAACTGAAAAGAAAAGACGGGGCGATGAGCAGCGAAATGCACTCCTGAGCATCTCTGTAGGTGACCTGGTAGGCCTGCAGAGCCACCTTCCATCAATATAACGTTGGGAAGGTGGGGGGGATGTAAAGTCAATATTCCTGATGGACCAGAAAGAAAAATCCAAAGCACAGACCAACCCATTTTTACAGCTATTAACTATGTAATCCTACTTACTGATGAACTCCGAAGCGTGAGTAGAGCATGCAGCACGACATTTAAATGTTGTTTAGATTTTCTCCCTGAGCAGCAAAAAAGCTTTACGGTTTTTTAAGATGGACTAAAAATACCTGCCTCTTCCAGTTACCTTCCAGAAATCAATAGGCAGGAAAGCAAATTACTGCTCATTCTTTTATGTCTCTGCTATTATGGTCTCAGTGGAGTGAAATTACTTTACAGTTAATTAGATTTTTAAAAAATATAGGATGGTTTCTGTATAATTCCCTTGGGTGTTTCTGTACCTCCCCAGCTTTTTAAATCCATTTCCGGGAGATGAGGCATTGATTTGGAGGACATTTAATAACCCTTTGGTAGCTGTATAATCACCTGTAGCTGCCATGCCAGCATTGGCCAGACTTTCTAATAGCTATAAGCAGCAGGTCAATACTTTCAGCAAAAATATGTATCTGTTTTACAGCCCAGTCCTATAAAAATCATCTGGAGTTTTTAAAATGTGCAGCTACTTCAGGTTTCAGTTCAGCTCAGGACTGTGCTTTCGAAGCAAATCTTCTCATCTCTGCTTGCTGAGATTTAGTTCACATCTGGGGAACCACTTAACATGATAGCAGAAATAAAAAAACCTCAGATCCCTGTGTGTGTGCGGGCAGCAGCATGGATGAGTGGGGGTATGCAGGGGTTTTCAAAGACATTTGAAAATACACTTCTCGCAGTAAGCTCCTCCCTCCAGCAATCCAAAACTTCTGATATTTGGGACAGTGCATCTTCTCACCCAAGGTCTCGCAGTTAGGAAAAGGTACTCTATAGCTAGAGATAACTTTCAGAGGCATTCTGCAGAAGAGAGCAGAATGATTTTTTAAGTATTTGGATTTCTCATTTTTAGCCATCATAAATCTACTGCTGACATTTTGTCTGGGTTGGTGCCTTGCCATGGATTTTAACTTTATCCCACAGATAAAATATAAACAGAAACAAAATTGAAAAATAACCCTCACATGGAGATCCTTGCTACTGTGGCTGGACAGTTTTCACTAGCCATCTTCAGTGATGTCTGAGCACGATGCTATAGTTTGCAGCACAGATGTGCTCTCAGTTTCCATCTCCTGTTATTTCAACCACTTTCCTTTTGAGCTTGAGGTAAGCTCTTCCAGTAGGCAGCGTGCAGCAGCACAAAGAAGTGGTATGCAGTTAGCACGTCTGTTGGAAACATTCCTCCAAATACTATTATTATACTTAGCCATTGCACGATTCAAAACAAATAGGGGGAAAACTGTGACTTTCCAGGGTGAGAGACCACCCTGGGAAGTCCCTTCAAAATACCAGCGATCTTGTGCAATTTAGTGAATTTTGTAGCAAAATATTTGTTCTTCAGAAATCCCTTTATAGGCAGCAGAGAAAAGTCTTTAGCTGCTTAGCAGAGTATCGCATCTGGAGCATCAGGAACTCCATCAGCATTGGGGAAATCATCCTAATCTTTCCTTTTGTTTGCACTGACATTTTTATAGGGGCTCTCCTTTTAGCACATCATTGATTGAGCTTGAAATAGCATAATCAACTCAGTGGGAATTACCAGTAATAGATTACAGCCAAATTCCACTTTCAGTTATGGCTGTCTGAGTCCACATAATTTTGCTGCAGTTACTCTGCATTTACCTTAGGGTAACAGGGATCAGAATCCATGAATCTGCGTTTCCAAGACAGCATGATATTTATAAACCTTGGGTAGTAACTACTAATTGAACTTCATTGTTTAACTGTAGGTTGTTTTCCTCCTGAGCAGAGCTACCCATTATCATTAATTAACACTACTTAATCAAGATTTTACTTTCTTTCTGATTTTTCTAAGAGACATTCACACTGAATACTTGCAAACCAAAATTTTGTTTCCTCATGCTTGACTTTAAATATACGTTACAGTTTATTACTAGTTTTTCATTCAATCTTTGTATTACTTTCTTTTCTTATGTGTAGTTAATTTAGTTTTGCTGAGGTTGGTTCTTTATGGGAAAAAAGAGAGTTATGCTTGGGTTTAAATGCTTTTGCCTCACTTTACTGATGATAATTATTGACGTTATGCTTTGAATACTAGGGGTTATTATTCGCATCCTTTACCAGATTTTTATTTTAAAGTTATGTCCTATTTTATGGATACATTTTCCTAGTAATATCTGGAGTGCAAATTGGAATTTTGGTTTTTTTGATCCCTGCCTCAGTGTACAAGCCTGGTTTTCAGTGAGTGCTGATAACAGGGCTTCCCGGTTCCATGTAATTGCTACAAGTCCTGCAGTTTGGTCTGAGAAGTGGATATATAAAAAAATGAAGCTTTGTTATTTTAAAAGAAGTCTTATTCCCAATTGATATGGGAGAAAACATGAAAATATGACATGAAAACAGTAAAAGCCAGATATTAAAAAAAGAATCACTCAATATATTTCATAAGCCACTCTTGTTCTTTCAGTGTGTTTCTTGGGAGTTTTGAATACTTCAGGAGTGGCCAAAAACCGAATAGAATCAGTGATAGCTGCTTAAATGTGTTGTATTTTTCCTTAAGCTAATGTGTAGGTGAGGCCTTTGAATTTTTGAGTGTTCATTATCTTTAGCAGTCATACCTTGACAGATAATAACAGGTATTTTGGATGCATTTGGTTTTTGATCAGGTTTTCAAAGTAGCTCAGTTCCCAGTTAACAAATATGGGAACCATCACTCCTTTTGAACCCCCAGTAGCTTCTGTTGTTCTCAGTTTGAGTTCCTGCGTTCAAAACTCTTCTGAAAATACAGCCCTCGTTGGATATCACTCCAGACTGATCAGAGTATAAGTAAGGTCCACATACTGGAAAAGACATGAACATTAACTGGAACCTGCTATGCTGTCAGCTGACCAGAGAAGCGGACAATAAGGCAACGTTACAGTTCCAGCATCTGAACTCTATCACGTGAAAGAGTTTGATCTCAAATCTGCTCACTTTTCCCGACTTATTAAAGAGTTACAGGCTGCCACTGCTTGCAACAAATAAGAAAGTGCATACAAAAACTGACCATGTCTGTCAGGTTTGTGACTAGAGGGATGTCTAGGTCTGAGCGTATTCAGAAGCAGACGGGAGCCCAGCAGGCAGATAAATGCAACCCTCACCTGCAATGAGCACTTGACAAAGAAAGGTCAGAAAGGCGACTGTGAGAAAAGAAGTCACAAATAAGGCAGAGCATGTGCCTAATGACTCTAGGGAGGAGGAAACTCTTTTCTCCACAGATACACTGTTTCCATATAGTAATTTAGCTATCAACGTCTATTCAGTTTTTAAACTACTTTAATACTGACTGACATTTTCTTTAAATTGTAACTTGTGCAATTTAATGGTAACCTTTAATTTTCTTCTACCCTTGTAGCGTAATGTGGAGCAACAAAAAGAGTAGGAACTAAATTGCAGACATTAGAAATACTTTTTATCAGAAGAATGTAAAAAAGTGTATTCACGCACTATAATGCATAAGAACTGTAATGCATTATAGCTTTCAACATTTTGTTTTCCTACAATAACTGCTCTTTGGCACTAATTTGTGCGTGATTAATGTTTTTATTATTGTATGGAGTAAGATCTCTTCTACCCTAGATTGATGACCTAGTTTTTAGAAACATTAAGAATTTTCATGTCCCACTGACTAGCGGGAAATGAAGTTTCTGAGCTTTCTTTTAGAAGACCAAACTGTTTACAAGTAGCCCATTTACCCATTTTGTCTGTCCACACGCCAAAAAACGGTTCTCTGTGTAGTAATTCATTATGGCACAGAAAAGAAGCCTGGGTCATTTCAATCAATATGTTTGATGACCTGAAGCTTTTGGGTCCCTTTGTTTAATAGCATAGTGCAGAAAATATTCTGCAGAATTGATTAAATATCTACTTGAAATACGAGTATAAATAAGTGCTTTAGATTCCATTTTTCTTAAATTGTTTGCATGTTTGAAAAACAAATCATTCTTTAATGTGAACCCAGTACTTTCCATATCTTTCTTTTTTTCTCCTTGGTCCAATTTTTATGTGTTGTTTGAGTGTGACAGCTCTGATATCAGAGAGTCTCAGGAACCTGTGACTTTGGAAACAATTTCACGCACTAACTTACAAGAACTAAATATTGCTGCTTTCCAAATTATGCTGCTAGTTCTGTCTCCCATTCTGTTATGTCTCATGAAAAGCCTGCATATAGGAAGGAGCTGGCAGTCAAGGCGCAATTATAAAAAGTTACCCAGGAGTTTTAGTTTGCATTTCTGCATTACCTTGCACAAGCAGGGAGGTTCACTGTGATGAAGGTTTTGGGTTTTAGGTCTAATGCTGTGGTTTGGCTGAATGAAGTCTATCAAAGGAGATAATTTTTACCATGTATGCATTGCCAGGCTCATACCAGCCCATTTATGTATTAAAGCTTGTTTTATTTTGTGCAGTCAAATTGTACCCCAACTTTCTCAAGTATCACTTACTAGAGAAAAGTTGTTCAGGAAGTATCCAAAGGCATTTTTGTAACTGGCAATGGAAAGACTATGATCCCTTACAGTGAGTGAAATTCCACTGAGCAGGATATGGTAAAAGGACATAGGAAGGCACAAAAGTGTGTAACTTTCTGATTTACTTCCCCCCCCCCCCAAGTAAGTTATAAAATTTCCTTAGTTTTATTAAAATTACACAGACTACAAGTCAGCCCAGGCTGAAATTTTAACAATTCAAATGCAAAATTCTTAAGACTTTTTTCACAGATGATGTTAGCTACAGAGCTGTCCTGTTCTCATGGCTGTGAGTACAGTGATGCTGACGTGCAGATCTAGGTCAACTGATGTCTACCTGATTATGCTGATGTTGTGTTCACTGCTCTCACGGCACACCAAACTCACATGTACAGTTCCATCCTTTTAGCTAAACTGCTGAATTAAGAAGTCTGTATACATAAATAGCAGTATGATTCAACTTGGTTCACAGAATCAATCAGTTAATGTAAGTTCATCTTTTATTTCCTAGACTGTTTATGAACATGTATGTGAGCGGACACAAGTGCATTCAGGGCTGACTTAGGGGTTAGAAAATCAGCCAGAGATACAAAGATGCTTCATGTGAGTTGAACTGTATTTTTTCAGAACCAACTATTTTGCCTTTATCAAAAATTTTAATGCCATCTGAACACCTATGTGGCCTTTTACTACAGTCTGCAGGATGCAACCAATTTAAAGGTCCAACATATTTAGCAAATTCTACCTTCTCGTCACCCATCCCTCCTCCCAGTTACTGGGCCATAATCTCCTGGGGAACCGAGATCCTCTACTCTGTCTACAACAGCATGCGTGAGGACTGCACTTCATAAAGGTTGTGAATCTTCTCTGTATGTCCTCACTGGCATGCCTAATTGAAAAATGGGTAAGTCGGAGGCCCGGAGTGAACTGACGACAGAATTGGAGCCTCCGTTCATTCATCTATATTAAGCAAGAAAACAGCTTCGACCTGAAACAGAGCAGGCAAGGCACCCGCTTCCCAGTCTCCACGCATGCACACCCACGTGCACTCCCTCTTCCCTCGCCTACCTCTCACATGTGTAACAGTATTGTGCAGACACACTTACATATTTATAGCCTGCTGTAAATGTTATTGCTTGGTTTATTTTCTTGTGCACACAAGCCTAATTAACAGCTATCATTCAATTTATTCTTGATTTAAACATAATTAACAATATGCTTAAGTAATGATTTTGCTTATGTCTACTAAATGAAGCCAAACTTGTCAAACTATTGCTCCATTAATGTAATTCTTCCTCTTGATTTACAGAAATTCAATTACTCTAATGCAGTTAGTTGTATAGTGAATGTTTTCAGTTCTCTTCTGTTGCTTAAACAGTTCCAGAATATTTTCTAGATTATCTTAATTTGTTGCCTAGGGAGTGCATAAGCAAAAAATGATATCTTTATAAATTGTCAGATGCACCTGACTATTCTATACAAGTTCTCTATCATAAAAGGCATTAGCTTCATTTTGATTTTAAATAATCTACCAAATGTCTTTTTTTCTACAATATCATTTTACAATTGGGGAAGAAAGTGATCCAAATAACTGTCACGATTTACGGTCTTATCCATCACTGTCAGCCCAGCACATGTTAGCAGGATGTTCTACAGAGACCGGAGATGGGCAGGAAGTGACATATTCCTCCAGAAACATCTCTTTTCCCTGCAGGGCACTGGACTTCAACAGCTGAGGCTCCAGTGGATGTGTGCCCCAAAAGCTATGTGTTGGCGCACAGGGTGATCTTACAGGCTTCACCTCTGCAGTGTGTGAAAAAGCAGTGTGTTTCCTTAAAATGGTTTAATTCTGCCCCACACCACTGCTACTACATACATTCCTACTTGGCTGTTTTAAGCATATGTTTATTTAAGTTTTTAGCCATATGAACCTTGTTAAAATGGAATTGCAACTGCTCACATCATTAGTGATTTTTTCCCACACATTAGCAGGAGGGGAGTATTTCAAATATGGAGCATGTCACCTTAACTTAGTAATATACTTGAAGATCCAATAGCTTGTTACATATTCTGGCTACTGACATCACATGAGTGTTTAGGAATAGAGGCAGTATCCTTAAGGTCTCTGAGAACGCATACTGTACTACACTGGATGACTAATGCCGTTCACTTGCTAGTAAAATTCTGGTTCTTCAACTGTTTTTTTAGCTGTATTCCTCTGTTCAGCTGCCTGGAACAAGGCAAGACAGAGATGCTGTTATGATGTCTCCCAGGACTTGAAAAGATAGCCCAGTAGCACTATCTCTGTTGATGTAGCGATAGCTGTCTTGTGAATATTGCCGGCATTTAAGTCCCTAGCAGTTCAAAATATACCCTGAATAAGCAAACGGGTAGGAAAGGACCATGTGGGAATCCAAACACAAACGTTCTGCCTTAGAGAGCAGCGTGTTGTTAGCTGCCAGCTTTTGAAAGGTTTGTGGTCATTTGGGGGAAATCTTCAGCCATCTATGCTACGATGCTCCAGGAGCTCAGTGAAGGCTCATTTTATTCAGTACAGCTGAGGACAAGGGCCCGCATTTTCTGAGTTATCAGGCCTCTTAAAATCTCCCTTGATAAATAAAATAAATGATATGTGCCTCTGCTGTCATCATTTGAGTGAAAAAGACCTGGCTTGAAACTTCCTCAGCTCCCACTGATGCTAGCAGAACTCCAAAACTGAGGGTCCTTCTATACTGCAGTTTGTACCAGTTTATTTAACAGTAAATCAGTTTTGTTACATAGATACAGCCCCTCTTAAACCACAATCTATCTGCCTTATATTTAGTTTCCCTATCAATTAAAAATAAATCCATGTAAACTATTACATAGTTTCCAGATAAAGATTTGAAGCAATTTAATTAAATTGATCTAAAAGTAACCAAGTCTTTCATATATATATAGATACACACATACATATTTGTATGCTGTTTATTAGGAATACAAAAATGGTGGGAGCCCACAAGAAACAGAACGGAAAGAGGAAAGTGTTTTTAAGAGCTCTAAATTTGGCAGGGCGCAGAAGGCAGAGGAGTATTAGGCAAAGGGAAGTCAAACTGTGAATAAGATTGCTGTGCCAAGAGTTTTGATTAAATGATGCCTGACTGAGCTGTTTCCTGTGAACACCTTACCCCACCTGGTGCAACCTGCCCACTCGTTACAGATTTCTCCCAACATGAAGCTAACTTAACCATATAGTGCTGTTCATACATATGGTTATGTAAAATCACACATCTTAAGCTACGAACAATAGCTGTTTTACATCTTAACTTACATATAAATTTATTCATATGTGTAGTACTTTCTGAAACTCTAAACAGAAAGATCTAGCATCTGAACATCATTCACATCCGGACTCCTTCAACTAGGCAACGAATCAAGGCCTATCATCCTCCTCGACACCCACAAAGGGGTACATTCAGGACATTAAGTTGTGCATTTTGCAATGTCCTACAAAGAGCACTTTATCCTGACCTTTGCCGATATTCATGTTACCCACAAATTGGATGGCACAAGAAGAGTCACTGCTAGTTGCTCTATATGGCCTTTTGTTACTGAGATGACATGACATCATTTCAATCTAACTGAAGAGGTCTCTCTGTCAAAACCAAATAAGATCTTAAGCTTTGCTTAGAGCCAAAAATTTCACAAGTTTTTGGGTAGGGTGGTGCCTCTCGCCCCAGTAGAAATAGCCTGATTCCAGCTGATCTTGCCATGGTTTTGAGTCCACAACCTGGATTTTTTTTTACAGGATAACCTGCATGTCAATTAGCTTGTTGTGAATTCTTAAACATTGCATAGATCTGCAAACCTCCCTATTTGCCAATAATCCTCAGATCTCCTATACTGCCAGGAGAGAGTTTGTCATTTCATCTAAAAGAAATCGCCAAGGAATTCTGAATCTTGAAGAAAAACAAAATATTTGGACACAACAAGGTATTTTATTTCAAATAAAACTGTAGGTATGTGAACCAAATTGCCAGATGACCTCCATAGTTTTTAGGCAAATGTATTTGCATAAATATGTATCTTGTGTGTGCATATGCTAACACGGGGTGAGTAGCCACTTGACTTGTACAAGTAAATATACCCACCGTTTTTCAGCCGTGTTAGGACAAGTTGAAAATTTACCCTAAACCTGATTTAATATCTCATAAGCCTGATTTATATGCACTCTGCTATAAATGGTCATTGACTGAGTATTCAAAGCAGAAAACCGAGTGAACTATATACATAAAGGATGACTACTTATCTTCGCAAGGCATCCTTCCCTGTGCATACTTCATCTTTTCAATGGTCACTTACAAATCCTCTGCTATAAACTCTAGATCTGATTCCCCTCTCACAGCAGTGTAAATCAGAAGTAGCTATACTGAAACCAGTGGATTTATACTACAGTAAATCCAACATAAGAGAAGAATCACTGTTTCCCATTGACATCGATAAAAAGAACACCAGGCTCCATATAAATAAATGGCAAGAAGCTTCCTTGAGTCCATTCCAGTTGGCAAAAGTTATTTGATAAATACATTTTAATGAGGCTCTTTTAAGCTGTGTTATATTTCACCTGATGTTTATATGGCAATTCTTAGAAACTGGTTTACTGCCTGAAATATAAGATACTTTGATGTAGTCATCTATATGTATATGTGAGAACAGGAGGTTGGGTGTGCCACATATGGAGAAAGTGTACAATTTAGAGTTCCTAAATGGCATCTTTACGTAATTGTTAGAAGACTTAAAGGAGCTGAATAGCTGTAGTGGTAAAAAAAAGAAAGAGAATCATAAAGCTAATGATAAATAAGTATTTGCACACACACGTCACACAATAATTACTAATTTAATGTCTAAAGACAGAGAGGAACAGCTGCTAGCTGTGTTTTCCATAATAAAAAAGTTCGCAGGAATTTAAATGTGGTACTGATACCAGAATTTAATCCCTTCCTGTATTTTGCAGGTATTGTTAAATATTCCCTGAAGTTATCCTTTCGCATATATTTTTAGTAGTAACCAAAAGTTTTTGTTTTTAAAAGTATGTGGATTCTGTGAAATGACAGGTTTTGCTGTAAATAGGATTTTACTTTAAAACAAGAAGAGGAAATTCACTAGTTATCAATCCAGTGTATTGCACAGATTGCGAATACCTTATATTTCGGGGGTCTCAGCAAAAATAACATAATTTGACAGTAGTTTGAAAACAGACCTCTCGCAGACTGTCAGAGGCAGTATGAAGCCACGGCTGCACAGGTTTCAGCAGGGACAGTTCTTAAACAACTGCCTAGTAGGAGCTCGCCAGGGCCAGTTAGCTGCCGGTGGGATCATGTCGTTTCTGGCTCTGGGGCTGCCTCTGTCGGCAGCAGCTCCAAGTCCTCTGTTTGAGAACATGAGGCAGCATGGACGTGCTCACCACTGACCTGATTTTGTTTCACTGAAATGCTGCTGTTTAAATGGAAGCAGAGTAAGGCTGGTACCCATACTGCATGAAAACCCAGCCTGAAGGCTTCGGTGGTGAGGTTCAGAGCTGGAGACGGTGGTCTGTGCCTATTAGTGACAGCGAGTTAAGCAGAGGGAAGAGAGAACGAAGGTCTCGCAGGGTCTGGTGAATGTGTCAGTGTGGATGCAAAGAAGAAGTGTCCTGCTCTATCCCCCAAACACTGCGACAGAGAAGTTAGAATAGAAGAAATTGTCAGCTCTGCTCAACCAGCCCATAGCAATATGGAAATGTGGTAACCTGCAGCTGAAAATGGAAATTTAAGTGACTCCTGAGATGTATGCAGGAGAGGGGAGGCTCCTCCTGTGAATTTGTCCTGGAAAAGGGAATGTACTAAATACCACAGAGCTGAGCATGACAGCTGTATGGAATTACTCATATACTAAAATTTTGTAAGAAGAAACGAATGCTTTGATTTTGTCTCAATTCATGTTGAATCATGTTGCATCTTGTCATAATAATCAATAGCAGTTTTCAGACACCATTAACATTTTTAGAAGCAACTATTTAATATTCAGGGCTTCTTTTTTGTCTAATTTGTCAATGTCATGAGTTTAGGGGGGGCTTCAGGGGAGTGTTGTTTGTTTGTGCTAGAATACACACAATCAATAAAAATCTTTCTGCTTGACCAGTCAGCTTTTCCCTGCTCGTTTCTAGAGTTTTCATTTGAAACCAAACTGTCTAATCTTTCTCAAAATATTGTTTACTGCTCTTTTATCACCACTTGCTTTCATAAATGCTGTCAGTGCATACGATACCCTCTCTACTTCAGAACCTGCTCATAGCTGTATATTCGCAAAGGTGATAAAATGCATTTGATTTTCACTGAAACAAGCTTGAGGGCCCTGTTTATAGGATATCTCATCCAGTCATGCAGTATTAATTCCATTTGTGTGCAAGTTAAGCTGTGAATTCCAAACAAAATAATAATCATTCTGCCTCACTGGTGTGAAGGTGAATTTTAGAGTATAATCAAGCTCCACAAAATGGAAACAACCCCATGTCATAAATGAGAAACTGTCTGCATAGTAAATACCATCATTAATGAAAAAATGATTAATATTAACTAGAATTAATTAATATCAATCAGAATAAATTCTTCTTTGCTGCATACTCTTAACCTGTAAGTGGAGCACATAAGGTTTAAAACTTTCAGTGAGCACACTGCAAAGCTTGAATGAAACTTCCTAAGATGCAATGTTTTTCACGTTAGTGTCTAACTTGTTGTTGTATGCTGTATCTGTAGTATAGGCTGCTAAGCCATCCCATAGCTGTCACGCTTGCAAAGCTGAGCCCAGGATTAATTTTGCTTAACTTTGGAAAATGGAAGAGATTGATCAGAGGGGAGCTCATATCTCCCCATTGTTTCATTAGTCAGTTCATGGTTCTGACCACTTCTCTTTCCCTTAGCTGGGGCTATTTCAGAGCTCTACTACTAGCTCGGAAAGGTGCTTTATCAACTCCCTGTTGTAGTCCCGCAGTGATGGAACATCCCACACCTGCCCACCACCGAAGGACTGCTTGCTCATAGTACTGCGAGCCCTGAAAGTTGAGCTTCTAGTCTGCAGCTCTCCCACTGATCCTTGCAATAGGTCTGAAAGCGTGGAACTGGAAAACAAACCCAAGCCACCAAGCTACTGCTCTTCCTAAAGTGTTATAATAATACTTTGTAGTGTTTGTGTTATGAACGATGACTAACAACTGCATCAGTAGCACAGACCCTGAAGATAGGCTGGTCACAGATCAGAAGGATATCAGGAAACATGAAGAAGCTCCTTAATTAATTTCTAATCCTTTTTCAGCCTTAATCTTCTTTTTCATAGTAAGATCTGGCATTACACATTTTCTGCACACATGCTTTCTAGATGATGTAGATTAAGCCTTAGGTCTCTGATTTGCTAGAAACAGCATGTCAGTAGGTTAGCTATTACTACAGCCTTATACCAGAATACCACAGGATTATTCTGTCTGGGCTGATGTATTCAGCTAAAATATTAATTAAAAGTATGCGAAGTTGGTCCAGTTATCCATGATTTTAATCCATGCTTTGTTCTCTGCTTCATGAGGGTTTGTTCAATCTCTTTGCCATAGCTGGTGCTGTCTTATTTGTACATTTATTCCATATTAGACTTTGCATATAGCAGTACTGGGGTGGGGGGCAGGACTTCCGAATACCTTGTGGCTAGGGTAGGGGACACGTTTCAGGAATAAGACAAAAATACTGCAGATAGATATTCTGAGTACATATTGGTTATCCAAGCATAACGAAAAGGGGGGTGGGGGGTGGGTGTTCCTTACTAGTTAATGGTATAGCATCTTCTAATTTATGATGTGAATATAGAAAATAAATGGATAGGCCTCTTCTACTAACATAACAAACATAGATACAAGAAAGACAGTCAGCAGTGCATGCTGAATGGTGAAGCCCTATACTCTTAACAAGATAAATATTAATCTTTTCTACTGAGCTTTTTAACACCTTCCTCCACAGATATCCTGTAGCAGAATCTGAAGTCTCCCAATTTGGGACATTTCAAACATGTAGCTTAAAGAACTCTCTCCCTATAAAATTCTGTAGCAAAATAGTTTCAGTATCCCATAGAAGGATCATAATGGGTGTTTTTCAGTGCTTTCCAGAGAAGCTTCTAGGTTTCCCTACAGTTAAATAGGAATTTTCCATAAACATAGGGACATTTTTTAATAAGGAGTTAGTGAATTTTACAACTATCTGAACAACTGGCACCTGATCGTGCTTCTGCCGATTTCAATAGGAGATCATCAGGCTGTAACTACAGGAGAGATACAGAATGGTATGTTCATCCTTTCAAACTCAGAAACGAAGGTAGGTCAGTGCTGACAATGCGGTTTGAATTGTTCCTGTGTCATATGCTCTTACAGCACTATCAGATCCACATTCAGATAAGAATTTATAATCTCTCCCACAGCCTTTATCAGGAGAAAAACGTGTTCACTAGCTTGGAGGAAGCCCTGCACTGTGGAAATGAAAGGCTGAACATTTACTGAGCATTTTTAGCCGGGTAGAATACACACATTCCTGTGCTACATGCTTTTGTCAGAATTTAGGCATCTTTCAGACAGAAAATTGCAGAAAACATTCAGTTCTTCTGCAAACATCACAAAGAATAGAGACACAGAACAGATGATGGTTTTACCCAGAAGAGCAGAAGACCCTAGGGACCTTTCCCACTTGTATTTAGCTTGCTGCAGAGGTACGTGGGAACAGCTGCTATAGGAAAAGCAGACTTTACAATTACAACCGTGCTGACTACCCATATATATAAGACAGTAAAAAAGAGACCAAACTAACCAAGTCACTGAAAGATGAAAGGAAAAAAAATCACTTTACACAATTACAGCTGAAAACATTATGATTAACATTTTCCTAATAGCCTAAGGGACATATTTAGGACTTTCTTAGGATTAATGAAAGCAGCCCTCTCCATTGAAATGTTATGACTTACAGAATTCTGTTTACTCAGCACTTCTGAGAATGAGGCCATGTCTGCTAAGGTGCCTGGATGTGGAAAAAGTTGAGCTAGATCAGTATTTCTCGGACTTTCAGCATGTGTGGACCACTTCTGGTCATCAGTCTTCCTGTGTCTGCAGGGCCCTGCAATGGACTCCACTGCCTTGAAGGGATTCCGCTGCCTCCAGCTGGGGAAGGCAGGTCGCAGTCCCATGTCTGGGTGGAATCAAGTTACTGACGTTTGTCACTTTGTGCCTCCTCATTTCAGTGTGATGGCATCAGGGCCCAGAGTTTGAGGAACGCTGTTTGGCCTAGAGTGTAGAATTTTTATCTTAGAACCTGTTGGTTTGATTTTGTTTTGCTTTTGTGGGACAGGACATGCAAGGAATAAAAGGCAGGGATTTAGGAGTATTAAATATTATTCTTTTTTAATATATAAATGAAAAAGACAACAAGCAACAGTATTTAAATCAGAAACCTGAAATCCCTTAAAGGTGATTTGGCCATAACATTTTTATTCAGGTTTTTACTCAATACCTATTACTATGTTGTCAATCGTCAGCTTGTATATATTACATTTTGTTCAGTAATCCCTTGGTGGTTCTGTTATTCTTTATCCTCTATAAATTTATGTTGCAAGTCTTTTTTTGTGCTAGGAAAGCATAAGCTGGTAAAAGAGCTGGCATTACACCCTGAATACATATCCCTGACAAGACATGCAAATAGGCACCTATGTATTTGGATAATTATGTATATGCTTTTAGTTCCAGAATGGATTTTGTATATATTCAAAAACACAGTTTTAATACACCAGCTACACTCACTCTTGAGGTGGAAGTTAGAGTATCAAAAACATTTTTCTGTTTCAAACTGAAACATTTTAAGATATTTGCCCCTAAAAATTTCGTAATAGTCTAATATGTGCAAGAATTTTGTATTGTTTCCATTTTATTTGCTTGCTTTAGTAACAGATATGCTATCATCATACAAACCTTCTGCCCATTTAACCAAAGAGTAATTTAAAGTCATTCAGGTATGTAAGCCTTTTTCAGTAGGTAGACTGAGCAGTAGGTGTTTGAAGACATCATGATATTCCTTGACATGTGCAAAGCTTTCACACTTTCAGATAAAAATAAAATTCCAACAGTGATGAAAAATATTTTTGCAATTACAGGCAACTTTGTAAATGTTACATGTTGACCTAGCCACTGGGTTTCCATCGCCTTTCCTCTCTGAGTAATGTGATTAGCCATAAAGTTATCTTGAAGTATTGTGTGTACCATATCTCTCTAGTAAAATGATCTAGACCAGAGATAAGAGAAGGTGTCTGCCTGTTAAATGGTGAAGATGCTTAAGTTATTCTTCTATATGTGAAGAAATCAGCTGTTGGAAACTCTTTGCAATTAAGATAAATGCATCCTTCTTCCCTTACCATGGTGGGTCATCGACTTATGAAAGAAAGCATTGTCTTTCCCCACCCTTGCTATCTTATATTATCTCTAGAAACTCCTGTACATTCACTGCTCATGCTAACCAAAGCTCCCGTTAAACAGCTTCAGACCTTCGCTCAGTAAGGTACCCATACTTAGGGATAGGCATTGTCATTAAAGCTGTATGCAGAATTCAATTTGGTGACTGAAATCACCTCTGAAAAGAGGAAATCTAGCACAGAAGCTTTTCGGTAGCCATGCCTGTCTGGTTTTTATATGCAGCAGATTTGGTCCAGTGTCCTTATTGCAAATAAATGTCAACAATAGAAGGATAATGGATTAGACTTCTAGCAAAAACTTCCCTTGTAAATTCAGCCATTTGTCAAGTCAGTTGATGCCCTACTTTCAAGACTGTCATAGCAAGCAATTCTGAACAGTCTCTGCTTATTAAAAATGGAGTACTAAAATCAATATAGCAATATCTTGTTGGAGAAAATTCAATTTATCAACAGGTTTGTCATTTTAAAGATGATTAAAGGACTTGTTTATTAGGCATCATCTAGACTTTAGAAATAGTTGGTGTGAAAATAATAAGACATAAGCCACAATTGACTTACAAATCTTTCAATTACATCTGGGAGTGGATTTTTTTCTGTAAGTGAAGGCCTGGAAGCATTTCCTATCTTTACTTTAGATTATATCAGTCACCAATTACATATTAAAAACTGGTGCTGCTCACAGATTTCTGTAGCTCAAGGGCAGGCCCATTATTCAAAATCTGTGCATATAAAATTGTTAAAAATACCAAATGTGCTGAAATTTTCATTAGTGTCATGTAAGAAATACTTATTCTGATCTGCAAGAGTTCATTTTTGAAAGCTCCAGTTCAACTTCTGCCTAAGACCTATCTAGTTAGTAAGAACATAAGCACATTTAAAGTATTTTCCTCTACTGCAGGCGAGAACAATAACTCTGAATGTGAGAAGGAACTCTAAAACTTGTCTTCATCTAGGATAAAGAGAGTAAGGCTGTCTTTACAT
Source organism: Gavia stellata (assembly GCF_030936135.1). Lineage (NCBI taxonomy): Eukaryota > Metazoa > Chordata > Aves > Gaviiformes > Gaviidae > Gavia > Gavia stellata. The sequence continues at coordinate 8,002,265 of NC_082615.1, read as the reverse complement.
TGTAAATAAGATGTTCAGTACCTTTCAACTTCTCAGCTGTAATTCATCACAAATAGGAATGTGAACACACAAGTGCATGTGCAAACACCCAGAGTTGGGAAAGATACCATTTCAGAGGCATTTGGAAGCCTTCAGCCTTCAGTTTGCATGCTACAGAGAAGGAAAAAGGTACAAAAAATAGGAGGAAAAGCAATTGCTAATAAATGGAATGCTGATCCATAACTGAATATGAACTACTATTTTAAAAGATTCTTCCTGGGAAGATAATAAAGATGAACTTGTCAACATTATTGTTTCAAAAGATTAAACATTCTTGAAACTCTTTAGGATATATATGATAAAACACTCCTTAAAAAGGAACTTGTCTTTTATGTCTGGAAAGCTAAGATCCTATCTAGTCTAAATACTGTCCCTATTGGAAAGGCATTTAGTGATATGCTGACTCCTAGCTAACTTTATCCCATAACCCCTTTCTCTTTTCCTTATGGACTCTTCTGCAAAGCTGGATAAATCCGTATTTTGGTAAGCACAGTGACGGAGAAAAACAGAGGGAAACTGATGGGAAATGGGCATGATAGAAAAATTGATTTTCTAATAGCCTTTTTCAGAATAGTTTCTCACCATTTCTTTATGATTTGAGCTAGCAGAAAAGTGTCTCAGTCTGCATGAAATAAAACATACTTGGGAAGGATGCAAGAGAAAAAATTGCTTTTTGGTATTCTGAGCTTTGTGTCATTTTGATTACTTGTAAAAATACTAATTTACACAACTCCAGTATACATGGAGCTGTACAGAAGATTAGAATACTGAACAAAGAAACAGCTCTTCCCCCATAGCTGTGCAATCTGGAAGCACAGCAGGTGATGTGGAATGGGAAAAAACCAAACCAAAACAACAACAGAATACACACAAAATCTCTTGACCACATTTTAGCAGAAGAGTACTCATAAGCGAAGTCTTAGGAAGCTTTCTGATCGAAAGAGTTTTGTATATACATCCACTGGAATGACAACGTACACACCTAACGCCAAGTCTGGAAACACCAGAGGCGGCGAGGTCTGCCTCTGCTGTCGTGTAGCCTGGAGCTCAAGTTCATGCTGTAGCTCAAATGTCCCAGTCTTCCATCCAACCTGCACGTTGACACTCAGACACATTTCAATTAGAGGCACACTGGAACACAGAGAAGATTCTTCTAGTTAGGCTGGAATTGGCAATTATTGGCTTAGGGAGCTCTATTTCAAAAAAATGGGGGTTTGTGGTTTTTTTAAAGTGCATTGTCAGGCAAAAAAAAAAAAGAGTTTTGGAATAGAGTGAAATGTCAGGAAAAGCAAAAATAAGGTCAGGGTAGGATTTGCCTGTTTATTTGTTTTTATTTCTATCTCTACTGCAGTTCCACTGTTTTCTCAACATAAAAAGGTACACAAATGCTTTTGAGGCAGATAAAATGAGAAAAGTAAAACAGTCGTCTGTTAAACAGGAACAGTAATATTTGTAACTGTAAAGGGTAATTTATTCACCTTCTTTAAAGAACTAGAAAAAGCAGGCCAGGCCAGAACAGCTCTCTTCTGCTGCTCAAAAAAAACAGTGAAATATGCTACTAGGCAGAATAGCTCATGATTTTTGCATGCCACAAAGGATTTGCTTTGACACATAATGGATTTTATTGAGGTCAAATTTCAAGTTATCTAAATACTAGTTTACCTCCAGAGATACAGGGCTCAGGAAATTATTTTGCAATAACTATGCATTTTTTCCTTGGCAGTAATTTGGGAAGCAGCTTGATATAGCCTGCTTTCAAAAACTTGGTACAGTTCTGCTAAAAAAGCTGATAAAACTTTTGTCCCTTTCATGGCTAAAAAGCTGAGCTTTATAGATTCTTCTTTTCATTTCCACTGACTTACAATTTCAGTAAAGCATTACCATGCTTCTCTGGCTACACCACGACTCGGGTACTGCAATTTCCCTTAAACAGGGTTCAGTACATTGCGCCTTCTTGTAACGTCATGGCTAGAGTGGTCAGAGGATTTCAAAAAGCAGCAGCGGTCACTTCATTATTTTAGAGGGTTTATGAAAACTTGATAGGCATCGAAATTTAGAACTTCCTGGCAGCAAAAGGATTAGAAAAATAAATAACTACAACAAATGGGGCTTTCTGGCTCTTGTAAAATTGTATCATTAACCTTAATAATGGTATGTTTGGATTGCAGTGTAAAACAGATGCACTTTGAATGCACATCCTTTACCCTGCTCAGAAAGCTGTATGCTTCTCAGTCATTCAGACAGCAATCTAATACTCTGGATGCACAACAGCAGGAAGGTTTTGCCGACTTATTAATCTAGGTCTGTGTGTGAGGACAGACCTTTTTCTTCGTCTTTCTATTCACAAAAGTTAGTAAAAAAGAAAAGATTTTATTTCTGTATATGTGTATATATATACACAAATAGAGAGAGATGTGCATATATACATATATATAGGTGCAGGTTATTAATAATCTACCCAACGCTACAGTGTTATTTGACCACTTAGCTTGAAAGGTACTTCTCAGGTTAATTTAGCACAGCGTTTTTGTTAATGCTATATACAAATAGTAAAGGAGAAGATACACCAACAGTTGAAAAAAGAATTTAAATCAATCAACGAGCTATATCTCATCTGTTCAGCAGGGAAATTTCTTTTAAAAGTTGTGTTAGGAATGAAAGTGCTGAAGAAACTGTACAAGCAAAATAAAGATATTAGAAAGTCTGAATACATTTATTAATATGTAATTGATCAAATGAGATACTAAGCATCTAACGTTTGAAGCCTGTCTTGCTATATGGAAAATATAAGGAAAGTGAAACACTAATTTCAATGTACAACCTATAAATTTCCGTCTGGTCTGGATTCCATTGGAAAACCTCTAGCATTTCACCCGAAGAGCTCTCTGAAAGAAGAGCTCTGAAATCCAGGCAGCTACCAAAGGTCAGTGCATCTCAATATCACTCACTAAAAAAGGACTTAATTAGGCCCTCAGGATTTTAACATATTCCATTTTACATTTTAAACCCACAGAAAAAATTGAAAGAGTAATTTTTCATTTATCTGGATTTCTCACAGGTTTGTAGGCTTCTGTACCATTTACAACCTTTTGAAAATTTATGTAAGCCTTCAGATTTTAAAAAGGCAGCTCTTTTGATATTCCTTTATCAGAGACAAAAATTATCCTTAACACATTTTTAAATGCAGATTCCTCAAACTAAAATCTTGTTACAGATTGCTAGACTAAATTAGGGTAATGAGTTCTCTAAGTCCCAGTTATTCCCTCAATTACTTATTGACTAATAACTAAGGTTAATGAACTAAAAGGAGCACGCAAATGTAATTTTTCCCTCTTTCATACAATGCTTGTAACTGTGTCACAGCACAGGAGGAGACTTGTCATCAGGGGTAAAAAGGTGGCTATAGAAATGCAGGATTGTGAATTGCTGAGTCTAGTTCTGCAATCATACTGTATTACGTCTAGCTTAGAACACCCAAAACATGCCTTTTAAACACTAGAGCATGACACAGGCAGACGACACTTCAAAACAAACGTGAGTTCTCTGCTAATAAACCAAAGTCACTCCAGAATCTACCACAGTAAAGACACATCCGTGTCTGCTGTTGAAGCACTAATAGTATTTATTTTAAAAAAAGGTGACAGTGGTCTCAGCATGGAGACCGTGCCCCATTCTACATACGATCACAAAGAACTTGGAACTTGACATCATTTTACCCGGCTGAAGACACCTGGGATTATTGTTGCCTTATCTGCTAGGTAACTGCATGCTGCATGGTTCTTGCAGTGTACAAAGAAGCCTCTTTAAGGTCACATCACAACATAACCTGTTTTCACATGTTCCTCTTCCATGGCTTCAGTTTGCCTGCAAATATTCAGGCTGTAGGCTTCAATATACTACACAGCAGAAGATGGTGAACACTGAGATCCAGTCTGCTTTCCTGCAGCAAAACATTCTTCATTATTCCTTTTTTCACTCCAAACAGCATGTAATGGATCCCTCCACGCAGGAAGCTCTCAGCATCAAGATATGTCCCCCACTTAAAATCCCTCAGGCCTTCAGCCAGCATTGGTGGAAGCAGATCCCTTGGCCAGTCGCAGAAGCCAGCTTTCTGCTTGTCTATTTTAATAACTGGACTTTATTTCAAAAAATTATTGATGATGAAATTCACCTACTACATATGGTTTAAATGTAGTTGGAATATTTTAGATTAAGGAGAGCACGATTTCACTGTAAAGCTAGCGTCAACACACACAGCAATTGTTAATGCTAGACACCATAAGTTTGCTGCATCTGCTTTAGGCTTCATAGTTACTAACAAGCAAAAATCATTGCATTAATGGAGTAGTGGAAATACAGTAAAGCACTTTATTATCCCTAAAAGGCAGCATGTGGCATATGGACTCTGTGGGGTATTACCAATGTCCTAGGAGCAGTTCCATTCATTCGCATCCTGTGGCATATGATTATCTCAGACTAACCATGACCCTGTGGGTCCTCTATTAAAATTATATTTTTGTTACAGAATGGTGTATACATTATTGAAGCACATTATTTTGATCACTGAAAATTGACATATTGTGCTCATTAGCCAGTAAGCCTGAATATTTAATTTATGAGGTTTGCTCCAAGTTTTTTACAGATCAGTCACTTAAGGAAAGCGAACAGGCAAAACTGCAGAGCAGTGAATGGGAAAGATTCTTACTGAAAATGGTGCTTTAAAAAGCAAAAAAAAAGTGTGTTGTGCCATATGCTGATACATGACATTACATTAAGCAGGTAAATGGGTTAATTGGACTCATTAACATCATTTCCTTTTTTAAACTTTTCAACTGAGAAGATGAAAAGATTATTTTAATCTTTACACTTCTCTCTTACATTTTATATTTTTAACATGGGCCTTTTTAATCAAATATTGATGACGATGGCTGTTGTTCATCAAAGCTCAGCAATTACAGTGCACCTCCTTCCCAGTAAGTGTCACTGTATCAGAACTCTGGTATTTCCTTATCTTTAATCCCCCCCCTCCAGTTTTTTGTGTTTTTTTTATAAACACAACATAAGATCTATTGGATTCTTGCCAGAAAAGGCACTCCGCATATTTTGCTTATCTGATGGCCCTCAAGAAACCTGCTGAGCCTGCATCCTCCAAATCCTCCGTTGTAGACTAGAAACCTGCTTGACTGATGCAAAAGACCCCACAATTTTGTCCCCCAGCTGAAACTGCCACTTCTGAAACCAAAGCCACGGGTTACAATCATGTTACACAGAAAAGATTAGTTTTAATTTTCCACCTGGCTGTGGAAGTCCCCGTGGTATATAGGTGAAAGCTATACGGGATGGGTCAACAGTGCTCTCTGCTGGCACCAAGGAAAGCTTGCAGGAAACATAGCTGGAATTTGCCTTAAAATTACCTTCAAAAATGAAGCATGGAATACTTTGAATATGTATCTATGTCTAAGGCCCCGAGACATTTATAGGCAAATCTGTAGAAGATCATGATTTCCAAGGTCAAGCAGCATGCTGTTTATTGCAAACATGGTTTTGAAAATGATGTTCTGCTAGCAACATTTCCACAATTTCTTTACATACCGTTGTGTACAATGATTAAGTGTAAAGATGAAGGCAGGGGAAAAGTATTATGAAAAATAACTATTCAAATGTACAAATATTCGTCAAATGCACTTAAATAAAACTGAATGCTCTGTAGAAAACAATTGTTTAAAAACAATCAAAAAATTCTTACAAGTGTGCATGTGTCTACATATGTACGCACACAGAAGATACTGCAGGACAAGGACAGAGCTCTCAGAAGTTTGGAAAATCAATAGAACAATTGTCTCCTATTTGATTATATCGATCTCCTTTTTAAGAGAAGATTTTAAAAAACAAGAATACCCTTTTTAAACAACTGTTAAATAACTTCGAAGAATAACGCTGTAAAATCATTATATTTTCCAGCTTGAGTCCCTTCTAACAACAACTAGAAAATCAAGACAGCAGTGTAAAACTACTTCTAAAACTAACTGGATGCCATAAGCACAACATTAAGAAAATAAATGTTCTTGTATAGCCATTGCTTTGAAATAAGACAATGTAATTCTGCTGCAGAGAGCTAAGCAGCGTCCCTTAGTAGGTTACATTTGAAGTTCTAGTTTGGTGCGATGCTTCGTCACTGTCCTTAAAGTAGTATTTCAAATCACAGTCTTGCCCTGAAGTCTATGTAAACTCTGTTTTCAAACCCTGAAGCAGTCTCTGTTTTGCACAAGAGAGATATAAGGTACTTACTACAGTACAATCAATTTAAATCAATGAGGACTATACATTATGTCACAGAATATGGTCTGGTCAAGATATTATGAACAACAATCAGAAAACATTGAAAGAAAGGAATTTGCTTGAGGGACTCAGAAAAACATGATTTGGTTTATCACTGCACTTAGAAACTCAAGTTCAGGTGACCTGAGCTACAGAGGGAAATTTTGCATAGGATGATCCTGTCTAAGTGTCAGGAAGAAAATAAAACAACCTAGCATTAATGTTGACTTACCCCAGTGAGACAAAAGACAATTACAGATTTATTTTTGCATCTTTTAAGCACTTTGAGACCCCTAGACGGCAGATGGTAGGAACAGTCTAATATTAGTGTTAATGTTTTCATGTTTCCACGGAGCACTTGTGCCTCCATGAACCCGCCTGGGAGAAGAGTTGAGCAGAAAACCAATGGCCCATTACAGGTTCCTTAGGATCCATGCTGCACTCCCTAGGCCACCCACTGCTGGTGCTACATGGATACCGAATGGCAGAAACCAAATGTAATGACAAAGTATGTGGCATTAGTAGTTCAGGTGCTGCTAGCAGGGGAGGAAAGCCCACCAGTCCCTGAGCTTGCAGAGCTGCTTTCCCGTTCAGCTGGAATAGGGGACTCCAAGAGGAAAATATGGAAGCCAGGTGGCAGATGACAGAAACTTGATTATTGCAGGATATAAAACTGGGGCACTACGACACCTTCAAAACACTCTTCAGTCCTTGGTGATTTGCTTCCCTACGCAGTACTAGGCCTTCTTTGGACTGTATCTATTTTCATTCTAAAGAAAGAAACATCTAATATCGCAGATAAGATCCAAAGACACCACAGCAGGCAGCCATACACAATTGATTTTCTTGCTTCCTTACATTCAGTGCTGCTCCACTGGCAGGTACTGATACAAGTTTAAAAATGTTCTTGGAACTAATCTTCAGACCACTCTTACCTGCATAAATCCAAAACACACTCTTCCACTATTTTGTAAAGGCCCCTAGGAAGCAGAGGGCCTCCACCACCCCTTGAAGAAAGGTGACGGTGAACTGCTAACGTAGCATGGGATTGAAAGGCAAAGAGTCCATCTCAGCGCCTTCTTCCTTTCCTCTTGCATTCCCTGCTTACATTTCTAGCGTGGCTTCGCCCTGAAGCAGGCTGCTTTTGCTGTCACTTCTGCTCAGGGTTCTGAAGGCCGTTTTAACACAGAATGTAATGTAAAGATGTAGGCCACAAAGGAAGTTCTGACAAATATTTAGTTCATGACTAGTTGTGGAAGAAAAGACAAAGGGAACAAGATATGCAGTTAACTAGGACACAATAAAAATGCTCCCACAACTGCAGGGTTAAAGAACATGGTTAGAAAAAAATGTTTTGGGATTGCTTGGGTTTTTTTTTTTTCCTAATGGTCATAAAGGTCTGTAGAGTTTCAAGATAAACACGCACCAAAGAGTTTGTTTATTAGGTATGCATTTTTAGTGACTTTGCTTGTGTTCCACCTTTCAAAGAGCAGAATTGGGACTTTTTTGTGATCACAGGACCAGCAAGTTATACACAGATACCACATGAGTATTCGGCTCTTACTTACAAACGTAGTATAGAATGTATTAGCGGCGTGTGCCTGTGTGGCTGTCTCGCATCAAGATAAAGAGAGAGAATAATGCTGCTGGGGAATTAAGTGCACAAAGCTCTGTGAAGCAAGAATTAAAATGAATGAGATTAAATACAAAATAACTACATCAAGAATATATTAATAATTTAATTAAAGTCTACCAAAGTTGAACTATTCCACAATTAAGGTTGAAGCCCATCAACATGTTCTGTTCTACTTGGAGATTTTGTCCCAGGTAAAATTACCTGTTTGGAAACATATCTTAACGTGTGAGGAAAACAGAGTCAAATAAGAATGTGGTATGATCATTAACTTTGACAATGTTGGACTTCGCTGTTTTCTCAGACAGGCTTTTACTGACATTTTAATATATGTTTTCTTTACTGCAGTCTCATTTCTAGTGCATAAGATAAATGTGAATATTGATCCTTTTGAAAAACAGGAGAGCAAGATTTAGTGCTTTTTTCCCCAGAACTTGTTTGCCATGTTCTCATCTTTATATAAATTTCAAGTCAAAGCAGAAACACAGAACAAAAGGGATGGTTAATAGCAGAGCAAGAAGCAATACAAAGGCCATCACTATGAAGGACTTAGCACCAAAGATTAGTCTGAAACATTAAGGAAATAGTTATATAGATCTTAACAGACCTTTTATATTATCCTTTTAAACTACCCTATAACATTTTATCCAATCCATAGAATGGTATAAAAAATAAATACTGTGCTTTCTGGAGTAGCAGATACTGTTGACTGCACCAGGCAGAATCAACATCTTTCCCACAAGGCGTCCCTGTCTCCATACTGTTTATCTTGTAGGAGAATGTACAAAATAGAAAATACCTCCTCGTTAACTTCTGTGCCTGAGGCCCTTTACAAGACCAAATGCAACTTTGCTTTCCACAAAACCAATTCAGTTTGATGTTATAAAATGAGAGTGGGCCATCACTTTAAAGGCTCATTACCATAAAATATGGAAAATCCTTCTTTTATCAGTAGGTTCACATAGTGAATAAGATCAGAACCTTCTTTTTCTCCAGCAGCAGTTAAAACTGCACATAGTGAAAAGACAATGCAATGTTTTCTGCTGAAAACAATGGAAGACAACTTTTTTTCTTGCATTGTTTTTTGCATGACACTTTCCTACTGAGTATAATGCATTTGTGGACTTTGAGCTTGCAAACAGAAGGTGATTGCACTTAAGTGATGCTATGTCCTACAGCTGTAAATGGTTATACTTGAAATGTGCACTTTTAAAGGTGATAAGATATTGGGTCTGTATGTAAAACAGACAATGTCCTGAACTGCAATAAAGAATTTCACATAGAGTTAGGGTGGTACTTCCCATAATCAAGCACAGCCTACTCTACAATCTTGGCAAGTCAGAAAGTCTCCAGAAATAAATAAAAAAAAAAAAATGGTTCCTAAATATTTCAATCTTTCATTCACATGTAATCTGAGCAGATGACAAATATAAGACACTTCTAGTCTTCTTGTAGTAAGCAAATGCCCATAAAAGAAATGCCCATTAAAAGTTGTTAGCAATGGTGGTACATGTTGACACTCTGAAGAAAAGAAATGGGCATGGGCATGTCAGGTGCAATTTGGTCCTGAATCTAGACTGTGTACGTGGGCAACAAGAAAACTAGCGCTTCACTTAAACCTAAGGCAGCAGATAAAAGGGCAAGACCTTGCATTTTTTATATTGAAGATCTTGGATTTTGTCCTTCCTGGTGACAAGTCTGTGTACCCATGCAGGAGATTTTTATAGTCTCACTTCAAGCGTTCCTCCCTCCCTGCAGGTCAGAAATGAGGCATGTCAGATACTTCATTGCGTTACTGGTGTTCTTTATCTGCAGTTATGTAGGGAAATTCTGTTTTAAAACAGTCAATACAATCTCATTACAAGCACTGCATCTTTATTAAAGGGGAAATGAGGAAGACAAATGTTACTCCTGTTCTTGAATTTGCCTCTTACCATTTCCCCTCCCTGCTCTACAGAGAGTTCTTTGATTCATATTAAGGGGTTATTTGGGTCACTTTTACCTTGAGAGAGAAAATAATGGTAACCTAATTTGAGATTTGTACCAATTTAAGTAAGAAAATGGATTCTGAATATTTTGCATAGTTGCTAAATTTGAGTGTTCAATGAAGCATGAGTTTCCAAATGTAAGAGTAAGAGGCTTTAAACCATTTTCCCCTATTTGTTTTTAAACTACATTTGTTACTTATGATTAGCAATTTTATGTCATTCATATGCAGTGTACTGAAACTGAATTCAATAAACTGACCTTCTTCCACCTATTAAACTAAACTTGCTATTTAATTATTATGCATGCAAAGTCAAGCAGAAAAACTAAGGAGCATTTATAAAGAAGATCATTGCGTTTTATTTGCAATGAATAGGAATATTTGTGTTTATTACTTTTAATGAGAAATTTATTACTGCTTATCTTGAATTGGAATAAACACAAAAAATAGAACATCTGTATCAAAGTTTAAAAAACCACAACAATCAAAAGCTGTTTAATCTCATGCATTTAGTTCTATTGCACAGTCTGTTCAGTGTAACTTTTTACAACATACTGTGCAAGAAAACAGGTCATTTAAACTCAGTAATTAGTATTACAGATAAAATGACACTGCAGCAATGTTAATTGCTATAGTACGGATGTAGTATAGGATATGATATATAATAGTCATGTCTAATTTTAAATTGAAGTGCAACAAAGCATATTATTACTACACTTCCTCTTCTTAAAGTAAATGAATGTTATTCAAGTGTACCATTTGTATCCATGCAGAATATTTTTAAATAAATCCCAATTCTACTTTAACTGAAACTGACATATTTCACTTTCTAATGGCATAAATTAAGGAACCTCTTGCTATAGTAACTTTTCCTATGACAGTGGAAATTATGACAGAATTATATTCCGTGTGAAAAATTTCCACAATCATTTTCTTTTTCATTACAGCAGCTGTAAATCAGTCTGCAAATGAAGCACAACATTCAGTCTTTTTAAAAATAAAGATGAATCTTGAAGAGCATCACAGCTATTTGAGGTGTACTAGGAACTAGAGATATATGACCAAATGGTAATTAATTCTGTACTGCTATGGCTAAAATATCTGGCAATTGTAAACATAAAATATTCATAACAAGAACAAAGCGACTGGCAGAGGAGGACAATAAAAGTTTTTACCTGCAGCTCCAGTAGGAGCAGGGCTCCCTATTTATGAAAAATTATGTCTCTGCTTTTTGCGGCACCTTTACCTTTGGGTAACTTTGTTATGAATATTAAAAGAAGGAAAAAATGAGTTAAATTTCAGATTTGTTCAAGTGTACTTAAATAATTTATGTCAGCTGGAATGTTCCCATTTTCAGTGCAGAAATTTTGTAATGAAGCCGTTATTCAGACCTTGCATAAAAAAATATTCTAAAACCTACTTATTCAGAAGTATAATAATCCTATTCACTGCATTAACCATGTGCTCCTGGCTAAAATATGTACATATGGATTTAGCAAAATATTTGAATATACAGTATAAGATTCAAAGCAGAAGCTGAAGTATAACCTCAGGTTGTGTATTTCATCTCACAACAACGAAACATATTGCCACATTTAAATGAAAGTGTGTAAAAAGCAAAATCTTGAAGTTCATATAATGAGTTTCTAGGATGTACAAATGATTTTGAAAAAAATTATTTCCCCCCCCCATTTTGTTTAGGTCAGTGGGACGATGTATAATACAGGGAGACACGTATCTCTACGATTAGACAAAGAGCATTTGGTCAACATCTCTGGAGGACCGATGACATATAGTCACCGCTTAGAAGAAATCCGGTTACACTTTGGAAGCGAAGACAGCCAGGGATCAGAGCACCTACTCAATGGACAGGCTTTCTCTGGGGAGGTATGTCAACGTATTTGCAGTTACAAATGAGCCAGTATGAATTACTCACTTTCCATTTCTTCCTGAAGGTATTTGCAAACTAATGTGTACTCATAAAAATTGTTTCCCTTTATCCACTCTGAAAGTCAGGGAATTCTTTTATTTTTTGCCCATGCACTGCAAATTGTGTGACTCATATCTAAAAATGAAACTGTTGTATTTATTGTGTGTGTAGACACCCTGTATCCTCCTATGCGCTACTTACAAAGTAGTCGAGTATCTTTTGATGGGTCCTTTATATCCCTAGTGAATGCAAATACAAGATTAACCACAAAGTAATACTGAAAGTGTTTCAAGTTCCTATAAAAGTTCTACTTCTGCTACTCAGTAGTGCATAACACTTTACATTGAGTATCATTCTACCTTTGATTCATAGTTAAGGTTAAGGTGATAATTAAGGTGATAGTTAATTTTAGAGATGATTCCACAGAAGTCTGTTGGTCTGCTCAAGAAATAAGGTTAACACCACAAGTAAACCCTGGCAGAATTGGTACTTGCTTTGTATTTTAAATACATGTCTGTAATTGTCCCAGAAAAGACCGTAATTTAATGATCCTGATAGCTATTGCAGGATAACCCATTACTCTTGCTGAATAAATATTTTAGTCTCATATATGGAGTACTTTTTCAAGATGTATAGTAAAGTTTGCAGACTTTCTGGTGGGCAAAGCGGATTCTTTCCATTCTTATGTATGAGCGTTTTTACACAGAAGAGATGCATGGGTTTTGTAGTACCCCACCCTTCATCAGCTTGTGCCGTGTCTGTGAACTATCTAGCATGCAACTCTACTCCACAAATCTCAACAAACAAAATAATGCTTCCGAATAACTGTATATTACTGTAGGGACTATTTTTAAAGATACTCTAGGTATCCCTGTTACCATTCTTTCAGAAGATGAAAATGAGTAGTTTTTCATAATAAAGCACTTACTTTCTTGGAGATGAATAATCAAATTACCATCTGTACTATCTATCACAGACTCCAGTGATGAGTCAGTTAATGCATGGCATTTTCTTTGGCACTGTGTACCAGCAGTTATTTAAGAGCAGAAAATTAATTGCAGAGTTGTCAAATGATTGTATTATAATTGATGGTAATCATTTGCTTTGTTTTATAAGCTACATAGATGTATAATATAGCCAGTGGCAGCTTTTTCATGAAACTATTCAAGTCTTACATAGCTGACTTCTGGTTGCCTTCATTAAATTCTATGATAACAGAGTGATACATTTTATGTTCACGTAAGAGCTGAAAGTCAAGTATGCTGTAGTAAGTAAGGTCTTGTCTTTGCTCATCAGATTTACAGAAGACCAATATTCAGATGAAAGCAGGTTGACTGAACAAGAAAGCAAAAATCTGGTTGAAACATACCATTGCACTTTATATGATGTATCAGCATTATTTCAGATATTTTTAAAAGAGTTTTTAAGTTATAAATTCATCAGTTATAGACTATAACAAAAGGTAAAAATGTCAAGCACTGGTTTGCAATACTTAATACTTAACTAGGCTTTTCTGGCTTTGAAAGTAGGAGTTTTGAAGTACTGTTAACATTCGGTATTATTTGCTAACAGAGACCTCAAGTTTTTCTTAATAAAAGCAGAAAACCTAGCTAAGTGGAAACTGCTGTCAGTCAGTCAGTCATGCACAGCTGGATCCACAGTCTATGCAGGATTCATCTAGTTATCTGTATTCCTCCTGCAGTGAATAGAAAGAGATTAGCATCTTCAGAGGATGATCATTCCTGATAGCAAGGGATGCATCTCTTAGGACAGGACAAATCACTCTGTGGAGATGCATCTTCCTTGACAACAGAGCAGAGACAAATACCAGCTGAAGTAGCTTAGACTAGAGACCTCCATTCCACATGGCAAGATGAATTATGTACTTTGAGAATATTTTTCAAAGTTCAGATAGCCGTTTTGGGCAGCTGGACAGGAAAGTTCCAATAAGGTCAAGTAGTAATTACTAATCTGAACCTACATCTACGCAGTTACATCTTATTTATAGAACACATACTGTTTCCAAAGTACAAGCACAGATTCAAATCAATTATGGTTAATAGAATGGGTGCAAATTTTCAGTGAAGGACAGCAGCTAATGGTGTTCTTAGAATATACATCCACCCATACAAGTGCTGTCTGTATAAATAAGTGATTTTCAATAAGCTCTCAGCACTAGAAGATGTAATATCTACAGCTCCCAGCAACTATAGTAAGAAAACTGTGGACAAGCTAGCTGACTTTATGATACAGTACACGTCTTTATAATGTAACGTATGCTTTCAAGACTGTTGCTGCTAATTACTATCACTTCTGCACTGGATAATGCTGTCAGAGGAGATGGGATGAAGAAAAGTAACTGCGTAAGTGCATTCGTTTAATTTAGCTAGTGCAGGTAAGAATACCAATGAATATTTACTTGTTTAGGCTTTAGCAGGTATAGGAAACCAGAGAAAAATGATTGCAGGGTTGCACTGTTTGACTTAATTTCATGCTAATTCCCATGACACTCCCTTGCCACCGCTGTTCTTACTTGTGTTGAACAAACCCACTATGGGTTTTACTTAAACCTCTGCTTTGCTGTGGAAACAATTCCCAAGAATGAAGTTACCCAAGAAGTGTGATCCATTCCAGTAGATTACAATCAGCTCATTCCTATTCTTCCTTCCCTCATCTCCCATGCATGTCTGTCCCCTCATTTTCACTGAGGTCTCCAATGCATGTTAAAGTCAGCACCTTGCAGAGAGAGAAGGGGAACCTGGGGAGAGCTCGGGGAGAGAGCAGTACCTCTCCCTCACAGCACTGGCAAACTATTAGACTGGCTCAAACAGACCTAAATTAAATCCAAGTGCAGACAAGGCAGAAGCTTTTAAACAGCCTCAATGTATCTTGAATCAGCTGCAATGTTCTTTACACATCTGGAAATCCCACCTAACATCCATACTAAGCAAGAAGTTTGTTCTTAGGGACTTCTTTTGCCTAGTGAAGATGTTCTGCAAGTGGGCAGGCACTCAGAGCAAGCTAGAGAGCACTGGAGTGGTACTGTGGCATGAAAAACAATCTAGAAATAGCAAATCGCTTCAAAATATACTGTGGTCTGAATGATACTGAAAGGCTTGTAATTTCTAGGCTTTAACATTTAGCTAAGTGTTAAAGGCTGTCAAGAGAGATCTCTACAATAATCTGGTTACCTTTTAGCCCCTAATTATCACTTTAGTAGGCAGAATAACTGAATTAATGCTTAAACAGTTTGAGTGTAAGGGCTTTAAAACTGTGTGTCAGATTATCATCAATATGTTTGGCACCGCTAACATGGAAAGAAACGCAGGCTTTGCAACGCTTAAATAAATAAATCGAGCATTTACTTGTCCCTCTAATACATACTTGAGTGTGTTTAATTCCCTCCTCTTTGCATAAGCATCCTCCTGTATTGTAATGATTAAAAGAAAATCTTGGCGCAAGCAAAGTCCCCAACTAAGACACCAATCATTTGTGTCTGCTGCCTAATGTCTCTATGCAAAACAGTTTTTAATGCTTCAGAGTCCATATCATTTAATGAGAAAGACCATCTTCCTTTCAGACAGCAGCAATACAAAATACAGCAGAATTCACCAGAGTGCTGTTGTTCAGGCACTGTCTACCTTGTTAAAATAAAAAGGTAACAACATCCAAAAGGTTCATGGTGAAAATGGGACCCTTTAACTTTACCATGTGGCAAAGTCATAAAAATCCATACCAATTTTCTTTCCTAAGCAGAAAAATGAAAAATGTGCTGTGGGAGACCTCCAAGCACTTTATGGCTGTGCATTGTAGTAGCCTTATCAATATAAAGGCAGAAAATCAAGGAGCTTAATTATTTGGGGTTACGCACTTTTCACAAACTCAGTGGCTGGAGACTTTCAAGTAAGAGACCATAGTCCACTACCCATGAAAAAAATAGATTTCTTCTTCTCCTCTGCCCACCAAGTCACCCTTCAAAAACACGTTGACAGAGATTATAAACACACAATTATTTCATCCACTACATAAGAAGTAAAATGAAAGCCAGAATAGTATCTAGATAAATGAATACATATTGCAAGCTACACACAGTTTGGAACTGAGATTTACTGTTGCTGCTGCTAAAAGCCACTAAGAAAACCAAATAAAATACAAGAAAAAGGGAATCAAAGGGGCAGACTGGAAATTCTGAAATACCAGCCTTCTCCTACTACTGCTATTTCCTTAACTGCAGGTATATTCTATGTGAGCAGGCAACTTCTAGTGATAGTAAAGGATTACTTATCAGAGAGATCAGTGTTGCAAATCCAACTTCTGATATTTTTAGAAGCAGGACTGTCAGATAGACAGCTTATGAGAAGCATCTGGCCAGCTGGAATAATTTAATCCAGCCTGCTGCAGAATTAGAGTACTCTGAATTGTTAAATGAGAAACAGTGGCTCTGTCACTGAGACCTTCTGTACACCTTTGACTTGTCTGTGTGGTTCCAAATAGCCTCCCCAAAAATCCTAATGTTGGTATTGTTTATACCAAAAAAAACCCAACGAAAAACCTTTATTGGAATAAAGTACTGTATATGTACTATGACTTTAGTCATGTTGGCAAAACAGACCAAGTCACGACCAATTAGCATGTCAGAAGAAACGGCAAGTAGAGGCCAACTCTGTATTGTATTGCTTGTTACAAGCCATTTACCTCTCCTTTTATTTGATAAGGCCCCTATCTTCTTTCCAAAAACTTCATCACCTAGAAGAGGAACGTTCAGTTGCGCCTCCCACATGACATTTGGCTCAGGACTCTGCCTCCTTTTCTAACCTGTGGGTCAGTTCTGCACAAAAGCCCGTTTCCTCCACACAGTTCCCTACACTTACCCAATATTTAGACCCAGGTCTGTTTTTCTGTTTTGTTCCCTGTAAGAAGCCTCACTGATGTGACAATTTGTGAGCCTAGTGTGGCTCTTCATCAAATTGTGCTAGCACATAGTCCTTCCTCTTCCTCAGGAAAGCACCATTAAATCAGCTAGCGATGTCCCTGAGCAGAAAGGACAGGAACGTCATGACCGCCTTCCTACAGGTGGCTATGACGCTGAAGCAGAGCTAGCTGTAAGCCTGCCCCTACTACGCCTTGTAACGCCGGCACTCCTGCCAAGAGCTTGCAGAAGGAAGTTTGAAATTCAGATCTGTCAGTTGCCATAGGCCATCTGTATTACATTTTGGAGACTTTATTGGAAATTATGCAGGTCATTTTTAAGTATTTCAGCCAGAAGATAAGTTTACTGTACTCTGGTGCTTATTAATGTTGAAAAATAAGCCTCCGAGGAAAGTACCAGATGAGGGAACACATGTCTAATGGAAGGGTGGTTTAGTAAAATCTCTATAACCTTCAGATTAATGTTCAGCTTCAGAGGAGAAAGTCAATAGGATAATGAATTAAATTGCTATAGGAACAGAATATAAATCAGGAAGAGGTGGTGGTATTGTCATCACTACAGTATAAGGAGACTATTCACATGAGTAATTCAAAATTAGTGGGAGATGAACAAGGGCATTAGTTGCAAGAATGCACCTCTGTCCACCCTAAAGATTACAGGTGGTTTCACCCGAAATGTTATGAAATATTCATATCCATAAAAAGCAGAGTTAACGTCCAAAAGACACTTATTCATCAGCACATGCTTATTGTGTTTTTCTAAACCAAAATCAATTTTATATTTTGAGTTAAATGGATTTTTATTGCTGGTTAATATAAAAGAAAATAGGATTGAACAATATATTAGCACAAATTGAGGGATAGTCACACCTGACTGTGGTCTGCTAATTTAAGAGCTCTGAATCATCCAATGGAAATTCCTTTCCTCTATTGACTTTATAAGGCAATGAGGCTCTTTAACAGAGACGTGTTTTAGTAGCAGGCTGCCTGGTCTGTCTCTCCTCTGAAACTACGTGGAGACGAAATGGCTGCCTCTCCCTCTGCACAGCAGAGCCCTTTGGATTTAAAAGCATGGTCCATAGAAAAAAAATTAGAAGTATGGTCCAAGGAAGAACACTGCTGAGGATAATCCAGACAGCAAAGCTTGCAGGGGGGCATACTGGAAACCTATGTTATTTTATAAAGTGAAACTTATCAAAAACATCTTTAAATGTTCCCAAAACACTTCCCAAAGAAAAATGAGATGATAAATCAAGATGCTAAGCAAAAGTTTTGGTGACTAGAGAGTCATTAAGGTGCTAAGGCTAACGTACTTACTGCACCTGAAACCAGCAATAAAACAGTAGGTGACCATAGAACAGTATAAATGGAATAGGATGATGAAAGTTAGTGCTTTAATTTACTGTATATTTTTTGTCAGATATGGATCATATTGTTCCAGAACCACTGCATGAAATGATACACAATAATTAACTGTAGTCTGTTTGGACAAACAGGTAATTCAGATTATGCAGCCTGTTAAACTGTCGGACTGCGGCCTCACTTCGAGTAGAAGCTAGAGGGGCAGATCAAAACGCTCTGAGACTCCTGGGCAAAGCAGAAAACCTGAACATGCCGTATGCTTCCTGCAAAAGTGCAACATTTAAACAAGCTGTCTACACATCTACAAATACATCGTATGTAGCTGCTATCTGCTCTCGTAGGAAGAGGGGCCGCAATGCCTCTCAGCCCTGTGGAGTCCAGGTAGCTTGCAATGCAGCCGCGCTCCGGCAGTCCTGCAAGTCAGCTCAGCACCAGCCTTCTGCCTGAACTTGAATAGTTTCAATAAAAGTGAAAGATAGAAAAGTTTGGGGCACGTAGCAATTGAACAAGTAAACTTATCCCCCAGTGGCTACATAGGAATATATAAAGGGAAAAGCTACAAAATATAAAATGTCTGCAGGTTTCACGAGATAATGCAAATAATTTCCCAAAATCTAATACCGAAAATCTGAACGTCAAGTTTTATTTCCCAGATTTCTCATATTATTTTGTTCTGACCCTTGTATACTTACATTTCTTAAACAATTCAAAGCATCTGAGCTACCCACATTTAACTGTTACTTTGTTGATGGATAAGAAACAAGTCTGCAGATAAAAATGCAAACTAATTGCTGTACCCAATTCCATTTACTTGATTTCATGTTCCATTAGGTTTTTGTAGAGGTTTTTGTGGGACATTTTCAGTGTTACATACGCTTACATGAATTATGGACAGAATTGTGGGGCGAGGAGATGATAGAGAGTGATTCCTTGAAACCAAAAGCTGAAAATGGGTGGAAAGCCAGGCAGTAACCGAACTGTCTAAACATCCGTGGCTACATGGCAGTAATAACAATTTTAAAGTACCAGTCAGAATAATGTGTTGACATCCAGATATTTTGTAAGCAGCAAATGGGCAATATTTAAAATGCAGTTGGCGTTTCTTATCAAGGAAGCTTCTCCTCCTGAACTACTCTATTGGAAACTGCGAGAAAATCCACTTTCTAGGAATATGGAACAGAAATTTTTGCGCTGTATTTTACATCAAAATCCAGTAAACTGGCTATGTGCTAAAAATGCATCTTAATGCTTAGTGACCTTCAAAAGCAGTTTCATCTTTAACACTTTTGAAGTGGAATAGTTGACTTTTAACTTATGTTCCTTCCTGTATTTTTTTGGCTAGACAGTCATCTTCAAGTCGTGGGTAATATACACTTGTTAAATAACAAATCCCAAAACTCAGTAGCCCGGAGAAGTTATAGAATCAAGTGAAGGTGTAGCAACTATAAATCATTGATCATAAATATATAAATAGAAAAAATACACAGGAAGTAAAAGTCATTTTTGTATGAATGGCTGCATTGCTAGGCAGTGCCAGTATACTCTTGCGGTCACAGTCTTACATTTAGTGCTGTTGCAGTCATACTGCCATTTTTAAAGGAAAATTAGATTCTAGAAATAGCCTGTTTTATCCTTCCCTTAGGAAAAAACCTTAATTACACAAATCAAGTTATATAATGTCCAAACTTTGTATCAGCAATAAAGAATTTTACTTCATGTATAATGAGCTTCTCATATCATAAATACCATTCATGTTATTTTTTCACCTTTCTAAAACTCGATTAGCAGTGGAAATACAAATGAGGTTTTTGACTTATTTTTGCAAGGGGAAGAATTTACAGTTCATCCTATAGGTCTAAGCATGCATTTTATGATAGCACAGATAAAACTGGAAAAGTTTAATGGTTTTATTTGAAGCAAATTGTAATAGGATGTTTCTCTATATAAACCACAGAAGTTTAGTTATTGCACCAACAGGGAATCAGGATTGGACCTAGATACAACTATGGCTCTTTGTAGAGTACAAACTAAGAAAAAGATAGGGGGGAGAATTACGTATTTACTTCTTTTAGCAGAAAGACTAACAATAACATATAATTGAAAGGAACAGTCATCTAATTTTATAATCCCAAACAATCATTAGATACCATCTGGAGTTTGAATGATGCTTTAGAACAAGTGTTTAACCCCTTAGAAAATTTGAGACTAAATTTCAGGTACCCGAGCAGGATTTTGATCTTTGTTTTAGGCTTGCACTTTTTCATTCTGTCAGACTACTGAGGTATTTGTGTAGTCACTGCAGGTGAAAAATTACAGTTCACTGTGACATCAAATAAATGAAGGACCTTTTCAGAAGTATTTTAGTACGTCAGCATTTTGATTATTTAGACCTGATAAAATTGCCTGAAACAAATTGCATTAAGTCTTTCTGGAATAATTGAATACGTTAACATTTCAGACAACAAATTATACAGAGATCACCTGATTTCTGCAGAGTATTAATTGATTTCTAGAAAGCATTGTTAAATATTTAAGTATTTGAAAATTTGGTATATAATGTTTAAGGGAATTATTCTTAAAGCAATGAATGAAAGGCTGTTGAAGTTAACGTACCAGCTGCTACATGGCATTGAAGTTGTCTTCGTTATTTCCACTGACGTGCAATAGGACTTCTACTCTCAAGTCAGTTATAGCAAGAATCAGAAATGTTTCTGCAAATGCTTGCTTATCTATCACCTAAGTCTGAAAGCATCCAAATTCCCTAGGTTTCTCAATGTTTTACCAAAGTACGTTATTATTCCTGGATTCTGCATAGGAAATTCTAGGCGCTTGATACAAGGAGCTCCATTCCTAGGTCCCAGTATTTTTTGCTTCTGTACATTGCCCTCTGTGATACAAGCCCCATAGATACTGTCTGCTATATACTGAAATTTAAGAAACTGTACAGGCAGATTTTTAGAGTTGGGGGGTTTTCTTCTTCTTTTTCATTATCTACACAAATGTGGGTGTTCCTTGCCAGAAAACTTTCCTTCTTTGGAAACCACTTTTCTGAATCTTGTGGACTATCCATCCATTAGCAGAATTGTAGGAGCTGTCCAACCCAACTGCAAGCTCTATGACAATATCAGCTTATATTAACGTAGCATGTGACACAGCAAAATATCTGCTGCATGGAATAATAAAGACTGAATTTCTTAGATACTGAGTGAAACAGATCCGTTTAGTAATAAATATATTTTTGCACATGTTTACTTTTCAGTTACCAACTGTTCTCTTTTTTGGGGGGAGGGAGAAGTGGAAGAGAGCGTCAGTGTACTGAGAGCACAGGCTGTCACAGACTATAATCTAAATCCCTTTGGTGCCTCCATTTTAAAATCCAGCATCATAGAGCAATAAGGTGGAGTTTTTCTGCTTAGAGTAGCAGCTGTAGGATTTGCTTTTTTAAACCACTGGGACATTAAAACATTCAGCACTCTAAACCTCCAGTGTCACTTATGAAGTATTCATTTTGCCTCATTCCAAATTATTATCATTTGCTTGGGGTGACTTTACTTGCTACGGGATGATTCTTCTTTAATTAAAGAGTAATTTACCTCTGCAGACAAGAAACCGCACCCATTTTGAAATGAGGTTTGTGTTACTTGGTAATGATTTTTCCACCACACTCTTGTAAATTTTAACTTTTTCTCCAAATATATTTAATGTAACATTCCAGAGAAAGGAGGAATCAGACTAACTTCTTATACAAAAGCTCTTGCACCTATTATGGACAACGACAAAAGAAAATAAAAAGTAAGAGTATATGAATTTTTATTATCTTTGCAATTTACCAAAACAATAAAAAAAAACAGTGAGCAATTACTGTAAACATTACCCTAGACAAAACTCTCATGAAGGCAATGGACTTTTGTCTGAGCTAAAACTATGATTTGTTATTTTTATACTAACCACAGATATCAGACTGTAAAAAACCGTAATACCCTTTTAGCCCAGTCTCTCTTAACTGATACTGCCTGTGCACTGGAAGATGAATGCTGGCAACCAGATCATAAACAGGAGAATCCAGAGTTAATAGCAGATGAAACACAACACGTTCAAGATACTGGTCCATCACCATCACAGTGCAGTTCCTCACGCACTTGCACGTTTGGTGCTGAGCACTCACTTGGCCACATGTGTCTTAATTGCAACAACTTGCTTAACGCCTAAGTGGAGTCAAAAACCACTAGTTCTGAGAACAAGCATGGCCCTTATAGCCCAGAGAGTGGGGATTCACTTTGGAAGCTGTCTTCTCCAGTAATTTTTGTTACTCCGTGCAAATGGAAGAGCTTCAGACAGTGAATGTGACCCTGATTTTGAACAGTCTAAAATTGTTGGTAAGACCCTCTTGTGGGAGGCAGGAGTTTCTGCCTCATACCCATGTCCAAATCCGGCAAAGGAGGCAGCCAAGATGGCATGAAAGGTCTTCCACATCCCACATGGATGCTCTGGTAGCTGTGACTTGGGACCTGAATGGTGGCAGGGACCACATCCTCCAAGGACTGAATTAGCCCAGGAAAAACTCCAGCCCAGAAGTCTCCCTCCTCCCTGGTAATAATGACTGTTTCCTAATACACAGTGGCAGCTGTGAACCCTTACCATTAGCTCTCTACCCTTCAGTTTATTTCCATAGCTTCAGCTACTCCTTTGTTAGGTCTTTGTCCCTTACCTTATGTTTAATAGTTTCTTATGAGGCATTTTAGTGTCTGAGTAAAAAGCCATCTAAATCATGTCAATTCTAGCTGCCTTTTTATTGCACTTTCAGGGAACGCTGTGAGGTTGCAGAGTTACAGTTTTCATTTAGCATAGACTTGACCTTCCACCATCCCTGTAGACCTTTCCTTAATTAAAAGCACACAGGCATACACTGCCTCCCAGAAAGTCAAAATACTTCAAATTTGTGGTATTTTATTTTAACCATCTAGGTAATTGATACTTTCAATAAAGACCGAGAAGGAAATACTTCTAAATCTTGCTTTCTTTAGACAAAATTATGATAGATAATGGATTAGGATATTTTACAAGCAATAAAGGGAAGCAAACTTAAGTTTTTGTTACCATTTCATATGTATGTCTTTCCAAAATTATTACAATTAGGTCAGTTTCTCAGGCATATCTGCCTTTAAAATAGCACGTGAGTGATAGTAGGCACAATAGCATCAGTGTTAACACTGTGGAGAATTAGAATTGACAAGGTTAAACGACATTTCTTCGAAGTCCATTTTCTTTCCATTTATCTTTTAATATCTCACCTTTATCTGTCTGCACCTTATCTCTGTATAAACTAACTGGACATTACTGCACACACCTGCCAAGATTTGCTGGATTAAACCTCAGTAAAAATTAATTCATTCTATCCAGTTACTTTTCAGTA
Source organism: Gavia stellata (assembly GCF_030936135.1). NCBI lineage: Eukaryota > Metazoa > Chordata > Aves > Gaviiformes > Gaviidae > Gavia > Gavia stellata. Next base: position 7,978,654 of record NC_082615.1, on the reverse strand, counting down.
GTTTGGCTGGTTTTTTTAATCTGACTGCCATGAAAACATGTTCTAAGTGACAATTTGCCATAGGCACATTAGAAAAGCACCATATACAAGTTATTACTCTGCAAGTTCTATCAAAAGTAAAGAGAGTTCTGGATTTTAGCTAGAAAGGGCAAGTCCATTACTGTCCATCTCTTCCCATCATCTTGAATTTTATTTACTCTTTCTTATCAAAATATGAACATGCTACTGCCATCTAGTCCCTGGACATTCTGCTAATAACAGAATCAGTTGGTAACACAGCCTTAATCTGCTTAGCCTTCAGTATAGAACTGGTCAGAAACAGCTGTTGCATTCTCTCAAATGCATAATTCTTATGAATAAAAAAATAGATATTTTTTATTTTTCAAGGCATATTCAATGTGAACAGTATACATTTGACATATTTTGTTATGTGAATTTTTGCTCTTTCCACCTTTAGCAATTTCTTTCCCGTTTCCACTGACAATCTAAGCACAAAGTGATCAAGGACTGAGCTATCAGTCCTATACGGTTATCTCCAACTCAGCCTGATACTTTGAAGTGTCTATGTCCAAAGCAAAGCAGGTAGATATGGTCCTGAGAGGCCTGTCATTTTTTCTGCTTATACAAGACTTAATCTTACAAGATCCATGGCTACAGGAGCTCAGCCACCCAATTCTCATTACCTGCTGCTTTTTTGCTTCCTACCATGTAAGTTTGAAATACCCTGGTGAGGTTGTGTAGACAAAAGTTTCTTCCTCCTGCTCCAATCCACCAAACTATCAATGTGGTGCATTTCACTGCACTAATTCATTATATAAATCAGTAGAGAAGCATGGCTTTCAAGTTGTGGTTCTCCTAAGATTCTCCAGAAGAAGAAAGAAACAAACCTTCATCCTTTTATTCTTTTCTCTTTTTTGAAAGAACAAAAAAGCTTATGGTAATGTGCATAAATGATGAGTTGGCATACTTGTCTGAAATAAGAAATTCTGATTCAGAAAAGGATAAAAGACTTAGTACTAAGTGTACTACTGTCAAGTGCTTTGAGAGAAGACAGGTTAATGTCCATTACTTGCTCTCTTCACGTAAAAAACCAGGGAAGGGTCAATAAAATATCATAAAAATATGCTACCAATAAAAGCATAATTAAAAATACATAAAGTATTTGCAGAACAACCCATCATAGGTGAAACTTAAAACCCTCTATACCACACATTCCCTTAGCAGGAGCTGCCTATACTTCACACACAGAAACTAATAATCAAAGAGACAGTCAGAGCTCTGATCCCAATTCTGTGTATTGTGAAATTACTTTGTGGCTTTGGGGTTTGTGGATTGTTTCTAAAGAGTATTGTGGCATTGACCTGTGGAGCCAGTTTTACCTGAAATACAAATTACTACACCAAGATTGCTCCGATTAAACTAGATTTTGGCACATTTTGTTCCATTTTTTCCTTCAGAGCAGTGGTCGCAGTGAGATGTTTCTAGTGAGATGGCTAATGGATAAGCTCAGGAGAATGGTGCTGCTGTGGTTTTAAACAATACAATCCATCCCTGACCATTCCTGCTTTAGGCATGATTAGTGCCATAAAAGAGGCTTCAGACAGGAATATTTCCTTTCACATCCAAGGCTGCGAATTACAGCCTAACCCTAGGAGTTGTGGTTTAAGGCAGAGTTCTCTATAGGAGTCTTAAAGCTCCCGTGCTCTAGGTACCCAGATTGTCCCTTTGACAATCTGCCTGTACCCACAAACAAAATTTTATACACACATACAGCCCTGCCGAGGGGAGGGAGATCACAGGAAAATCAACAAATTACTGTAAGGTAAGCAAGAGGGATGAAGACATCGGGTCTCCAGGCTCTTGGCTAAATCACAAGACAAACCAGCAGGAAATCAGGGAGATTTCTGGTAGCCTCTGCTTGTGTTTCTCTGAAATCAAGTTACCTCCACAAGGTACTTTGGTTTTGACACATAAGCATTTTCCAGCAAAACCCTGTTTCAGCAAAAAAAAAAATCCCAACTAGTTCTGCTTATGATGAGCGCAAGGCCTTATTCTGTGCGAAGCCCAAGGGTGTGTTCAGTTAAGAGGATTTTCACTGTTTGATTTGTAGCTTAGAGCCTCCCTATCTACTGTTCCTAAGTCACAAAAGGCACAATAGAGGAACTGTTCTTCCTTCTAACTGGTAGAGCTATTCCCTGGGGCAGTTAATTAGGAAAAAAAAAAAATAAAAAAATCACCCTTGTTCTTCCAGATTCTAATGAATGTCTGTCTGTTGCATTCTCATAGGGTTTTCTTTCAGAAATCCAGGAAAATGATGAAAGGAAAAATGCCAGGGTAAAAAAAAAAAAAAAAATTAAAAAAATCAGTGTCTGAAGTTCCAAAAGCCTTTTTCCTGTGGCCTATTTGAAAATACATACCTACTTTTTAGATATACTCAGTACTGGAGATGAATACTTCAAAGAAAGTTGGAAATGTTTTGTTAGAATTCTGAGCTTTCAGGCAGCACATTTGGGGTCTATCCCCACAAATCTTCATATACATTAGCAGCCCCATTGAAATAAGTGAAACCAAGGGCATACCAACAAATGTGAAGTAAGGTAGGAATGTGTGTTTACAATGCATCTGTTACTGTTGGGGAGCACAATACAGTGAGTCACAATAGAAGAAAAGCAGGATGCAATCCCTAGGATTTAAAATTCTTAAATCCATCTTAATTGACAATGTTTTAGCTCCACTGTGATCTTACATATGAATTTCACACTCATTTTTTCTTATTTTATGTACATAAGATATTACCAAATAATAAAGTATCTAGATATTGCTAATACCGTAGAAATTACCAAGTGATTAGAGTGAAAAGAGAATTTTTAAAATGACACAGACTTCTTTACTAGCACAGAAGAACACATCAGTTTTGTGATGCCATCCGTCTTTCAAATGATCTTGTAAACTCATCAATATTTTGGTTGTGATCATCAAACAGTCTTTGGGCAGCTTGAAGTAGATCGATTTTACCTGTGTACTGCTAGATGGTATTTCTCATTTTGTGCTCTGAAAGTGGCAGTTTACAACTCAAAGTGAATGGCCATTATTAAATCTAAAGACACACATCGTTTAAAATAAAAAATAAAAAAAATGGGGAATTCTAGAAAATCAACAGAATTACTGAGCTGTATCATCTTGTATCAGCTGAAAATCTGTCCTTTAATGTTTGTGAAGAGGCAAATAAAAGTGCAATTAAGAGCTGGAAGAGACCATCTGTCTCCTTTCAGTTCGTTGTTTTGTTTAGAGTTGGGCCTGAACCAAAAACCTAATTCAGACACGTCCAGTGTTTGGAAACGGTCACATCCTCGTCCCCTTGGATATTCAGAACTGCTGATAGCTGCTCACAGCAGACACTAATGATAGCCCTTGTAATGCTTTTTGTCAAATGCTTTACAGTCATTAATACGTTCCCCATTAACTATCAATTACCTTGCAGTGTAATTATTTTACCGATTTTACAAATGGGTAGACTGAGATGGAGAGGCTGAGTCAACTGCAGTCATAACAACAGACCATGGCGCGGTAAAGACCAGAACATGAGATTTCATGGTGTTTTCAAAGTCCCAGAAATTTTGGCCACCTGATTTCTCCAAATTCATTCACAGTGCCGGATGGATACCTTAAATAGGCAGGTCTTGTCATCGTTATTCCTATAGCGAAAGTTAATTACCCCAATACACACCGCACTGTGCAGGCTACAACATCCAACGGTATTAAAGGACAGTCATGAATTTCCCATTATATATGCACAATATTCTGCCACCCAGAAAACCTTTTATCATCTATACCTGAACCTGTCTCTTACCAACTACTTTTTTAAAGTTCCAAACTTGTAATGTAAATATAGCAAAAGAGGCAGATAAAAACAATGCCAAATAGAGAAGACTGTAGTGAAATAAATATGCGAAGCTAAGTAAATCGCAAACCACTTTCTTTTGAATTGCAGTAGGGCTGTAAGCATTGACAATATTAAAAGTCAATGAAGCAGTGAAAGTAATTTACAAAGATGTACCCTCAAAGTTCATGGAATGCTGATATGGTAAATATCTTTAGAAATGTCTCTAAATATACAGTAATTTATCTTTGGATTTATTGGACCATTTAATTATTTTGACAGACTTCAAACTTTGAGATATCGATTGATTCTAATCAGTAGATCTATAACTGAATAACTGTTTATCAAATTGCTGTTAATGAAGCAAATAAAGCAATTTATCCTTAACATGCGCACATTTCATTTGTATACATTACCTACATCATTCATCTGCGTGGAAAGTGGAGCCTTGCCAGTTTCTACAAAACAAACTGCGCTATGGTAAGAACAGCAAAACGACGATAGGCTTCCCTTGTAATTTTAATTTATATCAGAAATATAATTTACAGCAGTGGCACTATGTATAAAAATAAAAAAGCCATGTACGGCTGTGTGAACACCTCCAGCTGCAGACAGTAAAACTGTTGCCAATGACTTGAGAAAGAACAGCATAGCCTTTGTAATCTGAAGTCTGTGACCTGCTGCGATCCATCAGCTTTCAAGTTTTTGGGCCAACCTTTCTAGAGTGGTCAGTCCAGCGAGAACTACAAACTAGAGAGAGAGAGAGAGAGAGAGAGAGAGAGAGATAAAAACAGCAGCAATTGAATGCTGAGCTGTTTTGAATGAATGATCCACTATTAATAGTTTGCTAGGTGAAGATATTTTCCTTTGTTGCTTAAGAAGCTGTCTTCAGCGTTTTGATTCATGGAGAATTTTCCTCCATTTCCTAGTCTGAAGCAAGGTGAGCAGCTCCTGCTTTAGGTAGATTGTACTGTGGAATTACTAAATTCTTTTTTGCTTTTATTGCTGCTAGTAGTTCTAGTAGTCTTGCTGCTGGTAGTTCTCTCCATTTGTTAATAACAGTGGAGGAACAGGAAAGAAGTGAGCATCTGAGGGGCTGAGAGAACCCCAGCTGCTGGTTGCCCCTGTCTTTGGTCTGTTTGGCCCATTGACCACAGATGAGTTTGTCATGGCAGCAGCAACCTCATTCTTACCTTCGTTTGCTCTAAAGTTTTTCTGTACTGAGATTAGAGCTTGCTTTTGTAATATAGATGGACCTGTATGGTCAAAGGTACTGTGTTGAAACAGAGTTCCTGGAGAATACAAGCAGATACTGCAGAAGTTGTTGGCAATTGAGCAATTCAATAGCATCACTCACACAACATTGTCTCATCTCCTCTGCAACCGTGACCTGTAACTGAACCTCAGCCAAAGGGACCATAGTGTTTTACCTGGGTCTTTTTAAGCAGTAGGAATTACATTGTCAAAGTAGATCTGGTTTTATCCATTATGAAATTGTTTACTCACCAGACTTTCAGTTGGCTGAGAACAGTGAAAGTATGATGAGTGAATAAAACTGCACAGGGCTGTGAGCAAGCTACTGCTGATCTTCTAGGCCTGCATAATAACTCATCCCTGTCCCACCCATGAAACTCCCCTTGATATCAGGAGGATTTGTGATGGTTGCCAGATTCCAGGCCCCAACTCCAGGGTGTTCCTCTGCTACTGGGTATTGAATACTTGACTTGTAAAGTGCGGCAGAAGCATGAAAGATGCTAAAAAATAAGTTCTGTTCTATTGTTCCTTGCTAAAAACTTAGAAGTTCTAGCAAAGATAATAATGGCATCAAATCATTGATCAGAAATACAAATATAGTACTTTCACATCACTACTTGGAGTATGAGCAGATTTAGCCTGTGTCTGTTCTCCCAGCTATGCTCTATGTTAAAGGCAGTTCTTGTGTCATCTTTTTTCATACAAACAGCATATGTACTTTGTAATGCTTCAGGTAACACAGAATAAACTTTGCTAAAAACTTACAGAATGTAAAAGTTTAGTGCTCCACAGTTGGGAAATGGGAACAGAAAAGCTGGTTGTGCATACAGACTTTTTTTGCCTTCCTCTCCACTTTCTTGTCTGATCTGCCGCAAAGAGAAATCAAACAGGGTGAATCAAACAAGCCAAAATAATTCAGAAGGTTGGGGGTTTTTTTCAGCCACAACATCAATTCTGCTGAATTGCAGCATCACTCTGTACATTTAAGTTGTACATTAACGTTGCCCTCCTCGTATAAGAAAAAGCTATAGAATAATATTTTTCAAACACACTTAGGTTCATATGACATTTGGGATCTTTTGCATTTCTGAAATATAGTGATTCTAATTATGCAACATCAAAGCTAAAAACCAGAATGCAAAGACACAGTTTGGCAGTACAAAGAAAAGGTGCGATACCGTAACCTGCCAGAGCATCAGAACCTATTTTTCTGTGCTTTCAGAAACACTTGCAAGAGCAACCTGTGACATCCTCGGAATGATGTAGCCAGCAGAGCAGCAGTGCTGCCCTTTCCCACTGTGATGGCCCCTTGAAAAAGCAGCACTCTGGTTTCAGACATATATTCGCTAACCTCTAAACACCACTGCGAAAGGAAACTAGGGTATATTTAAGGACCATTTTGCTTCTCTAGAAATGCACCGTGAGGAATGGCACAGCTGGATAGCAGTGCTAACATGAGAAGAATGACAGATTTTAAGTGACAGGAAGAAACAGGACAGAAGAGGGCAGGGGAGAGTTTCGGTGTTCGTAAAAACAGGGGAATATATGGGTCTGAATATGGGCAAGGAAAACGTATGGACTTAGGTGGCACAGGCATCATTATAGGAAAGTCTGAAAAAGAGCATGGCTCAAAAGGAATCCAGCCCGTGCTGGGCACATTCATCCGCTGGCATGTTTTTGATTTCATCTTTTCATCTGCTGACAGTAACCAAAGTTGACAGAGGCTATTGGAGCAAAATTTAAGTCTATTAAATGAAGGTGGGCATCCTCAGTTCTGTGCAGAAATATAGACTGACTTGATAAAACAGCTGAGTTTAGTTGAAATTACAGAGGGAAAAGTAGACAAATTGAAATTTGGACTGGAGCACAAGAGCCAACAGCAACTTTATATAATGTGTTTGAGAGATGTAATGCCCTGAAGTACTAACAAATGCATTTTTACATCTCATCCTGAGAGTCTTACAGATTTTTTCTGGAAATGTCCTAAGAATCTCAACCTTGATGTTCAAACTCACAATTATTTTGAGCAAACCTATTTCCCTGGTGAGTTGCCCTCTTTTCTTCTGCAGCAAATTTCTTCTACTTGACTCCCAGTTCTGCACAAAGTGATTTATTAGAGAGATTGCATTTTTTTTTCCTTCTGGAAAGTGTCAGTTTCTGAACAAGATCAAATAATCTCCTGCGCTTCAGTATTGACTAATTTTAATTATTAAAACCTTTCTCCCAGGAAAAACTCTTCGTGCTGCTTGCTGAGAAACCAGCAATTTTTAATAGAATTCAGGAACTTCTTTTCTTGAGGAGATCAGGGAACACTGGAGACAGAATCTGACTTTAAGCTGGGCTCACAGTTCAATGACATTTTTTTTAAAAGTGGGAAGAACTAGCTTTTTCCTTTACCTTTTTTCTATCTATGTGTCTCCCTTTAAACTTTCAATGATGGGCTTTGCAACAGCTAGGACATAATTTGTTATGCAGTAAAATTTAATCATATATATTTAAATTAATTATAAAGCTAAACACATACTTTGCATATATACTACACTTACTAAAATCAGAAATCAATCTTTTGTTAGATATCATTGTAGTGATATGCAGTCCCCATTACCATGATTTTATATGGGATCCTTTCCTCACAACAGCCTGCCAAATTGATATTGTTAAAGTGTCAATGAAAGAAAATAGTAGCTACATTCGTATTATAATTTCTCACATTTAAGTTCTCAGGTTTTAACATCATTGACAAATAATTAGATGTTTTAGCAAGGTAATAGGATAATTACACTGTTGCTCCGTAACTCGAAATCTAAAGGCAGCACTATCTGCATTTAAAGTATAATGCAACTTTGCCTACAGACATTACAAACTAGCATACCTTACCACAACGAATTGTTTACTGCAGTGTAATGAAATCGAATACATGCTTAATGATGCAAGCTTGTCAAAATAATAAACTAACATACAGTCAACATTATCTTCAATTAGATGTCTACTTTGGTTGAGTTCTTAACATTACAGTTCAAAGAGCTGGATTTTTATCTGCTGTAATTTTCAGCTCCATTTCATCTGTGCACTAAGAAAAACGTTCTCTTTTGCTATGCAAGAGCCATACCACAGGATAATGCACATAAAGAAATTAAATAAAGGAAGAGGTGGCAGGCACAACATTAGGACTAACTGAAGAAACTACAGCTGGTCAAATTTGTGACTAGTAATTTCATGGGGGAAAAATAAGACAAAACCCACAGGAGACATTGCGTGTATTAAATGATCTTTTTTTGCACATCTAACAAAAAGCTCAACCTTACCAGTCACTGTGCAGCAACATTCATAAATATTTGCATGATTTTATGAGATCGGCATGAATTCAAAGCTACCCACAGCATGTGCCACAGCCCAACATGACAGTCACACTGTGAGCACACAGCTCCCTAACTGCACGGGGCAAGCGGGACCCACGATTCACTCTTTAGAGCAACCACCCTCCCAAGGGCGGTTTGGCAGGCGGAGACGGCCACTGTCGGGGATGGAAGAGGGGCAGCACCATCTACAGCTCTCCAACTCCCCTCCTCACTTACTGATCAGTAATGCCGCTGAAGGAAATAGTGCTGCGACGAGGCAAGTTGAAAGCTGGTTGTTGCAGAGCTGCGGCTGTACTTGGCACAATCCCTCACTTCACTCGGACGTTAATCCCCCATGGAAGCGACACTGCAGATCCCCAGTCAGTCAGTATTTCAGGGGTCTGTAGCTCTTCCAGTGGGAACTGGATGCAGCAAGAAACAAATAGTGTGTGGCATTTGCACGGCAGTCAGAAACACCCTGAAGGCCAGGCCCTTGGCCAGCGAGAATAAGGAGCTGCTTTCACAGCCTGACTGAGGCCAGGCTTTCTGCCAGCAGAAAATAGTTCACTATGTGGACAAAATGAATTTCAAAGACTTTTGATTGGATCATCACGCAAATTCACCTTTTCTAATTACAGAAAGTCCAACAGACTAAAGATCTCTTCAGGAGTTCAGCATTTTGGAGCATGGCACATTCCCTGGTTTCCTTTCATTAAGAGAAAATATCTGTTTGGCATTTCAGGTATTTCCATGCCAGTATTTTCAGCATTTAAGCTAAATAAATTAACCTGCAAATGAATACAGACTGTGTTTTCTAATGGGGAAAAAAAGCTTAGACTTCTGTTGTCTGATGTAGAAAGCCTGCTGACACAAATTGCAGGTGTGACTTCACTGCTGCCCCTTTCACCACCATCATGTCCAAGAGGCATGTTTTGAGTACTAAAAGGTCTCCGGACTCATCTCTGTTTTAAAGACAGACATGTAAAAGACTTGTGTTGCTGATCTGAAGTGCCATTGCTACACTCACCACCCTTTCCAGTGAAGAGTTGAATTACCAGTTAAAAGATTCCAGATTCATAACAGGCCAGATGATATCATGAACAGTCACACAGAGGATCCCCATAGCACTCTGTGCTCAGGAACCTCCATTCCGCAAACCACAAAACCCATTAGGCAGATCTGCTTTTAAGGTTAGAGATGACGCACCACGGCTTCACCCTCTGTTCATTCGCCCCTCAGTCTAAGTCCTAACTGAAGCGCTATTCACTTTTTTACAATGAGGCTGTCTGCGCAACTGATTTTCTTTACCCTTTTGTCCATTTAATATTCACATCTCACTGCTCAAACTGCCCACAGACACATGGCAGGTACCGTATTTCTGTTGGAGTTGCAATTGGTTTTCATCATTTTTCACTGACCTTCAATTACTAACTTTAAAAACTTGTGAATAAGTGTAATTTCGGGGCGTATTCACAAAGGTAAATCTCAGCTTTACTTCCTAATGTTTAGATGGGATTTTCAGGTGGTTTCTTGTTTCTAAGCGTTCACGTTATACAGACAAGACAAACTGTGAAGCAGAGGTCACTGGTGTTTAGCTAGTCAGGGCAACAATTACTAGTGAGTTAGGAAAATGTTGCTCCTGTGCTGAAATATACAGTTAGAAAGTTTCTGAAACAAATGGAAGAGGAGGGGTTCTTCTCCTGTCTATATGAAGCCAAGACATTTATTTGTTGTGGATGTAAGGAAGCAGCTTTGAGGGATGATATAAAAGAGGAAATTGCAGAAAATACCTTTGACAAAGGAAACCGCTGTTAGATCCTTGAACTTCAACCAACCGCAGTATAATTAAGGCTACTGGAAAGGCTGCTGTGATCATCTTCCTCTGTTTGTTTGTAAATGGCTGTACTGAACTGCTCTTACCATGTGACAATTTTCAGTGCCCTTTATAAGGTACCCAGAAGAGTGTGTCCTTATGATAAACAAATGCTGCTGTGTGTAATTTCATGCCCTTTTAATTTGTGCTGTACTACATTTGTTGAGTAGTGTTTGCCAATATCCTACTTTCTTTTACCAAATCTGCAGATAGAGCTAAAAGGCTTACTTTGTAAAAGATAACTGGCTTAGTTATAACTTCTAAGTGTCAGTTATCTTTCCTAATGAGTATAATGCCACTCAATTCATCTAGAAACAAGATAATTTTATAGTTGTCTGCCTTAAGCTGTACTATCTCACATTCTTAGATAATTCATGTCCTCTTGTTTTGTCTGTGCTCGTTATTTCTCAACTTCAAACTTACCTTTTAAAGTACAAATGTGAAACCGTCTCTTTTGCTATTTACATAAACAACAAAAGGCAGTTGTACTTCCCTTAGCTTTAAAAGAGGCTTCCAGGATATTCTTAAACAACAACCAAAAACCCCCTTATTTTCTGTCTGCAGGGTAGATCTGTGCCTTCTTTCCTCTCAGTCTCTGACTCTGCACCTTAAACAGGAAATCCTGGTGTGAAAATGTCTTCAAATTATTTCTAAAAATTTGACTCCCTAATATATCATCTCATCTACCACAGCATTAATATCCTAAAGGACCTTCAATAATTCAATAAAACATTCATTCCAGAATGGCTATTTTGAGTCAAGCTGGGCTTCCTCAAACTTTTCTGTCTTTGAGCCCTCAACTTACATTCAAAGATTTAACGCTACGATCACTAGCAATTATATCCATTTCAAATTATTTTCCTCTTTTATCAGGCTTTAAGTGTTTCCCTGTTATCACTCTATAAAGTGCTGGAAATCCAAGTGTCCCACAGTCTCCTGCCAAAACTATTTGTATTCTGAGCTTCTTTTTGCACCTTTTATGGGTGATGTGTCACAAATTGTCATGGATCAATAACACAAATTGAAGTTCATAACATGAACCTCATTATCTAGGTGTTTTCCCCAACACTGTTAATGCTACATCTGAGCATCTCACAACATTGTTCCTGGAGAGTGCAGCTATTCCCATGTCAGAGATGGCAAGCTGGGCAGAAAGCAGTAGGAAGATTTGCTTAAGGGCAGAGAAGGACTTGAACATCATTTTCTTAAGTCATAGGTGAGCAACCCAATCACTAAAAAGGAAGGAGACTCTTGAGAGAAAAGGATGTGTCGATAAATCATTCAGAAAGATCCCATGAGACCCTGTGTTTGTTTTCACATTTAACTTTCAATGGATATACTACTAATATTTTGCAATTTCATTGGTTTAAAACAGAAAGTCTCATCTCACCAAGTGCATATGTTCATCCTCCACATTGACGTGCCGCTTTCCCTTCCCAAAGGGCAAGCAGACCATCTCCCTCTCTTCCCCTCCTCCCTGCAAGAGCAGTCAATTCCCACACATCCTGTGCCAAGTTCTTCTCCCATCCTACACCTGCCAGCAGGGAATGGGGAAGGACAGGTCACCAAGCCACATGCCGCGGCAGGAGCAGTAACGACAGACTGGATTGCCTGTGCAAGGCTGAGATCAGGCAACGAGAGCATTCGGGTAGGCAGGCAGGAGCTGCTGCCCAAATGGGCTGGACAAGGACTTCCACGAGCCTCCGATGGACCACACCAATAGCTTCTTAAAATACATCCTCAACGTTATTCTGTGCTTTCCTCATATACACACCTTATTTTCATTTTAAGAATATAAAATCCCATGCTTCATTTTTGCCACAGAAAAATTATATTCTTAATTTAACAATATACTTCTATACTCAAGAGAGCAGGTAAAACTGATAATTGCCTTATTTCTGCTTCTGGTTTGTAATCCCAACATTAACCTTTTCTTTGCTTCTTTGTTAACATCGAGTATATTAAGCTTGATCAATTTTTTTTCTACTAGATTATAAAATGAGGACAAAGGGGATAAAGCCTAGATCAACAACTAGATTTTCACTAGCCCAAATTCTATTAACTTTTTTTGCTCATTCTTTTATTCATCAGTCTGTGATCTTTCTCTGCCTGCTCTTGCCCACCATGCCCACCCTTTGAACAGAAATGTAGCTACAGATGGTATTTTGGCAAGGTAGACTGAGAGCTGTAGTGGCATCGCGTGTTGTTACAGAAGGCCTGAACTGTTAATGCATCTCTGTCACACCATTCGGTGACCTTGCACATGTGTCCTTTTGACTCAGTGTCTCAGGATAACACAGTTAACAACAAAAATAGCATCAGTCGCTACTTCACTGCATTTTTGACTTGCAGGAACTGTTTTCTGCTGCTTTCTGGACTGATTGCTAAAGAAATACAGAATCCTCCCAGAAATTCAGAGCACAATTATATAACTGAATCTCCCAAATGGAGTGTTTACACTGAATTCATCATCATGGTGTCTGAGCATCTGTTGTATTTAAAATGAGAAAACAATTTAAATGTAGTGTTTAGTCAGAAAATCCTGCACGCATCCAGAAATTATGATAGGCTCATCTAATAGCCTTTTTTCCTACATTAACCCTATTCTCTCTTAAGATGTAACTTTTGCAGATGATGGATTGGGTCAGTGCCAAATTACAGCTTGCAATAAAATTTTGCATCAGCCAAGACATAATCAACATCAAACATTTGAGTCTAAGACTTTCCTTTTGATCCTCACATGAAGTGAATTGCAGAACAGTGTCATTTATTTATGTTTACCCAGTACTTGCTCACCTGCTAACAATGAATGACAAGAGTAGTTGACTGGCAGGTCAGCCAAAAATGCCCCATGTTGAGTAACGGGCAGTGGAAGGCTTCAGCAATGACTGCCCTGTCAAAAATTCTCCTGTAGTCACACAGCAACCAGCATCCCAGACACATCTATGTACCTCTGGGGCTCAGTTTGGATTTTTCCTACCTTGTGTTTCCTCCTATCTGGGAGTGAGTACAAATGACTGTGACATTTGCAACAGTTCTGGCAGCATTTGGATGGCAGGAATCCATCACCTTTCACATTTATTTCTTCAGCCTATCGTTTACTTAATTTTTTGGTGTTAGCACAAAGGTGAAAAGTCCTAATAGCAAATTCTGAGAAACACAGAGCCAATCTGACCTCTTAAGCTAGTAATTCGTATTTTTTACTGTAGTCCTGTGGATGCTTAAAAGAAACATCAGGTTTTAAATATTGCCTAAAACAGCCTTTTTTCCTACTTGCAAATGACTTAAAGCAAGACTTACAACAGAGAGAACAACATATAAAAATATTAAAGAGAAATACTTTAAAATCTTCTACACTTCATTCGGGTCATATTTTCCATATTTTCTAGCTGCAATGGTTGCATATAAACAAGGAATAAGGATGTTTTGCTCTGTTAGTAGCCTCATCAGCCTCATCAGATACCAGGTCAGCAGCCAAAATAGCTGTACTGTTTCAGATCTCATTCTCTCCAATCTCTTTTCAAAGTACTATTAAACACCCAGATAGAGTATCTTAGAACAGATGCTAAGACTCTCCCTCACCTTTCGTTTGTATGTCTCCAGCTAGAGAGGATTACTTTAAACCTAAAGCAGGCAATGCTACTCTTTTTTTTTTTTTAAGAGTCATAATACGTGCTGAAAATAACACACAGTGTTAACTACTCACCAGGGAACCCTGGATAAAGCTCACTGTTGAACACCATTTGTTGAACAGAGGTATTGCAAGTTAGTTCTTGTTACCGACCGGCCTAATGCAGTGTTAGACACCATTTGCAGTTCAAGTGCTAATTCCTAGCATATCATTATTTCTAGTAAAGTAGATTTTGCAGCCACGTGTAGTTAACCCTTGACCGCATTTTCACTTTACTGCATGATGCATTATTGCGTTTCTCTGCACATTCTTTTACACAGCTGTCTGCTCAGAAGCAGGGGAAAACTGAGTTCCTTCCTTGCATTCTTAATCTTATTCTTTTAAGTGAAAAAGAATTATAATCTTTTTTATTTATCTAGGATACAATTGTTGGCATATTGTTGTAAATGTGGATGACAAGCCTTTCTGTTAAACCAGTATTTTATAGGCATTTCTTTTAAATCACAAAATAACTGTCAAAAGCAGTAAAAAAAAAAAAAGCCACAAACCACATTTGTCAGCAACAGCCTAAAGAACCTCAGTTTTAATAGAGAGAACATAAAAGAGAGTCAGAGATACAAAATTATTTCAAACAAATGTTTTTTGCATCTCTCCTTTCTTATATTAAACTAAGTTAATCTTTTTAATTGAATTTCATTTTAAAACCACAGTAGTTTTCTAAAATGCTAAGTAAACTACTGGAAGTATAGGTTGTCATGTAAAATTTATCTTACCAATTTACCAACAACGTAAGAGTACCTCACTGCTGTGGGCTTATGCATAAAAAATAACAGACAGGATCTATGGATTAATTAGTTAAGTACGTGAGTAATACCACCTTGGCAGATCCTAATGTTTCATGGTAGAGTACCCTGTGCATGAGAAGAAGATGGCTTTGTTTTTCAAAGACAATGGCTGTGAATCATAATTTCTATCTTCTTAAACACCATTCTTCTGAGCCCACTAACAGCCCAATTCTCCAGCTGTTACTTTGAATATGCTCACTGAAAGCAAAAAAGGGACTGAGAACTGGACCAGAGAGTTAAAGTTCTTACCCCACTTGAATTGTAAGGACTTGTGCCTTGAGCAGGCCAGGATTATCCACCAAGATGCGATAATTAAATACGTGCAATCTTAGCACGTTCGCCTTGCATATGGGTGAGCATGTGTGTGGACAACAAGGTTTGATCATTATAAGAATTCACGAAAAGACAACATTAACATCCAGCTCCAAATCCTAACCAATTATGAAAAAAATGCAATTAACTTTATTTCTTCCTTGAATAGTCCATGTGATATTAGGCCTATTATTAAGCAACACACCATAAAAAAATCCTTCATCACTTGCTAAAGATAGGAAAATTTCCACTACATCACTGCCAGGTATTGGTCCAACGAAACGAGACAAATCAGGACCACAGGTTCTGAGGAGCCTGGTGCATGTTCTCACAGATGGTGCTATGCCTTTCCATGAAGGAGGAGGTACATTTAATTTAATTTAAGACAAAGCTAAAAATATTCTGGTCAGCTACACAAATTACACATCCTAGAACCAGGGGACATTTAAAAAAAACTCATTTATTTCACAAAGTGAGGACCTCAAATCTCATACCTGTTCAGATCCACAAAATTAATGCCATAAATAACTCTTAGGTGATATGACATTACTGCTCTTTCCAAAGGGTTTTACAAGACCTGTAAGATCAACTATATTTTAACACTGGAATATCAATTGTTGTTATTAATAGGTTTTAACTCATTAAAATAATTTTCCTCACTGGACACCTACCATGCAGAAATTACATTTCTTTTGCCGTTTTTATTAAAATTTGAATAAACAAAAAAGTGTAATTTTTTTCCTTAATGAGATCTTAGCCACTTTTTTACAAGGTCTCAGGATCAAAACAAACATTTAACTTGTCGTCTTGAGCAATTTCATTTGCTTTTGTTCCCTGCTGTGCTGGAAACATGCTTTGTGCTTGCTCTCAATCACATATCCCAACAGTTTATCAGGTAGTACAGCATAATACAAATATTACAGTTACAGATTAGCTGTTCCCTGCTGCCATTCACTCCGTGGTTTAGATCCCTTGTCATTTACAAATCAAAATGTTTATGCACTCAATTATAACACTTCTAAGTGAGAATGAAGGGTATTCCATTACTCCCAAGAGGACTATGGAAACATTTGTGTGTAAAGTACTGTGATAGTCTAAATTCCCTCAGTTTCATATTTTTCCACATCTCACAGTGATCTAACGTTTATAAAAGGGTTATGCATGCACACGGGATCAGAGCTTTGTAATATACAGAGGGTCTTTGTCCAAGTTAAAAAATTGCTGAAAGATTTCTGAAAAGAGTCCCTGGAATTTTTGGCACCCACAATGATCAACACAGCAAACTGCCTCCTTTTGCTTAGCCAAAGAGCCTTGGTCAAATGCCACACAGAAAATACCCTGCTACTAGCTCTGCCCAAAGATGCACATTTCACCCGGGTGAAGGATCAAGAAAAACAGCAAAACACACTGCGGAGGAAAACCAGTACGAACAATGTGAGTACTATAAGTACAGGGCTGAACTTTATCAAAGTACAGGCAAAGAACAGGTTATTACCATTATAAACAGACATGCACATGTGTTGAGAAGGGGAATTAGATGTTTTCCCCACAGTGGCCAGAACAGGAGCCATAATATCAGCCTATCTATATTATTTTACCCCATAGATTCAGCCTACCAGGCTGAGTAGACCGTGCTCAGTAGGTTACCCCTAACGTACTGTCGTCAGCTCCTGCTGACGTTCCCGACACCGCCGACCTCAGCCATCTAAAAAGTGCTGTGCCTGCTCCTGGCCCAACGCACGTTCTTGGGTGATGAAAAAAGGGCACATTCTGGATTTTCATTGGCTAAAAGAGAGTAATTAATCTTAATTCTCTTCTCCCTGAAAAATAGAACTTCTATAGCTCGAGGAAAACAAAGAGCTATCAGTTGTGCTGTGGCAAATTAATCTTAAAGGGGGAATCTTCCAAAGAAAATCAATAGCTTATAACGAGATTCTGTATTGTGTTTGAGCCCTGAAACTCAAACTAGAATCAAAGGGTACTTTCAGCATTACAAGTTTACTTTTGTTGTGCTTTGCTTTTAATACAATGTCATTGTTTGAAAAAGTGAAATTTTCATATATGAGCAATTTTAGTTATGTGTGGCTTCACCTTCATGGAAGACTCTAGTAATATTTGATACAGACTGTAAGATTACAGGCATTTCAGGCAACTTTAAAGAAATTATTCTCAAAAGAAGAAATTTAATAGGGAATTATATTTTTTTATCCCACATGTAATATTCTATATCTAAGACATCTTTATTCGTTTGCACCTTTCTAAATTAGCCTGTTCCATATGAGAAGCTTTGAAAATGATGTCTCCTTACATGGTCGATCTTTTTTTTAAAAAAAAAGAAAAACCTAATTAATTTAACCATGGTGCCATGGAAGCAGCTTTAAAATGAATTTGGGTGCAGGGAGGAAGGATACAACTCTAACACAGAGAAAGTAAGAGGTTTCAGAAGGAAAAAGTCTGTCTTGATTCAGCACTGGGATCTTTGAGAAGCAACAACGAATAGCAATGCAAGGGGATCTTTTCAAACTATAGTGACGCAAGATTTCTCAAGCATACTCTTCAAAACAGTTCATTACCAAACTGGGACGTGATAAGGAGAGGCCGAATGGGGCAGAGGCATACAAACCTGCAGGAATGGGAAACTTGAAATGAAAACTGCTTGAAAACACTCATAAAGAATACCAACGTTCTCAGACAAGTACTTGTAAAGACAGTGCAATACAGGGTGGAGAGATCATTTATAGATCAGCAAAGGAAATAACTATTCTAATTCCTGATCAGCTCAAGTCTGTTAACCCATTCCCACAAATACCTATTGAGTGCCTGCAGTCTGAGTGTGAGTTTTGCATGGAGTGACTTGTGTCTGACATCAAGAGAGGTCTGCAACAGAGCCGGGACACTATTATGTGCTGAGAGGCCCATATCACTCATTGCACTATCATGTGTTATGCAAGACTAGAACTGCACTGGACAGTAGGCTCCTTGCAGTGAGTCTGGGACAAATAGCCTATATGTGGTCATATATACTTCAGGAGTTTTATTTCCATAAGTCCCATCAGTAAAAATGAGAGTTTGACATTGACTCAGGCCTTCCATGGGTGGAAGAAGAACTTGGTCCTTACTTTTACCTATTCCTGCACTAGACATTTTGGTTTGTTACATAAACTGTTAATCTAATTCATTGTTATTCTGGGACTTTGTACAGAAGGAATTCTAGTTTAAAGCAGACTTCATCACTTATTTCTTTGATAATTCACAAGTTAGTTTGGCTGCCAGAGTGATTAGTTGTACATAAAAAGAAAAATATGTTACTAAGCCTAAAAATTTCAGTGAGTTCACAGTCCCCAGAACCATGATGTTATCGAAGTTCAGTAGTACCACAAAGTGATGACTAATGAGCCTATAACCTCTAAAAGCTGTAGAGTCAATGCTCTCATTAATTCTTTACAAGACCTTTAGAAAACATACCGCATTCTTCTTGCTTCCTAGCTGTCAGAATTTAGTAGATGACTTCACTGGCTACTTTGACATTTTTACTTTTTCGTTCTAGTTTGGTTTGTTTGCTTGCCTTAAAAAATGCCTACCATGTGAATTGTAAAAAGGTCAACCAATAGTTCCCAATCCAGACAGGACAAAAGTAACTGAAAATAATGCATTATAGCAGTAATTTTGACCCTTACCTTATTTTTTTGGTCTGTGAACCGTTAGCTGTAAATAGTGAAGTGTTGTGCCAAAGATCTTCTAATCTTACTAATGCAAATATTCTCTTTCCTTTCAGAATTTCCACTACCCCTCTTTACATCAATGTCCAAGCACTAAAACAGCATCGCTAAGGGATTTGGGGGGTGCTGGGAGGACAACGCTTGGTGGATTTTTATGTTGGGAAAGCTCATAAGAACCGATTCCGAGTAATTTACTTATAAAAAGAACACATTTTATAGTCAGGGCAGAGTGTAGGAAATGGAACTGTCTGAACACTCCCAGAGTTTGGTCGCATCATTTATTTCTCAACTTTTCATAGACTGAGATAATAATGGTGTAGGTTACACATAAATTGGGATGCTGTTATAATCCAGATCACTACTAGTACACGTGTTGGTGGGTACACATATTGGGATGGCAAAGCAAGGCTTTGTCTTTGTAACTTGATTGTGCACTGCAGATCATACAGGGAGGTCACTCTTGCAGAGAAATCCTTGCAATTGTATTTCATTACTAAAGCATCAGACACTGCATTCATCCAAAAGGCAAAGTCACCAATGCAGGCACTAAACCCCATATTTCAGTGGTTTTTGGGGTGGGGTTTTTGTTTCCTGATTATAAACATGGAAAGCACACTATGATGAAATTTCTTTACTGGCAGTGTTAGTCTTTGGCCATTTGTACAGTTTAGAAGACTACCAGACATAGATCAAGTTAATACCGATCTTGTTCACAGTATGTAAGTCCAGAAATTTCAGTGGACAGCCTTTAGATTTATGCCAGCACATGGAAGACACACCTGATTTTTAAATACAAACATCAGGCTGCTGCAATTCTGAAAATGCCAGAACAACGACCTTACTTTTCTGATCTGAAAACTAAGAAGATATCTTTAGGCTAAATAAAGCTAACTTGCCTTTCAGATTCTTAGAAGTACTTAACTGCCTCCTGAGTTCATTAAAGTTGTTCATCTTTTAAAAAAAAAAAAAGTGAGGCTACGAATTGCAATATAAATGGTAACGATGTCCAGTGATCCCAGACAAATCAAATACCATTGTTCTGGTTAAGACATTTACATATGCAGGGGAAGAGATGAACTGTGTTTCATAATTCAAAAGTTCCAGCAAATCATAAAACTAAAAAGCAGAAGGAAAGCTGTAGGAGCTAAGGGGAATCTGGTTAACAATAATACAGTAAGCGCCTAACTGTAGGAGCTTTTGTAACCCAGTTTGTAAAATCTAGGGCCAATGAATATTAGTATTTTAAATTCTGCGAGTGCTGGTTTAAACAGTTCCAAACCCGTATCCCATATGTTTCTTCAAATATTTCAACCCCTGACTCCTCTGTGTTTGGCCTGAGGCTGAAAAGTACAGATTACTTGATGCCCATGGCAAGTGCTGTTGCAACAGGGAAATGATGTCAACCCCTGCAGTGCAATTCATAACGTGATGTGGGTAAATTCACTTACTGGCAATTCAGAAGAAAACATGCTGGTGCTATGCCAGTTGGAGCCAGATGGTGACTGAAATTATTAAAATCACGCGTGCTGCAAACCTATGAAAAATTGCACTGTTACAAAATATCCTAAGAATAGATGGGATCCTAATACAAACCAATTGGCGTATAGAGAGCATGTGCAAACAGCGTATGGTATGATTTGCTACTGTTTAATTGTAATCTTTCCCTTCCCTGTTTTCTAGGTTCAACTAATCCACTATAACCACGAGCTGTACACAAATGTCACAGAAGCTGCAAAGAGTCCTAATGGGTTGGTGGTAGTTTCCATATTTATGAAAGTAAGTATTCAGAATTATCAATGCCTAACATAAACAATGGGCTTCTTTTGCCATGAGCTGTAAATCTAGGAATTAGGCTCCTCATTATACTATAGCAATGCCTAGAGGCTCTGATCTGGAATCCAGAGACAGCATCGTCCTAGGAAATGGACACACAATCTCGACTCCAAAGCATTTGCAATGTAATGTAAGGAAAATGAAAAGGGATAAGGGAGCGGGGGGAAAAATCCTTATATCATAAACATCACTCATAACACTTTTAATGGCTATGACAAAAGTTACTAATTTTGCAGATTTGGTATTTCTTCATGAAATGTTATGCATTCAATTAAAAGTAAATCTCTCCTAGTAAGTTGAGGCCCTGGGAAAGAGGGCACGTTTGCTCTTTGGAGACATGCTAATGATTCAAACTCAGCAAACTAAGTTTTTCTCACACTGTTATTTAAAACATCTTAAACTAACAAAACTGAAAGAACGTTAAAAGTATAACTCTTAATATCTTCCTTTTCACAGAGCTAGAAAGACATGAATATTTTGTCATATTTTATCCTCCATCTTGTAGCGTTCAAGATGCATAGTTAGGTCTATAAATTACAGTGATCTAGCATTGAACTCAAGACTTAAAAGTTTACTCAAACCCCCCTAATTACACCAGAGAAACATTCTCTCTCATTTCAGATGAAGAATGCATTTCCCCCAAAAATGTTGTTCGTAGTCTTCTGTTAAGTATCTCTGTTTCACCAGTCTAAAAAAGCATATATATCTGAATGAGGGCTTCATGCTGAAATAAACAGCTGTCATCATCAGACCTTACGTATTGGATATCTGTTAATTCCCTTTAGTACTCTCTAATCCCATTTCATAAAGTAAAGTTCCTGACAAAGCATTAACCTCAGAATTAAAATATGCATTTCACAGAGCATATTGCAAAATGAGATATGAAAATTGCCCTTTTATACGGGTCTCATATTTAAGATATTTAGGTTACCTTTTTTCATCCAAAAAGTATTGTGTTACGATCCAACAATCTGACTTGAATTTGCACAAAAGGATAACATTGAAGCAAGCCTTCAAAATGCCCAGCGTGCCAATTTTGTCTGAGTTGCACACCTCTTGTAATGAGCAACAAATTTAGTATCTGCCTCACCATATTTTTCTCTAGGCCTCTCTCACGGGCATGAAAAGATGTGTTCTATTTGAAATGTCCAAAGTAGTTAGAAAGACTTCTCAGTGGAGAAGTAACTATCTGAATTTCCACAAAATGGAACCTGAACTGAATTTTCCTGAAGGCTACCTGTCAAACAGAGCTGGATTACCGTTTGTCCAACAGCCCATCTATTTTCCTAAATCTTAATTAAACTTTGTGAAGTTTTCCATTTTCAAAAGAAATTTATTTCATTCTGGATAAATGCTAGATGTACAACAGCAGCATCCAGTGTCTGATAAATAACCCCACATCGCAGAATAATTGAAAGATAAGTAGGATATTGGAAGGCTAGCTACAGAGTTACTAAAATGTCTCCATAAAAAAATGTGACACTGATTTGATTGCTAACCAATAATAATTTTGCCATTTGCAGTGCAATAAAATCTCTCGTTATTGTTGATAATCAACGATGATATTCTTGATAAAGTACGTACACCACCACCCCCCCCCCCCCCCAAAAAAAAAAAAAACCCAACACAACAACAATGCCTCTAAGCCACCTATAATTTTCCCTCTGAATCCTCTTTGAGTATGCTTACGTTAAGGTAGACTGAACATTTTATGTGCATGTATACGTGTATGTATACATATTTGTGAGTACATGTGGGTGAAATCTAGGCATGTCATACCTGTATGTAAAACAAAGGGAAGACAGATTTTATTTGCAGTCTAAATAGTCTGCTGCAAGAAAGTGTATTTCTCAATAAATAGAAAAGTAATAGAATACTATATGGAAATCCTAATTATATTAACTGCCTGCAAATCCTATCAAAGCTGTTGGAGAAGAAACCTGTACTCACCCTTGTATTCAGGCATTAATTTCTACTCATCCTATTCTCCCATCCCTGTTTTTTTGGATTTATTTTTAGCTACCAACTTCCTAACAAGTTTTGTTCGAGAAATATCTAAGTAATTATTTCCTATTCCCACAACAGTGGAAAAAAAGGCAGGAACAATTTGGAGGAATGGCAGGAGAGAGCGAGAATGTGTGTGTGTGCATGTCCGTGTATACAGAGAACAGCTGCATTTCTGGAAAGGAAATGTTTGTGAGAAGATTTTGACATTGCACGTTTTCTCTTCTGTAGGTATCTGAATCATCAAATCCATTTCTAAATCGTATGCTTAACAGAGACACCATAACGAGAATAACATATAAAAGTAAGTTTCTCTTAATTTACTATGGCTAACAGCTGTATGCTTTTAGTATCAAATAACGTATTTAGCGATTCACTGAAACAAGAGGCACTTCATTATGGGCAAAAATTACAAAGTTTGCATTGCCAGCAACTCTACATGATAAACTTGGGAACCGGAAAAATCTAATAAGGTCATCAGTTCATCAAATGAATTTTGAACTTCAAAGTCTATTTTATGTTTGAACAAGCAATAAATTAATGAAATTACACTTAAAAAATACATATACTGTATTCACACAGAATACTCAGAGGAAACTGCCTACTGTTAGCAATAAAAGTAACATGTGGAGCAGCCTGGGTTATATCAAATCAAGTTATGTCAAGATGCTGCATCATTAACTGTGGATTTAGTATTCATGAATGCTTTCTTTTTGTACAGAAAAATTATGACATTTCTATTCAACTATTGCTGCATTTAATGGCTATATAAAGAGGTCATTAACACAGCATGCGTATTTGTTGTATTCACATTTGGAAAGCCTTTAACTGATAATGCTCAATAATTCCGTGTTAGTATATTGAACTTGTGGAAAACTGGAGCTTAAATGTCAGTGAAAATTAGGCTAGTTTAAAGAAAGTAATGAAAAATACATACATCTCAATAGAACAAATTAAACCTCCTGAAAACCTTATTCCCTTTACGAAATATTCACTTGAATTCCAAGCAGCCATTAAGTTAATAAAATAAGTTAAACGATAGCAGAATTTAACTGGAAAGTATTGTAAAGCTCAGCCTTCGTTTGTTATTCCGTAAACAGTGACTTCACATTTTTCATAAACTTCATTAATTTTGCGTTTGTTTGTGAAAGCGGGGAGAGAGTTGTTCATGATAACTGGAACGAGACTAGTTGTCAGGACTCCAGGATTTGGTTCACAATTCTACTAGGGTTTGCCTCAGTTTACCTCTCTGTAAATTAAATATATTGTACTATATACTCTACAACAACATGGTGTTCCTTGGAAAACTCCAGAGATCTCAAATGCCCATTTAACTTCAATAAAAGTCACTGAACTTCGGGTTTATGACGGATGGTTTGAAGAGTTCTATACACATCCCTAAAGTGCACAGTCTGATTTCTTTCCACGGAGTCCACCTTTTCCCCCTCCCTGCAAAGCCAGGATTGTAAAAAGAAGTATAGATTTAAGACCAATGTAAAGTGAAAGCACAGAATTTTACCCAGTAATTCCTGAACAAGAGAGCACTAGAAAGATTTCAAGTCTTGCCATATAACACAGAATTTGAACAATGGAGCCAGTCCAAGCCCATTCTGAAGTAGATTGTTCCTTGTCCTCTCCTACAGTGTGCACCTTTCTTCCTGCTGATGTTTCTCTAATT
This sequence comes from Gavia stellata, assembly GCF_030936135.1. Taxonomy (NCBI): domain Eukaryota; kingdom Metazoa; phylum Chordata; class Aves; order Gaviiformes; family Gaviidae; genus Gavia; species Gavia stellata. The sequence goes on along the minus strand of NC_082615.1, from coordinate 7,954,287 downwards.
TTACCTTACAGTTAACAAGTCTTGTTACAACTTTGGTCCAAAATAAGAGGCCTCTATTATGATAAAACTCTAGTCTTCACGATACCTGTAGAAAGGAAGGCGACAGAGGGTTCCCCTCAGAACATTTTTTCCAGATTGTCCTATCAGTATGAAATGTCATCTTCTCTGCATGGAAGAAGCAGGAGATCAGTCCAGTTTTTAAACCGTCCGTCTTGATTCCTTGCAAAAACACAGCAATAGTGTTCTGCAAGAGCTTCCTGCCTACCAGTGCTGCTGCAGCAGCATCCTGGAGATGTTAAGGCTGTATGTGCTTCTTCAGGCTCTTTCACTCCCAAATTACATATTCCTGGCTTCTGTTCGGGGACCAGCCAGAAGATCTCTGACTGCACCACTGAAGAAGCTGCTTTTCTCCAGTACACACACACACAGACCTGTCAGGTCTCACACACTGAATAAGAGAAGACTCCTGCCTCATTTTTCTCATCACAGCAGCTATATCTCGTGCATTTACATATCACAGCCTTTTTTGTACTCCTTGGCCCCACATGCTACAATGGCTGCCCAGCGGAGCAAAGACGGGACAACTTGTGGTGGCTCAGAGCAGAGGAGAGGCCATGATTAGGGATATACAGCTCCACAGGGTGGGAAGGCACCGGCAGCATCTTTCCCCTGTTGCATGAGTGAGCATGCAACTGTTGCCCACACCAGCAGGCAAGCGTACCTCCCCAATACAAAACATTTTGTTTGTATGCTGCACTTATAAGTGGGCACTCCTCCTCTCTGGAGTTGACAGCATCCTACAACCTCGCATTGGTTGTTTTGCCCCTTAGGAAGGAAAATGTAATTCCAATCACACCTAATTTGGGTTACTAAATGAAGCTTCGCATGAAGATGAACACACACAGAAACCAATGATTAACGGAACTGTTTTAACTTTTAACCACTGTTATCACTAACAAGTTTATCTGTTCCAATGAAATCCTTGGTAGATGCAATGCACATAATATTCTACAGTGCATTGGGTTACTTACTGTAGTAACAAGCATTGACTGGGAATTTTTTAGTGTAAATTGGGAACGTGAAAGCGTTATTGAAAGTAATTTTGCAGTTGTCTTGCATGATGGATTATAGCATCACTGCTGAAAACTAATTTTACCTCTTACATTGCAAGGATTTCTATTCTGCCTTTAGCAGCTGGGGTTTTTTAGCTTGTGCTTTAGGGGTCCGCTCCTGAAGTCAGTGCTCAGCAGGCTGCTGACAAAATGAGCAGTCCCAGCGTGCTCAGTAGGAGCGTGGAGCGCATGATAAGCGGAGCGTAGGTTCAGAGTCAGGACAGTTAGTAACATAACTAAAGTATGCTTTTTTAAAGAACAGCAACAAAATTAAGAGCTATCTATGCTGCTGCATGAAATTTCCATGGGCAAAATGCATTAAAAGGGGAATTTCTACTCTTGGATATTAATGGCTACAGTGAAGTAAAGTGGACCCCAAGGAATTTTTAAAGCAGATTTTAAATGCTTATTTTATTCTGTTATCACAGCCCAAAGAATCTACTGTGAACTAGTTGAAACAACTGTTCTTCCAAACAGGCTTTAGTCAGAAGCTATGTGAATATCTCCAAAGAAAAACTGCCTTAATATTCCTCTAAGTATGACAGTTGAAGGGATAAGTTAGCTTTCTTTCAGAACAGTTATGCTACATTAGCTTTCACCCAGTGTTTGCTTAACATTGGAAAGAAGTAACATTTTAAATTCCCAAAATTCCATATGAAAATTCGGGCTCCACCAAAACACTGCCACACGTTCAGCTAGGCAGAAGAGCTGTAAAATTCTGAATTTCCACAAATTCAATCTTTAGCTATTTTATAGATAATGTACAAGTAAATGAAGTATTCTGATTTTAAGAGATTATCCTGAAACAGCTTAAGATTTCTGGAAAATAAGAGGCTATTAATTTCTCAAGGTTCATGTTTCAGCGCATTCTCTGAACGGCTGAGCTCTTGCAGCTCCTGTCACAAGCAGTAAAAGCTCAGCAGTCTCAGACCAGGCCCCAAGGGACTAACCTGCGATATTCAAAATGAGTCTCTGTCAGCCTGGGTCTAAGTGACTTGTGAAGGCTGGTAAGTGGAGAAACTCTGCTTCAGGATTAAAAAGCTGAGGATCTCTACATTTCTCACCCTGTAATCTAATCCACTTAGAGCTGTACTTTCCCTTTTTGGATTATCATCATAAAAACTTCAACATCAAATGGACCTGCCTTATTCAGTAAATAATATATTCCCTATAAATACTACTGTTTTTAAGAGAACACACATAGAATTTGCAGTGAAAGCAGACCCCACACGCCTATTACAAATCTAGGGATAAAAGAAGAGGATTTTCATCATTTGCTAGGAAAATTGTCAGAGTCAAGGCCTTTATGTAAATGAATATGAAATCTAATTTGTATAGGGAAGAGTTCATGAGTTCAGTAATCACCCTAAGGCACAAGCAGATCAAAATAAACGGAGTGTGGGCTGTAGATAGGAATGGTGCTGAGAATCTAGCAAAGGCTGAATGGGTTTATTAAAGGAAATTCATTACTGGCAAGAGATCACACAGTAATTTTGACCATTTTGAACTACGTACTTGCCATAAATATAATAAAAGACAAGACATTAAAGTGTTGCAGTCTAGTATTAGCGCAAACCCAGTAGTTCTGTTTCAGTTCCAGAATGGGAAACCTTTATCAGGATGTGGGGAAAGGGAAACAGCAGAGCTGTTCATGGGAAAAATCTTGATAACCAAATGCTTATTCTGTAGTCTTTTCTCAGGCCATTCTCATGGAGTCATCTGACTTCCCATGGGAATATAACCCATATACAGGCATGAATAAATACCGCTTTTACTTGGCCAAACTCTTATTTCATTATTTCCTTCAACCCGATCTTCCCCTTTTCCCAAAGCGATATTTTCCTCCAGTATCCCATTAATCACAACTGATAGATTTTGACACGTAATTCGCTGTCTCTCCTTAAACATGTTCCAAGTGAAGACAAAGGCAATGAACCAGGTTTGGAGCCTCTTCACTACTGGGTGCTGGTGGGGGAGATGACCACACATTTTGTAGGTCCTCGGTATGCAAACAAGGTAACCCAGCATTTGATTGAAAGCTCAGTAAGGCTAAGGAGAGCATCTCTCCTGATCTTGAGAGCACCAGCACACGTCAGGCTTGCCTGTAGGAGGAGGAGGACCGTGCCCCACGCTGCTCCCACACTGTTACCGTATTCTACCCCCAGAGTGTTATTCTGTTCTGAGAATGACTAAACACCGTAAATCCACAGACAAAAGTTAGAAGCCCATATCAAAACAATGAATTATATTCTCTATGAAAGCAATGAAGTCCAAAACCCCCATGATTGCCTGCACTAATGCCAGCAGTACATCTGTTTCTGTATCTTCCATTTGATAAGTAGTCCTATTGTTAATAATCTGTGCACTGTTCTGAATACAGATTAGTCAACTAGAATGTGGCACACAAAATATATATGTATCATCAATATCCCTCATCTCTTTTAATCTTTATAGTTAACTTTCCATCTCCTAGTAAACATTTCAGGGCAAATTCTGCCTTGTTTAAATCATTTTAGCCCAACCAAAGTCAATATGGATGTGACAAAGCAGATTGGGTCCTTAGAGTTTGAAACTATTCTGACTGACACCGTGCCATTTGGAGCTAACACACCACTCTCCGTGGTTCATAAATAATGAACAGGATGTTCATGTGGGAAAGGGAAAAATGTGTGATGACTCATTGAAAACAGGCACTGGCTTGGAAACATGCATTCATTCTCTTCTCATGTAATTCTAGCAAAATTACCACTGCACTGCAAATAATGTTTCTAATGAATAGGACACAGGTGTATTCAGTCATCTCTAGCTGTTAAAATTTAGCAGCATTTTGGCTCTGATACTATAGTAATGGTTTCACACTTTTGTCTGGAAATTTTTGGGTTTAGAAAGACTCTGTATCCCAGGCCATGGGCCAGTGAAGGGTGAGCACGTTAAAAAAGGTGACAGTCAGCCACCTAAAAGACACTGGTGGTACTTTCCCCTCTACCTGAGGATCCAGCTATATGGCACGGCAATTACCCTGGCTCGAAGTGCAAGAACATGGCAGAAGGCTGTATTTCTGACAAACTTGAAAGGACATGCCAAGATTTTGTTTTGTAAAGTAACAAACACATTTAAAATATGAAATAACTGTAAGGCACTGGTCAATGTGGTATAAATGTTACACTCTCACCCTGACACTTTAACTGATGCTGTAGCCACTAATATCGCTAACCCGAGAAGCCTGTAGCATGTTGACTACACTACGTCAAAATAAAAAAAAAAGTCACATTTGCTTTGCCCGTGTTCTTTGATTTTCTGTTGCCCAAGACAGTAGTCTGCAGTCCTTTTTTTTTCCCATTAGATAGTACGAGACAAACATTTTACTCATCTAAGTTTTGTCCTTCAGCTATGATACGTTAAATTCAAGTTAAATTACTCCTTTTTTAGTTCTTATACACTTTCTTAATTGTTCATATTTCTTTCCTTGGTTCCATTTCCAATCTTTTCCCGATAGCCAAGGAACTGCTTATCAGTTTAGAAAAAAACAAAACAAAAAAACCCCCACACAATACCAAACCAAAAACTGTTTAAACTTACAGCGAATGGTACATGAAAAACATCAGAGAATCCAACAGAAATGCCTAAATTATTGACATTGACTTAAAAGATGCACTTTCAGTACTTTTCTTTAGTCTGAGCAGTATCTTCTGTTTTATTTGTACTCTTTTCCTTGCCTTCCATTAAAATCAGTGCCAGTTCATCTTGTCTTTTGAAAGGGGAAACATGCCTAAATATGCAACTTTCCTTGCCCGCATTTTAGCACTCGCTCTGCAAATGAAGCGTATTGAACACACTACACGCAAGTGAAAGCATGCAAAAAGATTTCACAACATTATGGCTCGTAACCAGCCCAGCTTTCTCCGAGATACACAATAGCAGTAGTGTATAAGAAGTAAAGCATGTATATCCCTGAGTATTTCTTATTAAGGAACTCCTACAGCCAAAGATATGGCAGGCAAATCTGAGCTCCAGTTTTGACAGCACTGGAAAAAAATTGTAGGGCCAGCATTACACAAGGGAAATAGCACACATAGTGTAGAAAAGCCTGAGGAACTTTGATGAATTTTGAAAGATATAACCATATCTCATTATATTTTGGTACATGTCCACAGAGTGAATTCTGTTGCAGAGGGATACCTCATTAATTTCCAGGGATACTTATGATAAAAGCAGGGACCCTAGTAAGCTGCTTTCTAGCGTACTTTTCCACCCCGATTTTAGCATTCTGAGTGAGCTTGCACTGCATCCACCCCCACTGTGCACAAGAAAGGCCAGCAGGCTTCACTGAGCAGCTTTATTATCATGCATTAACCTTAACTTCCTCCTGTGGTAGAAGGGCAATTAAGTTTTCACATGGCTTTCCCAAGGCTTTGTTGAGCAAAAATGGTTAATCACTCCAAAATATGGTAAGTCGACATTCTCCAAAGACTGCTGCATCTAAATCAATAACTGCACCTTCAAGAAACTTTTAACTCCAGTTCTTAAATGTGATTCAGAGTTTCACTGTGAATGCTTGTGCTAAACTCACAGAAGGTGTCCATGGGCATCTAAGGAGTAGAACTCAACCCAAGCAGGATTCGTGAATTCACGTTGCTTGTTCTTGGTCCAAGCTGCTGGAGCATTCAGAAATGTACGTTCATTACACTTCATATTTTGGTAAAATTGATGCTGATGTTCTGGAATAAGGATTGTACATAAAAAAGGTGGGATTTTTTTTTGTGAAGCTATTGCTTTACCTCAATTGTTTTCCTTCTTTATTCTCCAGATGATGCATACTTACTACAGGGGCTTAACATTGAGGAGCTTTATCCAGAGACGTCTAGTTTCATTACATATGATGGGTCAATGACAATTCCACCCTGCTATGAAACAGCAAGCTGGATAATAATGAACAAACCTGTCTACATAACAAGGATGCAGGTAAAAATAATTTAAAAATTACTTGTTCTAGTATAGGTACAAAAGAATATTTTAAACATATATATTTGTAACTTTACATACAAAATTAGATTCAACCTTTTGCTATAGGGATCTCTGCCTGCAATTTATACAGTTTGCAAAAGCATTGAAGAGTTTTTTGCCAAAATAAAAATATTAATTATTTAGAGCTCCCTAAGTTTCTATACACACACATAGGTACTTTGAGGTGGGCCCTACTTTCAGTAAGGGTTTGAACCAAACAGTTTCCAGTGGACTCTTCCAAACTAAAATATTCTACAATTCTGTGAATAGATATATGGGGATTCTAAAACAAGTATAGCAGTGTATAAAAATAACTGAGATTAGTAAGGATAACAGAGGCCACTCTTAGGTCAGAAAGAAACAGACAAATTGTGAGTGACATTTGCAGCCATTTAAATACACATCGATAGCGCATTAATGTGACAGATTCAATATGTGGGGACTTTTTGAAAAAAAAAAACAGCTAGTGCTTTCTGGTATAGAATAAGATGACAGGATAGACATTACAAATATCTTCAGAAAAAAATCAGATTTACAAATTGAAGCCCCTCTTAGAAAGAAGCAGGATAAATTATGCAAAAGAAAACAATTAAATTCATAGTCAAAATTATGCTGTTGAGGAAACACATCAGTGGAAAAGTCATAAAGACTATATTTCTGTACGGCTTGCTTACAGTCCGAGGCCTAACATCAGAAAACAACAAATTTAACACCAATTGTAGTCTTCTCCAGAGCTTCCATCAGCGACTTGCCTACAGAGCTGTGAGCTGAACTACAACCTATTCTCTTGCGTACTAGAATCCCGAAGGAATACTTGAACCACCATCTGCCTGTCCCAAGCATGCAGCAGAAGCAATCTGGCCTGAGAAATGAAACAAGGAATGATAAAACAACCCTAAGTGTTACACTGGGATTTAAAATCATATTAACATTGTAAATAAGATGACTTTAAAAAGCCTGAGAGATATTTTATCTTTGTGACATTCCTTCTGTCCAATTTTGCCTAGATGCGGAAAAAGCACTTTGTTTCTTTTCTAAATGGGTAATTTGGGAGAATGACACAGCTGAGCGCAGGCAGACATGCTGTATGTTATGGACTTTTCAAGCAGGGGACCTGAATGTTTTCCTACAAGCAACATTTTTAGTTACAACGTTAATGTACAAAACAAGGACTAGGATATTTCTGTAGTCTATGCTAGTACCTATGGGTTATAATCTCATGATACTTACTCTTTGTCACGCTTTACTGGTTAGTTACATCCTCCATTGTTAGTACTGCAAATTGATTTCATGGAATACTTACTAATTACATTGTGCACTCAGACTGAAAAAAGTAACGCACAAGTTTTCCCTGGAAGCAGTTGAAGATAATCTGTAAAACCCAGCTGCTGGATTTCCCCATTTAAGCATTAAATGCCACAACCAAACCTCTTAAATTGTACACTGACATGGAAAATATTTTCTTTTTATATTTTTAAACCAAAATATTTTGAGGGTTTCCGATTTACAAATTGCAGCTTTTTTTTTCCTCTCTCCAGTTTCCTATACAAAGTTTGAAAGGTTTTGGTTGACTTGAACCAATTAAGATGCTCCTAGCACAGTTGCGTAATCATCATAAGAGCCATTGCTGCCTGCTTGTAGTTTGCATCCAACCACTGCTGGGCACACTGAAAATCCTGGATGATTCAGTAATTCCCTCTCTGCTGATCCATTAAACCATCTCAAAAGAAGGCCAGAGTCTACCAGAAGAACACTATAGACACAGCACAGACAGTATCAAGACAGAGCTGTCAATGGAGAGAGGATTTAATTTTTTAACATCATTAATTTCATGACTGCAGCAGCATGACTCTGTCAGTTATCCTTTCCATCCTGACTAGCCATACCTGGTTCTCCAGTACCATCACCCAAAACTGTGCCTTCACAACTGGAAGCTACACTAATAGCTACAAAACTTAGGAAATCAGCTCTTGTCATTCATCAAGCTCATTTGCTCTGCACCAGCTGCTGCCATCCAGTACTCTGGATTCCATTTGTTTCCTGAGCAGCCAAGGACACCTCATACCATTTTCATTTACTCCACGTAAAACTAGTTACTTTCATTTAAAATGGGGCTCAGAAACAGAGGACCACAGAGGGAACAGTTTTATCTCAAGTTAACTCTTTCAACCCACCTCTGACTACAAATCACTGAAATTCTATATAACTTTCATTTATTAAGTAGTCTATTTAATAGTGTTGTATGTTGTTTACTTCCAGGAAAGACCAGTACTAAAAATCCTTGTTTTGTATTTTGTATAGATGCATTCTTTACGACTGCTAAGCCAGAATCAGCCATCACAGATATTTCTGAGCATGAGCGACAATTTCAGACCAGTCCAGCCTCTCAACAATCGATGTATCCGAACTAATATCAACTTTAGTTTACAGGGAAAAGATTGTCCAAACAATAGAGCACAGAAACTACAGTATAGAGGTACGTTCTACCTCCAGAATAATCCTTTTTATACTTACACTGAGCTCTTTTATTTGAGAAACCCAAGTGTGTAACAAAGCATACAAGCAGATGAAACTCCAGATCTGGGGGGCTAACGGTATGAGTCAAACATGACATATTTGAGATGGATGAGGAAACTTGCCCAGAAACATGCAGGAAAAGCATGACAAAAAATACTCTGGGACATCTAACATTTTCTTAACAGCAGATAGGACAGGCCTTCAGTTTTCTAGCCTCATTTTAAAGTCTTCTCACCTTACAAAGTGCATTTTGCTCTTCTTTACCCACCTTGGAAAGAAAAAAGGGGATGAGCTAGTCTTGATGACAGCTGATCCCAAACAAAAGAATAAATTTCACTTTAGAGGTGCCCCACCATAACAAACACCCAAATTGGAAAGTTTTGTATTACGCAATGGATAGTAACCAAATGAGCCAACCCAGTCTCCTCCTGGTAGTCTTACCCTGCCACAGCTGGGGGCTTACAACTGAGCTGTAATGCGTCTTATGCATCTTTAAGCCTGTGCACACACAGTTATATTACACGCGATAATGGTGTTAAAGTGCCTTCATACCAATAATACTATGGTTATGAAGGTGTACTATTGAAGGGTGGAAAAAAAAGCACATTGTCAGCAACAAGGCTGATGACTGAGTTGCAATACTTCAAAAAGAAACAGTCATTCGGATTTAATTCTTTTCCAGAAAGAGGAGGAAACTGAGCCTCCTGCCTCTTTCGAGACAGTTTAAGTGCCTAATACAGTGTTAAATCCAGCCAGTTTCATATTTGGAGTTTATTAAAGCATAATTGTTTTTGTTTTGTTTCTCTTCCCTTTCAGTAAATGAATGGCTCCTCAAGTAAGACAGAGCAGGCAGAACCCATAACCTCAGTGGAATGCTACTACTGTGAATTGACATAATCTAGAATGCACCCAACCTCCCTCTCTTTGGGTTCGCGGCAGCATGTGCAAACGTGCTGTAGGAAAAGAGCTGCCATGTTGGAAACTCAACTAAAAATTCATTCATATGATTGGTGGTAATTAAAAAAGTAAAAAGACAGTATTACAGTAAGTGTGATTACAATTTTGATACAGTTTTCCTGAACTAATTCAGCTTCACAGAGAAAGACTTTTCAGCCTTTGTACATACGAAATTCTTCCTCCTTCCCCCCCTCAAATTAAAAAAAAAAAAAAAAAAGAAAGAAAAAAGGTGGCTCGGTACAGCATCAAAGTGGAGTTGTGTTCTGTGTGCCAAGTAATCCTTGGAAAGCTCTCATTATTTCACTATCATTAATGGATACTGACAAGACAGAACAAGACGACTGTAGAGGAAACTTATTTCTAGCTTATGATCTTTCTGTTCATTTAATTAAAAAAGGGACAGACTTTGAGAGATAAGTATTGTAAATAAATCACTGCAGAATATAAAGGAAATTGAAATATTTCCCTCTTTGTCACATATCTGTAGTAGGATTTGCCAAAATCAGAATTGATCCATTTTCTGTTTCTTGTTTTACAACAGGTCATACATTGTGTTGGTTACTATTAACAACTCAATAAATGTGTTTAACAAATTAATTTAGTAAACTTGCTTTGATTTATTTTTTCCTTTCTGAAATAACAAGCCTCTACTGCTTGTGGCTGCATTATTTGTGTTTTTCTCCCTCCCCCCACCCTTTTTTTTTTTTTTTTTTACTTCATTTATTTGTTTGCAGCCAATTTAAGTGAGTTAATGGCAATTGGGAATGTACTTAAAGCTAGTGTAACTTTAACTCCACTCTCTGGTCCATCATTAATAGGAACTGGGCTCAGAAGCAGAAAGCAGTTGAAACTTCTCAGTTTAAAATTGTCATTTTCCCTGCCAAATCCATTATTGGGACAAATTCAAATCCTGTAAATTGGTGGTGGAAAGGGATATCTTTTCTTTACAGATAAAGCAGGAGCTCACCAAGTAAAAGCGAATGCCTTTTTTCTTGTTTATAATGGTCATTCACTGTGTTTGGTTACTGTCAAGAACTCAATAAATGTGTTTAACAAGTTCACGTAGCTCATGTTTGACCTTCTTGCACATTAAGGGATTTTTTTTTTATTATTATTTTTTCATCTGGAGAGTGGGCAGACCTCATGCTATTCTGTTCCTAACGCTCACTTTATAACCCATAACATGTTGAAGTTAACAAAAAATAAAATTAAGCTAGAAAGTACCATGCCTGACCAATTAATAGTTTCTATCAAATGAAAAATAGGCACTACAAGAACCGTGAGGGAACTGAACCACTGTAAAGAAGTTAGAGGTGTTGCAGGACAACTAGCTGTAACATGACAAACACATGATTTCATCGTTGGCTGAAGACAACAGTGCAGGTAGCATCAGGCAGGAAACTCTTGAGTCTATGTTGCAGACGGCAGTTTGGAAAGATTGCAACTTGTGTGACTTCATCTGTGACATGAAAGGGAAAGTTATCAGGGAAGTGAAAACATGCACAGGGTGGCATTCAGGGAACTCTCAAAGTAGGTACATGGATGTAGATGGAAACAGTGTCATCAGCAATTCAATGGCCCAGTGAAAGGTGCAAAGAAATCCCTAGTGAAAGAGCGGAGGTTGGCATCGGTGGGCTGTGACACAGCGATGCCGTATTTGTAGCAGGGTTCTGGGCTGGTGACCCTGGCCCAGGATCCTACTAGGCCGTATATAGTACCTGATCCTTGAGTTATTTCATTCTGAGCATTTCAAATGACTTCCATCTACCAGCTTAACACTGTGCAGTGATCTGAAAAATCCACACCAGCACCACAGAAATGTCACACAGTGACTCTTACACTGTAGATTAATACTGTCAAATTCTGCAGCTGAAATAAAGCAAAATATTTACCTTAGATTTACCTAGCTAATAAAAAATGAAAAACAACACAAGTCACACACATTTAATATTTTTGAGTTGCCATGGTAATCTATAACTTTTAAACTTGTGGTGTTGAGATTGCTCCACTACTTGTTTGGGTTTTTTGAAGCTTCTCCTAGGATTGTTAAGGTTGTAGAGTAAAGTTACTGAAAGCACAAAGTCCACAATGCTTCAATCTATATTTTTGGACAAATATCTAGCAGTTGTTGATCCAAGTTTGTCAGTGACAGAAGGTAGGGAAGATAAGCCAGGCCTCCATTATAAAACTTTTAATAAGTAATAAAACCTATTTTCTATTTTACTGAAAGCTGATTGAAGGGATTTAAGAGGAGGGAGAGAGATGATAGAAGGCACTAGTCCTAGGAAGGAGTCATGCTGTGCTTTGGATTAAGTGAGGCTGCGATATAGAAGCCCTGCAAATAGAGAAGTGGAGCAATCATACTGGGACACTGCAAATATATTTGTCAACATTTCCAACTCCATTTTGTGAACTAAGGAACTCTATCTTGCCATGATTTGTTTAGATTTTTGTTTTAATAATTGATTACAGTAGAAATAGACCAAACCAAAGCTTAGAATTAAATATCTTGCATATGTCTCACATTTCAGCAGTGCTCAAATCTAGACATCTAGCTCCAGTTTTTCAGATCTGGCACGTTTCTGTGTCAAGAGACACTCAGCATCCAAAGAAAGCCACACCTTATCACAAAGCCTTTAAGCAAAAAGATAAAGTTTCAGTATCAAACAGCTGGCACAGAGACAACCTTCTGGTGTTCAGAGTCTACGCAGCACAGCAACATGCGCACATAGTAATCCCTCCAACTGGAGGGCTTTCTGTCCACAACGCTCACCAGAAGCCTGGCTGCATATGGAGCTCAGTACTTCGTAGTAAAAGCTAAATTTGTGACCTTGGTACCATCCCTGCCCAAACCATTTCCCACTGAAGGGAAATCATACTGAAAAACTGAGACCTGAGATCAAGGCACTGGCAGCCTCCAGCGAGGCTGGGGACTATTACGCTTGATCCAGAAACTTGAACTCAGACAAGCAACTCAATCAAAAAGGTAAGTTGGCCAGCAAAGATCAGAGGAACTCAAAAATCACCTGCATTCATGTTTTTATGAATAGCACTGCTTGCTCTGAGCGTCCATACACTGTTCTACATCTTGGTCTTAAGAAATATCAACAAGAACTGCTCCTCATGTGACATTAGTTTGTCAGGCACCTGAGACACGGGGGCCTGGTGGAAATGGGCTGCCAGCAGCCAATATCATTTTAAGTACTTCGCATCCAACAGTGTTTCAGTCTGTAGGACTTTTCAAAACATTTGTTATAAAACAAAGAAAAAAAGCCCCTTAGGATAATACTTCAGACTCCTTCCTGCTTCTGAGAGACCTGCTTTTACTCTCCCTGCTTTGGTTTTCTGAAGGTTTCACACCTTGCTACTTCCAACACTAGCCTTCCCTTTCAAAATTATAAGCAGCTTTGAGCAACGAAATAAAGGTTTACCCCACAGAATCACAATACTGCCATAAAAATACAAGAGCTGGTAAGTCTCTTAATATTAACTGTTGCTGGAATCAATGTATTTCAGCTGCCATTAAAAATTTAAAATAATAATATAAAAATAATATAAAAAAAAACATCTATTAATTGATGAAGACAAGCTGGAAAACAGGATATGATTCCATCCGAAAGGCCAAGAACAGAAAGCAAATAAAACCCCTCCAACATTTAAGGTATTCCTTGTGATCTTTAATATTAAGGAAGAGAGGTGTTTAATTTTTTGATTTTTTTTTAAAGTACTCAGGGTTAACAATACTGAAATTCCATCTCAATCTGAAAATAAAGCTGAAACTTTCCTTAGCCACTGCTTTCAGGAGCTGAACCTTCCCCAAGAGTCAAGAACTGAAAGGAAAACTGTAACTGGTCAGTATATTTTCTTGCAAATACCAGAAATGCAGCAAAAAGGCAGATGTTTTGCATGTTCTGCTGTACACCTAAAAGCCTTAGTACTGGACACTGCCCAGAAAGTCCCAGATGTTTGGTCCCTATACTCAGAACACTATAAATTTTTCAGGGAGATCAGCCATAACTGCTCCATGTTTTGGGTTGGTTTGGGTTTTTTTTTAATTAGATTTTATTCCCTAGATGCAGTGGCTGACAAAGCATAGAGAGTTTGCTGTAAGAAATGCTGATTTACTAGCAAATGGCTTACTACAGTTCTCAACAGCATACTGTAAAATTATTCAAGGAGCCTGTTTGCAAAGTAAAGAACAAGAACCATTTATAATGTGAAACGTAATGCAGGCAAACATTTTCTGTTTCCTAAAGTGTCAGGCTTCTATTCTAATAACTAAAGATGTGTCAAACACATACTCAGAGCAGAAAATGAAAAACAGGATAATAAATCTTCTAAGGATGGGAAAATAACCCTCAGTATTTAAATAGAGCAAAAAATCCTTAGAAGATGTATTAGAAAAATAGAAAGAAAAAAAAATTGATACAGTTTATTAGTTTAGGCAGATGCTCCCACCCTGTAAGGGCAGAAAGGGTTTGAGGCAAAAGTAAATCCAAGAGGAACAGAGTTACAGCTGCAAAATACTATAGTCGCCCCAGAACGAAGGTTAAGGCTATGGAACTTCAGCCTTGGTGGCTATTCCCGACACAAAGAGACAGTCAACATCTAGCAAAGAGATCTCATTTTCTGAGACATTCAAGTCTTTCCATCCAGGCCATATGTTCAAATGCAGAAATGTGGTGGTTTTGCTTGATCAAGGGAAAGCAATACTGAGTCACATTCAGAATGTCCTTCCTGATTCCTTGACTCCATTCTGGATAAGCCGCCTCAATGCTGTATCAGGTGATTTTGTGAACCTATCTCTAGGGCTCTGCAAAGAAACCAGAGTCTGCCAGAAATAGCTCGTGCTTTACTTTGCTTACTGCCCCGCTATACGCCTATGCTTTAGTTGAGACTACTTGGAACTCAATCTGTGCAAAGCTAATGTCTGAAGGGCAAGGCACATCTCATTCTTACGTTACAATGATAGTAGGATTAGCTGAGCAAAACAGAGGGCAATCAAAACACAAATAATGAAGAAGTATCTAATTATGAGCCAGTGTAAATATGATTGTTTCACCCTGACTCACCTGCGTCGGGGTTGTGTCTTACAAGGACACATAGAATGTGTTGCTGACAGTGCCTCATCTCCAAACTTCTCCCAAGTGCCAGAATTCAGAACACTCCACATTTTTAGATGGTTCGAGGTTTATTCCTGCTATTTTTGTTCCACCTTAGTGGTGTTTCTCTGCCGGGGGGGGGGGGGGGGGGGGGGGGGGGGGGGGGGCACAGAGGAGGAATAAATGTAAAGATTGCCTGAGAAATTCAGCTCTGTACGCAAGTTTGGAGTCAAACTTAAAGGTTTGTTTAAACACCCCACTTTGGCTAAGGGTCCTTTGGCTGCAGTCAAACACTTTAAGTTGAACAAAACCTTTACATTAAAAATCTGTTGGCATGCTAAACTGCAAGATAGTGGAAAGAGGAGGAAAAGGAGAGAACAGGAGCCGAGAACGGAATGAAAAGATTAACTGACTGTAAGGAGGAAAAAAAAAAAACCACACCACAGGAAATTTGTGGCATCTGGTTGCGCAATTTTTGAGTCCCTGGGAAGAAACAAGAAACAGTACTGGGAAAACTATAAAAAAATTGTCGGGTTTTTTCCCCCCTAAAGTGTAAATAATGGAAAGGAACAAGCATGAAGTTCTACCAACAGAACGAGCAAATTCATCATCAGCAAGTTGATGAAAAGACCAAAAGTAAAAGAACAAGGAGGTGCCATCTGCACAAGATACTTTTCAATTTTTTAATTTTTTTTTTTTTTAAGCAGTTGACCATTTGATAGGGAAAGATAACTCCTCTTTAACACTAGCACTTCAGACTTACAGTCTAAAAGACTCCTGGATAACTGCCAGATTTAACTTGCAAGATGAGTAAGTGATTGCAAACTACATATGGTAAAGAGGTCAGAATATGTCAACGAGATGAGGAAACACCATATTAATATTCAAATATGTGATAAAAATCTTATGAAGGTATGTTAAGACAACATAGAAAGTCATCAGCGTAACAGCAGAAAACAGAATTCAGGAGAATCACAGGGGGAAAAGACCAACCTTTTCCCTCTATCCTGACTTTTTCCCTTAATGATACCATAACGTAGCAGCAAGCTGATTTCAGCTTTCTGCCTTCTTTCAGGCACAACTTAAAATTTGACAACAATATGAATAACAGTGATGTTTGCGGACATTCATGCCAAAGTTTTGCCATACTGGAGGCCTCATTCATTAAACATTTATTTATATCTGTGTTCTATGAGCTGCAGAAAGATTTACAGAAATGGAACTCCATTGACAAACATTTCGCCCAAATGCTGTCCGCATTCCTCCAACACAGAGGAACCCAGTCTTCTAATAAGCAGGTTATTTCTACCATTCAAGCCCCACCATTCAACTCTGTCTCTCTTTTTTCACCACACTGTGCCAGGGAGGCAACGCATGAAGGTTTCAATAGCATTTGGGGTACAGCTTCACTGTGGGTGTACAGGCCTGGTGCTGGCTTTCAGCTCGGAGCCCACCTGCCTCCTTCCTCCCCCCATGTCGTTCTTGCTCTGGCAGCTCAGCCAGCTCTTCAGCTTATTAGTGTGTCTTTCAGATTCTTCTACTCCCATGTACTTTCCATGCACAGCAAGAAAATTATTCCCAGGGCAGGGATATATTTTCCCACCAATCATTTAGAGCCCTGTTTTCTCATCTTCTGTTTAAAAAGTAATTAATTATCTTTTAAAAATAAAAATTCTAAACTAGATAAAAGAGGTTGGCTCATAAAGCAGTTACAGCACTGTCTGGGTTTCCACTGCACATGCTAACAATGGCTACCCCTCAAGCTAAGGGTAAACAGCAAGCTCAATTCTTGAGGAAGGATTCATATCGTTACATGGCAAGCTACCAGCCAACCCTCGCAACTGGCATTCAGGATTGTTATGCTCTCATATGAGTTACACGTCACAGGAGGCTCATCTGCACAGACCAGTGCCTGGTGCTGCAAGCCTGAAAGCAAGCAAGTCTCCAGCAGCCTGACTGCATGGCCCACAGAAACACATCCATATATCAGCTTTTTGATATGTTGTTGTGATTCACCATGTTGCTGCACTACAAATCAAGCAAAACAACAGAGATCACACCGACTGCTATTATCAGGGCACAACACTAGGCACACATGGCATGCCTTTTGCTTCCCTGCCTTGGTACATCCATGCTAGTTCTCATCACACAAATTTCAGTATCAGCTAGATCGAAGAGAAAAATACATAATCTAGTTACGACTAACCTGTCCTACTGCCCACACCTAAAATAGGTATTAGGGACAAGCAAAGTAAGTATTGGGAACAAGAAAATGAGCTTGGCCTTCCTTACCTCTGTCATAACGTTTATACACACATAGCGATTTTTGTTTCCAACACAGAAGTGTTTCTGCGGAAGTACAGGCTACATATTTAATTTTGATATATGATTTTCATTCACAAGCAGTGCACGCAACCGTGTAAACGAAAGACATGGGAAATCTGAGGCCCAGTTCAAGTTTAGAGAAACTGTACTCAGTAATAACAAAACTGTGCTATATTTACATCTACTTCATGCTGCACTGTGATTTGGTAAGGACTGTGATCTTGCTACCCACATAAAAGGGATGAGAAAGGAAACAACTGTCTTAAAGGCAGGAATGAAGTTAGAGTGTTTAGACTATAACAGCTTGCTTTATGATATTCATTTGCACAGCTGCTGTGAATTTTTTTGATGTTTTATTACCTCTTCAATTTGAATATCTCAGAAGAATAGTATCAAGTTCTTTTTCTTCATATTGTTATTTATTTGCAGTTTTATAATAAATTTTCACAAATTAATGAGAAAGTTGTTTGTTTGAGGCATTTAGGGGAAGAATATGTCCTATGAAAGTGGTATTAAGGTTCCTTACATAAAGGATTCTTCAAAGTTAGGCTGTACAGGAAGAAGGTAACATATTTGATAACACCTTTATGCTTCCCAAAACCAAAAAACACCAAAAGAGGCAAACACAAAGCAAAGAAACTTCTCCAAACTTTACAGCCTTAAAATATATTTTCTTTTAATGGAATTTACCCTTCTTTGAGTTACAAAACAGAGCACAGGAATAATGCTCTCTGCAAGCAGCTCCGTAAATATTGTGAAACGACTAACAAGAGACACCTGGCAATGGAATCTAGTTGCTTTTATAGTCTAGGATTTGCCACCGTGAATCAGAAGGTATTGTGAAAGGGTAGTAAAGTTTGGTGAGTGATTGTGACAGGCTGGAGCTTAGCAAGGTAAGCAACCCCTTTGCATTTCAGGAGGGGGCATCTTATGATGGGGGAAGAAAGGGAAAAAAAAAAAAAAATCAGGAAAGATTGACTTCAAGATGTTTCTCTTAATGGAAGTTTTCATGTCAACAGTCATTTCAATGCTAATGTCAACATTTTTTGGAAGAAGTAGCACCCTGTAACATTCATTAGGGATGTCATAAGCATCCCACAACATATGGTGTCTCAAATCCAATTACTTTTCTATTCAAACCATGACCTTGAATAGGTTTTTAGAAGAAGAATGAACACAGAAACAAAGCCCCTTTTGCTTATTTTATGGCTTAGCGGCATACTACTGAAATTCAGAATTATGTCAAATTGGCTTTCTGTTTGTTTTGCTTTCTGGTTTTTTCCAAATTCAAAAAAGTTATGGGAGCTTCTTTAAAAAAAGTAGCGGTGGCAACATCTACTTCATAAGTCTATTCGCACAATAAACACACTGTGTACATACAAAACAGCATTTTAAAATACTTTAACCAGCCATTGGCTGGTTTTGCTTTAAAGTATCTCTATTCAGAAGGCTAACATTGAAGTTGTCTATATCCTGCATTGCCCGAAGCTCGAATGCACCTCTGCACTGTGATAAGCCCATAAACTTTAACCAGCCATTGGCTGGTTTTGCTTTAAAGTATCTCTATTCAGAAGGCTAACATTGAAGTTGTCTATATCCTGCATTGCCCAAAGCTCGAATGCACCTCTGCACTGTGATAAGCCCATAACCCAGATGTACGAGGGGCTTACACTGACCAGGTCTTCCTCACTGCAGCTGCCTGCTTTGTATCATTTCTGAACATCAGTCTTTCCAGTTCTATCCATGGAAAAAAGGACATAAAAATTTAGAAGAATCTGTTTCTAGGGCTATTATTTAGGCCCTACACCTGGCTAATTCAGGAAACAAAAAACCCTTTCCTCTATATTTTGCCTTTTGAAAGCATTAACTTCACACAAGGGTTATTTAGCAATACTTGTTTGCCCGACAGAGATTTTTTTCTGTGAACATCTTCCCCTATATGATTTTAGCAAAAGCTGCAAGGGTATTTTGTTTATGTGAAGATCTAAAAATCTGACCCATTCTATGCCAAACATGTTATGCCTCCAGAAAATAAGGTCTTTATAAATATAGATGATATCTTATTGGAACTTCTCCACTTGCCACAAGAATAGGGATATCGCTTGTGCTGCTACAAAAAATACATATAAAAATAATACTTTTATAGAAAGCTTACAATTACTTGCTATATTTTTGCAAGTTCTTCCTAAAAGAGATTATATTGTTACAATACAAACACCCATGCATTTAATGGTACGATTAAATTTGGAGCAATTAGTGTAGATAGTTACCATAGTTCTTCACTGAGCTTTGCTTAAATATCCCCAATCATACTTGCATTTTAATGCATTAAAATATGTAATTATGTTTAGCATATGTCCATTTATTATGCACAGTCACTGGAAATCAAGTTCACTTTGAATATATTTTCTAACTGATATTTAGAAACACTGGCAGACAAAATAAGTGCTGGAGCTATATTAACACAGAGATAAATACATTAACATAAACCCCGTTACCCTTTTTAATGGTGAGGAGAACATGAATTCAAGACATTAATTCATGAAAACATTCACAATTTTCCTCTTAACTTTAAAGTAACCTACAAGCTAGGGAAAGATCAAATACGATTAATATTTTAGAAAAAGAAATACTGATGAAAGAAAAAGCCAGCAGCAAAAAAAAAAAAGAACCCAGGGTATATACCATGCTAAAAAATGAACTGAAAGGGCTGACTTGTCTCAATAGCCATCAGTATTATTCATGGGAATAGAGCTCAACAAGAGAAGCCATCTTTTAAAATATTCCACATTTGTAGTGTTATTTATAAGGTGAACTGAGCAGAATGAGAAGCTGACAGCACTGCAACAGGAAATATGGTCATTCAAGAGAAGAAGTAATCAGCTTTCTGGGACTTCCCCACAGCCTGGGGCTCGCGAGATGTTTGTTCCACCAGAGGCTGTGCTTGCAATCTGTGACAAATCACTGCCCCCTCTTATGTCTCTGTTCACACCTAAAAAAACTGATAAAACCTTAGCACAATAGGGAAGGGTTGATATAAGAACAACCACATAGACAATTCAGATACTGCAGTAATGGAAGCCCTTATAAAGTTTTGGATAGATTCACAGCACAGACAGAGCCAGAACAGTGCAATATTTTCCATATTTTTTTCTTTTTTTTAACGATACCTCTAGGGATACGGAGAACTAAGCCCCGTCCAGTGCCATGAAGAATTGTCAGATCTGCCTGACCAGCAAGGATTGAGCTATCAAAACTACAGCCAGCAATGTTTAGATAACAATATTTAGCATTTAAGATAATGATGTTAGTTTTCCAGATGCCTTGAAAATGACATACCACCCTTTCTAGATGAGGTAAGAGAGGCAGACTTCAGTGGCTAGTACAGGGCTACTCAGAAAAATAATTCCAACCTAACACCAACTTCTGTGCCCAGGCTGCACCTTCAGATAGTTGGTTTCAATTTCTACTCCATTTCACTGCTTGTATATTTTGTCTGCATCTTCTCACTCCCCATAGTGAGCATAAAGATAAGCACACTGAAAAGCTTGCTGAGCAAGATCAGATAGTGTAAAAAATAAAAATAAAAAAAATAAAAGCATACCAAAGTCTGTTTCATCAAAGCTCAGAACAGGCTTACATAAAATCCACAAACAGCAAGATAAGCAAAATATTATGAGAAAAGGAAAATGTTACTTTAAAAACAAAAAAGTAAGGTTAAAGATAAAGAATAGTAAAATGAAACAAATGTAAAACAAAAACAGTAGTAGCTATTCTTGTGTCACGTTGTTCAGAATAACTCGAGTAAGATGGTGACAAATGCTTCTATTAGCATTGAATACTGTCCTTTCAGGATGCTGTTTAATACTGACAAAATATGGGGAGGACAGAAGAACTAACCACGTCTGACAGCAAATAGAAAAAGTACGCAAATTCAGTGCTTAACGAGAAGACCAGTATAAGTGATATGATTCAGCTTAATTAGCAATACTTTTAAGAAATACTAATGTCTACACAATTTTTAGAGGTGGGAGACACTTTCCTGAAGGGAACTGGAATACAAAAATCATGTACACAGGAGTGTCCTATGTTTTGTGAAACAAAGAAATCTCTTCTTCAGACCTCTCTATCATCTTTCACTGTGCTGAAGAGCCGTTGCCATGAGACAAATGTTGCCAAATATTTTTCGTGTATTTAAAGGCCCAAGTTTAGCAATGATCGATTTTTCATGGTGACTTTGCAGAGACTACACAATATGCAAGTGTGATAACATACAAATTACAGAACAATACTTACTGAAGAATGAAAAGTATGAAGTACCATACTCATTAAAATGCCTCACTGTGAACAATTGCTTAATTAATGTTTTACAGCACATGAATGATACGATTCTAAAAATGAGCTATCCTACTGTATATAGTAACACCCCCCAAAACCCTAAGCATTATTTTTTTATTTTCTTTGTTATTTATTGCATCCTTTACCTAGACAAGACTGAGAAGGCCTTCTCTCATGAACTGTCATAATTGCTTTTGTTTTTATTTTCTGTCAGCAGCTGCGCAATGACTATTGCGGTTCGAGGCTGAAATTCATGTCCTAGCATTTTGCTTCCCCTTCTTCTAGCAAGAGATGAAACTCTTTTCTCCCAGATGCATTTCAGCACCCCAGAAGCATCTGCATTTGATTCCACTGGGAAAAATCCTCTCTAACTGGTAAACCATTTTGCGTTTCTTAAGAATGGAAGGCAACACAGAAATGCAAGATGTAGGGGCTATGAGAGAACACTCGCAGCCCACCTGTACATAGTAATGGGAAAAACTGGCAGTAAGACCCCAGACGCTGTACACAAACATGCTGTGTACCTACAAATGCATGAGAAACAACAAGCTAAAATTAATGCATCTTATCACATACGCTGCTGTCACTCTTGTTAACAAGTGAAAAATAACCCAGGACCTTATCGCTGGCACTGACGTATCCTGTAACACTGAAACCTTACCAGCTGATACCCGGGGCATTGCACTGCCCCATCCCTTCCCTCACATACCTGACACATGCATAGACCTGGAGGAGGACACAGAAGCCCTCCACTCATCTTCTCTACTAAAATCAAATGCAAGGGAGACGACTCAGGCAAGACCTTCATTCAAGCTCATTCATTTGACACTTGAAACTAGAGCCAAAGCCAGCACATCGCTTATGTTCATTTATGAAGTATCATGGATGGACGGATATAAAGGAGCTTGCTGAGTCTAGGAGGAAAATATAAAAAGCATGTCGAGCTAGGACTACCCAGTGTTCACAGTGATTACAGACAAGAATGCCTTAAACCTGATGTCTCTCTCTTCCCTCAGATTCTCATCAGCTATCTGTGGTCTCATCCCTGTAAGACAGTCAATTCCGGGGCCTGGCCTTTCTTTTAAAAGAGGCCAAAGGGCAAAAGACATCGTAAACTAATAATTACCATTCATATAGCACTCTTCAATCCCCACCAAAAGGGTACAGCAACGATCCCAATTTGACCACAGAATCTCATGAATCCCAGTTCCAAAACTGCCGAAAAAAGCAGTATTACCTGCAGGGAGTTGAAACCTGATGAATCAGCATTGTATCCTCAACTCCGTATTGCCTGGACACAAAGCAGGATCATTTCAGTTTTCTGAAACTTTGTTGTGCAAAGCAGATGAGCAGAAGTTCAAGTCCTAAAGGCAGGAAACAAAAGTGAATAGAGATCAGATAGAAACACAGTCTGAGTTGAAGTTGTATTACCTACACTTGAAAAGAACCTTTTTTTCTCCACCTTCGTTGAGTCAGCCAAAACTTATTTCAAGAAACTCTCCTGCGTGGCAAACCCCAGGCACCTACAGACATTGCAGAATCTGTGTGAAGACTTAGAGACTTGGTGAAACAGAACATTCCCATATAAACCCACGCAGTATGCCTATACTATAGTACATAAACCCAACAACAGTCCAGTTTTAAAACAAACAGCAGAGTCAGATCAGTGTTCTGTCCTCACTTAAAATCCTTTGAGCCAGCATATTTGAGGTTCAGCCAGGAACTGTAAGCAGAGTCACATTTATTCATTTCTTTAGTAGCAAATTTTCTTCGCCTGGTATATTCCAATTTGTTTCTTAATTCCATCAAACTAAAGGAAGTTCCTACCCACAACTTGCATACCATTCTAAAGTACAAGATGAACATGTTTGTAAAAAGCTCATTAAGTTATTACCTTGTGGTTTACAGTATTATGCAAGGTAAAATTGACTACAGATTTCTCTTAAATCTGTGAGATTTTTTTGTATCCACCTGTGTGCTCATTTGCTAAGGAACCAGCGTTAATAAAGAGATACCAATTCTTCTCTCCCCCACTGCTCAAAACATCATAACTTTTATTTATATATAATTTTTATAGACACACACATAAGAAGTGCCATACATGTGGCAGTCACTGATTATTCTATAAAAGTTAGGGGGATTCATATATTGCAACTCTGGCATCTTCTTAATCTCATGTTTTCAGAGCCCTGAGGATTTTCATTTTTTAGGTTGATACCATAATTTCTCATGCTGTCAGTTCCAAATGTATATATTGACAAGACTCAAGAAGTCGCCTTTTGTGCATTTTATTTTCTCTCCCTCAGTTAATTCACAGCTTTTCAAATTATGAGAAAGATGATTTATCCTTTAACGTGTAAATAAATTGAATGAAGACAACAAATTTAAATTTATTCCTATTGTAGTACAATTAGCTGTTCCTTTCCAATGAAGCTTCGATTTTAAATGGCCCATTGGCATTCAACTAATATGCAGCTTTTTGGTCTAGGACTTAGATGAGAACTCAATAGATCATTTTATTAGATAACTTTCTATACAGTTCCATGCTGTAGAAAAAATTATAATTATGTATTATAAATACCATGTCTTAGCACTCTTAGTTTACTACTCCCCATCATAGATACCACTGTCATGAAAAATACTATGGGTGAATTTCTAGAGAAAAAATACGCATTCCTCCTTCCTTTCAGCCAATAAACAGAAATGTATGTGATATTTCCCCAAAACAACTCTTTAGACTAAGAATCACTGCAACATATAACCAGAAACCAAATAGCAGATTTACTAGAGCTGAAAAACATGTGGCAGTAGGACACTCAGGTAGCAGGAGGGGCTAGTGTTAAGGTGATCAGTTGAGAAAAAGGCAGGCTAGTCCTAAGAACAACAACAGTAATTCAATAATAGACTAGCTTCTTAGTTGAAACTGAACTGGTCATGACAACCATGAAACACTCATAATTAATAATCTTAATGTCTAATCAAGTTACTATTTAGCAATATTAAAAATCTCACTTGGAATGAACCTTCACATGTAATCAAATTCTCCCATTTTCCTTTCATTTGTTTACAAAGGGGTGGGGTAAAGTTTGTTCAGACATGAAGCAATTTCCATGGAATAGCTTTTCTCAAGGTGAGAATAAACCTACTAAGAGAAATGTTTCTTGAAATTTTATTTTTATTTTCAGTGACCACATGAAAAAATGCCAGCTCTAGAGAACATTTACCACTTCCTGCTGACTTCAATAGTCACCATTTTTCTCTGTTAAAGGCAAAATCTGTAGAGTTCGTGGGGATCATTTCTGACCATTTAACAACCAACCACTGTAGTCTTGTACATATATGCAAGGCAGATTCTACCACAGATGGCTATGTTTGTAATAAACAGCTGCTGATATTTATGGAGAAACTTCCAATCCATCATACCCTCGTGGTGACGAAGGTTTGTTGTTTTTTCTTCTTAGAAGAAATGACAGTGAACACCTTCTTGCGAGTTCATTTGGACTAAATGGGTTAAATTCAATAGGAATGATTCTGTTCACTCACTGTCCCAGCACAACATTGAAATGTCATCTCTGGAACACTCCTAACGGCCTCATTTTTCAGCTTGAAAAAAACATGTATTTCATGCTAGCATTACCTGAAAAAGGACTTCAAGGTTGACTGTATTACTATTAAAAATCCAGACAGCTTAAGCTAAATAGGATGTAGCAAGAGCTAAAATGGCTAGAGCTCTCCAAAATATAGCAAGCATGCATTTTGATCAAAAGATGTTGCACACATTGCTTAAAACCAAAAATTCCTTCCTTAAGCAACAACAACAAGAAAAAAAAACACCAAAAAAAAAAAAAAAGCAAGCCACACATCCTAAAGGCCTCCATCTCATGCCTGCTGTGACATACATGGGAGCACGTTGTGGACTGCATTAAGGTAAAGTAGCAGCAGTTAATCCCATTATGGAAGGGAAGAGAGTCCAGGCTGGGCAGTTTGTTAGGATCAACATCTGCCTGAATCTCTTTTTTGATTAAAAATCCCTGCAGTCTAAGATAACCCCAATGTGTCTTTAAAAAGGAAGTTAAAATGTTCCTTTAAAGTTATAGCTGTTGCTAAATCTCCCCTTTCTTGATGACATTATGCATATCTATGAGACGGATTTCCATGCTCTCAGCGTAGAGGAAAGAACTGATGTTTCAATTAAGGCTTTTAAATCTTATGTCTCCAGAAAAGTTCAAATCTCTGCCACTAATATCTTTTTTCTTTACCTACTCTGAAAGCATGATCAGTCTGACCTTCAATCTTCTTCATTTTCTACACTTATCTCCTTTTTCTCCTTGTGATTCTGTATATATTCCTTTTCTGAATAGTTCACGTCCTCAATTTCCCCCACAGGTTTGATGCTCACAACCTCTTTAGTGTTAAGGTTTGAGCCCCATGGGATGCAACCTTGATTCCCTGGCAAAAAACCCTGAGGATCAAAATCAGCATTCCTCAATTTGTTTCAAGGTAAACATTTACTCAGTTTTGTTTGTTTGTTTTTAAAGAGCAGGTCATATAATTTCTCTGAGAAGCAGTCTACCAAGTAATTTCATATTACTGAACTACAATCACTCTTTCATTATAGGAACAAATACAACCACCACTAAAGCATAAAAGACACCTAGAAAGTAAATGGGGAAAAAAAAATAAAATCACTATAGAAGATGGTTTATATTACCTCCTTTAAACACACACATTGTGTGACACATGTTCTTTCACTTGTTTTTCTAAAGGAGGATTTAAGTTCTCAGCCATTAAGCAGCAGCTAATTGTGTCGCCTTAATTCAGAGGCTACATAATTCCTGTCACAGCTGTATTTTAATGAATGCTAAAAAATGAGTGATTTAATCAAGCTAGTTTTGATATTTCAGTCAGGAAGAAAACCAAACATTTCAGATTCTACATTCCTGCTCACCAAGCAGATCAGCTGAGCGGCACATTTAGCCATTTAACCTGTAGGGTATTTTACAAATTGTAGAAATATCTTTATTATAGGAAAGGTAATGGGAATGTCATGTCCTACCAAATAAATTCTAATGGTGTTTACATTAGAAAAAAATTAATGATTAAGTATTAATGCCTGAACAACACAGGTTATAAATAAGGAACGAGGACTGGATATTAATTTTCACATTCTGAATGCAGTGTCTCTTGTGACTACAGGATCTGAAGCATGCCATAACTTCAATGGATTTTTTTATTAGTACAATAAGTCTATCCAACTGTATGATATACTGAAGTTATGCTTGAGATACCATCAAGTATGCAGGGTAATACTCACTAACACAATTAATACTGAAGCCAACAATTCTTGGTCACAGAAGGATTCAGTA
Organism: Gavia stellata; assembly: GCF_030936135.1. Classification (NCBI taxonomy): domain Eukaryota; kingdom Metazoa; phylum Chordata; class Aves; order Gaviiformes; family Gaviidae; genus Gavia; species Gavia stellata. Next base: position 7,927,566 of record NC_082615.1, on the reverse strand, counting down.
AATACAGCTGCAAAGTGAATCAAAAGGTGTTGTAGCAAAACTGACACCTTAAAAGTGTATTTTGAAAGCGCTAAGTATTACTACAAATGATTACTGGAAAAAGTAAGACACAGTTTGCAAGGATCTAGTTCTTCTCTTCAAAGGGAAGATGATGAAAGAGGAGAGTTGAGGGTGTCTATGCACCCTTTTAGAATCACTCTAAGAAGTAAAATAATGATATGTCCTGAGAAGTAAGCCAGCAGATGAACCATAAATATCATGACCAATGTACTGCTAGCTAAAACACCTTGTTTATCCCCCCCATCCTCTCTTTCAAAACAGAACAACACAGCAAACACTTTTCAGAAAAAATGCCCATGCTGGAGAAACACAAACCTTCCTGTTCTATCTCAAATCACTGAGAAATTTAAGCATAGGATGTCATGTCCTGTTCACATTTCAATCTCCAGTTTAAATCCTCCACTTACATGGCATTAAAACACTTAACATACAGAATCTATACATATACATGTCCGTAGTTTTGGAGTAATTAACCATAATCTAAAATATAATCAACCATTGTTCAGGCAGAACTCAAGGTGCCCTGACAGTGGCAAGCATAAATCACCATTCTAATATCAAGGCTATGTGCGCTGGATGCGGCATCTTTGTTTCATTTTGGATTTAACAATGATTGAAAGATTTTTCCAGCTTTCCCTAAGGTAGTAGCTGCTTCAGCAATTATGAACAGTAAAAATAATACTTCCTTCTAAATCTTCATAAGCATTGACCGGATCCCAATTTTACTGAAGTCCTTATTCAGCTAAATGGAAAAAATGTAAACCATACATTTTGGTCAAACATATTTACAGTGTATAATCACAGATCTTTATTTCAAGGACAACAGCAAAACCAGATTCACAGAAGATTCAGCCAGTTATTTGTAATACCTGAGGTGCAGTGGCTATGGCTAGTTTAACCAAGATCCCAACTCTGATTAATCAAAAGGGTACTCCCAAACCCTGATGTTTATGCTTATCCACTGTCACACCTCAAAAAGACTTTTTTCAAGTCAGATGGATCCTGGGTATGGATGGTCTTAGGTTACACAAAGACTGAAGCTGCATTTTCACTTGCCAGAATTCCAGATGAGTATTATTCATTCCAACGTGTCTGGAAACTCAAAACAAGAACAGAAAAGTTCTGCAAATAGGAGAATTGGGTGGCTGCTGAACTGCGAGCACAAATGATGGACAGTGAAGAGAAAAACAGAAAAACATTCCCAAAAGCCTAAATTTTGTCTTCACTTAGGGTATCGACTGTGACCTGAACCACTAAATGACCAAAAAAAAGTTTTATTCATAGCATAGCAAAGACCTTGTAATAAGATCATTCAAGTATTTGTGAGCTGAAGGACTGGACTTCCGGGCACATGTTACTTTCAAGTCACTGTTCAGCTTGTCATCTAATTCAGTATTCAAAAGGGCAGTATCACTTCTTATTTGCCTTCAGCAAGGATAGCTTTTCAAGTCTAGTATCCAAATTCACTGCTCAGGTTAAAGCCATAGCAAATAATCCCAAAGCAAATAACAGACATTAAGTTACATCTTCACCACAGCTGACAGCTTGTTTTCGGGTTCGTGGTGTTCTCATTTGTGGTTTACTGTCTTATGAAAAAATCATACAAGTTTGAATGAATCTACTTTATTTGTGGTAGAGAAAACCTTTTATTATTCCCTTTCAATTAAAAAGAAAAACAACAGGATTGTAAGGTAAGATAAAAGCTGGGGAATTCCTGTAGAGCAAGAAGTAAGTTCACAAATGTAGCCTTGTTCATTGTTCCCTCCCTGTAGGTAGGTGATGGTGGTGGTGTTTGTAATTACACATCTACCGGCAGCAGCACAAAACATTTAATTACATTTCTGACACATTTATTTCCATACCCTCTGCTTCCCTCAAGTGCTAGATGTAATCACCCTGCTGGACTCCAACCTGCTATAAATCACTTGCTCAACATGGTTTATCACTTCATTTATATTAGCCAGAAAACCCACAGTAAAGCTGGAAGTACCAAGCCACCCCCCCAGCAGCTACTTTATGTCCCTCTGCATACACTCAGGCACGCACCTGGATGACATTAAAACATCAAACACCCTGCTGCAAACACAGTGCTAGCCAGAGCTTCCTTAGTGCTCGCTCACTCTCTCTCAGATTAGAGCTGAGCACCTTCACTCTCCCCAGCATAAAACAGCAGATTTCTTTCATGAGCGTAGAAACATTTTTTAAGGGCTTGGAGCCTATGCGATACCAAGAACTTGCAGTTCTCGTGTCTGAGTTAAAATAGGGGAGGTCACTGCCTCAAAGTTTCCATTCAAGATAAGATCTTCACTTTGTTATAACTAAAACATAAATGTTCATCAGTTACCTAAAGGAGAATGTAAGGGGAAAAATACACAGCAGTTCTTTCATATACTTAAAACTCTAGGAAAAAAACCACTACATTAACATAATCTTTAGATGACTAGTGACCTAAGAGACAGAAGGTGGCTGTTGCTTTGGGATCAATATAAACAATGTCTACTGTATAAAAAATAAGTATAAATATTTTTCCTATTGCAGTCAAAATGGAATAATTATTTGGTGACATCTTTAACAATTCTGAATTTTGTAAGAGCCAATAGTACCCATTATTATGTTCAGTACGGTAGGGGCTTAAAAAAAACTGTTTTATTAAAAACATCAAGCTATGCCCTTGAATTAACATGCCCAATGCATACATCATCCCTCTGTTCCTAACATCATGGTATTTGACCATATTTATGTATAAAGAACAAATGAGTCACTGAGCAAGTGTTCTCAGAAATTTTAACTTCATGTGGAGCATCACTCTACATCACACTGATTTTATAGAACTCATACTGGCCAGCGAGATCAAACCCAAGACATTGTAAGTGGAAAATACATGTATCTAGCATTCAGAAGAAGTAATTGTAGGAGGTACACTATCATTCATACTGTGCAATATTACTTAATTAGCTACTTCAGAAGGGAATTCTTCACAGGAAGAAACAGCTGCTTAAAAAGAATGGAAAACTTCTGGTCCCTAAACAAAAAGGCAAACAGCTCTTAAATGTCACAGACACATCTAGAGACACCACAATAAATTTTACTTTTGAACTCTGCTTCATTTCAGCATTGTAATCCTGTTTCGCTTGACACTCACAGAATGTGTCGTACAGGGTTCTCAAACACCAAAATATTGGTGAATTAAGTCTCAAGACTCTGCAACATCTTCAAGATATATTTTTTACTAAGAGAGGATTTGATATTGCTTTACCATTTACAAGACGTATGGGAACGTATCAACATATTTGATTAACTAAAGAGAAAGCCCCATGCAGTAACTATAGCAATTGACTATATCAAGATTTCTCCGGTTTGCTGCAAGGCAATGATGGTTTGGTACACATTAATCTGACATGCAGCTGCTCCAAAAGCTAGTGAAGTACCTTTTGTACTAACTTCTGTACCATTTTTGTTATACATAGTTATTTATACAAATGCGATTGTACCTAGAATCACAAGAGAATAGAAGAATGAGAACTTGAGTGTCTTAAGATCTACATAAAGCTTCTTTTGGCAGTACAAAGCCAGCCTTTATGCAGTGTGCGATACCAGAGCCCATGGTGTACCTTAAATGAACGAAGAACACCAAACAGTGCAACACAACAGTCTGCATAAATCACCATACCAAGGTGGATGGTGAACTATACATACATCTGTCTCAACAGCACCACATTAGACTCTCCATACAGAAACGTACGACATGTTTCAAACTAAATAAACGTAGATACTTTCTACAACATTTTTCTGTTTTTAAATATGCAGCATGATAATTTTTTAGAAAATAAATCTTGCAAACCGCTAAGTGTTATGGTTTGCTAGGATTTTTGATAGCCATCTGGCTTCAAAACAGTTGCACTGGTACAGAAAATTGATTGCCAAACTATTGTCTGTAATCATCATTTAAGGAACATACGCTTATACATTTCCAACCTCGTTTTCAGTTCATCCTAAACAGCCAGAGGTTTCATTTAGCACATACAGAAAAAAAGACATAAGCTGCAAGAAACACCCACAAACACCGCATGGATTTGATAGCGTTGTAGCAATGTATTCAAATGAACTACTGCACTGCAATGATCCAAACAGGTCCCACAAAAACACATAACTTTTCAAGCATGAATGCAGCTATCTGCAGCATTTCTAAATCAGTGTCCTTAGTGTTGTTTATGAGCAAAACCAGGTACAACAAGAAAATAAACTTGTATAAATCTGCATAGTTTAATAAGGCAGTTAATTTATAAAGTAGTTTATACAAGGGAAGTAAAAATATATTGATGCAAAGGGGAATTTAAATGTTTAGGAATAATTCAAAGTCTGGTTTTCTATTGTATGCCGTAAGAATTTTCAGAGGTGTTTATAGTTCTACACATAGAGCACCTTTGGCTTCTTTTTTTCTTCTCCTTTTTTATCACTTATATCTTTTTCACTCTGCTCCTGTATGCAGGTATCACTGTAGCTACAGGACAGACCCGGCCCATTTCAGCTCCTCTGATTTCAAGGCAGTGATTTTGGAAACACCTGAAACTGCATAAGCCAACACTGAAGTTAGAAGCAGCTTTTAACCTTGACCACAGCCTTTTTCCAGTTTCCCCCTCTCCAAACCATACAGTCTTGCCTCAGACCCTTGTATCTGAAGAGGTGTTCGTGAGACACGAGCCAGATCAGGAAACCAAATTAAAATACAGCTATCAAAAATATGTATTTAGTTTTAACCTGACTCCCTAAGTAAATGCCTCTGCTGGCACAAAGGATGGGGCAAAATGAGCACAGAAGCAAATAGCACAAGTGCCACCTTCAGTACCTTACAACATTAGCAAAACTACAGCTTTAGTAATTTGACAGGAACACTACATACACTCGTTTGTTCAATTATGATGGCCGTGTGATGGGATTAAATGGAGCAGAGTACTCATTTTGGACTGCTGCTAAGCATTTAGTTCTTCCTCAGGTATTCAGACTGAAATAGCAGAGTCTACCTTGACATAAACAGACAAAATAAGGAAGGCAGAGCAATATGACCTAAATAAAATAGAAGATGCTTAAGACCTGTAAGGAATCCCCAATGAAAGAATCTTTTAGATCAGGAAATGCTAGGAGAAGACAAAAAAATTCTATGAAGTCCTAATCCATTATACCCTTCAGAGTGTCATTACATTTCCTTCAGCAAATACTAAAGATGATTCAAGGGCCATTTCAGGGGCAATTTAATGCTTCTTGGCACCCTGGTATCAGTGCTGAAACAAACTGAATCGGCAGCATATTTTAAATATTACATGATTCTTCCCTGACCCCTTTCCCTGCTAACCAAAGATCACTGGCAAACTAGACTACATCTAGAACAGACTGGGGGAGAGTGGAGGGGGGGTAAGATAAAAACAGATAAAAATAAAAATCAAGAGATTTCTTAGAAAATGTCAGAACTTCTGAAGAATTTCCCATTTTGCAAGTTTCTTAATACTGCTGTGCTCAGAAGCCCACTGCATCAAGTACTGGGGTTTGTTACAATGGGGATCGACCATCTTTTAGATGGGGAGAATGCCATACAGCTGTATCACAGCAGGGTCATAAGATTTTGTTCCTATCTGTCAGGTGGTCTGAGCTTCTCAAATCAAAGACTTCTTTTAAGTGCTAGGTCACTTACAGACAGAAAGTCACCTGTGTTTTCTTGACTTTACTACAAGAAGTCATGACCTTTTGTAGCATTTCAAAGCAGTGCTTAAGACAGAGCCACATCTTTGCCAGCAAATGCTTAGTCCCTGCTGTGCAGTTAAAGGTCTTTCCCTGCAATTACAAATTTCTTTTTGCAATTTAAATAGCTTTGTATTTAAGCTCTCTTTCCATTGTTTCGTTCACCTACAGCATATGCCTAGTAATAGAAAGACGACAGAGAAGTATGTGCTAAACATGTTTAGGTTACAGACTAGCAAGCTTACTTTGCCACTGTATTCACCCCATTTGAAGAGACAGATAGCTATGCATATAATGGATGCACAGGTGAAGAAGAGAAAGGCATGAGGAGTTACAGCAGGGCAGGAAGAACATTAGTTACAGGCACAGAAAGATCTACAACGTTATTAGACTCCAGTTGCCTTCCTACCCCACCACTCTTTCAGAAGGACTTCTAAACACTTGAAAGCATGATCTTGTCTAAGATATGAAATGCTAGAATGGCTCTTTCTTCAACCATATGTTAGAGTCACAGCAGTAAGATTAGCGCCCTCTTTGAAAACCCTTGTAGTATTTAAGAGCTAGATGGGGAGTTTCAGGAAACAATTGCAGTTTTCAGCATGGACCCTGAATTTGTGCTGAGAATTGAATAGTGTTATTTTCTGTATTTTTTGCTCTGTGGTTTCATTTATTTTACGTAATTATATTTAAGACACACACATAATTGGAACTTTATAAAACTCCCTGCTCACAAGATATATCAGGTATATGTAGTTCACTATGACCCATGTCACCTCTAGAGTTCATAGAAAAGTAGATTAATTTTATCACTTTATTCTCTATCATTTTCTCCCATCCCCTACAAGGACACACACATATATTTTCATGGCAGAGATTTTGTCTGATGCTTCTGCATTAGCAGCAGCAGCACTGAAGGTGCCTTCATCCTACAGTATAGAACCAGTAGATAAATCTTTGTACAATCTACAAGTGGCATAATTGAAGAGAGACAGGGGAAGAGGAAAGTTAGAGCTGGTAGCTGAAAATGTGTACGCACTCATAAGGACAATGAGTGCTGCTAGGCAGAGCAGCAGTATTGGTGTGGTCACTAGAGGCTCTAAATACCAGTCTGGAAGCACACTGGCTTATGACTCTACTCATGACCTATGAGAGTAGCACTCCAAGAAAGACTTGAACACAGGGCTCTGAATTGTCCTAAAAATATTAATTTTAAAAAAAAAAAAAAAAATCAATGAATCTCAAGCTCCCCAAGACACCCAGCTTCAATTCCATAAGACCACTTCTACAGCCTACCTACCAAACACTTCTTTTCAACAATGGCCCCACGTTCACCTTGTCTTACTCCTCCTTATTGCCTCTTTCTCTTCCCAAACCCAGATCCCCCACCCTTGGGGGCCACGAGGCCAGGTCATGTCTCCATTTCCTCAGCCTCCCAATCCCCTGTCCTTATTTCACAATCTTCCTTGGAAAATCAGATTCCAGGACTGCTTCTTGGTGTTGTAGAGCATGCAATCAGCTAATCCACTTGCTCACAATCTTCCTGTGCACAGTGCAGATCATCTGAAATAGTGATAAAGGCTTGATAAATTAAAATTTATCAAGATCATTAGTGCTATGTTTATTACATTATATTGTTGCAGAAAACAATTTGTTTACAATTTGCTTTAAAATAATCTGTATGGTTGTTGCTAGTGTTCAAGCATTATTTTAAGCTTCCTTGTTCTTTTAGATTTTACATTAGATTAGAATCAGATTTAAACACCCTATAAAGAAAACCTGTCCTCCACAGGGAATTACCAAATCACAGACAAGAATTGTAATGCAGAAGATAAAGAAATTACCCTCTTACCATATAAATTGGATTAGATAATCACAAATTTCTCATGCAGTCAGAGATGTATCTTAGAATTTTAAAAGCCTGAGATTCTTCAAAGTCCACAGAAGTACAAGAGAGAATGGAAATACACATCATTAGTTGCTTTGTGTAATTCTCACTTGACATCTCCACGTTGGTTTTCCCTTCAGCACTGAAACAGTGGCTTAGTTTACCAACACAGCCTCTAGTTTCAAGTCTAGCCTCATCTAAATCCACCTGTCATATACGTATTAGTTTTGCCTCAATTTGACTCACATAGTTTGCAATTATCTTATAGATGGCACAATACTCAATGATAAATCAGCAATTGAGACTATGATCTTTGATAAAATTCCATATATATGTAAAAACATACACAATGTACAAAAAGCTGTTTGTTTTTTAAATTCGATTTCTCCCTTGACTATACAATATCACTTTTTTCCTTGGAAGTTTTCTACTCTCTTCACTAATTAAAAAAAAACAAGAAAAAAAAACGCAACCCAACCCAACCCACCAAAGAACCCCACCCCCCAAAAAACACACAAAAGATACTTAGCAATTAAAATTATCTCAGTGAAGAATTTTGCTGAATATTGTCTTAGGCAAAGCTGCAAGTGAAAGAGCTCAGGCAGAACCCAGGTCCTGCTGTCAATTTATCCATAACACCACGCAATGCTGTTGTGCAACACACCACCTCCACCAGTGTTTTGTTTGCTGCTCAACCTCAACTGTTTCTCTTCTCTTTCAAAATTCTCATCAAAATATCACATAGCAGAGGATCAATATCTGCATCATTTGTATCCCTGAGTGCCATTTTGACTGTGATTGAAGAAATGAATGTCTGAAACCATGCCCTAGAAATACACTGGCAAAGAATAAGGTTAATAAGCAATGATATACAGAAGAACTAGGTTAAAAAGTTTATTTTTACATTAAGATCTTTGTTATTTTAATCCTGTTCAAAAAGTGTTTCTTAATTACTTTAATACATATTTCACTTCAATAATATTTTTTTATTTAAAAAAAAAAAGATCTTAGCTCATGACAGGAACAGGGTGCTTTACCCTTCTCTTGCTGTCCATCACACTCAACCTGTGAAGTGCACCTCAGAGACTTAACGTGTGTCATCACAGAAATGGTATACATGCTAAAGAACTTGAATAAATGTATTTTTTATTAAAGATAATGACTTTTTAATTCAGTGGGAGTTAGATCAGACTGTAGCAGAAAAGCATAGGAAGCAAAGTTCATGAAATACAGATTGAACTAACCAACACACAGCCACAAAGTTAGCTGCTAGAGAACTCTAATTCTCCATAAAATCTTCCTTTGCTGAAAAGTTAGTATTATTTATGCATTCAAGTCATCTAGAAGACTGAAGAGCATAAATTATTCCACCACACATTAGCAGTAAATTTACACTTACTCAACTGGCTTCAGATCTGATTGTTTCAGGTGGCAGAACAGGAAAAACTTCGGTGTTTGACTAAATCTTAAAATTTTGCCATCTGTTCACAAGCAATTTGCCAACAGAAAGATGCCAAAATTCATTTAATAATTGTCAGGAGCTGCTCATTCTATTACTGATTGTGCATGACCATAAGACATGATCTGCCTGGATTACAATTTACAAACAACCAGACTCACACTTATAATTTACAGAAGAATTCAAGTGGATAAAATAAATACACAGCAGCAACAATGCCAGCCCTCCCACATATTGGAAGAAGTAAGCAAAGGTTTTGTTCTTGCAGTGGAATGAACTGAGAATCTACCTCTTCACAAAATAAGGAAATACTCACACTAATAATGTTACTGACTTCAGAGGAATTGCTTCTGTGAGTAAGGAGCCAGGGACATGAATACAACCTGAACCACTGAGCAAAATCTACTTGCCAAGTGCCTCCACTGAGCTGAATAGGACTACCCAGCTTGGCTTCATTTTGTGATATAAGATTTCCTTTCATTCACAAATTCAAGCGAGTCTCATTCATCTTGGCTCTACCAGGTCTGTCCAACAGAAAAAAACCCAAATAGGTAACCGCACACCAAATAACTCAATGTAGTATATGCAAAGGTATCTTCAGAAAAAAAATACAAGGGGAATGCAGCCCACCTGTTGAAAGTTTTCCTCAGCCCACCTGTTGAAAGTTTTCCTCATTGCAAATATTCAAAAAGTCAAGATGGAAAATAAAAACATTTCAATTAAAATTGTTTGTGCACTTTATTGTGAAGGAATCAGAATCCTAAGAAACCACCCAAATACAAGAGAGGGACTCGGCTGTTTCCAAGACCATCACAACAGATATTCCATTTTTAGTTTTGCCAGCTGGCTTATACACTACGTAATCTTCTATGCTGTTAGAGCATTGCTAATGCTTCAACATTCTTAAAATCAAATGACACTAATTATAATAGGGACTTAAATTATAATTCAGCTGTAGAACAAAATGTTACCAAAAACTGGACACAGAAAGACTCTTTAGATCTCTAAGCTCAGGAAGAAATTCTCACTCATTTTAACTGAAGTTTTGGTCAGCAAGCAACATGAAAAACAGTCACAGAGTTTAAAATATTAACCTTCCTCTACTCATAAGGCTTCCAAAATTCGTAATATGTTTACTCATTAAAGAAATCTGAGCACCACCCACCCCACCCTCCCAAAAAAAAAAAAAAAAAAAAAAACCAACACACGACCGATTTAATTACTTCTTCAGAAATGTGTTAAGGGAGCTTGAAAAATAATGAATACTGGTGGTAATTGCCTCTAGCCAGAGTTCTAGCCAGATGACTTAATTCAAAGTTGTTTGGAACATCCTTAATTGTAACTAATACTTTCCAAAAAAGCGGTGAATTAAAATGGACATTTGTTCATTCAGATGAGGACTTCTCTCTTTAACATTCTAGTCAGTTTTACAACTGTGAATAAAAATATAGACAGAGCAGAGGACAAGTATAGCAACACGCAAAAGAAACTCCTAAGATATTTGTCATTTTACTTGCAAATGGTAGCAATACTAGTATTCTTCCACACTGCTAAAGAGTCAGAAAGCATCTGCTTTAAGCTCCTTAACAAAAAAGCTTCTTAAGTATAAGTTTTACTCAGCACTGACAATGTTCCCAATAACAGGAGATAAAGACAGCATTGTACACATCTTGGAAAGAAGCGCTCTTTAGCAGTACCTCTCAAGCCCTTCTGGCTCTGCACTGATTAATTGAGAACAGGTACAAGTTAAAAATATTTGTTGAATCACCCTTTGGCTGCTTACAAGCACTGCTAACCGTTCTGAACATGGCAATCCACCCAGACTTCTGCTTAACCTATATGCATACACCAGCGGATAATTACACTTGCTGTACATAAAATATTAAAGTACAGTACAGGTGGATTTTAAGGTAAAATGGACTGACAGCCTAATAAGGACTGCATTAACAACAACAAACATCTACTCTCAAAAAGCGCGTTTTGAATATATAAATTTCAGAAAAAGAAAGTCTTGACAAAGATACAGTACTCTTTTTGGCATTATTTTAAAGCCTTTTTCATAGTCTTGTCTACACACAGTGACCACTGCATGATTTCAGATGTTTTAGGTATCGAAAGCGTTACAGAGTCATTCAAAGTTTACAGTTTATTAATTTTTATATATATTATTTTATTTTTTATTTGAATATTGCAATGGCTGCAGAGCGGAAGTGAACTACTCTTATTCCAGCTCCAGCTGTTTTACAGACAGAGCCAACTCTTCTCATACAGCAGCAGTAGCAACTACAAAAAAAGGAGAAAAAAAAAAACAACAACAAAAAATGCACAAAAGAGCAGCTATATCACATGCTTTTGGTTAGGTTAGAAATCTATTTTACCCTGAAATTCAAGTTTTGGGATGCAGAGATGAGGGCAGATTTGGACCGAAAGAAAATCGTAAATGACAAAGCTTAATAATGTTACCTCTTTACCAAGCACAACTGCTTGTTCTTATCAATTGCTTAAGGCCCCAGAACACATATTTAAGACTTGTTCCTAGTTTTAAATGCCCTTTAAATCACTGAAGACACTCTTTAGGACTAGGATCTCATAGGCAGTTCTTCCTTCATCAATCAGATCCTATTGTATTTGACAGCTATTGAATAGCACATGTAAGTAGTTCACCAAGTCTGAAGAAAATAAATAAAATGTGCTGAGGTCAACACCAGGATAACAAGAAAGACTGTAGCACATAGAAACAAGCAAACCCTTCAGCACAAAATGATCTATTGTTTTATGGCAAGTCCAAAAAGAAAATAAAATTGAAAAAAAAAAATTAAAAAAGAAGTAACCCTGGGAAAGTCTGGAAAGCCTAAAATTTTACCCCTTTGATATTCTTCATTAAATGCTGTCACTGCCACATTGACAGATGATGTATCGGACCATAAATCATGTTAGAAATGGACTATAAAAACAACTTGTTTGTGCAGTTATGGAAACCATGTATTTTGGAAGTGTATCATTTTACTTCAAGGCATATAGCCAAAATACAATTAGTAAATTTAAGAAGTTATATTGTAGCTGTTTATAAAGAAAAACAGCTCAACATTCAGAGTATGAACAGTTTGCAGAAAGTATATGGTAAGCATGTTTCCCTCTTCCTTACCTCTACAGAAACAATTCTGATTTGGGAATAAAATTTAAAAAATATGGGGGAAGTCATAAGCACACAACTGCTTTTTTAGTAGAGGGTGTTATTAGGTGATAGCATATTTTGGGGGCTTTGTGGGGGTTTTTCAGAGAGGGGGGTGCTGTTTGTTCATCTTTGACAGTTACATTCAAGATTGAGAAACCAACTTTCAGGAAGCTGGGTCCTGCTCTAAGTTCAGTACTGAAGCTGGAAATCACTGCACACACATGTGGATATACACATATGAGAAGGTGTGTGTGTATATACATGTATGGAATTTTACTACAGAACCATTTAATATACTATGTGAAAGTGTACCAGGAAGACAGAAAAAAGCCATGCTGTTCCTATATGTATTTATGGCATTGGTCCACCTTCCCTGAAGTACTCATTGCCCCTCCTTCCTTTTTTTTTTTTTTCCTTTTTAAATCTTTTTCTTCCACAGGCAGCTATTTACATACAGCTTTCAATTTGCTGGAAAAATCTTAAAACAAACATATGCACACCCTGCAAATTGAGAACATCCTCAATGAAATGGAACAAGAATATGGTCTGGATGTACCAGCCTGTTTTTCAAGTAAATGACAAGGTCAGAATCATTTACCAAAATGGTCTGTTTAATTATCCTCTCAAAGCACTTAACATTTTGTTTAACTTACAGAAGAAAAAAAAAATAACCCAGGCAGAAGAAAAAAAGAAAAATATGTTGTGTATTGGCTTAGAGGAGACTGACTGAACAGTCTTGCTTGATACTCTCTAAATAGGAAATGCGACTTCAATTCATTGAGCTGGACACAGAAACAAATGAATTAAAAATTCTATCCATAACAGTAGATGAAAGAAAACATGAAAGATATATTTAAGTCTTTATTTCAGTAGCATTTGAGAATATGCGTCCCCTTAGCCCATTTGGTGCATCAGTAAGATATACATTTCTGGTGAGTCAGCCACCATGAGTTAGGTGATGCCACTTCCCGAGAATCACCTGAGCCTCATAAAACATCATTTTGTTGTTTTAGGTGTAAATAATTCAGAATTACATAGTAACAACCTGATGCAAAGGATTATTAATCAGTTGCACAGTGGCATAAAGCTTAGCAGAATGATCGATTACAGACACTGAATTTGTCCAACGCTTCCAGATTCTCAAAGTTTCACAGTTTCCAGATGGTTCATCAAGAACACAGACATCACAGACCTACTCAGGCTTCTATACAGACTAGAAGAACAGCAAGCAAAGCAGGGCAGTGCAAGCAGAATTTGATAAAGCAAACCTAGATCTTTCAACAGTCACTGATATTATTACTCCAATGTTTTAGAATTTCAGGCAAAAACCAGCAATCTCCAATCACATAACATGAAGTTAGCCAAGTCAGCTTTGCATGCTGCGGCCATTTGAGTCAATAGTTGCTCACCAAGCAAACATGATAATTTCTTAGGATGGCACTTACTATTTATTTCCATCAACTATACATTTGCCTGTGTGAGAACAGAACAACCTGTGAGGTCGTGGATGGCTACAGTGTGAAAATACAGCTTTTCTGTGACTGGTAGGTGGCTTTGATTCACTTCATGTTATTTCTCCCCACAGCCAGAAAATAGAGACAGGCATGTACGTAAGGGAAAGGCATTACGTCTAAAGTTAGAGTTGATTCTAATTTTTTTTCTGAAAAAAAAAAATCAATCACAGAAACCACCCATCAAACAGGGACCAATCCTTTAAAGGTAATGCAAACTCACTGGTACACAGACAGTCAAAGGCTCTAACCATTTGTACAACTGGGCTGAGAACAGACAGACTGAAGACATCAACGGCCAGGGGTCTGCCTAGGGCACTTTCCTTTTTACAGAAGAGTTACAAACATGTGAGAAATGGGCTCTGTAATGAAAATGCCGGCACAGCCTAGACTACAGCAGCCCTTAGATGTGCTACTTTAATGCAGGAAATGACAATGTGCAAGAAAATGATACACTGGGGAACCAGTAAAGATGATTAGTGAAGCGTGGCATGAAGAGTAAGGCAGACACCCTTTTGGAGGAACCTACTCATTGGCAGATTTATTGTGACATTGTATCAGTATTCAGGTGGCATTAATTACAGCCTTATCAGCCACAGTATATTGTAATCATACCGTGTTTCACCATGGTGACATCCGGACCATGATGTATCAGTGCTGCTGTGATGCCCGTCACATACCACCTGTAATACCAATACAATTCAGACCTTTTCACAGAATATATAAATTGCCTAATTTTGTCATTAGTAAGTCAAAGTCTTCACCCAGCATTTTGTTGATTTGTACAAGAAACTTGTATCATAAGAGTGATTTTGACTACAAAGTCATCAGCAAAAGATTTAAATTAATTGCCACTGACTGGACGTGAAAAAGCTACCAGTCTTCATCAATTTTATTTTACAGGTGAATGACAAAGCAGTGAATCTGGCTGCTAGTTACATTGAGAAAGACAAATAAGATGCAGATTACACTTTAAAAAGCACAGGATGTTGGCAAAATAATAATTCATTATTAAACTGTATTGTTTATTTTAGTTACACAATGTGACACAGAATATACTTAATATTTTAAATGTCTATCAAACCGCAGATCGCTATTGTGCGCACAAACTCGTGGGGCCAGGGCACCTTTTCTTTGTCTTCTTTGGAAACTGTGACCAGTGATACTGAACAAAAGCCTTCTCAAAACAAAACATTTATCTTTAGAAACTGTAGCAAGGCAAAGAGAAAAAAAAGGATTTTTAAATAACAGATATCCCACATTATATCTCACTTTCTCTCAAGCTAACTTAAATATAATCTCCTTTTAATTTACAGGAATGGAAGATACTCAATTATCTAATTATGCATTAGGATCTCGGCTTGTTGTTGGGGTATATTTTTCACTTCAAAGCTAATTTAGGTAATTGTCATCCGGACTTGCCTACTCCAAGATTGAGCAGCCTTATACCAAAGAATGAATAAATGTATGTTCATTGCTGGCAGCATGAGACCCACTCAGTGTCGCTGCTCTGAACTGCACAGGATGGATGTCTGGGGAACAGAGTGGAACATGTTGGGAATAGGATATTCACAGTATAGCATCAGTTATTAAAAAATGCCCTTCTTTCTGTATGTAGTTCTGGCATACACTTAGGTACCTCTACAATGCAACTCAGTACTGTGACTCCTTCAACATGGAGAGACAGGGATGCACACTACTTGCTCCAAACCCTACTTCCACTTTTACCTAAAAGGCACACCAGACATTCTAGTGTGCCAACTAACACAGCCACCCCAACCGCGGGCAGCCAGTGAGCAATTCAGATAGAGACGCAACAATTAGCATAATTCTTCTCTCATAAATACCTAAGTATATACAGTCATTCTCTATAAATGTATGCGCAGATACCCTATATTTACATGCTAATGTATGACTGAATGATGTTACCAAGGAATCCTAAGAACACAAGGAGTTTTTGAAGTTGTCTTCAGGGATGAATTTCTGATTATTTCTCATCTAGTAGGAGAACAGTTCCACAGGATTACAACTCACAGGTGAGATTCTTACCCCACAGACAACCGGGAAACATTTGCTACTGCCTTCAGTAAAGGGCATGACTTCACAGCTGGTAAAGTAGGATGTTCTTCTCTAAAGCTTCCTTAACCCATTTTCTGATTGTTTAGCTAGTTGCTTATGCCTTCCTTGGTGATTTGCTGACTTCACTTCCCACCATTTTGTTTATTCAGTATACAGCTGTGTCAAGGAAATCACACACTTCTGTATCACATATAAAAAAAAAACCAAAAAGATAGAGGGAAAATTCAAAACAATGAAATCAGAAATTGAAAGGCTGCCATATTGTAAGAAGCAATGGAAAGCATCCATGCCATCCAGAACAAGATGTTGAATGTCTGAGTAATGAGGAAGCGGGGATTTTGTCACAGATTTTCCTGCTAGTAAGGGAAAACTGTCTTCCAGAATATTGCCCCAAAAATTATTCCATTCTTATGGAAGGGCAAAGCCAGCAAAACAGCAATGTATCAGCTATTCAGACTACCTATTCTTAGGAAAATGCATTTCATTACTTTGGACAAAGCATTTTATAATTCATGTTCCTGATTAAAAAAAAAAAAAATCATCTTTCCTCAAATCAACTTGTACATCTAATCAAATGATTAATCACTTTGAGACTGTTACATAAGAATTAGTCCTTATTACATACATTTAAATTTAGGAGATTATAAACTACAGAAGTTTAAAATTTTGAAGAAAAAACAAACAAACAAAAAACCACACCACTTCTTTATTTACTTCATGCAGCTAGACTGAAACAAACATTACATGAAGACAAAGGAGGAAAGTGCTCTAAGAAACTCCACACAACTAAGTTCACAAGAGACCTAAGCAGTGGACAGTATTTGTCTGTTAAGCCTTTATTCAAGTAATTTATAACAAGACTGATTAACATTGCCTTTTTAGATATAAAAATAGATAAAGCTCTGAACAGAAGGATACAGTGCCAATTCAAGAAATCCTTGCCAGCTGGATTTTGCCAGAATAAGTACTGAAGGACTCATTTCCTGAGAAACTTATTTATGAAAAAGCATAAAACCTTTCATATTCTAAACAAATATTAAAATGAAACAGTAACTTAATGACTTGTTAATTATTGTCCTGAGGGTTTATTTCAGTTTTGAAGCTTAGAAATCATAAACAAAGAATTGAAAAGAATTTATCTGAAAGCTATTGCTGCAAACACATCATAGATTGTATTAAACAATAGAGAAACCATAAAAAACACAGCTTAGTGTCTGCTAGTCTCTATATATGTACTTTTGAAAGATAGATATGACATACTGTATTGTTTCAGCAGCAATAGAATAGCCTCCTTTAGGGTTTGATCTTACGTTTATTGTAGTAAATAGCTAAGTCCCCATTGACTTCAATTGTGCAGCATCAGAGATTTAGAAACTAAACTATCATAACTCATTAATTTTAGATTTCTAGATGCACTATTCACCACAGACACTAAAGACCATTTAAAAGCGGGGGGGGGGGGGGGGAATCAAACTAGTAATCTGTTCTGTGGGAACACATTTCAATGAAGAACTTGGAGCCCTATCTGTTTTCACAGCTGTAAGCTGCTGGGGAAGCCCCAGTATGTTTTGTCCTTAGCATCTCAACTCAGCTGCAAAAGGATTTATTTTGGAACATGCCGCTGCAGAAGCAGCTAATTAAAACAGAGTTCTGGTTAGGCATTTTGCATATGGATTAGAAAAATGCAATCAGCACATGATGCAGAATAGATTTCTCCATAAAACACACTGATGTACTCATGATGCACAGAGATACATACATGTCTGTAACTCTGATGTCCGTGACCTCCAACCTTTTACCAAAAGGCAACTTTCTTGTCTTTACATTAAACTTCCCACCGCCCCGTTTTAACTTTCATCATACAACTGCTACCCTTCATGCATATTTTTTCTCTTTTACATCTTAATTTTTGGGTCAGTTATGTAAGACTGTGTACTGTTCTGTTTGCAATATTTTATTAAAATCCATGTGCAATAACAGCAATAAAGCTAGGCAAAGCATTAACCTACTGCGGTTGGGCGTTTAGACCGGTGCGTAAGGTTTAAAGTCAGTGCTTTCACTAACATCCTACTGAATAGCAAGTGGTTGTCAAGTATTTCTGAAAAACCAATCACAGCTTCCATCACATGTTAAGCATAAAAAGGATGCAGCAGAGAAGTAAAGAAACTTTATGTTGTGACTTTTGATTCACGTGATAATTGCAGTGATTGACAAGAGTCTGAGAAACAAGAAGGAAGCTATGGAAGTTTATAATGCACTGACATTTACAGGCAAGGATGACTGTCACAATTGTCAGAACTTTAATAAATATGTTAACTTTCCGACTCTTGCAATAATGACATCTCTTCTACTTTCTGGTATTTTGTTATCAAAACTCCGTTATCTGTCCTTCCCAGCCCAACATACAATAAAGCTTTCACAATGAGTCACCTTTTTAAATGTGATCAAAAAAAAATCTGACATTTAAGGCCTGACTAAGGTGGGCTGAGCACCAGAAATGCTTATCGAAGTAAAGGGAAACCTCAAAAGCTTCAGAGCTTCATTCTGCCCCACTCTTCACATGGGCATACATCCTGTGCCAGATCAGCAGGAATTACACACGTAACAAAGCAGAATTTTCTTTTGCAAATCTAGGTTTGAATTTCCCCAAAGTTTGACCTATTTTTTTAGTTTTGGTCATCCCTCACTTACAATGAAATTCCAGGAATTAAATCAGAAGCTTATAGAATCCCTGAAGTAGTTACACTTTTTCAAGAACAAAGCAGGCAGAGCCGTGCTCCAGAGGGCACCTTTCAGTTAGAAACTGCTTTATGTACAGCAAAGATCAGCTTTACTCTTCTCTCTACCTTCACACAAAACTGAGCCCTCCAAAGTTTGGTAAATCTAATGGAACAATTGCCAAAGATTGCATTGTTATAAACACAAGGTACAATCACACATCATAGCTTTGCACCTCTGTCAATTTAGTGCAGAACTGTAAAACGATACTACCCAAAGCAAACTCCCACGACATATTCGCCACAGAGAAAAGAAATAATTTGCAATTAATTAGATAATCTCTAAAACAATAGGAATGGTTTAGCTTTAGAGATCATTCCACAAAAGAGGAAACATTTTACATTAGCCAAGATTAAGGAAACCACAACTCGCAAGTCAAATGTGGAAAATTGCTTTCATGCAAGATGTGACTGCTAATCACGCAGCATAACTAAAGGACAACAGTTGAAGTAGTAAGAAAACAGAAAATAAAGTACTTCCATGCATCCCCTTTTATGCAAAGGGTCAACAAAAGACCCTTCCTACCAGCTGTTTCTTTCCACATCTCAAAAACTACTGGGGTCTGGGACCTCGGGAGAACGAACATTATGGTGTCTTAGCACGATGTGGCACTTAAAAGGCCTTGAGCCATACCGCTGAGCTCACTGTCTGAATTTTCCCTTGTGTATGGAAAGAAGATCATATGGAAGTCATTCTTACTAAAATATCCAGGGAAACAACTTCAGAGAAAGATTTATTTTTTTCCCCCAAAAGGAGGAAAAAACAGGTTTTAAAATGTACATAAGCAAACAGAAGGGGAAAGGTGCAAAGTCTGAGAGTCCATATAGCCTTTCCCCATCCAAAACATCATTGTTCCTCTACTTAACATAATAAAGACATAAAATTTAAAACCAGAACTTGACCAGAGCACACAGATAAGATTTCGAGTTTGAAAATTCAGGTAGGGGCTCAGGTGGCTGCTGCTGCTACTGCTTTGAGAATTACTGTATTCTTACCTTTTTTTAAAAAAAAAATGAAAAATTCAGTATCAAATCTGTTTGAAATTATTTTTGATTCCCATTTTGCTTTAAAATATCAAAATGAAAAACAGAAGCAGCACAGAGCTTGTGTTAAGGAAAAAAAAAAGAGTTTTGACAAACAGTGCACAGTATTTCAGGTGGAAAATGGGATTTGCATAAATTCTATTATGATGAGAAGAAATGACATTCCTATCTCCTTTCAAGGGGCAATTCCTTCCCACAAGTCCAAAAATAGTGAGACTTTGGGAAAATTAACATTAAGTGCAACGTTGTGCCCAAGACGCTACAAAAGGCATTGGTTATACTAGTAAGTTTTGTCTTCAGCATGGAGAGGAAGGAAAACCAAGGGGTTTTGTAAGGTAGTCAGAATTGCTTTTGTGGTTCGATATAAGCAGCCAGGTATTCAGAGTTTAATGCAAAACATTCACACACCCTTACTTCTTGTCTGCTTTTTATCATTCCTAGAATATCACAGTTTACAACTTCTCTCCCCCGATAATACTTTAAATCTAAATAAAAACTATAATTTAAATTATGTTTAGGTCTTATCTATTTAACAGCAAGTCTCATTAAGCCAATAAGAATATTAATTAGCTATGAGCATAGAGTATCACAACATCATTATTCAAGCACGGCATACCAACATAACCTATCAATATGACCACACAGATTATCCAGGTTCCTTGTTTTTGACATTCTCATTTAACATCAAAAATTTTCCTGTAGTTAAGAGAATTGTTTATTTTGCTCACAAAACCAGTGCTGAAACATAGTCAGAACACATCACTAACCCTACAAACGGTAGAGTAATTTATTTATTACTGGTTTGTTGGGTTTTTTCCCCAGTTGTCCTAGGACACATACACTCACTTATGAAAAGCAGTTCCATCGAAAGATAGAAGTTCTAGCTAAATCAGATTTATTAGATTCTCCCTTCATGAGACGTTTTTATAAAACCAGTACATCTCCTCAGTATTTCTGCACATTTGTAAAGCAATAAGTTGCCCTAATGTGCAGTATTAGTGACAACTTTTAGATCCTATACGCTTGTGAATTATTATTTTTTTTAAAACCAACATAAACTTTCAGAACATTCCACTAGCAAACAGTAGGTCTTTCCCTGAAAGAGCATCTATGGAGGTACTATTTCTGCAAAGCCTTCCTTTCAACAGCTACAGGGACAGACAACATCAGCAGGTTCCTGCAATATTCTCTCATAAACATCACCCAGTGTCAAAGCTCCTTTATGCTTGGCTGCAAAATGATGTCAAGACTGTTATCTTCATTATGGCATAGTGAAAGGCCTTCCAGAACTAGGGATAATTTTTGCAAGTTAAGACATTAAAAGACACATGTAATCATACTTTCACAGTCTAACCTGGAATTTAAAAATACGTATTCTTCTGTGCTTAAAATCTTGAGCCATCTGCCTCTAGCTCCAAGTAGCTCTAAAACGTAATAAGTCCTACCGGTGTAATTTCAGGTTACCAGCTCATTGGTTCCTGTTAATAAGACAATTTTCCCAAGCATTTTTCAAGTGCACTCATTTAATATCATTATCATTGTCTTCTAACTGTGTTAATGGACTCCACAAAAATAGACCTTTGTAATGAATATGCCTGCTCTCACCTCAGTTTTCAAACTCTTTGAAGAACTATTTCCTTAAAGCTGAAAAAGCAATTCACATGTCAAGTTCTGCTCCCACTGAAATCAAGACTCCTGTTGGCCACAATATCCATCCAATGTAATCAAGATTAAGAACCCCATTATAGCAAAAATTTGTGGTTTGTACTGCAGTACATTTCTCATATAATTAACATACAGCCTTCCTTCTGCACAATCCACTGTGTGTTTGTGTTCCACCAGTACAATATACCCTCAGAGACCTCCCCAACTTATTTATTTACCACTAATTCTCCTTAAAAGTCAAGAGGGAAATGTATGGTCTCTCTTGTCTGCTTGCTACTTCTAAATCAATTCCTCGGATCGCAATTTATTTATTTGGGTATTTCATCAAGGCCCAAAAGGAAGTAAGTTACTGGCTACTTATGACTTATGATGCATCTTCAGGTAAAGCAATCACACTGAATATTTTATCCAATTATAATTCACATAAATCACAATTCAGTGATTTGTGTCAAACAGCAGATGAGGATAGACCTTGTCTTTTGATGAAATGTCTGAATATTTGACACAACTGTATACTGCAACATCAAAACACATAATCAAATCGATATTGTACTGAACAGGCAGACTTACGGTTTCACAAAATCAATGTAATAGACCAAGAGAGGATTTAATGCAAAAGACCCAATCATGTGTTGTTTGTAGTCTGATACTGAAGGCATTTCCTTGGAATTAAGGAGTTTGAGCTGTGTCCACAGCTTGTTCTACACAGCATTAGGACTGGAATCTGAATCTCCCACATACGGAAAGCAGTAGGATCGGCACACTCATAAATATCACAAGTATTGTGGAATGCAAAACCCCTTTCCTTCCAAATCACCAGCAGTAAGTTTTTGTAGGTGGTGATACATCATATTGGAAGAGGTTGCGAGTACCCAGATCTTGGGTATGGAGCTATTGTTGCTTCTCACATTTACCAAATAAAAGAATTTATTAGACTTTGAACATCCCTGAATCCCACCATCAACAGCTGAGGAAAAGCTGTCAAACAGCAAAACCCAAAATTTTGGGAAAATCCTTGATTCTATCTTCTCATCTTCCAGGTGGTTCTTGTTTAAGAAAAAGAGGTCACTAACATCACCACTATATCACTCAGCCAGCAGAAGGGCACTCTCCGCAATGAGCTCCTATTTCCACCATTTCTTCCCCCAATGTTCTGTCACAGCTGGTCCCAGGTGGACTGGGACATTTCAGTCAAAGCTTCCTCCTACCCCACCACCCAAAACTGCTCAGAGCAAAGACTGTATTTCTGCACAAGTTTACTATGAAGTAGAAAATCCTTAAATGTAAGCAGCTGAAAATGAGAGCACACTGAGGAGGGGTGGTTCCCAACAACCATGGTGTTACTACTTATTACTCACTGTAGGGATGGACCCAGGAGTGGAGCTCACACTGGTACAGCAGAGCAGGGTAAGGAGACCACTGACAGTAACTGCTTGGGAGACGGCAAAGGAAATCTCAAGTGTGGAAAGGTGTAACTGTACAACTCTTAACGAGACAACGATGATCCTTGTCATGGCAATTTTCTCTATTTTCTTGGATTTTTTCCTTCCACTTCAGTAAATACACCATCCCACCTCGTCTGAAGAGGCTGACACACAGTTGGATAGGACTCATTAGTTGATAGCACCCAAGTGCTGACAGCATTACACAGAGCACTCAATAATGCATATTATTGAGAGAGAGAAAATTTAACAGCAATTCAGACCTTTAAATAAAATCCTTCTATACAGTTAGGTGGTTTTCCTCACTGAATTATCTCTAAAGATATTTTTAGCGAGCCCAGCTGCAGAGGCTGGTGCAAAATATCAATACAATCTGTAAAGCCAAACCTCCGCACGTCAACGGACACCCGACAAGAAGGAGCTGCCCTCCATCGAGGCATGTTTTTGCATAAAAGGAAGGGAGCTTGCGAAGCAGTATTTTGTTTTCTATAGAGGAAAGGAATAATGAGCACTTTCTACAAGACAGTGGGAGCCAGAAGATCTTTAATTTACAGCTTTAAAAAGCCCCATCCACAGGCTCTCCAGAGAGGCATTCTCCCTGAGGCCCCACTGGCCACAGCAGGCCCAGCATGAGGGGCTGCCATTGCTAGGCCGTACCCACACACGCACAGAGGCACTCCCCAGGCTCCTCACAGCTTCCACCTCAGCTTCACCAGTTGCCAGGCAACACACACGGGTATTTTCCTCACATAAAAAAAATGACCAAAAAAAATAAAGTGCAGTTATGTGTATATACAAGTAGATATACACACACAACTTCCAGCCACAAACAAGCAAGGAGCTGGGCCAGAGGAAGCGACAGGAACCCACAGTCGCTGCCTCTCCATACACCCCTGGGGAAAGCTCTGGAAACTTTTCTCCTCAAAACCATTTTTTTGGTGAAAAATGGCCACACCAGCCTGACAGGCCTCCCCTCCTTCTAAACAATGTTTTGGGGGGAGGCCGAGGGTGGGGTTTGCTCTGCTATGAGGGGACAAACACTTCCTCAGGCAGCATTGGGCCTGACAGGACATGGCGTGGACACTGCCACAGACGCTTTATGGCGGCAAAAAGGTTCAGTCCCATGCCTCTGGAAGAGACTAGTCCAGATGGAGGTGAACTATGTGGGGAGCATCAGAAAGCACTAAAAAAACCAAAAAACCAAACAAAAAAAAATCAAAAACAACATGAAACTTCCTACCCTAAACCACTTGAGGTTTAAGCTTCTACTTTTCAAAGCTAAACAGGCAGAGACAGGCCGATCACATCCCCTTCCCCTCCCTCCCCAGCTGGTGAGGGACGACTTCACCCACATGCCGCAGAGCAGTGGGTTTTATAAGCATCATGAAATGGACTGTAGAGCAGTATTAATCCGAAGTTATCGCAATTTAGTTCTTGGATAAACACAAGAGAGTAAACACAGTTCTTTCGGTGACAGGGAGAGATTACCTGCCTGCGTTAAAGTCACATAACTTCTCTCACATACTTCCATCGTAACAAGGAAGAAGATGGCACCGCAATGAACCTCTGAAAATAAATTTGTGTAAAACCTGCAAATTTTTGGTATGGAAAAGTCCAGCAGAATTTAAATCCCCAAACAATTTCGAAATTTTATGTTTGAAACAGCATGCTGTGTGACCTGCAGAGAAGCAGGGGAAAAAAAAAAAGCCAAAAAAATCTTCCACCTTTCTGCTTGGTGTTTCCTGCTACAGACGGGCTCGAACAGGAGGCACCCGTTTGAGAGACTAGTCAGGGAGAGAAGCGCAAGCGCGCACCGGCTGCTAGGCCTGCGCTGGAGGCCGGCTGTGGGTGCCGCCAGCACCATGGCCGGGCCGGACACAGCTTCCTCATGGCACCGAGAGAACTCGCCAGGCAAACGCTGCAGCCTGGAGCGGAGAGGGGTTTTGCTCAGAAAACAATACGGGTTTTGTAATCGAGTATCCCAAACATCCGTGTAAATCAGCCTGAAAGTCACTGCTATTGTATTCGTAGCACGGGACAGAAAATGAACTTGTAGTTTGCTGACAGGTTTCTCATAAATGCGATTTTATTTTCATCTTAAAATCACATCTTCAGGAAGCCTCAAAATATTTTATACCTGCTACACCTCCATTATTTTTAAATTATTATTCTATTCTATCTACAAAACACTTTCAAATGTGACATTTAATGACATGTTTTTCTGGCCTCATTTTGCTTCAGTGTCAGATATTTTTCTCATTTACTTAAGAGAAATAAGAGCACGCAGGGAACCAGAGGGAGAAAATATCTGAAACCAAAGTTACCAGGCTCCAGATGTTGGTATTGATAAAGAATTGATACAGGATTTTAAAATAATTTGAATTTTAGGGGAAAAAAAAGCTTATACTGTTATTCAGGGACAATGAGGGAACAGCGAGAGCCTAATGATAGTTAAGATATACCTGTACCACAATTTGACAATCCCTGTGTGATGCTTTTTTATCACTGGTCATCTTGTTGAAAACTAAGAAATATTTTTATTATTATTATTTTTTAAATCAAAGGCCTTACATTATTGTACCAGTTTAATCAGCTATTTTCTTGCCATAGGAGACTATAAACAACAAAAAACAGCCTGGACACAAAGCAGAAATCTGTAAATTGATACCGTGGCTCTTAAAGAAATTCACATCTCTCTCACCTTGTTTCAGACACATCTACACCACGTTAGCCTCAAGAAAACCAGAAGCAGGAATACTAAAATATTTTCATACTGTTTCCAACTCACTCAATAGAAAGGATTACTAGAAATTTCTGAAAGGTGGGCTGCAAATCTTTCAGTTTATCATAGCTGGTTCGGAAGCAAAACTCTGACTGAAACCCCTTCTCTGTCACTCCACCCCTTCATAAGGTTTAGAAAAGAACAGGTTTTGATAAAACAGCCGCAGAAAATGGTAACTTTAAATAAGAGGGTTTCTAAATTTGCCCAACTTTTAAAAAAAAAGCATTATTCCAACTTCAGCTGTCATTTTCAGCATTTATGTAATAATGCTAATCAGAACACCATCAACCCATCAACTACCTTTCCAGTGCAACAACAAATAGTTTAGTCTGCATAGAAGCATGCTGCTAATTTCAGTTACTTCATTCATACCCACCCTAGAATTTTAAGCAAATAATTTTAAGTGGAGCGTAAAGCCTCCTTGACAAATCATTCCAAAAGAAAACAGATGCAAAGCAATCACAAGGTATTTTTTACCTGCAGTCATATGTAAAGTTTGAATGAGAAATGCTCTAAAACTACACAACATCTGTATTTCCCTAACTTCATCTTTTTTTTATAAGAATGTTTTGACAAGCACCGTCCTTGACTATCATCATTTTTAATGATAACAGAGGTGAGGGAGGACAAGCAGACTGCAGATGCTGATCTGTGAAAATAATTAACCGCATGCAGAGGCTAAATATTTTTCCCTTCTGGAGATTTATCATATTACTATGTGAAACCTTCCCACAAAGAAGCAGGTACGGTGCAGGTCTGAACAGCTGTGGGAAGTTCCAGTGTACCTGCCTCTATATTGCTTTTAATGAGAAAGACAGCAGAACAGCTCAGGCTCAAAATATTATATCCTCTGTTGCTCGCAAATTTTGTATATTTATTGGAGCTAGAAAGTACAAAGATAATAGGGTTAGAAAGATGTGCATTTTACCATTACGTGCTGAGGACAGGACAGTCACTGATGTATGCAATTTGTTTCTAATGGGCCTTGTTGTGGAAAATTAAAACTACGGCTCTGCAAGTCTTACTAGTCAGAGGTTTCTCCATTCTATTTTTGGCCCAATTTACTAATGAAATGAAGCTTAAGCAATTACTGTACCTGTGTGTCTATCCGTCCTTGTAATAACAACTTAACCTGTCGGCTAGCCTTAATAAAGTCAGCAAAGGGGTAGCAGTCTCAAAGCTATTAACTTCCCATAGGTTTAATGAAATAATGGATAACTCCATTTCAGTTACAAGCCTGTTCTTCCCTTGTAAAATCCTTCAAGATATTTCAACAGAAGATCGGACATAGTTTTACTTAGTTATCAGCATTTATTTTCTTGTCTGAATATAGCTACTGTTAGCGAAGCTGCAGGCGGAGGTGCTTGTCACCACTTCATAGTTACAGCTGACTATAAAGGCATATAAATTCCAGTCTTTTAATAGTGGCCTTCCCAGATGAGTATCTACAGAGTGTTAGCCTTAACAACTATTGGGAGGTTTTTTTGTATATGGGTTTAATTTTAATTTTTCACATTTTCTAAACCAGTCTTTAATTTTCGGCAATTGTTTGAACTGATATTTAAGTTTTTAACAAATAGGGTTTTTTTAAAAAAAAAAGTGTTATGCTCTTGGATAGCATTATGGCAAGAAATTAAAGATGAAACTGCTTTTGACTTTGCACCTATGTGATAATTTTGAAATAGTTAATATTCAAGGAACACATAGCCCCTATGCCACATTATTTTTGAGCTAAAGGCTGGTCCTGCATGCAGAATAATCAGACCTTTAGAAAACATAACATTCCTATAAACATTTTAGCTAGGATTAGATTGAGAGAAGGGAAGGTTACAAATATCCCTCCTCCACTGATGTTTGTAACATCACCTATACTTCAAATACTTCTCAAATCAAATTTTACGTGGCTCATGCAACTCAAATCGAATTTTACGTAGCTCATGCAACTCAACACTATGTGCTTTACTCATTAAAAGTACATGCAAGGCTAGTCTAGCTAGACAATCTACAGGCTAGAATTCTTTAAAAGAAAAAGTCAAGGACTGTGACATATACTATCATATATTATTATTCAAAAGAGTAACTAGGAGTAAGGAAGTAGTTAAATGCTGCTAAGCAAGATAACAATACACTATGACAGGCAAAAAAATGTGTGCACTTTGCATCTCTGTCTTTTTGCATATTACGTCCCCAGAATCATTTGTAAATGACATCTAAAATTGCTACAACCATACAAGGCTGCTGGACCCAGACCAGAGACAACCTAGCCCTACCATTTTCTCTTAAATCTGCCTTCCTCTCAGACTTACTGTGCACAGTTGAGCTGACAGTTAATCAGAATTTGGGCAGGGAGCATTTGGCAGATTGCTTCTGCAGTGGGAGGCAAAACAAATGAACTCCCTTTTCACAAGATCAAAGGTTTATATGTTGAAGAGAGATGTGGGCACCTTGCTAGCATGAAGAAGCAATAAAACATGAATTATTATTGAAACACATTTTGCTCTAGAACATTATACGATAGTTTAGGACTTTGCAAGTTGCAACCCATGAATAGTAAACTGTGATTGATTTGTTTTCCCCACATAGCTTCAAATCATCATTATATGAGCTCAGCAAAGACTGCTTTTAATGGGGTGAAGAACTACACAGTGATTTCTCAAACTAACATGGAACAGGAAATCTGGTACACTGCAGATATGCTACTAATTATGCAATTAACAAAAACATCCTTCTTAAATTATTGTGCTTTTAATAGCAAGTGTCTCTACTAGTTTTGATGTTAAACCTCACTTTCACTCCAATCCTCAAAAAAGGCATTGTCCCCACTTCCTTTTTTGTGCACCATCCATGTCTGCAGTTACAGATTTTATTTGCTGTTACGAAAAGCAAAGTGGTAGAGGATGGCACCTCATGCTAAAGCAGTTAACACTCCCATACATTGCACAAGAGAGCCAGAACACCCAAGTCAGGGAGGCAGATCCCAGCAGAGGGAGAAGGATGCCTAAACATCAGATATTGCTGTGGAACATCCACTTTCTCAGTGACCTGATCCTAGCAATTTGCTTAAGAAAATTCAAGAGATCTGTGGCCCAGCAAAAGTCAAATCCTGGTATTTCAAATCCCACGTTAGTGTGTCTCAGACGGTGGGGTCTCTTTCCTTTCCTTTAATACTATACTATGACAGTTATTAAAAGAAAGTAATATACATATATATAGTTATATTTATGAAAGAAAGGAATAAAATCACAACAAAGATCCCTCACTGGAAATGACAATTTCTTCATAAATCTCTCTATAAAGAAAACTTCATTCTTGAACAGGCCTGAATTGTGAGAAAACACACTAGTCTATGCGAGGTGACAGCTATCATCCAATCTGCAGATGAAATAGTGATGGTAAATTTTTTCTCATTGACATGTAGTGAATACTTTGATATTTCTGAGTTACATCTCTCCTGCAGAAGTCCTATATAGGAGTTTTGAACTCTTAAGGAAGCTGAATCATCTTTAAACAGTATCTTCTCTTTTTCATGCACCTCTCCCACCCCTTCTTCTTCCAATCCCAGATTTGGATTTCTAACAGTTCACTCACAGTCATCATATTCCAAGTCAAGAGGTGTTTTGGTAATATGTGTTAGTCCATATAAACACTATAGTGTCAACAGGATGAATGAGAGACAGTGATGAAGTATAGACACTAGCATTCTTTCACAAACTTTTTTTTTTTTAATATTGCTTTATGATACTTATGCCAAGTCTTGCCAGCTCAGGGATGCGGACCTGCCAGAAGCGTTGCAAAACCCAGCGTACAGATGTACGCCATATGGTGTCACACAGCATTTCTCAGAATACCGAACATGGGTGCTGCTGTTTTTAGTATGATCACCCAGACAAAACAGTTTCATAGTGGCTTCTCTAACTTCATTTTGACTGTCCACTTACAAGACCATTCTACCAGAAGCTATTTGATGAAGTTTTGTTTTTAACAAAGCATTTATCACAGTTATATCTGAGCACGTTTCAGTAGAAATGTTAACATCTGCTATAGGATGTGTTTTCTATCATTGCCACATGTGCAGGTTGTAGGTTTATCATCCTGGATAGCTATTTGCAGCAGGATTTGGCAAAATTATCTGCGGTACTAATGCTGCCACACTATAAGTTTTGAGATATCAGTTTTGTCTACATTTGTTTGCACCATAGTTTATGTCCTGTGTGCCATGTGACTACAGTTTAACAGTAACCATTAGTCAGGTCTTCAACTATTCATCCTCTTGCTCTTCAACAAGCTGAGCAAAGTTGGAACGAATCCATGAGTCTTTACAGTGGAAGTAGGAGTGCTGCTCTGCCCTTTTGCCTTTGAGGAGGTGACCTGCCACCACAATATGATCCTGATGTAGACTAGGGAATGATGATGTGCTCGATTTCTACACAAAGTCCAGAAAGTTTATTTTCCATGAGCGTGGGGGTGGAAAAAACCTGCTGAGTACTTAGACAAAAAGTTCTGCATGCAAAGGGTTTTAATCCAGAGAACACGCTTGCGCTTGGTGGCTCTATTTCAGCCTCTCCCAGGGGAAGTTTTATTAACCTTTTGCCTGTTGAAAAGTTTGACTTCACCAAAACTGCACAAGTTATAAAAATACAGCTTAAGAAACAGAAACCAAAGTATTCACAGTTTTTCCAACCTTGAGGTTTGCCATTCAAATGCAAAGGAAACACATAAGGGCAGTTCAACACAGTCCCCAGTGGAAAAAAATAATGGTTTCAGGGCTAGCAGTGTGAGCACAGGCATGCTAATGTCCTCAGTTCTCATTCTCCTTTACAAAAATCTTTCTGCAGCCTTAGTAAACAAGGATAAGTCGCACAGAGATTTGCTCAGCATCTGCTGATAGCTCTAAGTACTCAGCACTTAAAAAAAAAAAAAAATCATGTTCTGTCTACAAAGAAAGATCTTTTTAAGTGTCATTAATCTGGTGGTTGTTCTAACCTGCTCTGCCAGGACTTGATAATAATAAACAAAGAAATGTGATAAGAAAGGGAAATACATGTTTATCTAAACTCCCTCCTCCATTTGCAATGTGAAATGATATTGGAAAATACTCAGTTATCACCCACTGCCCCCAGGATATAATGGAGAGTTTTAATGGATTCGTGTAAGAAATTCATGGAATTCTATCTGCAGTAAACAGCTCTTCTTTTTAGTCTATCAAAGGCTATTTCAACATCGAGCAGCACAACCACCTCCCCTTGTGAATCCAATTTTGTATCTGCAATCACTGCTCCCAGATGGTGGATATTATCAGTCAGGAATCTGTTTTTAATAACAAGTTGTTTGATCTGTACAGCCTATTGCAAAGAGCAGATCCCTCTGGCACCAAGTACTTTGCACTAATATTTTGTAATTATCATAAGGGGGCTGTATAACCCCATCTCAAAAAGATTCTTCACAAGTTTAATTTAAAAAGAGCAGAAAACAAAACCAGATGCCAGATTAAGACCAGAAGGACTGGATGCCTTCCAAATCTTTTTAGCAATGGGCATGTTTAAGAGGGGTAAATAATATATCCATAAATACATGCACGCAACCCAGGCCACCTAAATTTTTGCCCTTCAGTTTTCCAACTGTAGGTATTTTTTTTATCCACAGTCAGACAACCATAGTCCATTTTACAGTTTCTTGTTCAGAGTCAGGACTTTAAAGTCAGATAAATTTTTAACATTAGGTGAAAAAAAAAATTACAGCATGAAATGCCATTAGCCTGAGCATAAAGAAATTCTTGATTCACTCTAGCTGAGTTTTACACACCTCTGCCACAAGAGATGTGGTATGAACTTCTCATGCACTGAAAAGTTTAAATATCACAGATTCTCCTGTTCTGGCCAACCCACTCAGGAAGATACATGTAATAAGTGAAGTGAACAGAACTTTGCTAGTTAAGCCCTCATTTATTGAGGAAAACTTGTCTTCCTTACTTTTTATCAGCAACACCTCTTTAAGTGCATAATTCCATTAAAGCTTCTTTTCCTGCAATATCACTATCCTTGAACACAGTAAGTTTCAAATGGAAAACAAAAAGAATGAAACTAAAATGCATTAAGACCAGAAAATAAATGAATGAAATTAACTGTCAGCTCTCTTCAACCACATTTTCACTGACATGGGAACCACAATTTTTAGAATGTGTTTAGTATGGGATCAGGATTTATTAAACAAGCAAGGTAACTTTTGCAACAGCAAGAAATAGAATTAGTATCACCAATATTATTTCATATTCTCCAGTTTGGCCAATACATGGTGTCTTTTAAACACTTTTTTTTCCCCTCAATATAGCATTTAATAGTAGAAACAAATTCCGATTAAATCTCTTCCTGCGACATGTCTGGACGCATTTGGAAGAATTTAGTATAGAAAAGTAGTAGAAGACTATGTTCAAGGTTTGAAGCTAGTCTGGCTCTTGGATTTACAGATGGGTGGTAACATTACTTTATCAGCACCACTGACAAATGTTGAATTCTGGAAGTCTGGATTTCTAGTCAACTTACCTCCTGAGCCTCTTTTTACCTGAAATGAGATAGCTTTTTATGATCCATCAATTCACAGCACAGTTGCAGCTATCAGGGGAAGGAGGGCTCCACTAGTCATCATCAGGTACACCTACTGAAAATAATCTGCGTATTTTTCATAAACTCTAAAACTCTAAAGACACTCAAAAATTAAAAAATTAGTTGGTCCTTATTTATTCTCCAGATTCATGATTCTGTATCAATGCAAGTCTTATTCTACTGGGTGCAGCGTAAATGAATGCATCTTCATAGACCAATCTGTATTTTGATGCTTAGGTTTTGTATTTGTATATATATGTACACATATATATGCATATATTTCTATATATATATTAATAAAATCAAAGTTAGTTCTCAATTTCATGTTTGAAATCAAACAGTCTGTGATCAGCATGCTTGGAATTTTAATAAATCCCTTCAGGGCAATTGCAGGTTATGAATACAGAAGACAAGTTCTTTCCACACATTTCCAGAGCTATACTCTCATTTAAGCGTCCTTTATTTCCTGCCCTTCAATTTGAGTATAAAAACCCTTGCTGGTTTCATTTTAGATCAAACTCTTGATCAAAAACCAATGACCGGTAAAACAAAACCAAATCATTTACCCTCCTATGAATCAACTCTCTATATTAAAGCACATCACATGTCAACGCTCAGTAATGCCTAGTGCAAATCAGACAGCATGAAAGAACTGAAATTCTTTCACTTCATTCAAATTGAAAGAATTTAAGTTTCAAAATAAAAATCAGATAAGAAGCAGTGTTCAGAGAAGATCAGATGTGTCTGGGCTGTTGATACCAACATTAAGGGGGGGGTTGTGGAGGGCAACAGCAATTCAAAGTAGCTTCTTAATACCAAGAATTCTTAGCTAAAAGCTTGTAAGGAGGAATTTAAAATTAACAGAAGAGTCAAGGCGTTGTGATTTTGGAGCCAAGATTATGAAAAACACTGCCTCTAGGGTACACACAACTCCACAGAGCAGTGTGGGGTAGGTGAAGGGGCTGATCATACAGGGGAAAAAAAAAAAAAAAGACTATTCAAAATGTTATATAGCTTCTCCATGGAGACATACATCACTATTTTTTATTTGTGAGCCCTGAGTGTGCACTTCAGAACTCTGTTGTGATGGGTTAGGACAGAAAGATGTGTGTGTTATAACATCCATATTTCTGCCATGTTAATACAGGGAATTGCACAGAACTCAGCTACACCTGTGCTCTTCCGTCATGTTCTTCTGCATCCATTTATAGTAAAAATTAAATACTTGCAAACATTAAATGGATTATGCATCAGTGCCTATAAATTTGGAACAGAAAAAAGAACTGGGGTTTGGGATATACACAGCTTCATTACCAGTTACCTCTCCTAGTTCAAAGGGACACCGTTTCCTCCGCTTTGCAAAAATGTGCAGTTTGTGGAACAAACAGGGAACTTGTGCAGCTTTCTGTCCCACAGCCCTGCTGATCTGTTCCCTTGGTCACCCTTACCTCTGGAAAAGATCACTAAGAACACAAGAGGAAAGCAAGAAACCCACTTAATTAAGGACTTCCCAGTGGCCATAGCATTAGGTAATCTTAATGTCCAAATGGTAACATTACCCCTCTTTCCAGGGGTGTGTGTATATATATATATATACACACACCAATGTATATGAATCCTTGAAATAATTTTGTGTTTCTATTCCAGACTTCTAATGAAAGACCTTTAGGTGAAATCCAGCCAACTCATTTCCCAGTATTATAAAAGCTTATGAAATGCTCAATTTTTATTATGTGATGATACCTTTCATAAAAGCTTAGCAAAACAACAGTAACCACTAAAACAGCCCCTTCAGAGAGACTCAAATCTATGCCTAGTAAAGGTTTATAATTATTGCTGTATTCATCAAAAACAATCAATTAAGCAAATAAATTACAAACACAGAAAGTTCAGCTCTTAAGGAGGTTTTTTTTTTATGGTTAGCCCAGCACTGGCAGAATTGGACACATTAGAACACTTCCAAACTCTGAAGGGTAAATTCCTCTCATGAGTGAAGTCATGCAGATGATTCTCAGCTGGATAGTTTTCATTTTTCGTATTGATATTTGTTGTGCTCAGGGGACTTTAGCAGTACAGCATGCAACAACTGAAAAAAGCTCAGACCACCACTACTAATAGTCCCTAACTGCTTTAAAAATTGGTTACAGCTCATGTGTATATACATACACATATATAAATAATACATATGTAAAATATATATAAATAAAAATACTGTGGCTTTGGGTAATCCTTTTGGTTAAAAAAAAGGGGTGAGGGGGAAGAAATGTAAGGAGACTCAGGGATGCCACAGCGTACGAAAAGGAAGTGGGGAACTATGTTCTTAAAGCTCATCAGAAGCCTTTGCTTCAGAAGAACCTGCTCACACAGAAGTTACCTGACCGGCCTCATCCACAATTCATTAAGGAGAACAAAGAGATCCACAAGAAGAAAGATTGCAAGATGTGACAAGAGAGAAAAGAGTTTCACTGCCTCCCCCAGCATACGTCTTAATTTCAGGGAAAGCTACCCCCCACTCCCAACTAAAAGCTTACCAGGTTCAGATTTCATGCGCCCTTCTCCCTTTAATTTTTTTTAACAGATGGTCACAATAAGAAGGCACATTAATTCCACTGATAAAATGCACCTTTATTGCAGGTAAGAAAAATATTTTTCCAGCCATTTTTATCTATGAATTGAGCAGCAACAGTGAAACAAGTATAAAGGGAGCTGCAGATCTTTGTGCTTACAGGTTTCTGGAGTTATTTTTGCAACACAAACTCAAATGTGGTCTTTGAATTAGAGGACAGAAATGGGATCAAGAACTGGAGAGTCATTTTCATGGCTCAGTGGATTTGCTGTGCACCACTGGTCAAATCTCTTAACCCCTTTGGGTCTCACTCACTGTATAATGAGGTTGATTACACTCCATAACCCTTACTACAATGGGGGTAAAGCATAATTAAGGCACTTTAAGATCCCCATAGTAAGGCATTCATAGGAAATGCAAACTATATGATCATTACTGGTGTCTGTTAGGAATGGGACCTCAGAGGTTTAGGCTTTTAGAGCTTTAAAGCCACCTAGACATTGTGACAGGTTTCATAGTGGTGACTTGCCTGATCTCAGCAATGAAGCAGAAGATTTTTGGTGCAGAGTAACGGAAATCAGTCACAGGTCACCATCACAGGATTTGTGTCTAATTCCCCAGCTGAAAACATACCACAGGCATCCTGTATTGGCAGAGTTCTGGTGCTTTACTGGGCACAACATAACTACAGGCAACTTTGACAAAGCCTTGCACTATGCACACATTTTCAATCAATCAAATTCTATTTCTTAGTTTTAAATCAACCCATCTGAATCAACATACTTCAAAGTTTTATAAGTCTCATCAGAAAAGTCACAGATTATGAATGCAGAAGACAAAATTCTCAGTGTGTGATTCCACCATGATAGGTACCTAAAAAAATAAAAGCATAAGAGACCTCCTGTACCAGTTTAGCTTTGAAAATACTGTTAAATCAGCAAAAAAAAGCTAAATATGAAAACAATAGTTTCTCCCAATATATAAAGACACAGTTCCGATCTTGATCAAGAAGC
Organism: Gavia stellata; assembly: GCF_030936135.1. NCBI lineage: Eukaryota > Metazoa > Chordata > Aves > Gaviiformes > Gaviidae > Gavia > Gavia stellata. Next base: position 7,891,776 of record NC_082615.1, on the reverse strand, counting down.
AGCTAGAATAGAAATATTGTGACCCTTTTGGAGTGATATCACTTGGTTAAACTGCAAGTTCTAGTTTGGTTTTGTCAGTCGCTGTCATCAAGGAAACATTCAGTAAGTTTGATGCACCTCCTATAAAACCACTCAAAAAAAAAATAAGTAGCATCAGCGAGAGAATGCCAGGCCGATAAACTCAGCCACCATTCAATCTAAAAAGGTAGCTGACCATTGTGTTTCTTACAATATTGCTTTCTATTTGGTGTTGTCTCAGAAAACAAATAGTTCCTGTATGAAGACACAAACACCTGAATGTTGTCTTTTTAGTGGGGGAAAAAAAGCTCTGCTGTCTAATGGCCTTTTTTTTTGGGGGGGGGGGGGGGGGGGGGGGTTAAAACACACAACATTTGTTAGTTCTGAGTTTTCCCCAAAGTTCAAGAGTATTCAGACCCCACAGATTTTTACTTATATCTCCATGAAACAAGAGGATTATGAGGTGATCTAGTTCAGAAGTATTTTCCAGCCTGCTATCACCCCTTCATGCTGCTCAACCAGCCTGTCCGAAAATTGGTACCAACCAAGTGAAGGATAACAGACTAGAGCAGTCCTGGCTTAGGTTCATTCTCCATCACAGGTGTCTGAGCTCCTAAGCTATTTTCCTTTCTTTTCCATGTTGCTGAGGGGTAGGAATGGGAGAGGTAGAGCTGACTGTGTGTGTGACAAAGTCCTTAGGAAATCTATGCCAATGAGGAAAGTAACTACACTCTAACTTACGGGATATGCAAAGGCAAATGATCTACGAGTTTCTTGGAATGCTCCCAGCATACATCTACCCCTGGGGAAAAAAATCCATTTGACTGATCAAACTGATGGTATTTAAAACCCTTGTGTATTTAAAACCATCACCACACCCCTGAGAGAAGCCAGCCAATACCATCAGGATGGGAAGGGGCTGTTTCCCATGAAAATACCAAAACTACCAAATAAACCCACTTCTCAGCTGGCAGCACAGAAAGAAAGGCTGCCTATATTTTTCTGACAGTTTTTAAGACAGAATTCACCATTTAGGGTCCCAAAATAACTTCAATCCCACGCACATTAAAAAAAACCCCAATGCTATGACAACACAGGAGAGTTAGCAAGAGATAAGCAAATTTTCTTTAATAAATTTTCACGAGAGCAGAACACATTGCTACACCAAATTCAATATAGCCAACTCCACACATTTATAAACCATGAGCGAAGCCATGAAGATTAGATTACTTTTTTCCCCCCTTTTATTTAAAACTGAGATTCCCATGGTTCCAGGAGCTTGGATTTTAGTAAAAACAGCAAGCACTGCTACACTCCCACCACTGCAATCAGCTTCACTGCCAAGGAACGTAAAGCAATGCAGTCCCAGACTCCTTCCCCTCTGTTCAGTTAAGTTCATTTCTGTGACTGCCTGCTGCCTTTTTTTAAAGTTGAGTTATTGCACCAAGTCCTGAGCTGGCTACCTGCTATCAGTGTAAAAATAGCAATAGTGTTTCCAGGTACTGACAGATATAACCTAACACTCATTTCTTCAAGAAATGAAAGTGTTATCCCCATCTTGCAGAAGACCAGGTAATGCACCACTAGTTTAAATGACATGTTCAAGGTCACAGAAAAAAATTAGCAAGTCAGAGTTTGAGTCTACTTCTTCTGTAGCCCAGCTCAGTGCTTCTGCTCAATTATCATCTCTGATCTGCTGACACTGATGTCTTAATTAGAACTTGTATCACTTCAGGTTTTTTACTCAGTTGTATGCTTTCTCTAAGTATTATTTTGAAATACAGATAAACAGTTATAAGAGCCAAACCAAGAAAAGATGCAGCATTAAAATTTATTGCTTTTGACCGGAAGCATCAATATCCATTTTACTGCAGTGAGGATCCCACATAATATTCATTGTCACTGGTTGCCAGTTTAAATCCCTTTCACCAGCAGAGCCCATCAGTTTAGCAGTTGATGTATAGCTGTTGGAGATTATTTGACATTTGCTGCTTCAACCTTGACTCCTTAAATAAAACAATAATTCTTTTAATACCACTGAGATGGTTCCTCCAGGTAGTACAGGAATAGGTAAAGCTATCTAAATACATTCTTCAGTCTTGGCATGATTTGATTTAACTGCATTTTTTAAAAGGAAGGAAAAAAAAGAAAGAAAGAAAGGAATTACAACAAGGCTGATTCCTTAGCCAGGAAAAAAAAAACCACATGGATTTATTTTATGACTGTAGGCTAAAGTCATATTAATTTTGTTCAAATTGTGGTATATGCTGGTGCTAGAAAGAATTACTGCAAAAGGTTCAAATCCTAAATCAAGCACTGCTTCAAGTAAGGTCATTGGTGACAGAAGGAAATATTATGAAGATGTGTAACCCTGACTGATATGCACACATAAGAGAAAAAGGTTGGACCTGTACCAGTATAGCAGAGGTGACCAGTACTAAATTGCCTACAACAATGTAATTGTCAACTAACATTACTCAGATTTTAAAACAATCCACTGAAACTTCACAATTTTTCACATTTCATGAGAGCTTCACTGAAGGCTTCATTTGCTGTAAACGAATTCTGTTCATGATATCAAGTCTGACCTTCCATTCCTCTTCCACATCTTTCTGTACACGTTATGCCATTAATCTCTAAAGCATCACCTAAGCTCCACATGTGTTATTTAACATTGCTGCAATAATGCAGAGCACTTAGTTTCATCATCCCAGCATAACCGAGATTTTGAATTGCTGGAGGAAAAAGTTGTGATGTAGTAATATTAAGCCAGTCACAGTTGTTGAGATATTACCTTGAAGAGTTAGATTTTCCTCCCGGAAACCAACAGGAACACTCCGAATTTATAATATTACAGCAAAGCCTAAATGAAAAAAACAAACACCAACACCCATTTACTTCCATTCATGGTCACAGGGCAAGTTTGACAGTTTCATGTATCCAGCATTCAAGACTAAAATAATCACAGCATCTCCATTTACAATATGATAGATAACACTCAAGGAGACCATGCTTCTCAAACTGAATTTAAGTCTTTTCTAGAAGGACTCGTAGACATGCCGCAATCACAACAGCTCACTTCCATACATACACAGATTGACATCCTAGGGACGCTATATCCTGATGCACTGACTCAGTTTGGATTGTTGAGTCCACTGGAAAAGATTTTACTCTGAGAAGAAAAACACAGTAAAAATCTAATCAGACTGTCCACTCAGCCCTTAAACTTACTTTTTTTTTTAATAGTATGAGACACTTGGATTTTTACACAAAACAAAAACAATTAGAAAATACTCCTCTGAACTCAAGTTCTGGCTAATAAGTTTATGCTAAGGCAGTAAAACATCTCTAGACTCAAGAGGTAGCCCAATACCGGCAGAGGGCTAGACTACAAGCTAAAAGACTTTTATATATTGATACAAAACATATAAAGGTACTTTCTGGAGTCTGAGATTCGGCTGAGCTGTCCAGACAGACATAACTAATATTTCACAGAACGCAATTATCTTCAATTTTAGAGTTATAAAGACTGATTTTAAAAAAGTTGTACTCCTCTCAGTAGACAGTATCACATTTCAGCTCTGCATACCTGAGGATCCTGCCTGTGATTTATTGACTCTAAGATCAAAGTCATTATCCTCTAGCACAGAAAGGAAGTGAAATAGATAATATGTAAAAGTTTCCTAGTGTTGTACTAAAGACCTTTGCTTCAAATAAAGAGTTTTAAAGTCTTGTAAGGTTGGAAACATAAGCAACTTATTACCAAAAAGCAAAGTCCACATTCTCATTGGTATTATACAAACTAATAACAGCCTATTATTCTTTCTCACTTAATTCATGAAGTTGCTACATTGCAGTGCAATATTAAACTGAGATTGTTCGTGATATGCTGTTGCCTAATTTTAAGATTGCAGAGTTGAAAGTATTCTTGAATCATTTTTTTGTTGGGTAGGAGGAAGAAAAGATGTGGTTCAGGGGTTAACGAGGACACTAGACCCTGGTTGTCTAGACACTTATGACCATCTTCCTTAGTAGTGAACAGGGGCAGGAAATTTAAAACTTATGTAATTGCATTATATGCAGACAAAAGCATCCTGAGCTACAAACAAAATACTTGACCCAAGTGTAACTGTTATGGCATGCTAGAGATTTCATCAACTTACTGCAGTAATGTTCCCAGCCCATGTTTGCATACACAAATGATCTTGCAGGTCAACCAGTAGAGTCAGCCTTGCCTCTGACCTGTCTCATTTGCAAGTCATTGAAAGAGTCAATCTAGTATCAATCATGCTGAGTTTCTGGGTTTTCTCTTTGCCTGATGTCAGCAGACGTTTAATGAGACACTGTTTGCTGCTTTGAGGATGAACTATGTCCCATCTTATGTCATCTTAATCTCAGCTGAAACTGCTTTCCAGCTGCCATTCCCTACAGCTAACAGGCTTTGACTTCACCTAAATGTAGGCGAGAAACATATCCTTGAGAGGCGTGCCTTTTTTTTCCCCTTCACATTATACCGTGAAAGATCCATGTAGCAGACAACACAACGAACTCTTTCTTAACGCTAAGGGTCCAAACATCAAATAGCATTTGTACAAAAAAGAAAGATAGTGAGCAAGATGGCAGCTGATGCACGTAGACAGTATTCCTACAGTGAAAGGCTACAGTTCTGCCAACAAGCAAGCTTCTCTGTCTCTGAACAGCTTGCCAACACAGCTTAACCCACCCCTGGCTTGCATTTGTCCCCCAGCAAAGCTGGCATATTGCCTTCCGAACAGGCTCTGTACCTTTATAACATGAGTTTCAGTATTTATAGCCAAGTGATTACACATTCCTCCTGGATGCCTGGGGAAGGAGTCCAAGCACTGGAAGCCAATACAATAACTTTCTCTTTTGGACTTTTAACACCTATGGCTTAAGGGATGTATGCTTGCTATACACATTCTGAAAAAGATTGTTTTGGAAAAATTCAGAAATCACTTCTGCAGCTGCTGAAGGTGGAGCTTTTTGACCCATGAAGGAATTGCAAGTCCATGAGGGAAGAGGCATGCACAGACCACGTTGCCAGACTTCAACTAATCATTTGAAAAGCTCCATTTTGCAGTCTTCTGGGGATCAGTTTCAAACATGGAGGGGCTAACATCTTCTGCAGAGCGCTCCTTTTTCCCCTCAACTTCACTCTACATACAAACAAAAACCACTTGGCAAGAGTGTGGTCCAGACCACAGGACACAAGGGGGAGTCCATCCACTGCTGGGGGTCATCTTCCGGAGAGTAACATTTTGGAAGCAAATCAGCTCTTTTCCAAAGTTATCCACTACAGAAATTTAATTCAATTGTCTTTCAGTGGAGATTTTTATCTTATTTAGCTTCAGACAAAAAACTCTACTCTTGACACTAAATAATACTTTAAAACATACTTGCATTTTTTAAAACTGATGCACAGCTGTATACTGTTGGCTCTGGTAAGTACAATGCACATGAAATTCGGGAAGCTGTGCTCAGCTTAGCCTCAGATGATAGTAAATTGTATAATGGACAATGAGAAAAGATACTTTAGGTAACGTAGAAAAAAGGGTGCAGTTTCTGAAGCAACCTCAAATTACTTGGGCTGATTTTCCCATTTAAAAAAACTTTTTAAGGATCCTCAAGAGAACTCTAATTGCTATTGCAAATATAATCCCTTATGGTGAAGCAACAAGCTCCAACATTTTAAATGGACAAGCTGCAGAACAGGTAAAGTCCTTAACTGCACCTGAACAGCAGTACTGGCAGAAGACTGAGGAAACACTTCAAATGTTTTCAGGGCAGAAAAAAAAAAAAATGTGACTGCTGATTTATGGCTACATTTATTGTCATTCTTATTGTAATGTCTAAGCTTGCTCTACTGCATGAGCCTCAGGCCTCTCTTCCCATCAACTTCAAACAGGGAATTTATTACAGAAATAAGTACAGCTTTGGCCCAAAAAAGTACACACAGAATACTGCTAACTGCGAGCAGCCCTAAATATAAAATGCTCACAGTGTAGCCCTTTAAAAAGCCAAGCCAACAGAGCTAATAAGCAACCATCTTAGTTATTGAAACAGTACATTTCTTCTTTACAAAGCTGCAGATTATTTTCAAATCACTGATGTCATAATGTGGAAAAAAATTCTGATAGCCCAACAGAGGTCAGATGGTTTGCTGGTGTCAACAGGTCCCTACCCTTTCTGTGCATCTGGTAGAACCCTTATTAATGGGAGATCGAATAGGTTTCAAGTCCACAGGATCAGAAAGAAAAACAGGAATAAATGATGTAGCATGTCTAGGGAGCAGGCTTCCATTCAAGCCAGTGACAGATGAAGCAGGCTGGCTTTAGTATCTTAAAGGGGTCAGGGATAAAATGAGCCCTTAGCAGCTGGAGGAGTCCCAGTGCAGATGATGTTTTTAACCTCTGCTGTAAGTTTCCAATAGAATAAAGCAGGAGATGATAAAAATTAGTATGTAACAAGCCACTGTGCCTTGATGGCTCAAGATAGACTTGACACTGCCAGGACAGCCATATCAGCCTGAAATTGTGCCAGCTCTATTAGGGACCATAAGCCATATTACATTCAATGTCAAAAAGGAAACAAAATAGAGATGTGCTCTGGGTAGCAGTTATGGTGAAAGACAGAGATGAAGAGCACTCTGAATTCAGCTTTAATCTGAGCTTTTCACTTTGCCTCGCTTGGTTACTATTTGGGTCCCACAAAATTGAGAGGATTTAATGTAATACCTTATTCCTGTAATTCCTTTTAATCAAAACAATTAAATAAATTATTAGTTCTTTAAAAACTAACATTTTCATACCTGCCATATTCAACCAAGAGAAAGTTATTTCTTTCAAGACCTTCATGTCTGCTATACCTTGGCTCCCATTCTACAGGGCTAGTTAAACTTGAGATATCTGTAAGATAGGATGGCGATACTGGCACTGTTACTGTTCATATTTAGGCTTTACAGAGTTTGAGTATGTTTACTGGGAGAAAAAAAAGAAAAAAATCAATATTTAGAACCAATACTTATTTGGGCTGCTGATATTTATTGTACATTACTAATTTATTGTTAGATTCAACTTTTTGTCAGTGTCCATAGGTGCTTCTTTGCCATCCTGCCCCCATCATCCTACCTCTCGAGTTCTGGTTTCTCCCTCTGTCTTTCTTCATTACACTCCTGCCTTGCCACAAAGCCACCTCTGCCTCCCTACTCCACTACATCAACTTTCTGGCCACTCTCCATGCATGCCTGGACCAGAACATCCAGCTGGTGGGTCTAGGAAAGGAAAGCAGAAGGCAGCGCTGCAAGTTTCTGGCTGCAGAGAAGAGAGGCTGAGATCAGCTGAAAGGAAGAGACCCACATGGGGAAATAAAAAGCCAGCAAGCACATCAATAGATTCTTTTTTTCCAGTTATTGATTAAAATATGCATATATTTAGCCTACGAATATCACACAGGCTCCACATATAACCAGAAAATGTCATTCTTTTGGATTTCAGTCTGGCACGAGTTTAAACTTCAGCAAAATTAATCACCCCAGAAATAACAATGCCATGACAGCAGTTAAAGGAGAGATGTTAGAAAGCCTCTGTGTGGAGTTCCACCGCAGCACAAGCTCAAAGCCAATGGAAATACCAGAGAAACAAGTTGGACTTCCTCCCACTGCCGTTTAATTACATTTTTCATTAATTGTTTTCCCAGACTCACAAGATGATGAGCGTATTTACAGACATGGTTCTTGAGAGCAGACAGAGACCCCTCACTCCCTGCTTTGACTCTGGAATAAAGTGCAGCTGCCTGGAGCGTGCCTGGCCCAGCATCAGCTGATTTGTACACTCTTGGTCATGTCCTCACCATCCTACCACGTCAGCTTACGTTAGACATCAGACAAATACAGACTAGATGTCTTATTAGGTGCTTTGTATTTTAATAGCATCATGGGTAACTAAGGCTATTTTCCAAGTTTAAGAAGTCACCCAATAAAATCCCCTTGTCAGTATATTAGAAGGTAGCAACAAGCTGCACTGCTAAACATTCAGAGCTATACAGGACTCCCAGGGATCCCTATACCTGGAAGGTAATCTGATACCCAGTCTATTGAAGTTACTTTCTCATACCATTATTTTCCTTCAAGACATGACAGGGGAAAGTACAGCCCATTGCCCCTGTGCAGTTTGTGCTTTCCCAAACTTCTTTTGCAACAATTTCTTCTAGTAGGGTTACAGCACAAGGCAACTGCTGAGTATTAGATACTCAGTTTATTCCCATTTTGGGGACACAAGTGTCTCCTACTGCAAGTGGAGTGGAGTTCTATGAGAAGGTGCTTATGAAAGACCTAATCCCACCTCTAGAGGGGCAACAAGCCTGTGGGCAGGCACAGCACCATCCAAACAGATGGGCACAAGCACAGGCAGCCAAGAAACTCTGTACACACATGAAGTCTGGTGGCTGCAAGCAGGATTTCCAACCGAGCTCCCCAGAAAGGCTGCCCACTCAGGAGCAGCATACCTCTGCTTCAGAGGATATTGTCCTCTCTAACATATCCTTAACTTCAATTCATTTCTGCAGCCACATGAAGTGGTGCCTGACCTTTGCAGATTAAAAGAAGCAGACTCAGATGGAGAGAGAGGTGTTTTAATGCAGTGATCACACTGTGTGGGCTCTCCACTCAAATCCCTACAGAAGAGGCTAACACTAACTGTTGTTTCTTTAATAGTTTCTTCAAAATCAGCACACAGCACCACAGCCAACTTTGATAACACTGCCATATCCATTCACACAGCAAGAAAAATGGGGAGAAAGGAGAGGAGCTATTTTGCAGGATGTGAAAATGGAGCCTAGAGCAGTGACGTACTGCAGAACTTCTTATTTTCTCTGTAGAAATATTTCACGTCATGCCTCTGACCCGTGAAAATAGTTTAACAGGGAACATTCCAAACCGATTTTTACAGTGATTTTTTTCCCCTCAGGACTGAGGTATGAAAGTAACCAGACAATTTGTGCAGCTTCTGGTAAAAGAGCTGAAATAAAAAGGCCACTATTAAACAGCTTTACAGTAACTACAGTATGCTGGAATCATCATACATATATTAGTATAATACAGCTGCCTTCCACTTGCCTCAGTCCTGAAGTGGTGAAGATACACTGGAAACAGTCACCCCAGCAATTGCCTCAATCAGTGAACAGTATGCATTTGTGGGTTTTGGTGAAGAAACAGCATTTCGGCAAGCACGTGTACATTTTACATATACATTGCACAGTACCTTTCTTTACCTACTGTACCGTTTTTATTTTACAGGTATCTTTGCAGTTCAAGGAGCACAGTGTTAATTTATGTGATGCACCTGCAGAGAAGAGTGCCAGCTGGAAGTTTGCTCTGTGATTGCCATCTTGTGGCCACAGAAACCTCTCCTCCTCGGTGTTTACTGCTCCAAAACAAATCCATCTTGGAAAAGGTAACCTTTTTGCTATTCCTTGAGCTGTAAGGGATAATTTAGGGCTTTGGCTGTCAAAAAGACAGGTTGCGGTGTCCTAGCGAACAGCTCAACCAAACCCCTCCAGCCCTGTGCACCTAAATATTGGCGAGGAAGGATTAAGGTGAGCCTCTCCCCAGCGCCTGCTCCATGGCTTCAGCACACGTGCAGCAGGGGCAGGAGCTACTCTGCTTTCCCAAGGACATGGGAACTGCCTCTGGTCGTTATCATTAATGATACCATGAAAGTCATCATTTGATGACATAGGAAATACAGCTGAGGTCACATACCAAGTCACTGCAAAAAAAAGAATTTAGCAATTTTGATAGTAAGACCCTTTAACCTTATTTCATCCCACCTGGGAAAATGCACGTATGTTGTTTTAAGTGGCATTTAGCATCTGCTGATTGAAAAGATACTAAATACTCACTATGTTTTATGAACATATAGATTGTGTTTAAAAATACATCTCTTCAAATATATACATTTCAGAATATATTGGCTAGGATTCACACACTGCTACACAGCAAAACCACAAAAAAAATATATTATTTTATTAACATTACCACCCATAGAATGTCTTACCATGAGATTAGGGTATTTCATCTAGTGAGACACCACAAATCTGAAACCAAATGAGACTTTTCTGCTGTGGTTATAAAATTTATCATGCAAAACATCATTTTACCCATGCCACCAACTGAGTATTTTGATCCCTGCTCTCAGACTCATGTGTAGTTTAGCACATCTCCAGCATGAAATATGAATATATTGTAATTCTGACAACCACAAAACCCAGAGGCAGAAGCTTGGAAGGATTCCCAGTAAGAGCTGCGAGGGAGAGAAATCACCAAAACTCTTTAATGCTCATTAAAGGGACAAAAGTAATTCAGTCTTTAACTTCACTAACAGGTTTCAAAAGAAGGGAAGCCTTAAGGCTTCCTGTAAGAGTTGAAAGGTTAAACAGACAAATGAAAAGCCCCACACAAACCCAACAACTTCTCCCTTAGAAGTTGCCCTCTAGATTGGACACCACTCTAGATACCAAAGTTTGCTGATTGCTTTTATTGTATTCTAGTCTTTTCTGAAAGCATCCACTTTACCCACCTGCAAGAAATATTTTTTAAGAATTCCTATTTTAATATGCACTGGCAGGTGCTGTACAGAAAATATAGTTTAAAAAGCAACAAAACAACACACCTGTATCCTAATGACTCATTAAACAAAAAGGACCACATGCAGATAAGAGGTTTCTCTTATCTTTCGTCCTTAGCTCTCCCAAGATCTGTTCTACCACAATTCTTGTGTCCTCTAGAGCTTCTCTAATTTTGCACGACTATGCCTGTTCTTGTAAGTTCTTGTAATAAATTGTATCATCTACATGTCTTACCCGGTCTCTGCCCATATACCACTGTGGCTATAGCAAAATACCACAAGGCACTTTTCCCTATTTCATCCTCATCCTGGGATCTTCCAGTCAGCCTCTTTCAGCCTCTCCCTTTCCAAAAGAGTGACTGGAGAAACAGAAACATCTTTCAATGGTACCAAACCCTTTCAGCCAGGGAATGACATTTGCAATCCCACAGCGCAGATCAATATCTAAGTGCTTTCAGAAAGAAAGAAGACCTAATTATTCCATCTAAGGCTCACACACAAAGAACAGACACATTGGTTTAATTATTTTGGGGGAGACCACTTACTTGTTTAAAAACCACCTTAGGTAAAGCTTGTTCTCTTGAGATCAGCACTAATCCACCAAGCACAAACCAGGAGAGCATTTGCTCTTCAGGCTTGCCCTCCTTTACCTGCTTCATAACCAGGAAGGAGCAAAATCTACAGTTAAGCCTATTGCAAACAGAGTAAGGACTCCACACACAAAAAAATCCACCATGCAGACTTTCCTCCTCTCTTCAGGGACTGCCTTGCTGCCTCTCAGCCTCCCCTTCCCAAACAATCCTGTTCACTACTGAGATGAGTAGAGGACACTGAGACCTCAGGTTCCCTCCTCCTTTTCTCTGCATATATCTGGAGAACAACAGTCAATACGAAGTTCACAAGGGAGAAACACAAAGCTTCAGTCTGACAATTTTTCCCAGCTTTTTCTAAAGCTCCTGTGTAAGTGATGAGAACATCTACCGTGCTTTGCAGTGCAAGCTGCTCTGTATTTATCTTCTTTATGACATTCGTAGCTTCGATGCCCAGCCAAACCCACCCAATTAGTACATCTCTTTCCTACAGCACAAATATTCCATAACTTTCAGATGAGACTGAATTTGTTTGCAGACAAAAGGCAACAGAAGATCAGGTGTGAATTTAGCTCATTGTGAAAAAAGGAACTTTGATTGTAAAAAAATAAAGCTTTGCAGTACATTAGAGAAAAGTGAAGAAAAGCGCTATTAAGAAAGGCGACTAGTAACAGATGTAATCAAAAAAGCCACTCACAATTCTACACCAGATCTGTCTACAGCTGTGCCTCAGAAATAGAGAGGCAAAGCAGCAAAGTGCAGGGGAGAGCCCGAGGCTGTCCCTGAGCTCCAGCTCCCTGCACCCCCTCAGAACCCAGCTCTGCACAAGCAGCCCCTATCCCCGCTGCAGTAATTCCCTGAAAGACAATGTGGGGTGCTTTTTTAATTTCTAAAGCAACCTAAAACAAGGAACTTCTCACAGTGGTCAGAACTGGGAACCACTGGCCAAGAGAATGACATTAAAGGGGGCTATAAACATAACCCCCCACCCACACTTGCATCCTTGCAGAGCAGGCTCTTCCCTTCAGCCTTGGACATTGCCACAGCCTCCCCCCAGCTGCTCTAGTTCTCCAGAACGAAGCCTCTTTCGGTCCCCCAGAGCAGCACCCTGCCCCTCCCAGCATCAGCCATCCCGCAGAGCCCCTCTCGCTCCCCAGGGAAGCAGCTCCCGGGGATCAGGCTGCTTCCTCTCCCCTCCGGCACAACTGAGGCAAAGCAAAGCCAATCTTCCCCTCTGCTGCCCAGTCACTCCCTTCCTAAAGGAAAATAAACACACAAACTGCAAAGCAAATAAAGCAGATATCTTCCATCAAAGCCCTAGTCAGAAAGGTCCCCTCAGTTCAAGAAAACCAAGGGCTCCAAGTAGTAAGCCATAATTAAAATGTACAATCAAGTTTTGGAGGCTGCGGACAGCTGGAATCAGAGCAAACACCACCCTCTGGCCTCAGATTCACTTTATCCCCAAGGAACAGGATCTTGCAATTATATCTCAGTCTTTTAGCAACAGAGCATCAAGGGGCCAGAAACAGAGCAATGCAACGGAGACGTGCTTTGGTGAATCCCCAGCCCCAGTTACAGTAGTGACAATACAGCGTCTGGAGGATTTACCCCGTATAAGCGATGAACGCATTAACAATTCAAGCAATGAACCTTGTTTAAACAAGATAATACTAACGTTTCCCTCTGGGGGACTACAGAAATCATAAGCTGCCTTTCTCAAGGACATTCAAAATGCAGTAATAAAACTTCTATCAAAGATAAACACTAAAATAGGATTAGCAATGTCCAGTACTTTCACATGTGATGTGTTCCAAAATTAATGTGAGCAGCAGAAACAGTAAAAGAAATCGTGAATACACAGATATAAGCATAATTTTTCTTTTCATTTCAAGAGGTCCAGAAACACAAGAAAGGAGTCTTCTCATCTAGATCTCTCCTTCCAAGTGTGACCTCAGAGAGAGAAGAAAGAGATTAATGGGGGACATTTTGTGTACAATTTCCTTGGAAGGTTTATTTCCCTCTTGTAGGAGCCAGGCCAGCAGCTCAGCACATGATTTCAACAATTATTGGGATCCAGGGCAAAGACTGTTCACAAGCATCTTGTGCGGCTGATCACCCAGATTGTTATTTAGCAACCGCGGTGTGTGGGGAGCACACTGCCACACCACCCCCAGCTGCGGAGAGAACCACGCGAGGCTGCACTTGGGGAAATCTCGGTGGCCTGGTCACACGTATGCTTAATTCCAGTAAACACATTGAGCCCACTCATGTAAAAATTTACAAGAGATTTCAGAGAAGATGCAACTAAATTGTCCTGTAGGTGCCTTCGGTGGCATCCTTGAAGCCAGATTCATCAGCTGGCCAAACTAACTAGTCCTGGTGCGGTCACACAGATAGAGGACAGCTCAGCTGGAGTGGATTTGGATAAAGGCACTTGGGCTACACAATCCCACACCTAAGGCAGATAAAACGAACTGCCCTCTACAGCTGTCAGTATCTATGGAATGCAGAGGAGTCTAGGCAGCTGTCTCGGAGTAGACACCTAAAGTTAGGTTAGATTAATCTCAGCTCAAGTGCTTCAGTATCACTTAAAATCTTTAGGGGGAAAGAAATCACCAAATTATTTACTATTAGTTTGGTTTGAATGGGAAACCAGAAACTAAACATCTTTCCTAATGAACTTCAAGTATTCTGGCAGTGGTGTGTACTGTTGCTACTAGTAACGCATCCCATCAAACAAAGTATTTCTTTTAATAGGCTTTTTCTGTGTGACCAGTTTGTTTCTGCAGGTCTTTGACACATCGACATAACAGAAAAACTGTAATGCTTGAAAGCCAGGTGCTTGTTATTGTAAACCACCAGAAGTGACAAAGTCTTCTTGAAATTACTTAAATGACTTTTTTTTTCCTGATCACAGCATGCATGATACCACCTTATAACATTCTCTTTGATCAGCTTCTTGACTGCGACAACTTCATAGTAGTTCAAATTCAGTATTGGTGCAAGATCAAGGTCTATGCTGAATTTGGCTAGCCAGTTTAAATTAGACCTACCTTGGCATGACTATGTTCAATTTCAAAGGACTGGGCTGCTACCGGTTTCACTTACATCGCCCAGCAGTTTTTCATCTCAGATATAAGCTTCTTTATAAAGAGTAAATGCCATTCTTAAAATACAAATTAACACAGCTAAAGTTTATGTATTCTTAGAGGTATGGCTAATCCGTCGACGTCTAATGTGGTGAAAGTAAAGCATTGCATGTGCTTTCCACAAGGGTTAAATATTCAGAATAAAAACCCCGTGAAAGCAGACAGTGTGATGCAGCAGCCAAAATGAGAAAGAGCAAACGGTGCAATCATAAATGCCAGCAGAAACGAGAAATAAAAGTGAAATGAAAAAGAAATCAAAGGAAAAGAATTAACTGCTTCTATTATCAGGCTCAATTTACAGTCTGACCCTCTTGTTTACACTGTCTGAAAGATTCGTGTTTCGTGGCACCGTGTTGCTTACACTGTATCTGACAATGCCTCAATCATTTGCTATTAAATTGTTATCAGCATGCAAAGGAGTCTGGACAGATTTCTCATTACGAAATTACTTTTGGTAGCACAATATTATCTCAAATACTCCGAGCAGCCATAAAAGGATTATTATTTGTTCCAAAAGAAGGACTCTTCCCAAAATTTCTCTAAAAAGGTATAAAAGCTTCCTTTTTTGGGCGGGGGGGGGGGGGGGGGAGCCTACCACCAAAACAACATGAAAAGTAAAACCACAAACCACACAGTGGGGAAGGGGTTGGGGGTTTTTTTCTGCTTTTACATCACATAACATCCTGATTCCAAACAGAATATTTTCAGTGGAAAGCAAATGTTTTTTCTAAAGATCCTCAAGATGAACAGGAACAGACGAGTGCCATCATGTGGCACCAAGGTGTGTAAAATTAATATGTCTTTATTTTCTGTAAATGCATAGCATTTTTAAACACAAACACATACATATGGTAGAAAAATCTTACAATTAAAGAAATCTATAAATATATCCCAGAAATCCTTTGAATTAAGAATGTCATAATCAAATTTCAGGAGTATTAGCCCACAATTAATTGAGCATAACCCTCTTTAAATAACATTACATTAAAAATAAAGAAAGGCATAACTGAAAATTTCTGATGCATCCATTACTGAACAGAAAAATATTCATAGTTCGAGAAAATTACGTAAATTTGGAATGAAAAATGAAATTGATAATTGGAAGGAATAAACCCAACTATCTGGGGGACAATTCATATGGAGAAGTAGTAGCCCATGCTCAAACAGAAACAGTGCTTCACGGAAGAAAAAGAAAAAAATAACTGAAGCACATCACAAATCTGTTCCCACAAAACATAAGGGTAAGCTGTTAGAGAAGACCATGTTTCTGATGGGGTGATGTCAATCAAGGGTGATGCCTCAAAATCACCTTACTGAAAACAAATGCAGATAATACCATATAGGGGAAAAAAAATATCAAAATGTACAAGGGTCTTGTCAGTTATATCCCAAGTTAGCCTAAATCTGAAGGAGGTGGTGCTGCCTCCCCGTTAATGACCATCAACAAGGAGAGTTATAGGGTCAAATTGGCTGTTTGAAGGATTAAGATGGAACTTTAGAAAAAAGTAGCTTCCATCACTGCTATCCACACACCAATGACTGGTTTATATATACTTATTAACTTCATAAAACCTACCAAAATTAGCATTTTTTAGTTTAATGACCAGCCATTTCTTAACAGCTGATGGCACCCACAGTTCCTTATGTCCTATTTCCTAAAGAAAAAAACATCAAGGGAAGAATGTCTGTCACTTCCAAGTTAAACATCTCGGCTCTGTTTATGTTCATCTTCAGCAAAGTCCCTCAGTCCCACCCAGGCACGCGTGGAGCAGCAGGAGACCGCGGCACCATGGCAATGGGAAATTCCATTCATTTTCTCCCCAGTGGGCCCATGTCCTCTGCAACACAGTCAAGCAACACCACCAGTGCAGGAGCTACAGACACAGCCACAGTCACGGAAAGGCCTTAATTTGAGAAATGCATTAAGCTGAAAAGGAACATGCTGGTTTTCCTGCGGCGTGAGAGATGGATGCCCTACAAATACAGACTCGGAGTACTCACTTCCACGTTAGCAAGACTGCTGCCTGCAGGCTAAACTGGGAATGATCCTCCAGCTGCTTTTGTAGGCAATGCGTGACATTTTCAAGGAAGATTACTCCACATAAACGGAAGAAATAGGGATTTACAGTTCCTAGTTCTACTTCTGCCTGTGATAGAATTACTTTAAACAAGCCTCCCTAACTTCCCTCTGCTTCAATTTCACAAGCTCAAAAATGCTGAATGCAAAATATTACGGAAATGTAATGTAGTCCCACTCCATCACCGGCTTCAGAATATATCATCATAAAGTGCAATTTTTTTTTCCTGAAGGTTTTTACCCAAAGAGACAATAATCCAGAAACTGTGCTGAATAGGTGCCTCTTTAGACACTAGAAAGCCTTAGTCAATTATGTGTATAACTATGAGCAATTCAAACTTTGAAGAGACTTCAAATGAGAGAATATAGTACTGAATAAAAATCAAGTAAAGAAAATTATATTTCAAATTTATTTTCTTTTAGGTTTTTTTCCTCCACTGCTCCAGATCAGGCTTTGTATTCCTCTGGTAACCCCTCCTGTGACAGGAAACCATCGCATAATTATCCCTTTCATAAAACCACCACCCTTTGTCTTAAAACCAGTTAAGATGTCTTCCTTCCACAGCTCCAACAGGAAGGTGGTTTCAAAACTTCATTGCATCAACTATTACAAATGTCTTTTTCATTGTAAATTTGTCTATCAACAGTGACACTGATAAATATTTCTTTCTTGGCACCATCATTGTCCTTCTGTTTGGATACCACATTTCCTTTTCTTTATTTACTCTTCCGAGAGGATTTTACAACAGGGTGCCCAGGACAGCACCAGTCCCTCTAGATCTCATGACACTGGAGGGCCGTTAAGTACATTAGCTGCTCAGGTTTGATTTCCTCACCCAAATTCCTGACATTAATACATAGGTATTGCTGGGTAATTGCTTTTCCCTGACCTTAGCCAGAACCTGGTCAGATTA
Organism: Gavia stellata; assembly: GCF_030936135.1. Taxonomy (NCBI): domain Eukaryota; kingdom Metazoa; phylum Chordata; class Aves; order Gaviiformes; family Gaviidae; genus Gavia; species Gavia stellata. Next base: position 7,874,385 of record NC_082615.1, on the reverse strand, counting down.
TGCACTGTACTCTTACTGACTGGATAGCCTAATGATTTATTCTTTTTAATAGTTTAAACACCCCCTCTCCACTCTCCACTCTATTACCTCCCGCTATAACAGTACTGAAGGCAGTGGTTACAGTGCAGTCAGATAAATTACATTCACCGTATCCCTTTCTGGAAGCACCTATCAATGCTAGTTGGGAATGGCACTATTCTACTCTCTCTCCCTGAAAAGAAAGAAACTGCTCAACAGCAACCAAAGATTAGAGAACCTCTTTAATTAGTGAATTACCATCTCAAAGATGCGATACTGAAAGACTCTTCCAAGGCAGTAAGGTATTGTACACAAGTGAGCATAAAATGGATATAGGTATATGAAGCAGAAGTCTGAAACAGTAACAAATATATAATGATTGACCCATCAATTTTCTAGACTGATGATATTTGCAAAAATTAATTTTAACTGCAAGAAGCAAGAAAGTGTTAATTGAAAACATGAGAATATTGTTCACTGTTTATTGTTACGATCTATTTTTCCATTATCCAGAAGGAAATTGATACACCTCCAATTTTTACATGTTAACATTATTAGTATATACAGATTACCAAAAATCTCCAAGTTTTACTTGTTCTGCCATGTTGATTTCCAGATTGCCAAATCTCACAAGGCAAGACTGACCTCAGCACCTAGCTCTATCAGCTATTTGGCACCCAGCAAAGTGAGTCTCCATAATGCAAAATTAAAAGCTTTGAAAAAGCATGTTCTTTAGAGAACATAGAGCTCATAGAGCACGCACAGTCCAAAATCTCCACGGTGCCCAACAGGCTACAAGCCATTTGCAACCTGCCAGGACAACCTGTCTGCTCTAGAGCACCGTCTTCTGGACCCTCATAGCTCCCAGGCACCGGTTACAGCATTTGCTCTGGCGGCAGCAGCCGCCTGTGGCTGGATAACCCGGGTCAGTATGCAATGACTGGGAATTACTTGTGCAGATGTGTTCAACGCTGTATATGGATAAGCCTGACAAAGCACGGGGAAGCATCATGAGCACGCACAGACCGACTCTGGGATTCTCTTCTGGGTGGATATGTCTTTTGCTGAATTAATAAAATCCTCCTCCCCTTTTCTAAGTACTTTTTTTTTTTTTTTTAAAGTTCTTTCCAATCTTAGTGTACTGTATGTGTAAACAGTATATGAAGAGAATAATTAGCCCTATTTCTATGTGTGTGAAAACACATTTCTAGACCTTCAAGTCAGATTGCATTTGATATCATCTTGCAGGCAGTAACTAGCTTTTATTTACAAGATTCATTTAAAAGCAGGAACCCGTAATTAGATTTTACTAAATGCATTTTTACCTATATGTAAAGGGCTTATATATAACATTAAGATAAAAAGCAGGTCTTGTTTTCAATGCCATTCAAAACTAAGAGGCTGGTGTGAAGATTTTCGGTAGGAGTTTTGCTTTGGTAAAGACTGAAAGAACCAACCACAAACAAACAGCTTCTACTAATAAAAGTTGCTCGATTTTCAAAACAGAAGCCTCATGGAGAAAAAGCAGACTGAAGACATAGCAGCACTCTGCCCAGTATTTGAAGACATTTGTAGTGATAAAATTACTGATGTTATTTAGTTGTTTTACTAACCTGAATTTACACTGGCCCTGAAAACGCCAGTGTTTTCCCAGGTGTGCTGCCCTTTTCAAAGGCTCTATCATTATTAGCTTGTTACACCCCAGTGATTTCAAAGCCCTAACTTTTTGTTCCTGTCATATTTACTATTTTATAATCTTTAAAAGAAAAAGGAAAGAAGGTCTACAGAAGCCTATAAAATATTATTTACTCAAGAGGTGGATGGTTTCTTTCAAGCAGCCACTACCTATCTTCCATACAAATAGAAATGATATAGTCTAAGAAACTTTCATAGAATTCTTCTGGAAAAGGCAGCATTTCTGAGAACAACAACTACCTCCAGTGTCACTTGTCTTATTCCCATAAAAAATTCAATTACATTTTTTTCCCCCCTAAGAAAATGGGAGAGTGCATGTGCCAGTGGCTACACTGTACATCAGTACCAGAATACGGTATGGCACTGAAACCTGTACACTTAATTTCAGACTTAAGCAACCGTGACATGAAACAACAAATAAAACCAACAAACAACAGGGAGAAAAAACAAAAAAAGTTCCAAGATTGAGATCCCCATCTTACAGGTAATGTGCCAGCACATAAGAAAGAGGAAAGATCACAGGGGATCTTTTCCCATCCATATAAATATCTACTTTGCACTAACAGCAAAAAACCAGCAAACAAGATGCTCTCTAGACAGCATTTTCCTGTGAGGTTTAGTCCAGAGCACAGGGGATACAGATAGTATCTGTGGACACACTGCCAATAAAACGCCCAGGCAAGTTACTCCCGCTGCTGCGCTACACACCATCCCTACCGCACTCTGCGCTGCAGCTGCTGCCAGGTGAGGAGCCCCAGCACCAACCTGTGCTCACCGTTTCCTATCCTTATGCAAGTCTGCATCTCGGGGAAGCTGTGGAGCTGGAAGACTGACAATATTTCCATGGCCGGTTGCCCCATCACTCTTCTGAACTCAGTCAAGACGACTTTGGGTACTGGATTTATGAAGCTGAACCTTGAGCGTACAGATGTTCACACCATTGTTCAAACATTCATCATAAAACTCGTCACACAGATGTGGATACAAACATTCCCTATTTACATATGGTCCCTATGTCCTGCCCACCCCTGCAAAACATGGAAGTTCAATCCAAAACTCCCTCACAACAGATTTTTTGTTAATGCAATCAAGAACTGGGGCAAGGTAAAGCACCCAATTTCTCTAAATTTCAGCTTCATTATGTGTGCAAAAGGAGCAACCAGATGTGCAATGAGGTGCAAACACTTATGGGGGAAATGAATGCAATACAACTTGTAAAGAAAACTTCTGGTACAGTTACCCAGCTTGCCATAATGAGACAGCTTTCATATTCTGGTCCTTTGGAGTCCTTAAACTTTTTCCCCAACAGGTGCCACACTAAGTTTGCTGAATTTAACTACCATACCCCAGCAGAAGAATTATCTTTTTAACACACTGATGGGATACTATTTTTCCCCACCAAGTATATACCTGACCCACCAAGGATAGCAGCCTATCAAAATTCTTAGTTCAACCAGTGACTTCTCTGTGTTAAGTTTGAGAGATACAAGCGCTAGGAAGTCTTTCTCAACAATCAATCAAGATACAAGACAAAAAACTTGCAGTAATACCTGACAGCCAGATTTAAAGGGGTAAACCACTTGTCGTCCACCAAATAGCACAACAGTTGATCACTGAACGCTCAGTGTTGGTTTAGTATTACACACTGCAATACTGGCAAAACTTTGAAGTTGTGGCCATCCCCCCCCCCAAAAAAAAAACCAACAAACCACAAACTCGAACAAACATAAAGGATCAACTGACACAAGAGCAGCCACACCCCAGGCAGCCCTTTTCTACTCCAGCATAGGCAAAGACTGACTGTATTTAAGAAAGGAAAGCTGGAACCCAGGGGCACAAAGAGCTCCTTAAGGAGCCAAGATCATGCCATACTGCCACCCAAGCCCTTCAGAAGAGCTCGATACCTTCATTCATAACTGCAGAACACCGATATCCACAGACGGAAGGTTCTATCAAAGTAGTATTGCTCTATTAGTAATAAATTAGAAGTTAAACACTTGCCAGGTCTGGGGATTTAGATGAGGAACATAAGTTATTTTATCAAACTAATTTCTTTATTCAATGAACAAAGATTCACGAGTTCTGTGCATTTGGAATCATGCTCTTACAGTTTTATCTTTAAGAAATAAAAAAGATGATTGCAACGGGCTAAAGTAGGTTTACTTTCCTGGCGTTCTTCGGAATGGATATCTTGCATGATTGAGCAGAGCTTTGTTCAATTCTCAAAGCAATTTACTAGAATTGAGAACAGAATGTTTGGTAGAGCAAGTTGGTCAGTCCTGGATGATTACTTCTTATTCCAAAACAATTACAATAAAGGGAAAATGGGTTATGTTCCTGTAAAAATATGACTCTTTCCAAATAGCAGCAGAGAAACACATGGATACACAATCACAGGCACAGAACCCACTAAAGAAAACAGTAAGTCCATATTATGCCAAGAAATACCTAATTAAAACTCATTAAGTGAGTTCTTCATTTTTAATATTTTTTAAGAAGAGCTGTATAAGTAGGATATATGCCCTGCAGTAATAGGAAATGTGCTTTTTCCCCATTCTGTATTATTAGCTCCAGCTCCATGCAGGTTAGAAGCAGCTGGTGCAATGCTGAACCATGACACAAGCAGTGCAAGGGTACTGCTTGGGACTGCGCCTCCGGAAGATTATTCGTTCAAAGAAAATGAAAAGCCATTGCTTTTCACTGCACTTATTCCACTGACAGACCAAGGACTTCTCCCCAGCTCTGGAAATAGGGCCTGGGTTGTGCTCCTCATACCACTGCGTACTATTTACTCTCTGGAACTGCAAATAGGGGAAGGAAAGCAGCCTCCATTTTCAGAGGTTTCTGCAACTGTAAATGAAGTCTATTTGGAAAATTGAGACCTCATCAGCTTCTGTCTGAGGAAGGGAAGCAAGGGAGAAATTCATTTCGGTCTCTGATAAGGTTATCGCATAAAATGAAATACAATAAAAATCATTTAGCAGTCAGAGAAAACGTGAAGAGAGACAGAGAGGTTTGAACTCTTAAGGTTTTCATTCAGCCAGTCAAGTAGTCAGCAGAGTTTTAATCTTTACAAAAAAAACTTGCTTTCGAAAACTTGCCAAGCCAACAGAACATCATACATACATGATGAAGTCACATTACCAAAACACCAACACGTAAATCCCATTCTGCATCTGCATCACAAGGGCTTGATACAACTCCTGAAGCCCACAGAGCCCCACATTTCCCTAACACATTTGTCTGGAGAAACCTTATCTACATGGAGTGCTTGGAACAACATAGGGAAAGTAAGACTTGAAAAAAGTCTGTGATGCTTATGGATTTATAAGGATTAAGGAGAACCAGAGGTTTACCTGCATATGGGGCTGTCGCTGAATCCCAAGGATGGATTCCAACGCTCCCAGGTATTTGCCGACACCAGGTTCCTTCAATGGAAGGTGTTCATACGCGCCAGCAAGACTGCAAACAAGCTTGCGGGGGGATACATTGAATTTGCCCCCTCTTTACAATGTTCTTCCACATAACAGTCTCTTCAACAGAGCTTGCAGAAATGACCCACACCTGTGGCTTCACCCCATGGAAAATGCCTCACCTGCAAGCGATTGACCTGATAGCCTTCTGGCCCACTGGGCACTCGTGTTCTCAAGGCTTCATAAAAATACTGAATGTTTGCAAAAATCACTTTACTGAAAGACAAAGGGCCACATTCTTTAACCTTCACAGTGCACAGATGAAAACGACAACCAACACAAGAGACAGTGCAACAAAGTACAAGACAGAAAAGGAACAAACTCTGAGGATAAATGGATATTTTAACATCTGTGTTCCTCTCATATTTACGTCTCTGGGCAAAGACTGCCAGCAAGGCAGCTAATTAGTGCTAGATCTGGTGAGCATTTTTTGGATGATGAGTATACCTGTCTACTAAAGAACAAAATGAGACCAACGGCTTGTTTTGCAGACCAGAATGAGCAGCCATCAGGTGGTGGATATTTCCTGTCTACCAGCTAGAAACTGTCTTAGAGAACTAAAAATATTTGGAGTCCATACCTTACCTTACCACTCAAGCCAGTTTTGGACTACCTGCCCTTCGTCAGCGTGCCTAGTCCAGCAAGAAACTCACACTTTGCAAGTCAGGAAAAGTTGCAGACCAGTACTTGTAGAAACACTCCAGCTTTACACTGGTTTTCTCTCTCAACTGGATATATCTACATATAAATTAAGCAGGTGCCATTGAAGTGCTGCTAGTTGAATATTAAAATAAAACAACTGCTTTCACTGCCCATTTGTACTGAGGAGAACGTTGTAGCATCAGGTTCTTGTAGTTTATATGCTAGGCATGTACAAAAACAATTACTTTCAAATGAAGCTGACATCATTTGCCCTCCTGTGCTGGAGCTGTTCATCAGATGTCTTACCTCTGCCATGTGTCACTTGATTCTCTCTGAATTAATCTGCTGGGTCATGAAACCTGCTCATTTTAAATTTTTAGAAGATTGTTACTTTTTTTTTTTAACCCTCTTCCATACTCTTCAAATGACTTTAGAGTCTTTCTCACAGCTAAACAGCAGAATAGATTAACTTACCACCGCAGAATGAAAAACAAAGTTGGAGAAGCTGAATTTACTTCTGCAAAAATATAACCTTGCAAACCTTTTTGGGGCAGACGGCATCCTTTTGCTTTGTGCGTGCCTACTGCCTACAGCAAAGGGACTCCGGTCTATGGCTGGACTTGCAGATGCCATCTTAATACACAGTAAAGATATACAAGGGAAATTAATTCATGCCTTACTTGGGAGAAGCTGAAAATGGATTTATGTATATGTGCATACAAACAAGATAAGCCCCAGGTAAAACAGAAGGCAGAACAAAAGAGAAAAGGAAGAAATCCAGCCATGCAACCAGTCCCTTGAGCACCCTCCTTTTCCCAGCTTCACCGAGCGCTCACGCCGAGGTCTCCCACCTCTTCCTCCGAGGGTCCATCACCCCTGCTCTCCCCCGCCTACGTACCGTTACAAAGTTAAATTTTCCGTGAACACTGGAAAAATCTGGAGACAACCCTAGTACATGCCTGGGACTACTTTTGGATTTTAAAAAAATTCCAAGTTTTGTGCCATCACTAAAACTGCTGCAAAGAGACATTACAGTCATATGTTTAGGGGAAGAGACTGTTCAGTCTTTTCCCTTTTCGAGCAGCAGCGCATGAGGTTATTAAAGATTTACTTCTTCAAGCTGCAGTCCCAGGTTACAATTAACATCCTGAGCCATAGGAGCTTTTCCAAAGCTATAAATTTTACCTAGGATGCAGCAACTTACTCTTTGCCTTTATCCCACTTGGGCTAGTTATATTAAACAGAAAGAAGTGAGGTTAGAAAGCAAAGATGGAGGGGAGAATAGAATTTATCACAATGAAAAGGATTTACCCCTGCAAATGAGTTTTCTCCAGCAGTTACCAGAAGCAGGAAGAGCAGAACCAGCACCCCTTGGCAGAGCTGCCAGACCAGGGAAGCCCGACAGCCCATCCCTACCGAGAGCTGTAGACCTGAACAGCATATCCGATCACAAGCAAACGCGGCAGTGGCATGTCACAGGAGAGCCCCACACAGCCTCGCCAGCTCTTCCACTCCTGCACGCTCTCACACTGATCAGAAAAGCTGCATCATGGCACATGCATTCACATGGCCTAATAACCACTTTTCCCCCTTTTTTTTAATCCACATTTTCATTCAGTTGGAGAATGATCTACCAGATTGAGAATCCTTCCACCTGATCAGAGAAATGGGGAAGGAAAAAAAAAAATAAATACCCCATATCAGAGCTATTTTTACATACTATTAGACAAGAAGAACATATGGAAGATTTAAATTTTGGTTTGAACTTTAAAGAACATCCCATTCCCTTGGGTAGCAGAGTTCAGCCAAGAGAACGCTTATCCACGCCGACTACTCTGCATATGGTTCTTCTGAGTAAAAGCACCAGAAGGCTCTTCTTATAAAAGCTTGATGTCTCTTCCCCCCCCACCCCCACCCCCCCGTGAAGTTTTCCAAGACATTTATATGGAAAACCATGAAGCTTCTTTGCAGAGCTAGTACAAATTTTTTTCCAACAAAGTAAGAGGTCTTATTTCATACTTAGAAATCATCCATTGCTCTTTTAGCTTTAGAGGGACCATATCAGCAAAAATACTGCCAAACAGATTACCTAGAAGCGCACCCCGGTATCAGAGACACATCTGTCCAGCAGCTCATCGGCATCTTTGCAAGGGACATACCCGCAAAGAGCCCGCTCCATCCTTACACCGGCAAGGCGAGGTGGTAAGCAACATTAGGCAACCTTGTCAGCATAATTCATGGAGATGTACCTAACACAGTTAAGAATTACTACACAGCAAGACCTTGCAGTAATTCTACACACACCGAGAGCAATTGAAAGGCTTTATACACAGAAAGCAGAATACAATAACCTGCGGGAAGGGAGCAGGAGGGATGCGCCTCTGCTCCGATACGAGCTCCTGCAGCACCTGCTTCCTCATCCTTACTGGTTTTAAAAGTCACATTGCTAAGCACACTGCAAACACAACAGGGCTAATACCAGGCTGCAGGTCCTTCAGGATAGCTGGCGGCATGCGGAGTCACCAGGTTTAACGCATTTAACATGATAAAAATCCCTGGCACAGATGGACTCAAAGCAGGACTAATTAGGATGCTAATTTCAGGGGCTCTCAACATTAAACATTGAGGACCCCTGAATTTCCTAGTCACGGCAATACATTAACATTCTTTTGTTTGTTCTTTTTTACTTTTGCGAGTGCAGATTAACGATGAACAGACATTTCATCAGATGATATTGTGGAAAGCTAATCCGAGCAGAGGGGAGGTGATACAGGAGCACAGCAGCTGCTCCCTCCCCTGTAAACTGGCAATCCCCAGTGCCCCGGCGACAGCAGGCAGACCCAAAACCGCCAGAAGGAGCTGGGAATTAGGGAAGAGACCAGGAAACAGATAAGCAGTCTCCTGTCCTGGCAGTAATTCCTTTTGGCCTGCATCCCCACAGCTTTCCTGTTATGAACCTGTGAACACAAACAGGTCTCTTAGGAAAGGGATCTTGCCTCAATCCATCCCTGAATAGAGTTTCTGCAACAATAATACTATTGCATTCCAGATAGCTCACTGTGTTTAGATTAATTGATCTATTCCTGAGGCTTTCAAGAAAACCCTTTAAACTCCCTTGGGAATGCCCTGCTCTAGACCTCATTTATTACCACAATAACAAAACTAAAATTTCTAGAGCAACGGCTGGTCCAAGCCGCTCTCTGGAACTTCAGCGCTGAGCTGCACCAAAGCAACTTATCAACATTGCATGAGTAGACCAAGAGGCAAAGGTTTGGCCTCTAGGACAAGGATTCAGAAAAGCATTGTACCATAAGAAAACTCCTACCTGCCTTCCCAAATTCAGCCACACCTCGAGCCAAGGTGAATTTGTCCACGCAGGGAGGTTCGGGGGGTCTCTGAGCCTGCTCAAGTAGAGCTTCCTGCTGCGCAGCTGCCCCCGCACACACCCGTCAGCACAGGCTTCTCCCGTTAACCGCAGAACGGGCCAGGGAGAACAAGCTCAACCTGTCCTCGCAGGCACAAACCCATTTGCGTAGCCGTTTCTATAATACCTTGGATGGTCGCAGTTCTTAGTATGAGTAAGAAATAGTTTTTGCCCAGTATGGTGAAAAATCTGGTGCTGTAATTAAAATGTAGTCTAAAAATGGAGAAATACGTACCTACTCCTTCTGAATTCTGTGGGCACAAGACCCAGCCTCATGATTTTGAAGGTTTTTTCCTTTTTTTGAAAGGGCTTGCTGAATCTATGCTTCATGCGCAAAGCTGGAGGTGAGTAATTGATATTAACTAGGTCTTAAGTGTTTAACCCCATGATTACTCCACTCAGTGAGTTCAGGAAGAGAAGGAATGAACCTCGGCCCTCGTTAACACTACATGATACAAGTTTCTCCTACTGACTCCAGCCAGAGCACGGGTGTTCAGCACCTAAAAAATCAAGGGTTTCTGCAGTCTAAGACCATGCCCCCATAAACCTCCATGCAGCCAGAAACGCCTGACATACCCAGCTGGTATTTTGCTGAGTAAAAACTTCAGAATAAGGCATAAGTACAAATGATTAATGAAATGCAGGACTCCTTGAAATACTTTTAAAACTCCCATGCGTTCATGAAATTGTTTGACAGAAAATAAATATATACATCTGAGTTCTTTAGAGTGATCTCACTTCTGCTACAACACACGTTTGCAAGCATATGCTCCAGCAATTAATGATGCTTATAAATGCTGTGATACCACCCTGTGCAGGGACTAGCATTTGATATTTATGAACTCTTATGTAATTTTACCTAATAAAGTTAACGAAGTATATGTTAGTAGCTGGAGTATATCAATCTCTTCACTTTTATCACCACAATATATATATGTATATAAAATCATTACCATAAAAATTTACTAAACTCATTTAATTTATGCAAGTTTTCTTCCCTAACCCTTATTACTACGCAGATCTCTGGAATTTTACTTACATAGTAAAATGTATCTGTAAGTGATATTGCCACGTGCTTCACAGAAACGTACGCTCTGGCTACGTCCTTGAGAGCAAAGGATCATTTGCTATCAAAATGCAGGAAAACTATGAGGGGAGAAAACTAATGAAGCAATGACATACTCATCAGGAACATAATCTAACTGTGAAGTAGCCCCATTAAAAAGACTCACTAACTTTGCACAGACTTAAAACTGTTATGAGTGTTAACAGCAATTACGTGCCTCATATTTTTAGATTAAGAGTGCTGGCTGAGCGCTCTTGCTGCAATCCTTGTTCTAGGGTCTTCTCTGAGTCTGCCTGAAAGCAAGGAAGCGGTTCCCAGAGGATAGATCGGGGGAAAGGCAGAAAAGCTCAGAAGAAAAAGAGCAGCTTGTGAATTTTGGGACTCCCTAAAGCATCAGACTAGAGCAGCCATAGGCCTCGCTGCTTTTACTGAAGTACTAAGCTGGTCCTCCACCCAGAAGCACACCAGACCTGTACCACCAGCTTTCCATCCCTCATTAGCCAGCCTGCTAAAACACTGATTACCAGAGACACCTAGAGCCTGGAAATCTTGCAACCTGTAAGCAGTAGAAGAAAAGTGAGGTTTCCCCTCCCCTTGGGCACCTTCCCCGCATTGAACTTTTCTGCCTTGAGGTACAACACATCGATGGCCCAGCATCAACCTTCTCCGGGTCTCACCAGTCCTTTACCAGCCCTTGGAGCCTCCTTGCACAGAAAAGTATGCAAATAACATCCCCTTGCATCCGACCAGGACAATAGAGGCTCTTCCGTGGGAAAAGCGAAGGCTGTTTGTAATTGCGAGCTGCGCGAGGAGCACTTGGCTGGGCTACCAGCGCCTACCTGCCAGGCAGCCGTGCCCCACGCCGGGCACAGAGGACAGCAGGGGCTGGGGCTCCTCTTCTCGCAGAGCCCTTCAGCAGAAACATGTCAATTACTGTAGCTAAAAGTTAGTAAAATCTTCCAGAACTGGGAAACTGGGATACCAGAGCCCTGACCTCTTCATTAATTTATCATATGTGCCTCACCTTCATTTGTTCTTGGCGATGTTTTGCATAAGCACACACAGGTTTCTGAGCTGAAAATGTTGGATTTACTCTATGCAACTAAAATACCAAATCAGCTAAGCCGGCTTCAGAGATTCATATCCTTTCTGAGCTCAAACACCCACTCGTTTATTATTCTATTTGGAAAATCTTACATGGTACTCAGCTTTTTCTCCCTCTGGGAGAAATCAGCATATGGCAAAAGCAGGAGTAAAGCATTAAACGCATTCAAGTGAAGTTCTGTTCCACTGTTTTAATTGCTCTGAGGTGAAGCCATGATTTGCTGGAGGACATATTCAAACAAATCAGTGAGTTACTATGGCTGTTAATTTTAAAGATATGCCCCAAAAATGCAGCTTCCAGACGTATCTCTCAGCTTCTTTCCGGCTAGAGGTAGGAGTATACCGCATGTACGGCACAATTCTGTATGTGCTGTAAAGAGAGATTTGTTTACTAAGACGCCCTGAGTTCAGATAAGCAAAATAGTATTAAGTAATTATCTCAGCAATAGATACAATGCTGACTGCACGTTACTGAACACTTCTTTCAATTTGTCATTTGAGTGTTGCGCAGGGCACTGATGCAGCCTGGAGAAACCATCACAGATTAAAACTCCCATAAACGGTTTCTTCTAAACTTTTTGCTAACTGCTGGGTAATCTTTCTACTGTTAAGTATGTCACGGCCCCTAAATATCAGGCCTATCCCTAACATCACTCACTTTATTGACAAGAAACCAGACAGCCCCTGTAAAAGGTAGCCCTCCTTCAGGCTTTGTGTAAAAATTTACTTCTCGGGGATTTGGGGGTGGGTTTATTCCAGCTCTCTTAAAGGCTTTATTTAATGTCTCTCATACAGAGCAAAGACAGACAGTGCCACAAAATGTTTAAGACCTTAGACATATTCACACTGGAAAAGCAGCTCTGGCATTATTAGCCATGCAGACAGCAGGGTATTTATTTAAGTTTATTATAAAGGTAGTTATTTTTACATGGCCCTGACCATAGCCGACTTGATTGCATCTATTTTTTCCACAAGCCCCCCTCCCTTCCACATTGCTGGATTGCATCTTCCTCTGTGTCCAAAAGACCCACAGGAACCTATGAATTTTTGTGCAAGGTTGAATTTTCTGCAACAATCTGAACTTTGTAAGATGAATATCTTTGCAGAAACCTGCCAAAGCTGACAGGTTAGTTAGAAATACTGATAGGAATGTCAGTTCCCACAGAACTAGTATTCTTCACAAAAATCTAAATACCATATTCATCAGCAGTCACTTCTAAGTATCTGGGGAAGGAGAACAGATTGGAGAATGAATGAAACACCCTAAGTATCACTCAGGAACTACAATCCACTAAAAAAGGAACTAGCAGGTGGTGCATGCAAGGACAGAACAAGGCATAGTTTTCAATGAGACAAGCTAATCTAGCATTTAAAAAAAAGGTGACAGGAAATCAAGAAACTAAGCTGAAATTCCCAGTTTTGACTCAGCATGTAATTAATTTCACCTCTGTACCTCTTTCCCCACCCATGAGATGAGCCTAATATTACTTACTATGCATGATTCTTTGCCTTAATAAAGCCCTTCTGGATCTTCAAATTGAAGGGGCTGCAGGTACAGATGATGACAATCAAAGAATACATTAACATTTTTCCATAACTTAGTCCTGCTGGGCTTCAAGACACTGTTTTGAGTTACATAGTGCCTTCCCTTTAAGACTGTCAAGTGGACAGCGCACCTGCAGTAAGTACAAATTGCTATTGTGTTAAGCACATGAGGATGAGTTTTAAGCAAAATACTGGTTTCTTTTCTGACCATAATAATCCGCACCTTCGCTAGTCTGTGCCTATCCTGCACAGACTATTCAAACACCTGGAGGAATGTTAGAAACGCAGATTCAGCCTCACAACTCTCCTAGGGGATAAGTGTGAAGCTGCAGCATTTCTTCAAAAGCCGGAAGAAAATAAGATACATAATCCCCATCCTACAATGGGAAAGGGTATCATTTATAGCCCTGAATTTCAGAAAGGCTTTCAAATCACCAACAGCTTAGACTTACCCTGAAGTTACACAGGTCTGTTTGGGAAGTTTAACTAGGTAAAATTTAGAACTTTTGATTGACCCCATTATAATCTGTATATTACTGAATTCCTCAGTATCTTTAGGGTAAGCCATTTGCTATCAGGGCTGATGTCACACATCACTTAAACCAGGAATGAGAGTCACATATCAAGAGTTTTCCACTCAACTGGAAACAGCATTCAATCTCTTGGCTTTTTCTGTAACTGAAACCTGCACACTTGAGGGATCCCAAGTACAGCCTCTATTCTTGTCCAAAATTACGCTAGAATAAGTCATTACATCCAGTTATAATAGGTGAAGACAAGTTTAAGGGTAGAAAAATCAGCATTGTTCAGTCAAACATTCTTTTTTCAAGAAAGAAAACTTTAATTGGAGATTTGCTCAATTTTGGCCAAGTATCTGTCCATAATACTCAACCTTTTATAGCAATTAATCTTAATTGGTACATATCACTTTATTCTATAGCCTCATTTTAGTATGTGGTATAATACATAGCTGAAATACTCCAGCACAAAGTGGTTTGAGAACTGACAGCTCATGAATTCCTCTGCAGTTACTACAAGCAGCTTGGGGGCCTCACTCTGCTAGATAAGTTTATGCAGATGAAAAACTAGTTTGTGTTAATATAGACAAATATTTTTATAATCAATAATGGCTTTGTTACATACAAAATTAACTCACACAAATTTGTCTCTTACTCACGAATCCCACATAATTTTCCTATTATATTTACCCACTTCTTGGGTCTCCTCAATTAAATGTAACCTTGAATCTTCTATTATCAAAGACCTTTCCATTCATTTCCAAACTACAATCACTTCATCTCACAGTATAGTGATCTTTTCTCCAGCTTACCCTTATCGAACTGAAGCATACTGCAGCTGGGACAGAGTGGTAACAATTGTCCCACAGTATAACAGATACTCGTCTTTTGTTAAGAATTACTTAGCAGCACAAATTTGATACCCTGCAGAATTCACACAAGGAATCGGTGCAAACTGTTAGCGATCAACAGTGCACAATTTTTTCTTCTGTAATCTAGTTCGTATCTTGCAACCTACGAAGAAACCTCTTCAGCAAGCTGAGCTGTTATCTCCAGAATCTAATCCCTGTGTGCAGAAAAAGGCAAGCTGCATGGTCTCCCAGAGCTACTGAAGTCTGTTAGAGCACACATAAGCACGGCTGTGATTGCAGTCATGTGTAACATGTTTGTACAAATGAAGGACTACATTTTCCAAGGAAGGACAATACAGCTATGGAGTACAGTGAGACTCAGAACAAGCTGTTGCTGCTGCAATGCATTCATTACAGAAGCTACAGAAAAAAAAACACCCATGGCTTAATTATTTCATTCTTAATGCAATTCCTCCCCGTAGATCAGGGCTAACAGCTTTTCACCAAGTAACTGAAACAATCTCATGAACAGCAGGATGCTGAGGTTCTGAGTGACTACACAAGTTTTTGAACAATCATCTTTGAATTGTAAGTACTCCAAACACCTTTTCTCTTCCAGCAACTTAGAAATCTGCATCCAAAGCTTAAAATAAAGATTAAAGAAGAATAAAGAACACTTGTGTTTAAGCATGTGATACAAACACTTAGCTAAATGCTACACTGCATCAGGACTTGCAGACAGAAGTTACTCAGTCTTCATAAAATGGATGCGCCTTCAAAGATCCTAAATTGAAGTTCAACTCCCCCCGGTTCCTAGCCATGTAAATCTGTTTAAAACATCTTGCCAGGCTTAATTTCTTAAGTAACTCTCAATTCATTAGAAACGAACTGAAAATACAATAGAATATTGTATATACTAAACACATGATAAATACAGATCCCTCATCTTCTGACAAGGCAGAAGAATAGCAACGGGTAGCAATTACAAGTAAGGGCTCCTCCATCACGTTTCCAAACTCCCCTCTGCTTCAACTCTTCCTCCCATCTGTTTAAGCATAATAAAACATTCAATATTGCACACACAAAATGGAAGTCTCATATGGCAGGCAATGTTATGTGCAAAATACAAGACTATGAAGACTGAGATCTCAGACACATTTTACAATACCTATTACGAAAACCAAATCTCATTGCAGCCATTTCAAAGTGTTTGATCAGCTTATAAGATTTCATTCAGGTTAAGCTGTCTCAAAGTAATTTAATAAAAATGTATAACTTGCATAGTTTTAATCACTGGAAGAAAATACACAAGTGCAGACTGCCTCAATGAAAGTGTCCCAAAATGGGTTAGACTGTATTATCATCTCACTGTGACACAAACACAGGACAAGTCTGAGTACCCAAGAGATGTTTTGTTCCAGAAAAAACAATCATTGTTCCACAGTTTCAAGAGAAGAAAGCCCAATAATGACAATAATGTGTTATTAAGAGCCCAGCACATTGCTGCTGCTAGTTATCCAAAAGGAAATGCAGCATCAATACAGCAGAATTCAGCGCAAGAGCAAGTGACGGTGTGGTGTATTGGATACCAGCTAGACTCCTGGAGGTACTGGACAGCAGTAACTGAGGATTTTATCCTGTACAGACTTCTTCCAGACACCCTCCAGAAGAGCTCTGTATTCTCCCCCTAGATCTTACAAATCACAGCAAAAAAAAAAAAAAAAAAGATTTTGAGGATCACCAGAGGCCTTCAAATACTTCAAGAAACATCCTTAGGTGAGAAACTAGCTTCTTTTCGAGGTGTGTTATGACTGCCACATCCACTCGATGGGTCCAGCACTACATCCAAAGAGGAGAATCTAATTTGCTGTCTGATCAGCAAGCATTTGGAAAAATCATATAGCAGTTGAAACAGTTCCACATGGAAGAGATTTACAGAACCGTAACTTTCCAAATAATTTTGAGAGCAGCAATCCTGGATATTGAATGAGACACGGGAGAAAAAAAATCATTCTGTCCTTTAAGAATTTGCTAAGCCACCTGTATCACAAACACAGCTCTCAAACAGGAGCAGGGTCGAAGAGCAGATTCAAGACAGACTTAGTAGCAAACCCAATAATCTTCCAAATAACCAGTGTTACTCTAACATCTAGTCAGTTTTTTTTTTTTTCTTGGAGGTTTCCTTTCTAAGCACTAACCAGACTAATTCTTTTTAGCTTGCAAAATTGGACAAGATCACAGCCTGAAGGGGAAAGGCTGCAGTGATAAATATTTAATGGGCTACATCAATAAAATTTATTTTGCCAAGGAGAATGGAAGGAGAGGAAAAGCAGAGAAATAATTCATTAAAAGAACTTCAGCTTAGCAATGCCAGAAAAAAGCCATGCTAAGAAAAAAGGAATTAAACACAAAGATGTTTTAAATAGGTCAGAAGCTTAAGTACTCTTAACACATGGCAAACTGACAAAAAGCTGCGTTTTTCAGAATGAGAGTACAGTGATTTGTATACTTAATGGTAATTCATCCCATTGTAAATAAATATCCCTGAGCACACTAGTAACAGTTTCAACTTCTTGCAGCACCTCATATCATCCAACCTTTAAGACCTGTTTAGTACATGAAAGTGTCATTGCTCAAAACCTATTAAGAAATGCAACAAGCACCTTGAGAGGTTTCCTTTATTTCTCAAGGCAAAAGTCTTCCCTATTTTATATTGGATGGGGCAGTAAGTTATGTTTTCCAGACAACAAAAATGCAACGGCAAGAATTAAGGTATTTAGTACAAAGCTTAAACATTCTTGTACTACAGTGCACCCCATAACTCAGTATAGAGCTTAATATTTGCAACTTACATTATAGAATTTGCAAAAAGAAATGTTTAATCTCTCCTTCCTTCCTGCCACTAATTGAAATCACTTGCAGTGACACGAGAATATAGAGCACCTCAGCATGTCTTACAACACCTTTTCCATTTATTCTCCTGCTCCATCCAATCTGGACCTCTTACAACCAGAAGTCAGCAGGATGGGCAAGGAAGAACATCAGAAACTGTTGTGTTTATGCTAACTAAACAAGTCCAGGAACCCATTAATTCTTCAAGTTCTAATTCTAGATCTGCTAATGACGTGCTATATGGCTTTGAATCACTGGATTTGGGATTTTTTTTTATGGGTAAAGTGGAGAAGCACATACTGTGCAAAGAGGGGCACAGTCTCAGGACAAGCAGACTAAACGGTATTAAAATACTTTCACTGCTACTTCACTGAGATTTGGTAAAAGACCTAGTACATTTAAAACCCCACCTTTTTAAAAGTCTTTGATTTAAAATTATTTAATAGTTTTGTGGATAAAGTCATACTACTTAAACCTCCCTAATGGTGAAATACAGAGAAGATTAAAAAAGGCAAACTGTGTCCATAACCACAACCAAAGCCTCTCTCATCAGCAGTGCTGTCACAGGACAAACTGTTCAGTAACATGAAGCAGTCAAGTCTCCAAAGAAGTGATTAAGTGCTGCCCTCTAGTGAAGTCATAAACCAGTTTCAGCATCTAGACTTCTGAAATTCAACAGAATCTCAGTCCCAGCCAGATTTTAGCTAGATTTGTTTGTAACAGAAGAATCCTACAGCACACATCTTAATAAAATGTGCTTATGATTTAATTTTACTCTTCTACACTAGGGTCTTTAGTTCAGGTTTAGCTCTGCAATAAGGTTAAACAGTGTAGTCAATTATCACCTCCAGAGCATATCCTGCTTTTTCCTCCAATTTGTGAAATCAAGTTCTCATCTTACAATGAATCGCTGGAAAAGCCATTTTAAAAGCCCATTATATCAGAAAACACAATATTCTATTTTTCAAAACTGTGACAAGAATTTAATGATAGGCTCTTATATTTAAAATTTTTGACAGAGTTCTAGAATTAGCTTTTTCTCATGCTCAGAGTATCTTTTTTGTAATGCCACGTTCACTGAAGGCTTAATGAGTTCACTACTGGTTACTGGAGCACCTTGGCTCTTGATGTCACTGCCCAGAAAGCTCCCTCATGTGAAGCGAACATATGTATTAGTCACAATTTATTCTCAAAGCAGGGTTTCTATTGTAGCAGACTCCTAGTCAACTTTTTGTTCATGTATTTAAAAAGAAAGAGGTGTCTACTTCAGAAACAAAGTGATTAGAGGTGTGGTATTTGGCATCAGATGAAGAACCAGCAACAGCTATAAAGCAGGCCTTGCTAGGTGACCCTAAAGGTATCAGAATTTCACAATTGATTGAAAAATCAAGTATGAAGTGATACTCAGGATGCTTTGCTTTCACAGAAAGATAAGAACGGGGTCTTCCTTAAGAATGAAAACCACATTACATACAGTTGGTTTTGTGACACATTGGAGGCAGTAAGCACAACTGAGGGTGGTGTTTTTCACTTTTTGGTTTAAGCTATCTTTAAGCTACAGCTGGCCCATTAAGCTGGGCTGAACTACAACGCATCAACAGGGTTTCAGGATAATTTGCTCCTCCAGTAAGCAAAATGCTGCTTCCAACCCAGCTTCAAATGAACCTGGCCAATGGAAAAGCTCAAACTAAATGCATGGAGCGGAGGTTAGTTTACACAAAACTAATATTTTCTGTTTCAACACTGGAATACTTCATACGCTCGTAACAACTAAAGACATTTAAGCATTTCTTGAAGACATTATCTTGAATGCCAACCATTAAAATCAACTTAGCCATTTGCTTACACAAAACATTGGAAAAAGCTGAAACAACTTTCCTCGAAACTTACCAGGTATGTTTATTAAGAAACAACATTCAAAAACACAGATGTTATATTAGTATTTTTAAACTTCCACATAAAATAAAAAACTTGTTTGATTTTGTCAGCGTACTTGTATCTGCAGGTTGCAACACCTGGGAAAAGATCAGTAGAGAGAATTTTCTTAGTATCTTCCAAACATTTAGCCATCACAAAATTTTTACAAGCTTAACATGCAGAAGATGTACCTGCTTCCAGCCTGAACGAGTTTAGCTTCCGATCATTAACACACTTTGGGTCAATGAGAACTACTGTGTTACTGTCAAGGCTACAGGTCTTTCCCAGTTTCCCAACAAGAGGGTAAAGTATACAATAAAATTGTATCTGCACACAGATACAAACTTCAGTAATTTATGTAATCTAAATTTGAAATTATGCAGACTCATGTAGGCTTACTTACATGACTTCATAACAGGATCAAGCCAAGAATCTGTCAGCCTACAGCTGTTTTTAACAACACTGCCTATGAGTTCGATTTAAATATATTCAGATTTTTAAAACTGCTGTCAACAGGACTGAGCAGAAGTTTAGTTTAACTACCAACTCCCTGTAAGAGCATTATTATAAAAGCTGAGATTGACAAGAGAAGCCTGACTCTTGCCCATCATGTGGAGCCTGCTACATGAGTGATCCAGACAGAACAGTTCCAGACTATGCAGTATTAAGAACTTCATGTTGCCCTCCATAAAGAGGTAGAGGTAGCAAAGGGAAAATAAGGTTCCTCAAGACAATGTCATCAACAGTTCTACTGCTACTTTTACCTCAGTTACTGGTCTGTTTTCTCCTGTATCTTCTTTTAAAAATCTGAATAATGTTTCAGCCTGAAGAAAAAAAAAGTTGAGACAGTTTTAAAACTTTTCAGTAACCTACTGAGTGAACAACACCAAGAAGCAGTAACTGTTCAGTATTCTGTCACTTTGAGTATTCTTAGCTAATCTGAAATACAGGTGTAGCAAAAGATAGCAATCGTCCACATGCCAGATTTATTTGAAGTGCCATTATAATATGCAGTTCAAGTTCAAATGAAGGACAAATCACAAGATTTATTCACATTTTTTACAGACTTGCTTGGGAGTCTTTTTGTAAATTCTCCCTGTCAGACTTCGTAAGTCATTAATTAAAATCTCACATTAAAAACACGATGTTTTTCAAGTATCGCATAAAGTTGCATAATTTAAAAAAAGAGAATGCCTGCTGAGTCATTATTGCTCCTCACCCCTGACCACAGCAGCAGAAAAAAAAGTACCACGACATTTCTCCCTTCTCACAAAAAGGCTGCAGTTCAGCCTATGCTAGTCAGACATCAACCAGAGTTGGAGTTCCACATTAAAACTAGGATTTCAGAATCTAACTGTGAGCTGGCAAGAAAATACATTCATTACTACGCCCTCACAATAAACCATGAAGTCTTGCCACATGCACTATCCAGCAGGTGCAGCAAGCCTTCAAACCTCACTGAGCCTGAGCACTAATCACAGGATCACCGAATGGTTGAGGCTGGAAAGGACCTCTGGAGGCCATCTGGTCCAACCCCCCCAGCTCAAAGCAGGGCCACCCAGACGCAGCTGCCCCAGACTCAAAAGCTGTCTGGACATGGTATCTCCAAGGATGGAATCCCCAGCCTGTCTGAGCAACCTGTGCCGGTATCCAGCCACCCTCCCTCCAAAGATGGTACTCACCCTGCCTTTACAACTAGAACAAACCCATGACAGATACAGAGGTTAACACTGAAGTACACATCATCTTTTAATCCTCTGAACTATTTTTTTAACAGGGAGAGCATCCAGTATCCAGCTTTTTGCTTCCTAGTTATTTCAGAAAAGGACGACAGTTTTGACAGGGATGTCTGCAGCAATGTGTATTTTATAATCAGACAATAAACAAGGCTTATTCTGCAGAAGGGAAAGCCAGCTCCACACTCAATTAAGTCATCAGGTGAAATCAGATCACAAAGTCAAACCTCATCATTTACCAGTCATCTCCCCCATCTTACAGAATATAAATGTGTTATCCGGGATTAACGAACCTAACTTAGTACATACCTAAATAACAAAGCTTTGCCTTTGTTATTTGCTACAGAGAAAAAACCACTTCTGGGAGAGAAGTCCATAGATTGAGCAAGATAAATCTGTTTTCTTCTGAACACCGGGAAGTTTGAGAATACAGTGTATGAAGGAATGTGCACCTATTGAGAAATAGGTCATTAGTTATAACAATTAGGAAAAAGCCACTAAAATTTAAATTAAAGTACAAATTTAAAATTGAAGGTCGATGTTAAGTTCAGATGTTCAGTTATATGCCTATCCCACACCACTCTATATACAAATTCTACTGGAGAAAAGGTGCAGGGAACACACTACGAAGCCAGTTATTGCTACTTGTTTTTTTTTAAGTAATTAGATCTAATAAGTAGTGAAAATAAGATTCCAAATCCTCAGATTAATTCAATAGTTCCAACTGTTGGCCAGAATTCTGACAAGGCTGGCAAAATTTTGAATGAGCTAGGAAAAATACCACATAGTAAGACCGTTCCAGTTAACAGCTGCTGAAAATCCACATTTGTTGCCAAGTTATATTTACAGCACTGAAATAACAGCATTTTAAGAAGGGAAAAACAAAAGGTAAACTAGACCACAAGATGTTATTTTCAGAACAACTTCCCTGAAGAAAAAAGTTATTTCCTTATAAATGTACATACCTTGTACATGCCCTGATCTGCTCGGTCTAGCAAATTTTGCAGCATACATATCGGCTCAATATCAGTTTTATTGTGTCACCAGGAACATTTTTGATTGAGATAGAAACGCGCTTCTACTAAAGAAGCTGAACATACCAATTTGACAGCCTCATCAGTTTCACGGGAAGCCACTGCCAAAATTTCCGTGGTGGGATTGAAGGTCACACATGTAGCAGATGTAACTAGGTTCATTATGGCTTTAACTGGTTTAGGATGGTTTTCTTTGAGACAGACATCAGTAGTATATAAATTTACAACTCCAGAAGCTGAACTAAAAAAAGAAATTAACAAAGACTATACCAAGAAGTAACATTTACAGTACATACTATCTCGTTATCTATAGCCACAATTCAACTAAAAATGTAGTTTCCAATTATTTAGTGGAGTTTGTAACGATATTTTGTTCGGAGCTTGATTTTGCTTTGGAGTTTGTAACAGTATTTAGTGGAGAGGTTTGGTTTTTTGTTTTTTTTTACTTTATATATAAAGAGACACACTTAACTGAAGAGCCTCGATAAGCCCATCTCTTACATAGAATGAATTCAAAGCAGTGAGAGCTTGGTAACAAAAGACTCTGAAATAGTTTCAAGCTTTTTGATTATTTTTCTTTTTATACCCTGTACAGTAAGCCCACTTAAAAATCCTCTTCTACAGTGGGCTAAGAAAATGCATACTGTACTTAAGTATTTGCTAGTCTCCTTTAAAAGAATTGATACACTAGCTGAAGATGCATCTCAGTAAGTATATCTGGAGAAACATTTTCAAGCTTCTGGCTTTGAGTTGAGTCATCTTTTCAAATGCTAACATGCTATCTCGCAGGAGCCAAATTAGGAGTACAGGAAAGGGGGAAGACCTTGAATCAATGTCTGTACTACAGAATTTGTGATTTCAGTCAGTATGATTTCAAAATTAACTGCTAAACCCATATATGGCAACAGTAATACATTAGGAGTGATACTAGTATTAAGTGTGTTACAGTATTTTAGATATACAGGGAACAAAGTAAATTATTATCATAAACCAGGCAATATTCATCTATTCACTTCTCCTCTAACCTTATTAAAATCAAACTTATTCCAAGTTCCTACACTCTCACCAGCCACCAATAAGTTTACTGAAGAGCTTCAAAATGAGATAGGAAAAAGTCGTCAAATCCAAGTCACTTACCCACATGCCACATACTGGTTATTTTTTGAAACAGCGATGCACTTTCCTTCCAAAGAACCTTCATCTTCAAATTTGTGTAGACACTTTCTGCTTCTCACATCCCAAATGAAAACTTCGCCTTCCTCTGGTTGCAGAATAAAGTAGAAGATTATAGAAACCATACATACAGAACACATTGTTTGTCTGTTTTGTTAAAATAAATTTCATTAGATTAGATGCCAACTATTAGCTCATTTACAACTATCAAATAAATGGTATTTAAAAAAACAACTAAAGGCATACTAAAATAGTTAACTCCATTCTTTAATGATTGATCACTTGGTTGTATTTTTGGGCCAGATACTGGCATAAAGTCTTTTAATTGTCTTTGTAAAACAATAAACGACTTATGAAAACTTATGCAATTTAAATGGAATTATGATTAGTGCTGTTAGAGAGAATACTTACTTGAATAGCTATATATTTTACTGCTGTCTGGAGTGAAAGCAGATGCAGTGCATCTTCCATTTACCTTCATAGTGCTAATCAGTTCCTTTGTCTATAGGATGAAGAACAACAATTGTGACAATGATTCTGCCAAAAATCTGTAGGAACGTTGTTTCCATACTCCTGTCCCACAAAAATCTAAGTTAGCTACACTGACATTAAAAGAACAGCATAAGCATTTTCAGTGCCTACGGACCTGAGCACAAGCCGATGCTCATAAGCCCATGATCAATTTATTATTGCACAACTACAGCTAGTTTGATAAACACTCATTTGCTCCCTCACTGAAGGGACTTCATTACATAACGAAACTGAACTTTCACTTTAAAAAGTATTTTTCCTAGTAAAAGTTTAAAATAAATCCAGCTGCCATCATAAGGCATTTTAAAATTTAACTGAAAAAATCTGTATGCATTATGAATCGCAGTAGAAGGCATGATTCATGAACACAGTACACCTGCATGCACTAGCGCTATTCCCAAAAAAGCAGTCCTGTATTTCCTCTGCCCTCAGATGCCTGCATCCATGCTGAGGCCATTCCTTCTGCCAGTACAGCATTCATGCAATCAGACGAAATACAGCACTGACATATGATTCTTTCCAGTGACAGCTTAAAACCCCATGGAACTCTGGCCTTAACTCCACCAGTCCCAAAGAGAACTGCATAGTCAGAAAGAAATTCTCAGACACCCCAACATAATTTTCTAAAGCTAGTTAGTTGATTCAGCAGCTCATTTTTGAAGGCTCTCATACCTTTGTTTTAACTGAAAGCTAGATTGCTTTTCAGATTAAATATAAGCAAGCAGATTCAAACAGAAAAAGGTACCAAGAAACTGAAACTACATGAACTATGAAGAGAAACTACCTTCATTGACAACAAGTGTAGGTAACCTGAAGTTCCAGTTAGAAGCATAAATGATCCATCTGGAGAAAGTTCAAAGCTTCTGAGGAATCTTTCCTCCACACCTTTAAAAAGAGATTCAGAACTTCAAATTGACATAATTTATTCTTTTTCCTCAACATTCAGAGGTATGATAAGTAAGACCTGACTCCACTTCAGCTTTTCATTTCTGTAATGCACTGTCACAGTAAAGGTACAACTCGACCTTGTTTATGTGTGACAATTAACTTTTAATATCCCAGACAAAATAAAGCTAAAGGTACTCGAGTAAAGATCCCCGAAGACAAGTTAAAAATACGACCTTCAATAATTCACTGTGCTTCCTTTTAAAGCAAGTTCATATGCCATCTCTATTTGGGACAGCTTCAACTATGCCCAGACACTTACAGCACTATAAAACATACCTCTTACTTTCTGTATAGGAATAATACTTCCATTCATCATGTCATACACAAAGAACATTTTATGGTGAGTACCAGTGGCTATAACTTGTTCTCCATCAACACTGAAACAAGCCTTATAAATTGGAAAACTCTCTAAATAGATGCTCTGTATTCTTGGATTCCTTATACCATCAACCTTCAAAAAAAACCACAACAGATTATCATATTAAGGAACATACCAAATACTTTTGCATAAAAAATTCCTATCAACTAGCCAGGTACAAGAGACTTAAACAGTAAGAGGTACACCAGTTTGAAGCATTAATCTCTTCCTCTCTTCCCAATCTACAAATAACCTAGCTCTTGGCTCCTCACCCTATATATCAGGCACTCCCAGCCTTCCTGGATATACTTCACACCTCTTACCCTTCCCTGTCTTGCCCATACTTTGTTCAAATAATCACTTCTATTGTGCTTCCTAAACAGAAACATTTGCTTCGCATTGTTCTTTCCTGCAGCCCTCTGGGAGTGTCAAATTTGACTTATGTCTTTGACCATTTCACTGATACTGGGCCATGTTGAAAGTTCCTAAACGAGTTATGATCTTTAGTTTTCAGAGGAGCAGAGCAGGAGTGTCCCAGGATGAGTAGCTTCCTCCTGCAGTACAGTCTCTCCACCCCCAAAATGATTTCACAGCAATATTACAGTTTTAAATGAACATAGACTGCTCCCCACACTATACGTTTTACAAACAATTTAAGAAAAAAAACCCACTTCATTAGTCCTTGTCACCACAAACCTTAAAATCAAACATTCTTAAAAACAACTCTTCAACTACAAACTCTGGTACAATTAAAGTTTGCCTATACTCTGTAAGTGGTTGGTATGAAGTCACAGATGGAAATTTCTTCCAACAAGATCCCTTCAACCAAGCAAATTCCATTGTAACCACAGACATTACAACCCCTGTGAGCACACCATCACAGGAAGAGAAAAAAGAAAGTCTATCATTCCAGTCTATCTACGGTATATTTATTAAAAAAAGATTCCGTATTAGTGGCCGTTTGCATAGTATAGGTTGAAATTCTTCACCTGAAAGAGTGACACAGATCGATCATGTCCAGCAGTCATGACTACTTGAGCAGATGGATGAAACTGCACAGTTGCCAGTTTTCCATTAGCAAAACGTTCCTGATTAGCAGGCAAGCAAGTCGCCATCTACAACAAAGATCAAGCAGTTTAAAAAAAGAATACAACTTACACATTTTTACTTATGCTGATGAACAGCCAATTTAATTGCTCTTTATTCTACAAGAGCAAGATCTCAAACCCTATGACGAACTTTTAGACAGCATGACATAAGCAGAACATACACACAGTAAGTTTGGTAAGTTGCTTCAGTGCAGCAGCACAGACATGAGATAAACTAGCTAGCCTTTCTGCTGACTTTGAAATGTACGTCTATGTAAAACCAGTCGCATTCTGACTCATCTGAAATAGCTGTAGAAGAGACAGTGTAAGAAACTCATTTAAGACTGTCACTTCTCAAAGAACATTTCAGCAGCCTCAAAGTTGTGGGAGAATTCCATCCTTCCTACGCAGAAATTAAAATCCTACTACAAGATGCTACTTTAGAGTACCCTGAAGTAATTCTTATGTCAAACTACATCTCAATTTATTGTTTCATGCTTTCGTGATGTGAACTATGCGATTTGTCCAACTGTTTACTCTTTAGAGTTTTCAGTTACAGAAACAAAGAACAAATGCATGTGATCACTAATTTTACTGCCCAAATAGCAACAAAGAAGTCAAAGCAAACACATGCATCAAAGTGAGGTGGAAAGATAGGCTTGCCTTTACCTTTAAAATACCTCTTGGAAGGGACTCTGAGTTTGATATGAAATTGCCAGTCCTGCATAGCAGATCATCATCGTCTTCATCACTGTCACCTAATTAAGACAAAGCACATGAAAAGGCTAATTCCACAAACGCCCCCACATTAAAGCCTCCACATTCCTTACAGAAACAAATTAAATCAAAGCACACTGAAGGAAGGAAGGAATAAAGCTGACTATCCAACATATTACCACACTACTGAAACTGAGAAAACATCAAAAATAATTATTTTCTAAGAAGGTGAATAGGGAAACACAGGAATGCTTATTAGAATAGTAATGGATTTACTCACTATCACTTGTAGTCCTTTTGGATTTCTTCCTGTTTTCTAAATCAGCCCAGGCAGGAACTCCTCCCATAGCTCGCTGAAACCTAGCAAGATAAGGGCAAGGGGGGAAGAAGGGGAAAAAAAAAAACACCTTCTGAGAAAGTAATTTCCTCCTACATGTTAAGTACCTACCAGACACACAGTCACAATTTTGCAAGATTACTTGCACTTAGAACACTATGCAAGTTTCTTAACATTTCACTCAGCTTTCTATGTTTTGCTGACTTCCTGAGTGTGAAACTAAAGCAAAATTGGTACCAAACATTAAAGCACTGTTCTTTGGAGTGATACGTGCTAATACCAAGAGAACCCAAACACATCTGAAGTTCTGCTTTGCTACCTGACTATATTCACATGTCAGCTCATTCTTATATACCATACTAAGTTCACATCTTCCATTTTTCTATTTATGAAGCAATGTATCCCTATAGAAAATTCCTGGTATTACTCCCCAGAAAACAAAATTAGTTTGTGCACCTCTGCTAAAACAAGTATTAAGTAAATCAGTCTAGACAATGCTAATGCACATTTTATCTACTATTCTTAGTATTATTTTGGATCTAAAAATACCGCAAATATTGTAAGAAGCACTAGCTTTAAACAGGCCACATTAATGCAGCAGATAAAGAGGAAAGTGTCTTTGAATGTCACATAAATGTATCTTATCTCATCTGAATAAAGTTAGCCACAAAACATTAATGAAACTCACTGTTCTTCAAGTCTTCTTTTTAGCATTTTCTTCGTAAGTATCTTCTCAGCATCACTTTTCATGAAATCTTTCCTATACCTATGGGTCATATCAACGCTAGAGAGAAAAAACACGCAGAACATGAAGATCATTCAAACTGAAACCACTTACTGTCACTCTTAAGTGTGACATGTAATTCCTACCTGCCCTCTTGAACTTACTTTTCCTCAGCTTCATCATCTTCATCCACCCAGGCTGGCTTTTTAGACGAGAATTTACCTTTTGCTTCATTTTCTACTTCCGAATCACTGGAGTCTTCCTGAGCACTTTTCCTCTCTGTAGCATGAAGCTGAAAACAATCAAACAGGCCATTTTAGCCCAGCCACGCATTGGTGGAGGGAGACGACAGACACGGCGGCGGGTAACAGGCAGGAGCAAGGAGCCGAAGCAAGCACCAGCCCCCGCTCGGGACGGCAGAAAGCGCCGCCTCCCCGCGCTCGCCCCCGGCGGGGCCCGGGCCTCAGGAAAGGCCGTGGGGCAGAAGCCGCCCGCCGGGCCCCGAGCCCTACCCGCTGGGGGCCGGCCAGGCGCTGCAGCAGCTCGTCCTCCTCCACGTTGAGGCTGTCGCCGAACACCAGCTCCTCCAACTCCCGCTCAGCGCCCGACCTGCGGGAGAGTGCTTTCAAGTGCCGGGCGCGGCGAGCCGCCTCCTCCGCCGCCTGCTCTGCCGCCGCCCGCTCAGCTGCTGCTGCCGCCGCCGCCACCTCCGCGCGCGGCTGGGGCTGCTTCGCTATTTTCTTCGTTTTCTTCATTTTCGTCGTCGTCATCTTCTTCTTCTTCTTCATCGCCCCGGCCACTGCCGGGCCCGGGCGAAGCGCTCCCGCCGCGGGTCGCATCGCTCCTCGCAGGGCCGCTGCCCGCCGGAACCGGAAGACATGCTCGCTGGCCACGTGATCCCCCTTATAAAGCCTCCCTGGCCCCGCCCCCAGGCATGATAGGCTCCTGTCGCTGCCCCTCCTCATCCCACGTGACCCGCCCACTTCGCCCGGCCTCAAGAGGCTGTCACGTGACCTCCTTTCTTTGCCTTCCTTTCCCCCCCTCCCACCCCGCGTTCCACGTGACGCGGCCCACGGCCGGGCCGCTCCATTGCGCGCCCAGAGGGGTCCCCCGCCCCGTGTGACAACGATCGCCCCTCACCAGGGGCCTAGCGGCCGCCTCGCGCGTGCCGCCATCCACCGGAAGGCGAAACGAGCGGCGGTGGGCCTGCTTTGATCTCCCAGCCTCTGCCCTGCCGCTGAACCCCCCCTTTTCCGAATGGTTTCCCCCAGAGGGGGTACGGCGAGCGAGGAAGCCCCAAACAGCTGGGAGCCCAATGAGGGCGCGCGGTGGGCCGGGCGCCGCGCGTGCGCAGAGGCGTTATGCTAATGTTGTTGATATTCCGGCGCAGGGAGTTGGGTTTCTTTCTCCGGCTGAGTGAGAGGCTGAACTTTCCAGGCCGCCTCCTGCCCCGCCGGGCCCGGCCCCTCGCAGGGGGAGGCGGCAGGCGGAGGGGGCCGAGCCGAGGGGAGGGGGCAGAGGCAGCGGGCGTCTCCTGCCCATGAGGGCCTGATGGAAAACACAAAGGACCTGGTGAGTACCACAGCCCGGGGGAGGCGGCAGCCGCGGCGGGGGCTGCCCCGCTGAGGGGGCGAGCGGGGCCCCCGGCGCCTGAGGGGAGCGGCGGGGCGCCCGCGGGGGGGGGGGGCAGGCGGCGGGGTGGGGGGCTGGGGGCTGCGCGGCGCCCCCGGGTGCCTGTGCCGGGGGAGGGAGGCGGCCGCCGCACCTGTGTGGGAGGGGAGCAGCCCCGGGCTCTCCGCCTTTTGGGGGGGCGGGGAGGGGGGCGGCACGGCGCGGCTCTGCGGGGGGGAGGGTGTGCCAGCCCGCGGCGGGAGGCTCCGCCGTGCCGGCCCCCCGCGGGGCGCGGAGCGGGGCTGGCTCCGGGCCGGCTCCTGGCGGAGTGCTGTCGCGGAAAGTTTATTGCGGGCGGCCCCGGGGAGCGGGGGCAGCCCGAGGCGGAGGGGCCCCCCGGGGGTGGGGGCGTGGGGGGAGCCGGGGGTGGGTGCTGGCCGCGCCGCGCAGGCTGTCACCCGCGGGGGAGCTGCGGGCACGTGGAGGCGGGCAGCGGCGGCTCCCCCTTTGTTGTGATCCCGTCCGCTGGCGGAGCGCCGCGCTCTGCCCCCGGGCCGGGTTGGGGAGGGGGTTTTTCCTTCCTCCTCTCCTTCTTCCTGCCGGCAGTCAGGATCGCCAGCAGAAAGGTTCAGATTATCTCCTCCTGAGCGGTACAGGCGTACTCGGGTACGCTTCTCTTAGCGGTCCGCTGAAGTGCTGGGCTTTCAGCAGCTTCCCCTTGTAGTTAAAGCCTTTGCGACTTAGTTTTCCAGTCGTGCTCGCTTTAAGTGCTGTAGTGTATTCTTTAATATTAGCACTTCAAAAGTTTTGGATTCTTTGCATCCAGTTCCCCGCTCTATATAATTTTTATGACTCTTTATATTGTGACTTTGTTCTTAATGTGAGGAGCCGTAAACCCGTGAAACCAGTTTCACTTTCAGGTCGTTGCTGGAAATGTTTTAAAGTGTAGCAATTTCTGTCCAGTGTAGCTTTAAAAAACAAGTATCCTACTACAAAGCATATGCTGATTATGGTAGAAACTACTGCGTGTGAAAAAGTAATTAATTTTAAAATAACGATTTAAAATGTGGGTGGCAGCCCTTGTGTTTTTTCACATCTAAAACCAGTTAAAACTGAAAGCTGCAGGGCATTCTTCTGTATTTTAAATTAAGATTATCTTGCAGGCTTGAGAACCTGCATTTACTTATTTGTTTGTTGTATTCATTTGTAACAGTCTGATTTCGACTTGTAAGGAGTGGAATAAAAAGGCCATGAGAGAATCTAATCTGGAACATTAAATGGGAACTAAAACAATAAAATCCTTTAAAAAAGCAATCAAACTTAGTAGGTTAGTAGTCTTGTTGCTTCTGCCTAGGGACCGTTTTGAAGAAGTGTGTAATGTAAGCTATAGTGAAACATAGCAGAGGTGTATACTCTCCCGTGGGGAAGTTATTGTTTATGCCACAAGAATAGTTTAGGTGTTGTTCGTGAGGGTGTGTAGGCTTGTGCATGTGCAAAAGGATTGTAGACTTAAAGTAAGAATTCTCTTCATTGTGGTTCCCTAAAGAGCTAGCTGACTGTGGCAGCAATGATAACGTGTAGAAAAGTTCCCTCTCATTGGCTTTCCTTTCTCTTACCTTCTAAAATTTGATTTAATTTTGCAAGGCTTTTGATACCTTCTGCAAACTACTACTGCATACCTTCATTTCTCAGGTAAGTTGGTACACACTGGGCATGTGTGATATTTTGCTGAATCTGGCTCTGAGCACATGGAATTAATTCAGCTGTTGAAGACGTTGGTTTTGGGTTGGTGTTGGTTTTTGGTTTTTTTACATTTAAATTGTGGGGTGTTTTTAATGATAACACAGTGTTTAAAGTGAAATATTTGCCTCTTCCAGATACTCTTGTAAGGGCTTTGTAGAAACATAATGGAGTTTGTAACAGATTTTCAGTTTTCTCAAAACTCAGATATTTCACATATTAATCATCACACACCCCCTCCAAAATTGCCTGCTAATTTGATATATTTTTTTATGAAAGAGTCTCCCCTCTTGTGTGAAACCCCCTGGGGAAGAGGCTATGGACAAAACCATTGGCAAACAGCAGAAACTGGCTTCAGACAAAATGCTGTCATACATAGCAAATGAAGAGACAGGAAAAAACATTTCTGTAATTTTCCAGCAGAGATTTTACTTATTATAAGAGTGGAAGGCACATTTCCAGATAGAGGTGAGTTGCTTATATAAAAAAGTAAGTTTGGTTGGTTCTGATTTCCAGGAATCCCAAGATGTTTAGCTTTGGGGTTTTTTTGTTTGTTTGTTTTTAATGAAAGCTGAAAGTATGTTTCCTTTAAATTGGTACCATGTTTGAATTTTCTTTTTTTTTTGTCATGCTATGAGGCCCAATTAGACTTCAGTTCCACAGGGAG
The DNA here is from genome assembly GCF_030936135.1 of Gavia stellata. NCBI lineage: Eukaryota > Metazoa > Chordata > Aves > Gaviiformes > Gaviidae > Gavia > Gavia stellata. The sequence goes on along the minus strand of NC_082615.1, from coordinate 7,842,576 downwards.
CAAGCTAGTATTACTACAGTAAATTATTTTGGCCCGCTTACATTCAGAAGAGTTGTAATAAATTAGTTCCATTGTCTTGTTTCCTTAATGCTAACATCCAGAGCTAAAAGTAAGCTTGTAGCATAAAACATTAATGAACTTTTGAAAACAAAAGCTGTGCATCAAATCTAATACCAACTTGGAAATACACTATGGGAAATGCACAATCTGTTAAGGATATGTGATTAAAGCAAATGTGTCTTATCACAGACCCTTGGCTTGAAGGTTGTGGTGACCTCGTTGTTGACCTTGGCCTCAAATACCATCTGTCCATACTTCTGTCATGTTTCTGGGGGTTAGATCTGAATATAGAAAGTGATGCCTATCTGTATAGGTGCTGGTAGGCCTTTGTTAAGCTACAGCTCTTGTACTCAAAGCTCTAAATCGCAGCCTTTCTGAATTCAAGCACCAAATTGATTCAGTAGTAACAACCACCATTTTGAGTGCTTTGAAACCTTTGTATGACTGTTTCGGATCATCATCCTTTGGCCAGGATGCGCTTACTTGGGGGCAAGGAGTTTGGTTACTTAATAATGGGGTATTTTTTGTAGCAAGTTTTCACCTTCAAAACACTTTCTCATAAATTTTGCCAATATTTGAGCATAGTCTTCATCAAGACACTAAAGCATTTTCATGAGTAAGTATTTCATGTCTAGTTAACGCTTAATGGTTTTATTTTGTGTTTTGGCCATGCATTGTTCACCCTTTGTGACCAACTTTTCATGCTGAAAAGAGTAGCTATTATGCTCAAAGAATGTATGCTAAATGTGCTGACCAAATTCAACTGTATGTATATAACACTATATGTTAAGAGAGTGAGAAAGTAGTTATTTTTCATATTTGTTTAGAGTTGCCTTCCTGCTCTTAGGGAAAACCGGTTTCTTTAACTATATTCTTTTATTGTGCTGTTTGCCTTGTGTAATGGTTAATTAAGAGTGTTTCTTAAAAATACATTGTTGCCAAGTATTCACAGGGAGGAGAGGAAGAACAGGAAAATGGGAAGTTGGGCAGAATAAGAAAGCAGTTCTTAAGAGTTCCTTTCTCCACCCATCCCTTCAATAAAGAAAAGTATGCAAGAAAACCCCCAAGCAAATAGTCGTACAGGCTTATTTGCCAGTCCCACTTACCCTAGACTTTGTATTGCTCTAAAAATCTTCCCTGTTGAGGAACCAGTAATCTCACTAGGAAAATAAGCCTTAGCCAGTATGCTTAAAAGTTTGTCTTGTTCTTTTGTTTGTGCATTGCTTCTGCTTAATGTACTAGTAGACTCTTTCTTAGTGGTGGAGTTACTTAAGCTACTGCTCTTTTGGTTAACCAGCTACAAGGTTCTACGTTTCATAGTAAGCCAGACTCCTGCGCAAAGCATGTTTTGCAGCTAGGCAGGATGCTATTCCCTCATTTGTTAGAAGGTGAAGAACACTGTTCTGGTTCAGTTTTGAGGAAAAGACAACCTCCACAGCATGATTTTTAGTGCTAAACCCAGCTTCTAAGAGTAGGAAACTTTTTTTTTCTTGTATGCCTATGTTGTGAAACATGGATTGATCTTACTATGGTTGTAATTGTTAGATCAAGTTACTACTACTGTTGGTCTCTTAGCTTTTTTGGGTGAAGGACTGTATTCTCATAAACAGCATCTCAAAATTCAGTGGGAATACCTTGCAGCGTAATAAGCTGTTCTTTCTGAGGCTTCCATTCATAGAGGTCCTGCAGCTACCACGGTTAGGTGCTTTTTTGTCAGACAGGCAAGATGCTGCTAGTCCGCTGATACAGCACACTGCTGCTCATCACTGGCAAGAGCTCAGCAGGAATTGCAGGCTGCTGCTGTTACCGAAGCAGCTGCTTTATCTCAGTTACGTTTCTGTTTGAGGCATATATTGTCCTTTTTGTAAGGATGCCATTTTTGACCTTTGAGTTCAGAGTTGTACCCCAGCTTTTTTCTGTTTCAGATGTTAGGTGGAGTTTGCAAAAGAATAGGACCTCTAAGTTCTGCAGGAAGGGCTATCGGAGATTCCATGTGTTGTTCGCTTGTTTCTACAAATGCTGTGTTTTGACATGGCTTAAAAAGAACCTTAGTGGTGTTTAGTATCACAATAGAAATGTTTTGACCTGCTCTAGCAAAATTTCAGCATAGATATTTGCATATCATCTTCCCTAACTTCCATCTACTTCTGTGCACAAAGTACTTTGGGGTTTTTTTTGTTGCAAAACTGTACCCTTTCCAAATCTCAGAAAACATATTTTGAGTAATTTCCCCAGAATTACAACCCAGATAATAACTATAAATTAACATTAAGAATGTCCTACATAAATTATCTGGCAAACATGGTCATCTTCTGGCAAAAGTTTGGATAAAAATGTTTTATAAAAACTACAGTATTATTTTAAAACAATATGCAAAGCTGCTGTTTTGAATTGCTCATAACTTGAACTGGAACAATTTGGCCAAATATAAAGTAAATGGAAAGGTGATACATGAGACTTGTTTTGACAGTGTAGTTAAACTCAACAAACTTGATGATTGCTACTTAGGAGCTTGTATAATGCTGAAGAATGACTTTCTTAGTAGAGGGCCCAACTTTCCATATAGAAAGTGGAAATATTTTCTTTCTCCTCTATGAGTATTTTGGCAAAGAGGGCTTGGCAGTAATATTGAGGTTCTAAATATACATGATGCAAAAGAAGAACAAAAAAGCCAACTGTGCTATTGTGGTATCTGCAATTGTAATCTTGCACCATGCTTCAACTTGCCTACAGCAGCCTGTCTTCCCTTCTGTGCCACGGGTCCTTCTTCTTGCCTCCAACCTCCCATTTCTGCTTTCACCTTCCCTTGCAGTGGGAGCAGTGCTGGTTATAGAGTTTCTCTACTGTAGGATCAGGAGTTGGAGGGACTGGGAATGGGCTGCACTTCTTTTCCTCCTTCTGAGCTGCTACAGCATTTCAAATGTCTGCCAGCAAAGAAACTGGGCAAAGCAGAGGTGCCGTGAGGGTCCAGAGTTTTCCAGTCTGGAATAGAAAAGCGATGTCCCAAGACTACCTTGTACTGCAGCCTCCACTAAAGGGTTGAAGTCCCCCTTTGTGTGGGATGAGGCCCTAATCTCTTAGTGAAATCAGATCAGCTGACTTATGGAGGGTGAGTGAATGAGGAGGCAGATCCTGCCCGTGGGCTCTGAAACACCACTAATATCTATCCATAATACTAGAAGGCATCATGGTGTTCTGGTATTACTGTTGTGAATGGTTAATATGGTATTGCATTTTATTTCTTAGCAGAGACTGTGGTCAGGGAAAGTTAAATATTGTGAGACATTAAGGAGTTGATGAAATCTTGAGGAAGATGATTAGTCTTCATGTTCTGATCTGTAAATTACTGGCACTGTTTGCAGAACACTGTATCCATGGCAACGTTGTGCTCAACTTCTGCCTTAATCTACACACACGTGCGCACACAAACAAATAACTGATCTTGCATCTTGTTGGCTAATAGCATCAGTAATAGTGTCCAGGTAAGACTTGTTACCAGTGCAGGTCAGGACTAGGTTTTGTGCTGCCATCACTCAGTGTTTCCTCTAATGATTGTGGCTGTTACCGTAGCTACTTCAGGCGGGTGTCAGTTCCTTCAAAGAGATATCAAGTTATGCCCCAGCCTAAGTTTTGATTGGTTTTAATATAATTTTCAATTGTTGGCTGAGGAATGTGTGCATAATTAACATAACACTCACTGGTTTTTGTTTGTTTGTTTCAGAGCTGCTTTAAGTGTTTTAAATTTGTTTACCTTGGTGCATAACCTTTTGTGCTTACTGTTTTTTGTGTGTGTGTTTTTTTTTTTAATTGGATGCTAGAATTGGGTCAGTGTGGAAATCAGTTTTCCCTTTTAACTATAAGGTAATACTTCCATAATAGGATTTAGTCAGATTGCAAATGAGAATAGAGAATATAATAATAAAGGGATAGCATGGCAGAAAAAGGCTCGGATGAGATCCAACAATAAAGATGTTCAGGCATATACTCTCTAGGAAAGGGATTTGGGGAATCACTGTGATCCAATCTTAAAGCTATGAATCCAAAAGCAATTTAAGAAGGGATCACATAGTATTATTTTTCTTTGTACAATGACTTTTAAATAAAATTAGCTCTTGGAAAAGGAAGTAGAGGCAATGGCTTTTGTAATTTTTTTTTTCTGTTTTTTTGGCTGTACTGCCTTCTCCTAACTTGTGCTTGCATTGTAGAATTTTTCTTTGTCTTCTCTTTATCTGTTATTTCCCCTAAAGCTTCGTAGATACTGTTAAGGATAATGGAAATACTTTGAATTTTTTTTTGTTTTACCTTAATGAGGGCAGCCTACGTAACAGTAGCCTTGTTTCAGTAGAGCTGTGTAAGATATTAATAAATTGAAAGTTGTCACTGTATTAAAATGCATATATTGGATGTGCATCAGAAAAGACATCAGGTAATCTATTGTTTATACCTCTAATGTTTTTGCTGGAAATTGCTTAACTTATGCCTTCTTCAAAATTGTACGTTTTTTTCGACCTCAGGTTTTTTGGTTATAGGACAACTCTATTATATAACAAGTTTTCGTATATGACAGTGGCAAATTAGTCACCTTTCTATCTTTTAGCATTTATACAGACCTTATTGCCATAGTAACTGAGCTCTTCATAATTGTTAATGTATTAATCCTCAGAACATCCCTGTGAGGTAGAGAGGTATTCCTGTTTTTACACGTGAGAAACTGAATCATAGGGAAGCTGGGTGATTTATCGATAGCCCCACAAGCCAATGAGAGCAGAGATATACTCTCATTTCTGTTCCTGTGGAATAAGTGCCCTCTTGAACGAACTGTCTTTTCTCTGCCCAGCTTTCTCAAATGAATGAATTTTAGTGAAATTGGCTGCAGCCATCTGGAATGTGCTCATTTGCATATAAGATCTGTGTGGCTGTCATTATTCAGCACATCAGGTTTAATGAACTCTGAAGATACCAAGAAAAAGAAATGTATGGACTGATACTGTGTATTCTCAGTGGATTGTGAGATAGATTTTTTTTTTTTTCTTCTTATATATCACAATACCAAAAATTGGCTAGTTTTGACTACACCAATGCTAGTTTAATGGGCAGTATATGGCTCATATATCTGTGCTGATAGAGCAGTTGGTTAGTACATCTACTTTTGAAGGCTGACTTTGACCTTTGAAACTTTTTAAGCTTGACTTTGAAATATTTGCATTCAGAATGCTCTGCTATTCTTTGGGGGGTTTGTTGTTTGTTTTTAATTTTTAGACAGAACATACTTCACGAGCAGAAAGGAAAAGACGTGATTCATTCGGGATGTTTGACGGTTATGATAGTTGTAGTGAGGACACCAGCAGCAGCTCCAGTTCAGATGAGAGTGAAGAGGAGGTTGCTCCTTTGCCGTCCAGTCTCCCAATTATAAAGAACAATGGACAAGTCTATACTTATCCAGATGGCAAATCTGGCATGGGTAAGTATGTGGTGCATAAGTACAAAGAGTTCAATATTTGTTTTTCAGCCTGTGCTGCGAGTTGTGAGGGTCCAATCCCAAATGTTGGTCCCAATTGAAAATGGGCCAAAACAGCTGAAGGGTTGGGGTTGGTTGGTTTGTTTGGGAGGGAGGAATTGTTTGGTTTTTGCTAAACTGAAATAAGATGGATTTTGAATCCTGCTGTCAGGAAAGAAATAGTATGGAAACATCCACCCTCCCATCAAATGTGTGTTGTGTATATATGCACATGCATGTGTATGTTCTCGTGTACATTGTTTTTATTCTTTGAGCTTTGAGGAAAATGTCAGTGTGCTCTCTCTACTCTTGGGCATATATTTTTTTCTACCCTTTATGTTATTTACACAGTATATTAAAATATATTTCTTTCTATACTTCATTACTGCTACTATATGAAGTCTGTCAGTGTATGCCTGTTCACTACCTACAAGCCGTGAGCTAGAGTATACTGGAAAAAATAAAAAAAGGGAAGATTGCTTTTATCATTGGGGGAAAAAATATTTTAGCCAAAATCATTAGTGATAAGTAGAGCTCTCTCTGGGTAGAATCTTGGTATTGTCTCATTGGCGTAAGCTGGTCACAAACTGTTGTTAATCATGGAACAACTCAGTGGGTGGTGTTTTCAACCTCTGAAGCTAGAAGAGAATATTGGTGGGCAAGGGTACTTTTGGTATACTAATTTATGATTGAAAGAGAGATCTGGGTATACTAATTCATGATTGAAAGAGAGATCTGGTTTTATTTCAGGTCGGAAGTATTAAATATTTAGAGGAAATCAAGATTGGCAGGCCCAGATTCAAAGCAGACGTTTCCTTGAGAGCCATGAAAACACAGAAATCAGCTTTAGCTGATTCAGCTGGGTCATTCACTTCTACCAGTGGTAAAATTAATAGGGAGCAGAAAGGAGGCACCCTTTCACCAATGAACCTGAGGTTCTTGGTGTTTCACTGACATTTGTGGTGATGTTCTTAGTTTAAATTATTTTTCTGTGCAATTCTCTTCAGGGTCAAACCCTAAGAAACTGTTGGGTAGTGCCACCTACAGGACCTTCCTTGTATCGTCTTCATTCTGAATTTTTACTGAGGTCTTGATTTACACTATTAACATTTGGCTTTTTGTCTCCTCTGATTAGCTACATGCGAGATGTGTGGAATGGTTGGTGTCCGTGACGCTTTTTACTCTAAAACAAAACGCTTCTGCAGTGTGTCATGCTCTAGAAGCTATTCATCGAATTCCAAGAAGGCCAGCATTCTGGCCAGACTTCAGGTAGCGGTACAGACACCATTTTCTTTACATACTTACTATAGTCTGTGTTTGTAATACATGTGCATTGTAAAACTTGCATGATGTTTTAAGATAAGTCGAGTTTCTTAACACATTAAAATGTATCTGTCATGAACAAATTACTTTGCTCAGCAGAGCAAATTCCAGAGAATACTGACTCCTTATTTCATTTCTGCAGCAGTGGCCCTCCTGCAAGAAAAAGATCAGGAAAAATCTTCAGTCTACATATGTAGTGACTTGAAATTCCATGCATCTCATACCCAAGATACTTTCTGGCTTTAGAGAGCATAAAGTTTTATTTAGCGTTGTTGTGTTTTGGTTTTGAGGGCTTTCTTAACTACATGGATTTGCAAAATTGATTTTGGTCTATTCACTTTAATATTAATCAAATAATCATGAAGGTATATTTGTAACATTGAAGAAAAGAGAGAGAAATGTCAGGAAATATCATTATATCCTATCTCAAATTCATTGCAATAAATGTCAAGAAATTGTGTTGGTAGAAATTAGGTTAAAAGTTCTTCCTTTTGACCTGCTTTTAAAAGTTATCTTTTTTTCAGGTAAACAACAGTGAATCTATAATGCTGTTCAAGTTGGAATACTAGTACAAAAGTCATCTTTTGGACATTCTTTGCTCCTGGTTTTTAAATTTATTTTATTACATGTAGTTTTGTGATACTTAGTCAACTTCCATTCTGTGTTGTTCTAATTTTGGTTAAATGTACCAGAGATATGCTACAGACCTATGGAAATTTCCTAATGGGAGTTTGGAGAGACTGTATTTACTTAGCTTTTCTTGTTTTAGGGTAAACCTCCAACAAAGAAGGCTAAAGTTCTACAAAAACAACCCTTAGTGGCTAAATTAGCAGCGTATGCTCAGTACCAAGCAACTTTACAAAACCAGGCAAAGACTAAAGCAGGTAATGGCATATAAACAGAGCTGAAACCAATTCTTGGTAATACAAGATTTGTGGCTCATTAGCAGCTTCCTAAATAAAATAACTTTCTCTTAGCAGCTGTCCCTGTGGAAGGTTTCAGCTGGGGTAACTACATCAATAGCAATAGCTTTACAGCAGCTCCTGTTACCTGTTTTAAACATGTAAGTATTTTTCAATATGTGCTATCTTTTTGTGTGTGTGCGTGAGAGAGAGAGTGTCCATGTTAATTCTGATATTAATTTTTGCAAAACATTCATATCCAAATATGTTTCATAGCCTTGGACTATGGAAATTACATTGTAAACTGTGTTAGTATGACTGCTTTTTTAGATAGGTATCTGGTTTTGTCTGTCTTTTAAAACCGTTCTGAACACTATCGGTTACTCTCATCATAAATGCTTTCATAAACAAAGATAAAAGTAAAAGGAGGACTCTTAAACACTTGTGAAGTTACTTTTCTCACATTCAAGGTGCAAAAATTGTCAAATGCACTACAGGGTATCAAACCAATCAGGTCATGCAATATTAGAAAAAGTTACAAAAGACTTTTTAGACTGAGTCAGGCTTGCTCCATTATGTTGAACTGATCTTTTGGTTACGTGCTTGGATTTGGCATTTTCTTCTTAGTTTTTAGTCGGTCGTGCTGCCAGGTAGTGTAGAAATAGAGGAAAATGAAGGCTTTTTGTAAATCTGAAATTAGAGGTTGGTTTTCTTTGTATTAGAGTTACAAAAATTCCAAACAGAGAGTCCTCAGTCATTACAGAATGTAATAAGGGGATGAGGACAATATTTAGCAGCATCTGTCTTTAATGTGTTTGTTAAATTCCAATTATTAGATCTTGTTTAAAATTTTCTTAGTACTTTCTGTCTCTTAATTAAAAACTTTACTGACAGAAAGTGTTTTCTCAGCATACTTTTTTTTTCTTTTATTTAGGAAGTTGAAGTGTTCCATCTTCTTACAAAAGTTTTGTTTTGCTCGAAATTATCTGATGAAAATTGCAATCAAAAGAAACATTTTGTTTTGTGGAAGTTGCCCATAAGGGAGAAGAGAGACATATTTTCTGTCCAGTGCTGGAATTCATGCTGTGCCCTGTCAACTCATAAATCAGTAGGAGCTGAGGGCTCTTGGCAGTTGGCACTTTGTGAATAGCACCCTTTATGCTTAGAGGCCTTAACTGTTGCCCAGAACAGAGCCTTGCATTAGTATAGCTTCGTGGATTTGTATCAAATTCCACGTGCTTAAGTAAGCATGTTTGCACTTTGCTTTCACAGTTACGTACATGCTATAATAAGTAATTTCATAAGTACATATTAAAAGGTATTGTTTGATAACATGGGCTGTGCTCTTATAATGACAAATGCTTCATGATGTATGGCATCCTGAATTAGGATACAGATACAATAGTTAGGTCACTTGTGAATTATGCTATAACATTCCATGTTAAAAGGAGTTCTACTTTCCTTTCTTACTGCTTCATTCATTAGGTTGAATGGTACACCAATAATGCGAACAGATACAATACTCACGTTCACATTTTACTTTGAAAATTTTCACAAGCTACATGGCAACAGTGCTACTAAGCCTGAATGTTGTCCCTTTTCTGTCCCCATTTTCCTTTTTTATACAAGTAAAATGCAACTCCTGCAGTCTCCTTTGGAGAGTTGTATTTCTTTGGTAGATATTAGTGTTACAACGGTGTGATTTGCATTTAGTTTTACTTTAATGATTTCTTTGAAAAATATATTAATTTAAACCAGTCAGAATCTGAAAACACATTGTCTCTTGTTAGATCCTTCTCTCTCTCTCTCATTCTCTGTTGATAATTAAAAGAAACAATACTCTTTTTGTCTGTCTGGAATGATTATTGCTATGTTTTCTGTGTGCTATATTACTTTGATTTGTAAAAGTTTGTGTTAGTTGATGTTTGTTTACCATCCGTATTATGGATTCCATGCACACGCTGTGTGTGTCCGCAAGATTGAATATATAAAGCTTATTCTGTTCAAAACAGAAGTTTTGAATTGACAGTAAAATCATGACATATCTACCCTTAAGTTTGTTATTAGATAAAATATGTATCTCGTTATACTGGGTATATCTGTATGGATCTTCAATAGGGAACATTGGGATCAATATTTAAGAAAATTTAAGGGAATTATAAGATGTGGGATTTGGCTTATTGATTTATTTATTTTTTAATAATCTGGTATACTTCAGTATTTCAAGTCTGATGTAATTTTCCCAGATCATTTGTGTTTTGCCTGGGGAGTTATTTCCTCTTCAATTTAAAACAGTTATATTTTAGAATTAAAACATTATAATCTTGAAGTTCTCTCTATCTCTTTTCTCTGTGTGAGAAGAATTAATTTCCAAGTCTTTCGATGCCCTTAATGTAGCTTCGGTACTTCCCTGTTACCTTCATTCCAGACTTCAGTGTTGAGTAACACTAATGAAACTCACTAGCAACAGTACAACTATGCCCACTTTATAGTTCAGTAAACTGATGTAGAGAAACTGCTTTGGTTTATGTCATATAGGAAGCCTGTGACAAAGCCAGAATTACAGTTTGTGCACCTCACAGCTTTTTTGTCAAATTGCGTTAATCAGACACACAGCAGTAGCTGATGCAAGGAGGAAAACTCTTAATTTAATGTTTTTAATATTGTGTTACAGCTTAGTAACATAGAATGTGCTCATTGCTAACCTGCATTCCAATTTCATTGTCTTCTAAACAGTTTTTACATTTTTCGAGATTTGCTTTTATTAGCTCAAATCATTCCTAGAAATGAAAGCAAATACCATGCTTTGAGTTGTTTATCAGTACTACTTAATGCACAATTAATAGTAATTACTCTTTTCCACTCTGTTGCTAGTGAGATGCACATTTTCTGAAGTTCAGAATTTTTTAGTCCTTCTTCCAGTTTAATTTTATTCTGAGCCGAAATATTTTCATACTTGTGGGTTTCTTTTGTTAAATAAATAAATCAATCAAAGGGAGCGTTTCCAGGGTTTTACACTAGGGGGCAGTGCTTTGCTTTGAACTTTTTATTTTAAACCATTTTGCACATTGTCTTCTCTGGCATTACCTTTTGTGGGGGTACTGTTCACACACAAGGTATCAGCATAGTTTCCATAGGCTTCAGGAATTGGTAGCATCACTTTGCCGTTAAAGTCCTGATTCAGTTTTCAAGTCTGAAATCACGGCAGTGTCTGCTGGTGCCATCCAAAACTTCTAGAAGCCAATTATTTAACCCACGAGATCTTTGTTCAGCTAGGCGTGTGGGTATACTTAGCCTTTAGGTGCTCCTGTCAAACAGGACCTTCCTGATTGCAACTTACCTTGCAGAGAAGGCAGCTGCAGCTCACAGATTAGACTGTCCCAAGTCATCTCCCGGAGCAGGAAGCAATGAACCAGATCTTCCCTGTTTGGGAGTGACACGAAGTGGATCTCTTCGTCATGAGTCTGAAAGGTAAATTTGTTCTTACCTGTAAATTATGGTTCTGCTAGTTCACACTATGCCAATCCAGACTTCAGAGTTACCCTTCCAGCCAGCAGACGAGTAAGACTTAACACTTACATAGTGCTTTGTGAGTTTTTCAAAGCACTGTGCAAACATTGATTGATTAATTAGATGAAGACAGAGAAGACATGAAGGAAGATGGCTGTTATAGCCCTGGTTTATCCAGTCTTCCTCCCTTAAGAATATTCATAACAAATGAAAAAGGAAAAGATGGCGCAGTATATCAGGTATACTGTAAACCATCATTTCAGGACAGTAAAGTTATCTGGCATTTCAGTAGTGATGCTGCACAGGATGGCGTCCTTCTTCTAAAGGGTGAGCCATATGGATTGGTGTAGGAGAACTAGCAGAACCAGTATTTTCACAGACAAGGACAAATTTAACTTTCTGCTATTTCCCTCTATACCAATCCACGTTCTCAAAATAAAAATTTGTGACATTTCCATTACCAGTTGATGTGAGGAGAAGTGTTTCGATATACTTTTCTCTCTGAATCAACTGAATAGATGAGCAGGCAGTAAAATATCAATTAAGTGCAGCTGGATTATGAAATTATTCAGCGCTGCTATTTGTGATTGTTTGGCCTCTTCTGTATCTCTATACAAGGCAACAAGATTTTCTAAAACATGCAGTTAGAAAAGTTTATTTCCCCGATTCTATTCAAAAAGCTACATGTCAATTTAGAGGTGATAGCGAGTATGATAGCGACTTGATGAAGAAGCTGTATCTGCATATTTTTGTGTGTGAAAATAAGCCATCATCTTTCAAGTTGTTTTTTTCTCTCTGTCTGCCAGATGGCAGAAAAGAGCTCTGCAGTCTAGACTGGTGTAGATGGGACATAGCAGAACATGAAGAGACCAGGCTGGCATACTTGCAATAACTTATTTTTCCTTTAATAGTTAAAACTAGTTTTAAGTTTTGCATGCCTAGCCTCAAAAATTTCTACTAGTGAAGGGTATCCCTTTTTAAAATAAGTTTGGTGTTTAGTGCTGCTAGTTGGCTATTGCTGATTGGCAGCAAAATTTCAGTATCATGATTTCCAGTCATTCAGGGTTAATCCAACTTTCCTCACTTGTGGTTGTCAAACAAAATTCTGTGAAGATGGAGGCTATTCCCACTGAGCTGTTAAGTTCGCTGTGTTTGCAAAGAGCTTTGTAAATGAGACACAGCCTTAGAAAACTGTCTGCCCACTGTGGTACAGAGCCAGAGGATCCCTTCGATTGTCCCTGTGATATCGGGATATTCTCTGAACTGATAAGAATTTCCTTTTTCTCAGAACACCTTAGAATTTATGGCTGTTATTCCAAAATACCCCAAATCCGGATCTTTCCCTTCTTGGTGGTCTCAGGTTAATGTGGACTCTGTCATTTTCTATTTTGTTACCAATATAATATTCTGAGGTTTTAAATTCTTCAGCACTGTGCGTTTCTGGTGTCTCTACAATACCATCTTTGACTATCTTTTTGTGATGCTCTGTTCAACAAAATCTTCTTGAGATAGCAAACTAAATGTAATTTTTATTTCCAATTTTCCCAAATCCTTAATGGTTCATCAAGCTTGTATTTTTTTTTTTTTACTAATGCATTAGTCTAAGCCTTCAGGACAGTGTGTGAGGAATCCAGCTGTGCATTTCCTTTTGGCATTCGTTTAAAAGGTGCCACTCAGCCTTGTATTTTTTTGCTTGCTTGAAGGAATGATCACTTTCAGGTGATATGAAAGCCTGTTCCTCTGAGTGGATGTGAACCAGGGGATGATAAACCCTGCCATAATAGATGGTTAGAATAGATTCAAGAAGCAACTTTTAGGCATTTTTTTCAGGAACGTTTCTGATTTACAGAATGTAAAGATTTTGGTGTCTGTGGTACAGGTATGAATTTCAAGTGCCATAATTTTCTTGCAAGTAGTATTGCAGAGGAATTACACAGTTCTCACTAAAATCAGTAGCTTGCACCTAGTTGAGACATAGAATAAAGCTGACCTGTGAGTATATGCAATTTGTGCTTGTGCTTTACAGATTTTTAAACTTGGAATCCTATAGTTTTTGCAGGAAATACACACTAATAATTCTATGCAATTACAATACTGCACATAAGGTTCAAATCAAAATCAAACTAGGTTTTCATAGAACGACTTTTTTCTAAACATATGCTTATGTCTTATCCTGTATATTGATTGTTTTGTCTTTTTAAGTTGCTTTTAAAACACTAATATAACAAAAAAAAATTACATTCATGTGGTGAACTGGTAACTTTTCCCCCCTACCTTAAATGATAGGCACCTATGGGGACATGCTGGGGTGATATCTCGGAAGGAGTGCGAGTGGAGGTTCCAAACACCGACTGCAGCCTACCTACCAAAGTCTTCTGGATAGCTGGAATTGTAAAATTAGCAGGTGAATGTATTTTAGTTGAAATTATTAAAATAATCAAAATAACTGTGTGAAGGGAGCTAATAATTTAGTCAGTGGTCACTTGGTTAGTAGAATGTTGACACTGGTTAGATTGTCAGAGCCATGTCAATAGGTTACATGTTTCAGCACTATCACTATGTTATGCTGTTTTCCAGTGTCTTCACTTGAAGCTTGAATGCCTGTTTTTCTTTTTATATTGCCTAAGAGTACAGTAAGAGCAGTGCAGAATGAGGAGATAGGAAATTGTATAATAGCTAGCAAGTAAGCCTTGTTATACAAATCACTTTTCTTGGTTAAAAGTTAAAAATTCAAGGTCACATAGCTAAGATAGGAATAAAGCAGATACTGTGGGTAATTAATTGATTTTGTCCTCCTACATGGAACTTCTAAAGGTTTATAGTTCAAGAAGTTTAATTAAAATTTGACTTACATGATAGCACATGCACATTTACCAAAGTAATCCATTCTGTGCATTAATAACATGTAGAAATGTGCTATAAGAATAATGTTCTAGAAAAAGTTCTCGTCAAAAAAATCCAATGTAATATACATTACGATTGGTAAAGAAATGTTAATAGATCGTCTATAATCTTGTTAAATTTTTGTCTTTTTTTAAACGGGATTGCTTTCTTTCAGGCTACAATGCTCTGCTAAGATATGAAGGCTTTGAAAATGATTCAAGTCTTGACTTCTGGTGCAACGTTTGTGGGTCTGACATCCACCCAGTTGGTTGGTGTGCAACCAGTGGGAAGCCCCTAGTCCCTCCTCGAAGTATGTAAATAGTACTTTTACTGATTGATATAAAAGTCTGTCTTTATTAAACTAAATTTGCTCATGGTCCAGCTATGAAAGTATTTTTTACCACAGCAACTCTTTGAACAGTTATGAATAAATCATTTTAACTTTTGGAAAAATAAGGACTTGACTGATGCTGAAAGTGTTTCTTGGAGTAGCCCATCTGATGCGACTTAAAGCTTTTAAGATCAAGGTGGAAGCGGTTAGCTAATCAGTGATGTGAACATGCACTGATTTTATTTATATTTTGTTATTAAATTCTTTGCCCTGACATACCCATAAACTTAATCTTGGGTAGCATTCATTCTCTAAAGAGGTTTTTGTCATTATTGTCATCCAGGCTTTTTAACAATCATCTGGGATTTCTTCTTTACATATTCCAGACTCTAATATTGTCTTTAACGGACACAATTAAAAATCAGTGGCTTATTTTTTCCCCTTCATTTGCAACAGCCATCCAACACAAATACACAAACTGGAAAGCTTTTCTAGTGAAACGACTTACTGGTGCCAAAACACTTCCTCCTGACTTTTCTCAGAAGGTAAGGCTGATGCAATATCAATGATGTAATATAAACAAAATTGCAGCACAATGTGAAGAACTGAAGTATTTTACAATGGCACATTAGCTCCTTTTATAGTGAAGATGATACAGTAGTTTCTTCCCTTAAATACAGTTTTCCTTGGAATCTCTGTTCTCCATTTATGTCCACACTTGTCAGTATATATTTGGAAAACTGTTTCCTCTAGCAGAAAGTAATTTTCTTTAAAAACTAGTTAGTTTATTCTAATTTCAAAATACCCCAATTTAAAAAAAAAAAAAGTGCTAATAAGCTACCCTGTGATACGTAAGGAAAATTAAAACCAATTTTTCTAATTCAGGAATGACTTTTATCATGCACTATTTCAAGAAACTGAACAAAATGTGTCAATATAGCACATATCTAGATGCAATAAAATACATAGTTTTAAATGTTAATATTTTTCATCTGCTCTGGACTAGAATTTTTTGCTGTCTTTAGGTCATGTCTTTAAGTGTGGCAGCTGCCTGTATAGTGTGCTGTAAGTTTACTTACTAATATTGTGAGATGCTACATAACTTTTAGTAGGAATAAGAGACTTGTTGTCTTACACTGCATCTAATATTAAAAAGAAGAAAAAACCTTTCTGCAGTTGTTCATTTCTATTTAAAAATTGGCTGAGTTAGAAGCCAAATTACATTGGCAAGGTCTCAACACTTTGGGGGAGTTCATAATGGAAATGGCAAGTGACAGATACTGATTTTTAAACAGAATGTATTGTCACAAGGCAGATTAACATCTATTTCCATTCTGTTCCTTTCTTTTTGGTATATTACGAAGAAAGATGTTTGTGAGTAGCCAGCTTTAATTATGTTGAAGGCTTGTTTTCTGTGCCTTTTATAAAAAAAGTATTTTAATCCTGTTTTTAAAGTGCTATATTTTGAGTGGGTGACAAAGCAAAAAAAAAAACATCTTGGGTTTTTTTTTGTTAAAATTTGTTTCTCAGGGGAATTTTATCCATTGCTAATAACTGAACAAACTTTCATTAAGTCAATGGAAAATTCCTTTAACCTATGTGAGAATTGTATTAGGGACTGTACTTGATACAATTAAAGCATTGTAGGATCTATTCTACTTAGTTTTCTGAAACGTTTTGTTTCTCCCCATGTGCAATGAAATATAAGAGAAATGATTTGTGTCATTTTTGCAGGTTCATTAACACGTACTTGAATTAAATGAGAAATGCATTGATACTACGCTGTAATAGCAGAAGACAGATGACTAAAGAAAAACAGAGTATATTCTTATAGAATGGTTTTCTTTCCTGTTACTTTAAGGTGTCTGAGAGTATGCAGTATCCATTCAAAACTTCCATGAGAGTAGAAGTTGTTGACAAAACGCACCTTTGTCGGACAAGGGTGGCAGTTGTAGAAAGTGTCATTGGGGGACGGTTAAGGTTGGTGTATGAAGAAAGTGAAGACAAAACTGATGACTTCTGGTGCCATATGTACAGTCCGCTCATTCATCATATTGGTTGGTCTCGGAGTATAGGACACAGATTCAAAAGATCTGGTAAGCTTGTGCTTTAGAGGTGTCTTTGTGGGCAGTATTGGCTTGGAGAAGTCTGACTTAAGCAGTACTGTCACTTTATACAGTCAATAAAACTAGCTTGAATAATGAGCTTTAAAAATGTATATAACATGGCCCAGGGGTTTTACCAATTATATTACGTTCAGGAGTTTCAGTTAAAAGTATAATTAGTGGTTTTTGCAGCCTTGGAAAAGCCAAAATAAATTTTCAGTTTATTTGGAGTATGTTGATATCTAGAAAGGTTCAATGATAAACAGTGGTTAACAAACTGTCTAGGCAGGAAAACCTTGAGGTGCAATAGTCAAGCATGGTAAACATAATTTTTCATGCTGATACCTGGAATTACACAGTTCTGCTCCACAAACTCCTAGTTTCTTCACATTTATCTCTTTTGTACAATACAACGTCGTCAAGTATCTTATTAGATACTGAATTTTTTTTTTACTTGCAAGTTTAAGGACTATCTAATATTTTTATATGGCAAGATTTACATGGTTTAGAGGGCATTAGGAGATGGACAGGGAAGATTTAGTGACAGTCTAATAGATGGTACACAGTTAAGGCCCTCGTTATCGAAAATAGAAAAATACTTGCTTAGGAACGTTAAATAATTTATATTACAAAAAAAAAGTCTGTTTTTTAATATTTCTTTGCTCCATTGAGCTTAAGTCCCTTGTCAGAAACAGAATTTCTGTAAAATATTCCACAACGTATCACTTCAGGAAAACCTTCAGTTTTCCTAACACTTAAACTTTCACTGAAACCATTTATAAATAAGTGTAATTAGAGGAATGAAGAACAGTGCTTCTTCCCAGAAGTAATGTCTCTAACAGAGTTCCAGGGATTCCCCTTGGAAAGTGGTATTCAACAGTTGGATAAAACCAGCTACATATGTATTTAAAGTGATTATGTATAATTACAGAAAAAATATAATTTTCTGTCATAACATATTGCAAAGTAGTTTAGTTGACAATTTTTTGCAAAAGCTTCCGTGTATATTTGTATCAGTTTTGTGACATAATCAAGTGGTCTTGTAAATATTGTATTTTATTTTTTTCCATAAATGAGATTGTGTTATGGAGGTATTTCAGGTAGAAGTCAATAAGGAAAATAGGTAGACTATGTCCTCCAGATTTTTGTGGTAGTCTTATTATAAACTGTGGGCCTCCCACACCAATGATTGCATTGTACTAGTTAACATATTCAGAAAAGCATACTGTCTGCTCTATTAACAAAACTTCTGAATAATATGTGCTATTATCCCTTGTAGATATTACAAAGAAACAGGATGGACATTTTGATGCACCCCCACATTTATTTATGAAGGTGAGTTTGCTAGCAAGAAGACTGTTTCCTCAGAGTTGATTGAGGACCTTTAGTTCCTGGTGTGTGTAAAACAGACCTGAAACTCTACTTAAGTCCTGGAAGTATGCCCAGCACAAGCATTACTTTATTTTTATTCAAACGCTTACCTAATTTGGCCTCCTTGACATAAAGAGGGGTGATAGAACAGGTATTTCAACCTGTGGCTCTGATGGTGTGGGGTTATATTTTGTTCCAGGCTTATTAGATTCTTAGCTTCTGGTGCTGTTATGTGATTCCTTAGGTAAAAGAGGTTGATGCAGCTGGAGAATGGTTTAAAGAAGGAATGAAATTGGAAGCTATAGACCCCTTAAACCTTTCAGCAATATGTGTGGCAACTATTAGAAAGGTAAGAAAACAAATGTGTATTTTGGGAAGGTAGATGGAAATCCTTTTTTCACTCACCTTTATTCAGATTTGAAACAAAAAGCTCAAAACCAAAATAAATGCAGTTCATTCACACAGTGGATGTTTATGGAATATGTCCATTAATTGTTTATATACAACTTCTATGAAAAAGAATATGTAAATTTTATTTATTTTTACTTTAATATCTGGAAATTCGGCCTTATGTTTAATTAGAACATAATGTTTGTGGGATTAATTTGCCGGACTCTCTTCTGCGAATTATACCAAATGCTTTGCAACTATTCAAAAAGAAACCTCATCTTGCTTACTTGCAGAAGTCTGTGAAGACATTTTAAGGATGTACTTTTTTTCCTAGCTTGATTGAAAGGGATCCCTTTCATGTGAAATGTCTTTTAAAAGAGGAAAAAAATGTAAAAAGTAGCTTAGCAGAATTGCATAACCTTACCAATGAGGAGTGTGGCTATTTTGAGTCTTTTTTTTTTTTTTTTTTATTAATGGTGTGCAGAATATCCTTGCAAGCTAAAGAGTAGACCGAATTACAAAGCTTTAGAAGTAGAACTGATGTTCACAAGAAAAATAAACTAGAGATCAGAAAAAGGAAATGTTCATCTCATAACTTTGCAGTTAACAAAGGTACATTTGACAATAGTACACACGGTCTTGGAGACAGGTATGATTTGGGGTTTTTTATTTTGTTATAATTGAATGTCCTTCTAAGTGTACTTCCATTATTACCAAGTTACTTTTCACTCTTTTGAAACATGGCATGCTTTCTTTCTACCCTTATCACAGAGTTAAAGGTATTTAATGTAAAATTTTGTTTTTCTTTACAAAGGTTTTAGCAGATGGCTATCTTATGATTGGGATTGATGGCTCAGAAGCAGCAGATGGGTCTGATTGGTTTTGTTACCATGCCACTTCCCCTTCTATTTTCCCTGTTGGTTTCTGTGAAATTAACATGATTGAACTAACTCCACCCAGAGGTACATATAGCATTCTGACCACATTTTATTTTGAATATTTTTCAGTGATATTGTATGTGCCATATGCTTTGTTTCTTAACTCAGTCTACAAAATTCATGTCACTTTTTAGGACTTTCTCAAGTCTGAAACAAATGCAACAGTGTAACTTCAAAGTAATCTAAAACAGAGATAACAAACTTTTCATTCACAAGAAGTCAAATTTAACATCTGATTGATTCTCTGGCTAAAATAATTTGCTTTTGCTGTCAGAAATTGAGGATAGCCACTAGTTAAATAGTAAATCTATTAAGTCAATGGGAAGTACACTAGTCACTAAAAGGACTGTTCAGAATATGTCATTGCTTGGCAAGTCCTGGCCACCAAAAGGATTAACGAACATTGTAAAGAATCTCAGACTTAGGCTAATTCGCAACAATATCAGTTAATTTTTTGCAGAATAATCACAAACTTGAGCTTCGAGGAAGTAGCCATTAGAGCTGTATGCTGCATAATCCCTTCTGTGAGAAAAAGCTGTCTGTCCACTAGCACATATGCCTACAGAAGACTGTATTGCCTTCATTTTTCCATTTTATTGTCTTGGTCTAGCAATTTATAAAGAGGATTGTAACTAGCTGTGTAACAGCAGATAATCATGGTTTTCTATGGATTTTTTCTCCGTTCTCATTCTTGCAGGCTTCTACTTGTATTTATTGAATTATTTTTCTAGGTAATAACTACAAAGACAGTGTAATGCAACATGAAGAAAATAATTTCATACAGTTTTATTGCACACTAATGAATCTGTCATCTCTTGAGTACGTGGGAAGTGCAGTTGGACAGATTTACTATTATTTTTCAGTCAGCTAATTTAGTGAAATTATTGGCTAGAAATTCATGGGCATAATCACCCGTCAAAAATATGTGGTGCAAGAGTCTCTTGCAATAGGAAAAATTTTTGTGGGAGGAAAAAGCATGCATATCAATACATAGCAATAAATTTAGAAATAAATACATTAAATTGACGATACAGAATAGGGGAAAAAAACCTCCCTTCTATGATGAAAATTTTCCTCTTGAAACACTACTTAAACAATATATGTGAATTTTGTTGTTAGCAAGTTTCTGATAGTTGTGTGTTTCTTGTATCATGGCAACCTTATTATCTACGTGTATATTTTGCCTTTTATTGCAGTTTTCCGTAACAGTCCTGTATCGTCCACTGAGAGGTGATTATAAATCACACATGCAATAATCTAAGTCATTTGAAAGAGGAATTAACGGGAGTAAAATACAGAACGTAATGTGCATTAATATATTTAATAGGATCAAAGCTTCTTAGGTCTTACGAGAGGTGTATTTTGCTTTCCAAATTAGGGGCTTGAAAATGGACAGTTTCTTAATTCTGACGACTCTTCATAAGGACCACGTGCACATGTCTCATGTGTGTGGTGAGAAGTTATTTAAAGGACTTGCGTACAAATATATCGGTCTAGCCAGAGGAACTCTGCATTAAGAATAAAAGCATTAATATGCAAAACTGACACATTACTACCCTTATTAATTGTTAGCTATCCAGCTACATCTGTTCATGCAGATATTATGTACCTAGCGTGAGCACTCTTCCAAATTTCATTTAGCAATGTGGATGACTTACCTAAATTGCTATTAAATCATTGGACTTTATAAGCTTATGTCTTCGAAACATCTTCATCTCCTGCAGAAATCAGTAGATAAAGATGCTTAGACACTTTCAAGAATGAGATTGCATTTTGGGCTCTGAATGTTAGCTGCCTGATGAGTCTGGCCCTGCAGTACTGAGCTGTGACTCGGCAGGAGCTCTCTACCCCCACTTAGATGAGATCCAACTCTTTCCCGTAGCTCCCCATGCCCACTATACTGGGATTTTTTCAGAATGTCCATCACTACATACTACCACAAAGAAATCTTTCAAGCTGTACTTGTTCCAGCTAGAATTTGAGAATTACTGGTTTAAGCAATTGTAGAAGTTGCCCAAAGTGGAAAAATAGTCCTGCATGTTTTATGCGTATTCAGTAGATGAACAAAAACTAAATATATTTGAGAGATTTTCTTCCCTTTACAATAGCTTTTTAAGATTGGGGGAAAAAAATCCTGTGATTTTCTGTATTATCGCTATTTTTAGCCTTATTTAAGTTTTAAAATATCGATGCTTGTTCTTACCACTCTGTTCCTAACAATTCAAGTGTTTCAATAGTGCAGCTCTTTCCCCACAGGAAAGACACTGAATGTGCTTAGCTACATGATCTGTTCTGGGTCATTTGTGTGGGGCGTTGTAGAGATCAAGGATCTACGTGGACAGAAAGCTTCAAGTATGAACGAATGATCTTAACATTAAATGACGCTTTCTATATTATCCAGAGGTTTATTCATCTTGCTTGTTGCAAATGGGCAATGTCCGGATGACTGTCTTGTCCCTTAGACCAAAGCTCAGACAGTGGAAGTTTCTGATGTTAATGTTTTGCTTCTTTGTTGTCTTTTTAGCCATAACACAGTGCCAATATACTATTTTTTGTTGTGTTCTTATGTGTGAAGTTTGCAGTTGATGTATGAAAATGTTATTCAAAATTCACAGGTTATGCAAAACTCCCTTTTAAATGGTTTGACTACCTCAGGGAAACTGACTCAATAGCAGCACCTGTAAAGCTCTTCAATAAGGTAATAAACATTATACATGTGTATTTAAACTGTAATTAGTATTATCTTTAAATTTCTGTCTGCATAGTCCATGGATTGACCCATTTCATTAAATACAGTTTTGAAAAGCTAAGACAGAGACTTTTAGAAATAAGAGCCATTTGCATATATTAAGCTTGAATATTTCTGATACATGGCATACATTAAACTTCATAAATGATACGTGGTATTTTCCAACATTAAGTGGACT
The DNA here is from genome assembly GCF_030936135.1 of Gavia stellata. NCBI lineage: Eukaryota > Metazoa > Chordata > Aves > Gaviiformes > Gaviidae > Gavia > Gavia stellata. The sequence goes on along the minus strand of NC_082615.1, from coordinate 7,820,339 downwards.
GAAATACTCGCTTCAACGCTGTGCTTAAACCATCTTAATTAACGTGTTTGTTTGTGTTTGCTTTCCCAGGAAGTTCCAAACCACGGGTTTCATGTTGGAATGAAACTGGAGGCTGTTGATCTGATGGAACCTCGCCTGGTATGTGTGGCCACAGTAACTCGCATTATCCATCGTCTTTTGAGGATACACTTTGATGGGTGGGAAGATGAATATGATCAGTGGGTGGATTGCGAGTCCCCAGACCTCTATCCAGTGGGATGGTGTCAGCTAACTGGATATCAGCTACAGCCTCCAGCACCACAATGTAAGTTCCTGTTTTGTAAATAATGTAACAGTTGCTTACTGGTCCTTGTTCATGGGTGATGATTTTCCTAACTTTATCCTTTTCAAGTTAGGTCACCAGGTATAAGAAAAATAGAACAAATTCTTGCTAATGCTTAGAAGTATACAGTTCTAATCTCTTCCACCTTGACTTTTAAAGTACTTCTGGGCGTTTCTATGGCTACTTACTATATTTAATGCCAGAAGATGCTTATTTGATCCAGGGGAAAAAGCCTGTTACTTACTTGTCATTTTTGAATAGTATTGCTGAGAATTTAAATTGCTTGAAGATTTCAAATATATATGCTTTACATACTGAATTTGATGGAACTCAGCGTGTGCATAGCTATTCCCATGCAGAAGTATTTATGTGAGAAGGCTGTATTTTATTTAGTGCATCAAGACTTGTCGTGTCAGGTCAAGTTACACGATAATAATTGATAACTGTATTTCAAGAACTGTTAGTTGTTTAATGGGAGGGTAATATTAGTTACTATTAGTAGTTTAATGGGAGACTTTTCCCACAATAAAGGTATTCTGCCTTCGTTCAGTCATTAAGGAGAAATTCCGTAGCTGTGTAGCAGCTTTGACACATTCTGAAGTGTTTTTCCAAAATACTAAACTTTAATTTTGAATTCTTAATTTTTTTGCAGCATCAAGAGATAGCCAGTCAAGTTCATCAAAACAGAAGAAAAAAGCTAAATCGCAACAGTACAAAGGACATAAGAAAAGTGGGTGACAAAGTAGTGTTTGCACTTTTCCTGTTGTTTAAAAAGCTTGTGGTCTCTCCCTAAGTCCCTAATCTATTTGGAAATGTTTGTGTTTAAACAGGTGTTTTGCTTAAAGGTGCAGTATGCCATAAAAGGAACTCTTTCATTGAGAATAACCATTTTTTTATAACTTGCAACAGGGTTGATGTTGCTAGTAATAATCTATATGAATTGTAGGTGGACAACTGTTCCAATATTTCTGGTATTCAGACATCATTTTCATTAAATAATACATTGACTATATAGGTATACTGCCTTATACAAAATATTCAGGTATCAATTAACACAGTTTTAACTCTGCTCTGTGTAACACGGATGTAGGAATAGGAACCAATTTACTTGGATCAGAAAGAATGAGATGTAGAAAATTTAAGTTACCATCTAGCTGGTTCCTTTTTAATACAAAAAGGTGACTTAATTACCAGTTTTTTAGATGAGATGTCTGTGGGAAGCTGTATGTAAATAGAATTTTTCTATTATTATTTTCAGAAACAATAAATAGCATTGCTGTATGTGACTATTCTCGTCACAGTAAAACATGGTAGTGACATTTATAAGAATCTGAAGTATTCAGGTTCTTTCTGTAGTAATTGTTTCCCTCAGGATCAAATTATCTTCAAAATTCACAACCAATTTGAATTTGCACAAATGCACGTTTTGCATTCCTCCATGTTTTTATTTCCATGACTCTCTTGGTTTAAACTGAAAATCCATTTTGTATGAGTAAAATAAAGGGAGTAGAGGCAGCCAATCGTAAGAGCACCTTGTGCCTTCTCCCATCATTCTTCTGTGGAAATCAGATCCATCTGTATTCTCTCCTCTAAGCAATATTGTAGTTTCAGATGGCAGTTTTATTCCAAAGGTTCTCAAGGCGTTTTTCCAATAACTTGACAATTCTGAAAGGCAGCTACCTCTTGAGTCAAGACCAGCAGCAACATGACAGCATACATTGTACAAGAAGTGTATGTGCAAGAGATGATGTGGTAACAAGACTATAGGTCTTGTTTAAGTGCTACACAATTTCTAATGATGTTTAACTCAAGATTTTACAGTATCTTTTTTTAAAAAGAAGCAGTTACAACCGGGAGGGGAGGTTTTTTCTGCCACATGAGAATGAATAGTTTGTCTTGATAGAAGTAGATGGTCTAGTTTGACACGAGCTTGAGAAGCGGGGCAGTGTGAACCTCGTGAGGTTCAGCAAGGCCAAGTGCAAAGTCCTGCACCTGGGTCAGGGCAATCCCCAGTATCAATACAGGCTGGGGGATGAAGGGATTGAGACCAGCCCTGCAGAGAAGGACTTGGGGGTACTGGTGGATGAAAAGCTAGCTGGACATGAGCTGGCAGTTTTCCCCCATGTCTTAAAAACTCACTTTGGATTTCAACAGCCTCTGTATTTCAAACTATGCTGTTCTATATGTGTGAGGTGTAGCTGCTTTGCAGCTGTTTTCAGTGAAGTATATTTCCTGATGATGTATCCTTATGTGGTCTTTGTAACTTCTGGACAGCCTTATCTTACAAAGCATCGATCATTTTGATGACTTCAATATTACTGCCAGTGCTGTGATCGGAGACTTGCAAAAGGTGATGTGGATTTCTAAGGACTGTCATGTGCCTTTGGCCACTGGTCCTAGATAAGGAATAGGCATGGGAGGAAAGCATTGGCAAGGTGAAAAATTTCATAAAAATAAAGCTTCAAACATGGTAAGGGAAAAGAACTCTAGGTGAGTCTGACAGTCATTGTAAAGTCTGATTAAATGGACCAATTGCTAGGTTGAACTGTGCAAGGTGAACTAACTGCACCTAAGAGAACTCTTCATAAAACCTAGAGCTCTAAACCTAGACAGATGCTGATCTATTTTAAAGTAATTCAATTTCAACTAGAATAGTGACCAATTTTTTTTCATGGAATTCATCAGCTAATCTTGAGGTGATTGGGAGAAAAAAAAAATCAGACATGTTTGTGTGAGGGCAGAAAAAAAATCTGTCATCAATTTCCCTTATTTCAAATCTTTTTGGAATGGTAGTTTGTTGTAGTGAAATAAGATGCATCTACTGATTTCTGTTCCATCACAGATCTAGCTATCAGGGAAGGACCCATTGACCTGGGATAGGAAAAAAGATATCTTCATTCTGAGTAGGACCTGAAGCTAAACTCTGAGTTAGGTCTACTCTAGCTTCCTGCAGTGATTTTGAAAATTGTGTCAAATGAGATTAAAACTTTGTTTTTATCTGGGCCTTTCCCTGTAATAGAAAAATTGACCTAAATGAAGAGCTGTGCAGCAGTGTTGCAGTTGTGTAGAACTAATGTGAGGAATTAAAATCCTTGTCTTGCCAGTAAATTTGTGCATGGATCTATTAAGGCAAACTGGAACCTTCTTCACTAGTCATTGCAGAAAGCAACCTGTGCTATTTTGGTCATCAGATGTAAAAAGTTGTTGACCAGTGACTGCCACAAATAAAGCAGGTGTCTGGGAAGTTCTTACAACCTCTTGTTAGGTGCCTCAAACGTTGCACTGTTTCTCCTTTCTGCTCTTTGAGGAAATAAATGGTAAGATCCAGATCCTGTTCAGAATCTTGCAGCAGTATTTTTTAAATAGAATTCAGCTGCAGGAAAACTGCTGATTTGAGAATATCTAGAGAAAGTTGTGAGTGCTGTTGCCTTAAGCTAGGGAAAGATGGCTATATCATTAATTACTTTTGTCTAGGACCTGTTCTTGAATAATTCTGGACTGTCTGAGCAGATTTTGTTTAGCAAGCGATGCTAGACCATCCTGCTCCTTACCTCATCCCTCCTCTTCTATCTAATACCTCTGCAAAAGTTTCTTGATACCTCTCTTAACAGTGTGACACAAACACTGGAATGGAAATTCCCCTTATCTAGTGCCATTGGAAGGAGATTTGTCCTAGTGGAATTTGTTCTTCGTTTCTCACTAACCTGAAGTGAATGTGGGCTATGGAACCAAGGAAGAACTTCTCATGGGTTTCTTTTCTGGACTGTTTACTGAATACTCGGAAATCTACTTAATCATCAAAAGGACATGAGAGAACAAGGTCATGAAAAGTTATAGTTGGCTGCCTCCTACGTGTTTATTCTTAGTAGGTTATGGCAACAGAAGTGCTGAGTCACAGGAAATAATACCAAAAAATGTTTTCTGTAGTCTTTTATTGTTCAGCACTTCTAAATAAAAATTAGAAAGTCTTATTTTGAAAAGGATTTCAGTTATAAAACTGTATAATGCAGTAGTAATGCTTTCATGGTAAAGTAACCACAGCTGATTAGCAAAAAACTCTGTATATGTCTTAAACTAGATTATTTTTAGCACAGAGAGGTGTTACTTCCACATATTTTTGTCATATGTATTTGCAATGCACTCCAGAATGTCTGTGAGTCGTTCTGCTGTGTATAATGATGCGGATTTCCATTGCAGTATTTTACGTCCTTACTGAGTCCATGGAGAAGCTAGTAGCACTTATTCAGTGTGAAGTAGAACCGATTACATAGTGAACTCTGCCATAATGGGATCATGGTAAAAGAGAAGAAAGGCAGACTCCTCCTGTTCTACTGTGCCACTACAGCAACTAGTATAACCAGCTGAATTAACACTCACTTGACACAGAATGGGAACAACTTAACAAGCGTTGCATCCAGCCATAACGTTTAACTTCTCAACAGCAAAAGAATACAAGAGAAGATTTTTGAGATATCTTAGTTTAGGAGAGTTTCTTAATCCATAAAAACAAGTAAATTTGGAGCTAAGAATAAAAAAAAAAGCTGTGCTTTTTTTTTAAAGTCTACAAGGGGCAACATAGTGTTAATTTCCCCCTATGTCTTTGTGACTTATGAGTAGTTAATGAGCACACATTTAGTAATGAAGACAGAAAATATGAAATACCAGGTTATTACCCCTTTCATGGAGAGGGTGATCATAATACAGATGTTTCTAGGACTTCCTTTAAGCATCATTTGTTATTGTTAACTGTTGGGAATGCCCAAACAATTTGTTTTGCTGTGATTACTGATACACAGAGCATGAAATAGTTTTCTTAAAGCTGTAACAATGTCTTTAGCCTATTTTAAATACGGAGACTGTCCAAAAGGGAGTGGGAATTGATTAGTGTCCTACCTGGCCTAGCCTTCAATAAAGCTGGTATTTTTTGGTGATTTACTATGTTGCTATGCAAGCAGCTTGTCATCTTGACAGTGAACCCATTCACTAGCATTTGGATTGTAAAGATATGCTTATTTTACCCTTTTTAGTTTTCTACTTTTAATTAGAATGTTTTATAACTGTAATGTGTTCTCTGTGTGTGCAAAATACCAGGTGGACTGTTTGAATTATGCCTTGGGCCTTCTGCTTTGTCTCTGCGTTCTCAGCCAGCAGTGTGTCCATCCTTTTTTTTCAAAGGAAGATCAAGTTGCGTGTAGTTCGTGTGTTTCCTGGACAGTCACTGTGTTACTTACTAATTTCTAATTGCGAGCATAAGTTTTGTGAGTGCTTTTGTGAATGCTTGGGCATCACTTCCAGTTTTGTTTCCAGTAGCATTTATTTGAAGTTGGTAGGATTCTCTACTATGTTCCTACTGGTCAGAAAGCTGTGCAGGTGAATACTTGAAGGGTAACTTACCAGTTCACCTAGACAATTCATTAATAATGTAGTATGCAGCATCTGCTCGTATTGTCTGCTTTCTAGTAGAACCTTGGACTAAGGTTATTGAAATGATAAAGTGACCTCAACATCTTAAAAGCTGGGATTCTGTAGACAACATTCTGCCTAATTATGGTGTTACCCCTCTAAAAGGCTCATCCTGAAGTCTTCTTGTAAGAAGAATATTTAAGCATGGTGATATCTTTAGCTTATGCATAATCTAGTTACCTTTTCTCTTCAGAACTAGGCTTCTTTTTGTCATGTCATCTTTATCTGACAGTGCTGAGAACACGAAAGCATTAGCAACCATAGTTTTGGTATAGCTGAAAGCAGTGGAGACGTTGTATTATAGTGTTTGCGCCCCTGAAATTGTAGAGAAGTTTCCTTGGGCCCAGAATCGGAGCATCTTAGTGGTAAAGGAGGAACACGGTAATAATTTGCATGGGAAATGTTTTCATAACATTTTTTCACAAATGCAGTGTTTAATAATTTGAAGGCATTTTAGCAGATATTTTTTCTAAACACCAAAATGCTCATTGGTGCTTGTAAGGCACTGTAAAAATGGGAAGGACCATTCTAAAGTAATTAAAAGTATGTATTTTTAAACTAGGTTTGTGGAGGTGATAAACTTTGTCTGGTCTGGATTATTTCCCCAGAACCATCCTTTCTCTTAGGCACACACACTGAAACAACTGCAGTTTCAAACTGAGCCCGTAGGTCTTGGGCGTCCAGCCAGGGGATTGTATATTGACTGTGCAGTGTAGCTGCAGCAGAAGCAATTTACAGCATTTGTATTTCATTGATAGAGTATGAAGTAAGTGGATCATGTTTTTAAGCAATGCACTTAAAGTCCTACCAGCCAGCCTCTAGAATCCATTGACTAAAGTGTGGTTGTTGAGAACAATATTCCAAATAATAACTGAATGGTGCCATTGTACAGGCTCTTGTTTTCCAGAATCAGTGAATATGAAGCAGAGCCATTTCTCGGTAAACAGTCTGAGTTACCTAATGCACTTTAACCCAAGCGTTTATTTTAGTTTGACTTGATGTTTAGAGAGGAAGATACCAGTTGGGAAGAAACCTGTCAGTTTGTCCAGCCCACCCATGACAGGTGAGGTGCGGAGGAGCTTCTCTGGTGATGACGAGTTGACTCCTCCTCCATATCGAACCCTTCCAGCACAGACAGCCCCGGAGGCCTTCCAGCCTCCCAGGACTAGCCGAGAGTTCAGTCCCAGCCTCAAAACAGGTAACTAGCCACATCAGTCTCTGTTACTGCAGAGGGAAATGACGGACAGGGTGGGGAACTAAGCATGGTCTAGCATGTAATGTGCTAACTCATCAAATCTTTTCTTTTTTTTTTCTTCAAATTTTGGTTGATTTTCTTTTTTTCTGTTAGAGAGCTTTTCATTCTCACTGATGCATCACGTCACTGAATTAGTCACAGAAAAGGATTGTAGCTGTTTTAGAACTTCATAGGAGCCCATATTGTAGGTGACTGAGGCACAAAGGAGATCTGCAGAGTTTTAAAATACAAAAATGCACTCTGTAAAACTGAATGGTAATGTGGATTTGGGAATATTTGATGTAAGCAGGAAGTTAGTGTGGATTATCTTTTTCAGAGAAAGTAACTGTACACAGTAAATAAGGAGTGATTTTTGCCTTTGTGTCCAGAAAAGGCAGTTATCTGTGGAAAGATCTTCAGAATGTAAGCATTATTTGAAATTTTGTGGGTTACTAATATGGAAAAATACATTTGAAAAGAGTCTGTCCTTTTAGAATTGGTTCTTTTCCCTATTTTTGCTGTAAAACCTGAGTTTGGTTTGGGTATAGCTGTGCATCTGTGTGAGTGAGCAGAGAAAAGCTTTTAAAACTTCATTTATCGGTAATATTGAGCAAGTAGATTAAAATTTTGAGCTTATTTAAGGATAGTTTATGTAATGTAATCAATCTTCAATTATAGAAGTCCACTGCAAGGATCTGGTATTTTTTTCTCTTCCCTTTTCCTCATATGTATGGCAATATAACGTAGCAGGTAAACAAATTATTGCTAACAAATATGTTGTAGCAATATGATCTATCAGACAAACTGGATTATGCTGTCCCTGCAGGACAGTTGCCAGGTTGATAGATTCAGCTTCAGATTTTCTTGATTTACACTCCCTTAAACTCGTTTTAGTCTGAGTAGGCTGCCGTATTGGCACTTTTCATTGACTGTGAAATACATTCAGAACAGTTTCTCTTGTCCATGTGTTACCCCTGCTTGCCACCTTTGGATCCCGATGACAAACCTTGACTATCTTCTGCACACCTCTCAACGCTTCTCAAGAACTCCTTTATTTTTACTTCAGCTTGCTACTTGTGTGTACATGCCTGTCTTTTAACAGAGTCTTTGATGCAAAAGAGCAGCCTTGCTTAGGAGAGAGTGTTCTGGAGTGTTTCTGCGCAGCTTTTCTTCTTCTCTTACTGCAAATCTACACCTAAATTGCATTTATGTAGTGCATAGACATGCACAGTCTGAGTTTTCTATGCCATTAGGTTTCTGAGTTCATGCAAAACACCTGTGTTCTTTGGTTTCTGACACCCGATGCTTTCTGTGATCATTTTAGGGCAACTTCTCAAAGTTCTGCATTTTGGAGAGGCTGGACAAACTGAGCTTTATTTGTGATGTAGCCTTGTTATTGTCCAAAGGTGTTTAAATTTAAACCAGCAAGACCACACCCTTTAAGTCTGGGGAAGAGGAGGGCATAACCCTGATATCATATAATAAGTTAAGAACACGTTTGAGATCATCCGGAACTTAGTAATTGCATGCATATTCCTCAGCATCGCACACTGCCTCATGTTTTAGTAGCCATAGCTAGGACGTAGGCACGTTGCAGGAGATGCTTATATGACTTTGAATGGAAGTAGTGTAAGATTAGTAACGAGACAGGCATCTGCTCTATTCTTGTCTGTTGGAGATCTCAGCAAGGTTCATTAAACAACTCTTTCCCCTTTTGTACTGTCATAAACACAGGAGAAGGTTTCAGTACTACTTCATCTTGTATAGTATGAAGTGGTTTTGTTCTCTAGCAAAGTCATGGTGCTGCTTTAGCGTGCAATGAGTACTGTGCATCTTTGAGTCATATGAAATGATCTTTTAAGCACTGAAATGCAACTGTTGGACAGCCTCACTTTTTAAAAGAGCCTGTAGCCAGCCTGTCAGAGGAGGAGACCGTTCCGAGAGGCTCACCCTACTTCTGCACATATTCTGGACCATATTGCTCCATTCTATATTGATGTTTTGGGGGTTTGAATGTCATTGCATCAGACACAGTATGTCTTTGTCTCCAGGCAAATCACTGAGACTATTTAAAAAGGGAGTGCCTTGTGCATCTGCATCCCTTTTACTTCCAAGATGATTGGTCAGATGACTTCCATTAGCTTTTTTTATTCTTCTTTCAAGTAACTTTTGTTGTATAGCTGTAGCTAAGCTTTTCTTATGGAGGATTGTAGTTAAAAGCTGTATAATAGGGACAAAGGAAGCAAAGTATCATTAAATATCTAAATGTAAGCATTTTAGTTCAAATTAGCCAGAGGCAAGCCAAATTATGGAGACTGCTATTACTCTTGTACCTGCAGAAGCATTCTACAAATATTGCGGGGAGAGAAGAAAAAGAACATGCCTGGTGGATTTCAGATTGTATCCCTGACCTCCATGTAGCCTTGCTTAAGGTATTAGCAGCATATCCAAGTAACCAATTGTGTGTCTTATCATTTAGACAGCACTTTTGTTGACCTTCACAGATCAAGATTCTTGATCAGAGTTGGGCATAATGCAGGGAAAAGTAGGAGGAAAAAAGAGGAAGGGACTGTGGGCTATGTAGGTGGCAGGAGGCATCCAGTAAAGAAAGAAATGAGGAGAGCTTGCATTACGCTGCAGCTTTTTGACATTTTTAAAATATCTTAATTTTCAAATTTTATTTATTTAGCACATGAGTTTATTTCAACATGGAAGATGACATAGAAAAATAAAAGAATAATCAAATGGCTGTAAGTTATTGCAGGACCACTAGTAGCAACAGGTTATGGGGTGGGGTTTTTTTGCTTTCACTGCATATTTCTGCATTTCAAGATACATTGATAAAGCGTATAAACTTTGTATTCAGTAGCTACAAGCTTTAGTACTCATTCATTTGGTCATAGAGAACCATTTATTTTTGTATAATCAACCCTTTAATGTGGGTACTGCACCTTTAATGAAAGTCTTGACATGTTTTGTTTTCAGTGTTCTTTTCATTGTGCTCATATTTTATTCATTAATGAAACTGTAAGAGTAATTGTGACATTATTGCGATTCATAACATCTTTTTTATGTCTTAGATCTCATTTCTGTTTTCTTTTTACAAAAGAAAGAAGAGAGAAGATTAAAACTATGAAAAAGATGTTTTGCTTGAATGAAACTTACCTTCTGGGATCTTAAAATTTTTATGATGCATCGAGAAATCTTTTGTCAATGTTTTTTCTTGTCTCACATAGACCGTTTACAGTAATTGGGTGATTCATAGATTGTAAATGGCCAACAGTTAATCTTGACTTTACTTACATGAAGACTAAATAGGAAGTATAACAGTAAACAAAAGAGTAAACAATAAAATAAGTGTTGTTCTGAGCAACAGTCATTATTGCTATTAACATGTTCAGTTACCTTCTTAAACCAGTGTTTTAAAATACTAAATTCTTGAGAAAACCCTGTAGAGGAATATACTGCTGTAAGTAATTTGTTCAAATATGTTAATATTAGAGCATAACTTAAGGTTCGATTTATGGTCAGAAAGCATCTGCTTTGTGTGGGATACTAAGTGTTGAAAGAAGAATCACTAAAATGCAGAATATAAGAAGATGAGAAATCTGGGGTCTGTTCCAAATGTAAATATTAAGTAAATCTAAGGAAAAGTTGTACTTTGAATTTTATAGACCTTTAATGTTCATCTTTTATTTTTAGTGACTTCATTACAGCTGAAGGAGGAGTTGCTAGATGGAGAAGAGTACAGCTTCCTTCAAGGAGCATCTGATCAGGAAAGCAACGGATCTGCCAGTTACTACATCAAACAAGAACCATAAGGCAGCTCAGAAAAGTGAGGGGCAGAGTACTGGTGATAGGAAAAGAGCCTTTCTCCAAGACTGACTGATTTTGTTCCCACTTCGATGGTACAGTTCAGGTGACTGTACCTGGGGCACTTTGCTAACTGTAGATGAGTTAGACTCAGTTCGGAATTTTTTTGGAAGGGCGGGGAAACTATTTTAGTGAAAAAGATTTTTCAATTTATTAAAAACAAAAATGGACACTTTTGTGTTGTATTTGAAGCTTTTGAAAGAATTTTGTAATATTTTCAAGTTCAGATTTATTGTGCATTGTTAACAAGAAGTGAAATTCTAATTTTTTGGTAAGATTAAAGTTTAATTAGCATGATTGTGGGAAGTGGTTGGAGGAAGATATAGTTGCAAATACAAATGAACTGTCATAACAAATGAACCTTTTTGGTACAAGTTGGGAGACTTTTAGACTCTTGTGAACTGCACTGGTCACGCCTCTGGGTTTTTTTTATTGTGAAAATAAGGCATTTAACCCCTCATTTAGAGGCATAAATTGTATGTGGAAGATAGTCCTGTAAAGCTCTACTCAGTGAGTAGCCCCAGTTGCAATGGAGTCATCGCCTGAAGAAGATTTTAACTTTTCAAGGTGTTTTTATTTAGTTTAAAATACTTTTTTTTATATAAGTTTTTTTTTTAAAAAAAAAAAGTTCCTTAGGGTCTGATTCAGTACCCCTTAGTATCAGTAGCCTTGTCTCCATTGACTGCAGTGGGCATTGGATTGGGACTATAAAGCTCCTGTCTGTACATGAATGTCTGTAGTCTTGGAATGCTTCAGCAAATGTTTACAGAGCCCTATGCCAAACTGGAATGTCAGAAAATTCCCTCATTTGGAAGACTAGTTTTAGCTATGAATTCAGACTAAAGATGAAACTTAGGTGGACAGTAACTCGGGCTTCCCTTGGTAGTGGGAAGGAACTTCTGAGTATTCTTCTGATTATTTTTTTTCTGTTCAGAAAGACCTAAATGTTTCCTTACCATCTTAAATATTTATTTGTGAACATCCAAACCGATGTTCCACGTGTTTTCAGGTGAGCTAAAAGGAGCCATACATTGTGGATTAAAAAAATGAGTTCAGTTCTGCAATATTCTTTTCTTGCTGCAATAGTGTAATATGGAAGTTGAGACTTGAGAACAGTATATAAATCCAATACTGTCTAGTATATAATTCGTTAACTGGATTTGCTTATTGCCTGGAATCCTTGTGTCTCACTTCAAGTATTGCATTAGCCCCACCTGCTTAACTGCCCGGATTTTTTTAAAGGCAAAAGTCAAGTAAAAGGGTGAAAAAGACTACCAGTAAAATACAAAGTACTTTAGCATGAGCTCTTAATAATTTGGATTTTATCTTTCCATATTTTTAAACTTTGTACATTTTTGTAAATGATGTCATTCATGGAGTTGATTAGTAAAATGGTTAATCAGCCCTGCAGAGCTGTGACTGGAAAAATGTGCATCAAGAGCTTTAGCTTTTACCAGTAAAGGTTCATTAACTAAACTCTCAGGAATTAACTGCGTTTGTTCTATAAGTGCTTCTGGGTCTTAGCAGGTCCCCTTCAGAGCAGTACAGTGATGATCTGACTCTTGACCATAAATTAGGGCTTAAAAAAAAAATCAAAATTATGAACATCTGTGTTCCTACAGCCTAAGAAATGCTTTAAGGATATCAACCCACAGAGCCCCAGGAGACCATTTTTGTATATTGTTGTTTGAGCCTAAAAGAAAAAGTGCATAGAAAGTTGAAAACCAGCAATTTGATTATTTTCTAAAATATTGCTCTAACTTTGGGTACATAGTATTGGTAATATGCACAGGTTTACCTCATTCTATGCAAGAGGGGTTAATTATGTAAAGTTTTGTATTTACTACTGGAAGTAAAAAATGTCCTGTATAGTGTAGGAATGTCTGGAATTCTTTTCTCCCTTGCTGGTAAAATTCCTTAAATAATGACCCCTTTTTAACAACAGCTGCTTATATTGACAGAATCTGGTTATCAGATTGTAAGTGTCTGTAACTTCAGGTGGTAAAGACATTTTAGCTCTCTAAAACAGCCATGAAAAGGACTTTGACAGGCTTGGTAGACTTCAAATACATTCTCTCAGAATCTGACCCACCCATGACATTTCTTTTGAACAGCCTGGATTGGAGAAGTAGGATTAGAAACCATTGTAATGACACTTTGAGCCTTGATTATTTTTTTCCTGTGTTCTCAATGTAACCTGCTGTAAAATCCAGCTCTGCAAGCATTGACTTGGTTTGGTAAGTACATCCGTATTGATTTTCTTTTTTTTTTTTTTTTTAATGCAACAACTTGCAGATTGTCCCAGTCAGCTGGAACAAGGTTGGCACAATCTTGTGTTCTTCTCTCATCAATAGCTTCTGACTTCAGTAGAAAAACTGTTGCGTTAATGTGTGTTTCATAATGTGAAAATTTGGGCTAGTAATGAGCAAGGTATATTGCCAAGTCACTAAACCCTGGGCTTCTGTGCATTGCCCACGCTCATACCTGATTTCCGAGTTACAGTCTTCAAATGTCACGAGGGAAAATTAGCTCTTAAGTTGAACACACTTCCTGTGTTGGAGAAGTGTAAGAATTGGATTTGAAGTCTGTCAGTCTTAAAAATAGGTTCTTAAAAATAGGTATTTTATTCATTAAACACTAAAGTATGTGAATTGACATGCATTCTCAGATACACATGTGACTTTGGTAGGAGTTGCATGTTGCGATTTATGGGTGAACTTTCTCTTGTGTTTCTGAATTCAAAATGTCCTTAATTGTGTAATTGTCAAGTACAGTGAAATCTGTCCTAAGCAAACCACGTAAAGAACTAACTGAATTCACTTGCTTAGGGAGAGGTTTAAGGAAGACCTGAGCAAAATTCCACCAGGTATTTAGAGAATGGTCTCTTGGTTACCTGTTGGCTGTGGTATCCATAGTATAGGCATCACTGTATTTGTAATTTGATAGTAACATGGCTCTAGGTATTTTTATCTTCGTTTTACTCTCTGCCATGTTACTTGGCTAAAAGAGCAGCAAAGTGTTGGACATCTGAGATCTTCAGTGGGGTCAAACGAATTTCAGTATTCGGCACAGGAGGTTTTTATAACCATACGGTAGCGCAAGTTATGTACTTTACGTTGCAGCTACCCTTCTCTTATTGCTCAAAATCTTTCTGCTGACCTTTGATTTTTGTTATTTTAAATACAACTCTTTAACCTTTTCCTTGCTGCATCTGAGGAAAGCTAAAGCAGTTATCAATTCCTTGTTCTACGGATACTAACACGGGTTTCAGTGTTTGTTTGTTTTTTTTATTGTTGTTTTATGTGATGTGAATACCCTCTCCCGTCAATATTTGTACAATGGTGCTAATATATTTGGTAACAATCCTTTATTGGGAAGGGATGTTAAAAAACTGTGATTTAAACTGAACTTTTCTTCCTTTTAATTTTCATATTTAAAATGAAAAGCCACAGCCATTTATACAAAAAAGGCATCAGCTTTGGCCCCTGGGAAAATGTTGGGGCGGGAATCAAGATTAAACAAATAGGGTTTTTACATCATTTCTGTATGTATTTGATATATAGATCAATATCTGTACAAATTTAATCTTTTATTTTCTTGGTAATTTGTGTGGTCAATGAGAGAGTATTTAAAGCTTTCTCATACAATGTACATAACAGTGAAAAAAAATGCTTTTGGAGAAATTAATGTTCCTTTCATTTTTACGAGACTGCAGATTTTCAGCATGGACGTGAAAAGCATTAAAATTATAACTTTGTGTACAAGATGAAAATAATTCACTAAATTTGCCTTTTTTACACAAAATAAAAATGATAAAAAGTCTTTTTCTGCGTAGTCTTTTGTTCAAAAGACACTCCTTGGCACATACATAGCTGCCTTCCACGTTCTTTCTCTCCTAAGAGAATGCAGATAAAAAACCCCACTTATAAAACCATGAAAGTTTTAAGTAACTGGGTGCATTAGTCTGAGCCCAAATAAAGCATGAGAGGCTCCGAGCACAAGGTAAGGTTTTTAATATGAGAAGGTGGTATTAGATAAACATTTAATAGGACACCAAGTGCAAAGCTTGTTCTTTTTCACGCTTGGTATTAATAGTTGGGTGGGAGGGAAATTTTGTCACAGGGTAGTGTTGTATTTTTCTTCTAGTTAGTTCTCCTATGCTGGAAGTAGCTCAAGCATCCCTTCAGCTCTCCCTCTCCAAGTTGGCTTTGCAACTGTAATATACTTCAGTAGCCTTCAAAGCAACTCTGCAATGAACACAAGTCACTGGATTTCTTTTTATTCTGATGGGGCTGTACGTGGAAGTTTGTGTTAACTCTTCCTTCTACAAGAGGAAAAGATTGAAGGACTAGGTAAAATGACTTATGTGAATATCTGAACATAGTCTGTTTTACAGTGAATGCACCACAATGAATTAGTTCATATCATCCATTTATTTGACAGTGCTGAAAACAATTAAGATAACCGTGGTGATAATTGCTCCCAGGTCAATAGCTGGAATGAGATGAGGTGTTAAGAAGGCACAATTCACTGTAGAAACTCATTTCACTCATAGATCCAATCATGTGCACAAGATTTGAAGTCAATGAGCTCTGCAGGCTTGAACCACAGGTTGATCTCCTTCTGCGCACTTTCTACGGAGTCACTGCCGTGAATGATGTTCCTGTGGAAGGGGACAAACACATTGTTCCATTCAACAATACACTTTCAGCAACCTAGTAGTTCTCGATACGCAAAAACTTGGATAAAGCATCTAGAGCTGCACAACTGCTATTTCAGGTACTGTATTCAAATACCCCCACTCTAAGAGCTAATTAAGCCTTACAGGGTGACTAGGGCTACTTTACTACAACAGCCACTGCCACTGCCTGATCTTACATGAAGCTCTGATGAGGAGCTGCATTTCAAAAAGTCAGCTTTGTACCAAGCCATTTTCTTAAGTAGCAGTTATGGGTTGTGACCTGCAAATAAAATACCATCAGACTAGGATATCACCCAACAATTTTGACTTTCTTTAATCTCAACTGATAACAAACTGAGCACAAACCTTCCTACTTGAATGCAGAAGTCACCACGGATGGTACCAGGCTTAGAGTCGGCAGGGTTTGTTTCCCCGAGCATTACTCTCCCAGTTTTAACCACGTTGAGTCCTTCCCATACCTTAAGGAAAAAAGACAAACAAATCCTCTTAATCCATGCTTATACAAAATACTAAAGATTAATCCTTGCTAATAACGTACTTTTTGCAAAGAAAAAAAGGCTCCATCACTAAAAAAAAAACCCCAATCTAGCCTAGATTCTCTCTTAGGCCTGTAAAGAATACTAGGGAAAAAACAAACTGAAAGTGATTATAGAAAGGACTATCAACACACCTGCTCCAGGAAAGGAGATACTTCACATGCCTTGGAATTAACTGCTGTACAAGGCCGATTTCAGAACCTTTCTGCAGCAATAGGATGATGACAGCCTGATGCATTGCCAGCGCATCTGGTTAGGTACATGGACTAGAAGGAGACCCTACTAGGGGAAATTTACTGTCTTGGGGGAGCGCAAAAAAGAATAACCTAGAAAATAGCTTTCTGTGGGAGAGCCCTGACCCTTTTTTGCCCAAAAGAAAAGATTGTTTGGTGCAGAAGGCTGGCTTTCAGGAATTTTGCTTAATCCATGCTAAGCATTTTCATACCTATTTTCTACATGCACACTTTAATTCTTGTTAATAAATAACTTCTTACGTGACTGTCTTCATTTTAATTTTGGTGTTCTTTTGCCACTATCAGAACTGGGTAGCTTGAAAAAGTGTTTCTGTAACAGTATCTCTGAATTTTTTAAATAATGTACAGCGCAAGACAAATAGATTCAAGAAAGTAGGCTTTAAGTAAAATCAAGCCACTTACCATGGCCACAACAGGTCCAGAGTTCATGTATTTAACCAAACCAGGGTAGAATGGTCGGTCTTTGAGGTCAATGTAATGTTGTTTGAGAAGGTCTTCAGAGGCCTTTAAAAGGACAGATGTAACATTAAATATCACTTTCAAAATATCATACCACAAAAGGTGTTACTACTGTAAGACTACAGCATTAGTGACTGGATTCACCAGTCATTATCAACAATAGCTGCAATGCTATTATGGGTTTCAATGAAAATTCCTAATGTTAAATTAAAGGAGCGCATGACACACCATCTTTCTCTGTAGCAGTATCAGGGTTGCGAGTTGTCAAAATTATTTCTTTGCATTACAGTAATCCTCAGTAATAAGCTGAGCACAAGATGTCTGAATGATGTTACCCCATACAACCCTTCTGTCAAGGTCACTTCAGCTCTCTCACTCAGGCTGCATTAAGCCATCTGAGCAAATTTTTTTTTCCTTAGGAGGTGGCAGAGGTCAAACGTTTGTGGTTGACGGAAAGCCTGGCCTGGCGCACGATGCAGTACTTCCAGCTGCTGAGCAAACTCAACACCAGATTCCCGTTCTGACGCAGGAAGAGCCGCACAGGAAGACACGTGTATTTAAGAACCTACTCTAGCAGGGGAGGGGAAGGCGCTCAGGGCAGAGCCGGCGCGGGGGCGATTCCCCGGGCGCGGAGACTTACGTGCACGAACTTCATGGCCACCAGCCGGAAGCCCTTCTGCTCGAACCGCTTGATGATCTCTCCCACCAGCCCCCGCTGGACCCCATCGGGCTTGATGGCGATGAAGGTGCGCTCGCAGTTGGCAGCCATCGCGCTGCGGGGCAGAGGGACGCGCAGGGCTGACGCTCGGCACCGCCGCCCCCCGCCGCCGCCTCAAGGTCGGAGGGAGCCGGTGGCCGCCCCACCATGGCGGCGCCCGCCCCGCCCCGCCCGGGCCCACGTGGCACCGGGCTGCCGTGGTGCCCCCCCGCCCCCGCCCCGGCCCGGCGGCACCGACCCTGCCGCGCTCAGCGCCCCGCTCCCGCCCCTTCCCTCCGCCGCCGCCAGCTGAGGCGAGGCCCGCAGGCCGCCGCCGCGCCCGGGGCTGAGGCGGCCGTCCGCTGCGAGGCGCCCGCTGTTGCCGCGGGGCGGCCCGTACCCCCTCGGCCTCCCCTCACGGAGCGGGAGGCCCGGCCCCCGCCTCACCTCGCCGGAGCTCCCGCAGCCGCTGCCGCCCGCACCGCAGCCGCCGAAGAAAGAGGAGGGTGAGGCGGGCGCTCGCCGGATCCCCCGCCCTGCGGAGAGGAGGAGCCGCCCGGCTTGCGGCGCTTGGGGGCGGGCCTGGCGGGGCTGGGGGCTCGCTTCGGCGCCCGCCCGCCCACACCCGCCAGCCCGCGCTGCCGGGGTGCGGGCCGGGCCGCTGCTGCCGGGCCTGGCGGCGGGCGCTGCGCTCCCTTAGCGCCCGGCGGGGCGCGGCCCAGCTGCCGCCGAGCCCCCCCCCGCCCCGCGCCTGGCAGCCGGCCCGCGGGCCGCTGTTGGCCGGGCTGTGCCGAGCGGCCGGCGGCACCCGCCGCCTTCAGCTCCTCGAAAGCCGCCGTGGAGGGTTGGTGACTTTCAGCTGCAGCAGCGGGGGCGTAAGCCTTTTCCCCCGTGAGAAGAGTAAGGATGCTTAACTACGCTCAGTCATTTTTCACCAAGAGGTACTTGCTTTGCCATTTCCAGAGATACCCCTGCAGCCTGCGAACTGATGGCTGCGACTGCCAACCCAGCTTAACCGAAGCTTCCAGCTGCTTGAAATTATGTTTCTGACAGAAAAGTGATGTAGGATCTGAAAGTTATCCGTCAAATAGTTGGGATACGGAAAGATGAAGCTGCAAGGTGTCAAAAGGCAGGTGTAAAGCTCCATCCACAGTCACTGCCCCTGCATCACACTGAGAACGAGGTAGACTGTTGTTCTTATGTTTACTACTTGGTACTTTACTAATTTATGAAACACATTTTATCTTCCTGAGCTAGTTGCAATCGTATACCATCACTGCAATTCTAATACTAAAGAAATACCCTTTGCGGTACTTATGCAGACTCCTGTTGACGGGCCACTTACAATTAGTGAAACTGGACATGCTCACTCAGGCACCTCAGACGTGCAGGAGTATTGCATTTCTTCCGAGAGATGGCTGACCTCCACCTCCTCTCGGTCTAAACACGTTAGAAATACGAAGCAGTAGCTTTCTGACAACCCCCACATCTCCAGATAACTCAAATTTCTCTATTTTGTAGTAAGCAAATCAAGAAAAAGAAACCTCAAGTAATCCTTCACGCAAAAATGGAACTGGAGACTACTCATCTCGTGCACAGGTTTGTCACATGTTCCCTTTTCTCTAGCAACATTTAAACTTCATTATTTATCTTCTATAGCACTGAATATTTTCAGAAGAGATGCTAACAACCTCACCTACGGTTTGGTAGTTAGGGAATTTGTTCCCTCTCCTTATACTCATTAATTAGCTCTAAGTCAGTATAATGAAAATTTCCTTTTATTTCACTTGAGAAACAGCAAATGTTGTTTCATTTTGTACCATCTCTTTGTAGGAGTCAGATACCTTCATAAAGTATCCCAAGCACTGAATTCAACATTCATTGCACAGTTTAGTATTTGAAACAAGAACTCACTGTAGGAAAAAAAAATCTAGGAGTTTGAACAACTGATTTCATTAAACTCTTGCTTTTAATGAATACAATGTTGCAGGTAACTAAATACATAATATTGACCCCAACACATTTTTCGTTCCTCACCCAGTACAGCTAGTGAATATTTGTCATTAAAATTGCCACAAGAGGCTGACAGTTTTCTCTGACAGAAGCAGACACCTCTACTGAAATACACTTAGCATTATTATGACTGTATTTCTTTACATGAGTAAATAAAGAAAATAATGCTACAGTCACTTCTGAAATACCTTATCCAAAACCAGCTTGCTTTGGAGTCCTAACTATTAAGGAAAGAACACAAATGAGAACATAGCTAAATTATCAGCCGTTCAGTCAGTAAAGCAAACATCGCTCTATTGTTGCTCTGTACAATGTCAGAGGACTGCTACAGTAAAGTGGCTGAAGGTGGATCTCCCTCAGCCATCCTCACATTAATCTTCTTTTCACATAAAAGGGCATTTCAGAAAGCCTGGCCTATTAATCCTTCCTTAAAATGCTAAATAAATCCCATGTGGGGGGAAAAAAAAAAGCAAGTTGAAACAGTGTCAATCTAGAGGAAAGTTCTCATTTTAATCCAAGCTATGCTCTGTGTACAGGCACAGCACATTCGGGACAGAGAAATAAATAAGATTTTTTTCTTTTGGGCATGGGCATTTGCTTCATATCAAGTTCAATCCTCAATATTTGGGCACGCTATCAATATATTTGCATACCACCAGCTGTCCCCTAACATTTTAGCAACATTAACCTGTGACAGTGAGCCATTTGCGTATTTATTTACCAAACAAATTTTTACCACATTTTTTTCTATTTACCAAAATACCCTCTTCAACCACAGAGTGTTTCAGGAAAATATATGTACTCTACGTCATTAACAATGAATATTTTACTTCTCTGTGTTTTAATTTCCTATCTCTCACCCCCCGAAGCAGCTTTTTAAAACTGCAATTCCATCTATAGCTTGACAGCTTTTTAACCAAAGCAGCAGCAGACACTGACTATATTTCATATTCACAGCAGAGCAATCTCACAGACTCCTGAGACAGGTTTCTACCAGTTTATATGAAGGGCTTGGAAATAGCTAGAGGCTAACAGCTGTTTGCAGACAGGAAGGATATCGGAAGGTATAGCCTCAGTTTTACTCATAGATCCATTCGTGAGCACAGCTTCTGTAATCAACGAGTTCTTCAGGAGTGAACCACAAACTGATCTCTGTCTCAGCACTTTCTATGGAATCACTTCCATGAATGATGTTCCTAGGAAAAGAAAAGGTGGATATAGAAGTAATATAATCCTCAAACTCAAAGCAAAGCGAGCTTTGTTTTTTGAAGTGGTATCCATTATGGAGAGAAGTTTTAAGTAGCAGGCACAAAGCATGCAGTCCCAGCTTTGCTCATCATTTTTTTCAATGGGGAAGACCACAACTCGACTTCCATCTTTAGATGGTAACATTACATGGGCACAGGGAACGGCAGCTCCGTGCATAAGACAGAGAAGGATGGAGCACAGTTCCTGCATGTATCATGACATACCACTGGCCATTTAGTGTCTTTGGATGGTATCAATAGTTTCAAAATATACCTTCCAACTTGCACGCACAGGTCACCACGAATAGTGCCAGGCTTTGAATCGAATGGATTAGTTTCCCCCAGCATCACTCTTCCAGTCTTAACCACGTTAAGACCTTCCCACACCTTAAAAAAAAAAATCCATTGAGATTATTAAATCTTACCAAGAATTACACAATGCTGTCCACAATGGCACAAATCACCATCTGAATATTCCTAATAGCAAGACATATTTTATCTCCAATTTTTCTGTCAGATTCTTGAAGCATCTGTTGAAGTTCTCTCCATCTGCACAACACCTCTCCTCACCAAGGAGGGGAGGAAAACGATTTTAAATCTCAATGCGGTAAACAGCCTCACAAAGCTGTCTGCTCACTGAAGGGCTAGACCTCCAGCTCAACTATTTTACAAATACACTATAAAGGGGAAAAAAGAGAAAATCCCTTCTAATGAAGTTAGGCTGAAAAGATTTTCAAAGTTGCTATAGCTTAGGAGTATAGTAAAAAATTTCTACCATCATTTTTTCAGCTTGCTTAATACATGGCATTTTGTAGTGGTTTTTTTGTGTAGGTTTACTGTTTCTCGAGGTCCTAGCTTTGGTTCCCCCTTTACGCCTGCCCTCTTCCTCAACATACTGACTCAAAGGAGAGAAAAACTACGAAAAAAGAACAAAGAAAAAGGAGTTAACAGCACATCTTCCTAATTACAGTATTTGAATCTAAGTTTTAAAGTCCTTTTAAAAGTAAACTAGTATTCAATAGGTAACACAATCTTATTGCAGGTAAGGCAATTAAACAGTTTATTTTTCTTAGCTGGGCTTCATTTTTAAGAACTCACCATAGCTACAACAGGTCCAGAGTGCATATACTGCACCAGACCATCATAGAACGGCCGGTCTTTTAGGTCAATGTAGTGTTCTCTCAGAAGGTCTTCAGAGGCCTGCATTAAAAACCAACCACCCAAACAAAAAAAGCTTACTGTAAGAGCAGACTGAAATCACATGGATTAACCACAGAGCACTATTAATCCCGAAACTTGCACGCACCTGGAAATACAGTGTTTCTAGCATCTTCCTAGAAGTACTTTTGGTCGATACGATTTTGAACCGTTTGCTTTAACCACAGTTGAACTTAGAGAGGTATATTTTGCCAATATAGACAGCTTATGTGATCTGGTATTTGTTGAAGATATTCAAAGATATTAGGTATAGGATGCACCTAAAAAGAATATTCTCTTCAGACTAAGGACATCAGGTTACTAAAATTAGCATGCTTAGCATGCCTAAAGCATTTAGCCAGAGCTGGGAATTGGAACTTTTCCAAAATTTCCAAAATATTCAAAGACTTCTCAAAATTTCAGGTTTAATTGTTCTGAAGACTACATTTATCATCATAGCACGCTGCTCTATTTTAAGACTGCAGCTTATATGAAAAAGGAGACATACAAATTGAGGAAAGCTTACATGTACTAATTTCATGGCCACCAGTTTGAATCCTTTCTGTTCAAACCGCTTGATGATTTCTCCCACCAGTCCCCGCTGGACTCCGTCAGGCTTGATGGCGATGAAGGTGCGCTCGGAGATAGAAGCCATCGTCCTAATGAGGAAGGGAATAAAAGTCATTATTCCAGGACCAGCAGGCAAGTGCGATCACAGCCCTCCATCGCCTGTAATATCAGCTATTATTACAATTAAATCGGCCACATCCGAAGGTCATTAACCCACGATCCGCACCGATTTGATAAATCAATCACTGTGCGCGGGTTTTCACAAGTGCTGCGAAAGTATGTTTAAAACAGTAACAATGTGCCACATCTAGAAACCAGCAGTTAGCAAATATTAAGACCAGAGAAGCTCTAGGTGCACCAGACAGGTACACCTCCGAGCGCGGCGTGGGAGGCTGCTGCCCGCAATGTAGGGCAAAGGAGGCTCAGTAAATCCCTACGCATCGTTTTCATCTGTGAAGCAGTACTATGGGGTTGGGGTTTTTTTGGAACATTGTTTTGCTGCAAGCGTGTGTCTGTGTGCGCACGTAGGTGCGTGCACAGGTACGTCCAGGTGCGCACACACACAGAGGCGAGAGGAAGCCCGCCCGGGGAGGACGGCACGGGGCGCGCCGCGGGACGCCGCGGTTGGTGCCGTTGCGGTGCTGTAGAAAAGCGCTGGAACGGGCCGGGGTTTGAGCCCCTGCCCGCGGCGAGGGGAGGCCCTTCCCGCCGCCCCGCGGAACCGGGGGGCGCCCCCTGCTTCCCCCCCCCGCTGCCGCCGCCCCGTCTCACCTGCTGGCGGCCCCCGCTGGCTCTGGCGGCCCGCCGGGGCGGCCGCTGCCGGCCAAGCCGCGGCTTAGCCCTAAGCCGCCCCCTCGGGCCGTCGGGGCCGCCCATGTCCGGGGCGGCCGGTTGCCATGGCGACGGCGCGGCCTCCCGCCCGCAGGGGGCGCTGGGCGCCGGGCTGGGTCCCGCGGGCGGTCCGGCGCGGGCCCGGCCGTTCCCGCCCCTCCGCTCCCAGGGACCGCCCCCCCCGCACCGCCCTCCGCGCTCAGGCCGCCCCCGAGGCCCTCCGGGACCTCGCCGCCGGTGTCAGCCCGCACCTTCACTCCTAATCGGCTAAGGGGATTTGGTTCCGTGGTCCCTCTTCACCTCCCGCCCGCGGCCCCGGCCCGGCCCTCCGACCTCTCGCCGCCTCCGCCAGCCCGCTCCGCCGCCGCGCCTCCCCGGCACCGAGCGCGGAAGGTTTGCTGGGGGGTTGCACCGTCACCTACTGATTTTCCCTTTTGCAAGTTATTTAAAGTGGGGATGCTAGGGAAATGCCTTTTTTAGGCATTGAAGTCTTAGCTGCTGAGTCTCACTGTGTATTTAACAAAAGGCAGACAAAATTATTTAATTAAAAATCTCATTATCATACTGTTAACTTTCCTCTTTAAAGAGGGCAAGGTTTTTTTTTGCTGGTTATACTACTTTAGATCTCCGAGGCAAAACACCCTTCAACAATTTACCGCTTAACTGTTTTGCCTGGAGCATTTTATTCCCTTTGGGAGATCTGAGGACAGAACATCTGGACGCCCAAGTTCTTGCGCTCGCAGCATGTCCCGCCGAGAGGAGATCCCTGCTTGTCCTGTGTTTGCTTCTCAAACTGGGATGAACTTCCTGGGCTCTACTCCCTGGCTCTTCTTGAAAGGAAAATAATGTGGCTTTCACTTCCCTCTGGGCAGGACTTAGCTGCTGCTGAACAGGGATAAGTTTGGCTTTTTGATAGCATGGATTTCCATACTTGGGATCCCTTCTCTTCCGTACAATCCGTCACACATCCATGTCTTACTTTTAGTTCTGGTGGGAGAATCTAGATCTGACATAAGCATCTATTCAAACAACCTGTTTACTAGTATTCAGCATCTTTTTTTCTATAGTATAATCATACTATAATGTACTCAATTTTTCCAGGGTCTCTGATTTAATTAAAGATCTTTAAAAACCCACAGCATTGTACATTCTAGCAAGTCCCCCTTGAAGTTACTTTGGACTTAGAATTTCTGAGTATTCTCCTGAAAATGCCAATCCACTACATTCTGTTGTTTCAATACACATTTATTTAAGACATTTCATACTATTTTTACAAGCTCTAATGCTGTAATCCTCACTAAGGCAAAATAATATTTAAAAATAGAAAAAGGTCTCTAGAAACAGGATGTTTAGAAAAATACTCACCTAAAAGCAGCAATAGGACATCTAGTTACAGCCTTGCTAAAACTATGCCATTTAACGATTAAAGCTTAGGCCTTGCCATAAGGGGGGCAAGCACTATTTGCAGCTTTACCATAGGTCTGCTGTGTGATCTTTGCCAAGTCTTTTAACCTCATTAAATAAGGGTCATCTTTGTCACTTTTGAGATTAATCCATGATTAGCACAGCACGTTGTGCATTATATAGTACCTGAAACACCACAGAAGTATGCTTCCTTGTTATTTTTAATGTATCGATGAGCAGCTTTTCTGCTGGTTGAAAATTCTACCAAAATTACTAAATTACACTGAAAGTTACACATTTACCTAAAGTGCAAAGAAGTAGAGAGTCTAGACAAATAATTTCCTGAAAGCAGACTCATCATGGGAAGAGAAAGTAAAGACCTTCAAAGCCTTCAGTGAGTGAACCAAGTATAATTACTGAGCTCAAGCCATTTACACGTTACTTAAAACCAGGACAGATTTTTAAAACAGACAAGAGACTGACTGTCAATGTCTCCAAATTTCATGAGAATTTAAACACAGCTCCTAGCTTTGCTGTTTTGGCCCCAGCTTTACAATGATCCCAGCTAACAGCCTATATCTGCACCGCCCAGAATATTTGGGGAGTTCTCACTGGGACTCACATTTTGTGCTGCGCACCTCTTGCTCCTTATAACCAGGCTCGGAAGTCTGACGTGTTTTGTTGCTCGTGGCTATACTACTCTTCATTTAGCTAAGTATTGATATCATTCATCTGTTTTTAGCTTGATTTCTGTTGCACTTTAACATATACAGCACCATAGAATTAAGCTTTTATAATAATTTCCTCCTCTGGGTAAAGTCCCAGTTAAGCTCTTCTCACCCCATACCGATTCAAGGGCTATTTTTTTCCCTGGTAAATTGTAAATCAATTTACTTTTAAATAAACTGTTACTTCTAGGGATAGGGAATATAATTTTTCTTATTATCCAGAAAACGAATTTCTTTTTCAGGCAGTTCTTTCCCTAAGAGTGTAAATTGCATTTTGCTCTGTAGTTACCACAGCCGGCCACTGCTTTCAAGCTACAAAGACAATACTGTCGCATTTCCTTTGTGCTGTTTCATATGCCTGATTAGTTTACTAAATTGACAGGTTAAAGTTTCTTAACCTCCTGGCAAACAACTAGGATATAATTCCATAACTTGTTCTATTCTTAATCCATCCCTGAGCTTCTGATCTCACACTGACTGCGAGGTGCACATCACAAAACATGATCACAATGGTAAGACTGTCAGTAAGATACATTTTTACACCACTTGAAACTTGGCTCCCAGGTAATTTTTCTAATGTTCCTCTTTTTAAATACTTCATTTACCCACGTTAGAAAACCCCCAGGTGACTAGAAATAAAACATGAGCACAAATGGCTCTCCTCTACCTGTACTCATCAGTCTGACTGCAACTCTAGCAGCAACAGCCTGCCTGTTCAGCGATGGACTCGCTCCAGCTGTGAAAGAAAACCACCTCTATCAATTTTGCTAATAGAAACCGGATAAAAATAGTATATCCTCAGAGACCCCTTCCCTGAAAGGCTGTCAGCAGACACCTTGACCCATTTTTGCCGTCTGTCAGAACATACGTCTTTTGAGCTAATGTATTTGTGCAATTTGCCAAGTACAATGGCCGTAACTATAAAACCCTACACAGAGAAAAGGATCTCTGCTACAATTCAAGACGACTGGTATTTTTCTCTTTACAATAATCTGCAGTTATTTAGAGCTGTCCTCACGTTATGCAGTATTATGCATGAATATCGTGGCGAGGTCTAGGTTAAAAGTCCACTGCAATTAGATACGGCTTGCCAACCTTGTCCTGAGAGCAGAACGGAGTTACCTCTCAACTTTGGCTGTTTGCAGTCTTCCAACAAGATTTATTCAGGCTCAGGAATAAAACCCACAAGTCAATAACCCCCACTCCAAAGGCTCTCGAGTGTCTTCTGCAATAAAGGCAACTTTAACTGCCTATGCCCTGGCCGCACCATGTTAAATATTAGCTTAGAGGGATGATGTATAAACAGAACTCACACAAAAACCCAATATACGGGGCTGAAGACTTTTCTTCGTCATTCCTGCGCAGACCCACTAGCTTAGCACATAAAAAGACAACGTGGCATATGCATTTAAAGCACAGTTACTGTCTTAGAATCAGTCCAAATGAGAGAAAACAGTACAGTGCAAACCTCTGCCGCTCTCCAGTGGAAATTAATGCAATCACCACAGTTAAAAGTTCCACCACTTCTCAAGCTTCTTCATTTATTAAAACACCCATTTCTTTGTTCCTGTGCTGTCGCAAGGCCACCAGGCTCCTTAGCTCTCTTGTACGTGACATACTTTTACGTAATGAAAAACAGTGATTTCCCCAAATAATAGTTGTATGATAAAAACGAGGGATGTGAAGCAACTCCAAAACTTTTCAATCTCGGTAGATGTTTTCATATTTACAGTAAAAGTCTAGAATAGCTCAGATCATTCCCATGACAGAACACGTGATCCAGAATGGAATTCACTGTTCCGAACCTAGGAAAACCGATCTCTCTTAGCAAGTGCAAGATGCTCAGATGTGTTATTGCTAATAAAACAGGATTTTAGATACTAATTTATCTGGAGACCTTATTAGAAATTGGTCTTTTTGCTGTCACAGATTGGCCAACACAGGCACCCAAGGATGGTTTGGGAGTCTAAAATCTGGTTTTAGCCCCATCAGCCCTCCATCCCTAAATGAATTACTGGATCCATCTGTGCCTCTGTGGGTGCAATAAACAAGTAATAATGCCTTCACGTGAACCGTCAGACAGCACTGCCTTAAACCTATTACTCAGAAAGAGGAAGATGAATTGTGAGTCCCTCGGGCTCGCAGGCGGCACCCCACCGCCCCACCGCCCCGGCCCCACGGCAGGCCGCCTCCGCGGGTGGCTGGCTCCCCGCAGGGCGCGGCCCACGGGCCTCAGCGCCGCCAGTGGCCCCGGGGCCGCAGGGACGGAGCTCGGGCTCCTCCAGCTCCACACCCCAACCGGCCGACCCCCCGCGCTGCTACCGACACGGCCTAAACCTCTCCCCGGAGGCGGACGCCCTGCCAGAGGGCCCGGCAGCCCTCCGCCCCAACCCCCGGCTGTTGCTCCCGTGACGCGCAACGTGTCGCGGCCCCGCCGGCCCTCCGCGGCCCCGCCTCGCTCCGGCGGAACGCGTTTTCCCGAGGGCCGACGCAACGGGACAGCGCGCCCGCCGCGCCACCGCCACCGCCCACCTGCCCTGGCCCCGCCCACCTGCCCTCATCTCCAGGCCCCGCCCCCCGCGCCGCAGCGGGCGGCTGGCTCGCCCCGCCCCGCCCCTCCCGCGTGACGCGGCGGCCCCGCCCCGGCGCGGCGGGTGAGGTCAGTGCCGTGCGCCAGGGCCGCTCTCCACCCCCCCCCCCCCCCCCGGCCTCCCGCTCGCCCGGGCTGCAGGCGAGGCCCCGCCGCAGAGGGAGGAGGAGGCGCCGGAGTGCGCTGAGCTGCTGCCGCCCCGCGGGGCTCCGAGAGGGAAGGCGGTCGCCGGCAGCCATGGAGCTGGCGGACGGCGTGGTGTACCAGGAGGACCCCGGCGGCCCCGGCCCCGCCATGATGTCGGAGCGGGTGTCGGGGCTGGCGGGCTCCATCTACCGCGAGTTCGAGCGGCTCATCGGGCGCTACGACGAGGAGGTGGTGGCCGAGCTGATGCCGCTGGTGGTGGCCGTCCTGGAGAACCTGGACTCGGTGTGCGCCCACAGCCAGGAGACCAGCGTGGAGCTGGAGCTGCTGCGGGACGACAACGAGCAGCTCCTCACGCAGTACGAGCGGGAGAAGGCGCTGCGCAAGCAGGCCGAGGAGGTGAGGGCGGGCGCCGGGCCCAGGGGCGCCGGGGGAGGGCGGGGGCCCGTTCCCGAGGCGGGCGGCGGCTCCGGGCTTCCTCCGTGGAGGCGGGGGGACTTCCTGCCCTCGGCGGCGGCCGGGCCGCCTTCCTCGGGGCCGCCGAGGGCGGGGTGCTTGCGGCCCCTGGGCCCGGGCTGCCCCGCGGCCCAGCGCTGGCTCCTGCCGGCTCCCACGAAGGGAGGCCCCGGGCGGGGTGGGCTCCGGGCTGAGGGGCCGGGAGCCACCGGGTGACGAGTTCAGGTCGCGACGTGTTTCTGGGAGGAGGGAAGGCAGGGAGGGCTCCGACCCTGCCTGCTCGGCCTCCAGCCCCTCGGAGGAGCTGGTACGTGCCGCTCTGGGCAGCGTCGTGGGGTCTGTGAACGCGGCTGATGGCCGCGTCTGTCCACGAGTTCTGTCCTCAGCGTGGCTCTTCCTGGAGGACTCTTAAATAACTCTTCTGAAGCGCTGATCTTCCACTCACCAGGTCCATAGAAGAGAAGCAGCACTGCTTTGCAGGGCAAACGTGGAACCATGTGCTGACTGCTCTGCTCTTTCACTTTCCCTCTGGATTTTCTCCGTGGCAGGAGGTGGATAGTCCATTTCAGATCAGTTGTAGAGGGTATTTGCAAAAAATAGTGAGGAGGCATTGCAAAAAACAAAGGAAAGATGTGCCGTCTAGACTGTAGTTCTTCAGACTTGGTGCATAAAAGCTGCAGTCAGCAACAGGTGGTGCAGACTCATTGAACAATGACTTAAACTCTGACTTAGGATGTTACTACAAAAATTAAAAAATAAATCTAAGAATTACTTCAGCGTAAATAAGCTTCTGAAGCATTATTTTCTCCAAGATTATAAAGCAATACAATAGAAAGCAGCTGTGCAGGATAACTTCCTCCAGCTCATTGTCTTGCCAAACTCCTGCAGGAAATTGGATTGACAGCATTATCTGTAATAGAATAAGTCATCTTATAAGTCTATTTCCAGACTTCGTGTCCTGTGCTTATCTCTGTGGTTGTGCTTACCTTCTAAATTTTCCAAAAATCAGAAAAATAATGACACTGAGGGTGAAGACAATATTGGCAAAGAAAACTGAATTTGAAAAACATTAGCCCTCTACAAATATTTGTATACATTACAGTTATAAGCGAGTGAAAAACACCATCAGGAGATTGTTCCAGGACTTCAGTAGTTTGCTGTGAAGTAATGTGATGTGAACAGTGTCCCCCAAACGCTTGGACCAACAGACCATTCATCCTCCTTGTCAAACATGTAGTTGTTTTACAATGCCTTATGGACTTCAGCCTGGGGACTATTGTGTAAAGACTTAATCACTAGTTCTGACACAAGCTGCGCGTAAAAGGCTTTTTTAGAAAACATATTTTATTTTCATTAAGAGAGTAAGAGGATGGGACTGATAAATATTTTCTGAACAAATTCATGACAAAATGTATCAGGCTTGAAACACAGGCAGCATTTGCCAGATTGAAAAAAGCAGGCCTTGGGCAGCAGAACAGAAACCATAACAGTATGATGAAATAAATATGGTATTAACTGTGTTATTGTGGCTCTTCAGGAGCTGTACATACTTATGTTGGTAGCGTACTTCATTGCGATATCTATTTCTTTGTCATGATAAATTAACTTGAGAGGACAAGGATTATGCAGTCTAAAAACTACTACTCATGCTGCAAGACAGCTTACCGATGCCTTCCAAAGTGCAATTAGATCAAAGACCGTATTTTCAATTGTAAGCGCAAAGGTCATCTTTTTGTTATGTGCTGAGGAGCGTTGTGCTGTACATATGTGAAAATGTCTGTCATAGATAAAGCATGGTATGTTCACGAGAGGTATGTGTTTTATTCAGACTTGACTGTTGCAACCATTTTTTTGAATGTTGATAATCTGATGGGTGCAGTATGGTTGAAACAAAAGAAGGGAACATGAATGTAGGGCTCTCTTTCTTGGACAACAAGTTATTGGCTTAGTGTGTTTCTTTCCTTTCATTGTGGAGGTTGCTTGTGTAATCTGTTAGCAAAATGGAGAATTTTGAGCTACTAAGTTCAATATTCCATATCATATGTTCTGACTGTCCTGGAGAGTTAACATATCTCTTGCTTTCTGCTTGCTGTTGTAGGAATTTTTATTTGCAGTAGTATCTTGATGAATATTGATGGTTTACTATTTGAATAGGAGTCTCCTTACACCATTGTCCTAACTTGCCTCCTTTATTTCCTGTACTTAAAAAGTGTTACTGAAGAAACATCGTGAAAGTTGTTGCCTGTGGACTTCTGTTATAGTGACTTTTAAAAAAAAAAAGATTATTTCAGAAATTCTGGGCCTGCTTCTCAGTCCTCTAGGTAACAGCCGTGATCTTTTTAATTGCTGTGAAGCCATTTGTCTGACTTTTAACATGGTATGTTGTGTGGTACAGCTAAAGAAATAGAGGAACCAGATATTCTGCTGTTCTGCTTACAGTTCTGCATAACTTATCTTCCCACTCAGTGAATGTTAGGCAGCGTGCCCTGCCACAAAGAAGTGGGAGAGGAAGAAGGATTTGGGGTTCTGCTATTTTATACGCTAGTAAGTTTTACTTCTGTAGAAGTATGCTACTCCATACCTGGGGGTGTGCGTGTGTGGCTAGCAGAAGAGGTTTTGTGTGGACTTGGAAACAGGATAAAATCTACTCCTTTTAGCTATGTCAAGCTGTCTAATACATCTTCTAGCTTTTCTGCTGTTGGTGGGATTAAGCTGTTCTTGGAATCTGATGTCCAATACATGGTTGCTATTTTAATTTATATGAGAGCAAAATTGAGATCCATTATAAAGAAAGCTTGCTAAAATAGTGTAGAAGTTACTCGGTTGTTTTCAGTTACGTCTATTTTTCTCTACCCTGAGTCCAGCTGAGCTGGCTTTGTAGTTAATTTTCTCTACCTACTCCAGGAAGAACATGCCATTGGCTAAAAAGCTGGAATCATTGCAATAAAAGTTCGTGAAGTACATGTCATAGGGTAATAAAGACTGCCAAGTAGGTGGAACCCTGATGTCAGATATGCTTCGTATTGCACCTGGATCGTGTGACGGGAAAACAAGTTAAAATATAAGGAAACAGAAGATGACATAAGTGTAGGAAAAAATGTTTCATTTGGCTAGTACTGTATTACTAAGTGGTTGAATGGTTATGTGCATGAAAGAGGGCTCCAAATGTGTATGCTGTGTAGTCATATTTATTGCAATGATTATTGCTGTAAACTTTAAGTAGATTTAAAATTGATTACATGAAGACTTCTGAATCTTAGTTACGAAGTACTTTTTCATACTTTTTATTGGAGGTTTTTAAAAACAGGTTAGACAAATGTCTGTCTGAAATGACATAGTTGATACTGCCTGGAGAAAATGGGGAGGATTAAATGGGAGTTACCAAACATAGTTTATGAAGGTATCACAGGCTTGGATTTCAGCAGTAAGCACATGCAGAAGGAGGTGTGCATCATATCCTGTGCTTACACCTCATTATATCCTAATCAAAATTAAGATCCAGACATCGATACTGGGCATCAGAGCCTTGAAACAAGATGACCTTTTAAGGAGTGTTCTAGCCGTATCTTCTGTAATCTTGTAGTATTTGGTCTCATTGTTTTAAAGACGCATTGGTGTCCTTCAGCTTTTTAAAAAAAAATTTAAAAAAAAAGCCGAAACGCCCTCACTTCTTGTTAGAGTTGTAAGATATTGCGGCCTAGACAAGATGTCACTTAAAATGAAGAAAGCTATATTTTTTTATGGCTACCTTGGTATTTTGTGTAACCAGTAGCTTGCGTTGAAATAAGAGAATGTCTAGTATCCATATACTTAGTGGCTTACATGTTCCTACATACGTTGCTGCATTTACTAAACAATGTAGATGATGTGCAATATTTGAATGCTTTGTCAGTATAAATTTTTTTTAAAAAGTCTTTTAATATGGGCGTACAGCCTATCCTTGGCTGCTGTCGTGGTTTATCTGACTAGTCCTTCCATCATAGTCCTACAGGCTTAGTCAGGACGAGATGATCAATCTCCTGGGGCTCTGCCTGTGTTAGTACTATCACTGGAAGGAGAGATGAAACAAAATAGAAACAGTCAAAGCCTGATATACTCAATCCATGATGATCTGGTATAGTTTTCAACAGAGGAAAAAAAAGATCCAGCTCTAATTATAAAAACACTTTGAAGAGATGTAACTTAAATTCTAACTTTAAGAAAATGAAGGTAAACTAGTGGAAAATAACCAAACCACTTAACTTTAAGACAAAACCACTTTTAGTAGTTGCAGTTGAAGAACTTGAGAGGAAGTACAAAATTATATCTATCTTTAGTTCATGAGTAACAATGACATTGATAGCTTTGAACGGCTGTTTGTTCAGAAGTATAATTGTCATTGGCCTTTTGCAAGTTATGAGAGGCATCTGACTTAGGGAAATCATCAGAGAAGCAACTAAACAAAGATGTTACAGTTTCATAATTCTTCTTTCATGTTTTCCCATGTTTAATTTAACAAACCATGTTGGTCCTTAGCCCCAGTGCCAAATTTGTGTCAAACTTTGAAGCCCTTTTTAAAAAGGGAGTCTGCTAAGAATGAGTAAGCCAGGCATGACTTGAATCTCTAATGTAAAAGGGGCAAAACTCTCATATCATTTACTGCAGAGGAGAGATGAAACAAGTTAAAAATTAGAGTTCTTCAGTATTACATTGTCAAATTGATATTTCCAAACTTTGTGTTGAGGGGGTAGAAAGACTTCTGCACGTCTTCTTGAAGTGAGGGAAGAACTGATTTCAAATTGCAGAAGCAGTGCTACCTGGACTAGTGTCAGCTCTTTCTCAATTGTTTCAGGATTTAGCTTCAAGCACAGTCATATGAACACCATGTCTAGTCCTGTGATAGCTGTGGAGAGCTTGTCTGAAGGGAACTTTTGTTCCACTTCATAGATTTTGATGGATTTCTACATCTGAAGAAATTTTTAAGCAAAACTTCTTCTGATGACCCAGCTAAACTGAAGCTCTTTTCATAGGGTTACAAATTTCTGCTTTTGTAAAAGCTATAAAACACATCGGTTAACTTATTAAGTTGATGTGTGAGCATTCAAAGTACTCTTTCTACTAGGTTTTCCTAGCAATACATAGGAAAAATTTATATTCAAATCACCTGTAACTTTACTATTAAGTTGGTGCTGCTTCTGACTCTTTGCTTCCATGTGCTACCCAGCTGCAGCTTGCTTTCTGACCCTTTAGCTGTCTTGGATCTTTGGTTTGGTTTTTTTTTTTTTAACGCGAAGGCTTCTGGTACGCTTTTCGTCCCTGTATGATGACCCTCCTGTGTAAGTTGTGTTTGTGGCCCTGCCTTCTCTTTGCAATGCAGAATAGAGAGTACTACAGGACCTAATACATCTTTGGCAATTAGAAGTATTCTTTGCGCTACCAGTACACACTGAATTTTTTAAGTTTTTGGTTGAGATAAATAGCAAAAAATAGGCTTTTAAAACTGCTGTAATGATGAATGGGTAACTTGAATGTTACAAAATGTAGACACTGATATATGCATCTGTGAACTCCAGAATACTGTGAGACACAAAGTTGGTAAACCAAGGTAGCAGAAGGTGATAGTGATCAGCACAATTGCAGAGTGCCCATAAATAGTTTTCTATGCAGTTGACAGATTGTAGGAAATGGTTATTAAGTATTTGATGAAGACTGTGAACATTTTATAACCTATCAAATGATAACAGAAATTGGGTGGGAATGAAAAGATAGCATGTAATTTTGGTTGGCACTATTGCTGGCGTGTCCCTACTGCAGTGTCTGCAGTAGGACCTTCGTGGCCCTAGGTGAAGATCTGCTTCACCGATGTTCAGTCAGATCTAAGGATACCAAGACTCTCTGTATTCACATGCAGCATTGGCAGGCAAGCGTGTGAAGTTAGGAAAGAATTAAATAATTCATACTTATGTTAGTCCCAAGCAGGCTTCTCTGAAGTAGATGGCACTTAGTTGACAGTGATTACACGGAGCAACCTAGGTGGGATGCTTGACTGATGGATACTGGACTAAAATAGTTAGTGTCCTTCATGTTTAAATGTGGGCTGTAGAGCTGTTCTGTTGTTTTGGGAATGTGCTTGCACCCTTCCTTGCTGCGAAGGGGTGCTGTGTTGTTTCCTACATGCTGCTTGAAGTGAAAGTCTTTTTAAAAGCAAATCTAGGAATGACTGTATATCTGTTCTTTCTCTTTGGAGAAAGAACTTCGCTTGTATTTTCTAAAAAAAAATAAATCTGTAATTAATTGTTGAGTCTAACTTCACTTTTTTTGTTTAGAAATTCATCGAGTTTGAAGATTCTCAAGAACAAGAGAAAAAGGACTTGCAGACCAGAGTGGAAGCATTAGAATCACAAACTCGACAGCTTGAACTAAAAGCAAAAAACTATGCTGATCAAAGTAAGTAAAATATATTGCACTCCCTTTAAGTGATATCAGTGTGTTTTAAATTTTGTTCTGTAAAATGATAATATATTTGCTAAATATCTGTGCTGTTTGAGTCCTGTATTTTGACAGATAACTAGGTTTAACTCTTGTGCAAGTTTGTTTTCCTTAGAATTAAGGCAAACAGATACAAGCTTATGACTCATAATCTGATTCTTCTGGTATCCTACTTGTTTTGTTTTCCTTTTAGACCATGCTATTTTCATGTTTAGCAGCTTTTTCAGGAGATATTTAGAACTTATTCCCTTGTTAGTAATCATAAAATAAGCTAATTTTCTTCCCATTAAGCTGTTGTCTGTGCTAAGAATAAATGTAATCTTCAGGTTTAGAAGCACTACTGGGATGAGAATACGATTGATGCCAATTCTCATTAGCTTTTGTATAATTTTTGCCGAATTATTTATTTCTATGAGGCATTTAGTTTTTACAGGAGAAGAGTTAAGGAAGAACACTTCCACTTTTAGAGATGTTCTGTGTAATTTATGAAAACTTGATCACCTGTTTTTCTACTTCTAGCTGAGTAAAGGGTAGAGGAAAAAATATTCAAACCCACAGAAATCTTCTTTTCTCATTTCATCTCCCCCACCTTGCAGTCTTAAGTTGAAGATGAAAGACCTATGCTGCTAATAATGGATTAATATCTTGCTGTGAGTCTGTTAAACATGCAATGAAAGTTATAATTTTTGTTTTCATGTAACCTTTTTAGCACAGTGTAGAAATAATGATCAATATGAATTAACATGAACGTTTTTGTTGAGCTTCTAAGCCAACGTCTATTGATGTGAGACTAGCATGTCTGTTAATTAATATACAGCTTTTATTGCTGGGCCATGCAGAAATGTAAAGTAAGACTGTGTCAAGCCTGATAAGCTTGCGATAAGATCAGTTTCTAAAAGCAGAGTGCTAGTTGTCAAAATAGGCGCTTTTCACTATTCTTTCTTCCTTTATTTCTACTTGGCCACCTTTCCTGTCCATAATGCAACAAGTTACAGCTCTCTCTTTCAACTTAAGATATAATCTTCCTGTGAAGTTTAATTTTCAGTGGCAGGGTAGAAGTATTAGTGCACTAGTGTTAAGATTAACATAGGTGGCATGCAGACCCGAACCCTTCTGAAATTTGAATGGTTCAGAATGCTTTTGGCAGATCTCAGAGGCATGTATTTCTTCAGGTCCATTGCAGTTAAAATATTCTTGGATTCTGTACAGACAGTAGTGGAGGAACACTTCAAGCAGTCTTTTCTAGTGAAAACCAGGATGATTAATTTCCAGGAGTGTATCTTTATAGATCAAGTCAAGCTAAAATGGATAATCATAAAGCATATTGTAGCGACTTGTATCAGAAATGCTATGATTATTGTGAATGGAAATGTGTGTGTGTGTTAAAAGCAGCAGAAGAGGGGAAAAGAAAACATTGGAAGGAGAGTTAAGTCGTCTGTTTTGGTAACAAAGGACACTGTTTCTAGAATGCCTGTGCTCTAAGCCTACAGCCCAAACAGCTTGGTGATTGGAGACCCTGTACTCTGACAACAGGATTATGGTGTCAAGATTGCATCATGTTATATATGCCATTACTTTTTCTGTTAATACAATAAAAAGTACAAATTAGTCGCACAAAAAAGATAAATAATTTGAATTCCTGGCAATGTATATGGCAGCAGACCTGGAGCTTCTCTTATAGAACTTGCACTTACTATATACTGATGTACATAACACCATTTTATATTGTTCTGTAAATCTGTTCATGTGAAATTATTTTTTTGCCTTGAATATTAAGCCTTCGAATATATGTATGATTTTAAACGTTTAATTACATTGTGCGTATATATGTGTGTGTATATATATCATAATAATGAAAGTATTTGCATGAGAAACTCAATTGTTCCAGTAGAACCACCGAGTGTTGGCTAGAACTACTTTTTTTGTAAGAAATAGTGTTGTTGAAAACAGTTATCGTAACAACATAAAGTTCTGGTGTTATAGCATTGACTTTTAAACAGTTCCAAAATGTTTTTATTGAAGAAAAACATTTTGTGATGGCAAAAATGTAGTTTTGCAGAAGCAATAGGGCTGTGTTGAACATCGAGTTTTGCTTATGATTTGGGTTGATAAGTCTGGGACAACACAAGACTGCTACTAAGATTTGACATGCTGCTGGTGCAGAGCAAGATCAAAGGGGATATAAGCGCAATTGTTGAGCACCTAATGAATATTATGCAAGTGAACTGTTTTTTAGTGCTCTAAATTTCTAGGGTATGAAAACTATACTAGTGTACATATTCTTGAAGAGGTCTAACTCTACTGCATTACCTTGTTTTCTGTTTTATAGGCAAGGCAATTTGTATGTCGTACAATACCAAAGATACCAATGTGTCACTTTAATTCAATGGATGCAGCTACAAGTCTTTTAGCTATATTTCTCTTCTACTTCCTATACTACTGCCGGTGCATCTAAATTAGTCTGTGGTATTGCCAACTGTTACCACATCAACATTCAAAATAGTGGTAGTGTTATCATTAGTAATAGGAATTGTGAATGCCTGGCACAGAGCAAGTAAGCAAATGAAACATCTTTGCTTTTTTGTGTCAGAGTATAAAGTCTGAGATATCATGTCATAAACTGATGTTGCTTAATAGTTCAGAATGGAAAACAGGTAAGATATGTGGTCCTATGTAGTTCTTTAACTACAAGACTTCTTGTGCTGTATGTGTTTTTCCTCAAATAAGCAAGGCCCATAAGAACAAGTTTTGTCCATTAAAAAGTTTCAACTCGTTCGCTTGAACACCATCCATCCTGAGAATTTAATGAAGACTAGTTAGCCCTGAGAGAGGGCAGCTCTTAAGTTACGTGGTAGGGTTCAGCATGATTGTATGTGCTTAAACACATGTCCCAGCTAAAATTGCTCAAGAAGCCATAGTTTTGTTATGTCCTGAATTATAAGTGCTTGTTTTTGTAGTCATAGTGATAGTCACACTGAAGAAAAAAATAAACATTTATTTGCACTTGAAGTTATCATGTGGGATTACATTCATAGCCACATATTCAACTAGCTGGGTTGGAATAAACCTGCTGTTTGAAATTGAAGAAGTGAAAGAAGAAGCTTATTTTGTGTCAACCAGTTACTAAGGTTCTGTGGTTCACTGGGTTTTTCCCCTGCATTACAAATTTAAACAGTTGCTGTCAGCTACCTCCTAGATGTGTGCACTACCATATTCTGCTCTTTCATAGGAAGAAACGGAAAGAGGGAGAGATGCCAGCGTGACCTGGTGGCACTGCTGAGAGGATTGTGAGCCACAGTAGATGATGAAATCCTGAATGGCAGGGGCAGATGCACATTGGGTTACCACTCTTGCATGATGTATAGCACTCGGTCCTCGTATTTGGTGGGTTGTGGTGGTGCCCAAGTCAAGTTTGCTGCCAAAAACTGCTGCGACACGTTGTATCCTGGTATATTTTGGTAAACTTTACAACTGCTTAAAGGAGAGTAGAGGTGTAAGGATTTGTGACTTCTATTTGAGTGCAGGATTGTGCTGCAGTGGTGTGGCTCTTTGGCCTGTGATCCATCTCCTTGTCTCATTTTGCACTGCTGCTCTTCCCTGTAACTTCCCATGGTTTGCCTCTGCCCTTGCATTGGTGTGCGTTGGCTGTCAGTGTTACCTGTGCAGGGAACGGAGAAAAGACAGCGTCAGTGCTCTCAGGAGGCTGTGGCTCGTGGAAGGTAAAGCAAGTAAATAGCACAGAGTTCCTGGAGAATTGTCTAGGGATGATGTTGGTGCAGGCAAAGTTTTCAGAGGCTCTTGCTGTCGGTCTTTAGCAAACTTTTATTGAGTGTGAGCAAATGTCTTCTTTTGGTTTTATGGCTTGGCTAGGCTTTCATGGATTATTTTTTTTCTCAACAGCAGAGGGCACCTCTGAATATTGGGCACCAAGCAAGGAAATGCCAGTTTCAGAAAGTGAAAGTTTAACACCTAAATTCTTCTCTTCTTCTTCTCCTTCCCTTCCACTTCAGTGATGTGTCTGAGGCAGACAACAGTCTTTGATATAATCTTATTTTTTATGAGAGCTTGAATATATTTGACTTCCACATTGTTTCAGGTCTTTACTGTAGTGAGATCCT
This sequence comes from Gavia stellata, assembly GCF_030936135.1. NCBI lineage: Eukaryota > Metazoa > Chordata > Aves > Gaviiformes > Gaviidae > Gavia > Gavia stellata. The sequence goes on along the minus strand of NC_082615.1, from coordinate 7,781,033 downwards.
TAGCTCTGCTTATAATTAGTTTGCAGCATTAGAATGTTTCAAATTTCAACCTTGAGTCTGGAAAACTAGACACTTAGAGCTGTTAAAAACTTGTAATAGCAATACGCAGCTCACTTGTCCAGCACTGCTCCACAAGGGCATATGATACTGCTTTGGATACTGCTCGGTCTCCAGTTACCGAAAGGGGTAAGTGCCTTTTAGTACTCATGTGATGTGCCACTGAATTCTGTGGCGGCTCAGGAGATTTAATTTATTTCTCTTCCTTGCCTCCCTCTTTGGGAATGTCAGTTCTTTTTATGTATTACAGGCTGTAAGTTAATTAAATTTTTTTGAGTAAAAGATGACTGTAGTGTATTTGGACTTACTACAGGAATGGAACAGCTTTGGAATATGCTTTTTGGAGGAATCATTCTCAGAGTAGCTTATTTACGAGAGAATCTGAAAAACACGATGTCTGTATGGTTGAAGTGGCTTCTGATGGAGGTGGTAGGCTGTGGAGTTAAAAGATTTGGTGCCTTTTCTGGATCTGCCTACTGCTAAAGTACAACTGAGGTATCGTACTGCATTTGACAGGACAACCAAGGCACAGATATATTTCCATACCTCAAGTTTATCGAACTTTAGCTTTGTAATTTATGCTCAAACTAGATTATATTTGGGGAAAACTATATATGTAAACAAACCCCAAAACAAACAAGCAAACCCAAAAACAACAAGAAAAAAAAACCAACCGAGAAACAGCTCTTGGTCTTCAGAGCTGCAAATGTTGTGACGCAACTGTTGGGATGATTGTATTTCCCGTGTCAGGTGACATCATGCAGCAATTGATATTGCTTGCTGTAGGTTTTATTTGGGATAGGAGACAAACGTTTTGGCAGCTGACCTAAAAACATGCAGATTTGATTTTCGTAGAAGCTAAACAGAACTATGGCTTTCACTGGCTTCAAGAGAAAATGTGAGACCAGGTTCTGTTGTGAATCTTCTGCAGATGTTAAGTAATTTGGTGATTTATTTTCATCTGAGCTCTCCGGATAGCAGCATTACTATAATGTACACCCAGGTAGACAATCTTCTGATGTATAATCTGAAGGCGTCCAATAGTCTGAGATACACCTGCGTAGAGCTGCAACAGCAACTTAACACAGGCCTGCCTAGTTCACAAGGAGACTCTAATAGGAACTTTCAGCCTGTGAAGCTTAACATTGTTTTGAGGTTTGACTTGACTAGCGTATCTGCACATGTGATGATGTGATAATTAAACTGGTATGAAATGCATCTGTCAGTAATGCTGTTTCTAGGTATGGCTCAACTTGTAGTGTTTATGGAATACAAGAAAGCTTTTCAATAGATCCTTGAAAGAAGTTGAAAAGTTAAGGTTGAGTCAGTGGGGGTCTGGGTTGTTCCTACATGTTTTTCAAAGGCTGAGAACAGCAGAATTAATCTTACTTCCAGCAAAGAAGGAATAGAATAGCTTGGCTTCTTGTACTTCTTGATTAACAAATTTGGAGCTTACTGTTTGCCACTTTTTTCTCAGGGCAGCTGTTTCTCATCTACATTGGTTTGTTTACAAGGCAGATTCCCTCACTGTCCTTCCGCACACTGTGCCTCGGGTATCATTTACTAAATGTGAAGAAACTATCTATAAGGAGAAGTGTGAGCATCAAAGTGTAGCAGAAAGGAAGGCTTTGTTTCTGGCTAAAGCATTTCTTGGTTACTTTCATGGCTGCCTTACGTTGTGAAGTTACCAGCGTACCTGCTGTTTCTGTGTCGTGCTGTGGGAATTGGTATTCCACTAGATGGAGCAGAGGGTACAGTTAGCTCAGGAGATTGCACCCAGGCACGCTACAAAGCCAGAGGCTAAAATAAAATGGAGTAGAAAATTAGAGCAGTGATTGGCCTGCTTTAAACTCGTCTATTAATATAGCTGAACAAAAGTGGTGAAGGAGGTTGAAATCCACTGGCATATAATTAACTGCTCATGTACTTCTTTTAAATTAAGGGAGTATTGTGCTAGTGGTTTAGGTGCTGGAGTTTGAGTGTTATAATAATTCTATTGGTGTAAAAGTTGCAGCAATGAAGAAAATGGCTTTAAATATCTTTTAGAATCTTAGATTCCTGAGTTGTCGCTGGTTATCTGGCTTGAAAAACAAATCCAGTCTGCTGTAGGTTCTGTGTTTGTGCTGGCTTCGTGTTGGATTTTTCTCAAAGTTACTTGCTTCAATAGCCAAATGTATAAATGACGTATCCCACTGCTTTCAAAACAGTCAGTCAATCAAAACTTTTCTCAGTGAAATGCTATTTTGGCCAGAGACTAGGCGAGAAGTTGGTACTAGATCCAAATGATTTTTAACTTGATTTTGGGTAGAAGTTGGCTTGTATATATCCCTGTTCATTTGAATTTCAAGCTTTGCGAGGGATATCCTAGCATATGATTGTCTTTATAGTAAATGGTTGTAGCAGAACGTTTAAGAAGTTTTTTGAAGTTTTATGTCAGATTTGTAGTGATAAATTGCAGTGATTTTGTGAGTCTGAGACACAGTGGATGCTTGAACAGTCCAGAAGTGTCAGGGATAAGACCATGCAGCTGTGTGTGTTGATATTTGCTATCAACAGAGCATTCTTGACAGCTAAATTATCTTCATAATTGGAAGTGCCCTACTTCTTTAAACTGAGAACTAGACCTATAGTTTGCAGTGGTAAGAGCTACTTAAGGATGTCGGTCTTGCCAAGGAGTCAAATTTATCACTTGTTTTCCAAACCAGTTTTCTGTGCTGCTGCTTTCCAGGTCTTACCACTTTCAGGTTAAATACTTGTTTGATAGCTTCAGTCCCTCTTTCAATCCATGGTTGATGTGTGTGCTCTTTAGCAACTACTTAATAGGTCATATGGTCCTATTGGATCATGGGATTGATTATGCTTGATCTGTATCTTAATTTTGGTATGGGACATGCTTCTAAGAATGGAGCTGGATGAAAGCTGACCAAGGAGAGCCTTCAGATAGTCTTAGTGCTAGGAAAGGCTCATTAATGAGCTGGATCTCTGTCTTGGCTTGTGTAGCAGGAACTTGTAATTCCTCTTGAAGGCGTCGTACTGGTTGGATTTGGTGTTCTAGCAGGTCTGTTTCTCTTTCTCCCCCTCAGGCTTATCAGCAGTTTGAGGCAGAGGACAGCATACAGATGGAGGGTGTTCCAAACTTGGTAAAAGCCATCAGACTTGGGAGGTAAGCTCTGATTTTTGAACAGGCAGGGTGGGCAGCTTTGCTGCCTAATTCTTTGTAATGCTGTCAGGAGGCAGAAACTCCGGAAGCTTCTCTCTAGTTTGCTATAATATTTAATCTCCCATTTTTAGGCTTGGTATAGTTTGATTTGAGAGAACTTTGATTAGGATTGGTACTTCAGGTCATGGAATGTGCTAGGATATTGGCAGTGCTGGAGAAGGTTGCAGGTAGACCTGGGCATGAGTTTGTGGTGGTGTTCCAGTGGGATGCTTTCTCATCTGCCTACAAATACTAGAATATTTGCATTTTATGCTCATACTTATGATGCTGAAAGACCTTAAAATTTTTCCATGTAGACTGGCAACCATGAGTAGTGAAACTTTTTAGATATGTATTATATTTTGCACGCGTAATATCTTGCACAATGTAATCTTGCAATGTAATGTCTTCCATGATGTAACAAGGATATAATGGCTTTGTAAAAACATCTTACAACAAAGATGATGGATATTTTACTTCTAGGATGTGTATCATCAAACTGATTTCATCATCTACCCGTTAAGAATTTGACATCTTAGTGGAAAAAGTCTCAGACTGAAATATCAGAGGAGCTTTTTTTTCTTAAAAGTCGAATTGATGGGAACCGTGTCTGGTTGCCACTGTGGGGACCCAGCATGTGTCAGGCAGTGCCAGCGCCCAGCTCCATTCCTCTTGGGGGGATGTTATCAGGGTGGTGGCAGACTTCCACTCTTTTGTGCGCTGGTGGAGTAAAATGGAACTGGCGACAGCTCAGTTTTAAATGTACTTCTTGGTGCCAGTGGAAGGCATTTTTTTGTCTTCCTATTTAGTTTCCTGTTACTGCTGATGGGAGTGTACCTTTAATAGTGACTTAATAAGTTTCTCCAAGGTTTTGCAGCCAGAATCTGGTGGTCTTCCTCAAAATACTTCTGGCTGTTTTTCACTGGGTTCAGGTATCTTCTGTGTTCAAGTCCGTGGTGATCTCTGATCCTCAGGGAATATCTCATCTCTTCCACAGTGTTTAATTGGAAAAGGGAAGCCTGGTCTGTTGGTCGGTTGTTTTGTCAAGATCTTAGCTTTGATGGGAGGCATGTTTTGGGTAGAATAGATTTCTGGTGTTGTGTACCATTCTGCTGTTATTGGAAAAGCCTGTTTTAAGGACTGCTAATGTGGTGTCTGATGAGGGTATATAAACTTAGTGTACATCTGCTTATGACTGAAACTTCCAGCTGTAGGACTGTAATGTGTTACACAGCTGGAAATGACTTCCAGAAGAAAATGCTGAATGTCAATTACATCATCTTTTAGGGCCTTCATTTTTTTAACCTTTGTACGTATCAAAATAATTATCAGATTTAATGAAGATACCCTCCTTGACTATGTACTACCTGTATCTGTGTACATTTGTCTTCTATGACTTGATTTAAGGAACCATTTGAATTTGGGCCACAGAAGGAGAAAATGGTGTGCTTTGTTATGGAACCTCAGCCATTGTGAAAGTGTTTGTTATATCTGTAGCAGTGGGAAACGCTTTTGTGGATTTCATGAAGGCAGGTTATGGACAGCTACGAAGGAAGAAGGGTGTTTGTAACACCTAATGTGGCATTAATTTTCATTAAATACACTGTGTCAAATACTTTTCTTAGAATCCACCAGATAAAATTAATCTCTAGGAGCCAGTGTTGACCGCACTGTCTAGACACGAGCGTACCAAATAGCATCGGGGTGCATCACCGTGGTTTCTTTGCAGGTTCCTGGTGAGGCTGCGTTGACCTGCGACTTCACCGTCCAGCATGAAGCAGCGGTGTTTGACAGGGAGGCCGCAGAGCTGCGGCAGGGCTGCCTGCCTCTCACGGGGTGCTTGGACACTGTTTCGGGCGGGGGAGCTGGTTTCACAAAGCTGATTAGTCATGCAGTTTGCACTTTGTGCTTTCCAGGCTATTTGCCTGCCTTAAAGCAGGTCTATCACAGCAGAAAGGTTACCAGGCCCTTGGTCTGCAGGGAAGGGAGAGACGCTGGGAGCTGTAACGCAAAGCCCGGAGATGGTGGATTCACAAGTGAGCGCAGCCGTCGCTGGATGAGGTGTGGGCAGCTAAAGCTGCTGAGCTCTGCCTTGTAGCTACCGACTGGTTACTGCTAGGATGTCTCTGATGGTCGACTGTTGTAAAATGTAATTACTTCTGACTAGAACACTGGTCATTCTAAGATAGTGGATAAAATTTGGTTTGTCATGTCACGCTTTGTAACTATAAATTCTGACACGTGTTTCTGTAGGTACTTACCACAAACTTCCATATAACCTCCCTTTAAATGTATGGGGAGGCTTAAAACATCTGTTGCCTAAAAATAATAAACTAAAACCTTCCATTCATTCGATATTGTGTCCTGCATTATGTCTCAAAAATACATATTTATGTATGTATTGTGCTGTAAAATATATTTTTATATATGTTGTGCTGTAAACACTTCTACATCACTTACTGCTATTTGACTCAAAGAACTCTTGTTCAGTCTGATAACAGTGCAGAAATGAAAGTATTCAGTCTTGTGTTAGTGTAACTAAAATCTGATTTAATACTTGTGGTCAGAAATTTATAGGTGGAGTGCAAAAGTTTGTGTCAAGGAACTTAATGTTCTTATAAGAGCAAGATTAGATTAGGCGCTAAGAATGTTTACGCAGATTTGAGTGAGTAGACAATTATGTATTTTGGTTCCAGCATTTGACTCTGGCAAAGATTTTTTTTTTAATTGAAACCTACCTATAAAATACTGTGCCAAAACACAGGTATATGGAGCAAAAAGAAACGGTACATTGAGGATTAATTTTCAGATGACCCAGTTGGCAATATGAAAATGTGCAAATAGCAGAGAACTTGCTGGCATTTGTTTTCAGATAATTTCTTCAGTGTTTGGCAATGAGTCTCTGGAGATGAGTAACTATAAATTTGAAGTTTCCCAAGGGTATTTTAACATGGCAAGTGCAATAAGAGAAACTCAGTTACAGAACTCAAAACACATGCTTATATCACACAAATATTGTGCTCAAAAATACCTAAACAAAAAGATGGAATTCACATCTAAGCAGCAAAAAATGTTTTCTGTTTGAATGGAAGGAATTAGTTGTGTGAAGAAAGTTCTGAATTCTCTTTGTTTTTCTTCAAATTTAATTGTATAGTTTGTTCCAGCTCATCTCCTCTTAATATGAACTTATTGTCTGGAATTCTAGTAAATCTGCTAGATGTATTTTTAATTTCTTGGAATACCTGCAGAAATACTCAAATGTTTTCTTTCCCTGAAAACTAAAGCGGAATATGAGTGAATGCCAGCAGAAGTCTTAATTTCTGTAGCACAAATATGACTTGAAGCTATTTAAAAAAATACCTTGTTTATGTTTGCCCTACTTAACCACACATAATCTCCAGAGGTGTTTATATTCTAAGAAACAAATGTAGAGTCTTAACTGGAGCTCACAGCTCTCATTGGAGATTGAGTCTAGCTATGTGATGTGGCTTTTGCCTCTTCCTGTGTTTTCCATGTGCATGTGTGAAACAATCTGTATTGGTGTGAGCAGTAAGCTGTCCTTGAACATAAAAATTCCCTCTCATTGGACTAGCAATCAGCTAGGGAAAATAGTACCTGGGCTTTATATGAGGGCTGCAAATAGTAAGATTGCATTGCTGATGATTTACTTGGGCAGCTCAAGTGTTGGGAGTTTAAAAATGCAAGAATCAACATACTTTTTATCCTGCTCTTTGCTATTCACTACTAAGGATACTCTCCTCTCTGATCTGGTTGCCTAATCCTAGGCAAGTCACAGTCTCGTTTACTAGAACTCTGAATTTAATTTTAATTCCCTTTTTTAAATTTTTCTTCTTCCAGTTAGCAGACTCGAGGAGAGGGAGGCAGAACTCAAGAAAGAATACAATGCACTTCATTCAAGACATACAGAGGTAGGTCGTTATGCCAAGATGAATTCAGGGTATCTGTAAAAATGTATATCTATGGAAGACTTCGTGTTGTGAGCAACTGGGAAAATTGCTGGATGTTTTAGTTTATTCACCGATGCTTGGATGTTTGTATTGGTAATGTTGGTTGTAACCAGGCTTCGTTTGGTATGTAGTATTTCTAATACACATCTGAGTGTTTATTTCTCCATGTGAGTTTGATTACATGTTTGTCAATTTTATAGCTTTCTCAGATATTCAGAAGCTTTAAAAAAATAGGAATTTGCTTTTTCATATTTCAAAGACAATTCTTCAAAGCACACTAACAAACTTCAAAGAAATAGAAATAAAATTGCAATCTCTGTGTTCTTTCCAGCAGTTTTTTGTGTTGGTTTTACTTGTACCGTTGAAGGAACAAATACCTTCAAAAATTGGCCTCCTACGGAGTTTCATGATTAAAAGAAGTCCCTGCCATACTTATTGATAGCTATTGAAAACAGTATTTGCTAATGAAGATTGGACAAGTTTGACTCTGTTAAACTAAATTAAGAGCCACAGTTTTTAATTTGGTTCTAGAGCATAAAGGGACTTGCAGTGCTTTGATTTTTAGCAGTAGGTTGTCTTTCTCATGCAGGGATGCTTACTCCCTAACTAGTATATTTATTTTAGTGAGGAAATTACTAGGTTCTGTAAATAATTCTGATTAATCTGAAGCCCCAATATTGAGCACAGTTCTTCTCCTTACTCTGATTGCTTTGCCTTTGTTTGAAAGGTCTGATAGCTGTTTTTAGATAGTCACTAACATTGGGGAATGCAATACTGACTGGTCCTAGTTCAAAAGACCACAAGAAGGGGAAGCAAACACAAATGTCTGATTTGGTTACCTTTACTACTTCCCTAGCAATCCTAAGATGAGTATGTTATACTGACAGCAGCTGTAAGTGGCTTGGAACCACAACCAGCATATAGCTCTTGACTATTGCATGAGAAGATTTCTGCAGTATATTTACTGAAATCCTAATGTATTTAAGCTCACTTTTGTTACTAAATAGTTGCTTTAGAATGCTACATCTGTTGAAAACTGGAATTTTAAATTGAGAAGTGACAAAGCTTAATGCTGCCCACTTAATTTTTACCTCCTTTTGAATTGGAAGTTCTTCGGAGTAGTGTGTGCTTGCAAAGTTTTGGTTTATTTTAGTTAGAGCCTATGGGTACTATCACAATAGAAATGGCACAGGTTTTTATTGAATCCTGTTCTGCAGAGTTCGAGATAACTAAATGTATTGGGCACCATTAATTCTATGAAATGCTAATGAAATGTTCTGAATATCTTTTCACATAGGTTTTGCTCCAAAATGGACAACAACCTCTGCTGGTTTGATTCCAATTTATTAAATGCTTTTACATCTTAAATTCACTTTCTTTGGTGTAGGGAGAGGTGTTTCCTTGGGCTTTATTATTCCTGAGGTGACTACGTCCTTTCTTCATAAAGAAATAAGTTGTAATGCAACATGGTATATTCATACCTCTGTGCTGCTAAAATCAGGTCTCATGTTTTCTGTGCCCCTTCCTTTCAGCATGTTTACTTCCTTCGTTCTTTATTTCCCAGTCTCAGCATTTTTAATTTTTTCCTTTTGAATGTTTCACTTCTCTCACTTTGTTGCATACTTCTAAACCCCAAAACCTTTACCTTAAGTTATTTCTGGGTTTGTCTACGAAGATTTTGATTTCTGTCTTTAGGTGACAAGTGTGTGTACATGTTACTAGAGGTACCTGAAATTCTCAGACCACCAGCTGGCAGCTTCTGAAATACAACAGTATATTCAAGATAGGACATGGAGAGTTGATGGGGTAATGGGTTCGTGGGCTGCGAAAGCTGAGCTCTGGGCTGGGAACTAAGGACAAAGAATAGCTACCAGGAGTGTGATCATTTATAACAGGTCAGGAGCCTTTTTGACAACTGTGTGACTAACCTCAGGAAGTTACCTAAATATTCCTTATCTTCATTTGCAAAGATGCTTTTGAGCACAATTAGAGAGACCATTGTCAATCTTGCAAAGTACAAACTTCCTGATATGCTTTACTTTATCATAGACTGTCTCAGGTCAGCATTTTAATACTGCTATCTGGTGTGTGTTTCTCAGGGACTGAAATCCCTGGGGACTGGAAAGGACTGTCTGATAATAGTGCACGTCTTCCCCACCCCTCTGACTTCCTGCTTCCCTTTCTCCCAACAAATTCTAATGGTTTAGGTCTGTGTAGTAACTTTTTTCTTTTAATGCAAGATATTTTGGCAAATACCCAATCTACTTGTAAGCATTAAGTTATCAAGTTTATTGGCGTAAATACTTCTATCACAATACTCGTTTCTGAAACCTTTCTTACTTTCATGTTTTTTCTAGGAATGAATGTTTTTTTGCTTCTGAATCGGCTTCAGCATTGTCTTTGCAAGTGGTCTATCTTTGATACTTGCTGAAATGGCAATTGTTTTTCTTTCAATTGACTAAATAATGAACAGAGCATTAGTAAGGGGTTTTTTAGCTCTAAGATGTTGTCAGTGATTACTTTGACAGATGTCGCATTAAAGATGCGACTTGACTGCGTTTTCTGCAATCTTAATTTCTAGCAATTTTTCTCTAGTCTGTCTTCAGTATTTGCTTCCCTCCATTCCCCTCTTATTCTTTAATTCACAGCTTAGTATTTCAGACTTGGATGTCTTTCTTTTCCAACTCTTGACTTCACTGAGGCTCTGTAACCATGTCCTCTTTCAGCACTGACTCTACCTGCATGTGGCTCCCTCTTTGCTGGAGATCACTGCCCAGCAAACTTGCTGGCTCAGCAGCACACAGGAGTTTCTCCTGAACAATTTCAGTCAAAATGAACCAAGACCTACTTAAACTAATTAAGCCGTGGGAAGTTACACCAGTGACGCGAACCAGAGAACCGAATCCCTCACCCGCAGCGTGCGTCGTGATGAGTGCTGGGAGTGCTCCTTGGAGCGCAGCCTGCCAGAGACAGCTCTGCATTGCAGCTCCAGGGCACCAGCCTGCCCTAGCAACAAGGTGTCTTTGCGGCTGCAGAGGCAGCAGGGCTGCCTTGACTTGGTAAAGCCTGGGGAAGAGGCTTTAGCCTTCTTCACCCTTCTGCTAAATTAGCCGCTATCTTTCTTGCTGCTCTCTATAGAGTGGGAGATGAGCTAATGAGTCTAAGTGGAATATATCCCCTTAAGCTTCCTCCCCTGTTAAGTCTGTGCTTGAGCTAACTGGCTTGATTTTTGAATGGATTAGGGTACGGTAACCTGAGCAGTTGAGTTGGTAGATTGGAAGGTGAAGTGTAGCTGGGCATTTGTAGCAGGTAGTGGAGAGGATAACATGTTCAGTCAAACATAATGTGTGAATGCAGCCTGAACATGTTCTGACATCCATGTCATGATTCCCTGCTTAGTTACCATGCTCTGGTCCCTTGTCTTTCCTCTGCTTGCAGCGTGTTTAGATCTTGCGCTGGTCTTGCTCTGCTCTTATGCTCAGAACAGATGAGCAATAAAGCAGCATGCTGGAGTTCCTGAATTTGAACTTTTAGAATTTAACTATGCAAAGTCTAGTTTCCATCTTTGGCTATAAAGGACCCGATGCAGGAAACAATCATACAGCCACAAGGACAGCACGCTAGAAAGGTGAATGGTTGACAGTGGTCTAATCCAAAAATCTTTGGACCTTTGCTTTATAGACTTAGAAAGGAATTTTATTACTCGGTTATAGCTTTTATCTCAAATACTGTTCTGTTTAATAGAGAATTTACTTGGTGCATTACCTGTATAAAAGCAACCTTGTCTTCTGCACATACCTGTTGGTGCTTTTTGCCTTTGCTGCAAAGAGATGATGCACTGCTGCTAGTGACTTTTCCAGAGCAAACCCCCTGAGTAGGAGGTAAAGGGTCTTGTTTTCTTTTTCTGCGTAGTTAATGGGGCACACTTCATAACTACGGCACTGGCTTTTTAAGGGTTTGGCTGCAGACTTATGTTTACTACTCAGTTGAGAAACTGAGGCAAAGCAGTACTTTGGCATCTACTTGAGAGCTGACTCACACCTGTGGCACTTCTCTGCACAGATTTCCACAATAAAGCGCTTTTCTGTTTAAGGAAGTGATTCTTTTTAGCCTTTGGGAAACACAAGGCTAAGATGGTTCGATATCTCTTTCCCTGACACACAGAATATGGGCTTAGTTTAATGAAGCATAATTGGGCCATGGAAGTGTTTGTGTTTTGTCCTGATACAACGTGACAGAAGAGTGAGCCTGTCTCTGGCGTTGGGAATGTACTCGTGTCAGGTTCATTTGGATAAACAGATACCTGCAGCAAGTCCCTATGTAGGGAAAAAGGAAGAGAAGGTTAAGTGGAGATGTCTAATTACAACTGTGGCTAAGCACAGGTGCCAGTCATAGTGGTTTTGAGATTAGACTTTAGATATCTGTTCAAGCAAATAGTTTTTCTAAAGCCTTATGCTAAACATTAACAGGTTGATGTATAAAGCCTGGATTTAACATCTTTATGTGCTATTGTATCTGCCAGCAGCATCATCTTACATGTGGATAAAGATGCATCAAGCTCACCAGTGGGAATGGTGCTTTTACTTAGGTGGCAAGCTCACCACAAATCCTTAAAAGGCAGTTATATGGAAGTATGTTTAGGACTGTCGTACTGAATCAAGGAGATTCTAGAAATGTCTGTTACCTTAATAAATCTAGATTATGTGGGACACAGAAAGATCTATATATGCACAGTTGGTTGCACATTCCCAAAGGGAGGAGCCGCTTGTGCCAAACCTGATTGGATCTGCGAGATGAACAGCGAGGGCTGTAGCACTGAGCCTGGTTTGGCAGTGAAAGAATTACTAAAACCTGTCCTGGGGGAGTTAAAGCACTGACACAGAAAGGAAGGAGGCGTGAAAAAGAAAGGAAGGTATAAAGGAGATGCTCTCAACCTGGTTAAGGAAAAGGTGCAGGTAACAATGACCACAACATGGTATATACACATTTGTTTGTGACAAAGGAAGTATCAGGCTTGTGTACATTGGGAGCGGTCGTATTTGTAAGGGTAGGCGTAGAAACTAGTGACAGGATGTTCATTGTCTTTCACTGAATGCTGAAGCTTAAGATGTAGAAAAACCTGTAACACTTTCTACAGTTGCAGAACTTGTCACGTGCTGTATGAGGAAACCAATCTGAGTATTTTCTGAGATGGGAAGGTGTTGCATTGCTGTCATTTGCATTTGAAGGGAATGGCTTTCATGTTCATGCTGTAATGTCTTCAAAAGCTCATTATAGTCAGTTTTTACATGTTATGCCCTAAGATGAGCTAACAATGAATTGTGAAATGCTGTTAACTGCATACGGTAGTTCTTCCAAGTCCTGAGTTTATCTTTAATCCCCTCAACTAATGATAATTGACTAATGCATTTAGTTACAACAATGATGAAGAGTGGTCAGTATTTATGATGTCTTCCTTGGAACAATTGGTCATATTCAAAATACATGTGGACTTCAGGGGCAGCAAGGTGAGCTGTCAGTAGTAAAAGGTTATGAATGATTAAATATTGACTGCAACTCTTACTGAAGAGAAGGATAGTAGGTCTCGTCTTTTATTTATCATCTGTCCTGTAGTGTAACTTCAGTAAGAATTGTACCGAATAGAGAGCAATTATTCCATTCATATCTATTTTTAAATTGTCAGTAATTAATTTTTTCTTTGGATAGCTGAGCAATCATAATCAAAACATAGCAAAACTTTTGATCAGATTTTGAGCACTTGAGATTTCTAGTGTGTCAATTCATTAGACTTTTTTTTTGGATCAGGATGGCACTTCAAGGATATGCTGAGACTTGGAGTAATTTAGATTGAAAAGAGTCTCTGGAGGTCATCTAGTTCAAATCCCAGTGGTTTTGGATGGAGTCTTCAAAATTTTGTTGTAGACAAGCAGTTAGTGAGCTAACTTCCCAGTAAGTTTACAGTATTTAATTTTTTATTTCAACCTTTTCATTAACTGATTTCTGTAAGTTGAGAATCCATGTGCTGTGTCTCATGACTCCACAGCACCACCTGTGTAGCCCCCATCCCATGGGTAGGGAGGGAGGGTGAGGAACTTTGCTGCTTGTGGACAATTTTCCAGTATTGTCAGCTTTTTTCCTTGGGACCCTGGATCGAGGCAGTGTGTGGGCTTTACATGGCAGTACCACTGTTTTCCTGATTTTTTTGGGACACTACTGGTGTGTACAGCCTGGATCTGTGGACAAATTGCTATGCTGCACTGCATATGATGCACACATTTGGGTTTTAATCTTATTTTTGTGTTCCTATAGCTTACGTGCTTTATGCTGAAGTATGTGATGTTCAGATTTGCTTATTTTACCACCAGCAGTATTTTTATCTGCAGAACAATACTAGACTACATACATAGTCCTTTAAATTGACCTGCCCTCTAGCCTCTGTATGTGGTTAATAAATATGATGAGACATTTCAGTAAACAAAAGAACAGACTGAGGGGAGGGAATAAAGTAGGTTAAACCATGTATTTTGCAAAACCTGAAAGTTGTACGGGTTTTACTGACCCTACTCTTTTTTCCCCGTGTGTTAGTTGGTCCCTGGAAAGGTACTAGTTACTCAGCTTCTGTTCGCTAGCTAAAAAGCATCACAGATCTTCTGTTCAAAATTTTACTTCATGAAACCAATTGGTGTGCTGCAAATGGAAGGGTTTGCAGGTAGGTCAGCTTCTGTTCACTCCCTTCCATGATGAGGGAATACATGAACAGCATACAGAAAGGTCTAATGTGCATTTCAAAGTTATGCATTGTTTTTTCCCTGGAATTTCTAAATTAATTTGGATTATAATAAACTTGTGTAAAACTATGCACAGGAACCATTGGAACACATAATTTTGTTTCTGTGGAAACAGAAAAACCAAGAAGTATGGATAGTTGAAAATGGAGCTTTCAATTCATTTGATTGCTTCTGTGTACGAGCAAGCATTAAAAAAATTCAGAAAGCGAATGAGATGGTCCTAGTAAAACGCTGCATTTATATCATTTTGTTGGAGGATAAATTTTGTAAGCTTTTGACAGCAGTTAAAGTATATTATATAATGTTTCTCTAAAAATAGCAAGATTTTTTTTCTGGTCTGAATTATATTAATTAGTTCAGGTGAATGCTGGGAAAACCAGGATCTGTATGTAACCAGTATTTACCATATAAGTTACTGATCTATAGAATATCTATCAATCAGGATATCTTAGGCCAGTTCACTCTACCAAAAAAACCTCAGACTGAGAATATATATTCATATATATGGCCTCGGACACATCAGCCCTGACCTGAAAGTAACCTGAAAGAAACTTGAAAGATGCAGGTTTCCAGGTCCTGCTGAATTCTACTACTAATGTATGCAAATGCCCCCAAAATAAAAGGTTATGTAATATTGGTTGTACAAATGCCTGTTAACAACACTATTCTAAAAGTGTGTGTATACCCTTTCTAGACTAGCAGAAGAAATTACAGTTTTACAGAATAGGTGTTCTTTTCTAGGGGAAGCCTTTGAGATGTGACCTGAATATGTCTCAGGAAAAAAGTACACTAAATTCTTCTGCAGTACACCTATGATTTCTTTATTTCTTTTTTTCTTGTTCTGAGTGCCCTATTCATCTTTGGATGTGAGTGCAGAAATGCTAAAAATACTGTATGTCATGTAGGCTTCTCTTCAGGCTTTCCCAGTTTTCATTTCAAAGACGTATGTCCAAATTAACCTTTTGGAGTGATGCAGTGATACTTGTTACTTCTCCCCATGCATGTCCCAGATCAGTTACATGCTGAGCAGCATCATCCTTTGGCCGATTGGAATCGGGGTTCATTAAATAAGTCATGACTGCAGGAGTCAGCATGGTGGCCTGTGGCTGTCTCTCGTAAAAGAAAGAGAGCAAGCAAGTAAAGCTCTTCTCGAGTGCTAAAAATCCACAGGCACTCAGTCCTTTTTGAGATGTCAGTCTAGATCATTTAAAACCAAGGCTTTCTGTGTTCTCTATAAGTGAACTTTAAATTTATTTGGATGTTGGAAGAAAGAGATGTTGACTTCATTTTTCTGTCTATGGAAATAATCTGATTCTTAGTTTGTAGTTTCTTTATGTTTCGTATTTGAGGTGCATATTGTCTGACCTTTGCAGTTGGGCTATAGTGAAATGTGTTGTGTGACATATAGTAGATTTTAATCTCTGTTGGACATGGAGGTCTTAAACAACCTCTGAAATGGATTTGAACATGGCACTTCTGTTCAAAACTCTTGTTTGTAATATCACACACACTTTGTGTGCCCTTGGGATGTTCCCTGTGCATGAATGCACATGTAAGTTCTCCAATTTTTTATTTATTATGGGCTTCTCTTCTGGTTTGTGGTTTTACACACTGTATAATTTTGCTGCTTTCTTTATCTATTTCTTTAATGTTTCTGAATGCTTTTACTATTTTTAGCATTACAGGGGAAGATTATATTGTATTGGCCAAGAATTATGCATTTGTAGTGAAGTAAATGGTATTAAATATTTCTTGCTGTTTCTCTGTCATTTTAAACAGATGATTCACAATTACATGGAGCACTTGGAAAGAACCAAACTTCATCAGCTAACAGGGGGTGATCAGCTAGAATCCACAACACACAGTAGAATTAGGTAAGCTATTTATTGCGCTCTCACCCTGAAATGAAAGAAAAAAAAAAAAATCCATTCATTTGTGTTTGCAAGACTTTGTTCTTTAATCCTACAACAACGGTTTGGCTGAATCGGAAAGATTTGTTGTATGATTGGAATGCGGTAAGAGAATAGTGTAGAAATCAGTAGAAAGAGGTTTTTGCTGTTGTACTGCCAAATGTTGAGATATACTTTGTGCATTAGCCTTAAACAATTTGAGCTTATTTGAGTGTTTGTGTTTGGGTAGGCAGGGAAAATGTCAGCAGCTGTCTGAAAATAATTGATAACTTGCCATGGCTTTGTGTACAGGTTGATGAAGGTGTGTATCGTGGTACCCGTTTGTTCTGAGGGCTTGATGTGAATATATTATGCAGATTTTGAAGCTTTCTAGCCTATGAACTCTGTGTGGAAGGAGGGGAGAGTAACTCCAGGGCTGGCTGTGTCTCTGCGTTGCTGCATAGATGCTGCGAGGAGCCCGGCGGCTCCCGGCGCGAGGGGGAGGAGAGCGGTGATGTCATTGCTCTGGAGCTGCTGCAGAAGAGTGGAAAGCTGCTGCTGATGGCATTGTTTTTGTGGCAGCGGCTGAATGACAGACTTTGCCTACAAAGATACACCCTCGGCCCCTGTGTAGCCTTCTTGGTTCCGGCGTTTCACCATGCCAGCACAGCGCCATGAATCCTGGATGCATGCTGCTATTTGTGTTTGGCTTCGTTGGCGGGGCGGTGGTCATTAATTCCGCTATCTTGGTATCTCTCTCTGTCTTGCTGCTTGTGCACTTTTCTATTTCTACTGGTGTGCCAGCTCTGACGCAGAACCTACCAAGGATACTCAGGTACTCTGACCTACTGAACCTTGGCTTCATGTGCTTGTTCTTTTTCTCTGCTTTCCATTTTCCTTTCAGACAGAAAGAGCAAGGATAAATTAGAGATGTAAATTATGTGTAAATTTCAAATTCTTTTGTAAACTTAATTACTTACGGACTGGGATATGCCAGTATATTTTTTTATACACTCAAATTTCATTGCCTTTTATTTAAGCCAGTACAAGGTCAGTTTAAGTATCTTTTATTTAGAAAGCTATTACATTGGTTTATTGTAACCTGCAAAAAAAGCTGTGATGATAATGTGGTGGATAAAGCTCACATTCAGTGTATTGTCAGGTACTTGGCTAATCTTGCGTAGCCATAAATGTACGCAGTCTGAGGCTTTATACTATTAAATTTCACTTTCTTTTAAATTAAAAGAATTATGTAAGATCAGTTAATCAATGATCTGTTCAAAACAACAGTAATTAGTTGATCACATTATTTAAAAAAAACCTCATTATTGGTTGGTGGGAAAAAAAATACCTTTCATTATTTAAGCATTAGAGCTCTTAAAGCCTATTCACTATTGTTCAGCCAAATGTTATCCTCTCCTCTTTTTCTGTACTTGTGTGGCAAGCTGCCAACTCTGTCCCCCCCTCAAGTTACGGTCTGTTTGTCCTAGTTGCCTGGAGCAGTAGCAGAGATGCATTAAAATATTGTGACCAAAAGTAATCTTGACATGTTTTAGTGCTATAATTACAAATGGAAAACAGTTGGAAAAGTTCTGAAATGTAGCTTTCTGACCCAAGAACTTGACATACTTTAATGATGGTTGTAAATTGAATAGTAAACTTGATCTAAAGAGGGAAAAATGCGGGAAATAGTGTTCTCTGAAAGAGGCATGTGACTTTTTCTACTTAATATATGGTGCATGTAGACTTTGTATGGTATATGCTTTTAACTTGTGTCTCTGAGCACAGAAGGGTTGTTCCAAAGGTTTAAAGCAAATAAACACATAAAAGTAATACCAATTATTAATAACAATGATAATAAATATATGTGTATGAATATTTTAAATACAAAGAAATAAAGTGTAACTCTGTATAGACTGATCTAGTTAGTAAGGCTGCCCTTGTTGAAAAGGGGGGAAAAAATCAAACCCAAAACAAATAATCACCAAATCTAAAAAACCAAAGCAAAATATTGAACTTCACGTTCAATAATTTTCATTAGACTTTTTATATATAAGCAATCAGGTGGTTTAAGAAATAGGGTTTTTTGTAATGTGCTTTTGCTTCCCTGGAGAATATTTAATGGATTCGAGGGGTTTTGCTATGCTAAAAAAAGCTATGCTTTTTCCCGCCCCTAGTAATTTATTGATTTAGGAATTACAGGAATGGGAAGTCAGTTCCTTAATCTTTTATTCATTTAAAAAAGATAAAAATATAGGATGAAGGAATGTAATTGTAGAAGAATTGTTTCTATTTTTTTAACACTAGTCGGATTTTAGAACAGAGCATCTGGTTGCTTATCCTAAAGGTTCCTGTAAATGCTTCGATACATCACTTCAGAATATTAGTTTAGGCTTTTAAAACACGCGCCTGCCTTCTGTCGTATTCTCAGATATTTCTTGAACACTGGGGGAGTAGAAGAGGTTCTTTGCTTTTCAGTCAACAACCAGTGAAATAAGTTGAAATTTCTTCAGCCTATTTGGATAATTTCTTTTAATGCAGACATGCACATAATAATCTTCCTTTCCAAAATAAGCCACCTTTTCAAACTTCGCTTACTGTGTAGTCTTGCAATGCACCTGAACTGTGTTTTAGCACATCAAAATATGTTCATTATAAAATTTATTTAAAACTATTCCGCAAAAAAGCAAACGTCAGTTGTGAACTTTTTTCGGTACCCATTTTGTTTAAATTCTCTCTTCTGAAGATTGCAAAGAAGATAAGCTTTGTGGCATATCCTGCAAGTAAGCAAATCTGTCTGCTCTGAACCATTGCTCCGGGAGGCGTTTTCCAAAGCAAAGGGCCCTTCACAATGCATGCTTTATCACTGCCTTTCTTTTGCACCAAAGGGCTGCTTTTTTCCTTTTTTTGTGTCGCTGGACTTCTTAACCAATGAAATGGTTTCAGTCTGTCTTTAACATAAGCTTAGATTATGTGGTGTGTCCTTTGTTCCCCATACGCATTAGAGTTGTGGGAAATCTAAAGAAAAGCAGAACCTGTTACAATAGCGGGAATCGTTGGAATCAAATTCTGTTTAATTCTGTGGCTATTTTTCGTGAAGACTTTCAGCAGAGTTAGTTTGCAGATGCTGGAACAGTATCTGATGCTTTTTGTTTTGTAACCCTGACTGATTTTGCTTTGCTGCCTACTTTGCTCTGCTGAAGTACTTCTGAATTAATAACCTAACTTGGAATAATATTTATGAAAGACCGAGATACATGCAATGTGAGAATTAGTTGCAAAGATTTTTGTGACAAGGAGCATCTTTTGTACACCTGTACGGGAAAGGTTTATGTCAATTAAAATTATTTGCTCTCTGAACATTGTTTTTCTGGCAACATAAAATTTACCAAAAGGAATTTAATGCTTAATTGCTAAATAGAATCCCTTCTTGACTACCTTTCCTTCTAAGTAAAAAAAAAAAAAAAAAAAAAAAAGCTTAGCTTTTCCTTTTGCTTTTCAACACTCCCTTTCATATTTTTGTGTATAACTTATATGCAGGTGCTAATTCTGCATAGAATTCTGCCCAGGTTATGTTTAATTTGTAAAAAGCCTTGCAAAAGAAAGTATGTATGGTGGTGTTCTGGCTTTTATAATACTAAAATATGAGATCTCTCGAATCTCAATATTTTTTCTGGGTTGTCTCTGCAGGGGTACTTACAGGCAATGCTTTCTCTTAAGAAGTGTAATTTTCTGCCATTGCTTGTGCACACTTTTATCTTCTGTCTTTAGGATACTTAAAGCTGTGCTAGTTGATTACAGCCCTTTTTTCTGTATTTCATTGTTCTGACTGAACAAATACTTTGCTTTATTCCATGCCTGGCTGGTATTTTTCCTTTTCAGGGCTGGCTGTAGCATCCTATGAATTGCATTCTACACAATGTTTTTGTCTCTTGCTGGCAGGAAGTATTAATCTTTTTGTTCACTGATTACATTACTGACAGCAAGATTGACTTGGACATTTTTTTTTGAGGGTCAATATAAGAAGCTTTGGAATTCCCAAACGTTGTTTGCCATAGGGAAGTGATAAAGATAGCAGAGATGGTGAAGAGTTGAGATTAAGTAATTTGCCTTACTGGCACAAGCTTTTGTGTAGCTTTAGGGTGAGGTAGACTGAACTGATTGTGGTTAAAACTACACAATTTTTGGCTGGGCTAGTTTTAACATTGGTAATTCTTTGACCCAGTTTTTTTCAGTTACACAAATCCGTGTAATTCCTGTGATCTTCAGAAGAAAAATACTGTACGTTTTGCAAAGAGATGGACTTTAAGCTGGTTGTTTACAGCTTTCCCAAATGCTTCAGTTAATGATTTAGCTGTTGGCTGTTGTAAAAGCTATGTGGTACTGTATCTTGCAAAAAAAAAAGCAAAATATTATTTTTAAGAGTAGTTGTTGAAAACTGTAGTTTAGTCTGAAATAAGGAAACATTTTCATCTTATACTCCAGTTTGTGTTCCACTTCTGTAAAACTTGTTTACTATAGATTAGCTTTGGTGCAATCAATAACTGTCCCCTAAAGCCATTTGCAATTAAATAATGTGAAATGAGGAATCTTGTGCTGTAATACAAACTGTGTATTTAATAATCATGTATGAATGTTTGAACCTATAATTTTACCACTTCCCTGCTGATTTCAGAGATGTACAGGAAAATAAATTGTGTGACATCTGAAATGGCTGATGAAACCTGTCTCTCTTTCAAACAGAAAGGAGCGTCCAATATCCCTGGGCATCTTCCCGTTACCTCCAGGAGATGCACTACTTACGCCAGAAACTCAGAGAGAAGCGGGGGAAACGCCTGGGTCAGAGCACTGGAAATTCCATGAGCTAAGCCAGCCACGGTCCCACACAAGTCTAAAGGTGAGCACTGGGCTTGACTGCCTTGTGTGTTAGGAGAAACTCCCATAAACAGCTTATAGATCCTTGGTGGGGAGAAAAAGCAAATTGAAGGGAAGGAGGGAAAACCCTAAATCATCTTTATGTAAGCCAAGTGTGTTGCTTACTCAAATGAGCTTTGAGGGAACTTATTTACTGGAAGAAACGGAGTTTGGGTTGCATTTTCCAAGAGAGTGGTAATACAGGCTAGTTCTCATCTTACTCACAGGAGTGGGTTTCTTCTTTCTGACTAAGGACCCTTTCCAAAGGTCAGTCACTTGTTCTTTACAGATTACATATGTAACTAGATAGTGTAAACAGGTCTGCTGGTTTAATAGCCTTTTAGAAGGAAAGCTTCGATTACTACCCAGGCAGTACTCTTAACACAGCCTCTGCCTACTATCAGGCATATAGCGTAGGTACACCGCAGAGTTGAGAATGACCTAACTTTCCTAAATTAGCCTGTGATTATGATTTCCCTTACATGTAGCTTGGCTATAATTCCTGCAATTGTTTTCTGTTCCAACAGTGAGAGGATGTCATAGAACAAGCTGCAGAAATGGAAAAATGGGGGAGTGGTGTTAGAGTGTGATGAATCTGGCAGTGGGGACTAGGGTGCACTAACAGCACAGCGGGAGGAGGGATCTGCAGGGTGAAGAACTCCAGAATGTGTAAAGCCTCTTTATATCTTTATGTTGATGAGGTTTTTTGGAAGACCGTGGATATGCTGTTATTTCTGAAAAGGCATACAGTTGAGGGGAATTTCCTCCTAAGTGAACTTAATACCTAGCAGGGGAATATTAAACTGATAAGAATTAAAAAAACTATCCAGACATAGTTGGAACCCAGACTCTCTTTTATTGCCTAGATGCCATGTGGAGATAATGGGAAGTGTAAGTAATGGTTAATTATAAACATATCAAAGTGACAACAGGAGTTTGGATCTAAACATTTGTCACTTAACAAACTCTTGGCTAGGACCATTTTTGGGTCTTAAATTTGTCCTATGCCCTTTGTCCTATGTCAGTTAACATCAACAAATTGACAGACTTTAGGAGAGCTGACTGAAATACAACTTAAAAGTTATGACTAAGAGTAAGTGGAGGTGAGGTATAAAGGGAAGTGTCTGATCCCATCCTGTTTCCTCAGAAAATTATGTTGGTTGCTATATATCGTCAAAATAGGCTTCTTGGTATAGTTCTTCTAAAAATAATGCACTGCTAAAAGAGAATTTACAAAACAGCACAGACTGTAATTTTTCAAACCTAGTTAGTCAGAATAAGTCCTGTAGGTCCAAAGCAGCATCTTTGCTTTTTAGCTGTGAATGTAAAGTACTTCTGAAGTGAACATGTTGAATAACATGATATAGTGAAGTTGTAACCAGAACTTGAAACTTTTTTCTCTAATACTTTTATTTCCTCTAAATAGCTTTAACATCAAGAACAAGGCACAAGCAAGATTCTACTGCTTTCATGCATCTGTTTTCAATTCATGCATGAGCATTTCATTAATGGTCAGTGTTTCCTCTAAAAGTATCACAAAGAGTAGGTGTCAGGGAGAAACCCAGGCTAAAAAGACTGGGTATCCTGTAGCTTTTACAGTAGTGGCATTGCTGGATATCACTGTAAGACAACATACAATTATGTACCATTCATTATTTGCAAAGCTTTGCAGATGAGCTACTACTTCAGATTTAATTATCTAATTTTTAAACTAATTTTTCTTTTTTCAGGAAAAGTCTTTTGGCAATGTTGCCAAAAAAGAAAAATTTGCTAAGTCAGTACAGCACTGACTTTCAAATGCTTAGGCTTTGAGATATTTTAGTTAATTCATTGTCACTTAATGGAATTGCATTTCATTCTCATTAGTTCTAGAACAAACATTCACGATAGTTTAATCAGTATCGTTTCCAAGAGCTAGCTACAAAAAATACAGTAAAGTCAGAAATATAAAATAGATGGGATTGTTTGAAATTCCTTTAAGGAAAGGACCATTCTCTTCACAGTTTTCAAGCTGTTTCATGAGCTTTGTGTGTGAAAGTCAGTGATCAGTCTGTGCTGCATCAGTTCGTGGATGCTTTTGGAATACAAAGATGTAGAAATGTTTGAACAGAGCCAACAGCTCTGTTGAGGTTTTATTCCCTGTTTGTGTGAACTCCGGATTCCCTTGGTAATGGGTACCATTTCCTCCCTTCTGTATCTGCTTGCTGGAGTATGAATCATGATCCAGCAGCTGAGCTTCACCAGTTCAAAAGGCAATTAGGTAAATTGTGTAGCTTTTTCCTTTCTCTCTTTTTTAAATGGACACGATGTATCTCATGTAACAATTTCATATGTTGGGTTTGTTGCCTTGTATAACTATGGGTAAGTGTACATGTTTTATTAGTTGACTGTCTTTCTGAATAATTTTGTCAGAATATCAAATATTAGTAATTTTTTATTTTGGAATTTACTAAAAGAGGATGAGAACTGGAAGTAATTGATAGGCACGTCTTGAAAGTGCTTAATTTTGTTTCTAGGGCTTGCAGATTCCCTGTGGGGATGCCACTATAGGATGCAAGCTTTACGTTTATGCTGATATACATAAATGTGTGTTTTCCACCCTGCCGCCACAAGTCAAAATCTTATCTTTCCAGGAAGTTCCAAAAGTAAAAATTTAGAAATTACATTTCTTAGTAAGTTTACACTAAGTACAAATGAGAGAATGTGTGTCTATATGCAGATCTCTCTCGTTTTTTTAAAAAACCTTAAAATTCAATTTCACTTCCTTATCCAAAAGGGATGCCAGCAGTACGACGAATTTGTGCTTCACAAAATCTGAACTTGCTTCATTCTTGACAAGTTCAGGTTTCCTGAGTTAACAGCTACGTTCTCTTTAAATGTCACAGACTTGTCTAGGAGCCTTGCTTTCACCTCTGATTCCCAAACAAAAACCTAAAAGAACCTTTTATCAAAACTTACCATACTGCCTTTTTTTTTTCCCCCAAGGAGATTCCTCTCATGCGGTATGCTAGAAAATACTGGCCTGAACAGACCGATTTGTTTTCATATCTGCAGCGAGCTCTTGTTCACTGTTACGTGCTGCTTAAGTCATAGTTAAGACAACTGGATGCTGGTATGGCTCTGGTCATGAATGAGGGGTAAAATGTGAATGAAAGGAGACAAGGTCCAGAAAAGGCTTATTAGTATTATCAGGTAGTAGCCTCTAGTTATATCAAACACAGTCTAGTGTGCCCTCGAACACGGTGCCTGATGCAGCCCTGTCTGAGTAATGGTCATAATCTTGAGTCCAGCAGCTGGATTAATAGCCATGCTTGTGGTGCCTGATATAGTGTCACTCTAATGTAAACTGTTGCCAGGAATCAGCTTCTAAGAAGGAGCTATTTACGGATGTTCTGTAGTTGATCTGAAATCTAACCAGACAAGCAGTCACTGCAGTTCAATGCCTTGTTCCCAATGTCATCCAGGGCTTACAGTTCAGAACAGAAAGTGCGTAAAACCAGTTTGAGTAAAGTGCTTGCAAATATTATACTTCTATATCGGTGAAATCCATGTTCTGCATCAGTGCTGCAATGTCTACTTTTTAAGATGATGTTTTAAGATACCGTGCACATTTTGAGCAATTAAAAATTTTATAACAGCTTTGGGAAGATTCAGCGGTTCATTGTCCAGCTAGAAGGATTGTTAATATGGAATGCGGTATGTTGTCTGTCAGCACCCTAAAGTTGTCTGAAAAGCACCCTAAAGTTGTGACTATAATTATCAACTGAGATCAAACATTAGTATTAAAAATAAGGGCATGTTTTATGTAGCTATAGCCTCCTTAACAGAAGTGAAATAGCCATAGTCTAAAGATGAATTTGGCAGTACTGGCTTAAAGTATTCTTTCCATTACTGTTTCTTTGCATTTGCATATTCTTCAGTAAAATACAGTAATTTTGGTGTTTGTTCTTTGGTTTATATGCCTAACTCTTCTAATAATACTTAATTTGTGTTCATTTTTTAATGGTAATTGCTCAATTTTAGGATGAGCTCTCTGATGTTAGCCAAGCAGGCTCAAAATCTACTACTCCAGCATCCACAGCTGCTTCAGATGTACCTGTACTGCCTGCTGAAACTCCTCAAAAGGAAGATGTTGAAGGGCTTGCAAAGGACACAGATATGCCGAATGAGAAGCTGGATGTAAGCAAGAATATTGAAGTACAGGTAGCTCAAGAGACAAGAAATGTGTCCACTGGTGAGCTGCTTTAACTTTTTAGTGTATGGTTGCTATGAACCTCACATTTAATCCGTTATGAAATACCTTAATTGTTGTGCCACAGATGAGAAATGTTTTTTTACTTAATATTTTTAGCGGTGCAGAATATTGCTAAGAGATACAAGTCTGTTTATTGGTGGCTTTAGTCCTTATTTTTCTAGAATCAGATTTATGACATTTCTTGCAAACAGCAGAGGTGGCACTCATCTAGACACAAAAAGTCATGAGATGATAGACATCTGCTTGGTTTCGATTGCAGAAACAGTGGGAAATAACTACCGTTGGATGACTTAAGTTAAATTGAGGAGAGAATTAGAAATTCTAGTGTCTGCACTGGAGTATCAAAATCCATAGGTCTTCTCATTTAATTACCTTGATAAGTCTTTGAACAGAAGTCTACTAAGTTGGTGATTGACTAATAACAACTACATGTAGGTAATGTCGTATGTCACAGTGATTTTGTTTATGGAGATGTACCACTTGCTTTTCTCTAGGTGGAAATGAAAATGAAGAAAAATCTGAAGTTCAGGCAATCATTGAGTCAACTCCAGAGTTGGATATGGATAAAGACCTCAGTGGATATAAGGGTTCGAGGTAAGTTGTGTGTTGTGATTTGAGTAGGAAGACCTAGTTTTAGAAGGTTCCAGGCTTTGGTTTTGAACTCGTGATTTGTTTAGAAATTTTACCAGACTGAGATCATGCATTCTGTAATGAATCTCCTACTTCTGTGACCTTATTTCCCCAAATTCTTCAGGAGGTTTTAAGTGCAACAGCAGTTCTTCATTCTGTTGCTACACCTGATGAATGTTCAGGGTATTTCATATTACAGCAGATTTAAGAATGCTTAAATATTCTTTCCGTATTTCAAGCAACGGGTCTATACCAAAAGGCCTTTTCTCTCTAGATCAAGGTTTCAAGGTACTAGCAGTTTCCAAGCTGGGCCCTCGTGTTTTCACCCATTCTTTAAAATCTGGATTTGTGACTGACTTTGCAAATGTTTACAGCATTTATTTATCAGGTTCTGATGGTGGAATCCCAGTGTTGGCAGAATGCTTTTGACCGAGTCTGCTTCCTTGCAGGCTTTTACTTGTGAAGGACAACATTTCTTTCAAAAGCTCTAAGCCCCATAAAAATTAAAAAAAGTTCTGGTTTAGTAGTGGGTGGGGTGTGCCTGATGTTTTAGGCAAGCCTTGACCAATTTAAGGTCTAGCCACAAGTCCTTCAAATATGTTATGTGTCTGTGTTTCTTTGTTGTGATGAGATGGAAGAAATTACCTTGTATAGTGAATGTTAGTGGCGTAAGAGCTTTGTGTGGAAGGACCCCTTTTCTGGCCAGAGGAATATTTCTATCTCTGACTGACTGGTTCTCTTGCGTTCTTGTTATATTAAATGACTTCCAGTTTGGCTGAGCTGTCTGTTCTTTAGGCATTTGGGCTGGCTGAGTCCTGATGGGGCTGAATTTCTATATGATATTCTTTAATTTATTGAAATCCTGACCAGCTCAATATCAGCAGCTACCTCAAGTTTGGGATCTTGATGCCAAAGTAGTATTTGAAAATGGAACCTAGGACTCTAAGCCAACTGAAAGCTGCTGAGAATTTTACTTCTGGGTTTTTTTAGGGTGTAACAAATGAACTACTGGTAAAAACACAGAGAAAACTTTCTTTAGTGTGGGAATGTTTTCTTTCTGCCTTTTTATGCCTTGTTTTAATTCTTTGAATAGCACTCCTACCAAAGGCATAGAGAACAAAGCATTTGACCGTAACACAGAGTCACTCTTTGAAGAGCTGTCATCTGCTGGTTCTGGCCTAATTGGAGACGTGGATGAAGGTGCAGATTTGCTGGGTAAGAAAGGTTATTTAAAGAGGAATTTTCCTTCTAGTGGAGTGCTTAATTATCCTTACTGGATTTAATGTGAGGATTCATTTGCATTAAAATCTTTTGAGTATCATCCTAAGGTGGTTATTGGAATGCAAAAAACAGGAGAAGGTGTTTGTTCTTTCTTTCAATATAACAATATCAGCAATCTTTTGGGGCACTGTTCTCTATTTCAGTTTTCCCTGTATGTTCTCTGACACAAGGATTTTTATCTCGAGCAAGGATTTTTACGTTGAACTAGTTTTAGGTAGTTTAATTCAGATTGTGCCCGATCTGTAACGGCCTGGCTTTATCACCTCTCTGTGGAATTTAACTTGTAAGAGAGAACTGCAGCAGAATGCAATGGTGGTAATTGGAGAATCAAACCATTAATTGAAAGGGGAGGGGGAACCCACATTTCTCTTCCCCCTAAGCAGTTTGCTGCTACTTGTGTGCTGACTGAACAAAATGTAAGTTTTGGGAATATGAGTTGATGAGAAGTGAAAAGGTTGTTGAAAGAAGGATCTTCCTATAAACAACGTAAGATATTTTTGGCCATACCAGTGTTCAGGCCTCATTTGGAACTAATGAAAGCTGGTGCTATGGAACGTATAAAATGCAGATGCAACTCCTGTGTGTTTTAGAAATGGGTTGTATAGCGAAACTCAGCAGTTTGTTTGCTTCTGTTGTCTGACCCAGCAAAAAAAGTACAGATTGTTAGCAGTATTATTTAGAACTGTTGTGTGTGCAGTCTGGATTTCTGGTTGTTCAGTGTTCCACCAGAAACTTATTTTACATCAAGTAGGTGACGTTTCTGCTAAGTGTTGCTCACTAGGAGTAATGGGCCTATCTCCAGCCTGAGAGATGGGGGTTTTTTTTGTTGTCAGCTCTCTGCTGCTTAGAATCCTGAGCAGTGAGGACCACCACATCCTTGCTGGAACATACTTCACCCAAAACTCTTGCACTCTGTTGTCACAGGGACAACTAATGACACCTTCTGCATGCAAAAATATAGATACTGGAGACGTATTAACATAGAGTAACTTCTATCCCTTAGATATGTGATAAATTGTTTAAAGAGATCAAATGACTGTCAGGACTTACTGATAATAGATGCTTTGTTTTCCATGAGCAAAAATAATATACTTTTTAGTATAACGTATCAAAAGTTTGTCATTGACTTCATTACCATTTTCTGTAAAACTACTGCTAGAAACACGGGTGTATGCAAAATGGAACACATTGTTATAACTGTATTTGTTATGCAGAATGTGTTGGTCTGAAAGTTTTACTATATAATCATTTCACTTTGAGCACAACCATAGTCCAGATTACTCTGTGTTACTTGAAAGCCACATCTGCATCCAGGATAGTTGGTGTGTTTCAAGCATTTGGATCTGTTCTAAGTGAGCATTAAACTTCAGTTTGGAGTTCTGTAAAAGTAGTTAATTGGGATTCTCTAATCTGTTTTCTCTTGGGCTGCATACCCAGGGGAATATTCTGGTGTGTATGCTTCTTTTTTAAAAAAATTCTTTGAAATCTGTTGCTTCTACAGTTAGGTGTTCTTGGCTGCTGTGCTCATAAAATACATTCTCTGCATTTTTTCCCTGCTTGGTAACTTTTTTTTTGCCTTTGCACTCTTGGCTTTCAAGTTTTTCTTCTTGCATTATAAAGGATCCTGAAACCTGTTGGAAGTGATCCTAGGTACTTTTATCTGTGAATACGGAAAACATTTAAAAAGCAATAGCTACTAGAATAAAACCTCTTGATGACTGTAGCGTAGGGGATTTCTCCAGATATTGATAAAGTAACAATAGCTGATCAAGTTCCTTCACTATGAAATGTCATTTACTTTTAATCCAAAACCAAGAGAGAAAAATTCCAAGAGAGGGAACTTTGACTTGCATGTCTATTTTTAGATAGTTTTTTTTATTGTTATCCAAATATCTTTTAAGTCTTCTGTTACCAAAGTTGCTTAGAAGATTGTGTTCATGGAGTAATTTAAAAGGTCTCCTCCATTAAGATGCCTTTTTCATTTGTTGTGTTAATCTTGAATTAGCATAATTTCTGCCATTATCAGCATGGTAATTATTTTGCTGTGCAAGATGTAAAATTATTTTCTACCTGAAAGTTTATCTTTTTAAAAACCTGCAAATCATGTTATTTTAGGCATGCAAACAATAGGGTGAGAAACTATTTAAATTAGTGTTAAAGTAGTTACATGAAGAGTTCAGTTCACTTTTTTCCACAGTAGCACATTAATTTGTAACTTTTACTGAATGGCTTAGTATTTCTTCCAAGTACTGTGCTTCTGAATTATTTCACAGAAAATGAGATAGACTTTTACTAAGTTGCTGATTTTTACAAGAGGTGCTCTAACCAATAAAAATGGTTGTGACAACTTTAACATCTGTCTTTTGTATAAATCCTGCTTCTAATCACATCACATTCCACTTCAAATTTTTGGTGGTGGCTTTGTTTTAATTCACTCTTACTTAATAAGTCTAAATATTTTATTGCTTTTCACTCATACTACACCTTACATGAAATGTTTCTTGTTCTTGTTTTTGCTCTACATGGAATGCATGGGCTTTAAAGACCATAATTTCTTTGGTAAGGTATCATTTGCTCTGGGGAGATCTGCAGGGCTTTTGCAATCTGAGCTTTATAAATTCAGCATGCCTTGTGTCTATAACTGATATACTTTTGTATCTAACATGATATGAAAGACAGTTGAGCATTTTAAACTTAACTTTTTGTGGACTAATACTTCCCCAGTGATGCCATGTTTGGTTTTTGCCTTAATAGTAATGTATCCTCTTCAAAATGTATAGACTAGGTGGAGGTAGCCTGTTGTTAGCCAGGGTTGCCTTTAGGCTTTAACTGAAGGCAGATTGGGAAAAAGGTGGAGGGGAAAGCTAATTGTAGAAGGTAGGTCCTGAAACTTGAGCTAGCTCACAGTTTTTCTGACAAGTTTGTCACGCTTAAAATTCAGCTGTGTTTAGATGATGGCAAAACACAGGTTTTGTGAAAACATTCATTTTATCTGCTAATTTCATGTGGTGTTTTTCCTTTGGAAAGGAATGGGTCGTGAGGTTGAAAACCTTATTTTGGAAAACACTCAGCTGTTGGAGACAAAGTAAGTGAGAATGTGTATGTATTTTTTACATACTGTTATGTAAATAAGTTGTATATTCTCTGTTTTGTTGTATCTTCAATATCTTTATACACAGAAAGTTGAAATTATACAAGTGTGCTTTCAGTTCTAAGAGTAGTGGTGGTATAAGTATTTTCAATTTGTAGGTATATTTGGCTAAATATATAGCTTAGTTGGTGGTGTTCTAGAAATTAAGGACCTAAGAAGCAAAAGCAGCTTTTGCTTCTTGTAAGGCTGCAAGAAATGCAGTGCTATGTTCTAATGAGATCAACTCCTGCCTTTTCTGTGAGAAACACAGCGGAAACTGCAGAAGCTAATCCATTGAAGCACTGTTGAGGAATTCAACCTCTAAGCAAACTGTTCTGAGTTATTAGTACTTTTTTCTAATACAGAGGTGTGAATGTATTTGAGCATTTGAGTTTTTTGGGGGGAGGGAGAGGAGACCTGTTTTAAAAGATGTATCTTTTTACGGCAGTTCTATGTAAGAAATTTGTAGGTCTTCAAGAATAAAATCAGGCTGAAGCTAAACTATGAGACCATAGTCATCCTTGTAATGGTGTATTTTAAATGTTTGTGTAGAAATGCACTGAATGTAGTGAAGAATGATTTGATAGCAAAGGTGGATGAGTTGACCTGTGAGAAGGATGTACTACAAGGTGAATTAGAGGCTGTAAAACAAGCAAAACAGAAGCTTGAAGAGAAGAACAAGGAACTGGAAGAAGAGCTGAGAAAGTAAGTTTAATTCCATGGTTGTGAAAAAGAAAGGAAGAAAGCCCACTGTGGTATCTAATGCAGCTATTTTTTATTTTCTATTTAGAGCTCGTGCAGAAGCAGAGGAAGCAAGACAGAAAGCTAAGGAGGATGATGATGTAGGTGTTATGTGTGTATGTGTATTTTTGTATGTATAATCCACAATGGGACATTAGAAGCTCACATGTGTTTAGTGAGTGCTACTAAACTTTACTGCTTAATAAGTATTGGTAAACTTCCTCCATGTATAGAAAAGATAGAAGACCTAAAGAGCACAAGTGAACTTAAACTGACCATGTCTAGTTTTTTTTCTTTTCTCTCTGCCCATTATTGTATGTCACATTCTTTTTGAAGAACTGTTTTTTATTCAGATTATACTACATACAAAGGATGGGAGGAGAGGAGGGTAAAAATGAGTTAGTTTTACAAAGCCCCAAATGATTTGGAATCTGGAATTGTTCCCTAAACTGTCATCGGAAGGCAGAGGCTGACTCTGCAAGGCCCTACTGTGCTCCTTTGTTCATCCTATGTTTGCTTTTTTGTGTGTTCAGAGTGATGTCCCCACCGCTCAGCGGAAGCGTTTTACTCGTGTTGAAATGGCCCGTGTTCTGATGGAAAGAAATCAGTATAAAGAGAGGTTGATGGAGCTTCAGGAAGCTGTCCGATGGACTGAGATGATAAGGTGAAAGGCTCTTTTAAAGTCTTTGATAGAGCTCCTTGGGTTTTGCAAGCTTTTGATTTTTAGCTGCAGAGCAATCTGGTCAGTAGTTTGAGGCCTTAATTGCCCTTCTGCTTGTCTCCCCACATGCCCCTGAATAAGTTTGTTTTAAAGTTAAGTTGTATGCACATATCTCATCAAAATGGATTCTTGGCGAGACCTCAGTAAGATGTGATACTTCATATAATGTGAAATAAGCATCCCTTGAAGAAATGTGTGTATTTCAAATTGGTTACAAAACTTGGTAATCATAAATAACACTAACTTGGAAAAATTACTGTGTGTATGCGTGCACATACCTTAAAGCAGTAGGCCCAGTTGTCAGCTGAGATGTCGAAACAGGATTAACATACAGTCTTCAGACTGAGCGTAATCCATGTGTAAGGACTTGGGTTGTTCAGGAAAAAACACAATTTTAAAACTGTGCAAGGTTTATTAAACATAAGCAAAAAAGATGGTCATCTGGTCTAATTTGCATCCTGAATATGGAGTTGTTTGGAAGGTATGATTTTAAAAACAAAAGTCTTCTGTCCCGGCCCTCAGCCCAGTTCGTTCTTGTCACATCCCCTAGCCGTGTCCGTGTCCAGAGGTGACAGTGTCATTTGGTGCTGCCTGCCAGTCAGGTACAACAGTGGCGTTTAAATTTTTCTGTGGTCCTCAATACCTGTGAGCCATTTTGACTCTGAGTCTGAGAGGAAAAATACATATTGCCAAGCAGATGTGGTTTGCTTTCCTGTAGCCATTTCTCCCGTAGAAATCCTCTGTTAATGCATCTATGGCTTCAGGAATGATCACTTTATCATTTATTTGCTGATGTGTTGAAGAATAAGAGGTCTTAAAATAAAAGGCAATGGTTAAAATATTAAAAAACAGGAGGCAGAATAATTGGTTTGCTGGTTTCTTCTAGATGTTTTCATTACAAAGTGTTACACAGACTTGTCTCTTCTGTCTGAAAAGCACTCACCAGTTGTGTTTGTGATGCAAATAAATGTGGATGATGTTTATTATGTAACTTCAGCTCATCTAGTGAGAATTTCAATATTGTACTCTCTTCGGAAGAGAAGTGGCGATGTGAAGGAACAGGCTTTAATACTTCCGATATGTTATCCTGTTTTTTTTAAATAAGAGTTACACACTGTTCCATTACCTTCTTTTTTTTTAATTAATGCTTACTCAGTAAATTTGGAATTCATTTCTTGTAGAGCATCAAGAGAAAATCCAGCCATGCAAGAAAAGAAGAGATCAAGCATTTGGCAGTTGTAAGTATTGAACCACAACTTGCTGGCAAAAAAAAAAAAAGACCCTAACCAATTAGCTGGTACATTTTTTATGTTAGCTAATTATCTTTTGGCAGATGAAAATGTTTTAACTGTTCTCTTGTTACCTAGCATGCCAGCTCGGTAAGACTGTTCTGAAGACAAAATGTATCGTAAGCTGCATCACATAGTGAATGGCTGTGCACTTTGTGAATTTAAATGCCAAAGTGCTGTAATTTTTTTTTCTAGCTGAATATGCACCAGAACTCTTGTGCTGGAAATTTTTCTGGGTTCTTTTTTATGATGAAAAATAGAAACTTGAATAGCTTGTGTGGATTGCAATTTATTTCTGCTTCCTTTTCCTCTATGAAGTATGGCTTACTGATTGTTAAATTTTCCTTTCTAACTTCAAGCTCTTTAAATCTAAACCAGTGTTATTCACAAGAAGATATTTGTCAAATAATCCTTTTGATGTTGTGGTTTAGTGATAACTATTCTATGTTTTAGCCTAGAAAATGGTGGGGGTTTTAAATTGCTTTGTGCATGAATAACATGCTTCATAAAACTGTCTTCCAGGTGTGATGTTCATAGCTTAATTTTGTTGGTTCCCTGTAGGTGTTCATTCAAGATGAAGATCCCATTAATTTGATAAACAAATGGGATAATAATTCTTTAACAAGTTTTCTTACTGGCATGAGTTTCTGTGCTTTGAGAGTGTTGCTGAGTGTGGTGGCTGCTGCTATGTGGGCTCCAGTTTCTTAGTCTAACTGCCTTGAGCAGGCTAGCATATGCAGTGTTTTGCCTGCATAGTCAAATTGGATGTATCTTACAAATCTTAACTCTCATCTTTCTTTTTTTTTCTTCTAGTTTTAGCAGGCTCTTCAGTTCATCTAGCAATACAGCTAAGAAACCGGAACCTCCTGTCAATGTTAAATATAATGCTCCAACCTCGCATATTACTCCATCAGTCAAGAAGAGAAGCAGCACTTTATCTCAATTACCTAGTGACAAATCTAAAGCCTTTGAATTCCTCAGTGAAGAGTAAGTAATTTTGGTTTTATAATACTAGTATGATCTATCATGTATTTACTCTTTTAATCCTCTGAGATAAATAGCGTGCTGCTAAGTGAAGTATAATGTTCTCCTGAAGTGAATGTTGATACATAAGAAATCAACATAGTGCAGACTGAAATGCACAGCAGTGGATGAGGATTCTGGGTGCCTGGCAGTAGTATTCTGGTTGGCAAATACCACTGCCTTTCTTAAAAGTGCATTTAGGCACAGGAGGCAGCGCTTGGTACACTTTTATATGCAAGTGTTGTAGCTAAACAAAACTGTACAGATACTTTCACTTTAAGTTCAATGGGAAAATAGAACAGCGTGAGTCAGGCTAACAGATATCTGTAATTATTTTTTTTTTCTCCTGTGCTTCTTTTTGGCAATATATCCTTTTGGTTTACAACTTTTAGAGCTAATAGACATACGTAACCCAAGTTAATTTTCTTTAACGATACTGACAACAGACTTTCTGGTTTTGCCTGTCTTTCACAGGTACCTTAGAAATAGCCCACAGGAAACCCATTGTTCTATAGGTGATGTGTGAAAAACTGAAAAACCAGTGATCTCTTTGGTAACCCAGTGCTTCCACAGAGATCTTGTCTATTGAGTTTAATAGCAACTCCCATTACACAAAGAATTGTAAAGAGCATAAATAACAGGTTCTTTAATAATGATTCTTCCCTAGAACTGAAGCCAGTTTAGCCTCACGCAGAGAGCAGAAGAGAGAGCAGTATCGCCAAGTGAAAGCACATGTTCAGAAGGAGGATGGTAGAGTGCAAGCATTTGGCTGGAGTCTACCTCAGAAGTACAAACAGGTATTATGTTTATGTTTTCAAATGTAGTGGTAACAACTTAATGTTTTGTGAAACTTGAACAGAGTAGAATTTCACAGCTTGTGTTTGAGTGATTCCAGCATTTTTGTTGAACTTCTGCAGTTAAAAGAGTCTTTCTAAGGAAAACCACAATGCAAAACTCTTAATCATGTTTAACAAAGTCTGATCAACTGATTCCAAAGACTGTAAACCTCTTTTAAAGGGGAAAGATTTTCTGTTGTTTTTTTTTTTTCCTTAGGTGGCAAATGGTGGCCAGGGTGACAATAAGATGAAGAACTTGCCTGTACCTGTTTACCTGAGACCTCTAGATGAGAAGGATACCTCTATGAAGGTAGGATATTGGCAGCGATGATATAGAGATTTGGACAACCTATAGCTTGAATATTTTTATTTTAGACTCAATTATTTTCTTTATGAAATAAAGTTTTTTCTTTTTAAAGTATAGGTGAGTCAGAATTTAAGCTTCAGTAGAAATGTACGTGACTTTAATTTTAAAGTCCTTAAAACGGACTGCAGATATATAATAATTTTGATATTACTTAGCATATTTAACAAGGGGTGTGGGTTTTTTTAGTTTAACATTTTAAGTAAAGTATTTATTTTTCTTTCAAGCTGTGGTGTGCTGTAGGAGTAAACCTATCAGGAGGGAAAACACGAGATGGCGGGTCTGTGGTTGGTGCTAGTGTATTCTACAATGATGTGACTGGTATGGACGCAGATGGCAACAAGCAGCAAACAGGATCTCAAAGTAGCTTAGACAGACTAGACCAAGAGCTCAAGGTACGATCATAGTAAGGCATGTTAAATAGTTTATATAGTTAAACATCTTTACTGTATATCTGTAGATTAAGAATATATTTTGTAATTGGGTTTATTGGTAATGCATAAATTTTTCTTGAGTAGTCATCAACCCAGGATATTTGGGTTACTTAATCCAACTACAAAAATACTGTGATTTTCCTGTGTGCCAGCTTGTTGGCAAATCTGAGGAGCAAATCAATTTTACGTCAAAATGATGCACTGTTTATACTAGTGCTGCCTGCTTTAAAAAACATTTGAGACAGAATTGCTCATGTTCTGACTACCATTTAAAAAAAGGTTTTTAGGTGTCTGTGCCATTGTTTAAAAATGTGTTAGTCTTCATGTTTTCATGAAGAAGCAACGAATAGAATTCATACTAAGGGCATAAAAACAAAGGCTTAATTTTGAAGTGCTTTGGGACATGGCATTAATCTGTGGCAATATTCAGTAATGGTAGCTGGCACGTAAATAGTATTCTTATGTGGCTTTATACTTGTCTTAACTGTATAATTGTGCAGTATAATTTTCTATAGTTTCCTACACAAGTATGAAATAATAGGCGCTTTTACAAAGAGACATAAATACATAGAGAACAAGTAAATACGTATTTATAATGGCATTAAAGATATTTAACTTATCAACTACAGAAACATACATAAATATGCAATAATGTAAGAACATACACAATCAAAGGCAATAGTTCTATTCTTGTCCCCCTTCCTGTTGCTCACTTCTGTTCTGCCTTTATTCTCCTTCAGGACCAGCAGAAGGAGCTGAAACATCAGGAAGAATTATCCAGTCTAGTTTGGATCTGTACTAGCACACATTCTGCTACAAAAGTTATCATTATTGATGCTAATCAACCAGGAAATATTCTGGACAGTTTTATTGTTTGCAATTCTCATGTGCTTTGTATTGCTAGTGTACCAGGTAAAGAATTGTGATGGTTTCGCTCCTGCTTTAACTGTATTTTATTCTTATTTTCTTATGCAGTGAAAAACCAAAGATTTGTTAATTAGTGTGATAAAATGTTACTGTAACACAGCAATAAAAAGTGTTTAGTTGGAGGGAAGGCTATTGTATTTCTACTCTACTGTTCTGCTCCTCAGTTGGCTCTTGACCTAAATTAACCCGAAGGTAGAGAGACATCAGTAACCAGGAACAAGTGTTTTGTCTGCTGTATTATGAATTGTGCAATAGTGCCAATGTTTGATGGAACTGTGAACATCACAAAAGAAAAATATGTTGGCTTTTTAGACCCCTTCAGCCTCTTGAAGATAACTAGCAAGTCTTGGAGCTTCCTGTAGAGGGAATCCTTGTTACATTGAGAGTGTACGTGGATAGTGTACTGAGGGAAGCTTAATAGGAGGATAATATGATTCTGGAGAAGAACTAATTGTGCTTTTGGATTTCTTGTTTCTTGGCTTACACTTACAGAATTCTGTAGCACTAGTTCTAGTGAAGTAGTTTTGTTTAATAAGCTTAGAAGAAATCTGTTTCCAGTGAAGTTTTAGGTTTTGCTCCATTGAAACTATGTATAACTTGTAAAATCAAAACAGCATAAAGTATAGTAAAACACAATTAAAAATTTCAAGAAACCAAGAATAATATTTTATGTCTTAAAAGTATTTGAGAGGGTTGTACGAGAGAAAGCAGCTTTTGTTCCAGAACGAAGGATCTGTTGCAGTTAAATTTTTCATGAAGATGTAGATAGGTACCCCTGCCTATATGCACTGTTATGAAATCTAATTTTAATGGAAAATTTATTTGAAGTAGAAATAAAATAGGGAACACTGCAAGTTGAAATATGGCATATGACATTCAGATGTGTAGCATGTGTAGATACTGCTTTTGCTACTGAGCTTAGTGATTGCATCTTCAATGTCTGCTGATCGTGTTAAAATAAGCTTGCTAGATAGGTATCTGCCTGTTAAATCTCAGTTGCTGGAGAGTTCATTCAGTTTGAAGCTTAGGTTTTTATTAGATAGAAAGGTGATTCACCTTTATCCCTACGAGAAACATGTGAGTTTAATCTCTTTCAGGGGCAAGGGAAACAGACTACCCTGCAGGAGAAGAAGGGTCTCAAGAAACAGATCCCAGTCAAATGGACAAGTCATCTCTGTGTGGAAGTGTGACTAGCAACAGCTCTGCAGAAAC
This sequence comes from Gavia stellata, assembly GCF_030936135.1. Classification (NCBI taxonomy): domain Eukaryota; kingdom Metazoa; phylum Chordata; class Aves; order Gaviiformes; family Gaviidae; genus Gavia; species Gavia stellata. The sequence continues at coordinate 7,743,375 of NC_082615.1, read as the reverse complement.
CGATAGCTTGCTGGGAGGAATAACAGTGGTTGGCTGTACTGCAGAAGGTATCACAGGAGCACCTGTAGCTCATGATGCAAACGGTGGCTCACCAATGGCAGATAAACAGTCAGGTATGAAAATCTTACAAGCATGCCAGGGATGGCCAAACACCATTTGATGTAACTGAGAAATAAATGCTGCAAGTATTTAATGTAATAGCTTGTCTGTAAGTGGTGATAACATAAAACAAGTACTCTGTGGGAAATGGCCTATAAATCTGACATATTTGCATAGTATATTTGTAGCTGAGATCTTTGTGGAGGTGATACTAAATGGGTATAGACAATTGCTTCTTTCAGATACTACTTTTTTTTATAGAAAATCTGGATTGTGACTGTCTGGTTATTACAGCTATTCACTTAAGTATCAAGTTCTGGCTGTTTTAAACAATTGAGGATTCTCTTGCAGTTGTAAAATTTTTTCAATTTTTTTGTTCCGTAGATGTTGCAACTGAAAGTAATTCAGTGGATGAGAACATTCCAACAGCAGAGGAGGCAACAGAAGCAACAGAAGTCAATGCAGGGACAGGAGAAGACACAGCTGATATTGCACAAACTGGAGTCTACACAGAGCATGTCTTCACAGACCCTCTGGGAGTGCAGAATACAACTGAGGCATCTCCAGTGTACCAGCCTAGGTACATAGTCAACCATCATACCTCTTCAAATGTATTTAAAAAGAAAAATATAATGTTTGCAGGAACACAACATGGGGACAAAACTCCTGCTTATTTTCTTAAGTATGTTGAGCTTTATGTAAGGATTCTTGGTACAAGACACTCTACGCTTTGCTTGCCTGAAAGGGTCACCTGTGTACAAAGAGTCTTTTGTCTGTGAACTCATATGCCTTGAGTACAGACACCTCCAGAATGGAGCAGTGAGCGTCTACCAGTTTGTCACAAAGTCCTCTCACAGGCTTCATGTGAATGACGCTGATGTAGAGATGCCCATTTAAATTCCTTGTTTTGATGTCAAAATAAATAAGGATTACATTCCTTTCTTACAATCAACTTATCATTTAAATGTATGTTTCTTTTCTTAGAATAGTCAATCTGTGAGTAGTTACAGGAGTGGAGAAGCAGCTTGAAAGTAATCAGTGTTTCAAATTATTACATGTTTTAAATCTTCAGGAATCTTCACTTTCCACATATAGGCAAAAATGTATCATGGGGAGGTCAGGGCATTACAGCCTTTTTGTAAGTGTTTTTCTTAGCATGTGTCTCTGGTGTTGTGCCTTTTCTTCTGCTGTTCCCCAGAGATATCAGTAATACTGACAGGCTTGAATGGAACCTAAATTTACTTGTACAGGTAAATGTCCACTTGAAGTTCATTGTTACTGAGATTTTCGTCTGTATCACTGTACTTTCATGCACAGTTACTGGGTTTTTTTAAATACCTTACGTACTTCAAAAGCCAGTATAGAAGCTAGCAGCAATCAAGTAAATACCTAGGTTATAGTCTGAGTAATCTGTGCACTTTATTCAATGTATTTTAACTGCTTTTTTTAGTACTGAGTCAGAGTTATATAAAGACGTTGCAGTTTTGCCAAATGAACAAGATCTAGTGAGAGAAGAAGCACAGAAAATGAGTAGCCTTTTACCGACAATGTGGCTTGGAGCACAGAATGGATGGTAAGAAAATGCTAATCTTGTTAAATTTAATCGGAAAAATTATTTTAAACTTGCTTCTTGTGCCTACAGGCTGATGACTGACTGTTTCAAGTCAAGATTAAGTGCAGGAAGCCCTCAAGAGAGCCTAAACTTTGTACACTTTGCTACGTTTAGGCATTACTGAATTCAAAGGAAGTATTGTAGGTGATTAGTAAGGTCTTCTTGGCAAATAACACTTTTATCTGTGGAAAAGTTGTTTGGTTTTTTGTAGTGAAAGAAATTGTTATGGTCTGACAATTCCATAATTTTCAATATTTTATTATGCTAGAAAGATATATTGCCCTTTTTACTGCAGATGTGTCTGCAAAGGAGTTCGTAATGTTTAGGCGTCTGAAAAACAATTTTGCCTGCTTTCAGTCTATATGTAGTTTTCAGTAAAAGATGAAAACTTACTTTCCCTTTAATTGTTGATTTCAGTTATAGGGGGTTTGCCTTTTTTCCTGTCTGGTAGACATTTTTTAGTGCTTTTAATCCCTCCTGATTTGTCTTTGCAGCCTGTATGTTCATTCGTCAGTGGCCCAGTGGAGGAAATGTGTTCATGCCATTAAACTTAAAGATTCTATTCTCAGTATTGTGTAAGTCCTGAAAGAATGTCATGTAAATCATAATGAACTTTTGTTAAAATACTTGCAAAGTAGTTTTATATTTCCTCCTCAGATATTGGGAATGTCAGTTGCCATAAATGCATGCATATTCTTTGAGGGGCAGTGGAAATCATTTGGGAAGTAAGAAAAATAAAAGGAATCTTGTATCTGTTGGAAATACTATAGCTCAAATGATGAGCTCTAGCTGTATACTTGGTATTCTTGGTAACTATACACTCAGAGTTATAGGTTGTTATCCTTGATGTTTTCTTCAGGCATTGTAACTAGATGTATTTTAAGCGTTCTTGACTGGATTTTGACGCCTGTTTACTGTCCCCTCTCTTGAGCTATATTGTAGAAATCAGAACACTAGGGCTGAAGTGAATATAAAACATACGCTGAAATATAAAACGTTTATACCTTACTTTAAACTTGCAGTTAGAGAAATGCAGTCTAATGGTGTATATTCTTGTGCCTCCTTTTGTTTTTTTCCCCAGACATGTAAAAGGAATAGTATTAGTTGCACTAGCTGATGGAACACTAGCAATATTTCACCGAGGAGTTGGTAAGCATTCTATTAGATCTTGAAACCGGTGAAGCTGTACCAGTATTTAGGAATTTGTCTTGAGAAATCCTTCTAGTATTTCAGTTGCGGTTTCAAGTACCATTTTTGCACTGTACTGGTGCATTCCTGGAATTTTTTTCCCACTCTGAGAAGGAGGAGAATGGGATATGTCTGAGCTAAATAGTGAAAAGACAGTTGATAAAGTCCACTTTGACCATCATCTCTTTTGCTTTTTCATCATGCTCAATAGTCATGTCTTCTGTTTTGTTATTAGTGTTAATAATTGTCTGTGGCCAAGTCCTTCAATGAGAATTTTGTAAGCATCCCTTCAGAATTTCTGCCCAAACCACTCCTGGACAAAAGCTTCATTCTTCAGCCTCCAGAATAAGAACCTGGAGGGGAAGGTCTTACTATGAGTAACTGGAACTTATCTGTTGGCCTGTTTCCACATTCCCTATTCATTTGTTCTTTTCCTTGTGGAGTTTAAATACCTGTGCTCAGCGTTTAGAAGAATTAAAGGTTGCACAGCACTAATGCAAATATTGGGAAGGATGCATCTGGGATGAAGTTGTTATGTTCTTAGTGTGGGAGTGTTTTTTAAACTCAAATGCTAGTGGCTTACAGTCCTTAAGGATCTCGAGTAAATATCAGTGATGGTCTGCGGCTTAGCTCAGTCTACAGAAGAATTTTACTTGGTGTTGAAGGACCAAATTTAGTGTGCTTTTAGTGGATTTCAGGTGCTTTTTTTAAGATCTTGCAGCATGTTTAAAAAATATCTTGATGCACTGGCCAACATTTCTGTGTTCAGTCAAACAGCAAGTGCCTAGTGGTGTGTGGGTAGTTGCTTGTTGTAATGTATACTGATGCCTATCCAAGTAAAGCATTTAGCACTAGGTAACTTGCTGCTTTTAAAAATATTTTGACATATTTTGAACATAGTCACTGTACAACCTTATTAAATAAAAACAAAGTAGCATTTGGGATGTTGGTAGTTCATATAACTGCTTGGGTTTTTTTTAAAATGAGGAGCCTAGCCATAAATTTGTATTGACTTATCCAGATTATTATAGTGCTTTTAAAAAATTAGACTGTTAAGATATTTGCCTGTACTTTTAAATGATTTTTAAACTCGTAGGAACCTATGCTTTGCTTTGTTTTTTCTTTTCCTTCTGTTTTTAAAGATGGTCAGTGGGATCTGACGAATTATCACCTCTTAGACCTGGGCCGGCCGCATCATTCGATAAGGTGCATGACAGTGGTACATGACAAAGTCTGGTGTGGCTACAGGAACAAAATCTATGTTGTTCAACCAAAGGCCATGAAAATAGAGGCAAGTTAAAATGACATTTAAAATAATTAAATGTTATGTTTTAACGCCATCTCATGCTCCAGCTCAAACTCCAGAGTAACTCCAGAAAACAGTTATTTGTTCATCAGTACAGAAACAAGCAGCCAAACAAATTTGTCTTGGGAAATACTATTACATTTTTCTTAAGATGTTTTCAATGTTTTGGAAGATTTTAAGCCATGATGAGACAGTTCTTATTTATTGAAACCAATTTTTGGGGGGGTTAGTTCTCCACTTCTAGCTGGCCAGGAACTGGAAAGTATCCTTGTGCAGAGCTTGTAAGGCTAGCTCCCAGCTTATTCTCTACATGCATGCCTCATTGTGTTCTCCACCCACCTGTAACCTTCTCTATAATCGGTCTTTGCATACTTCAGAGGTTTGTAACTGTTAACCTTGAATGTACTCTCCCTCCAGTTATAGAATAGTTTGTTTATATAAGGTGTGTAAGCTGGTGTTTCTGCAGTGTTATATGTGTACCTGGACGTATCAAGTTCAGAAAGTGGGTAAGGCTTCTGAAAGCCATTAGCATTATTAATACTTCAGCTTCTGCTAATTGGCCTGACATATGGGCCAGACCTTTTCAGGGTGACTGCTCAGCTCTTCTGAAAATATCAAGCACCCAATTAATAATCTATTTTTGTGAAGACTATATGTATGGGAAAACTGAAATGAAAGAATTCATACAACAGTGAAATTAATTGTTTTCCTGGTGGATAGCGTGTATTTTGCACGGGTGTGTTTGTATGCAAGAGCAAGGCTTGACATAACTGGGAAGAAAACCACTTTTTGAGCATATGTATCTTGTGCTGTGACAGGAGGACCTCGTACCAAAAAGGCTCCAGGTTAAATGGAGGCAGAAGCCAGAGTAGACTGGGATATGATATGTAAATGAAGACATGGTAGGAAACTATGGCTTTGAGATCGCACTCCAGGGAAGGGAATTGGCATTTTTTACTATTACTTTACCAGCATCATATGGTAATTGTAACTAAGCTAAACACTGTATCTGCTAGTGATCTTGCAAATCAGAGTGTCATCGCTGACTTAAGAAAATTGATGTTATTGACAGTGTAAGAGTAACAGAGAAGTCTTTCTTACTCTTTCCTTTGTTTCATCTTCTTATTTAAAATCCAATCTTTCATAGAAGTCATTTGATGCACACCCAAGAAGAGAAAGCCAAGTGAGACAGCTGGCATGGGTGGGTGATGGGGTATGGGTGTCTATTCGTTTGGACTCCACCCTGCGTCTCTATCACGCGCACACGTATCAGCATCTACAAGATGTGGACATTGAACCTTATGTAAGCAAAATGCTAGGTAAGTTGATAAGAAAAACTGTTGTATTCTTACACCTCTTGCTGTCTGGAGCTTTCTTTTCCTGTTATGGATCAGGTAATTCTCACTGCAAACTAGGGGAAAGGGTGGGTGCAAGGCTAGTCAAATCCTGTTTGTGAAAACTTGAATCTGGAAGTTGAAGCCTAAGTCAGTCTGTAAAGCATGGTGAGGATAATAGGTCTTCTGATACAGTCTGTTGATCCTACCTGGTGTCTAAGGTGTCCCTAAAAACTCAGAACTAATGAGGAAAATGGTGGTTGGGTTGGGCAGGCATCAATAGAGACACTAATAGCTTTTTCTTTTTTACTGTACTGATGCTTTTTTCAAATCTAAAAGTGGGAAGAATCCAGTACTTGCCTGGAAAATTGCCCCTTTTTCAAGAAAATATAAATGCAAAATAGCAAATTTTTATTTCTACTGAAGCTAATAAGCTTTCTGATTTTTTTTTTGTTTGTTTCATTAATATTTATATAAGAGCACCTACGTAACACAACAAATACAGGTAATTGGGCCATGGGAAATCCTTCACAAGTAACTACTGTGCCATTGCGCTTAGCTGGTCAGCCTTCTTCCGCTCCCCTCATAGTGCTAATGGATGAGAAACCATTATCTTACATCTGTAAACTCACTTTTTTTGTTTGAAAAGCTGCCCTGGTGCTGTAAGCCCCAAAAGATTTTATTGTGCAGCATTGTGGAGCTGTTATACCTTTTGTGCTTTCTCAGTTAATATAAGTCTCTTTCTGTATAGGTTCACAACTTAATTAACAGAATGTTTTAGCCTTTTAGGCTATCTTTATAACTTAAATGTATTCCTCTACCTTGTTTCTGTTTGAAGTGGGAGGGAATTACTTGTCCGCATGGTTTGGGAGTCGGAGTTAAGATTCTCTGTTATGGAACTAAAATTATTCTTGCTCATAATTTTTGATGAAAAGCATCTTTTGTTTTTAGGTACTGGTAAACTGGGATTCTCATTTGTGAGAATCACAGCTCTTATGGTGTCTTGTAATCGTTTATGGGTAGGAACAGGAAATGGTGTCATCATCTCCATTCCATTAACAGAAAGTAAGTAACATATAAATGAATAGCACTGTGCAATATGCTGTAGACAGAAAAAGAGAATATTAAACACCATTCAGATGCTTGCTAATGGATAGAAAGCTTTACTGCTGGGTCTGAATCTTTCAGGTTTGTAACAGATTGGGCCTGTGCGATGTTTAGCACCTCATCTGTGTACATGGTTACAATTACTCTGAGCAAAAAAGTGCCTCTCCAAAATCTCCTGTACTTCAGTTTGAACAGAGTTGCTGTGGCTTGAATGAAAGAGACACTTTGAAGCCTTAGAGGTGTTACGAGCATTAGCAGCACTTACAGAAGTTTATTGCTTTTAAGAAATGGCTTTAGTTTTCTAATTAATGTTATTTTTGATGGCCATATGATCGTCAAAGTAGATTTTTGTTTGATTTGAGCAAGTTGGTATTGTTGCTACTACAATTTGATTGGCTTTAGTTCTTGAGAATTAATCACAAAGCTGGTATAAAGGACTGGGACAGCAGTAGTACCAGCTGCTTTAAAGGGCATGTTCAAAATTATAGGAGTTGTAAACAAATTCTACAAATAAGGCACTAACTTCTATATAAAATTCCAATGATGCAAATCCAGATATCTGCCTAATAACAGACCCCAAACTCTTGTCATAGGCTGAAACTACTTGGGGGTGGGAGAGGGAGCATTCAGACATGGGCAGTTGAACCTCGGGAGAAGGGAACAGTCCAGTTCAATGGCAAAACAAATCCTAGATAGGTAAAGCTTGGGAAGAATCTATGTGTAAATTGATTGCATTTAAAACAACAAAGAAAACCCCCAAGACTTGTGCTTGAGACTAATGTTAAACACATGGACAGAAGTTTCAGAAAATAAAATACAGAACTTTGATAGTCCTACTTATACTGTTGTTATATAGAAAGTAGTACAGTCTGACAGGTGAAATTTTAGGGTGATTTAATAGTAAAAACTCTTCATGTTGTATCTGCTTTGTTGAACAGCGCATACATGCATTGTTTCTCATACTGTTCCATTACATTGTCCATCCATTCAGTAAATGTCTTTTTTTGCCTTGCATGAATGTACTAAGGAAGGACAGACTTCCTATCATGAATTTGAAATAGTTGAAATCATGCTTTCAAAAATTATAGCTCTTAATTTGCACCAAGCTTAATTTAATGTTTCCAGAGGAGTTTGTTGTTTTAAAACAGTAGTGAACATGAAAAAATCCCTATTAAAGCTATTCAATTTAATTTCAGTTCTGTTAGTTGTTCATGAATCAGAACAACCATTTGTGGGTAGCCTGGTAGTGGGTTTGAGAACCCGTGTTACAAGTATTCGTGGCTTTCAAAAACAGTTGCAACCTTGCATAAGCAATTGCATATCTCAGTTCCCTGGGTCTCAGTAGCAGGGCATCTTTGAGATCTGTAGATGATGTTTTGAAAGGACACTTGAAAACAAAAGTTGTTACATATTATTTTGGTAGCCTCCTGCCAAGGAAGGAGAGAAAGGGGAAACGTTGCTAATCAATAATAAGCTTTATAGCAATAAAGCACGTGAAAGTGGCTGTGCTTTCGTTGTCCATTTTGTGCTGAAACTTCTATAACAAGATGCTGTTCTTTGTGACTTTTTATTGAATCTTCTGTAATTAGGTATTTACTGTTTTTAGGAGCTAAAATTTTAAGCTCTACCTTATCAAAAACCAAAATATGAGTGGTGGGTTCTCATTAATCCTTCTCCTCTACTGTCATACCTATCCATTTCCCCTTTCCTCCTTTCTCACTTTAGCTGTAATCCTCCACCAGGGACGTTTACTGGGGCTGAGGGGTAAGTGCAGATCCTGAACAAAAAATCTATTTTCAGGCTTCTAATAGCCACTTCGAGGCTGTTTCCCACTCCTTATAGATTTACCCTTTGTATGTTCCTAAATGTTTTTCCACTTGCAGTTACTGCATTGCAGCAGTTTTATGTTTGCTAAATGGCCACCAATCTGCTCAGCAGTTTAGTGTATCATCCTGTGTTGCAGCTGAACTTTCATACAGACTTTGTTTTTCTTCCAGCCAGTGTGATACCATATCTTATAACTTCGTCATTAATCCACATCATTTACTGTCTTGTTACAAATCACTGTTTCTTTCACTCCTTTGATAGTCTTTTGGAATGGAGATGGCTTGTATGTCTAGCATGAGTACTTCTCTGTTTTTAATGGATTTTAAAACTTCTCAGTAAAAACTAGATGTAGAATTATAATAGGGTAGCTCCTTCATGCCCACAGGTGGCTATTTTTAGAGAATTTTTGCTGGCAAGGGGATACCCTATGATTAGTTGGAATGAAACTGTCTTTAATTCTATGTTTAAGTATATTGAATTTGCTCATACTGAAACACATTAGAGCTACTTATTTTCTATGAAAGATACAGTCCTTTCACAAATTTTTTTTTCCAAAAGTAGGATATTAAAATCTGGTGTTTATGCTAGACTAATAAGAATCCTGCTCCATTTTCTGATGTACTTAAAATAACGAAGCATGCAATCTTTTTTCTTTCCAGCTCTGTCTTGAATTGGCATTGCTGCCCTCCTGTTTCATTTTTATCTAAGTTGGCTTTAGCTTTTAGATGATACCATAAGGTTTCTTAATAAATACCATTTCTGTCATTTGTATTTTCAAGTAGAAAACATGTCTTTTTTTTTTTTTTTACAGCTAATAAAGCAGCAGCAGGCTCCGGAAACCGTCCGGGGAGTGTAATACGTGTATATGGCGATGAAAACAGTGACAAAGTGACTCCAGGAACATTCATACCGTATTGTTCAATGGCACACGCGCAGCTTTGCTTCCATGGGCACCGTGATGCTGTTAAATTCTTTGTTGCTGTACCTGGTGAGGTTTTATTACCATTCTTCAAATGAAGTTTCTTTTTCACCCTTATTTACTTAGTTAAACATAGCGTTTAGGCAAAGATAGCAAGTGTATGAAATTGTACATTCAGAAGCAATTTATTATATTTTATGTACAAGACTTGTCTGATTCCTAAGTGCAGTATTGTTTAATGGGAGGAAAAGGGTTTGGTCACAAAGGAAGAAGTGCTTGGCTTCCATCTGGGAAAAAGGTACTGTGGTAAGTGAGTACTTGCCTATTAAGAAGGCATTCAACTGCTAATTGATGTAAGGTCCTATTTAAGAGTCTGACATCCTGCAGGAAGGATGAGCTACTGAGGGAGAAGCCCCCAAAGCAAAGAATCTCAGCTGGGAAAAGCTAAGAGTTTCCTAGAAGCTGCAGTGCTGATTGAATACCCTCTTGTGCTTCTATGCATCTTGTGTGCTGGAAGTAAATGACAGAAGTTTGCTTAGTGGGCTGACATGTGCTGAATCATTTCAGTTGTGTGTCTGAAAGTCTTTAAGTCTGTTTCAATGTCATCCTCTAGATGTGCATGCCTGTGCTGTGAAATCTGTCAAGAGGCATTTAATTCTCTGATTTCCATTGAACTGACCTGAACAGATTCTTCGTCTCTTTAGAGAGATGAAATCGGAGCAAAGCTAGCTTTCTGTCCCTTGCTGAAGAGATACTAGAATCCAAAGTTAAGTTCATCCTTAGGCATTAAGTATGTCATCCAATGACCAAATACAGATGGTATTATTCTGTGAGATGTGGCCTGAAAGTGTATTCTGTTTTTAATCCAGGTCAGGTTGTTTGCCCACAGAGTAGTGGTGGAACAGAGCTAACAGCTGATAAACCAGTCCAAGAGTCCATCAACCAGAGTCCCTTAAAATCGATGCTGGTGATAAGTGGTGGAGAAGGATATATTGACTTCAGAATGGGTAAGAAATACTGAGCTTAAAATCAGTTGTAACCTCGTCATACTGAAAGGTCATTAACCATATAATAACTTCCGCTGTGATTGCAGAGTGCATTTGTGTGGTCAGTCAGCGGATAGTCTTTACTAAGCAGGTGTGAGGATAGAAGTATCTCTGTTCTCCCCAACATAAACCTTCAGCTTACTCTTCTCCTCCCGATAAGCCATGACCTCTGAGTTGACTGTGTAAAAAGGTTTATTTGAAACTCTGCTTTGGAGTCATGTACTGCCTTACCACTTATGCGTTCAGTCTTACTTTGACAGGTTAATCTACTATCTCAAACTGCTGGAAAATAATGTCCTTAGTTACTTAAATATGCAGACTGACTACAAAAAAGTAGTTTACTGTTATCTTTGCATGTCCTTCTTATTTTGATCACTGCTTTTTTTGGATAGTGTGTTTGCATGATGTAGCCCATAAAAGATTGCTTGTGTAAACATTTTCTTTATTGAAACTGTTGGGGAAATATAACAAAATGAGAGTGGTTATGGTTCTGTGCTTAGAATCTGCAGCTGGAGACCTTGCCGAAAAGTGCTTAAAAAGGAAGCACAACTCCTAGACCTGTTTTTGACCTTTTGCCTAAATCTGTCTGTAGTGTTTTTCAAAAACAAACAACAAAAAACCCCACAAAAACCACTACAAAGAAAAACCCATGAAGGCCAGCCCAAATTCTGTCATCCCACTAGTCAATGACAAGCAAGTTCCTGCTGGTAACCCCGGTGGAGTTACGCAGGAGGCAGGACTTGAGGCAATTCTGTGCCACACTGCAGTCAGTACTAAAAACTCTGCACTTACTGCAAGCAAGCTGGTATAGCCACATACCGAATGCGTGTTTTGCTGTCCTTGTGGCATGATGCAAAGCCGTGAACTTAAGCGTCAGTACTGTAGCTGCATTAGCTCAGCCATTACCACATTAGTGCAGCAAACTGGCTCAAGAGGAAGTTCGGGCTATTCTGTGTTTAGCTTCCTCAGTCCTCCAAAGTAGTCTAACCAGAAAACCAGCCAAACTGTGACTTGAAACCTTCCTGAAGTTGTAGGTCAGTTCCCATTTTATCTGATTAAACTGACTTTTTTCTGTACCACAAGACTGCCTCTGTATTGATGTGTATTACTGTCTACGTGCAGTTTTGTTTAATGCTTGGTCTGTCACCTTTGATCCAAGTCAGCTCATGTCACCAGGAGTTTAGAAGCAGTTACAAAAGTGCTCTTCTCTTTTGAAGAGCAATAATGGAGAATAGGCTTAAGGCTGTCTTGTGCCAGTACGTGGCAGAGTTGTGACAAGCTACGATAACTGGAACAAGAGGAAGGAGGTTCAATGTTGCATTGCGCTCAATTACTGCTCTTATTTCCAGAGCACTTTTATATGGATTATGTGTTTATGCTAGCACACTTTCTCGTAGCATAAGCATCTCCATTTCTGCCTGGGAGGTACTACAAGTTTGCAAATTAGGAGGTTGTTTCTCTGCCTTAAAGAGTTTTAAATAATGAAATGTGTAGAATATGGATACTTACAAAACTGCGGTTAATTTTTGGGGCTAGAACTGAAGAATACGACCATCAGAATACCAGGTTCTGAAATCACTATGCAACAGACTTTCGGTTTGTAATGTGTATATTCACTGTCTTGAATATGCTTTTATATGAGCATATGTCAACTACTGTCTTTTATAGTGTTTTTCTTGTAAACCTAGATGCCACTTGTCGTGCTCCATTTGGTGTTAATACTGTTTTTTATTGTCTGCCTGAATCAAAGCTGTTGTTTTTCAGGTGATGAAGGTGGAGAATCTGAACTCCTTGGAGAAGCTCTGCAACTTGAACCTTCTGTAGCCAAAGCTGAGAGGAGTCACTTGATAGTGTGGCAAGTAATGTGTGGCAGTGAGTGAGCCTGTAGGATGCAGCTGGAGACCTTAAAAAAAAAAAAGAAAAAAAAAGAAAAAAAAAGGAAAAAAGCGCTTCTGCATGGGTTTTTTTTATTTTGTGAAACCTGTTTCACTACATGATGTTGAAGCATTTCTTTGCTGTTTAACTTTATATTGCAAATCTGTCATACCTTTAACTATACAGGAATTAGCTTGTGCTGTTTTACTGCACCCGTGTTACATGGAACAGTATAATGAAATCAGATCTTTCTCAAAACTGGTGTGCACACCATAGTAAGCAACTGAGACATTAGTTTTACTGTACCACAGCAATCTAATGTAGTTCACTTCTTTGGTAGTCTCACTTGAGTTCAGCTTTATTACAGCTGGGCTTCATGTCACTGTATAATGCATGGAGTAAAACAGCAAAGTTATTCCCAGAGTATTAAAAAAATGACAAATTGTAAACAAATTATAAGATGGATTATTAAGACTCATCCAAATATTCAGTGAGGGCTAAAGCAAACTGTAAATTTCAGCTTCTGTTTTCAAACCTGGAAAATCTTCCTTACATAGTGTATATGGTTTAATTTGTTATGTTCATCAGAATTTCTGGGGGGAAGAGGGGATTGTATAGGAATTAAGATGACAATATTTAAATAAAATTACATGTTTTCACTATTGAATCTTAAAGTTTGAGAACTGCTGCCCTCAATAATGAGCAATTTTGAGCATAGTGTTTTTCCATTTCCCTGACATGGAACAACTTGGTTTCCAAAGGGTATTCTTAGGATGATTTAAATTTGAAAATAACTGTAAAGTTCTTGAACAGGGGATATGTTTTGTTCTTTCCTTGTCTTAACTCCTTATGTCCTAAGCACTAGAATGATCTTCTCTGCCTAGCTGGTCAAACTCATGAGGCACTACATGTGTGAAGGTTAAAGACCTCGATTAGAGCATGAGAAAAGACTGAGAGTGTACAGGAAAAATGCATTCTGCCCAAGTGAGATTGTAAAGGAACTTTAGTGCCAGATAATTAGGTACAAAATGTATTTTTTGTAGTTGCATACCCCAATTTAGTAAAAAAAAAAAGTTTAGCAACAATGTTAGCAGGTAACACTAAGATTGAGTAAATTGATGAAAGTCAGGAGACTCTAATATTAGGCTGACATTCTGTCTACTCACCGTCTATTTTTTTAACCATAAGTGTGAGTTGAAGACTGTCTTCCTTTTACATTGAATTTCCTACATTAGTATCAGACCTAAGTTAAACACTTCATGATTTCTGTACTTCAGAATATTTTAAAACCCAGATTTGCTCTTTCATGTAGTCTCTGGAAAGTAAAAGTTTTGAGGGGCTTTAATAAACATCCAGCATTTACCCCCAAAAGGCTGGGACTGTTCTGTTCAGAGTAGCAGAGAAATTTAGTATCTTAATTATGTGAGAGAACTGAACAGTTTCAGAGGAGTAAATATAGAAACACTTTTTTAAAACTGCCTAAACATTTTTATGCAATAGGAGCAGTTCTGGTCTATCAGGCAAACATGTGTTTATATATTTTCTTAATTTTTTTAAATGAACACATTTAGCTGAGGTCTATTGTGTAAATATATATTTAGGCAGCTTTTTCAAATGCATATCATAGCTGATAAACCAGAAAAACTCCATTCAGGTCTATTGGTTAGATTTATATGTATAAATACTTTTTAAGCGACATATTTTGTACACAGCTGTTCCTCTCGTAAATATGTATTTAGGACATGAACTATGTAGTAAAAATCCTTATTAAAGATGTCTAATATCTTGGTAGTATTTTTCTCTTCAGAATGCCAAAAGTGATGAGAGCATGTTGTTCATAATTTGCTTTCCAAATTCATCTTTAACGTCACTCTTAAAGTACTTTGGCTTAAATATAAAGTCTGGGAGCTTCTTAAAAATTATACAAATACAGAAAGTAAACTGACTAAACACTCTTAGAAAGACCTATTTAAAACTTACATAGACATGTATGCTGAATGTGAAGCACATCTGAATTAACTTACGAAATTGGATGTCTAAGAAAAATGCTGTCTAAACTTTTACTGTTGTGCAGAATCTTCACTGTGAGTGGTGCAGTTTCATTGCTTCTCCCATTTTCTTGAGTTTTTTTTTCCTCTTTGGAAAACACAGTCTCCAAAGCTTTTACTCCCTGATTGATTGTCACATTCTCATGTTCTCAGAAAAAAGCGCACAATTCTGTTCCTTGACTCTTGTATAGCATTTTATTTGTAATTAGGGATGAGCTGTTTTCTCTGAACGGCTTTACTGCTATCAAATAGAGCAGTTCAATCTGGCAAGTGTGTACCTGGTCTTTTGCCAAATGTATCTGGTCCACCGTGCGATTTTAGTCACCTCAGTGGGCCAACTCTTGCAAATTTTTCAGAGAATGATTGTTTCTGTCCAAAAGTGGAAGGGTTTTAAAGAAAACAATATGTTAACTGTGTGCCACTGTGGGTGTAGATAAAAGGCATGTGCACTTCTCTGTATTTCTCATTGAAAAACTTTATCCCCTGTCCTAAGGTACTGTAGATTAAATGGGTCCCTCTTGTCATCATGGTGCACTGGGATTTATAAACTCTACTTAAGGTCGCTTTGAATGGTGAATAAAGCACGTAAAACCCCAGGCATTGAGATGACAATACACTCCTACAAATCGGTCTCAAGAATGTGTTTATGCATACACTCATGTGATTAAAGCATCATATAAATAGGAGCTAATCTCTTGATAGCTACAGCTTGTTAATAGTTTGGAAACATTTCGAGCACAAAATATGCAGCACACTACTTGCCTGGGTAAGGGTGTTTGCATGGTGAAGGTGGAATGCGTTGTATAAGCTGCTGCATTGTCCATTTCTTGTAAAGGTCTTCCTGCGTTGGATCAGATAGAGCCGGCAGAGCGTAGACACTTTATCATAGGCTGCCTTAGTAACAAACAAATGTTAAATCTGTTTTATTATACTAACTGTTCTAAAGAACGTGTGTCTTTTAAAATGCTGTGTAACTGAATATTTATTTCCATGTGAGTATTATAAAAGTTACCAAAGGATTAAACCTGACTTAGCACTCTTGTAAGCGGCCCTGTTGAGACAGGGTCTTGTGAAGGCCCTGCTCTGTAAAACAAGACACGGTAAACTCAAATACAGTTCTTTAGGGAAATTAAATGTTTTTTCTAACAGGGTTATGCCATATTGTAACAACCTATGTTGCACCTCAAAGCATTTTTCTATACACTAAATGTCTCTCCCGCCCTCTAACAAGATTAAGTTTCCTTTATTAATTTTGTTGATGCACATTTCTCAATCTTTTAAACATATATTTTAAACATTTTATGGTCTGTAATTTTTGGAAGTTTTGTCTGTTGGACACTTTACGCTGAATTTTACTTGCCTCTGTAATCCGAGATGGATACTACAGCGTTAAACTTGCTGTCTGTTAAAACTTGAGGCTTCTTTTCTGTGAGCAGGAAAGCTCATATAGCAGTGTAGTTATTTCAGTATTTATTTCTATTATTGAATCCATGGGGTTCAGAATGTAACTTTGTACATGAAATATATATAAATATGTATATGAAACATGCATCGGATTGGTGTGTTCTTTGTAGTCTCATGTTTAAAGGTTTTTGATGCTACCAGAAGGCATAATAATGGGGTGTGTTACACTAGCAGCCAAATATCACCATCATAAATACAGGTAGTAATATGTCTGAGTCGGCCCACAACTGGTGTAATCCTGCTATCTCGTACTGGGCCTGAGCAAAAACTCTGAAGAGCAACTTTGTTCACTGACAGCTCCCGAATGCTGTCTTCGCCTCTTACGGCCCGCAAACCTGCAAATTCACAGGGTAAGAATCTGGCAGAGATCTGCTTAACTGCAGCTCAGATGAAATAGGCATTGGCGCTGGAATTTATTTTTCAAGTTTTCTTAACACCTTACCAAAGATTCATCTAAGCCTGAATGCATGGTGGTTGGTGACCGCACAGCAAAGGAAACAGTGTATTTATACGGCAGAAGACAGAGAACTCAGTGACAAGAGATTCGTTTCTACTGCAGAAACAGAACACTTGGCTAGAGCCAGGTTTTAATTTTTTCCTGGCTCATCTGCCACTTTCTAACCATGTTTGTCCCAGCAATTTATCTTGATTAGTACGTAACAAGTGGCCATGCCACTGAAAATACTTGGTTAACCTTTGTTATAATGGCTTGGGGTGGCTGCCTCCTCGTGCAAGGAAAACATTGTCCCCTGGTGCGCTGGGGGCACGGTGCTGCCTAGTCCCTTGGCTTGCCTGTGCGGACGCGCAAGCGTACGTTACTCCTGCTTCTCTCCGGCAGTGGTGACGGCCCGCATAAAGTTGTTGCTTTTGAATACCTCTGAGATGCAAATCATACTTGCATGTGCAAACATAGGAATCATCCATGATTCAGAAAACGCAAAGTGTCCTGTTACCAGTGTTGTACCAACTTGAGATTTTATCATCTTAGTGCTTAAAGAAAATCTTTTTGCTCACTTACTGGAGTTCTCTTGCAAGATTTTTGCCTCTCCAGAGCAGATGGACTGACAAATTTCCCTCTCCTCATAGTGTTTATTCTGGGGATGTGTCCATTCACATGCATGTCACATCATTGCACTGTGCTAAGACAACGTGTGTGTATATTAAACAGGAAGAAGCATCATAGATCTTCACTCTGGCAATGTTTAAGCTCTTCTGGCAGCCTTGACAGCTCCTCAGGTCTGTGGGTAAGTAATGCAGTTTTTCAGATCCTGTATTGAGAGAGAGGCGCTAATAGAATTGTGAACTAGGTTAAGGTGTTACAAATGGTATTTGGAGGCTGAAGTTTTTAAGCCATTATAAATACCCAAGCCCTTCTGCAATGAACGTGGTGATAACAGGGAAAGCACTCACCGTTTCTGTAGCAGTTTTTAAAAAAACTTCGCAATTGTATCAGTCTCCTATAAAAAGAATTATTCAAATCAGAATATGTAAAATGTTAATAATCATACAGGAATTGAAAATGTTTCAATGTGAATGCTCTTTATTGGAAAATACTTTTTTGCTGGAAATTAAACCTCAAACTTATTGAGAGAGATTGAGATAATTTCCCTTTTTTTACAATGGAATAGCAAACCAAGATGAGGGATTCTTTTTGCCATCACCCCTCTTTTCCAGCATCCTGTAACCTGTGAAAACTGTTTGAGCAATACAGTCTGTAAATGTTATTAACATTACGATGATCTCTGATGCACAAATGCCCCTTAATTCTACTGTAAAACAAGCGTTGAGGGGACCTTTTGGCCTTTGCCACACTCCAATTCATGGCACGGCCTTCAGGACTTGCGATTTTGCGTGGTTATCGTTAACTTTTTAAGAAGCTATTTTGAGATGACAAACCCAAGTATGCCAATTCTTTTCCTGCTTTTCGAAACACTCCGTGAAGTGACGGTGGGAAGGGAGCCGGTGAAGTGCCGTGGGTTGTTGCTTGTTATTATCTGCTTGTGCTTCGGGATAGGACGGGAACCCCCAGGAGCGGGCGCAGCCTGTGTTGTGTTTCAACACAAGATGGGGCTCTTACAATTCAAAGACAACATGGAGACCTAGAGGGAAAACTCACTATGCTGGAGTGTGCTCTGCTCCCTGCCTTTCTCTAAGCAGCCCAGCTTCAGCTTTCCTCCAGGAGCTCTTCGAGGTGAAGCTGTTGGGTCAGTGGTCAAAGAAAGGAGAGGAGAATCCAAGTGTTTGATCATCAAAGGGTTCAGAAGATGGCTCTCCCTCGCCTTCACCTCTCTGCCGTGGTTAAGTCACGTTGTGGGGATTTGTCCGCCTCTGTACGGCCCCAGCCAAGAGCCCGGGCTGGAGGCGGCTGCTCCGGAGCTGGGACCTCTTCAGCCCATTGCATCTAATGCTTAGAACAAGGAACGGAAAAGGGTTTCCTTCTTTAAAAAAGATCATGCTGGGCAGCCCCTGCGTCCCAGCCGGCGGGAAGGAGCCGGGCAGGGTGGGTGCTGCCTGCAGCGTGCGCTGGGGCCGAGCGGCTCCTTTGCAGCATCCCCCCGCCTGCCACTTCTCCGGGTTCAGGAAAACCCTGTTCCAGTCTGCAGGTGGGACCGCAATCACCCTCTTAATTCACGCCCTGCCTGGCGAGCAGCCGGTTCCACGCTGCACACAAGCAGCAGGTCTGGCTGCGGTGGTGAGGTGGCTGCTGCTTCTCACATCTGGCCGCGGACCTTCTTCCCTTCTCCATGCCAGAGGCCGAGGGCTTTGGGACATGCAGGTGGCTTCTGCAGTGCAAGGGAGGGTTGATGCCATCACCTGCTGCCACCTCTGCACAAAGTGTCACTGTGCCCAGCGGCTCCTGCATTGTGGGCTGTCTCAGGTCTGGAGCTTAAATGAGGGGAAAAAAGGGAAAAAAACAAACAAAAAAAGCCCCCCCATGTTGGAAACCTTTCCAGACTCCACGCTGCTTTTCACTTCCACCTGTCAGCATGTGGGGCCGAGGTGGGGAGCACTGTGTCCTGGTGGCCCTGGGGCCCTGTCCCGGCTCTGCGCTGGCAGGGATGGAGCTGCTGGCAGGGATGGAGCTGCCGCCAGCTGGGTCCCACATCTGGACCAGCATGGTGGCAGCGGCAGCGCTTCGTTATGGTGTCATCATCACGCTGTCTCATGGCCTGGTTTGCAGATGGGGTTCTCAGGGTCTTCCTTTAAAATAAAATTAGGCTGATGCTTGCTTTGAGTTTAAGGAAAAAAAAGCTGATGGGTGGTGCAGTGGGTCAGAGCACACGGCCCGGAGTCCTGCCTGACGGCAAATGCCTGGAGGAGAGAACAAGAACGGGGCAGACCCCTAGGTCACCCCGCAGCCTGCTATGCCTTCAGGCTTGAAGACTCGCTTTCTTCCTCGTGCAAGCAACTGGATTGATGGCAAATGGTGCAGCTGTCTGCATCCCAGCAGGAATAAAAAGCAGGAAAACAGTGCTCGTTGGTTTGTAAAGGCGGCTGGAATACCTCTGGATGCTCCTCTAGATGTCGTAAATACTGAGAAGGAGATAAAGCTTTACATTTCTTCCCCCTCTTACATCTCTTGTGCCGCTGCACGGGCGCTCCTGGCAGATGCTGTTGCAGGGATGGGGGTGCCATGCACAGTCTGTCCCTGTTCGCTTGGGGCGTTTGGTTTCTGCTCCCCGGGATGGCAGAGACACATCTGCGGGGATGAGAAGCATGTGGCTCAGGAATGAAGAGTTTCAGTCTTTCAGGCCAGACCTGGTAGTGGTTTGGGATGGGTAATTGCCCTGGGAAGTGGTGTTAAAGGCTGATGGGGAAGGCTGAATCCAGGAGAGAAAAGATGCTGAGGACTTTTTTGGCTGCTAATTGATGTGTTCAATGAGAGAACAGCAGGATGTGTGTGGGGGCAGAGAAAATGGAATTGTTGTCAAAATTGCCCAAAAGGTAAGGAAAGTCACTGAGATGAGAGAGGTGAATTGTGTGGCATCCACAAAACCATTAGAGTCCGGTTGACTCACTTGCAAATAAACACTGTGTGGGTGCTCGCTAGCAAAAAAAGCTCTCCTGCCCTTTGCAGATGTGCCTGTATCTCATTCCTCACGGGAAGGAAGGATGCTGCAGCCGGGGGCCCTGTGCCCAGCCAGACCTCGGAGCTGCGGGGGGAGCAGGATCAGCCCCCAGCAGCGGCGTTGCAAACTCGGCACCAGACACGAGGTACCCACCCTTGCCTTGCTGCAGGGCGCTGTGGTTTTCCACGCGTGGGGAGAGAAAATCAGAGAGGGTATCTCAAGAGGGGGAGATGGCACCGGGAACGTCCCCGGCAATGTCCGACTGGCACTACCGTCGCTATAAAACACCAGGACAGCGTAAACACTTCATGCAATGGGGGTAAGGAAACAGTTTTGCTGCCTTTTGGGTGATGTGCTGTCAAACCAACCTGCCATCAGCTCGGCACAGCAATTCAGATGACGGGCTTTTGCAAGCATTTTTAAGAGTCATTTCTCAGACAAAACTCTGAACTTTTCAAGGTGTTTGGAAGGTCATTTCATCATAGTAACCTGCACCTGCAATAAAGCCCAAAATGTCAGCTTTGGTCCAAAGCCGTGGTTGAACTGCTGCAGTGAGCTGTGACCGGAGAGGTGGGCGTGTGGCGTGTGCTCGGGTGCAAGGCGAGGTGGAGATGGTACCACGATCCCTGCAGGGTTGGTCCTCGGGGGGAAAGTTATGGCTCTTCAGACCCTTCCAGTCTGGGCTCTGCTACGGTCCCGGTTTGCAAAAAGCTCAGGACTCCAATGGTCAAAAGCTATTTGGCATCGGGAAGGTAAAATCCCTGCAACTGGCCTGTTCTCATGAAAAGAAGTAGTTGTAACTGCTGCGGGGCTTATCGGAGGGGCTGGAGCCATCCGAGCCCCTCTCATGCGACGGCAGCGGAGAGCACAGGAGAGGTGGTTCATCACCGTACCGGGTCCCCCGAGGAGCTCAGGGCAACCAACCTCACCCCGGACCTGCCCGCACTGGTCCTTCAGCCTGGGAATCATACAAATGGGTCAGAAACACTGCAAAAGGAAGCACGGAGGAAACTTTTTGGAGGAATGAAGGACTTCAACAAAGCCCTGCCCGAGCCGGCAGCAGTGTTTCAGGCTGACAGCAGCACTGGGGTGTTGAAAGCGTTCCCGTTTCTTGTGAGCTGGGTTTTGCAAGCACCGTAAGGTGTGATCTTAAATGAGACAAAGGAAGGAGAAGTAAATCAGAGTAGGTCCTAGGGAAGGTTTTCAGCTTGTGAAGAAGAAAGGCCAGCAGCACCGGCTGGGTTTGCCCTGCTGATGAAGTGACAATTTGTTTCCGTATTCCTCCTATGGTTAAAGCAGACTTTGCTCGGCTCCTTGCGCCTGGAGCAGCTGGGTTGCATGAGCCCAAGCTGGACCATGCTTCTTACCAGCCCAAAGCAACCCTGAGCAAGCAGTATCTACACACCACAAAATATAGGTCTCTTCTCAGGCTGATCCCAGGAAAAGAAAATCTCCACAGCCGCTGCAGTTTCCTCTGTTGATTGTACAAATTCCATTTTTTAAGTGTATCCTACACCCCACATGTGCTGAACTTGAGCAGCTCTGGTCACTTCTCATCAAAAACTAAGTAAATCACTGATGTTGCAAATCCTGCCTTCCCCTCAAGCCATGAATGTCACAATGGCCGCGACTTTCTCAAGGGTGCTGAAGTCACCCAGGGAGCAGTTGGGGTGAGGACATCCTGGCCTGCAGCTGGTTCAGATGTAGTTTGGGATTATTCAAACTTGGACTGCTTTGGCCCGGAGGTGGGAGCTGCTGCGTGGAGGCAGCTGGGTCCTGGGGTGGGTGCTGATGTTTGCCTGCACCCGTGCTGCCTGCAGAGTTTCAGCAGTTGGAGCCGAACCAGCCTGGAGGGTTAAAAAGCCTCAGGAATTGCAGATTTGGGTGTAGTGGCGCAGCCCTGAGAGGAGGGCACTGTTTTCTATCATGGGTATGGTGCGACTGGCTGCAAGCCCTGGTCCCGCGGTACTGCTTGGAGCTCCCGCACGGGGCTGGGAAGGGCCGGTGGTAAATCTGGGCAAATTCTGGGCAGATGGAGCAACACGCCACGGGTCGAAGCCACCGGCACTGGCTGTAATCAAGGGCCGTTGCTCCTTAATGGAAGAACATGTCGGCGCTGGACAAGGAGCGAATCCGTACAGAAGCCTCCAAGGTGATGTTGGCATCAGAGCAGCTTGTGATGGAGAGATGCTCTGGGGGCATCCCTGCAGCTCTGGCGTCGCAGCAGAAACACTGCAAAGCCCTGGGTCGCCTCCTCTCCAGGAGCAGCTCCTCCTGCAAGCAAAGAGGAGGATGCAACCCCCCTCTTGAATTTACCTCTTCAAAGACTTTGACTTGCCGCCACCTAAAACGATGGGCGAGGCCAAAGAAAGGAATAGCTCTCACCGTCCCTCCCAGCAAACTCCTTGTGTCCAGGACAAACACCAAGGGCCGAGACTGGGGTGGGTTTTTCCACTCAGCGCAGCCGCGCTCCCCGTGAGAAGCTGAACGTCAGCGCTGCCCGGCTCCCCTGCACCCCGGGGCAGGTGCCCACCCGCCTTCTGAGCCCCCACCTCCGAACCCTCCGACTGCCCAACATCGCTGCATCTTTAACAGAGCCCAAATAAAGAAGTGCTACAGAATGAGCTTAGCGGGGCGCTGGAATAGGAGCCCCATCCAAGGCCAGTAGTAAATAAAGTTACATAAGCCAGTGGGTCATAGCTCTAACTAAGCCTTTTATAGGCCATAAATCCACATTTCCTGGATTTTATAGCTTCTGGTTAAAAAAATAAAAACCACTATGTGACTGGAATAAGCCAGTTGGTCATCTCTTAACACCAATACTGTGCTGGGAAAAGCTCCTCATCCCGTGAGCGGGGGGGTGTACTCTGCGGGAAGCCCGGGGATGCTCCCGGAGGAAGGCTGGATGGATGCAAGCAAAAAATGAGGCACTGCCATGTGTATATATGCTGTACTTGAGGGAATGGGCCAGTGCCACCTCACCATGTGGTGACACGATGTTGTGCCCACCCTTTAAATAGCATCAGTATGTGGCATCTTTATTTCTGTGGGTCTTATGGCTGTGGAGGGCACAAGAACCTATTGGCTTTTAATAGCTTGGAGTTAGTTAGAGATTTTATTTGCCTGACAGCACTGTGCTTTCTGGGGTGCTTTAGGAAGTGGAGTAATGAAATGTTTTTATGAAACGTACCCACTTGGGGAACGTTACACATTTTCTGTTGGTAACTGCCATTCAGGGACTGTCCTGGTCCATTCGGGGCTGTGACAAGCGCCGGAGACGAGCAAAACCCTGAGAGCCGAGCTGGTGGCCCCAAGATGGGCACCTGGACTGGGCCGTGCATCGAGCCTCCCAGGGCAGCCTTCAAATTCAATATACCTGCTAGCTGAGTGCCTCTGAAACCATAACCTGGGTACGTTTGGCTTTTGTGGGGTGCTTGGGGTGCCAGGGACACTCCTCCCAAAAATGACGCCCCGGCTCGACAGCCTCAGTCCTGCAAACTCCTAAGCACGCACAGAAAGTCGCAGCACATGACTTCAATGGGGCTATTCATGTCCCCATGGGAAGTGTCTGCTTCACTTCTTGTGGGATTAAGAACGCTGCAAGCCTTAAATCGAGGGCATGAGAAGGCAGGAGAGAAATAAGATTTGCCGAAAAAATACCATGAGTTCCACAGAGGAAGGACAGGGGCGGCAAAAACAACTTTAGATGTCAGGACCGTTGGCAAATGGGGGAAATGTCTTCTTTCTTTCCTCCTCCTCAGTGAAATGACTTATTCACAAGCCACTGCTTTCTCGTTTCCCAGAAGATGAACACCAGATTTGCCCTTTCTCACTGCGCACGAGCATGCTGGGCTGGGTCTCTGCCCTGACCAGGAGCGAGGGGGTTGCGCGGCACCGCTCACCTCTCCACAAACGCCGAGGTGGTCCACAACGTTCCTGAGCCATTTTTCTCCTGTCTCTGCCACCACTTTGTTATAACCCTGGTATGCTGTTTTCTCCACTCGACTGGCTTCTGCACAAACCATGAGGCATCTGCTGCTTCATGTTAGCCTGTCCCATGGTCTGATCGATCCCTCCAACATTCGGCTCATTTTCATTTCCTCTGTTCCCCACTTTGTTCATGAAGTTTTTGTATTCCCCCAGGCCGGCGCTGTATCCTGTGCTGCCCCGTAGCTCCTGCAACTAAACCCGGTTACAGCACTCCATGCTCAAAAGTCTGGCTCAAGCACAGAGCCTTTAAATGGATCGCTCAGCATGAACATATGTTTTCTATAGCTAAGGCTCTGTGCCCTAAAGAAGACGATGAATAACTGTGACTGTTAACACAGATCACTTTAATTTCCGATCTCAGGTCACTCCTCCCCAAACCCATCCCTGCTGAGGGATCAGCACGAGGCAAATGAGCATTTCTCAGCTCGTCGGTTCCTTTCTTGCTCTAGTTGCTCTCCCCAGAAATCGGGCCCCGGCTTGCTTTCCTCGGGTACCGCGGCTGGGCTGGGTCAGTTCACCGTAATACCAGGAGACACGCTAAAAGCCGCAGTGGTTGGCTGAAAGGCCTCCGTGTCTTTGCTGGAGCACAATTAAACTGGAAGAGGGACCTCCGGAGGCTCCACAGGGATGTGTGTTGTGCCTGAGGCAGGTCAGCTTTTTTCACCACTGACTTGAAAGTAGATTTAAACGTCACAGATAAGGCATCCCTTCATCTGGGGCTTTTCAGGAGGTCACGCAAAGCAAGTCAGGACAGTCTTACTCTTTCCACAGTCAACATATGTGGAAACCAGTTTTATTCCCTTCTTATTTGCAGTAACTTCTGGAGACTGTTACCATATCTCCCTTGGTCTTCCATCGACTACAGACCCTGGTTATCTCATTCCCTCTCCTCACAGCCCGTATTTTCTGATCATTTCCATCTCCCTCTGGATTTTGCCTCCTCAGTTGTTCAGCCCGAGCAGTGCTGAGCAGAGCACATCTAATGTGTGAGAGTTCCCACGAGGTTTCCTAAACCGTGCGGCACAGTGGACCCCGCTGAGCCTGCGATCCTCCCTTGCTCCCTGGTCTTTTCCTGAGGATCTCCTGCTTACCTGAGTGCTCCTTGGATGTTATTTTTCTGAGAGGTTTTATTCTGCATTTGTGCTAACTTTCAGCTCATGCTGCACTTTGACTCATTTTAATATTGTTACTATCTCAAACCTACTCCTTGTCACATACTTGGGGAGTAGGCAGGAGACATCCAAGAATCTGAAGCCAAAAATAGGGAGAATGAGAGAAAATAAAATTATTACTTTCAAGCTCTTCTGACTCAAACCAGTCTCGCTCTGCAGCCACAGCAGGTCTCCAGGGCACCCAGCGGGATGCGCCCTTGGCGGGATGCGCCCTTGGCGGGATGCACCCTTAGCTGTGGCCGTGCAGCCGACATCGATCTCCTCTTCCCGGTCCCAGTGCTGTGCTCGTGCTGGTCAGGACTGCACTGTCTGTGCCGTGAAATCTGAAGTTCTCCTAAATCTCAGCCCCAGGTGGCTGCAATGCCCTTCAGTCTCCTTATAGGTCCTATATATGCAGAAGCAGCACTGGGACCTGGGGGGAGGGAGAAGGAGTCATGAGAGCAAGATGCACGCTTACTGATTAGAAAGTGTTGAGTTGTTCACACCCAGGATAAATCTGCTGCGTGTCCGTCCCCCTGCACCCTGCGTAGCTACAGCTGCTCGAGCCCAGCTGTCCGCCCTCTTCCCTTTGGGTGCAGGGCTCACCCCTGCAGCCTGCCCTTCTCGCAAGGCGTCGGGCTACGTCTGGTCTCCACCGTGTAACGTTACCCCGAGGAACGTATGGGATACGTGCATCTGCTGGGCCAGGCATGAACCCCCCGGGGCCAGCCACACGAGAGGTAAGGGAGGCTCCGCAGAGGATTTAAAGCAGATATGTCGGGGGGATGCAAGCTGAGGAGCAGGCATCTGACTGGGTACCCAAGCGAGCTGAAATGCGCTTTTGCAAAGACGTCAGCGCTCGCCTCTCCCGCTGACCTCAGCGGTCACCGGCAGTTTTGGTACGGCCGGATCTCAAGCTGTTTCCATGCGGCTCAGCTTTGGCCGTGCCACGCAGGGGCCGTTCCCAGCACAACAGCTTACATCAGACTTCTTCATGTGTAATAGGGACCACCAAAACCCACTGCGTTCTTTAGGGTTTGTAGATGCTTTAACTTCACTTAGGATCATGACTGATGAAGTCATGTATTTGTTTTTAAAATCCTTACCTATTTCGTTCTGGTTTTAACTACCACCCATTCTTAGAGCTGAGCTGGTTTTAAATATCCTTTTCTCAGTCTGAGCTTTCTCAGTCCCAGAAAAGAAAATGGATTAGCTGAGGGCTGTTGTTGTGGTCTTGAATTTCTCGTCCTCTATCACAATGTCATAATGTTTGAGTCAAATGTTTCCAGGGAATCGCAGCTCAGTTAAATAACTTTGTTTCCGGAGGAATTAAAGAAGAAACTTTCCACTTGATCTCATGCACAATATCCTATATTTACAGAAACTAAATATCAGGCATAAATTGACTTGAGCAGTGCCTTTTAACTGACTGCGATATTTTGATCTGCCAGATCCGCCCCTGTGACTATTACAACACACCACCGGGTACGGACAGTCGGCCGAACCCTGGACCCGCAGGGCTTTGGGGTGAGCACAGCAGCGGGGCCGAGAGCCGAACCCTCCCTCTGTGGCAGCGTTATCGCACTCACGTCTCACAAGCTCCTCCTGCACGTCCCTCGGTGCAGCTCGTTCGTATAAAACCACTTTTTCCCCGGCAAAATGGGGCACCCCGAGGAACGGGCGGTCCCTCCCGGCCGGGGGGACGTGTCCGTGCTCTGCAGAAGGTGAGTGTGTTGGGAGGGCTGGAGCTGGAGGGTGGGCATGGCCCAGGGGGCTTCGCTGGGGGGGACGGGACACACCCAGGCCTCGTGCCTTGGTCGTTTCAATCACTTCAGCACCAAGTAGGGTTTGGGCAAAAGCCTGGATTGCAACCAAGCCACCCACCAGCACTGGTCCCGGCGAGGGGCAGACGGCTGTGGGGGGTCACTGAGAAATCTCCGCGGAAGGCACCGCTGCCTGACACGGGGCAGTCGAGAAAGCGCCGACCACATCGTCTCCAGACTCGCAGATGACCCAGAGCTGTGGCTTCTCCTTCCCAAATCACCACGAGGGAAATGCTGGCACACCTGCACCTTACGGAGAATCCCTGTGAGCATCTCCCACGGCTTGTCCGTGCACCCATCTCCCAGCAGCTCCTGAGAGCACCCGGGGATACGGCAGCGGGCTTGTGCCCAAAAGGGTGACGGTGCCCCGGGCTGGTGCCTGCCCGCTCCTCCCCGGCCTTTGCTCACCCTGCAAGAGGGGTGGCTCATCCCCCCTGGAAAACCCCGCGTCTCCATGGGGGGTGAAGGAGCGCGGTGGTCCCCAACAGGGTGCAGAGGGGGGTAACGCCCCACCAGTGCACGGCATCAGCTGCCCAGGGGACTGTCCGCACATCGTCTATTTTCAGCGGTGGCGGGCTGGGAGCCCAGGACACGCCGTCTCGGCCGCTAAACCTGTGCGAGTTTCCTATTGCTGGAGAGGCACTCGCTCGATGCCCAAAGACACTCGAGCGGTTAATTATGACCTATAGCTCTGATGGATCGTATCATCGCTATTTTTAGCTCTCTCACTTCTGGTGAGAGCGCTGTATCTATCTCTTTTCAGCCTTTTATTTTCAGTTTCTTATTGCCGTTTCCTAAACTCATCTCAGGCACCAGGTGGGCAGCAGCTGGGGAAGTATTTTTGTCTCCGTGCAGCACAACGAGACAGCTCGGAGGGCGCGGGGGGACGGGTGCCACTCCGCTCGGCCAGCAGCTGAAACCCAGCTGGGGTCACAGACGGTGTGGGGCAGCCGAGCCCAAAATCAGAGCCCCGACCCAGCGCAGCACCCCTGCCCCTCCGGCTGCCCTGGCACGGCTTTGCCCCAGCTGCCGCGGGGACGGGCACGGCCGCTCCTGCTGGAAACCGACACCGCGGTGGCTCCGTCTCAGCCGTTTCCAAATGCGGCTGCGGATACAGAAATGGGGCGTCGTGTCTGTTTTGGGGTGTTGGGTTGGGTTTCGCACAGCTGAGGTGCGAGCTTGGCAAACACCGGGGCGCTCTCGGCAGGGGAAGGCGCATCCCTGCTCCAAATGCAACACTGGCGCGGTCCTGCCGGCACGAACACAGCGGGATCGTGCAGAGGTGCCAGCAAGATGGAGGAGCAGGGGGGTGACAAGGGCGCAAGTCAGAGAAGAGCTCCGAGTCCCTCCCCTGTCCCTCCCTGCATCCCGGTGCTGCGTCACCCCTCCCTTGGCACCGGGGCCTCTGGCAGGGACCCAGTGAGCTGGACGGGACAGGAGGAGGAAACCCGGCCCTGGGGGCGAGAGCGAGGCCAGGAAAGGAATACCCCATCGCTCCTGGCCGCTGTCGGGGGGACGGAAATAGTTCCCTAGAGAGCGGGCACACAGCAGGGACACAGACAGGAAAACCCTCCCCTGAAGCGAGCATCCCTCTGCGCTGGCAGGAGGGTGACCCGGGCAGCGTCCGGCTTCCTCCCAGCAGTGCCACTTCTCCCAGCTGCTCCCCACCGTCTCCGGGCTTCCCAGCATCACTCCATCCCCTCCGCACAACCCCTTCCCTCTCTGCAGGCCGGGAGTTCATCTGAAGGCCGTCAGAGGGATTTAAGGCTTTGGCAGAGGAATGAAAGATTTTTGCAGGGAGCTAAACCAGCCCCGCTGCTCTCTGCAAACTGCTGGTCTGTAAATATCTGGCGCTGACTGGCAGGCTCGAGTCTCCTGCAACATTTTACGGAATAACAAGGCATTTCTTGTAAGACAGCAATATAGAAATGCCATTTTCACAGGTTATTGGCGGACGTCTGTGTTGTAGGCACACAGCTAATCCTGCTATAGTGCGTGCAGCTCCTGTGGCTGCATTGCCTGAGTACAGTTGTATTACTGCCCATCCACCACCAAGTTACAGAGAGCATCCAGAAGTAACTACACAAATTAACAATGCGGATTCAGTGTACGAACAGGTAACCACACTCATCTGACCGTAATAAATCAAGCACGCAGCCCTGAAGCAAAGGAAAGGGAAGTCACAGCTTAAGTGTGTATATAGGCAATCAGGATGTGTACAGGTGATGAGCGCCAGAAATTGTGTCCTCTCCAAATCCACGACAGCCCTCCAAAAGCCTTTGCAGGATGCGTTCCCGGAGAGGATGCTTCCCCATGTCAGAGAGCGAAGCCTGTCTGCTCTGCGGCGCGCAAGGGCTGCCCGTGGCCCCCGCTGCAGTCCGTGCCGCTCAGCCGCAGGCAGTGACTTTCCCTCTGCTAATTAAGGTGTGGGAAATACGTTCAAGGTGGTGCAAGACATCTGGTTACCTCAAATGAATTTTCCAAACTTAATTATATTTCTCCTCCTGCAACATATGCTCAGGCGAAGATGAGGACGGGACCAATGATAGATGAAACAAGCAGATGCAACAACAACAGGGGTGGGGTGGGGTGGGAGGGAGGGAAGCAGAATCTCAAATCTTGCTGGTATTTGTGGAGTGTATAACTGACAGGAACATTTTAGGGCTATGAATACAAGCTGACATACGCATGCATATGCAAGCAGTAATCCTGCTAGGACAGGACATGCCGATCACCTTCAGGAGAGGGAATTTGAGGCAGTCTTTTCCAAATGAAATCCTTTCATGTCAGCATCTAGGATTTGTTGTTGCCACGCATTTTTCTTTTTTATTGTCCCTGCTTTTTATGGCCTTTTGTATCAACCTTGGTGCTGAGATTTGGTTTATTTAGTGCACTTTTTATGATCTAGCTCCCTGCTGCTGGCTGCTGGCTGCTGGCACAGCCGCTCCAGGCAGGGGGGAGACCAAGCCCAGGGTTTCTTTGTGAGATGTTACCAGCTGGATGCTTCCATCAGTCTTCACAGACAGAGACTCAAGTTTTAGTAGCAAATAGTGGATGGTTGCGATCCTGGTATAAATATCACACACACACAGAATCACACACAGAATCACTAAGGTTGGAAAAGACCTGTAAGATCATCAAGTCCAACCATCAACCCAACCCCACCATGACCAGTAAACCATGTCCCACAGTGCCACGTCCACACGTTTTATCAGAAGACCACGGGAGTCTCCTTGACTGACAGGCAGATCACAGCAAACGTAATACCATGGTATTTCTGCTAATTTGTTGGGAAGTGCAGGCTGGTGATGTATGGCACTTACACACACACATCTCTGCCTGCGGACAGCGAGTTGAAGTGGAGAGCTCTGAGCACACAGAGACCCTCTGTGGAGATTTA
The DNA here is from genome assembly GCF_030936135.1 of Gavia stellata. Lineage (NCBI taxonomy): Eukaryota > Metazoa > Chordata > Aves > Gaviiformes > Gaviidae > Gavia > Gavia stellata. Next base: position 7,713,116 of record NC_082615.1, on the reverse strand, counting down.
CATCAAACCAGACGGTGTGGGAGGGCCAGATGCCCAGCCAAGTGACAGGGCCAAAACGTAAACCCTTTGAAAGCTTCTTTTTCTCCACTAGCCCTTATGTGAACAGGGTGATTAATCTTTTGGACTGCGAAGTATGATTTAATGCACACATTGTGTCTTGCTACCCATTAATTGGGATGGCAATGGCAAGGTGTCTCTATCTGTGTTCAGTTGGTATGAGGAGGTTCACCGCACGCCCTGGGCAAGGCACTCTATGAGGATTACCAGTAAGAATGTCCCTGTAGCTCTTAATATACAAACTGGGTATGAAAACTAGGTTCAAACAGGCGAGTGAGACAACGTGGAGCTGCGCTGCAGACAGCACAGACTCGATGTTGCTCTTCAAGATTGGAAACACAACTTCAACTTTTGCTCATGGGCTGAAAAGAAAAATAAGGAGAAAAACGTTCGGTAAGGGTTATGTTCATGACGGGCCTCGCCTGAGCCATGGCTGGAAGCAGCAGCAAGTTTCTCCTGGCTTGGTCCCTCCTCTTCTCACCCCACAGGCTTTTTCCATTGCACAGAACATCCATAAAACCCTCCAGACTTGGGCTGTCTCCAGCACTTCGGGATGGACACAAAGCCCGCCCGGCCCCCCCGCTGCTGGAGCGGATGTGAAAATAAAGCAAGTTGGCTATTTTTGATCAATGAGGAAAATGAAAACACCCGTGTCCTGAAAGGCAGCAGGTACTGCTGCGTGAGCCTGTCACCAGGACGGAGAGGGTGACTGAGGGGACCCGCTGTAGCACCCATCTCCAGAGAAACAGCAACCGAACTCCCGAATAGCCGGCGTAGTGCTGGGTGCACGGGGGCCCTCGTGCTGTGCTAGGCACAGGGCATTTGGATAAGGATATTGTTTTTACTGCCTTTTTCATGTGTTAGCTCTTTTGTTTTGGGGTATGGCTAAAACAGACTGTGGACTAAAATTCCTAAGTACCGAGGAAGCGGTATGAGAGCCCGGACTCACCGATCCTCCAGCCTAATGCGCCTAATTCTCATCCTGGTCCTAAGAAAGACAGCAGCAAGTTTGGAAACTAAAGATGATGTTTTGGCAAGGGCAGGTAAAACCAAAACCAGCAGGAACCGGCTTGCTTATATTTTGATTTTTAAGTGGGTTAGGAAGGATCTATCCCAAAAAGATCCTCAATGCTATCAGCACCAGCAGCTACCAGGTATTCAGCTGAGAGGTACTTTGGGAGAGAGAGGTTCAGCGGAGCATTCAGGCGCGTGCCCATTGGAATGGCATCTGAAAGCACGGCTCAGAAATTTGCTTTCATTTGGGAAACCCCCCACCTCAGTAGACACGATTTACTGGAGAAGAGAATTTAAGTGCTGAAGAGTAGGATGGAGTTCTCTGCAATATAATTTTATCTGTGCTAAGGCTTGCAGTCATTTTTTTTCCTAAATCTGCCTCCTGGCGTGGTGTGACTAAAAGAAAATCTGAGGGTTTGGCGGGGGGGTGGTTTCTTTTACAGTTTCTTACCATTCCTGTAATGAAAACAGTCCTCAAATATTAACATTAAAAGGTCAACGGCAGGGAACTAGTTGCACTTCAGTAGCCTTCATGCTTCAGAAAATACTGGGGATTTCTAACTCACAACACCTGAACAGTCAGGACAGGGTTGGCGGAGAAAAGGAAGGCAGGCAGTTGCCCTTTTCCTTCAGCTGCAAAGGCCAGTTCGTATTTGTATCTGTGCGGCGAAATGAGGGATCAGGGAGAGAATTTGGTTTGCGATGGAGGTCGGCTGCTATGTCACTGGAGTAGCATCCAGCCGATGCATCGGGTCACCTTCTCCCCTGCGAAGCACCTTTCCCTGCCCTTCTACAGACAGCAGCAGCGATGCCTGTCGGGGCTTGCCGCTGGGTCAGCTGTGATTCCTCGGATCAAATAGCACGATACGCGCCGTCCGCGTTTCTCTTGCCTCTCTCCCGCGCCCCGAGCAGCTGCGCTGTATGTCACCTAAACCCGCCACCAAAGCCCTTTGGGCTGAATTACGGCCCGGGAAACACTTGCAGCTTTCAGGAACGCCTGGGACGGTGCTAGCTGCCTCCCTGGGACGGCAGCTACCCGGCAAGCCCAGGGTGCAAATCCTGGGGCTGCAGCTCAGTGCTTGAAATACCACCTCTGAGGTGCAGTTTTCTTTACCCCAGCAGGTCTTACTTTGTATATTTATTTACTGCTAGTAACAGCAATGCATTTTTACCCCAACGCTTCTGTTCTGCTGCTTCAGAATTGATTTTGCAGCTCAGGCCATGGGCTTTTGTGAAGATAGGCTGGAAGCAGCCCAGCCCCTGGCCGCTGACACCAGGAGGAGTTCGGATCCGGGTTTACTCGGCTTTGCTCGCCTCTCTTTATCATCAGCCAAACCAAAACCTTGGATCCAGCTCCTCATGAATGGTGGTAAACTTTGGATCTGAGCTCCTGTAATAAGCAGTTGTTTGCCCTGGCTGGCGGCTTAAGACTCTGTAGAAAAAGATATTTCTAGGTATTATTTCTAAACGGAGAATGACAGTTGAAAGAAGAACCTTGTCCAGCCAACTCCTGTGTCCAACTCTTTGGCTTTCCAGGGGAAATGAGTAACTAGAATGAGACGATGAATGAGATGATAAATAACATTTAACTGGTATTGTAATGAACCTCGAGCAGTCTGCCTCTGTGGAAAACCTGCAAATTATCTCCATTGCCATTCTGTGAGTTTTTAAAAGAGGCTGCGAGTTATTCGCCAAATCCCCTGAAACACAATTGGAATTCAGCAACAAATTCCCAGTGGTCTCATTTGAAAATCCCAGCCCTATCCCTATAGGGAGGTAGAGCTCCAGGTTAAATACACCATAAAAAGGCTTGGATTTCTTTGTGTGGGATGGCAGCGTAGAGAGGGAGGATGATTGTGTTGCGTGTCATTAACAGACCATCGAGCCCATGAAGCCGTGAGGTTTTGTTACCGGTTCCTGGACAGCTGGGAGGTTAATTTGGCCACGAAAGCAGAGGTGGATTTTGAAACAAGCTCGGTGCTGCCTGACCCCTGCTACGAGTACTGTCCCACCAGGCAGAGATGGGTGGAAAGAAGAAGGTAACGCAAGACCTGCCAAGGGCTCCTCGCGGTCCCTGGGAGGCAAACTGGGGATGCGCACACCACAGGGACCCCAGTGTGGGCCCAAACCCCCAAACTAGCTTCCAACCAGCCGCTTCAGCCAGCAGCCGCGGTGCGGCTGGGTGGGTTAGCTGCCCCCCGGGTCCCCAGCGCTGGGGCAGGTTTTGCTGAGCTCTGCCTCGCCGCGACCTGCCGGCAGCACCAGCCTCGCCGTCAGAGCAACGGGGTGCTGCCTGCGTGGCAAAAGGCTCAGCCTTCCTCCTGGGGTTGAAACAGAAACCACACCGAAGAGCTAATAGCTCTTCTGAAACTATTTTTGAGTTAACTGTTGGTGGATTTGGCTTAGGTAAAGCCTATGAAGAAATTCTCCTCATCTTGGTCTTTGTGCAACCTTCTGGCTGCTTGAAATTTTAGGAGGAGAGGAAAGGAGGGAGAGATCTGGAGCCGCCCTGCCATCTTACTGCCTTAATCTGGATATAAAATATCAGGGAAGTCAGTCTTCTGGCTGTACATATTTCCAAAGTGCAGCCAACGGTGCAGCGGAGGAGCAAAGCAGGGATCGCTCTTCTCTGGGCAGTGAGCGTCTCTGCACGTTCGCTTTTTTGTCTGTCCAGCCTCCAGGAAGCAGAAAGCAGAAGATGCTCAGTCCCTCCCCTCCAGCCGCTGCCTGCACGCCCAGATGTGCACATGCAACCAAAACAGAAACCGGGCTACAGCAAAGGATATGCAGAAGGCACATGACACTGCATATATGTTTGTTTTCAAGATCATCTCTTCCCCCTTTCTTCATTAAAGAGCAAACGGCATTTTACATCTCATAAGCTCTCGCTTAGTTCGCTAGCAATCCTTCCGAGTGTCAACTAGATGATCTTCATAATTTCTTTATGAAGTGGGTAAGCTACGCAATCCCCATTTTAAGGCAGATAAACTATCAAAGCAAAACACCGCTCGCTTGCACACGTGTCCAGGTCGAGCCTGGCTGTCCATCCAGCCGCCGCATGGCACAGGGATGCGGCGCTGGTGCGGGAAGTGGCGGCGGCACAGAGCCGGCGCGGTGGCTCATCTGGAAAAGCGTCGCACACCTAACTCGCACATCTGCTCCTCTAATTTACACCTCGGTAGGTGAGGCCGGGGGGGATCAGCGGGGATGCGTTTTAATAAGTTCCTTGCAGGCGGTTTCAGAGGAAAGCTGGTAGGGAGGGGCTGACTGATGCCTCCCTCTGACTGACATCCCAATCCCCACCCCAGCCCCGATGCCCTCGGTGGGTGCCGTGCTGCAGAGGACCAGCTGCCGAGCACAGCCAGCACCGGCGCCTTCAGCTGACCTAAGACGGGCTGAAAGGAAGAGGGATGAGATGGGGAAGTTATCGCCGCGGAGTCGAGGGGACATTTCCACGATTTGTAAATGTACCTGCAAGCTTGTAAAGGGTTGACTGAAACGTGTTTGCGAATACTTGGTATTTGTCAGCAAACTGAGATTGTTTACCCATTCAGAAGGGAAAAAAAAGGGCCACAAAAGTAATAGAAGACATACATAGCCAAAAACTTAGTAGGCCTACAAATAGGATTTCCCAGATTTAAGCTCTGTCAGCAGGGCCATTTTCCTTGTATGAGGAATAACACAATTTCCACCTGCTATGTCAGGTTCAGATATTGCGTGTCTAGGGTTTTGTGAAGATTAATTATGTTTATGCGATACAGTAGAGTTTTACCAGCTAGCCGTGGATTTCCAGGAAGAGAGGTATTTCCTAAGGCACTGTGTAGGGCTCAGTACAGTCCAGTAAATAAGCTGATGACTCCCTTGGCTCTGCTCCTCGGCACATTTCTTAAAGTGCAATCTTGGAGCACAGCGTTCTTAAATCAAAGCATAAAAATAACCAAAACAGTATCAAGTGAATTGCAGGAGCTGGCAGAATGGAGGTAATAAACAAAGTTAAAACAGCCTGATAACAATATCCTATTACCGGAGAAGAAGAAGCAATACTCTGTAAAGGTGAAATATAAAATCTTTCTTGTGACAGGGCATCGATTTTCCCAAAAAGGAAAGGGAGAACAAACTGCAGCCGTAATGCAGCATGTGTGAGCACCGAGAGGGTATAACGGTGACAACATTGAATAAGTATCTCATCTCCAAAAGCTCGGGCTGCGTGACCTTTAGCCGCGTTCAGGATTGTGTGTCTGTTTAGGATGTCATTAAACAAGACAGGCTTCCTCCAGCTGAACAGTGCATAGAAGTAATTGGAGCGGTTTTGAAGAGCTGGATTCCAGACTAGCTAGTTAACAGGCTTGGAAAAGCTACATGTCAGTAAGAAACCCAACACAAAATAATAGTTTTGGATAATAGCTCTTTACTCCGCATTCAAGTTAGTAACCTGGTTTCCGTGACATGCCTAGTACAGGTCCCGGTGGTCCCAGTGCTTGGTGTGCTACAGAATCGAGGGCGGGATGTGAATGTCTTTAAGGCAAATTTAGATCAACTGGAATAGTCCTTAGGATCTTGGTAGTTGAGCTCATGGTGAGTGGATGGCTCCGTGTTCGCTGACAGCTTTGCAGATCTGTGCAGGAGGGAGGGAGGGATTGCAGGGAACCGACGGTGCTCAACCCAAGGTCTAGTACTCTAAAGCTAAGGGCAGTGCTATGAGCATGTCTCGCATGGCCGGGTAAGTTGTGAGTGGCAGTTGAAAGCCACTCCACAGAGGAGAATAAAGAGAGTGAAGAATTGTAAGGTAGCTTGAAGACTGACATTAATTACCCACTAATTTTCTAGCTGTGATCCATGAAATACTTGTTGCTGATCCCCAGACAGATGGCTAGTCACATAGGACGGGCTTCTCCTCTTTATTTCCATCTGCTATATTTCATTAAGACAGCTAAAAATAAAAATATCCCTAATGTTATTTTTCCATGTAAGTTACTGCTACAGTGATTTGATGCGACTGTGAACAGAAGAGTTTCCAAGCGACAAGATTTTCTTAATTAATTTGTGATCCTTGGCATGAAAAGTGACTGCAAACCCCTACACTAGACTCATCATGAGTGCTACGCTTACTTTTAAGTGCTATTTATCTAGAAGAGTCAGTTCAAAACAATTTTTTCTGGTATAAGGGGAGAGAAGAGGCTGCTGTCTCTTCTGAGCAGGAGTAGTTACCATTTTTAGGTTCTAAGCAGTTGTAGATGGTGCCTATGAAATGGACAGGCAATCAAGGAGATCCTTCAGGCATGAAGTCTTCTTTCCCTCTATGTGGCAGGAATATCTCCAGAAACAGCTTTTCTGCACAGCTCCAAGCCTCTTTTCGGCCCAAAAGCCCCCTTGGAGGGAGTGGGTCATTTTGCGGAGGTTGGTTGGCTCTTCCACAGATTTTTTTGGCTCTATCTAATGTGTCTTTGTGCGTGGTGAAGCTGGGTTCTTGCACATACCGCTCTACCAATTTCAGCATTCAGTTCCTGATGTATTAAAATGTTCTCCAGGGAAGCTAAGGTCCCCTCTGTCCACACTGCAATTTACTCATTTTCCAAAAGGGACAAAAGCCTGAAACATATAAGTGTTGATAAACTTTTCTAGTCCTTTCACACCTTTCCCACAAATTCTTTCAGAGCAACAGAAACTCTCCCTTATTTCACAATGAAGAAGTTTTACCAAGTTTTAGAACAAGGAACCAAGAGGTGGCCCAAATGCCCCAAAGTAAGCGCAGAAACAGGGAGCAGGCAGACAACAGAAGCAGCTTGGTGTGATGAGGAGCTCCAGGGACTTAGCTAACACTTGGTCTCCAGAACTTAAGATGAAATCTGGGATGGATATCTTAGACCTGGACTATTTTTGTTCTCGACTACACAAGCCATTGCTATAGACCTCCTGAATGGCGATCACAGATGCTTACGAGAGATGAACTCTTTTACCCTACTTTTAAAAGCCTAAATCAAGCATGTTATTTTAGACAACAAAACTCAATGCGCCACTAGTATTATGTCTTAGTGACGCTGCCTGCAACACAGGCGAGAACCTTTGTTCTCACCCCTCCTTTATTAGTTGCTTCTGCTTAGAAAAGCAAGCAATTTCCTCACCCTCCTGGCGACATTCCCACGAGGAAATTCCTCCTCCCAAGCTGTAGCCACAGAGCCAGTCATACAATCCTCCTTCTCTCGAACCACGCCGTTTTCTCATTCGCTCGGGCTCTGGCCGCTCACGCCAGCCCATCACCCCAGGAGAACCTTTGGCTCCGTTCTTGTGCCCGTTCTTCCTCCTCCAAGAGCAGTTATTTGAGTCCCACCCTAAGATCACACTGACTTAGGCCCCAGTTTAGCAAAGAATTTTATCACGTGCTTAAGTGTAATTGACTTAGACCTTCAATCTGTTTTTAGCTTATCAGAAGCGTGGGTGGGTAAAGCCATCGTCCTCTTACGCACTCTTGGCTCCCATGGAGGTTGGCCGTTGATGAGCAAAGAGTGTATGTGCATAAAATTGAGCAGAAACTCAGATAAGGACGAGTGCTGAACTGGACTCCATCCAGCATGGTGGCATGTCTTTTAAGACCTAATTATCTTCACACAACACTGCAGAGGTGTCAGCTCCATGGCTGTGACACACTGCAGGTTATTGGGTGCTTCTACCCCAACTCAGCACCGCTGCATAGTAATTAAACTTTGGGTAATCTGTGCTTTGCCTTGGATATTAGGAATCCTGAATAAGGACTTCAGGATGAATTCTTAAACTTAGGAACAGGGAATGTGGCTAAGGTTGCCAAAAAGCAATGATTGCCTCCAGTCCAGAAAAGAAAAATCCAGTAATACTAGAGTCAGTATTTTATTCTGCTTAAACCACAGTAAAGTTGGACGCGTAGCACCTCATTTTCCTGTAGGGCCTCATCAGATCAGTACAAGGCTTAATGACAATAGCTAAAGAAACAGAAAGACACCATGGATTTTGCTTAGCCACTTATAACTTTTACCTTCAAGGTCTGGCATATTTAATTCAGATCATATAAAAATTCCAGTGGTGAAGGGTGGAGAAAATTGAATGTTGAATGAAGACTTTTGTTTTCCTGAACAGAGCTCAAATGAAGAAGAAGCTGGGTTGTGACGATCAGATTTCTCCTGCAGGTCAGAAGTTCAATGTATCGTCGGATTTCATGTCATGGGGCTGTTCTGTTCCTAATTGCAACCAGCCAGGACTCGGCACATCAGTGAGCTTTTACTCTGGGGTCCTTCCATAAGATATATATTGTAGTCAAAGTAGTAACTAAATAATTTTAAATATATTTTTAAGAGTGAATCATTACCTTTCAATTCTACAATACAGCAGAAAATGAAATTAGATGCTGGCTTAAGTTCATATAAAATATAAAACCTGATACTTAACTGGATCGTTGCTACAGCAAGTTTATTGTGCGCAAATTTAATACAAGCATTAAGCTATGAAGCTCTGGTAGCTATGATCTCAGATTCAAAGGTATCTGGAACCTCACGGGGACAGAGGAACCAAACCCCTGAGAAACGTGGTCCAAGGGCCCAGGCCCCGACCCCAAACGTCAGCGGTGGAGGACGGATGCGATACTGTTGAGCGGAGCTGAGCTGGTGCGGCAGGTGAGACGGGGATCTGCGCAAGCAGCGCTCTGCAGCACAGGTCCTGAGCGATCCCACTGCATAACTAAATGAATTATTTATACGTCTCAGGGAAAGAAGCTATAGCCACATCTCAAGCTGAAATTAAAAAAACGAGCTTAGCACTTAGCTGATGACTGACTTTGAATAATTTAAATTCGTCAGAGACAGCCTTGCTGGACTAGCGTGACCGCCTATGGACATCCGCTCATCCGCAGAGTTAAATGAGACAGAGCGAGTGTGTGAGCTGTTCGGCCAGCCAAATCACAACATTAAATTATGACAGAGGGGCACAAGCTGTTACGCAAGGATGATGTGGGGCAGTGGCTGAGGATCAGGTTGGGGTATCTCATGTTTATCCAATAGCTAATGAAGGTTAACCTACCAATCCTAAAACGACTTTGCATTGTGTATGCCTTCTGCAGAGCGCCTTTCAGCACAGCTCTGCTTTAAGAGACCTCTGTCTCATCTGGTGATTAACTCTCAGAGAGGTTTTATCCTTCCTACACCCAGGACAGACCATCTTGTGACCGGCAATGCGTTCTCTCCTTAATAAATCATCTTCTAAACATTTTCATACTGAAAATAGGGCTTTCACAGGCTTCAGCACACTGTGGTTTCCCATGTTAGGAAGAATGAGGCTTTTGCTGGCGCTGCAGGACAGCTTGAGCTGTAGCTTTGGAGAACAGTGCCAGCCAAGAGGAGCAGGACTGCACAGAAGACACGTCTGTGTTCCTCGGATGCTGTGTATTTCTCTTAAAGCCAAGAAACCTGAAACTGCAGTGGCAAGTCAGACTTCCTCTCGAGCTGGAGTGGAGGCAGGCTAATTTTAGTCACCATGCACTATGCAAATCATCTTTCTGTAGCTGAGTTTATTTTTTAAAGTGCTGACTGCCAAACTTGCTGCAGGGCATAGACTCTTCATATGGGTCTTAACAAGGTTTGAAACCAGCTCTTTGGTTAGCAGTGTTACATTTCAGATGAAGGGGGGGTGCGCTCAAAGGAGCCCTGCTAGAAAGCAGACTTTCAATAGGGAAGGTCTCGATGACTGGTTTAGATCATATATTGATTTTCTCGCTGGCCAGAATTAGCTGCTAGTGGTTTTTTGGAATATGTTTTCGCTTCTACATGTAATTTTTATTTTTCCTTGAAAACTCCCCTGATAAACTGCACCCCGTGGGCCCACAGGAGATGATGGGAGTGCTGGTATCTGGATCACCCCCAATATCTGTAGATGAAGGAAGCAGATCACTGTTGGGTTTTCGATTTATTCTCTAAATATTTGGCACATTCACAGAGCTCACTTTTAACTGGGATTGATCTGACTTCCTAGGAAAGAAGTAATTCTTTAAAAAATTATTATTAGACTGTGATTCATGGCACTCATTTAAAAGACAGAGGCAGATACAGGGAAGGCAGAGCAGCAGAAGCAAGGCGAGATACTCTGCCAGCAAGTCCAGGCTTTAGCACGGACAGTAAATTGTTACATTTCTCTTCAATATTAAACAGATATAGCGTGCAGACTTTCATCTGATAACTTTCATAATGTCTCTATCACGAGTCATACTATGACTGAATTGTTCTTTGTATTTAACAGAAACAATTCTCCACTATTTCTTATCGACCTCTCATAGATAGCTTCAGAAACTTTTCTTTCTTAACTTTAAGAATAACCACTTCCAAGTTTGATGTCTTTCTCACCTATAATCTTCAAGGCATTTATCCATCCCAGCAAGGTCTGCCTGGAGCTGAGTTTGGAAAGGCACTTTGAATCCTGAACTCAAAAAGGAGGCAGGAGAGTAAAAGCAGGAGCTAGTTTTCAACTGTGAAATTATTTTCAAAGGCGCTCCTATGTTCTGTGGCTGGTCTTGAGTCTTTAACGTGAGCGCTTTGGATCTGGGGCTCGAACCCTAGGGAGCGGTCAGAATTTCTCCTTGAAATCTGCTGGAGGCTTAGGGGGGACTTGGGGAAAAAAATGTGCGGAGCAGAATCTAATTTAGACATGGAAGCTGTGAAATATCCCATCGCATTTAGGGCCTGGAAAGGGACTGCCACTGTACTCCGAACGCAGGGAGCTGCTGCATCGGGCATTTATTTCCATTTACGTGAACAATCTGCCTGTTTTGCAAGAGGCCAGCAACGCTCAAAGACGTACCAAGATGAAAATGAATAACTGCAGGACTGCACATAGGATGTGTGGCAGCTCCCCAGCCATTGCAAGGGTGGGACTGGGGAAAAATATCTTTTCCACCCTACAAGCCTGGGAGAATCCAAGCGGAATCCGGCTCCCCTCCTCTGGGGAGCGGCGAGGGAGCCGGGCGGCCGCTGGATGTCACTGGCTCTGCGCGGAGCCCGCGGCAGGGCCGGAGGGGATGCTGGCAGGAGAGGGCTCTCGGGGGGCTGGAGGACAGGCAGATGAAAATGATTCACCTGCTTAATTCACAGGATCTGCCTAAAAACCCATCGCCCGTGGAAGCGGAGCCCTGTCCCAAATCTAAGACCGGGCAGCAATAAAGAGCCTCTGTGGAGATGAATGGTGCACTTGTGCTGCTGGGCGTTTCACCGGACGAGCAGACACGCTGCCTTTCAGCGTGGTACGCTCTACCTTTGTACCTTTTCCATGTCGTTTCATCGCCCCTCAGCTTCATATTAAGTCTGGCCTTTCTACCGCTCTTGACTGGGGAAAGCAAACCTACTTTGCTTTCTTCAGGGTTATACGTCGTTGCATATGGCAGGTAGATAAGTGTATCTGGAAAATAGGGTTGCGTGTGAGACTAGGCAGGAAAAAATATCTGTGAGTAGGTCAGGATCCACTTGAAGACCTGCCAGGCCTGCCTGAGAGCAACTACATTTTTCAAGCTGGATATTTAACTCCCCCTGGCTCCCGTGGAGACTCAGCCATTGCAGAAATCTGCTTTTGCTTTGAACAGCGGAGAGAGACCTCAGTTCCCCCTCGCACGCTGCTGCAGAAGGGCCCTGAGCGAGTACAGTGAGGCTTCTGTCATTTATGATGTTACAAAGAGTTGGGAAGTTACGAAGGAAGAAAAGGAATATTTCAGGTTTCACACAGTGGCTAGAGATGGATCTAAATATACCATTGTGCAACCCTTGGACTGGAACTGAGACTGCGTATTGCACAAAATAAACAGCACTCAAAAGGAGTTCAATACCTAAATACAGCCATAAGCGTCAGGGCTGCCCAGGGGATAACGATATCCTCACACTCGCAGCTCTGTTAGAGCACCCTTACAGAAACTTCAGGGACCTCTTCAATGCAACTATAAATTACATGCATCTAGTCTGGATTTGATCTGTTGGCTGCTGAAGATATTTATTGCTGTAACACGGTGACACGTCTGAGATGATGGCAAAGCTAATACAGCGGGAAAGGAGTGGGAACACGGCGTGGCTGCCGTTTGGGTCAAGCAATACATAACTTTCTTACAGCTGTGTCTATTTTATATGTCCAGGAGCAGAGTAAAAGAGCCTGCACTGTGCTCAGTGTCGCTACAGCTGCTTATTCTTATTGCTTTTTCCAGTACCCTGACACGGTGCCATCCAGAGCTACCTGGATGTTCAGGATACAACCTCTAACGAGGGACGGAGGGGACGAGGGTCAGCTGCAGCAAATGCAAGGGCAGGGCTCCCACCCACTTGGGCTCTGAAACCCCTAAATTAAGGTGAAGAAAATGCCTTGGTGTCACAGCTTGTTCTACTTATTTTACTCATGTAGAAGCTCTACTTAATGTTGAAGTGATTAAAGAATAAGCTAACTTGATACAGAGGCATCATCCAACGAAAACAAAGGCACTTTAGCTAAAATTGCTTGGAAAATGCTCATTAATTAAGCTAATGTAAATTTGCATAGATGTGGGCTTGCTAACACTCTTTTCCCCCTCTTCTTACCTAAATGGGACTAATTATTTCTCTAATTATGATGTAATTGTGTGGCCTTGGGATCATTGATTACAGATGCACTTCCTTCTCTCCCTGTTTTGGCTGAATCCAAGCAGAAGAGAGGGATGCTCTTCTGGGATGCGCTGCTACTCCTTTTGGCTGCGGACTTGACCTTAAAAAAAGAGGAAAAGTGAGTAAGCTGAGCTATTTATAGTTGAGCTAATTATTTTGATGTGATATGACAGCAGCGGAGTCTGTTTTCTCTTCACTCAATTAATGGCAATGGAAAAAGCATTCAATAGCCTTTTAACAGGAATCACTGGCTACAATGCAAACCTTTGCTTTATGTTTTAAGGCGCAGGTTTTTGCAATACAGTGACGGGGGGGCACAATGCTGTGTTGTGTTTCTGGTCGATGTAGGAGAAGCTGCGCTGTGAGGAGCTGAAAGGGGGTTGCTGTTATTAAAGAAAAAAATCCCCTATTTGGTGGGAAGGTAGCGTGCAGCAAGTCTCTACGAACCACAACGTAAAATTGTACGGGTCAAAGCTCGGGTATCTTCTAGGGACCTTGGGGGACACCAAGGAGTTTGAAATAGCTAAAGCTTTACTATTCACAAGTGGAGAAACTGAGGCAGAAGCAATTAATTCGGGAAAGGTTGCAAAGCAAGTAAATGGACAGAGAGTGACAATCCTGGTCTGTGGTCTCTGATCCGTCCGGAGATTTACACTGTGCTTCTCACTGCCTCTTACCTGCCTTTGTGTCGTTCCCGTGCACGGATTCTGGGAGTGAGACCTGCTGGGCGGCAAACACAACAGGGAAGGTGGAGGGTACAGAAGGGGATGTCGCGGTCGAATTTTTTGTTGCCTGTTACTGAAGATTCTGCAACAAAACCCACCCCCTGAGCGCTGCGATGTGTTTTCTAGGTCTCTGGGGAAGTTGCTAATAGCAGCTATCCCTGGTCTCTACTTTGGAGCTGGAGAAGAAGCTAGATTTTTATTCTGTAGAATTTAGGGATTAAAAAAATAATAGAGTGGATCCTTATCTTTAACTAAGTCAAAATTTGAAATCCTAAACTTCTGTGAGTTATTTCTGGTGGAAAAGCACTTTACTGTTGAAGCTCGGGTCTTGCTCCCCCTCCCAGGCTTATAAAATTGCTTTTCTTCCTTGCTCCCCGCCACCCTCGGGGTGTTCTGCAGCTCGTCCCTCTCCGTGACCACAAAACTCCTGCCGGAGGATTTGCCGTGTATTACAGGGCTTTCTTCAGTGTTGCAAGAGAGGGAGAAAAAACATCCGCTCTCCCCTCCTTTTAAGGCTTTGATCAGGTCCCTGAAATCTGTGCACTTCTCAGGTTGCTTCTGGTGACCTTTCAGGCTTTCAGAAAGCAGGTGCTGTTTGTGAAGCCTTTACGTGACTGTCGCTTTGTTTTCCTCTTATTTATCTTTTTTAAACATGTGGGTCGGGCAGCTGCAGGTACAGTGCAATATTCATGAGAAGCTCTGATTTATGCAGGCACAAGGCTGTGCAGCGGGATTACAGGGTACTGAATGTTATATGCAGTTTTAATTTCTTTTTATGACCAAAGGATACAGCCAGAGTTTCTCAACTATGGAATTTATGAGAGCCTCATTCATGCAAGTTTTAAAGGGCCCCTGTATCTCCGCCTTGCAAAGCCGTTGTGCTGAACGATGGGGCGAGCAGCCGGCTCACCCTTTGCCAGTTAACAACAGTATATATAAAAACATGGCTAGGGCGATTAGTTTGACACCCAAATGGCCTCTGCGTGTAGAGTCCAGGCTCTTCTGCAGTATTTGCGCAGCCCCAGCCCTTCTCCGAGCGAGGCACCTACTACAGCGGCACAGAGAAACTCCGCGCGATATTCAGACTCTGAAATCTTCTGAGCAGGGACTCAGCGGTACGGTGCACAGGGTTAACCTCAGGGCTCCTAAAAGCGACTATAGTGCAAACTAAGTAACAGAGGGCATTTGTGGCAAGTCCAGGCATTATTTGACCCTCCTAACTTCCAGTCCCGTGTTCCACACCGACACAGCTTGCTCCTCTTCTGACTTAATTTTGCACTTTGTTTCTGACCTGCAAGTCCTTTCTCCCGAAAAGGAGCCTCTCCGCTCGCAGGAGAAGCGGGGTCTGTGTGCCTGGCAGCTCACTGGGCTCTGCCGTCCACCTGGAATTTGCATTGTAGATTACGAAACAGCCTGGCATAAAATTCAAGGTATTAAATGCAATAATATGGCCCTGCAACATAATGTGCATGTCTGATGTGATGAATTATCCAGCCCTCCCCTGCTTTGAGCGCTACACGTTGAATTACATGTACTTGCATTCCACATGGCTATTTTGGGGAGAGAGATGATTCTTTGGGAAGTCGCCAAAGTTTTTGTAGTGGAACTGGAACCATCAGTATATTCAGACACCTGACAACGGGTTTCTGATGGGAGATGCCCCCGAACCATTGCTGTAAAACACTGAGTCTGGCCAGTCTGTGACTGTCTCCAGCTCCCGAGTCCCTGGGAGAGGATGAAGGGGACCTGCTCCACTCTCCGTAAGCAGAGTGAGAAGTCATTTCCAAGCCTGACACCTCAGAACAAGGCTCGTGCTGTGCTTTGTGCTCCAGGACGGCCAATGTGAGCCCCAAGTCCTCGTCTCATGGAGCTGATGGTGCAAACGCCTCTGAGTCCAACCTGGACAAATGGAAAAAGCCTTACCCGTCTCCTGAAGCTAGCGTCTTCAGCTTCTATTTCTGCAGAAGGGGAGCTCTCCTTTCCATCTTCCCTCCCTGCCATGCCATCCAGGAAAACAAAAAGGCACTGCTAACATCTGCTCTTTTCTCCTCCTACGTGCAGGCTCTTTCTCGGCTCTCTATTAAGCCCCTTCCCACACAGAGGCGTAGGCAGGCTTATGTGCATACATCTCGGCATACAATTTTTTCCCATCCCTTGGGAGCAACGTTTGCAACGGTGACTGGTGAAGGTTTATTTTTGTTCTTCATTAAGACTTTGGTTAACGGGCTTCTCGGGCTCCAACTGCACCTACTCCTGCAGCGATCAGCCCATGCACCGTGTAGTGGCAGGGCTGACATGGAAGCTCATGGAGACACTGCGAGTGGGTGGAAATGGATGCAGCAACGTATGTAGAAATTTCCCATTGCTAAGCTACGCTCAGGTGCATTTACTTCTACCAAGAGGGGTTACTAAGGAAACAAGAAGCCGATTTCTGGTAAAAAAGCAGACATTTCGAACGAGCAACAAAAGCTATACTTGTCCTCCAACTTCAGTGTGCCAGGGTCTGTTCTTTGGTCTCCCATAATTGAAAAGTATCCAATTTTGAACCCTGCCATCAGCCTCGTGTCGCAGTCCTGTCTCCGGGGCCCGCAGCCGTGGCAGGGTGCCGAGCCTTCGCCATAAAACGCACGAGCTCTGAGTCACTCCTCCTCCTGGCAAAGGAAGTAGGAGAATCCATCTGGGCTCATTCCATCCTGAAAAACTTGCCACGTTTTGCAATTTGCACATTTTTCTTCTCCAATTGGAAAGGATTGGCTTTTCCCAAAGCTGGCATGGCTTTTTGTTGCAACAAGAAAAATCCCCATCAAAATAAATTTTGCAGAAAAGTTTAATCCGAGAGGTTCAAAGCCAAACAATGCCGGCTGCCGCGCAGAAAGCTCTGCAGAAAGATGCTCGGCTTTTTCCCACAACCCTAATCAAGCCCGGTTGCCAATTATCCATTTGTGTGTGCGTCGCGTCCCAGCTGAGGCCGTTACGGGGAGAAAATTGGGCTGTCAGCCTGGCAAGAGAAGAGTAGGGGATTGCCTGAAGGGTACAAAATAAAGGCAGAGGTTTGAAGGCACTGGAAGAGGAGGGACTCGCTGCTCTGGTCTCTTCTTGCAAGGCTCGGAGGCAGGTTTTGCGGTGCCGGGGCTCAGATCGGGCAGGCAGGATCGGAGAGCCCCCGACCTCCAGCCCACCGAGACCTGCCGGTCAATGGAAACTAGGGATTTACCCTATCAGAAATAGCAATTACCCTCGGAAACGCAGAAGGATGATTAATTCCACCATGAGGCATTAATAGTTATGTCAAGAGTAACTACTTCATATTATCAAAACAGAAAGGGTTCTAAGATACAGTGTTACTCTATAAAGGGAAAAATGACTTTTCCAAGTTAAGAAAACGGATCCAAATACCTAAAACAATTCAGAAAATGCTGTCCAAGAAACATGAATAGGAGCAACATCATTAAGAAAGGACATTTCAAAAGGAATTATAATTTCCAACTGAAGTTCTCCAGTATTGAAGCAAAGAAAAAGAATTTTTTTGTAAAAAAAAAAATTGTATTTCCTGAATAGTGTGTTTAGTTTAGGGGGGTGTGACATAATTGTGTACTTTCCCACCATTCAGAAAGTATAATTCCCCAAGTTATCACAAGGAACACTTGCTCGTTAAAAAAAAATAATGTAAGCTTGCAAACCTGATGCATTTTGCAGTACAGTTAACTTGCTGGCTTCCAGAGTATTTAATTCAAACAAAGAAGTTGTTCAAAGTGAATGGTTCAGTTTATCTTGGTATATAATTTTTTTTTTCCTGTGAGCACAGAAAAATACAAATAACAGTTTATGTTGGTTTTGATAGATTTACAGTACTATTAGATTACACCCAGACCATCCTGAAGACACACTTCTTCTAGACTTTGCTATCAAGCAATTTTAAAACCCAATGCATTGGAACGTAATGCCAGGAGAAAGGAAAGGAGAAGATTGTTGTTCTTCCACTTTAGCTATTCTTGCTAACACTTGTGTGCAAATGGTGATGGAGGGGGGCGAAGAAACGCTTGTAGCAATGTATTTACTTTGCAGCAGGAAAGGGCAGTACGGGGTTTTTTTGTAACTGCCTCTACATGAGAGGGTTTATATTATAACTGGCGGTGACCAATATCGCGTGTCCAGCTGTGATGGTGTCTAGTGATATATAAAGGTGTGTATGAAGCAGATCATGGTCTTCTAGCGGGATCAGTGCTTTTCCTACAGGAAATAACAGATTCCACCGAAGCACTGAAACGCTGCTCCCACCCGGCTGGATACGAAGGACTGATCCAGAGCTGAACTCTGTGAAAAGTCCCCGGGGCAGCTGCAACTTCGCTCGCCCTCGCAGGAGAATAAACTGTCTTTACACAACTATATTCACCCAAGGGGTTGCGCTACCTCCGGGCTCTCTTTCAAACACAGCCTTTCCAAGGCAGGTCCCCGGCGGGTGCGATGCGGTTACCCCTCCCGGGGAACACAGAGGTGCTCGCACCGCATCGGCTGCCGGGTTTCTCCTCACTGCGGTTTAGGGTTGGTTAAAAGTGGTGGTACCAGGGACAAAAGGAAAAGTAAAGGAAGTTCTTTGATAGGAAGTTTCATAGCTTGCGTCAGCATCCTATATATTGCTTTTTGGAAGTGTTTTTACATTACCTGAAATATGGTTGTACAGTGTTTCCAGCAGTCACTGTCTGACCTGGGATATCACTATTTTGCAGTTTTTAATAAGAATGAAAAATCCCCAAAGTAAGGTTTATGCTGAATAGTGGGGGTTTGGGGCTTTTTTTGGGTTTTGATTATTTTTTTTTTTTTAATGTTATGGTGCTGTTTTAAAAATGTCACAGCTGAGCCAGTGAGCAAAGTCACAGCTTCCAATTTAGTAGATCCTTCATTATTTATCTGGGGGGAAAATAAGTGAAAATATTTTCCTAAATAACCCTGTATGCTACCCGATCTCTGGGCAGGTATCGCTATGCTGAGCTCCACTTTGGCACCAGCACGAAAACCCCGCTGGACCTGCCAGACCTCCCGGGTTCACAGGGTGGTCCGGACGAGCAAGCGATGGAAATAGTTTTGGGATGAGCTGGGATTCCCTCCGAGATCCCAAACAGCACAAGCAGTCTTGCCATTTAAAATGACTTTGAAGTTGCAGAGCACAACACTGGCCCGTTTAGACCCGATGGCTCTTCATTATCCAGCAGCAGCTCAGCGGTACCGAGATTGAAGGCCGTCAGCTATAGAGAAATTAGGAGCCCCGTGAAGAAGAGCTTGTGCTTAAAGCAGAAGCGGAGCTTGCCCAGACCCAGCTGATGTCTCTTGCCAGAAGCAGGCACGGCCGAAACACAGCACAGCTTCAGTCTCAAACTGACGGTGACAAAGAGTTGCAAAATACCTGTTTTTGAAACCTACTTGTCCAAATAAATACTGAGTAACCCAGGCTTCACCTGAATGCTCTGGTTTCTTAAACAGGCACAGCCCTAAAGCCCTGGCTGTGAACAAACATCGTCCGAAAAGTATGGTGTGCTTAGAGCATTCAATGAAAAACAAAAATAAAAAGCCTGTGTATATTATTCATTCAATGAGAAACTATTGCTTGAATGAAGAAT
Source organism: Gavia stellata (assembly GCF_030936135.1). Lineage (NCBI taxonomy): Eukaryota > Metazoa > Chordata > Aves > Gaviiformes > Gaviidae > Gavia > Gavia stellata. The sequence continues at coordinate 7,694,078 of NC_082615.1, read as the reverse complement.
TCAAATGAGGGAAGAGAATTTCTACCCTTTTTCTTTCAACTTTTAAAAGATCTGTTTTTAAATATTTTTTTTTTTTAATTTAAAGAAGTCCCTGGGCATTGACAGTGCTGAAAGCAGCATTTTAAAACCAAAGCAAAGCTTTTAAGCCTTCAAGAACTGCTGGCAGGGAGAAAACGCTGCCATCTGCTCTTACTCCTTGTCTTCAGGGTGAGGGTTTTAACTTCAGCCCTGCCACACGGCACGTGCATACCCACCCTGCCCGGCCGCAGCTATTCCCTGCTCTCGGATCAGCGCGGTGTAACACAAGTCACACGTCAGTCTGGGTCTGAAGGCACAAGCTCAGAAGTCCATGAACTTTTTAAGGCCAGTTTTTGGATATTTCACTTTTCCATGCACTCAAAAGTTTGTCGCCTCGCACTTTTTATTGGGTTGGGATGCTGAAGGGGTGATGGCCGGTGGGTTTACCCACGACCTGGTGTTGAAGCCCACGTACTGTACGGAAAGGGTTGCTGAATGATGGGTCTTTGTATTCCAAAAGCTTTTTCTCAAAAGCTTTCCTATGAGCCACCACCGTGGCTTCAAAACAGGATTTTCCTGCAGTGGCAAATGTGAAAATGTACTCGGGTGTTCTGCTCTGCAACTCGTAGAGCTGACCGGTACTGCTAGCCAGCACTAACTATGACTCCAGGGCGTATTTAAGCGGCAGCACAGGACTCCTTTTCGCCTGCCTTCTGCGAAACTTTGCGCTGCCAGGAATGTTTGTGGAAGCTGGGAATCTCAAATCCAAGGTTGGGAAACACTGGCATTGAGCAAATCTTAACATTTGCATTTCCCCAAGCATCTGTGCAAATGAAAAAAAGTATTCAAATTTGCGGATTTTCACTCCAGCAATGGGATAGAAATGCACTGTGCGGCTTAGTGGTACCAACAGTAACCTTGATTATTTTTTTTTTTAAAGCCTTTAAATATTTACAACAAATTTTTCAGGAAGGACTTATACGTTATTCATTTTCATTGTTGTTCTGATAAAATTTCAAAGTCTAATTTTGAGGAAAGCGCCTGGTCATAGACACTTTATGGTGAGGGAAAAAAGCCAGATCAGCGGTGCTGGCACTTAAGATTTATTTGGGCAATTGCAGTTGATAGGAAATGCAAGTCTCCTAAAGAAATAACACTTTCTTCTTGAGCCGTTGAGGAACACTGCATGGATCATAAACGATAATAAGGCAGATATTTGGCCGGGGGATTGTTTTTCGGGCTGCCCTTTTCCCCGGGTGCCTCGGGCGCGCGCACCCTGCGCGCTGGCGGTGAGCTCACGCCGAGGCTCAGCGGCGCGTTTTAGCTTCAGACCGATGCAGGAACAGCCACGTTTCCTTGTTTCGGGTCACTGAGGTCTTTGTATGCAAGCTCCAAATCGGCCCAAGTTGACTTGAAACGCTGCCAGCCCAGCCTGGGATGTGAAAGTCTAAGTCTAACCAGGAAATCTCCTCCTGATGAAAGGCTGGGGAGGGGGAGAGGGCACGATCTGCGTCTTACGTGCACGTCAGTAATTTTATTTGCAGTAAGTTTAGCCTTCAGAAGACCCATAAAAAAAAAAAGTAAAGGTTTGCAAAGCACAGCTCCGCTTCATGTAAACTCTATCTAAACTTTACCATTTTGTATTAAGACCTCTGAAAGTGCGTTAACCCCATTTATCAAACCTTTTCCACGCTGGTTTAGACCCTCCTGTACGCCCCATCTCCCGGCAAATCACCCCAACAGCGCCCAAGCTGAATCCGACTGAGCCGTGCTCACCTGGGGACGATTCCCCTGGCTGCCACGCGGCTGCTTTTGGGGGGGCTGGTCCCTATGGGGGGGTATCACCATCACCCCGTGCTGGGACGGGAGCCCAAAATCCACCGGGACGCTTGTCTGGGACAGAGGTGTGAATACGATAAGTTTGGATTTGCACAGAGCTGGTTTGGCACGGCTGAGAAATGAAGGTCACGAAGTAAGGGGATCTGGGGTTATTTATACACGGGGTGCTCGCCGCTGAGAGCAGCAACATTTGATCGGGGACCTCTCCCGGACAGAGCCCCTCTGCACCCCGGGGCACGCGGGCAGCCAGCCCCAGGGCTCATTGGTTACCCACGGGTTTCCTCCCACCCCGGTTTGCAAAATAACCTGGATTTGGGCAGGAGCAAAGGGAAAATGTGTGAGGCTGAACCCCCCCGACCTGGCGGCAGCATTTGTGGCATGAGCTGGGGGGAAAAATCCATCGCGAATCGGGTCCCTGGAGCTGAAGCATCTTTCATCTACGTGCAAATGCTGAATTAGCACAAGTCAAAGTTTCTTTTTAAAGCCCACTGCTGGTTTGTGCAGCTTAGGGATTTCCTCAGATTTTTTTTTTTAGTTATTTATTTCCATTCTCTAAAGGCTCCTGGCTCTCTAACTTTTCTTTTTAACGGTATTTTCTGAGCATGTTTTCAAATTAAATGTTGATAAGAGATGCTCTGCTTAAGAGGATGGGGGTTTGAGCAGCACTCGGGCCTGATTCAGCAAAAGCACTTGATTATCTTCAGTTTAATTTTAAAAAGTAGTTAAGCACGTGCCTAAAGCTAGGTATGTCCTTAAGTCCACCTCCGCTCAGCAAAGCGTTTAAACACGTGCTTCGCTTTAACCAGAGACGAGGGATTTTTAATATATGCTTAAATACTCCCCAAACCTGGGACCTGAGCAGCTCTGGCAGATGATTACCCTCCTGCCTTTCTGGAACTGGTGGATTTGTCGCACGGCTAAAAACGTTTAAAAAAATTCCTTAAAATATCCTATTTCTGGTAAAAGCAAGAGCAGCTCCTCCGTGGTGCGCAGGCTGTCCCACACCGTCCTCCCCAGTTTGGGGCTGGAGGGACTATTGCCAGGGCAGGGAGGGAGGGATGCTTTTCAAGCGAGTGAAGCTTTGTGGTTGCATTGAGTGTCGTCTTGCTCTCTATTTGGATCTTGTCGTACGCGCAGAGTGCGGGTCCCTGCCTGAAGCCTGCGGGCGTTACTGAAATACAGATAATAAACGGCTCGTGTGATTCGACCGGAGCCGCTTTGCTCTGAGCACGTCTGAGCCCCGTTCCCTTCGCTGGATGCGCCTGTTGTGGTGGTAGTGTCTACAAGACCCTTTCTTCTCTAAGGCTTCGAGCGTGTTCGTGTGTTTAAGACTAGAGCTCGCTGGAGGGAAAGCTCGGACTGGAGCTCTTCTGGGTTGAGCGTGGCGGTTTGTCAAAATAGTCGGCACAGATGGTCTGACGCTGAGTCCAGCAAAACCAGGCAGGTCGGGATAAGCGGGGCTTCCCCTGAGAGCACCTATTTGCTTCCTGGGCATCTTCTGTGCTGAGTTCCTCTGAAAGCTTAGCAGATTGGCAGCACTCGGACTCTCAAATCAAATTATCCTGGAAAGCAGAAAGGCTCCAAGCCCTGGCTGAGCCAGAAATCGGTATTTTCTGGGATTCAGCAACAGCCTTAAATCACAGCTTCTGTAATCCAAATTTGGAAAAAGGGCCATTCAAATTTTTGATCCGGAGTTGCACCGTGATGCAGTCATTCAACAGCTGCCATAAACACAGTACCGGCGGCCAGAAGGGGCGATGCCGTCCCGTCCGTTGTTATCTGGTGCGTCGGGCACCGTCACCCACGCGAGCAGGCACTCATCAGCCGTGGGTAAATAAAGACTTTCCTTCTGTATTTACAATAAAAAATCTCTTTAAGAACAGTGCACCCAACACAAACGGCACCAAGCATCCTCCCTGCCATCTGCCCCCGTGCCGCAGCGTCGAGGTCACGGCGGGTACGGATGAGCATCGTGGGTGCCGGCTCCCGCGCTTGGAAACCAAAGGGATGATGAAACACAACTGTTACAGCGGTGCTTTGGGTTCATTCGTTGGCACTTTGGGTAAAAGCTACATTTTCCAGCATAAGGAGTCTCTTCGTTCCCTCAAATAAAACCAGCTGCTGATCACGTAGTTCTAGCACCAGGCGAAGGGCTGGGGACTGGGGAGGAAGAGTAAATGGATAAAAAAATCAGTGCCAATGATCCAAGTACCACAAGAAAGATCAGACCTATTCCCAGCTGTCCAGCCGAAGCTCATCCTTAGGATGGGACAAAGCAAAAGCCTAGATCCAAAGAGCTCTCCAGTTTTTTGGACTCGGGAACCTGCCCTGGTTGTTGAAGACGTAGCTGCCTCCTCGCCTGTCTAGTCCTCTCTTGTTTGCCTTGGCTGCATGGCTCTATCAGTATAGACGCCCTGCTTTTTTTTTGCCAAGGTATGGGGAACATTTAAAAAAATCACATTTTTTTTCAGAATATATTCCTTGTCTGCAAAGCTCTTGGCTATTCCTATCTTTTTTAAAAGTCTTTAAAAAAAACCCCAAAGTTGTTTGTGGTGCTAACGGTATGGAATGAGCTAAAGCTTTATGCCATTTTTAGCACTCTTGGAACAGAGAGAATTGGAGGAACTGAAAATATATGCTTAATCGCCCCCAGCAAAGACTGCCATAATATTTTGGGTTGCATAAGCAAACGAAATTGGAAATCTGGAATCTATTCAAGACCTTTTGATCAGGGAGCTTTGCAAGTGCAGAAAAGTAAAAACACAGACAGATGGGGATTAGAGTTGAGCATCAGGAGAATAATTTCCTCTTTTAATTTCAGTTCCGCCAACATATAAAAAGCATTAACAATCCAGTTACGTAACGTGCGTCAGAGCCCAGCTATACGAAGCAGTAATGCTCAGTGTAATTAAGCCATTACACAGCCTATGTTTGCTGCGTGGAGGTAGGAGTTGCTTTGCATAAGCAAATGAACCCCCCCTTCAAAAATCTGGGCAAATGTCCTGGCCAAAATTAGAACCAGTTATCGAGGCTAATAGGAGCTGCAGGGGTTCAGGGAAAATTGAAGCCTGCTCTGAGATACTGCTGGGTTTACAAAATCCGATTGACAATCACTTGCAAGCCCCAACCCACCCTATTTTTCTCTATCTTTGTTACTAAATCAGCTTCAGCGGGAGAGGGGAGATTAGGCTGAGGAGCAAGCCGAGATATTTTTGCTGATTGTTTGACATTGGAAATAATAGTCCACAATATACTTTGTGTTATTCTGATAGTAGGATCTCCGAGTGAAGGCACTGTAACATTTAGAGGCTGCAAGACCCCCACAAATTTGAGGCTGCAGAGACTGGCAGAACGGATTAGATTTCTGTTCCTGCCTGTTTTCCTCTTCTCGGGGGATATTTTTGCATACGGTGGCTGATGCAGAGTGATACAAAAAAGTACTAAGAGGACAGTCTGAAAAAGGGCCACTGACATTTCCGGATCAACTACCCGGACACAGCTTCTGAACAGGTTTTGAAGAGTCTCTGATACCCCAGAATAGCCATATTAAGAACTATTTGCCTGCTGGGATCAACTCCCTAGACTGCTGATGTCTGCAGCCTTTAGATAAAAGCCACTTCTTCCAGGTAGCTGATTTTTTTTTTTTTAATTTTATTTTTTTTTCCAAGCAGATTTAACTGCAGTTATTTTTGCTTGCATTTCACTCTTATTACGTGAACTTAGGTGGGAGTAGGACTGAGATTTCACAGACCAGTTCTGCTTTTCTTCATGTCGATTAATATCGCATATGGGAAGACATCTGTATTTTTGGCACTGCTTTATGATACTCTGCATAGGCACGAGCTCAGAGGAGCCTTGAGGAAGTCTCTGCGGTGGGAGCAGAGCTGCCCTGGGTGTTTTCCTCCTGCCCTGAGGAACCAGTTTGGCCAAGACAAGTTCTTGGAGCTCTCCCATCACAGCCCTCGCCCCGCTCCTTTGCGGGAGGGATGTGGCGAGGTAATCCCGACCTCCTGGCAAACCTGAAACAGTGTCTGAGGGCAACCAGTAACCTTTGCAGATTACAGCTGCTTGGAGGCTGCTGGTTTAGGCGCTGCACTGGGCTCAGGATTTGGGAATACGCAGTCGCTTTCCATACCGAATCGCTGAGTAAGCGTGGAGCCCGGCCGTTCATCAGACCTGCAGACTGTGGCTATTTTTGGACCACAACAAGAAGTTAGTCATGTGTGAGCGGTAGTCTCCAGGCTGATTTGCCACCATAAATAAATAAAAGTAAGACAGAAACATTAAAAAATTAGTTTTACACATGACTGGCACGTCATTTCCATTCAAATGGGTTATACCGTAGGTGCACATGAGATCATCGGCTGCTATTTAAGGAGGAAACCTCTACTTACATAAATGTCTGATTATGCAACTGTCATGGAAACCAGAGATGACAAAGATGTATTCGATTAGCTTGTCCATTCCCTCAGAGCGCAGGATTGTTCCCTGTGGTTTATTTTTTGCTCAGGATTTTAAGAAGTGATCAGTGGCTGCTGGACCTAGCTTGAGAAGAAATGATTTACAGTATGAGCTGAGCTGTCACTTTCCTAAGGATGATTTGCTTTGGAAACTCAAGAATAGATGCGCTTAAAGTCACTGGTCACGCCCAACGATCCTCTCACCAGCGTTTAGTTCAGCCCTGTGCTTGTATTTTCAGAGCACCATTGCTTTCATTACTTAAAACACATGCCAGAGTCTTAAAGGACGTTTTTCTAGTGTTCTGCCTGACCTTTCTTTAATTTTCATCCCCTAACTCTGTTGTCTTTCCAAATAATATTCCATGTTCTCTGTTTCTGCACCCTGCCAGCGCGTCCCTCGTTGGCTGTTGTTGCTTAGCCAAGCTATACAAATTTAGCTGCTCTTAATCTTTTCTCATAGGTCAGTCTTTCTAGCCACGCTCATTTTTGCTGCTACACAAGGAAATCGGCGGAGATTAGTATTTTAATCTTCTTTCCCTGTTTAAAGAAACCCCAGGAATTGTACACAGTGAATGGTTTTCCTGTGACTTTAAATTAAAATGTTTAAAAATAAACGTATTTATATATATTTTTCTCAACTTTCACCTCTAGTTCCTCTCTGTGATTGATTTATTTGCTCTTCTGCCTTATTAGAAAATGGCTTTTTTAAAAAAAAAAAAAAACCAGATTAAACTTCAGTTTGTTTTCTTAGCATGAACAGGGTAAAATTGTAATGTCATGAGCTATACGGTTTAGTCGTAGCCATGCTAATTCTGCAGAATTAACCTGAACTGGTTTTAAACCAAACCCTCCAGGTTGTCCGGTCCCCCCAGACTTGGGATTTGGGAGGACATGTAGCGATATGAAGACTAAAAGATTAATGCTGCCAGTAGTATTTACCCTCATTTGTGTAAACTGGTTCCTCTTTTCTTGTATTTTCTGCTGGCTCACAATGTATTTGGTTGCTGTTATTTTCCCTGAAGTTGGTCTCCTTGCTCCCTCTTGATCCCAACGGTTGCTGAACTCTTTTGCTCCCCTCATGTCCAATTCAGATACCGGTGTGTAATTGCAATACGCACCTTTGGTCCTTAAGAGCTATTTAGGACCACGTTTAAAGAGTTTTAAACAGTAAATGCTTTTCACCTGCAGCCGGCCTTTACCCAGGGTCATAGGGCAAATTAAATTTAGGCTCCATCAGATCCCAGCAAGGAAACAGACTGCAGAGTTGGGGCTCCTCCTCTGACAGGAGGTCCCAGACCCGATGCGTACCCCTTCGTTAACTGTCGGTGCCAACGGGAAAGCTGCCACCGCTGCTGCAGAATATGGGGAGAAGCCGATACCTGATGAGCGGGAACTCAAAATACAAAAGGGCTTCGCATTGAATCATTGCATCAGGCTTACGAGCTAATTCGGGTCTCGCTGAAGTCATTTGAAAAACTCTTTCAGTGTAGGCACGGTTCCCGCTGACAATCCGGCCAAAGCACCTCGGCACTAACCTACAACACCTCTCCTATCTCCCCGTGCAGCTCCGGGGCTATTTTAGCCGAGGCTGTCAGTCGAGCTGAATTGTTCCATTATGTGGTGGCTTTGCAATGTGGAAAAGTGTTCAGGAGGGACCACGCTCTAAATGAGAGGAGAGTTATTGAGTCTCCAGGGCCAATTCAGTCATTGATTTTTTTTTTTTTTTTTACTATTTTATTTTATTTTTTCCTGAGGCAGCTGATACAGGGAGCAATTACAGTGGTGATTTTTCTGTGATATGGATCTCGATTGACCATGCAGTGGAGGGATGTGTGCTTATTTCACATAAACCCCCCCTACGGGGCAATGCTCTCCAGCCACTACTGAACTGAGACAGATTTGACCCTAGAGATGAAAATTCAGATTGTAATGTCTCACCCTGTATATGCTTCCATCAGCAAGAAGACAATGCAACGTAGTGCTTATGGGATGATTTATAAGACCGAAGTGCTCCAACCACTCATCTTAAATCACAGCAATTGGACTGCATATAGGCAAGCAGACAGTTTTTTTGGAGCGGGTCAGATGAGTTCCAACCTCCTCTTCAAGTATTTAAGAGAAGTCCTTAAAAGCAAGAGCCTGCTTTGTTGCACTTCTTGAAAGAACAAGCTACCCCAGGGAGAACTTGCCTGGTCCCCTCCCCATCCCTCTGCAGCAGATGCCCACGTTGCTGCTGTCCCCTTTTCCATGAATAGACACATTTCCGCAGCAATGATCCCTGAATTTCATCTGTAAGAGCCTTTGAGATCCTTCTAAATAATTTCAGCATGAGCTATCATTAGGAAGCTAAAAATCAAAGGCAGGAGGACCAGCATATTTAATAAGATGGAAAAGGCTTTCAGCAAAATGAGAACCACATTGAAGGATTTGGGAGTTTCTCCCTGTACGGATTCCGAAAGGGGTCACAGGTTCGCAGTGCACTGGCAAGCACAGCGATGCTGTGTATTCAGCATAGGCAGTAATTACATCTCCTCTTTCTAAATTATGTTATCAGGAAACATCTATATTGTTTGCATGGGTTTAGATTACGCTCTGAGAATAGAATGTTCTCTGCATAAAGAGCGTGGCTGGAGTAAATCAATGAGGATGCACTCAGAAACATCAATTAAAGGTAATACAAGTCTTTAGCACGGTATCAGGGAGCTAGCAGAGTTTGAAATTCCTATTTTCCCAACCCTGCCTGCCTCCCTAGGAAAGTGACAAAGCAGAACTACTCAGAAATTCATAAGGTTTAAAAATAAAATACTTGTCTCCTCTCATCCTCGTCTTTACTCAGGCTTTTACTCAGTGCGGTTTCCCAGCATAGTAGATGAACATCATGTTTTTCTTCAAGAGAGCTCAAACTTCTGCTGGGTTAAGGGGTTGCCCTTCTGCAAGTGTCACTAGTCGAGCACCTTGATTTTGGGGTGTCTGCCTTGGGACACCTGCAGTCTGCCTTCCTGAGAGGCCGAGAGCCCACCGCTGCTCCCAGCGGGAATGAAGGTTTCCCAGCCCTGCCGAAAATCAGGTCCCAGGTTCCTTCAGACCAGCACCTAGAAATTCAGATTTTCAAAGTTAACAGTGGCCTCTGAATACAAAATAACAGCAAATCTATGACAGAAGTGAGAATAAAATCCAGACCTTTTGCCTTCCTCCTATGCAATACCCGGTGCTCGTTCGCAGACGGGTTAGCGGTCTGGCCGCCGTTGGACATAATTAGTATGGGAGGTGTACGTAACCGTCATCAATACGTTCTCCGCTGGTCCCAGTGATTTCCTGTTATTGAGGAAAATGGGAAATTAATGTGACTCTTCCTTCAGCCTATTAATTCTGGGCCCCCTTCGCAGACGATAATTCAAATGCGAAATCTGAGCCTGGGTTTGAGCCTCCCCTGTGCTCGGAGCAGTTCGTGCGCAGGGTTCCTGTTCAGGCCCATTTGTTACCTACGTGACACTCATCCATCATCGTGATTGTAATGGTGAGAGGTGGAAAATTTTCCCCTAGCTATTCGGAAGAAAAAGGACCTCACGTAGAAATTATAAGCTTCTTCAGCCGAGCTAATTATTCAGGAAAGGGTATTTTTCATTGCGAGAAGCACAGGCGAGCAGATTCCATTCATAACTCAAATACCAAACAGCTTTAGCACCTTTGGTTTTAGTGGCTTATTTTATTAATATTAAGGTGGGGGGGGGGGGGTTAGCTTGTTGTTTTTGGGGTTTTTTTTAAATGCTTTTTCCCTTCGGGCAGAAAGCTGCTCCCTTTTCGTCACAGCCTCGATAATGAATTGCAGTGTACAAAGCCGGTCATACAATACGCAGCGGCGGCAGCGCGGAGCGAGAATCTTTGGGAAGAGTTTCCATAGAAACATTGACGTCCTCCTGGCGAACAGGACACCGAGTTCCTTCAATGGGAGGTATGGGGTTTTAAAGGAGCAGCGAGGTGGCGGGAAGCCAATCCAGCAGAGCTATGACTCTGCATCTCCCAGCAGAATAGGGGGTTTGAGCTGGTGGGAGGGGGGAAAAAAAAATAACCCAATTACCCTCGCATTAGCAAAATGTCGGATTTGATGGTTGCTGCTTGAACGGTGCTGTATGGAGCCTGGTAAATAATTAAACCGCTGACCGCAGAGTGCGCGAGAGCCGGCAGCCAAAAATCATAAATACTGAAGGCTGTGAACTAGCGGCTTCTAAAAAATCTTGTCAGATTTTGTCACAGACTCCATTCCCAGAAGCCTTAAATTCAGCACAAATCGGCATGACGCAGGCACAAACCTCCCGAGAACGAGCAAGGTTGCACCCCGGCGATGCGCACCCTCCCCTTCCCTGCTTGTCTTGGAATGAGACAAGTGTTTTGCTAATGTTCCAGCTCTGTGTTTTAAATAGCCTCGTGTCTACCCAGCTAAATAGTGGCAGAGCAGCCCTGTCTGGAAGAGGCTGTTTCTAGAAGGAAAACAGTCAGAGGAAATGTTTTTGCCAGAAATGTTGGAAATCATACAAAACAAAAAGGGAGCGTGCAAAAGAATTCGCCGCCGAGCGCTCCCCCGTGTTTTTGTTCAGACTCACGAAACGCTTTGTTTCGGAGCAATCCCCAGATAAGATTAACGAAGGTGACAGGCGTCCCTTCTCGAAAAGCGTGTGACCCCCCCCGAGGCCCCGTCCGACGCCCGGGGACGCCGGCTGGAGCCTTTCCACCGGCTGTGGGGCTTTGGCTCCGGACCCGAGAGCCAGCGTCCCTCAGCCTGAAAAAGCGAGCGGCCGTCTGACCCGACCTGGCTGCTCTCAGCCTTCACGGCGCCCTCCTTCACAGCTTCCTCCGGCTCTTTGACTCCGAGCTGGATATCTCTATCACAACTCAGACAACTCTCCAGTGCGGTCTAACACATCTCAGTTAGGGTCTTATGCGTGTCACCCTCCCAAATACCCGAGCATCTTCCCATGGCGGGTTACGAGGAGCGCCTCTTACAGCTCTTCCTCCGGTTCTCTCCAGCGCTGATGTTGCAGGAGTGACTCGTTGTTTACCCAGCAAATCCCTGTGGCATGTGGTTTGCTTTGCAAAGGTGAGCTGGCGGGAGGGTGTGCTCCACCGGGACAGTGCGGAGCTCGGGGGGAGCTTTGCTCCCTGCAGGAGCGGGTGCCATGGTCTTGAACCAGCCCTACCCCTTCTGCAGGCGAGCTTGTGTTATTTGAAAGTGTTATCCTTGCAGTTATTAAGTGTTATTCCTACATCCTTCTGGTTTTGCGTGCACAGCTTAAAATCTCTCCAGACTGATTACCAGAACATACAAAGCATCCACAACTCCATCCAGTTTCACAGGAGCCTCGGGTACCCTGCACCTTTCGTAGTCTCCTCCAGACAGTCTTAAATCAGGCACCAAAGGCAAACTACTCTTGCAAGGACGCTGACCTTAATCACTTGTCCTTTGCAATGCTCAGAAAATGTGGCTATTTATACTGCTGTTAGGACAATACTGAAAACTCTAGGCTGAAAGTTAAATTATTTCAAATCTATACAGTTACGATGCTACATGATGTTCTGGTCTATAATTTTATAGCAAAGACATCTCTTTGTTCAGGGGGCTCCAGGTGGGATGTTTGATACGGAACTGATCTATTTGCAGAATGTTTGCGTGGAGATTATTTTGCTTAAACCTGTTCAGCAAGATTCACTGTAGACACAGAAAGACAGAAAAGTCAGCAAGTCAGAGGATCTCAAAGAAGTGTCTTGAGTTTTAGGGATTGTTTCAAAGGATGATGGCAGGAATTACTTTCAAGGGAACAGGGAGAGAGGGTAAAAAAGATCCCCATCTTCCTGAGCAGTACCGAGCTCTTTTCATCCATTAGTCTCCAAGTGGTTTGCTGCAGAATAAAAAATGCTTTATCCCATTTCGTAGATGCAGAAGCCTTAGAAATAAGGACCAGTTTAGAACGAGAGCCATTTGACTTGAGCACTTTGTCCTTACTTACCATTTAAGTGAATTTGAAGGTTCATTATTCCTTCTTGACTAACATCACTTTATAAGGTGTTCAGCTAGCGCGGCGATGAACTTGATTTAAATACCCAGGTAGGCTGGATTTGCATGCGCCAGGAAGGGCAGAAGACAAACCTGACCCACACGCCCACCGCGATAAGGCAGCTGGGTCAGAGGTGGGGTGAGGGCAACGCCTGGCCCTGCCCTCCGGAGAAGCAGGGACTCGGGACATCGGTTGGACTTGATGATCTTACAGGTCTTTTCCAACCGTAGTGATTCTGTGACTCAGGGTGCGCGGCGCCTGGCTGACCCACCCATGGTGCACAAGACTCTCACTCTGGCGTGGACCTATTTGTACACGCACAAAAAGAGACTGCTTAATTATACTGAATTAGGAAGAAATACAGTTAAAGCAGGGGGACGCACCGGTTTGACTGCAGCTGTACCCTCCAAGCACTTTGACGTGGTATTTGTGCAAGAGCAAGCAATAAGTGACATTATCTACTTGACCGATATTAAACTTGGCGCTACAGCGGTCCTGAATTTCTTCAAAACCGCATCTTATTGCAGCACCTCCTATGCCAGAGGTGCTTTCCCTTCCAGATTACCTGAAAAACTGTGGGGCTGGGTGCGCAGTCTTTGTTGGTGTGGTACTTTTAACCAAGGCAAAGGCACCGCTCCATTCAAGCTGCTTAGGAGGCCCTGGCCGAGCAAACCCCCTTTACAGACTATTGAGAAGCTGCACTTAAGTCTTATGAAACCTGACGGAGCCTGATCACCCCCTTCAGTGCAGTACTGAACCGGGAGGGACACTCATGATCGAATAAAAAAATAATTCCCGTTAAGGGCAGATGTATCTGCAAGCTGAAGGGGGCCGGGGCTGCAAAGCCGCCAGCAGAACCATGCACCGTGCCGAGGGGCTACGGCGATGCCTCGGTGAATCCATACAGGCTCGTGCTTAGCGGAGAGGTGCTACGAATGTTTCTGCATACTGCTTGAACACTTGTGTTTGACTTAAAAAGTGAGAAGAGAGCCAATTCCCTTTCCGTGCATCTTGTAGTCAAGAGCTGTCAAACGTAATATAGATGTTTATATTCGGGCAGCTCTGTTTAGCTGAAGCATTAGTATCCTGCTCGCTAGCTGAACCAGGAAAGTCTTCCTCTGCACCTGAGCCTACGTGGTCATTCCCTTTAGGTGGAACCTCTGGAAACTGCAGCCACAAGGAACCACAGCCAGCAAACACTGCGCAAATCCACTACGCAGACCCACTCCTTCTCCTGGACTAGAGCCTACGCAAACAGCAGGGAAATTATATTCTCTGTGATATATCGTTTGAGCTTTCCCTCCAGCAGATCCTGCTTCTTTCTCACATCAGCTCCTCTACCGAATCTAGGACGCGGGAGATGCTCAATCCTGCCTTCTGGGCTCTCGTCCATCAGATTTGCAACATTTTTGTGATACAACAGTAATCGCAAGCTGCTTGCATTAAATGGCACGCTATCGGAAAAGCCTTTCCGAAGGGCTCTTAGTCTTTGATCACTCTGTATTAGCAGAAAACAAAGTATGTCTTTCAGTAATGAAAAAAGAATTCCCACTTTATCCTTCAAAATGGTGGTGGGTTTCTGTTCCTCAGACATGATACAAACCCACTGCAGTAGCCATTTTGAACACCTCAGTTTTCTATAAACAGCTGAAATTTGCAAAGCGAGGAGCCCATCGCTTCAAACACCACGCTGGAGGTCGAGAGCATATAATACAGAGTAACAAAAAGGAAAATATACTTTGTTAAAGATGGGAAATTGATACCAAAAATTAAGCATGGCTGTAACAATTACAGCCATCTAGTGGGCAATTTTTTTTTTAAAATTTTAAAATTTTTTAATTTTTAAAAAAATACAGTATTAATACTCAATTTCAGCAGTAAAATACCTGTAAATAAAAGAGGTCTAGCAAATAACCTGGGGGGGCAGGCAGGGAGAGACCTTGCACCATTTTTTTTTTTACTATGCCTCAGGAATACATAAAATCTAAAATATTTTCCTTCTTGCATTGTACTCTGGAAACACTAGGAAAATGAGGTCTCATCTGGTGCTACTGTTTTAAGGAGGAACTTGCTGAGAATACCCGATGAAGTGTGTTATTGCTCACACTTCAGCTTGAAGGGACAGGACTGATTTTGTTTTACCAGAGATTTCCTTTCTCCAAATGGTTCATTAAATTTTAAAGTTAGATATATGACAACACAAGCTTTAAGTTAAGTAGATGGCAAGAAATCAACAGGCTTCACAGAGTGATTAAGGATCTCTTTCTTCAGATGCTTTGTACATATTCTTTTGGCTCTTGATGTCATCCATCATTTCAGGAGCTCCTCTGGCTTCACAGGCTTATTTCATGTTCGATAGGATCTCTAGCGTATTTCTACTGAAAAAGCAAATTGGAAAGTAAGTATTTCATCTAAATCTTTGCATATCAAAAGGAAGAAAAAGTACATCCCCTTCTTTATGTTACTTTTATATGGAGCATATGGGCTGAAACGATGAACTTCAGATCCGAATTCCAAAAACTCCAAAGCATTTTGATTCAGCCCATAATAAAATCTGCACTGCGATTTCACAACAATGCTTTTTAATCCACTTCGGAGGAGGGAAAAGATTCTTGGTGAAAGGGTTCGCTCTGTTGGAAGTTTTTGGGTTGTTGGGTTTTTTTTAAACTTAGTCATCTGTATTCGAGATTTTAAAAGCATATTTGCAGAACAAACAAACCTTCTCAGAGTAATCTCTGCAGGCTTTTGATTGCATGCCTTGGAGTGGAAGAACAGGCTATAGGATTTTTTAACCCTATGACAAGAAATAACTGGCTGTGAATTTTGGAAATCCTCTTTGGCGTGTGTTCAAGCCGGTATTAATGCAAACCGCCCCATGCCAATCTCCTGACTCATCCCAAACGGCAGTTTCTGACACTCATCCCATCCGTCCCCGACCTTCCCTAGGAAGAAAACAAAGCAGCTCCTCCCTTCCTTCCTGAACGCTCATGTGCTCGCACTGCTGCTGAACGGGTGCATCTTCTGTATTTCCAAGTATTTAATTTGGGGTCTGATCTTGTGCCTCTGGATTCCGAAGGGGAATTTGTCACTGTGTAATTTGTCTCGACTCCCGAGT
Organism: Gavia stellata; assembly: GCF_030936135.1. NCBI lineage: Eukaryota > Metazoa > Chordata > Aves > Gaviiformes > Gaviidae > Gavia > Gavia stellata. The sequence goes on along the minus strand of NC_082615.1, from coordinate 7,678,596 downwards.
CCCAGGGCACAGAGCAGCTCATGGTGCGTCCTTCTGCCAGCCCCGCTTGCACGTTCAGGGCATGAGAAATTCTTTGCAGCAAGTATGTAAAATTCTCTTTGCACCTCTGGTGCAAATCTCTTGGAAGACGACTACACCTCAAATATAGCATTGTGTTGCTTCTAAATCCTACATATATTTATAGGACTCAATGATCCTTATAGGTCCTTCCAACTCCAGGTATTCTATGATTCTACGATATATGTAATTTATATATTATTTACATAGTGTATAAATACCCAAGTAACCATTATCCGGAGGCAGACAATGTTTGCACAGGAAAATGCTGTTTAAATACCGCAGTCCTGCAGAATCTCGTGTGTTGGATTAAATCTTGACCCACACTTGTTTGTGCCAGTTGCGGGAAGGCTTTTTCCTCGTCCTAAAAGCGAGAGGTGAGGAGTGAAGGGCAGAGGCTCAGCTCTCTAACTGTGAATTTCTTGACCTCTGACAGTTTTGGTTTTTTTTAATCACAGCCTTTTCTAAGCACAGGCTGCGCAGTATAACATGCCATATAAAATCTCTGATAGATACAGAGCTAGATTTGTGATGCAGTTACTGGTATTTCATTAACCTTTATCTTGACAAGTGGAAATAACATGCTGTGATTCAGGGTAAATTTTTCACTTGCAGAGAAAAACGGTGCCAAAAGAAAGCGCATGGGCTAGAAATTAATAAATACAAATCTCGATAGCAAAAATCAACTTCCAGCTGGACTTGGCCCCTTCTGCATGTTTTGGATGTGTTGGGCTGTTGTGACGATGCTCTGCGGGGCGCGACAGAGCCGCAGCTTGCCCATCACTCAGGAGCCCGTGGGCAACCACAGCCAGCGTTCGGGGATAGGGGTGGCCCCCCTCCCGGCTCCTTCCCCTGCTTTTTCCACCCGGATGAAGACACAGACCTCAAGGATTGTCCACCCCGCCTTAGGCCCCTCCATGCCGCATTGGGTCTATGGTCCTGTGGTCCCACTGGGCTCAGCTGCAAAATGCTTCTTGCTCTGCTCACCGGCTGCTCGCACTCACCGTCCCGACGATGTGGGTATGCAACCGCTGACCCGCCGAAACCCCAGGGAAAACCATTTCTAGGAGGGCCTGAGCTAAATACAGCCTCTCTTAGACTGCAGACTCGCCGGTGGCCGGCAGAGTCCCCCAGAGGAGACGACAGAGCTGGTGAGTAATAAGGATAACTGATGTGTCTCCAAGTCGAAACCAGCCTGACTCACCACTATTTTGTTTCTTTTATTGTTATTTGTATTGCTCTGATGCCAGCCAGCAGATCTCAGTTATTGAGCCCAGGGTTTTATCACCATATAACAGGAGAAAGTGCCCTCTGAAATGCTTTCAAACTAAATCAGTAGGAGGGGAAAAAGAAAAAGCAAAGCCGCTTGCTCATTGCTGCCCTGTAATTCGGGGCTGAAAACCTCCAGTGCTCTGCTCCTAACTAAGCACCTTCGCTCACCCACGGTGGCATATTTTCCAGCCGGCCTTGCCTTGCCTTGCTCTAAGCTTAGGTTTATAAATAGTCAATACCATCTAGTTTTCCAAATAAGAGATCTGCTTAGAGCGCGCGTTCCCGGGCCCTCGTGCTCCGGGGAGCACCCGTTGCTGGCAGCGGCTGCTCATATCCGCAGCCTTCTATCCAGATACTGGTCTGAGGCCGCAGGAGAGCAAAACATGCCATCAGAAAATGAGCGGGAGAAGGCAGATGCACCACGGGTATGGCAGAGACCACCCTGCCCCATTCCCTCTGGCCCTGCCGTCCTCCAGCGAGTGGCAGAACCCTGTACAACCAGCTCCTGCTCCTCTTTTAGATGAAGTCAGGATCTATTCCTGGGCAGGAGTGCCATGGAAAATGTCTCTCTGGAGCTGGTATCTGCCAGGGATAACGTGTCTCTCAGGCCAGCATCTAGCACAGGATAGATTCCTACTGCTTGTGATACACATCAGCCTCCTGAGGTTTTCGCGACACCCTGGGTGTTGCTGGTGCAGGGAGCAGTCATACCCACCACCGTATCTGCAAAGCAGAAGATACGCATCTATCCCTCGAAAGCCATGATCCTCACCCTGAGGAGTTTAATAAAATATAAGGGCCTGGATCCGGTAACCCCAATAGAAGCAGAATTATTCCCAGATCCAGAGAGAAAAGTACAAACAAAGAGAACCTAGATGTCAAGGAGACAAAAGCTGGCTGGGAGATCAATGTGGAAAAGCTCTGCGAAAGGTCTGGGGTTTAATGAGAGATGAGTAGGATGGGACTTGGCATAGATAAAGCTATTAGGAACAGCAGAGAAGAACATGAGATGCAGGTAGTGAGAGAAGACAGAACAGCTGGAAGAAGAGGCTGGGAGGAAAGCAGGTAGAAGGGGGTAAATTCTGGCTTGTGTGCACCAGCGAAACAGATACGGCCGCTGCAAGGCCTGGCCGAGCACTGGGAAAAGCCAACGGTTATAGAGGAGCTGTACAGAAAGCAAAGCTGCTCAGCGGCTCTGCAGCTGTAGGGGCATGGAAGTGGTGGTGACCCTCCAGGACAGGCATCCCCGCGGTGGGCGCAGGGCTCTGCGCTGGCCCAAGCGTTGGAGGCAGCTTCTCCTCTTTTTTATTTTTTTTTTAAAGCAGAGCCCAGAGGGGTTCAGCAGCAGCAGCTCCAACTTTTGCCCGAAGATCCCCAGGGCCTCCAAGCACCCCAGCATCCGCTGAGAATGACCTAAGAGGGGACGCTGAACCAAGCGTGTGCCACCTCTGTGACAGTGCGTTGGGCTTGCCGTGGCAGAGGTGCCGGTGAAGCTCCGCTGATCCACATCCACCAGGGACGGGGTCTCCCGGGCTGGCACCGCACCCATCCCAGACCGGCCACGGCGCCTTCGCCACCCAACGGCAGCACGGCAGGCGGGCAGCGGGGCGAGGCGTTGCTCAAACCAATCTCGGCTCCCATCTTGGCTTGGGAAGACACGCCTGGCGTTTTTGTCAGGGGTGTCTCTTGAAATAAATTATCAGCCGTTCTGGAGACCTGTGCCTGTGTATTAGGACAATTATTGCTTTCTTCCAGCCTCGGCTGTGTAAAAATGCATTGCTTCTCTTTATGAGAAATTCTCATCTCCTTCTGTCAGTCATCTTGTCTCAGTGGGGAAAAAAATCCCCAAGCCCTGTCATATCAGAAAATGAGAAAATTATCAATATCTAAACTGTGTGTGAAAAATACGAGCTCTTTCTCCATTTGGGAGAATGGATCTTGGCTGTAAAGTCTTACAAATGTTAGCAGCTTCTCAGACATTCAAAGATGTTAATGAGCCTAGAGTACTAAAATAGCTTGCCACAGAGTTCTCCATATTAAAAATACTGTCTTGCCCTCTGCAGCCATCTAGAAGACTCTATCATAGATGAATGGTCCTATACATCACTTTATGTATTCAGAAAACAGAGTCAGGATTGGTATATTCATGCAGACACAACAGGCTCTGATGATTGCCTGCGTATCTGGAGCTAGCATCGAGCTTTGGTGCCTGAGATCAGCTTAATAAATACTATCAGTTTCCTCCCACCAAGCGTAGGAATAGAAAAAAATCTGTCAATAGCTGTAGCTTTGAATAGGAATCCTTGAGTAAAGTCAATCTCTCTACTAAAGATTTCTGCTGGCCTCGATACGCTGCCCTGGGGAAAGAGGAGGGACTCGGGAGGTGACAGCCCCGAGCGTCGCAGCTGAGCCAGCTGGGACGTGGAGGGGGTCCCTGCCAGCCCCAGGAATGACCCCCCCGTCACAGGGGTGTCTGAGCCAGTCCCGGGGTCCTCCTTCCCCTGAAGAGCAGCGGCTGACTCTACCCACTGCTCTTCCAGGGGGAAGGTGGGGGTTTGGGTAAGTGGGCTCAGCCTCCTGTCCTCCGCTCCTCGAGCCACGCACGGATCCCTGTGCTGTCCAGGGGGCTTGCACTGTTGTTGCCTTCAGAACAGTCGATTTTGGAGTCGGGTCTCCACGGGAAACCTGGGAGCAGCTCTTTCCCTCCCTCAGGCTGTCTGCAGACTCCAGCAGAGCTCACCTCCTTTGGCTGCACACAGCTCCTGGCCCAGGGCTTTGGGCTGGGACCCACAAATGTGCACCTCCAGATGCTTTACCACCGCCTGAAGCAGCCAAGGCTGCCGCACGCCACAAGACCGGAGGTCTGAATCACATCCCCAGGCACGCAGAGGAGTGCTTTAATTCAGCTCTAAACCTTACTAATGCTACCTGGAATCACAGGTTGGAGTCTTGGCACCTGTGAAGCTGGCTGGAGGCATGAGCGGAGGAACGTGGAGGAACTCGCTGCTTCTACGGCACTCCTGTGGTAGGGCTCACAATTAGATTTGAATCTGTTCTGCTTTTTTCCTTTTCAAATATCTGTCCCTTTTGCTTTTATGAGCCATCAATTGTTTTATTTCCCTCTCAGATTAGTTTGTTCCACTCACTGTAGCTTTGGGCTTTCGCAGCTGAATAGGACCCAGGAGACCTGAGCATCAGGACTGAAGACAGAGTACAGCACAAAAAGGGCAGCTGGTGCTCAGCAGACACCACAAACCACTTAAAATGTCTTTTGTTTATTAGCTATTGTTTGGTTAAATATAGCACCTGTAGCACGAACAATAGGCAGTGCCAGAGTACGTGCTTTGTGCACTTACAGGCTATTACCGCACACGGAGGTGAGGCTTTAACGCACGAGGCCAGAGGCAGAGTACAGCAAATTTGCCTAGAAAGCCCTTGTAATGCCATTATAACCGGCCCATTAGCAGAGCTACCGAGGAGACAACATAAACGATGTTTATTGCATTTCTGCGAGCCCACAGTGGGGAAGTTTATTTAAACAATTTCGTGCAGGGAAAGGTGGATGTCGGCAGGGCTTTGGGCTCCGGAGCCGCGGGACGGTAGATGGAGCTGTGGGAGTGCTGCTCCAGGAGAGAGGTCCAGGGCACCCCAGGGTGGGCCACCCACTCTGGGCTCCTCTTCATCCCACGCCAAGGTGCGCTGGGCCCCAAGGAGAGGCTTCCTAACCTTCTTCGAGCCATGCAGGTGATTTCTGGGATGCTTGAGCTGGAAGCAAGGGTCCTGCTGCTCTGCTTGCAGATCGATCCCCCTCTTGACCTGCTGGGAGCCCAGTCCCGTCCCAGCTGGGCGCTGCGTTGTGCCCGCTCTGCTCTTCAGCTGCCTACGGACAAGAATCGGGGCGTTTTCAGAGACTTAAGCAAGTGCTTTCTCAAAACTTGTGGTGGGACTCCAAAGGGAGTTACTGTTTGCACACATCAGTCCAGAGCTTTTTGGATGCTCCAAATGAATGAATTGTGAATATTTTTTTTTCATTAATTTCCTCAGTTCTGAAGCTGAATTGAGTTTTCTGATCTAATTAGCTCTCCTCTCCCAAACAAATATAATGGCTTTGAAAAATTGCCCACGCTTTTATACACCCAACATCTGGATTTGGTAAAAATTCTGAAAGTTTTTAAATGCTACTTGCGATCTGGAGGAAGGGAGGGTGATATTTAGTAGATGATCTTTGCCCTCATTTTTAAGAAAAAAACCAAACCACCGATTCTGCTGCTGGCAATTGAAAAAGCAGTTAGGCTGAACTCTCTTTTAAGTGAACAAACACTTATGGATCTATTTATACCTGCCCTAAAGCAGACTACCGTAGGTGGAAATGGTGTAATTATTTCCTTTCCCTGCTTTCCACTGTCCTATAAAGATCTCCTGGAGCAGCTTGTTAACAAGTTACCGCTGCACATGGTGAAATTAAAATCAAGCCCATATGAACAACCAAACCAAGTGGACTAAAAATTACCAAAACTGGCTGTAACAAAGGTGAGACAAGCTTGAGGGCTGCTAAGAGGCAGCTTCTGTTGCTTAGCCCCATCTATCTAAGAAGGTTGAGAATTACAAATGATGAGCGTGGCTGGCAGTTCAGGGGGGACAGGGGCCTGATCAGTAGTGACGGGGAGATACAACAACGTATTTTTTCCTGTGTTCCTTTTTCCATCAGTGCACATTTTCAATTTAATTCCCCTCCCTAAAGAGTCCCTCTCCCTTGTTATCTTCCTACTTTTCTCCCTCCCCCTTCTCCCTTGGTTTATTTCTCAGAGCAGATGATCTCCTCCACTCACCACCCAGGTTAACTCTAGTTTCAGTATCAAAGATCATTTAAGCTGAAAATAGCTTTTACTGAGTCCATGTTACAACCCAGGAGTGTCTGGTCACCAGATAGGATCTCCAGCTGCCTCTCAGACGGCGCGTCGGAGGGTTATCTGCGTTCCGGTACTCTCAGTACTATGGCCACAAGCCATCATGCTTCATCGCAATTCAGGAGGGTCGCGGACTCGCTTACAGCTGATTATGGACCAGGTGGGAGGAGCTGATGAAACAGGGAAAAAAAAATTCATTAACATTCAGCAGGGCGGCCTGTTCCGTAAAGAGATTTTTAATTTTCAAGGAATGGAAAAGGATTTTTTTTTAAGTGACCATAAATTTTTATCACTCGATGTTGCTACAGGTTATTAGGAAATGGCTAGTGGTAATATCTACTATTGCCTTCTGGGGTACAGAGTCCAAATTATTCAGTTATGAAAAGAAGCCCTATACCGTTTAGAAGTATGAAATGTTGCCCTTCAGTTCCAAGTATGAAGTAATGATGCTTCTGGAGCAAGAGGATGGATGCGCTATAAATCCCGCTGCTGTGAACTTCTGCCTCCCTTGCAGCACAAGGGAACGGCACCTGCGAATTGTGAACAGACGCTGCGTCTGCAGCAGCCTGAACGGAGTTAGATGTGCTCAGTATTTTAGTGACCCCCCTAAATGTATAAAAGCGTCTTTACTTTGGGAAGATTATGCATATATGGCAGACTGGTGGAGGGAAGAAACAATGACTTGGCCATGGGAAGGGCTGTAACGAGTCCCTAAGGAGAGAGTCCTAGCAGAGATTTCAAAATCCTCACTACACTTCCAAAGTAAATAGACTGTCTTGATAGCAGGAGATGCAAAAAAGGTAGCAATTCCGTCAAGTTTTACTGCAGTATATTTTGGAAGATTTGCCAGATGGCTGGCAGCAAGACTTTCAAACTCTTGACTTTTTTTCCAAGCCAGCCACATTATCATCCATCAGACAGTCACTTTGGACTGACATTGCAGAGCGTGGCTGTCTCCTTTATGTTTGCCTTGCTCCTGTTTATTTCTAGCTGATTTATTTATATCTGGAACTGATACAAGTGGCACAATTTCTTTGTTTCATTAAAAGATTCCTTGATCTAAACTTTAAAAGATTTGTCTTCAGAGAGATCAAAGTCAACCAAGTGTATGTCTGGCATCCCTGAGTTTTTCTGATTTCCCAGTCTCCAGGTAAATCTGGAAAAGACATTTTGTAGCAGAGCAGTAAACTGTGTTGATTAGGTTAAAGTAGAGCTGGCCATTGAATTCTTGGGTACTAACACATACCTATCACCCCGGCTTCTTAATTATTATTTGCTAAGAGGTGAAACGATGTTGGCAGAACTTGCACTGTCAAATGCAAGTCAAGGTAAAACCCAGCGCCAGCTGCAAGCATGGAAAATTACATCCCACTGCCCAGCAACTCACAGCCAAGCAAGTAAAATACGATTTGCACATCTGAGCGCAGGCATTGTCAGGGTGCTAACCTAGGAGCCAAGCGCTCCTAAACCCCATCTGTCACGACCTGTTGCTTACTCCTAGGAAAAGTGCATACAGCCAGTTCTCTAAAAGAGGCTATTATTTCTAGGTACCTTATTTATTAATTTTGGGGTGTGAATCTCCATGTCCCCTGATTGCTAGACCAGCGGTGGCATGCTGTGACCAGGACAGAGCTGTCTTGTTCCTTCCTATCGCTGGAGGGAGAGTGGAAGCTGTTTCTTCCCAGCTTAGCTTAATTACTGCAAGAATTAGCAGGTCTCGAGCGCACACTGCAAGCCCCGCTGCCTGTTACCTGCCAGCGCCGTTGAAAGGACAGGGTGTTTGCGGGTGCTTTGAAGACGTAAAGCTGAATAGAATTGCTGAGTGTTACTGTGGATGGTTGGAGTATGTCCTGGATATGAATCATCTTGCTCTTTCTGACCTACTGTCCTAATTGAGAATCATTTATTCTTTAGACGCTCGTCACTGTCTGGGCCATACCTTTTCGCAATGAAGCGGCAGCCTGAATCTGCAAGTGTTTGCCCCGCTCCCTCATTACATGACAAATTAAGAGGATATTTAGTAAACTGACACGCTGAATCACGGATCCTCCCCAAACGTGACTCCAAATCCCTGCCCCTTTGTTTTGCTGTTTTCTGTGGCAGGGTCAGGCCAGGACATGGCTTTCCCGTTGGGTATGTGAATTTTACTGCTGTGCATGTTCCAGTAAAATCAAAGGCCTTAGAAAAGGGATTCTGTGGAAGCTTTTTTTTGTCAGTGCCTTTACACTCATTAGTTATAGTTTAGAGCACAAGCCTCAGAGCAGGACCAGCGTAGCTGCTCCTGTTTGATTACGTGGGCACTACCGCTTCTTCAAAAACCTCCATCACCTTGCGGATCAGTAACGAGAGATGTTCCAGCCCTGTTTCTCCAGCACGTTTAAGAAGTGTAGTCTTCCCCGACCATCTTGTATCTTCTTCTGTTTATTAAAGGGGGGCTGATTGCCTTCTTTGAGACCCCCGTGGTGACAGTCTGCCTGGTCATGTCCCTTTGAAGAATTTCTATCCGAGGGCTTATCTTCACTGCAGAATTAGCTCAGGCTTTCAGCCGCGGGTCCCCTGCCTCCCCGCTCTGCCCACGTTCCTCCCAGCAACCTAACAGTAAATTGCAGCTGAGCGACCCACCAGTTGCTGTAGAGGACAAGTTTAAATGCTGGAGTCGCTAGCACGACTCCTGCGACGCAGACGTCGGCATACATCGCTCCGTGATGCAAATCCCCCACTGCCTCCCTCGAGTCTTCCCGGTGATGTTCTTCCTTGTCAGCTAGGCACTTCCCTGATTCAGCTGAATCGGGGACATGAATATTTCCACTGTTCCCATTTGGATGTCACTTGGACAGGCTGGTGTCAAACATTTAGCAAGAACAATCTGGATGGGAATACTGAGCTTGAACGTCTGGTTTTTCCCCCTTTGAAAACACACTTCTTGTAATGTAAGTCAGAGAGATCTGTCAAATGCAGCCTGGTCCGGGAGTAACTAACAACCCTAACCCGTCTGAGGAAGCCATGGATATTTTTATGTATTTCGCTGCTACCTTTGAAAGGTTCAGACAGTCTTTTTTTCTCTCTGAATGAGTTGCTTTCTTCACCGTTGGAGATTCCTCTTCCCTAGCTGATTTTCAACAGCTACTAATGCAATGTGTCAGTCAGCAAGAAAGGAGACGTTCATAGCTAGCTGGAAACTAAACCAAGTTCTGCCACTTCCATGATGGTTTCAATCCCAGATCCTCCAGCTCAGGGCTGGTGTCTTCCGCAAATCCTTGTAGGTGGGATTGCTGGTTAATAATTGCTGGTCTCCCGATTATTTAGGTCATGGCCCTTTCTCTGCTCCTTCTTTTCACTACCTGAGCGACAGAGTTCGAACAGAGATCACCCAACGGCACAAGTGCTGGTTTGTCTTAGTGCCACAGCCAGCTAAATTTGAGCTCTCTGCCCAGTATCCATGGCTCAGTTCACCTCGGGTCTCCGGCATTGCTTCTTAAAATTGCCCTTCTTCCACTGACATTTCAAAAACTGAATGTTCTGTTTTTAAGGATACTCACACAGTTACACCACCAAATGGAGTTTTGTGATATGAGGCCATTTTCAAGAAAAAAAAGATTTCCATTTAAAATACACGGGGCTGTGTTTTCTTGCTCATGTTTGCAGATGCTTTTATTTCAAAGAGTCTGCTATAAGCAGTGTCATGTATGTATGCAGCCTCAGATTTGACTGAAATGAAATTGTGAGAATTTGTGGAAAAGTGTTTTGTGAGAAAACATTCGCAGCTATGTAGCCTTAGAAACTAGAGAGTTACAGTTGGAGCTCGGAGAGTGGCTATGAATATGGAGAGCTGGGAGTTGGAATAATCACAAGGGAGGCAACTGCACCAGCCAGGATGAAAGATGAGAGTTTCAGCAGAAAATTGATCAAGATAACGAAGCAGGGGGAAGATGTCTTGTGACAGCAGCTGGATTTGTAGCATCTAGCCTCAAATAGGAGCATGAAACATAAGTTTGCTTGGAGGGGAGAAAAATCAATCGGAAGATTTCACACAGGATTGTGAGACTACAGAAAGCTCCAAGACGCCCTGGAACGCTGCACCATTTATCCTAATCGGAGGGTGAGTCAGCACTCAATTATGTTCAGGCAATTTTATATTCAGTTTTCTATGCGTTGGCGACAAAGCAATTTAGATAATATGGTCATATAGCAGAATCACCTTCTTTACAAATCTGAGTTACATTAGCTACAATAAAATGTATGTCACTCTGACTGCTCATTTTCCAGTGTGTAAGATAATCATCATGTGGGATCAAGAAGAAATCTCTTCTTCCCATTGCCAAACTCAATGTAATTGTGCAACATGGCTGTTTTATCCCTTCTTCTGAAGTTGTTAGTTATGGCTGCTCTTGAGACTAGACAGATCCACTGCTGTGTGCAGATACGGTCTGAAGTCTTGCGCATTAATAATAGCGTATGAGATAATAGCTCCTACTGGTTTGTGTATTCAAGAGAAAACATTCTGTTAGAATGAAGTGGGTTATATATATGTAGGTACGTGAGGATTGCTCAGTCTGTTGATCACGTGGGAAAGACCTGTGACCTGTGAAATAGAAGAATCCGTGTCCTCTCCCTGCTGCTGCTTTATTGGCAAGTCCCAAGAGTACCGTCCCGGGAGATCTCAAGGTGTGGCTCCAGGTTTACACAGTGTTTTGCCGTCAGTTCAGGAAAGATGTTATGCTAATCTGACCTTTTGCTTAATCTTTTAAGGCACATATTATATTATTTTGGAGCAATTATACCTTTAGGAATCAGAAGTTGGAGAGGAAATGAGTTATTTACTGCGCTTTGAATCAATGATTTAAACTGAACGATCATTTCAATGCCAGTGACAGATTCAGTCTTCCATGAACTACTCCTTACACGAACAGGATACATGAACTGTGTTAAAAACAGGGTGCACAAACTGTGTTAAAATCCACTTTGTATGTCTCAGGAGCAAACACACAGCTTGAATCTTCATTCCCCTCCATTATTCCTGTCACCATGACTCGATGGACCTTAATAAGAGTTGAATAAGAGCCAGATCTGGAGCGCCGCAAACTCGAAGAGAAATTTCCATTGGCTTTTTTTTCCCCATGGATAATACCCTTAAAGATTCAGGGTCAAGCCTTCAGCTGTCATAAGCTGGCATCTTTCCACTCGACTAGCTCTTTGTGTCTGCACAAATACAGAGTCACTAGGTTCCTGTTCATCTGAAAAGAAGCACCCTTGTTTTTTCGTTAATATGAAGATAGTTTTCAATGATCTTCCTCTCATGAGAATGATTTTCAGACTGTATTCATGAAGACACTGTCATTTGAACTCATTTTACTTTGAAGTCACCATCACTCACATTGTCACAGCTTGATAACACAGTAGGTTAACCTGGCACTTCTCAGATTAATGCTCTCAGACTCAGTATCAACACCTGTAACCTCTGGCTTTCCTAAATGGGATATTCTGCATGTCATCTAGCAGTCACTAACTAAACTCTCAAAGTCCTGAGCAACTACTGGGCTCTGCATAAACCACTGTTACTGATAGGAATAGTACTGCAGACAGGCATAAGAAACCCAGTCAATGGCCACACACTCCAGAAAAATAGATTGCTTATCACCTGAAAGCTTAAAATATGGATGGTCTCTTACTGAGCTGTATCGTTCTTGGTTGCTCTAAATTCTTAGTCCAGAACCAGGTGAGATCTTCCAGGGATGTTAAAATTATATTTTGTTCTGGATTTTATTGCAAAAATTGAGGCATCTTCCGATTGCTTCTTTATGATAAACTGATGATGTGGGACACACTGGCACAAGAAGTAATCCTTCCAGCTGTTTAAAAAGCAGCTTTCTGTCTCTTTAAAACTGTTTATGAATCATTGTTTGGAACGAGCATAGTAAAGCATTTGAAGCTGATTAACTAAGAAGTTACATGGCTATCGGGTAGGACAGTCCTAACCTCATAATTTTATCTATTAGCAGATACTGCGGAACTAACTGACATTAAACTAGCAGAATCCCAGCGCAAAGGTGAAAAAATTATATTGGATTTTAATAAAACTTTCCTCAAAGGTCAACCTCTCTAAGGTATAAAATCAATCTTTCTTCCTTCCTTCTTCTTCAGCCCATTTATTCATAGCTATAGAAAATTCTGATGCTCATTAAATATTTCCAATTTCTCCCCCCGCCTTATTACAGTATCTATCTACCTGTAATCATTATTTTTCTCAGGATTTTTTATTTAGATTCCTTACTCCTCATTTCACTCTTTTTACCTGGCCTTCTCATGATCTGTACCCCATCCTCAAAATGTCACTTATCAGGCTCCTCTTCAAGAACAGATCCTGCCTCATACCAGCTTCAGGACAAAAAAACTCTTCACTTATCATTGAAGGTGGCTGAAACTCTGGGAAGAGCAAAGCTTTGGTGCAAAGTCTTTATTAAAGTGTGTCAGGTTTCTCCTGTTTTTATTTTTCCTTCTCACCCAGCAGCTGCCTTCTGTGTCTTGCTCAGGACTCCAGCAATTTTTGCCAAGTAAGCTATAACATTAGTAGCGTGCCACTTCGGAGAGAATGATGTCCTTGTAAGCTCTAAGCTCCTGCAGATCAGCCCCCTTTACTGATATTGGCCCAGCAAAATAATTTTTTTTCCCTTTTTTTGCCTTTTTTTTAAAAAAGAGTCACCAATATCTAAGAAAGTACCAGCTTAGAAGGGTTTTTTTTCAGAGTGTACTAACTGCACAAAGCTGTAGATACCCAGATCTGGAAACTGCTTCTCAATCCTTGGCGTACAAGCTCCAGCTCTTGCTAGCCAAGTTTCTAAAATCTTGGCATCACCAGAGCCACTAACCTCATATACTATAATAGCAGAGGAACTTCTGTTGCTGGTGTTTGGCTTTGCCCGCCCGGCTGAGCTCTGTGGGGCCGGCCAGCCCCAGCGCATCTCATGAGAATCGGTACCCGGTCTTTCTGGCCTTCCGGGACGGGATGCAGGATGCTGGGCTGTCCTCACAATCACAGCCCCTCACTACTGTACCCTCTGTCCTCCATTCCCCCCCTTTTACCACAATACTTCCCTCCTTCCACTTCAAAGGCCATTATTTCCCCCAATCTGTGGCAGGATTAAGGGTACGCCCGTCAAGACTGATAGACATTTATCTAACCGCCAGGTCCTCGTCCCCCCAGCCCTTCCCTGCATGCTCTCACATCCCCAGGACACTAATCCCATTCCTCCGAATTCCTCAGCCCCCTGCGCTACAGAGGAACAAGTCCGGGCACAGCCTGGGTTGCTGTGGAGCCACGCAGCAGTTTGCAGCGAGTTGCTGACTGTGGCTGTTTGCCCGGGGGGTAAGAGTCTGCAAACAAGAGTTATCGCACACGCATCCTGCCATATGTGCGCTTAACTTGGCATAGAAAGCTGCACGCGGCAGCCCCTGCCAGCCAGCTGCTCTTGATGGGAGGGAACCGGTTGCCCCCTTCACGTAAGGAGAGACGGGCTTGGGGCTCTCCTAGAAGATGACCTGGCTGGGACAATGCCCCATGAACTTCCCTGTTTTGGCTGAATTCTGTTCTTGGTTATTCCTTGCTCCGTCAAAACAACATTACATGCAAGCTAATTTCGTGGTTCCCATGTAAAAAATCTTTGTGGTCAGAGAGCTCCTGAAGCTGGGCAACGTCCGATAGGTATATACACCCGTTATAATCTGTATTTATGGAAAAATCACTGCTTAAGCTGGTAAAGTGAAATGTAAGAGAATCTACACTACATTTCAAAATCATTGTTAAGATATATGCTGGAGAGCAGCCAGGCTTGGTTGCTCACACTGATAGATGATGGAGAAAAGGAACACGCGTTAAAAATCAGCAAATGGATAAAACTGGGCTAGAGAGGGATGAATACAATGGGAAAAGCTTTCCATTTTTTCAAAATCAAAGCCCAGGCTCCCACGCTAAAAGGAGAATTGTGTTCCTAAACAGGAAAATGTTAAAAAAGAGACTGTACTATATTTGGGAATGTACATTACAAAGCTTTATGTCCACCGTCAGGATAAATCTTCTATATTCTGTAAGGAACAGCAACATTCATCTAGCAGAGAAGACGAAAAGGACAAAGATGGGTGGTGGAAATTCTGAGCCTTGCTTTCTACTGCTCTCAAATTCTTGTCCATGTTGACAGAGATTAGTAAAAATTTTCTTAGATATTTTTAATTCCTTTAAACAATTTTTGAGATTAATAATCTCCATTTTGTTTTTTGATATTGTATTGATCAATAAATAATACTGATTTAGATTTTAAGAGAGCGCTATCAATTATTTTAGGAAACAAATTTACATTGCTTTAGTAGAAAAAAGGATGTCCCTTTGTAGAGACTATATAGTCCCTACAAGGTCTTGTAGAGATGGAGGTCTTCGACAATGCAGAGATCTTGGCTCTAGAGATTAGACTGCAGAGACCCAGACTGTAGAAATTGTAGTCTGGTTTCTGGTGGCGGCTGTCTTGCCGGTCAGCATCACAGGATATGGCTACGAACAGCGCATGAGATCAAAGCCCTTCTCGTTTAATATAGATTAAGAAAGTCTTCTTACTTCTAATCTCACTCCTGCCTCCCTGCCATGCTCTGAAATACTTCTGTTGATTTGCTCTGCTGGGGAGAAAAATTGTCAAGGTTTGTCAGGGAAGATGAGAATATTTTTTTTTTTCTATTCTTTTAAAATTAATCTTTCAGTTGAATAGAACTGGCAACATGAGTAAAATTTTGCTGCCGGAGTTGTTATTTTGTATTGATTGCATTTTAAAAGATTTTTCTAGCAGGGAGAGGTAGACATTTTGTTATTGTTGTGTATTAATCAAAAGGACTGAAAAATACTGCAGGCCCTATTCTGACCTCTTTGTGGATCAAAAAACCAGTTGAGGCTTTAATAATACAAGTGATCCTGGATTAGACTCTGTTTTTAAGTGCTAATAATTTAACACTACTACAGTTCCGCCACCTACCTCTGATGTGTTATATGCGGATGACATAATGATCACTGCAGTTTAAAAGTCAGAATTTTCTTTTCAGACAAACAAGGATAAATTGAAACTTTTATTGGACCACTAGAAGCGGGCTTGATTCTTGCTGACCTGGAGAGGTTATTCTTAGGGCGATCACCTGTCTTTAACATTTAACATTGGATTTGTTCAATAGCATGCAATTTTAGCATTGACTGCATTAGAAGCTTCCTTTACATAAGCCACAGAAAAGTACATCCCCATTTTCACAGCTTTAAAGGATGCCACAGCTGCCTTGATTATAAATGTATTAGCACTGTATATTTAATTCGTTTCCTAATGCTTCTCATGTAGTGTTAAAGCCGTTTAAAAGAAAGTCTCTGCTTTTACAACCTCTTTTTTTTTTTTTTTTTTTTTTTTTTTTAGCAATTCAGCAGCACAGCTATTCGGTTTGTAAAGCTCCTTATGAAATCTCACCTGAGAACACTGAGCCACGGAGTTGTGCAGTTTTTCCCACCTCAAAGGGAAATCTGCTGCTGCTCCCCCAGTTAGCGCAGAACTGAGCACAGTGACACCCTGAACTGCTCACTGACACAGCTGATGCTAGCTGTCCATTTGTTCAGTGTTTGTGGCACCAGGGAGACAGTCTAAGTTCTAATTTAAAAAAAAAGCCCTGCCATTTGTCTTCTCACCTTAGCTGTTTCAGTCGTTATTTCACATTGTCTCTTAGGTTTCATGGTAAAAGTAATGGCAACTTGTTCAAAACAAAAAAAATCCAAGACTCTCATTTGGATTCGGGGCTGTACTACAGCAATTCTCTGTAGTCTCCCAGTTGCCAATGCTTGTAATTTTACCATCTTCATACTTCACTTTTCACTTTGGGGTGCACAGTGATAACGTATGACCCAATTTTCACTGAAGGCTCATGCAACCCTTTATGGTTAAAAACAAATGAAAAATAGGGGAAAAAAATCCTAACTCTTTTGAGTCTGAATTGTCAAGTTGTTTGCAACATTGCACTCCTAGTAGAATCAACATTGACACATCTGAATAAAAACGATGTGTTTTACAAGGAATTAGGCCTTCTAGCAGAAATTTCCAGCAATGGAAAATCCCAAATGCTACCCTCGCTATCCTCCTTTCCTGAGGATTTCAGTCTTCAGGCTCCTGCCTCACAGAGTCTCGCGCATATTCCAAGCTCCAAAGGGTTAAAGCCCTGGCATTTCTTCTGACTGGCATTTCCAAGTATCTCCTGGGGCCCGTGCTGCGTTTATGCCAAAATGCTTTATTATTATACAAACATACAGCAAGAGGAGGAGAAAAAAAAACCACCACCGCCGCCGTTTGTCCTCCAAAACCCGCTCCTGCTCCGTACCAACCCCAACCCGGTAATACCCGCGAGTGGTATTTAAAGAGCGAAACCAGTGATGTTTTGATGAACTGAGGGCCCGGCTCTCCCGCCACCGGGCCTGGTTCTCATCCCACACGCCTCCCGCTGCGGGAGGAGGAGGCGGCGGCGGCCCAGGCGCTCGCCCGCCGGCTCGCAGGCTCCGCCGCTGCCTCCAGATTTAGCCGTGCCCGCGTTAAAAGAAGGCCGGGCCGCACGGCTGGTGCCGGCAGGCCCAAATCAGGCTCGGTGGCACCGGCGCTGGGCGAGGGCCCTGGCGCCCGGCGTGCCCCCCCCCGCCTCGGCCAGGCCGGCGGCTGCCCGACCTCCCTCACACCGCCCCGGGCGGTCCCGCGGGCGCTGAGGCGGCGGCTGCGCCCTCCCCTCCGCCCCGATTCCCCCCCGGTAACTTTTTTTCCCCCCAAAACTGGGGTTTGACGTCTTCCTCCTCGATACCGAGTGACCAATCAGGCGGCTACCCGGGCGGGCAGGCAGCCAATCGGTCAGCGTTGCTACCTGTGGGGAGTATTTTTAGCCGCGGCAAAGGGGGGAGGGGTGGAGCTGTGAGGGGCCCGCCGGGGTGCGGCGCCGCGCGCCCTTCTGTGAGGGCGGGCGCGGCTGCCGCCGCCGCGGGGCCTCGCTGGCCCCTCGTGAGGGGAGGTCGCCGCCGTCAGCCCCGCCGGTGGCGGGGGGACGCAGCCCCCTGAGCGTGGGGGGGCTGCGGGGTGCCCTGGCTTCCCCCCCCACCCCGCGCCGTCCAGGCGGGCTGCCGGTCCCCGCGGAGCCGCGGTCGCCGCTGCCGAGGTCCCCGCGGGCCGTCGCCGCCCGCCCCCCGTGCCGCGCCGCAGCGGCGGTCATGGGAGATGTAGTTCAGCGCGGGCCCCCTCCCCCTCGCTCCCTGCGGAGATGAGGGGCGCGAGGGCAGGGTTTGACGTAGGCAGTGACGCAACGGTGTTGTGAGGTGAAGAGCGAGCTGACGTAGAGCGCAGCCCCTCCACGCCGGGGTGGGGGAAGGGGAGGCAGCAGAGGGCCCTGAGCGGGGGGGCGGGGCCTGACGGGTGGTGGGCGGGGCCAGGCCGGACACTAGCCAGTGGAGGGCGGGGTTGGCTGGCGTGGCCGGGCGGGGCGCGGCGGGGGGGCGGGGGAAGGGAGGCGATATATAGGGGCGCGCCGGGCGGTGAGGCAGTAGCAGAGGAGCCCAGCTGCGGCGGCCGAGCGCGCCCGTCGTGGGGGTGTGAGCAGCGCAGCCCTCCCCCCCTTTCCCTCCCCCCCCTTTTTTTTTCCAACCCTCCCCCCTCCCTTTTTTTTTTTCTCTTTCCTTTCCCCTCCCATCCTCGCCGAGGGAGCCGGCTCTCGGAGATGGGGGTCGGGTGCTGAGCCCCCCCCCCCCCCGCCTCACACCCCCGCCGGGATTGTTTGCACTACCCCCCGCACACCCACCCGGGTGAGTACCGCTCGCTGAGGGCGGGGGGACGGCCCGGGCCGGCGCGGGGGTGTGCGCTGGCGGGGGGCGCAGGCGGAAGGCAGGCGCTGAGGCGGGGGGCTGTGGCGGCCACCGCCCGGCCCCGGCCGTGAGGCGAGCGAGGGGCTGGGGCAGCCACCGCCCGGCCCCTGGGGCGGGGGGCTGAGGCGGGCGCGGCCCCGGCCGCCGTGACGGGGGACTCGAGGCAGCCACCGCCCGGCCGCTGAGGCAGCAATCGCCCGGCCCTGGCGACCGAGGCGGCCGCGGCCCCTGAGGTGGGGGGGGGGGGGTGGGCCGAGGCGGGCCCGGCCCGGCCGTGAGGCGGGCGGCCCCGGGGGGCCGAGGCGGTCACGACCCCGCGGTGACGGGGACTGAGGCGGGCAGGGCCGCGCGGGGAGGAGCAGGGCCGGGGGGCCGTGGGGGGCGCAGCGGCACAGGAGCCGACGGGAAGGAGGGCGTGGGGGCCGCCGGCAGCCCCTCGGAGAGCGGGCTGGGGGGGAGGGCAGGGCCCGGGGCGCCGGGCTGCGAGAGGGTCCCTCCCAAGGCGATCCCTGGACGCGCTCCGGCTGGGAGGAGTGAGCGTTGCCGGCTGACTAATAGCTGCTGCTTGCGCTGGGCCTCTCCGGGCAGCGCTGGCAGCCGTCCTCTCGGACCCTGCCCCAGCGGGGGGGCGGGGAGGGGTGTCGCCGGGCCCGGGGTGCTGGCCTGTGTGCTGAGGAGAGGGGCCTTGCAGTCGTGTGTGTCCCCCCCCGCCCCTTCCAGTCCTCTCCCTTCCTCTTCATTCTCTTTCTTACGGGCCCAGAAATGCTCTTCCTCCTCCTCCTGCTGCTGCCGGAGCTCCCCGGGCTGTGAGCAGAAACCTAATGAGAGCCGACCGCCTGGTTATGTAACTCCCCGCGCCGCTTACGGCTCCTGCCCTGAACCCCCAGCGCCGGGGCCCCGCCACGGGAGCAGTCGGTCGGCGTGGGTCCCTGGGAAATCTCGTCCTCTTTACGTTAAAAAAAAAAAAGAAAGAAAAAAAAAAAGTTGGAAATGTTCGGGCTGATTTGTTTGATCAGCTGCTTGTACCGTGGATCAGTTTTGGGGCTTAGATAAATTTATAGCGTCCGCCCGGTGCGCCTTGAAAGGATCATTTCTTTCCTAAAGGATGTGGAGGAAGGGAAACAAAACAGATGGATTAATAAATGGTTTTTAAATGTCCCTTTTAACCACCCAATCAGCTTTTCTGTACTGATTGTGTCCCTTTTGTAAATATCTTCTGTTTGCCCTTGATCTTTTCCTTATCCCCACCCAGTGCTGATCCAGCAAACGTTTAAAGGTCGCCTTATCGTACAAGCTTTCAAACTATTCCCATACCATGTTGGGGAGAACACAACTGGCTTGGAAATAGGGTTCCAGAATTTAAAAGGAGATTATTTGGAGCAAGAAATAAAAAAGCGTTGTATTCGTTTTGTTAAAGGATTTTGATATTGACTTTGATTTCTCTAAATCGTTAGTGACAGCTACACTAAATTTTGTTCCTAGTGATGCAGTGCAGAAAAGCACACTGTTAATTGAAATTCCCGTTGGGCATTTAACTTGAGCCAAGAAATATATATTTTGTTTCATTGGAACTTTCGGAACAAAGGTGTCTCCTGTGAATGAGTACCTTTATGCTAAGGTACTGCAGAATTTTCCTTGGCAGTACGTGTGCTAATACTTGATTCTTGACCCTTCTTTAACTTTAAATAGCTAATTTCTCTTCTGTCCTTTGTGAAGGAGTGGCAACCATATTTTATATTAAATGTAAAATGGAGTCATGGAGAAGGAGAAAAGCAATCATTTTTGAGGCTATCAAAAGCCCTGTTAGCTCCGGTAACTTTTTGAAATCTGAACTATAGACAGCACGATATATGAATTTAGAATATATTAATGTATTACATCTGATAATATAGAATAATCTGTAGAAAAGGAAAAATCTGTGAATTAGTTTATTGTAATAATTTCACGGTTATAGCCACCCTTATGACGGAAGATACATGCATCTATTTTGTATGCATTGACTGCATTATCGTTTTAGCTATTCCGAGGGAGAATTGTTTTATATGTACAGCGGACATTTTCTCTTCAGTTAGCGTAATTTCGCCAGCGCACAGTTTATGCAGATGGTTTGCTTGGACTTGAAATAAATGTTGCATAATTTTAGCTATTTGTGTGAAATCTTCTAAAGCAGCTCTTAACGTTTTTGTAATTCTGTAGTTCACAGTGCAACCGATATGTTTGCAAACTGTAAAATGATAAATGACCCTTGGACTAAGACCTTTCAAGCTAAACTAATAGTCTGGTGCTAAATTTTGCAGCTGAGTACTATAAATCATCCAAATATGGGTGGGTAATTGAACCCTTGACAGGCCTGGCAGTTCTGTGATGTCTTAAAAATTATCCTTGCTGCTTTGTGAATAACTAAACGGCAAGCTCATGTGATTTTGAAATGCCCCATGCTGTATATGTAAACACACGCTTAGTGCATCTTCTGCGGTATTGTCTGTAAGTCACACTGAGTGTGGTTGACATCCTCACCTTCTGCAGGCATGAATGTAAATAGTTTGATGCACATTTTTTGACTTAAAAAGTAACCTATTCCGTGCAGAAAGTGAAGCTTAAAGAATAGGCCTTGGAGCTTGATCTTACGCTTTCCTTATTTGGATGTGTTTGCTTTTGTTTTTTCTTAAAGGAACAAGAGCACTCAAGGTGAAGGATAATAATCAACTAGAATCAGCACTTTGAATGAAATTTTGTTTCCCTGTGGCATCTTGAACACTTTCGTCTTCGGGTTTTGAAACAGACTTATAACTCTGTGGCATAGCAGCTATGCAGCTTGAAATCCAAGTAGCACTCAATTTTATTATTTCATATTTGTACAATAAGCTTCCCAGACGACGTGTCAACATTTTTGGTGAAGAGCTTGAAAGACTTCTTAAGAAGAAGTATGAAGGGCACTGGTATCCAGAAAAGCCATACAAAGGATCAGGGTTTAGATGTATACATATAGGGGAGAAAGTGGACCCGGTCATTGAACAAGCATCCAAAGAGAGTGGTTTGGACATTGACGATGTTCGTGGCAACTTGCCTCAGGATCTTAGTGTTTGGATTGACCCGTTTGAGGTTTCATACCAAATCGGTGAAAAGGGACCAGTGAAAGTGCTTTATGTGGATGATAATGAAAATGGATGTGAGTTGGATAAGGAAATCAAGAACAGCTTTAACCCAGAGGCCCAGGTGTTCATGCCAATTAGTGACCCAGCATCTTCAGTGTCTAGTTCTCCTTCTCCTCCCTTTGGTCACTCTGCTGCTGTGAGCCCAACTTTCATGCCCCGCTCCACTCAGCCTTTAACCTTCACCACTGCCACATTTGCTGCCACCAAGTTTGGCTCGACCAAAATGAAGAATAGCGGCCGTAGCAACAAGGTCGCCCGCACCTCTCCCACCAACCTTGGCTTGAATGTCAATGACCTGTTGAAGCAGAAAGCCCTTTCCTCCTCCATGCACTCTCTCTACGGGCTGGGCTTAGGCAGTCAGCAGCAGCAGCAACAGCAACAGCAGAAGACTTCTGCCCTTTCTCCTAACGCAAAGGAGTTCATTTTCCCCAACATGCAGGGTCAAGGTAGTACCAGTAGCATCTTTCCTGGTGACAGCCCCCTTAACCTCAGTCCTCTCCAGTACAGTAATGCCTTTGATATGTTTGCAGCCTATGGAGGTCTAAATGAGAAGTCTTTTGTGGATGGCTTGAATTTTAGTTTAAACAACATGCAGTATTCTAACCAGCAATTCCAGCCGGTTATGGCTAACTAAAAATAAAGCGAAAGTGAAATACAAGTAAATACTATTGTACAAGTTAAAATGCACGTACCCAAGGGTGTATCTTTTTTTCCACCTCTTGAGATTTTTTTTAAGGCTTGTAGTATGAATACATTCAAGCTTGGTTAGATAAATACAACATGCATCATTTTTTCATTTGCCAACCAAGCACAAAATTATTTTATACTGACTGTACATTACAAAAATATACTCTCAAAATATGGCCTCTTACAGTATTTAAGATATAGCAAGGACGTGGCTAATTTTTTTCATGTGTGTGTATATATATGTACACAAACATATATGTATATATATATTAAAAAAATTGGCACTAATAGGTGGGTTTATTGGTCTTTTTCTAATTGTATAATTTAATTTAGTACAAAGTTTGTAAAATATCAGAGTATATATATTGTTTCTACAACATGGTATTGCATTTATATCTTTTTACTACAGTGATCTGTGACAGCTGCAGCAGCTTCATGTTGTATTTTTTTTACTGAAATTGTAAGATATCCATCTTAAAGACATCAATTCTAAAAAAAATAAAAAGTTGTGTACAGAATATTCCTTAGTGGTGGAATTAAAATGTACGAAATATTTGCTTTTTTCAAAAGAAACACAAATTGTATTTTCTGTTAAAAGTTTAAAGATTTTTGCTATATATTATGGAAGAAAATGTAATCGTAAATATTAATTTTGTACCTACATTGTGCAATACTTGAAAAAAGGTATAAAAGTATTTTGAGTCAGTGTCTTACATGTTAAGAGGGACTGAAATAGTTTATATTAAGTTTGTATTAAAATTCTTTAAAATTAATTGACTGTTGTGGTCTGTGTTTTTACTGTTCTGCTGCAGATCAGAGCGCTGCGTTTATTGTGTTGTCAGTGCTAATGATGCAAAAAAGTCTGACTCAGTGCATCACAAAGGAGCGATGGAAAGGGTTGCTGTATTGATGCACCACAATAATGGGTTGCTTTACCTAAAATACTACTGACAAAGCACATAGCTTGGTTAAGTACTTGCCTACAATTATTTGAGCAAACTTTCCCTTGTTTTCCATAGCTGCAGCTCGCTGAAGCCAGAAGGTAATTTTATTTTTTCTGCCTTGAGAGTTAAGACCATAAGCTGTGTGAATGGGGAGTTACTGTGCGATGTGATGTATCTAGAAGGGACTCGGGTGATTGAATGACATTCACTTTCCATGTCACCAGAATGGATTTGAACTGTTCTCTCGAGGGTCCTAGGCCAATGCAGCAGCGTTCTGTTTCTGCATTAGGGATTAATAGCTCAGAAAGTAGGCTGAATAAAAGTGCTTATTTACAGTTTACTAAACTCGTTGTAAACGTCCATTTTATAGGCTCTATTAAAAAGAGAAATGTAATGCAACTACGGTGTGACGTTCTAAGGTTTTTATTTTAGTGGATTTTACCAGTTTTAACTTAATGGATTCTCCAAATGTGAGTGGGAGGAGAAAGAATTCAGAGGCTGACAAAACAACTCAGCTTTTCCAGGGCTGTTTTGAGGTTACAACCCTTACTCTTTTCCGTCTGTTTGGCAAATAGTGTTCCTTACCAATGGACATTGTCAAGGGAAAGAGAAACTTACTTCTTTAATCTGTAAATCTTACAAACATCAATTTATTTTCTGTGGCAGTTCCAGTTGCACAGAGAGAAGATGCACGCTAAGTGGATGGTCCTTTGGCTCATGACGATGAATTGTAAGCTACAGGAGTAGTATGGGATTAAAATTACCTGAACTTTAATATTCTGAAACCGGAATTTAAGACTGAAGATCGGTCTTTGCCAGCTTGATGCACTTCATTTTACAAAAGGTGTAAATTCCACGCACGCATCCACCCCCAGTTTGGTGTGAGCAGAGTTTTGGTGGAAATGGAGCCTAGTGCTGTAAGGAAGGAAGAGGGTGTTCTTCAACACCAGTGTGAGATCTTGGCTTTGGACAGAGTCAGGCTGTGGAGAAATGGACCAGGTGAGATGTGAGGCTGACAATGGCATCAGTTTCTAATGCCATGACAACACATTCAAAAGCAATAATGGAACAAATGGTTTAGGCGTTCATCTGTCTGTATTTAACTGGCTCCTTTTTATTGAGTTGGCCGTCTGGTTTATCTTTCCACTAACGGCACATCAGTGGACAGAACCGTACTTAGAAGTTCATCATTTGGTATCTAATTTTAAGTGGATGATTTTGCTTTAAAAAGGCATTAGAAAAAAATTAGGAATATTGGATCAATTGCTGAAAAATGGAGCATGTGAGCTCTGTGTGTTATTTCTACTTGTATGCCTAGACTTTTAAGACTTACGGCAATTCTAGTATTTACAATACAATAATAATACCTAAACTGCCTAGAAGGTTGAGCATCTTTAACAGTGGAGTCTATTCTACATGTTCTGTAATATTTCTATTCCTGTGGTTTAAACTGAGATCGTTTGTCTTAAAGGTCATCGAGCTTATCCTCTTCCCATGCCGATTTGTTCACTTCCACTGTAACCAGCTCCACGTATGAAGGGCAGTGGTTTGCAGCAAGGAAGAATCTCTGGAAACAAGGTTGTTTTTTGCAGCACCTTTTAATATAAAGATTTTAGTGAGCAGGGCTTTGTCCTCCATGGGTTGCTTATGGTGTTTTGCAAGGAGATGGTCTGTAGAGAGAGCTTCCAGTGCTCTCAAAGAATGCAAATGTGAAGATGGATGTTTTCTCTTACTCCTTACAGAAATTAAAGATGTGTGCTTTCTGCTCAGTCTACTTCGCACATTTATTTATCTTTTGCTAAAGTTTGGTGCTGAATTTGTTAGATCAAACATTTACATTGCAACATTCTGTTCTAAAGGAGTGCCAAGTCAATCTCTGGTTTAATTTGCACACACCCAGTGTTCTGCTCTTGAGCCCTGCTCTCAGGTAAGTGCATTTGCTTTGAGAGAAAGGGCCTAAAAAGGAGTGAAGGGGGAAAAGGAAGCGTTTGCTCAGTTGTGCAAGTTCTTTTGTATTTTCTCTTGTGAACATGCAATTTACTTCCTTAAAATTGCCAGTGTAAGTTAAACCTCGGAAGATGTCTTTAATTTAGAGTGAAGAAAAGGGTAAAACCCTAAGTATGCGTCCCCCTCGATGCTGCTTAGTGCATTCTGTCTCTTCACCCGAAGTCCCCACCCCAGCACAAGTTCAAAGCACTTTTGTCTGTAAGGCTCACTCAATTCAGCACAAGTCAGTAACTTTTGAAAATGGTAATCTGAGCTGTGAGAAACTCATCTCAGGGGCATCGTGGTGTGGCGGGGTAGAGGGGATTCAATGGACAGCTACGGTCTGTGCTGCATTTGTTTTGTGAGTGGGTGACAGACTTACTCTCCATCAGAAGTTGGGTGGCGGTCACCAAAACTAAACGGATCTGATTATTTCTGCAAAGGAGAGCCAGCTCGCAGGTGGAGTTACAATACGCACCGCTTCATTACTGCGTTATGTTCTCAAAGGTCCCTGCTGCGGATGGGAATGTGGAGGGCACGGGCTGGCCTGGCCCTGGAGTCTCGGTGAGTACAAGTTTTCTTAGTTCCCTTAACTTCAACTAAGCTATCGTAGTTTATACAAATTGAGGACAGTGTAAGCCACAGAAAGGTCCAGCCCTCCTTCACCATGCAAAATTAGAAAGCTATTAAACATTGCTTGTACGATCTCTTGCTACCAACAACCGTGGCAGATGATTACCCGGCTACAGCACGGCCGCGTGCCCAGCCGTCTGCGCCCTGTGCTCCCACCGTGTTGCAACGTGCAAAAGCCTGTTGGTAGCAAACAGCCCAGTTGCATTTCTGAAATGTCAAGTAACCAAACAACTAGTTGTTAAATCAGCTCTTTGGACCGGCATGGGATCAAACCAGAGTTCATTTACTGATCTGACGCCCCAGACTGTTCTATTAACGTTTCAGGAATAAATACCTCGGAGTTTGTGTTGGTAGTTTTGGAGCAGATGAAGCAAACCGGTGGTTCAGCACTCTTTTTTATATCATCAGCAAGTTGATTTAAATTGGGTGTACAGAGTTGGCTGCATTCCTTTCACGAGCTGCATAAAAAGTTCGCTAAATTGAAGTGCCAGAGCTGTAAAATCCTGCTGAAGGGGTTGTTTCCAAAGATCAGCGAGAGGAACGGTTAAACTGTTACCGTGGCAGTGCGCGTATGACTTTTGTCCTCTTGGCTTTGTTTAGTGGCAGTAGTAAGGAATTTTGCCTTACAGAAGGGAAAAACCATTAAGACTCGGGAACATAAACCACGTTCCCTTTGGCACTACGAGTTCTCTACCTCATAGACAAAATATGATCAGTGTGCAGAACAAATAGCAGGTGTAAAATATTTTTAGAAAAACCTTGGCGTACAATGCAGACATCCCTCAAGCCCCATCCTTTATTCTGTCAACTTCTGTTTGTTAAAAACAATCTGTAGTATTGATGGCTGCAGTTTTGGTGGAACTTGCTGCAGTTTTCATTTGGTAATTTAGCACTCCAGAGGCCTGAAATCAGAGATCCTCTCCTCCTCCGAGAGCTGAGACACCATTACATTTAAACAGTCTGTCAGCTCCGTGCCCTCGTGGAGCTCGTTGTGCTGCACTCCCTTTTCCCCTTAGCTTCAAGATTACCCACAGCATAAAACAAAAGAGGACTCTGGGAATGTAGTGCCTTAATTATTGTTTAGTGCCCCTGTGAGCTTCTTGGAGAAGGTTATATCAACAGGACTGGATAATGCAATTAAAAACAGACCTGGAAACCCGCCTTTCTTCCTTGGCAGAAGATACTCGTTCCCTGCTACACCCATAACCCCGTCCTTTGTCTCTGCTGCCTCTCTCCCAGCATCCTCAGAAGGACCAGCTTGTGCGTTGCTCCCTTTGTTCGCTGCCTCTCGCTACTTGCTGTGCTGCACCAGGCTTTCACGCCGCTCTTCTCTTCACCCAGACACCACTTCTCTCTGACCTCATCTCTTAAGCTGCTCGATGCCAGGAGCTGCTGTGCCGTGGGGGACCTCTAGTCACCGAAAGGTACCCTCTCCCTCCCCCCCTTGTAGGCTAAGGCTTACTTGACTTCACTTCATCTCTAAAGACGTGGTGTAAAGAACTACTGAATCTCAGAATACAGTTTAAGGTTATGGTAGATGCTCACAGTCTCACAAAACGGAGTGAATTTGCTGCTTGGGCAGCCTCATCCAGTAATGCAACAGTCTGGGAGTTTTTAGTCATGTTGATGGAAATGGGAGGTGGCAGGTTAGTGAAGAACGTGGTATAATAGGTGACAACTCAGGCACCCCACGTTCCAGATCCGACTCTGGGCAACTCACTGCCCTTTTCTGTGTCGGTTTCCTCCTCTGTCTCCATGGAAATTCACTGTTAGCAAGTGTCAGACGTTAGCTGGCTATTGCTGTCTTTTTGCTGTCAATAAGGAACTTCATCCAATTCTGTATGCCGCAGGAACATCTTCGAGGTTGACCTACCGTTCCCTCCTTTTATTGCCTTTAGTCTCTGTGGCCTTTGAGTCTCCTCCGTTGTATAGTTCACTCAACGTGGATTAGACGACCTTTACATTTTGAAATAAGGCATGCATATAAAAGTGAAGCACTTGATTCTCGTTGTCCATGGTATATAGAGTCTGATTCATCCACCATCGGAGCAGAAGGCCTCTGGAGCAGTGAGATCTCACATACTGACTATTGTGATTCTGTAAAAGAATTTCTGTGGGTGTTTCTATAGATTTGGAAGTATCTTCCTCCAGTACAAATCATGTGAAAATTTTACACCAGCCTACTCACTGAAGTTGCTGCTGGTCAAAATTAGACTCGCATACAGATTTTACAAACTAAAACAAATTCCCCTTTGATTTTCATTAGACCATAAGGTTAAGCATCCCATGTGCCGGCACAGAGACAGGGCTGCTGG
This sequence comes from Gavia stellata, assembly GCF_030936135.1. Taxonomy (NCBI): domain Eukaryota; kingdom Metazoa; phylum Chordata; class Aves; order Gaviiformes; family Gaviidae; genus Gavia; species Gavia stellata. The sequence continues at coordinate 7,650,741 of NC_082615.1, read as the reverse complement.
ATTCTGCCACCGGCTGGGCTATGAACTGTTTGCCCAGTCTTCAACAGATCACTTCAGCCTTGTCAAGAGTAGTTTTGGTGTTTTCAAGCCCATACTTGAGCCTTTAACTCCCTGCTGAGTCTCAGATGTTGTAATAACTGCAACATATTTTTGAAGCCAACGGGTTCCCGGTCTGTCTGTGTCTCTCAGGGTTAGTCAGGTTAGGCAGCACCTCCATTTGGCAATTTAGTGGGAAGAGTGTAAAATTCCTGACTACTGTTGAAAATGTTACCACCTGGGGCAATTACCTACTCTGTAGATATTTGTGAATCTCATATTTATTAACTGCTTTGAGCCATAGGTCATATTCTACTTGAGAACAAATGATACTTCTTTTTTAAGTAACGCGTAATGATGTTCTCCATTTGCGCCTTCTAGACTGTTAGTGCTGTCCTTAAAGACTCACTTCAGTATTGCCAAACCAAATCGCTCGAGAAATTGTGATTCGAGTCTCCAAGAATATTTTAGAAATTATGAGGTAATAGTAAATAATAATCAACCTCGCACCATGTTAATTTATCTTCTGGGTATAGACTTAAATAGATTTCAGAATGTTCTAGCTTTTCTCTACAAGTCCACTAAGGACTTAATTTTTAGGTGGAAGTTTAGATCTTTAAGAAATCAAAGGTACCCTGGGACTGGCACTTCACAAGAAACAGAAGATCTAAGGGATAGTGATGAACTCGTAAGTGTTGGCCATTGTCCACCGCTGCTTAATGGAATCAGATGTCTAAGTGACCCAGAAGGACTGAGAGCTGCCACCACCCTCCTGCCTGTGCACTTTGCATCACAGATTTGACAGTCTGGTGGCAACAACTGCAGGCAACCAACGCAAATTAACTTGTACAAACTGATAAAGGATGGAAACACTCGGTGAGAGATCACCCACTGCATCTCTGACCTCTCACTCCTGACGTTGAAGGAAAGTCTCCAAAATTGCTTCAAACGACAATCCGAGTACTGAAATTCCTGACTCTAGGATATAAAAATCTCGCAGATATTGATTGCATATTACATTATAATTTTTGCTACCACCAGCCATCCCTAGGCAATAATTATTCCTGTCTCTCTCGCCCTCTCTTTGTGCCATAAATGACATTATCAGCTGTCCTCTGACTAGTATCCTCCCTTTGATCAACAGGAACCAATCATCCTTTCTCTCAAATTGCCTAATTCATTAATATAATGAAGTTTAACTCAGAACAATTATTCCCAACCTGTATTTAGCTCTAAGGTTATTGCTTCTATTTCAGACCTAAGGAAGCCTTACGCGCCTGAAAGCACGTCTAGTTTTTCTAAGCACACCAGCTGACCTAATAAACGGTGTCCCCTCTCCCTGCCCTTGCCTCGCCTGCATCTTGCGCTGTCCTTGCTACAGCACATCTACTGCACCGCTGTGCTTGTTCCCTCTCCGCGGAGTCTACAAATGAAGGCATAGCCTTGATGAGCTACTACGGGAGGTACTCTACTAGCCCAATTAATAGGAGGGAAGCGTAGGCATCACGTGGTGGAGCTGCTCGGTCTACAAGCCATCCGTCCCACCTTGTCTGAGATTGCCGTGCTGTCCCCGAGCGTGCCATGTGGCAGTGGCTGGTGGGAGGTAAGTGAAGCTGCTGGTGACACCGCTGAGCAAGGCTGACTTGATGATCCCCTCAGTAGATGGCATGCATTTGGGGATGATGAATTTTTGGAGGTCAGTAAAGTTGTCTTTCATTTTTTCTTGGTGTCTCTGTGCTTTTAAGAATTCAGTATTTGGAGCAGCTTACCTGCCCAAAGTCAGATACCAGGAGATGGGTTAAATTTAGGGTCTGGATCTCATCTTTACCAATCATCCTTTTTTCAGTGTTCTGCTATACAAACTCTCTCTTACCTTGTTTATTCTTTTAAATTCCTGGGTTTTCCCCTCCTGATTTTTCTCTCTGTTTTCCTTCGAAGTCTTCCTTTAGACTTGCTTTTCTTAGTTTCTTTCCCAAACCAAGCCATTCTCCCCATTCTGCTTGTCTGAGGTCTGTGCCTCACCATGTATAATTTGCAGCGTATTATCTGATGGAGACTGTAATCTCTTCAGGGCAGGGCTGTTTCCCTCTCTGGACTCACAGTTGCCTGTTTTACTCTACGGGGTTGAATAAGAAGGACAGAAATAGAAGAGTACACAGACACTCCCAAATAAACTGTGTATTTTGTGATCTAGGTTCAAGAAACAAATGCAGGAACAATTGTTATTAGTAACATGGTTTATGCTGTACCACTGGAGGCTTGAGAAGAAGTAGATGCTTTAGGCAAAGAAGCTTCCTTTACAAAACATTTGTGGAACAAAAATACACGTACGTACGGTAGAGAACGATGTTCCTCTGCTGATCTATAGTTAATTGTCAATGGCAACACGGGACTCTTAAATCTTGTAAACAATCCTGCTGGAGTAATATCATATACTTTATCCTTTCCCTTCTCTGCAGCATCCCAAAGCCTTTCCCAGGCTGATTTCTCTGGCCTCTGCTGCTGCTCTTGAATCACTCCTGCTCACTCGGCTCCACCACTGTGCCCACGGAGGCTCAGAAAAGGAGGATGGGCGGGAGGAGGATGACCCTGTTCACCTACAACAGAGGTAACTGTGGGGAGGGAAACCTGAACTGTGCAGGACAGACTTTTGCCTTTAACAATCGCTGAAACTTTACCTCCCTACATATGTGCTGTGGGTAATACGTGGCTAATAATGCATTTTGAAATACATTTTCGTCTGAGATCTCAGTGAGTTTGGCTTTTTGATGCCTGTACAAATGGTCTCCACATACTTAAATGTCTGCCTGATGAAATTAGAAAACGAGCATTATGTAAGCAGAGACGGGGATCATCTGTGAGACTGACTTTGAGATGACTCTCTCCAAAAGTCGGAATGTTTACAGCTAGGATTTTGACTTTGCCTATTTTCCGGAGAGACCTGAGGCCGTCCCGCCTGACCCTGCGGCCGGGGGCATTGCTGCAGGGTGGCGACTGGCCGTTCCCTCTCCCGGCATTTGCATTCGCTCAAACAAAAGGCTCATTCTGGCTGGGAGTGCCGTGGCCAGGTCTCGCGTCGTCCGGTTCCCGGTTGCTTTTTGGAAAGAGCTAGCTGTGCTCGAGTGCCCGGCTTTGAGTCACTTCTGTGGGGCACTGTTATCTTGGGTATTTTGGTCTTTTGTCATATATAAAAAGATATCTATATTATTTGCAAGCAGTTAGTCATCTGGTAGCCAGAATGGGGTTGTTTTCCTTACGGCTGTTTAGAATCACATAACTCTTACAGGCAGAGGGGAAAATGTCCGTAGATGTTGGGATTAGTCATATAACCGCTGCAGTTATCTTCATCCAGAGCCTTTTCTTTCACTCCCCATTAGAGCTCCTGAACTTGAGGGCTGTATCCGATCTCCAGCCTTTCCCATAATGACATTTCTCTAGGCAGGCTGAAAGACAAAGGGGAGCCCAGGCTGTGTAACCTCTAGCCAGTTACTTCTTTCTTTCCTTGGTTGTTTTTTTCCATAATGACTTGATAAATCATGCTGTGGAGAGCTGGAAATGAAAGGATATGACTTGCTCACCATGCTCACCTGCTCCTGGCTTCCAGCAGTGGTTCCGATTTCTCTGGGCCTCCGTCCCCATCAGCATGAGGTATAACCCCGTTTCTGTGCCTTGCAGAGGTGCTGTGAGGTTTCCTTCTTGCTTGAGAGCTCTGGGTGACCCTGGGGTACAGTATCACCGCTGTTGTAAAGCACCTCCCAGTCATCAACAGACCTTTATCCTTAGAAAAGCCCCGTGTGGTATCGCTGGCCCCATCCTCGAGGTGGGGACAGGTCAGAGGAGAGATGGAGGAGCTGCGGACGAGGTGAGCCGTGGACTTTGGCACCACGAAGGTTGGCCTTACTCTCCTGTGAAATGCACCATCCTTCCCATAGCACGGGAAAAGAGGAACTATTACTTACTTTCCATCCATTCGATACCCTCTGCGTGATCGGGATGTGCTTAAACTGGGGACAGCTGCTTTAGGGGGGTGTTTTCAAGGGAGTTGATGTTGAGTGAGACTAAACGGCAGCGACTGTCGCTTAAAGTAGACAGAGGCACAAGTCAGTTTTGCTGGAGGTGAGCCAGGCTGTGTGGTGCCCACAGTGAAGGTGTTAATCGGTGTGCAACACTCAATGGCGTCCTAGCAGTACGGGGACAAGCCAGTGGAGACAAAAAGCAAGAAAATTGGTCACTATTTCTTGTAATTCTTTGAAGTCCCCTTAGAAGCAGTCCCCAAAAGACCACCAAAAGCCGATAGATTTATCCTGGTGGTCCCTCCGCCGTGCAGCCAGCCCAGGGTGAGGGGTCTACGCCGGGCGCTTTGCTGCTGTAAGAGTCGTTTGCATTTATAGAGGTCAGGTACTGGGAGGCCACTTGCAGAGTAAATGCCTTTGCTGTGCACGTTGTCCTTGTCAACTGGAAGAACCTGAAGGACTGGTGAAACGGGGACCCTGCAGCCAGCTCCTGCCAGGATTCACTTGGGGATTTTTCTTTCCTCGGTCCTTCCAGAAATGAAATAACATTTGCTGGGCGATGCCTTTCAACATGGCAATTGGCCCACGAGGCCGGGTTGAGGCAGGGCTGGGTCTAGGATGCACTAAAAATATATGTGACAAATGTAAACATTGATTTTTGCTGGAGTGGGAGTGTGGCTGCCGAGAAGCACCGGTGCAGCGAGCGGGGCGGTCGGCGGCACTGGGTGCTGCGGGTGGCAGAGCGGCGGCGGGGGAACGCTTTCTTCCTCTGGGTTGTTTTTGTTCTAAAGCAATTATTTAAAATTGTAACAGCTTCACACATTAAAATTGCAGCTTCTCCCTCACCGTGTCGTGGTAACCATGCTTCAACAGGTAGGGAAAGAAACTGGAAGGGGGGAAATAAGGAACTGAAGAAGGAGGAAGGACCTATTGAAGGGGAAATGCCTCCACCGCCTCCCTCCTCTGCTGGGCTCTTCCCTTTGTTTGCCTTTCTTTTTTATTTTAAGGCATAAAAGCGAACATAAGAACTAGGAAGGGGCTGTCTGAGCCCCGGCTTGTGGCCGAAGGGCTCTCCCCTCTATCCAGCCTCCCGGTGCACCCGGAGCAGGGGACAGGGCAAGGTGACACAGCCGGGTGCCACGTCAGCAGCCTGCGTGCTTCTGCCTGTGGCTGCCAACAACGGTGGCCATTGAGAGCCCGCCGTGTGTGCGCTCGCAGCGATTGTGCTGCGGGGACGGGGCTGAAACCACCAGCTCGATTTTGCGCAGGCAGCTGATGAGCCACGTGAGCGTGCCCTCCTCCTCCTCCTCCTCCTCCTCCTCCTCCTCCTCCTCCTCCTCCTCTCCAGCAGAAGCTCTCCAGGGCGTCTGGGGAGCGGTGGCAGGTTGCAGGCTGTATGGTTGCGCGAGAGTTGGCCGTGTCGAGGCGGGACGGAGCACCGTGCTGGGTGGAAACGGGCTCCCCCACGTGAATGAGCAACACCCACCCCGGCAGCCACCAAGCAAATAAATGTGCTTTTCCCCAGCCCGCTGACTTTTTTGGTCAGCTGAGGCTGTAACAGCAGAATAAGGGAAAATGTAGCTTTTTATATCCCTGCTTTGCTCTTGCTAACTCCAGCCATCCCCTGTGTGCAGCTCCAGAAGGGATGAATGAAATTATTTTGTTCAAGGCACTTCTGCTCCAGGGCATAAAGTTACTCAGCATTTGCAGGACCAGGTCATTGTAGATATTTTTATTCTGTGTCTATTTTGCTGTGCCTCAGACCGACGTATTATGGAGGCTTCCAATTAACAGTGCATGAACATAAACAATGCTTTACTCATACGTTACAAATCAAAAGAGTTGTTTTTTTTTTTTTATTACTATGTTTGCAAAAATGTATTCATGTTCAGATTTTCTTTACGCAAAAAAGAAAGCACCTGAACTCCAGGCCAGGGAAGGTTTGGTGCGCGGGGGGTGTCGGAGCCCGGCTACACCATGTTACACAAACAAACGGGTGGTTTTGAAAGCAGACCCAGAGGAGTTTGCAAATGCTTTTATTTAAGCAAGCAACCCATCTGCTCCTACCAATAATGGATTCGCAGAGCAATTGTGTATTTGCTCAGCTCACAGGCCAGCGAGTTTTACATATGTTACATGATCTGCACAAATAGATACGTAACGTAGACACACATGCCCACATCTGGAACACACGAGCCATGAAGACAGGGATTTGAATAGTGGCCTAGTTAGCACCTAGCAGCGTCTGGATCTTCAGGGCAAAAATATAATATTTATCTTCTTTTTTTTTTTTTTAATGAACTGTTAGATTTTGTAAGGCAGGCTGTAGCACTGCCCGTTTCATAGGGCTGCGTGACTCCTGCAGGGAACAGCTACCACGAGAACGGGGCTTGGAGCGGCTTCATGTGCCTGGCTGGCCAAGGAGGAGAACTCCAAATTACATACGAATGTAGCACAGCTGGATGGAGGATCTGCCCCACTCACAGCATTGCCAGGTACATGGAGATGCGTTTTAATTCTAGCTATGGAAGCAGGGAAAAGAAAGCTTTATTCACAAAAAGAAAACTAGTCCCTTATGTGGCAAACACAGAATATAAGCAAAACGCCCAAGGTCCTACCTAGAAACATCCTTCTGAGCCCTTCGGGGTGTCGGGGGTCCCTCTTTCTATTTGCGTGTCCATCTCCCACCGCTCCCTCCTGTGGTGGCACCTCAGGCTCTGGAAACCTCCCTTCTTGCCAGAAACGTTTCTAGAAACAGCACCTTTTTCATCACGCTGGAGAACGCTTGCAGAATGCCATCTCAAATGGTCGGTCGCGAGCATTTGCCCTGGAGCTTGATTTAAGGAGCTGTGCTCGCCTGGCAAAATCCAGGAGCTGTTTCTGCGATACGCTCCCTTGAGCAGACTGGTGAGAAAAGTGGAGGCCAGGACGTTAAATTTTATGACCTTGTAATGCCCAGAGGCTCAAACCCGTGACAAAAGTCACACTGGTCAAAGCAATTGCTAAAAAAAGGAGAAAGGAAAAAAAAAAAAAGCCCCAAACCTGTCCTCTCTCCAGATTACCAACTGAACAACCTGTGAGCTGCAATAATTCTGCAAAAGATGTTCTCAGGAGTGTTTTTTACAGTGAAAATAGTAATAAATAATAATAAAAAAATGCATGTGTGTGTATTTACAACGCAAGGAAAAAACTTCTTCCTCTTCAAGCCCATAGTCTGTGAATAATTTGTGAACAAGAGGAGCAGCTCCATCTATCTTACACTCTATTTGTTACAAATCATTTGGTCATGTGTAAATCTTCCTGCCAGGGTAGGAGCAGCAAATCCTCCTTCAATTCTTGTCTGCTGAAAAACTTCTATAGCCAAACATGAAAAATTGAATCAATAAGGAAGAGGTGTAGAGGTGCGTCTCGGCGTGAATGCGTTCCCGGGGCGCAGGGGCTGGGTGGCAGTGGTCACGAGGCAGTGGTGGCTGCGGGGCAGGATTTCTGGCTGGCACACATTGCTGAGCCACAAGGGCTAATAATTTTGCAGGAAAACAAAAGCCAAGCCAAAAAGACCATCTCCAAAACCCGCTTCCCTCCCAGCACGCCTACAGCGAGCAGGCAAACAGCCACTACCTGAGCGAAACGCGCCAGAGCATCCCATCCTGGAGAAAACTCTTTTTTAGGGCTGACAGAAGTCCCTAAGTGGCAACACTGCCCCTCCTGAGCCGCCTGCGGGTCTCCTCGGGGCTGATAGATCTCCAAAAGCTCCTGCTTTGGAGATTCTGTGACTAAGTGAGACCTTAAACTGCCATTCACAAATAAAAGTGAGAAAAAGAGTATACGGTTAATGCTGGTGGTGGCAAAGGAAAGCGTAAACCTGTGAGCGCTGAGAGGCTCTGCCATCTGAAGGCAAATCAAAAGAATGACCAAAACACCGAAGAATTTATTTATTTAAAAGAAACAACAAGGTTTTAAAGCCAAGGCTGTGACTCTGGGAGACGTGACTCATGATCTCTTAATGTTTTGGGTTGCCAGCGTGCTTAGATATTTCTGTAACCGAAAGCCCAACGAGTGACAATTGCAGGAGGCAGTTCAGCCCTTCCAGCCTGGGACCGAGGACGCTGTGCCGGGCCGTGGCACCGAGGGACCCATCGCTCCGTCCCGTCACCCGTCTGTTTGGACTGTCAGTGCTCCGCAGGTGAGGAACGTCTCTCCATCCCTGGTCGCAGAGTGCGGCCCCCTTCCAGGCAGCCCCATAAGACAAACATGGTAAATAACCCCGAGCACAGACACGGGCTGGAGAACTGGGGAGAAAAATGCCCACCCCACCCTGCTCCCGATATTTTCAGGGGAAAAACATCATCAGAGACCCAACAGATAAGGAGATTTTGGTGTAAGTCCTGCTTATCACACCTGTTAGACGAGTAGATCTGAGACAGCCATGACTTTTTCCTTTTAATCTATGTTTATTCTCTGCTGACTCTGTGCCTATATAGAGCCCTTCCAGCACTGCAGCTCTGGCCGCACGTGCTTGTGAACGGCTGCTCCTTCACCGGAACACCAAACCAACCCATAAACGTAGCAATTTCGTTGTGTCAGAGATAAGATACTTCTGCCCATCTCTTGATTAGATGACTTTTGGAGCTAGCTAGCGCAGTAAAAATTGTGAATTGCAAATATTATAATCAAATATACAATTTGAGTTTCATCCTGAGTTAATTACCTGAGTAGTATACATCTGTTAGCTACAATAAATTACAGCAGAAATGGAGAATTTGATTGCAATATTCACTTTTTGGATGATCTGCAGGTCAAGTATTATTCACTGAAGAGATTCATGAATAATTTTGAATAACTGGACCAATATATTTAGAAACTGTGCAATCTGCAAACCGGGAGATAAAAAGCCTCAAATAAATTATACATTGTGTCTTTTTCCTGCAGCTCTGGAAATGGATTTGATTGCCTTATCGCACTCTCTACTATACCTTTTTTTTCCCCCGATAACCCTAAAATCTCTCCTGCTATATTACTAACCAGACAAGGATGCAATCAGTCGAACGAGACTCAGCCATCCAGCTCGGCGTGAGGGGTGCTTTCCACTTAGAAAATCTAAATTACACAGCCAAGTGTCTGTGAAACAGTTCTATTAACTAGGGCAAGGCAAATCTAACCACAGCCGGAGGATGCTTCGCTTTAAGAAGCAAATAAACCAGGCAGATGCAAAATAAGTGCGTGCGAGGTCCCCAAACCATGATGCCACACGCCATCTCGTGTCAGGCGCTGGGAGTAGCTGGACGCTCCTGCCCCAATTTCCAGCCTTCTGGCGTCATTTCAGGGCTGAGGGATGAGGTGTGGGTTTGTTGGGTTTTTTTTCTTTGCAGCCCAAATATTGCAAAAATAGGAAGATGTGATCGTGTGATGAAGAACTCCATGCTGGGGCCATGGTGGGTGCAGTAATCGTGTGTGACTAGTTGGGTGCCGGTGCTTGGTTTTGGCTCGTGTAATTAAATTATATGTTGGACACCGCTGGATGGAGAACCTGCCCCTGCCTGTTTATATGGTGAGTCCTGTGGAGAACAGCGAGACTTCCTCTGCCCCACAGCTGTCTCTATAATATCCTGGTTGCACCTTGCTTTCTGTCCAGGGACGGAGTGACTTGGCCAAGACCAACCTTGGAGTCGTTTCCAGACGGAGCTTTGTGATTTCCAGCGTCTTCCCCAAGCACCGTAGATGCAGCAATTGCGGGACACCTTCTAAAGAGACTCTGGGCTCCAGAGTTGGAAGGGTTTGTGACTGTGACCATCGTCCATCCTGCAGCATGGTGCGCTTGTGGGGGCAGATGGAGGTAAGGTTCCTATTTTAGCAAGATTTGACTTTATGGGGCGGGGATGTGGCTGTTGTCTGGTGATCTTCGGAGCAAGTCTCTAATAGCAAGTAGCGTTTTCTTAGCAAGGCAGTAACCAACCCAGCCAGAGCATGATGTGCAAGTGCTGCTGGGATTTTAAGATGTCTGTAGGCTTTTGTGCTCGTTAATGGGAGTGTTGCAAGTCGTCAAGCTGCTGGTGCTGTTTTGAGAGGTGCGATGTGCAGGATCTGCTCCGGGGGCTGCCTGCACACCGGAGGCAGGCTGGACCAGCCGCCCTGGTCAGATCCACGTGTGGATCATCCAGGTCTGGAATGGGAAGAGCTTGTTTGAAGTTATCATAGGAATGCACGGCTAGGACTCACTTCCCCCCCCACGTATATTAATCAATATTGCATTTCATCTCCTATTTTATCATCCTGTCACTTGGTATGACAATGCCCTTCTACAGCTCCTCACAGTCAGCTTGCCTTTTTGCAGCCCTGAATAACTTGATCTCAACAACCACCTTTGTAACCCACCTCTCCCATCCTTCTTGCAGACCACCTACATCAAGCAGCGCGGGCCCTCGCACAGGTCCCCTGGGACACTGCCGATGACTTCCCTTCATTGTGAAAACTGACCTTTTGGTCTCACCCTTTCTTTCCAATGTTTCAACCAGTTGTTGGCTCAAGAGACTGCCTTACCTCTCCCTGCAGGACAGATAAATGTCTTTAAAAGCCTTGGGTGAGGAGTTGCTCCAAGGCCTTGATCCAAGTCAACTCTATCAGCTGGACCATCTCTGTCCTCGTGATTGCCTCAAAGGAAGTTCAGTGTTACAGAGCATCACTTCCCTCTTTTGAAGTCCTCAGACTCTTCCTTTTTACATCATATTTATCAGTCAGCTGTGAGTTTTAGCCTCTGTTACAGTTTCCACCAGACTTGCTGAGTTTTCATACCCAGCCCCCGAGAACCCTTTTCTAAAATTAGCCCCATGTTTGCCACCTTCCATCCTCTGGTCCTGCTGCAGACTGAAGCAAAGGTTACCCACTGCAGTTAATGGTTAAGCAATTTTTTATGTGAGTACTTTTACCCTTGGGTGAATACCATCTGATCCTGGAGATCTACTACTGTTGGTTTTCTATTTATTTCAAGCAGTAGAGGAAGTCATGCCCTTCGCACGTGTTACGATACCATACCCACACACACACCCCCGCCTTGTTTTGGATGTGTTAGGAGCGGAGCGAAGGAGGAAGAGAAGGCACGCACACCTTTATGGGTAGTTCCTTTTTATGACAGTTAATCCAGTCCAACTCCATGTTGTCATGCTGGTTTAAGGCGAAAAAATGCTCCCCCTGCTCCCTCTAGATGAATCTTTTCCTCTTTCTCTTTTCTCCAGCCTCCTCCTTTCCTCCTGCATTTCTAGCCATCGCTGGGACAAATGAGAGAGGGTAGGAATTGCCAGGTGGGACAAGACCCACGGCCCTTTCCATCCCGTAAGCACCAGTGTCTCATGCCCCAGGGGACTGTACAAGAAGCCCCAGAGTGGGGTCTGGAGGAGGCTCGTCCCCACCCCAAACTGCCCGTAATCCTGAAATGTGGACGTTCATGTCCGTTGGGTTTTGCTCTTGTTGCCATTGTCAGAGCTGCTGCGGCCACGGGCTTCTGCAGCACGTGCAGGTCCATGTCCACCAGCAAGCCTGAGGATCTCCTCCAACCCTCCGAACCTCCCAACTCTCAAACCCGGCTGGGCTCACAGTTCAGCAGTTGGATGGGTAAGCACCCAGCGCAGGCTGGCACCATGGAAGGCTGGTTGGGAGGAAAGGCAGCAATAGGGATGTGCACAGAGGAAAACCCCAAAATCAGAGAGTTCCCTGACTTTGAAACCTGAGCCGCAGAGCAGCCTTTGGAAGACTTTCCATTTGCTTTCTAAACTCTCAGGCCTGAATGTCATATCATTTGCCCAGCCATAAATAGCTGTGAATTAAACAGGCTGTGCCACTTTTTTGGCTAATAGATATATCTACTAGTGCTGCAGCGGTATCTTCATATCCCACTGGTGTTTGCATTGCGGATCAGGAGCTCAAGCTGAATTTTTTTTTTTTCCTTTTTCAAGATTTAAAGAGCTGGCAGAACGTTTATTCAGTTGTGCAACTTCCATTCAGAGCATTTCTCGGATCCTGGACATGGGGCTCATTTTTTGTCCTTTGACAGCTGCTGTAAATCAACAAGGCAGTTGGAGGTCACTTGTAGTCAATCAGTAACCAGTGCCAGTGACGGGGAAAACACTAAATATTTGGTATAAAAACACAGGCTCTAAACTCAAAGTTCTCGCTCAGGGTGACATTTTCACAGCCATGCCTTCAGAAACCTGGCTCCGTCCAGCCTCGGTGTAGATACCCAGCCTGGGCATGATCTTTTCCTGGTAATTATCTACACGGAGAATTTCACAGCACGTGCACACTGCAGGAATTACAGCAAACTGGGGTGCAAGGTGCTTCAGGTGGGGGAAGTGGTGCAAGGTGCTAATTTGGTGCCAGCTGAATTACTCCTCCTTTTCGGAGGAAGCCATTAGTTGTTGGCTGAAGCCGTGCATGACCTTCGTCACAGCCACCTCCCTCAGGAACCCAGACCCGTGGCCAGGCAGTAATTCTCACAGGGGTCCCTAATTCCCTTTGAAACAACTGGGAACTACGCTCTTAAATACCTTTGCCACCTGAATCATATTCCAATGGCGTCATCATCTCTGTTCGCTCCTAGTTCTGGAGCTGGTTGCCCATAAAAACTTCTGCCTGACCTCATCTCAAGCCCCTGCATTGAGAACACACTCATTTTCTTCTTCCCTTTGACCTCAGCTGCTGTGGGCTTTGCGGGGAGGCAGGATCCTATCTCTGAGTAATCACCCAGCCACCTCTCCATGCGTGCTAGCACCACCGGCTGTATACGTAATCTGGACGTGCTCTAGCAGTCCCCGTGCAGAAGCTGCACGCCGTCGCTTTATTGCTGCTATTTTGTCCCCCTGTGAATAGAGCTGGGCTGCACAGACGGTTTGCACGATAACCTGTGACTCATTTTCGGATCCATATGCTGGATGGTTTCCACTGAGCTCTAGCTGCAGGGTTTGCAGATCCGTGTGTCGCACTTTTCATCTTCACTCCAGCCTGGGAGGTGGGCACGCCGCGCTGGTGCCAGCGGCTCTGCGCTGTCCTCCTGCCTCCCCAGAAGTGTCCGTCAGATCCGTCCCTGAGTCCTGGGGAGCTCCTGCAGGTCTCGGACCCAGCTAATGTGGCTCTGTTCCCTTGCTGTCTCCTGGGCCGGTGCCTGCGGGAAATGCTCCTTCTCTGGTGTCCGCCTGTGGAGGAGAGCTTTGACAGCAGCCGCTGGCCGTGGCCGCGTGGCTTTGGAGGTGGCATCCTCTGGCTCTTCCCTGGAGCCTCAAACAGGCGCTCATGCTCCTTCCGAGCCCGCTGCCGTGCAAGGAGAGGGGTCAAGCAGGCTTTTCCCTTTCTCTCTCTCCTCTCATAAGTTTAATACAAACTTTAAATACTGGCATCTCCTTCCAGCTTTCTGACATCCTTGAGAGACGCACCCCGGAAAGCAGGATGGCAAACAGAGTGCGTGAGCAACACAAAAGGGATGTTTCTGATCAGGAGCCGCATGCAAGTACCTATTAGCCTTGCAAAGGCTTTAATGACATCCCTCGGCGCCTGGCCCTGTGCGTAGGCTTTCCTCAGGCTAGCTGACTGGTCAGACTTGAATTTTAGGCTTCTTAAGGGTTTAATAAGAGGCTGAACTAAAATACTAGCTTTGAGTGGAGAGCTAAATTCTTCAAGGTCAGGAGGTGGAGAGGCTCGGGGTTAGGGTCCGTCCCATGCCACAGGGAGGTGCGGTGCTCCCGGGATGGCCAGGGATGGATTTTCCCCCGGCGAGCAGGCGAGGGGATGCCCGTGGCACTGCTCCTTCTGCCTCGGGGCAGCAGTGGTGTTTCTGTGCAGTGGAGCACAGCCCTGTGCGCCCCGGGGGGCCCGCAGCATGGCTCATCACTCCCAACCGGGCTGGTCACGTCCAAGATTTGCCTTCTCTAGGTGACCTGTCACTGCGGGGCTGCTTACTGGCACCGAGCCGGTCCCAGCCAACACGCCTGCATGGCACCACAGGCGCTGAACACATCAGCCTGATCCGCAGCAAAGCGGGGACCGCGTCCCCGTGCGGGGCCGGTGTGGGATGGCAGCTGGGTTTGATGCTCGCCTGTGTGTTCTGCAGACACCGTGGGGCTCGGAAGCAGCCCAGCTCTGTAGGTTTGGGCAGGAGCTACGGGAGCGTGGCCATACCATGTCTGGGAGCTGGGCTGGTTTGGTGTCCCCTCGCGCTGCACCGCATTGGAAAACTGACCCAGAACGTCCCCTGGGATCCCCCATGCAAGCAAGCCCTCGCACAGCGGGACTGCAGGACTGAAGGGGGCTGAGAGACACGTTACGCCTTGCACAGCCCCGGGTCTCAGGGCAGCAGATCGCTGGCACGCTCACTTAGCTTTTTTTTTGCTCTCAGGTACGTTTGCATCCCAGCTCTTCTGGAACAACCAGGTGGGTACATGTCTTCCGAGTCACTCCAACACTCCCACACTTGCAAAATCCTTTAGCTTTTGGAAAAAAAAAGAGCCATATAAAGCCAGTCTTTATTAAACCTTCATCCTCCGATGCCTCTGCGTTAGAAAGTATGGCAAGAACAAGACACTTCTACAGCTTGCTTGAAAAATGACAGAGGAGCCATCGAAACAGTGGCCGTTGATGCAGTCAGGGATGGTCCGGCAGAGGAGCTAACTGCTTCGGAGGGCAGCGGGGCCGGCATCTCCAGAAAATCGTCTTCACAAGAACATGCACAAACATTATGGACCTTTAATTGGAGTTTTTCTCGCTTACGCTTAGGAAAGGTACAACAAAAAAGCAAGCAGGTATTTTCTTGGTCAGCAAGTCTGACCCAGGCTCCCCTCCCTCCCACTCAGCCTCCTCTGAAATTATACAAATAACCGGAGATTTAGATCTGTTCCTGTTGCTGGAGCATTTTGGACCTAACCCAAGCCCAGACCCCTTGGAGAGGAGCCCAGTTCTCCATCATACCTGTGGCTCAGCTGCCAGATCAGGGCATGGAAAGCCTTCACGGGAACCAGAACTGGACTCACGTTCAACACTGTTACCCTCGCTGTTAGCTTTCCTGCCTGCAACAGCAAAATACCCAACAAGCGCAGGCTTCGGCGGGTTCAGAGCCTTGCATGTCGTGCTGAAGCCCAGCATCTGCCTATTTAATCTCCTTCCCCCGGCCCTTACCGCACCCAGCCCCAACGCACGTCTGCAAAAGCAGGCACGTGCCCACCGCCGGGCACCAGCCCCCGTCCCGCCGCCAGCCCCGCAGCAAGCCCAGTAGATGCCACCGCAGAGTAGCGCTCGCTGCACCTTCCTTCCTCTCGCCCAGACGTGTCTTGACACCGCTCCAGCCTTGAACTGGCCTTCTGTGCAAGGCAGCAAGCTCTGGGCACCGCTGTAGTAACTCGCTGAACCCGCCGAACAAAGAGCAACGATAAGGCTCGCCATGCCACGCTCGCCCCTCTTCCCTGCAATGACAGTCCTTAGCGAGGCAGGATTTTTCCAGGATCAGCCTTTTCTTTATTTAAGGATTTTTGCATAGGCAAATGTTACATTTTTTGGACACACGAATGTTAAAATGATCAATCCTATGTGTATGCACGCGCTCACACCCACAGCCCGTGCTGTCTTTCTTAGGATATTTATTCATACGCATATATACAGTGGCCTGGCAGAAAATGTTTTCTGGGGTTTGAAAGAGTGCTCTAAAAGGGTCACATTGATAAATGCCTCTAAAGAGTGTCCACTCTGTGTGTCTGTGTCTGTGCAGTTTGGTTTCAGCAGCTTTGTGTCTGTGTCATATAGTCTGTAGACTGTGTATTGCACTTCTCTATTTTGAATTTTGTTCTGACTCCTCTTACTTTACTCTCTCACCTATAAAAACAGGCTTTATAATGACAATAAGCAATAAATTGCTGCATATGCTCAGGTGTAAAGGATTTTCAAAAGTAAGACAGCTGGCAGCACACTACCGTCCTTCTGCCTTGGACTTTTTGTGATGGACAATATATTGACTAAAACAAAAATAGGGAAGTGCAATGGAATGAGGGTGTTTTCTGACCTTGTTCTGATGACAGAAAAGTCGTTTTGGGATGAGACTGTGCCTTGAGATTCTACAAGGACCTGTTGTCCTGGGCATAGGATCAAGGGAGTTTTTTCTCCAGTAAGGACTGCAAGATAGGTAAGTAGTTGGCATTTAAAAATGAGGTACAATCCAAAGAAAACTGCTAGGAAAATTTCAATTAAAAGAAGCAAATTCATAATGCATAGATCGGTTAAATGTGTGCAATTGTAAATATAGACAATAATTTACAGGCTTTTCTCTTGAAATATTAGTGCTGCTATGAGGAGACAAGAGTGTGACTTACTTATAATGACTTGCCACAACATTTCCATACTGTAAATGAGACAGATTAAGTTGACATTATATATTACTTAGCTGTGTACCAATTAACTAAACAAATGCTATGAATTCCGTCATTTATGATGGAAGCTACATAAAAATTGTATAATTACTGCAGTGAGTCATCTAGTTAAAAGGCACTCCTATATGGACGAATTGATTTCAATGCAAGATTAATAGCCTTTTGCTGCTGTTTTACGTGCTTGCCAAAGACCATACTACATTGTTGCTAAGCATCATTAATGGATTAAAATAAGGGCTCTGCATAATTCCTATGGTGTATCTTCAAACAGCTTGTTTAGTTTGTGCACTAGCCTAGCGCTTGTTAGCCCTACGTAACACACGGGTCTGGAAGGCTGACACGTGTGGAGGAGGTTAATGCAATCCTAGGAACTCTTTCAAAAGCTCACAGGTTTTCTTGTGGATGACTTCGCGGAGTTTCCGCACGCGCCGGATGCTGGAGGTGCCCACAAAGCTGTCTGGCTGTAGAACAGCCATGCCGTTGTGGACATCTCCCATGATGATGAGCTGGCCATCCACTGTGGTCATGTTGGGACACGGGCAGCTCCAGTCCATGTTCAAAAGCGTGATTTCTAGTGGTTCCTTCCCCAGGAATTTTAATCCCATTTTTTCATCTTTGAGAATCTCCTCCACTGTCACCAGGGCATGTCCCGAGTCTTGGTCTTCGGTCAGCTCTGTTATACGGCCCAGGATAACAAAGTCGCTTTTGCAGAAGCTTGTCACCAGCTTCTGGCGTGGTTTGCAAGCTTTGCAGTGCGTGTTCTTCGGGAAAGGGCACATCTCTTCGCAGGCCTCCCGGCTCTCAAAGTTGTTCTCGTTGCCTCCACACCCGCCATAAATGAAGGACTGGCACTGCTTTGTCAAGCTGTTATAGGCCCACCTGGGCTCATAGGCCTTGCAGTGGCCTTGGAGGGCTGGCAGATTGCAAATGTTGATTGGGCCGTTCATGCACGTTAACATACAGTTCTCGTAGGTCTCAAAGTGGTTGAGGTTGCTGTTACAGTTCCCGTAGATGAAAGTAAAGCAGTTGTTTTTCTTTGCATCATAGTACCACCTGGTCTGCTCTTCCCCACAGTCTTCGCTGTCTGGTTGCTTCAGGCACTCATCGGTTGGAAAATGTGTTTTGTTTTGGGAAGCTTCTTTGGATGTGGGTTCTCCTTTGATGACTGACAAAGGGAAATCAGCCCTGAGAAGGCCCCCGCTGTTTTTAGCGGTGCAGGTATAGATGCCTGCATCTTGGAGCTGGGTGTTGTAGATGACCAGCTGGGCGATGTTGGTGACCACGACATTCCCTCTGACATGATTTGGCTTCATAATGACTTTGTCTTTCCCATCGACCTGCTTCTCCCACGTGATTTCTGGCTTGGGTCTCCCTGTAACATCACAGAGGAAGCTGACGGTCTCTCCCACGTAGACGGACTGATGGACAGGGTTGTTCACTAGAGCAGGCGGCAAGATATCGATGACCGTTGTCTCAGAATAGGCAGTAGTAGGGCGAGCTGTTGTTTCTGGTGGGATAGGGCTGGTGTTTGGCCAGGTAAGATGGTACCTACAGGTGACTACGTTCAGTGTAATGCCTTTGATGCACGCTTCCGCATCCATGTAGCACTTGTTGTAGTAGGTGAGCCCGTCAGAGGCACAGGTGAAGCTCGGCTCCTTCTCGCACCTGTCCTTGCACTTGCAGACAGGTTGCCCGTCCCAGATATCACACTCTGAGCCTTGCTGGATGCACATGAAACGGTCGCAGGTTGCCTCTTTGGGCATTCCCACCGGCCCTTTTTTCCCCTTGACATCCATGTACCGAGCCGCCACACAACTCTTTGTTCCACAGACATTGGGGCAGCACTTCTCAAAGGTCTCGCACTCCTGCGGGGAACGAAAACAACCTGATCGTTACTGGGGACAGAGTAAAGACCTTTTTAGAGACCCAGCAAGCAAAGAGCCCAGATACTATCAAGGTGTTAGCTCGGGGGACCCATGTCTGCCACAGACGTCTGCGGTCCAAAACCCCGTGTCCCCACCGGCAATGAGTGGAAACATCCCTCCGGCATCAGCTGAGAGGTGTCTAAACACACTGGGGTTTCTCAAGGGCTTCAGGAGAAGACTCTAGAGAAAGAAAATGTATTTCTATTTCTTAAACACTAACCTCATCATAAGTCTTTCCTAGAGTCACATGGACTGCTTGACTACTGAACCAACAACCCCCCTTCCGCACTCTTCGAAATGCCTAAGGACAAGCCCTGAGAAACAAGAGCGGATGGAAGGTCTTATCATATGGCTGTAGGCAGTAATCCTTCTTATTTTCCACAGAAGTATGTAAAGTATTATTTGAATTCCCTGAGACTAACAGCCTACTCTTGGAGGTGGAACTGCCAAGGATTTGTAATTGTTCACATTGTAGAGGAAATAATAGAATATCTCAAAAGTAAGGAAATTCTTGCTCCAAAAATAATTTTTCTATGGTATTTAGAAAAACAAACCCAAAACAGCTCATTATGGCTTCTCTGTCCTATTTTAGTCCTATTTTCAAATGCAGCATCGCTCTTGTAGTGATTTATTACATCCCGTCTCAGCTACAGTCAGCTCTGAATTGCGGTTAATTTTAGCAGAATTTTCATCTTCTGTGCAGAAAAGGTATTTGATATCTGTGATCACAGCTGCTGGGTTGTTGTGGATTACTTTAAGGGACCACGAATGCTGCTACCATGTACACAACGGGGCACACTTCCACCGTGTGTTAAACCTCTGCAGCCCCCCTGAAGTCCAACAGCTTTCTCCGTAAGTGAGAACAAAATGTTTTTTAAGCTACCAAACTAAATAGCTTCCCCTGAGTCCAGTATCCTTTCCTTATTGGGAAAAAGATGACCTAATAACATAACTCTTTCCCCATTTCCAGCTGCAGATTAGTAGGTTTCAGAAGCAAAGTTAGAAACCAGAACGGGTAACATTTTCGGCTGAGGTTAAGGAGCGTGGCTTTAGCAAAGTCGGTGGCAGAGTCCTTGGCTGCTTGCAGACCACTCACTCCATGCGAGGTCCCAGGACTCTCTGCTGCCACAAGGCAAAAGCGAATTATTTTTAGCCAGTGGCTTCTGGCTTTCAGCTTTTGACCAGTAAATTATTAAAACAACGTCCTCTGCTGCTGGGTTTTTTGCAGGTGTTTTAATATTCATTGCTGCACCTGGTAGTTGAAATAGAGGAGGCTTATTGAGGAATGACAAAAGTAACAGCAGCACCTTCATTCATAACACAGGGGATCCATCTGAGCAAATCTCTTTGTTTACCTGATGGCCAGCCTTTTTCTCTCTCCCCCCCCCCCCCCGCCCCGACTCCTTTTAGCATTGCAGAAACAGCCCTGCTACAGAGCATAAACCCAATGACTTTTTTCAGCATGGTACATGTTGCTGTCAGCCTGGTTTGGGCTGCAGGAGCTCTGCCGTTGGACGTGATGTAAGAGGCAGGGCGAGCAGGTATTTTCAGATGCCAGCTTGAGCTGGCAGTGCTGACAGGTTGAAAAATGAATTTTAGGCTTGTAAACTAAGCACATTTTGAGCTGGGAGCATCACAGAGAACATCTGCCTGGTCATTTTAACCATGCCCCTGTTTTGCACTCCAAGCACGCTTTGTGTTTCAAGTGCGGCAAAGGCTGATGATTTACATGTTAAATCAAACCATTTCATACACAATTCCTCCCGGGAATATAAAGCGTCGATGATGGCCACCAACAACAAAGAGCATGGTGACACTGCTAAAATACTACAGATTGGCCCCAGGGCATGCTGAGTTCTGGAGTATTAAATTCAGATGTTTCTTTTGACAAGAAAGCAAAGAAAATGATCAAACAGAGCGAGCGCTGTACCCACATCAACGTAAGTGACAGCTGCCACACACCTCCCCACTTAACTGACAACTCATCAAACCTTTTCTATTTTATATAGGTCACGGGTCAATTAAATAGGTGCGCTGCCTGCATCAAGTCCTGCGCGGTGCCGGCGCCTTTCTACCTGGAACAGAAACAGACTGCGGTGCAAACAAGCCCACCGACAAACCCCATCGCCCGCGAGGCAGAGAGATAAAAACGTGCATCACTCACCAGATCAGCTTCGCACTCTCTCTTGCAAGTGCTCTGCGCGTCTACCCACAGGTTGGGGTTCATGTCATTGGGGCATATCCCAGCGTGGGAATACCGGATTGGAGGTAGAGCTCTCCCTTTCAGAGAGACCTCCAGAAGCAAGAGGACACTGCTCTTCCCCAGCAAGATCCACATCCACCGAGTGAACAGCACCAACAACATCTCAGAACTTCTCCAGGGCAATGGCAGTGAGCGAGCTGGAGGGAGTTCTTGTTTGCTTGGGGTTGCTTTTTTTTTTTTGTTGGTAAGCCTTAAATTTTCGAGGAACCCAAATGCACCTGACTTCTGTAAAAACTTCAGCAAGCTCCTTTGCTGCCTCCGTTGATAGTGCAGTTTGGTCTGGACCTCATTGGATTAAAGGTCCTAGGAAGTTACCCCCTTATTTTAAGAGAAATGCTAATAGTCTGAGCAGAGTTAGCTCTATTTATACCCTGCCTCTGTTAACAAGTCAGAAAAAGTAAACTTGATTTCTTTGACAGGCACACGCTTCCTATGTCCTGGTGGCAGTCAGACAGATTTGTTGCAAGAAAAAAAAGCTGGAAAGAGTTTAAAAGGCTGGAACTGGCACGGTGGGACCCCTGCATGTTTCTGAATGCAGGGAGGCCTTCTTAACCCCTTTAGACCTAAAGTACTTCCCTATGCTAAGAATGGCATTTACTTCTGAAAGAGTACTTGTCTAAATAACACGGACCCGCGGTCAGGGGATTTCCCCACGGCAAGGGGCTACACAATCGCTCGCTAAAAGGAACGAGTAATAGGATTGAAGCAATTAAAGCTAGAATATCATATTTTAACAAAGGAAGTAGGGAAGAAATAACTTATTTAAACTTGGGATCGACAAAGCAGCGTGTCTTCATAACTTCTCCCGGGGTTCCTCCGGGCTTTTTTCTTCTCTTTGGTGGGGAGATTTCCAGGATGCTGAGTTTCACACTGCCCTCCAACCCCACCAGCAAGACGTTAAAAGTGTCCCTGAATTCCTCCACATTTCCTGACAGCCAGATCTCATTGTACAGTGCATTGCTGACCCCTTTAACAGCGACAACAAAAAAATAGTAGAAGTTCAACTCTATGGAAACCTGCATAAAGGAATGTACAGCATTTTTGCATTGGGGGGCGGGGGGGAAATGCAGTCAAGCTGAGTTCCTCGTTCCCTGATTATTACAGCAAGGGGCTGATCCTGCTCGTGCTGAACACGTGCCAAAATCCAGAGACAAGTGGCAGAAGTCAGAGTTGCTCAGCACCTTCCAGGATTAGAGCCTTTGGGCTGAGTTCTGGGCTAGCTTGGATGGATCCTGCACGGTGCTAAGAGCCTCCTGGGAGGACCAGGTAAGTTTGCATCCCACGTGGGGTTCAGCAGGGCCGGACCAGCAGCGCTGTGCTTTGGGAGGAGGGGAGGTTGTGCATCTGCCCTGTGCCCAGCGCTGAGCGCTGCAAAGCCGACAGACCCGGGTGCAGTCAACCCTTACTTTAGTACAGTTTTTCCGTTGCGTTTATTAAACCAGGGTTGTTTTTCATGGCTGAGTTTGGGCCTAATTCTCTCCTGAGTGATGATGGCTGCCTACCAGTACAACCAGCAGTGAACTGGGCCACCATGCAGGCAATGCCCCAGGCCATGGGGCTCCTGCTCCTCCCCTGGGGCAAGGCAGCAGAGTGCAGTGACCCGCTGGTGTTTCCCGAGGATCGCCTCCGAAAGGAAGGGAGAGCAACCTGGAGCCAATCTGCCCTCGGCTGTGGCATTTCTGTGGCAACCCAGGCTTATGAAAGAGGCTCTAGCAGTTTTGATTTGTGTGACCGCATTAACGATATGCATAGTATTTGAATTTCATATGACGTGCGGAGAGAAGTTGTCCAAATTAGCTATTTATAAGGAGCGAAGTCAACCACCAGGCAGCAGTTTGCAGTTGATTTATTCTCTCTGAAACTTTAGAAACCTGCATGACACTTGTACAAAGTGCGGCTGTGCGCAAAATGTTTTATTCAATACTTGTTTACAAAGACAAACGCAGCACCCTGTGATGCCTAAAAAAGCCAACCAAAAATGACACATTCCCAAGAGGTACTTAAAATTCTTACAGCTCTATTAACAACAAAATCACATGTATTAGTGGTTCTGTTGACTAAACAAAGACACTTTATATTGTAAAACTGACTACAGATAAGCTTTGAAAGCAGCTGTATGTGGGGCTCAAAGAGCGCGGGTGTCCCAGGCACTGGAGGAGCCGCTGTGATGAGTGTGGGGGTCTCACCCCAACAGCTGCTGTACGTGCAGGGAATTTGCCCTCGGTCCGTGGCGTTACCACCATGAAGCCATGGATAAATCCATCCCGTCCTCAGGGTCCTTTTGGGCTCTTTTACCCCATTACCCCACTGGGCCGGAGGCTGGGAGCTGGTGGGTCCATGGTGCTCTGCAGCTTCTTGTCCCCTCTCCTGGTACCACAAAGCCACCTCCTTGCACACTTTGGCCCTGCTGAGAGACAGACCCACCAGTGTGGGCCCGACCCAAGCAGGACTCCCTTTCAATGAGGAAGGAATAACTCTGTCTTGGTTTTTTCCCCCTCCCAGATCAAGGATCCCTTGCCCAGAGGCACATTTCAGCTGCAGAGGACCAGAGTGGGGCTCTGAAGAATCAGACGCTGATTTGCAGCAGACAGACGCAGCAGTCTTCTGCTTTGCTATGTCCTCCTCCATCCAGAGGGATGTTCTCCACGGACAGGTAAGTTCCACCGCGGCCTTCTGCTTGCAGCACCCAGATACCACGTTCAGTGCGTGATGGCCAAGACGGTGGAGCTCAGAGGGTGACAGGTTAATAGCCCAGCTGAAGGAGCAGTGGCATGGGACATGCAACTCGGCTGATTTAATTGTGTCCCTGTTGCAGGTCAGTGGGGTTGTTCAAGGAAAGGCCATTGGAAGTGGCTGGATTTGATGTATTGTCACCTCAAACATCGGGTCAGCACTTGGCACAGCGGAGAGGGTCAGGGGCATCCCATAGGAGCTTGGGAAAAAGGGCAAAGCAACTGTCATTAGTGACAATGATGGTTTTGTCAGGTCACTGTACCAACATTATAAATGAGGCACAGGAAACGTGTTAACTGAGAAATCAGGCTTTCAGCAAAACTTTTGCATAGGAAGCCTCGTAGGGAATCAAATCCTGGCCTAATCCAATGGCAACTGGACAGACACTGTGCCTCTCTGACTCCCATTGCTCCAGGAACAGGGAGTGCTCAGCCCCGTGAAGGATCAGTCCCTTGGCCACTTGAACACAGTCGGGAGAGAGAGGAAAACAGCACCATAAATCTCCCCGTGAATGCGGGCAGGCAGCTCCTGAGGTCAGGGGAGGCAGTGAGGACTCTGAATAACCCTCAACAGCTGCCCCGTCCCTGCCAGGACATCCCAGATACGCTGTTACCCACCCTGAAGAGCACACCCAGGAGGGGACACCACTATGCTGGCTGCCCCGGGTTGGCTTGGGGACAGCGGGGACCCCAGTGGTCCCAGCAGGGATAGCCAAGCTCTGCCTGACTAATGCACTCAATATCGCCTGGCTTTCATTAAGGGCTGGTTTCTCACCTGGTTTAAATTAGTTTAACTACACTGACCTCAAAGGATCTGACCAGGTACTCCAGAACAACACCAGCTAACGCCAGCTGTGAATCAGGGTCTTTGTCAAGGTCCCTGGGCATAGTTTTTCTGTTCTTTCTTGTTTATAAAGCATCGTGCATTTTTTCTTTAATATAAGAAATGAAATAATCCTTATTCTCCATTTCTATGAACAAATCTATTATGAACGGCGAATTTACAGCTTATCATCCATGTCAGATAATGATGTGATAAAGATCTTCCCAAATGAGTTCAAGCCTTGGAATAAACCCTGCTACCACCCCAAAATCCCCTTTCTGATCAAGGTATTGATCTGAGTCCGTTGGATGGGGAGCTGGGATAAGCTTTCTCTGGATCTCAGACGGACAAACCTGAGTCCTGATGGCACAAAGCAACATCCCAGATCTGCTTCCAGCAGTGGGGATACGCGGTCTCTGACCAACCTGTACTCCACAGATGTCCATCTGACACTACACCACCATCCTGAAAAGCCCTCCTAGGAAGTCCTGGTTAGAGCTGTTGATCTAGAATTGGCTTAACTGTTGCTGTTTCTTGTAAATTATAATTTCTTTGCCCTTTTTCTTACTCTTCCCAAGCTCCTATGGGATATCCCTGCCCTTCTCTGCTGCACCAAGTCTTGACCCAGTGTTTGGTGTGGCCCCTTCTAATCTAGGAGGGAAATGGGATTCTCTGATGCACGGGAAAGTATAATTGTGTTGGTTTTTCCTTAAACCACTGTTAAAGGAACAGCAAACTGTTGGTCGTATTTATCAGGCAAAATGAACAATCCTCATCTGGAGTTACTCAGCGGATGGCGGATTGATTTGCTGGTTTTACTGTGGAAGGGCTCTTGGCAGGAACCGTCACCCTGCGATGTTAAACCTCCCATCTCCCATTGATCTCTGCCTCGGCAATGGGGCCCTTCCAGATTCGGCCTCTCGTGCTGTCTGGGCCTGCCGCCACTCGCAGCCAGTTTTGCCAACACAAACACAAACCACCCCCTCTCCAGGCACGGCCGTGATTCATCGCTGCCGGGTGGTAGCTTGCTGGCTGCGGCATCGAGAGCCCAAACGCGAGGGCTCACGGCTGGAGCGGGCGCTCGTCTGTGCTGGGGGTGCAGTGGGTGCCCGCGGCACCCACCGCCGGGAAAGGCAAGCCCCGGGGCTGCAGGTTGGACCTGCGTGCCTCCGCTGGACCTCTTCTGCCTTTAAGCTTAGCTTAAAGCAAAGACTCTGCTCCTTGAGGCCTCCCTCCACCTCCACGCAGGGCAGCCGGGCACAGCAGCAGTGGTACTAACTCCCTGCACCGCCCGGGCCAGCGACCGGCCCCTTCCTCCAAACCGGGCACTAAAACCTGTCCTGCTTGCAGGGCCCCTGATCAGCCAGGCAGCCCCAAGGACACGCTCTGCTTCAGCCCCACCGTCATCATTCACACTCCTTAGGTGGCTCCTTGTCCATGCACAGATGAAAATGTAATGCCTGAACAGAAAAGCACTTTTTAAAAAAACCTGTCTTACTTACAATGTTCCCGTCTGTATGTAAAGCTTATTGCACTTAAAGCTGATAGCCAGACATTGGAGAGGGAATGTCACTGCCAGATCCCGTTTGGAGCACAGCTGACAACCGCTTGCCTCAAGCAGTAATGTTGCTTCCAAGCCCAGACAGAAATCCAGATGATGCCTCGGGGCCTCAGCTTTAGCTTGCTTTGGACTGCAAAGGGCCAAATCTTCCCCTTCGAGCGATGTCCCGCTCCCACGGCAGGACCTGCTCAGGGGATGGGCAGGAAGCCCAGCCTGGATGCCTTTCCACATCCCTTCGAAGAGTGCGTGTCTCACGCTGGCCATGAGGTTGGCCGAGCGAGGAGGATTTTCGGCACCATGTGATGCACCTCCGAAGATCAAAGCAAAGGCAGAGGCTGCGCTGGCCGCATGCGTTGGAAGCACGTGCATACGAGCAGGGGCAGATTTGGGCTGAAGGTATGCAGTCGTAATGGTGTGCCTGGGTCCTATTTTCGGGGCTGTTCATATGGATAATTAGCAGTGGAAACCTATTTCAGTTCCCCCTAGTTAAGATTTTTGTCAGGGTTCCCTGTAAGTGCCTATAACTAACAAGTGCTGGTTTGGACTTCTGAAATAACCCATCTGAGCAGATAACAGCGTGTACGGACAGGCTCAGGGAACCGGGGGCACAGTTAGAGCAGCGATTGCTCACCGAAATGAGCCGCTGTTTATGTGCATTCTGCCTCACGCGCAGATGCTCAGTAAGCAGAAGTTAATGTAGTTAGACAAAAGGGCTCAGTTTGGGGGAAAAAATCAATAATGTCAGGGAGTTTATTACAGGGTTATGGGCCACCTGCTAGAACTCAGCACTAGGCCTGCGTTACGTTATGTTTCAGTGAGAGCTGATGGCATTGCGCTCAGACAAGGCTAGCGCCAGAATTATTATTTTATGCCTCAGCAGATGGCTTCTGCTCGGGGGTTTTATCTTTGAGTGCAGACATAAGACTAATCATCATTTGCTTTCTCTTTCGCTGCTAACGTAAGCTGGGCAGGAAGCAATTGCCAGTTTGATGATGGTTCATTATTGCTAGGTTTATTCTGTCTGAAACAGCACAGCAAGAGGCAAAGAGGGTACAAAGGAAGATAATCAACCAGTTATCAGTGAGATATGGGGAAAAGCTGGGCTCAGAGGCTTGTCTTTCAC
Organism: Gavia stellata; assembly: GCF_030936135.1. Taxonomy (NCBI): domain Eukaryota; kingdom Metazoa; phylum Chordata; class Aves; order Gaviiformes; family Gaviidae; genus Gavia; species Gavia stellata. The sequence goes on along the minus strand of NC_082615.1, from coordinate 7,623,870 downwards.
CGGCCCATCTCTTTCTCTCTGTCTTTCAGAGGCAAAGCCTTAGATATCCCATAGATAATTTGGAGTTGGTACCTTTGGACTGTCAAGATTGCAAAGGTCAAATGTTGGGAATGAGTTCATCCTGCCTTAGAGCAGGAGGATCCAAGTCACTTCCCAAAGTCCCTTCCAGCCCTGTTCTTTGTCACCCTCAATGTGGAACGAGACCTGCTCCATCAGTTAAGCTTTGAGTTAGGGAAATCTGAGATCTGTAATGCAACCTGGAAAGCCAAGAAACAGAAGTCACAGCCACAGTGGCGTCTTTGCAGAGCCAGCCAGCACTTTTCACGGCAGGCCCTCTCAGTTACCGGCTTGCATGGTGTAGAGGCTGGACAAGGGCACTGTCACCTGCTGAACATGGGGAAAGCCGTACCACACAAACACACGGCTGCAGCAGAGAGCCTTGCGGCCCTCGCTTTGTTGGAGCTTTTAGTAACTACTGGTTAGTTTGGTGGCTAGTTTGAATACCAGCACTTTAGGAAACTCTGGCACCAAATCTGTGGTGTGCAAGTGGAGATGTTCCCATGTCTTGCAGCACTGCTGTGGCTGTATAAGCCATAGCATGAAAACCTCACTGTTGAACCAGTGCATTTGTTGTTGTTGATCTTCATTTCTTCTGCTTGGTTCCAGCTCGATTTGAATGAAAGCTCAGAACAAAAGTGAGGCGCAGGCCTGGTGCAAGCTCAGGCTGAGTGCTCGGCACATCTTTCGCCAAAGCCAGTGATGTTTCTCCAGGAACGTGAGTTAATTTAGTTCCACATTTACAGCTGTAGGAGGCTAATGAGTATTCTTAAACCCATTGCACAGATCCACTTCAGTCTGCAAATGACCCTAATTTAACCTCCCTTATTTACTTTTAGGAATTTAAAGCTGGGATGAAATCACTTGCTGAGTATCACACAGCAACGGCCATGAAAGGCTGGAGTCCCGAGACTCTGCTTCCAACCCCACAGGCACCACTTGCTTTTCAAAAAGCTAATTCAATATAGAAATGTCACGTTGCTTTTGTTTGTGATGTGAGTCAACTTAAATAACCAGTAAGGTTTTAACCTGCTGTGCTAATTTAATTTAAACCCCTCCCAGCTGTCATCTTTCTTCCTTGAAAACCCAGAGTTCCCCCGGTTTGTACTGTAAGCCTTAGTTCCCTGTGACTTCAGCGTGAAGGTACCATCTCACCATCACTCTGAGCTGATCCTTTTAGAAAGTTTATGAACCTTTCAGTGGATGAGGTCTGAGCTGAGAGTTTGTAAGGTGAGATAAAACTGCTGCAGATTTGCCTGCTTTCGTGCTTCGTTGCGAGACGTTACCAAACGACTGAATCTGTTGAAGTTGTTTGGAAGCCCTCGTTGTGGCTGGGAGTCTCTCCAGAAGCTGCAGAGCAGCTCCCAGCAACTGGGCTTTTCATCAGGCAACGAGCGTTGGCTCCTCCAGACAACCTGGAAGTCCCAGAGCTCCTCCGAGGGTTTGGTATCCAAAACTTAGCTATAAACAATAATTAATTTTCACAAAATGGAACTATTTCCATTCCTGCAAATATCATGAAATCCTTTTAGCGTCAATTCCAACTTCTTGGAATTTAAATCTAAATTAGGACAAAATTCTTTTTAACTGAAGAGTTATTGCCTTCGTTTGGCTTTGCTGCTTGTTAGCGGCCCTGGCTGTCACACAGTGCACCCTCTGACCGCGCTCAGAGCGTGACCCCTGCCAGGAGCCGTCCCCTACCTGGTCAGCTGGGCATATTAACAGTCTTTCCAGAGGTAAACTATTTTGTTTCAGTTTGCTCTGTGTACTCTTTTACCACCAGATGCAAGACATCGTATGATCTGCATCGCCTGAACCCAGATGATGGCCATCAGAAAGAGTTAGTAAATCTCTTCTGGGCCACGGACACTGTTACTCGAAATGCCCAAAGAAGACTGAAAAATGTAGATCTGGTATAAACAGGGTGCTCCTCTCCTGGCACTCATTCGGCAGCAGATCTGAACACAGGCTAGAGATGCAAGCAATGTCTGCAAAGCAGTAATGATCTACTTCCATTGATCTTTCGAGTAGCAAGCCATTCCTGCCTGCCCTGGCAACGGGATGTTTCTCTGCATTTAATGGCTTTTTTTCATTGTTGCTCATTCTGATTTCAGCTAATTCAACGTACATTTTTATTTTGATCTTTTATTGTTTGCAGCGTGAAGAGTCCACCTGCAGCCTACGTTGTAGCAGGGTTCACTGAGATGCAGCGCTTTCTTTTCAATGGCAGTTTTGAAGATAACTGGTCCTTGATTGCCTGATGTGATGGTGGCCAGCAGAGCGATTGTAGGTAATGTTTAAGAGATTCACATGGTTTAATCGTTATAATTTTCCTGTGCCTCTAGGGCCTGCACGTTGGGCTCACTGCGTTATCTAACCAATTGCTAGGATTGTGTTTTAATGATAGACACAGCAGGCTGCCTTTGAGCAGGGAGGTACAAAGGAATCAGAGCATCGTTAGAGGTGAGCGTTTCAAACATGATCTGTAATGGCCTGATTTTTCTTCGATTGAAGTCGATGGTAAATATTCTGCTGACTTCAAAGGGGAGTGGGGTGAGGTTGCAGCCAAACACTCTTGGAAATCCCAGCCAGCACTTGATTTTTCTTGACCTGAAGGCCTGTTCAGTCAGCTCTGCTTCCACAAAGGAGCTTTCAGGAGTCCTGTAAAAGCCACTGGAGTGATTTTAGCTCTGGGTTCACATGGTAGCAGCATGTGAATCGCGGCAAATCTAGAGGACAATTCAGCCCTCCCAAGTTCTGATTTCTCTTCTGCAGATGTCTGGCTGGCATCGCTCTTGCTCTCTCCTTGTTGACTGTGGGGAAGTTTAGGACAACGGGATTCCTAATTAGGTACTTCAGTTCAGTGGGGTGAACTCCTGCAGTGAGATGGGAAGATTTGGGGTACCCGCACAAAAACTTTGGCTTTGCTGTGCATCAGCCATGAGAACAAGCTGGCCTATGCGCCCGGAAAATCTTTACATCATCTCTGCAACCTGTGGCTTGAGCTGTGACTTTGTCTCTTCCCATCACAGAGAAAATGGTCTTGAATTAATTTTTCTTTTGTGTTTCTTCTTTTGTAATTTTACACATTTTTCTTTTGTGTTTCTGTAACACCGTAGTTACAAAGCTCTATGCAGGGTGGAAAATCAGACCTTTCCATACATTTCCAAACATTTCCATAAACTAATTTCCTTTTAAAATCAGTTAGATTTGTTGATAGGGAATTGTTATCTACACGGGACCCATTCCTACCTCTGCCATTGACTTATTCTGTGAGCCTAGACCACTTAGTCCCTCTGTGCCACAGCTGCCACCTCTCTGAAGGGGAACACAAAGCTCACAAGTGGGTCAAGTGACACCACTTTGTCTTTTAAATCCCAACTTCTTGCCATCACCACAGAAGTGATGTGTGAGTGTGAGGTGTGATTTGCCGCAACGCCAAAACTGTCTGAAAAAAATTACAAATGCAAAAATTGTTATCTACAGCCATGTTTGCATGTCTTAAGCTGCAGCATAAGCACAACCCTTTCTAGCTCTCTCTCACACACACATACACTTTTTTTTTTAACTTTGCCATGGCTAGAAACGTAATGCTGTTACTGTTTCAGAACATATACTTGGTTTGTACTTTCTCAGCTCCTTCGCAATTTCTTTGAGGAATCTGGCGTGCCAATGGCCATAGAAAACCAGGTTAGTGCACAGTAGAGGCTTTCATGGCCACTAATCTTGATGACAAAATTATTTGAACAAACACTTCTTGTGTCACCAATATATATTATGTAAAACCTTGTGACTTTGATTATGTGTCTATAATACAGATTAGTCTGTTTGGGTGTTTGGTGCTGACCTCCAATAAGCTCCTAAAGTATTAGCAAGAATTTGCAAGTGACAGGCAGGCAGAGGTGCTGTTCTGCCTAATCCTGTTCTCAAAACTCTGGCTATGTATGTCTGAACAGTTTCTGTTGCTTTCCTTAAGGCACTGGGTTATTTCTTTCTCTGCCCCCTCCCAACTGCCTTTGTCCTTCTCTCCACTGCTTTGATGTATCACCAATGTTGGAAGATTTAGCTAACCTTATGGATCAGAGCCAGGAAGACAGCGAGAACAAATTTAGAATAGGAGGCAGAGAATGTACCAGCTGGGAGGTGATGCTGTCAATCTCCATGGAGACCTCTTTAGTTACAGCTTTGCTAATTACTCTGTTGAATTGTATAGCGTCTGGTTGAAAGCCCATCCAAGTCAACAGAGAGTTTCCAATTGACTGGCCATGTCTCAGGACCATGAAGAGTGCACAGGGCATAGCCCCTAAGTGTAATCGGTTATGATTCGCATTTGTGGCTTTCTCCTCGATGGCCAAAACACAACCTAAGGAGCATCCAGACACCTTGATCCAGTCTTCTGCATGGGGCCAGCTTCTTCTAAGGGAAAAGCCTTGCAGAAACAAATGCAGACCTTGTCTTAGCAAAACAATTTTTTTCTTAGGAATGCAGGTGAACCATCTCCATCAGGCTGTTAACAGCATGTGCACTTCCCACAGGAGTCAGCTCCCGCAGAACATGAACTGGGACAAGATCCGCAGAAGCCTTTTGGCTCCAGACACCTAGATGGCCCTATGCAGGGGTCGGGCAACTACACACATTTGCCCCATGTCCCCAGGATGAGCCTGTTTCATGGCTTGGGAGAGCAAAGTGAGGGACTACAGACCTGGGCAGAGAGGAATGCAGCCAGATATCTGGAGAAAATGCAAAGGCGGCCCCTTGTCTGCTCAGTTTTCTGGGTTAGGACATCTCTCAGCTGAGGGGGACTGGGCTCATGCCTGGGAACCCTTCCCACAACCGCAACACAAGCAACAACAACCCTCAGTGGGAGAAGTTTGGATTCACGGCACTGCAGCTCAGGCTTGTCATTACTTGAAGCCAAACTGGCTTTAGACACTAATCCACTGAACAATTTCCAGTTGTTATCAAAGTCTATTGGACTTCTTAACCACGAGTCCCTGAGCTGATGTACCACCCCCCTCAGGTTCCAGTTCTCTGGCTTGTTTGTTCAGAAATTATTTATTTGTCCTACAAATAGGAACAATGTTAAATTAACAAATGACAAAAAATCAGCTGCACACCATGCCTGATTTCTAAACGGATTTGGCTGCCTGAGCAGATCCCTCCCCTGCAGATAACCATTCCCCCAAATATCAGTGCTATTTTCCAGCCCCCCCATCGAATTTCACTCCGTGCTGCAGGGGTGTGCATCTGTGTGCATGTGCGTGCTCACACCTCCTGAAAAATCTCTTTCTTCAGCACCCAGCTTCCCCTCAAGCCCCTGGGGGATGCTCGCAGGGCTGAAAAACCATGGGACAGCTGGTTGCACTGCAATTCAGGGATGCTCCAGGTGGCTAAGACCTGTCCTAAATCCCAGCCCTCGGTTCCACTATCAGTGTTGCAATTCCTGCCCGGAGATTTGGTGAAAAGAGCCATGATTTAAGGTCAAAAGAAAGGTGATTGGTGAGTTCTCTGCAACTTTGCAATTCACTGTAAGGTTTTATATATCTCATCAAGAATAGAGAAGCTAAAGGAAGGGCCCCAGCCACCTTGCCTCAGGTGTTCATCTTGCCTGACACTAGACAGCTGGAAATTATTGGGTTCAAAGCTCGTTACCTTTGGCTCCTTTGACAGTAGGTAGAACACAATAGGCATCTCCAGAGGATGATTTGTCTGCGCTATTCTTAGACACCTGCCCCAGGATGAGATGAATCAGCCTCTGTGCTGCATGTTTCTTCCCATGGGCACAAAGGGAGCGTTGGGTGACGCAGGCTCAGACTTGGTAATGTGGAGCTTCAAATTCAACCTAATTCACCTACGAACTCTCACACAGGGACTTCCATGGGGCCAGCACAAAAACTGGTGTAATAGAAACTGCTTCTCCCTTGTGACTTCTCTGAGACCACCTCCTCCACATTCAGACACTCAGTGAAAGGCCCAAAGTAAGCAGCGTCCATTAGTTTAAACCTTGGTCAATATTGGGCTTGACTTTTAATTCATTCCATCTTTATTCTCCACCAGTCCTGCTACTTTCCTGAGCCTTAATGCCTAACAGCTTTAAATCTCTCTCTCTCTGTGTATGCACATTAAGTATGATGTTTAAGGTTTCTGACTATCCCTAAATCTTATTTCTAATACCCTCACACAAGTGCAGGCTTGGTTGAAATTTCCAGAAACATTATTTTGGTGGGTTGGTTGGGGACTGGGTGTTTCAAATATGATTGTACAGCTGTAGCACTGTGTAACTGGGAATTAAGCCTTTAAAAAGATGTTTAATAATAATTCTAAATGACTGAGAACTTGGTTAAAGGAGTTGGGGGATGAAACCTGAAATGCAAAGGGAGTGAAAGACTTCATAAGCCTTCAAAAAAAAAACACAGAAGCAAAGACCAAACAGACAGACCATGGTTTCTCCAAAAAAGGAGAAAAGAACCAATCCAGAGGTTCAGTCACAGTCGGAAGCTTGCAAAAAGACAGATATTAGAACTAAACCAATAAAATCTGGAAAACTTGCTCTGAGGACAAAGAATGGCCCAACTCTCCCTTGTGGTTACTCCAAGCAGCAGCACAGCAGCATGCTGTCCAAGCATGTAACAGCTAAGCGCTGGCTCTGCGCTGCCAGGCGTGCCTCGGCGGTCCCACCGATACCCACAGGCTGTCAGGGCTGTGCCGGAGGCTGGTGGATACGGTTCCCCCCGGAGTGGTGAACGCATAGGGAGCACTGAGCACCTGTAAATCACAAAGAAAACAAAATATCACTGATGGGGGCTCCACACAAACAAACACTCTCTCGTTGTGGCTCAGAGCTCAACACGTTCCTGCTGAAGGCCAAGGACATTTAGGAGGCACATTTGGGAGGCGAAGGGACTGCTCGCTTTTGCGCAGCAGAGCCATGAGCACGCAGCAGCGTGCTTCCCAGCAGCTTCCAAAGGCGACGGCCAGTCTTCTGCTGGCACCTGCCTCCGTGCAGCCAGACCCGCGCAGCCCAGGCTGCTCTCGGTGGGGAGGTGTATGCACGTGTGCCCTGCACAGGTACAGGCGCTGCAGGGGCTTGCCAAGCGCAGGCACAAACCCAGCTGCCATATGGGGAAGGGGAGGGAAGGAGCAGGGAAAGAACATGTTCTTGGCTTTGCTCGGTTTTGGTGTGTGCAACACCAGTGCCGATAAAAAGAGAGAGGGGGCAATGCCTGCGAGGGGGTCTGAGGCTCCACACGCGAGGCACAAGCAGGAAGGCTCATGGCGGCAGCGGGGAGTTTGGAGTCAAGTGAACTCGCTGCTAATCCTCTTCTACACAGTCTTTCTTGCGGGAGGAAATCTTATGACTCCAGGGAGAAGTACATTGTGTAACTAAGCAATGGTGAACCCGAGCTGCATTTAACAGGGCTTGGCACCAGTACGAAAGAGTAGGATACTCATCCTGAGAGAGCGTGAGAGAGACCATCTCAGTGCATCACCCGCCGGCTTCGAGTCCTTAAAAGCCCTGGCGTGGCCTTGGGAGAGGAGCTCAAGTAGAGGCGGGGGGAAAAAAAGAAAAAAAGCCCCATAACCCTAAAGAAATCAGCTCACTGTGCCGGGGCTTCCCTGCGCTTGTTGTTGAAACATTGCATAATGTCCCTTTGCCTTGTGCGGAGCTTTGAAATCCGCAGGATCAAAGCTGTATGGAGACATTATGGATGTGCCGAGACAAATTTAAAGGCATTTTACAATTACAGCAAGAAGTGCAGAGCTACGCTTCGGGCTCCTCTTGCTGTTCCACCGTGACATCTAGTGGCACAGTGCAGTTTTACTGATGGACTATGGGCTGCGTTTCTGGTTTAGCCCTACTCCTGCACTCATCTCCTGAATAGCTTTTCCCCATCGGTCTGAGAGAGGTCGCGTACGACTTTGGAAAAGGCTATTTTGCCACTTTATCCTATTGGATTTTTCCAGATTTAACAAGTTGGGATTTAAAGCTTTCACAGTGTGCAAGAGCGCGTTCTGCTTCCTAGACCGTGTCGCCCCGTCTCCACATTTATGTGCCTTGTCTTTGTGTTTTACAGCTTTATGCCACGGATGCTGAAAATAGACAAATGGGGTCACAGGTTAGAAGTTATTTAAGACAGCTTTTACTCAAAAAGGAAGCGAGTTAAAATAAAAAGATCTTGGTGACAGTAGCTGAAGGTTGGACTTTGAGATCTCTGAGGTTCTGAATTTGCAGTTGTCGCTAATCATGATTAGAAGAGGGTAAATCTTGTTTGCAAACCATTCTCTAAATTGAATTGTTGCTCCTACAGTTGATTGTGTCTTGCGATAAGAGCTGGGCAAAATTTTTGCTCAGCCCGTTGCAGTCTCTTGCATGAGATCAATGGCATGTGATCTGGTGTTACAAAAACGCCAGAGTCACCGTGTAACCTTTGCCATGCTTGTTAAAAATGTCGCTGCTGTTTGTGCGTGGCCCTCCTGTGTTCACGAGTCTGGTTTGCAGCGAGTCACCATCACTGGAAGTGTTCAAGGAATGTGTGGACGTGGCACTGCGGGACATGGTTTAGTGGGCATGGTGGGGTTGGGGTGATGGTTGGACTGGATGATCTTACAGGTCTTTTCCAACCGTAGTGACTCTGTGATTCTGTGATGGTGGGCACTCACTTTTAGAGGAAGGTCTAGCCTGTGGGCCTCAGCCTCTCCCGACTGATTAAAAAGGAGGATGATTGACTGCAACCCAAGTCCTAAATTAAACGGCAGGTTAAAAATAACGTCACTAATAGGAAGAGTAAGCAATAAAAGAGAGGCAATGAAAGAAAAACCCAGCTTAGTGCGAATTTCTCATTGGTGGCAGACACCGATGCCGAAACAGAAACCCTGGAGTTAAAAAGCTCCCCAACACGCACCGCAGTGATTTAATTTAAGAGCGTGAGCAACGCGCCAGAGCGGCGAGGGCTGGGAATGAGGGGTGCCAGGGCTGGGGGTGCCCGGGGCAGCACCGAGTGAGTTTCGCTCCCAGCCCATGGCTTCTGAAGCCGGCCGTGCGGTTCCTGCCCGGCCCCAGCCCACGGCGGCCCCATGGCTCGAAGGCAGGAGCCAGGCAGCGGCTCAGCCGGTTACAAGCTCCCCGCAGAAGGCAGAGCCAGTTTGATGTGCCTTGGCGGGGCAGGCAGTTTTGAATGGCAGCTTTTTCCCTCGTCCCCAGGGGCCGTCGCCCCTCAAGCCTCGGCGCAGGGCTCGGGCTGTTCGCTGGGCAGGACGGCGGGCCGGCGTGGGAAGAGGCCGTCAGAGGAAATGCTTCAGTTCTGGTGTTGTCGCCCTGTCTGGGCCCCTGCGCCACCCCAGCGCTGGGGGCCGGTTCCCCTCCAGGCCGGTTTGCCCTCAGGGACTCCCCTCGGGAAGGGCAGCGGCCGTGGCACCCCCTGCGCGGCCCGCACCCCGCCCCGGCCCCGGGCACAAGATGGCGGCGGCCGCGCGGGCGCCCGCCGCAGCGAAGGGCCGGGGCGGCGGGCGGCGGGGCGGAGAGGGCCCGGCGGCGCGGCGCTGAGGAGGCCGCCCGGCCCGCCGTCCCCTCGCCGCCTGGTGACGGGCTCCCGCGGCCCCGCCGCGGCGGGGTGGGGCTGCAGCGGCGGCCGCAGCCGGGCCGAGGCGGGGGAACCCTGCCTGGCGTCTGCCGGCCCCGCGCCCCGGCATCGGCGATGAGCGGCGCCGCGGAGGCGCGGGAGCTGGAGGAGCGGCTGCGGGAGGCGGCGGCGCTGGGGGACGTGGAGGAGGTGCGGCGGCTGCTGGGCGCGGGGGCGGCCATCAACTCCCGCAACGAGATCAACGGCTGGTGAGGGGCGCCGGGGGCGGCCGGGCCGGGCCGGGGGCGGCGGGGCCCCATGGCGCTGCGGGGGGGGGGACGTGCGTCTTCCCGGGTGGGCCGGGCTGGCCGTGCCCGCAGGCAGGCCCGGCGCTGGGGGTTGCTCCCTGCTGGGGGGGCTGACGCTGCCCTCGCCCCGCACGGGGTGTTTGGGCAGACGTGTGTGGGACGCGGGGCTCCCCACCTGAGGCTGGGCACCCCTCTTTTCCCGCGGGGAGAGCTGCCTTGAGGAGGCAGCTCTTCTGTTTCTTAGTTTAACTGTTGACAAAAAAGGAAATCTAATCTCAGGAGGCTTTGAGATTTACTGCTAAAGAGGATCATAATAAAAGGAGGCCACCCTCCCTCCACTCCCTCATTGCACACTTGCTGGAGGACCTCTGCTCAAGTTGTTGTCCACCAACACGGCTCTTCAGGACGAGCGGCGAGTCACTCCCTACGCTGTAGCAAGGCAAAGGAGGGCCGCGCCCCGCAGAACTTAACAACAGCTCCGTAACTGTAAAAAAGTGATGCAATGAAGGAAACTTTATTCCCAGGTGTTGTCACTCTACATGCAACTCAGGCGAATTAGGGCGGGCATGCGAGGAGGCGCGGGGGTGAGAGATCGGAGGCTGACAGCACAACCAACCCCTCTGCTTCCTTCCCCGCAGGACCTGTTTGCACTGGGCCTGTAAGCGGAACCACGCTCAGGTGGTGGCCTGCCTGCTGGATGCTGGTGCAGATAAGCAGATCCTCACCGCTAAAGGAGAGCTGGCTGCACAGCTAACTTCAAAACCAGACATCCGGAAGATTTTGGGAGGTACCATTCCCATCTTAAAAGTCATCTAGAATTCTTGGTCTAAAGACTGAAGTATTTTTAGCGCTTTTATCTGAGGCAGTAGGTTGGCAAAATGTTGGCTAGGACTATTGTATCTCATTAGAGAGCACCGATTTATAACTGTAATTCACGGTCAGGCAAATGGACTTGGGGATTGCAGGTGGGAAGGCCCTTTATTCTTAGCTGTATCATCAAGAGATTGAAGAGCTGTATACTTTGGGAAATGTGCTGCTGCAGTCCTGTTTCCTGTCATTAAGCAGAAACTAGCATGCAGGCTGCAAATGGAGGCTTTCACAGTTGTACAATTTGACTGTTGCCTGACCGTAAGAAATCTTACAAATCCACTCAACACAACTGCAGCATTTCCGAAGTTACAGCTTCTGAGCATTTTGTTATACTGTGTCTTGCAGTATGATTAAATTTTGCCCTGTAATTCTGTCATTTTACCCTTTTTGTATGCACAACAAACCTAGTTAGATGTATGTGACACTGCACTTGAACACATAGATTAAATTTTTAAGAAGTGCTTCACCTTTGGAAACATTATGTTCTATCTTCTGCTAACTGCACTTAAATTGCTCTCTACAATGATATGCTCTTACATCAGTAGTGCATGGTTGTCTTAAATGAAGTTGGAGCTACATCATGACTGAGGTTACAAGTCACAACTGAAGGAATGGCGTGTTCTTTGCATGAGCATTTTTGTTTTCTTTTGGGCAAGGTGCTCATCTCTTGGCCTTAGTTCATGGCAAATGACTTGCGTTGTTTTTAACAGCTAAACTGTCAAGTGTGCATGAATGAACTCTGTTCATAGTTGCCTTATTTTTCTGGCTGTTAAGCTTTCACGTGTTTCCTGAGGAATAAACACATATCACTTATATTTTCCTAAATGGTTTTTATTCTGGGCATGTAATGCTGTTCAGCAGATCTTTCTGAACTGCTTTGACGTTAGTATTAATGTCCTGTAATCCTCAGTCAGGCAAGGACGTCATTTACTGCAGTACTTTCAAGCAAGAGAAGAGTTGGCTTGGGAATTACATCAAATATTCACGTACCCAAAGAAATATTTGGTTTAATTTGTTGGCATGGGTCATAATAAACTATTTACAGCAGTGTTATTAAAAGCATTGCAAAATGAGATTTAGTGAAGAGCTACTGGTCAGTCAGCTCCTTTGAAAACGCTGGAATAACACTGCTAGAAAGGACTTGCCTTTCAGTGGTTTTTTTTTTCCCACTTTGCTTTTAAAAACCAAAATACATTGTAGAAATGTGTAGACTTTCTTTCATTTTATAGCTACTTGCCTTCCAGGTGTTACATGCTTATAATAAATGAGTATCATCCTTTGATTACCTCAGAATGTGATGTAGTTTTAAGAGGCAATAGGAAAACTATATTCAAAATGCGAAAAGATCTATCCAATAACATGGTGGGTTTTTTTTCTCCATCCCCTACCCTCCATTTCTGAACTTCGTTAATAGAGGAAGAAACTGAATGTCAAGGAGGGAAGGATTTAAATTTGCCCATTGTTGCAAACTACTTGGCCAACCCACCGTTCCCTTACGTTTACACTGAAGCAAGCACTCCAGACAGCTTGGCAGAACCCCAGAATGAAAGCGCGTCCATCTCGTCCGCTTCCCAGTGTGAAACTAGTCCTCGTTCATCAGCAACTCAGGTTGAAAGCATATGCACACCCACATCGTGCAACAGCGAAGATGATTTTCCTGCACTAGACGCTACAGAAGAGCTGCCCACCCCCTCAGCAACTATCGCAGCACCAAAATGTGTCGACCCTGAAGTGGGGAACGGCCCCGTTTGCCAGCGCTCCTTGCCTCGCGGCAGAGGGATGGTCTCTCCGGTAGCGCCCAAAGAGGCTGCGCCTCTGCAAACTGACAGCTCACCTACTGGTCCCGCACCACCGTTTCAGCCCTTGTTCTTTACTGGAACTTTCCCATATAACATGCAAGGTAATGAAGTGTCATTTCCCCACCCTTCTATTATATTGTTCCATGTTTCTGTTACTGGGTGAAAGATGAAGTTAGAGAAATCATTCCACTTCCAGAGTCACGTGGAATAGAGGCAGCAATATTGAATTCTTTGGCCAAAAGTACCCAGAACTTTTTTTCTGTCCTGCTAAGTAAAATAATGGTTATACTGTATTTTAAACAAGGTAATGCTTTGCAAACCGATGGAAACATCAGTCCAAGCAACAGAAAAATTCAAATTTTGCAATGTATTATAGAGGATCAAATGTATCTCTGGTAGTTTGGTAACAACTTGACTTTGTGACTGGATGGATCAGATTTTTAACACTTGTAAACTTGCTGTTCAAATTGAAGCTTCCATTAACTGCACAGTATTTCTCAGTGAGATAATAGGTACTGTATTCTAAAACCGGAATTCAAAAGAGAATGGTAAATACTTTAATGTTAGGTTGTTTTTTGGGTTTTTTTTTTCAGGAAAAAAAACTTTTAATCTTTTTTTCAATCAGAACTTGTGCTTAAGGTGAGAGTCCAGAACCTCAGAGACAATGACTTCATTGAAATCGAACTGGACAGACAAGAACTGACCTATCAAGATCTGCTCAGAGTGAGTTGCTGTGAATTGGGTGTTAATCCAGAACACGTAGAGAAGATCAGAAAATTACCTAATACCCTAGTAAGAAAGGTAAGAATTGAAATTGCAGATTAATTGGACTTTACACTTTGCAGATGTCAGAGAAGGTATTTGTGTAAGAAGATCGGCAAAAGATGGATGGCCTTGGGTTAAAAAACAAAACCTGACTTAAGCTCACAAATTCAAAAGGATATTGGACTTTTCTTAACTTCATCACAACTTACTTACTTAAAAATATTCTTGTCAAAATAGGCAGAGTATTTCAGCTCCTGAAGTGCATGAAACTATTACAGCTTGACTTTTGACAGTGTATCAGAAACAGTGCATTAGTGTGCTTTTAACATAATTGCCACGTACTACATTGTTTGCTTGCCTAAAAAGAACAAATAGTAAGGGGAAAAAAACCCCACAAATTGGCATGTGAATAATTTAAAGATATGCCATTAACAAATGAACATGCTCTTCTGTTCCAAAAATACATATTCTGGAGGTCTGTAAATGAAATGCATTTGGTCACAACTCTTAGTTAAGTGACATGCACAAACGCAGTTCAAATCATAATGCGGTTCAAGGAGAAAAAATTGCACGGTTCAAGGAGAGAAAAAAAAGCGAATGTGCTTTGAAAGAAAGAGTGGATACTGATAGGATTTTTGTTCTTTCATTATTTATTCCTATCGTTGGGTGTCACCTCCCTGGAATTTTAGTTTTTACTTCCTTTAGCTATTATGATAAATATTTACAAAGTTAAGACCAGATATATTTAGAAGTAATGGATAGTTCTGTCTGTTCTTTAAAAGGACAAGGATGTTGCCAGACTTCAGGACTTCCAAGAGCTGGAGTTAGTTCTTGTGAAAAGCGACAGCTCTCCTTTCAGAAATGCTGCATCAACTTTGACTGAGAGACCATGCTACAATAGCAAAGCATCAAAGCTGACTTACTGACTCTTCTAGATACATCTAGAGCGTGAAAACCTGGTAATTATATGCTGCTGCCTTTTGAAGGCAGTGAATTAAGCGTGTGTAAAACCTTAAGTTATTGTTAGGGTTACTATTTTAACTAATAGTTTATCTATCTTTTATATTTAATATCCCCTTTGCTTTTATTTTTTTACTTGATACTGTATTCAGATAAGGGATACCTCATTTGTCTACTAAAATCACAAGCTTCCAATGTATTTCAATGAAGTTTATTGGTTGTACTTGGCAACAGAGGGCAGGAAAGACTTAATTATTGATAGGAAAAGTATGTTGAGTACTCCCATTCTTAGACCAAATGAGAGTCATGGAAAAGAGATTCAGGAAAGTGTGTGTGTGTGTGTGTATTTTTTTTTTTTTTTTTAAGCTTCCTGATTAAGTTAAGCGTCAGAGGGTATTTGGCATACAATGAACAGTTACTCTCTAAAAATGTAAAACTTGGAAGTCCTTAATCTCTTGCCCCTTCACAAAGTCTTAGCAAGATGCAGTGTCTTTCCTGCTGGGGATAGAAGTATTTAATGCTCTAAAGTGACCGGAGAAAATTTTCACTGGGCTGAAAATAAGTGGAGTAAGATTGTCCACATTTAAATGTTTCTTTCCTATATGAGAATATTGTAACAACTTAAGTGATGGCATCCCTCTACACACACACACACACAAAAAAAAATAGGGAAGCTTCTCCTAATTAAGGAGCATTTAAGTCGCAAAGGAAGTTAAAGTGCCCATTCAAAGGAAGTCCATATGTTTCAGGAGCTCTGGAGGGGATCACAAATCTGTGTCCATGGTTTTATTTCTTTGTTTTTCCAAACGATGCTAGGAGACTATGCATTACTCACACCAAAAGTCAGTACTGTTAAGTCAGGTAACTTCTTTATGGCCCACCCTCACAGACCAGTTACAGGGTGTGTGGTTAGTTTCTGCTGTCTGAGCAGCAGGAGAAGCACAACTGTATACTCTTTCTTGAGGTATCACAACTATGAGGAGCATACCACACTCTTGATTAGCCATGCTAAACTGGAAACATACACCATTAGCAAAGAAATAACCTGTAACTTTCCAAGTTGCACAGTCTACTACCACTTTTACACGGTGTCAGAAGTTTTAGCCAGATGAGTACTGAAAGGAAGGGCTGCGTGCCTCCAGGTGCTTTCAACTGAATTTTTTTTGGGGGGGAAGAAAACCCTCAAGAGTCTGGTTAAGCTACAGACTGCTTTAACTTGCATTTAAGCAAGTCAGTAATGAAAACATCCATCTGTGGGTTTATGAATGGCAAAAGTCAGCATTAAAACATCCCCTTTCAGTCCAAAAAAAGTATTTAAGTCGCAGCATTGCTGGAGTATTAACAGCCTGAAGCTTTTCCTGTTAACATGATGGTCTGCGAAGTTTTATCTTAGGAGGCTTTTTGTTTTCTTTTCTACCAAAAAGTACAATGATCTTTGCACCAAAAACCTTAACTGGGTACTGGGGTGGGTAGAGGGGTGAGGGAGTTGTTTTTTCTGGACATGAGCTTGGGTTTTTTGTGTTTTTTTTTTTTCTTCCCACAATTAGTATTGACTTTCCTTCTGTCTCTGCTTTATTAAGCTGCATTAGAGCAGAGTGTATGCACAGCTGTTGCAGTGTTTGTTGTTGTTGATCTGGATTGTAATGTTGACATTCAGACCATAAACAGTACAATCAACATGCTTTGGGAGGAGCAGCATGGCTGCCACCCTGTCTTAGCTTTCTGCAGCACAGCTGCTTTATCCTTGAAGTGGCTCCTCCAAGCGAGGTTAGTAAAAGCATGCATGTCAGAAGAGTATAGAAACCCCTTCTGCCAGCAGAAGAGATGCTTGACTCTGGGTTCAGGATTTTACCAAGTTACTCTAGGCTTAAAATTCTTGCTTAGTGCATTCAAAATAACAATCCACTTAAACTCTGCTAACACCCTGTTCTCAATCCTGGCCCTCCTCAACTGGCCCAATTCAGCTCCTCGTAAGCTGAAGACTGTGACGCAGTATGAAGTAAAATTTCCTAACTGTGGCTCTCACTTTGTTTTTCTTGTAGGACAGGAAAGGAGTTTTTACTTTAACAGTTGTGTATCTTTTCAGCATAATAGCTTGGAGACTAGTTCAGATTATGTGCAATAACTGTTTGAAAAACAGTAGTAGTTAAATGACTCAAAATTAAGAGTATTAATTTCTTTTCAGTTCCTTTGTTTAGGAAATCAGTGTAAAGACTGCCTCCACTAATTACTGAAAATTCAGCTATAGGAGCAGCTGGTTTAAAAAAAAAAAGCTTTATTTGCTCTACTTTCCACAAAAATAACTGTTAATGTGATAAGACTAAAACTTTAATCATGATCTGACTGTAACAGTAAGTCTATGCATTCAGAGAAGTATTTTTGTATGTTTTATGCAGTTTGATAAACTCTAAGGCACACTAGTTATGTTAACTGTTTTTTGTTGGGTTTTTTCATTGAAAATAAACTGTTGGTATGACAACTGAAACTAAGTTTACAAAACTTACTGTTCTTCCAAGGACAACTTTTGTTTGCACTACAAACTTGTACTGAACTGACATTGCTACCCTTCACTTACATTAAAGTATCAGTTGTTTGAAGTACCTAGATCTCTTCCTTTTTCAGGGGGTGGGGAGTACAGTGGGGTGGGGGATGATACATGGCACTCGAGTGGACAGGACACTCTTACTTAAAATTCTAACACAACTTTGAAAAAATCGCGGGCCAGTACATTTTTAACACATAATAAAAGACTGTCAGGCTGCCAAAACCAGTATGGAGAAAGCAGTAGAAGGCACTTACTTCAGTAAGCTACTTGCTTTTTGCATAGCATTCCTAGAAAATCTGAGACAACACTGGGCTCAAGCTCTGAAGATGACACTTTTCACATGGATGAATCTGTTGTGGAGCCACTTGTTACAGTCAAATCTGAAGGTAGTTACTAGAAAGGCTCTGAAAGATTAAATTCTTCATTCACCTTCAATGCACTAGAGAAAGACTCCACTATCAGACATGTCAGAATCTGAACCCCAGTCCAATTTACTACAAGTTACCTCATTTTATTATTTCTACCTGTGCAAAATAAGGAAGGGAAAATGCTAGCCCTGTAACAAATACGTGCAATGGAAGGTGCAAGACAAACACTTTAGCCACTGGAAAAAGTAACACATTCAGGCAGTAGCTAAATCATGTCTCTCACACAAGTCTCAAAAGGAATACACGTTCATGCAATGTCCAAAATTAGGACTTAGTTACAATTTTATTTGCTCCCACTTTCATTTTTGTTTTTTTCCAAAAAACCCCACCACCCAGTCTCAATCCTCTGTGCCCCATATGGGTCTCCTTTAGAACGATAAAAGCCAAAAAGGGAACATGGCTGCCTGCATGTGGTATCCCTCCTTCCCAACAAACTCATTTCACCAGAGGGACCAACATGCAGGTCCTTTTATGAGTGCACTTCCATAAACAGACGGTGCAAGGCACACCAAAATTAGAAGCAGCAAGTTACAATAGTGCTTTGTCCATGTATGACTTCAGTTACATATATGGTCAAGTCCTGAATACTAATATGAAGGATAATGCTTTTTTAAAAAATGTAAATTCAACGCCTTACAGACACAGCGCTGAAACGCACTTTACTGTCTCTACTGCTGCCTAGTACACAGTGCAGTTCTCTTCCACCCAGAACTACGCTTGCTTGCACTACAGCTTCACAAGAAAGCGTAACACACGTCTCTCTTCCCTTGTATCTGCTGTAACACGCAGACTCTGCATGCTTACAAACTGCATACAGTTGTTAATTAATATTCCAAACTGATACTACAATGCAAATACAAAGGCAGTCTGATGGCCAATCTCAGCAGTGGCATCTTTATGATAACACTGTAGAAGTCTAACTGCTTTATAAAGGCTTAAGGCCTACGTTTTTATTGCGAGATGTCTGTAATTTCTTAAGCCACTGCAGCA